>NW_025111110.1:0-4835896 GCF_015476425.1 Leptopilina heterotoma
TGTCTGATGCATTCGGGTGGTGGTGCTTCTACTTAAAAATTGAAATAAAAATTCTCTATTCTTCAGGATTGCGCAGGGCTCAGTCCCTACTAGAACTCTGGTAATTTCAGATGATTAGAATTTTTAATTTTGGGAGAAATAAATTTTTTAAATATTTTTTAACAAATTCCAATTGTCTGATAGCATTCGGGTAGTGGTGCTACTACTTAGAAATTAAAATAAAATTCTCTATTCTTCAGAATTGCGCAGGGCTCAGTTCCTACTAGAACTCTGGTAATTTTCAGATGATTAGAATTTTTATTTTTGGAAGAAATAAATTTTTATTTTCATTTTAAAGAAATTTCAATTGTCTGATAGCATTCGGGTGGTGGTGCTACTACTTAAAAATAAAAATAAAATTCTCTATTCTTCAGGTATGCGCAGTGCTCAGTCCCTACTAGAATTCAGGTGATTTTCAGATGATTAGAATATTAAAATGTGGATGAAATAAATTTTTCATTATTTTTTCCCAAAATTTTGATTGTCTGATAGCATACGGGTGGACCTGCTACCACTAAAAAATTGAAATAGAATTCTCTATTCTTCAGGATTCCGCAGGGCTCAGTCCTTACTAGAACTCTGGTAATTTTCAGATGATTAGAATTTTTATTTTTGGAAGAAATAAATTTTTATTTTCATTTTAAAGAAATTTCAATTGTCTGATAGCATTCGGGTGGTGTTGCTACTACTTAAAAATTAAAATAAAATTCTCTATTCTTCAGGATTGCGCAGGGCTCAGTCCCTACTAGAACTCTGGTAATTTTCAGATGATTAGAATTTTTATTTTTGGAAGAAATAAATTTTTATTTTCATTTTAAAGAAATTTTAATTGTCTGATAGCATTCGGGTGGTGGTGCTGCTACTTAAAAATTGAAATAAAATTCTCTATTCTTCAGGATTGCGCAGGTCTCAGTCCCTACTAGAACTCTGGTAATTTTCAGATGATTAGAATTTTTATTTTTGGAAGAAATAAATTTTTATTTTCATTTTAAAGAAATTTCAATTGTCTGATAGCATTCGGGTGGTGGTGCTACTACTTAAAAATTAAAATAAAATTCTCTATTCTTCAGGATTGCGCAGGGCTCAGTTCCTACTAGAACTCAGGTGATTTTCAGATGATTAGAATTTTTATTTTTGGAAGAAATAAATTTTTATTTTCATTTTAAAGAAATTTCAATTGTCTGATAGCATTCGGGTGGTGGTGCTACTACTTAAAAATTGAAATAAAATTCTCTATTCTTCAGGATTGCGCAGGGCTCAGTCCCTACTAGAACTCAGGTGATTTTCAGATGATGAGAATTTTAATTTTTGAAGAAATAAATTTTTCATGATTTTTTCCCAAAATTTTGATTGTCTCATAGCGTACGGGTGGACCTGCTACTACTTAAAAATTGAAATAAAATTCTCTAATCTTCAAGATTTGGTAGATCTTAGTCCCTACTAGAACTCTGGTAATTTTCAGATAATTAGAATTTTTAATTTTGGAAGAAATAAATTTTTATTTTCATTTAAAAGAAAATTTTAATTGTCTGATAGCATTCGGGGTGGTGGGCTACTACTTAAAAATTAAAATAAATTCTCTATCTGCAGGATTGCGCAGGGCTCAGTCCCTACTAGAACTCTGGTAATTTTCAGATGATTAGAATTTTTATTTTGGAAGAAATAAATTTTTATTTTCATTTTAAAGAAATTTCAATTGTCTGATAGCATTCGGGTGGTGGTGCTACTACTTAAAAATTGAAATAAAATTCTCTATTCTGCAGGATTGCGCAGGGCTCAGTCCCTACTAGAACTGAGTGTGATTTTCAGATGATTAGAATTTTTATTTTTGGAAGAAATAAATTTTTATTTCATTTTAAAGAAATTTCAATTGTCTGATAGCATTCGGGTGGTGGTGCTACTACTTAAAAATTGAAATAAAATTCTCTATTCTGCAGGATTGCGCAGGGCTGAGTCCCTACTAGAACTGAGGTGATTTTCAGATGATTAGAATTTTTATTTTTGAAGAAATAAATTTTTATTTTCATTTTAAAGAAATTTCAATTGTCTGATAGCATTCGGGTGGTGCTGCTACTACTTAAAAATTGAAATAAAATTCTCTATTCTTCAGGATTGCGCAGGGCTCAGTCCCTACTAGAACTTCGGTGATTTTCAGATGATTAGAATTTTATTTTGTAAGAAATACATTTTTATTTTCATTTTAAAGAAATTTCAATTGTCTGATAGCATTCGGGTGGTGGTGCTACTACTTAAAAATTGAAATAAAATTCTCTATTCTTCAGGATTGCGCAGGTCTCAGTCCCTACTAGAACTCTGGTAATTTTCAGATGATTAGAATTTTTATTTTTGGAAGAAATAAATTTTTATTTCATTTTAAAGAAATTCATTGTCTGATAGCATTCGGGTGGTGGTTGCTACTACTTAAATATTAAAATAAAATTCTCTATTCTTCAGGATTTGCGCAGGGCTCAGTTCCTACTAGAACTCAGGTGATTTTCAGATGATTAGAATTTTAATTTTTGAAGAAATAAATTTTTTCATGATTTTTTTCCCAAAATTTTGTTTGTCTGATAGCTTACGGGTGGACCTGCTACTACTTAAAATGAAATAGAATTCTCTATCTGCAGGATTGCGCAGGGTTTCAGTCCCTACTAGAACTCAGGTGATGTTTCAGATGATTAGACTTTTTTATTTTTGTCAGAAATAAATTTTTATTTCATTTTAAAGAAATTTCAATTGTCTGATAGCATTCGGCGTGGTGTGGTGGCTACTACTTAAAAATTGAAATAAAATTCTCTATTCTGCAGGATTGCGCAGGGCTGAGTCCCTACTAGAACTGAGGTGATTTTCAGATGATTAGAATTTTTATTTTTGGAAGAAATAAATTTTTATTTTCATTTTAAAGAAATTTCAATTGTCTGATAGCATTCGGGTGGTGGTGCTACTACTTAAAAATTGAAATAAAATTCTCTATTCTTCAGGATTGCGCAGGGCTCAGTCCCTACTAGAACTCTGGTAATTTTCAGATGATTAGAATTTTTATTTTTGTAAGAAATAAATTTTTATTTTCATTTTAAAGAAATTTCAATTGTCTGATAGCATTCGGGTGGTGGTGCTACTACTTAAAAATTGAAATAAAATTCTCTATTCTTCAGGATTGCGCAGGGCTCAGTCCCTACTAGAACTCTGGTAATTTTCAGATGATTAGAATTTTTATTTTTGGAAGAAATAAATTTTTATTTTCATTTTGAAGAAATTTCAATTGTCTGATATCATTCGGGTGGTGGTGCTACTACTTAAAAATTGAAATAAAATTCTCTATTCTTCAGGATTGCGCAGGGCTCAGTCCCTACTAGAACTCTGGTAATTTTCAGATGATTAGAATTTTTATTTTTGGAAGAAATAAATTTTTATTTTCATTTAAAAGAAATTTTAATTGTCTGATAGCATTCGGGTGGTGGTGCTACTACTTAAAAATTAAAATAAAATTCTCTATTCTTCAATATTGCGCAGGGCTTAGTCCCTACTAGAATTCAGGTGATTTTCAGATGATTAGAATATTAAAATGTGGATGAAATAAATTTTTCATTATTTTTTCCCAAAATTTTGATTGTCTGATAGCGTACGGGTGGACCTGCTACTACTAAAAAATTGAAATAGAATTCTCTATTCTTCAGGATTGCGCAGGGCTCAGTCCCTACTAGAACTCTGGTAATTTTCAGATGATTAGAATTTTTATTTTTGGAAGAAATAAATTTTTATTTTCATTTTAATGAAATTTCAATTGTCTGATAGCATTCGGGTGGTGGTGCTACTACTTAAAAATTGAAATAAAATTCTCTATTCTTTAGGATTGCGCAGGGCTCAGTCCCTACTAGAACTCTGGTAATTTTCAGATGATTAGAATTTTTATTTTTGTAAGAAATAAATTTTTATTTTCATTTTAAAGAAATTTCAATTGTCTGATAGCATTCGGGTGGTGGTGCTACTACTTAAAAATTAAAATAAAATTCTCTATTCTGCAGGATTGCGCAGGGCTCAGTCCCTACTAGAACTCAGGTGATTTTCAGATGATTAGAATTTTAATTTTTAAAGAAATAAATTTTTCATTATTTTTTCCCAAAATTTTGATTGTCTGATAGCGTACGGGTGGACCTGCTACTACTTAAAAATTGAAATAGAATTCTCTATTCTTCAGGATTGCGCAGGGCTCAGTCCCTACTAGAACTCAGGTGATTTTCAGATGATTAGAATTTTTATTTTTGGAAGAAATAAATTTTTATTTTCATTTTAAAGAAATTTCAATTGTCTGATAGCATTCGGGTGGTGTTGCTACTACTTAAAAATTGCAATAAAATTCTTTATTTTTCGGCATTGTGTAGGGTTTAGTACCTACTAGAACTCAGGTGATTTTCAAATGATTAGAATTCTTAAATTTGGATGAAATAAATTTTTACAAGATCCGAGCGTCACAGAAAATTCTGGGGACTAACCAGTTCCTTACAGTTTTCCTCACAAGGTTCTTTTACTAGAATTCAATTTTTGATAAGGAAACTTAGGGAAATTTCTACATGGGATTAAGTCTTTTTTAAATATAATTTAATTTTTGAAAAAAATTTTTTAAATTTGAAATAATTGTAATTTTTGTCAAATGTTATTCAAATGAATTATATATTTTAAAATATCAATTTTTTAAATGTAAACATTTTTTTAAATATAATTAAAAAAATGTAGCCACATTGAATCGACTCAAACGAGTTTTTTTAGTTGTAAAATTTTAATTTTTTGATAGCTACTGTCTTACTAATGCTTTCTATATAAAAACTTTTTTTTATACTTATTTTTTAATTAATTAACGAGTGCAAAGCCATATAGAGTATAATAAATGAAACTCCTAAATTATAAACCAAAATTTTAAACATTATAAATATAAAATTTTTAATTAATCTATAGGTAGAAAAAACCCGTTAAAGACGATTACTGCATCTAGTTTCTATATAAAACCAAACTATTATTGTCTCAAGAAAAAAAAATGAAAGAAATAGTAGAATATGAAATAGCGAGCATGAAAGATTTATGCTTCCAGAGGAAAATCTCTCTCATTCTCTCCTACTCTCTCACTCTCTCGCCACTGAAAGTTATAAAATATTTTTTAAAGTTGAAAACTTTACAGGTTGTGTGGAGTTGTACTTAAAATCTCATTTATATTGGGATTGCTATCTGCAGGTGCATAAATTCTTCATGAAGTAAGAGAGAGCATTCAAAAAGCGAGGCTCACTTACCGATTGTATATAGTATACATAAGGTAAAAGAAAGCATAAAAAAAGCTGCAAAAATATGCTGCTAGCCAATATACGACACAAGTGCATGTAAAAATAAAAGTAAAAAAAAGAAAAAAAAGAGTGGATAAAAAAAATTCTCGATCTATCGAAGCAGCCTGCTTGAATGGGGAGTTGGATATTATCGGAAGTTTGTGTGGAGAAACGTAAAGGTTCATACCTAAAAGCAATACATTATTTCGTGTATCCCTCCATGAAGCTTGTTTTCTAGTGCCGTGGTTGAATGCATTTAAAGAAGAGAGAGATGGAGAGGGAGAGAGAGAGAGAGAGAGAAAACTAGGTATTCAAGAGAGGCCCGGGATAAATAAAGGAAAAGCCTGGCAAACGTGCGTCTGGAAACAAGAAAAGCAGAAGATAGTTTTCAGGATTGCTAGCATGGTGGGGTTCAGGTGCTGTTTCAACCAATATCGTAAATCCAAATTGAGAGTGAGGGAAAACAGAAAACCTTTCCCTACTACCATTGCCCTCCTTGTTTCAATTCTACATTGTCTTTTCTAAAGCTTTTCAGAGGATTTTGACTGTACGAAATAAATCGTTTTCACTTCATCATTTCGTTGACAATCATTCTTTTCACCTCTCTATCTCATTCTCACTTTCTCTCCCTCTCTCGATTTTACTTCCTTCTTTTTGACCAAACAGAATTAATACTTAAAAAAATAATCTATCTAGTAGTTAAAGTCAACTTTAGTCAGACACAAGATTATTATCTAAAATTTTTAAAAAATTTTAAATAAAATTCTTTTACAAAATTCAATGATTTTTAATATCTATACTATTTTAATAAAATTTTCCGAAAAATTAAATTATTTAAAGCTACGAAAACTTTTAATTGTTTTCATAAAATAATAAATATTTTACAGGAATTCGATTATTTACAAATTTTTACAAATTTCTTCGCAATAATTCAATTATTTTCATAAATAATCAAACTCATTGCAAAATTTTAATTATTTTTAATAAAATTTTAATCAAATTCCTTGAAAAATGTAATTATTCTTAAAAATTTTATTATTTGCCAAAAGTATTAAATTACTTAATAATTTAATTTATTTTTAATTTCTTAATTTTTAATTAATTCTAAATTTTCTAAATTTAGAATTACTTTTTCATATTTATTGATAACATTCTTTATTAGAATTAAATTTTAAGAAACATGCATTTATTCAATAAATTGTTTTCTTGTATTTACATAATTGAATTTTAGTAAAATTTCCTAATAAATACCTAAAAATTTATTTTAAAATCGATTTTAGTTAAAACGCGAATTCAAAAAAAACTACAATTTTTTCTATTTCTGACAATAATTTATTTTAAATAACTTAATTCTATTGAAGAACTGCCATAAAGTTATTACTGTTGAAATTATAAATGCAAAATTAAATAACAAAAGAAATTGACCACAAAAGAAGGTCTCGACGAAAACTGAATTTTATTATTGTATAGTTTATGAGCAGGTATACTGAAATGACCTCGGATTGATATTGTTAATTTGTAAATACAAGAACTCTCATCTTTTCAGTTAGTTCAAATTACGACGTTGTACAAGTCACACGTATAATATACAAATTACTTATGAATCATTTAATGAAGTATTTTTTTGAAAAGCTTTAATTTTAATTCTGTTGAAATTAGTTTCAATTTTAGAAATTCGAACGCAATTCTTTACAATAATTCAATATCTTAATAAATATTAAAATTCTTTTCAGAAATTCAATTATTTTCAAAAATTAAAAAAAATATTCTCGTCAACATTTCAATTATCTTAGTAAATAGTAAAATTCTTCGCCGAAATTCAAGGAATTTTAATAAAATTTATTGTAAAATTCATTCATTTCGTAAATAACAATATTCATCACAAGAATTCATTTGTTTTCAAAGTTAATAAAAATTCTTTGCAAAATTCAATTATTTTAAAAAAATCTAAAAAATATTGTCATAAACATTTTAATTATCCTTATAAATGAATAGCAAAATTGTTCGGCAAAATTCAATTGCTTTCAGAAACTTTAATAAAATTTATTGCAAAATTCAATTATTTTAAAAGATTTTTTTTAAATTCTTGTCAACATTTCAATTATTGTTATAAATAGCAAAATTCTTCACTGAAATTTAATTATATTTAGGAACTTTTATAAAATTCATTCTATAATTCAATTATTTTTATAAATAACAATATTAATCACAAGAATTATTATATATATAATAATATAATATAATATATAAATATATATATATATATATATATATATATATATATATATATATATATATATATATATATATATATATATATATATATATATATATATATATATATATATATATATATATATATATATATATATATATATATTATTTTATTATTATTATATATAATATTATATATATTATTATTATTTATATATATCACAAGAATTCAATTATTTTCAAAATTAATAAAATTCTTCACAGAGATTCAATTATTTTCAAAAAATAAAATAATTAAATAAAATTCATTCTATAATTTAATTATTTTTATAAATAACAATATTAATCACAAGAATTCAATTATTTTCAAAATTAATAAAATTCTTCACAGAGATTCTTTTATTTTCAAAAAAAAAAATTG
Source organism: Leptopilina heterotoma (assembly GCF_015476425.1). Classification (NCBI taxonomy): domain Eukaryota; kingdom Metazoa; phylum Arthropoda; class Insecta; order Hymenoptera; family Figitidae; genus Leptopilina; species Leptopilina heterotoma. The sequence goes on from NW_025111110.1 coordinate 7,987, forward strand.
TCAATATTTCAATTATCTTTATAAGTCAATTGCAAAATTCTTTGACAAAATTAAATTATTTTCATAAATAAAAGCATTTATTACAAGTTACATTAATTCAATTATTTTCAAAAAATTTTAATAAAATTCATGGCAAAATTTATAATAAATAAAATTAAAAAGTTGTATGTTCTATTCCGCGTCACCCAGGAGGTTGAACATCAGACGCGTTTTTGTGTGGTTCCCCATTGCACATTTTTTCTCATCTCAAGTTTCTAACAAAAGACTGATAAAATTGATTTCTGATTTTCGAATTTTAACGCATTTTGAACTTGTGATTAGATTAAAAATGTGTTATAGGCCTAAATCCACTCCCCCCTTTATCTAGAGAAAATATTTTTATTTTAATCGAATAATTTTTAAATATTTATTTCAATTAAATAAAATTATATATTTATCTCAGATCTTAAGCTCTGAAGTAAATATATTTTTCTCTAGATAAACACATTAAAAGCAAGGTCTTTTGTTAATTAGCCATTTTTTGAGGCTGATACTATGATGTTAAAGAGAGTTAATCTACTTAATATTGTTTCTTGCATTTTTTTTTTATATTAATAAAAAAGTGAAATAAAATTAAGATTATTATTAACAATTAATAATTCCTATTATATTAATTATCAATAATAGTTATTATTAACTTTTTTAAGTTTTTAAAAATGAAGAGTTTGAATAGACCATACACTGAATTAAAAATTTTAACTATTTAAGACGCTTGTTTTTAATATGAAGCATAAATATTTTATGCTCCGAGGGACCAGTGATACTTTATTACACTCAAGAAAGAGTTTTCATTATAACAAATATAGGATTTCTTACATTTTTTTTTTTGCAAGAAAATTTTAACGAACTTGATTTGAAAAAAAAATAATTATTTAACTTTCTTTAAATAGTTTAAAGAGAAAAGTTAGTGTAATTAAATTATCAAAATATTTAATACAGAAAATAACTTTATTAGAGATATTAAGTAGGAATTAAAAACATTTACTCAATGAACAAGTAAAATTTTAGATATATCGATCTTTTAACTCTTTCTTTAGTGTAATATATAACACAACCTGAAACGAAAACTGAAATAAAAAAATCTGAAGAAATAATCTGAAAAAAAATGTAAATGTAAACAAAAACTCTGAAACAAAAGAACCAGAAACAAAAAATAACACGATATATAGAAACACTAAAACATGAAGTAGAATAAAATAGTAACATGAGATTGAATAAATATTGTAACATTCAATAAAAAATATAGAAAAATGAAATAGAATAAATATAGTAATATAAAATGGAATAAATATAGTAATATAAAATGGAATAAATATATAGTAATATGAAATAGAATATACATTGTAACAATTACATAAAAAACATTTCAAACATGATATATAAAAACATTGAAAGATGAAATAAAATAAACATTGTAACGTTACTTAAAAAGTATTATTACATGTACCTCAAGAAGTAAACATCTGAAACAGAAGAAACTTGACATTCAAAAGCATTAAAACATAAGATATATAGAAAATACTTATGAGGAAGCAAAGCATTCAAACATTTAAAAAAATATAATAATTTATAACATCACATAAAAAACATTCTAACATATGTTAGGAAAAATATAACATAATATAGAGAAAAACTTTCATTGTACCTAGAATTCTGAAACAGTAAAAACAGAACAAAAGAAAATGTTACGACAAAAATAAAAAAAATTCACATACAATATTTTTCATGAAGTTTGCGGAAATTTCCTTAAAAAATATTATCTTATGCAAGAAGAAGTTTTAATAATTTTTTAAAAAAATACCAAAAGTTGACCTCACAATTCTACCCTTCTTGGTGTAATGAAAGCACATCATCTTCTTAAGCTGATCTGAAACAAAAAAAAATCACATAGCCCAATAGTTTTTCAGGAAGTTTGCTTTGCAAAGTTGCTGCAAACTTTCCGAAAGAAAAATTGTACTATGCGGGAACAAGTATTAAGTTTGCAAACAAAAATTATATTTGACACTAGATTGCACGTTTACACCAGAAAAATTAAGTCTGTTTCGCAAATGCCAATTAAAATTTAATCAATAATTGAAAAACCTTATAACCAACCAATCGTGAGAGCGGTTAAACAGTTTTTAATGATTGATTAATCTCTCATCGAGATTCGTGCACAACTGGACCTAATCTTTCTAAACTGTAAAACAAAAAAAGTGACCCTTGATTGCTGATCTGGAACAAAAAACAAAACTCATAGTCCAATATTTTTCAGGAAGTTTGGTTGCAGCAAAAAACCTCAAGAATATTGTTCCATGAGAGAAGAAGAATTAAAATAAATTATTAAGAGAACTGACATTAAAAAAATTAAACGAATTCAACTTTTTAGATGTATTAAAATCCTTCTGTTGTTAATTTGTATTCGTATTTACGAATACAAATTTACAACAGAAGGATTTTAATCCATCTAAAAAGTTGAATTCGTTTTATTTTTTAATTTTCACTCAAAGAAATGATACATTTACTTCTGCCGAATAACATTTTTATTTCAACCAAATAAATACGTTAGTCGTCCTTTAAGAAAAATATATTAATTCTATTTAATTCAAATAAATTATATTTGCTTTAAATAAAACATTTCTTTGAGTCCTGAAATTATAGAAAATGAAAATTTAATTATAAATCGAAACATGAAATTTTTTTTTCAAGTAAAAAAAATTATTTAATAATAGAAGAGTCTAAGCTCCGTCTTTCCTAACGGAAAAACGGACGGTTGGAGTTTTCTATCATTAAAATAGTAGCTTTAAACATGTACCTGGAGTGAAATGGCTGAAACAGAAGAAACACAAAAATTAACGAGAGAGAAATTTTAATTCAACATAGCGACACTGAAAAAAAACATTCACACACAGAAAAAAATTATATTTTCCTACCTAAACAGGGAACTAAAAAAATCATACATTCCACACCTCCGGAGGTGTGTGGCCCCGGTGCAAACCTAGGGATCCGTCCCGGGACGGTATCCGTCACCTGAGCTCAAATTGTCACATTTTCTCAAAAGAGGAGAGATATCCCGTCACCTGAGCTCAAATTATCTCATTTTCTCAAAAGAGGAGAGAGGTGTTGCACATTGTACTCAAGAAAAGCATGTAATTTATAAATTTACTAATTACTAATTTGAAATTGTCATTTTTAATCAATTTTTTAATTACTTAATAAAGATACTTGAAAAAATAGTTTCTCAAAACGATATTTTTCCTTTTTATATTCTTTTTCTCAAAATCAAAGTTTCGTATTGAAAATTTTTTAATTAAAACAAATTCCAAGGTTTTTAAACCTGAAGGGAATGTAAAAATAAAAAAAACTCAAGAGTCCAACACTTCGTATTTACGCTAACATTGACAAATAACTGTAGAGAGAAAAAATTTCAGAATATTTTTTTTATGGAATTATTATATAATTATAATACAATTAGAGAAGATTGGAAAAGTAAAATCAAAAAGAGTACAATGAACAATGTAATCCTGAAATAAATAGCAAGTTTCAAAAGTTTAATTTTACAAACCCGAAAGTTTGTATAATTGAAAAAAATGAAAATTACTAATTTCGACAGATTAATTTCTAAAATGGAGATCATTTTAGAAATTAATTTATTTCAGGTTGTGTCGCTATGTTGGTAGGTAAACAGCACTCACCGTCGCGGATTCCCACGACGGAGCGATGGCACCATCGCCTCTTCTGGACCAGCCCCCCAGTGGCCCCTCTTCTATGCGGGGAGACCGGGGTTGCTATGTAGAGGCCATGCTTTCTCTGCATCCTCCTTCCTGTCCCACCAGTCTGAAACAATAAGCAGAAAATAATTATTATTAACATTGAAAAAAATTAAAAAAAAAAAAAATTAATCCAAATACTTAAGGGCATTTAAAATATTATGACATCACTGTTATTGAAAAGCATGGGTTCGAATACTATGACGTCATAATGGTTCCAATGACCTTAAAATACAAAATAAAATAAATAAAAATTTTTAAAATTAATAATTAAATTAAAAATAAGTTTAAATAAAAGAAAAAATTTTTAAGTAAAAATAAATAAAAATCAAATAATTAGTTATTAATTAAAATAAAAAAAATTTAAATGAATTAATGAAAAAAAAATAAATGATTAAATTAAAATAAAAAATAAATTAAAGATATTTATTAGACTTACAGCGGTCAGTCTCAGCCTATACCCGATCTCCATCCCGGAGCGGCACTCGTACGATGTCATCTTAGGGCACAAAAAAAAATTACACTCACTCCCGGTTTCAAAAGAATTTCGAGCACTCCCGAACCACGTGTCAAAAAAAAAGGGTGGACACTTTTTATTACATAAACGATCGCGGTTTAAAATATTACGAACACTCCCGTTATTAAAAAAGGGTAAAATTATTTTATATTAAATTCGAAAGAAGAAAAAATTTTCCCTAAAATTCGTTTCGATTTTAAGAAAAGATGACGCGCACTTCCCGTAGCTAACACTTGCGAAAAAAAATTAATTGAATAGTCCTTATGCACGTGGTACCCCCCCCCCACACACACACACTTCCTTTGATGGTAGTCTTCCTTGAACGTATCCATTACGCGGTAACACACGACCGTTCACTTGCCTGGCTCTGGCTGTACTGAAAATTCAAAAAAAAATTTTGAGCGGGCCTAAAATTTTGAAAACTGCCCCCCCCCCTCTCTATACTTTGCTGAGAGTTCAGTCGGGAGAATAGTGTAGACGAAGTGGGAATGGGTCCGTGCCAGGCACGGTGGGGAGAGCCGGGCAGACAATTTTCAAAAATTTCTCCCCTCTCTCCACTGAGTATAGGCGGGCCATAAATGACGTCACAAAGGCGAGGACTTTCGAGAATTAAAAGGAAAATTTTCTTTCTCTCTCACTCTTATAGAGAAATTCAAAATTTATTAATTTAAATATAAAAAAAAATTTTAACTTAAATATAATTTATTTAATATAATTATATTAAATAAATTTAATATTATATATTTTATTAAATAAAAAATTCAAGAATATAGAAAAATTAAGAATTTTCAAAAATTTATTAATTTAAATAAACGAAAACAATTTTCAAAATTTTTTCCCCTCTCTCTACTGAATATAGCCGGGCCATAAATGACGTCACATGGTCAATGACTTCCGAGAATTGGAAAAGGATTCTCTTTCACTCTTGTAGAGAAATTCAAAATTTTTTAATTTTTAAATATAAAAGAAAAACAATTTTTAATTAAAATATAATTTTATTAAATAAATTCAATATTATATATAATATTTTATCAAATAAAAAATTCAATAATATGTAAAAATTAAGAATTTTCAAAAATTTATTAATTTAAATAAACGAAAACAATGTTCAAAATTTTCTCCCCTTTCTCTACTGAACATAGCCAGGTCATAAGTGACGTCACATAGTCAATGACTTCCGAGAAATTGAAAAGGCATTCTCTTTCTCTCTCACTCTTATGGAGAAATTCAAAAATTTATCAATATTGAGTACAAAAAATTAATTAATTAATTATTTTTGCTATTTAAAATATTTTTTACCTACTTTTTACTTTAGTAAAATATTTTCTGGAAATTGAAATAATTTTAATTTAAAGAAATTTTTAATTTCTTATTTTCATTTTTTTAACTAACAATTCTAATGAATTAATTTTTTTGAAAAAGTTAAAATAAATTTTTTTTGAAATTAATTCAAGTTTTTATTTTGTAAAATATATTTTATTGAAGAATTTACGAATAATGAATTAGAAAGAAATGAATTTAAAAATTTTTTAAAGAACTTTTTCAAATATGGAAATTCAATTTTAAGAAACATTTAATTATTGAATAAATTTGTTAATTAATTTAATTAACAAATTTTTTCATAAATTTCTTAGCAACAATTCAATTATTTTTATAAGTAATAAAATTTTTTACAGGGATTCAATTATTTTTGTAAATAATAAAATGCTTTTTTTAGGAATTCAATTATTTTTATAAAGTATAAAACTCTTTGTAAATTTCAATTATTTTTAATATACAATAAATTTTAATCAAATTCCTCAAAAAATTTAACTATTTTTAAATATTTTATTAAAATTTGTCGAAAGAATTCAGATATCTAAATATTTGTTAATAAAATTATTTATGAGATTTGAATTTTAAGAAACATTCAATTATTCAATAAATTATTTTTTTACATTACAAATTATTGCAGAAATTTAATTATGTTTTAAAATAATAAAATTCTTCTTAGGGATTCAATTGTTTTTACAAATAATAAAACTTTTTGCAGAGTTTCAATTATTTTTAATAGTATTTTAAACAAATTTCTTGAAAAATGTAATTATTTTTTAAAATTTTGTTAAAATTCGTTGAGAGAATTCACTCATTTAAAAATTTATTTAATAATTGAATTCTAGTAGAATTTTCTAATAAAAATTGTTTTAAAAATGAATTTTAGTTAAAATTTTACATAATAATTGAATTTAGAAAAGGTTTAATTTAAAAAATTTAACTATTTTTAAAAATTTTATACACTTTAATGATTTTTAATATCTACTGTTTTAATAAAATTTTCTAAAAGTATTCAATTATTTTAAATAAATTTAATTATTTTCATAAATAATAAAAATTTCACAGGAAATTAATTATTTACAAATTTTTTATTAATTTCATCGCAATAATTCAATTATTTTCATGAATAATAAAACTCATCGCACAATTTCAATTATTTTTAATACAATTTTAATCGAATTCATCGAAAAATGTAATTATTCTTAAATTTTTTTTTAAATTTCGTCAAAAGAATTCATATATTTAAAAATTTGTTAATGAAATTCATTAGGATATTTAAATTTTAAGAAACATTCAATTATTCAAAAAATTATTTATTTTTGTATTTAAATTATTGATTTGTCGTAGAATTTTCTAATAAAAATTGATTTAAAAATGAATTTCGGTTAATATTTTAAATTATAATTGAATATTAAAAAGGTTTTAAATTAAAATCTTTGGAAATTTGAATTTTTTATACTTTTAACTGACAATTCTGTGAAATTAATTGTTTTGAAAAAGTTTAATTGAATTTTTTTAAAATTATTATTAGTGATTTTTATTTTTTACATATATTTAAATAAAGAATTTCCGAATAATCGAATTTTCGTAAAATTTAATTGTAAACAAGTGGTTTTGAAAAATGTCAAAAAACTTTTTCTTAAATTATTAAAAAAATTGAATATTTTTTCCCTGTGTAAAATTATGATTTTATCACTCGGTTATCTTCAATTATTATAAAATATGAAGAAATCGATCGATCCGAGTCGAAGACTCGGAGTGATCGATTTTTTCATGTTTTCTAACAATTTTTCATAAGTTGCGTTTAATTTCAAACAGGTTTTATTTCAAAATTTTTGTGTGTCTTAATTCAAATGGAGAATAATAATAATTAAATATTTATTTAAAAATATTTCTAGAAAAATACAATCAAATGCAAATAAATTATCAATTTTTCAATTTACAGATTTCATCTCATTCTAATTAATTGTTCCTCTTCATATGAAAAATTAAATTTCATAAAACCAGAACATTTTTTTAACCTTCTCTAGTAAAATTATTTCCATTCGTCAATTTTATCCAATTGTCTTATGAGATAATAATAATAATAATAAAGATAATATATACTTGTTAATTTTGTAAGATGTAAAAATCTTTGTAAAATGCAAAGGCTAAGAAACAAAAAAATCTTGATGGAGTGTAAATGGTGTGTTTCTTTGGTTTTGTGAAATTAAAACGGGTGTTAATGGCGTCAGATGTGAAAATTTGACAGGGAAAAGCTTGGGATGATTAAAAAGCGATAATGTTTTGCCATATAAAAATTACTGGCTATGTAATAAATGGGCGGACATCGAGAGACACGCAACAAAACTGCAATCTGCAACCGAAGCAAGCGTGAGCTTACAGAAGCCTCATGCAATCTGAGACTTTGGGTTTTCTTTTGCACGCTATCCGAGCGTTTTATAATCATACCACTCTCTTTCTTCAACAACAATCATTCTTTCTCCCTTACTCATTCTCCGCTTTCCTTTCTCATGGAATAAAAATCTCGTTATTAATTCACCCTCACTCGACAACAACCACCGACACCCACGGGCAACACCAGATATTGATAACAAGAGTATAATAATGCACATGCATGAATTCATGATATAAAATGAATTCAAACTACAAGTATTCCACTTGTCCGGAATATCTATTAAGCCTCTTTCTCCTTCGAATATTTACATTTTATTCTTCTTTTATCTTTTTACATTCTCATCACAATGAGAAGGTGCTATTTTTTTTGTTTTTTTTTATTTTTATATAGTTATCCTAAAAAAACTGTGAAGAAATTTCACAAGGATTTTTATATGAATCTATTAAAATTTTCCTATTGATTCTATGAATTCGACAAGAAAAAATTGTGCCTGATTAAAATTGACTTATACTACTGATAATTTATTTTGAACTTACAGGAATCCTGCAAAATTCTGTCTGAATGCAATTAACTATAACTACTGTCAAAAAAATTTGCAAATCACAAGAATTTCAATAAACTTTTTCTGATTCAAATAGACTTTTACTGGTACAAATTAATTCTAAAATAACAAGAATTTAAGTAACTTTTTTATGTCTTTTTGAACTTTCAAGAATTCTGCAAAATTGTGTCTGATTGCAATTTATTTTTACGACTGATAATCATTATTAATAATATTAAGAAATAAAAAAAATGTTGTCTGCCTATGATTGTCATTTACTACTGATAATTTATTTTGAACATACAAGAATAATGAAAAATTGTGTCTGACTGCAATTGGCTTACACTACTGACATTCAGTATTTAAATTACGAGAAGTTAAAAAATTTGTGTCTGACTGTAATTGGCTTAGACTACTGACAATCTGTCATTACAATATATAAAATTAGGTAAACTATGTCTGACTATAATTTTTATTCACTAATGATAATTTATTTTGAACTTTTAAGAATAGTGAAAAAATTGTGTCTGACTATAAACGATTTCTACTACTGATAGTCGTTCCTAAAATTACAAGAATCTAAGTGAATTGTGTCTGACTGCAATTGCCTTTCACTACTCATAATAAGAAAATTACGCCTTGCTAATTAATGATAATGAAAAATTTATTAATTTTACAACAAAATCAATCAACTAAAATTGACTTTTACTACTTACAATCAATTTTTAACGTACAATAATTGAAGTAAATTATGTCTGACTAACAATTAATGTCAAGTAATGACAATCAGTCTTCAACAGGGTTTCTACAAATTTCTCCTTATAAAATTCCATGATTTCCAGGTGATAAATGATAAACTTTCTATGACAAACATTAAAACAAAATTTTTGTCAGTTAAGTCAGGGAAATTAAGAAAATTCAGACTTTTTCGACTTATTTTGAAAAATTGAGACTTCTTCCAAACATTGAAACAAAATACCACAATTTTTAGTAAAAAAGTGCAACTTATTTTGATTTTTACAATGCAAAAATTAACTATAAACAAATCTTTCAAAATTTATCTTTAAATAGTTAAAATTTTCTAAAATTTAAAAATGAAAATTAGCTTCTAATTTTTTAAAATTCAATATTTTTAATATTTTCAATTACAATTTTCCTAAAATAATAACATTTCAGAATTATTTTTAAACATTTTGGAGAAATTAATAATGTTAAAAATTTTTTTATTAAAATTCATCAAAAAATTAATTAGTTCTTTTAAATTATACAAAAATTCTTTTCAGAAATACAATTTTCGAAAAATTACACTAATAAAATATTTTTAAAAACTTATTAGAATTGTTTTGTAATAATTTTTTAAGATTCAAAACTTACCTTTTGGACATATTAAAATTTTTGAGAAATCATGGTTCTGTTTATAATTAAAATTCTTTAAAAATTTGATCATTTTTATTTATACTTTTCAAAAATTCAGTTATTTTTAAAGAATTTTACCAAATTTTAATTGTTTGGAAATTTTTCAAAATTGAAAAACTATTATCGTTCAAAAATTATTTAAAAATAGTTAAAAAAATTAATTGTAAGAATTTCTTTATTTTAATTTTCGGAAAATATTATACCTTAATAACTTAAGAAAAAACTATGGAGAGTCACAATTATTATAAAAAAAAATTGAGTTTATGTATTTCAGTAATTGTATTCTACAAGAACTTTTGGGAAATTATTTAAAATAATTGATTTAGAGATGAAGTTTAGTTGAAAGTTGTAGAAAATAATTAAATTCAGGAAGGGTTATAACTGTAATTTTTAGAAATTATTAAAATTCATAAATTTTACTCATTTTTCGTAAAGATAAATATTTTTCTACTTTAAAAATAATTTTGTTAGGGAAAGTAATTTTAATGTCAGTACCTTCACTACTAATAATTTATTTAAAATTACAAAACAATTGAAACTTATGCCTATTCACAAATGATGTCACGCAATTTTTTGAGAACATAATTTGTAAATGTTCCCCTAACAATAAATTCTACTTCTGAAAAGAAATTTCTCTTTAATTCACCCAAGAATGACAATTTAGAAAAATCAAAACGAAACATAAAAGTGCAGATTATTCAAGATCTTAAGAAACGAATACAGTGAAAATAACTTTTCCAATTGCTTTTCAATTTGACACTGAATAAAATCCATTAGCATTCTGCCACCACATGCTTTTGTATCAGTAGGCACAATTTTTTTCCTGTTTGGTTGGGAAGTGACGAGTTTCTTATAGCAAAAACGGAAAGAAAATAAAATAAAAAAAAAAAAAAAACGAAAAGAAGAGTCAGAGAAAAAACGAAAGTGCAGAGATGGGGGAAATTGAGCAATGTTGTTGAAGCTGACTCGTGTATCCTAACGATAAGAAGTCTCGATTCGTATTTCGCGCCTCTCGTTTATACCTTTTCCATCCTCTTTCAAATTCATCCTCCCTCTCTCTAACCAGTTGGCAATTCTCTCGTCTCCCTCTCACTGTATCCTTTTTTTACAGTGAAAACGCGACATTAAACGACGCTCGACGACAGACTTCAACGACACACAGTGAAAGAGTCGAACGAAATAGGGAGTTTAAGTGTCGACTCTCCTGATGAGATCTCCTATATACTTTTCCTTCCTTCTTGTATACATATATATCACACTATTTCCTATCCCTTCTGACCATTTCGACCTCTCTCTCATTCTCTCATTCTCTCTCACTCGCTCTCCACCTTGAGCTCAATGTATGGTAATCCACGGGGATTCGACAATCCCTTTTAAACTTGCCCTCTTCTTTCCATTCATTCATTCGTTTCTTCATTTTCCTTCCTCCTCCTCCTCACCCCCCACCTTATAGGGGAAAAAGGTGTATATATACTTTTATATACCACTCTCTTCTTTTCCACCACTCTTCTTTTGTCCTCCAGATGTACCTTTCGTGGCAATTTCATTTTAAGCGAAATCACATTTGAATTATTCAAAGGATTGTCATTAAAATTACCAGGGAAAAACAAGTTTCAATGCGTGGTAATGTTTCAATGTTTTTAAACTTTTACGATTAATAGACACAGACAGGGCTCGAACCAGTGAAAGTATTTATTAAAAATACGGACATTACGGACTAAAAATGAAAAATTACGGACCAATTTCTGACAAAAATTTAACCAGTCCGAGTCAAATAAAAGAACATTTTACTTAAAACTAGAAATTCAATTCTATCACAACTATATAAAACATGAAGATAACGATAACTCCGAGTCTTCGACTCGAAGTGATTGATTTCTTCATGTTTTATAATAATTAAAGATGTTTATATTATAAGAATATTGTACTTCTTCAAATTTTTTTTTATCATTTAAATTCAATTACAATTTTTAAGAATTTTTAACTAAAATTCTTCTTTGAAGCAATTAATTTTCAAAAAAGTTCTTTGACAATTTTCAAATCTATTTGTTTACAATATTCAATTTTACGAATTTCAATTATTCGTAAATTCTTCAATTAAATATATGTTAGAAATTAAAAACTTTAAATAATATAAAAAAAATTCAATTACACTTTTTCAAAAACATTAAGTTCAAAATTCAATTATTTTTGAAAATTCACGCTATATTGCTTTTCATATTCAATTATTATCTAAAATTTTAACTGAAATTCATTTTTAAATAAATTTTTATTAGAAACTTGTACTGGAATTCAATTATTTTAATACAAAAATAAATAATTTATTGAATAATTGAATGTTTTTCCAAATTGAATTCTCGTAAAGAATGTTATTATTCATGAAAATAGTTGAATTATTGCGAAGAAATTAAAAAAAAAATTGGTAAATAATTGAATTTCTGTAAAAATTTTATTATTTATGAAAATTATAAAATTTATTTTAAATAACTGAATTCTTTCAGAAAATTTTATTAAAATAATAGATGTTGAAAATCATTGAATTGTAGGAAATTTTTGAAAATAGTTAAATTTTTAAAAATTAAACCTTTTCTAAATTCAATTATTTTTCAAATTTACCCTAAAATGCTCTTAATATTCAATTATTATGTAAAATTAAAATTAAATTGAAATCGAATGAACGTAAAGAATTTTATTAAACACATTTTTAAATAATTGAATTCTTTCGAGGAATTTTAATAAAAATTTTTAAAAATCATTACATTTTTCGAGAAATTTATTTAAAATTTATTGTATATTAAAAATAATTGAAATTTAGCAATGAGTTTTATTATTTATAAAAATAATTAAATTCCTAAAAAGCAATTTATTATTTAGGAAAATAATTGAATCCCTGTAAAAATTTTATTATTCATGAAAAAAATTGAATTATTGCGAAGAAATTTATAAAAAATTGGTAAATAATTGAATTCCTGCGCATTTTGTATTATTTATGAAAATAATTAAATTTATTTTAAATAATTGAATTCTTTTAGAAAATTTTATTAAAATAGTAGATATTAAATATCATTGAATTGTAGAAAATTTTTAAAAATAGTTAAATTTTTTAAAATTAAACCTTTTCTAAATTCAATTATTTCTCAAATTTATCCTAAAATGACTATTAATATTCAATTATTATGTAAAATTTTAACTAAAATTAATTTTTAATCAATTTTTATTAGAAAATTCTACTATAATTCAATTATTTAAATTTAAAAATAAATAATTTATTAATTGGATGTTTCTCAAAACTTGAATGGACGTAAAAAATGTTATGAAACAAATTTTTAAATAATTGAATTCTTTCGAGGAATTTTAATAAAATTTTTAAAAATAATTACATTTTTCGAGGAATTTGATTAACATTTATTATATATTAAAAATAATTGAAATTCAGAAATGAGTTTAATTATTTATGAAAATAATTGAACCCCTAAAAAGCATTTTATTATTAACGAAAATAATTAATTCCCTGTAAAAATTTTATTACTTATGAAAGTAATTGAATTATCAGAAAGAAATTTATAGAAAATTTTTAAATAATTCAATTCCTCTGAAATTTTTATTATTTTATGAAAATAATTTAATTGTTTGCCAAGAATTTTATTAAATTTTTTGAAAATAATTTAAGTTTGGAGAAGAATTTTATTATTTATAAATTACTGAATGAACTATAAGAAGTTTATGTTAGTTGGGTTCGAAAACAATTTTCTTAAAAACTTATTCAGTTGTAATGAATTTTAAGTAGTCATAATCTAATTAAGTCAGACACAATTAATTTTTAAACTTGTAATTTCAAAATCGCTTTTGAGTAGTAAACATCTATTGCAGTCAGACACAAATTTCTTGAATTCTCGTAATTTAAATACTGCATATCAGTAGTAAAAGTCAATAGAAACGACTATTTATTAGTGAAATTTGCTAATTCAAAAAGTCAGTTACTAATTCAAATTTAGAGAGTATTTTGAAGACTGTTTATCAGTAGTAAAAGTCAATTGCAGTCAGACACAAATTTCTTCAATTCTTAATATTTAAAAACTGATTGTCATAGTAAAGGTCAGTTTCAGTCAGACAAGAGTTTTTTGAGTTCTTGTAATTATAGAATTAATGTCTGACTACAACTGTCATTTACTACTGATAATTGTCAGTAGTAAATACCAGTTGTAGTCAGACACGAGATTATAGGATTTTTGTAAATTAAAGATCAATTTTCAGTAGTAGAGGTCAATTACGTCAGACCTATGTTATTTGTATGATTATAATTTTAGTACAAATTGTAAGTAAGTAAGTCAAAGTATTTTTGAGTCAGGCGCATTTACCTTAATTAATATAATTTTAAGGCAAAGTAAAAGTTCTTTAGTTAGACTTCATAAAAATTAAATTTTAACTATAATTCTAATGAAAACGTTTTGGTTAAAAGCAGCGTTGAAAGTCAGTCTTATTTTTAACATTCAGGATTTAGATTTAATATTCCGAATTGAATGAAAAGAAACACAAGAAACAATAATTTCTTTTCGCGAAACGGCAGGAAATTTCGCAAAATTTAAGCAACCCAGGTCTATAGGCGGATTTATGAATAAAGTATTCGATGAAAATCAGTCGCGGTGCGGAGAAAATCCTTTTAGTGTTATATGGGGTTAATGTCGACAAACAGTTATGAACCAAGGATAATAATTTCTGTTTATAACCGTCGAGGATATCAAATAATTAACACTATGAATATTATCTTGAGTCTATGTATTTTCGCACATATTCTAACTAGATATTTGCAAATACACGTGCAGAGTTTACATAGGCTAAAGCAGAATATGAGAATAGGTTCGTGTGGGTTGCGGTTAGATTACTACACGTATGTTTTGTCGCATGGTGCATAAACTCTATAGCTGCATTTCATAATGTTTGAAATTGTACACGGTTCATATATGGTGCAATGTGTACATATCTACCTACACAGGCACACATGTTTCCTTTGTTGACCATCTACTCTCGTCTGTTCAAGTGGAATGATAATGACCGTCTTAAATTTTAAGAACGCAATTTTAATTGCCTTAGGAAATTTTTATTATTTAATTTTATTTCTATTTTACTACTATTTTATTGTGCAACTACTTGATTATTATTTTTTTATTTCTACTTTATAATTATTTTATTTTTTTACTGCTTTATATTTATTTTTCCATTACTTTATTTTTATTTTATTACTACTTCATTATTTTTTTCACACTTTAGGGCCCGTTCATAAACTACATAACGCTATTTTGCTCTTTTTTCTAACCCCCCTCGCCAATGTCACAAATTTTACATATTACAATGTCTGACAAAAACTTCTTTTTTCCACTAACACAATCATTTTGCAACGATTCTGAAAATTTGTCTGACTAAAACTGACATTTACTACTTATAACTGACAAATATATTTGTCTGCTATAAAATTTACTTACCTTTAAAGTAAATACAATTTTGTTTTTTCGTCAAAAGTAGTGAAGGTCAGTTTTAGTCAGACAAAAATATTAAGAATCAATTTCAATCTATTCTCAGTAGTTAAAAAAAAATTCAGGAAAAGTAGAATCGGTCAGGAAAAAGTCAGGGATTTTTATTAAAGTACTATCAAAAATTCAATTTAGAAGAAATTACAAATGATTGCAGAAATTCAATTATTTTCAAATGTAATAAAATTCTTAGCAAAATTTCAATTATATTCAAAAATTGTCCTCAATTCAATCATTTTCAATATTCTACAATTTTAATAAAATTCTTCAAAAAATTTTAATTATTTAAAAAAAGTGTCGATAAAATTCAAAGTAAACATTAAATTATTTTCATAAATAATAAAAATTTTACAGGAATTCAATTTTTTAAAGCACAATTTTTATAAAATTCTTCTCAAGAATGCAATTATTTATAAAAAAAAAAATTAAGTAGAGTTCTTCGTAGGAATTCAATTATTTTTATAAATAATATAATTCCTCTCAGTGATTCAATTACTTTCATAAATTATAAAATTCTTTTTAGGAATGCAATTATTTTAATAATAATAAAACTCATCCCAGAATTTTCATTATTTTCATAAATAATAAAATTCATTTTATGAATTCAATTATTTTCAAATATAATAAAATTCTTCGCACAAATTCAATTGTTATGTTCAAAAATTTTTAAAAATGCCACGTAAAAATTTTAATTATCTTTAAAAATAATAAAATTCTTCTTTAAATTTAAATTATTTTCAAAAATTTTGAAAACATTCTTTGCAAAATTTCAATTACTTATTCAAAAATTTTCCTCACTTCAATCATTTTCAATATCTACTATTTTAATAAAATTTTTTAAAAGATTTCAATTACTTAAACAAAGTGTTGATAAAATTCTAAGCAAACATTAAAAGTTATTTTCATAAATAATGACAATTTCACAAGAATTCAACTATTTACAAATGTTTTTATAAATTTCTTGCCAATAATTCAATTATTTGCATAAATAATAAAATTTCTTACCGAGATTCAATTATTTTCATAAATAATAAAAATTAATAATAGAATTTCAATTATTTTTCAATTCTAATCAAATTCATCGAAAAATTCAATTATTTAAAAATTTGTTAATAAAATTCTTTACAAGGATTCAATTTTGATAAACATTCATTTATTCAATAAATTATTACATTTTCAAAAAATAATTGAATTCATTTAAGAAATTTTGTTTAAAATAGTAGATTTCAAAAATATTTGAATTTTAGCGAAGAATTTCATTATTTGTAAAATGTAGGTAATTGAATACTCGCAAGAAATTTTTGAAAATAATTACATTTTTTGAAGAATTTATTTTAAATTGTATTAAAAATAATTGAAATCTTACGAGAAATTTTATTAATTATAAAAATAATTAAATCCTTACAACGAATTTTATTACACTTTTTAAATAATTGAATTCATGTGAAAAATTTTGTAAGTTGTAAAAATAATTGAATTTTTGCGACGGATTTTATTAAAATTTTTGTAAATAATTTAATTTTTAAATTTATATTTATATTTTAATTTTTAATAAAATTTGTAGCAAAATTCAATTTTTTAAAATTTTTTAATAAAATTTTTGGAAAAATTTCAATTATTTTCAAAAATTTTCCTCAATTTCATATGAATTCTATTATTTACAAATTTTGTATAAATTTAATCGCAATAATTTAATTATTTTCAATAAATAATCAAATTTTTTACAGGGATTGAATTATTTTCATAAATAATCAAATTCTTTTTAGGAATTCAATTATTTTTATAAATAAAAATCATCGCAGAATTTTAATTATTTTTAATACAATTTTAATCGAATTCCTTGAAAAATGGAATTGTTCTTAACAACTTTATTAAAAATCGTCAAAAGGAATCAATTATTTAAAAAGATTTAGATAAAATTCTTTATAAGAATTCAATTTTAAGAAACATTTAATTATTCAATAAATTATTTATTTCTCCTTTTAAATAATTAAACTCTCGTAGAATTTTCTAATAAAAAATCATTTAAAAATGAATTTCAGTTAAAATTTTCTATTAAATATTTATTATTTAAATTATTCAAATATTTAAATAATATTTAAATATTAAAAGCATTATAGAATGAATTTTAAGAAATAATTGAATTTTGAAAAGGTTTTGAAATTTGTAAATTCTTTGAAAATCTTACTTTTTCATATTTATAACCAACAAATCTGTATAGAATTAATTATTTTGAAAAAGTTTAATTGAATTTTTTTCTAAAATTATTTGAAGTGTTTATTTTTAAATACGTATTGTTATAAGTTATTGAATTTCATAAAGATTTGAATTTGAAATTTTTTGAAAATCTTAATTTCTATGAAATAATAATAATAATTACATATTTTTTTAAAAATGAATTTATTGATGTTTTCGAATAATTTTACAATTAAAAAATTTCGTAATATTTAAAAATTCGTAAATGTAATAGAACAGTTTTTTGAATTTTGCAAATAAATTGCAACAAAGACTCTAATTATAATAGAAATGTTAAAATAATATTAAAATGCAAAACTTGATGAATTTCCACGGAATTTCCAGGAGTTACTTCAATGGAATTTTTTTTTCTTTTTTTTTACTTCAATGGAATTTTTCGACGTGGACAGACAGCCTTTTTTGAGCAATAATTAATAATTTAAATAATAATTTCATTTAATTTAACAGCAGTTGAGAAAAGTAGCTTTAGTCAGACAGACCTTTTTTTAGCATATTTGAATATTTTCTCCAAAAGCGTTTAATTTTTGTATTTTTCTCTATTATTTTCTTTCCATCTTTTTAATTTTTGTCAGTTATCAAGTGCAGTTTTCAAATTGAAATAACAGGTTAAAAGTATATATAAACGCCGCGGAACTATATCATTTTGATCTTCATTTTCTCTGAATTGCTTACAAAAGGTTTCGTGGGACAATAGGCGCGCCCTTTTCACCCGAAAGGTACAAAAGTATTCTAAAGCACTCGTCTTCGGTTGCACAAGCGAGAGAGAAAGATCGTGGCTTCGCAGTAATAAAGACGGGTTAACGCGTGTAAAAAGGATTTGTTCCGACTGAATACGACCTAAGGAAAATACCAACGGGACTTACATTTGCCTGGTGATCACAAAACGCCCTTGAAGAACCTCCTTTGGGAAAAGGATATAAACAGGATTCCACACTATATTTGCTTTTTACGATTTGTTGGAGCATTTCGCATTCGAATTTCCATTAACGGAAACTGAAAGGAAATTCCACAAGCTTTTTCTTTTCCTCTTTTTTTTATATAAAAAC
This sequence comes from Leptopilina heterotoma, assembly GCF_015476425.1. Classification (NCBI taxonomy): domain Eukaryota; kingdom Metazoa; phylum Arthropoda; class Insecta; order Hymenoptera; family Figitidae; genus Leptopilina; species Leptopilina heterotoma. Next base: position 26,791 of record NW_025111110.1, read on the forward strand.
CCAAGAAAAATGGAAAGCTTTCAAATAATTACTAAAAAGAGCAAATAATTTTGTTGAAAACTTTATTGAAAACGCAGTACAATGATTGGATGAATAATTTATTATTAAAAATAGAAAAAAAAATAAGAAAAGAGAGAAGCAGAGAGGGAGACGAGTTTCAAAAAAAAATCCAAATAAACTAAAAGTATCAAAAAAATGAAATTGGAGAGAATAATTGACAGTGGCTGTTAAAAAAAAGGAAAGAAAAACAGAAAAGCGTGAAATGTTACAATTTTTCGGTGAAAAACTGTATAATGAAAGGAGAGCGTGTACTTTGATTCGGATGTGGCTTTTATTCGAATTCCTAAAGAGTACGATTCAGCAAAGCGCGAAGCAAGGGCCTCCCTTGACACTCGGACAATGCCCATGGTGCTGCTGTCTCGTTCAGTTTCTGGTTATGGCGGGTGCACAATGCGCCTATTGTCAGTGACCCAACATACAACGATGTGTGTCGAAGCTTCCATTATATATAGTACCACACTGCACTAACGACATTGTCCCGAAACTGATACTTCAACCAATTAGTCCTTCACTTGCAAATTAAAATTTAAATCTCTCAATTACCATATTCATTTATAATATCGCAATTTATAATTATTTTTCGTATTCAATATTTAATTAGATGCAATTAATATAGAATTTCAAAAATTTTTAAAGAAAACAAAAAATTATCAAAAATATTTATCAATCAAATTTAACTGACTAATCTTATTTTATCATTGTATTTTATTTATACTTTATAATTAATTTTTATTGTAGATACTTTATTACTACTTTATTATAATATTTTATTTTAACTATAATAATTTTATTTAAATTATTAACTATAATAATAGTCGTATTCTGTCTAGTCTGTACACACTTGAAGTTAAACTTTTATGCATGCTTTTGTTTTTTTATATGTTTGATAGAATATTAAACCTAGTTCTTTATTTTTTTACTATTTCTTAATTTAATAATATTATCTCTATTTTTCAAATAATTCAAAAATATTTTTATTAATCTAAAAAATATTATTAATGTTATTATTCATTATTTTTTTGTTTCTAAAAAAATTAGCATTTTGTAACAAAAATTTTAGGTAATTAACAAATGTAAATCCTGTAAAATATTTCCCTTTTTTTAATATGAAAAACTTCATTGTTTGACAAAGAGAAATTATGCAGATTCTCAATTACACTTCATAAACAAAGTACAAGTTTTAAGTAAAAAAAAAAAATGTTATAATTTAAATTTTGTTTAAGAAATTTTAAACTTATTTTGGAAAAAATATTAACAAAATTTCTATTTGTTAAAAACGATTGTAAAATTATTCGAAAACATCTACAACTTCATTTCTAAATAAATATTTAATAATTATTTATTTATTATTTTAATTAAATTCTTGGAAAAATTTCAATTATTTCCAAAAATTTTTTGAAACGTATTCAATTATTTACAAATTTTTTTTTTTAATTTTTACTCAATAATTTATTTATTTATTTATTTATTTACATAATCTTTCCCGCAGTCCAAGATGGACCATACATGGGTTACGAAAAAAAAAATAAAATTAACTATTTAACAATACTTAAGTCTAAAAAACAAAAAAATTAAATTGATAGTAGAATTTGAGAACGACATTGTCAACAACAGTTGTCAATACACATTAATTATTTTACAAAACAATTTCAATTAAATTCCTCGAAAAATGTAATTATTTTTAAAAATTTCATTTAAAATTGTCAAATGAATTCAATTATTTAAAAATTTGTTGATAAAATTCTTTATGAGAAATGAGAATTCAATTTTAAGAAACACTAAATTATTCATTAATTTATTTATTATAATATGTAAATAATTGAATTCTCGTAGAATTTTCTAATAAAAATTAATTTAAAAATTAATTTCAATTAAAGTTTTAGTTAATAATTGAAATGTTGATGACATTTTTTTCAGATTTTTTAAAAATAATTGAATTCTGTGATGGACATTGTTATTTATGAAAATAATTTAATATTGCAATGAATTTTAATTAGAAAATTTTACAAGAATTTAATTATTTAAATACAGAAATAAATTATTTATTGAATAATTGAATGTTTCTTAAAATTTAATTCTTATAAAGAATTTTATTAAAAATTTTTTAAATAATTGAATTCTTTTGGCATATTTTAGTAAAATTTTTTAGATTAGTTACATTTTTCAAGGAATTTGATTAAAATTGTATTAAAAATAATTGAAATTCTGTGAAGAATTTTATTATTTAGAAAAATAATTGAAGTCTTGCAACGAATTTTTATTAAATTCTTTTAAATAATTAAAATCCTGTGAAGAATATTTTTATTGATGAAGATAATTGAATTCTTGCAACGAATTTTTATTACATTTTTTAAAAATAATTGAAATCCTGTGATTCTGAATCGAATTAATTTTTTTGAAAAAGTTTAATAGAATATTTTTGCAATTATTCGAAGTTTTTATTTTCTAATATATATTTAATGGAAGAATTTCTGATTAATCGATAAAATTTCGTAAAATTGATTTGTAAAAAATAGATTTGGAAACTTTCAAAGAACTTTTTAGAAAATTATAAAAAATAATTGATTTAAAGAAGAATTTTAGTTAAAAATTCTGGTAAATAATAATTAAATTGGAATGAAGAAAATAATTTTAAAGATTTTAAAGGAGTTAGAAAAATATTTCTTATAATATAAAATAATGATTTTATCACTCGGTCATTTGAAGTTATTATAAAACATGAAAAAATTGATTACTCCGAGTCGAAGACTGGGAGTGATCGATTTCTTCATTTTTTCTAATAAATTAAGGATAACCGAGTGATAAGATCATTATTTTATATAATAGGAGTATTTTTACTTTAATTTTTTCAAAATTATTTTCATCATTTTAATTCAATTATTATTTTCTAGAATTTTCAAATAAAATTCTTCTTTAAATGAATTATCTTTAATAATTTTTGAATAAGTTCTTTGAGAATTTTCAAATCCATTTGTTTACAATTTAATTTTACGAAATTTCAATTATTCAAAAATTCATCAATTGAATACGTATTAAAAAATAAACACTTCAAATAATTTTAGAAAAAAATTCAATTAAACTTTCAAACTTTCAAAAACGCGAAGATTTTAAAACTCTTATATTATTAATAATGTAAAATCACAAAAAAAAATACTAAAACTAAAGTAATAAAATACTACTAAGCGAAATTTCACTAATAAAAATTCACAAATGACAACATTCCTTTCAAAGAAAACAAAAAAAAGGGAGGAAGGTTAAAATTCTTATTTTTTGAAAGTTGAAATATTTGCGTAGGACTTTAGATAAGTCGTCCAAAAGCGGCAAGTAATAAATTCACACCAGGGCGAGCAAACTTTTTTGTAACTAAGACGATGAATATTTTAGCGGGCGCCCTACCGACGACGGTGTAGTGAACAACGCAAAAAGTCTCGCATAATTGGCGGTTAAATTCAAATTTCGAATATTATGAAAAGTTTAGTAACGAGGGAGTTCATAATCCCTTCAAAATGCTCTTCCCCTGTAGTTTACAGAATGATCTGGAATCCTTACCACATTAATTATTCTCTCTTTCCGCCCCATAATATTATCTTTAATGTTATTCTTTAATTATAATTGAATGGAAATTGTATTTAACAAACATAATAAATATTATTCCGAAAAAATTAACAATTACGTTATTTTGCATAAACTTGACAAATTTCTTTTGTTTCAATCTTTATGCAAATTTTCTTGTAATTTTTGCAATCTTTTGTAATTTTTACAATCATTACAAATTTTTTTTTGTAATTTTAGCAATTTTTTGGAAATTTTTACGGAATTATTATAATCTTTACAATTCTTTTTAATTTTAGAAATTTTTACATTTTTTTTATCTTAATTTACATGTTAATAGAATTATTAATTTTGTCTTTTATTTTTCTTAAAAAGAAAAATAAAGTTAATTAATTAATTAATTTTTTTAACTTTTTTTAACATTTTCTGTTTAATTTTTACGCTATAAAATTGTAACTACTTGACAATGTTTCACAAAAATTTATGTCTGACTAAAAAGTACTTTTTCTACTTGCAACGAACTTACAAAAACTTAAGTTCGAAGTGAATAAAAATTACAATAAAAGTTATAAAATTAATATAATTTTTTTTCGTTATAGGCAAATATTTTTTTTTTGTATTAAATAAATAAATAAATATAAAATTTCAAAAAATACGAAACGTTTTATCTTTTCTGAATTCTTAGGAAAAAAGTTACACTCATGCGTAAGTACTTTAATTATTATCTACTTGCACGAGAAATACGAGTGAAATTTTCCATAGATTTTTAAAAAGGTCATTGACATTCTTTTCACCCTATCCCTAGTTTACTTACGAATTACAAAGTAGAGCAGAAAACTGAAAACTATGAAGGGAGGGAATTGAATTGGAAACTCTGCTAGACACTTGAAGGAACAAAGACAATAAGTTATTAATAATTTTCCCCCTTTACAGGATCGCACAAACTTTATTTTTCTTTTTAAGAAAAATAAAAGACAAAATTAATAATTCTATTAACATGTAAATTAAGATCAAATGTAAAAATAGTTAAAAATTTTAACTTCATTTTTAAATTTTAATTTTACTTTCTAGTCGTAACTGTGAATAATAATCATAATTATGTAACAATTAATTTTTAAGTTCCGCTTGTGTGCTTTTAATATTTAATTATTTTCTAAAATTTTAACTCAAATTATTAATTTTTAAATCAATTTTTATTAGAAAATTCTACTATAATTCAATTATTTAAATACAAAAATAAATAATTTATTGAACAATTAAATGTTTCTTAAAAATGCATTTTCATAAAGAATTTTATCAACAAATTTTTAAACAAAAAGTTTTTTTGACGAATTTTAATAAAATTTTTAAGAATAATTACATTTTTCGAGAAATTTGATTAAATTTGATTATTTATAGAAATAATTTAATTCCTAAAAATAATTTTATTATTTTTGAACATAATTAAATTTCTGCGAAAAATTTGATTACTTTGATTCATTTGTTTACAATTCAATTTTCCAAAATTTCAATTATTCGGAAATTTTTCAATTTCAATCACAAAACAAATAAAAACATCAAAAAAATAATTTCAAGTAAAATTGAAATAAACTTTATGAAAAAAATTAATCCTTCTACAGAATTGTTAGTTAGAAGAATGAAAAATTAAAATTTTCAAAGAATTTAATATGAAACTTTTTCAAAATTCAATTATTTGCAAAAATTGCAATTATTAGTAACTTCACCAAAATTCAATTATTATCTACAATTTTAACTGAAACTAATTTTTAAATAAATTTTTATCAGAAAATTCTACGATAGTTTAATTATTTAAATACAAACACAGATAATTTATTGAATAATTAAATGTTTCTTAAAATTGAATTCTTATACATAATTCTATTATAACAATTTTTAAATAATTGAATTTTTTCGACGAATTTTAATAACATTTCTAAGAATAATTACATTTTTCAAGCAATTCTATTAAAATTGTATTAAAAATAATTTCTGAAAATAATTGAATTATTTGGAAGAATTTTCTAGAGAAAGTTTCAAACAATCGATTTTTTTCGAAAAAACTTATGCAAATTCTACTTTTAATATTTAAATTCCTTTGAAATTTTCATTATTTTAGAGAATAATTGCATTCTTTTAAGAAATATATTAAAATAATAATAAATATACAAATTATTAAATTAAGAAAAAATTTCAAATGTAATAAAAATTTTGCAATGAATTTTATTAAAATTTTTGAAAATAATTGAATTTTTTTGGAAAATTTTACTAAAATAGTAGAATATTGAAAATCATTGAATTAGAAAGAATATTTTAAAATATTGGAAATTTTTCCAAGGATTTTATTAAAATTTTTGAAAATAATTGAATTTTGGTACTTTTGAAAGTAATTGAATTCTTGTAATAAATACTCTCTTCTTGAAAATAATTAAATTTTGCAATGAATTTTATTTAAATTCCTGAAAATAATTGAATTTCTACAAATTATTTTATTATTTTTGAAAATAATTTAATTCTTATGATTTATAAAAATAATTGAATTTTGCAATGAATTTTTTTTAAATTCCTGAAAATAATTGAATTTCTACGAAGAGTTTTGCTATTCATTTATAAAGATAATTGAAATAATGACGTCAATTTTTATTTAGATTTTTTGAAAGTAATTGAATTTCTGCGAAGAATTTTATTCATTTTGAAAATAATGGAATTCTTGTGATAAATATTGTTATTTATGAAAATAATTGAATTTTACAATTCAATTATTTATCAATTTATTTAATTAATTAATTTATTTAATTTATCAATTATTTATTCAATTTTTTTATCAAAATTACTGAATATAATTGAATTTCGACGAAGAATTTTGTTATTTATAAAGATAGTTAATTAAAATGTTAACAATTTTTTTTTCTGTTCTGTCTTAACTTATTTGTTTAAATTTTAGGACGTTTTTATTTTTTATTTGGGACGCGTTACAAACGTAACAAATTATTTATTTAAATAATTGATATTTTTTAAAATGACCAGGTAGATGTTAATTTTGTTTTATTTGTTTTGTTTGTGTAAAAATGTTAATTTTATTTTATTTGTAAATTAATAATTGTTTATAAAAAAATTTGCATTGTTTAATAAAGTGACCTGATGATGGTGTCTAACCAAGACATCGAAACGTTGCACATCTAATGAAATAGTGTTTCATTTATTACTCTTCCGATAATCGATTACAAGAATATTATCTACAAAATTTAAATAGTAGATATTAGAAATCATTGAATTGAGAAAATTTTTTTAAAATAATTGAAATTTTAAAAATAATTGATTTTCGGAGAGGAATTTTATTATTTCTAAAGATGATTAAAATTTTGACGAGAATTTTTTTAAATTTTAGAACATAATTGAATTTTTGCGAAGAATTTTATTACTTTTGAAAATATTTGAATTTCTACAATCTTTTGTAATTTAAAGCAAAAACGAAATTGAAGCGTTTTGGAAATTTATAATCAATTTTGAAAAAGTGGCACAATATTTTTGTAAGTATATTTTTTTCAATTGTTTCCCTAATAATTAATAATTTTATAGAACGATATTTGAATTTGTAGTAGAAATAAATACTTTTTGTTCAGTGTTGAACGTTCTACAATTTCAAATGAAAATATAAAGAAAGATGATAATGATAAAAAAAAATTTTGAATTAAAAAATAATAATATAAAAGCTAATAAATAAAAATATTGAAATAAAAAAAAAGATAATATGAAAAAATAATTTTTTTTCGAAAAAAAGTTTTTTTTATTTCTCGTGAATGAGATATTTATGAGGGTTAAATATCTGAGGAGGAGTATTGCAGCTAAAGTGACATTTAGTATGAAAATGTTTTCAATATTAATATCTCAATTTTCTCATCTTGGATGGAAGAGGAGGTGATTCGGCGTTTAGCGAAAGAGAGGTGGGTCACACACTCGCTATATTGGCACACACGCCATCTGCGTTTTACGGCCATATTCAGCAATTTTGCATATTGAGGGCCTGTCTTTCTCTCTTTGCACCCCTTTCTGTTGGAAATTTGCTTTCTCATCCACACTCCCCACCCCCCATTTCTTTATTCAACGATGGCAATCGCAGATGCACTGCTTTCTTGAAATCTCAATCTATTCCACATATTATCGCTGTTATCGTTTGCAATATCGATACACTTTGTTTCCTCTCTAATATCCTCATTTTTTCCCCTAATATGAAAAATTCTTTCTTTATTTTCCATTATCTTCTTTTTTATTCTCGAAATTTATAAATTTATAAATTTATAAATTTTGTAAACTTAAACAAACATTTCATTCAATTTTCAATTTCTGTGAAGTTCAACTTAATATTTAATATTTATGCGAGAAAAAATAGAAATTAGATAAATAAATTTAATATTTTAAAAATAATTTTCATTTATTATTATTTTAAAACTTTTTTAATATTTTAATTTAATATTAATTTCAAAAATTCTTTCTTTAATATTTTAGTTTTTAAAATGTAAAATATTTCTCTCATTATTTTTAATATCTTGTGGTGATTAAGATAAAATCGGCAGTGGAGAATTTTTAACCGAAGCAAAGGGCTAAGAATCATGAAATAAAATACACTAAGGGCAAGGGTGGAGGTTAATCGAACAGGAAGTGAGCTTAAATTTCACTTTCTACTTCGGTCAACTTGGACTTAATTTAACTTTCAAGAAATTCGCTGTACCCTTAAATTACTATTCAAATTTGTTTACTAATTTCGAGACTAAAATTTAACCAAACGATAAAAAAAAATATTTAAGTAGAGTAATTATTCTAATTTTATTTCAATTACAACTCGATTCGATTATTTTCTTCAACAGAGAAATTTCTTTATTAACAAAAAAATGAAATGAAAAAAAAAATTAAAGTAAAGTAAAACTAAAATAAAATTGTATTACCTGAAGAAAATTTTTAGTCTCAAAAAGAAAACACCTTTTTGAACTTTTTCCCCGAAGAAAAATAAAAATTATTGAAATAAATTTCCACAAAATCAAAATACAATAACAAAAAAATGAAATCAATCAAAAAAAAAAGCGAATCCACAAAATTATCATTTACTAATGAAATACATTTTTCACTGTTGCCACTTAAGTATTCGCTTTTCATTTCTCTGCGCGGAATATAAATCTTGACCACATGAATCGTAAAATCCCAAAACGTCATAAATCTGCCCTTTGGGAATTAATGATAAAAAAATTGTATTCCGTTGCGAATATGAATTTTGTAATTTATCTGGGCCCACACACTGAATACTATAAATTATTCTTAATGGCCATTTGAAAATGGGAATTTTAGAAATTTAGAGAATTGACGGGAGTATAATTTTATTGTATGTGGTTTTTTCATTATTTTTTTGTATATACCCACAAAAACTCTTCACAACCAAAAAGTAACGTGAGAAAAAGGGAAAATTGTAACACGGCCTTGAAACAAGAGTTTTTTTTCTCTTAAAAAAAATTCTAAAATGGAAAGTGGGACGTCTTCGTAATTGCGTAAAAAAATAGTTCATCGCTATATTTATACTCAAGTGAATTAATTCACTTACGCAAATCATTAAATCGAACGCTAAAGACGAGGAGATTTAATTAAGTCCTACTATCAATTATAACTACTGTAATATTAATTGGTTAATTGTTATTTACTTTCATTATTAATCTTATTATTCTTATCATTATTATTATTATTATTATTACTATTTTTGTTTTAATGGTTATTATTTTTTTACTATCAACAATTCGTGCGCGGCTAACTTTTTACTTACTTTTTAAAATAAAATGAATGATTTTACTCAAAGATTTTCAAATTAATTCAATTTTAAGAGTTGGGTTTACAATTTTCATATACAGATGAACTTCAAAAGGTTTTAATTTGAAATTTTATAAATATTCAATTTTCAATGAATTTATAATTAGAAATTTTAAAGAACTTAAATTTTTGAAAAATTTTAATAATTCAAAATCTTCTAAAATTAGTTAAATTTGTCAATATATATTTAATTAATTATTAAAAATAATAGATTTATAGAAGAATTTTTGTTAAAAACACTAAAAAAATGGAATTTTGAAAAAGTTACAAATGATTGCAGAAATTCAATTATTTTTAAAAGTAATAAAATTCTTATGAGAAAATTCAATTATGTTAAAAAATTACAAAAAAATCTCGACAAAATCTCAATTATTATCTTTATAGATAAAAATATTCTTCTTCAAAATTCAATTATTTTCAAAAATTTTAATAAAATTCTTATCAAAATTTCAATTATTTTCAAAAAAATTTCCTCATTTCAATGATTTTCAATATCTACTATTTTAATAAAGTTACCCAAAATAATTCAATTATTTAAAAACAATTTTAATAAAATGTACGCAAACATTTAATTATTTTCATAAATAATACATTTTTTATAGGAATTCAATTATTTAAAAAAATTTAAATAAAATTCTTCGCTATAAATCAATTATTTTCATAAATAATAAAATTTTTTTTTAAGAATTCAATTATTTAAAAAAAATTTGATAAAATGCTTTGCAAATTTGAAAAATTATAATAAAATTGGTCAAAGAATGCAATTATTGACAAAACTGTTTGTAAAAATCTTCAAAACAATTAAATTATTTTCGTAAAAAATAAAATTCTTCGAAACAACTTAATTATTTAAGAAATTTTAATAAAATTTTTTCCAAAAATTCAGTTCTTTTCAAAAATAAACATTTTTAAAGGAATTAATTTATTTAAAAAAATTTTTTTTTAATTGTTTGTCAGATTTCAATTATTTTCAATTTTTCAATGAAATTTCTCGATGAAATTTAATTATTTTTTAAAAGTTTTAAAAAATTCTGAAAAATTCAATTATTTAAAAAAATTCAAATAAAATTCTTCACAAGAAATTAATTATCTTCATAAATAATAATACTTTTCTCCTGAATTCAATTATTTTCACAAATAAAATTCTTCACAGGAATTCAATTCTTTAAAAAATTTTTTAATAAAATTCGTTGCAATAATTCAATTATTTTCATAAAGAACAAAACTTATCGCAGAATTTCAATTATTTTTTTATATAATTTTAAATAAAATGAAAGAAAATTGCATTTATTCTTAAAATTTTTTTTTTCAAATCCACCGAAAGAATTCAATTCTTTTTTAAAATTTTGATAAAATTCTTCATAAAAATTCAATTTTAATAAATATTCAATTATTGAATAAATAATTTATTTTTGTATTTAAATAATTGAATTCTCGTAAAATTTTCTAATAAAAATTGAATTAAAAATGTATTTTAGTTAAAATTTTAGATAATAATTGAATATGAAAATAATTACATATAAATATATAAAATAATTATTTTATGATTATTTTATCTTTCGAACATCTTTAATTATTATAAAAAATTAAGAAATAGATTGCTCCGAGTCGAAGACTCGGAGTGATCGGTTTCTTTATTTTTTTTAAAAAAACAATTTATTTAAAAAAGAAGTTATTGATGTTTTTTAATAATTTTGCAATTAAATTTATATTAGCATAATTTATATTAGTCAAACGAAATTTGTTATAGAAAAAAGCATATAATAAACAAAGAGGGTAAATTTTTCATTTGTTTATCATCAATTTTTTTTAAATTTTCTAACTTCTAATATTAATTTATTATGAATCATGAAAAAATACCTGCAAATTTTCGATTTGTTAAACAATATTTTTTTAAAGAAAAATTATTATTATTTTTTTAATTTTCGTTATTATTACTATTTTTTATTATTATCATCATTATTATTATTTTTAAAAAGGAATATTTGTTTTAAAAAATATTTATGAATATATAAAACAAAACTGTTAAAAAAAAATATTAAGTTTTTCATTATTTCTTTTTTTTTAATCTATTAGTGCTTTTTGTGCGGTTATCGTTTATGTCATGACATACGAAGGAAGACAAACGGAAAGTTGTAGACTGTGGAAACCATGAGAAAAGATGTGAATTCTCCTGGAAAGTTGAAAGCAGAACAGAGAGCAGTAGATAAATGAGAATTGTCGACCAGGGAATTGTGGTACAGAGTAATAAGACATCTATAGTTGTTAAAAAAAACAGGAAGAAAATAATTGAAATTTTGATAAAATAAATCCTTCTAAAATTTAATCAACCGTCGAATATTTAATTTACAAAAAAAGAAGAAAACATCCTTCTCCCATTCTCTATTTTATTTACTTTATCTTTTCAAACTTTTTCATTTCTGTGATTTATTATATTTATCTCTTGCTTGCTTTCTAGACTTTATTTTTATAAATACATTAACTCATTTTATTAATAATCAATTAATTTATTAAATAAATTAACTTATTTATTTGTTATTTTTAATAACTTGTCATTAACTTCTATTAATAAATAAAAATAAATAAACACGTTATTAATATATTAATCATAGTAATTTTCCATTTCTATTAACTTGTTATTAATTGTTAATAATTTGATAACTTACAGAAAAACTAAAAAGACTGAAAAAACTATAATTATCACAGTGAAAAAAATAAATTAATAAAAAATTAGAAAAAAAGAAATAAATCAATTAAAATAATAATCTATAAATAAATAAAACTTCCTCTAAACGCCACAAATAAAATAACCTGCAAAAGCATCAAGTCTTCTTCATTATTTAAATTTTGATCATAAAAGTTATAAAGTGTACGCTTCCCATTAAAGTTGATAATTTCTTATGTCTAATTTTGCGTTCAATTATGTCTTTTACCATCGTCGTAACTCATATTTTACCTAAAATCATGTTATGAATTTTAGAGAAGTAATTTCAAAACTTCACCACCTTTAGGTCTGCTCCGACAACCTATAACCAAGAACCTCCCACTAGTGAAATCCTCCCCCCCCACCCCACCCCAAACCCCCTCTCTCCATCTAATTAATTTCAAAACTTCACCACCTTTGGGTTTGCTCCTACAACCCATAACCGAAAACCTTCTCCCTTATAGAGAAATAGTTATTAATACTTTTCCTTCCTATCATCATAATTTCATTTGAAAAAAAATAAATTCACTCAAACGAAAAAATATTTTTGTATTGATCAGTCAGGGAAAATCAGGGAATTCAGAAGAAAATTCTGGGAAAGAAAAATTTATCTGTGAAATCATGAAAAAATTAGGGAATTTTGTTAAAAATACTTGGAAAATATTGAATTTTTATAATTGAAAGAAAAATTACGGATTTTTTTATCCACAAATCTGTAATCATACTAAAAAGATTAAATTCTTGTAAAATTTTTTTTGTTTGCCTCATAAACTTTATAATAATTAGAAATTGTAATAAAGAACCTTAAATTATTCTTATGACAATAACTTTACAGAATATGAAATTAGGGACTTTCACGAAAAATTCGTGTAGTGTCCGTGTCGTGCCTTGACACGACACAAAGAACGCTTAGTAATTCGTGTCGTGTCCTGACACGACACAAAGTTCGACATATAGAAATATTAAAAAGATTTAATTCTTCTGGAATTTTTATTCTTTTTTTTTCCTTATAAACTTTAAAATAACCACAAATTTTAATATAGAACATTACCTAAATTATTTTTATAATAATAATTAAATTTTACAGAATATTAAATTAAATTTATTTAAATCAAAGAAATTTTTAAAGCACAATCATAAAATTATTAAATACAAATTATTTAATAAACAATTGTACTAAAAAATTCCAAAAAATACTTGAAATTCTGCGATCAGTTTTGTTATTCATGAAAATAATTAAATTCTTGCAACGAATTTTATTTAAAAAATGTTCAAAGAATTAAATTCCTGTGAAGAATTTTATTTGTGAAAATAATTGAATTCCAGAGAAAAATATTATTATTTATGAAAATAATTAATTTCTTGTGAAGAATATTATTCAAATTTTTTTAAATAATTGAATTCTCAAAAAAAAATTTATTATTTATGAAAATAATTGATTTCTAGTGACGAATTATATTCCATTTTTTTTTAAATAATTGAATTGCCATAAAAAATGTATTATTACTAGAACACTTCCAATTAATATCCGGGTCATAAAAAATTATTTAATTCACAATTCATAAAAAGTAACCACAGCCGATAATCAGCAGAAGATGAAAAATTATTTTTTGAGCGAACTTTATCTTCTGTTCACTAACAATTGTTAGTCAAAACAATTTTTAATGGTCCTAACTTATTACTAAACAATTCCCATTAATATATGGGGCATCGAAAATAATTTAATTCAAAATTCATAAAAAGTAACCACAGCCGATAATCAGCAGAAGATGAAAAATTATTTTTGAGCGAACTTTACCTTCTGTTTACTAACAATTATTAGACAAATCATTTTTACTTGGTTTCTAACTATTGCTAGAACAATTCCAATTAATATCCAGGTCATAAAAAATTATTGAATTCACAATTCATAAAAAGTAAACACAGCCGATAATCAGCAGAAGATGAAAAATTATTTTTTGAGCGAACTTTATCTTCTCTTTACTAAAAATTGTTGGTCCAAAAATTGTTTACTGGTCATAAACTATTACTAGAACACTTCCAATTAATATCCGGGTCATAAAAAATTATTTAATTCCCAATTCGTAAAAAGTAACCACAGCCGATAATCAGCAGAAGATGAAAAATTATTTTCTGAGCGAACTTTATCTTCTGTTTACAAACAATTGTTTTCTTATAAATTTAAAAAATTTAATTTCTTCCAGTACTTTTCATAAAAATCCCTGACTTTTTATTGATTTCCCTTACCAATTTTAATTTCCCTGACTTTCCTGACCTGTGGCAACCCTGAAAAAAGACTTTCTTCTTCCGAAAAGTTTACCATATATAGATATTTTGAATAAGAGGAAACAGGATAAATTTGTTGTTCTTATGAAGTGAAAATTATTTACAGCGCTAAGTAAAAAGTTTGAGATGATATTGCAAGCATCTGTGGGGAGATTTTGAAAGGGCACTATATGTGTGAAGGTAACGGGGATACTCTTGAGCCGGTGTTGCTGACGCATGCACTCGAAAGGTATAGCACTCGCCCGATTATCGAGAATTAATGTAAATAGCCTTACGGTAGCAGCTCGCTAAGCTCGAGTTTAACAACGCGTGCAACAACACGCTTCCAACTTGGCTCATAAAGGATCTTTGGATTCTGGATTCAAACCTTCTTTCTCCCTCGCTCTCTCTCTCGTGTACAGTTTGTATTGTTTCACTCTCAACTCTGCCGTACTTTACAAAGTTTCCTTCCAGTGAAACATATACACCCCCCGTGTGTGTAGACTACAGCACATTATTTTAGTCTCTAATATCAACTTCATTCTCTACTCAAATCTCTCATCAATTCTTCAGGAACTTTGTTCTTTTGTTTTTGTTCTTGACATCCTGAAATTTTGTTGAAAATTCATTTATTCAAAATTTAGTTCTACATTGTATTGTTAAAAGAAGGGAATTGTATGCTAAATTATTTTCTTTTTTTTTAATTTTGCGCAAATGTAGTTCTTTAAATTGTCGCCCAGATGGCGTGAAAATTCGCTCACAAACGAAGCAAAGTGAATAATGGATTAGTTTGTGAGCGAATTGCCACAATAAATTAATTTTGTTCTTCTCTGACTTTTTCCTGATTTCCAGACTTTTTCCTGACTGATTTTGACTTTTTTCCTGACCCTAAAGATTATTCTGATTCACTCTAAAAATTATTAGATACTGAAAAAAATGTTCTAATGTACTTACGATTTTCCTTAATTGTAAAATTATTTAAAAACACCAATAACTTAATTTTTTAATGAATATTTAATCATTATTTTTTTTCCAAAGGAACTAATATTTTCAAAATTTCAAATTCAAACCTTTTGAAATTCAATAACTTATAGGAATATTATTGTAAAACATGAAGACATCGATCACTCCGAGTCTTCGACTCGGAATAATCAATTTCTTCATGTTTTACAATAAATAAAGGTGACTTTAAATAATTTCAAACAAAAATTAATTCTACAAAATTTTTTATTAAAAGTATGAAAAATTTTTATTTTCAAAGATTTAAATTTGAAACTTTTACAAAATTCAATTATTTCAAAAAATTGCAATTATTAGTAACTTCTCAAAAATTCAATTATTATCTACAATTATAACTGAAACTAATTTTTAAATCAATTTTTATCAGGAAATTCTATGAGAGTTTAATTATTTAAATGCAAACACAGATAATTTATTGAATAAATGAATGTTTCTTAAAATTACATTCTCATAACGAATTTTATCAACAAATTTTTAAATAATTTAATTCTTTCGACGCATTTTATTAACATTTTTAAGAATAATTACATTTTTTGAGCAATTCCATTAAAATTGTATTAAAAATAATTTCTGAAAATAATTGAATTATTACGAAGAATTTTCTAAAAAAATGTTTCAAACAATTGAATTTTTTCAAAAAAGAAACTGATGCACATTCTATTTTTAATATTTAAATTCCTGTGAAATTTTATTGTTTTAGGGGCTGTCCATAAATTACGTAAGACATTTTTTGGGTAAATTTGACCCCCCCCCCCTCGTAAGATATTTTACATACATTAGCGCCACTTTTCCTATTGTTCATAAGATCTTGCTGACCCCCCCTCCCCCCTAAATGTCTTACGTAATTTATGGACGGTCTCTTAGAGAATAATTGAATTCATTTGGGAAATTTTATTAAAATAATAAATATACTTATTGAATTAAGAAAAATTTTAAATTTAATTTAAAATTTTATTAAATAATTCTATTAAAATAATAAATATACAAATTATTGAATTAAGAAAAATTTTAAATGTAATTAAAATTTTGCAATTAATTTTATTAAAATTTTTGAAAATAATTGAATTTTATTACTATTGAAAATAATTGAATTCTTGTCATGAATATTATTATTTATGAAAAAATGACTTCCTCCAAATGATTTTATTATTTATAAAAAAATAATTAACTTCCTCCGAATGATTTTATTATTCATGAAAATAATTGAATTTTGCAATGAATTTTATTAAAATTTACGAAAGTAATTGAATTTCTACAAAGAATTTTATTACTTTTAAAAATATTTTAATTCTTATGATTTAGGAAAATAACTGAATTTTGCAATGAATTTTTTTAAAATTTCTAAAAATAATTTTTAAATCAATTTTTATCAGAAAATTCTACGAGAGTTCAATTATTTAAATACAAACATAGGTAGCTAATTTATTAAATATTTGAATGTTTCTTAAAATTGAATTCTTATACATAATTCTATCAACAATTTTTAAATAATGCAATTCTTTCGACGAATTTTAATAACATTTCTAAGAATAATTACATTTTTCGAGAAATTAAGAAAAAAAATTTTAAATGTAATAAAAATTTTGCAATGAATTTTATTAAAATTTTTGAAAATAATTGAATTTTTTTGGAAAATATTACTAAAATAGTAGAATATTGAAAATCATTGAATTAGAAAGAATATTTTAAAATATTAGAAATTTTTACAAGGATTTTATTAAAATTTTTGAAAACAATTGAATTTTGGTACTTTTGAAAATAATTGAATTCTTGTAATGATTACTGTTATTTTTAAAAATAATTGAATTTTGCAATGAATTTTATTAAAATTCCTGAAAATAATTGAATTTCTACGAAGAATTTTATTATTTTTGAAAATAATTTAATTTTTATGATTTATGAAAATAATTGAATTTTGCAATGAATTTTTTTTTAAATTCCTGAAAATAATTGAATTTTGAGCAATTCCACGCCAAGTGATCATAAGAATTTTCGATGATTTTAGCAATATTAAAAATACTTTCAGAATTTGTTCCTTTTTATACATGGAATAAAAGTGTATAAAAGTTTTTTCAAAATTTTCAAAATTTTTTGAGTTACCTCTTACTCAAAATTTTGGTCGGTTTTTCAAAAAAGGCACATAACTTTTTTTCTTGTTAACCGATTAAGATAATTTTTTTTGGAAAATACTCATAATAAGCAGTACTTTAAAGAAAAAAATAAAAATTTAAAAAAAAAATTTTTTTTGCCCGAAAAAAATTTCAAAAAATTTTTTGAATTCAAATTTTGAAAAAAATATATCTTCGATTTGAAATTTTTTTTTGGTAAATATTGTCAATAAAGTAAAAAATACTTCCTGTAAATTTAATTATGGGACAACAATAACTTTACGAGAAAAAAATAAAGTGTCCAGCGCGACGTGCTGGGACTTGTGCATGTATTCACTTATGGCGGCGCAAGTTTCGTTTCAAATCACTCTACAGGTCACAATTCTTTACCAAAACGCTTTTTCTTTTTTTCTAAATCTTCGTAATTAAATTCTCTATCGATCTCTCGAGCCTTATTTTTGAATTTTTGTTTTTAAACATTTTTTAAATAACAATAAGTATTAAAAAAATCATAAAATCGTAAAATATATTTTTCTTAGTTTTGTTGATTAAGAAAACTATTTAAAAAACCTATTAAAATAATGTTTTATTGATAAAAAATAAAAAATTATTTAGTTAAAAATTGTTATACAATAAAAAGTTATTATTTTGTTATAAACGGTACTTAGGGTTAAAAATTTATATTATTTCTGAATTGTGCAATTTTTCATAAGTAAAGTATTCAAGTATAAAAGAAAAACTAAAAATTAATTATTTAACCCTTGTTTAAACAGTTTATAGTTTTCAACTTTTCAATTAATTGTTTAGAAAAAATTAGAAATTTCTAACCCAAATGAAACTTATGAAAAAATTAAAAAAATTACATAAGAAACAAATATAAATTTCTTACCCTAAGTATAAATATTTTATGTAAAAAATAGTAACAATTAATTGTTTAAACAATGTTTTAATAAATAATTGTTTTTTTATCATCAGTAGATGTATTACTCACGAAAAATTGTACACTTGAGAAGAAACTAGTAATTTCTAGGCCTAAGTACAGTTTATAACAAAATAATAACTTTTTATTGTATAACAATTTTTAACTAAATAATTTTTTATTTTTTATCAATCAAACATTATTTTAATAGGTTTTTTAAATAGTTTTTTTAATCAATAAAACTAAGGAAAATATATTTTACGATTTTTTGATTATTTTAATACTTATTGTTATTTAAAAAATGTTTAAAAACAAAAATTCAAAAATAAGGCTCAAGAGATCGATAGAGAATTTAATTACGAAGATTCAGAAAAAAAGAAAAAGCGTTTTGGTAAAGAATTGTGACCTGTAGAGTGATTTGAAACGAAACTTGCGCCGCCATAAGTGAATACATGCACAAGTCCCAGCACGCCGCGCTGGACACTTTATTTTTTTTCTCGTAAAGTTATTGTTGTCCCATAATTAAATTTACAGGAAGTATTCTTTACTTTATTGACAATATTTACAAAAAAAAAATTTCAAATCGAAGATATATTTTTTTCAAAATTTGAATTCAAAAAATTTTTTGAAATTTTTTTCGGGCAAAAAAATTTTTTTTTTAAATTTTTATTTTTTTCTTTAAAGTACTTCTTATTATGAGTATTTTCCAAAAAAAATTATCTTAATCGGTTAACAAGAAAAAAAGTTATGTGCCTTTTTTGAAAAACCGACCAAAATTTTGAGTAAGAGGTAACTCAAAAAATTTTGAAAATTTTGAAAAAACTTTTATACACTTTTATTCCATGTATAAAAAGGAACAAATTTTGAAAGTATTTTTAATATTGCTAAAATCATCGAAAATTCTTATGATCACTTGGCGTGGAATTGCTCTTTTGTAGAAAAATTTTGCTATTCATTTATAAAGATAATTGAAATGATGACGTCAATTTTTTTTAGATTTTTTAAAAGTAATTGAATTTCTGCGAAGAATTTTATTTATTTTGAAAATAATTGAATTATTGTGATAAATATTGTTATTTATGAAAATAATTGTATTTTACAATGATTTTTATAAAAATTACTGAATATAATTGAATTTCAGCGAAGAATTTTGTTATTTATAAAGATAGATAGTTAAAATATTGACAATTCTTTTTTTAATTTTCGAAAAGATTTGAATCCTTCAAAATAATTGTGTTAAAATTTTCAAAATTGAAACTAATTTCAACAGAATTGAAATTAAAATTGTTCAAAAAAATACTTCATTCAATGATTTATATAAGTAATAAATTTATGGCAGTTCTTCAATAGAATTATTTTAAATAAATTATTGACAGAAATAGAAAAAATTTAAGGTTTTTTTAAAATTCGTGGTAATTTCATAGTTTATGAGGCAAACAAAAAAACACAAAAATTCAGAATTTATTTATAAATTCTAAACATTTAATTTTTTCCAGTTCTTTATAAATCCCTGACTTTTCCTGACCAGTTCTATACTTTCCCTGACCTGTGTCAAGCCTGAATATATTATTCCCAGTCCCTTGAAAATAAAAATTACGAATAACGTCCCTCTCGGGGGTATTTCCATCTCTGCTTGAATGTTGCAAAAAAAAAGATTGTCGAAATGATAATGAATTGAGGAGGAATGAACATTCTGTTGAGTGTGATGGGTGTTTCTTGTGAGGAAGAAACTGTGACCAAAGGTAGAGCAAGTTAGATGAGATGAATTTGAATTAGCATGAGACTGAAACCTCGCTGTGTGTGTGTGTGTTGGTTTTGTCTTACCTTCACCCATCCTTTCATATTTGCTTAACGTTAAAAGGACGTTTGGAGCGGGCAGGGAGGTAGGAAGATTTGTACTCATTTGGCTGATGAACAAAGTCGCCGTCACAAGTTTCTGGTGTTAAATGGCTTCCCTCTGTCCATCTCTCTCACTCTCAAGTCTCGAGAGACGAATGCGAGTTATCGTTAAATCGACTCTAATGCGCAAAATCCGACGGTTTGTAATTTCATGCTGCATTGTTCATCCACTATAGGTGTTTCTATGCAATCCATCGGGACTAATAACTTTCTGTAATTCAATTCCCATTAGTAACTTTACTTTTGCTCTTGGCTCTCGTATTTAGAAAATTCCTCTCATGTAATATGTTCAACAATATCATTTACAACTATTCTGTTTCGATATACACTGAGGTTTTAAATTTCCCCCATTGTTCTAAAAGTGTAAAATAGTAATTATATTCAAACGTGGGAAAAATCATTAGAAAAATCTTTTTTATTTATTTATTTTTTTTTTGTTACTTGAAAATGGAAAACTCTGATTGAATTCTCTCTAGTAACCCAATTTCGGTTATTTGACCTCTCTCTCACCCTTAATTTCTCAACTTCTCACTATGGTTTGAGCATTTAACGTGGCAAGCTCCTTTGAAAATAATAAAACCTCATATTTCAAGCAAGCGCCCGTCGGTGAAGCTGCTATGCAAATTTCAAGAGGCCTTCCCTTCCTATCCTACCCCCTTTTTCACTCCTACTTGACTCGAGGCCAGAAGAGCGTGAGCCTCTGTCACTGACATTTTTAATTATTCAATAAAAACTCGAATGCCAAGATAGGTGCTTTGATATAAATTTATACATACAGGATCTGACGACCTTTACCTATAACTACTGCTATATTATTATAATAATCTACTGTCAATGTATAAAAACGAAGAATGATAAATATGATTACAAATCTAATTAAAAGTTGATGAAAAATTTTCTAATTTTATGCAACGTGTGGGAGAGTGTTTAGACAAATTGTGTCTGTAAATAAATAACAGTAAAAAAAGACTAATATAAAAAATATGTAAACAATATTTTCCCAGGGGTTATTTTTTCTAATTTTATTTATTATACGAATTATTTACAATTTTTTACTGTTATAAATTGTTCTTACATTAATTAATAATGTATACTTATTTATTTGTTGAAAATTATTTTGCGTCCGTTTTTTGAAATTTATGAATAAAAAATGGAGACCTTTGAACGGCTAAACTTATTTATTTAAATATTTCGACATTCATTTTGACAAAATATAAATAAATAAGGAAAACCGTTCAAAGGCCTCGTAAAAATTTTTTATTCTCCTACTTATTTATATCTACTAAAAAATAAGTGTAAATTTCTAAGAGCTCTCATTTACTATTTATATTCTTATTGAATTTCTGTAGTGATATTCTATATAATTTTCGCTAGATTTTAAGTTGAAATTCAAACATTTATTTTTCTTATAGATATTAATCATATATTTTAAATACCGATTATAACATTATTCATTGAATTTTTTTTTAATTTAGCGCCAAAATAGTTTAAAATAGTGTTTTAAACATTTCTTTTCCATTTAAAATTTTTAAATTGAATGTAAAATTCAATTACTAATGCAAAGGTTTAAAAAAATTACATCACAAAAATTTTAAAAAAATTTATTAAAATGATTTTTTAGAATAATTTTACAAGAATTTTAATGAAAATTCTGTAGAATTCCACTACAATAATTCTATAGAATTTCTGCATAAATTTTAATAAACATTTTGTCGGAAAAGAAATGTAGAAAAACAGGGTTGACACAAGTCAGGGAAATCAGGGAAAAGTCAGTCACGGATTTTTATTAAAAGAACAGGAAAAAATTAGATTTTTAGAATTTATAAGAAAATTCTAAATTATCGTGTCTTTTTTGTTTGCCTCATAAACTATGTAATTGACAAGAATTCTATTACAAAACCTTGAATTTTTTCTATTTCTGAAAATAATTTCTTTTTAAATAACTTAATTCTTGAAGAACATCATAAAATTATTATTACTTAGAAACTATTTAAAAATTAATTTTACTTAAAAATTTCAAAATTAATTAAATTTCAAAAGAGTTGCGTTTACAATCTTCATAAATAGATGAATTTAAAAAGTTTTTTAAAAACAACTGATTACACTTTAATTATTTTCTAAAGTGATAAATTTCTTCCAATAAATTCAATTATGTTCAAAAATTAAAAAAAATTCTCGTCAAAATTTGAATTATCTTTATAAAAAATGAAATGTAAATTTAAAATTCTAGTATTTTTATTAAATTTTCAAAAAGAATTCAATTAAAAATTATAATAAAAATTTCCCAGGAATTAAATTACTTACCAATTTTTTATAAATTTCTTCGCACGAATACAATTATTTTTAATTTTTTAATGAAGTTTCTCAAAATAATTCAAATATATTGAGAGAATTGAAAGTAATAGTTCTGACAAATTAAATTATTTAGAAAAATTTAAATAAACTTCTTTTTAAAATTCTATTATTTAAAAAAAAAATGTTGACAAAATTCTTTACAAGATTTAGTTAATAAAATTGCAATTTTAATAAAATTTTCCTATACAATTCAATTATTTTCAATACAATTCTTCTTAAAAATTCAATTATTTTCACAAATAATACATTTTTCGAAACAATTCAATTATTTTCGTAAAAAATAAAATTCTTCTAAACAATTTAATTATTGAAGAAAATAAAATTCTTCCCAAGAATTCAATATTCTTTTCAAAAATAAACATTTTCACAGAAATTCAATTATTTAAAAAAAAATTTAATAAAATTCTTCGTCAAATTTCAATTATTTTCATAAATAATAAAACTTATCGCAGAATTTCAATTAATTTTTATACAATTTTAAATAAAATGATAGAAAATTGCATTTATTCTTAATTTTTTTTTAAATTCTCCGAAAGAATTCAATTATTATTTTTAATAATTTTGATGAAATTCTTGGCAAATTTTCAATTTTAAGAAATATTCAACTATTCAATAAATTATTTATTTTTGTATTTAAATAATTGAATTCCCCTAGAATTTTCTCATAAACATTGATTTAAAAATAGATTTCAGTTAAAATATCTGAGATTATAATAATTGAATTCTTTCGAAGAATTTCATTAAAATTTTAAAAATAATTGAATTTTATCGAGATATTTTTTTAAAATTGTCTTAAAAATAATCAAATTTATACCAAAAAAAAGTTTTATCAAAACTTTTTAAAATGTTTGAATTTCTACTAAAATTCTGATATTTTTGAAAATAATTGAATTCTTGCGAAGAATTTTATTAAGACTTTTGAAAATAATTGTATCTCTGCAAAGATTTTTATTATTTTAAGAAAATATTTAAATTCTTGCGAAAAATTTTATTAAAATTTCTGAAAGTAATTGAAGATCTGTTAAGAATTTTGTTATTTTTAATTTATGCCAAGAATTTTATTTAAATTTTTAAAAATAATTCAATTCCTGTTAATTTTTTACAAGAATTTAATTATTTTTGAAAATTTTAATAAAATTCTTCGCAAAAATTCAATTATTTACATGATTAATAAAATTCAATGCAGAATTTCAATTATTTTTAATACAATTTTAATCAAATTTCTCGAAAAATGTAATTATTCTTAAAAATATTATTAAAATTCGTTGATAGAATTCAATTATTTGAAAATTTGTTGATAACGATTTATTTTATGGGAATTGAATTCTTCAATAAATTATTTATTTGCATTTTTGCATTTAAATTTGTATTTAAATAATTGAATTCTAGTAGAATTTTCTAATAAAAATTGATTTTCATTTCATAAAAATGAATTACAGTTAACATTTTAGATAATAATTGAATGTTAAATGCAATATAGCGTGAATTTTAAAAAATAATTGAAGTTTGTATTTAATTTTTTTGAAAAAGTTTAATTGAGTTTTTTTAATATTATTTTTAGTTTCTATTTTCTAATATTTATTTAATTAAAGAATTTACGAATAATTGAAATTTCGTAAAATTGCGTATTGTAAAGAAATGAATTTAAAAATTGTCAATGAACTTTTTCGAAAATTATTAAAAATAATCGATATAAAGAAGAATTTTAGATAAAAATTCTTAAAAATAATAATTGAATTGATATAATAAGTTTAATTATTATAAATTATTTTTATTAATAATTAGAATTATTAATTATTATAAAACATGAAGAAATCGATTACTTCGAGTCGAAGACTCGAAGTTATCGATATCTTCATGTTTTATAGTTATTAAAAATTTAATGTATAGTTTTAAGTAAAATGTTCTCTTATTAGACTCGGACTGGTTATACCCTATTTTTGTCAGTAATAATTGGTCCGTAAATGGTCCATAATTTTTATTTTTGGTCCGTAAAGTCCGTATTTTTAAATACTTTCACTGGATCGAGCCCTGCATTAAGAGTTGCAAAAAAATAATTTCGATCTAAAAGTTATGAATATCTATACATACCTATATTTAAAGAAAAAAAAAGTTATCTGATTTTGAATAAGCGATTTTCCCTGCAAATATTTTAATTAAAATAAATCCCAAATGAAAAGAGAATGTATATAAAATAAAAGTTTTTACTAATAGGTATAAAATTAGCAGTTGAAGGAAACTAATTAGCATCGAACGTTCAATTGGCGCAGATCAAAGAAAAAACATGTCAAAGTATTTTTTTCTACTTCAAAGCAAAAAAAAAAATTGTAGAGAAGGCGACGCCTCACAAATTTTTTTTTTTTCTTCCTTTTTTTTCTGTCGAAAAAAGACGAATCTTCTCGGTAGGCTGCAATAAAAAATTCCCACTTTGTACACGACGTGCAAATTGGAATGATTTGTTCTTTGTGCGTGTGCAGAGCGAGATGTTGCGCTATATACAATATATGTATATAGTATATACACACATATATATATATATATATATTTCTCTTCTACCTCGTCCCTACGCCATTGAAAACATCCCTTGGATCCCCTCGTGCCCCCATTCTCCTCTTCTTTCCCAGTTATTCTTGGTCGGATGGCTCGGAAAACGCGACGCGACGCATCTGTTGCCAAATTATTTTGCCCACGGGGCCGTGAAAAATTTCCCCGGGTGCCATTATTGTTCCGTTGTGCGAGAAATCTAGTTATTTGCTCATTGTCCTCGCGTCGACTGAAAACACTCTCGCTCGCTTCAGAGGAGGTAAAATGAGAGGGAAAAGTGAAGGGTAGGATGTAAAAATTGGGTTACGAATGGTCGTTAAATACCCTATATTATTTCTTCTCTCTCTCCCTCTCACTCTGGCTCTCCAGCTTGATCAGAAAAAAAATTCAGTTTTATGCTATACAAAATTTTACCGGAGCTTTTATTTGCTCGTTGCACTCATTTTTATGGAGTGAATCTTTCCAAGAGTTGAGGTAATTAACAAATTGAAAGAAATGTCAACATTTTTTTAAAGCAATTTAATTCTTCTTTTTCTTTATTATTTTGTGCTGAAAAAAATTCTTTAATCAAGAAGATTAGGTTATTTTAAATAAATGTGGAAGGAAAGAGAGAGATTTTTTTGTGGGTGTTCATTGTCATTATGATTATAATCATCTTTGTGAATTTTTTCATTTGCCTCTTTCTTGTTCTATTTGGGAAAATATTCTTTTAATTCCGAGATAATTTCGAATAATTAACAAGAGAAACTTTCAGGCTCATGATAATTATGAATTTTTTCCTCTTTTGGTGAGGAATTTTTTTTTTTTTTTTTACTTTTGAGATCATTACACAGGTCTATCAATTTTAGATCTGTGAATTAAAATAGTCAATTTCACAAGTTGATGGTAAATTTACTAATTTTTATTTTATTTTGAATTAACAATGAATTCAAATTATTTTTAAGAATCAAATTTTTTTAAGCTTTACTTTTAAATTAGTGAGAATAAGTAACAATCTTTAATATTTATTAAATATTATATTTATTTATTTTTATTTAATATTTATGAAAAGGAAAAGTTCTATTTTAAGACAAAGTTTTTGGAAAACAATTTTTTTTTGCTTTAGTTTAGCTAAAAAATTTTCTAGAACAATTCAATTTTAAATAAATATTTAATCACGAAGAAATCAATCACTCCGAGTCTTCGACTCAATTTCTTCATGATTTTTAATAAATTTAAGATGACAGAGTGATAAAATCGTTATTTTATATCATAATAATATTGTAATTATAACTTCAAATTTGCACAGATTTTAATTTAAACCCTTTTCAAAATTAAATTATTTCTAAACATTCACGCTTTAATGCTTTTAATATTCAATTATAATTTAAAATTTTAAGTGAAATTCATTTTTCAATCACTTTGTATTAGAAAATTTTTCTATAATTCAATTATTTAAATACAAAAATAAATAATTTATTAAATAATTGAATATTTCTTAAAATTGAAAATTTGACAAGAATTACATCAAAATTATTAAAGATAATTGAATTTTTTCGGCGAATTTAAAAAAAAAATTAAGAATAAATGCAATTTTCTATCATTTTATTTAAAATTGTATAAAAAATAATTGAAATTCTGCCATAAATTTTGTTATTTATGAAAATAATTGAAATTTGATGAAGAATGTTATTAAATTTTTTTTAAATAATTAAATTTCTGTGAAAATGTTTATTTTTGAAAAGAATATTAAATTCTTGGAAAGAATTTTATTAAAATTTCTTTAATAATTGCATTGTTTAGAAGAATTTTATTTTTTACGACAATAATTGAATTGTTTCGAAAATTTTCACAAACATTTTTGACAATAATTGTATTCCTAGGAAGAATGTTATATTTTCCGAAAATAATTGTATTCTACGATCAATTTTATTATAATTTTTCAAATTTATAGAGCATTTTATCAAAATTTTTTTAAATAATTGAATTCTGGAGAAAAATGTTATTATTTATGAAAATAATTGATTTCTCGCGAAGAATTTTATTCAAATTTTTTTAAATAATTAAATTCCCATAAAAAATGTATTATTTGGGAAAAGAATTTAATTCTTAAGAAAAATTGTATTGAAAATAATTGAATTGACTAGGAAAATTTTATTAAAATTGCAATTTTATTAAATAAATCTTGTAGAATTTTGTCAAAAATTTTTTTAAAATAATAGAATTTGTAAAAGAATTTTATTTAAATTTTTCGAAATAATTAAATTTGGCAGAACTATTTTTTTAATTCTTTTAATACACTGAGAAAAAAGAATAATCAAATTTACTATGAAGAGTGTCAAACTTGAAAAAGTTGACACTCTTCTGTTTAGATCTTAACCTGAGGAGTGTTAAATTTACATTCCTCATAATAAGTTTAATTATCATTAATTTTCCATTTTTCTCCGCGTATATTTGAATTCTTTCGAGAAACTTCATTAAAAAAATAAAAATATATGGATTGGTGCGAAGAAATTTATAAAAAAATTGGTAAGTAATTGAAATCCTGTGAAATTTTTATTATAATTTATAATTGAATTCTTTTTGAAAATTTAATAAAAATATTAGATAATAAAAATAATTGAAATGAGGAAATTTTTTGAAAATAATTAAATTTAGATTTTGACAAGAATTTTATTAAATTCTTTGAAAATAATTGAATTTCGGAGAAGAATTTTATTATTTATAAAGATAATTGAAATTTTGACGAGAATTTTTTTTTTTTAATTTATGAACATAATTGAATTTATGCGAAGAAGTTCATCACTTTTGAAAATAATTGAATTTCTATAATAAGTTGTAATTTCTTTAAAATTATCCAAATTATATCGTAAAACTTTCAATTGTCAGAATTATTTGAACCAAATAAAAAGTTTAGTACATTCTGAGTAAAATATACTTTTTTCTGGATGTAACGTTCACAAAATTTTTTCACTTTGACGAATTAGAAGAAAAAACTATTTGTCTACAGGCTTTTTAAAAATTTTACCAGAAAAATTATTTACAAGGTTTCGTCTACTATTGCGAAGAGATATATTAAAGAACAAAAAATTCAATTTCTTTCTGAGAAAAAATATTTTCTTAATGCACTTTTCAAAAAATAAAAATTGTGATTTTCTTTCTGTTTTGATTCAAGAAGCATTTGTTAATTAAAATAAATAAAACTATTCATTTTCTAGCATATAATTATACAAACGATTAATAAATGACATAATTGAAATAATTTTCCTCCCCCCATCCCAACCATTTTAATTCAATTCATTCATTTGATCCTCTATTGCAGTACAATTTAAATTGAATTATAAATTTTATCTTCGAAAACTCAACTTTTATTACGGACGACAGTTTTATGAGACTTTTGATGACTTTTTCTACTTCGTGGTTATTACAAAGCAGTTTTAAGTAGATATAGCCGCTTTAGTCAGACACCGAGTGTTCCGTAACTTTCATGTTTAAAAAGAGAAAGAGAGAGAGAGAGAGACTTTCTTTTTTTTCACTTTACAATATTTACACACCTCTAATAACTTTATTTATTAAGCAAAAAGGAAAATTTTCCCACAAGAAGAGATAAAACTATTACATTATTAAAGTTTACCCGAAAAAAGAAAAATTTTTCTAAAAAGAAGAATTTATTTACAGTTGCAAAAAAATGTAATTTTGTTTTTCCTTTATTTTAAGACAGAATTTGAACTTTTTACAACTTTAAAAAAATTCTCAATTACTTAAAAAGTGATAAGATACAAAAAAAATATTTTTAATGTATTTATTTTTTGATAACTTTAATAGTAAAAATTATATCTCAAAATTCAATAATTTAAAACGAATTTCAATTAAATTGCTTTGAATAACTATTTTAAAAACATTGATAAAACTCTTTAAAAAAATTCAATTATTTATCAATATTATTTCAAAGAATTTTCATTTAAATGTCTTGAAACAATTGATGGTTTTTTAAAACTTTAATAAATGTAAACAATTCAATTATTTTTCAATTAACTTCAAAACGTTTTAATTAAATTTATTAAAACTTGAATAAAACGTTTAAAAAAATTCAATTATTTTCAATATAGTTATTTTTGTAATTTATTTATTTCCAAACGTCAATATAAAAATTAAATCGCAAAATTCAATTATTATTTTAAGAAATTTTCAATTCAATTTCTAAACAACTCGATTATTTTCTAAAAGTTTAATAAAATTCTTTAAAAAAAACTCCAGGAGTTTCAATATAATTTTTCAAAACTTCAATTATTCAAAAAAATTTCAATAATGTAATTATCAGATAATAAGGAAAACATTAAAATTACAAGTATTAAAAAGACTCAATTTTTGTTTCAAATTTAAAAAGGATTATTTTTTTAAAAATTTAATCTTTTTAAATTTATATTAAAATTTTAATTATAAATCTTCTAAAATTTCATTATTTCAAATGCATTGTCAATTTTTTGTTAAAATTTCCCTATCAAAAGTTTTATTTTTATTTCTTTTGAGGAAGCAAAAATAGTCTTAAAATGAACAAATTTGTTTTAAAAATAGGAATTAATTTTTTGGTAATAATTCTTATTTCATTATTTTAATTTTAATTACCTTGAAAAATATAATTAAAATTTTGTAAATCTAATTTTTTTAGACATTTAAGTAAAGTTCTTTGAAATTTCGATTATTTAAAAATTTTATTTTAAATTATATCAGTCAAAACTGATCTAAATTATGGAAATTTTTCTCCTTTTCATTTATAAAAAATACAAAATTGTTAATTGTTAAAAAATTATGATTAAGAAAAAGGAAATATACCCATTCTTTGCCTAATTTTTATTTCTTTTATAAAATTCAAAATTTTTTTAAAAATAAAAGAAAAAAATGTTTATAAATTCTATTTGTCAATTACAAATTCTCATTGAAAATGAAATTGAAAATTTTTGTATTTTTAGAAAATAATGGAAAAAATTTAACTCAAAAAATGTTCTGTTACATTTATATACGAATTTATTTTATTGTAAAATTATTCGAAAACATCAAAAACTTCTTTTTTTAAATAAATATTAAATTATTATTATTTTTCCACAGGAATAAAAATAATAAAAAATTTCAAATTCTGCAATTATTTATAATTTTTGCAAAATTCAATTTTTTTTAGTGTTTTCAACAGAAATTTGAATTAAAAATTTTTAAATTCTATTATTTTTAAAGTTGTTTATTTTTATTTAAGAAAGTAAGTAAGAAGTTAGCTAGTGTAATATAATAAAAAAAAAAGTTAAACATTGTTAAAACTCGTCAAAATTGGTGTTAATTTTTGTCAGTTGGACCAGAATTTCGAAAACAGAATGAAAATGGATTGCGCCTTGGGGAGAGAAGCGCGAGCCAATAATGGAGTTGTGTTACATAAAAAGGGACGAAACTCTCGCTAAATCAGAAGTAAGAAAACTGTCTAATTAATCACACCAAGTCTCTAGACGCGCCCTACCCACAGACTCGTCTGCCCTTAGAAATGTCTTCTTACCGTACGGTCACTTCGCAACTCGCGCATAACGGAAGGGAAGTTTGAAAGCCGCCCTTTACAAACGACCGTCGTCCGGCCGTCTTCTGATTTATAAGGGCTTTTAGCTCGAGTGCCCGACAAAAAACCACTCCTGCATAGAAATATGCTGAAGCACCTTATACTTTTAAAAACTTGGGACATCTCACACATTTCCACTGCCTGTACCTTCAAAATCCCTCACTCCAATAAATCTCCACTAATCTTCAATATGTACATGAATATTTTTTTTATAAATTATTTTTTAACTCTTTTTTCAAAAAAAAAAAAAAAGAACTGGATTTCAATCAAGAATTAAAAAATAATTCAAATAATTAATTT
The DNA here is from genome assembly GCF_015476425.1 of Leptopilina heterotoma. Taxonomy (NCBI): domain Eukaryota; kingdom Metazoa; phylum Arthropoda; class Insecta; order Hymenoptera; family Figitidae; genus Leptopilina; species Leptopilina heterotoma. The sequence continues at coordinate 57,939 of NW_025111110.1, forward strand.
AAAATAATTGAAGCAAATACCATTTAATTTATTTAAATAAAAAATTATTTGGTAAAAAAAAATATTTATTTCACAATAGACAAGTAGTTTACTTGAATCAAATAATTTTTTTAATGACAGTTAAATTTTTTTCGATCTTGGAAAAAAAAGTTTTTGACAATCAGCGACGCCAACTTTCAAGAAACTTATCTTTAAAGTCATTTTACAATTATTTTCTAATAATTAGTTTCAAAGTAAAAGTAATTTGATTAATATCAAATTAAATATTTTATTTATAAAAATAAATTCAATAAATATAATTTCATAACTGTTAAATATTAAAATAATAGACTAATAATAATATTTACTTTATAAATAATTCAAACCTTAATTATGCGCAGCTATTTTGTAATCTTGCACTCAATCTTCATTCCTGAACCATTGTGCGTATAATGTTGTCAACAATGCCACACCACTAAACACAAATATTTTCGCAAAAATACATTAAATTCCCGAATTATATTTGAAACGAAAAAATAATTTTTCAAATTTCTCAAAGTCGTCGCGTTTAAATATTACGTCAATAAATTGAGCTTAGATTAAATTAGTAATTAATTAGGTTTAATTTAGAAGTTAGAAAATAAAGTAATAATTGAAAAAAACGTCACCGAACAACCAAAAATATAAAGAATTAAAATCAAAAAGTAATAACAAAATTTTAATAAAGACTGAATAATAATTGTTATTATATAATAAAATTAGTAGGGGAGAGTGGGGCAAAGGCGCTATGCGGGGCAAAGACGTTTTTTAAAATATCTCCTTTATTTTCTGTCTATTCCAATTAGTATTAAAAATTAAGTTGCAATGCAATAAAACCAACTGATTAAAAAAAAAACCTAAAAATATCAAATATTTTAAGAAATATAACAAAAAAATTGTTTTGCAAAAATAAAATGATAATTTTACTAAACAAACTTTTATTTTTTAAAATATAAGTTTAAGTATTTTATTTTTAAAAACGTAACATGTAAATAAATTAAATATTTCTCTACACAACTGGCGTGGTATTTTAGTTTAATTTTGTATCTAAATATTTTAAATTTAAAGTAAAAAAAAGTTTGTTATGTGGAGAAGAATAATCAATAATAATAGAAAATAAAATTTTAAATAATAAAATAATGTAAAAATAAAAATAATAATTGAATACAAAATTTAAAAAAATTGATAAAAAATATTTAAATCAAAAATATAATACAAAATCAACCTTAAAACAAGAATGAAATTCGATAGTTATTTTCAAAATTATGTTAATATAAATATTCGAAATCAAAATTAACTTTATCACAAAGGGAACAAAAGTACACGTTTAAACACGTTGAAGCAAAAATTTTAACTGATTTTAACACGATCCCTTTTGACTGAAATTTTCAACTTATTTGTTATCTGCGTTTCAATGTCGGTCGTGTTTTGTTTGTCCATCAATTGTAAACAAAGAGCTCAGTTCAAAGAGAACAGACAACGTCGTAACCATAACAAATCTCAATTACTTTCAAAAATAAAATTCTAAAATTTTACTAAGAAAAGAAAATTTCAATTCTTGCTTACTAAAATTAAAAGTTTTTCATTATTATTAATTATTTTGATTTAAATAAAAACTATTCTGATTCAAGTCAAAATTATTTTTATTTAAAAAAAAATTATTTTAATTCAATTAAAAATTATTTATTTGATTCAAGTAAATATTTTTTTGATTTAAATAAAAATTATTTGATTCAAGTGAATATTCATAAAATTGACAAGTAATTGGTTATTTGAATCAAATAATTTTTTTTCAATTTAATAATTTTTAATTGCAACATTTAAAAAATGTATTATTATTTTGTGCCTAATATTTTAATTGTAAGTAAATTCAATAAAATATTCAATTGAAAATATTATTGTGAGAATATATATTTTTTTTATATAAACACGAGTATAAACACTCAGAGTGAAAATTTATTTTTCCAAAAACCAAATATTTATTTGCTTCAAATAAATTTTTAGTCAAATAAATTTTACTTCTTTCAAATAAAATCTATATTTTTTATGAAGGAAAAATTTATTTGGCAAACGTACATTTTTTCAAATAAATAAATGAAATATTAGACTCGGAGAAAAATGTTTTTTTGAATTCAAGTAAATTATGTTTTGTTAAAATAAAAGTATTTATTTAAATTTATTATTTTGATTTAAATAAATTAAATAATAAAAAAACACAATGTTTTAAAACTATTTAATTAAAAATACTCCATCTCACAAATATTCATTTAAAAATTAAACTTCTCCCATAAATTTAAATCGTCAATTAAACCAATTTTCAAAAAAATCCTCTTCAATTATTTAAGAAAATACCATGAAATTACCAGCAATCTATATTTCAAGGAAAGTTTTTAAAAAAAAAAATCACCTCTATAATTTTTTCATAAATTACCACTAATATTAAATTTGCAAAGGAATATTATTTTATATTAGTGACGGTCGAACATTTATGAACAAATTATATTGTCAATTAAAGGAGAATTTCTAGTTCGCTATTTTACACAACAGCAAAAAAAGAAAAAAAATAATAAAATTTTTAAGACTTAAATTCAGTAATTATATATTTTTCCCCTCCTCTCTCTCTTTTTATTTTTGTAACGTGTGATTAAAACGCAAGAAAATGTGAGAGTGGCGTTACTGTAATTAAATTCAAAATTACACTGGAAATTATCCGTGCAGATAATGTTTCGTAACTTCATTTCAAATGGTTTCACAAATTGGACGCTTCCCTTTTTGAAACAAAATAAAGCTCGTAAAATTATTATATACAGCATCTATATCTTTTGAGAGCGAGCATACGATTTTCTAAACCAACATTATTTTTGTTTTTATGCAAAATAACGGCATTTTGCAAAAAAAAAATCAGAAAAAAACAACATTGCTCGGAAGTATTTATTTAGATAGTTTAAAATCATTTACTTCACACCATGAAATTATAAATGAGAAAAAATTTTTACTATGCGTTACGTTTAATATTTTAATATTTATATTTAAAGGGAAATATTTTTTTTATTTTTTTCCCCAATTAAATATTACGTATATTGAAATGTAGAATTTTTAATTGGTGAATTAGCAAAAAATTGAATTTTTCACGCTTTTGAATTTAAATTATAAATTAGGTAAAAATATAAAGTTAATATTCAGTGGGATTGATAAAAAAGTAATCGTAATAATTTCAACAAAATAATAATTTCAAGAAAATAATTTCAACAAAATAGTAATTTTAATAAAATAATAATTTCAACAAAATAATGTTGTAAAATAAACAAAAAATTAGTAAGAAATAATGGACTGTTTTATTCAAAAAATTGAGTCTTAAGAAATTAAAAAATATTTATTACGTTAACTTTTGTGTGTTTATTTTGAAATATTATTTAAACTTCGAAATATTGAAAAATTGATTTTCTGAATGGGGAAAACCAGACAAGAAGGAATTTGATATAATAGGCCAATATGGTCTTGAGTTGCTGAAAGTTCTGACAGGGTTCTAAGACAGCATTAGTGACCACTTAGAGAATCACCACACCGAAGGGTGGATTCAACAGCTACTAATTTCAAATCTAAACTAATTTCTCTCACAACCCTCTTCCTCCTTCCCTCTCAATTGTCGTCACTTAATTTCAAATTTATCATCTCTCAAATATTCTCCCCCACAATTCACCTTACACTTTTACAATCCTCGGACATTAAATTCTTAATTCTACTAAATCAACAATTTTATTATTACTTCTATCTAATTTATTAATTATTTGATTATTAATAGTCAATTGATTATTAAATAATTAATAGACAATTAATTAATTATTTAATAATTAATATACAATTAATTAATAACCATTTGTCAATTAATTAATATTTAACAATTAATAGTTAATTAACTAATTATTTAATAATTCAAAGTCAATTAATTAATTGTTTAATTTTAATTTAATTTGGAATTTTTATTCAAATTTAAATTTATTTTTTAAAACCCCAGTCAAAAAAATTCTATAGAATTTCTGCACGAATTCTAATAAAAATATATTCAAAGGTCTCGTAACCATTTTTTATTGATTAATTTCAAAAAAACGGACGCAAAATAATTTTCCACAAATAAATAATTATATATTATTAAATAATGTAAAGAAATTTCTTTAAATTATTTAATAATATTTAATTATTTATTTGTTAATTAATATATCTTATTGACAGGAATATATTTTCAATTAAATTTTTCTCTTTTTGAATTTGGTGCCAATATAGTTCATTAAATTGCCGCCTAGATGTCATGAAAATTCGCTCACAAACGAAATGAACTATCCCCTAAAGTTATTAAAAAAACAAGAACAATTTTAAGTTTTAAAATAATATAAAAATTCTGTAAATAACTTAAAAAAATACAATTGTTTCAATAAAATTCAAAGTTTTTCAAAAATACAGGAAAAAAATGTTTATAAATTCTATTTGTCAATTACAAATTTTAATTGAAAATGAAATTGAAAATTATTTAATTTTTAGAAAGTAAAGGAAAAATGTTACTCAAAAAAATGTACTGTTACATTTATTTACGAATTTCTTTAATTGTAAAATTATTCAAAAACATCAATAACTTATTTTTTAAATAAATAATTAACTATTATTATTATTCCATAGGAATTTAGATTTTCAAAAATTTCAAATTCAAACCTATTTAAAATTAAACAGCTTATAAAAAATTGTTATAAAACATGAAGAAATCGACCACTCCGAGTCGAAGACTCGGAGTGATCCATTTCTTCATGTTTTATTATAATAATTAAAGATGATCGAGAGATATAATAATTATATTTTATATTATAAGAATATTGTTACTGTAACTTCTTCAAAATTATTTTCATATTAAAATATCTAAAATTTTAACTGAAATTCATTTTTAAATAAATTTTTATTACAAAATTTTACGAGAATTCAATTATTATTTAACAGCATGTGATTGTTAGGCTTTCAATGGTAATTTTTTCGATCACTTTTCTCTTAAAATATTTAATAAATTGAGCTGAAATTTTGTACAAAAGACTAAAATACAATAAAGAAGGGCAGTGATGTGCAAAAGTTTTAATATTTTTAAAATAAATTATTACAAATTACTTTAAAATTATCAGTTGTAACGGTCACTTCTAATCAATTTCTCGTCTTTACCGATTTCAAAGTGTTTTATTATAATTTATTTTTTAATTATTAAAACTTTTGCACATTACTGCCCTTCTTTATTATATTTTAGACTTTCTTACAAAATTTCAGCTCAATTTATTAAATATTTAAAGAGAAATGTGGTCGAAAAAATTACCATTGAATGTCTAACAGTCACATGCTGTTAAATACAAAAATAAATTATTTATTGAATAATTGAATGTTTCTTAAAATTTAATTCTTATAAAGAATTTTGTTACCAAATTTTAAAATAATTGAATTCTTTTGACGAATTTTAATAATTCAATTCCTGTCAAATTTTTATTATTTATGAAAATAATTAAATGTTTGCGTACAATTTTATTAAAAATTTTTTTAAATAATTGATTTCTTTTGGGTAGTTTTATTAAAATAGTAGTTAATAGTTTATTAAAATATTAAAAATAAATTATTAAAAATGAGGAAAATTTTTGAAAATAATTGAAATTTTTAAAAGAATTTTATTAAAATTTTTGAAAATAATTAAATTTTGAAGAAGAATTTGATTATTTATAATGATAATTGGGATTTTGACGAGATTTTTTTTTCAATATGAAAATAATAATATATAATAATTTCATAGTTTGCGAGGCAAACAAAAAAGGCACAAAAATTCAGAATTTTCTTATGAATTCTAAAAATTTTTTTTTTCCAGTACTTTTAATAAAAATTCCTTACTTTTCCCTGAATTCCCTGTGTTAGAATATATTATTATTATAATTATAATAATATTAAAACTATATTCCAATTCATATTTTATTTTTATGAAAATAAATTTGAATTAAAAACTTTTACGTTCTTTTATCATTAAAATTGCTAATTTTATTTAAAAATGTGAGTAAAAAGTTAGACGCGAGCGTAAGCGCGCGAATTGTTTGCTAGTTAATTAATTAGTAATAATTTACAATTAACTCTTTTAGAAAAGTATTTTCCCTCTTAATAGAAGGGATTTTTTCGAATTCAAATTTTTTTTTCAAATTATCATAAAGATAGTTTGTAATTCCAGAATTAAAATATTGCGAAAGCATTGCCCCTGTCAAATATTTATTCTTAATTTCCACATTCTATTTTTCCTTGTCAGTAAACTTTTCGACAATGGTTGATGATAGTTAATTGGAAGAACGTTAAATATTGACAATTTTGCAGAATAGCGCCCGCATAATATTAGATTCTAATTAAGAAATGGAGATGAATTTCGATGGAAGCTTAGCAGACATTGCATCTGTAAAGAGGGAGATACGTAAGGGCGATGTCTTTAGGCGAGGGGGGTGGTAGGGGGAGGAAGACTGCGATGGTAGTTTGGATTTCGAAAGAGACAGAACGATGTGAAAAAAAGAGAGACAAGTTGAAGGTTTTAGCAGTGGCGTAGGGTGGCTATGAATTTAAATTTCTCTAATTAGGAGTTGCGCGGGCCTGAACCAACATCACAACCAAAGCCACCCTATTTCAAACAACTCAACCCTCTTCGTCACACCACCATAACGATCCTATCTCTCTCTCTCTCTCTCTCCACTCTATATACGTATATAGCAGTAAAATTCTGCGCTCGGCGCAGAAGTAACTCAAGTAAGAGTTCAGTTGACACCACCTGACTCAGATTTGTTGCTTCTCACATTCTAACCGAAATTTATTTGACGCTGCGGCCCGCGCGGGTTAATTAACGCTCGCGGCTCCTGGGGGGAAAAAGAAAGAAACCTCTCACTGAGGTGAAAAGAGAGAGAGAGAGAGAGAAAAAGGTGTCTGAGTAAAAATACTTGGGATTTAATATAATCAAATATTTGTGGAAGCGAGGAGAGATTAATGAAATCCTCCACCATACGGACACCACGTATGCATACACTAATGCTATATACATAAATAAAATAATAAAGAGCATTCACCGAAAAGCTTTTTCTCTCTATACATTTATTCATCAACTTACAGACGAATAAGTTAATTTGTCAAAAATTGGCGTTCATTACAGGACTGCAAAATTGTAAACAATCTTATAAATTTATCTCCTTTTAGAAAAAATACCATTTTCTTTTTGTAAATGATAATTCGAGGTGCCAGGCAGTCAATCCAATAGCTTTTAGAATCAAAAATAAATGCCCTGAATCTCAAAAAATTAAAAGCACTGGAAAATTAAAATTTTTTATAATTCATGAGGAAATTCAGAATTTTTGTGCCTTTTTTGTTTGCCTTACAAACTATATGAAATTATCATTATGTTCAAAATTGAAAAAAAAATCACGTCAAAATTCCAATTAGTAAAATCAAAATCCCAAAGATTGTAAATAATTAAATTTTTCTTCAAAATTCAATTATTTTCAAAAATTTTAATAAAATTCTTGTCAAAATTTCAATTATTTACAAAAATTTTCCTTATTTCAATAATTTATATTCAATATCTCTATTTTAATAAAACTACCCAAAAGAAATTATGTAAGAAAAATTTTAATAAAATTGTACGCAAACATTTAATTATTTTCATAAACAATAAAAATTTCACAGGAATTCAATTATTAAAATTCGTCAAAAGAATTCAATTATTTAAAAATTTGGTGATAAAATTCTTTACAAGAATTAAAATATAAGAAACACTCAATTATTCAATAAATAATTTATTTTTATTTTATTTATTTATTTTATCTAATGAGATCAAGATCATTTGATTCATCAATCAAATTTTTGTATTTAAATAATTGAATTCTCGTAGAATTTTCTAATAAAAATTGATTTAAAAATGAATTTTAGTTAAAATTTTAGATAAGAATTAAATATGAAAATAATTTTGAAGAAGTTACAATAACAATATTCTTATAATATAAAATAATTATTTTATCTTTCGAACATCTTTAATTATTATAAAAAATGAAGAAATAGATTGCTCCGAGTCGAAGACTCGGAGCAATCGATTTCTTCATGTTTTATAACAGTATTTTTAAAGTTGTTTAATTTCAAAAAGGTTTGAATTTGAAATTTTTGAAAATCTTAATTCCTATGGAAAAATAATAATAATTAAATATTTATTTAAAAAAGAAGTTATTGATGTTTTCGAATTATTTTACAATTAAAGAAATTCGTAAATAAATGGAACAAAACATTTTTTTTGAGTAAAACTTTTTCCTTTATTTTCTAAAAATTCAAAAATTTCCAATTAAAATTTGTAATTGACAAATAGAATTTATCAACATTTTTTCCTTTATTTTTGAAAAACTATTGTTAATATTACTTAAATATTTTAAATTTTATTGAGTTTTAAAATAATTATGTTAGCAATTTTCATAAATTAATGAACTTCAATAGGTTTCAATTTAAAAATTTATCAAATTTAAATTTTGAATAAATTTAATTAAAAATTTTAAAGAACTTATATTTTTAAAAAATTTTTAAATAATTAAAATTTCAATTATTTTCAAAAATTTTTCTGAATTCAATAATTTTAAATATCTATTTTTTACATAAAATTTTGCAAGGGAATTAAATAATTAAAAAAATTTAATTTAAACTCTACGCAAAATCTCGAAAAATGTAATTATTCTTTAAAATTTTATTAAAATTCGTCAAAGAATTCAATTATTTAAAAATTTGTTGATAAAATTATTTATGAGAATTCAATTAATTGAATTCTCGTAGAGAATTAAAAAATGAATTTCAAAAATGAATTTCAGTTAAAATTCTAGATAATAATAATTGAATATTACAAGGAATGTAGCGTGAATTTTTAGGAATTATTGAATTTTGAGAAGGTTTCGAATTAAAATCTTTGAAAATCTGAATTTTCCATACTTTTATTAACTAACAATGCTGTAGAATTTTTTTTTTTGAAAAAGTTTAATTGAATTCTATTTTTAATTATTTGTATTTTTTTTTACATATATATTTTATTGAAAAATTTACTAATAATTAAAATTTCGTAAAATTGAATTGTAAACAAATTGATTTGAAAATTGTCAAAGAACTTTTTCAAAAATTATTAATAAAAATAATTTATTTAAAGAAGAATCTTAGTTAAAAATCCTAGAAAATAATAATTGAATGGAAATGATGAAAATAATTTTGAATAAGTTACAATGACAATATTCTTACAATATAAAATTTTATAATATTTATAAAATTGTAAATAATAATTTTTAATTTCAAAAAGGTTTAAATTTGAAGTTTTTAAAAATCTAAATTTCTATAGAATAATAATAATAAATATTTATTTTAAATAAAATTATTTATGTTTTAGAATAATTTTATAATTAAAAAAATTCGCAAATAAATTTAGAACATTTTTTTCAGTATCTAATCGTTTTTAGAGTGAATCAGAATATTCTTTAGGGTAAGGGAAAAAGTAGAAATTTTGTCTGGACTAATGTTGCGAAGAAAACTTGGCAAAAGTGTTTCCATTAAATGCAGCATTGCCATTAGTAATTGTTTCTTATATATATAGAAAAATTTACCACAAGAAATTAATACTTATATAGCAAAAATTTTGAGCCATGTAATTTAAAGTTTTGTTCAAAATTTAGCACAATGAATATTTATATTACCGAAATTTTGAATAATGTAATTAGAAATTGTATTCACTGCTTCTAAAAGTCAGTGAAAGTAGTTCAACTGTGTATTCATGAAAAAATTTTATATTATTTAAATAAAAGTTAATAAATTTCTTTCTGCATGTATTTACTAAATATTGTATTGGTTTTATGCTGTTTTGAGGGGTGAGACATGTTTTCGATTTAAACATTTTTTAACTAACTGTCTTGCATCCATACCATTTACAAAAAAAATTGAAGACACCAGTTACTATATAAGTCCCACGTATTTTTCTTCAACTAAAACTTGATTTCTATAAATTTTATTGTCATTCTATTGTTTTGAGAGTTTATTTTTAAATAAATTTTCTAGGATTAAAATTTCGACTCTCTAAATTTTACTCCTCTGTTGCAACTCCAAAAATGTATAACTTTTACAGAATCACATTGGAAGTTAAAAGTCGACTCTTTGTTTCCATATAATGTTTTCTAAAAACAGGAATTTATACACTTGGGAAAAATCCAGCCAATTGGCAATTAAAGCGATAAGTCAGAGAACTGATACACGAAACTTGATTTTGTGGTGTTTCCTTATCAAAATTGCGAGGGCAATTAATAATTCCTCGAGAGTGGTAATTAATCATGGAATAATTCGTTTCATAAAGCTGAAGGCAAAGAATTGCCATGGCGGCACTAGAGAAATTCTGGAACAACAACTTAATACCCTCTCTCAATTCTTGTCGTTTGTATAAAGAGAGAAGGAGAGAGAGAGAGAGAGAGAGAGGGAATATGAGAGAGGCCGTTCAATTTAAGGAACACCCGCATTAAAATCACTGCTCTTGGCAGCATTTCACCGCCTCTCGTTTGGACCAAAAATGAGAAGGGGAGAGAGAGAGAGAGAGTCGCGGAGCGAATTCCTCAAGGAGTAAACGTGGGGCAGCTGAGTGTATAAAGGGTTTGCAAAGTGACTCGAATTGCCGCACAAGTCGACTTTACGAGTCGGAGTATTGCTAATATCAGCAGCCTAAGGAGCGCGCAAACCCATCACTTTCCATCTCAACCTCCCCAAGAGTTGGAAATGGTTCGCCTATGAACCCTCAACGTCTACCCAACTTACCCAAGACTCCTTAACCACTCAGTAGACCCTCCGCGACATTTTTAGTGGCCATCAAAAACCAGCGCCGGCTTAATTATGAGGGCAAATCCAGAAACCTTTTCTCTCTCTCCCTTATGCTACCAACGACATCCATTCCACCTCTCTTGCTTTCATCTTTATTCCTCGTTACTTCATTTTTTTTTCTTTCTCTAACTCTGCTTCGTTAGTTAGACTGTATTTTTTCTTTCAATATCTTATGTCATTTTTCTCTTTTTGATACTAATTGCTTTTGAATTTAGTGTGATTTCCATTTTTTTTTTGACTTTCACTTTCTTTAATTTCTTTTAAGATAATGAAATAAAATAATGACACAATTATATAATTATAATTTTCAGTAGAATTAAATTTTAATTATCTATTCATTCAAATTACAAATTTTATAAAAATTCCAATTTAATAAATTACTCAAATTATACACAAAGTAGGGGAGAGGTACGCACGTTGAGACGGTCCGCACGTTGAGACACTAAGATATTATAACCTGTGTAACTGATTATACCAAAAATTTTATTGGCATTTTGTCGTATCATTAATACCAAACTTTTTATTCAAAAAAAGCGCAATAACTCCTGTTTTTTTCAGTAGAACTAGAGCGAACCAATTTTTTAGTTAAAAAAAGTTTTTTTCAGAATTTCTGTTTAGTGTATTTACCATGTATTTTTTAGTGGCAGAAAAAATTGCGGATAACATTTACACATCAATTTTGGTTCTACTTTAAAGTTCCGACAAAAATTTAGACATACGTTAACATCTATAAATAATTTCAAAGCTTTAAAAAAATATCGGCAAGGTCTGCACGTTGAGACACACTGTGGGTACGCAGGTTAAAACGCTCACGGTGTGAAAATAGTACTGTCATTAAAATTGATTTTGAATCCACAATTTTCAAGCGTTTTACATGTTCTTCACCTGTAAAAATTGCAAATATAAAAATTTCGATTAATTATTTTTGTGCAAAATAAAATTTTATTTTTTGATTATTTTTATTAAGTTAATTTTTAATGTTTTAATTTTTTTTTCTTTGAGCTAAGACCATCAAAATAAGTAAATAAACAACAAACAATTAGAATCTGACGTAATTATTCATTTTGTTTCAATTTAAAATAAATTACTATCGGTGTCTCAACGTGCGTACCACTTTTTTTTTGGTCAAAAATAACATGTTTAAAAAATCAGCTATAAATTTTTCAATTTTGTCAAAAAAAATAACTTTCTTTGGCAATGTTGTAGCCCTGGACAATACTTTTAAGAAAGCATTTTGAATTTTTCGCTAAATTTTGTTTTTTAAAAATTATAACTGAAAAACAGAACCCGTCTCAACGTGCGTACCTCTCCCCTACTCAATTTAATTAAACTACTTTTCATTATCACAATTTAATAATATTTTATTCGTTGAAACTTTGAATTTAATAAAATTTCAGTCAATTAAAAATTACAACAATTATTTATTAATACAAATCACAAATATATTAATTCAAAAAAATGTATGACAATTAAAATTAAACAAGATTTTAATCCAAAATACAAAATTTCAACTTCGATTTATGCACTTGAATTTAATAAAACTTCTGACAATTAAAATTGTAGTAGATAAAAATTTTAATTATTTATCACTATTAATTACTAAAATTTATAAAAAATTTTCAATTAAATACAATTTTAATGGCTGAAAACTTCAAGTAAATTATTTGATTTTCAAAATTTCAATGTTATAAAATTTTATTTGATTATAGTTCAAATTAAAAAAAATTTCAGTAGATAAAAATTTCAGTTGATTTCAGCTTGAAATTTTCAGTTGAATTTTAATTATTTAATAATACAAATTACAAAATTTCAATTCAATAAAAGTTTATTCATTGAAACTTTAAATTTAATCAAATTTCAGTCAATTAAAAATTACAAATATATTAATTCAAAAAATGTTCGGCAATTAAAATTAAAGAAAATTTCAATCACTTAATAATTCAAATTACAAAATTTATCAAAATTCCAAATTATTATAAACATTTATTCGATTTATGCGTTTAAATTTGATAAGATTTCAGAAGATTAAAATTGTAGTACCAAGATAAAAATTTAAATTATTTATCACCTTTAATTAAAAAATTTAATTAAATACTATTTTAATGGATAATAATTTCAAGTAAATTATTTTATTTTCAAAATTTCAATATTATGAAATTTGAATTAGATGAATATTTTTTGTGGTTTGTTAATATATTAATTTAAGTAATTTTTAGGGCAATTTTTTATTAATTTATTAATTTTAACGACAAGAACCAATGAACAAATAATTGTAAAAAAATTGTCCTAAAAATTACTTAAATTGTTATAAAATTTTATTTGATTGTACTTTAAATTGAATAAAATTTCAGCAGGTGAAAATTTCAGTTGATTTTCAGAAAAAAACAAAATTTCAATTTAATAAAATTTTATTCGTTTAAATTTTGAATTCGATAAAATTTCAATTGAGTTAAGATTCCAATCAACTAAAAATACAATTATTTTTCAATTTAAATTATGAAATTTATCAAAATTTAATTATTACCTATCTAAATTTGAATTAGTAAAAATGTTTACTAATTTGAATTTGTGACTGAATTTGTGCTTTAGAATTAGTAAATTTCACTAATAATTTAGTAGAAATAACTATTTTACTAGTAAAATTTACTAATTCAAAAGCTAAAAGTAAGCCACTAATTCAAATTAGTAAACTTTTTTACTAATTTAAATTCAGAGAGTAATTAAATTTTATTCGACTAATCTTTGAATTTAATAAAATTTCAGGTGATTAAAATTTTAATTATTTATTACTCTCAATTACAAAATTTAGAACAAATTTAATTTAATACAATTTTAATAATTGATTAAGAATAAAAATTTACAGACCTCGCAGAAATTCCACAAAATTTAGTTTTGACTATGACAATAGTAAAAGTTTCTTTATAATTTTTACGGCATTGAATTAAATATTCTTTACTGATTTTTTCATAGTAAATCTTGTTTGAATTAAAAAAATTTCATATTTTTCTAAGATTTTAATTCTCTCTAAATTTTAATTAGTGAAAATTGAGCCACTTATTCACAGTAGTAAAAATGTTTACTAATATTTTGAATAATTTTTCATTAAAACTTTTATAGTAAAAAAAATAAAAATTACTGAACGAAATAATAGTATTTTACTTAAAAACTAGTTAAATTAATAATGCGACTAATTTCAATGTCACTTATTAAAAATTCGAAAAAATTCTCAAATATTTAAAAAAAACTCTAAAGAATACTCTCAATATATATTTTTTTTGTCACCAAAAAAAAAAAAGAAAGATCCTTCATCAATCGTACATTCGTGATAATTCGTCAGCAATTAAAAAAATGAAAAGAAGGAGGAATAAAAATAACATATACATTATTCTCACAATGGTCTTAATTTCTTTCTGTAATCTTTCTCTAGATATTCACGAGGAGGAGATAGAAGTGAAAGTTTTCCAGGGGAGAAAGAAGAAAAAAGGACTATTAGTATAAAGCCACATTTTTCGACGCCTTTGTCTCTAGAGATTAAAAGCTTTAAAGAAGCAAAAAGAAAAAAAAATTTCCTTTTTTGCTTTCTACGATTTCCAGAAACTTTTTACCAACAACTCGCCACTGAAGATGCAAATGAAATGCTTAGAACTTTCGTTCTTTAATTTTTTCCTCCCTAATAAGAAAAAATTTAGAATAAAAAGAAATTGTTTCTCTCTTATAAATAAATTCACTTCCAGTTGCGGAAGAAAATTCGATTTAATTCTTTTTTTTTTACACCAAACAAAGTTTAATCATATTAAAAGTCTATTTTTTTCAAGGAAACAAAATTAAATTATAAACTAAATTAGTGTACTGCAATTAATTTCTATAGAAATGAGGACGTCAATTGAAAATAAATTTTCCGAATGAATAGTAGAAAAAAATTTAAGTAATTTAATACGCGATCCAATAATTATTTCCAATTATTGAAATAATACAAGCTCAATAGGAAAATAACAACAAACATCAATAATTTATCATTTCCTTCAAAAATAAGAAAATTCAGCAAAAATCCAAAATCATATGAAATAGTCAATATAAAAAATATTTCACAAAATATTTAGCGAAAATATTCATGAAATAATATTTATTAACAACACGAAACATTTAATTAAATTGAATTTAAAATTCAGAACAGATGTATATAAATTAAAATTTACACAAATATGTCAAAAAAAAATCATTTTCCTTCCCAACAATAAATGAAAATTATTGTTACTATTTTTGAAAACTATTTTACATTAATAATAAAAATATAAAAATCATTTCTAGATGATATTTATTTCTGATTGAATTAATTGCTATTAAAAATAGTAATTAATTATTATTATTATTACTGTTTTTGAAAATTATTTTACAACATTAAAAATAAAAATAATTTCTAGATGATATTTATTTCTGATTGGATTAATTAATTATGGACAAATTGGTTCACAGCGCTGGTGGTGGTGAGACACCAGACGGTGGATACCATCGATTTAATATTCAATAAAAATTAACCTACAGCCGAATTCATAAAAATGCAGTAATTAAAAGTATTGATTATTGGCTTAGAGAGTTGTGGGGTGGAGGAGAGGGGGGTTTGAGGGAATGGGAAATGGAAAGGGGCTTCGGGGGGGTGGGTTAGTGCATCTGTTCATTAGGTAATAGACTTATTAAATCAGAGAGGCGCGGCAGAGAGTACCACCTGTACCCTCCAACACTCTCAGGTCTGCCTCCCCATCCTATTCCTATGCCCTTCAATTACCTCTAGTGAAAAGGTTAATTGTAATCGGAAATAATAACGAACCAACACCATTAACTAAATGATTGCGATTACTCGCCCAACTAATAACATTTAAAAAAAAGATTAATTGTTTATTTCTCGCCATTTCTCTATTATCAATATTATATAACTTTTTTCGAAATTAACTTTCTCCTTATTAGTCAATTATCAATTTTTAATTAATTTTTCATTTAATATCTATTAATGAAAGTTAATTATTTTTAAAAGTAATTTTTCTCAATTCATGAAAATTAATTATTTTGTTAACTACTTTCTCTTAATTAATCAAAATTAATTATTTTATTAACAAATTTTTTTTTAATTGATGAAAATTAATTATTTTTATGAGTAATTTTTCTCAATTAATGGCAATTTATTATTTTGTTAACTAATTTTTCTTAATTAATCAAAATTTATTAATTATTTTATTAAGTAATTTTTTTTAATTGATGAAAATTAATTATTTTTATAAGTAATTTTCCTCAATTAATGACAATTAATTATTTTGTTAATTAATTTTTCATAATTAATCAAAATTAATTATTTTATTAACTAATTTCTTTTAATTCATGAAAATTAATTATTTTATTAAATTAAATAAATGTAAAATTCCAGGATTTTCGAGGCCATTACTTATAGAATTTCAGTCCAATGTTAAAAAAAATATCTGCCCTGATAATAAAGCTTTGGCTGTGAAAATTCTTTTTAATTTTCCAACTACCAAAAAGATAAAAATTTTACATTTAAAGTATTTTTCTTTCAAACAGATTTTTATATGGTGATGATATAAGACCATTTTTTAATTTTAAATCAAAATTTTGTTAAAAATTTTGAAAAATGCAAAAAATAAAGGAAAATAATGTTTCTAAATTCGCTATTTATTTTATAAATTACAAATTTTATTTTAAAATGAAATTAAAAATTTTTGAATTTTTCGAAAATAAAGGAAAAAGTTTTACTCAAAAAAAAATATTCTGTTACATTTATTTACAAATTGATCTAATAATAAAATTGAATTGAATTATTATCTAAAATTTTATAACTAAAACTCATTTTTAAATCATTTTTTATTGGAAAATTCTACGAGAATTCAATTATTTAAATACAAAAATAAATTATTTATTGAATAATTGAATGTTTTTTAAAATTTAATTCTTATAAAGAATTTTATTACTAAATTTTTAAATAATTGAATTCTTTTGGCGAATTTTAATAATTGAATTCCTGTGAAATTTTTATTATTCATGAAAATAATTAAATGTTTGCGTACAATTTTATTAAAAATTTTTTTTGAATAATTGATTTCCTTCTGGTAGTTTTAATAAAATATTAGAGATATTGAAAATAAATTATTGAAATGAGGAAAATTTTTAAAGATAATTGAAATTTTGACAAGAATTTTTGAAAATAATTGAATTTTAGAGAAGAATTCAATTATTTATAAAGATATTTCTTCTTTAAATCAATTATGTTTTATAATGTTTGAAAAAGTTGTTGGATAATATTCAAATCCACAATTCAAATTAAACGAAATTTAAATTTAAATAATTGAATTTCTGTGAAATTTTGATTATTTATGAAAATAATTAAATTTTTGAGTAGTGTTTTATTAAATTTTTATAAATAATTGAATTATTTTGGAAAATTTTATTTAAATAGTATGATATTAATAATCATTGAATTGAGGAAAATTTTTAAAAATAATTAAAATTTTGACAAGAATTTTATTACAATTTTCTTAATAATTGAATTTCGGAGAATACTTTTATTATTTGTAGGACAGATAATTGCAATTTGACGAGAATTTTTTAAAGTTTTTGAACATAATTGAGTTTCTGCAAAGAATTTTATGACTTTCGAAAATAATTGAATTTCTGCAATCAATTAATCGAAATAGTTGTTTTCGCTTTTCTGTTTTCTAATTTTTAAAATAATGTTTCTTTATAAATGTTTTAAATCTAAAACTTAATGTATTGAAAGTGATTGAATTCTAAAAACAATTAAATCAACAAATTTTAAAATAATTGAATTCCTTTAAAAAATATTTATTATTTATGAAAATTTTTGAATTCTTTTTTTAAATAATAGTTTTCTTAGGTAATAATTTTAAATGAAAATTTTAAAAGTAGTGTAATTGAATTTCATGAACAATTTCTTTCAAGTTTTTAAAATAATCGTGTTTAATAATAATTAAACATTTGCTTATTGAATATTATTAAGATTTTTAGAAAATAAATAAATTTTTCTTAAAAGTCAACAAAATTTTTAATTGAATACATTCAAAATTCAAATTTTCTACAATTTAGAATTGAAACCTTTCGAAGTCCAATTATTTAAAAAAAAATTATTTAAAATTATTCATAAAATAATTTTTAAGTAATAATTTTACAATAGTTTTTTGAGAATTATATCACTTTTAAAAAATCAAATTTTATATTTTATAACGTTTAAATATTTTCAGAAATAAAAAATTTGTTTTTTTTATTTTTTTCTTAAGATTTCAAAGTTTATAAGACAAACAAATTTAAGTTTAAGAAGAACTAATGTTTTTAATGTTAATTAGTATTTAATGTTAATTAATTAAAATGTTAATTAATTTTTAATTTTAATGTTTTCAAAGCTTTCTAAACAACAAAATTCAGAATTTTTTTTTGTGAATTCTAAAAAATTTAATTTTTTTCCAATACTTTTAATAAAATTCCCTGACTTTTCCCTGATTTTCCTGACCTATTCTACTTCCCCTAACTTTAACCCGATTTCCCTAACCTGAGACAACACAAAAAATTACAAAAACTCAATTCGCTTCATCTCGTTTATGAGAGAATTTTCATGCCCTCTAGGCGGCAATTTAAAGAACTGTATTGGCGCGAAATTCAAAAAAGAAAAATTAATAATTACAACCGATTTCAAAAATTCATAAAAAGAAAATTAAAATAATCGAAACATTTTACCACATACGCGTTAAATGTATAAATAAATAAATTCATTTTCACCCACATGAAGAGGGGTCAAAAAAGAAAACTTGGAAACGAAGATAAAATTGAAGTTCTGACAACCATTAAAAACGGTTTTTTTTAAGAGGGTGCCAAATAAAAGGGGAAATCCATATACATATATATCTATAAGAAAACGAAATTTTCACATGCACGTGCATATTGTACGGAAAATAGCTTAGTTTTGCCCTGGCGACGAAATTAGATTTCGTTCGAGAAGATTTTCCGAATGTTCACTCCCTGACCTCACCTCCGCCCTTATCTCTCATTCCTAAAATATATATATATATATATATATATATATGTGTACACTATATATCCACCCCGAAAGCCTCTGCGATCTCTCCCCCAAGCTACTACACTTCCTTGTCGGGATTCTCATATCCTTAGAGACGCTTTGGGACGTCGCGACGCGACTCGCTTCAAGCTACTATGCATATTTCACCGATTTTTATGGAATTACTCGCAGATTCTCTTCTCCTTTCTTCATTGTTTCCCTGTTTTGCATTTACGGCTTCTCTCCTGAGCCAAAACCAACAGATTTTTCGATTAGACTTACAATAGATTTTTTTTCCCTCTACTCCCAATATAACGACTATTTTCTTGGAAAAAAATTTTAAAAACTTTGTTTAAAATAAATTTTTTTTTGTATAAATTTATTTTTTGCGAAATTTAGTTGAAACTTTTATTATTTTCTATTTCCTCTAATTCAATTTAATTCATTAGTCATTTCTCATAATTTTTATAGAGTGAATCAGAATATTTTTTAGAGTCAGAGAGAAAGTCAAAATTCTGCGCCTGGAAATCATGATTTTCAGGCAAAATTAAAGCTAAAAAAGCTAAAAATTAAAAAACAAAAATATAACCAGTCCGAGTCAAATAACAGAACATTTTACTTAAAAGTATAAATTAAATTTTTTCATAACTATAAAACATGAAGATATCGATTATGTACTCCGAGTCTTCGACTCGGAGTGATCGATTTCCTCATGTTTTATAATAATTGAAAATGTCAAATTGATAAAATCATTATTTTATATTATAAGAATATTGTACTTCTTTAAAATTATTTTCATCATTTCAATTCAATTATTATTTTTAAGAATATTTTTACTAAAATTTTTCCTTAAATCAATTAATTTTCAAAAAAGTTCTTCTACAATTTTCAAAATCCATTTATTTACAAAATTCAATTTTAAAAATTTCAATTATTCGGAAATTCTTCAATTAAATATATATTATAAAATAAAAACTTCAAATAATATTAAAAAAATTCAAATACACTTTTTCAAAAAAATTAATTTCAAAATTCCATTATTTCTAAAAATTCACGCTGTATTGCTTTTAATATTCAGTTATTACCGAAAATTTTAACTGAAATTCATATTTAAATCAATTTTTATTAGAAAATTCTACTAGAATTCAATTATTTAAATACAAAAATAAATAATTTATTGAACGATTGAATGCTTCTTAAAATTTTTTACCAACATACTTTTTAAAACAATTGAATTCTTTTGACGATTTTTAATAAAATTTTTAAGAATAATTACATTTTCCGAGAAATTCGATTAAAATTGTATTAAAAATAATTTAAATTCTATTATGAGTTTTATTATTTATGAAAATAATTGAATCTTAGTACAATATTTTATTATTTATGCAAAGAATTGAATTATTGGCAAAAAATTTTAAAAAAACATTTGTAAATAGTTGAATTTCTGTGAAATTTTCATTATTTATGGAAATAATTTAATGTTTGCTTAGATTGCAATAATTTGTAACTTTTTGAGAATTTTCAAATTCATTTGTTTTTAACCCGTTGCCTGTTTCCGACCCACGGGTGGGTCGTGAAAAAGTATGGCCATAACTGTTTCCGACCCACCCGTGGGTCGTGTTCACTATCACTCGAAATAAATATAATTTGTATATAAATTGATAGATATTTTTCTTTATATCAATATTATAAGAAATTATAAGAGTCGTTAATGATATTTTAGAAAATAATTGAATAATTAGTTATAATTTAAATATATTATACTATTAGAAAAAGTATCAGATTCCGCTGGGCAGTTTGGGACAATCATGTTGTATTTTCCTCAAACAGTTAAGGGGTTAACTGAAATTAATTTTTAAATCAATTTTTATCTGAAAATTCTACTAGAATTCAATTATTTCAGTACAAAAAATAATTTATTGTATATTTGAATGTTTCTTAAAATTGAATTCTCATAAAGAATTTTATCAACAAATTTTTAAAAAATTCAATTCGTTTGAAGAATTTTAATAAAATTTTTAATAATAATTACATTTATCGAGAAATTCGATTAAAATTTTATTAAAAATAATTAAAATTCTGGGATGAGTTTTACTATTTATAAAAATAATTAAATTTCTAAAAAGAATTTTATTATTTAGAAAAATAATTGAATATCCATATAAAAATGTTATTATTTAGAAAAATAATTTAATTATATTATGCGAAGAAATTTATAAGAAATTTGTAAATAATTGAATTTCTGTGAAATTTTTATTTTTTTATGAAAATAATAGATATTGAAAATCATTAAATTGAGGAAATGTTTTGAAAATAATTGAAATTTTTCCAAGAATTTTATTAAAATTTTAGAAAATAATTGAATTTCGGAGAAGAATTTTATTATTTATACAGATAATTGCAATTTGTCGAGAAGTTTTTTTTAAGTTTTTTAACATAATTGAATTTTTGCAAAGAATTTTATTACTTTTGAAAATAATTATTGAATTCTGCAATCATTTGTAATTTCTCTAAAATTTTCCACATTATATCGTACAATTTAGGAATTTTTTGTTCTTTCTTAATCAAATTACGGATCTTTTTTAAAAAAAACTTACTTTTACGGACTTGAATCAAATTTACGGACCTTTACGGGATTTATACAGACCTAGTTCGAGCCCTGTAGCAATCATATAATAATATAATGTTAAAAAAATTTTTTCACGACGTTTATATTCTTTATAATTAAAAATCATTGAAATTTAGTAGAATTCATGTAGAAATTCTATAGAATATTCACTAAAATTCATATAGAATGATTCTATAGAATAATTCTAGTGAAATTCTATATAGAAATTTTTCAGCTGGTCAGGAAAAAAATTAATGATTTATATAGAATCATCCTAGTAAAATAATTTTATAATTAATTATACACCATATATAATTGGTACTAATATGTTAACTATAATTTAAATTTCATTTATTTCACTCATTTCAAATAATTGCAAATGAAAATTTGATAAATTCCAAATAAACAAAATTAAAATCCAGCAAATAATGATTAAACGTTTTACATGCTACTTACTAGCTAAAGAAATGAATTATCACAAATACTCCAGCAAATTACATTCCCACTCAAGAAAAAAAAACATAATTATCTGAAAAATAAATGATTGATGATTTATTTTCAAACACAAAAGCGCGAATAAAGTTAATGACACTAATTTTCATTTACGTTATTTGCGTTACTTCTATTTAACGACTTCTATTCCCATTTCTTTAATTCAGAAATTAAAAGAAATCGCAATTTTCTTGTTAACTCGACAATCTTGTTTGAATCTATAGACAAATCTCTTTCAATGTCATGAGTCACGTGCGTCAACTTTCGTTTTAGCCTCAAGGCAAATAATTCCTGTTCGCAAACAATATTAAATCTCACTTGTAATAATTGTTTTTATATAGAAAAAAGAGTTCCTTACCCGCGGAAAGTTATTTTTCAATTCAGGAACACCATCACCTAATTATTAAAAATTGCAATTATTCTTTTATATTCTAAATAATTGTAATCCTTTTTCATTTATTTCCTTATGTTACTTTTACATAGTCATTACAATTCATTATGTGCCAAATAAATACATTTTACATAAACACTTTATTTGCGTATAAAAGAAACTTTCTTGAAACCACAAAAAAGTTTTTTTTTCTCTGGAATGTTTTAAAATTTTCTCTCTAAACATAACTGTATATAATCAATTCATTTATTAATATTAAATTTAAAAAATTTGAATTTTTGAGTTTCAAGTTTTGAAATTTCGAATAATTAAAAATTAAAAATTTTGATTGAAATTTTCTTTTAATTCCAATTTTAAAAATTTTACTTTATAATTAAATAATTAAATTTAAATGTTTTAGAATTTAAATTTTTTTTTAATAACTAAAAAATCGTTTTAATGTTGAGTGTAAAAAATTTTATTGTTCTTTATAAATAAAATTTTTCGTAATTTGGTAAAAAATTTTTAGTGTATACAATAAAGAGAGGAAAATTAATGTCTTGCCATTAAAGTAAACCTCATTCACCTTCTTGAATGATTTGAAATCTAAGACAAAGCTGAGTTCACAGTTCCATGAAGGAGAATTTGCATTTTTATTACCATAAGAAGATTGGAATCGTTACTGAATGACATATTATAAGTTTCACCAAAGTTTCCGTTACAAATGAAAGGTAGTTAATTATTATTCGAAGAAGTGCTTCTTAAAATACACCACACCTAATGTTTATACAATTTTAATTATCGTTTTTATTCTAAACAGATGAAAATCTAATTTATTCTATTTATTCTAATTGATAAATTTACATGAATTTGTTTCTAACACTGACGAAATAGATACCTACTTTTGAATAAAATTGTTGAAAAAAAACAATTTTTCTACTTCTTTATTTTTCTCTTTATCTTCGAAAAATTAATTTGAAATAATTAGGATTTTCAAATTTATTCTTTAAAATAGAAAATCTATTTAAAATAGAAAATAGAAAATAATAATAGAAATAAAGTCTTTCTATAATAATTTTTACTTTGTGTCAATTAAAACTTAAAATTTTTAGAATTTCTAATTGTTTAAAAAACGGTATTTTTACTATTTTCAAGGTACAAAAACAAGTTCTTAAAATATTTCTGATTAATCTAGTTACCATTAATCATTATAATCGGAATTTAATTTTAGGTTTTGGAAATAAATTAATATCAAATATGATAAAACTAAATAAAAATTGAATGAAACTGCTACCAAAATGCATTAAATTGATACCAAATTGAATCAAACTGATACCGAATTTCACCAAATTGGAGCTAAATGGGTTCAAAGTGCTACCACATTCAATTAAATTGATACCAGTTGAATCTAACTGATACCAAAATGCACTAAATTGGTACTAAATTGGTTCAAACTGATACTCAATTAGATCAAATTGAGGCATACCAAATTGGTTCAAAGTCAAACCACATTCAACTAAATTAATACCAAATTTAGTTCTAACAGCTATCAAGTAAAACCAAATTAATTAAAAATTTGGTTTAAACTGCTACCAAATGTGATAAAATCAAAAATTTAAATAATTAAATTAAATAAAAATTCACGCTATAATGCTTTTAATATTCATTTATAATTTAAAATTTTAAATGAAATTAATTTTTTAATCAATTTTTGTTAGTAAATTATTCGAAAATTCAATTATTTAAATAAAAAAATAAATAATTTATTAAATAATTGAATATTTCTTAAAATTGAATTTTTATGAAGAATTTTATCAAAAACTTTTAAAAATAATTGAATTTTTTCGGCGAATTTTAAAAACAATTTTAAAAATAAATGCAATTTTCTATCATTTTATTTAAAATTATACAAAAAATAATTGATATTCTGCAATAAGTTTTGTCATTTATGAAAATAATTGAATTCTTGCAACGAATTTTATTAAAAGTTTTTTTAAAGAATTGAATTCCTGTAAGGAATTCTATTTGTGAGAATAAGTGAATTCTCGAGAAAAATTTATTTTTTTAATTTTCTGAATACATTTTAATTCCTTCGAGAAACTTTATTAAAAAATTAAAAATAATTGAATTTGTGCGAAGAAATTCATAAAAAATTAATAAGTAATTGAATTCCTGTAAAATTTTTATTTATATTTTGTTTAAATAATTGGATTCTTTTGGAAAATTTTATTAAAATAGTAGATATTATAAGATAATTAAAATGAGGAATATTTTTGAAAACAATTGAAATTTTGCCAAGAATTTTATTAAATTTTTTGAAAATAATTGAATTTTGCCAAAGAATTTTGCTATTCAATTATAAAGATAATTGAAATGTTGACAATTTTTTTTGGAGTCTTTGAAAATAATTGAATTTCTGCGAAGAATTTTATTAATTTTATAAATAATTGAATTCCTGTGAAATTTTTATTAATATTTTGTTTACATAATTGAATTTTTTTAGAAAATTTTATTAAAATAGTAGATATTATAAATAATTGAAATGAGGAAATTTTTTGAAAATAATTGAAATTTTGCCAAGAATTTTATTAAATTTTTTGAAAATAATTGAATTTCGGAGAAGAATTTTATTATTTATAAAGATAATTGAAATTTTAATAAGAATTATTTTAAATTTTTGAACAGAATTGAATTTATACGAAAATAATTGAATTTCTGTAATCAGTTGTTCTTAAAATTTCTATTAAAATCCATTAAAAATTAATATTTTCTAAAATTTTAAATTGAAACCTTTGAAGTTTATCTATTTATGAAGATTGTAAACGCAACTCTTGTGAAATCCAATTAATTTTAAAATTTTGAATTAAAGTTATTCATTAAATAATTTCTAAGTAATAATTTTATGATAGTTGTTTAAGAAAGTTATTTAAAACGAAATTATTATCAGAAATAGAAAAAATTGAAGGATTTGTTTTTGAATTCTTTGCAATTTCATAAAATATGAGGCAAACAAAAAAGACACCAAAATTCAGAATTTTCTTAAATAAATTCAAAAAATTTAATTTTTTTCAGTAAAATCCCTGAATTCGCTGATTTGTGGCAACCCTGTAACTGCTATCAAATGAAATAAAATATAAAATTTTAAATTACCTTGATACTAAAATGGATCAAACTGACCCTAAATTGTACCAAATTGATACTAAATTGTATCGAACTGTAATCAAACTGGAAGAAATTGATACTATATTGGTTTCAACAACTATCAAATTGATGACATAAATTTGAAGGAATTAAACTGTTACAGGAGTACAACAAATTGATATCAAATTGGTAATAAAAGCTTTCAAATTGATAACAAAATTTAATGTAACCTGACACTAAAATGAATCAAACTGATACCATATTTTATCAAATTGATTCCAAATTTAATCAAACTGCTACCATTTTTATTTCTTTGTGTAATTCATGATTCATATTGAAAAAATATTTCATTCATTTGCATAAATTCGTTCAAAATTTTTAGAACATTAAATTTCCTTAAATTCCAAAACGTAAAAATTCTCAAATTAATGAAATGCAACATTATGTTAATAAAGAATAATGAAGATCGGCTAAGCGAAAGTCAGTAGCAATAAATGTAGGAAGAAAAAGAGACCTCAGGAAGGAAGGAAGGAAGGAGGAGGAAGAGAAAGAAGAGGAAGAAATGTACGATGTAAACGACCTTCCGTGCGATAGACTTGACCCAGAGCGTAGAGCACCGCACCGCACCGGAGTAACTGGCCGGAATGGAGGACGTAATTTTCCCTCCGGCTATTCGCAGCCACAGAGTCTCAGTGTGTGCATATGCAAGAGTTGGTACCTTGTATTCCGTGTATACAATATATCGCCCCAGAGGCAACAACTTGCCTCTTGAGATCACATATGAATGTCGGCGTGTATCACGGCACAGGCAAACGGGGCTCAATATGGAAATAAAGCACTTCCGAGTTACGCGAGAAATGCATACGCTCCCCACCCCACCCCACCCTACGCCACGTTCACCCTCTTTTATATATGCTATCCAAACCTGAACACCAAAACCCCCTTCAGAATACTCTACACTTCCTCTCTACCCATCTAGTTCCGCCTTGGCCTGAATCGACATCAGCAAATCTCGCGATACGACGACGAGAACCTTCTACATAACAAAATATACCGCGCTTCAGTCCTCGATTAACGCCAACGGCTCAAGGAAGTCGTTAACGCTTTTCCAAGGCGTCTCTCAAACTATATAACTAAATTCTCCTCTCTTCATCAGCCGCACCTTTACCTTTACCCTATACATTGTCTCATATTTCTTGTCAAACTATTAAACTTACTTCCAGTAGGAGGATCCGAATTTAAATAACATTAGAATATTTAGAATACGAATTTTCGTTTTGAATTTTTAATTTTAGATTGATTACTCAATCAGAGTTGGGAACTAGACGGAATTTTCATTTTTTTTACTCATGTAGGTGAAAAACCTTCAAACGATTGTTCAATTATAGGAAAAACGGGATAATTTTTAGAATTAAAAATTTTAGTCAAAATTTTTAGAATTTCTAGCTGTTCTCAAAAGGGTTTATGATCTTTTTAAGATTTTCAAGCTCAAAAAAAAAGTTTTCAAACTATTTCTAGTTAACCTAGCAAACCTTGACGATTTTAAATCAAAATTGTAAAAGTTTTCAAAATAAAATCAATACCAAATTGGATCAAATTAATATCAAATAGAATCAAACTGCTTACAAACTACAACAAAATGATATCAAATGGAATCAAACTGATATACCAAATTCCATCAAATTGATACCAAATTAATTTAATGTGCTACCAAATTCAGTGAAATGCAGGCATCACCGTACCTTTTTTATTCGAAAAAGGTAAAAAGGGGAATTTTTTTCCTCAAAAAGGGAATAAAAATTTATTTGTTTATACAACTTGCATATATAATTCAAATTTTTTACCACATAGCTTCCATAAAGTTTTTTTAAAATGATTTGATTTTAATCAGAGTTGCCACAGAAATTTAATTTTGTTTTTCCCTAACTTTTCCCTGATTTCCAGACAAAATTTTGACTTTTTACCTAAAGAATATTCTGCGATTCACTCTAAAAATGATTAGATACTCAAAAAAATGTTCCATTACATTTATTTACGAATTTCTTTAACTGTAAAATTATTCGAAAACAGCCATAACTTCTTTTTTAAAAAAAAAATTTAATCATTATTATTTTTCCATAAGAATTAAGATTTTCAAAACATTAAAATTTAAATCTTTTTGAAATTCAACAATTTATAATAATTAAAGATAACCGAGTAATAAGATAATTATTTTCTACTATAAAAAATATTTTTACTGTAATTTCTTCAAAATTATTTCCCTTAATTCAATTATTATTTTCTAGAATTTTTAACTAACCTTTTTCTTTTAATCAATTATTTACAATAATTAAAAAAAACCTGAATGTTTCTTAATATTGAATTCTCATAAAGAATTTTATCAACAAACTTTTAAATAATTAAATTTTGTCGACGAATTTTAATAAATTTTTTAAAAATAATTACATTTTTCGAGGCATTTGATGAAAATTGTACTAAAAATAATTGAAATTCTTTGATAAGTTTGATTATTTATGAAAATAATAAAATTATTGCGAAGAAATTTATAAAAAAATTTGTAAATAATAGAACTCTTGTGAAATTATTTTATCATTTATGAAAATAATTAGATGTTTGCGTAGAATTTTAATAAAATTTTTTTTAAATAATTGAATTCTTTTGAAAAATTTTATTAAAATTTATTAAATTTATTAAATCTGATACGAAAATTTGAATAACTTGATAACAAAATAGATCAAACAGCAATTGTATCAAACTGCAACCTAATTGCATCAGATTGATAAAAAATTAGTTTAAACTGGACCAAACTGTTTATAATTTCTATCAATTTGATACCAAAATGTTCTTAAATTGAAACCAAATTTTTCAGCTCCGACTGATATTAAATTGATATCAAATTAATACAATTAATATAAAATTGTTCATAAACAAAATGACCAATCGGAAAAAATTGAAAATGAATTAAAACCAAATTGGCCTTTACTGCTATCAAAATGATACCAAAATTTTGAAAGAACTTGATACCAATAAAGTTTTCTATGAGGAATCAAAATGGATTCAACTAATACTAAATTACATCAAACTGATACCAAATTGGATTATTTTAAATTTAAGTAGCTTGATATCTAATTAGTGCTAATTGATACCAAATTTGTAATTAAATTGAAACCAAATTGGATCGAACTGCTACCAAATTAGCAGAAATTAACTCCAAATTGTTTTGTGGATAATTTTAATTGTAAAAATGTATGCCGAAAAAGGATTCAGAAATAAGATAACATAATTTCATTCATATTTGTAGTATAATATATTTATAAATATAAATCGAAAGTAATTTAATAAAAAATTATAAATTCTCTATTTATGCCAAATTTGCAAAAACAAATTTACCCATTTAAAAAAAAAATCACGACCTTGTTAAATTTTTCAGTAAAATCGTAACGTCAACTCACCGTAACTTTAATTACGAGCTGTGACAATTAAGCTTCCGTCTACATACGTTGAAATAGCGGCGATACATGAAAATGTACACTGTAAATTAATTCAGTAAACAATGAAGAAAGAGAAATGAAATAAAATTGAAAAAATCTATAGAATATAATCTACCATGTATATACATCTTCTACTGTAATAATTATTCATAGTAAAAAATAAATTCAAATAAGACAGATAATACAAATTGTTAACACCTTTCTGAAATAAATTTTTACGTCTAAAAATTATATGGTTTTAAATCCCTTCGGATTTTTTTTATCAGATATTTTTACCTTCCAAACGTCTTTGCTTTAATTACCTTTAATTTTCTTGGTATTTCTCTGCGAATGTGAAAGTAAGAAGGTGGATTTAACGAGCCTTTGTCATTCTTTTTAAACTTTAACGAACTACCTTTCTCAAGGTCTCACACATAATTAGCAGCGTATCGCTTTTCGCAATACTAAAAGTTTGAGAAAAAAAGATTCTTTTCAATTCAGAGTTAAAAATCCCTCCACTATACCATTGCTAACTGGTCCCTCGAATTAGATAAGAATAAATAATTATTAGTAAAATCGTAACTAACTCTTTTAATTTAGCAAATCAGTAAAAAATAACTAATTGTTAGTAGAAAATTCTTATTATTATTAAATAAATAAATATCCTTAAACTTTTTACCATAATCAGAAACAAAAATGACAAAAAAAAACTCAAAAAAACTTCAAAAGAGTTTAAATATACTTTCTAACTGGTGCTCAATCAATAAGCTTCCTCTTAATCCCTCGAAGTGCAGTGTGGTCTTTTTTTCTAAATCTAGGTCTCCTCTTATTTAGATTCCGTGGAAATTCTGCAAGTTTTGTATTTTAATATTATTTTAACAAATTTCTATTACAATTAGAGTCTAATAATAAGCTTTGTTGCAATTTATATGCAAAACTCAAAAAACTGTTCTATTACATTTACGAATTTTTACATATTACGAATTTTTTTAATTGTAAAATTATTCAAAAATATAAATAAATTAATTTTTAAATAAATATATAATCATTATTATTATTCCATAAAAATTAAGATTTTCCAAAAATTTCAAATTCCAATCTCTATGAAATTCAACAACTTATAAGAATATTATTAATATATTATAAAACATGAAGATATCTATCACTCCGAGTCGAAGAATTCAATTCTTTCAAAAATGTAATAAAATTCGTTGTAAGAATTCATTTATTTTCATAAATAATAAAATTTCTCATAGGATTTCAATTATTTTTAATACAATTTTAAATAAATTCCTCGACAAATTTAATTAGTTTCAAAAATTTCTTGCAAAAATTCAATTACATTTCACAAATAATGAAATTCTTCATTAAAATTCAAATATTCTCAAAACCTACTATTTTAATTAAATTTCTTAAATGAATTCAATTATTTTTAAAAAATGGAATAATTTATTGAATAAATGAATGTTTATCAAAATTGAATCCTCATAAAGAATTTTATCAACAAATTTTTAAATAATTAAATTTTTTCGACGAATTTTAATAAAATTCTCAATTACATTTTTTGACGAATTTGATTAAAATTGTATTGAAATTTAAAAATAATTCAATTTCTATTAATAATTTTTATTATTTATGAAAATAATTGAATCTCGGTAAAATATTTTATTATTTATTCAAATAATTCAATTATTGGCAAAAAATTTAAAAAAAACATTTGCAAATAGTTGAATTTGTGTGAAATTTTTATTATTTATGAAAATTAATGTTTACTTAGAATTTTATCAACACTTTTTTTCAATAATTAAAATCTTTTAAAAAATTTTATTAAAATAGTAGATATTACAAATAATTGAAATGAGGAAAATTTTTGAAAATAATTGAAATTTTGACAAGAATTTTATTAAATTTTTTGAAAATAATTAAATTTTGGAGAAGAATTTTATTATTTTTAAAGAAAATTGAAATTTTGACGTGTCATTTTTAAAAATTTTTGAACATAATAATTGAATTTCTGCGAAGAATTTTATTACATTTGAAAATAATTAAATTCATAAAGAGAATTTGATTATTTATGAAAATAATGAAAGTTCTGCGATGAGTTTTATTATTATGAAAATAATTGCATTCCTAAAAAGAATTTTATAATTTATGAAAATAATTGAATCACTGAGAGGAATTATATTATTTATAAAAATAATTCAATTCCTACAAAGAACTTTATTTAATTTTTTTATAAATAATTGAATTCTTGAGAAGAATTTTATAAAAATTGTGTTTCAAAAAATTGAATTACTGTGAAATTCTTATTATTTATGAAAATAATTCAATGTTTACTTAGAATTTTATCAACACATTTTTTTAATTAATTGAAATTTTTTGAAAAATTTTATTAAAATAGTAGATATTGAAAATGATTGAATTGAGGACAATTTTGGAATATAATTGAAATTTTGAGAAGAATTTTATTACATTTGAATATTATATTCCATTTTCACATTATATACGATTCCACTTTTCCTGAATTCCCTGATTTCCCTGACCTGTGGCAACCCTAGAAATGTTAAAATATTTTAAAAATAAAAAACTTGCAGAATTTTCAAATTTGGAGAGAACAATCAATATACATTGTCCATCAAAGAATTTCGAAAAGTACTATAAAAAAAAATTAAAAATTCTCCACTACAGTTATTAACAGTATATTGATATACAAATTTGCATTAATACATGCAACCAAAAAAATTAGATATAAACTTTTCTTCATGAAATCACTACCAATATTTACATTTTTCAAAAAACTATTTCCATTTTCAAATATTGTGTAGCTCATTAACCTGTATTTTAATTTCATAATAAAACATATTAAAAAATTCAACTTTTTCGAAATAGAGAAAACATATCATTAAAATAATTATATGTAAAACATTCAAAGAAGCATAGTTCTAACATTCCCATGCGCGTCTGATATAATCTCTAAAAAGGATTCAAGCATCAAAAATCCCCTCAAAATTATTTGCTTTCTAAATCCATAGGGTCGCAAGATTTTTTTTTCCTCATCTTCGCTCTAACACACACATACTACATAGAGAGATAAAATCAGAATAAATTATTCAATTCTATATATTTTGTGTATCGGAAGGTTCACTCTCACTTGGATGAAGCTTAACCGGATGCATTCATGTGAGTACCTACGCATTCACCAATTTTACGCCCGAAACCAACGTGTGAAAATTCCCAGAAACTTCTGCACGCATCTCGCGCGCAGTTCACTATATGGCGCGAAGCTAAAGTTTATGATATGATAATTCAAGTTATATTGTATGTATGCGGATGCGAAGAAAGGCGAAAGGAAAGAAAACAGACAGTATTATTCGAATGGAAGAGGAAAATTGCAATTTAAGTCATAAAAGAATATAAAAGGGATGCTTGATCACGTGAACGTATGAATGATGAAAATAAAATTCGATTCAAAAATGCAGATCAATGTTAAAAAATGGTTTAAAAATTGAAAGAAATTTATCATTAAATTTGAATCGGGTATTTAAAACTACCTAACTAATTTGATATTAAAAAGTCAGATACTAATTTAAATAGCGCAATATTTTTACTAATCAAAAAATCAATAATGGTTAATTATTAATTAAATTCACTCTCAGGTTATTTATAATAAGAAATATATATAATAATAAAAAATTGATGATAATAATAATAAGCTTTATTGTTTGTCCAATAGAAATTTCTTTTTCTTATTAATTTCCAGCCCATTAGACAATAGCAAACGAAAACTTATTCTATCGTTAAAGAAGAAGCAGACAATGGCGTTAACCAACTAACAGTCGAGGAACCAACCTAACCCGCATGGATAGCATTTCATTTACATAACCGTAATCCTACTTAGAGGCGAATACCTAATTCCCTCATTCGTTTTCGTTTCTCTCTTACCTGAATTCTCAATGGTTACAACGTAACCTACCTATTTTCGCGGAATAGACCTTTTATCGACATTCAGGGATTCTACACCAAAGGTCGGAACAGTTCAGTTTAAACGACTTCAAATTGATACTAAATTGTTCCATTATCTTCACTATATAACTTTCCCTTCCCAAATTCTCATGTTTTTCTTACCCAAATCATTTCTTCTTTTTCTGATACATTCAAAACACGAGAAAGTTTCTAAAATATTTTATTCAAATTAGTTTTCAAAAAGAGAAAAAAAAATAATTATATATTCGAAATAAATGTTTGGTGTGAGAATTCAACTTGATGTCAAAACTGTTTTCTTCATTGTAATCTCCAACAACAATAATTCTAAAATAAAAAACATTAAATATTTTTATAAAAAAAAAAAAATTACGCAATATTCAAAGGACTATATGTTGTTAAAAAAAAGCTGGAAGTAACTGAGGAAAGAGGGTATTGAAGAATAACAACGTACTTTTATTTACAAGATATGCATATATTTACACGCGCAACGCAGAGTACATAATAAAAGCACAAGCGCATTCGCGTACTTTACATTCGCGGAGAGATGTAGACGATCACTCAACGAATATAATAGCCTATCTCCATCAAGGCACTTTATGTATAAAATAATAAATTAATCCATAAAAAAATAGAATAAGGGTCGTAGCGAAACGAGATTGTCTTATGGCTCGGCAGTACAACTACCAACTACAACTACATACTCCCTAGAAATCGACAGCCCTCGCAGGCACTTTCAACCTCCTTATATTTAGTTACCTGAAATGCAGTAAAAAAAACAAACAAACAACCTACACAAATTCCGCATTCGACCAAGCTTTACATTCACATACTCTCAATAATGCCTCTACAAAACATTTCAATTCGCGTGGTCGCACTGAAAAAAATATTTTCCTTCCACCGCACAGAAAACATTACTTTATTCTTTTATTTCCGTATTTCTGAAATATTCCACTTAAAGTACAATTATTTCAAGTCTTCCTCTATTTTACCAGAGATAAATTTTTCCAAATGGGAATTTCTTCTTCTCAAAATGTTGACTTTTTAATATTAATTAAAAAATTCAAACTCTAAATCTGAATTAGTTAAAGTATTAACGAAATGTTGATTGACTCTTTGCTTCGGTAATTCGTAAACAATAATTTTGGCTGAAATACTAAAAGTAAGGAATATTAAATCTCAGAAATACTAAAATACTGAATACCTATTTCTAATAGTGAAAAACAAGTACCAATTCTTTTTCTTCCATATATATAAATAGAGGAGAAAATATTTTTCCCAGTGCATTAAATATCGTTTGAACTTTCACCTGGTAAATAGTGCTTTCAAGTATATTTGATGATTTTTCAACTAATGAGCACTGATCTTCGAGATTGTCTCTCGAATACATAAAAGATGTTACAAACACGCATTCCCCGAATACATTCACACCTGGTGATTCAGGTGAAGTGTCTTAACCTATTGACCTATTTTGAGTATTGAAAATCGCGGGCACAACTCACATCCACTCTCGTTCAATCGAAACAAAATAATAATAATAATATACTGGCAAACATCAAAAAAACAACATTTACACTGACCACAAAGTGCGTGAGTCTCTTTTGAGCGCAACGACCTTCATGTAAAATAACTTTAATACGCACCGAGAATTTCTTTAATTATTTTTATATTCAACTGAATATAATACATATTTATTTTTATACATATAAATATAAAAATCTTTAACTCAGATTTATCTTTATTTTCACCTTGAAAAAAAGCAATCGTGTCAAGATCACGACATCGTTTGGCAGTGACCCCAGAGGTCTACTGATAGCATCCACTTTCATCGAGGCAGACTCTCTTTATAGTCGAGAGAGTCTTTAAGAGGATCGTGTGGTTTCTGAATATTTACAAGCTTGTCGTGAGAGTGAAATAGCTCTTACTGAAGATTCCTATTACTTTCTCCATGTCGAAGGTTGTGTATATGTGTCTTCCCCATTTTCCCCCAATGTAGATTAATCTCTCACCTCTCGCACTCCAGGATCAGTCTCTCTCGCGATAGAAAAAAAAACAATCCTATTACGGAAAATTGCTATCCAATCAAAGTCTAGCCGCGTTAAGCAAATGGCACTTGTATTGCTGATTCACTTCAACAAAAGTATTTCTTAAAAAAAAAATGCCTGGATTTTATCTTCAAAATAAGAGAAAGTTCTTCAGCTTCATTCTGATTATCTATATAATGGAATTGTATCTAAAGATCTAGGAATTTAATCCTTTTAAAGGAGAATTAAACGTTTAGTTCGTGTTTAACAGGTGTCGTTATTTTCTTTATACAGAATTTTTCCCACCGAGGGCTGGAGAATAGAAATTTTGTTCTAAAAAAACGAAAAAAAATAAAAATTCTATAATATGAAATAATTATTAACAATAACTGAAATTAGCACCGAAAAATTGTGGACTGATACCAAGACTCATCATAACAATTTAAAAACATCTTCAAAACGATCAAATCTTTTTTAACAAATTATTTCTTCGCCAAAAATACAAAAATAATTCCGATCATCTTTGAATGAAGCATGAAAAATTTGATCCTACTTTTTAAATTCAATTTAACTTCAAATAACACCATTTGATCTGAACCTTCTATATGGAAATACTATCTACTTAATGAAACACGATCCTACAACTCCAATCTGATCATCAATGAAACTTCTTCCAATCATCTTCAAAATCTAATTTAATGATCTTGAAGACTCAATTTAATCGACTTGGCAAATAAATATAAATATCTCTACAATTGTCAATTAAAATTGAACAGGATTGTAAAAAAAATGATAGCAATCAGCGTCGAACGTGTTCAACTTTATAAAAGTGATTAACTTCCCAAACCTAAAAATCTTTATAGAATCGAACCTAACCAGTTTACTGGAAACTCCAATTTCAATTCACAACTGAACCTAACTT
The DNA here is from genome assembly GCF_015476425.1 of Leptopilina heterotoma. Lineage (NCBI taxonomy): Eukaryota > Metazoa > Arthropoda > Insecta > Hymenoptera > Figitidae > Leptopilina > Leptopilina heterotoma. Next base: position 93,947 of record NW_025111110.1, read on the forward strand.
TTGAAACTTGGTCTAAACAAAAAATTGATGCACCCAGATAGCACGTAATTTTGCTGCAAGTATGCCATAAGCTCGCTGCTAATAATTTTATACACATTATATAATAATAATTAACAATAATTAATACACATTAATAAAAAATAAAATTTATAGCATCAACCTTACTGTGCAATATTGCGACAATACCTGCTATCTCGGCAATCGTCATCTACTAAAACTAGTCAAATCATTAACGTCCGAGTAGTTGAATAGCAAGGAAAATTTAAACTAAAATTCGAGTATATAACGAAAAAGTAACTAAAAATATCGAAACGAGATAAAATTGCAATGTTAGGAAAAATAGTGTAATATGCAACAGGGAAGTACCTCCCATGTAGCATACGATTTTTTATGCCATAAATACTCGAAATCCGGTTTATACTGAATGAAGTACTTTTTAACTCGATGTTTCCAGACTAGGTGATGTCAAAGGGGAAAAAAGTTGTTTACAACTTTTTTTCCCTCTGACATCACCTAGTCTGGAAACATCAAACCCACTTCACACGACAAAGTTTTCGAGCATCTGTGATATAAAAAATTATCGAAAACGCTATTCAGCCAAAAAGTGGTAACACTAACTAGATCTCACTACCAGATCTCTGAGACTAAATCCTTCCATTATTTAACTACTCCTCTTCTCTACATTCGTATCCTCAGGTTGTGTTTTCTCATTTTTAAAGGTGGACCTCACTTGTTTCTTCGACTCCTCATAATTTTTGTTATTAAAGAACAAAGCAATCTGATCCTTGTGTGGATCGACATCCGATGCTTTCTCCGCGTGTCTAGAAGTAGCCTGAGCAATCATCTCCTCGAGGTTCTTGTCATCCTCACTCTGCGCACTCGAATCGAACTGATTACTGCTGGCAACATTGTTCGTTGCTGCGTGCGATAAATCACCGTAGACTTTCTCGAGTGGTTGCACCAATGGTGGACCTTGAAGTTCAATTTGCCCACCGTTCGGTTGCTGTTCAATTGCTGCAAGAATATCCTGAAGCAGACCATTCGAGAGTACTTGTTCATGTCGGATGCTTCCGTCAGAATTCTCCGTGCCTAACCCACCGTCAGCGGCTTGAATCTGAAGGGTGTAGGTTCCCTTGGAACCTTGAATTTGGAAACCGTCATTGCCCTCGGGTACGAGACCTTGTTGTGCAAGAGCTAGCGCATGATGACCTTCGCTGGTCTGGAGGAATTGACTCGCGTCGACTTCGTTTGAACTTAAGGCGGCGTTTTTCGATTCGCCATAACCTTGAGCGGTGAGGGCGGCTGTGAGAGCTTCAGCTGATATTCCGTTGGCGGTTAGGAACGAAGTGTCAGAACCAAAGTTTTGATTCAAAGATTGTTGCGGTAGTTCGTGAATTTGGTTCGTATTCACAGCGGCTCCGGTCTGGTCCTGGAAAGCTCCGATAGGTTGGCCGTAACTGTCCTTCAGATCACCGGTTTGCTGCGTATTCTGCTCGAGGTCCAGATGACTGACGGATGGGGCCGCTAGACCACCGATTGGCGAATCGTACAATGAATTCGGTGCGCTAAAATCGGGAAGATTGTAGCCAATTGCTCCATTAGCTTGTTGGAAGCAATCGCCTTTTCCTCCGGTGAGATGGGAATTTATAACCGGAGTTCCGTACGTATTCGACAAAGAATTGCTGACGCTGTTATAGAGATTACCACCGAATCCAGTTGAGGTCGAGGCGAACATCGAAGGAGGTCCAAAGTTAGGTGCACCGTACGTCGGCACTGGAGCAGGAGTGTTGAAATCATTGAAAGACAACGGAGTTCCGTAGTTCACGTTCGGTGCGACCATCGGCGCGTGTCCGAAAGTTTTACTAGAGGTGAAACTTCCGGAGAAGTGTGAGCCAGCACCTTGGAAGTTTTGCTGTCCACCAGTGAAACGTGGAAGTTGTTGATCGAATGCCAAAGGTGGACCGTAATTTTTCTGTGGTTTTATATGATCACCAGGAGGGAGATACTTATTGAGATTCGAGATTAGTTCGCTTGGTACCGGTTCCCTGAATTTGTATGGATGGCGATTCCTGGGTGGAATCAATGAGCCTTGCAATTGTGCGGGTCTTGGTGGTCCACGATTTTTCGAGAAGTGTCTATTGAAACCGCCTCCGAACGAGCCGAATGAGGATGAGGAAAAGCCTGATGAGAATGCACCGCCTCTGAAGCCTTTCGATGATTGATAAGGTCCATTGGGAGAGAAGGATGATGCAGGTGGTGCGCCGTAAGAGTCTGAGGGGGGCGGAGGCGCCAACGGGAAACTAGGCGCGGCAGGTGGTCCGTAACTGCCTGAAGGGACAATTGGTAATTGTTGTAGTGATAAGTCATCGGATGAAAGTGATCCGTGGTGATTTTCAGCCGGCAGTCCGTAGGAGTCGGACAGTGGTGAAAGTGCACCTGCCTCTTGCGCTGAACTTCCACCGGAGAGAGTGAGGCCTTGTAGGTCAGATGTCAGTATTTTAAGGTCATCGTTAGCGGTTGGTGCTCCGTATTGGTTGCTGGGTAATTCAGGAAATTGTTTCAAGGAATCGAAACTACCTCCGGCATTGCCGGGACCTTGACCTGCGTGAAGGGGTTCGAATTCAGGAAGAGGTGGGGGTGGGAGTCCGTGATTTTCGGCAGCGGCTGATGATTGATGGACAACTGATTTCAAACTGTGATCGTCTGGGTTGTTGAGTGGAACTCCATAGGAGTCGCTGGGTACGTTCGTATTTGCCGAATCTTGGAAATTGACAAGAGGTCCGTTCTCAGCGGGAGGGAGATAATTTTCCTGCGGCTGGATCTGTTGATTAGGACTGCTAACTAATCCGGGGATTGGTTGCCATCCGTCGTATTTGATATCGGGGGGAGTGGGTGGAGCTGGAACGCCTGGTGGTGGAGCCATTGGTGGTCCGTAAAGATCGTTATTGAACGGTGCTCCATATTGTGGTCCTGGGCCGAAATTTCCCTGGTGGCCGATACCGAAAGGAACGACGGGTTTTCTGTTAGGTGGTCCGTAGGCTTCTAGAGATCCAGGAATTGGTCCACCATCGACTGGTTTTGATTCGAAAGGTGGTCCGTTAAATTTTGGTGGGGGTCCGTATTGAGGTTTTGGATGTTTGAACTGTCCGTGTGGTGGCGGAGGTCTGAAGGATTGTTTCGGCGGACCGTATTGAGGTTTAGGTGGTCCGTATTGTGGTTTCGGGGGTCCATACTGTGGTTTCGGAGGTCCGTACTGTGGTTTCGGTGGACCATACTCTGGTTTCGGTGGACCGAAATTTAGTTTTGGTGGTGGACCATAATTTTGACTGGGTGGTCCATAGGATTGTGGGGGTCTTTCAGGTGGTGGGGGTGAGAAAATTTGTGGTGGTCTCTGGTCCCCTGTTAATTCCGGTGGTCCGTAGACAGGCGCTGGTCCATTGAATCCAGAATCTGGTGGTGGTCCATAAGAATTGCTTATTCTGTCTTCAGCTTCGACCTCCGTCTTTTCCTCCTCATTAACCGATGAGGATTGGGAGGTCGGTTTATTTATGACGGCTTGAACTTGGTGTCCGATTAATAGGATGCAGAGCAGGGTGGATATCATCTGCAAACAAATAAATCGTCGAAGATAAATAATCATTGTTAATTAATCAAGTAGTACCTAATTAATTTAATCAGGGCCTGCATAATTATTTCTGGTTTTTAAGTATTTGTGGTCTAAAGATTTCTGCTTTACGTTTACTTAAAGAGTATTTTGTCCTCAAGTGCTTGAATATTTGTTCAATTAATTCTTTAATTAGTGTATGTTGATTATTATTTGGTAAATTGTAATACTATTTAATTAGAAGTATAATTAGAATTTCTTGTAACAATAAAATTAAATTTAAATAATTATTTTCTTCTGTACTAGAAAAGTACTACAGATATGATAAATATCAAAAAGAAAAGAGAGAAAAATGGTTGGGTTAACCATTTGAAAACATTTCTAACTCGTTTCTTTTTAATAATTTTGCATTTCAATATTTTCCGACTCCTTAATTCTTAACGGTTCCATTCGTCAGTACATTTTACTCCCGAAGTATATAAAGTGGTCTTTACGTTAGCAGTCAATCATAAAATAATGGTGCTACCTGAACCATAGTTTAGCGCGAAAAAAACAGTTTTATCGCTTGCTTTTTATTCTCCACGAGGAGATCTTTATTGTAAAATAACAATAATGGAATATTTTATTATAACAAGAGTCATAAGTATTTTATGACAGTTTCTTTAAATGTGCAAATAATCCCATAAACCTGAATACTTTTTTCACTATTTTAAAAGTTCAAAAATTAAAATCCATCCATTTGGGAAGTGTAACAAACGCCTTATTTTCTACTCGAAAGTTTCGATCTAATCTATTCCTTTGTATTCTTAAGTAATCTACTTTTGTTCTCTATAATAGATTTTAAAGATGCACTACAAATAGCTCGAGAGCGAAATTTTCCTGGAACCCGGATTTTTTCATTTTTAACACCTTGTTTGTTGGAATGAATCAGAAGTTCTGTGAGAGATTTAAAAAGATGATGAATCTGTTTTTTTAAATACAATGAGACTTGTTGATGGATTACTACACAATGAAGCCGATTAACTCTACTACCTTCGTCAAATCTAATTAGCTCATTAGGCTCGTGCCGAGAGGAGTGTTCCGGTAAAAGTGGCTGAACATTTGTACGCTTCACTCATGATTGCAGTTGTTCCTTTCGTGTTTATTAGAGATCGTGAGATTTTCAACTCGGTTGAATTAAAAGAGAGCGAGTCATCATATGCGTGCTGCTCTTTTTCTTATATAAAAAGAAAAAATTACGCAAACGGCAGCATTATATCTATTATATGGCAAAAAAGTATTGCATTATTTGTGAGACATGTTGCATGTGAAATGGTGTAAGAGAAGTTTCGGTAAAATTGCCTTGTTCTGAGGTTCAGAAATATAGTTAGGGGATAAATATATTCTCGGGACGGTGTGGGACATACGGAAACACGAGACATCAAGAGGCGACAAGAAAAGCAACTCTGCAAATCAAGCTTGCAAAACTACGCGACCTGTCAACACCAGCAGAAACGTTAGACTTCTGTTAAGTGGCACGATGGCCGAGATGCAAGGCTAACATAATAAACTCTACTTTCTCCCAGACTCAGTTGTCCACGAGGAAATATCTTCACAACAGAATCGCTCGCCGAACTGCCAAAAATGGAATTGCATTAATTGGCAACACATTCAATTTTCTCTTTGAAGGTTGAAAGGAAAATTCTCGAAAAAAATTTAATTTACAGCCAACATTGAATACGATCAGCAAATAAATTACTAGCAAAGATATTTATTTAACTAACAAAGTGATTTCTTTAACAAAACTAATTTTATTTCTAAAGATCTGTTTGAAAATTGCAGTTTGTTTATTTGGCTATCAAAACGTTAACCATTAAAACATTCAGTTTATTTCTGTTCGGTTTTCATTTCTGTTTAGTTTCATTTTTTTCGACCTTATTAATTGAAAGAAATTAATTTAAAATACATCAAAAATATGACTAAAAAAATACTTTCAATGAAAGGTTTCGTTTTTTATTACAACTGGCTTTTTCAATCAAATGAATACTTAATAAAAACGTTACCAATTGGAACCAATTAAAATAAATTTTTTATATACTTTGAAAATTAAATAAATCACGCTTTTATATTTTACGAAATCAAAGGAAATTACAAAGTTATAATTTTGAAATACTCTATAGTGGCCTCATGTTTTATCAGTATGCATTTAATATAATTATAAATAGAATTACAAGAATTTAATTTACATTTCTGCAATTAAAATCTGATATTACTCGTAACTGCAAAATAATATCACATTGTCAATAATTGAATACAAAGGCAATACGTGCAATAAAAGAGTAATGTCATTAATTCTCTATAACTATTAAAAAATCATTTTAATTATTGTAAAATTTAATACAAAATTTTATTTCATATTTTTATATATAAATAAAATATATTATATAAAAAAAATAAAAATAGTTTTACTTTTTTTTACTTCTTTATTTTTTTAGTTTGATTTCAATCTACTCTACTGCGATATTTATCTCCTTTATTTTTTCTGTCATTAATTTTTAATTTATTAAATTAGACATCACCCCATTTTTGACTTGTAATCGATTTAAATTGAAGGCTCACACAATTATAAAATAAAAATTTCCTTTCTTTACGACACCAACTAAAAAAATAGTGAAAAGAATCATTAAAAAGAATTTTAATTTAATAACGAAGGAAATAAAGTTTCAAAAGCTATTAAGAATTTTCATTATTAATTAATAATAAACATTAGATACCCCGTGAGTGAAATCGTAACACTTTTTCAAAACATACATGGAATTATGATCATATACATATTTTTTTAAGTACATCTTTCACATATTTTGTAAAATACAGAAATTTATAATTGAAACAAAAATGGATTATAATTGTAAAGATCATCTAAATTGTTAAACAATCATCTAAACGTTGAGCATTTTTCTACACTCTATTTATGTAGATAAACAGACGTGAATTTAACACTTTTATCTCTAGAAAAAATACTTCTTTATAAATAACTTTCTCCTTTAAGAACTTTTCTTTTTTAGAAAATTAGCCTACTTGAAATGTTTTATTTTTCAACATTATTAACAATCTTAGGGTTTAATTATTCTTTAATCATCATTCAAAACGTCAGAGTAATTTCTATTATTATTCAATGTAAGTTCAACACCTATGAACTTTGATTTCTTATTATTATTATTATTAATTTCTTCGACATTATGATTCAACTCGTCATCAAGATATTACGTGTGACACTTTCACTATTCAATGAATCAATCGAAAACAATTTACAGTAACATTTATGACAATAGTAATGGACGAGAGAAAGAGACTTTAATCTATTGAAAAGAAAAACGATCGTGATAATCGTGAAACGCCGTAGGATAATGGAAAAATATTAGAAAATAAAAAATTTGTTTCTCATCTTTATAATCAATCGAACAAGGGTCGTAAAAATTTTTTTTAAATCGATTCTCCTGTATGATTGCTGTTTCATCTTGTTTTTCACGTTTGCGCAAGAAAAAATAGTCGACAAATAACAGTTATTGGTTTGATTTCAAGCAAAATTTAAAAATATTTTTCTTTTTTTGATTTGTGTAAATTATCTAACAATCAAAAGAAATAGTGATTGAGGTCGAGAAACGGAAAGGTGATCGATCAGTCAAGAAAAGATTTTCCACTCTTGACACATGTCAAATTATACATTAGTCCTTTGAACTTTTACGATCAAGTTTTATTATTCACTTTCAATTTCAGTCATTGGCTTTGGGATTTAATGATTTCATAGTAAAACATGAAGTGTTAAAATAACACCAGAATGGATTAAAATAATCTGCAACAGTTTAATCCATCTAAGATTAAATTAACACCAGAAAGGATTCAAATAACCTATTTTGGTGTTATTTTTAACTTCGAATGAAATTTTACTTTAAATAAAACACCAAAATCAACGATTTGTAAAAATTCAACGAATTCAGCTTCTCCAGGGAGAATAGTAAGTTAGTAAGTTAGTTACTAACTTAGTTACTAACTTACTAACTAACTTAGTTACGTAGTTACTAAATTCAATTCTGTTCAAAAACTTTTAAAAATTTTTGTCAAAATTTCAATTTTATTTATAAATAATAAAATTCTTCTCTGATATTCAATTATTTTACAAAATTTTAATCAAATTCTTTTCAAAAATTCAATTATTTTCAAAAGTTTTCTAAAATTCGATGATTTTTAATATCTACTATTTCAATAAAATTTTCCAAAAGAATTCCATTATTAAAAAAAATTTGAATAAAATTCTACCCAAACATTCAATTATTTTCATAAATAATAAAAATTTTCACAGGAATACAATTATTTACAAATTTTTTTATAAATTTATTCGCAATAATTTAATTATTTTCATAAATAATAACATTTTTACAAGAATTCAATTATTTTTATAAATAATAAAATTCTTTTAAGAATTAAATTATTTTCATAAATAATAAAACTCATCGCAGAATTTCAATTATTTATAATGCAATTTTAATCGAATTCCTCGAAAAATGTAATAATTTTTTTTTAATTTTTATTAAAATTTGTCGAAAGAATTCAATTATTTAAAAAATTTGTTGACAACATTTTTTATGAGAATTCAATTTCAAGGAACATGACATTAATAAATTATTTATTTTTGTATTTAAATAATTGAATTCTCGTAGAATTTACTAATAAAAATGGTTTTAAAAATGAATTTCAGTTAAAATTTTAGATAATAATTAAATATTAAAAGCATTATAACGTGGATTTTTAGAAATAATTAAATTTTGAAAAAAATTCAAACTAAAATCATTGCAGTTCTTAATTTTTCATATTTTTGCCAAACAAATTCTGTAAAATTAATTCTTTTTAAAAATTTAATAGGATTTTTATTGAAATTATTTCAAGTTTTTAATTTTTAATATATATTTAATTGAAGAATTTCCGAATAATTGAAATTTTGTAAAATTGAATTGTAAACGAATGAATTTGAAAATTCTCATAAAACTCATCGCAGCGTTTCAATTATTTTTCAATAAATTATTTACTTTTGTGTTTAAATAATTAAATTCTTGTAGAATTTTCTAATAAAAATTGATTTAAAAATGAATTTCAGTTAAAATTTTAGATTATTATTAAATATTAAAAGCAATATAGCGTGAATTTTGAAATTAATTTTTTTGGAAAAGTTTAATTGAATTTTCTTTTATATTATTTGAAGTTTTTATTTTCTAATATGCATTTAATTAAAGAACTTAGGTTTTTTTTTGAAAATAATAATTGAATTGAAAGAATGAAAATAATTTTGAAAAAGTATAATATTCTTATAATTTAAAATAATGATTTTATTACTTGATCATGTTTTATAGTTATAAAAAAATTTAATGAACTAAAATTTCATTCATTGTAAAAAATAACACCAAAATTGATTATTTTAATCTTTTTTTGGTGTTAATTTAATCTGCAATACTTTTTAATACCTCACGATTTACTGTGTTATTCAAAAGTTATCACAAACATTTGATTTTGTTTTATGATGATTTTTTCCAGGCAGAATTTTGACTTTTTTCCTGATTTCGATGAAGAAATATTAATGAGAAGTATTGAAATGGATAAGAAAATTCTTTTTTCTCAAATAAATCCAATTTAGAGCAATACTTATGTTTACAATCTTGTTTTGGTTCTGATCGCATAATTTAGTTGAGACACCAAATTCAAATAAATCAATCATCCGGCTGAAACATTACGAACTAATGGCACATTAGGGCGTAATTGCTCGGCTTCAGATCATTAGGAACGTCAAGGCTGATCTCATTAATCAATCTGATGTTTTAGGCCCTATTTTAACGCACTCTACCATTGAATATCCTGACAGGACCTTATAAAAATCTTTAAACGAGAAATTAATCTCAAAAGAAGAGAAAAAATGAAAACAACTTTAGTTGCTTTTTTCAAAGATTAATTTCTCAGAAATTTCGCGATTTAAAGCAGAGAAGATTTTATATGAGATTAATTTAATGAAACTAGCACGTAACTAGTTCAGATGATCACGAGAGAATTTTATAATAGTAATTGCATCTCTTACAATATATACATAATATAGGTTACATATATATATAATATATTGTGACGTGTGTGTGATGATGAAATTGGCAAACTATAGTTAAAAAGACACGTTGCTTAACATCAGACCTAGTGTATTTTTATTACAACTCAAGCAAAACTTCTCCATTCTCAATGTACTGATTAAGCAATATATATGTACATTTTCTCGTGGAGTAAGAACAACAGTAAAAACGTGCAAACAACAATAAAAATCTCCCCCCCCCCTGACATTTTTATTTACAGTGTAATCCCCCTTTTTTTAGTGCATCCTGTTTCTCTCTCTCTATATATATTGTTATAATTATTCCTCCACGATTATTACTTTTCCAATAATATAGTGATCGAAAATATAAGAGTTGGGTATAGAATTTTTATGTTCATCATAAAATTACAATATCGCCCCTCGGGGCGAGAGTCAATGAAATTCACCCACTAATACACGCAATATGAGAGAAAATTGAAAAATAATTCTCAACTTAAGAGCAGTCGAGAAAATCTCTATTAATTAAAATTATACCAAAAAAAAAATGCACTTCAGACAAATTTTCCTTCATTGAAATTTCATTGAATCGTTTGTATATTAAAGAAAGATAATTGCTCCATTCTTAACATTAAAAACCTATTTAGTATTTCATAAAAAATGAATGAAACGTAAAACTTTTATTCTTCTAATAAAATGTATAAATTTTCACTCAAAGTGTAAATAAAACTAATACAAAAAAATGAAAAGTCAACAACAAAATATAATTTCTACTTGTCTATTCAGAATTACAAAATACTGTAATAATTAATCAATATTAATTGTTACCATTAATATTATAATTAGCAACAGAGTTAATTGTTTCCTATTAAAATAATTTATGAATAAAACTCACTTGCGTGAATAATGGGAAGTTTGGAAGAAATTTAGATTGTGAATTTTCGCAAAAATCAACTTATATAATATAAAATTCTTGTGATTATTTCATCAAGCTTTCAACTGTTTCAGAAGAAACGAGATCATTCTTAGATATTCAGAAAAATGGAACAAAAAAGCATTGTGTAATCCTGCTTCGCTAAATGTTTTCTTCACTCTTAATGAATAAGGAATGAAATAAAAATCGAGATTTAATTGCTTCTGAATTTTATTCTCTATTTTGTGTTGTATCAATCTTTTATGTACGCTTTCTATGAGACAAAATTTACAAAAATTAAATCACCTATAAAAAAAAAACCAACATTCTTTCGAATGACTATTAATTTAAACTAGGTATTGTTTTGGAAGAATGAAATAATTTTTAATACTAAATGTACTTTTAATTATAATTTATTTCAGTCATATAAAAGTATATTTGCCACACAGTCTAGTAAATTCTTTATTTGAACCAAATAAAATTTATCTGAACCAATTAAAACTTATTTTAACAAAAAAAAAACCCCCCAAAATTTATTCAAACCAAAAAGAAAATTTATATGAACCAATTAAAATTTGCAACAATTTTATTTGTTCAGGGTTGCCACAAATATTTAATTTTATTTTTCCCTGATTTCCAGACAAAATTTTCACTTTTTCCCTGACGCAAAAGAATATTCTGAATCACTCTAAAAATTATTAGATACTCAAAAAAAATGTTCTATTACATTTATTTACAAATTTCTTTAATTGTAAAATTATTCAAAAACACCAATAACTTCTTTTTTTAAATAAATATTTAATTATTATTATTTATCTGTAGGAATTCAAATTTTTCAAAACATTCAAATTAAAACCTGTTTGAAATTCAACAACTTATAAGAATATTATTACAAAACATGAAGAAGGCGATCAGTTTATGTTTTGTAATAATTTAAATTACCATAAAATTTAAAAAAAAAGATAATTACTTATAAAAATTCTAATAAAATCCTTCGCAAGAATTCAATTATTTTTACAAGTAGGTAGTAAAATTTCTCAAAAAAAATTCAATTATTTAAAAAAAAATGTAACAAAATTCGTTGCAATAATTCAATAAATTTTATAAATAATAAATCGATTATTCGGTAATTCGTTTTTAAATAAATTTTTATTAGAAAATTCTAGAAGAATTGAATTATTTAAATAAAAAAATAAATAATTTATTGAATAATTGAATGTTTGTTAAAATTGAATTCTCATAAAGAATTGTATCAAGAAATTTTTAAATAATTGAATTCTTTTGACAAATTTTAATAAAAATTTTAAGGAATAATTACATTTTTCAAGGAATTCGATTAAAATATTGTATCAAAAATAATTAAAATCCTGCGATGAGTTTTATTATTTATGAAAATAATTAAAATTTTCCCAAAAATTTTATTAAAATTTGTGTAAAATAATTGAATTTCTTCGAAGAATTTTATTCACTTTTGAAAATAATTTAATTCTTCCAACGAATTTTATTTAAGTTTATGAAAATAACTGAATTCCTGTGAATAATTTTAATATTTATAAAAATGATTTAATTCGTGCAACGAATTTTATTCAAGTTTATAAAAATAATTGAATTTCAGTAAAGAATTTTATTATTTATAAAAATAATTGAATTCTTGAAAAGAACTTTGTTAAAGTTTCTTAAATAATTGAATTCTTGTGACGAATTTTACAAAAATCTTTTTAAATAATTGATATTTTTAGAAAAACTTTATGAAATTTTGTATTTTAAATAATTAAATTTCTGTGAAAATTTTATTACTTATGAATTCGAAGAATATTATTAAAATTTTTAAAAATAATTGAATTTCGTTGAAAAATTTTTTTATTTATAACGATAATTGATATTTTAACGAGAATTTTTTTTAAATTTTTGAACAGAATTGAAATTTTGCGAAGAATATTTATAACTTTTGAAAATAATTGAATTTTTGGAATCATTTGTAACTTTTCCAAAATTCAATTTTTTTAGTATTTTTAACTAAAATTCTTCTATCAATCTAGTATTTATGACAATTGTAAAAATTATTCATTAAATAATTTATAAGTCATAATTTCATTATAGTTCTTGAAAAATTAAGTTATTTAAAAAGAATTTATTGGCAAAAATAGAAGAAATTGAAGGTTTTGTATTAAATTTCGTGGTAATTTCAAAGTTTACGAGGCAAACAAAAAAAACATCAAAATTCAAAATTTTCTCATGAATTTTAAAAATTTAATTTTTTACAGTACTTTTAATAAAAATCCCTGACTTTTCCCTCTTTTCCCTAACCAATTTTACTTGTCCTGGCTTTTCCCTGACTTTCTTAACCTGTGGCAACCCTGTTGTTGCAAATAAAATTGTTTTTGCAACATAAAAATAATTCAGTATTCTCTGAGTAAAATACATATTTTTTCCCAGTGTATTTAAAGACCAGCTTCTAATTGATAAAATACCCTTTTAAAAAATAATAAATAATCTTCAACATGATTGCAAAATGTAAATTTATGCATAATTATGCAACTACTGGTTTTGTTTCGATTATTTTCTTATATTAAGGTAAAACATTATTTCTATTATATATATATATTGTGCTATAGGCAATATATCAGCGTTTAACGTGAAGAGATTCTAGATAATATAAAACGTCAAATATCAATACATATCATTGTTACCCATCTCCACTTGCGAACTAGAACAACGAATTGCATTATGGTTTAATCCCCAAAGGAAGTAAAGTTGTTAGACATAAATGTATATAAAATGTGAGTGACATGGTTTGCCACTATCAAGAATTAATCTAGACATCAGAATAAAATTACAACACAATTAACGTTCATTTCTCATGTGTGGGGAATAACTTATTCTAATGGTCGACGACGCACGAATTTTAATCAAATTATAACCTACTGAGTGTATCTATTCTATTCTAATATTCATACTTTCAACTTCTTTATACTTTCAAAAAAAGAAATACCTACAGTTTGAATAAAAATAATTAATTAAAAAAAAATTTTTTCCTGCAAGTAACTTTTCTTAAAATTTTTCATTTATCATTTAGCGGTATTATTAACTCACTATTTCCTAGCAATTTACCCTGAATTTACCCTTAATTTTCTCGTAATTCACCCTCATTATTTATCTCTAAAATATTTAAAAATTTACAAGTGACATATTTCCATTAATTCCCAATGTCTAAAAATACACAAATTAAAGAAAAAATTATTCTATAAGCTGAAAAAAAAAGATTGTCATTATTTGAGAAATGATTAAAGAATATTCCAGTCTAATTTAGCTAATGTAATAACGAATAAAAGTTTAATGGAAAACTGGCAAAATAGAGGCGAAACGTAATAAACCAGCTTCAGTAATTTGATGCGACAATTAAGATAGTAATTACATTTCATTAATGCCATACTTCTATGAAATGTAATTACTGTTTAATGTCTCGGATTTAAATACTTGGAATTAAAACTTAATAATCGATGCACACTACATAGACTCTCCTTTTTCAAAACTATTACAATTTTCAAAGTGTATATACTAGTAGCTATATATAAATGTTGCCTTATCACCAGAAATATGAACCATGAATGCATCCATGAATTTGAACAATAGCATATCATATATACAGGCAAAATATGTTACTTTTCTCGAATGCATAGTCTCATTAATAGGAATTTCTTATCCTTTCTCACACTGACACGTGTGATATGAACTACAACCCGCATAAATTACAATGTACTGTACAAATCATCGCTTTCATTTCTCAACTTCCTTACATCATTTCCTCAAACTAAAAACATCCATGTTTAACAGTTTTTAAATTGTTTCATTATCGTCAAACAAAAAAAAATTCTGCATCACAAAAAAAAAAGTTGTTTCATTACAAGGAAGAACGAAATTCACTTTGAATCAGATAATCGAATACTTGACTATTGTCAAAACTTTATATTTCCTTCAGGCGAATAATTTTTTATTTAGCAAATCATTTTTTATTTAATAAACCATTTTTTATTTAGCGAATAATTTTTTATTTCAAGGAAATAATTTTTTATTCAGCAAATAAGTTTTTATTTCAAGCAAATAATTTTTACTTAAAGCGAATAAATTCTATTTAAAGCAATTATTTTTGTATTTACAGCAAATACACACAGAAAGAAATTTTATTTAAACCAAATATATTTTATTTGAGTTGAATAAATGTATATTTGTCTCAGAACAAACTAGATTATTTATTTGTTTTTAATAAAAATTGTATTCAACATAAATAAAACTTTTAATTGAACCAAATAAAATTTTGTTTAAAGCAAATAAAACTCATTAGAAACAAATAAAAATGTCTAGTTAGCAATAAGACAAATATACATTTTTTCCAGGTGTATCAAATGAATATTTCTTTCAAGTAAAAAATTTTTCTATTTAGCAAATAATTTTTTATTTCAAGCAATTAATTTTTATTTAAAGTGAATAAACCCTATTTGAAGCAATTATTTTTGTATATGCAGCAATTACACCCAGAGAAAAATTTTATTTAAACCAAATATATTTTATAGTTGAGTTAAATAAACGTATATTTGTCTCAGAGCCAACTAGGTTATTTATTTGTTTTAAATAAAAATTTTACTAGTCATAAAATAAAACTTTTACTTGTACCTCAAAAAGATTTTATTTAAACGAAATAAAATTTATTTAAAACAAAAAAGAAGTCTATTTAGCTTTGAGTTAAACCTTTTCTCTGACTATTTAGTTGATTTAAATAAAAAGTATTTTTTTTAAGTAAATATTTATTTGCAACACTAAAAAAATTAATTTGATTCAATTAACCGATTAATTGTCCATTATCAAATAAATATTTACTTGAATCATCTAATTTTTATTTAAATCAAATAAATTATGTTTGAATCAATAATTTTAGTATTTAAAGCAAATGCACCAAGAAAAAAATTGACTCCGAGCCTACTAAAAATTTTATTGTTTCTAGTAAATTTTTTTTGTTTCAAATAACATTTTTTTTTGGTTCAAATAAAAATGTTATTTGCGTCGAAGAAAATATTTATTTAAAGCAAATAAATAATTTAGTAATACTCCGAAACAAATATACTTTTACTTGACTCAAAAAAATTATATTTGCACCCAGAAGAAAATTTGATTTAAACCAAATATATTTTATTTTAGTTAAATAAACGTAAATTTTTTTTATGTGTAATAGCAAATTTTCTTGACTTATTAAATTTGTAAAAAACTTATTTGTACCAAATAAAATTCTTATTTGAAATTTGAATTCTTATTCTTATTGAATTTTTATTTAATAATGCGTCTAAAATTTTAGTAGATTGTTTAACAAATATACATTTATTTAATAAAGAAAGGAATTATAATTATTTGGTTCAAATATATAACATTTCTCAGGATATAATGTTCAGCTATGGAGAATTCTTCTCAAGAGAACTAAAATTTGTTGGACCTAATAAAAACTTTGTGGAGGCAATAAAAAATTCTTATACAGTTCAGAAATATATCATCAAAATATTTCACTGTTAAAATTCAAGAATTTTTCTCCGTTCAACGGAGCGACTCATTGGGTTTCATGAGAACAAATTGTCATCGTCAGAGTTTGAGCAAAGAAAAAATGTTTACTCGTTGAAGTTTGTGAAGGTCCTAAATAATATAGTGTACTTGTTCCTCGACAAGAACAATTTTTTCTTATAAACAGAGGAAAAAGAGAACGAGAAAAAGAGAAATGGAAATAGAGACAAGAGAAAAGAGGAAGAGGAAAGAGAATAAGTAAACGACAAAGACAAAGAGAAAGAGAAAAAGAAAAGAGAAAGAGTAGAAAGAAAAATAAAAAAGAAAGAAAAAGAAAAAATAAAAAGGAAAAAGAAATAAGGTTCCTACCGGGTATACGGAACCCTAAAAATAAGAAAGAGAAAGAGACAATGGAGAAGACAGGGCTCGAACCAGTGAAAGTATTCAATTTAATTAGACTTGAAAAAATAAAAATAAATTTCAAAATTCAATTATTATCAAAAATTTTGACTGAAATTCATTTTTAAATCAATTTTTATTAGAAAATTCTACAAAAATTCAATTATTTAAATAGGTACAAACATAGATAATTTATAGAGTAATTAAATGTTTTTTAAAATTCAATTCCCATAAAGAATTTTATCAACTTTTTAAATAATAGAATTCTTTCGATGAATTTTAATAAAAATTTTAAGAATAATTACTACATTTTTCCAGGAATTCGATTAAAATTCTATTAAAAATATTTGAAATTCTGCGATGATTATTTATGAAAATAATTGAATTCCTAAAAAGAATTTTATTATTTTTGAACAATATTTAATTTTTGCGAACAATATTTTTACTCCTGAAAATAATTGAATTTCTACAATAATTTGTAACTTTTCGAAAATTAAATTTTTTTTTCGTGTTTTTAACTAAAATTCTTCTATATAAATGCTTTATTTTTAATAATTTTTGCAAAAATTCTTTGAAAATTTTCAAATTCATTTGAATAAAGAATTTAGATTTTCAAAAAATTTTTTATTAGAAAATTCTACTAGAATTCGATAATTTAAATACAAAAAAACCATTTATTGAATAATTGTATGTTTCTTAAAATTGAATTCATTTGACGAATTCAAATAAAATTTTAAAAGAATAATTACATTTTTCAAGAATTTTGATTAAAATTGTAATAAAATCAATTGAAATTTTGCAATGAGTATTATTATTTATGAAAATAATTGAATTCTCGTGAAAAATTTTATTATTTGTGAAAATAAGAATTGAATTTTTGCAACGAAATTTATTAAAATTTAAAAAATAATTTAATTTCTAAGAAAAATTTAATTATTCATGAAAGTAATTGAATTCTCGTGAAAAATTTTATTATTTACGAAAATAATTGAATAATTGCCAAGAAATTTTATTTATTTATGAAAATAATTGAATGATTGCGAAGAAATTTATAAAAAAAAAAAAATTTGTAAATAATTTAATTCCTGTGAAATTTTTATTATTTTATAAAAATAATTAAAGGTTTGCGTAGAATATTATTAGATTTTTCTTAAATAATTGAATTCTTTTGGAAAATTTTATGAAAATAGCAGATATTAAAAATCATTGAATTGAGGAACATTTTTGAAAATTATTGAAATTTTGCCTAGAATTTTATTTCTTTTGAAAATAATTGAATTTTTGCAATCATTTGTAATTTCTCTAAAATTCTCCAAATTATATCGTACAATTTACGAACTTTTCGTTCTTTTTCAATCAAATTATACGGACTTTACGGACACTGAGAAAACATTAAACTTAATTTAAATAGAAAAATAATTTTTTAGTGATTTTGTTTAATTGAAATTAGTTTGTAAGCTTAATCCCAATATATAGAAAATATCTACTGCTTTGATTCAAAAATATTATTTGTTTGAATAATTATATTTAATTCAAACATATTTTCTGTTTTGATTTAAACAAAAACTATGTTTAAAAATTTTATGTTTGATTCAAACTTAAAAGTTGATTATGAATAATTTAAAATCAACCACAACTTATGTTTGAATTAAATATATTATTTTTTTAAATGAACCAAAATATATATTTTGTTTTTTGTTGTACTGAAAAGTGTCTAAAGGACACTTGTTTATTTTTGCACAAAATTTAAGAAAAAAAATAAATTTTTTTTTTTTTTTTGAAATGGGAGAAACAGAGTAACAGAGAAAGAGAGAGAAAGAGGCATGCATAGTCTCGCAGGAAAAGTTGAAGGCGTGCAAATTCGCGTGCCAGGTAGATATTACATTTGTATGTTGACTGTATAGTTGTGATTAGTTAGTCGTGTAACTGAGAGAGGAAGAGAGGTGGAGGTTGGTAGGTGTAGAGACCGATTTGGTAGCATTAGTAGGATATACTGGTTGACTAGGTCAAACGCCCTCCACATGCATAGTCATATCCTAATCATGTGCTAACGACATGTGCATATAATATAAACCACGGGCGCGGGTTGCTTCTTATCGAATCATTCATTTCACCTCTACTCTTGAGACCCCCATTATTAATTTCATTTCCTTCCGCGTGCCGCTTATATATTTCCGTTTATATTTCACTTTCCACCAAGTGATCGTGCGGCCCGTCATTTTCTTTTCTTCTTAATGTTAATGGACATTAAATAATTTCTCTCATTTACCCTATATATTTATTATATTTCTCCAGTCCACCTGCTAAAGTAAAAAAGAAAAACAATTTCTCAATTCTCGTCTTCCTTGTACCGAATATTAATTACATTACTTATGAATGATTATGTTCTACATCATTAGATTCGATAACATTCGATATTATTATTATTATTATCTGTTCTGATTTTTTACATCCACCTCACAGAATGTAAAATTGAGACAAAAAACAAATCAAAAGTGTTGCCTCGCAACACTTTTGATTTGTTTTTTGTCTCAATTTGATATTAGAAAAGATGCTAATTCATTCAATGGACGAATCAACACTATTTGCTCAAAAATTCAAATCACTGTAAAAATAAGGATCTAGAAATTAAAACAAATTACGATTTAGTACCAAAATTGGTACTAAACTCGTACCTTTCTTTATACAATGATATTTAAAATGTATTTTTTAATACAGAATATAAAAAAACTAATACAAAATATAATCATTTTACCAATTTTAATACAAAATCAATCGCAATTCCATAAAGAGCACAATTCTATTACAAACCGTTCCCCATTCATTACCCTATCCTTATTTATACAAAAATACAACTTATACACATTTTCTAAAAATCAACCTCTCATTGAAAAGTCCCTCATTGAATAAAGCATATATGCAATTTATTATATTCATCGATAAAAGTATATTAAGCAACAAGTTAGAATTTTTTTCTCAAATTTCAAAACTAAATGTTAGCTTTAATAATATCGATTGTTGCAAGAACGCGCTTTGTGATTTATTCTGTTAGACGGCAATTTATTCTTTTTAACGCCAAGGGGGTTAAAAAAAAGTTGGGAGACAAGAAAAATAGAAAACTATTTAGGCACAAAAGAGAGAGAAAGTGATGCAATAAAAGTCGATCCCCGTGGAGAATGAAACATCGAAGATGAAGGAATTAGCCATGCAACGATTGCATATTCTAGTAGAGCCAGCGAACCATGGATTAGCGGCTAATGTTGAACCGATAAGAAAACCGGCAATTACTTAATCTCTGGTTGAGAATCGTCGCGCTGTGATTATCGATAATGAATGTGCAGCAAAAGGGTCGTGTCGTGCTTCCCAATGACTGGGTGTACGTGACCTCCCGTCAGAAATTCAACCTTATGTGTGCAAAACTATTTCGGTCAATGGTAATATTTTCGTCTTTCTTTCTTTTTTTCTTTCTTTTTGAAACTTGCCACTGCGGTAATATATTTATTAAGATTGTGATTTTTTTCCATTCTTTTCTGCGATTCTTGCCATTTGTTTGTATAACTAAATAGCAGCACTTAATTTTTTATTTGTTGAAGTAAATACTCCAATTTAGCAATTGTTTATTTGTTACTTTTTATTAATTTTCACTCTTTTTACACTTATTATTTATTTATTTATTTATTTATTTATTTACACCGGCAAAACACAAATAATTTTTACTCTTTATCTATTTTTATTTTTTTTAAACAAGCAAAATTAAAATAAAGTGTACTCTTTATATTTTTTAGTGCTTTGTTTAATTATTCAACAATAATGTTAACTTTTATTAATTAATTTTTACTCCTTATATTCTCCTTCATTAATTTTACTGCTTTTATTTACCTATTTATTTATTTATTTACAATTGCAAAACTCGAATAATTTTTACTGTTTATGTTTTTACAATGTACTAAAAACTTTTATTAATCAATAAATTAAGAAAAGCTCAACTTTTATGAATTAATAAATTAATAAAAGCTTAACTTTTATTAATTAATAAATTAGTAAAATTTTAACTTTTATTAATTAATAAATTAATAAAAGCTCAACTTTTACAAATTTTAAATAAACAAAATTTAAATTTGTTTAAAAACAAAACAATTTAAATAAACAAAATTTAGTGTATAATTACAGTGATAAATTATTTTGTTATTCATTGATTATACAAGTTAATTAAATTACTTATCGATTAATACAAATTCGAATCGAAAATTCGCCTTCCAAACCACAATATTATACTAGTTATAATTGCAAATTATAATTTACCAATTATTTCCACCAAATAATAATCAAAAAATCATTTCTTTCAAAATGAATTATAAAAAAATGAATAAAATTTCTGAAGTTAAATTAAAAAAAAATTTTAACTTTTATTAATTTTTACTCTTTTTATTTACCTATTTATTTATTTATTAACACAGGCAAAATTCAAATAATTTTTACTTTTTATATTTTTTATGTACTTTCTATAATTATTACAAATAATTTAATTTATTAATTCTTACTCCCTAATTATAATTTTCATATATTTTTAATCTTTCGTTCTCTCTGTTTTTGAAAATTAACAAATTTCTTTTCTTAATTTAAAAAATTAAAATTAAATATTAAATTCTCCCTTATTATAATAAATTATTCTCTTTTGAATTAATATTTGCAAGTAGAATATTTTAATTTTTTTAATTAAAATTATAAAATGTTAAATAGAATACTATAGTTACAATTTTTATTTATTCTGACTTCAAATTAAATGAAATAGTAGTTACAATTTTCATTTATTTTAAGTTTTTTATTTTTTACGTTTGGAAATTTATAACTGTCTTTTTTAAATTAAAAGTTAAGTACATTTAAATTTAAACTTAAAATTAAATTTCAATTGAAATTAAACTTAAAGTTAAAAAATATAATAAAATTATAAAATTTTCTAAAATTAATTCAAATAATTTTTACTTTTTATATTTTTTAAGTACTTTCTATAATTATTACAAATAATCTAATTTAATTTATTAATTCTTACTCCCTAATTATAATTTTCATATATTTTTATTTTTAATGTTTCGTTCTCTCTGCTTTTGAAAAATGAAAACTTCTTTTCTTAATTTAAAAAATTAAAATAAAATATTAAATTCTCCCATATTAATAAATTATTGTCTTTTAAATTAATATTTGCAAGTAGAATTTTGTAATTCTTCAAATTAAAATTACGAAATGTTAAATAGAATACTAGTTGAAATTTTTATTTATTTTAAGTTGAAATTAAATAGAATAGTAGTTACAATTTTCATTTATTTTAAGTTTTTTGTTCTTTTTTCGTTTGAAAATTTATAACTTTCTTTTTTAAATTAAAAGTTACATTTAAATTTAAATTAAAAATTAAATTTCAATTTAAATTGAACTTAAAATTAAAAAATATTAAAAAAACAAAATTTTTCCTTATTTCCTTATTCACTGCGTTAAATTAATATTTAAGTTTCAAAGTTTTGAAATTAAAATAAAAGGTAAATATAACATTAATATTATAATTTTCATTCATTTTCGATTTTTCATTCTCTTTACTTTCGAAAGTAAACAAAATGTAAAATTAAAAATGTTAAATTAAAATAATTAATGCTCTCTTATTAATTAAATATTCACCGCCAAATTAATGTTTGAACGTTACATTTTCCCATTTTTGAAATAAAAATAATAAAATGTTAAATATTTAACAAAATTTAGTGTATAATTACAGTGATCAATTATTTTCTTACTCACTGGTTACACAAGTTAATTAAATTACTAATCGATTAATTTTTAATTAATTTTTTTTTTCGACTCGAAAATTCGCCTTCCAAACCACAATATTATACTAGTTATAATTGCAAATTTTAAATTACCAATTATTTTCACCAAATAATAATCAACATATCATTTCTTTCAAAATCAAGAATTAGATTTCTGAAGTTAAAAAAAATAGTAAACTAAAAATAAAATTCGAAAAAATACAAAAGGATTTCTTCAAATATAGAAGAGTCAACAAAATTTCCTCCAAAAAAACTGCACCCAACAAGACAAATTAAAAATCGTACCTGAAATTTATCCATGATGTATTATCTATATTTTTTTTCAAATACAAAAGTCCCACACACTGCACTATAAAAAATCCAACACACAATATTGTATTATCAATAAATATTCAAATCACGCACCATACGATCACGTTCATGAAAAAAAAATTAAATCAATATACGACTTTTCTAATAATAAATAATAGAAACTTTTTTACGTCGCGTACACCATTTTTGCCGTAAACACTTCCTGACCGGTCACTTTGGTTTCAAAAAAAAAAAAAAAGTGCGAGACACGTGCGCCAAACTAAACGTCACGTGGGACTTGATTCAAAAAATGTTGAGCCTCGTGCAATGTCTCGGCTTATATAGACTCCGAGAGGGGCATTACCTGAAAGGCTGTCGTCGTCGCTGCCAGGTGAATCGAGTGAGAGGAGTGCGAGAAAGAGAGAGTCAAACGATTTAATGTGGGGAAAAGAGAAAGAATGATAAGGAGGGAAAAGATGCTACGGAACCCTTCCTCACACATCGTTTAAAAATTCTCTTTGTAGAGAAAGTAGGCTAGCCCTGTCTCGTGACTCTTACAGAAGAGCCTGAAGATGCGCTTCCTAACCATTATTGTATTGCTTCAATATACTTATGGAGAATCCACGTGATGATACTTTATAATCACCTCAAGGTTATTAAACAATATTTCGTTTAAACCTTTTTAATCAACACTCGATTTATACATCATTCACACTTTACTGGTGATTAATTTTTCTTATTATTAATTTTTTCATTAATTTTTTTGTTATTCATTTTTTCATTAATTTTTTACAAATTAATTTTTCCAATTTGCATTATAAAGAAGAAATGTGAAGACTGCAGTTAAAATATAAAGAAGAAATTTTTGCTGAATTTCACTAATTATTATTTTCTAATTACAAAGACATTCTTTCATGACGTTCGATAATTACTGCTTTAAAAAATATTTTTACTTCGATTTTACTTCAACAAAAATGTCAATTCCTATTTTTTCCCTTTAGAATTAATAATTATCGACAAAAAAGTAGCAAATTCTGTACAAATTGTTATTAAAAAAAAATAGCAAACACTCTGTGAAAGTTCAGAATTTAATTAATTTTTTTTCTTAAAATAAAAGAAATAAACATTTCTTTCGAATAGAAGAAAATTTTATAAACGCAAATTTTAAAAAGAAAAAGGAAAAAGTAAACGAACATTTCAAAAGCTTAAAAAGTATTATTATTTATATTTTTTTAAAGAATTCTCATTTTTTTCCCCTTAACAATGAAAAATTATCGACGAAAAATAGCAAATCCCCTGTGAAAGTTTTGACTTTATTTAATTTTTTTCTTAAAAGAAAATAAACAAATATTTCTTCCAAATTAAGAAAAATTCTATATTAATTTAAAAAAAGAATTAATTAAATTATCGACGAAAAATAGCAAATCCCCTGTGAAAATTTTTACTTTATTTAATTTTTTTTCTGAAAATAAAAGAAGCAAATATTTCTTTCAAATTAAGGAAAATTCTATATTAATTTAAAAAAAGAATTAATTAAATTATCGACGAAAAATAGCAAATCCCCTGTGAAAGTTTTGACTTTAATTATAATTTTTTTTTTTAAATAAGAGAAACAAATGTTTCTACCAAATTAAGGAAAATTTTATAAAATTTTAATTCAAATAAAAATTAATAAAATTATTGACGAAAAAATAGCAAAAGTGAGTAAAAAATCAGAGTTTAAATTTTACTTTTTATAATAATAAAATAATTTTTTTCCAAAAGCCTTAACAGAATATTAATTCCTATTTATAAAAATTCAAAATTTAAACAAGTTTTTTTCTTAAAATAAAAAATATGAATATTTCCTTCAAATAAAAAGAAAATTTATTTAACTTTCATTTTAAATTTAAATTATAAACGCAAATTTTAAACTACAATATAAAAAGTAAACGAACATTTTTCAAAAATGTAAAAAGAAATTGAGAAATAAAAATTCCTGAAAAAAAACATTCTTACTTCATTATAAAAAAAAAATTAAGTGAAATTTCTAGAATTATATTTTTATACATTTATTACGCTAATTATAGAGAAAAAAACTACTGTTAGGTGCGTATGTACGACCGAATTTATTGCGTGTAATATATTCAAATTCTTCACATACCAAAGAAATCTGCTTTTCCAATGTTGAAATACCCAATATTCAAAATGTTACGTTTGGAAAATAACTTTCATTCTCTATACTGTAAAGTCCCTACAGAACTTCAAAATTTGTCCCCTCGATAATCAAAATAAAATAATTTTAATAAAATAAGAATAATTTTAAAATTAAAAATTTCCTTTTCAATTACTGTGAAAAAATTTTAGGTAAAAATAATAAAATATTTCTCAATTTTTTTTAA
Source organism: Leptopilina heterotoma (assembly GCF_015476425.1). Classification (NCBI taxonomy): domain Eukaryota; kingdom Metazoa; phylum Arthropoda; class Insecta; order Hymenoptera; family Figitidae; genus Leptopilina; species Leptopilina heterotoma. Next base: position 118,992 of record NW_025111110.1, read on the forward strand.
CAAGACTCAAGTGTTCTTCTACAGTCTCTCAGAAAAATTTTATTTGAACTAAATTAAAATTTGAACCAAGTCAAATTTATTTGAATCAAATAAAATTTTGAATCAAGTCAAATTTATTTGAACCACATAAAAATTTGAACAATATAAAATTTATTTCAACCAAATAAAAATTTAAACCAAATCAAATTTATTTTAACAAAATAAAAATTTTAATCAAATCGAACCAAATCATATCTATTTGAACCAAATTAAAATTATTCAAAGCAGATAAAAATTATTTGGACAAAGTAATATTTATTTGAAAAAATAATAAAAAAATAATTTAAAAAAAATTAATTCAAATAATTAAAAATTATTTGAACGAAATAATATTTATTTGAACCAAATAAAATTTATTAGGCTGTGTAAAATTTATCTTCTTTCCGAATTTAAATAGAGAAAAAAAAGAAAAACTCTAATGATTGATCTCAAGATTATTTTTTCGAAAAAAGAAAAAACTTTCGAAACAAATGTAAATATCTAATTTCAAAGAGTATAGTGATAAAGAGAACATTACAACACCTAAATTATGTGCAAATGAACTACTTCGAGTAAACAAACATAAAAGTTTACAACCATAAAATTATTCATAATCTTTACAACCATATTTCACCGACGGCCACAACTTTATCACTGCGAGGTTGAAAAAAATATATATATCTCACACAATTTCTCTTCTTTGACCTTTTCAGCTTTTTAAAGAATCATTTAACGCCCAATTGGCATTTCACTATCTTTTATAAAAATGACCATAGCAAATTCGAAATCAATTTCGGACATTTACCTGTGTACTCAATATAATATACGAATCATGAATAAAACATTAAGAATATAACATTCAAGAAATTCGATTCTTTCATTATCAAAAAAAAATTTTTTTTCTCTGAATTTTTTTCTTATCACTTTCAATTCTTCGCAACCCACATAATAAAGAGGCTTATATATATATAAATATTTCTTTGCAATAAAAATCAAATTTGCCTTATTTTATATCTGCATCTTCAAATTTATCAGAAATGGTCAATTAATCTTTTCCAATGATTCCACTGAACAATCAGAACGTGATTCTATGGTTCAAAGTGAGATATGATCTCAGAGCGGATTTAAATATGGTAACGATAAGTCACAACGAGGTTACTTGTGCAATTCTCTATAATGACAATTCTCAAACAATAAAAGTTGACATTAATGATGTTAATTAATTAATTAATTAATTAATTAATCATTCATTCATTAATAAATCTTTAAAGGAGGAATCATTAATTAATCATTAATAAAGTAATTATTAAATCATTTATTAAGTAATTATTAATTAAATAATCAATAATAAAGTAATTATTAATTAATAAATATCAATAATTAATTAATTAATTAATGTTATTAAAATTAATTAATTAATTAATATTATTAATACAAAACAATTGATATCGTATTTCTAATTAGGAACATAGTAATTTAAAAAATTACTTTCAAATGGAAAGAATGTATTTTCTATTACCTTTTGTTACAATTAGAAGAAGCTTTAATTAATAACTTTAATAAGGGATAGACAGTAGAGTCGTTAATGATTTCAAAAGTAGTAAAAAAATTTACTTTTAATAAAGCACTGTTATATTAAATAATATTTTCAATTAATTGTTTCTAATAAAGGTGCTTGACAAATATAATAATTAAAAATCCGATAATTGCCAGTTAAAAATAATAACAGCTTAATTGGATATGTTAAAGTTAATTGCAATTATTTAAGCAATGAGAGTTTTTAAAACAATTACATCTTTAAAAAATAGTAATTGTAGTAAAAGAATTTTAATCCAGAAATAAAAATTGTAATTTTAATAAAAGAATTTTAACACAACCATAAAAACTATAATTTAAATCAAAGAATTTCAATTCAGAAACAAAAATTTTTATTATAAAATTATAATAGAAGAATTTTTGCCACTAAAATAAAAATTGATATTTTAATAAAAGAATTTCGATCCAAAGATAAGAATTGTAATTTTAATAAATGAATTTCAACACAAACATAAAAATTATAATTTGAATGAAAGAATTTCAATTCAGAAACAAAAATTAAACAAAAACAAAAAAAATTTTAATTTAAACAAATACTTTGTTCAAAAATAAAAATTGTTATTTTAATAAAAGAATTTCGATCTAAAGATAAGAAATGTAATTTTAATAAATGAATTTCAACACAAACATAAAAATTATAATATGAATAAAAGAATTTAAATTCAGAAACAAAAATTTTTATTATAATAGTAGAATGTTTGCCACAAAAATAAAAATTGTTATTTTAATAAATGAATTTCGATCCAAAGTTAAAAATTGTAATTTTAATAAATGAATTTCAACACAAACATAAAAATTATAATATGAATAAAAGAATTTAAATTCAGAAACAAAAATTTTTATTATAATAGAAGAATTTTTGCCACAAAAATAAAAATTGTTATTTTAATAAATGAATTTCAACACAAACATAAAAATTGTAATTTTAATAAATGAATTTCAACACAAACATAAAAATTATAATTTGAATAAATGAATTTCAATTCAGAAACAAAAATTTTTATTATAATAGTAGAATGTTTGCCACAACCCAATGGGAAATGCCAGTGTAGTGCCGATGTTTACCACTGGCTTAGTACTCAGACGATTGTTCGGCGTAGTCTAGCCGAGCCTCGACAATTAGTGCTGGCGCAGTACAGAATTTTTGTTTTGCCAAAGCTTGGACAAGCCACGGCGGCAAGTGCTGGCTGAGTATAGAAAAATTGTTCACAACGCTCTTTGCCAACATTGCTTTTTTGACATAAACTTGAAAAAAATTATAAAAAATTTTTATAAATGTTTATAAATATAAATTTATTGAAAAAAATTAATATTTTACTTTTCAGTTGTTCATTTTTTATTCTTATTAAATTTAATAATAACAATTTAACACAATTGTCTAATTTTGTAAATAATAAATTATTTAAACAAATTAAAATTATAAACAAAATTTAAACTTTAATCTCAATAATAATTTGGTTCCTATTAAAATACTATTATACTTCTTACTATGAATAAAAAATTATTAAAAAATTACCACGTAATTTAAGAATTACGTAAAATGTTAAATGCAATAAGTAAAGTAATTTAAATTAATTATTAAAAATTTAGTTTAATTTATTTTATTTCAATTTATTATTTCTAACGTATCCCTATTTTTTTCTCATCTTTGACTCAATAATTGTATGTCTAAATGATACTAAGATATTAATACTTTACTGTACACATGTGTCGTTAGCATAGTGGTTAGAGCGTTAGTCTGTTAGTCCGTAGGTCGTAGGTTCGATTCCCCTCGTCAGCAATTTTGTTTATTTTCATAGGTTTGCGATATTTCTAGATTCCAATCGTTAGGTACTAAAATATGAAAATCTAATGCACACTTACTGTAATTGTTTATTATTTAATTTTTAAATGTTATAAACAATTTTTTTCTACTTCATTTACTATATCCATTGTTAGTCTCCATCTTTAATACAATTTCTTTAAGAAGAGAAATATTTTATGAATAATAACTATTTATTAATATTATTTACCATTTTGTTGTTAAATTATTTATAATTATGAATTTACGACTAATTAATAACAATACGGCATTTATTGCGGCAATATTCTCAGCCAGCACTGGTCCAGTGCTGCGCCAGCGCTGTCTGGCAGCACTGACAGACAGTACTTCGGCAGCGCCAGACGGCGTTATCATCCCAGTGCCATGCCAGTGCTGGCTCTCAGCCTTGCCGCCAGTGCTGCCAGTGCTGGCGCAGTACTACGCCAGTTGTAAATTTCCCATTGGGAAAAATAAAAATTGTTATTTTAATAAAAAAACTTCGATCCAAAAATAAACATTGTAATTTTAATAAATGAATTTTAATACAAAAATGGAAATTTCAATTTTAATGTATTTCCTTGAATCAAATAATTTTTATCTAAATCAAATAAATTGTATTTGAATCAGAAAAAATAATTTCAGTATACTTAAAGTAAATATTTAATTAACTATTTAATTTCCTCGTATAAAAGTATTTGACACAATTAAATATTTATTTGATAGTAGACAAGTAATTGTTTATTTGTCTCTAAGAATTTTTTTTATTGTAAAAGAATTTTAAACTTAAACTAAAAATTGCTATTTTTTTAAAAGAATTTGAATTCCAAAATAAAAAAATTCATTTTTTAAAGTACAAAAGGCCCTTAGAGTAAACCAACTCAAAAAGAAAAAAAACCTTTTGTTACGCACATGTCTACACTTTTACCCTGCCTGAACATGCTTGGTTCATCAACTGTCTCTCGATGGATCCAGTTGGGAACCTGAGTCCAACCGACCCGCAGCCGGAACTGGGGAAGATTGAACCCAAATGGCGGGAATGGTTTTTCGCACACACACAACCATGCGTTTAGTTGTGTATGCATGCCGACAAACAAATACTTCACGTTCAAAATTTTGAAGTATATATATATATGCCGCTCTACGGAGAAGAGAGTCCCTTCTTTTACACCGTTAAAGCGTCACATACTGTTACGGCTTGGCTTGGCCCACACAGCATTTCGCCGTGAAGGATAGCCGGTTGACACCGGTGTGTCACAATCTAATCTGCTTAAGCACACCGGTCCCCCGCCAACCGAAAGCAATAGGAATCTTGGTCCTTATATATGAATCGAGAGAATTGTTCACCGCTTGCGAGAAACTATTTTTTTTGACAATTAATATTATTTTTGTTGTAAATAAGTTGTTTCAGCATATTGAAATATAATGGAGAAGAGAAACAATTTTCATCAACTTTTCTTAACGATTAATTAATTAATTAAAAATTGAATAGTTGAATCGACGCGCTAACGAAGAAAACTACTTTATCTACAATTCTCAAAGAGTGTGTCGGTAAGTCTTTATGATAAAGAAAAATATTCATCTGTCATTTTGTTATTTGGTGAAAAAAAAATTCTCGAGTAAATAAACATGATATCGCGCGCAATTCCATGTTTATCGTAAATTAAATTCATTTCTACACTGTAAAAAAAATTTTACAGAGCAATTTTAAAATCGCCCTTCACACTAATGTAAATTTACAGAATATTTTATTTCTAACCTCAAAAACATTAATATTGTTCCTGCGCGTGTCCCGTGAAAACCGTTTTCCACGGAGAAAGACGGAGAGACAAACACTTTGAAATTAATTAATTTTCAGAAGACAAAATTACAATATTATTTATGACGCACGGAGGACTATTAACAAGTTTGAAGGTAATTAATCGTGGCATTCCAACAATTGGATTCCCTCTATTTGGAGATCAGTTTGCAAATGTTAATCTTTTGGTGAAAAATAATATGTCCATCATAATTGACTGTAAAACAATAACGACGGAGGAAAAGTTGACAAAAGCTTTGAATTCTGTTTTATTTTTATTCGATCCCATTTATACAGGTAATTTTATTTTTATAGAGAAAAAACATTTTATTTGATTCAAATAAGAAATAATCACTTTCAAGGTTTTTCCTGTCAATAAATAAAAAATCAAATAAATTGTATATTATTTGAACTAATAATTAATTATTTGATACAAATAAATTTTTATTCAAATAAAAAAATTGTATTTGAACAAAACTTTTAAATAAAATATAATCTAAAAATAAATTTAAAAAAAATATTTAAGGAAAGAAAGTATATTAGTTTTTAAAACTTTACTATAAATAAGAATGTAAAATAAAGTATAAATAATTTATTAAATAATTTTCAAATTTTTAATTTCTTTAGTATAAAATTCAGAAAAAATATATTCTATATATTTCTTCAATTTATGTATTGGTAAAGAAAAAAGTTTTCGAAAAACCTTATATAAAAATGTTTTATATCTGAAAATTAGTATTCAATGCAAATAACAGATTGCTCATCTATTATAAAATAAATATTTACTTTAATCAAATTATTTTTCTTTAATTAAAAAAACAAATCAAGTAAGATAATTGAATCAATAATTTCAGTACATATTTCGAGAGCAAATACCAGATTCAAATAAAAATTATTTGATGTAAATAAATATTTATTTGACAATAGACGCAAGTAAGCTAATTTGTTATTAATTAATTAATTAATTATAAATTTTTGATTTATAAATTTCACGTGTTAATAAAAACTTTTAACATGTGTACGTAAATTCGATTTAATTAAATTTAATTTTATCAGGGAAAATATTTATTTGAAAATTATCAAATTGTTTACAAAACAGGTGCAAAGTCGTTTTGAGAAAGAAGGCAATTAAAACTTCTTCCATACTAAGTTTGTCACAAATACTATTTTTAAAATTCAAAGGAGTGGAAAATTTTAGGCGAATAAGAAAATTAATCAGTAACGATAGAACTTATTTAATAGAATTTTCAAAGATGAATTAATTAAAATTGAATTAAAAATTAAAAAAAATTCAATTAAAAATTGTCAAATTTAAAAGTTCGAAAATATTTTTAAAAATGAATTTTCCTTCTTTTTTGATAATTTTCTACTCAGTATTTATAGAACCATTGATTGGAATTAATGGCTATCGAATTTTGGCAGTGTTTCCTTTTAATTCACCAAATCACAATTATTTTTTCGAGGGACTCAATGGACATCAAGTCGATGTTGTTACACATTAAAAATTGGAAAATCCACCAAAAAATTACAAAAAATTATCAATTTAGATGGAACGAGAAAAAGAATAATAAATCATTTTTCATTTGATAATGTTAATGTACTACAAGAATCGATAATAAAGACTTTCTCCCTGTTTCATGGAAATCAACTTTGTGAATTGTTTTTGTCTGCCAGAGTTGCAAAATTTAATCAAGAATCTATCGCAGGATCCGTCTTATCATCTTCTCATAATTGATGTTAATGTATTTGCAGTAAATATTATTTAATTGTCTTAAATAAAAATTATTTGATGCAAATAAATATTTACTTGAATCAAATAAATTTTATTTGAACCAGTAATTATTTTTTAGTAACTGACGAAAATATTAATATATTTTATTAATAATAATATTAATATATTATTAATATTATTTAAGCTCTTATTTTCTAATAATATATATATATATATATATATATATATATATATATATATATATATATATATATATTTAATTTAAGAATTTACGAATAATCGAAATTTCGTTAAATTCGTTGTTGTAAAGAAATGTATTTAAAAATTCTTGAAAATAATAATATTGAATTGATAACTTCGTCTCGGAGTTATCGATATCTTCTTCATGTTTTATAGTTTTTTCAGTAATTGGTTCTGTAAATGGTCCGTAATTTTTCATTTTTGGTCCGTAAAGTATGTATTTTTAAATAATTTCATTGGTTCGAGCCCTGTATTTTTAGAAAATTCTTCTCCCAATTTTTGAGGCGTCTCGTCACGACCAGATTTACTTTCGCCAATCTGTTCAGGGTAGTTGAGAAATATTTTACAAATTTTCAATAGCCATCTTTATCATACAATTAGTGAATAAAAAAAAGCGAGAGAAAAAAAAGTAAAGTACAGTCAGAGGGAAAATGAAAATAGAAAAAACGAAATGTTTTCAAATCGAGGAAAATTTAATTATTCGATTTCGGTAAATTGTGAACAATAAAAGTAAACAAAAATTTTAAAACTGTAACCTTAAATAATTTTCAATATTTACAAAATTAATTGCTTCTTTTTTTTAACGAACAAAAATAAATAATGACGAAATAAAATCTATCAATTGAAAAAGTATTGTGGGATTTTGTTTATTTTAAAACAATATTATTGCATCAAATTAATGATTAAATATTTTTCAATTTTAAATCGTTGAAGTGGTTTTCTTTTCGAATTTTTGTTACGCACTTCACGAAACAAGCTGGCTACGTAAGTCACGTGCAGATTAAACAACGAGGATTAAATTTCAGTGCAAGTTTCAAGAGTTATACTTTCGTTTTCGAAACTAAAACTATTTCAACTTTCATCCTGCTTTGCAAGAGTGCATGAACTTATTACGCAACAAATAGAATTCTAATATATAATTAGAAAATTATTGATGTTTATTAAAATGTTGATAGATGTACTCGAGAAATTTATAAAGCCGCACTCTCAACTTGCATCGCGGGATTATATCATAGAAAATCAATTTTATAGATGAAATCAGGAAGGTGCACAAACTATAAGCTTCACGTGACATTCGCCATTTATTCCCATGAGAAAATGTATCATCATTAAAGGTTTATTTCAGACCGTCGCTTTCGAATCATGCCATTAAGTTCATTACTTCATTATTTTATTATTTTACTTTGAAAAATAGATTTTTAATATCGTCCAATCATAATCACTTATACAAGTCACACTACTCTTATTATAACTAAACCTTTCTTTCCTAATTAATAAAATCTATAGCAATTTCTTTTTCTCTTTTTCACTTTCTTCATTACAATAATATATTTACAATAATAATATTTTTATTTAATTAAATTTATTTTTATTCTTTCTTCCATTAAAATGATTATTTTCATTAAAATAATTTCACCCTGTTTGTTAATTTAATGGAAAGTAAAGAAACGTTTATTGCGCCTGATTAAAAATAAAAATGTGATACTAAAAAAAGTGCTGGTATACTCTTAAATCTTCATGTTAAAAATAACGGAGAATTTTCCAGTTTTTCAAAAATCCTAAGTACTGTTTCGGAATACTTAAAGCGCTTTGAATGTTTATTCTGTGCACACACTCAACTCAGTTTTGACCTGAACATTTTTTTTTCGCAAAACGACAATAAAAAAGAAAACCTTATAACGCTGCTTTAAAACTAAAACTTAAACAAACAAAAAATTCCTAAAATTCGCTGAAACTAAATTTACCAGAAACTACATTTAACCCACTTTACTTATTTAATATACTATTAGATTTTAGGAACTAATTATTATTTTCATTTTGTATAATTTTACTTTTCATTTATTTTAATTTTATTTTTTTATAATTACTTTACTCATTATTATTCGTTGATGAAATTTAAAATTTACTTGAATTAAATAAAAAGTCTAGTTGGCTCTGAATTATATACATCTTTTTTCTGGATGTATTTACAAGAAAAGTATTTATTTGATTTATTTTAATAAAATAAAAATATCTTATAAATAATTGACGTAATGGGTTATTTGAATCAAATAAACTTTTTTTCACAGGAAAAAACAAAAAATAAACTTAAACTAAAAAGAGTCCGTTCGATAAATCCACTTTTTAATAAAAATTCACATTTTTCTCGACCGACGAAGACACAATCTCTTAATTAATAAATAATAAAATTCTCCACGGGATTTCTGGACGAGATAGGAAATGCGTTCATAATCTGGTATTTATTTTAGTTATGAAGTACACCTAGAGAAATGATTTATTTGAATTAAATAAAATTTATTTCAAACAAATAAAAAAGGATATTTGTCACAGAACCAACTAAACTTTTATTTAGCTCAAATAATATTTTTTATTTGAATTAATATATTTCGTTTAAATATCCATTTTTATTTAAATGAAAAAAATTTTATATTTTCTTTAAATATATTTTATATTTAGAACAAATAAAAAACACTTTTCATTTTAATAAATCCTGTAAGCATTCTAAAATATTAAAATTCACTTATAACCTTCAAATAAATTTAACAATCACAATCACTAATGGAACTTTTAATATTCATTAAAATAAATGTTTATTTTTATAAGAATATTTGTTAAATAAAGTCAGGTTTTTTTATTGTTAGTCATTTTACTTTACTTTTTCACTTCATATGTAAAAGTCCACTGTCACATTTTTCTCACAAAATCTCAAATAAGACACTAAAATGTAAATGAAATCACATACAAATCTGTTACTTTGTACTAATTAAAATTTTCACTTAAAAAGAAAAATTCTGTACTTAAATCAATTAAATTTGTTAACTATTCATGATGAATAAACCTCTTATAATTGTACGCGTTAAACTGTTAAAAGCAAAACATCTTATTGTTTTACTATAGCAATGCAATATGCGCAGGCGTCTACTTATAAGTCAAACAAACATTTATTTGAATCAAATATATTTTTTATTTGCTACAAATATACTATTTCATAAATTGCAAATATATTTCTTTATTTTAGATTAATTAGTGCATTTATTTGAAATAAATATTAGTTTATTTATTTTAAATAAAATATTTATTTGCAACAAATAAATTTTTCTTAAATATACACTTTTAGTTAAAATAAATAACTTTTTTCTCTGGGTGTAGGTAAATTTTTTTCTCCTATACACTACATAATCTTCACCCTATGGTTATATATATTTGCATGAATTCACCATATAACAAAGCCCGCAACGAACCTTTGAAAATCCTCCCCTGGTCTTGAATCACGTTCGCGTTCGTCAGCTAATCCGCGAATAATCCGCCACTAATTCCCCAATCCTAAAACGTAATCGTGGATTAACACGAGTTATTGATGCCCGTCGAGAAGACCTCAGAGTTTGATGTTGCAATGAAAAAGAGACATGTTTTCATCTTCAAGTTTTTTCCGCTTGTATTATTTTTATTTTAAAAGCACACATCCCATTTAGGTTGAGAGATAATGAAGGAAAAAAAGAAACGAATTTCTATTTTATCGTCAATTTTATACCTGATGTTAATATTTTACTTTTTTTTGTGTCGAGGAATGAATTTTTTTCAAATAAATATATTTAACAATATTATTAATATCGATAATTATCTATTGATAAATCTACAGGGTTGCCACGCTTTTGCTCTTTTCAAATTCCCTGACTTTTCCAGGTTTTTAAAACGAAAATTATTCGAAAACATGAATAACAAAAATAAAATAAAACAAAATCATTGTTTTCTTGATAGAAATTAAGATATTCAAAAATTTGAAATTCAATAACATATATAATAATTAAAACTTGTCACTTTGTTACTGTAACTTCGTCAAAAATTATTTTTATCATTACGATTATTTATTTCTAGAATTTTAAAACTAAAATTGTTCCTTAAGTCAATTTTTTTAAAATAATTTTTGAAAAAGTTCTTTGTGAATTTTCAAATTCTTTTGTTTGCAATTTAATTTTACGAAATTTCGATTATTCTGACATAATATGTAGTTGTAGGTGGTACAGTGTGACAGTATGAATTTTTAATTGAATTTCTTATTATATTATATATGTGATCATTGACCGCTTAGTCATTTGGTAATTTATAATTTCTGCTGTATAAATTTTGCTTTATTCAGTATTTGTATGCACAAGATTATTCTATTTATTATTGTATTATCTATCTTTCTTTTTTTTTTATTATGATTGTTGAATGCTGCTCTGTAAAAATTGTTCTCATGGTTTCCTTGAACAAATAAAGAAATTCTAATTCTAATTCTAATTCTAGAAATTAAAAATTTCCAAAAATGGTTATATTATTTACGAAAATAATTGAATCCCTATAAAAAAATGTTATTATTTATGAAAATAATTGAATGATTGCATAGAAATTTATAAAAAAAAAAAAATTGAATTTCTGTGAAATTTTAATTATTTATGAAAATAATGAAATGTTTGCGTAGAATTTTGATTAACATTTTTTTTTAACTAATTGAATTCATTTAGGAATTTTTATTAAAGTCATAGATATTAAAAATCATTAAATAGAGGAAAAATTTTTGAAAATAATTAAAATTTTGCCAAGAATTTTATTAAAATTTTTGAAAATAATTGAATTTCTCAGAAGAATTTCACTACTTTTGAAAATAATTGCATTTCTGCAATCATTTTTAATTGCTTCAAAATTCAATTTTTTTAGTATTTTTAACTAAAGTTCTTCTATAAATCCATTATGTTTAATTATCAATTAAATATAAATATTAAAAAATTTAACTAATTTCAGAAGAATTTTAGTTTAAAAAATTTTTTTAAATCTAAGATTTTTTATATTTCTACACTAGAAAAACAAAGTTTAAATTTTAACCTGATATTGGGATAAATATTCGCTGCAACAAATTTTCACCTAAGTGAGGGCGCCACTTTTTATGTGAATTAGCATTGGTTAAAATTCCCCGCAACAAAATTTATACTATCTTTTTTCTGTGTAATTAAATTTATTTAAAATTGAAATTTTACCAAATTTTAAATCAAAATCTTTTGAAGTTCATCTACATATGAGAATTGTACGCATGCAATTCTTTTAAAATTGAATTAATTTTGAAATATTTAAGTAAAATTAGATTTCAAGAATAAACAAAATAACTTTAGAAAACAACAATTTTCCAGGATTTCGATCAAATTAAAACTATTTAAAAATAATTAAAGATTTGGTTATTTAAAATAACTTTTGGAAGTTGCGCAACTTCTGAAATCAGTGATAAATGAAAGTTTTAGTCAGACAAGTAGGTAATTTTAAATAATAAAATTATGAAATACTTTTTAGTCAGACAGAATTCCTTATTTTCCTTTTTAATTTTTCTATCAGTAATAAAAACAATTTTCAGTCAGGCAGAATTTTCTTTCGTTTGTACTTTTTCCTGTACGTAGTAAGAGTAACTTTCAGTCAGACGCACTTATTTGTTTTATTTACGTTTTATCAGTAGTAAAAGCCATTTTTAGTCCAGGATTTCGATCAAATTAAAACTATTTAAAAATAATTAAAGATTTGGTTATTTAAAATAACTTTTGGAAGTTGCGCAACTTCTGAAATCAGTGATAAATGAAAGTTTTAGTCAGACAAGTAGGTAATTTTAAATAATAAAATTATGAAATACTTTTTAGTCAGACAGAATTCCTTATTTTCCTTTTTAATTTTTCTATCAGTAATAAAAACAATTTTCAGTCAGGCAGAATTTTCTTTCGTTTGTACTTTTTCCTGTACGTAGTAAGAGTAACTTTCAGTCAGACGCACTTATTTGTTTTATTTACGTTTTATCAGTAGTAAAAGCCATTTTTAGTCAGACTAAAGGTCATATCTTTGTATCTAAATTTTTTTCTCTATTAGTAGTAAAAAAAATTCACAGTCAGACATAACGTCTTATTTTCATACGTAATTTTTTTTTTAAGTTGTAAAAATAATTTTCAGTCAGACTATAAAGGTCTCATTTTTGTATCCAATTTTAAAATCAAATATTGTTTACACTAATTTTTCTATCAGTAGTAAAAATAACTTTCAGTTAGAGAAAACGCCTTATTTCTGTAGGTAATTTGTTTTAAGTAGTAAAATTAACTTTCTGTCGGACTATAGGTGTTATTTTTCTTTGTAAAGTTTCTATCAATAGTAAAAATAACTTTTAGTCAGACAAAAATTCTTATTTTCCTTTGTCATTTTTCTATCAGTGGGGAAAGTAATTTCCAGTCAGTCAGGAAGTTTTATTTTTTATGAAATGTTGTTATCAGTAGCAAAAACAATTTTCAGTCAGACATAACGTTTCAGTTTCGTATCTAGTTTTCAATCAGTAGTAGAAACAATTTTTAGTCAAACAGAACGTTTCAGTTTCGTATCTAATTTTTCAACTAGTAGTAAAAACCGTTTTAAGTCAGACAAAACGTCTTATTTCGATGTCAAATCTTTCAAACAGTAGTAAAAGCAATTTTCAGTCAGACAGAGCGTTGTACTTCGACACAATACTTGAAATACTTCGATTTTTAAAATCAGTAGTGAAACTATACATTGCAGTCAGTCAAAAAACTCCAAATTCCAAAAATTTTTTACTTGTTACCATAATATCGATATTTTGAAATAATACTCATAAATCTTGTAACAATGTAATTCCTGTCGAAACTAAAGACGGAAAAAATTCGAAATCCTCTCCTAAAATTAACAGCCTTGTGTGTTTATATAAATAAGAGCTTAAGGTTTGATATTTTATTCAGAAGCCATGTTGGGTTTAACGTCTTGCAAGCTGCTGGGTGCTAAATATTCTTATGGAGTTGTAAACCATAAAATGTTAACAGCACCTCTTCATGACATGAATTTCTAGAATGTTGCTTATATACAATGGATTTTAGTATGGGTTGACATGAACACGTTCACTCAAGTATCAAGCGCATGCAGATTGATGAAAATGTCAAAAAGAAAATAAGAGATAACTCTATAGAAAATGTGTATGTACCAAACTTTGTCACACATTACAATAGTTTCACAGTCAATGTTTACACAACACATGTCTAAAGATTCACCCAGAATGCTCTCAGAGAAAAGTTATATTTTTTTAAACCAAATATAATAATTTTTTTGAGTCAAGTAAACGTATGCTTGTTAATATTTAATACTAAATTTACAAATTATTTATTTGTTTTAAATAAAAATTCTACTCGGCATAAATAAATGTTTCAATTAATCCAAATATTTTTTTGAGTATTTGTGCTAAATAAAATTTTTAACTAAAACAAATAAATAATCTAGTTGACTGTGTGACAAATATACTTTTATTTAACTTAAATAAATTATATTCACTTAACCCGTTGACTGTCGCTGACGCATATACATGCGCAAAACTAAACTGGCCAAAAGTGTTTCATGACGCATATATGCGCAACTTAAAAAAAGTGATTAAAAACTTCTTAAATGTTCCTGAAACCGGTTACTCGGGGGTTTTCGAGGTCGCTGATTACGAATATGACATTCGTTTTCCAAAATTCAAAATGGCGGATCCAATATGGCGGACAACAAAATAAAAAATTGACCAGATTGACTTGAAACTTGTTACTCGGGGGTTTTAGGGGTCGCTGATTACGAATCTGACATCAGTTTTTCGAAATTCAAAATGGCGGATCCAAGATGGCGGAATTTTTCCAAAATTCGTCGAATTTGCTTGAAACTTGTTACTCGGGGGTTTTGAGGGTCGCTGATTACGAATCTAACATTAGTTTTCCAAAATTCAAAATAGCGGATCCAATATGGCGGACAACGAAATAAAAAATTGATCAGATTGGCTTGAAACTGAATACTCGGGGGTTATTAGGTTCGCTGATTACGAATCTGTCATTATTTTTCTAGGGTATTTATCGAAATTCGATTTCACCAAAAATTATCATACTGATGTCATATTAACCAGTTTCAAACAAATTCAATAAATGTTAAAAAATTTTCCGCCATATTGAACCAGATATTTTGAATTTTGAAAAACTGATTTCAGATTCGTAATCAGCGACCCTAAAAACCCCCGAGTATTCAGTTTCAAGTCATTATAAATAATTTTTTATTTTGTCGTCCACCATATTGGATCCGCCATTTTGAATTTTAGAAAACTAATGTTAGATTCGTAATCAGCGACCCTTGAAACCTCCGAGTAACAAGTTTCAAGCAAACGAATTTTGAAAAAATTTCCGCCATCTTGGATCCGCCATTTTGAATTTCTAAAAACTGATGACAGATTCGTAATCAGCGACCCCAGAAACCTCAGGGTACCAAGTTTCATAAAAATCCATTAAAATTTTTTTCAACACACTTTTGGCCCAAACAGTGGAAATCTCGTTGACAGCCAAGGGGTTAAAAAAAAGTTTCTCTGGGTGCACAAAATGTACTTATTCAACTCTTACTCCAACAACCGAAATTCTACTTATTACATCACCTGCACTTCATTGAACAAATATAAAACGAAATGAGAAAACTAAATTTTTTCATTCAATAGCTAAAAATAAATAAAATTATACTTTTACCCAAGAAAGTGAAATCGTTAATCGCCATTTACTTTAGAATTTGTTTAAACTGTCCATCTACCTGCTAATAAATCATACCTACTAATTTAAGTATATTTAATATTTATGAAATTGAAAAATAAACAGTTTTTGATATTTATGGAAACATAATGCAAAATAATTTAAGTTTACATTTAATTTGACTATTAAAGTTTAACAAAATTGTGCTACATTATTTTACCATTTTGTTGTTCAGTATTAAAATTCATAAGCTATTCACTTAATAAATTATATCGACATTTAAATCGTGAAATTGTTGTAGAAAATTTAACAAATCACACACAGAGAACAATTTTATTTAAAAATTTGGTTTAAATAAAATTTTTCTCTGGGTGAAGAATATAAGGAATACTTTTTTACATATTACGAATTTTTTTAATTGGAAAATTATTCAAAAACATAAATAAATTCATTTTTAAATAAATATTTAATCATTATTATTATTCCATAGAAATTAAGATTATCAAAAAATTTCAAATTCAAATCTTTATGAAATTCAACAACTTATAAGAATATTATTATTATATTACAAAACATGAAGATATCGATCACTCCGAGTCTTCGACTTGGAATGATTGATATCTTCCTGTTTTATAATAATTAAATTTCCATAAAATTTCCAAAAAAAAATTAAATAATTTACAAAAATTTTAACAAAATCCTTCGCAAAAATTCAATTATTTAAAAAATGTAATAAAATTCGTTGTAAGAATTCAATTATTTTCATAAATAATAAAATTTCTAATAGGATTTTAATTATTTTTAATACAATTTTAAATAAATTCCTCGAAAAATGTAATTATTTTCAAATATTTCTTAAAAAATTCAATTACATTTCACAAATAATGAAATTCTTCGCTGAAATTCAAATATTTTCAAAATCTACTATTTTAATTAAATTTCTTAAATGAATTCAATTATTTTTAAAAAATATAATAATTTATTGAATAAATAAATAGTTATCAAAATTGAATCTTCATGAAGAATTTTATCAACAAATTTTTCAATAATTGAATTTTTTCGACCAATTTTAATAAAATTTTCAATTACATTTTTCGATGAATGCGAAGAAATTCATAATAAAATTTGTAAATAATGAAATTCCTGTAAAATTTTTAATATTTTTTGAAAAAAATTTAATGTTTGCTTAGAATTTTATCAACACTTTTTCTAAATAATTGAAATCTTTTGAAAAATTTTATTAAAATAGTAGATATTGAAAATCATCGAATTGAGGAAAATTTTTAAATAAGTAATTGAAATTCTGCAAAGAATGTTATCAAAATTTTTGAAAATAATTAAATTTTGGAGAAGAATTTTATTATTTTTAAAGATAATTGAAATTTTGACGTGGCATTTTTAAAAATTTTTGAACATAATAATTGAATTTCTGCGAAGAGTTTTATTACATTTGAAAATAATTGACTTCATAAAAAGAATTTTATTATTTATGAAAATAATGAAAATTTTGCGATGAGTTTTATTATTATAAAAATAATTGCATTCCTAAAAAGAATTTTATAATTTACAAAAATAATTGAATCACTGAGAGGAATTAAATTATTTATAAAAATAATTGAATTTCTACGAAGAACTTTATTTAATTTTTTTTATAGATAATTGAATTCTTGAGAAGAATTTTATAAAAATTATGTTTTAAAAAATTGAATTACTGTGAAATTTTTATTATTTATGAAAATAATTTAAAGTTTACTTAGAACTTTATCAACACTTTTTTTAAATAATTGAAATTTTTTGAAAAATTTTATTAAAATAGTAGATATTGAAAATGATTGAATTAAGGACAATTTTTGAATATAATTGAAATTTTTGCGAAGAATTTTATTACATTTGAAAATAATTTAATTTCTGCAATCATTTGTAACTTCTTCTAAATTTAATTTTTTATAGTACTTTAATAAAAATTCCTGACTTTTCCCTGACCGATTCTACTTTTCCTGAATTTCCTGATTTCCCTGACCTGTGGCAACCCTAGAAATGTTAAAATATTTTAAAAATAAAAAAACTTGCAGAATTTCCATGGAAGTTTTCGACGTGGATTATCAAAGGAATAAAAAATTAATTACGAATTACTCATCTAATTAATTAATTTGAAAACACTTTAAAAATACAATCCTCAATAAATTCACATAATCAAATCAAATTATGAGAAATAAATTCTCACAATAAAGAGACTTTGCAATTAGAGTGAAAGAAATTGTGAGAATTAACTCGATGAAGAGCGTTTCTATATATAGCAGCAAAAATCTAATAAATTACGCGAAGGAAATCAGAGAAAGTGAAGACACTTGGATTTAGTAATAAGTTATAAAATACCACCCAAAGATAGACGATAAAGTAAAAAGAAAAAGAAAAATTACTGTTTCACGTTATTCTTATTACATATAATTTTGTAACATACTCCAATAAATCCACTTAAAGTAGAAAATTACTCTACAAATATTAGTCACGCTTTGCATTATGCAGTTAAAAGAGAAATGTTTTTAAAATAAATTCCATCCTATTTTACATTTTAAACTTATTTTTTCAATTTTCATCCACTCGATCACTTATGTTACACACGAAACCATAACTTTCACTCAAGAATTTTTTTTTAGATTTAAAAATTAAAAAAAAAACCTGAGTCGAATTTAAATTGCTTTCAAGTGTATAATAATAAAAAAAATCCTAAGTTGTAAATTCTTTTCTTACTCCATAAAAACATCATGCTTTTTCGATTCTTTCAGAATAAAAAAATGTAAATTTTAATTTTTTTGCCAAAGATGACAGTTTGAAGAAAGATTGTAAATTTTATTCCCTGCAAATGATGACAGTTCAAAGAAAGAATATTATAACTTCTTTAGGAAATAATAAAGAGAGAAAAATAATGCGTTATAAATTACAAGCATCATTGATAAAAAATGTATTTTTTTCAACCATCATTACATGATGGTTACATCAGCAGACGAAGTAAATCATACACATTGAGAGAGTCGAAATGTGTTCACAGTAAAGTGCGAAAGCAATGAGGCAGAACATGACCTACTCGGAACGATATCAGACAGAGGCTGCGTATAATGAATCGATTGCGATCGATACTTATACATTGGATTGGTCCAGCACAGCATCTCCGGAGGAGAATCTATCAGAGCAAAACTCTCTAGAACTCATTACTTCTTTTGAAACAACATTCCCTATATACATCGTCGACTTACACGTCTATCGTTTAATCTTTTCTTTTCAATTCCAATGTCACTCGATTACATTCACTGTAATATAAAAAGTTGGTCATCGTTTTTCATATAGCGAAGAAGAGAGCAACTGAATTATTCCTTGAGAAACCTTATCACTGACATCAATTATCTTGTCCAGTTTACAAATAAATTTCAAATACAGCATTAAATGTGGAAATAACGAAAGACTGTTTAGATAAGAATATATAGAATAATAATAAGGATAGAATTTTAAACTAGAGGTTTATACTTTTTAACTTGAAGATCAATCGAAAAGTCATTAAAATCCTTTCATCAGCAATCTTCCAAAACAAATCATTATGATGAAAATGTAAATACTAATTAATAATTCATATAATTCATATTTAAGTAAAGAAACCTAAAATTAGGAAATTTCACTTGAGAATCATTATTTTATCGGTGATAATTTAGAGAAGATAAGAGTATAGGAATATTTAGATTGTATAATTTCACCATTAGTTCTCACTTTTATTCTTTTAAACAACTTTAATTAATTCTCACTTCTGTTTAGATTCGATTAATTTTATTTTATTCATGTAACTATATTTAACGTTCTATTACAGGTTTGCCAACAAAAAATTCATTTTGCTTTTTCTGATTTTTTCGTTGATTTCTAATTATAAAAGAAATTTTTATTTCTTTCCTGAAACCGCCTAAAACTAAAAAACATTCTGATTCACCCTAAAAAATGTTTAGATACTCAAGAAAATGCTTATTATAATATATTTATTTGTGAATATCTTTAATTCAGTTTTTTAAGAATAACAATAAACTGAGACAAAAAACATTGTTGCATCGCAACAATTTTGATACGTTTTTTATTGTCTCAATTTCGTATCCTTAGAAAAAATTGTGCGAATTTAAAAAAATTTAATTTAATTAATTTTTTTTATTTATTTATTTTATTTAATCAACTCTTTACAAAATTAAAAGAGTAAATATTTAATAATTATTATTATTTTTCCAAGAAAATAAAAAAAATCAATTTAAATCAATTATTTCAAAATTTCAGAAAAAAATATTCATAATTATTATTTTTCCACAAGAAATCAATTTTTTAAAAATTTTTATTTAAAAGCTTCTGACATTCAATTATTTATATAAAAAAATTACAAAAATAACTTCTGAACATCACAGAAGATGCAATTAAATTTATTTATTTTGTCTTTATTTATTAATTTTATTAAGTCAACTCTTCGAATATTTAAAAATAAATATTTGATTAGTACCATTTCTCAACGGGAAATTCAATTTCAAAAACTTTCAATTTAAGAACTTCCAAAATTCAATTATTGTTTTTAAAAATTATTAGGTACTGCAACTCTTGTAAAACTTAACTATTTTTAAAATTCTGCTATAAAATTATATTCATTAAATTAATAACAAATTTTTAAAAAGACTTTTGAGAATTTGTAATTATTTAAACATTAAACAAAATAAATTCAAATGCATTTTCTCTGAAGTTCAATTATTTTTGTCATAAATAACAAAAAAATTTAAGGTTTTATTTTAAAAATGATAATAATTTTAAAGTTTTGTAGATGAACAAAAACATTCAAAAAGAATTAAATGTTTTCCAAATTTTCAAAAGTCTACATTTTAATTAGTAAAAATTGAGCGACTAAGTCAAAATTGTAATAATTTTTATTTATTTTTAGGCATCTTTGACTGAAAGTTTAGTAACAGAAATTTCAAAAAAAAAAAAAAAATAGTGAAAGAAATTGGAATTATTAAAAAAATAACAATATTTTGCTAAAAATTAGTAAAATTTCTCTCTATATTCAAATTAGTCAAAATTGAGCCACTAATTCATAAAAGTAAGAGTTTCTACTAATTTTTAGTCAGACTAAAGGTTTTATTTTTGTATCTAATTTTTCTATCAGTAGTAAAAATCATTTTTAGTCAGACTAAAAAATCATATTTTCCTTTGTAATTTTTTGCAGTAGTTAAAGTAACTTCCAGTCAGACAGAACGTCTTATTTTCTTATTTATGTTATTTTATTACTAGTAACCCCCACTATTAGTCAGACTAAAGTACTTATTTTTATATCTAAATTTTCTATCAGAAGTAAAAATACTTTTCCAGTTAGGCAGAACGTCTTATTTTTTATGTCATTTTTCTATCAGTAGTTAAAAAATTTTTTCGATAGGCAGAAAGTCTTATTTTTATTTGTAATTTTTCTATTCGTAGCAAAAATAATTTTCAGTCAAACAGAACGTTTTATTTTTTTTCAGTAGTAAAAATAACTTAAGTATAGTTAAGTAGAGCATCTTTTTTTTCTTTATATTTTTTTTGTCAGTAGTAAAAACAATTTTTAGTCAGGCAGAACATTGTAGTTTAGTATCTAATTTTTCTATTAGTAGTAAAAATATTTTTCCTTCAGGCATAACGTTTTAGTTTCGTAATTAATTTTCCGAACTATTAGTAAAAACAAATTTTATTCAGGCCGAACTTTATAGTTTCACATCTAATTTTTCAACTTGTAGTATAAATAAATTTCAGTCCGGCAAAACGGATTATTTTTAAATGTAAATTTTCCAAGAGGGGTAAAAATAATGTAAGTCGAACAGAAGGTCTTATTTTCTTCTGCATTTGTAATTATTCTATCAGTAGTAAAGGTAACTTTTAGTCAGACAGGACTAAAAGTAATTTTAACATCAGCACTAAAAATAGAAAATTATAACATTTATCAAGTCAACCATAACAAAAAATATCTCACAGAAAAAAAATCATAACTAACAATTCTAAATCACCAAAGAAATCATACTGAAAAATCGACTAAATCAATTTCCACAAAGATTGATCAAGATTTATTAGCAAAATTTTACTTCTAATGGAATATAATCTGATATATTCAATATACATTTTTTACTGGAATACACTTCAAGGGCGAGAATATAATTTATTTTATCAATATGAAACAGTGAACGTAATTCATATCCCCCATGTAGGTATATCCTACTATTCTTAGAAACATGACCTGTTAGATTAAATCGAATAATTCATCCTCTTTACTTAAACGATAAACGCCGCATGATATAACGTGTGGTTTTCGCCTAAATGGAGAAGCTCTAACATAATCGGTGCCTTCCACATACTCTTAAGTGATTGGAATCTGGAACTTGTCGGCAACATACAGAATCTATATACATACATATATATATATATCGTATATATTTTCTGCATTAATCTCTGAAAATTGATACTTATCGTATGTGCATTATCATCCGTAATAGAAAACTTAATTCCAAAGAAAACAAGATTAAATACACTGTCAAAGGTGCCGATTATTCTCTAAATCATAAATTACGTGTGTGTATATGTATTTTATGACCACACACTTTACGTGAACAAGCAAAATAAAATTTTATGATCTATAAAATATTATTTATGTATTTATTTTAACCTATGTGAAAGTTTTCTTCTTTTTTTTTGAATCTCAGTTGTTGAAATATCCAAAGAATCCCATTTTTCCAAGTCTGTAGATTCATGAATTTAATTAAGATTTCTAAAATCTGAATTCATCATCATTTGAAACAAATCTTTATATTTCAATTCAAATCTATTTTGTATTTTATCTTTATTTGTATTTTATTTTTATTTTTACTTTATTTGTAATTTAACTTTATTTTAACTTTATTTGTATTTGTATATTATCTGTATTTGTATTTTATTTCCATCTTATCTTTATTCATATATTTTTCTATAAAATTAATTTTTCTCCAATGCATAAAATAATAAAAAATGAATGCATAAAATAAATCAGTTCAAAGATTCC
The DNA here is from genome assembly GCF_015476425.1 of Leptopilina heterotoma. Taxonomy (NCBI): domain Eukaryota; kingdom Metazoa; phylum Arthropoda; class Insecta; order Hymenoptera; family Figitidae; genus Leptopilina; species Leptopilina heterotoma. The sequence goes on from NW_025111110.1 coordinate 141,789, forward strand.
TATAATAAAGAATTCCGAATAATTGAAGTGAAAACAGTTTTCATTTATAATTGAAAAATATATTTCAACTGCAATATTCTGCTCTTAATTCGGAAAATTCTTCACATGATTTATTTACACGGGAATATAAAAGATGCCACATAAACTATACGGATCGTCATTAAAATCGCTCGTAACTCGTAAATAATATTTTTATATTTGTATTTCAGAATATTGTTTTTTGCAAGACGATCATGGATTTTTTTTGTTCAACAAATAAAAAGCAAAAAAAAAAGAAAAAAAGAAAAAAAGAGGATTTTTTTTGTTTTCAGCAAAACAAGATTTGCAATCGTCTTGGAAAATAATAAATCTCGAATTGTAGAGAGGTGAAGACTAAATTGCACAATGGCCAATTAGTTATTTTCACGGTTGGCAGGACTGTCGACTTGACGGAAAGACGATTAATTCTGTCCTGTGATAGTTAGGCTGGCATATCCACTAGGACACGTCATTCTGAATGAAACAACTCCCTTTGCGCGACACTCGTTAATTCAAACGTTTGCGGTGACTGCCACCAACTAAAACTGAAACCGTCACGGACAGTGGCTCACACATAGGTCCACGACAAATGTGGAAATGAGCAACGTCTGGCAAATATCCTTTAAGGATACTTTAAAGCTCTCAGTGTGTTATTTATACAAAAAGGTTTTTAGAAAAAAAGACTCTCTTCTTTTTTACTTCTATTATTTCACTTCAGACGTGTTTTTCTCAAAGAGCAAAAAATTCTCAGCACCAACTTTTCTTTTAGAATAATTCTTTTTTTTTTCATTCTGCACTGGACCATTACTTGCAAGACTCATTAATTAAAACTGTCATTATTAATGTGTTTAATTTTTTTATTTAATTAATTTTAATTATTTAATCATTATTCATTTTGTTATTTTAGTAAAAAAATATTCAAAAACCGAATTCTATAAAAATAGAGTAGACCCTAAAGAATATTCTAATTTATTCTAAAAATGATGAAATACTCAAAAAAATGTTGTATTGTTTTAATTGTAAAATTATTCGAAAACATCAATAAATTCTTTTTTAAATAAATATTTAATTATTAGTATTATTCCACAGGAATTAAGATTTTTAAAAAAATTTCAAATTCAAACCTTTATGAAATTCAACAACTTATAAGAATATCTTCCTGTTTTATAATAATAATTCACAAAAATTCAATTATTTAATAAAATTTAATAAAGTTCGTTGTCAGAATTCAATTATTTTCAGAAATAATAAAATTTTTCATAGGATTTCAATTATTTTTAAGGGAATTTGAAACAATTATGACGTCACAGTTTTAAAACAATTTCCTTGAACAAACTGCGACGTCATAATGTTTCAAATGCCCTTAATACAATTTTAAATAAATTCCTCGAAAAATGTAATTATTTTCAAAAAATTATTGCAAGAATTCAATTGCATATCACAAATAATGAAATTTTTCGATTAAATTCAAATATTTTCAAAATCTACTATTTTAATAAGATTTCTCAAAAGAATTCAATTATTTAAAAAAAATGTAATAAAAATTCGTTGCAAGATTTCAATTATTTTAATAAATAATAAAACTTTTCACAAGATTCCAATTATTTTTAATTCAATGTTTTAAATAAATTACTCAAAAAATTTAAATATTTTCAAAATCTACTATTTGAATAAAATTTCTTAAAAGAATTCAATTCTATTTTTAAAAAATGTAATAAAATTTGTTGCAGGAATTCAATTATTTTCATAAATAATAATATTCTTTACAGAATTTCAATTATTTAAACAAAATTTAATGAAATTCGTTGGAAGAATTCATTTATTTTTACTAGTAATAATAAAATTCGTTGGAAAAATTCAATTATTTTTACTGGTAATAATAAAATTCTTCTCAGGATTTCAATGATTTAAAAAAAAATAAATAATAAATAATAATAATAATGTAATAAAAATCCATTGCAAGAATTCAATTATTCTCCTGAATAATAGAATTCTTCAGAGGATTTTAATTATTTTTAATTTCAATTTTAAGTAAATTCTTCGAAAAATGTAATTTTTTAAAAAAATTTTATTCAAATTCTTCAAAAGAATTCAATTATCAATTATTTTTAATAATTTGTATTAAAAAAATTCTACGATAATTTAGTTATTTAAATAAATAAAATATCAATTATGAATTAATAATTAAACAAATCAAAATAAACAATTTATTGAATAAATGAATGTTTCTTGAAATTAAATTCTCATAACGAATTTTATCAACAAATTTTTAAATAACTCAATTTTTCGACGAATTTTAATAATATTTTCAAGAATAATTATATTTTTCGAGCAATTAGATTAAAATTGTATTAAAAATAATTGAAATTCTTTGATGAGTTTTATTATTCATGAAAATAATTAAGTCTCTGTAGAAAATTTACTATTTTTGAAAATAATTGAATTATTGCAAAGAAATTTATATAAAATTTGTAATTAATTGAATTTCTGTAAAATTTTTATTATTTATGAAAATAATTTAATGTTCGCTCAGAGTTTTATGAATATTTTTTTAAAAATAATTGAATTCTTTTGAAAAATTGTATTAAAATAATAGATAATGAAAATCATTGAATTAAGGAAAATTTTTGAAAATAATTGAAATTATGCCAAGAATTTTATTAAAATTTTTGAAGATAATTGAATTTTGGAGAAGAATTTTATTAATTATAAAAAAATCCGCAATTAAACTTTTTTAAAAAAAAATTTATTTCAAAATTTAATTATTTCTTAAAACATAACCTATATTGCTTTTAATATTCAATTATTATCTAAAATTTTAACTGAAATTAATTTTGAAATCAATTTTTATTAGAAAATTCTACTAGAATTCAATTATTTAAATACAAAAATAAATAATTTATTGAATTCTCATAAAGAATTTTCTCAACAAATTTTTTAGTCTCTACATAGAATTTTAACAAATTTTTTTTTAATAATTGAATTCTTTTGGAAAATTTTATTAAAATTTTTGAAAATAATTAAATTTCGGAGAAGAATTTTAATATTCGTAAAGATAATTGAAATTTTGACGAGAATTTTTCTAAATTTTTGAACATAATTGAATTTCTGGGAAGAATTTTATTACTTTTGAAAATTTATTTATTTATTTATTCAGTATAAACGGGTTTACAAAAAATACCCTTTATTAATATTATAAAAAATGTGTCAACCCTGCTAACTGATAGTAATGATTAAATAATTAAAATTGATTAAATAGAAGAAGTAATCACATTAATAATGACAGTTTTAATTGATGGGTCTTGCAAGTAATTGCCGTTTAATCTAAATGAGTATTTATTCTATAAAAAAAAACATTTATTTGATAAATTTTGCATTTGTAGAAAAAATTTATTTGGTTAATTGAACAAAAATCTGTTTTTTTAAAAATAAATGTTTTTCTAAGTAATTATATCATAAAAATTTGTATTTAAAACAGTAACTTTTTTCTCTTATAGTGTACAAAAAAATCTAAAAAAAAGCTCACGCCAATTTAAATTACAATTTTAATATCGAAAGAATCTCGAAATGAAAATTCAAAAAACAGTCGAAAAATAAATCACGAGTATCAAATTGCATAGAAATCGTCTATTTTTCGGCACTTTGAGGAACAATATTGAGATGCAGTGCTCTTAAGAAGGCAGTAAGTAGTCGAGGCAGGAACTTCCAATGCACACCGATGGAATGTTCAAGGAATATTCAAATCCCGTATTGTTTCCGTATGAGAAATTCGAATTCCTTTATAGTGGCGAAACTTATATATAAACTTTCCATAACACCAGTCATGTAGGTCAAGTTTTTTTTTCCTTTATTTTTTAATAATTACAGAAAGTTTAAGTCACAAAATATTCATCGAGAAGAAAAAAAAAGTATATACTTTTAACGATATAACAATTATGTTAATAAGACGCACTTGTAATAAATAACCCAAAAATTCCTCGCTTAAATCAGTTTCCTCTTCAAGAAGAGAAAAAAAAGAAGCTTAAGAAGAAGAATTCGTTTCGAATCCATGAATGAATACTTCATCTTTCTACGACTGGAATCTCAACACGTGAAAGTGAATTATTTAATTCAGTATACTTTTTAAAAAGTTTGGTGCGACTGCACACGAAGAATTTGAGGAACTACATTTTTCTTTCTCTCTAATCAAGATTGAGATGAATATAAAGTGTTGTAATAATTTCTAATGCATGATCATTGAAAAATTAAATATAAATTTCTCGATGTCCAATTATTTCATTCTTGAAATTTACATTGCATTCCAGTACAAAACGAGTCTGGTGTGTATACAAGTATTTAAACATCTCATCCTTTATAGTAAATTTCACCTAAATGACTATTTGAAATTTTTAAGCGCATATTATACTGACAGGGAGTTAATGATGCCAACTTACTGACCCGCTCATTAGAATGGATCAGAAAGGAGCACAATGCGATTTTTTATTCTTCTTCTTTTTCTTCTTCTCTTTATTTATATCCGCAAAAATTCAGGTCTGTTTATTTTAATAAATTTTACTTTCAAATTAAAATATTCGCAGGCGGATAAGTCATCCTAAGGCGATTCTCACGATATTCTAATGTTCAAGTGCTTCCAAACATCTTGAACGTGACAAATAATTCTTTCAAACATCTTCCAAAGATTTTTTCTACTCCTTTTTTAACTACATAGCCGCAATATGGAAATTTTGCAGAAAAAGCAAAAAAAAAAATCGTTTTCAGTTTTCTAACCGAAAAAAATAGTAAATGAATAATTTTCTAAAGGGCAAAATGTGAATATTTTATGTACGGGAGAGTAAAATTTTTAAAATTTGAAGAATTGCATTTGATGTGAAAAAAAATCGAAGACTTAATGAGAAGACAAAAATATAGAAAGTCAAAACCTCGGTCAAAACAGTGGAGCATTGATATTAAAAAGAAATTTATAGAAATTAATAATAAAAACATGTTAATTCTTATCTGATTTTGCTGAAAAGTTAATATGTTGGTCATCAAGACGGACTATACTTTCTCCAAAATTTTAATGACCCTAGTTCAACGACTGTGCGAATTGTCATTAAAAAAAGAGTTATTAACGCACACTGAAAAAACGAGAGATATAAACTTTATCTTATTTCCGCTACAAAAATAATTACCTGCAGTGCAAAAAAAAACAGTCTCGACATTTCAGTTTTGATGATCTCAATTCGAAAATGGAACATTTTCTTCTATTAATTTTTTATACGAAAAAAATGTTTTTTTTTTCTAAATTTCTGAAACCACTTTTTAGTTTCGGATAGTGCTAGTTTCTAACAAAACTTGAAAATTGGATTAAAAATGATCAGAAAAAATTCTTCCGTTGAAAATACATTTTACTTTCATTTCTCTAAAACTTTAGCACAATAAAAAAATACTTTGCTCAGGGTTGCAAAAATATTTTTTTTCTATCTTTTCCCTATTTTCCAGGTAGAATTATATAACTTTTTTCCTGCATTAAAAAAATGTGTTTTATTCAAATAAACAACTACTTGTCGATCATTAAAATCAATTGTAATTTACTGATTTATCAGTACAACAATTTTTTTTACTAACTTTTTGCTTTCAAATTAGTTAAAATTTACTAAAAAAAATTTTTAATGATATTTTTCTTTCAAATCAGTTACTATTTACTGATTTATCAGTCAAAAATTTGTTTTTGACTTTTTGCTTTTAAATCGGATGAAATTTACTAATTTGTCAGTCGAAAAAAGTTTTATATTTTTTCTACAACTTTTTTTAAATTATTGTAATATTTTTCGCTTTCAAATCACTTAAAAATGGCTAAAAAATTTTTTTTACTGACTTTTGCTTTCCAGTCACATATAATTTACTGATTTATTGGTAAAATTTCTTTTTACTAATGAATCAGTAAATTTTAACTGATATGAAAGCAAAATATCTGTAAAAAATTTTTATTAGTAAATTTTAACTGATTTGAAAGCAAAATCTTAGTAACAAAAATTGTTTAGTACGTTTGAACTGAATTGAAAGCAAAAAATCAGTAACAAATTTTTTTTACTTATAAATCATTAAATTTTAACTGATTTAAAAGCAAAATATTAGTAAAAAAATTATTGTAATATTTTCTTAAAATTTTATTTTGCAAAAAAGAAAAGGGGAAAAAGGGAGAATTAAAGAGATTAAATGAATTATTAGGTAAATAATATCAAATTTATTTAGAGTATTTGATAATAATATCAAAATGTAGAGTTGTGCAAAAAGCTCGAGGCTCGAGCGAGCTTTTTCGAGCTTTTCATTTTTCGGGCCGAGCCGAGCCGAGCCTAATCAGTTCGAGCTCGAGCCGAGTTCGAGCCGAGCCGAGCTGTGTAAAAAGCTCGAATAGTTTCGAGTACTCGAGTTAATTCGAGTACTCGAATTTTTCGAGCACTCGAGGGAATTCGAGTACTCGAATTTTTTCGAGCTCTGAGTAAATTCGAGTTCTAGAGAAAATTCATAGAATTTTCGCATTTATTATATTTAGCAAATAGAAATATTGATTCAGTAATTCAAAAAAATTCGAAATTTTTTACTTATTAATAGTTTTTTTAGTAAGTCAAAAGCTCGAATCCATTCGAGTACTCGAAAAATTCGAGTACTCGAATTCACTCGAGTGCTCGAATTTAATCGAGTACTCGAATTTACCCGAGTACTCGAATTTTTCGAGTACTCGAAGTCACTCGAGTACTCGAAAATTTCGAGTACTCGATACATCGAGCCGGCTCGGGCTCGGCTCGGCTCGGCCCGAAAAAATTTCGGCTCGACTTTTCGAGCTTTTTGCACATCTCTATCAAAATGTAAAGTAATTTGAAATTGATTTCAAAGCAAAAGTCAGAAAAAACTATTTTAGTAAATTTTAACTGATTTGATTGCAAAATATCAGTAAAAAAATTTTTTTAATAAATTTTAACTGATTTGAAAGCAAAATATTAGTAACAAAACTTGTTTAGTACATTTTAACTGATTTGAAAGCAAAAAATCGGTAACAATTTTTTTACTTATATATAAATCAGTAAATATTAACTGATTTTATTGCAAAATATAGTAAAAAAATTTTTTCAGTAAATTTTAACTGATTTAAAAACAAAATATTAGTAAAAAAATTGTATTATTTTCTTAAAATTTTATTTCGCAAAAAAGAAGAGGGGAAAAAGGGGGAATTAAGGAGATTAAATGAATTATTAAATGCCATCAAATTTATTTAGAGTATTTGATAATAATTTCAAAATTTGAAGTAATTTCAATTTGATTTCAAAGCAAAAGTCAGTGAAAACTATTTTAGTAAATTTTAAATGATTTGATTGCAAAATGTCAGTAAAAATTTATTTTTAATTTGAATTACCTAACTGATTTCAATGCAAAAGTCAGTAAAAACTATTTTATTGAATTTTAACTGATTGGAAAGCAAAAAGTCAGTAAAAAAATTATTCTATTGATAAATCAGTAAATTTTAATCGATTTGAAAGCAAAAGTTTAGTCACTTATTCAAACAAATCAAAATTTTAACCGACTCAGCTTCAGACATCATTACACAGAAACAAAAACAAAAAAATTATCCCATTATTTCCCCTCACTATCCTTATAATCGATGATTTTTCAATTTCCCAAGTGAAATAAATAAACAATACACATCAGAAATGAAAAATTACGACAAAGAAAAGGATTTCACAAAAAAAGCAATATATGATAATGAGTAGGAACAAATTGAGAATCACGTGGAAATAAGAAATCATTTCATTGTTGAAATCTTTATTATTGTTATTATAAGCTTTGAGAGAGAATTAAATATGAAAGTTTGAGGTGGGCAAAAGAACGCAACAAGAAGAAATTAGATCCATAATAATAATTGACAATGAAACCACTGTCTCCGCTGATTGGACAAGATGATGATTTTCACCTGTGAAGTTCAGAACGTGCTACCGATCCATGTAAAAGGCCACGTCGCGCTTCGAGTCGCGCCAGGAGACGCGATATCCACGGTCAAGGTGAACGCTCCCCTCCCCCTACTTCAGTGAACATTAAAGTTTTAGGGTCAACGTAGATTGGAATGTGCGCAGGTGCGGCAACATCTCAACCGCTGCGGTACCAACTTTCTTTTTTCTTTTTCCCGGGGTCAATCCGATGGCGTGTGGTTGGAGAAATCATCGGCAAAATCTTGATGCTCCTGGCCATCACTCTTTCTTCTTCTTCGTTTATATGTAGTCTCTTCTGCCAGATGTATCTCTCTATTCAAAGGCAATGCCAGAAAATGAAAGTGCACACTCACTGACTGAGTGAGAGAGAGAGAGAAAGATTCTCTTCTAAATTGCTCCTCAATTACAGACTCCATCAAAGCCACCAATGGCATTAAAAGTTTTTTTAAAAGGAAAAAATACCCCTAATTATATATTCACGAGTGTATCTTTCGTTTTCAAATGGTATATTGTGTGGTATATCTCGTCAGAAAGCGAAATGATATTTAAAGCTGATCATCAGACGTGCTCTCCCTTGTGAGTAATTTATTAGACGTAATTTGAACCGCACAAAAGTTGTAAATGATAAAATACCGCACTAAACAAAAGCGAAAGATGAGATTTCAGAGAATGCTCAAGTACAATATTTATGAACTTTACCGAGAGGTTTTTTTCTAACTTTTATCGAGACTCCACCCAACGAAAAATTATATTTTAATCAAATAATCAAAAATTATTTGTTTGATTTTTATAAAAGTATAATAGTATAATAGTATTTTTATAGTCAGGGAAGTCAAGTAATTCAGGGAAAAGTCAGGGAAATTAGGGAAAAGTCAGGGATTTTAATTATAAGTACTGGAAAAAATTAAAGTTTTTGAATTTATAAGAAAATTCTAAATTTTAGTGTAGGTATTTTTTGTTTGACTCATAAACTATGAAATATTGCAAAGAATTCAAACACAAACCCTTCAATTTTTTCTATAATTCTGACAATAATTTCCTTTTAAATAACTTAATTCTTGAACAACTATCATAACATTATTACTTATAAATTATTTAATGAATAATTTTACTTCAAAATTTCAAAATTAATTGATTTTCAAAAGAGTTGTTTTTACAATCTTCATAAATAGATGAACTCCAAAGGTTTCAATTTGAAATTTTAGAAAATATCAATTTTTAATGAATTTAAATAGAAATTTTAAGAACAACTGATTACAGAAATGCAATTATTTTCAAAAGTAATAAACTTCTTCGCATAAATTCAATTGAGTTCAAAAATTTAAAAGGATTCTCATTAAAATTTCAATTATCTTTATAAATAATTACATTCTTTTCCAAAATTCAATTATTTTCAAAAAATTTAATATAATTCTTGGCAAAATTTCAATTATTTTTAAAAATTTTCCTCATTTCAATTATTTATAATATCTACTATTTTAATAAAATTTTTCAAAAAATTCAATTATTTTAAGAAAATATTAATAAAAATGTCACAGGAATTCAATTACTTATCAATTGTTTATAAATTTCTTCGCACCAATTCAATTATTTTTAATTTTTTAATGAAATTTCTCGAAAGATTTCAAAAATATTCAGAAAATTAAAAAAAAAATAGTTCTTAGAAATTCAATTATTTTCAAAAAATTTAATATAATTTTTGGCAAAATTTTAATTATTTTCAAAAATTTTCCTCATTTCAATTATTTATAATATCTCCTATATTTTAATAAATATTTCCAAAATAATTCAATTATTTAAACAAAATATTAATAAATATTTCACAAGAATTCAATTACTTATCAATTTTTTATAAATTTTTTCGCAATTCAATTATTTTTAATTTTTTAATGAAATTTCTCAAAGGATTTCAAATATATTCAGAAAATTGAAAAAAATAGTTCTGAAAAATTCAATTATTTCGAAAAATTTAAATAAACTTCTTTTAAAGATTATAATATTAAAAAAATTTTGACAAAATAATTTTTTACAAAGATTTAATTAATAAAATTGCAATAAAATTCGCAGAATTTCAATTATTTTTTGTAAAATTTTAAATAAAATGATAAAAAATTGCAATCTTTATTAGAATTCAATTTCGACAAACATTCAATTATTTAATAAATTATTTATTTTTGTATTTAAATAATTGAATTTTTGAAAAATTTTCTATTAAAAAGTGATTAAAAAATGAATTTCACTTAAAATTTTAAATTATAAATGAATATTAAAAGTATTATAGAGTGAATTTTTAGAAATAATTGAATTTTGAAAAGAGTTGAAATTAAAATTTTTGAAAATTTGAATTTATAGTTAAAATATTCTGATGATATAAAATAATGATTTTATCATGCTGTCATCTTAAATTTGTTATAAAACATGAAGGAATAGATCACTCCGAGTCGAAGACTAGGAGTGATCGATTTCTTCAGGTTTTTTAATATTATTCTCAAAAGTTATTGAATTTCAGAAGGTTTGAATTTGAAAATCTTAATTCATATAGAAAAATAATAGGTAATGATAAAATATTTATTTAAAAAAAGAAATTATTGATATTTTTGAATAATTTTTCAATTAAAGAAATTGGTAAATGAATGTAATACAACATTTTTTTTTAAAATCTAATAATTTTTGGAGTAAATCAGAATAATCTTCAGGATCAGTGAAAAAGTCAAAATTTGTTGTGTAAATCAGGGAAAAGTCAGGGAAAAACAAAATTAAATTTTTGTGACAACCCTGCAAGTCATAGAATATTCCCTTAACATTTTCCAGTGGAATATCTAAAATTGGGATATTCAAATGTCCGACCTTTGTAATAATACATTCCCATCCATCAAATGCATATTTGAACTTTTTTTCTTAACGTTCCCACTTTCTAATTAATTAACACTCTTCAAAGCAATTTATCAGAGCTTGAAAAACTTTGTTAAAAAATTTAGGTTACCTAAGAGTTTCATAAGTGTATAAATTCATTCATCGAGTGTTCATTCATCAAAGATTGGAAAAGTGATTTTAATATATCTAATCATGTGCAGACTGATCCTAAAACACATACACACATATATTTTTTTATTTCAATATATATTCTGCACTTTAATCATAAGCTTCATTCCAATATTGCATAATATTTATAGTCGTAAATTGAAAAATAATAAATTGATGCGTAATAGCTAATTATCGCTTTTTAAAATTTCATTCACTATATTTTCAAATCCCCCATGTATTTAGAGTAAATTGAAATCTATTAAAGAAACGATTAAGATTTTTATCTTTAATTAATCCCTAACCATTCTTCAAATGTTGCATTATAGTAATGAAAATTTATGAATAATTAATAAATCTCTAAGCAGGCATCAATTAATCTATTGAAAGCTTTATCACATTCACTAGTCGTCGATAATAAGCATGAATTATCAAATCTTTCAAGCAATTCATTTTACTCTTTAATTTATTTCTTGAAAAAAAATTTTTCATCAGAAAATAAATGCCAAACAAAAGGAATAAGCATAAACGAAAATTTCCTTGCGATATTTTTTAAAAAATATCAATCTAGCTGAGAACTGAAAAGAGAACAAAAATCCTAAAAACTAATCAAATATTTAAAGTTCATAGTAAAATTTAGTAAATTTCTAATTTAATAAAATTCAATAAAATTTTCTTTAAAGTATCAAACCCGCTGAGAATTGAAAATAAAATAAAAATCCCAAAGAATAAGTAAATATTTCAAGCGCACTATAAAATTTAGAACATGCGAAAAATGCTATTCAAGAAACCATATAAAAATTGAATATAATTCTTGTTATTATTGTTTAAAATTCCTTTTTCCTCTCTTTTCAATAAAAAATAAAGACTTGGGAACCATTGAATTGAGTTTGTTTTCAATAAATCTGTCACTTTTGCAAAAGAAATGAGAAGCCAATTTTCGTAACATTTTAGTGCTACTGGATATAAGGTGAGGAAACAAGGTAGAGAGAAAAATGACAATGTAACATTGTGAATTGCATGTTTCAAGTGTCTACTTATACTAGTATAACACTATGTATTCTGAGATAGCCTGTCGCTTATTTATGATGTTGCATCAAAAGTTAACTACGAAAAATGGATGTTGCTCCATTATACTCCTGACAAGACGAGTCACTGGAGCTAAAGCTAAGTGAACGCGCGATCAAGATCGACATTTAGAAAATGAAAGCAGCGCGCAGCTACTGTCAGTTGATCCTATTGTATTTTCATTTTAACTTCATGCGAAGGATTGCGTGCGAGAAACGTAATTAAACACTTATGTCAATTATCTTCTGATCTCGGGAATAATATAATTTCACTGCATATGAATGAAAATAACACTAACACACTTTTCCATTCGATTCTATTCTCTATTTTCTTTTCATTTATTTATACTTCCTAAACAAATAAACAATGAACTTGAAATCACTTCTTCTGATTTCTACACAATTTTTCCTTTTCTATCACGATTCTAATTTATTCATGAGGCTCAAGTCCGCTCAAGTTCTTCAGAACGAAAAAAATCAGACAATATTTATTATCATTAATTTTGCACTAAGTAAACGTTCAAAATTTTAGGGAAATTTAGGAATAATTATTTAAAAAAAAATTACGGACCAACTATTACATACAAAAATATAACCAGTCAGAGTAAAATAAGAAAACATTTTACTAAAAACTATAAATTAAATTTTGTGATAAAATCATTATTTCATATTATAAGAATATTGTACTTCTTCAAAATTATTTTCATCATTATCAATTCAATTATTATTTTCAAGGATTTCTAAATAAAATTCTTCTTTAAATCCATTATTTTTAATAATTTTCGAAAAAGTTCTTTGACAATTTTCAAATCCATTTCTTTACAATATTTAAATTTACGAAATTTTAATTATTCGTAAATTCTCTAATTAAATATATATATTAGAAGATAAACATATAAATTATACTAGAAAAAAAATTGAATTAAACTTTTTCAAAAAAATTATTTTCAAAATTCAATAATTTCTAAAAATTTACGCTATATTGCTTTTAATATTCAATTATTATCTAAAATTTTAACTGAAATTCATTTTTAAATCAATTTTTATTACAAAATTCTACTAGAATTCAATTATTCAAATACAAAAATAAATAATTTATTGAATAATTGAATGTTTCTTAAAATTCAATTCTCCTAGAGTATTTTATGAACAAATTTTTAAATAATTAAATTCTTTTGACGAATTTTAATAAACTTTTTAAGAAAAATTACATACATTTTTCGAGAAATTCGATTTAAATATTCGATTTAACAAAATAATTTCAATTGTTCGGATATTCATAAATTAAGTATTAGAAAATAAATACATCAAAAAAATTATTTTCACTTAAAATTCAAATAAACTTTTTCAAAACAATTAATTCTTTTTATTGTTAGTTAAAAGTATGTTTCTTAAAATTCAAATTCTCATAAAGAATTTTATCAACATATTTTTTGCGAAAAACCATTTTTTCGAATAGTAATTTTTGCGAAAAATCATTTTTAAGAAATGTCATCAAAAATTTTCTAAACATATTCTTATTGGTCCAGTGACAAGAAGCATTAATCTCTCTTTAATTTGCGACCAAGAAACAAGAATTTGGTCGAAAATTGTTCGAGTTATGAATTTTTTTTGGACATATTTCGATATTTTCGTTTTTCTGATACGGGCGGGTGGGGACGCTGGCTATCAAAAATATTTTAAACATATTCTTATTGGTCCAGTGACAAGAAGCATTAATCCCTCTTTAATTTGCGACCAAGAAACAAGAATTTGGTCAAAAATTGTTCGAGTTATGAATTTTTTAAAAACTTTTTTTTTAATTTTCGTTTTTCTGATACGGGCGGGTGGGGACGCTGGCTATCAAAAATATTTTAAACATATTCTTATTGGTCCAGTGACAAGAAGCATTAATCCCTCTTTAATTTGCGACCAAGAAACAAGAATTTGGTCGAAAATTGTTCGAGTTATGAATTTTTTTAAAACTTTTTTTTTAATTTTCGTTTTTCTGATACGGGCGGGTGGGGACGCTGGCTATCAAAAATATTTTAAACATATTCTTATTTGTCCTGTGACAAGAAGCATTAATCCCTCTTTAATTTGCGACCAAGAAACAAGAATTTGGTCGAAAATTGTTCGAGTTATGAATTTTTTTTGGACATATTTCGATATTTTCGTTTTTCTGATACGGGCGGGTGGGGACGCTGGCTATCAAAAATATTTTAAACATATTCTTATTGGTCCAGTGACAAGAAGCATTAATCCCTCTTTAATTTGCGACCAAGAAACAAGAATTTGGTCGAAAATTGTTCGAGTTATGAATTTTTTTAAAACTTTTTTTTTAATTTTCGTTTTTCTGATACGGGCGGGTGGGGACGCTGGCTATCAAAAATATTTTAAACATATTCTTATTTGTCCTGTGACAAGAAGCATTAATCCCTCTTTAATTTGCGACCAAGAAACAAGAATTTGGTCGAAAATTGTTCGAGTTATGAATTTTTTTTGGACATATTTCGATATTTTCGTTTTTCTGATACGGGCGGTTTGGGACGCTGGCTATCAAAAATATTTTTAAAATATTCTTATTGGTCCAGTGACAAGAAGCATTAATCCCTCTTTAATTTGCGACCAAGAAACAAGAATTTGGTCGAAAATTGTTCGAGTTATGAATATTTTTAAAACTTTTTTTTTAATTTTCGTTTTTCTAATACGGGCGGGTGGGGACGCTGGCTATCAAAAATATTTTAAACATATTCTTATTGGTCCCGTGACAAGAAGCATTAATCCCTCTTTAATTTGCGACCAAGAAACAAGAATTTGGTCAAAAATTGTTCGAGTTATGAATATTTTTAAAACTTTTTTTTTAATTTTCGTTTTTCTAATACGGGCGGGTGGGGACGCTGGCTATCAAAATTTTTTTAAACATATTCTTATTGGTCCAGTGACAAAAAGCATTAATCCCTCTTTAATTTGCGACCAAGAAACAAGAATTTGGTCGAAAATTGTTCGAGTTATGAATTTTTTTTGGACATATTTCGATATTTTCGTTTTTCTGATACGGGCGGGTGGGGACGCTGGCTATCAAAAATATTTTAAAAATATTCTTATTGGTCCAGTGACAAGAAGCATTAATCCCTCTTTAATTTGCGACCAAGAAACAAGAATTTGGTCGAAAATGGTTCGAGTTATGAATATTTTTAAAACTTTTTTTTTAATTTTCGTTTTTCTAATACGGGCGGGTGGGGACGCTGGCTATCAAAAATATTTTAAACATATTCTTATTGGTCCAGTGACAAGAAGCATTAATCCCTCTTTAATTTGCGACCAAGAAACAAGAATTTGGTCGAAAATTGTTCGAGTTATGAATATTTTTAAAACTTTTTTTTTAATTTTCGTTTTTCTAATACGGGCGGGTGGGGACGCTGGCTATCAAAAATATTTTAAACATATTCTTATTGGTCCAGTGACAAGAAGCATTAATCCCTCTTTAATTTGCGACCAAGAAACAAGAATTTGGTCGAAAATTGTTCGAGTTATGAATATTTTTAAAACTTTTTTTTTAATTTTCGTTTTTCTAATACGGGCGGGTGGGGACGCTGGCTATCAAAAATATTTTAAACATATTCTTATTGGTCCATTGACAAGAAGCATTAATCCCTCTTTAATTTGCGACCAAGAAACAAGAATTTGGTCGAAAATTGTTCGAGTTATGAATTTTTTTAAAACTTTTTTTTTAATTTTCGTTTTTCTGATACGGGCGGGTGGGGACGCTGGCTATCAAAAATTTTCTAAACATATTCTTATTGGTCCAGTGACAAGAAGCTTTAATCCCTCTTTAAATTGCGACCAAGAAACTAGAATTTGGTCGAAAATTATTTAAGGGAAAAATTATTCAATTTTAAACCAAATTTTTATTTCTTGGTCACAAATTAAAGGGGCATTATTGCTCTTTAAAGTGTGACAATTGCATTTTTTTCTATAAACTTTAATAGCTAGTGTACGTTGTTTTTGGGTTGATTGAACCGTATAGGGCCACCGCGCTACTATGTGTGTTGGCGCCTTTGGATTCTTCTGATGGCTGGCGGCCGGCGGGTTGCTTGTTTCACCGAGCTTTTCGCAGAAATGGCTTTTCGCAAAAATGACTATTCGCAAAAGTGCAGTTCGGTAAAATGACATTTGGGGAATAATCATGCGTCCCAATTTTAAAGTTATTTTTTAATAAATAATTTTAAAAATATTAAAACTTTTTCACATCACTGCCCTTCTTTATGATATTTTAGAGTTATTCACAAAAAACTAGCTTAATTTATTTAATATTTTAAGAGAAAAGTGGTCGAAAAAATTAACATTGAATTCTGTAATAATCACATGCTGTTAAATAATTGAATTCTTTCGACGGATTTTAATAATATTTTTAAAAATAATTAAATTTTCCGAGGAATTGAATTAAATGTTTATTAAAAACAATTGAAATTCTGCAATGAGTTTTATTATTTATGAAAATAATTAAATTCCTAAAAAGAATTTTAGTATCTATTTAAGAAAATAATTAAATTTCTGCAATAATTTGTAACTCTTCCAAAATTAATTTTTTTTTGTGTTTTTCTTTTAATTAAAATTCTCCTTTAAATCCATTATTTACAATAATTTTTTAAAAAGTTCTTTGACAATTTTCAAATTCATTTGTTTACAATTTAATTTAACAAAATTTTAATTATTCGGATATTCTGAAATTAAATATTAGAAAATAAAATCATCAAAAAAATTATTTCAAATAAAATTCAAATAAATTTTTTTTTTTAAATTAATTCTTTTTATTTTTAGTTAATTAAAAGTATGAAAAATGCAAACTTTTAAAGATTTTAATATGAAACTTTTCAAAAATTTAATTATTGCTCCAAATTCATGCTATAATGATTTTAATATTCAATTATTATCAAAAATTGTAAGCTAAAATTAATTTTTATTAGAAAATTCTAGGTACTAGAATATTCAATTATTTAAATATACAAAAATAAATAATGTATTGAATAATTGAATGTTTCTTAAAATTGAATTTTCATAAAGAATTTTATCAACAAATTTTTTAATATTATTCCTTTTGACGAATTTTAATAATATTTTTAAAAATAATTAAATTTTCCGAGGAATTGAATTAAATTCTTATTAAAAATAATTGAAATTCTGCAATGAATTTTACTATTTATGAAAATAATTGAATTCCTAAAAAGAATTTTAGTATTTACGAAAATAATTATTGAATCTCTGTAAGAATTTTACTATTTATGAAAATAATTGAATTATTGCGAAGAAATTTATAAAAAAATTTTGTAAATAACTGAATTCCTGCAAAATTGTTATTATTTATGAAAATAATTAAATTTTTGCGTAGAATTTTATTACAAATTTTTTTTAAATAATTGAATTCTTTTGGAAAATTTTATTAAAATAAGAAATATTTAAAATCATTAAATTGTATTAAAATTTTTGAAAGTAATTGTAATTTTTGCCAAGAATTGTATTAAAATTTTTTAATGTAATTGAATTTTGGAGAAGAATTTTAATATTCCTAAAGATAATTAAAATATTGACGAGAATTAAAAAAATTTTTGAACGTAATTTAATTTTTACGAAGAATTTTATTACTTTTGAAAATAATTGATTTTCTGTAACCATTTGGAATTTCTCTAAAATGATCTGAATTATATCGTACAATTTACAAACTTTTCGTCCTTTTTTATCAAATTACCTTTTTTTTAGACCTTTTTTTTAGAAAAAACTGACTTTTACGAACTTGAATCAAATTTACGGACTTTTACGGGATTTACGGACCTAGTTCGAGTTCTGCTATTGCTAAAATTAATGAAAAAACTGTAAATTTCTTGAAAGGGTTTAGTAAAATAGTAAACTACAGTTTGTTCAAAAGTTTTAGCAATAATTCCTTAAAAATAATACACTGAAAAAAATTTGATTTTACCCAGAAAAAAAAATTTTATCTGGAACAACGATAAGTTTCTCTAAAATAGCGAAAGTCTTAACTAAAACATCTAAACATTTGGCTAATCTAGTGAAATTTGTAGCTGCTCCAGGTGAATACTTTTTCCGTGAACTCAAATTACTTGAAAAATATTTACTTGGTTCAACTATAGTTGAACCAAGTAAATTTGTTTAAAATTAGAAACTAGCTAAAAAAAAATTGTCTTCAGCTAAAGAAACTAAAAACAAAACATTTCTTTTTAAAACTTAATAATAGCCTTGAAAAATCCATATAAATGTTTATTCTATACTTTCGTTCCATTCCTCATAATAGAATCGTTATACATTGACCTCCCAGGATGCAACAATATCTGCGAGTCATAATAAAGAGTAAACATGATAATTTGAACAACTTTCCATCTCTAAGAGACGGAGCTTCTCACAAAAGTGTGAAATACTCAGGGTCGAATGTATTTCATCTTAACTCTCGTTTAATTTGCCTAGACGCAAAAGAAAAAGAACAAACTATTTTTTATATTATTATGCTTCTGCACGTAATTTCATTTTCTAAATGCAAAAAAGAAGAGTCTCCAAGTATTTAATTAGGTGTCACTGTAAAAGAGGTGAAAGGATATTAAAATGACATGTGAGTTAAAACATTTAAATATTTGTGGACACTTTCAAATCCTTTGTTTTCAACACGATACAACAGGAGAACGTAAACAATTCTTTTTGTATATATAAATAACTTTTTTATTATGAATATGAAATTTCTTTTTTTTTCCACTCTCGTGACTATAGGCGATTTAGAAAATTCCATTACTCTTTGGGTGTTGCTAAAGTGTTTGTGTACATATATAATTTGTAGTGAGAAAAAAAATAATGAGAAATTTTAAAATTGAACGAAATTTTATAAATGGGAGCAAATAATTGACGCATACGAGTTACGTCTTTTGTTATCGTATTATGAGGATACTGTGTATTATGTTCCGGTGTGTAATTACACAACAATGATCCAGAAGAATAGTTATTATATACGTGGTCGATGTCTACTTTTGCTACTGATACGCTCGGCAAATCTCATTTCATGTGCACGAGCTGAAGCCGCGACTTCCTATCTTCTTCTTCTTCTTATTTCTCCATAGCAAGGATGTAATTTGCGTTTAAGTGCATTTGACTTTCCATCTCTTTTATATGCTTTTCCTGATTCGCTTGATGAGGATTGGCGCGATCATTAAGTCGCCTAATGAAATCAAACGAAAGGGAAAATTTACCATCAAGTTGTTGTATCGTTTTATCGCAAATTGAAAGGAGGATATAATCTGTTGAGATGTAAATTATATGAAAGTGGCTATATTTGAACGTAATTAACGTAATATTAGACATAAAGATGATCTTTATTGATGCGAATACAATTTGCATTTTTTGGAATAGAAATCTGGTTACCCACCTGAAAAAGTTCTATAGAATTGCAAAATTCAATTATTATCAAAAGTAATAAAATTCAATTTGTAAAATTGAATATTATAAATAAATGGGTTTTGAAAATTGTAGACGAACTTTTTTGAAAATTAATTGATTTAAAGAAAAATTCTTAAAAATAATAATTGAATTGAAATGATGAAAATAATTTTGAAGAAGTACAATATTCTTATAATATAAAATAATGATTTTATCAATTAGCCACTTTTAATTATTATAAAACACGAAAAAAATCGAAAAGAAATCGAAAGTTTAATAATTATTAATTCAAAAAAAATTCTAGGTCTAATAACTTTTTATTTTTGCACCCACAAGAGAAAATTTTCTGTTTTTTTTTTCTTATCGATTTTTTCTGACGTTTTTAAAAACTGTTTGTTTTTCGTACGTGGGAAATTAATAAAAAAAAAAAGTATATCTATTCTCGTATTTAGATTGTTTTGAAAATTTCAATCTTTAGCTTCTTAATTGGAAAATTAATTAGAACAAAAATTTAACGAGTTAATTAGATTTTGATTAGACTCAATTAGTACAGAGTAGACATTTCACTTGTGAGTTTGGATTTCTAGAGAAATTATTTAACCTTTTGTAAATAAAGAGATTATTTTGATAGGAAGCTATTATTAGTTATGAGGCACGAAATAGGTCTTAATTAAGAGATACTTTTTTAATTACTTTAATTATTGCATAACAGTAAATAAAAAGTTTCAGTAAAACACTAAATGTCAAAGAAAGTTTACAAGTTTTTGAAAGAAACCTCCTAACTTATTATTACCGTGTATATCTTTTGAAATTATGTAAAATAAATAATTGGTTTTAGGAAAGTATAATTTTTTATCACGAATACATCTAAAATACCAATCTAATATTTTTCTACTGTCTAGGAAGCTGGTCATTTAATGACATTAATTATTTTTAATAATCAAGTAAAAATTAATTATAATGTTTAATTAGATAATGATCAGAAGTGAAAAAATTTAATTTCTAATTGTAAGTTTATTCTAATTTCAATAATTTTTAATATCTACAATTTTTATAAAATTTCCCAAAAAGAATTCAATTATTTAAAAAAAAATTAAATAAAATTGTATGTAAACATTTAACTATTTTCATAAATAATAAAAATTTCACAGGAATTTAATTATTTTCATAAATAATAAATTTTTTTAAATAAGAAATTCAATTATTATTTTCATAAAAAATAATTTAAAGCTCTAGAAAATAATAATTGAATTAAAATGATGAAAACAATTTTGATCAAGTTACAGTAACAATATTCTTATAATATAAAATAATGATTTTATCTCTCGGTCATCTTTAATTATTATAAAACATAAAGAAATCGATCACTCCGAGTCTTCGACTCGCAGCAATCGATATCTTCATGTTTTATAACAAATACTTTTATAAGTTGTTTAATTTAAAAAAGGTTTGAATTTCAAAATTTTTGAATGTCTTAATTCCTGTGGAAAATTCTGTTCCAAAAATAAGATTAAAAATAGGAATTGTGCAAATATTTTTCTTCTTTTTCTAAAACAAAATAATAATTTTGTTAAAAAAATTGTGATTCATAAACAAAAATAATGCAAAATAAATAAATTTTCCATTTCTTTATCACAGTTGTTTAACAATTTTCTAATTTTGTTCAGAAGTAAAGAACAAACATCTGCATAATTTTAATTTGAAAAAACATAATATTTAACAAAATTTTAGTCTTTTAATGAAAAAAAGTGAAAAAATTTCTGATAATTTCTATTTGTCATTACAATTTTGAATTAATTAAAAATCAAAATAATTATAACATAATAATATACAATCTATCTAAAGTTAACAAAAAACAAAAGTATAAACAAAAGACAACTTCAAATTGTAAGGGACAGAAAAAGTGAATGAATGGAAGAACATTCCAATTATTATAGTTAATAATTAATTTTATAATATAAATATAGAATTTTATTAAATTTTTTAAAAATAATTGAATTGTGAAGAACTGTTTAATTATTTATAAAGATAATTGAAATTTTGAGGAGAATTTAAAAAAAATGTTTAATATAATTGGATTTCTGCGAAGAATTTTATTACTTTTGAAAATAATTGAATTGTGAAGAACTGTTTAATTATTTATAAAGATAATTGAAATTTTGAGGAGAATTTAAAAATTTTTTAATATAATTGGATTTCTGCGAAGAATTTTATTAAAATTATTTTGGAAAAAATTGAATTATTTTTTAGAATTTTATGGGAATTTATGAAACTAATTGAATTCTTGTGAAGAATATTATTTTTAATTGAATTCTTGAGCAGATTTTTTTCCGTTTCTAGAAGAAATTGAATTCTTTCGACGAATTTTAATAAAACTTTTAAGAATAATTACATTTTTCAAGGAATTCAATTAAAATTGTACTAAAAGTAATTGAAATGCTGCAATAGGTTATCTTCTCTTGATTATTTTCGAAAAATCTAAATAAAATTCTTTAAAAGAAGTTAATTATTTTTAATAGAATGTAAAGAAATTTCAATTATTTCAAAAATTTTCAATTATTTGTTTATAAAAATTCAATTATCTTGAAACAACAGAATTGAAAATTTTCAAAAATCTTATTTTTCAGAATTTTCAAGAAAACTTTGCAAAAATTCAATTTTATTAAAAAAATTTAAGTGTGTATCTTTTTTTAAATTAACTAATAAAAGTTTTAATTATTAATCTTCATATTAAGAAACATGAATACATTAGAATGTGACTCTTTATAAAATTCAATTATTTATCAATTTTTAAATTATAATATTTTGAGAATTCGATTTGTTAAAAAGTTTTTAATGAAATTCTTTAATAAATTTTATTATTTTCAGTTGAATTTCACAAAATTTCTAATAATTTGATAATTTTTTAAAATATATTTACATATTATATTCGAATCAGTGACTGATTTTTTACTATCAAATTAATTATTTTTAACTAATTCAAATTTTGAGAACAGTATAAAAAACAGTATAAAAATTTTTGTTTATCTATAAAAATTGAATAAAAAAAGAGATTTTTTAAAAACAAATTAAAATAATAAAACTTTTTTTAATTTGGTGAAAAAGTTCCCGGTTTGGCATTAAATTTCTGGCTTATTCCCGATCAAATTAAATTCCCGGTTTTTCCGATTAGTAGACACCCTGAATTTATAATAATTTGTAGTTATTCCAAATAAAGTTTTTTTCCGTATAATATTATAAATTTATAATAACTTTAATAACTTAAAAACTTAAAAACTTATAACTTTAACTTAACTTTTTTAACTTTATTTTTTTATTTTTCTTTTTTTTTCTTTTTTTACGTCATTGTAAATTAATATTCTAAATCTTATTATAAATATTATATAAATATACAATAGAATCATTCAAACATAATCATATTTATATTAAAATGAACTTAAATTTTTCCCCAGTTTAATATGAAAATAATTTCGAAATTAGTTGTCTCGAATAATAATTAATTGATGCTCGCTTTCAGAAGTTATGTCTTATAAGAAGTAGAAATATTGTAAGTAGATAAGGAAGTTGTGATAAGACACTAATTGTCCTAGCATAGCGGAGACTTGTAAATCGTTGTCCTTGATTACTTCGGACAAGTATTGCCAGGTTCTGTCATTTTAATTGTATAATGTGCAGGTATTTAGTACGGAGACATGCCAAGTTCCTTGACGTCGTCGGAGCACATAGAAGTATAGTAGCCTAATTCGCGACTAGCTTGAATTGTAGAGAATGAGGGTGGTTACTTGGAACGGTGAGGGGGCACGGGGAGAAAAAGGAAGGAAGTTGATGATAAACTCCGGTAAAACACGAAAACGCTGTAAACTTTCTCCGATAATGGCCGACATCAAACCAATTTCGCGCCCGCGTCATTTACCCGATATAACGGGTTGACGACAACGACAACGACAACGACAACGACGAGCGACGATTCATGTTTGTAAAAGAGTAGAGAAACTTGTCATTGATTTCAGTTTTCAGTTTTAATTTTTCATACATTTCTATCTCTCTCTGACATAGTAATTAAAAACTATATATGGGTGATTACGTATGTAGCAAAACTAATTACAAACATTTTTTAAGTCATATTTAAACATTAATTCTGTTTATACAAACATTTCCACTTTTTAAAGTATAGGAAGAATTTATTTCAGAAAAGAATAAACAGAAAGTTTCTTACAATTTCTGACTTTCGTTCTTCACCTGCTGAAAATTAAAAGCTTCCATCTGCTCGACATCATATACTCTCGTCAAGTAAAGAGTCGATACTCTTTTTAAATTAAATTTCAACATCGAAAAATCAAAAATGCTATTTTAATTTTAATCACTACAAATAGTTTTCAATTCTTTAAATTCTTTCATTTTTTTCCATAAATATGTAAATATTTTATTCAAATCATTTTTATTTTTTATTTTTTTTGGCAATATTAGTATTCTCTTATGGTAATTTCACTTTCTCTGTATGTTCAACGGGTGACCTCAAATTTCACACGAGATGAACCGTAATCAGTGTGTGTATATAACGTGTGTCTGTGCGATTTTTGACATCAAAGAGGATGAGACCAGTGGAAATTCTCAGTTCACAAGTTTTTTTTCCCTTTCTTTCTTCGTTTTTTAATCATGACGTAACGTTTACTCGTAACGAAGTTTTTACGACTTTAAAGCTTTGCACTCGTTTTGCAGCTCTCGTAAAAAGAGCTAAACCCACCATTTGTTAATTGGAAGAAAAAGCTTGCCACTTTTGATTATAGATCTTTGTTCACACTGTTGGGTCGATGATTACCCGTGGTTTTGTTTTTCTTTTTCGAAAATCTGTAGCGCAGCATCCGATCATAAGTTTCGGGATAAAAACTCCAGATTTTCTTTCTTTTCTCTAAAAATAGTATCATTACTAATTTTTTTTTAGAGAAGTAGCAAAGAATGACTATTAGGTTTCATGCCTGATAATTTTTAGTAATTGAAACAAAATTAAAGAAACTAAAAGCCTTTCTGTTTATATACAAAATTATTGAGAAACAAAAAGTGGGTCAATTGTAATAAAAATAAGAAACAAACAAATATTTACCAGGCAATGATAACATAAGAGCGTAATAGAGCAATGCTCTTACATTCTAAATTTGTAATAGACATGTAATACGCCTTATAACTTTCACGCGCAATTGAGGAGAAGGAAGAAACTAAAACTCCACGACGACGCCTTCCTAAAACAAACATATCGTTAAACTGCCAGTAAAAATCAAAGACCACATCTTTAGCGAATCTAGGAAATTCATTTATCAATCAAAACCAACAGTACGACATTCAGTGTGACACCATGCGGATTGATCGACTTTAAATACATGGAAATGACCGTTTCTGCACAACTGGGTCAGGGACCCATCTATCACTTTTATCAATAGAACTAATGTTTTTATCTCTCTCAATCACAAAATACGAGATAGTAAATAATTCGATCTGAAAATTTTTGCATAAATCGATCTTCAATAAAAAAAAAATTTCCTAATTTAACGTTTCATTGCAATTTAAATTTCCATTTGGTAATTTATTTTTCCCCCGACCTATACACACACTCAAAAATCTGTTCTATATATTATATTTTTGTCCGTCTCTACAAAGGTCATTTATTTTTCCTTTTTTTTTTTGACCATCGAGAAATTTATTTTTCAGTTAAAATTTATTTTTATATCTATGCTAGGTCATTTACTTTTTTTTATTTAAAAGCCTCACGAGTTTTACATTCAAATTTGATTTATCTCCCTTGCAAGGGAAAACCACTATTTCATGAAAAATTCAAAATTTCTCCCTCGTCGATCAAAGCTCGCACACATCAATGTAATTAATTCAATTTTTCCTTTAAAAATTCTGGGCCACCTTCATTTTATTCACTCTTGTTGTACAAAAATGGAAATTTTTCGAAATTATTTTTAAAGATGAAACATTTTTTTTTTTGGGAATTCATCTTAAATTAAGAAATGAAATTTTTCATTTCGTATTCCTAGTTTATACACTAAGAAAAAAAGTTTTCCTTAATTTAAAGCATTCAGTTTCTTAGATTCGTTTTGTTTCATTCAAAATAAATTTTCCTTTCAAACAAAAAGGGACGTTTTGATTGAAAGAAACTTTTTTTGATTTAAACTTTCTTTTATTCAAACAAATTTTCTTTTGAAAAAGAAATTTATGTCCTTAATTTAAAAATAGGAAAATTTCATTATACAAATTAATTGATTTTTAATAAAACAAATTTTTGTTAAATCATAGAAATTCTCTTGAAATTAAAAAAATTTTCTTTGAATTAAAGAAATTTTCTCTAAATTAAAGAAGTAAAGCAAAATTTTTTATTTTGTACTTTCAGTTTACACTTAACAAAAAAAGTTTTTATGAAAATCAAGAAATCAGTTTCTTAGACTCATTTTGTTTCATTCAAAATAAATTCTTCTTTTAAACAAAAAGAGGATTTTTGATTGAAAGAAACTTTCTTGTTATAAACAACTTTTTTTTTTTATTCAAACAAATTTTCTTTTAATTCAAGAAATTCAAGTCTTTAATTAAAAAAGGAAAATTTCTTTGAATCAAAGAGATTTTCTTAAAATTAAATGCTTACCTTTGAATCAAATTTTCCATTTTATATTTCTAGTTTACACCCAACAACAAAGTTTTCATGGAAGTAAATAAATCAGTTTCTTAGACTCGCTTCGTTTCATTCAAAATAAATTTGTTTTCTAACAAAAAGAAGATTTTTGATTCAAAGAAAATTTCCTTGATTTAAAGAAATTTTCTTTGGATACAAGAAATTTAATTCTTAAATTTAAAACAATTTTTTTGCTTTAAATTAAAAAACAATTTATTTGTTTAAAAGTTTTTAAATTTAAAACAAAAAATTCCAAACAAAAATAATTTCTGGGGAAAATAATTTTGAAAAGTAACTTTTTTTGCGTAAATGTTTAATACACCCGCAGAAAAAATTCCATTGTTTCAAAGAAATTTTGTTTGATTTTAACTTTTAAGAAATTTCTGCATAGGGTCAAAGAAAAATTTCTTTGAATTAAAGAAATTATTTCATTATTTTTTTTTTTTTTTTTTGACTAAATAAAAAATATTTCTTTGGTTTTAGGAAATGTTTCATTTGAATCAAAGAAATACTTCTTTTTAATTATTTTTAATAGACCAAGTTATTTATATAAAACATTTAAAAACTATTTTTGTTATAGAAGCAATTTAATTCTTCTTTTAATTCAAACAAATTTTATTTTTCTAATTTAGAAAGTTATTTGAGAAAATCAAATTCTTTGTTTCAAAGAAATTTTTTTTCTCGGTGTGCAATGTTCAATGTATCAAGAGCTGACGTAGTTTGTTATTACAAATGATTATTTCCAGTTTCGCAATGTGAATCCTTAATCGGAAATATGCGTCGCGCGCCAAGAGTCTCCGGAATCGGAACTCTAGATTTGCAATTTAAACCTCGAACGTCAGAGTTTTCACCACGTCAAGAGGCGATGTGTAAGAGCGGACGACTCACAAAGTGAAATCTTGACACCCAACACAGTTGCATTCCTCCGACGTGTTTCCTGTTAAACTTTGGCATCTTGATGCGTTTAAGGATGAACCCAAGCAGGTTTAATGAAATTCTCCATGTTACCAAATTCTAGCGAATTAGAAACACTTCAAAGCAAAAACTTCGTTCATAAAAAAAAAAGTGTAAAATCCCCTTTCATTCTATTTTAATTCCCAACTCGTTTTTTTAACCAGTATTCAAAAAATTATTTAAAAATTATTTAAAAATTAAAAAATATCTAAAAATTATTAAAAAATATTTTTAAATTATCTTGTTTTAAAATACCCTACTAAATTATTTAAAAACGACTCTTCTAATTAATCCAATCAAATTAATTTATTAATTAATTATAATTACTTTCGTGAAAATCGCGTTGAAATTCCTCTATTCAAAAATAATACCCATCTCACATCTTTTGTGTATAGAAAAATATTTATTTTCACCGCCGAAAATTTTTAGAGCGCATTATTTCCTCTTTTCATTAAAAAATATTCTCCGGTTGAAAAAAGTAAAGGGAAAAAGATGCAGGCGGAAAATTTATAGTTGCCTAAGTAGAGTCAGTAAAACGAAATAATGCAGCCTCTGTTTATGATGTTACATAAAGCATAATAATAATAATAATTTCAAACTCCCCCCTCTGGAAACCATTTACTGTTAATGAATTCAAGGTTTTATGCGAAAATGTATATTCCAGATCTTTTTTCTTTTCTTTTTTTTTTTCTTTAAATTTCGGACAAAATGACATCGTCAAATTCTTCAATTAGCGTTGACAACTGAGTAAAGTTTCTTTCTCTAACTATCTATATAATTTTCTTACAACGCTTGGCAATTAGACACTTTAAAACTCGCTCTAAAGTGACAGTTGCAACAGTAAAACTTCAAAGACGTATACGTACAAAGTACAAATAAAAGTTAATTTGATAACAAGAGCCAAAAAGATGATGATGATGAACCGCAAGGAAAAAGAGAAATCTTTTCATTTAAATTAAAATCACTATAATTTACACATAGAGAAAAGGTATATTTGTCTCACAGCCAAAAGGGAATTTTATTTGTTACGAATAAATTTTATTTGATTCAAATGAAAATTTATTTGTGTGAAATAAATTTTATTTGGGTCGAATTAAAATTCTATTTCCGCCCCAAAAAAGGGGGCGGTATCAATTGCCAACAATTCAACTGTATACAGAAAAACTGCATACAGTATAGTTTAAAATTTTTAATTGAAAGTACTTTACAATTTTTATTTTAAATTATAGTTCCTTTAAAATAAAAATCACCATTTTAAGAGATATTTCCACTTTTTAGAGTTTTAGACAATAAGGGGGAAATGGAAACAAACATATAGAAACGCTTTTATATTCAGGCGTCCATTCAAAAAAAGGAATTTTATCTAAACAATTCACTTTCACACAGTTAATTGATGTTTTTTTCCAAAGTCATTCTACTTCGAGTATCTTGACTTAAACTTTTTTTTCTACTTTTTCTTTTAATTCTTCTGAGAAAAGTTTCTTCTCCAGAGATAATAAACAAAGACTCAATATTTCACCTTATTTTCATTCATTTTTCGTACGGAAGCGGATACGATTAACAAAACCAATAGAAAAAAAAGTGTTTGAAAAACAAAAGAAATGTAACATCAACTCGAGTTATCCTGATCTTTCACACATAATCGCATGATTTTTCCCTTCAACGAGAAGAAGTGTCTATTTTTACGTAATATATTTATTTTCTCTCTATATATTTTTTTTCTATATATTTACGATACTTACAATTTACAATGTTTAAGTTTACACAATAATTTCCAATAAAAATATATAAACATCTCTCACCAATCAAATTATTTTCAAAGTAAATAGAATTTTTCTATATATAATTCAACAGAAAGGAAATTCTTCAAATAAAATATAAAATAAACACTTTTCTCATTATTTAAAAGAAGTAAAATTTTTATTTCAACTTCTTTCAATATAAAGTGAAAAATTCATCTCCCAATATTAGATTACGTAATAAAAAGTGTTAGCAATAAAAGACTTATAAAATTTTACCGTTTAGAACTTCACTTAATTACTATTCGAGACGTTAAAAAAAGTAATGTGCTATTATAATTTACTTTTTATTGAATATTTATGCTTTTGGTGATTGGATCTCAATTTTTTGTTATTAATTTTTTCCCTTTCATTCTTATATTTATTTTTATCAAGTAAAAAATCATTTCTCGTAACAGTTTCTTTCTTTTGTAAATTACTTTTATTGCGAGTAAATTTTATTAATATATTATTAATATTTTATTAATAAAAAAATCCGCAATTAAACTTTCTCAAAAAATTAATTCCACAGAATTGTTAGTTAAAAATATGAAAAATTGAAATTTTCAAAGATTTTAATCTGAAACCTTTTCAAAATTCAATTTTTTCTAAAAATTCGTACGATAACGCTCTTAATATTCAATTATTATCTAAAATTTTAACTCAAACTCATTTTTAAATCAATTTTTGACAAAAAAATTGAAATAAATCATGCATTACAAAATTAAATTTTTCTTAAAATTGAATTCTCATAAAGAATTTTATCAACAAATTTGTTCAGTATTGGACTTCAAATTGTAAACGTATCTCTTTTTGAAATTCACTACAAATTGAGTTAATCCCTTATTTTCAAATTTGAACACGTTTTGGGAAAATATTATTTTATAACCAACAGCTGCATATTTTTTCTAAATTGTATTTTCTTTAAAAACTAATGTCGAAAGCAATTTACTCAAAGATTAACAAATCTGCAGCAAATAGTTTATTGCACTACCTCTTTTCCTGACCATCAGTCCCACGATCCCAATCGTCAACTTAAGCTTTTTACTACCTTTGGCATTGTCACCCTTGCCCACGCCTCCACTTTCCCACTCCAAAAATTATCTCCAATCAAATTGCAAAATTGTTCATCCCCAAATTTTCGTTATTGAATTTACACGTCATTCTGTTACCTGTTAAGAAGCTAAACTCAGATATACATGTACTGTCGAAAGAAATAGATCTCGCTACATCTATTTCCAACCAATTATAAAACACTTCAATAATGTAACATTTCAATTTCAAATTCATAATTAAAGATAATTATTTAAAACAAGTTGTTTCGTTTACTTTAAATACCAAAATAATTATCAAACTTTTCTGAATAAATAAAATTCAGAAACCGTTCGTTAAAACAAACGTGCGGAATTAACAAAATTTTTAAAAACAATTAAATTCTTGTAATGAATACTATTATTTATGAAAATAATTGAATTTTGCAATGAATTTTACTAAAATCCCTGAAAATAATTGAATGTTGTATCAAAATTTTGCTAATCAATTATAAAGATAATTGAAATGTTGAAAATTTTTATTAAATTTTTCGAAAATAATTGCTGTGAAAAAAGTTTTTAATTTTAAAAATAATTGAATTCTTTTAATAAATATTGTTATTTATTAAAATAATTGAATTTGGCAATGAACACCAAAATTAAAAAAATTTTTATGAATTCTAAAAATTAAATTTTTTTCAACTTTCTCAAAAAAATTAATTCGACAGAATTGTTAGTTAAAAATATGAAAAATTCAAATTTTCAAAGATTTTAATCTGAAACCTTTTCAAAATTCAATTGATTCTAAAAATTTACGCTCTAATGCTTTTAATATTCAATTATAATCTGACATTTGAACTAAAATCCATTTTTAAATCTTTTTTTATGAGAAAATTCTACTAGAATTCAATTATTTAAATAGAAAAATAAATAATTTATTGAATAATAAAATTTTTAAGAAATATTATAATTTTAAGGAACTTGATTAAAATTGTATTAAAAATAATTGAAATTCTGCAATGAGCTGTATTATTTATCAAAATAATGGAATTACTAATAAGAATTTTATTATTTACCAAAATAATTAAATCCCTGTAAAAATTTTATTATTTATGAAAATAATTGAATGATTGCGAAGAAATTTATAAAAAAAATTTGTAAATAATGAAATTCTTGTGAAATTTTTATTATTTTTTAAAAATAATTAAAAATTTGAGTAGAATATAAATTAATTTTTTTTTTAAATAAATGAATTCTTTTTGGAAAATTTTATTAGAATAGTAGAGATACCTATTAAAAATCATTCAATTGAGGAAAATTTTTGAAAATAATTGAAATTTTGCCACGAATTTTTTATTAAAATTATTGAAAATAATTGAAATCCTACAATCATTTGTAATTTCTTTAAACTTATCCAAATTATATCGTACAATTTACGTACTTTACGGACCTTTTTTTAAAAAAAACGGACTTCTACGGACTTCAAGCAAAGTTACGGACTTTTACGGAATTTACGGACCTAGTTCGAGCCCTGCAATAAAAGTAATTAAAAGAAGAATTATTTCGAAAAATATTTTCCGCTTAATAAAAATAAATAAGAGTGAAAAGAAGAATAATTAATATTTATTAATATTCTTATTTAACTATTTATTAATATTTAAATTCATTTATCAATATTTTTTCAATTCACACTTTTCTAATCCAAACATATTTAAATTCAAGTGAATCATACACTTCTCTGTGTCGGATCTGATTTTCCAATCGGGTTTCAGAGCCTCTGATGTTATTTTATTTTTTTTCGAAGATAATCATATATATTAACCGGTTACGGCAGGAGAAACATGAATTAAATAATCCTCTATTGGTTGTAAGAAAAGTATTTTGAATATGCTTCTAATACGCCCATCGAGTGATTAACATACATTCTTGAAAGCGAGCTTCATCTTCAGGGGCACCGATCAATCGGCACTTTCTCTTGCGGAACCTGATTCGTGGGAGCTTCACGAACCAATACCATCATAAGAAGCAATATCAAATGCTAATCTCCAACTATAAATAATAAATATAATTTTCTGTCACATTTAGATTTTATTTTCAGTCAAGGCAAGTGTTAAATCTTCAATTTTAATTGACTTCACTTTCACAATTAAAATTTTCCTAACAATTTGAGGAATTCAATATTATAACTATAAGAATAAATTATGTGGGAAACTAGTCCTGATTATTAATAATTATATTCATAATAGACTGAAAATAAACCCCAACTAATGTTTAAAAAGAAAATCTACAAATAATTCAAAAGCGGATTGTAAATTTTCGAATTCAAATAATTTTAGTTAATAATTTAATATTATAATGTCCAATTTAAACCATAAATTCCTTTATAATAATAAATTAATGTCTATTCAAAATATAAATCCCTTAATAATAATAATATATCAACGTCTATTTAAATTACAAATCCCTTAATAATAATATTTTTTATTTACAGATTTGAAAAAAATGATAATCCACATTCACTCTAGATAGGAGAATAATTATAATTTATAAGTAATAAAATAGCAAATAAATTGAATAGACTTGAAAATTTAGTGGATCTTTAAATCATCAACGATTGAGAATCTCTCGCATCGTTAAAGAATGAGTGCGGATGTGTTTGCCATTTCCCTTTTATTGATAGAAAAATATAAATCATTCACACATTACTGCAGTTTGTTATGGATTACACGAGGTCAATTCAAGTGGAGGAAAATTTTATCGACTTTTTATTGCATAGATATAAAAATTGACAGTAAATCTGTCTTTAAAAGGTCGACTTACAAAAAGCTTGAAAAAATGTATTCTCGCACTGTGAGTGAATCACACTAAAAAATCCATCCTCAACATATTCGAAATATTATTCGCAATTTTTAAATTAAAATTAAGTGAAATATTTTAATAAGAACCTACAATAGTTAAATAATGTATTATTATTACAGAAATATTTTACATTTATTATTATTTATTATTGTTGTAATTATTTTTATTATATAATTAATTCAAAAATGTAATTAATAGAAATCAGAATTTTTTTCACTTCTTTTCATTAAAAGACTAAAATTTTGTTAAATATTATGTTTTGTCAAATTGAAATTATGCAGATTTTTGTTCTTCACTTCTAAACAAAATTAGAAAATTGTTAAACAACTGTGATTAAGAAATAGAAAATTTATTTATTTTGTATTATTTTTGTTTATGAATCACAATTCTTTTTAACAGAATTATTAATTTGTTTTAGAAAAAGAAGAAAAATATTTGCACAATTTCTATTTTTAAATTTAATTTTTGGAACAGGATTTTCCACAAAAATTAAGACATTCAAAAATTTCAAATTCAAACCTTTTTTAAATTAAACAACTTACAAAAGTATTTGTTATAAAACATGAAGATATCGATTGTTGCGAGTCGAAGACTCGGAGTAATCGATTTCTTCATGTTTTATAATAATTAAAGATAACTGAATGATAAAATATTATTTTATGTTATAAGAATATTGTTACTGTAACTTCATCAAAATTGTTTTCATCGTTTTAATTCAATTATTATTTTCTAGAATTTAAAATTATTATTTATGAAAATAATTGAATTTCTGTAAAATTTGTATTATTTATGAAAATAATTAAATGTTTGCAAACAATTTTATTAAAATTTTTATTCAATAATTGAACTCTTTTTGGAAAATTTTATTAATCATTGAAATTAAAATAATTTTTGAAAATAATTGAAATAAGGACAAGAATTTTTTTTGACATTTATGAAAATAATTAAACTTTGGAGAAGAATTTTGTTATTTCTAAAGATAATTAGGATTTTTACGAGAATTGTTTCAAATTTTTTAACATAGTTGAATTTTATAAGAAAAATTTTATTTTTTTTTTAAATAATTGAATTTCTGCAATTATTTGTAATTTCTCCAAAATTGAATTTTTTTTAGTGTTTTCAACAAAAATTTAAATTAGAAAAAAATGTTGCCAAGAGTACAATTTTAAATACATTTTCTCGAAAGAATATAATTATTGAAAAAAAAATTGATAAAATTCTTGAAATGAATTCAATTATTTTTCAATTTATTTTTTTTAATACTTGCCAAGAATTCAATGATTTTCATTACATGGACAATTTAATTATAAATTATTTCTAAAAATAAATGAAGTCTTGAATAGAATTTAAACAAATAAATAATTAAATTTTTGCAAAATTTTTAAAAATAAGTGAATTTTTGAGAAGAATTTTATTAAAATTGTATTTAAAATAATTGAATTCCTGTGAAAAATTTACTATTCATTGATATTATTGAATTCTTTTGAAACATTTTTTTTTAAATTTAATTTTCAGTGGAATTTAATTAAAATTGTATAATTATAATAATTGAAGTCCAGCGAAAATTTCATTATTTTTAAAAATAATTGAATTCTTGAATTGAATTTTATTAAAAGTTTTTTTAATAATTGAACTCCTGTGGAAAATGTAATTATTTTTCTCAGAGAATTTTAGAAAAATTTAAAAAAAAATAAGTTAATTTTTTAGAAGAATTTTATTAAAATTGTATTTAAAGTAATTGAATTCCTGTGAAAAATTTACTATTTATTGATAATATTGAATTCATTCAATAAATTTTTTTAAAAATGTTTAAAAATAATTTAATTTTCAGTGAAATTCAATTAAAATTGTATTTAAAATAATTCAATTCCAGCGAAAATTTCATTATTTTTAAAAATAAATGAATTCTTGAATTGAATTTTATTAAAAGTTTTTTAAATAATTAAACTCTTGTGAAAAATTTAATTATTTTTTTAAGTAATTGAATTTTCTTGGAAAATTTTTGCAAAATTAAAAAAAAATAAGTTAATTTTTGAGAAGAATTTTATTAAAATTGTATTTGACATAATTGAATTCGTGTGAAAAATTTACTATTTATTGATATTATTGAATTCTTTCGATGAATTTTAAAAAAATGTTTAAAAATAATTCAATTTTCAGTGGAATTTTTGTATTCTATTATTTTTAAAATTGATAATTTTATTTTAAAAAAGGTAGTAAGAAGTTAGCCGCGCGAATTGTTGCTGCTTATCATTATAATAATAATCCTATTAATTTTTGTATAAATAATTAATCCTATTAATAATTACTTAACCAATTAAATTTAATAATTTCTACAATTTATCATTTGCTTTTTATTTCTTTAATTTATGTTATGTTTCCACAAAAAAATACTGGCAAATTTTTGTATACTTTCACTTTCACATAAATTTGCAAACTTTTTTTATTAAATTTTAACAGTCGACGAAATTTTTCTCCACTTTCTTTTTTATTCTCTTTGAATTCGCGTACTTTGAAATTTTATTATAATTTTTATTAGTTTTAAAAATTATGATTTCCCTGTTAATAATAACTTTTACTGTTCACCAACATTTCATTAAAAAACGATGAACTTTCAGCGAGTAAAATTGAATACAATGTCTTAAAAAATAAAAAATATAAAAATAAACATATGTTGAAATATGTTCTTTAACATCTTTCTTTTACTAACTTTTGCCAGTCTTAAAACAATTCCTCACACTATTTTTCCAAGAAAAAGAATCGTACTAGACACCTCTTCATTCGTATATAATTGTCTAGAAATCTCGATGGAAATAGCAATATTTATTTCAAAAAAAATATTCATTGCACATAAAAGTATACGGAATTTTTTGCCATAATTGTCTATGTTAAATTCAGAGGAAAAAATCACTTTACTTGCGATGTACATTTTTTTTATCTCAGAAATAAAAATGACTTTTTACATCAAAAGCTAATATACTTGTCATTGATATTTTACAATATCTAACTCGATGTGTGTGAATATTGTGAAAGAGGAGAGAAAAAAAAATGATGTTTTTCACACAAATAATATAAAAAGGCCAATATATTATTGCCACATTCATCCCGCCTTTTGCAGCGTATTTCTTGTATAAGCTCGACATTGTCGTGGGAGAACAACGCAAGTGGGTTTTTTTTTCTCTCTTTCTTTTTCCACCAAAACCAACTACCTTCGACAAGTGACTTGTAAATTTTCCAACTTTTCCATAGAAAGTGGTAATAGAGGATAATCCCCATGGGTTTCTGGGAAATCGAAATATTTGAAATCCACCAATGGCGGATTGTCTGGAAACTAGTATCGACCTTTCGATATTTTCTACGATATGATTCGGCCTTCAACGTCCCAACGCGACTTTCGACTGCTTTACGATATCGGAAAAGCATTAGGAATGAAAATTGTCCTTTTACGTATTTTCGGATTAAATTTAAATAAATGCTATTTCGATTTATTTATTTTCACTCTCGCTCCAAATATCTTTTTCTCTTCAATTCAACAATTTTTTTGTGTTAATAGATTTCTTATTTATCTCTCTATCAATCTGTCTCTCTATCTCTCTATCTCTCTATCTTTCTTTCTTTCTATCTTTCTATTTATCTTTCTATTTATCTATCTATTTATCTTTCTATTTATCTATCTATTTATCTATCTATTTATCGGTCTATATTTCAGGCATCACAGAATCTTTTTTCTATAAAATAGGTGAGAAGGTGAATTTTTTCCGAAAATAGGTAACAAAAAGGTAACAAAAAAATTGCATAAAAAATTGACGTCTAAAGTGAGTAATTTGTACTTAATTAATTGAATTTATTTTCCAATAATTGAATTCAAATTAATTTAGCTATTTTAATATTTGGACAATTTTACAATTGAGTCGATGAATCTTTAGAATTTCGACAATTTTAAGTTTCAATTGATTTAATTTCAGTCTGATTAAAATTAAAATAAGTTGAAATTTAGATAAATTGAAATTTTTATGAATTAAATTTAAAAAACAATAAAAAAGTGCAGTACTGAATTTGTTTTGATCGAACAATAAAAATTAGAAAGAAATAAAAGTTGGATAACTTTTAATTACATTAAAATTTGAATAAAATTGACATTTTTATCAATTGAAATTAAAATCGAATAAAAATAAAAATTGAAATTCTAATTGATTATTTTTTAAATTTAAATAGATTAAAAATTTTGATAAATTAAATTTTAACTTCATTAAACTTATATACAAAAAAATGGAGATTTTAAGTAATTTTATCTTTTCTTAATAATTTCTAAATAACTCTTAATAATTGGAAATATTAAAAAGTTAAAATTTATTGATAGGAATGACAATTTTTTATTAACAAAAATTTAAAATAAATTAAATTTCAATTAATTGAAATTTAAATTCTTTGAAATACGAAGCAAGTTTTGTCCTTAAAACTCTGAATATTTGAATTAACACAAAATTTATTTATTTATTTGTCAAATTTAATTTTTATTATATTAATTGAGCCATGATTGAAGAAAACAATATTTATAAAATTTGAAAATGTTAATTTATGTAGATCTTTAAGTTTTATTGAAGTCGTTAATTGTTTAAAAAATTTATACTAAAAAAATGTCGTTCATTAAAACGTTTAAAATTTTTAGAACATAGAAAGTTTACAAAAACTATAAGTCTATTTTTAAAACTATTTTTCGTAATATCGAAACATTATTTTTTATCTATAAAATACAGAATTCATAAAAATTATGTTTACAAAATAAATAGTTTATCAGGTTTTGTTTAATATTGTTCTTAAAATGTAAATAAATAAAAAAATTGAAGTTAAAATAAATGAATTTGTAATTTACGAACATTAGAATAAACAAATTTTATAAAAATTATGTTTAGAAAAAACAGTTTATCAGGTTTTGTTTAATTGTTCTTAAAATATAACAAAAGTTATAAGTTATAAGTTATAAGTTATAAGTTATAAGTTATAAGTTATAAGTTATAAGTTATAAGTTATAAGTTTGAAATAATTAAACTTTAGATTGATTAAGATTAGAATTTGAAATTTATATATTATTTAAAATTCGCGAAAAATTTACAAAACGTGTGAAAATTACCGAAACAGGTAAAATAGGTGCCAGAAGTTAAAAAGTGGTGAAAAAAGTCTAAAAAATTGACAATCTGTGATCCCCGATATTGATAAAAATATTTCCCATTCGCAATAAAACGATAAATAAATTTTATTTCAAAATTAAATTTTTAATACTCCTCTTCTATAAGTTATTTCTATAAAATTTTTCTAACAAAAACATTTCCATAACACTAAATACATATTTAACGACAGAAATAATTTCCAAGTACCATTAAAAATCTATTTTTAAAATTAAATTCATCTGCATCTGCACTTTCTCGATTTAAACCATAAAAAACAGAAAATTGAAATTTTAAAGGACTAAACAGTACCATTCGCTTTTTTATGCAATGATTTTTTTATTGCTTTTTTTATTATTTTATTTTTACTTTTTTTCCCTCATCTCATTTTATTTTACTTCCAAGAAAGTTTTTTTTTCGAAAAAGAATATTCAAATAGAAAACAAATAAAAATTTGTAACT
This sequence comes from Leptopilina heterotoma, assembly GCF_015476425.1. Lineage (NCBI taxonomy): Eukaryota > Metazoa > Arthropoda > Insecta > Hymenoptera > Figitidae > Leptopilina > Leptopilina heterotoma. The sequence goes on from NW_025111110.1 coordinate 180,188, forward strand.
TTGGTTGCACAAAAATGAAATTAGAAAAAAATCGAATACAATAACAATCGTCATACTTCTTGAAAAAAGTCATTTGAATATGTCGAAGAAAAAGAGAAAATTTCTTCGAGTCTTAAATAGTCGTTTCGTCGAAGAACCAAAAGAATGTTTAACGTTAATATCATAACTTATGATATATCGCTGTCATAATATACGCACATTTATTTATGATATATACTCAAAACCAACTAATTGTCATCTATAAAATATGAAAAGTTGTATATTTATTCCTTTTTTCGAATGATCAACAAATGAGTGTAATTATTTCTTTTACCAATTACTGCCTTTTCTTATTTTTCATGTAACCTTGCAATAAACCAACAAGTTTACGACAATCCATCATTCACTTTAAATCCATTTGTGTGTGCGATTTTTTTATCTCGTCCAGGTGTGCGCATTTACCATAATCTCGTTACCGGTAAAATTCAATATAGTACTTCAATTGCAATTTTCAAGCCAGCAGAACGTGCGCCAGTGATTTCACCCATCTCGCGAGAAGTGATAATAATCATTGTAGTCGCTTCATTCACGAATAATTATCTCATTTTGGCAAAGTGTAATAATTGTATCTCTCCACTGGAATTTTACACGCATTATCTCACAGAATATAAAACAAGAAAATATTTAAATTCAACCATTATAATACGCAATGGAACTTTCCTTTTTTTTATAGGCAACAATTTTCTTCTGCATTTTTTTTTCTTTTTTTGACTTGCATATAATATTTTTTTGACGTGTGTCAGTTTATTATAAGTAATAATAAATAATGTTTTGAATATATAATCGAATTTTATTTTCATCGATAATAAGGAAGTTATTATTTTTATCTCCAAATTTCAAAAAAAAAAAAAAACAGTTTATTTCCACCTGCATGAGCGATATCTTCTTCATCGATAGGGAGTTCCTTTAACGTTCACCGTGAAAGCGTCCTTGTCGCTTGAACTTGTAGACGTTCTCGATATAGCCTCTGGCTATTTTCGAGGCCACCGTTTAAACATTCACTGTATACAAGAAACGACTGACTCCTTTAGGACAAAAGTTTTGCACTCGATGAAAGTAATCGGCAAATTATTTTCCAAAGCGCGCGCTTTTTTTTTTTCTTACCGAGAAAACTTTCTTTTCAAACTGATTTATTTCCTCGAGAGAACAAAATCCTACGAAACTTTAAATGCGAAAGCTATATGCATAAAGGTATTATGAAATAGTTAGTTCTGCTCAAAGAAAGCAAATTTACAATCGGGGAAAGAATAATTTCAACGCAATTTGAATTCATCGTTAATCAAAATAACCATAAATTATATTCTATCTCGAGCCTAGCGAATAATTTAGATAATCCAATAATTATGTTACAGCGACTACTAAATAAATACTAAACAAATTATTTAATCTTATCCATTGCCAACTCTTTTACTTTCGTTAAATGCAAATGAAAATTTAAAATAATTTAATTACTGGAATTTAATAATTACTGGATGGAATCACTAAGATTTATTAAAAATAATTTATTTTTAAATAATTATAGAATTACGAACGAGATTCAATATGATGCTATTTTTCACATGAGAACGCCAAGGTCACTGCTGGATAAGAGTTCAAATTCCTCGCCATCTAGTGACGACCTTGACGTTCTCAAGTGGAGAAATGAAACGACCATTTTTCGTCTCAAAAATTTTGGAGTTTTTTCCCAAACGGTTTTAAAGTCAACAATTTTTCTTTAACGAAACAAAAATAAAAACTAAAGAGAAACAAGAAGAAGAATAGAAAGGAAAAGAACAAAAAAGGAAAAACAGAAAATAAACTCAGACAATTCCATCAGCTTACACACGTGAATGTATAATAATCGAAAACCGAAAGTTTGTCTACTATGTGTAATGAATTCAGTAAAGGATTTTATGGAATTGGACTTTTTCTCCCCAAACTATTTACTTAAAAGAGAAGAGAGTTTTGAAGAGGACTTACTGTTACCCTTCGTTCGCCCAATTCCTTTTTCAATTTCGCAAGAGCCATTAGGAAAGTTGGCTTGAACTCGTCTGAGTATCCTGAAGATTTCTATTCTAACACCTCTTCAAAAACAAACATTACGAAAAAGGCAAGGAAGTAAACTCGTAAGCTTGTCCACCAAGTTACGATACTGGACACTGTATAGTGTTTCTAACGAGTTCTCCTCTCAATTCTCTATGTGTCATATAGTGACACAAGTGCGCGCACACATTTTTCTTTAACAAATGCACTTTCTAATTGAACACGCATGATAAATCCTTCTTTTGGTAAATCATTCGCCATTTTAAATCAATGAACCAATTCTTAAATAAAGTTGTTCCCCAAGAATAAGTCTTCTTATCGTATACACATTAATTGACACGACAATTCAAGCCAATAGCAAAATTTCTTCAAAACTTGAATTCATTTTTCTCAAATAATTCATTGAGAATAATAATGATAATACTTTTAATAATTGATAACAAATTAAATTATTAAAAAATCTAAAATTACAACAGAAAAATAATTCTTTTTCTCTGCCAACTTTTCTCCCTCCAAAAAACACTTTATAACAAGAGAAGCCAACAACTTCAAGTTACCCAAGTTGTAATATTGTCAAAAGCCAAAATAAACATCAACTTTTTTAAAATGAAACTCTGTAACTTGAATCCAGCTTGGAAAATCAAAAGCAATAAAAACACCATAAATTTGAAATGTTTTCCACCCTAAGCGAAATACAGCACCAAGAAAAAGCGGGAAGGAATCTTCTTGTTCGCAACAGAGCTCCAGCAGTGCACAGCTTCGGATTTTCGTGGATCCGTTATAGAATTTCTGGTGAAATCTACAGACTTAGAGTACTACATCCGTTGAATTCCATATAAGAGAAATCATGCGTATTGATGAGACTGAGTACATAAGTGCACACTCTTGCTAAAAGGATAATAACTTTCATTTCTTTTTCAGTTTATCACTCACTCATTGGCATTCTTCCGGTTTTCTGTCTATGCCATTAAAAAAAAAAAAATTTTGCCTACACACGCGGTCGTTGCTCCAATGAGGAAAGAATCACATGAACTCTACTTATTTCTTCTTTCGTATATGATGCAACAGCATTATTATCCAAGCCAAACTCTATTATCTATAACATTTGAATCAGTTTATCAAGATTTTGATCACAAATATGCATTGCACAATTTTCCTTTAATGTTACGTTACATCATAAACTTCGAATTCCTCTGATGCTTTCTATAAACTTTTATCACATTTCATTTTAGGTCAGACAAATTTGTATATTAATTTTTAACCAAACTAAACTGATTTCAAGCCAATAAATTTTAATTATTATAATCTAATCGTTTTGTTGCATCAATATTTACAGTGCAACAATAAAAGTTAAGAACTATTGTAAATTAACACTCAACAGTTTCAATTATTATCTAATCGTAGTTTCATTGTATAAAGATTTATAATGCAATAGAAAAAAAATCAGAGCTCATGAATTAATAGTTAAGAATAAAATTTTTGACAGAGTAACATTTTCCAATTAGTTTGTTTTGTTAAAAAAAATATTAAAGAAATTTAAGTTAATAGTTAATCAATCCCTGCAGGGCTCAAACCAGTGAAAGTATTTAAAAATACGGACTTTACGGACGAAAAATGAAAAAATACGGACCAATTGCTAACAAAAATATAACCAGTCCGAGTCAAATAAAAAAACATTTTACTTAAAACTATAAATTTAATTTTTCATAACTATAAAACATGAAGATATCGATATCTCCGAGTCTTCGACTCGGAGTGATCGATTTCTTCATATTTTATAATAATTAAAGATGACGGAATAATAAAATCATTATCAATTCAATTATTATTTTTAAAAAATTTTTAAAAATAAAAAATTCAAATAATATAAAAAAATCAACAATTAAACTTTCTCAAACAAAATTAATTCCACAAAATTATTAGTTAAAAGTATGTAAAATTCAAACTTTCAAAGATTTTAATCTGAAACCTTTTCAAAATTCAATTATTTCTAAAAATTTGCGCTCTAGGTAATGCTTTTAATATTCAATTATAATCTAAAATTTTAACCGAAATCCATTTTTAAATCAATTTTTATTAGGAAATTCTACGAGAATTCAATTATTTAAATAAAAAAATTAATATTTTATTAAATAATTGAATGTTTCTTAAATTTGAATTTTCACAAAGAATTTAATTAACAAGTTTTTAAATATTTGAATTCTTTTGACGAATTTTAATAAAATTTTTAAAAATAATAACGATTTTACGAGGAATTTGATTAAAATTGTATTAAAAATAATTGAAATTCTACAATGAGTTTTATTATTTATCAAAATAATTGAATTCCTAAAAAGAATTTTATTATTTACCAAAATAATTGAATCCCTGTAGAAAAATAATTAAAGGTTTGTGTAGAATTTTATTAATTTTTTTTTTAAATAATTGAATTCTTTTGGAAAATTACACTGTAAAAAAAGGGAGTTAAATTTTAACTCCCCCGGGGGGTCTATAAAAGTCGCACCCATTGGGGAGTTAATGCCAGGGGAGTTAAATAAAGAGAGTTAAAATTTAACACCCAAAGCTAACTCCCCATGGAAAAAATAACTCGCGCGGGTGTTGAATGAAGGGAGTTAGAAATTAACTCTCTTTTGGAGTTGATTTTTAACTCGAAAAATTTAACTCCCAACTTCCGAGTCTGTTAACTCCCTAAATTTTTTACAGTGTATATTAAAATAGTAGATATTAAAAATCATGGAATTGAGGAAAATTTTTGAAAATAATTGAAATTTTGCCAAGAATTTTATTAAATTTTTTGAAAATAATTGAATTTTGGAGAAGAATTTTATTATTTCTAAAGATAATTGAAATTTTAAAAAGAATTTTTAAAAATTTTTGAAGATAATTTAATTTTTGAGAAGAATTTTATTACCTTTGAAAATAATTGAATTCTTACAATGATTTGAAATTTCTCTAAAATTATCCAAATTATATCGTACAATTTACGGACTTTACGGACCATTTTTCAAAAAAACGGACTTTTACGGACTTCAAGCAAAGTTACGGACTTTTACGGGATTTACGGATCTAGTTAGAGCTCTGTCCCTGTGAACTAGAATTAGAAAAAAATCTCCCACTAATTTAAATAAGTTGAAAATATGTATTAATTCTTACAATTAGTAAAATTGTACTATTTTGACATTTTGAATTTTTTGTTCACGTTTTAGTAGAAAGTTAGTAACAATAAGAATTAGTAGAAGTTTCAAAGAAATTTTTGAAAATAAAAAATACTAATTATAAGTAATTTTTACTAATTCCAATCTAAAACAAAATTTATAGTTCAACAGTAAAACTTAATATCTCTTGTGGACTAAAATTCAAAAATTTAATATTACATAGAAGATTAGATAAACATTTTCACTTATTTTGAACTCATTAAAGAGATTAAATAAGTAATTTATCTATAGTAATTTTCTAGGTTTCAATTAGTAAAAATTGAGTCACTAATTTTTAGTAATAAAAATAAATAATCTATTTTGTTTAGTAGTTTTAATTTTTTTAAATAAAATTTTAGTGAAAAATTATTACTCTCTAAATTTGAATTAGGGAAAAATTATTCTCTAAATTTGAATTAGTAAAAATGTTTTCTAATTTTAATCAACGGAAATTAAAATAATTAGTAAATTTTACTAATAAATAGTAATGTCTACTAATTTATCAATCAAATTGACTAATTTAAAAGCAAAAAGTCAGTTACTAATTCAAATTTAGAGAGTATAATTACTTTTTAAACTTGAATTAGTTAAAACTAAATAATTTGATAATAAAAAGTCAGCCACGATTTTACCAATAATTAATTATTTTTAACTAATTCAGATTTAAAGAGTATAGTAAATAATTTTTCTATGATGAATTAGTGGTTTAGGTTTTACTAATTCAAATTTAAAGAGTATTTAATACCTACATTAAATCAATCTTTTTAAATTAGAATTATAGTAAAAAGTTATCAACTAATTTAAATTAGTAAAAATCTCTAATATAAAATTAAAAAAGTAAAATTTAGTAAAAATTTTAGATTAGTAAAAATAGTAAAATTTTAGTAAAATTTTCTTACTTCATAAGTTTCAAATTTTTGCTACAGTTTTAATAAAAAATTACTAAAAATTACCAGGAATTTTTATTAATTTAAAGAAACATTTTAAATTATTTTGAACTCATTAAAAAAATTTAAACAATTTAAATTTCTATCTACTCTCTAGATCTGAATTAGTTAAAAATAACTAATTTTTAGCAAAATTAAAAATTTTTATTAATTTTCAGTAAAATTTTACTATTTTATTTAGTACACTTAAACCCTTAACTCTAGTTATTTGTAAAAAAATTAAAAGGAATTAATAAAAATATCTACTATTTGAAATTATTTGAAATTTTTGCTAATTTAAATTAGTAGAAATGTTCACTACTTTAAATTACTGGACATTTTACTATTTCAGATCTGAAGAGATATTTATAGTTCAACAATAAAAATTAATAACTCTTTTGAATTACCATTTAACAGTTTAATGTTACATAAAAAATTACATAAACAGTTTTCACTTGTTTTGAACTCATTGAAAAGAATTAACGAAATTTAAGTTAATTAATATTTAATCAATGTTTATAATAAAAAAACAAGTTGAAAACTCCTGTCGATTGACATTCACTAATTTAATATTTGCTTCGAAGTTAATTAAAAATTTTTTCCTTTGTAAATTTAAATAAATTTACAGAATTTAAATAGTAACACTAAATAAATGAACCAAATTAAAAATAAATTTTTCAACACCAAACTCCAAGATCCATAAGCAAATATTCTATATATAGAAAGTACCAGACAGGAAGTAGTTAAAGAAAAATTATGCAATATTAACAAAAAGTATATCAAAACCTAAATAAATGCATGTCTAGAAAGAAATTTATTGAAAATCACATTGCAAAATTTGGCGAAACGTCGAATTTCAAGACACGTAAAATGTTACTGGAATATCAAATAAAATTTATTCGACCGAGTGAAAGGGTTCCGCTCGTGTCATGAACGTGTGAATTTTTATTTTGCTCACGAGTAAGTAAACATATTCCAAAAGTGCTTCCAGGTTCCGGTTCATTTCATCTCAGTGCTCTCTTGAAATTTATTCCCATTTTCCCAACTGCAACTTCTATATTCTCTCTCTCTCTCTTTCTCTCTATCTATAGTCTCTTTCGACGCAATATTTATTTCCCTGACAATCGTCATATATATGTGTGTATATATTTTATGGTTCCTCTCTCAGATGCTCGTTTCTCTTTCACTTTCAATATATTATATTCATATGATTCTTTCAAGAGTACTCTTAATAATATATATTGAGCCATATTACGAAATCGAAAAATAACCGTGATTCATGAATTCATCATCGTTTCCACTTCCGGATTCTTGAGATTCTTAAATATCTTATACAAAAAATCATGTCTAATCATTTATTAATTGCGTAAGGGTTTTGGAATTTAGATGATAGAAAGTATTTTACATTTCTTTTGTCGTATTAGGATTACTTAATATTTTTTTACAGATGTTTCTTGATGTGAAGGGACGTAAGAGTGTTCCCTACTAAAAAGTCATTAGCATTCCGATTTCCAATGAGAGGAATTCCAGTCCGTAAAATTTTCATCACGTTGGAAATTTTACTTCATAAGAATTTTTTAATCCATCGATTTTTAGTCAAGGAAGGAAAAAAATAAAAATTTTGTTTACTGGATTCTTATCTAAAAATTACTATCAGAAAATGTATTTTTCATTTTACAGAATCTTTATTTAAGAGCTTTGCCATTTAACACAAGTTTTGTACAGACAAATTTTTATTTGGTACAATTTTCATTTAGCAGAATTTGACAGTACTCATTTATTAAAATTTCCATTTGATAAGATTTTTATTTTGCCAAATTAAATGACAAATCCAAGATACAAAGATTATGCCATAAAAATTCTGTTACATACAAATTTTAATATGCATTTATAGAAATTTCCATTTCGTAAAAAGAAAATCAAATTTTCGTCTCAACCTTGATTATTTTCACAGGATTTTTTAATTTTAATCTGCAATAATTTTTATTGATTTGATTGAAGTTAATATTATGAAATTTCAAAATTCTACGAAATAAATCCGGGTTACCACAAAAATTTTATTTTCCTTTCCCCGCAGACTTTTTCCTGATCCCTACAAAAAAATCTAAAGAGGGCTCAACAATAAAATAATTTTGTGAACGAAACTTTGATTTAAAACTTTAAAGGAAATTTTAATAAAAATAACACTTTTAAAATTCAATTATGTTTAATAAAATTTTTAAAAAATTATTTAAAAACCAATTATTTTTAACAGAATTTTAAAAATTTTCAGTTACTTTAAAAATTTTAAGAAAATTATTCAAAAATTCTATTATTTTGAATTTAATTTAGAAAATTTCAATGATTTTAAAAAACAGAAATGAAATATTTTAAGAACATATTTTTTAGATTTTTAAGTAAAACTTTACAGAACTTTAACTTTTAAAAAAAAATTATTAATTTAAATCTTTTTGAAATTAACTAAGAAATTAAAATTTTAAATGTATATCTTTCGAAATTAGAAAATTATTTGAAATGCAATTAAGACTTTTTTAAAATTTTTCGAAGATTTAAATTTTTTAAAACCTCTAATGAAATTCTTTAATATATTTTTATTATTTTCAATTTAATTTCATAAAATTTCCATTAAATTTAAAATTAGCTGTGAAATTTTTTTTTGAATTTTTGAATAAATTGAAAATTTAATATAAATTAAAATTACAATATCTTTGAAAAATTGAATTAAAATTTCTCAAAATTAGTTCTTAGAAAACTAATTTTTTCAGATTTTTAAATAAAATTATTTAAAACTTAAGTTTATTTAAAATTTTAAAAACTTTTATTAGGTATTTTTAATAGAATTTTAGAAATATTTCAATAATTTCAATAATTTCTAATTCTTTTCAAGGAAATTAAAAATTAAAACTTAAATTTTTTTAAATAAATCTTAAATTATTTGTAAATTTTGTACAGAAATTGAAATTTTCAAAAATTTTAGTTTAAAACTATCTGAAATTTAATTATTTCTAAAAATTGCTACTGTTTTTAACTAAATTTTTTCCAAGGTAATTTTTATTAATAATTTTAAGAAATTATTATTATTTTAAAAATAAGGTATTTTTCCAAATTCAGTGTAAATCAAAAGTTTTTAAGGTAAAAAAATTCTAGGAGAATTGAAAGTTTTTCAAGTATTTCAAGAATATTTCGGTCTAAAAATTCGAATTTTTGTAATAATTCTAGATTTTTGCTATTTTGATCAAAGTTCCTGACATTTTTTTAATTCCTCTAACCAATTATGTTTTCCCTGATTTTTTTTCCTTTGTCAAACCTGTCATTATTCTGCTAAATAAAACCGTCTAATAAGGATTTAGCCAAATAAAGATTTAAATCATCCTTCAAAAAATTCAAGTAGCATTAAAATTCACATTTTTTGAAACTATATTTCCTGGAGTAAAAATTTTACCTTTTAACAAAATCTGCGACAAGAATAAAAATTCAACAGAATAAAATTCCTTTCTCACTGAAAATTTTAATAATAACTCTCAAAGAATATAGTCATCCGTCCGGGTGTGAATAGTAAAATTTGTCTAAAGGGAAAGTGTTTCGGATATACATGATAAATCTACACACCACGAAAATTATAACTTTCATTGATACACGTTATGAATATAATGTACAAAAATACATGTTCCTCCAACTGATGAAACCAATTAATAGTAATCTTGATCGAAAAATAAATAATTTTACACATTGAATAGTCATCACAACAGTGACGTTTTTAAATGTTCCGCGTGTGTTTGGACCACTTTCTTATTTGGTGAGTCTCATGAAGAGGCCACTCTGACACACTGCCGGAGGCCCCTTCACGGCCCACATTCATCAAATATACGGCCCAAATTATTGTACACGCTCTACGACTCTCTCTCTCTCTCTCCTCTCTCTCTCTCTCTCTCTCTCTCTCTCTCGCTCTCTCTCTCTCTCTCTCTCTCTCTCTCTCTCTCTCTCTCTCTCTCTCTCTCTCTCTCTCTCTCTCTCTCTCTCTCTCTCTCTCTCTCTCTCTCTCTCTCTCTCTCTCTCTCTCTCTCTCTCTCTCTCTCTCTCTCTCTCTCTCTCTCTCTCTCTCTCTCTCTCTCTCTCTCTCTCTCTCTCTCTCTCTCTCTCTCTCTCTCTCTCTCTCTCTCTCTCTCTCTCTCTCTCTCTCTCTCTCTCTCTCCTCTCGCTCTTCTCTCTCTCTCTCTCTCTCTCTCTTCGCTCTCTCTCTCTCTCTCTCTCTCTCTCTCTCTCTCTCTCTCTCTCTCTCTCTCTCTCTCTCTCTCTCTCTCTCTCTCTCTCTCTCTCTCTCTCTCTCTCTCTCTCTCTCTCTCTCCTCTCTCCTCTCTCTCTCTCTCTCTCTCTCTCTCTCTCTCTAAATTTGAATCAGCGAAAAGTTGCCGATTTAATATTTAAATTTAGAGAGTGTGACACCTAAAAAAATGTGGTCCATTTTCATTTAGGAGGTCACAAATTTTTAGCCCTATTAACATAGTTCGTTACCCAAAAAATAATATTACATTACTGTCACGTACTTTTAAGTAAATCTCTCGGCCCTTCAAAATGTCAAATACAACACAAACTCTTCAAATCTCAAAAATCAAAAGATTAAAGAACTTTCCATTGATTTGTCAAATTTCCAAGTAACAAATTTTGAGTAGATTTCTATTCGAGTTGAATTTTAAAAAATGATAATCAACCATATAAAAAATTTAAATAAAGAAAAATTAAATTCCTCTACGAGAAAGCAATGAACTGACGATTTAAACAAGAATTCCTGAAGTGGAAGGTGACTAAAAAAGATTCGAAGAACGGATAAATTCTCTTAAATTCTGAACACAAAATCCTGGTCAATATTTCTTCGAGCAACCGCTCTGCTACAGTGCAAAATGACGAGCATTATTTCCTTAATGTTTCTCATTTACATAATTATCTTATCCTCGTGAACAATGCTATGATTGTTGGAGGACAAAGGTCAGGATGTCAAATTACTTGCCAATGTGTCTTCTCAATATGACACACGTTGCTACCAGTGCTATGACAGTTGTAACTACAAAAAACCTACTAGATTATCATTTTGTCAGAGCGAATGAAGACAAATGGATATTTGCTCGACCACTTTCTTCCGGATGTTCTCTGTTCTCATCAGTTCTCATCTCCACATACACGGATCAACACACAAAACGTATATATATATATACCAACACACATTCGGAAGCAATGCTAAAGCATCAAGAAGGTGTAAAGACATCGTTAAACAAACTTCATACACTTGCTAATTTATCTCTCGCATCTTTTCTTCCCCATATTTTTTTTTATTTATTTTATCCACAAACATTATTTTTTTTTTATTCCAATCAACTTTTATGAAAGTGCGAGTGTTTCATAATTTCACTCATCTTCAATTTTTAACGCATTAAAGTATAAAATTAACGTCAGACATTTGTAGAAGGAAAAATTATAAAATGTAATTAAAACAAAATTTCTTTCTAAAAGGAATTAATTTTCAATAATTAAAAAAATATACCTCTTTAGGCCTCGGATCGAATTTAAGAAGCAAAAAAGTGGTTATAATTGACTAATGGTACAAACAAAATCGAACAACGGTTTTTCTCTTATCCTCATAAAAATTTAAATTATAACCGTTTACAAATTTAATTATAATTAAACAGGGTATCTAACAAGGATTAAGAAAATAATTCCCTGAATTTTCTATGACTTCTCTCTGACTTTTTACTAATTTTATTTCTGCTTTCTCAGGACAAAATATAGTAACAGACATATTTAAGAATAAATTAATATCTAATGATAAAAATAAACGATAATAAAAATCTTCTAATTTTTTTTAAATTAAAAAAAATTTTTATTCACAAAAATTTTAATTTTTGTATAAATTTTTAAAAACTACTGACTTTCAATGAAATTCTGACATTCCCTGACTTTTGCATGACCGTTAGACACCCTGTTAATAGTCTCCACCATTTGGTACAAAAATAGTATATTACGATACTAGGCCAGAAAGTTGGATTTCCTGGCCGGCGTGATATATAAGGCCGAGGCGAAGCCGAGGCTTTATATATCACGCTCGCCAGGTTATCCAAATTTCTGGCCGTGTGTCGTATACAATTTTTCTGTATCCCCAGCCGAAAGTACGTTAAATAATTATTGTTTGAATAATAAAATAGTTTAAAAAGTTGCCCGCCCGACTTTTGCAAAGTCGAGGCGAAGCCGAGACTTTGCTGGTCGGGGCGGGCATGAAAAAAAATTATGAGTAAATAATTATTTTAATATATATATTAAATTATCTTATTTTTGTGGCCTACATCAGTAAAAAATGCAAAGAAGAATAAAGTGTCAAATTTTATTCAGCAGGTAAAAAAAGTGTTACAATAAAAAATTGTTTGACATTTTCTTGTACAAGTAAAACTTAATTAATTATTAAATTATTTTTTTTCTGAAATGCAATTGCAGGCAGTAACATTAAAAACGCAATTGTTGAAGGTACAATTATCAAACTTCAAATTATGTTCTTTTGATAGCGTTGAATGTGTGTCATTTTGATTTTGATGCTCTAAAACTTCGTTATTTTGGCTTTTTGGCTGGGCAGTTGATGGAATTTTAAAATTTAGTTTTATTGCTGGTTTATTCGAGAATAATTTACTACTGCCAGGGACTGATTGTTTATTTACAGCTGGTATAAGTATCGGTTTCTTGGTTGCTGTCGTAAATCCACTGGTTATAACTCGATCTGTAAAAAATTTGTTAAAAATAAAAAGTGGCATATAATTATATTTTCTTCATAAAATTGAACATTTTTTAACTTACTTTTATCCGGATTAACGTCACTGGGGTTAAAATCGTCTGGAAAATCTGACCATTTTAAATTACGGATACAGTCATCTTCGTTTTCGAATATTTCCTGCGTATTTGTTAATAATTTTGAAAATTTCTTTGCGCTTAATTCATTGTGACTTTCATTGTCGCAGTCATTATTTCTGTTTCTTTTTTCACAAGTAGGTGACTGAACAAGCGAATGTTTTTTCAAATTCATATTTATGCCTGACTTTTCTGAAACCAATTCAGATCTGCGAATATGTGGCTTATTTGGATTTGCAAGTGTTTCAGGAATTTGCCCTTTGTTTGGTGTGATCGAATTAAAACCTCCTCCTGAAAAAGGTGGTTATAAATGAAAAGAGGCATATTTTTATAATTTATATATAAATACAATATAAGCATATTTTTGTTATAAGAATTTTGTTATTACTTGAAATTGGACTACATTCGGCAGGGTTAATGACGTCGGAAAAATCGGACCAAGATAAATTGTAATTAGATTCATTCATCTCATTTTCAATAGGTACTGCTGCGCTGTTTGATGGTTTTGAATGAATATTTGTTGTTGAATTTTTCTGAACAAGGCCATCATAAATTAATTGGCGGTTGAGCATAGAATGTTCTATATACCCTTGTGCAATTATGTCCGAACGCCATCTCCCCAATTGTTTAACCATCTGAATGTTTGCGCCCGAATTTGAAAGAAGCGTTGCTGACGTTCTTCGAAAACAATGACCTGTGTATTTCTTTGCATTGGGTAGTGTCAGATAGGAAGCAATTGCTTCAGGAACTTCGCCTATTTTATGTCTGCCAATGGGTTGACGAAAACATTTACCCTTTTGATAATTAACGAAAAATCGGTCACTGAATTGACCAGGTGGTCTTAATGAAATGTATGTTTTCACTTTCTCGTAAAAAAGACTCCCAATGATAAATTGACCTGCATAATCATTTTTGTTGTCATTGATGGATATTAAATATTTGTTTCCCAAGTCTTCCACGTGTTCATTTTTCATATTGGTGATTTCATCGCAACGCAAACAGCCGCAGACGCCAAAAATAAGTATAACCTGCAAAATTAAAAACAGTGCAATTAAATGGAGTTAAACAAATATAATATATTCAGGGCCGTTAAAAATTATGATTTTTTTATATTAAATCAAATTAAAATTTTTTTTAAATAATAATAGAATATTTAATAGTACTTTTAATTTAATTAAAAAAATTTAACAGGCTTTTCACGTGTCAGGAAAATCAGAAAAAAATCAGGGAAAATAAAATTAAAGTTTAGTATCAATCATGTAAATTATTCTGAATTTTAATCAGCTAATAATTCAATTATTTCGAATATTTATCAAATAAAAATTCAATTATTCCAAATACTAATCAATTTAAAATTTTATTATTCCGAATGTCAATCAAATAAAAATTCTGTTTTTCCAAATGTTAATCAATTTTTATAGAAATTTTAATCCATAATCTAAATTTAATTTATAAAATTTTTTAACCTTCAAAAATCCAAGTATTATAAATTTTAATGAATTTACAATTTAATTATTTCACATCATATTTGTAAAACAGTGCATTTTTTAAAAATTTAATTCGTTAAAGTTGTAGATGATTATTTTTTTCCAATATTCAATAAAATTCTTTGAAGGAAAAATGATCATTTTTATTTAAATCATGATTGAAATGTAAACGACCTTTTAATTTTAATCATAACAGCCCTGAAATTATGGAATCGAAATACGTAAGTATAATAATTATTACCTTCATGGCTAAATATACATGATCTGAAGCGTTGTTCATAAATTGCATAATTTGATCCCACCTTAGTACCATCGATTTTTTCGGTTTATAACCTTTCGCATTGGTTTTTATAATACATTTTAAACTTATAAATCCACTAATGTCGATATTCTCTTTAACACTCAGTGTTTTCCTAAGCATACTCCAAATGCTCCATAGCGTAGGCGGTTTAAGTTTTTCTTTTAGTGATTCAAAATAAACAATTAAATTATTTTCTTCTTCTTTAGAAAGGGATTTTTTATTGTCTTCTTGCCATTTTTTGTAAGTATTATACACTAACAGATATCGATCCGAAGATTTCTTTGGTAAAGTTTTCGTTTGCACTATGATTTCTGCCTCTGAGTCGAAGTTTCTTAGGATTTCTTCCTCATCCGCGGAACCTTCTGATGAGGAGCTTTCCATTATCTTTTTTTTCTTACGATTAAAAAGCACGTTTTTCAGACGAGATTTTGACGTTATGCACACTTCATGCCCACATTACAAAAACACTGAAATAAGCGTTGTTATTTGGTTGCTATGCTAGACAGCCACGAAAATCTCGTAGCCAATCAGAGCGCGCGTAAGTTCGAGCCGGCCACAAAAGTCGCTATTCCCGGAGCCAAATCAGACCGGGAAGTCAGTACTTTCGGCAAAGGGATACATAAAATTAAATTTATTAAAAATTATCAAAAATGTTGAATTTCTTAAAATTCAACATTTTTTCTTCGCTTTTATAGCATTTAGCTTTACTATTTTTGGGCTCTTAAAAAATACTTTACTTATTCAATATTCTCCACGCTTTGGTAAAAAATCTAAAATTATCGAAAATTATAAAAATTCAAAAAACCGATTTTTTTAAAATTCAACATTTTTTCCTCTCTTTTATGTCATTTAGCTTCACTATTTTTGGGTTCTTTAAAAACACTTTCCTTATTTACGGAGGATGTCTAACAAGGATCGAGAAAATAATTCTCTGACTTTTTCCCTTATTTGTTTTCTTGGGACAAAAATATGGTAACTGACATATTTAACAATAAATTAATATCAAATGATAGAAATAAACGATAATAAAAATCTTCTAAGTTTTGTTAGATTAAAAAAAATTTTTATTCAAAAAATTTTAATTTTTGTATAAATTTTAAAAAATTTCCCTGACTTTTAATGAAATTCTCTGACCTTCCCTGACTTTTCCATGACTTTTCCCTGACTTCCCTAACTTTCCTGACCGTAAGACACTGTGTTAAATTTTGAAAATATATTTTCAAATGAATTGTTGCTATTGTTTCATATTTTTCTTTTAAAACATCATTATTTTAAAACATAATTTCGGATAATAGACGTAATTTTAAAAAAATGATCTTATTGTTTGAAACTATTTATGATTCATATTGCAGAGATATAAACAAATTTTTTCATGAAAAAAGAATCTAGTTTTGATGATTTTGCTGAATAAGGTCATTTTTTGAGAAAAGAACGGTTTCCGAAAATGTCTGGTACTAAAAAACTATTAATAATCTCCGAGATAAAAACAAATTTTTTTTCTTGCAGAAAGAATCTTGAAGCTTAATTACATCCGAATGACTAATTTTAGAAAATAAGGGCACTTTTTTTAAAAAGGACATTTTTAAAAAAAATGTCTCTTTTCTGAGAAGGTGTAGTATTATGAAACTGTTTATAAATCATAATCATTTATGAAATTTAAAATAATTTTTCCTTGAGAGAAGAAAATGGTCTCGATGCTTAGTTTCATCCGAATTAATAATATTAATAAAAATGGCACTTTTCTGTTAAAAATGGAATTTTTTTCAAAAAGGGCTCATTTCCTAAAATGTGTGGTACTATTAAACTGTTTTTAATTCATTTCAGAAATATTAAATAATTTCTTCTGGAATAATGAAAATGATCACAATGCTTTATTATATCCGAATTGTTAATGTTATTAAAAATATTATTTCTTGGTTAAAAAAAGGGTTAATTTCCGAAAAGGTGAGGTATTGTGAGTTTGTTTATATTTCATCTCTGAAATATTAAATTCCTTTTCCTGGAGAAAAGAAAATGGTCTCGAAGCTTAGTTTGAACCGAATTGATAATGATATTAAAAATGGCAATTTTCTGTTTAAAAAAAAGGTATTTTTTAAAAAAAGAAGTTAATTTCCGAAAAGGTGAGGTACTGTGAAAAAGTTTATAATTTATCTTTTGAAATATGAAACAATTTTCCTTCAGAAAAGAAAATGGTCTGAATGCCTAATTTCACCAGAATTTTTAGTTTTATTAATAAAGGGCATTTTTTCCTAAAAAGGGCTCATTTCCTAAAATGTGTGGTACTATGAAACTGTTTTTAATTCATTTCAGAAATGTAAAATAATTTTTTCTGGAATAATGAAAATGGTCTGGATGTTTAATTTAGATCCGAATTTTTAATTTTATTAGAAAAAGAGTTCATTTCCGAATAGGTGAGGTATTGTAAATGTATTTATAATTCTTCTCTGAAATATTAAATAACTTTTCCTGGAGAAAAGAAAATGTTCTCGATTCTTCATTTCACCCAAATTTTTAATCTTTTTAAAAATGGCACTTTTTTTGTTAAAATGAACATTTTTTTGAAGAAAGGGCTCATTTCAGTATTTCAGAAATTTATTCAAGGATTCAATTATTTAAGTACAAAAGTTTTTTTTTTATAAAGATTATAACCTGACAGTATGAAAATTAAAATAAAGTTGCATTGTACACTAAAATATTGGTATTTTGTTACAATATGAGAAAGAAAAATAAAAAAAGTCCCATCTTATTAAAATAAATCGAAAATTGTCCAATTCTTCGAAAATACTCAAATAAAATAAAAAGAAATCAACTTCTCATATAATTGAAGAATAAAAAGAACACAATCCCAAAATTATCCTGTTCTAATCGATCAATTTTATTATAATACACAAATTTTCGACATTACATATTTATTATCAACTTAAAAAGATTAAAATGAATGATTTTAATACTATGATAAATGAATGGAGAAGAAATTTCGATCGAAAGATGTGTGCCACTTTCTTTAATCAACTCAAAACATTTCATTACAACTTCGAGAGGGACTCTTTTTTTCACAATCTTCCCGTTGAGATCGAAACAAGTGTTTCGCGGTAAGATGAAGGAGTGGAGTTGACCATTGAAAAACTTGACCGAAAGTCGTAACATTATAAGCAGACGGGTTCAGATTCCAGTGGCCCTTCCGCTCTCGAAGATACGGAGCGTGAAATCGGATTCATCGTTCAATGCTCGGTAACGCGTGTGCGTCTTATGCAACTGAATTTCAAAGGGAACGATAGAAAGAGGTACTTTATTTAAGGAATCACATGAATTGATTTTCCCCGAACGACTTCCTCTCTCTCCTTCACATTTTTATATACATGATGAATTATTCGAATCATCTAATAAAAAATTTTACTTTCTCAACCCTATTTTTCCACACTATTCAATTTCTATTTTCTACATAAAAAAATTAAAATTGTCAACTCTTCAAAATAAAAATAAACTTTTTCCCTGACCCTAAAGAATATTCTGATTCACTCTAAAAATTATTAGATAGTTATTGATGTTTTTGAATAATTTTACAAAATTATTCAAAAACATCAATAACTTATTTTTTAAATAAATATTTATTCATTATTATTTTTCTATAGAAATCAAAATTTTTCAAAACATTCAAATTCACACCTGTTTAAAATTAAACAACAACTTCTCAGAATATTATTAACAAACATGAGGAAGGCGATCACTTCGAGTCGAAGACTCGAGTGATCGCCTTCTTCATGTTTTTTAATAATTTAAATTACTATAAAATTATTCAAAAAAAAGTTAATTATTTACACAAATCTTAATAAAATCCTTCGCAAGAATTGAATTATTTTTACAAGTCGTAAAATTTCTCAAAAAAATTCAATTATTTAAAAAAAAATGTAAACAAATTCGTTGCAATAATTCAATTATTTTTATAAATAATAAATCAATTATTCAGTAATTCATTTTTAAATGAATTTTTATTAGAAAATTCCAGAAGAATTCAATTATTTAAATTAAAAAATAAATAATTTATTAATTAATTGAATGTTTGTTAAAATTGAATTCTCTCATAAAGAATTGTATCAACAAATTTTTAAATAATTGAATTCTTTTGACAAATTTTAATAAAATTTTTAAGAATAATTACATTTTCCGAGAAATTCGATTAAAATATTGTATCAAAAATAATTAAAATCATGCGATGAGTTTTATTATTTATGAAAATAATTAAAAATTTTCCAAGAATTTTATTAAAATTTTTCTAAAATAATTGAATTTCTGCGAAGAATTTTATTACTTTTAGAAGAATTTAATTCTTCCAATAAATTTTATTTAAGTTTATAAAAATAACTGAATTCCTGTG
Source organism: Leptopilina heterotoma (assembly GCF_015476425.1). Taxonomy (NCBI): domain Eukaryota; kingdom Metazoa; phylum Arthropoda; class Insecta; order Hymenoptera; family Figitidae; genus Leptopilina; species Leptopilina heterotoma. The sequence continues at coordinate 199,417 of NW_025111110.1, forward strand.
AAGAATTTTAATATTTATATAAATAATTGAATTCTTGCAACGAATTTTACTCAAATTTTTCAAATTATTTAACATTTTTTTATTTTCTAATCAAGAATATAATGTTCTTGACTAGTTTGTTAATATTTTACAAAATTTATTAAAAATGGAGTTTTTTCACATAAAGTTTTTTGTGTTCATTTTTTGAAGAGACCTCTTGGTAAGTTTTTGGTTATGTTATGTTATTTACAAAGTTTTGTGTTTTTTAAAAAAGCTTTTTAGAGATGTAAAAGAGAAAAAGTTTTCAATTATAAATTACATGTATTTCAGTTTTGAATATCTGAGGATGCCTGTCGTCGACGCACTAAAATTATAAATCCAAACAAAATAACAGCACTATATGAATTTTACTCAAGTTTATAAAAATAATTGAATTCTTGAAAAGAACTTTTTAAAAGTTTTTTAAATAATTGAATTCTTGTGACGAATTTTATAAAAATCTTTTTAAATAATTGACATTTTTAGAAAAATTTTATGAAATTTTGTATTTTAAATAATTAAATTCCTGTAAAATTTTTATTACTTATGAAAATAATTAAATTATTTCATAGAAATTTTTTTTAAATTTTGTAAATAATTGAATTCCTGTGAAATTTTGCCAAGAATTTTATTAAAATTTTTAAAAATAATTGAATTTCGATGAAAAATTTTATTATTTATAACGATAATTGATATTTTGACGAGAATTTTTCTTCTCCAACACTTGCTCTGAAAGGAGTACTTTTCTTGGTAGAAAAGTGTGGCGAAAGTAGAACTTTTCTCAACTGCTCTGAAGAGCGTGGCGAAAGTAAATTCAGCGTGGCGAAAGTAATTTTTAGCGTGGCGAAAGTAAATTTGGCGTGGCGAAAGTAAATCATGAATTTATTCTTTTTTCTTGTTCTTTGACCGAGATTTATTTTGTATCTAACTTCTTCCCCACTCAAAACATTCGTCTTTTATTATATTAAACATAAGAACATTTTAAATTAAAATTAAACGAAACTCACGAAGAAACCTTTCCTCGCAAGGCGTTGGAGAAAACGTAGTGCACAACTCGTGGTGAAAGAATGATTTTTCTCGAGTGATTGCTGCTCTCGCTACGCTCGAGCCGCAAACTTCACTCTCGAAAAATCACACTTTCGCCACTAGTTGTACAATGTACTATTAAATTTTTGAACATAATTGAATTTCTGCGAAGAATTTTTATAACTTTTGAAAATAATTGAATTTCTGGAATCATTTGTAACTTTTCCAAAATTCAATTTTTTTTAGTATTTTTAACTAAAATTCTTCTATCAATCTATTATTTATGAAAATTGTAAACATGATTAATTAAATAATTTATAAGTCATATTTTCATGATAGTTCTTGAAAAATTAAGTTATTTAAAAAGAAATTATTATCAGAAATAGAAAAAATTGAAGGTTTTGTATTAAATTTCGTGGTAATTTCATAGTTTACGAGGCAAACAAAAAAAAACATCAAAATTCAGAGTTTTCTCATAAACTTTAAAAATTCAATTTTTTCCAGTACATTTAATAAAAATCCCTTACGTTTCCCTGATTTACCTGACCAATTTTACATTCCCTGACTTTTCCCTGAATTTTCTGACTTCCCTGACCTATGGCAATCCTGACTGATTGTTAAAATAGTTATTAAAATTCATCACTTGAAATATTTATTAACTTTTTATATTGAAATTGAATCGCATTAGTAATGTTACTAAAAAAAACTTCCTCTAAGATAAACGTTACGTACAGCAACATTTTTCTTTTTCTTAAACTTGAACAAAATAAATAAAATTTAAACTAAAAGTCTTAGTACCAAAGAACATATATTTTCTTGTACTAACATAAAAGAAGTATTAACTACATTTTACAGTCACTTTTTACAAAACGGCAACTACTCATAAATTTTCTGCTGATGAAAAATGAAGCCATTCTTTGTTCAGCCAACACTAGTAATTATATTTATACATTTAAGTGTATCCACAGTGGAAGCATGTAAGAGAAACGATTTATTTCGTTTTAAAAACTTGTGGTTTCTAATTTCTATGCATATGCGTGTTTCAACTACAGTGTCGCAAACCGAAATGGAATAATCCGCAGTCGTCATTTCATTCAGATCGTCACTTATGATTCTGCATTCATAAGCGCATTCAACTTGAATGATTCTTTTATCTCGCTCTCTATCTCTTTTTAAAAAAAGGACGAACCCACACAATACTTAAGTTTGCACTCATATGTAAATGAGCTTTCTAGCTTATAACAGATACTCGATATAATTATCCGGGTACTTTTACTGTCATGCACGGAGGCGCGTAAAATTATCCTAACCGTCACTTTTCCTCGTTAATTTGTTTCATAATACTCCTCTCACACCTCCTTCAATCATCCTAAGATTTTGTACTCATTTTTACTTGTTTGTTCAGTTTTACTTATTTTAAATATTTTACTTATTCTATCTTTTGATCCGAATTTCTTTTGATTCACGTACAATTTATTTGATATAAATATTTAATTCAATTATTATTTATTAGACTGCAATTTAATTATTTATAGATTGCAATCTATTTATTATTTGAATTGTTTCTTAAGTTCCAATCTAGTTATTCAAGTATTTTTCATACTGTAATTTGTTTATTCAATTATTTATTAGATTTAAATTTATTTACTCAAGTATTTTTTACTTTAAGTAATTTATTTATTTAATTATTTATGAGAGTGCAATTTATTTTTCAACTATTTCGGGGTTGCCGCAAAAATTTAATTTTGTTTTTCCCTGACTTTTTTCTGATTTACAGACAGAATTTTGACTTTTTTTCTGACCCTAAAGAATATTCTGATTCACTCTAAAAATTATTAGATACTCAAAAGAATGTCCTACTAGATACATTTATTTACAAATTTCCTTAATTGTAAAATTATTCAAAAACACCAATAACTTCGTTTTTAAATAAATATTTAATTATTATTATTTTTCCATAAGAATTATGATTTTCAAAAATTTCAAATTCAAACATTTTAAAATTCAATAACTGACAATACATATTATTGTAAAACATGAAGAAATGGATCACTCCGAGTCTTCGACTCGGAGTAATCGGTTTCTTTATATTTTATAATACTTAAAGATGACCGAGTGATGATAAAATCATTATTTTATATTATAATACAAGAATATTGTTACTATAACTCCTTAAAAATTATTTTCATCATTTCAATTTAATTATTATTTTCTACAATTTTTAAATAAAATTCTTCTTTAGGGTCAATTGGGGTAAATGTAAACGGAATATGTATCTTTCACCGAAAACATTAGTTTTTTTTGTTAAAAGGTAAAAGGACGGATTTCTTTGGCATGAACTTGTTACTAGAGTTCCCTAGAAAAATTTTATGAGGTACAAAAAAATATTGATGCACCTGAATCGCCTAAAACTGACTGTTTACATTTACCCCGAGATTTTGAAATTTTCCTAAAATTCGGGGTAAATGTAAACACCACTGTAGTTAAGCGAGGTTTAAGAAACAAGTTACTTCAAGTATACTACTGTTTTAAGGGATGAAAAAACTGAAAAAAAATTCTTCGTAGATGTGTAGTAAATCAACCAGTTGACTGATAATGTATCATATAAAATAAACAATCAACCATTACAAAATTAGTAATGTAAAAACTTGAATAACTTGAACAAATTTTAATAGATTTTCATTCAACGTGGTAAAAAGAAGTTTTTTTTTATTTTGCTGTATAAGAATCTAAAATCGAATTTTTAAATTTCAAAATGGTAAATGAACCTAAAAATATTTTTAAAAATTGATCAAATTTTCAAAAAAAAATTTTTTTTTTATCAATTTTTTTTTCAAAGAGGACCTAATTTTCTTTTTTATGTAATTTTACATTGACAAATTAATGAAATTGTGAAATAGAAGCAAATTTATTCAATTATTTTCTTTTAAAATGTAGTTCAAGTTCTGTTTACATTTACCCCGAGTTTTCGAATTCTCGGGGTAAAGGTAAACACTTAATTATTTATTAACTAAATTGACGAAAATCAAAAATCAAAGTCAATTTTTGTTAGGGCATTAATAAGGAAGAATTACATATTTTTGTTTGATTTTTAAATTTATTTTTATGCAAATGCGAGACAAAATACTGAAACAGTAAAACTTTGATTTTCAATCTTTTTTGCATTAAAAGATAACTTACACTTTGGCATTGCCAATCGTCAAAATAAAATATTGGCAATACTCAGAACATCTTGTAGGTGAGCTGAGGTAAAAATATTGACGTCGTACTTATTTTTTAATTTGTAAATTTAGCTGAAACATCTACTGTTTACATTTACCCCTTGTTTACATTTACCCCAAATGACCCTAAATCAATTATTTTTATAAATTTTTAATAAAGTTCTGTTGAAAATTTTCATATTCATTTGTTTACAATTCAATTTTACGAAATTTCAATTCATCGAAATTTTTTTAATTAAAATTACATTAGAAAATAAAAACTTGAAACAATTTTTAATAATTTCGATTAAGCTTTTTGAAAAAAAATTAGTTTCATAGAATTTTTAATTAAATGTATGAAAATTTCAAATTTTCAAAGATTTTAATTTGAAACTTTTACAAAATTCAATTATTTTTAAAAATTGCAATTATTAGTAACTTCTTCCAAATTCAATTATTATCTAAAACTTTTACTGAAATTTGATTTTAAATCAATTTTTATTAGAAAACTCTACGAGTATTTAATTATTTAAATAAAAACAGATAATTTATTGAATAATTAAATATTTCTTAGAATTGAAATCTTATACATAATTTTATCAACGAATTTTTAAAAAATTGAATTCTTTCGACGAATTTTAATAACATTTTTAAGAATAATTACATTTCTTGAGGAATTCGATTAAAATAAAAAGTAATTGAAATTCTGCAAAATTGCTTTTAAATAATTGAATTCTTTTGGGAAATTTTATTAAAATAATAGATATACAAATTATTTTATTATTTATGAAAATAATTAAATCCCTGAAAAGAATTATAAAATTTTATTAAAATATTAGAATATTGAAAATCATTGAATTAAGAAAAGTTTTGGAAATTAATTGAATTTTGTAATTAATTTTTATTAAAATTCCTGAAAGTAATTGAATTTTGTCGAAAAATTTTGCTATTCATTTATAAAGATAATTGAAATGTTGACGACAATTTTAAAAAAATTTTTGAAAGTAATTGAATTTCCACGAAGAATTTGATTAATTTTGAAAATAATTGAATTCTTGTGATGAATATTTGTTATTTATGTAAATAATTGAATTTTGTAAAAAATTTTATTAAAATTCCTGAAAGTAATTGAATTTTGTCGAATAATTTTGCTATTCATTTACAAAGATAATTGAAATGTTGACGACAATTTTTAAAGATTTTTTGAAAGTAATTGAATTTCTACGAAGAATTTTATTAATTTTGAAAATAATTGAATTCTTGTGATGAATATTTGTTATTTATGTAAATAATTGAATTTTATTAAAATTCCTGAATAAAATTGAAGTTTATCGAAGAATTTTGATATTTATAAAGATAATTGAAATGCTGATGAGAAATTTAAAAAATTTTTTGAAAATAATTGAATTTCTGGGAAGAATTTTAATATTTAGTAAGATTGCGTTAAAATAAATTATTGTAAGAGATAAAAAAAATTTAAGGTTTTTTTTAGAATTCGTGATAATTTCATAATTTATGAGTCAGACACAAAAATTCAGATTTTTTTTATAAATTGTAAACATTTAATTTTTTCCAGTACTTTCAATAAAATTCCCTGATTTCCTTGACCTGTGGCAACCCTGTATTTACTAGATTTGAATCTATTTGTTTATCGAATCATTTACTAAATTGCAATTTATTTACTGAAATACCTATTAAATTTCCATTTATACTTTTGTCCGATTATTTATTAAATTGCAATCTATTTACTAATTGAATAATTTTCAATTTTATCTAATTGCAATTTATTTTTTGAAATATTTATGTATTTATTAATTTATTTTTTCAAGTATTTATTCTATTTATTAATTGAATATTTAATCTAAGTAAAAGATATTTGATGCAAGTAAATATTTACTCGTCAATAGACAAGGAATCGGATATTTGAAACAAATACATTTTTTCAGTATATACCAGCAAAGAAATAAATAACAAAAAATGCAAAAACAAGAATCCTTTGAAAACAAATTTTTTCTACTTCCGCGCAATTCCAGTTGCCATGTACCAAACATCCGGGAAGCTCGAGAAGGCAAAATAATTGATTACATGAAACTTATTCTCTTTAAAGAGCGAAGAAGATGAAAAGCGAATAAGCAAATAAAATGGGCAGTTTGATTGACTGAGCAAAGGGTTACATCAAGAGGACGTTAAAAAAAAGACAAGAAAAGGGCAAATGAAAAATACATACTTTCTCCGCATGTCACGGAGATTAAACTGACAACATCTCCTGTTGTCTCCGACTCAAAATTAACACAAAATAATCGACTTTATGCGGTTTTCAACTTCCAGAAGAACAAGAAGAAATTGTATCTGATTCTTTTTTTATTTTTATGTGGTGAAACCCATAAAAAATAATTCGCTTAACTTTGTTATGCCACAATACACAATATGAGGAGAGCAATAAAACAAGATAAAAGAGAGAGAGAGAGAGACTCTGATCTTCCTGGAGAGTGATTGTCGTAACAACAATAATAATCATCGGAATTGCAATTTCTTATTATAGCAAATAATATCTTTGTGGGAACAATACGCAATTGTTGTAAATTTTTTTCTCTCTCTTTCTTTCAAAAATTATGATTTATAATTATCAGTAAGCGAAAGGAATTAAATTGAGTATATATATAAAGTAATAAAACGTCACTGAAAATTGTTTACTGCACTGCAAAGCGAATAAAATATACCGCAAAATTCATTTTACCTAATCGTCATTTGCCTCTTTTTCAATTCTTTCCTATCATCAATCCTTTCTAACAAACAAGAAAGTGTTTAATTATTCTATAAAAAACAGTTTTATTAGATGATTATTAAATTTAATTAAATCATTAAACAAATGTAAATTCTTAATGATTTGCAAAATTTAGAAAAATTTTAGTTTTTGAAACTTGACATTTTTTTATACATATTTTCTCAGAGTTATTAAGCTTAAAATTTTTTAAGGCAGCAACTATGAAAACATCTACGATGTATACATAGAATTTAAATTTTTCTAAGTTGAAAGTATATTTTACTATTTTTTATTACAATTTAGTTCGGATGTTATAAAATTTATTACGGAAGTCACGATTTTTAATGACAACTAGTAACAAGATTCAAAATAAGAATTGTGCAAATATTTTTCTTCTTTTTCTAAAACAAAATAATAATTTTGTTAAAAAAATTGTGATTCATAAACAAAAATAATGCAAAATAAATAAACTTTCTATTTCTTAATCACAGTTGTTTAACAATTTTCTAATTTTGTTTAGAAGTAAAGAACAAAAATCTGCATAATTTCAATTTGACAAAACATAATATTTAACAAAATTTTAATCTTTTAATGAAAAAAAGTGAAAAAAAATTCTGATAATTTCTATTTGTCATTACAATTTTGAATTAATTATAAAATAAATATAATTATAACATAATAATATAATATACAATCTATCTAAAGATAAAAAACAAAAGACAACTTCAGAGTGTGAGGGACAGAATAAGTGAATGAATGAAAGAATGAAAGAACATTCAAATTATTATAGTTAATTTTTGTATTCAAATTTTTAATTTTTCTTTCACCATAGTGCAATTTGTTATTAAAAATTATTATTTACATATTAAATTTTACTACTTCAGAGATAAATTTTTCTAATCTTTATAAATTCTAGAAATAATAATTTTCAATAGCAAATTTTACTTATTTTGGATGAAATTTTAATATCTGCAAAGTAAAGTTTACTAATTTTTACTGGAATTTTCCTCGAGTATAGTAAAATTAATTGAATATTAAAATAAAAATAACGTTTCAATAATTTATTACTGAATTTGTAAACTCCCTTTTTTTAATCTAAATTCCCTTTTAAAAAATTAAAGTCCTCTTTTTACTTTTAGACTTTCGCTATTCTCGAGATTTATCGAGACATTAAAAATTGTTCAAAAATTACTATTTTGAATAATTTAAAATCATTTTTTCGGTTTAATATTAAAATTATTATTTATTGTATAAATTTCTAATATTTTTTCTATACTATAAATAAACTTGGGAACAAATGAACTAATATTTCAAAAGCAACGATGTCCATCTATCTATTTAGAGCGAAAATTTCATTGTCCTTGGTGCCATAAATTCATGACCTCACTCAGAAGTTGGAACACAACCATTTACCAGAAGAAACGAGCCACAACAAGAACAATAACTTCCTTCTCAACTAGACAAGGCTCGCTTGGGTTTTGGAATGGACTGGACGTTGAGTAGCAGCCCTGGCAGTCAAGAGAAAATTGCAAGAAGATATCGCAACGGAAACGCGTTGACGCGGAAGGATATCCGAATTCAGCTGGTTACGTTTCCTGTACCGTTTTCTCGTTCTCTAAAATAAAACTATTGCTTTATCACCTTTCCCATATATATACAAACCTGAAATTATTTTCCTTCCGAGCTTAATTTCAGTAAATGTCTTTATTTTTTTCCCTTTTTCGGAATTTAAACATCAGAAATGAAAATTGCTAATTTAATTAAACTTTTATGGTTAGAATCTAAAAATTATGAGAATTATCAATATTATATGAATATTGAGGATATGTAAATATTTAATAAACTATCTAGATACACTTCAATCACAAAGGAAAAAAAAAGTCTGACTCCGTTTACACCTTAAATTCAGTCCATGTATTTCACATAAGTCTGTCCTTGTTTAATGGGGCTGACTCCGTTTACACCTTAAATTCAGCCTCGAAAACAGGCTAAAAGTAAAACTTTTTTTTTAGTGTGCAACTAATTAGTAATTTGGCAAAGTTTATACAAAAGCTTTATAGACTATAAGCGTATATATTAATTGACCACAATTAATTAAAAGTTAATCTTTTATAATGATTGCTGGACAATCACTATTTCATAATAATCATTATTTCAAATAATAAAATTGATCCACTAACTCCCACTAATTGATTAATTAATGATTGCGTAAATAATCACACTGTAAATTGGATACTATTCTTTCTGTCTAAAATTCACTTTCTTCTCGAACCTCTATCATGACTTCCAATTAAATTAATTCCGTCAATTGATTTACTAATTAATGGTTGAAAACAATCACTGTAATCTAGAAAATTCTCTTCCTGATTTTCATTCTATTTTTTCTACAATTAATTAACAAATTAACGGTTGCACTTAATCACTGCGCATGGTGGTAAAACTTTATACAGAAAAATTTTTTAAAAAATGTCTAATTGAAAATTTCTTTTGGTATTTTTAATCCTCCATATACTGTTCTATACTAAACTACAAAAAAATTTATTTGATTCACATAACCCATTACTTGCCTATTAGCAAATAAATAAAGTACTTGGATCAAATAATTTATAGTCAAATCAAAGAAATTGTATTTTAGTCAATAGTTTTATTATTCAAAATAGGGTTGCCACAATAATTTGATTTTGATTCTCTCTGATTTTCAAATAGAATTTTGACTTTTTCTAAGATTTTTAAAAATACAAAAAGAAAATTTGAGAGGAGTTCAATTACATATTAAAAAAGATAATTTTTTAAATTGAGAAAAATATTTTTTGGTTTAAATATTCAATTATTTGTCTATTGTCAAATAAATATTTCTTTGTATGGAATAATTTTTACATAAAGGTTACTTGCTTTAAATTCTCAAACTATTGATTAACAAACAATTTTAATTAATTAATTAATTAATTAAATTATTTATTGGATTTATTAAACTGCAATTCATTTATTCAGGTACTTTTCATACTGTAATTTATTTATTTAATTGTTCATTAGATTGCAATATATTTATTAAATGACTCATTTATTAATTTGCAATTTATTTATTCAATTATTTATTAGATTGCAGTCTACTTACTTATTAAATTATTTATTAAATTTCAAATTATATATTCAATTATTTATTAAATTGCAATTTATTTATTCAAATATTTTTAATACTATAATTTATTTATGCAATTATTTATTAAACTCCAACTCAATTATACAATTATTTATTAGATTGCAATTTATTTATTCCAGTATTTTTTATACTCTAATTTATTTATTTATTCGACCGCATTTTAATTTTTATCAATTATTAATTAGATCGTAATTTATACATTACAATATTCATATTAAATTGCAATTTATTATTCTATTATTTTCCATACAATAATTTATTTATGCAATTAAATTTTTTTAATTAAATTTATTTAAATTTATTAATCTAATATTTTTTATATTGTAATGTATTTATGCAGTTATTTGTTAGACTCCAGTTTAATTATTAAATTATTTATTAGAGTGTGATTTATTTATTTAATTATTTACTGGCTTTTAATCTAGACTGAAAAAAAAAAGTATTGAACCAAGAAAATTTTTCTTGGTTGAAGCAAATCGTGGGATTGAATACGGCCAAGACTATTAAAGTATTGATTCAAGAAAACGATTTTCTTGACATAGGATATTTGGGAGAAGAACATATATTCTTGATCCAAGAAAATATGGAATTCGACCAAGAAGTTAGTCTTCTTATACAAAGTATGAAATGTATTAAATGAATAAAATATTTTCTTGTTCTAAGAATATATATAGTTAATTGAATTATTTTATTTGATTCATTCAATTTTTTGTAACGTTCGTTCAAGTAATTCAAGATTTAAATGAAGAAAACATTTATTTTGTGAGAAGAACAGATATTCTTGATCCAAGAAAATATGGAATTCGACCAAGAAGTTAATCGACTTGTACGAAATATAAAATGTATTAAATGAATAAAATATTTTCTTGTTCTAAGAATATATAAAGATAATTGAATTATTTTATTTGATTCATTCAATTTTTTGTAACATTCGTTCAAGTAATTCAAGATTTAAATGAAGAAAACATTTATTTTGTGAGAGAACGCAGATATTCTTGATCCAAGAAAATATGGAATTCGATCAAGAAATTAAGTAGCATGTAAGAAATGCAGAATATATTAATTTAAAATCATTTATGTATCAAATCAAGAAAGTATGTTCTCTGTCCGAGAAAATATTTTCTTGATTTGAGAAAATTTATAGATTTCAATCAAAAAAATACTTTCTCAATACAAGTAAATTATTTACTTAAATTACCCCCCCCCCCTTACCCCCATCCCATCTTTTCTAATACTTAGGTCAAACATTTTTATTATTTAATTAATTAACATTTATATTTTTTATTTAAATAATTAAATAATTGTTATTTTACATATATATTTACATTTAATTATTACTTAACACAAATACAACAAATATACCTTGAAAGAAAATTTTCCACGGTCGGAGGAATTGAACTCGGGTTGCACGCACCAGAAGCCGTCACGCTACCACTATGCCATCCTAGCCTCAATGGACAGTTTTCAAAAACTGATATTTAAGTTGCATATACATTTGAAGAAAAATATTTTCTTGGATCAAGAACACCGGCATTGTGTTAAGTAAAAAAAAGTTTCAAAGCAAATAAATAAAATGATTCGATTCAAGAAACATGAATTCTCCACACAATACTTTATTATTTCGCTTAAGAACATGATATTCTAGATTCAATACTTTTTGGTACTTCGGAAAAGTAAAATATTTGGTTGAAATAATTACATATTGAGTTCTGCCAAATACTAAATTGTTAATTCAAGAATTCTGTTCAATGCTAATAATTACTTGACACAAGAAAATGAATTTCTTTCTTCAAATAAATATGGGATTAATTGAATATAATTTTTAATCAACTTGAAACAAATATTTACTTATATTAACCTTCGAATTTTCTTGAATCAGGATTATATAAGCGTTGAATTAAGTAAAAACTTTTTTAAAGGAAACAAAAGAATGATTTAATTCAAGATCTTACACTTAATTGAATTGAATAAATAAAATATTTCATTCCAGAAAATATAACATTCTCGCAAGAAAATAATGATTTTGAAACATGAGAATATAGAAATGCTTCAAGTAAAAGAAATGCTTAGATTAATTAATATTTCTTTGAAACAAAATAATTTTTAATTGAGTTGAAACAATTATTAACTTGTATTAATCTTCCCATTTTCTTGGCTCGAGACTATGGGTGTTGGATGAAATAAATAGTTGCTTTAAAGGAAATAAAAAAATTATATGACTCAAGATACCAAATGACTCAAGGTAAATTACTTGACGTGAGAACATGATATTCTTGATTCAATACTTTTTCGAGACTTGGCGCATGTAAAACAGTTCGTTTGAAACAGTAAGATATTTACTTATGTCAAACCCATATTTTCTTATTTCAATAACTTTGATCAATGCTCAAAATTACTTGACACAAGAAAATAAATTTCTTCCAATAAGAAAATATGGGTTTGTTTCAAATAAATCAGGTCAAGAAAATGCATTTACTTGATTCAATGAACTTTTTTTTCAGTGTATTTGTTGATCAAATCTTTTACTAAATTGCAATTTATTTATTCAAGTATTTTTTATACTATAATTTATTTGTTTAATTATTTATTAAACTGCAATTTATTTTTGAAATTATTTATTAGATTGCAATCTATTTATTAAATGAATAATTTATTAATTATTAGTTCAAATACCATTTAATTGATTTAAATAAAAATTATTTGATTCATATAAATATTTATTTGCTAATTAACAAGGAATCGGTTATTTCTTTGATATTTAAACATCTTTTTTTCATTTAAACAAATTTTCTTTGAATCCAAAAAATTTGTTCTTTAAATCAAAAAAATTTTATCATTAATATAGGGTCAAAGAAACAATTCATTAATTTAGAAAGGAAAATTTTTTTGAAGCAAATAAAGTGTTTTTGAATCAAATAAATTTTTTTTATCAAATAAATTTTCTTTGAATCAAAGAAAAATTAATTACGAATCGAAGAAACAAGTCAAAGCAAATGAATTTCTTTACATCACCAAAAAAAAATTTAGACAGACGCTATAGAGTGAATCATAGTAATTTGAAATTTATGAAAATCAAGCAAAAAATTCATCTGTCAATAATTCTGTTTCGAATTTTAATTTCCCTTTCAAAATGTAAAGTTCTTAAATTTTCTTCTTCCTCTTTGAAGTTTAAAATAATTTAAAAATTTATATTCATCTTTTTCTCTTAAAGATTTTCATCTTTAAGAATTAATGGGAAAATGAATACTGTCTCAATAATTGACATTTCATCAGCTCCTTGATATTACCGCTTATAATATTTTCTAAATTTTTTCCATATTATGAAGAAGAGACTCGAGAAAAAAATGTCAAAAACTGAAGCTATAACATTATTATACCTGGGATTTTTCTTATACTTTCAATTTTCTATTGCACACTTTTCACATTCTCGTAGAAATTCTTTCTTAATATATATATCGAAAAATATTTCCTTAGATCATGAATACCATATCATTTTTAACATACTTTCAGGGAAAGTATTCGATTTAAATTCATCAGGGATCGAATTTTTATCATGAGAGGTATTAATCTATCGGGAAGTATTGGAAGTTTGCCAAACCGGAAAAGGAGGGCGAGGAGCCCGCCTCGAAAGTACGAAAGCCGGTTTTAAGACGATCCAACTTTCTCGAATCATCAACCTCGAAGAAATTTTACTTCAGGTGTGCAACATGGTTTTGACCTTGAACTGTCATGTCAAGTGTATATGAGATAAAGTTGCACTTGACTGTGTCCATTATGAATGTGATAATATTCAAAGAGGCGCCAAATTTTCGCAATAGGATTTTTATTTCTTCTTTAATTTTACATTTTTTTTTCAGAATGGTAGTCTAATTTTCTTTTCGGAAAACTATTTCGTTATTTGAAACATTATTTAAATCCAACTTTTAATCTGTTAAAAATTAAATTTTTGACGTTCCACCGAAACGAATTTAAAATTTAATTTTTCTTACAAAATTATGACATTGGATTAAATTTTGTTTTGACACATCAGATTCTTCATTAAATAAACAAAAATATCTATGTGGAAAATTTTTTTCAATTTGAATTAAAATTATTTCTTTATATTAAATTTTTTCTGTTTACGTTCTTTTTGGGGGCAAGAGAAATTCTTTTTTTTTTTGCAATAACTAGTTTAATAGAGGTTGTGCTACCGGCAGCCAAAAGTTCACTAAATGAAATTAAATTCCGATTGACGACGTGCGCGTCTTGTAAAGAAGAGAGTTGAGTTTTTCTGGTACTGTATATAGCACTCTCAGGAATCTTATCCTTCGAGTCGAATGTTCTTTGAGTCAATACATAAGACGAAGGAAAGATAAAACAAATCCTGTAGACAAAAAAGTTTAAACGTATATACGTCTAAAAAAAAAAGGTGGATGAAGGGGGATTGGAAAAGAAAGGAAAAAAGAGGGCTGCCCGTGGAGTGAAATTCGTCAGTTATTGTGAAATTTTTTCCAGGAATATCTGTAGATATCTTCGGCATCTCAACTATTAAAACCTTAGTCCTAAAAATTGCTCTTAGAAATTAAATTCAAAAATCTTTTTGCTTTTGAATTAGTAAAGTTTGCTAATAAATAACTATTTCAGGGTTGCCACAAATATTTTATTTTATTTTTCCCTGATTTCCAGACAAAATTCTCACTTTTTCCCTGACCCTAAAAAATATTCTAATTCACTCTAAAAATTATTAGATACTCAAAAAAATGTAATTTAAATTTAAATTACCATGAAATTTTTCAAAAAAAATTTAATTATTTACAAAAATCCTAAGAAAATCCTTCGCAAGAATTCAATTATTTTTACAAGTAGTAATATTTCTTAAAAGAATTGAATTATTTAAAAAAAATATTAAAAAATTCGTTGCAATAATTCAATTATTTTCATAAATAATAAATCGATTATTCGGTAATTAATTTTTTAATCAATTTTTATTGAAAAATTCTAGAAGAATTCAATTATTTAAATTAAAAAATAAATAGTTTACTGAATCATTAAATGTTTGTTAAAATTGAATTCTCATAAAGAATTTTCTCAACAAATTTTTAAATAATTTAATTCTTTTGACAAATTTCAATAAAATTTTTAAGAATAATAAATAATTACATTTTTGGAGGAATTTGATTAAAATATTGTATGAAAAATTAACTAGAATCCTGCAATGAGTTTTATTATTTATGAAAATAATTAAAAATTTTTCTAAAATAATTGAATTTCGGTGATGAATTTTATTATTTATAAAAATGATTGAAATCTTGAAAAGAACTTTGTTAAATTTTTTTTAAATAATTAAATTCATGGGACGAATTTTATAAAATATATTTTTAAATAATTGATATTTTTCGAAAAATTTTATGAAATTTTGTATATTAAATAATTGAACTCGTGTGAAAATTTTATTATTTATGAAAATAATTGAATTATTTCAAAGAAATTTATTAAAAATTTTACAAATTATTGAATTCCTGTGAAATTTTAACAAGAATTTTATTCAAGTTTTTAAAAATAATTAAATTTTGACGAAGAATTTTATTATTTATAACGATAATTGAAATTTTGACGAGAATTTAAAAAAAAAATTTTTTAAATAATTGAATATTGAAGAATTTTATTATTTATAAAGATAATTAAAATTTTGACAAGAATTTTTTTAAATTTTTTGAACATAATTGAATTTCTGCAAAGAGTTTTATTACTTTTGAAAATAATTTAATTCTTCCAACGAATTTTATTCAAGTTTATAAAAATAATTGAATTTCGGTGAAGAATTTTACTATCTCTAGAAATAATTGAATTCTTGAAAAGAACTTTGAAATTTTGCCAAGAATTTTATTAAAGTTTTCAAAAATAATTGAATTTCGAAGAAGAGTTGTATTATTTATAAAGATAATTGAAATTTTGACGAGAATTTTAAAAAAATTTTTGAACATAATTGAATTTTGGAGAAGAATCTTATTATTTTTAAAGCTAATTGAAATGACCAGAATTTTTTTAAATTTTTGAATATAATTGAATTTCTGCGAAAAATTTTATTACTTTTGAAAATAATTGAATTTCTAGAATTATTTGTAACTTTTCCAAAATTTGATTTTTTTTAGTATTTTTAACTAAAATTCTTCTATCAATATAGTATCTAGTCCTTGTAAAATTAAGTTATTTAAAAAGAAATTATTGTCTGAAGTAGAAAAAATTCAAGGTTTTATATTAAAATTCGTGGTAATTTTATAGTTTACGAGGCAAACAAAAAAAAACATCAAAATTCAGAGTTTTCTCATCAATTTTTAAAATTCAATTTTTTCCAGTACTTTTACTAAAAATCCCCGACTTTTTCCTGATTTCCCTAACCAATTTTACTTTCCCTGACTTTTCCTTGAATTCCCTGACCTGTGGCAACCCTGTATTTATTAGTAAAATTTTCTAATTCAATAGCAAAAAGTAATTGACTAATTCAAAGTAGTAATAATTTCCCCTACATTTTCCTGATTTCTCCAACCAATTTTTTACAATACCTGACTTTTCTGATATAATATTCCTGACCTGCAGCAAACCTGTCTAATCAATAAAAAAAACTAACAAAATTAAACTTTCATAACGATCCTTATAAAAAAATTTGCAAAATGCAATATATAATCCAAACTTACATAAATATTTATCTTGTTTTACACAGTTTCATAAAAATTTTTGCATAAACTCATGCGAAAAAGTTGCACTTAATAACACTGTATATTATTCCGAAACATGAAATCTTTGAAAGTAATCTTTAAAAGACCATTAAGAAAACATAAAAAAAAGAACATAGAAACATAAAATAATCTTGAAAAATCTGACTTTATATTGATGTACATGTTTGACTAAAGAAATCCTTGCGTCATTCTAGTAACTGAAGAAACCTCGTAAACTCTACGAGGTGTCTATTTCCAGTATATAGAAGCTCTGAAAGTAAGAGCCGGCAGGCCTGACTTTTATTTATGAACTATTTGCGGTGGTACGATTTATGAGGAGAATCGGAAAACTCTTTATATATATATACACACACATCTCAAGGTAAAAAGGTATGCAGTTTGCGGAGGGGAATCGGGGGTTGATCGAGAACGGATCGGGCATAAAGACATTATTCCTACTCCAGCGTTTTTCAAACTTTCCGCATTTTCTTTACTTTTTTATCGACACCCTTTTTATTGATCGTAAATTTACCTGGTTTACATTAAAATGTTTATCATTTCATCTACTATATATATATGTATAAGAAGAATCCTAACGAAAAAGTCAACAAAAATCTTTCACAATAACAATATCATTTTTATCCTATTGCCTCTTTTTCAAAAAAGAAAAAAAAAATATGAATCAAGAAAATATTTTTTTTAATTAAAAAGACATTTTCTTAATTAAATAAATCGCAAATTTTCGACATTAGCGGTTAATTTTCATTGATAAATTATCCCTCTACGTACTGACTGAAAATAAATTAATTTCATCATTGAAATAACAAAATTTCTAGAGATTTTCCCGGAATTTCCCGAGGAATTTGATGAAATCTCTTTGTAAATTCCAGAGAGAGTTTCTCGAGCATTTTTATTCTCTTGTCGTCGTTGTCGCTCAAACTACAAAGGATTAACAGTTCATAACAAAATCTATAGAATTTTCTAAAAGACGTGAAATAGTTTAAAACTAAACCACCAAAAATTGAAATGAATTTTGATATCGTATTTGTACAGCATTGTCAAAAAATTTAAAACAATAATACGGGAAAAAATCAGGGTTGCCAAAAAAATTTTATTTTATTTTTCCCTGACTTTTCCCTGATTTTCAGAAAAAATTTTGACTTTTTCCCTGATCCTGAAGATGATTCTGATTCACTCCAAAAATTATTATAGATTTTCAAAAAAATGTTGTATTACATTTTTATTTACGAATTTCTTTAATTGTAAAATTATTCAAAAACATCAATAATTTCTTTTTTAAATAAATATTCAATCATTAGATACCTATTATTTTTTTATAGAAATTAAAATTTTCAAATTCAAACCTTCTGAAATTCAATAACTTTTGAGAAAAATATTATAAAACATGAAGAAATCGATCATTCCGAGTCTTCGTCTTCGACTCGGAGTGATCGATTCCTTCATGTTTTATAACAAATTTAAGATGACAGAGTGATAAAATTATTATTTTATATCATCAGAATATTTTAACTATAAATTCAAATTTTCAAAGATTTTAATTTGAAAACTTTTCAAAATTCAATTATTTCTAAAAATTTACGCTATAATGCTTTTAATACTCAATTATAATTGAAAATTTGAAGTTAAATTCATTTTTTAATCAATTTTTATTAGTAAATTATTCGAGAATTCAATTATTTAAATACAAAAATAAATAATTTATTAAATAATTGAATTTTTATGAAGAATTTTATTAAAAAATTTTTAAAATAATTGAATTCTTTCGGCGAATTTAAAAAAAAATTTTAAGAATAAATGCAATTTTCTATCATTTTATTTAAAATTGTACAAAAAATAATTGAAATTTTGCTGTAAGTTTTGTTATTTATAAAAATAATTGAATTCTTGCAACGAATTTTATTAAAAATTTTCTTAAAGAATTGAATTCCTGTGAAGAATTTTATAATATTTGTGAAAATAATTGAGTTCCGGAGAAAAATATTATTATTGATGAAAATAATTAATTTCTTGTGAAGAATTTTATTCAAATTTTTTTAATAATTGAATTCCCATAAAAAATGTATTATTTGTGAAAGTAATTGAATTCTTAAAAAGAATTGTATTAAAAATAATTTAATTATATAGGAAAATTTTATTAAAATTGCAATTTTATTAACTAAATCTTGTAAAGAATTTTGTCAACATTTTTTTTAAATAATAGAATTTTTAAAAGAAATTTATTTGAATGTTTTGAAATAATTGAATATCTCAGAACTATTTTTTTTGAATTCTCTAAATATACTTGAATTATTTCGAGAAACTTTATTAAAAAATTAAAAATAATTGAATTAGTGCAAAGATATTTATAAAAAATTGATAAGAAATTGAATTCCTGTGAAATTCTTATTAATATTTTGTTTAAATAATTGAATTCTTTTGGAAAATTTTATTAAAATAGTAGATATTATAAATAATTGAAATGAGGAAAATTTTTGAAAATAATTGAAATTTTGCCAAGAATTATGTTAAATTTTTTTTAAATAATTGAATTTCGGAGAAGAATTTTATTATTTATAAAGATAATTGAAATTTTAATAAGAATTTTTTTCAATTTTTAAACATAATTGAATTTATGCGAAGAAGTTTATCACTTTTGAAAATAATTGAATTTCTGTAATCAGTTGTTCTTAAAATTTTTATTTAAATTCATTAAAAATTGATATTTTCTAAAATTTCAAATTGAAACCCTTGAAGTTCATCTATTTATGAAGATTGTAAACGTAACTCTTTTGAAATCCAATTAATTTTGAAATTTTTTAGTAAAATTATTCATTAAATAATTTATAAA
Organism: Leptopilina heterotoma; assembly: GCF_015476425.1. Classification (NCBI taxonomy): domain Eukaryota; kingdom Metazoa; phylum Arthropoda; class Insecta; order Hymenoptera; family Figitidae; genus Leptopilina; species Leptopilina heterotoma. The sequence continues at coordinate 219,128 of NW_025111110.1, forward strand.
GTAATAATTTTATGATAGTTGTTGAAGAATTAAATTATTTAAAAAGATATATTATCAAAAATAGAAAAAATTGAAGGGTTTGTATTTGAATTCTTTGCAATTTCATAGTTTATGAGGCTAACAAAAAAGACACAAAAATTCCGAATTTTCTCATAAATTGAAAAAATTTAATTTTTTCCCGTACTTTTAATAAAAATTCCTCACTTTTCCCTGCATTTCCTGACTTCCCTGACCTGTGGCATCCCTGAAAATTATATAAAAATATAATTATAAATATACATACAATTAAAATATAATTAATAAAAATAAGAAACTGTATACCGGAAAGGTATAAAGTTATTCGAAAAATCTTTACCTCGCCACGGGACATGAACCAAAATGATTGGAGGCAAGGCACAAGTCTATGCTATAGAGAAAGAGGAAAGGGCTCGTGCAATAAAACGATAAATCAGTCGAACAGAAAAATAAGGGGTAAAATAGAAAAAGCTCGCAGAGAGATTTGGAAGACAGCCAGAAGGAAGAGCGTGCATGTTCCCTGTGGCAATGTGGCTTCTGGGGATGCCTTCATACTTCTTGATCAGCGTCTCTCAAATAAAGGTCCTGCGAATCAACCCAAGCTTGCAGTAAATTGACTAGGACAATCTATTTCCACTGACTCAATTTTTTTTCCTTCTATATCAAATCATTTTTCTAAAAAGAAAAAATCATTTCACCCGAAAGCTTTTAAATTAAACCAAACAATTCCACTTCCAAACAATCAAAAACCAAAGAAGAAAACAATTCTCGAACTATATAAAAAATAAAAAAATAAACTTGAACACATAAAGAGCTGTTCATCATCTGATTATAATATTCTCAGTAGAATAACTAAAAGATATTACAGGAGGAAATGAAATAAATTCTCGCAAGGTCGAGTCAAAGGATGGACCACAAAGCGAAAGTAAATGAAGAAGAATACTTTCTACATTCTCTCTCTCTCTCTCTCTTTCTCTCTCTCAAGTTTTATAACTCGATATCGCCTATATAAAAGTCTCGGAAAACAAAACCGATTTCTATCGCTTTGGTTAGTACTTATTTAATTCAAATGTAGAGGAAGAGAAGAAAAAAATAAAAGTAATCCACTCTATCTTTTCGGTGAGCTTATCGCGTTTCTGATAACATATCACATTTAGCGAACGACCTCGGAGCATGCATCATCCGGGAAAATAGCTGGGATGCTCGAGGCGCTGAGAACGCGCTAGAGACCAATACACGCACATTTATACCAATGTTGAGACATGAATACGGATTCACTAACACGAACATGTTACGATTACGTGAACACTGAGTACGTACACGTAGGACAAGTGCGGTCTCCCTCGTAAATCTTTGTAATAACTCCTGATGTTCCTGGTCCTTCGAGGATGTATGTGCAGTACGCCAACATTAATTACTGTGTAATTGACCAGCAACAAAGATCGCTGCCTTATATACTGTACAAAACGAAATTCATAGTGATCTCTCACAAAATTTATACATTACATAAACCAATATGAAATATTTTCTATTCCCTTTTTATGTTCCTTTCGTTCTTATAATGTGAAAAAATTTTTCACGAAAATCCCCAAAGAAATCAAGTTTCTAAATTGTTTATAATCTCACTGACAATGAGAAAGGATCTTAGTTCTAAAAGTTTGTCACAGTTTTTCTAAGGTTATCAAATTGAGACAAAAAACGTATCAAAACGTTGCTTCGAAATTATTTTAATTTTTAATACGTTTTTTTGTCTCAATTTAATATTCTTAGAAAAAATATGATTGAATCCAAGTGTAAAAAAAATATATAGAAAAATTGAAATTCAATTCATACTTTATTGATAGTTTTTGATTTAAAATGGGTATATTAAATGTTCTGCGAACATCTCTCTCTACCGTATAATATAGAGAGGGTATTCTTTATAGTATATCGCGAGACGGTGAGACATGCAGATATTCTATTCGCAAACTCAGAAGGATGCACGACTTGCATTATCTATACTGTGTATTGGTGGTGAAGGCAAAGTCTAAGGTTTCGAGGTTGAGTCTCGCTTTTGCCTTCTGGCTAAATTCCAGCCAGAGGAGCAGAAGAGACTGCGCCTCTTGCCGTCTGTTTCGCTCGAGACATTCTCGTCGACACCCATCTCAAAAAAGTTAAATGTACAAAACAAATTTCTATTATCGTTTTCCTTCCTCTATAAACAATGAACGCGCCATTGTTTACCGCACAGAAAAACGAACACACTACACTGCCCATAAATTTATTTTTTTCGATGGAACATTTTAATCCTCAAAGTTTAATATATAAAAATTATGAATAATTGCAGATGAAACTAGCAGATAATTTTTCAAAATTATATATTCACTGTTTTAAGGATATCAAATTGAGACAAAAAATGAATAAAAAGTGTTGCAAAGCAACACTTTTGATTCATTTTTTGTCTCAATTTGATAATCTTAGAAAAACTTCGTTTGAGAAAAATTTAATTTTTTGAAGACAACAAACACAAAATACAAAAGAATACAATTCACAAATTTATAGAATGTAAAATTTTTAAACAACATAGTGACAAAAAATATAGATAAAAATGTCAAGAAAAATATATTTTTCTTCAGTGCCAGCCCCAGAGAATGCGCCCCACGTTAGGGAGCGCCGCGACGATGCCTGTGCGAAAATATTTTTCTATTTGGGGAAGACTCGAACCTAAAATTTTCACACAGGACACCGATGTGGCTGACGATGGCTGAGGCCGGCACTGGTTGCACGGATTTATTTCACTCACGAAAAAAATTACCGATTTCCCTACCTGTGGTCGCAATTTAAACGAAAGTACAATTTACCCCGTTCATACCAGAAAAGCTACTCCTCTACCTACCCATCTATTTATTCCAAACCTACTTTTAAATCACATGTATACACACACATCACTCCACGATTCTCACACATACCGCCCAGGTGCAAAAGGCCTACTCTAGGGATAAAGGGGCACGTTAGGCTCACCCATACGTCCCGGGACGCATCCGTCACCTGAGCTCAAAATCACTCAAAAAAAGGGGAAAAAAATTCCTGAAAGTGAAACATCTAATTAACTCCCTAAGTGAAATTGACCAAAAATTTAACTTTCTTTTACATGCATTAACTTTTTACTTTAATAAAACTAATTAAAAGATTTAACAAACAAAACTAAAAATTGATAAAACTAAATTCTAAATCTTACGTGCATTAACTTTTAATTTTAATATAATTAAATAATAAGTTTCATAAGTAAAAGCAGAAAGATTCATATTACAAAAACAAGACAAATTTTAGTGCAAAAAATTTTTAAATTGATAAAATATTAAAATGTTCTTTTAATTAGTCTTTATAAATGGAACAAAATTACTTTAGATTATGAAAAATTAAAAAATAGCTAATACTAAACAATACATTGCAAACAATAAATATATACATAAATAAAAGATACATTGACAAAAATATTACTTTCGTAATAGTAAAATATACTAAGAAATAATATATTCGTCAATGGTGTCACTATGTTGTTGGGGTTCCTTCCCTGTTTTTAGAGAAATTTTAATGTTTCAATAGGAAATTTACGGTATTCTTCTTTAATCGAATTATTAAAAAGTTTATTAGTTTTAATTTAACTTAATTATTAAACTATTAAAAGCTGAAAATGGTACTTAAAAATTTACAAATATATTAATTGTAAGTAATTATAAATAAAGAAAATGAATTCATGAATAACTGTCTCAAACAGGGAAGGGCGTAAATAAAAAAGGACTCACTCGAAGACCATTCTTTGTTCCGTTAAATCCTCTATGCGATTTCCCACGTTGTCCAGGGACCACTCTTCTTCTCGTCCACCTTCTTGTCCTTTAGATTGTTCTTCGCTGATAAAAAAACAAATAAAAAATTTCTTATTATCAGTTATACAGGAATTAATTTTTATACACGAAAAAAATTAAATCTGCGAATTTTTAAGAACTTTCTAGACTAGTGGATACGGCCTTTCCCAAAACGGAGTTCGATATAAAATGTGGGGAATAGTACAGAATAAATTTCCGAAATGTTGAGTATTTTTTCTAAAACTTCTAAAAGTTTATTCTAATAAATATTTAAATTTATCACTCGGTCGTCTTAGTTATAAAATATAAAACATTGAGTTGAACGATTCAACTCAATGTTTTATATTTATTCTGAAAAATTCATCGCATTTTACAGAACTTCGTTTCGTGAATGACTGTATTCGCTAGTAAAAAACGTTCTGTAAAATTCACTGAATTCTTTTCTTCTGTGTATATTATATCACCTTTAAAAAATTATTTCTCCTTGGAGAAACTGTCTGTAAAGTTTTTTGAAAAATATAATTAAGAGTTTTATATAAAATTATTGAATATTAATATTTATTACAAAATTATTAAATATAATAATATAAATGAAAAAATAAATATATGGTTGATTCTCCTGAAAGGGACCCTTTTTTGGTTGAATTTCCAAAAAATCAAATTATTCTTTTTTTGTTACTTTTTTTCATAATTAAATTTAGAAAATATTTAAAGATAAAAATATAAGCTGCGCAAAATTAATTTTCAGAAATAAGACCTCCAAGAACATTTTATTATCATGTGTTCTAGAGGTTAAGTATAATTAATTATAACTTTTAAATTAATTATTTTGTAAAAAAAACTCGGTAGGAATATTTTTTTTTAAATAATAAATTGTTATGTTTCAATTTATTGCACTTTTTGCTTTTATATTTTATTTTTATTAAATTAATAATTTAATTTGAGGGTTAAATATTTCAAAACAATGATTAAAAATCAAAAACAAAAGAAAACGCATATCAAATATAAAAAAAGGCTTCGGAGATGAATTCATAATTTAATGAAAAAATTCTCATTTTTTTTAATTTTAAAAATATTACAATTTTTTTAACAATATTTTTAGTTTTTAACATCAAATATTTTCACATAGATTACATATTATGTTTAAAACGTTAAAAAATATGATGTTGTTATATAGAAAACGAGGCTTCGGAGATGAATTTAATTTTTACTCTCATTGATAATACTATTTTAATTAATAATTTCAATAACTTTTTTTATCTTATTTTAAACAAATGTAAGTAAAAAATAATCGTTATGTTCTGAACTTTAATTTGATATATATCATAAATATGTTGAAATTATTTATATACGTTAAAATATATTTATAAAATATACATTCTGTTTAACCAAAATTCGATGACAAAATTAAATATGTTTTTTTAAATAGGAAGAACTTTAAATATAAGCAATAGAAGATTATATAAAGATAGATAAATCTTCGTAGATTATAAATAAATTTTTTTTTAAATTTAAACTTGATAAAATATTAATGAAAAATTAATTTAAATAATGAACCTCATGTTGGAGACACGTGAAGTGGTCCCTTTCAGGAGAATCACCCATATAAATTATTAAATCGACGATCCAAATGTATAAACTGACTCTACGCCTTTGACTCATAGTCTGCTTGAAGTTACTTAAAAATGACAAAATAGAAAAAAACTTACAATTGTGAATTTGCGTATTGCGGAAGAGTCCTAATGTCCCAGCATACACTTCCGTTGATCTTCTGAAATAAAATTAATAATTACAATTTAAACTATCTTTAGTATCATTGTTTTATATTAAGTTTAAATATATTTAAAGTGTTTTAAAAATTAGTTTATAAATTAATCATGTACAGAAATTTATTTTTTGTACAAAAAAATTCATTTTTTTTGTAAAATATCGACTTTAATTATAGTTTGAGCGTACAGGCAATTATTGTTACTCGACTAACAATTATTTCCAATTTTAAGTCTTACTAAACTAAAAATGATCAAATCTTAAATGTTCGAGTAATTTCATAATACAATAAAAACGAAAATTACGAATGTCACCACTCTTTTTTCTTTATGCAAATAAAAATGTTTAAAAGAATTCTTTGAATTGAAAAAAGATTATAGACATCCTACTCTAAACCTAATTTACTTATAAACAAAATTTTCTATTTAATTAAAAGTCTGAAATACAAGTAATCATGTTAAAGTTCTATTTTTCACGTTCCTAACTAAAGATAGATGTACTTTTTTATAATTATATCATTATAATTATAATATACTTTTATAAAAAAAAGTTAAACCTTTTCTGGATCTCACAATGAATCAAAATAAAATTTTTTTGGAAATTGTTAAATAATTAAAAGTATTTGTTATTAATTAATAACATTAATTTAATCTATCATCAAATAAATATTTATTCAAATGAAATAATTTTTAAGTCAATTAAATTGTATTTAAACCAAAATAATTTCAATATTTGAAGCAAATACCATTTAATTGATTTAAATAAAAATTATTTGATTTAAGCAAATATTTATTTCATACACTAAAAAAAAAGCATTTCAGGAAAAGTTATTAAAGTTTTTTATTTAAAGATCAATATGTAAAGTAAGAAATTTGCTACATTAGACAAAAATAATGAAGCAAAATGCCATAAAAGAGAAGAAAAAATGTTGAATTTTAAGAAATTCGGTTTTTCGAAATTTTTATAATTTTTGATTTTGTACCAAAGGGTGGAGACAATTAAATAAATAGAGTATTTTTGAAGAGCCCAAAAATAATGAAACTAAATGCCATACAAAAGAAGGAAAAATGTTGAATTTTTAGAAATTCGGTTTTTTGAAATTTTGCTAATTTTTCATAATTTTAGATTTTTTACCAAAGGGTGGAGACTATTAAATAAGTAAAGTATTTTCGAAAAAGCACAAAAATAATGAAGCTAAATGCCGTAAAAGAGAAGGAGAAATGTTGAATTTTAAGAAATTCAGTTTTTTGAATTTTTGATAATTTTCCATAATTTTAGATTTTTTACCAAAGGGTGGAGACTATTAAATAAGAAAAGTATTTTTGAAGAGCACAAAAATAATGAAGCTAAATGCCATAAAAAAGAAGGAAAAATGTTGAATTTTAAGAAATTCGGTTTTTTGAATTTTCGCCAATTTTCCATAATTTTAGATTTTTTACCAAAGGGTGGAGACTATTAAATAAGTAAAGTATTTTCGAAGAGCACAAAAATAATGAAGCTAAATGCCATAATAAAGAAGGAGAAATGTTGAATTTTAAGAAATGCAGTTTTTTGAATTTTTGCTAATTTTCCATATTTTTGGATTTTTTACCAAAGGGTGGAGATAACAAATTAGGTAAAGTATTTTTGAAGAGCCCAAAAATAATGAAGCTAAATGCCATAAAAAAGAAGGAAAAATAATTAAGCTTAATCATATAAAAGAGTAGAAAAAAATGTTAAATTTTAAGAAATTCGGTTTTTCGAATTTTTGATTTTTTGCTAAAGGGTGGAGACTATTCAAATAGTAATATTATACTACCGAAATAGCTAAATAGTAACTAATTATTAATTTTCCGGTCAAATTAAATTCCCGGCTATTTTCTGATTTTCCAGATTGGTAGAAACATTGTTAAATGTATTGGTAGAAACTAAAACCCGTCGAAGACGGATACGACAGCTTGTTTAATTGATAATAGTCAATTAATCGGTTATTTGAATCAAATAATTTTTTTTCCAGTATATATTTGGATGAAAATAATTAAATTATAGACTTTCTAAATTTGATAAATTATTCTTTACAGAATTTACAAATTCCCAAAGTTTATAATAATTGATTAAAATAATTTTTGTGTCAAGAAAAAGCAAACAGCTTGCTAAAAATTTATAAATCGAAAAATTTCTCAGCCTAATTAAATAATTAAATTCAATATAAGTCGAGAATAATAATGATTCTAACCAGCCAGTCACAATTTGATTTTTTCAAATAGGTTAAAAATCAGTCTTCACTAAATCTCTAGAAACAGGAGGGACTCACTCATTCGCAGATTTCCAAAGAGGAATTTGTCTTTGTTGTCTCAGCTCTCTGGCAAATTAACAAACTTGAAGTTGTATTGTCAAACTGACTATTGTCTCAGCTCAGTTCTAGATTAACGAAATTGAAGTTATCACTGTCATCTCCTCATTTGCAAATCTACGTACTCTAGAATTAATATTTTCGTTCTTGTCCTCATCACATCTATGGAACAACATTTTATCCCATTATCCAAACTTTCCAGATGAATTCTGCAAAAAAATAATAATTAAATTAATAATTAAAAATAATAATTTAAAAAAATAATAAATAATGAAATAAAAATTACCAGACAAAATATTTTATATGAAATAAATAAAATAAATGAAATGAATATTAAACAATTTCAAAAAGTGTTTTTCAATTTTTACGTTTATTGAATTATTTTGTAAAATTTTCTAAAGACTTTTCTCAATAATTGCAAACGAATTTAAAATGAACAGTAGTGTGAGAATAAAGTGCAATAAAAATAAATGAGAATTATTTGAGTAGTTTGGTGAGACTGCCTTTACCCTGTCTTGCCCGCATCGTCCATTACTACTGCCACATTATTCGTATGGACTGCTACGAACTATAGCTTTGCGAAATAAATTGTAATTGCAATTCGGCGAACAAAATCCGATTAATTTCAAGTAATTTCACTTAATTTTTACTATTCACACCAATTCTATATTATCCGATAATAAAACGTCCGAAAATAGCACATGAAAATTTCAATTCTCCGAGTCGTCAAATTTCAGTTTCCTCATTGGTTTTAACTTCCAAGTTTTCTACCAGATTCTCAAAACCGCTATACCCGTTACCGTTGTAATTTCCTTACGAAGAAAGCTAATTCTATTTGCATACTAAATTTTACTAACATTTTCTTATTTTACTTTTTCATGTTCTTCATTTACATATTTTAAAAGAATTTTCATTTTTTATTGCACTTGAAATTTTACATTTTATTTCGAGTATCATTCTCTAATTAACTTTATAAACATGAATGTTTAATTTCATTCAAATAGCTCACGAAAAAGTGCGTTAAATAAATAATGTATCCTACTTACAATTTTCTATTACACTTTAAAATGACTTTATAGTTTACTATCAAGTATATAATTTTCTACTTTAATTCGTAATATAAGTTTCTATTAAAAATCAAATTATATCTCCACTTTTTTTTTTCTTCGAATGTATCGTTTTAATAATTCATTAAAAATTCTCCACACGTAAAATTGTTTCAAAGATTTTAACTTTGAGAGCAACTACTTTACAATTCAAATTGTTTACGGTTTGTCCATTAGCGGAACAAATTTTTATTTTTTCAAGTGCATATAATTAAAGCTCACCTAATATTTTTTCTGTAATTTCAAAATTTTTTCCAAGCTGTAAATTTTAATAAGTATTAGAATAATTGTAAATTCTTTCCTAATTTTTAAGAAATGTAAATTTTTTTTATCTAAAAATTTTAATGTATAAAGTGGCTATAACTAGGATCCAACAAATTATATTAACGACCCTTTTGTGTAATGAAATCCTCCATCAGTCACTTATGCGAAATGACTTACTTTCATCTTGAGAGTGCAATACAAGTCACGCGGAATTTATTTACATAACGAAGACGAATCACCCAGCATTGTTATCATTTTATCATTAAATGCATTCATATACGGGTGCTAAAAAACTGACATAAAAATGAGAAACTTTTATCTATAATTATACAAAGCACGAAAGCAGCTATTGATTTAATTATGTACTTCAAAGTTTAACAAAAAAAAATAATTTTTCATAGAGTGAAATAAATAATTCCTAGGTTACTTTACTCAGTAAATAATTAATATTGATCACTTTGTATTTTTAATATTGAAAGAAATTTTAAAATATTTTTGACCGCATTTAAAAGAATTTTAATTTAAAAAAATAAAAAGAAATTATTAACAATTAACATAATATTTTTTAACAAAAGCAAGTAATTACAAAAGGCAAAGTAATTTACAACTTCAGAAAATTTTAATAATGAATAAAAGATAAACTTTCAATTTATAAAAATAAAAAACTTACTGACAATTAATACAATGATTTTATTTTTTTAATAAAAGTGAATACAGTCAGGTCCCCATACTGTTAGATTAATAAAATTAATAAAAATTATACCTTTTTGCAAAAACGAGTGAAGAACTGGATCGGAAAACCACTGCCTTGGCAAATGACACTGCTTCAATTTCCAGCTATAAACATTAAAATAGAAATGAAAAAATTATTAAATTGCAAAAGATTCTGAATCAGTACTTGTTCTTTTTACGTAATTAATTCGAAAAATAGTTTATTTACAGAATAATTAAGAAAATTTTATAAAAAATTGTCGAAACTGAAACTATACACTGCTGCCATAACCCCAATTTATTGTCAATCTTTATATCGATATTTAACTTGTAAATATTTGTTGTTTATCAAAAATTTTTACGGAAACAAAGAATTTTAATGTTCTCATCGCTCATTAAATAGCAAAAACCTAAAAATTTAGTAATAATATTTTTACAACAAAAAGTGTTGAGATTCTTGGATCCGTTTTTGTCTCTGCGGCCTTCGCCAACAATAGCAAACATCAATTGCTACAAATAAAAACCGAATAAATATAGTCAATGACTGTTAACGTTTAGTAAAAACTGGTTTTTTCTACATATTTAGCTAAAAAAGTACCAAATTTATTGCACAATTTTCTTGAAAATTGTAAATGTTTTGATGTAAATAAACAGTGCGACTGCCATAACCTTAATTTTTGGCCAATTTTCATTCTGATTTTTGACTTGCAAATATTTGTTATTTTATCAAAATTTTTACGTGGCAAGGAAGTTTGATTTTCGCCACGTGCAATAAATAGCAAAATATTGTTAAATTGAATGACAATAAATAATATTAAACGTGTTAAACAAAAAATTTAATAGTGACACTTGTTGTCGGTTGCAACGAAACAACGTGAATTGCTGCAACTAAAGACCGAATGAACATAGCAACATTAATCGCAAAACTAATTTAAATTGTTTTTTTCGACAAATTTTGACGAAAAACTATCAATTTATCTTAATTTTCAAGAAAATTGTAAGAAAAATTGATGAAAATAAACAGCGCGCGCACAGCGTGACTAACATAACCTTTAATTTTTGGCCAATTTTCATTTTTATACCTAACTTTCAACTAGTGTTATTGTATCAAAAGTTTTATATGGCGAGAAGTTTTGTCTATCCCCACGCGTAATAAATAGCAAAATATAGTTAAATTGAATAATAATAATACCTTTTTTACGACAAAAAAGTGAAAAAAGTCGCTTGTTTCCACTAACGCCGTACAAACGTGATAAAGACCGAGTGGTAGTCACATAATTTGCAAATTGCGTCAAAATTTGTTTTTTTTCTACATATTTTGCCAAAAACCACAAAATTTACATGTCTTTCAGTAATTTCTACGAAATATTGACAAAAATAAAAGATCGCGCAAATGCCACAGCAGGAATACCATTGTCAATTTTCAGATTGATATTTGAGCAGAAAATATTAATCGATTAACAAATTTTCAATGATCATAGGACTCTTTTACTTCTCGACGAGCCTTGCGCAGCAAAATATTGAAAAAATTAATAGAAAATAATACCTTTTTTACGATCAGGAACAAAGAGCTACATGCATGTTTCCTCTTCGGCATGAAAAATCACAATGGCGGCAACAATTATGAACTCCGTTGACCTCTGTATCAAACGACAGTTTTGATTGGTTCCCGAGCAAAGGAACACTAGCGCCATACTTTCCCGCCAATATTTTCAAACTACCTCATTTGCCGAGAGAAAGTACCGCCAAAATTTCAGACCAATCAGAAGACTTTATTTAGTAGGGGGAAAATTCAAAATTTTAAAAAGTGACTAAAATGCATTTTTCTTTTTGAAGTAAAAATAAAAAATAATATATAATTAAATATATTATAATAAATGTAAATAACTTTTATAAATAAATATAAATAAATTTTACCAATAAACATAAAAAAAATAGTATTAATAAATAATATTTAATTTTTAATTAATTAAATAATTAATAAAAATTAATAAAAATTAAATAAATAATTATTTAATTGCCATATGGTAATTATAATAAATAATTATTATTAATATCAATTAAATATTATAAATAAATATAAATAAATATTATCTACAAAAAAACATATAATTAATAAATAATAATTATTAATTATTAATTTATGATAAAATAATTGTAAATATTTTAATTGTAAAATAGAAAAAGTAAATTACTCCCTAATAAATAATTTTTCTATTAACAAACTAATAAATGTTCTTAATTTTCTTTTTTCTTATAATAAGAATTAAAAAAAATAATAAAAAAACTCTTTGGAACAAAAATATATTTCAAAGAATTCTTTACATATTTTTTTATTATTCTTCAAAGTGATTAGCAGCAAACAAAAATTTATTAGTTTACTGCTAATGACTTTGTATAATTTTTTAATAATTCAAAAATATTCTCAAAATTTTATTTTCCAAAACAAAAAAACAATTTATTATTTATTCTAAAAAAATGACTTTATATTGTGAAAGAGGTTGTGACCCATAAATCTTTTTGGTACTAGGAGGAGCATTTCGTGGTAATAAACGCAAATCCTCTCAAGAATCCATCGATCCTAAGATATATAATGAATATTCAGTATTTAAATTTTCCAAATTTATGCAATTTTCTCTAATAACTTTCTGCTTTTTTAACGAGTTTAATTAAAACACAATTAAATTATAAAATTATATGTCGAAAATTAAAAGATTATTTACAAAATATTATTTTACATAAATCATTTAGCCGCGAGTCATAGTATTAAATACATTTTTGCTCTTAAATAAAATGCAGTCAATATTATATTTATAAATTGTTAATATTAAGAATTTTGCGAAAATAAATATTTATGAGTAAAATAAAAATTTCAAAAGAAGTTATACTTAATAATAAATATGAAGAATTTTGAAAATAAATTTTTAATTGAATAAAACAAAAATTTTAAGAGAAGTTAATAAATTTAATAATAAATATTAAGAATTTTGAAAATAAAAAAATTAAATCTTTTGAATTAATAAAAATGTCAAAGAAGTTTAATGTAATAAAAAATATTAAGAATTTCACAAATTAATTTTAATGAATAAAATAAAAATTGAATTAATAAAAATTAAAGAAATAATTAAGGAATTAATAAAAATGTCATATAGAAGTTAAATTTAATAATAAATGTTAAGAATTTAACAAATGAATTTTTATGAATAAAATAGAAATGTCAAATGAAGTTAAATTTAATAGTAAATATTGAGAATTTTGAGAATAAATTCTTATGAATTAAATAAAAATTACAAAGAAGTTAAATTTATCAGTAAATATTTCTTATTCACGCGACATAATAATAATTATATAAAAATATTTATTCTGATTCAAATTTACCACCTGCTTCGATAAATAATGAAAATTACCATGTTTGGTAAAATTCAGAGGAGGAAATTCCATTTTTGTAAATTTCGCAGATAAATTCTATATATTTTTCTTTTTGTGAAAAAAAGAACAAAAGGTAAAAAAATTCCTTTTGTCGGAGAAAAAGGAAAAATTATATATAGTTTAAATTATATAAAACACTTACGGATTTCAGGGCCTCTATATAATAATGATAATAATTTTATCGTTTCTCTCGTGGGAAACGGATGATGAATGTCAGGTGCGATTATGGTTTATATGCATCTCTTTTAAACATCCTACAGTTTTCAATTCTTCTAATATGACATAATCAAACCGCGAGAGTTTCAAGACCCACGCAGTTCAAGTTTTCCTGAGAGTTCATCTAAAGCGAGGAAATATAATTTATAACAGGCTTCTCACAAATTAACAAATCATAATGTTGAAAATAAATTACTCTCACCTACGTAGAAAATCATATTATTATAATATTCTTTTTATATCTTCCTGGCTTTTTTGCACTTGAGTCATTTATCGGTTTAAAAAAAAACATTTTAGAATTATTTTTTCCATGTTTCCTTTAATTTACGATCGTTCTTCTATTCGTTGAGTATATAGAATAATTGTAGAATTTCGTCGAAATTCGGCCTGTAAAGGAAATAAAAAATATATGAAGAAATAATAAAAAATGTGAAAATGATATAATCGATTAATAAATGAAAAAAATGTACAATTAATTAAATTAAAAATAGTTTATTAATTTAAAATCAACTAATTAAATTAAAAACATTCGAACCAATTTACAGGGCTCGAAGCAGTGAAAAGTATTTAAAAATACGGACTTTACGGACCAAAAATTAAAAATTACGGACCATTTACGGACCAACTGACAAAAATAGAATCAGTCCGAATCAAATAAGAGAACATTTTACTTAAAACTTAAAATCTTCTTTATATCGATTATTTTTAATAATTTTCGAAAAAGTTCATTGACAATTTTCAAATTCATTTCTTACTTTACAATACGCAATTTTACGAAATTTCAATTACTCGTAAATTCTTTAATTAAATAAATATAATAGAAAATAGAAACTAAAAATAATATTAAAAAAACTCAATTAAACTTTTTCAAAAAAATTAAATACAAACTTCAACTATTTTTTAAAATTCACGCTATATTGCATTTAATATTCAATTATTATATAAAATGTTAACTGAAATTCATTTTTATGAAATGAAAATCAATTTTTATTAAAAAATTCTACTAGAATTCAATTATTTAAATACAAATTTAAATGCAAAAATGCAAATAAATAATTTATTGAAGAATTGAACGTTTCTTAAAATTCAATTCCCATAAAATAAATCTTTATCAACAAATTTTCAAATAATTGAATTCTATCAACGAATTTTAATAAAATTTTTAAGACTAATTAAATTTTTCGAAAAATTTGTTTAAAATTGTATTAAAAATAATTGAAATTCTGTATTGAATTTTATTATTTAAGCAAATAATTGAATTCTTGCTAAGAATTTTATTAAAATTTTCAAAAATAATTAAATTCTTGTAAAAAATTAACAGGAATTCAATTATTTTAAAAAATTTTAATAAAATTCTTGGCATAAATTAAAAATAACAAAATTCTTAACAGATCTTCAATTACTTTCAGAAATTTTAATAAAATTTTTCGCAAGAATTTAAATATTTTCGTAAAATAATAAAAATCTTTGCAGAGATTCAATTATTATTTTCAAAAGTCTTAATAAAATTCTTCGCAAGAATTCAATTATTTTCAAAAATATCAGAATTTTAGCAGAAATTCAAACATTTTAAAAAGTTTTGATAAAACTTTTTTTTGGTAGAAATTTGATTATTTTTAAGACAATTTTAAAAAAATGTCTCGATAAAATTCAATTATTTTTAAAATTT
Organism: Leptopilina heterotoma; assembly: GCF_015476425.1. NCBI lineage: Eukaryota > Metazoa > Arthropoda > Insecta > Hymenoptera > Figitidae > Leptopilina > Leptopilina heterotoma. Next base: position 234,482 of record NW_025111110.1, read on the forward strand.
TCATGAAATTCTTCGAAAGAATTCAATTATTATAATCTAAGATATTTTAACTGAAATACAAAAATAAATAATTTATTGAATAATTAAATGTTTCTTGGAATTCAATTCCTATTAAAAATTTTATCAACAAATTTTTAAATAATTAAATTCTTTGGACGAATTTTAATAAAATTTTTAAGAATTTTTTCGAGGAATTCGATTAAAATTCTATTGAAAATAATTGAATTTTATTACTTTAGAAAATAATTGAATTTGTGTGATAAATATTGTTAATTATGAAATTAATTGAAATTTTTTAATGAATTTTATTAAAATTTTTGAAAATAATTGAATTTTGCTATTTATTTATAAAGATAATTGAGATGTTGACCATTTTTTTTAGATTGTTTGAAAATAATTGAATTTCGCAGAAGAATTTTAATATTTCTAAAGATAATTGTAATTTAGACGAGAATTTAAAAAAAATTTTGAACATAATTGAATTTTTGCGAAGAATTTTATTACTTTTGAAAATAATTGAAATTTTGCAATAGATTTTATTAAAATTTTTGAAAATAATTGAATTTTATTACTTTAGAAAATAATTGAATTCGTGTGATAAATATTGTTATAATTATGAAAATAATTGAATTTTGTCGAAGAATTTTGTTATTTATTTATAAAGATAATTGAAATGTTGACAATGTTTTTTAGATTTTTTGAAAATAATTGAATTTCACAGAAGAATTTTAATATTTCTAAAGATAATTGAAATTTTGACGAGAATTTAAAAAAAATTTTGAACATAATTGAATTTTTGCGAAGAATTTTATTACTTTTAAAAATAGTTGAATTTGTGCAATCATTTGTAATTTTTCTAAAATTCTCAAAATTATATCGTACAATTTACGAACTTTTCATCCTTTTTGAATGAAATTACGGACTTTACGGACCTTTTTTCAAAAAAATGGACTTTTACGGACTTGAAGCAAAGTTACGGACTTTTTCAGGATTCACAAACCTACTTCGAGCCTTGAATTTATAATGTTTAAAAAGAAATTTTTATATTTCGATACCCATAAGAATTTTTTATCTCATTTAAATAGCGTGGAAAAATATTATTCCCATAAAAACTAAATAGCGTAGACTTTAGAGAATAAATTTTCAATGAAACTATTAGTATAAGAAAAAAAAACTCTAAAAAGAAAATGAATTCATAAATCGAGCTCTACTACTTTACACTTGCATTTTTAAACAGTTTAGTATTTTACAGAAGAAAAGGCAATCATAAAAGAAAAGCTTTTTCTTCACTTTTATTTAATATTTTAACAAAAAATTGAATAATTTGATTTTTCCCTTCCTTTTTTTTAAAATCCCTACAATTTATTGATGAAACGTCTTTTTGATTAAATCTGCAAAAAACAAGTTTGACTATCTCTCTTAAAAGAGGAAAGAAATTGAACTCATAAGCGTCAGGTGAACTTTCCTCGAACCTCGTCTCGCGATATGAAGTCATCAACGAAGAACAAGAAAGCTCATCCCTGCGGTGTGTGTGCCTTGTTACGCTGCACGAAATACTTTCCTCTGATCATCTCGTGGTGCATGCAATTCTATCATACCTGCTGGAAAAAAAGAAGGTGAAACACGAAAAATCCATTAAATGAGGGGGAAAAAAAGCTTGGATAAAAAATTTATATAATATGTATACGAAATGTAGAAAATTTTTTATACAAATTTTGATATTATCAGAATTGTCACAAAAATATGATTTTTCTTCGTTTTAACATTTCCCTGATTTATAGAATTTCGACTTTTACTCTGATCCTGATTATATTTTCAAGAGATTCAATAAAATTCTTTAAACAAAATTAAATTATTTTTTATAGAATAGAATTTTAAGAAAATTCAATTATTTCAAACATGTTAATTATTCATTTATAGAAATTCAATTATCTTTGAAAAAATTGAACTGAATTATACTTTAAAAAATTATTAAGGCGAATTTTTTTCGATTATTTTCAAGATTTTGAATTAAATTATTTAAAAAATTCAATTTTTTTCGATAGAATTTTAGCAAATTTCAATTATTTCAATTATTTAAAAAATATCAATTTTTATTTACAGAAATTCAATTATCTTTGAAAAAATTGAACTGAATTATACTTTAAAAAATTATTAAGGCGAACTTTTCTCGATTATTTTCAAGAATTTGAAAAAAATTATTTAAAAATTCCAATTTTTTTTGGATAGAATTTTAGCAAATTTCAATTATTTCAAAAATTTCAAAAATTTGAATTACTCATTTATAGAAATTCAATTATCTTTGAAAAAATTGAACTGAATTTCTTTAAAAAATTATTAAGGCGAACTTTTTTCGATTATTTTCAGGAATTTGAATAAAATTATTTTAAAATTTCAATTTTTTTTAGATAAAATTTTAGCAAATTTCAATTATTTCAAAAATTTGAATTACTCATTAATAGAAATTCAATTATCTTTGAAAAAATTGAACTGAATTTCTTTAAAAAATTATTAAGGCGAACTTTTCTCGATTATTTTCAGGAATTTGAATAAAATTATTTTAAAATTTCAATTTTTTTCGATAGAATTTTAGCAAATTTCAATTATTTAAAAAATTTTTATTTTTATTTATAGAAATTTATAGAAATTTTTGAATAAATAGAACAGAAGTACTTTAAAAATTATTGTGGACAACTTTTTTCGATTATTTTCAAGAATTTAAATGAAATTATTTTAATATTTCAATTTTTTTCATAGATTGTTTGTTTATAAAAATTTAATTATCTTTAATAAATAAAACTGAAATATTTAAAAAAAATTATTTTGACGAAATTATCTGGATTATTTTCAAGAATTTGAATAAAATTAAAAAAATTCAATTATTTTTCATAGAATTTTATAAACTTTCAATTATTTCCAAAATTTAAAATACTTGTTTATATAAAAATTCAATTAGCTTTGAAAAAATTTATTTTTAAAAAGTATTGTGGTAAACTTCCCTCGATTATTTTCAAAAATTATGTACCAATTATTCAATTAAAATTTCTAAAAAATTCGACTTTTTCAAAAACATGTGGAAAATTCTTTTTTTAATTTAATTCTTTTTAATTAGATTAGGTACAGAAATTTTCAAAAAATTTAATAATTCTTTAATAAATTTTTAAAAATTATTCAAATCCTTAAGTAATAGAAATCAAATTCCTTTGAAAGTTATATTTCTAGAATTTTAAACAAAATTATTTAAATATTAATAACAATTTTTGGAAATAATTAGGTATTTATTATTAAATATTATCATTTGTTTAAATAATTTAAAATTTCATCTCTATCATGGTTATTTTATTACTATATTTCTTTTATTTTTTATGTTTATTTTATTTTTTGTAATATTTTTATGTTCATTTTGTCCTTTGATTATTTTATGATATTTTATTTTTCTTTATTTCTTTTGTTTACTTTAATTTTTATATTTACTTTATTCTTAATATTATTCTACTTTTAATTTTATTTAATAATTATAAAAATATAATTCTACAACTACTTTTCCCAATGAAGAAACATAAAACGCAAAAGTTCATCGAAACAAACTTTTGAGGTACAAGAAACTCTTTCCATTGTCTCAAAGTGTAAAATTATCTTTCCCAAGTTCAATTAATATTAATAGAAGTTCTCAGATACTGAGAGTAACGAAGAACGACTAAAAGAATAAATAATAACAGACGAAAAAGAAAAACAACTTTTAAAAAAAAAAAAAAAACCTCCTACCACTTTTCTGTCATCATAAATTGACAGAAAATATTATTTATCGTTCCTTAAAAACTTCTTAAAAACTCTAATATTTATTAGTTCTTCAAAACAGTAATTTGCATTTTCGTAGTAAAATCTCAAAAGTTATAAAACTGCATACAAACAGATGGTACAGTTTTATAAGATTATTCGTCACTAATAAGCCATCGAGTACACGAGAAAACGGTGAGAATTAATCGCGAAGGGTTTTATGCAGGACGGAAAATTAAATTCTTAAGAGAAAAGATTTAGATGCTTTTTGTAGGCGAGTTTTATTTATGGGAGAAGGAAATTCGAGAGTGAGACGGCGGCACTCAAGACGGTCACGGGTGCTGTAAATAATTCGCGAGTGGCTGTCGTAAAACGCTGAGTTTTTCCTGATATAAATCACTCTTCGCAAAAGCTTGTTGTAAAATCTCGTAACATTCCTATTTCCCAGTTCAGCAACAGAATGCGATATGCGGTAAATGTCCATTTCGTTATTCAAAAGTCCCTCTGTATTGTATATAAAATTCAATGTTAGCCATGTCAGATTTTTTACACTTTTTCTAATGGGAAAGACGTGTTATTTTCAGTTACATCTTTTTTTTCATCATCATCGAAAGAAAAAATCTGTCACACCCAGAAATTTCACACACTCTAAAATTACATTTCAAACGTAATTACAATTTCAGAAATAAAATTAAATCAAATTTGATTTAAAAAATATTATTTTGAAAATTCTACCTAGAAACAAAGAGAAGCAAAAAAAGCGATAAACAAAGAAAGCAAAGGCAACACAACAGAAAAAAGGAGTTGCAGAGAAAGACTTATTTGTCATTATACGAGAAAATTGCTCGATTTGCAGTCAAAGTCTGCGGCGGACGAAGTCGTAGCAAAGTATCGCGAAAAAGTAACTTTTGCAAAGGCGATAAATCATCATGAAATTCGCTCAGCTGACAACCTACGAAGGCTCGCACGCAAAATGCAAAGCAGCAACCGGCGAGGCTTGCACCGCAATTAATTAGCGTTTCGTGATACCCTCTGCTTGTGCATGTGCCGAAGTATTTTTTTCTTTTTACTCTTTTTTTTTCCAAACCCCCGCCACAAGTCTAGAGTAGAGGCTAAACAACCCTCGCGATAAGGTGACGCCCGTTCGACGATCCGGGCGGACACGTAACGCCGCTCATGGGACGATGTTAAGTTCTTTATCTCAACGCGAACGGATCAATTCCACTTTCACGAAACTCAGCCTTCAGTAAATCAAATTAGAAAACTCTTCTCTATCCTTCAATCAAACAATTTTTTCCACTTCGAAATTATCAAATCTAAAATAAAATCAATGCTATCGATAAGGAGACACAAAATCCTTGAATTCTAAAAGAATACAATGATTTATTAAAATATATGTACACCATGCCAGTTATATGAAAAAAAACATACTGAAAGCATGGTACATTGAAGAATTTTTCCTTATGTACAATTTTTTTTTTCATTCGCATTCCCTTATTTTTAACACTTTCCCATTCTCTCGCACACAATTCGATATTTGTGTCTTATTGGAAGATTTATTATTATATTTCACTTCGTTGATATTTAAATTTTATATAGATTTATATATTTCACTTTTTATATTTTTCACTTTGCGTTTTTTTAGTTCGTTTTTTAGTTCTCATATATATTTCACTTCTGTACTTATATTTTCTGTATTATTTTTTTAGTTCTATTTATATATTTCACTTTATCTATTTATATTATGTAGTTCGTATATTTTATATATTTCACTTCATATATTATATATTTTTTTACTTTTAAATATAAAAAAACATACTGATTTAAATATACTTAAATGTCTGTATGTTTCACTTTGAATATTTTAATGACTCAGGTCAATTTATCACAATATTAACTCCAAGTTATGATACTTATCTCGTTTTCTCCAGTATATATATATATATATATTACTCTCTGTAGTCTCCTGTTAAAGTGAAGTTTTCCCCGAATATTTGGCCAATTAGGAATGTTTTGCGTATTTCGAGGTGTGAGATAATTGAGAGGGTGTCGATCACGATTTTCTTACGAAGCCAGATATTGGTGGGGGACCAACGGATTTATTGCTCATTGGTGCCGTTGGATCCACACCAGAATAGGATGATGGTGACGTTAAATTATTTTGATATGAATTCGATGGTCCTGGTGTTGATGGTGCGGAAACTCTTTCAATCGTAATATTCTGCGGCATTTGAGCATCTGCCTGAATGCCCATTGAGCCGTAAATTTCCTTAAGCATCAACAGCATCGTGTCTTCCGACTCCCTGCGAAAAGAGTTTTAGTTTTAGAAAAATTTCACATTTTCTTCAAAATAAAAAGAATAATAAGAATAATTTTCTTTTAAGTTTAGAACATAAAATTTTAGTATGAAAATTAGAATAATTTATTTTAAGGAAATTTAGAAATTAAATTTAGTAACTGAAAAATAATAATCTTAATTAAAAATTCTGGATTAATTAGAAAGGAAAATAATAATATTTGAAGAGCAACAAACCAATAGCAAACGTGACTTGTCAGTGCAAAGATGTACTCATTTATGTACTCGAAAGGCGCCTCTTGAAGTACGTAATCGATCCTTCGACCACCATTGAGATTTCCCACTTTAATATCATCTCCGCCGTCCTCATTCTGCAACTCAGGTTCACTTGGTGAATGAATTAATTGCTCTTCAACGACTTTATCGATTTCCTTCTCAAGAGACTGATTATCCGGTTTATGAAACATTGCCAATTGATAGACCGAGTTCCACGTACTTTTGACCGAGTCCAAAAACTTTTGCTTCAAATCAGCGCCAACTCGTGCCATTGTTTCTTTTAATTCTGAAAATTTCATTAATTTTTACTAAAGAAAACTTATTTGTATTAATTAATGGAAGAAAGATTATTTCAGGGTTGCCACGCTTTTGCTCATTTCAAATTCCCTGACTTTTCCAGGTTAAAAAATGGAATTTTTCCAGGTTTTTAAAACTACATTTATATTTTACAAAATTAATTGTAAAAAATTATTATAACATGAAGAAAAAAAATGACCGACTGATAAAATCATTATTATACATTATAAAAATATTGTCACTGTAACTTATTCAAAATTACTTTCATCACTTCAATTCAACTATTGTTTTCCAGAATTTTTAACAAAAATTCTTCTTTAAAGTAATTATAATAATATCATTTTAATAATTTTTGTAAAATTTCTTTGAAAATTTCCAAATTCTTTTGTTTACAATTCAATTTTACGAAATTTCATCGATTATTCGTAAATTCTTCAATAAAATATATATTAGAGAATAAAAACTTCAATTAAACTTTTTCAAAAAATTATATCTACACAATTTTCAATTAAAAGTATAAAAAATTCAAACATTCAAAGATTATAATATGAAACCTTTTCAAAATTCAATTATTTCTAAAAATTCCCGCTATAATACTTTCTCTCTAAATTTGAATTAGTAAAAATGTTTACTAATTGGAATTAGTGAATGACTTTTTGCTTTTGAATTAGTAAATTTTAATATTAAATTAGTTGAAACGACTATTTATTAGTAAAATCTGCTAATTCAACAGCAAAAAGCCAGTCACTAATTCAAATTAGAAACATTTTTACTAATTCAAATTTAGAGATTTTAATATTCAATTATTATCTAAAATTTTAACTGAAATTCATTTTTAAATCAATTCTTACTGGAAATTCTACGAAAATTCAAATATTTAAATACAAAAATAAATAATTTATTGAAGAATAAAATGTTTTTTAAAATTGAATTCTTTTAACACATTTTAATAACATTTTTAATAATAATTTCATTTTTCGAGAAAATAGATTAAAATTGTATTAAAAATAATTGAATCTCTGTAAAAAAATTTGATTGAATTGAGAAAAGTTTTTAAAAATAATTGAAATTTTGCCAAGAATTTTATTAAAATTTTTAAAAATAATCGAATTTTGGAGAAAAATGTTATTATTTATAAAGATAATTGAAATTTTGAAGAGAATTTTTTTTAAACATTTTGACCATAATTGAATTTCTGCGAAGAATTATATTACTTTGGAAAATAATTGAATTCTTGAGACGAGTTTTTTAATAATATTTCTTTTTAAATACCTAATTGAATTCTTTTGTGAAATTCTATTGAAATAGTAGATATTGAAAATAATTGAATTTTGATAAATTATGGAAATTAATTAAATTTCTACGAAGAATTTTATTAAAATAATTTTGAAAAATAATTGAATTGTTAAAAAGAATTTCATTAAAATTTTTGAAAATAATTTAATTCTTTTAAGAAATTTAATTAAAAATTTATTGACAATAATACTTAAATTCTAATAAATAAATTATAGGAAGGCTTTTTAAAAGAATTGAATTTCTTTGATGAATTTTAATAAAATTTAAAAAAATAATTATATTTTTCGAGAAATTCTATTAAAATTGTATTAAAAATAATTGAAATTCGACGATGTGTTTTATTATTAATTTATGAAAATAATTGAAAACTTATAAAGTTTTTTATTACTTATAAAAATAATTGAATCTCTTTAAAAAATTTTATTATTAATGAAAATAATTGAATTATTGCAAAGAAATTTATGAACAATTTGTAACTTCTATTAGAATTCCTGTGAAATTTTTATTATTTGAATAATTCAATAAAAATTGAAATTTACAAAATTTCAAATTACAACCTTTTGAACTTTATCTATTTATGAAAATTGTAAACGCAACTCTTTTAAAATTGAATTAATATTGAAATATTTAAGAAAAATTAGACTTCAAGAATAAACACAATAACTTTAGAAAATAATAATTTTCCATTATTCCGATCAAAATTCTCTGACTTTTCCACGTTTATAAAATTCCCTGACATTTCCAGGTTGCGTGGCCACCCTTACAAATAATTTATAACAATTTTGTTTCAACAATTCCAAACAAACGTACACCAATGAAATTATAAGATTGATTCTATCACTTGGTCGAATTAATAATTAGGAAAATTCAAAATAGAATGGTAGAAATATATAAAGAAACCAGGACAAAAATATATGAAGAAATGGAAAAAAAATATCTAAAGATAAATAAAAAATCCTACTTGAGAATGGATTGAATTTTGTTTTTACCTAAATGCATTCGCTTTCTGCCTTTGTGATGCGGTATGAGTTTAGGCCGGAACTTATGTGCTTCAGGACTAATGAGAGATTCGACTCTGTAGGCAACTGGATCAAAGGGATGAAATATGTTGAAGAATGCCGGGCACGTTGGTAAAGTGAAATCCTCTCCGAGTGTATCAATCCCTCTGACAGTGACGAACATTCCAATTGGACTTCCAAGAGCGAAAAAGGCTTGTGGATGAAATGACAATTGAGGATAGTGAATGTATGGTTGTCCGGTTCCAGCCGCACCCATAACGTAACTCACTTTTCTGCTCAAATTCTTCTTCTTCACGGAAGCTAACGATTCCGATCCGGCACACTCAGCTTCCTATTAAGACAAGCAATCATGGAAAAAGTTTAATCTTTTGAACCAATTTTCGAAAAATTCGACAAATGTATTGAAATTAATTCAATAAAAAAATCCCACATCCAAAAGAAGTAATTTTCAATTTCAATTATACTCACTTCTTTAATGTCATCAAGTTTCTCCTCCGGAGGTGGATTCTGATGACAGAGAAGATCGAAGATAATTAGACTTCCTAATGAATGGCCTCCTAAATAAACGTTTCCATTGAAATTCGAATTTCTTTCATTGAACAGAGAGAAGAGACGATTTAGTTCGCTGCCCACGGCTCTCATGATAGTCTGACAATAAATAGGACTCGTGTAGAAGAGAATATCGAGTAACGTGTCATTTGTGAAATGACGAAGTTTCGGTATACTCGTAAGAGTGATTGCTTGTAATTTTTTATCGATTCCAGTATCCTCTGAATGTAAAGTCGCATGCCAAGATATTGGTAAGACTTCTATTCTATTCACTACACCATGATCGCTCGCTGATCGATAATGTGATTGCACTAATTGCAAAGAGATACTTCGGAATTCATCAACTGCGAAAGAAAAATTAATTTCAAATTTAAACATTTTGTCAGTGTAAATAAAACAAATTGTAAACAGATAATTCAACATATAATTCAAATTGCAGATAATTCCACAATTATTAAGATTACAGAGCTTTATTTATTAGTTAATTTTTTATTAGAAAGAATAGAATTTTGTAGTATTTTTCTTTACAGTTAACTCACCAACTTCCTCGACAGATCTGAATTTCAAATCGCAAACACTGCCGATTCCATGTACCAGGAATAAAAGGTGATCCACTTTCTCAGGCTCGCCTTCCTCGATATGAAACTCATCGACTCCTCTTTTCACGACCCTGGGCCTCTTATTGCTTCCCTGTAAATATGTACTGTCCTCTGAACCCTGAATAGGTCAGGATTCAAACAGGAACGTGCGTGTGTTACATCAAAGATGAGTGAAGAGTTAACAAAATGATTGAAAATGAGAAGCAAGTGCAAAGAAATAAAAATTCACAGAAAAATTAAAACTGTCACAAAAAAAGGCGCTCGATTATCCTGCAAATTATAATTTTCCATTTATATAACATTTCAATATTTCTTCTTTTTCTAATTAATCCAGGGTTACCATAAAAATTTAATTTTGTTTTTCCCTGATTTCCAGACAAAATTTGGACTTTTTTCCTGAATCTAAAGAATATTCTGATTCACTCTAAAAATAATTAAATACTTCAAAAAAATTCTATTACATTTATTTACGAATTTCTTTAATTGTAAAATTATTCAAAAACACCAATAATTTCTTTTTTAAATAAATATTTCATCATTACCTATTATTTTTCTATAGGAATTAAGATTTTCAAATTCAATAACTTTTGAGAAAAATATTATAAAACATGAAGAAATTCAAGATGACAGAGTGATAAAATCATTATTTTTTATCATCAGAATATTGTAACTATAAATTCAAATTTTCGAAGATTTTAATTTGAACCCTTTTCAAAATTCAATTATTTCTAAAAATTCACGCTATAATGCTTTCAATATTAATTTATAATTTAAAATTTTAAGTGAAATTCATTTTTTAATCAATTTTTATTACTAAATTATGCGAGAATTCAATTTTTTAAATACAAAAATAAATAATTTATTAAATAATTTAATTTTTATGAAGAATTTTATCAAAAATTTTTTTAAATAATTGAATTCTTTCGCCGAATTTAAAAAAAATTTAAGAATAAATGCAATTTTCTATCATTTTATTTAAAATTGTACAAAAATTAAATAATTGAAATTCTGAGATAAGTTTTGTTATTTATGAAAATAATTCAATTCTTGCAACGAATTTTATTAAAAATTTTTTTAAAGAATTTAATTCCTGTGAAGAATTTTATTTGTGAAAATAATTGAATTCCGGAGAAAAATATATTATTATTTATGAAAATAATTAATTTCTTGTGAAGAATTTTATTCAAATTTTTTTAAATAATTGAATTCACGAGAAAAATATATTATTATTTATGAAAATAATTGATTTCTTATGAAGAATTTTATACAAATTTTTTTAAATAATTGAATTCCCATAAAAAATGTATTATTTGTGAAAATAATTGAATTCTTAAGAAGAATTGTATTCAAAATAATTGAATTATTTAGGAAAATTTTATTAAAATTGCAATTTTATTAACTAAATCTTGTAAAGAATTTTGTCAACATTTTTTTAAATAATAGAATTTTTAAAAGAAGTTTATTTAAATTTTTCGAAATAATTGAATTTCTCAGAACTATTCTTTTTTTAATTTTCTGAATATATTTAAAATCCTTCGTGAAATTTCATTAGAAAATTAAAAATAATTGAATTGGTGCGAAGAAATTTATAAAAAAATTGATAAGTAATTGAATTCTTGTGAAATTTTTATTAATATTTTGTTTAAATAATTGAATTCTTTTGGAAAATTTTATTAAAATAGTAGATATTGAAAATAATTGAAATGAGGAAAATTTTTGAAAATAATTGAAATTTTGCCCAGAATTTTATTAAATTTTTTGAAAATAATTGAATTTCGGAAAAGAATTTTATTATTTATAAAAATAATTGAAATTTTAATCAGAATTTAAAAAAAATTTTTGAACATAATTGAATTTATTCGAAGAAGTTTATCATTTTTGAAAATAATTGAATTTCTGTAATCAGTAGTTCTTAAAATTTCTATTTAAATTCATTAAAAATTGATATTTTCTAAAATTTCAAATTGAAACCTTTGAAGTTCATCTATTTATGAAGATTGTAAACGCAACTCTTTTGAAATCCAATTAATTTTGAAGTAAAATTAATCATTAAATAATTTATAAGTAATAATTTTATGATAGTTGTTCAAGAATTAAGTTATTTAAAAAGATATTATTATCAGAAATAGAAAAAATTGAAGGGTTTGTATTTGAATTATTTGTAATTTCTTTTTCCTGATTCCCCTGACCAATGCTAATTTCCCTGACTTTTCCCTGAATTCCCTAACCTGTGGCATCCCTTTAATCCTTTTTAATTTAAAATTAAATTATATTCTTTGAATCGAAATAATTTTTTTTCATTAAAATTAATTTTTAATTTATTATTCAAAATTTAGGTGGTGCGAGTATTAAAGAAATAAAAATCTGAAAGATAATCGTATCAAATCTGAGAAAATTAGTTAAAAATTCTTATCAATCCATTATATTCTGAATCGTTGAAATGTTATTCTTAAATTATTATTCAATTTTTATCTCCAATTTCCTCTCTGATCAGCGAAAAAATTTCCTATAAGCAATTATTTATAAAAATGATTCACATGACTAATGAGTCGTGTGAATCAGTATTATAAATAATTTCTTGTTTTCAAATTAATTTACAATATTGAATTTAAGTCTCCACGTAATTCTCCTCAAATCTTCCGAATCGAATATTTAATAAACAGAGAGTAAAAAACAAGCTTTAAAAATTATTTTTAAAATAAGACATAAAGCAAAGAATAAAACAAAAATAAAATAAGCAAATAAAAAACTAAAAATGTAATTTAAACTAAAAGTTAAAATTTTCCTATAGTTTCTTATAAAAATTTTCCTTTCTGATCAAAGAGAAAATTAAAACATAATTCAAGCACAAAATTAGGTAGATTGAGAATATAGTAAACTACTCACTGGGACAGCCATTTCCGGCGAGGCCGTTTCCAAATAGTGAACTTGGACTGTGGGACTGTGGAAAATAATATACTCTCCATTGTTCAAGTCGATTTTTCGATTCCAATTATTATTATTGCACGCCTGTTTATATTCCTCCTCGAATTTAACAGCTACACTTTCTTCATAAGGTGTGTATCTTGATTCGGAAGATCCTTTATAAAACCAAGAACATCTCCTCACTTCCGTTGCTGGTCCCGGCCAATAAATCGGAATTCTCTCACGTCTCAGAATGTCAACATCGTAACGACCACCGTCGGTTGCTACCTTAGTTTCCGGACTGATTTCATTTGAATTGTGTACCTCCTCTAGATTTAAACTGTCATGCATAGAAAGTGGAACCCACAATACCTTGGATTCGACTTCCTTTCGGAAAAACCAATGGTGGTATACTGGTCTGTACTGCATTCGTTTTTCTGTTGGTCCAACAGCCTGAAAATTACCAAATAATAATTAAAACCACAAATACTTTTACTGCAAATTTAAAAAAAAAATTTAAATAAAAGTATCAAAAATAAATTAATTATTGGAAGTTTTTTCTATTTTTCTACTACAGGGTTTCCACAAAAGTTTAATTTTATTTTTTCTTGACTTTTTCCTGATTTATTTTTTCATAGAATTAAGATCTTTAAAAATTTCCACGATAATAATTATAATAATATGATAATTTATAAAAATTACTATTTTTGCTTTCTAAAGTTATTTTTGTGATTTTAATTCAATTAGGTACTTTGTAGAATTTTCAACTAAAATTCTTCTCTAAATTAATTATTTTTTAATAAGTTTTGTTAAAGTTCTTTGAAAATTCAATTATTTAAAGAACAGAAAGTTCATCTAAAATAGTTCCGAAATCCATTTGATTACAATTGAATTTTATGAAATTTAAATTATTCGATAATTTTTCCATTAAATGAAATTATAAAAATTATTAAATTATAATTCAACTAATATAAAAAATTGAATAAATAAGGTTTTAAAAAAAACTAAATTCTTTAGAATTCTTAATAACAATTTTTTAAAATTCAAATTTTCTAAAACTTTAATTTCAAACCATTTGAAATTCAATTATTTATAAAAATTGTAAACGCAACTCTATTAAAACTAAATTTCAAGTTATTTTAGAATAATCGTGTTTGTTAATAATTGTAATTAATCATTTGATTACTGAATTTTAAAAGAAATTTAAGAAATATTTAAATTCGTCTTAAAATTTTATTACATATTTTTTTAAAATATTTGAATTCAATTTAGAAATTTTATTAAAATATTAAAATAATTAAATCTTTCGAATTCGCTAATTTTTTTTTATATAATTGGTTTTTTTAATAATTGTAATTAATAATTTTATTATTAAATTTTATTAAAATTATTTATTATTTTTTAGGTAATAAAGAATTGAATTTTTTTGAAGAATTTCTTTAAGTTTTTGAAAATAATGTAGTTTCTTTAATAATTAATTTTAATTAAAAATATTGAAAGCAATTGAATTTTATGAAAAATTTCTTTCGATTTTTGAAAATAATTATAATTAAAAATTTGATTATTGAATTTTCTTAACTTTTCTCGAATTAATTGAATTTTTCCTAGAATATTATTACAATTTTTGAAAATAATTAAATTCTTTCGAGAAATTTTATAAAAATTAAATTGGAAATAATTTAATTCATGAAATTCGAAAGCAATTGTATTTTATGAAGAATTTTTTTCAATTTTTTAAAATAATTGTAATTAAAAATTGTATTATTGAATTTTCTTAACTTTTTTCGAATTAATTGAATTTTTCCCAGAAAATTTATTACAATTTTTGAAAATAATTAAATTCTTTCGAGAAATTTTAGAAAAATTAAATTGGAAATAATTTAATTCATGAAATTTGAAAGCAATTGTATTTTATGAAGAATTTCTTTCGATTTTTTAAAAGAATTGCAATTAGAAATTTTATTATTGAATTTTCTTAACTTTTTTCGAATTAATTGAAATTTTCCTAGAATTTTATTACAATTTTTTTTTCTCTTTCGAGAAATTTTATAAAAATTAAATTGGAAATAATTTAATTCATGCGTAGAAATTTATTATTTATAAAAATAATTGAATTCTTATGAAAAATGTTATTAAAATTAGTAAAAATAATAATTGGATTCTTTCGAAAAATTTAATTAAAAATGTATTGATAATAATTGAATTCCTGAAAAGAGTTTTATTATTTATAAAAATAATTGAATTCTTATAAAGAATTTTATTAAAATTTTTTTAAAAACTTGAATTGTTTCGCAGAATTTTATTAAATTTTTAGAAGATAAATTATAAATAATAAGATTTTGTAGTTAATAAGTGAATTTTTATAAATTTTGAATCTAAAAGTGTTCAAAAACTGAAGTTGATATTTAAAAATAAAAAAATTTTGTAATTTGTAATAACTTTATGATAGTTCTTTAAGAATTAAATTATTTAAAATAAATTCAGTTTTATATTTTGTAAAGTTTAATTATTGTCAGAAATAGAAAAACCTTAAGTTTTTGTATTAAAATTCGTGGTGATTTCAAATTTTGAAAGGCAAACAAAAAAAAGATTCAAGAAGAATGAAATCTGTTTAATATTTTCAAAGACTGCTGAACACCAAAATCCAGAATGTTATTATAAATTCTAATAATTTAATATTTTTCCAGTAATTTTAATAAAATTCCCTGACCAATTTTACTTCTCCTGAATTCCCTGATTTTTGGCAACCCTGAACTATTTTTTTTACTATTTGTAGAAGAATATATTTAAAAATTTCCTAACAGATGATTCATGACTCACCAAATTTTCCAGACTAGGTGGCACAGTGCCTTGCGTCACTCGACTCATAGGATTCACTGACGTTTGAACAGGATTGAGCGTCGCTGTTCCTGTTGATTGTGGAAGAACACCAATTGTAGATGAAGGCGAATAACCACAAGTGACGTCAACATTAGTGACACTATCACTCAAACTCTGGACATCGTGTTGAGGAAATGATAAACTAGCAAAGGGATCATTTCTCGCTTGACTGAATTGATTCGTAAATTGATTTGGATTATAGAATGTAGGAGCTGTTTGAGGACCAGCGTAAATTGGATTCAAAGTAGGATTCACGGTAGGCTGTGAACTTTGATTAATACTCCAATTTGAATGAGAAGGCACCTGTGCCAATGGTTCATTCAAAACACTCGAGAAAGCTGAATTACCAGACTGAAGATTTTGATCAACACTGATCAACTGAGGAGCACTTTGATTTGAATGACTCAAAGGATTAAAAAAAGTCGGTATCTCTGAACTCTCAACAGTCGTTGATTGCTTCACACTTACACTTGAATGATGATCACCCAAGAAAAAATTAGCTGTTGATAAATTCGTCACTGAATTCGTGTTGAAACTTTGTTCAGGTCTTAAGAGAGAAATTTCCGTAATTGGTGCATTTAAATCAATTTCGGTGAGCACTTCTGATGACTTACTCTGATCTTTATCAAAACTGCTCGTCAAATCAGTGAAATCTCTTTTGGAATCAGTTAGTTTATCTTCGGAAAGAATTCGTGACGTAATGTCCGAAACGTCTGTGGATAAATCACTGGATTTTTGCGCTGATAATTCCTCCTTTTGCTCGGCTATTAAGTGCTCTAATTTCTCACTAACTTTAGCGGCAGAAATTGGAGTGAAGGTCTTATCATCATTGACAATGTTGGTCGATAAATTTTGCAGTCCTTCAGAATGGATCAATCCTTCCTTGAAGAAATCTTTTTTCTGCTCTGTGTTTATCGGATCGAAAACAGGTCCTGAATAACTGACTCCACTTCCGGGATAGAGGAACGGAGATTTATCATAGGCGGCAAAACTGGAAAAACCAGTGCCTGCGGGTGTATTCTGTGGGGTTAGAGGTTCGGGAATACGTGCGGGAATTGCTTCAGGTGCAGAAGAAAATAATCCAATTTTCGGCGGAGAATAAACTGGGGTTTGAAAACTAGCGGAACTTGTGGCTGTTACAGTTGGAATGTTACTGAAAGGACTTTGAATGGCACTTTCTTGATTCGAGGCAGGTCCTGTGCTTATTTGCGATGACGGTGAATTGAAATTTTCACTTGGGAGAGCTGCGTTTGGATTGAAAAATTGAGTAGGTGGAAAAGTGACTTGAGGGGGGAAAACAGGAACCGTTGGTCCTGGATATTGCTTCGTAGTATTCGATGTCAAATCCGGAGGTGGTGCGTACTTCAGTCGCCTTTGATTGCCAAGTCGATATGATCCTGCGCCTAAAAATTATCTTACTTATATTCTACTAATTATGAATATCTCAATATTTATAAATATAAAATTTATTTCGTTTAAAAATTACAGGCTTCACACTCGATAATTAATTTTAAAAAAGTAGCGAAAACTAGCTTTATGACTGAAAAAAGTAGTTAAAAAGTAGCTATTAAAAAATTAAATTTGACGACTAAAAAACTTGTTTTAGACGATTCACAAAATAACAAAAATTTGATTCTGACTTTTTCTTAATTTTCATAAAACTATTTACCTGAATCCTGATAATAACTTCAATTCTAAATTTTTGCAAAATTCAATTATTTTTTAAATTTTAATTTTAAATTCTTCAAAAATACGATTATATTTCAAAATAATTTTTAAAAGTAAAAAAAAATAACATTTTATAAAATTTGTTTTAATTGAACTTGATAAAATGTCCAAATAATTGGAAATTTAATTTAATTTTTTAAAATTATTTACTAGAATTCAACTATCTTTAAAAAATATTTAATTACCATTTTTCAAAAGACTAATTTTTTCAAAATTTCTAAAGTAAATTTTTTTGAAAATTTTTCATAAATAGGCATTTAAATCATTGTTTCTTTTTCCACATAATTAACATATTTTATATACTTACCCAATGTAAAACTCTTTTTAAATTTAACTATTTCTAAACATTACAACTGTAATTCTTCAAAAATTCAATTTTTTTTTCTTTAAATTTTTAAATAAACTTATTTAAAACTTTAATCATATTCTAGAAAAATAATAAATTAATAATTATACAAAATAAAAATGTTTTAAAACAATTAAAATTTTCAAAGATTTCAATTTAAAAATCTTTTGAAATTTAATTATTATTTCTAAAAATTTATAATTATAATATTCTTATAATATTCAATTATTATCTCAAAATTTATCTGAAATTCATTTTTAAATTAATTCTTACAGGAAAGTTCTGCGAGAATTCAAATATTCAATTATAAATAAATAATTTATTGAATAATTAAATATTTCTTAAAATTGAATTGTTATAAAAAATTTTAATCAAAACATGTAAGAATATTTGATTTCTTTCGAAGAATTTTAATAAAAATTTTTAAAATAATTGCATTTTTCTGAAAATGTATTTAAAATAATATTAAAAATAATTAAAATCATGCGATGAGTTTTAATATTTACGAAAATAATTGAATTCTTGTGAAGAATGTTATTAACTTTTTTTTAAATAATTGAATTCCCGTAAAAAATGTTACTATTATTTGTGAAAACTTTATACCTCATTGTAAAAATTTTTTCTGCAAATTTTATGAAAAAACTATTTGAAATAATTCAATTCCTTCGAAGAATGTTATTATTTAGGAAAATAATTGAATTCTCATGAAGAATTTTTGATAAAGTTTTTGAAAATCCGATTTAAATTCTTTTTGAAGAATTTCTTTGAATTTTTTTTTTAATAATGGAGTCTCTTTAATAATTTTAATTAAAAAATTTTGATAATATGTACTTGAATTTTATGAACAATTTCATTGAACTTTTTAAAATAATCATGTTTGTTTATTATTAAAATTAAGCATTTAATTATTAAATTTTATTAAAATTTTAGAAAATAATTTAAATTTTTTTGAAAATTTTTATAAAAATTGTATTAAAAATAATAATTAAATTGTTTCGAAGGATTTATTAAAAGTTTAGAAAATAATTGAATTATATTGAAAATTTTTATTAGAACAAATTAAGAAAAAAATTGAATACTTTCGTGAAATTGTTTTGAATAGAATTGAATTTTTGCAAAGAATTTTACTTTTCATAAAAATAATTGAATTGTTTCGAAGGATTTATTAAAATTTTAGAAAATAATTGAATTATACTGAAAATTTTTATTGGAACGAATTAAGAAAAAAATTGAATACTTTCGTGAAATTATTTTGAATGGAATTGAATTTTTGCAAAAAATTTTACTATTTATAAAAATAATTGAATTCTTACGAAGAATGTTATTATTTATGAAAATAATTGAATTCTTGCGAAGGATTTTATTCAAATTTTTGAAATTAATAAACAAGAATAATTAATTAGTAAATTAGTTAATAATTCAATTTGTTTAAAGTTTCAATCTAAAATTATTCAAAAATCCATATTTGAAAATAAAAAATTCTGTAGTTTCCATAATAATATTAAATTGAATATCACGTTCCGCGCGTAACATTTGCTACTTAATTAATAACTGTTAAGAATAATTCTTTTATTTCTATTAAACTATTAGTAAATTTAAAATTTTGCAAATTCTCAAAAAAAGAATAAAATAGCTTTTAGTGTCAGAAATGTAAAATAAAGTATTGAAATAATAGCAAATCGTAAAAAAAATATTAAATAGTATTTTTTTAGTAGATGAGTGCGAAACCTGCATTTAAAACTTTATAAACAATTTGAAACAGAAATTATACTAACCACCACTCGGAGGAAGAGTCACAGGAGGCGGCAATTGCTGGGGAGCAACAGGATTTGGTTCGAACGTCGGTGGACAAGATTCGAATGGATTTGTAGTTACAAAATTTGTTGAGCCAGCAAGAGGTCCGTAAGGATTTTGCCCATAAGGATCCACATGTTGTACAACTTGTTGAGCTTCTTGAATTTCCTGTTTACTATTATCTCCCGTAATCGACGACAGTGATAAATTTGGCAGTGACGATAGAATAGAAGTAAAATAACTTTGCTTCTGTCCCTGAGGTGGCGATGTTTTCTGTTCTTCTTGAAAAGAACCTGCAGAAATCGTGTTTCCAGATGAATAATCCACCGTTGGGTTTATCGTCGCAGGCAATGGATTAGCTAAGATAGGTCCAGGCGGTCCCTCTGGTACTAAATCTGTAAATAAAATCACCCAATAAATCAATCATTCAAACAAATTTTGATTCAAAGTTTTCAATTTAAAATTAAACAAAAAATGAAAATCTCTTTTCTGCCCAGTACCCATTTGTCAAATTTTTCAATTATGAAACAAAATTTCCAAACAATATCTATTCGTGACAAATTTAGACAATTCTGTAACCTAAATTCCTCAAGAATCTTTCATTGAGGAGAGTCAATATTGAACCGGACGTTTTATGGCTACATATAGGAAACGACATTGATCTGATAAAAAGGCACATCCATAAAGTGAAAATTTCTTCTACTTTCGACAAGACACAATCATAACAGGATGAGATAACAAACATCTTTTGTAGAATTTTGTATCCCTTCTTCTCTATTTGTTTTTCTTTCTTTTGATGCTTGTCTTATGTCAAACTTACACATTACAATCTGGTACACGTAACTACACAAAGAAATGAAAAAAAGACCAATTGTGCAATGCAATTCGTCGACACCCAGGTTTACTTTTACGTCAAAGAATCGCAATGAAACACGACCTGTCTTTTGTATACTTAACTATGGACTTTATAAGTAGGGAGCTCATAACTAATAACTAGTCAGTTTCATTTTTTTTTCGGAATAATCACAATGTTCGTGCGAATAGTGAATTTGTGTCTTCTCATTTTTTCAGTGAATTTGTGTATTACTCAGGGAATAAATACCTCAATTAATGATGTAGACTATTTGCAATTAAAAAGATTCCTAAATCGACAAATTTCCCTTTTAAAAAATAATAACAAAATTGATAAAAATACACCACTCGGGAAATTACTTCGAAAATCGAATACTGAGGAAAATTCTGATATTCAACAAGACAGTGAATTTTATTTGGGAAATATCAAATGCTGGAGGTTTGACAATTTTTTCATAAATCAGAAATATAATTTTATTTTTATAAATCTCAATTTCGAATATTTTTACAAAACGAAATTTTTTCCATTAAGGTACAATATCGAGAAGAAAACTGTGAAAATTTCCGAAGAAGAAAATAATCGTTTCATGAATTTTGTGTGGACATTTACGAATGAAGAAAATTCAACAGGTGATAATAGAAATAAAATTAAAAAATACGCGATCTAATAATGAAAGTTTATCAATGAATGAAATAATACGATTATATCCAATTTCTCCCGGAAGAAAAGAAGTTTATCAGTTAATCATAAATCACTTCCTTAAAATAAATATTCAGTAAAGAGAATAATAATGATTCAAAAGAATATTATTAGCAATCATGATAGTTAAAACAAATATTACAATATGCATAAGTTCAATGGAACAAAAAAATTAAGTTTCAACAGCATTTTTATTTATTAATCATCTTTACAGATATCGATTAACTTTTTTATTCACTTTGTGTTAGAAGTTCATCGTTCATCTAATATTAGATTACATGAATCAATTTAAAGTGAATAAAAAATACGATTTATAGTAATTCAGTGTAAATTTTCACACTCTATAATTATAATTTATAATTTCATGATATCATTATTTAAAAATATTTATTACCAGTTTATAAATTCATAAAAAATAAATTGCTGTTAAATTTTTACTACTAAACAAATAATAAATTTGAAAAAATATTTTAGTTACTGCCTCAATTCCCATCAATAACAGAAGTACGTTTGTCACAAAAACTGCGAATTCGGATGAAAAAAGAAGCGAGGTAAGAATTTTGTATTTTTTTTCGTAAAAAGACAGTCTTATTTCGAATTATATTTTTTACAGTTCTATTTTGTTGTTCATTGTAATATACCTAAGGACAAAGATAATTTAACCAAGGAAATGAAATTTGTCAATGAGACAAATTCGAATTTTAAAGCATTTACAAACACTGCTGGACAATTTCATAAATCTCACGTAAGTAAAAATTTTAATTTAGAAAAGTAATTTGAAATATAATGAAAGATTAAAAAAAATTATGATTAAATAATTTATTATATATGACAAACGACATTATCGATTTTCAATAAAATTGTGCAAGAAACGAAATTCTTTGTTTTTTTTCATATACGGTCAAAGAAATGACGCAGAAATCCGCAAATTGTTTAGAATAATTTCACAATCAATATCACAAGTAATCAAAGTTTGTTTATATTATTTAAGGAGTTGTTGTCACTTCACGCTGTGAACTGCAATTTTTTTTCCTTTACTTTTTCTCAATGTAATGTCATTTTTTTTGTCCAAAGTTACATTAAAAAAAAATTTATCTTTCAAATGTTCTTTTCTTCTTATGCTTCTTTTTCAAATTCAATTTCTATGACAAAATTCAGTTGTAAATTATTCGAAAACTTTTTTTCTTTCAGGAAATTCTTGTCGATCAGAAAAATTTGACGAATTCACTGGAACAGAAATTTTCTGTTAAAAAATTCGTGGACAATCTCAATATAGTTGTTTTGGGAAATATTTCAAAAATTGATCTCCAAATTCCAGGTAATTAATAACAAATGTTTTAGTCAATTCATCCAAGTAAACAAAATTTTCTTATAAAAAAATATATCTTAACTGTCGTCTTGATGCAATTTTCTCTCATTGAACGTATACGCAAATTAGGTTGTTTCTAAAAATAAATATATCGACTGCACATATCTAGATATATTTAAATCTAGAAACTAGCAAATACTCAAGAGGGAAGATTAATCTCTTCTGGCAGAATTAGAAAAATTTCAAACAGAGATTTATTTCTTATTTAAAGTAGAAGTATTATTTAAAGTAGAAATTGTTTAAATAAAAGATTTTTTCTACTTGTGTAGAATTTCTTTTGTTTAAAGAAGAATTATTAAAAGAATCACACTTTCTTTAAATGACGATAAAATAATGATAAAAACTTGAAAGTAACTAGCCGAACTATAAGAATATTGAAAAAAACAATAAAAAGGAAAATTTTACTTATCAGTTTTTACATAACAAAAGTTAATATTTCCCAATGTTGTAAACCAATCCTTTCGTTGATTAGATAGGAACAACATTGTTAACATAACAAACCAAAGTTCAAATATCAAGCAAACCTCAATACAATCACACCTGTTTCAATAAAAAAGAAACTAAAAAAACTGAATAGAATTATTCATAGTTTCTAATTGCTATTCATCACATTCATAACTCATTTCCTGATTGAATTTATTTTCCCAAAAAATGGAAACAAAAACTGTACTTTCTATCAAATTTCTAAGTAACTATTGTTACTCAGAAAGAATGTAAGAAAACAAACTTTTTCTATACTGGAAAAGTATCAAAAACTTTCTATTACAAGAAAAGAAGTTCTATTTTGTAAATAAAGTTCGTATTTTCAATTCTTGACAACAATGAGAAATCTCTACTTTGAATATACATATCAAAAAATATGTAAACGATGCCAAAAGACAACAATAGATTTTTAACAATATAATCATAACAATTCGTTGAGACAATTCGTCTCCAATCGTTCTTTGAATCCAATCTTATTTACGGAGTGCACCATTGACTCATTCAAAGGAAAATAATAAAAAGAAAAAAAAAAAATACTCGCAGTGAAAAAAAATACCGATATATCATCTTCCAAATGTCTTACGTAATTGAGAACACACATTATCTTTTTTTCATCTATTATCCTACACAAAATGTACACATACTCCAACGTCCATATACTACCTTGAAATTTAACAGAAGAAAAATAATTCCCAACCGATCAATAATTGTCAAAGACAATATTATCGACAATGAATTTCGTACAAAAAATTATTCTCCCCCAAAAAAGGCACTATTCCACAATTTGTCAATTTTGTTATTTTATATTAATAACAAAAGCACTAAGTGATCTTGAAAATATGTAGAACACGTCATCTACAACTAGATACATGGTCCACTTTTCCCTAAAACTAAAAATAATCAATGACATATTTTAATAACAAATTGAATATATATTTGAGAGAATTTTTTTAACTATTTTTACTAGAAAAAAACAATTACTTTTCAGTTGATCAAGAAAGACTCTTGCAATGGAATGAAAATGGAAAAATATCGGATATAATGCGTTCCTTAGAGCGCATGACTCAAACTATGGTGTTGCGATTGAATGTGCGCAATCCTCCACCGGGCGAATGGTCTCTTAAAATTACACCCGGTGAAAATTCAAATTATCATTTTATTATCGCCACAGTATTCAATGATTCGAAAACAGAAGAAGAGGATCGTTTCAAACACAATGACAATGCAACGGACGGTGAGATAATTGATGTTATTTAATTATTTTCCAATGTTTTTCCAATTCTTTTGCAATTTTTTGAATTCTCGACTAAAATCGAAACCTGAGGAAATGGAATCTAAACGAATCAATTAACAATTTATTCTAAAGTTTTATATATTTTTCGTCTTCAAATTGAATTTTTATTATAATCAAACAAATTAACAGTGAATTTTCCAAATGAAAAATTTAATTTTTTAATAAAATAATTTAATAACATTATTTTAATAAAATACAATTTTTTAATAATGCAAAACTAAACATTTTGTTAATTTAAATCTTAAAAACTTGTCGATCATGAAAAAGAACAATTTAACAACAATTTTTATTTATAAATAATTATTTGACTCCACAGCAAAATATTATCGAAACAAATATTTAAAATTCAAATCATTTTCTTTTTACACAACAAAACATTTAACTTCCTTCAAAACTTCAAGGTCAGTAGTTATGATAATCAAACAGAAAAAATATTCTACTAATTACGCTTCAGTTCTTTTTTTTACAAAAAGAAAAGATCTTAAGAACTTTACACTTTGTTGTCCATTTGAAAAATTACGCAACTGGAAAAAGTGGAAAACTTGAAAATTTTCTTGTCACACGCGTGGGACAATTTTCCATAAATCAACTTTTGTTATTATTATGAAGCGCGGGAACTGTACTCTTGACAGTGCTAAATCCGACAAGAAACTGCTATGATCTTGGCACTAAGCCTACAAACTCGTTTTGTTATGCGAAGTAGTATTGCCCTTTGGCCACTGTTATGCACACTAAACTGACGTACAACTTCAATGCATTCATTTCTGACGTTCTCACAAGAAACTATTTGCAAAATTTATTCCCCCACTTTTCAAATTTCAAAAAGAAAAAATTCGCTCTCTCTCTCTCTCTCTCTCTTTCTGAAATCTTTTCCTTGTAAAAATTTCACCACATAAAGATAATAATTAACAGCAATAAATTTATAATGTAGATTAATTTTTTTCGTATTTATAGAGTTCAAGGAAGAGCGACAAGAAGAAATTGTTGCAGAAAGCAGATTTAACGAGGTAAACAAAATGTGTGACGTTCTTTTTGAGCAATAACAAGAATGTTGTCTCAAGATTGAAACGTAATGTTTTTCTCTGTAGAAGTAGAAATAAGTAGAAAATTATACAAAAGCGACTTTCGATTGATTGGAAAAAAATATATTTTACAGAAAATAGTCGAAAAACCGAGGAATATATCTTCGATTCAAATATCTTCGAGATCATTTGAACTCGATGAGAATGACAGAGAAGAAGATCGTAATTTGCAAGCAGCTGAACAAGAGGTAAAACAATTGTACAAAAAAAACTTCTGAATAAAAATAAATAATTAATCCTATGAATTATTATTAGAAATGGATTCCGGGAAATTTGTCACAATCGACAAATTTAGAATCGAGAATTGCTTTTCCAGACTTCAGTAAAGAGGAGATTGTTAATAATAACAGAAAAGTATTAGTTGGTCCACAAATAGAAAATCGAATTCAACACGAATCTTTGGAAATTGACGATCTCACAAGAAGTACAAGTGACGGTTTTTTCCAAAAGAAATTAGTTACTGTTGACGTGAGCTCAGACAGTAATCTAATCATAAGAACAGGATCAGGAAGAGTTAGAATAGTTTTCGATGTCAAAAACAATCAGATCAAAGAATCAATTTTGTGTTATAGAGCCTTAGGTTCACCCATCGAAGTAGTTCAAGTATATCCCTCAAAGTAAGAAAAAAAAATTTATTTACAATTTTTTCAAAAAATTCGAATTTTTAATTCTAACATTTCCTTTTTTTTCATCAGTCCACCTTTAACGGTGAGCCCATACTGTAATTTAGCGACACCAGGACAAATAGTTACAGTTACAGCGGAAATATTCATACCTCTTGGAATATCGGACACCGTTAATCCTATAACACTTACTGTTCTGGTTGATGGTTCGGAATCAAAAACAATAAAAAAAACGGCTAATTTATTCATTCAGAATTCAAATCTTCGGGTAAGTTAACAATTTGATAATTTTCCAGGGCTCGAACCAGTGAAAGTATTTAAAAATATGGACTTTAGGAACCAAACATGAAAAATTGCGGATCAATTACTGACAATAATATAACCAGTCCGAGTAATAAAATCATTATCAATTCAATTACTTCTTTAAATCAATTATTTTTAATAATTTTTGAAAAAGTTCTTTGAATTTTCAAATCCATTTATTTGCAATATTTAATTTTACGAAATTTCAATTTATCGTAAATTCTTCAATTAAAAAATAAAAACTTCAAATAATATAAAGAAATTCAATGAAAAAATTTCAAAATTCAATTATTTCGAAAAATTTACGCCATACTTTTTTTAATATTCAATTATTATCTAATTATAAGCCTACACTTATTTGGGAAAGAAACAATAAACTAAAAATTGTTGCACAGTATTATTATTATCTAATTATTATCTAAAATTTTAACTGAAATTCATTATGAAATCAATTTCTATTAGAAAATTCTACTAGAATTCAATTATTTAAATACAAAAATAAATTAATAATTTATTGAAAATTGAATGTTTCTTAAAATTCAATTCTCATAAAGAATTTTATCAAAAAAACTTTTAAATAATTGAATTCTTTTGACGAATTTTAATAAAATTTTTAAGAATAATTACATTTTTCGAGAAATTTGATTAAAATTGAATTAAAAATAATTGAAAATCTGCGATGAGTTTTATTATTTGTGAAAATAATTGTATCCCTGAGAAGAATTTTATTATTTTCGAAAATAATTAAATTTACACGAAGAATTTTATTACTCTTGAAAATAATTGAATTTAAATTTGTAACTTCTACAAAATTAAAAATTTTCTTAGTGGTTTTAACTAAAATTATTCTTTAAATCAATTATTTTTTATTATTTTTGAAAATTTTTTTTTTTTAATTTTCAAATTCATTTGTTTACAATTTAATTTGACTAAATTTCAATTGTTCGTAAATTCTCTAATTAAATATATATTAGAAAATAAAAACTTTAAATAATTTCAAAAAAAATCCGCAATTAAAGTTTCTCAAAAAAAATTAATTCCACAGAATTGTTAGTTAAAAATATGAAAATTTCAGATTTTCAAAGATTTTAATTTGAAACCTTTTCAAAATTCAATTATTTCTAAAAATTTACGCACTAATGCTTATAATATTCAATTATAATATAAAATTTTAACTGAAATTTATTTTTGTATCAATTTTTATTAAAAACTTCTATTAGAATTCAATTATTATTTAAATACTAAAAAAAAATTTATTGAATAATTGAATATTTCTTAAAATTGAATTCTCATAAAGAATGTTATCAAAACAATTCTTAAGTAATTGAATTCTTTTGACGAATTTTAAATTCGATTAAAATTGTGTTAAAAATAATTGAATTCCTAAAAAGAATTTTATTATTTACGAAAATAATTGAATCCTTGTAAGAATTCTATTATTTATGGAAATAATTGAATTATTGCGAAAAAATTTGTAAATAATTGAATTCTAGTGAAATTTTTATTATTTTATGAAAACATTTAAATGTTTGCTTAGAATTTTATTAAAATTTTTAAATAATTGAATTCTTTTGGAAAATTTTATTAAAATAGTAGATATTAAAAATCATTGAATTGAGGAAAATTTTTGAAAATAATTAAAATTTTGCCAAAAATTTTATTTAACAAAATTTTTAAAAATAATTGAATTTCGGAGAAGAATATTATTATTATTTCTTAAGATAATTGAAATTTCGACGAGAATTTAAAAAAATGTTTGTTCATAATTGAATTTCTGTGAAGAATTTTATTACTTTTGAAAATAATTGAATTTCTGCATTCATTTGTAATTTCTCTAAAATTCTCCAAATTATATCGTCCAATTTACGAACTTTTCGTCCTTTTTCAATCAAATTACGGACTTTACGGACCTTTTTTTTAAAAAAAAAAATGACTTTTACGAGATTTGCGGACCTAGTTCGATCCCTGATTTCCCCTAAAATTTGGACAATTGAAAAAAAAGATATTTTCAGAAATTCGACGATACGAGACCAATTATTAAATACTATTTCAATAATAATTGCGGAGGATATTTGAGAGAAGATAGATGTTCGAAGAGTATTTGGAGCGTAGACATAACTGTACAAGATGTTGATTCAGGTATTTCAATTTTTTCCCCCGTAGTTTAATCTTTAATGAGTACAAATTACTATTTTCATTGACTAGAGAAATAAAATATTTATTTTCTATAAATCCAGGTCTAAAACTAGTGACCTCATCTCCATCCGGAATTGAAACACAAACCGATTATATCAGTGGAACAACCAATCAAGTAAAATTTTTCTATTATGCAACCTGTTGTCATCGAATTGTCAACATATCTGCCGTTGATATGTACGGCAATTACAATAATCGCAGAATAGACGTTACAGGTAGAAAAAAAAATATTTCTAAATTTTACGTTTAGTCGCTGTTGTTGATAAAAATACTTTTTATCAAAAATACGACCTACTTTTCTGATATTTTAAAAATGAAATATTTTTTCAGAATGGGACAACCTGAACGATGGAGAAATCATTGCGATTGTAATGGGTGTTTTGTTTTTGATATTATTGATAATTTTCATTATCTTACTGATTATGTACTGTCTGAAGAGAACGAAAAGCCGGGATTTGCCGTATACACAAAGATACGGATCTGCATCTCCTGAACAAAGGCCAGAAAGAACTAGATTTTAAATTTTCCGAAATTTTCCTACGTTTTCATGATTGTAAATATAGAAATAGCCGTGCAAATTTTCTTTGATATTTTTATACGAAGCGACGAATATAAATTATTGTATTTCCATGTACCACTTAAGAGAATTATAATCTGAATTTTCCACTTAAAGTAATTAAACGAAAATATTTAATGAAATATGTAATCTCAAGTCTAGAACAGAAATTTATGTATAAGTACGTCATTGTATTATTATTAAAATATTGTATTTAAAATATTTAATAAAATATGCTTGATTATAGTAAAATTATTTTAAATTAAATAACAGAAAATGGGATTTTTCAGTTCTATCAACAAAAAAAAAAAATATCGTATAAGCACAAAATATGCTGACACCAAAATAAAAACACTTCTAATTCCTTTCTAAATTGAATACGTAGGATTTTAAATTTTAAATGCCAGAGCTGCAGTACCGACAGATTTATTTTCCATCTGTTTTTACCGTTTTTATTTTTATTGCTTTGCGCAATAGACATAGAAAACCCCATTTTTTCCGCTATATGATAAATATGATAAATATCCTTGGTCACGAAGGTTATGATAACAATAGAATTTTTTCATCTTTTTTTGTATAGTAAACTTTAAAAATATAGATTGTACAAAAACGAAAAATCTCACCGTCACTTAAAACAGCTGGTGTAGTAGGTGTTACAGGCATAAGTAATGCATTTTCCCCAAAATTATCAAAAGGATTTCCTTGTCCTGCCGCGGAAAGCAGAGGATTTTTCACTTTTCGAATCGTATCACTCATGTTCAAAATCGATATTTGTAGTTACAGAAATATCAACACAGCCATCACAAATTAATAGAAAGTGAAATTACTTTCCCTCACAATACTCTGGTACTTCCACTCTTCCACGTAGGCATGTGTACGATGTATAGACCAATGTGTATTACCTGGGAATTGACAACCGCTGACGAGAAGATGAATAAACGTTCAAGATGGCTGGTTGTTTTTAGGTTATCTCTCCTCTGCTTTTCTCATTGTCGGTAAAACAGAATTTTAGAATGTAGTTTCGAAAACTGTCGTCAGAGGTTTAGTGTTGTTTTTTCGTTAGTAAACAAAACAAGTTTAAAAGATTTTAAAATGCTTGTGATATTTGTGATGATTTAAAAGCGTTTTAATAAAATAAATGCAAAATGGGTGTTAAAGACTTGTGGAATATTATTTCACCGTCTTGCGATAGAAAGCCATTATATGAACTTCAGGGAAAAGTCGTTGCAATTGATTTAAGTGGTTGGGTTGTTGATTCTCAAACTATTGTTGACAATGTTATTCAACCGAAAATGCACCTTAGGTAAGTTACATTTTTATCTATTTATTGTTAGGGGATTTTGAGAGTATTCTAGTTTGATAATTTTTTAGACATAAATAGTCAATTTGCAAAAATTTGCGCACGAAACCGGCATTTTACTGACATAACCTCACTTTGAAATTTGTTTTTGTTTACTGAATTCAGAACAATAGCTACACTTTTACAGAAGGCTTTAATCGTAAAATAAAAATTTCGTATTTTACAATGAAAGTACTTTCATTTAAAAAATTAATTTTAAGACAAGTTTTCGTTGTAGTAATCAAAATGTTGGACTCTTTTTTCCACAGGAATCTCTTTTTCCGAACTGCCTTTTTGCTGATGAATGATGTGTATCCTGTTTTTGTATTAGAAGGAACAGCGCCCAGTTTAAAACATAAAACATTAGCAAAGAGAAATGAAATTCGAAATGGTCCTACACAGAAAAAATCGAACAGAAAAGGTGGACGAGGTAATTTTAATAAAATTCTCAAAGAGTGCGAAAGTATGCTAAAATATATGGGAATATCGTGTATTCGTGGACAAGGCGAAGCTGAAGCGATGTGTGCCTTACTAAATGCAGAAGGGGTAAAATACATTCTTTATTTTGTCACAAAACTGCATTGAAATTTAAATATTTTCTAATTATTTTTTTAATTAAAGCTTGTAGACGGTTGTATTAGTCAAGACAGCGATTGTTTTCTCTATGGAGCAAAAGTTGTTTATAGAAATTTTTGCACAAGTGCTCAAGGAAAAGGTGGAGCTACTGGTGGATCTATTGACGAGTATTCTATTGAAAAAATCCAACGACTTTTCGATCTAGGAAGAAATAAAATGATAGCACTGGCTCTACTTTGTGGCTGTGATTACGATGATGGAATAAATGGCGTTGGCAAGGAAGCGGCTCTCAAACTGTTTAAAGTTGTAAACGAAACTAATATAATAGAAAGGTAAATGGAATATAACTGTTTACTGTTATTTATTTACATTTCGTATTTTATTATTTATTTATTTATTTGAAAAATATACGGGCAATGCCCTTTCGTACAGAGTACTAATTACAGGAAATAGCATACAAAATTAAACGGCTGCCTTATTGTTATGAATATCAAGAATTTCACATATTTGGAAAAAAAAGTTTACTTCTCAATCCTCTCACATTTCGATAATAAATTGAAACAGTTGTGAGTCAGCTATTATTTTTTAAATTAAAAAATTTAATATTTTCAAGAATAAACATCAATTTTTTAATGATTACAGATTTAAAATTTAAAGAATTCATTTATTAAGTACATAATATTAAATATATGGGACAGGGAAAGTTAAAAGGGACCTACGGTCCGAAAAAATCAGTTTTTTTGATTTAGTGATTCTTATAGAAAAAACTTGTGTCTATCAGAATCACTAAATAATTAAACAATTGATTTTTTCGAACCGTAGGTCTCTTCTAACTTTCCCTGTCACTTACATATATATATTTTATTTATTCAAAAATATTAATAAAATTTTTTGCAAGATTTTCCTTTTTCTCATAAATAATAAAATTCTTCACAAGAATTCAATTATTCTCAATACAAATTTAATAAAATTTCTCGAAAGAACAGGTAAAATTATTTTTAAAAATATTAATTAAATTCGATTATTTCAAGAATTTTAATATACAGTAGGATCTTTGAATAGTGCAGTTCTGAACAGTGCAGTCATTAGTGAGTTGAGTAGACAAGGGGTTTCGGGGGGTAAAGGGAAAGGGAATCTGTGACGTCAAATACAGTGCCGTCGCTCATTGGATTATTTAGTATCATTTAGTGGTGCCCGGTATTTAGTAGTGGAGGACCCTTAATTTTCTTGACACGGACCTGAATGTTTTAGTTTTTGCGCTTCGAACAGTGCACAATATTCCCGACGACTGCACTATTGAAAGATCCTACTGTAAATTCAATTATTTTCAAGAATTTTGATGAAATTCTTTTAAAAAAAACATTATTTTCAAAATTTTTAATATAATTCCTTCGAAAAATTCAATTATTTTCAAAAATTCAGATAAAATTCTTCGAAACAATTTAATTGTTTTTATGAATTTTAAAATCTTCCATAAGAATTCAATTATTTTCATAAATAAGAAAATTCTTCGCAAGAATTACAATTAACAATAAATACGATTATTTTAAAAACTTAATAGAAATTCTTCATAAAATTCAATTGAATTCAAAATTTTCAGTAAAAAATATTTAAAAAAAACTTTATTATTTTCAAGAATGTTGAAATAAATTCTTCAAAACTATTCAATTATTTAAAAGAATTTAAATAAAATTTGAATAAAAAGAATTGAATTTTTGCAAAATTTAAAAAAATAATTGGATTTTTGAGAAGAATTTGATTAAAATTGTATTTAAAAATATTGAATTCCTGTTTATTTGAAAATGGAATTGAAAATAAGTGAAATTCTGATAAATATTTTATTGTTTAAATAAAAATAATTGAATTTTTTACGAAGATTTTTATTATTTATAAAATGACTAAAGAATTTTATTACCATTATTGTAAATAATTGAATTCGTCATAAAATTCAATTATTTTTTAATTTTTTGATAAATACTTTACATGAATTCAATGATTTCTAGTACATTAATTGAAAAATTTAAAATATTTAAAAAGTTAGTAAACAAAAAAGCAAACAGCAACGTTTATCAATATAGATAGATTTTCTTAATCGAGTTTTTTTTCGCAGAATGAAGAGTTGGAAAACTGATTATTTATTTACAAGAATGGAAACTGAATTGGCAAATCCGAATATATGTACAACATGTGGGCATAATGGAAAAATGAGATCACATCTTAAGTCCGGATGTGGCGACTGTGGAACTTTGACAAAATGCAATGATGGTTATAAGTAATTATATCCCAATTTATGAAAATTAATCAAAAAATTTGTAAATTTCGTAGAGAAAATTAATGATTTTCTTTTCGAATTTCAGAGAGAAGAGAGTTTTAATTTCGAATGAACTCTCAATAAGGAAGAAAACCCTTCTTGTTGACAACTTTCCAAGTGAAGAACTAATTAACGAATTTTTGCAACATAAAGATACAGTGCCTACAAATCTAAATATGAAGTGGAAAATACCCGATGTTCACAAATTTGTAGTAAGTCGATTTTTCTCCTTATTTCACTAATATTCACTAATTCGTTAATTATCAAATTTTCATTTCTCTTTAATTACATTTTTCATTAAAATTAATTTTATTATAATTTATTTAATTAAAAGTCTTATCTAAATTAAAATTTATATGTAATTACAGACATTTATGGAAATGTACGTACTCTGGGAACCAGAATACGCCTACGCGAAAATTCTACCTTTATTGACGCGTTGGCAGGTGCGAAATCTAGCAGAAATACCCGACGATAAACGTTTAACAATGCGAAATTTATTAATTCCTGAGAGAATAAAGAAACCGCGTAATATTAAGGGAATAGCGACTTACGAAATTGTGTGGGAAGACAAGGAAGGTATTTTTAAAGGAATGACATTGCCTTCCACTTCTGATAATGAGGATGACACTCCAGAAGATGTTCCAGCAACACCCGCAGAACTTGCAACTCTAGAACCGCAGAATTTATTTCAAAAATGTTATCCACAATTGGTCGAGGATTTTGAAAGTGCAAAATTAGCGAAGAAGAAGAAACCAGCAAAACCAAGAGCGAAGAAAGTTAAAGCCACTGAAGATGCAACAGGAGAGAAAGCAGAAGAGAAGAAAAAAGCACAAAGACGTCCTAGAAAACCAAAAGCAACTGAAGTTGCAAAGAACAGAAAAATGGATGAATTTATGAAAGCAAACATTCAAGAACTTGAAGATTCTTTCGACGCATTGACTATCACTCCAAAACGAAAGAAAAAGAGTCACGATGCCGTTGAGTGTGAAATAAAATCCCAGCTGAATAATAGTAAAATTAATAGTCCCCCATTGACTATTGATCTGGATGCCGAACGATTAAATCGAATCTTAAACGGCTCACTGTTGAGAATGTTCAATGAACTCACACCCGAAGATTTTCCCAGTGAACCTGAAGATGGAAATATGTCAGTACAAATTTGCGATAATTCACAAATAATGGATGTTAGTATTCCGAGAAACCAAAATACTGTCACTTTCGAATCGGAATTAGATACTTTTGAATCAGAGTTAAATACTTATGAACCTGAGTTTAATACTTTTGAACCAGAGTTAAATACTTTTGATTCAGAGTTAAATACTTTTGAACCAGAATTAGATTTGAAACCCAAAATAGATTTAGAACCCAAACTAGATTTGAAGCCACAATTCGATTCAGAGCCCAAATTAAATTTAAAATCCGAATTAAAGTCTGAAATCGTCTCTGAAAATTCTACCGTTACATCAAAACTGGTCCTACATTCAAAAATGGAAGAAACGTCCCAAAATTCAATTTCTGTCAATACAATGAACGAATCAAAAAATATGGATTGCACTCTAAAACAAATTATAGATTCCCACAAGAATGTCGCAGATTCTAAGAAGAAACCATTCACTCTCATCAAATCACCAAATGTATTCGCTGTCAAAAAGCCAAAAAAGAAATTCGATGCGATTAATTTTACTTTCGAGAAGGAAAATTCTCCGGAACCTAAAATGAATTACAAGATTTCTGACGATTGTCTCAAAAGATCTGCGTTAATTTCCAATTTATTGAACAACAAGTCTTGCGATCAAGATGATTCTATGGAGAAATTTGAACGTCTTAATGCTTCGTTGGAACGTTACTTATTTGGTCAGAAACTATTTAAGGATAGTGAAAATCAGGAAAATTTGGTTGATGATAAGACTACTGTTCGAGATTTACCTGAAGCTACAACATCGGAGCAAAAAGATTCAAAAATCCTTCACGAGAATGTTTTAAAAACGATAAATCGGAAAGATTGTGAAAAAAATAGAATTCGGTCACATTTTTCTCTGGAACGTTCTCTACATGTTCAGAATCTAATTAGGGACATTAAGGATACTGTTACTTGTACAAAAGACATTGGAAGTGATGCTGTTCTCAAAAAATCAAGAAAAAAGGATATTGCGGATGATATTGATTCTCTTAATTCATCTTTTGAACATCTTCGGTTTGCCGAGAGGTCAATTGTAAATTTTCAAACCAATGAAATTGAAAATAGGGAACAAAGTGAAGTTTTCAATTTATCTGATTTCGAACCCAAGGAAAAGAAATTATCGGATGACACAAATGATGATAATTCATTATTAGAACTTCTACTAATTGCTCAACAATCGGAGGATAATATTAATAGCTCTGAAATTTCTGTGCATAAAAATTGTGAAAAATATGAAACAACTTCAGTGTTGAAAACTGATAATTTTAATAACGAAAATAGTGAAGATATTGAAGGTATTGAAGAAACAGTCAGACGAAATTCCAAGCATGAAGACGACGATAATCAAATTGTAAATCATCGTTACAGGAAAAAAGAGAGTATTCGCAAATATTCACAAATTTACAAATCCATTCACAATGCAAATGAAGAAATTGTCACTCAAAGTACAAATCAAATGGAAACGGAAAACATTAAAGAAACTGATGACAAAATTGAGAGAATAATTCCAGACGAAATAGAATATACAGATGAATCTGATATGTTCGATTTTTCAAGTGAATGTTCAATGAATTTGGAAAGTCCCCAAATGAAATTAGTCAAAGAAGAGGAAATTCGAAAATCAATTCGAAAATCAACACTAGAAAAACTTAAAATGACTGACAAGGATGAATCAATTGATGAATTTGATCTTTTAATTTCCAACTGTAAACCCCTTCATGAAAGATTGGTTGATCTGGGAAAAGAGGAAATTGCACGGACTTCAACGCCAGATATCGTTGTAACGCCTGGAAAGAAATTTAGTTTTGGCATTGATGATCTTATGAATGATACTGATTTGTAAGTTTTATAAATGCTAGTCAAAAAATTTTTTTGAATTGTTTTTTTATTTATTTTGTGGTTTATTAAATTATTAATTTTATGGTCAAACTATAGAATTGATAATTCGTTTGAAATTGTATTTAATTGATGGATTTCGTTTAGAATTATTTGTTTTAGAATTTGGAAATTTTTATAATTGAAATTTTAATTCTTCGATGTAATTTTCCATTAGATTTATCGATTTCAGAAGGAGTAGAGTGTCAGATCGTCTTTCTTTGGTTCTTTCCAGATCGCAAGTTTCTTCTTCTTTTGACATTTCTTCTTTACATTTTGATCTCCGTTGAATTTCTTCTTTAGCTTTACACAAAATATCTTTTTCTAAAAATAGTGATTGATTCATTAAGGCAACGTCTATCGTTTGTTGTTCATTTTTTAATTTATATATTTTTCCCTGAGGTTGATAATTTTTGACTAAATTTTGTATTCTTTGAAATTTTTTCTTCAATTCTGCGAAGGAATTTTTATTCTGAATATTCGATTCCATATGGATTTTTAATTTCCCCGTTACATTTTCAGAAATTTTTCTTAATTCTTTTGTATTGTTATTTTTATCATTCAATTTTCTCATTAAGAGATTAGAAATTGAAATTTTTTCGTCACAAACATGATTATTTTGATTTATTTCTAATCTTTCATTGCTGGCATTTATTTTCAATTTTTCTCCATTTTTATCTGTTTCTGTTGTCATTAATTTATTGATTTCAAATGTTTCTTCTTTTTCAATTAATTCAAATTTTTCGGCTCTTTCTCGAAGCAATTTTGCATTGTGATATAATTCAATTAACTGTTGAGTACACTTACTCGAATAATTTTTTTCGCATTTTCTTACTTTTTTCTGCTTTGACACTTTTAAAACTTCCTCTCTTACCTAGATCAAAATTAATCTAAAAGTAATTTTCACAATTCCAGAAGACAATTAATTAATTTTATTTGTACTGGAAAATAGTTAATTAATTCATTAAATGATTTGATAATTAATTTCATTACTTTAAATTTAATTAACTAATTAATTAATCTAAATACTTGAAATTAATTAATTATTCGATTAATTAATTTAGTTACTTAAAATTAATAATAATATTTATAATTCTAGAATGCAATTAATTAATAAATTAACTGATTAATTAATTTGATAATTAATTTTATTATATACTTGAATTTAATTAACTATTTAATTAATTATTCGATTAATTATTTTAGTTATACTGAAAATTAATAATTTTCATAATTCTAGAATGCAATTAATTAATTAACTGATTAATTAATTTAAATACTTATAACTAATTAATTATTTTATTGATTAATTTAATTACTTGAAACCTGATTAATTATCTAATTAATTAATTTAATTACTTGAAATTAATTAATTAACTGATTAATTAATTTAATTACTTGGAATTCATTAATTATCGGATTAATTAATTTAATTACTTGAAATTAATGAATTATCGGATTAATTAATTTAATTACTTGAAATTAATGAATTAACGATCTCGTTACCTCTTGTGGAATCCGATCCCAATCTTTTTTTAAATTTAAATGTTCATGTCTTCTTGAATTTGAACAAATTTTTTGTAACAATGATTTATTGGAAAATTTCATCGTAAGATCATTTTGCAATATTTTCTCTAATTTATTCTTAGAAATTTTAATTATATTAAATGGCACTTCCGATTCTTTAACTTTTCCCCCTAAATACCGATTGTGTTTACTTAAAGATTCTTCATTGTCTTTTGTACAATTTGAAATAGTAAAATTTGTAGATATTTTGGCATTTGAACAGGTGTACATCGTTTTAGTGTAGAAAACTTCTTTTTTATTTTTATTAAAAAATTATTAAAATAAATCACCTAATAAACAAATTCGTAAAAGAATATGAATTTTATATAAGATAGAAAATTTTTTTTACGAATTTCTACGTTGTAAATTAATATTAGGTAGAATGTAAGATATAGGTAGTACTGAGATTTATTTAAAGAATAAATTTTATTATCATATAATTAGCATTATTATTGAAAATTTTTTTTTCCTTTAACATTTTCTTTTTGAATTTTGGCGCTCTTTGACTTTGCTTGCGCGTCACGCTTAGCGCGCATGCGTAAAGAAAGAAGCACCGCCATCTTGTATAATAATAATAGGATAATAGTAATTGTGAAAACAGTTGTGTTTTGCGTACTGTTGATAAAATTACTGAATTTAATAGTTTATATATTGTTTTAATAAATAATTCACAATGTACGAGGAAGAGGAGGGTAAGTTTTATCAAAATTATTCATAATTTAGTTATTTTCTGTAGTAGTTACAGTGCTTTTTTTGATTAAGCGAAACTTAACCTATAAACCATCGCGTTTCATTTTTGCAATTTTTCATCGATTAATTCTAATTTTATACGAATATTAACTATTCAAAACGTTAAGCAATGGTTTAAAATATCAATTCAACTGTATTTTCAACACATTAGGGTGACATTTAAAAATATTATTTTCATGCCGACAAAACGTTACAAGTTTTAATGCGGTGTTTTTTTAAGTACTTGCCTCATTCTTTAATTAACATTTCTTAAAAAATTTGGTCTTCTTGAACGTTATTTGTGTTTTACTCTTATATTTAAATTATTTAACCCTTTCTATATGGTATACTTTTAATTTATAATAATTTATAACTTGTAGCAACTTGAAGAGTTGTGACGTTTATTACATGACATCTCAACAGAAAGTTAGATTGTTTCTTGTTTCTACAATTACCATTCAATTGTCTCATGCAAATAATGACTATTATGTTATTGTTACATTATTATTTCTTACATGTAAAAAAAATTTCTTTCTTTAGCAAATGGCGAGCAGGCTGAGGATGAAGAAATCTCCTCTAAACTGTGGCAGGAAGCCTGTTGGATTGTTATTAATGCCTACTTCAACGAGAAAGGTCTTGTACGACAGCAATTGGACAGTTTTGATGAATTTATTGAAATGACAATTCAGAGGATTGTCGAAGATTCACAACAAATAGAACTACAGGCTGAAGCTCAACATAATTCAGGAGAAATTGAAAAATCCGCAGTTCACATATTAAAATTCGAGCAAATTTATTTATCAAAGCCCACTCATTGGGAAAAAGATGGTGCTCCATCACCCATGATGCCTAATGAAGCGAGACTTCGAAATTTAACTTATTCCGCTCCTTTATACGTTGACATTACAAAAAGTGTTACAAAAGATAAGGATTCCAAAGAAGAAGCAGCAACCAGTAAGTTAAAAATAATTTAATAGAAATTTTCGTTGTAATTTAAATACAACAATTTAAATCAAATACAATTTTTGTTGTAAAATTAATAAATAACAATGTTTTCCTTTTTTTAAAGAATCTCAACTTCAAAAGGCATTCATTGGCAAAATGCCTATTATGTTAAGATCAAAGTATTGTTTACTCAACAGTTTGGTGGATCGTGATTTGACTGAATTGAACGAATGTCCTTTGGATCCTGGTGGATATTTTATTATTAACGGATCAGAAAAGGTAAGTGAGAATATTAATCAGATTAATAAATAAAGAAAAGTCATAAAATTTTTTAAACAGCTTTGCCACAGGTCAGGGAATTCAGGGAAAAGTCAGGAATTTTTATTAAAAGTACTGGAATAAATTAAATGTTTAGAATTTATAAGAAAATTCTGAATTTTTGTGTCTTTTTGTTTGCCTCATAAACTATGAAATTACCAAGAATTCTAAAAGAACTTTAAATTTTTTCTATTTCTGTCAATAATTTATTTTAAATAACTTAACTTCATTGAACAACTGACATAAAGTTATTACTTATAAATCATTCAATAAAGTACTTTTTTGAAAAATTTTAATTTCAATTCGGTTGAAATTAGTTTAAAATTTAAAAATTTTAACGCAATTTGAAAGAATTCTATCTTAAAGATAGATCTAAATAAATAATCAAATTCATTCCATAAATTCAATTATTTTCAAGAAGTTAACAAAAATTCTCCTCAACATTTCAATTATCTTTATAAATAGCAAAATTCTTTGCCAAAATTCAATTATATTCAGGAATTTTTATAAAATTCATTGTAAAATTCAATTATTTTCATAAATCAAATTTCATCACAAGAATTTGATTATTTTCAAAAGTAATAAAATTTTTGGCAAAAATTCAATTATTTTCAAAAAAACAAAAAAAAATTGTCAAAATTTCAAATATCTTTATAAGCAAAATTATATAGCAAAATTCTTCGACAAAATTCAATTATTTTCAGGACTTTTAATAAAATTCATTGCAAAATTCAATTATTTTCATAAATAATAAAATTTGTTTATTCATCACAAGAATTCAATTATTTTCGAAAATTTTAATAAAATTCATGTCTAAATTTCAATTATTTTCAAAAATTTTTCTTAATTTAATGACTTTCAATATTCTATTTTAATAATATTTCACAAAAGAATTCAATTATTAAACAAAATTTTTGATAATATTCTACACGAACATTCAATTATTTTCCCAAAAAAATAAAAATTTCAAAGGAATTCAATTATTTAAAATAGAATTTTCATAAATTTTTTCGAAAAAAATTAATTCTTGGAAACTTTTTTATAAACTTCTTCGCAGTAATTCAATTATTTTCATAAATAATACAATTTTTACAGGAATAAAATTATTATTTTCGTAAATGATAAAATTATTTTTATAAATAATAAAACTCATTGCTGAATTTCAATTATTTTTAATACAACTTTAATCGAGTTCCTCGAAAAATGTAATTATTCTTAAAAATGTTATTGAAATTCGCCGAAAGAATTCAATTATTTAAAAATTTTGTTGATAAAATTCTTTATGAGAATTAAATTTGAAGAAACGTTCAATTATTCAATAAATTATCTATGATTGTATTTAAATAGTTGAATTCTCTTACAATTTTCTAATAAAAATTGATTTAAATATTAACTTCAGTTAAAGTTTTAGATAATAATTTAATTTTTGAGAACTTACTAATAATTGCAATTCTGAAAAATAATTGAATTTTGTAAAGGTTTCAAATTAAAATCTTTGAAAATCTGAATTTTTCATAATTTTGATTAAAAATTCCATGAAACTAATTTTTTTCAAAAAGCTTAATCGATATTTTTTTAAAATTACTTCAACTTTTTATTTTCTAATGTATATTTAATTGAAGAATTTGCGAATATTCGAAATTTCGTAAAATTGAATTGTAAATAAATGAATTTGAAAATTCTCAAAAGAACTTTATCAAAAATTATTTTTAAAAATAATTGATTTAAATAAAAATTTTATTTAAAAATTGTAGAAAATATTAATTGAATTGAAATGATGAAAATAATTTTGAAGAAGTTACAGTATCAATATTCTTATAGTATAAAATAATGATTTTATCAGTCGATCATTTTTAATTATTTATAAAAAATGAAGATATCGATTGCTCCGAGTCGAAGACTCGGAGTGATCGATATCTTCATGTTTTATAATATATAATATATTCTTATAAGTTATTGAATTTCAAAAGGTTTGAATTAGAAATTTTGAAAATCTAAGTTCCCATGGAAAAAAAATAATGATTAAATATTTATTTAAAAATGAAGTTATTCGTGTTTTTGAAAAATTTTACAATTATGGAAATTCGTAAGTGAATGTAATAGAACATTTTTTTGAGTATCTAATAATTTTTAGAGTGAATCAGAATATTCTTTAGGGTCAGGAAAAAAGTTGAAATTTTGTCTGGAAATCAGGGAAAAACAAAACA
Organism: Leptopilina heterotoma; assembly: GCF_015476425.1. Classification (NCBI taxonomy): domain Eukaryota; kingdom Metazoa; phylum Arthropoda; class Insecta; order Hymenoptera; family Figitidae; genus Leptopilina; species Leptopilina heterotoma. Next base: position 276,750 of record NW_025111110.1, read on the forward strand.
AATTTTTGTGGCAACCCTGTTAAATTTATTTTTTTTGAAGAGTGACCAGTAATTTAATAAACCACAAATAATTGCAAGAAAACTGTTTATTTTCTAGGTTCTTATTGCACAAGAGAAAATGGCAACAAACACAGTTTATGTATTTAGTATGAAAGACGGAAAATATGCTTACAAAGCTGAAATTCGTTCTTGCTTGGAACACAGTTCCCGACCAACATCTACCCTTTGGATTAATTTGATGGCAAAGAGCGCTACGGTAAGTTAAACATTTATTTGAAAAAATTATTTTCTTTTGAAAAATACAAGGTCCTGGCACATAGTTGCTACAGGTCGGGGAATTTTTTTTAAAAGTGCTAGAAAAAATTTTACAATTAAAGAAATCCGTGGACGCTGAGCATTGAAAACAATTTTTTGTGTTAAATCATAAAGAACAAGACAATTGTTTTTTTAAGTTAATATTAATAATTTTTTGTTATTTCAGAGCATCAAAAAATCAACAATTGGACAGCGAATAATAGCAATCATTCCCTACATCAAACAGGAAATTCCCGTGATGATTGTATTCCGTGCCTTTGCTTTCGTAGCCGATCGTGATATTTTAGAACACATTATTTACGATTTCGATGATCCAGAAATGATGGAAATGGTAAAACCATCTCTCGACGAGGCATTCTCGATTCAAGAGCAAAATGTCGCTTTAGATTTCATAGGCGCTCGAGGTGCAAAAGCCGGTGTGAAAAAAGATAATCGTATTAAATACGCAAGAGAAATTCTTCAAAAAGAAATGTTACCTCACGTTGGTGTCAGTGATTTTTGCGAAACAAAAAAAGTTTACTTCCTTGGTTACATGGTTCACAGACTTCTATCAGCCGCTCTTGGTAGACGTGAACTCGACGATCGTGATCACTACGGTAATAAACGTCTAGATCTCGCAGGTCCCTTACTTGCACTTTTATTCCGAGGTTTATTTAAAAATCTCATGAAGGAAGTTCGAATGTACGCACAAAAGTTCATTGACAGAGGAAAAGATTTTAATCTCGAGCTGGCTATCAAGACTAAAACAATAACGGACGGTTTGAGATATTCATTGGCCACTGGAAATTGGGGAGATCAGAAGAAGGCCCATTTGGCGAGAGCCGGTGTCTCTCAGGTGTTGAATAGATTGACATTCGCTTCGACATTGTCTCACTTGAGAAGAGTGAACTCGCCGATTGGGCGTGATGGTAAATTGGCGAAACCACGTCAGCTTCACAATACCCTGTGGGGAATGTTGTGTCCCGCTGAGACTCCAGAAGGTGCCGCCGTCGGTCTTGTCAAGAATTTAGCTTTGATGGCCTATATTAGTGTCGGCTCGCAACCTTCACCGATCTTGGAGTTCTTGGAGGAGTGGTCCATGGAGAACTTGGAGGAAATTGCGTCGAGTGCCATTGCCGATGCGACGAAAATTTTCGTAAATGGCTGTTGGGTTGGTATACATCGAGATCCGGATCATTTGATGGCTACGCTGAGAAAATTGAGAAGAGAGATGGACGTCATTGTGTCTGAGGTTTCGATGATTAGAGACATCAGGGACAGGGAGATTCGAATTTACACGGATGCGGGGAGAATTTGTCGACCTCTGTTAATTGTGAATGGACAGAATCTTGTGTTGAGACAGTCGCACATTAAGATGTTGAAGGAGAAGGAGTATGACGGTTGGCAAGCGTTGGTGTTGAGTGGTGTTGTTGAGTATATCGATACACTGGAGGAAGAGACTGTGATGATTGCAATGTCGCCTGATGATCTGAGACAGGAAAAGGAATATGCCTACTGTACGACGTATACGCATTGTGAAATTCATCCGGCGATGATTCTTGGTGTTTGCGCTTCGATCATTCCATTCCCTGATCACAATCAAAGTCCGAGAAATACTTATCAAAGTGCTATGGGTAAACAGGCCATGGGTGTTTATATTACGAATTTCCACGTGCGGATGGACACTTTGGCTCACGTTTTGTATTATCCACATAAGCCGCTTGTCACGACACGATCTATGGAGTATCTTAGGTTCAGAGAACTTCCGGCTGGAATCAACAGTATTGTTGCTATTTTGTGTTATACGGGGTACAATCAAGAGGACAGTGTCATCCTGAACGCCAGTGCTGTCGAGAGAGGATTTTTCAGATCCGTTTTCTATCGGTCTTATAAGGATTCCGAGTCGAAACGAATGGACAATCAGGAGGAGCAGTTCGAGAAGCCAACACGACAATCGTGCCAAGGAATGCGAAATGCAATTTATGACAAATTGGATGATGATGGTATAATTGCGCCTGGTATTCGTGTCTCTGGTGATGATGTCGTCATTGGAAAGACGATAACTTTGCCTGAAACTGATGACGAGGTGAGAAAAATTTCTATTTGTTGATTGCTGTAAATTGCTTTATTATTGCAGGGTTGCCACGCAACCTAGAAACCTGGAAATGTCAGGGAATTTTATAAACCTTGACAAACCTGAAAAAATCAGGGAAATTTGATCGAAATCCTGGAAAATTATTGTTTTTTTAATTTATCGTGCTTATTCTTGAAATCTAATTTTTCTTAAATATTTTTAAATTAATTCAATTTTAAAAAAGTTGCGTTTACAATTTTTCTTCGCAATATTTCAATTTTCCAAAAGAATTCCATTATTCAAAAAAAATTTGAATAAAATTCTACGCAAACATTCAATTATTTTCATAGACAATAAAAATTTCACAGGAATTCTATTATTTACAAATTCTTTATAAATTTCTTCGCAATAATTCAATTATTTTCATAAATAATCAAATTTTTTAAAAAGATTTAATTATTTTGATAAATAATTAAAAAATTTATAATTTTTCAATTATTTTCATAGATAATAAAAATGTCACAGAAATTCTACTATTTACAAATTCTTCATAAATTTCTTCGCAATAATTCAATTTTTTCATAAATAATCAAATTTTTTTAAAAAATGCCATAAAAGAGAAGAAAAAATGTTGAATTCTAAAAAAAATCGGTTTTTCGAATTTTTGACTAATTTAGATTTTTTACCAAAGGGTGGAGACTATTAACCCTCACGGGCTCGAGCCGGGTCCCTCGGACCCGGAGGAAAGTTTTTTTGATCTACTTCCGGTTAAAAAAATATTATTGGAAAATCAACTTCACATTAGGCTTGGGGACGTAAAAACACACATTTTTCATCAATATAAACAATTCTTTATTTATAAAATATTCTGAAAAATTACCTTTTAAGTCGAACATACGTAAGGGCTCAAGCCGGGTCCGAGGGACCCGGGCTATGAAAAAAAATTTAAAAATTTGCAATTTTTATGCAATATTGGATTTATTTATGGTATTTTTATCAACAACTGCCATAATAAGTGATAACATATGCTTAATACATCGGTAAATTTAATAGAACAAAAAATAAACATTAAAAAAATCTTGCTTAATAAGTATGTAGTTCGATTTATTCAAAATTACTCATTAAATTTATTAAACAAATTTTAGTTATATCTTGATTACTTTTTAATATTTAAAAATTTTTATGCAATTATATCATTAAAATTGTATTAAATATGGAAAATATGAAGCATTTTGCTATTAAATTTTATTTTTTATTGCATTGAAACATCCGGGTCCCTCGGACCCACCTTGTGCGCGCATTTCAAAAATCGAACTCGAGCCTGTGAGGGTTAAAAAAGTAAAGTGTTTTTGAAGAGCCCAAAAATATTGAAGCTAAATGCCATAAAAGAGAAGGAAAATTGTTGATTTTTAAAAAAATCAGTTTTTCGAATTTTTGATAATTTTTGATAATTTTAGATTTTTTACTAAAGGATGGAGACTATTAAATCAGTAAAGTGTTTTAAAGAGCCCAAAAATATTGAAGCTAAATGTCATAAAAAAAAGAAAAGATTGTTGAATTTTAAAAAAATCTGTTTTTCGAATTTTTGATCATTTTACTAAAGGGTGGAGACTATTAAATAAGTAAAGTGTTTTTGAAGAGCACAAAAATAATAAAGCTAAATCCTAAATGCAATAAAAGAGAAGACAAAATGTTGAATTTTAAAAAAATCGATTTTTCGAATTTTTGACTAATTTAGATTTTTTACCAAAGGGAGAAGACTATTAAATAAGTAAAGTGTTTTTGAAGAGCACAAAAATAATAAAGCTAAATGCAATAAAAGAGAAGATAAAATATTGAATTTTAAGAAATTCGGTTTTTCGAATTTTTGATAATTTTAGATATTTTACCAAAGGTTGCAGATTATTAAATAAGTAAAGTCTTTTTGAAGAGCCCAAAAATAATGAAGCAAAATGCCATAAAAGAGAAGAAAAAATGTTGAATTTTAAAAAAATCGGTTTTTCGAATTTTTGATAATTTTTAATAATTTTAAATTTTTTACCAAAGGTTGGAGACTATTAATTAAGTAAATTGTTTTTGAGGAGCCCAAAAATATTGAAGCTAAATGCCATAAAAGAGAAGAAAAAATGTTGAATTTTAAAAAAATCGGTTTTTCGAATTTTTGATAATTTTTGATAATTTTAAATTTTCCACCAAAGGGTGCAAATTCAATTTAAAATTCCAGTGGAATTTCCTAAAATTTTGACCTGGAAATCATGAAAAAGGTATGGAATTTTAAGTTCGGATTTCTGAAGAAACCCTGATTAGTGACTGACTTTTTGCTTTTGAATCTGCGGATTTTAGTAAAATTTACTAATTTTACTAAGAATTTTTAGAAATATGTAATTAAATTTTAAAAAGGTTTCAAATTATAATCTTTGAATGTTTCAATTTTTTATACTTTTAACTGAAAATTGTGTAGATTTAATTTTTTTAAAAAAGTTTAATAGGACATTTTTAAAGTGATTTGAAGTTCTTATTTTCTAATATATTTTTAATTGAAGAATTTTCTAATAATCGATGGAATTTTGTAAAATTTAATTGTAAGCAAATAGATATGAAAATTCTCAAAGAACTTTTTCAAAAAGTATTAAAAATAATTCATTGAAAGAAGATTTTGAGTTAAAAATTCTGGAAAACAATAATTGAATTGAATTAATGAAAATAATTTTGAAGAAGTTAGAGTAACAATATTCTTATAATTGCTCCGAGTCGAGGACTCGGAGTGATCGATTTCTTCATGTTTTATATAGGAATTTTTTAAGTTGTTTAATTTCAAAAAGGTTTGAATTTGAAATTTTTAAAAATCTTAATTCTTTTGGAAAAATTATAATGAATAATTATTTAATTTTGTAAAATATAAATGTAGTTTTAAAAACCTGGAAAAATTCCGTTTTTTAATCTGGAAAACCTGGAAAAGTCAGGGAATTTGAAATAAACAAAAGCGTGGCAACCCTGAATTTGCTGTAACGAATTTTAAATCTTTTAACTTATGGAAAATTTAATTGTTATTATTCTTTTTTTGCAGTTGGACAGTACGACGAAACGTTTCACGAAGAGAGATGCCTCCACTTTTCTGCGTAATAGTGAAACTGGTATTGTGGATCAAGTGATGTTGACGCTGAACAGCGAAGGATACAAATTTTGTAAAATCAGAGTACGAAGTGTTCGTATTCCACAAATTGGAGATAAGTTTGCCTCACGTCACGGACAGAAAGGAACGTGTGGTATTCAGTACAGACAAGAAGATATGCCCTTCTCCTGCGAGGGACTCACACCTGATATTATCATCAATCCTCACGCTATTCCATCTCGTATGACAATTGGCCATTTGATCGAGTGCATTCAAGGAAAAGTTTCCGCCAATAAAGGTATTTAAAAAAATTCTTTTAATTACATACAAAAATAAAATCAAAAATATTTCCCGTTAATTAAAAAAAATCTAATTTAATTAATAATTAAAATTCATTTCATTATCATTAATAATTAATTGTTAAATTCATTTATTTTTCAGGTGAAATCGGTGACGCTACACCATTCAACGATGCTGTCAACGTACAAAAAATTTCAACACTCTTACAAGAATACGGTTATCAATTGAGAGGAAACGAAGTAATGTATAATGGTCACACTGGAAGAAAGATTAACGCTCAAGTTTTCTTGGGTCCAACTTATTATCAACGTTTGAAGCACATGGTGGACGATAAAATTCACAGCAGAGCAAGAGGTCCAGTTCAGATTTTAGTCAGACAACCCATGGAGGGAAGGGCAAGGTCAGTACTCAGAACTTAATTATTCTCGTTTTTTTAATTTTCAAACCTTTGACATTCTTACCTGTTATAACACAAAATTTTTTCTTTAATTTCAGAGATGGGGGATTACGTTTTGGAGAGATGGAACGTGATTGTCAAATTTCTCACGGAGCAGCACAATTTTTGCGCGAACGTCTTTTTGAAGTTTCGGATCCGTACAGAATTCATGTTTGCAATTTCTGCGGTTTAATTGCCATTGCAAACTTAAGAAACAACACTTTCGAGTGCAGAGGCTGTAAAAACAAGACACAAATATCTCAAGTCAGGCTTCCTTATGCTGCTAAACTTCTTTTCCAAGAATTGATGGCTATGAATATTGCTCCTCGCCTCATGGTTACTTAAAAATAATTTAGTGTAAATTTTCTTTTCTTTTTTTTTTAATCACGGTGATTTTAAAGTGCAAAGAAAATCCCGTTTGTTTTCTGACCATATTTGTATTTATGATACAAGTTTTTCTTTAATGTTTCGCGTGATCAAGACTTTCGATACTCGAATTAAAGATACTTTTTTTATAAGTTGTACTTTCAATTCTTATATGAATCGGCAATAATTAATCGTTGAATGGAAGTTAGTTGAAATTGGTGAGGTGCATATTTAATGAGATATTTTTAATAAGTTAGATTTAATCTATGTAGATTGTAAATCAATAAAACGCAGCGTCTTTATAATAATATTGGATTTTAATCTTTTGTCAATATTAAAAGATTACTTTCCTTGGATAAAATAATTTTTTTAACTGCACATTTAGTGTTTATATTTGTTAAGCAATATTGTATTTGTTTTTTTTCTGAAAATTTTTTTATTTTACAATTGCTTATTTATTTTACACAAATATGTAAGTGAACATGAAATATTTTGTAAACAAATTGAAAATTATACAAAATTGATAAACTTTTATGTCAATAGAGTAAAATTTTCATTTTGGATTTCTTTTTTTAATTTTGTAAATATTGCTTTACAATTGTTTATTTATTGAACATAAATAAACAATTATGAAGCAATGTTCAATAGTTTTATATAGTTTGTATTTTCTTATACTTTTTTTTATATTTTTTTTTATTTCTATTTTGTTTTTTGAAATTTTTTTATGCTTTTTGTAAAATGTGGTGTATTAATTGTGTAATTTTGTTAAACAAATTATGCATAATTTAAAAATTTTCCTACGGTGATGGTTAACAAATTTTTTATTTAATTTTATTTAACTTCGTGGTTTTTTGTGCTTGTAAATCTTTATTTATTCTTTAATTTATATTTTTTTACTTGTAAAATAAGTAATGCTTTTTGCAATATTTTTTTCTTATTTTTAAATCATGCAAAGTTTGTTATTTTGTTAAGCAAATTTAAAATTATTTTCATAATTGTACATTTTTGCTATTTCTATTTGTCTAAATTTTGTAATTTCGCAGATATTTTATATTTTTGTATATTTTATGTGTATTTTTGTTTTTACTTTTTTTGTAGAAGTGGTGTGTAATGCTTTTAAATTTGTTAAACAAATTGAAAGCAATATCTAATTGAAAATTTTTGCTAAATAATACGTTTAATTTAAATTAATTTAATAAATTAATATTAATTAAATTAATTTAATAAATTAATTTTAATTTAAAATTAAATGATAATTAATTTCAATATGAATTTGAATTAAAAGTTTAGAAAAATCTTATATAAATATAATTACGATACGTTTATTTGTTAGCTAATGTTTGAATTTTATAATATTTATATAGTTTCTAAAGAAATTTAAATTAGAAAAATGGACATTAATTAATTGGATATTCTTTTAAATTTGTTAATTTTTTTAAATTTTGTTTATTTATGTATTTTATTATTTTTTTTATAATTGTTAATTGCTCAATTGCGAAATTTGAATTTGAGAAAAAATCAAATTTCGATTAATATCGATATGCTGAGTTCGATATAATATGCAGCAAACTTCACATTACACAGAAGTCGTTTGAACGGTTTGAACGGCAACACGGAACGTCGGTGTTCTCAACTTTCAGTAGGTATCGTTTGTAATCTGCATATTTAATCGTAATTTCTAGCATAATTGTTATTAATTTTGGTAAATTAACATTATTCCAAAGACATTTGGGGTTTATTTAATAGAAATATGTCATAAATGTACGATTTCACAATAGGGGACTTATAACCTTTAAAGTTCAGATCGGATTTTATTGAATCTCATTTCCCGATAAAAAAAGGTTGAAAATTTGTAATTTCACATTCAATCTCTTTTAAAAATTGTCCTTTTTTATATTTTAGTGGTCTTTTTAATGAATTTTGACATTTTTTTCACTTTGTTCACTTGAAGTGGATCAACAAGTCGAAACTTGTTGATGTTACTTTTCCGCATTGTCGCACAGTGAACGGCTAAAATAATTTCAGATATTCATTAAGATTGTTGATAATGAATATCTTATTTGTTTTCAATGAAATAATACATAAAATTCGGATAACCTAAAAACTAATTAAAATTTAATCTCAGTTTGAAAAATTGCAGTCCGAGTTGTGAAATCGTCATTCAGCGGTTAGGGTCGGTAAGAAAAGTACAAAAGGTACAAAAGTCAAATTTAATATCCAGTTAACCTGTAAACTTGCACTGTAAGTTTTGCAAACTTTATGCAAGTTTACTGGAAACTTCAAGCTTATTTGGATATATATATGTATCCAAATATACTTGAAGTTTAGAGAACGCCTTTAATTTTAACTTTTCTCTATTTTAACATCCCACGTATGACGTAGTATTCTGTAAGTTTTCAGAAAACTTTGAGCAAACTTGCAGTGCAAGCTTGCCGCAAGATGAAAAGTGTTATCAAAATTCCTAGTAATAAACTTGTAACAAACCTGCAGTAGGCTTAGCTAGTACGTATTTTGAGGGCATTTGCTACTTGCAGCAAGCTTGCACTGCAAGTTTGCTTAAAGTTTCCTGAAACTTACATGTTATCGTGACGTCACAGTTTTCAAGTAAACATAACCTTAAAATGTATTATAATTTCCCCTATTTTAAGTTAACAATTTCAATTCCCCCAAAATGTTGAAATTGGAGACGTTCCTATTTAAAGGTATCCACTGTTTAAAGGTAAAAAATTTCTTCTGATTCATAAATCGAAAAATATATTAGTTTATAAATAATCAATAATTTTTTTATTTTTCAGTTGTTCATTTACACATTGAACTTTGATTGTTAATCGCTCCAATCAATTTCAGAGACGAAATGTGAAGAAGATCGAATACATTTAATTGTGAATGGGAAGTTTATTTCTTGTTTATAATTACATACACATATTATAATTAACAGATTAATTTCATTTATGCAATGAAAAAAAAATTTAATTGATTCAAATAACCGATTAAGACTATTATCAATTAAATATTTACTTGAATCAAATAATATTTATTGGAGTCAATTAAATGGTATTTGCTTCAAATACTGAATTTATTGGTTCAAATACCATTTAATTGACTCCAATAAATATTATTTGATTCAATTAAATATTTAATTGATAATATTCAATTAATCGATTATTTGAATCAAATTTTTCCAATGTGTCGATTATACATTATTTTCTCTATTTTACAGTAAAACTTAAGGATCCAAAAAAATGCTGGTCCATTAAGAAAATCAATAAATGCAGAGAGTGATTTCTGCAGGCAGGGAATGCTAATCATCATTTTTTGAGAAAATCAACAATTGGTAAGTAATTTTTCTTTGTATTTTATTTTATTTCTTTTGAAATCTTTTTTTTTTTTTTTTTCCATAAATTTACGAAAATAAAGTAAAAGTTTAAGTATTTATTTTGATTATATGCAACTATTTATCCACTAAAAATTCGAGTTTTGTAATGTACTAATGAAGTAATTAGTAATGTTAATACTGATTCAGTTATAATGCAACTGTGATTATTGTAATATAATTATTAGAGATTTAATTAGTGTTATGAAAATTAATAATTAGTCATATCAAAATAGAATTTATTAGGTATTAATGATATGTTTATGGTACTGTAAAGTTGAGTTTAATTAAGTAATTAGTGTTGTAATAACGGATAAATAATATTTTACTTTAAATACAGTGTAATAAATAATATTTTTTTCTACATTTTTTCAGATATTTGGAACAGGATAGGAAAGACTCGTCCATTTGAGAATAGGGATGCTGGGATATGCTATCATTAGGACTCTTCCACAATACGCAAATTCGCAAATGTAAGTCTTTTTCTATTTTGTTATTTTTAAGTATCTTCATATGATCCACAAGTTTTCAACTTTGAAATGAAAAAAATGTTTTTTATTAAAAATATTTCCATAAATTACAGATTTCAATACAAATTAAAAATTAAAATTTTTACATTTAGAAACTTTATAATTAATTTTTTTTGATAGTCAAGCAAAATTAATTATAATAAAAATTTAATTTCAAGAAAAAGTGATTAAATTCCATTCATATAAGCGTTCAGAACTTTAGGATCATTACCTTCAATAAACGATGAGCCAAGGCATAGAGTCAATTTTTACATTTGAATCGCCGAGTTAATAATTTATATTTATTTTTTTCCCATTTTTTTAAATTTATATTTTATAATTTAATAATAAATATTTATATTCAATAATTTTACATAAAACTCTTAATTATATTTTTCAAAAAACTTTACAGACAGTTTCTCCAAGGAGAAATAATTTTTTAAAGGTGATATAATATACACAGAAGAAAATAATTCAGTGAATTTTACAGAACGTTTTTTACTAGCGAATACAGTCATTCACGAAACGAAGTTCTGTAAAATGCGATGAATTTTTCAGAATAAATATAAAACATTGAGTTGAATCGTTCAACTCAATGTTTTATATTTTATAACTAAGACGACCGAGTGATAAATTCAAATATTTATTAGAATAAACTTTTAGAAGTTTTAGAAAAAATACTCAACATTTCGGAAATTTATTCTGTACTATTCCCCACATTTTATATCGAACTCCGTTTTGGGAAAGGCCGTATCCACTAGTCTAGAAAGTTCTTAAAAATTCGCAGATTTAATTTTTTTCGTGTATAAAAATTAATTCCTGTATAGCTGATAATAAGAAATTTTTTATTTGTTTGTTTATCAGCGAAGAACAATCTAAAGGACAAGAAGGTGGACGAGAAGAAGAGTGGTCCCTGGACAACGTGGGAAATCGCATAGGATTTAACGGAACAAAGAGTGATCTTCAGAGAGAGGTTTTGAGTGAGTCCTTTTTTATTTACGCCCTTCCCTGTTTGAGACAGTTATTCGTGAATTCATTTTCTTTATTTTTAATTACTTACAATTAATATATTCATACATTCTTAAGTACAATTTTGAGCTTTTAGTAGTTTAATAATTAAATTAAATTAAAAATAATAAACTTTTTAATAATTCGATTAAAGAAGAATACCGTAAATTTTCTATTGAAACATTAAAATTTCTCTAAAAACAGGGAAGGAACCCCAACAACATAGTGACACCATTGACAGAATATATTATTTCTTAGTATATTTTACTATTACGAAAGTAATATTTTTGTCAATGTATCTTTTATTTATGTATATATTTATTGTTTGCAATGTATTGTTTAGTATTTGCTATTTTTTAATTTTTCCTAATCTAAAGTAATTTTGTTCCATTTATAAAGACTAATTAAAAGAACATTTTAATATTTTATCAATTTAAAAATTTTTTGCACTAAAATTTGTCTTGTTTTTGTAATATGAATCTTTCTGCTTTTACTTATGAAACTTATTATTTAATTATATTAAAATTAAAAGTTAATGCACGTAAGATTTAGAATTTAGTTTTATCAATTTTTAGTTTTGTTTGTTAAATCTTTTAATTAGTTTTATTAAAGTAAAAAGTTAATGCATGTAAAAGAAAGTTAAATTTTTGGTCAATTTCACTTAGGGAGTTAATTAGATGTTTCACTTTCAGGAATTTTTTTCCCCTTTTTTTGAGTGATTTTGAGCTCAGGTGACGGATGCGTCCCGGGACGTATGGGTGAGCCTAACGTGCCCCTTTATCCCTAGAGTAGGCCTTTTGCACCTGGGCGGTATGTGTGAGAATCGTGGAGTGATGTGTGTGTATACATGTGATTTAAAAGTAGGTTTGGAATAAATAGATGGGTAGGTAGAGGAGTAGCTTTTTTGGTATGAACGGGGTAAATTGTACTTTCGTTTAAATTGCGACCGCAGGTAGGGAAATCGGCAATTTTTTTCGTGAGTGAAATAATGGAGTTCCAGTGCAACCAGTGCCGGCCTCAGCCATCGTCAGCCACATCGGTGTCCTGTGTGAAAATTTTAGGTTCGAGTCTTCCCCAAATAGAAAAATATTTTCGCACAGGCATCGTCGCGGCGCCCCCTAACGTGGGGCGCATTCCCCTGGGGCTGGTACTGAGAAAAAATAATATACTTTTCCAACTGTGTCCCAAATTGCAGTAATATTGACAATTTTTCTTATAATTGAAATTATTTATGAAATAATAGCGAATATTGAGTTAATGTTGACAATATTGCTGTAAGTTTAGACGCTGTGTGGGTTTATTTCAACTTTTTCTATTTATGTCACTATGTTGTTTTAAAATTCATATATTTGTGAATTTTATAAATATTTTGTATTTGTTTTGCATTTTTTTGTTCTCTATTTATTGCAGGCCTGATTTATTATTTTCTATTTGTTGTTATATAATTGGATGTTTGCTATTTTCCAAATCGTCAATTTTGACGTTGTAAATTTCAGTTCAATTGTCTGCTTGTCTTTCTTTTGCACAAGCAACACTTCTTTTATTTTATTTCGTTAACGAAATAAATTGGTACTATTATTTCGGTTTTATACCTTCCTATCTAAAGTTTGTCTTACTCTCCAAATTTCTTCATTTTTGTGCCTTTTTGCACCTAGTACTTAAGCCTTTTAACTCCAACATACTTTTCTTGATATTTTAAAAATATTTTAAATTATATTAACACTAGATATTTTTTATTTAATTTATTATTTATTTAAATATTGTTTTATATATTTTTCAGTAAAAAAAGAATCTTATTTTTATCTTTTTAAATAAGCTTGTCTTTTTACTGTCCTGTAATTTCATTTTTTGTCCACATGAGTGAAATTATTTTCTATTCGAATATTTTTAGAAATTTTTATATAATTTTTATAACGAAAAAGTAAAAAAAGTAAATTGGAAAATTGCTCTGAGTTTTTGAGTTTGAATTAGTAAATTTTGCTAATAAATAATAATTTCTACTAATTTATTAGTAAAATTTACTAATTCAAAAGCAAAAAGTCAGTTACCGATTCAAATTTAGGAAGAAAATAAATTTGTTTTGCTATCAGTTAAGTAAGGTTCAGGTAGTGTGGATTGGGAATGAGGAGGTCCTGAACCTTTCATCTTCTTAATTTAGTTATAAAATTATAAGTTTATTAATTTATTTATTAATTTTATTAAATTATAATTTAGGTGTAAATAAAGTATTTTTGATAATTCAAGTTAAGGTCATAATTCCCACTAATTCAGATTTAATAGATATTTAAAGATGAGTGTGCAATTATATTATTCAGAATATTCTGAGAATCTTTATTCTTAGATACTTATTATTTAAAAAAATAATTAACATAAATCGACGCTTTATTTCAACTTTAATTCTTTTAAAATTTTTCTTAAAATTAAATGTTATTTTATTTAAAAAAATTTTTTTATTCGTTATATACTTACTAAATTGTTATTATGTTATGGTTATTAAATTGTATTATGTTCTCTCTAAATTTAAGTTAGTCAAAATTCAATTAAATAATTTGATAGTAAAAATACAGGCACTGTTTCAACAAGTAATATTTTTTTTTCTAATTAATTAGTTAAATTAACTTTTATGTTATGTCAAAAAAACTAAAAATTTTAGCATAAATAATTCAATTAGTAAAATTGATTTTATTAGTTTTTTATTTACTAATAATTTTAGAGAGTAAAGAATTATTCATAAATAAAATGTTTTTGCTTCGAATTTTTAGTATATCAAATTAGTTATTTTTAAATGAAAATTGAGAGAGCATAGCAAAGATTTTTGCTAACAATTAGTTAGTGCAAACTAATTCAGAAAATAGTAAATCCAATTTCAAAAAACGTTTGTCTTATACTTTTTGTCTCGAAATTGAAAAATGAAATGACATAATGTATAATTTCGCGAGTCTTAAAACTTAACGGCACTCAACATAGAGGATTAATCTAGACCGCAAAAGAAGCAAGATCTCTATACGAACACGTACCTATCTTTTAAAACAGCTCTATTAATCACTTTAATGACTCTTGACTTAAATGATTATGTTAATTGTTATAAGAACAATAAGTTAGTTGTTGCAATTACATAATTTAAAAGTTCAGACATATTTCTTGGGGAAACATATGCGACTCTTCTTGGCCATTGAACTTTTTAATGGTCTGCTTATATGCGTGGGCATATAATGAATTTCACTCTGCCAAAATTTATCGATCATTCTAGGTAGATATTTTGTTTTGATCTTCCACGCACTAAAAGATGTTACGTTATGAAAAATTTCTATATCCCTGCTGCTTTCTCCTCTTATGTATATCCAAAAAAAAATTAGCATAAAAAATAAATGCAGTTCCTCTTCTTATGTATATTAGAATCTTTATGAATTTTTAGTATATGGTCCAGCTTAATTTCTTCTCAGGTCATTTCCTAAAGATTATACGCTTTTTTATTTCGTGAAAACCAGTTTTGCAAATGTTTTAATGCAATTCTTTATTCCAATATAAATCATTCATAAGAAATTAAAATACTTTTCGAACTTATCTTCGAAATGTCTTTTTTTATTTCTTAATTACAATGCAGTTCAAGTGTGCTTGAATATTTATTAATAAATATCTTTAAATGATTTTATGTACCTACATATCGTTTGCGGTATGAATTATTTACTACAATGTGGTTTGGAAAATGAAAAATTGTTTTTGGAATTTGACTGATGGAAAAATAAGTTTTATTATTCTATTATTATTTAAAAATAATCTATTTTTTACAGAAGAAAAATTTAGAGTAGTAAAAATGTAATTAAAATTTAGTACAAAAAATTGAACAATATGTTTGATGATATAATCCTCTCTCGGTAATTATGATAAATTAAAGTTGATTTTGGGTCCCTAGAAAATATTTTGATACGAAAAATTATTCGATAAATAAAACCTTCGATAATTTTTTGTGTACCTTGAGATTTATCTAGAGTTGACTTTTTTAGAGTTTGTTGTTGTTTGATTCTTTTTGATTTCGTAAAGATTTGATTAACAAATCAATAGAATTAATAGACTAAAAAATAATATATTTTACATAATTCATGTGACATTGTTATTGTTTTATAAATTAATATAAAGCTTTACGGTACGTTGCATTTATGATTTGACTTGTCTTAATTATTATTTGATAGTAAGATAATCTTGACAGATCTCCTAAGATCTGTCAACGTATTTAACATATGAAAAGACTAAAGGATTTAAATCAAGTTCATTCTTCTTAAATCATCATCACTGAATATAAATTTAAATAAAATAAAAACGTTTACGAAATTTTATTCTGTTAGTTTTATTTCGTTTCCGCAGTTTATAAAGAATACAAAGATTTTTGCAAAATTTTCATCTTCAGTAGAAAAAAAGGTTGATTGGATAAAATAATAAAGTTTCTTAATTATTATTTCTGATCAATATTTATTAATTCTATTTTTTAAATCAAGTTTATGCGAACTACATAGGCGTATAGTAATTTATTCCAAAAAGAATGTTTATCAAAAAGTATTCAAATTGATTTATTATTTGACTGAAGTGATTTTGATTTTATTTTTTCATTTGCTAATTGGAAAGGATAGGTTAATTTCTTTCGTTTCTATTTTTCATTCTTTGTTAATGAATTATTAAGAAATTTTGATGAGGTTGAAAAGAGTTGTAAGGGAAATTTTTCTTGATTGTGAATAGTTCAGTTATTCTTGTTTAATATTCATACTTGATACTGAAATAAACAGCAGTCTTGAATGAAGATGTCTTGAATGGTTGCGCTTAAGATTATAAACCGTTTCACGCTTCGCGTATAGGCGGTAATGATTATGATGCTAAAATACGCATCTCAATACACACTTTCAAGTGCACTGAAATTCAATTATGAATTTTTTCAACTGCATTTCCTCGCCGTTCTTCTTAGTATCTTGTGAGAAATCCTTGGATCTGCAGATAAACGCTGGAACTTGTCTAGACGACATGTCTCCACAGCGCACTTCTTCATTAGCCTTGATTCACTTTGTAAATCAGTGTGCATGTACACCATAGCACACGTATCGTTAAAAACCCACAAGACACGCGACATAACAGATCCAACCAACAAATAGATAGAGTAAAAAAAAATTATTTACCATCTTTCTTCATCAGTTAGTGGAAAAAAAAGAGATATGGGGAACGAGACTATTAGAGAGAAACTTAACATGTCTGGCATTTTTAACTAATTGAAAATTACTTCCGTTTTTTGTAATTTATAGACTATTTGTTCTTTTTTGATCACTAAATTTTTGAGACTCGTGATTATTACCCGAAATTCATTTGGAATTAATCTTATTTAGCAAGTGAAATTCTATGAATTTCATTCATGACACGAAAATTATTTAGCGTAGTTTTTTTTGGTATACCTATAATCTATAAAATTCTCTTGTCCTGAAATTTATTTGTCATAAGACTCATTTGACTTAAAAATCACTTGAAATAAACTTCATTGAACAGTAAAATCGTTTGACATCAAATTCATTTGACATTAAAATCATTTGACATAATTTCTATTTGACATAACAAACACTTATGATAGAAAAATCACTTAAAATAAATTCCAGTTCGCATAGAAAAAATTATTTAACATAAGTCCCATTTGGCATCAAAATCACTTGATATAAACATTAATTGTCAAATAAAATTTATGTCAAGTAATTCTTAAATTCAATTAAATGGGATTATGTTAAATGATTTCTATGTGGCAGGAAGTTTATAACAAGGGATTTTAATATCAAATATATAGGAATTATGTTAAATAATATTTATGTCTAATAAAGTTTAAGTCAAATAATTTTTATGTTAAATGAAATTTATGTCAAACAAAGTTCATGTCAAGTGATTTTTATGTCAAATAAACTTTGTGGAACATAATTTCTGTATAAAATGTGAATTATGATAAATTAATATTATGTCCAATGATTTTTGTGTTAAATAAAGTTCAAGTCAAGTGATTTTTATGTTGAATGAAATTAATGTCACATAAAGTTCAGGGCATGAGATTTCTTTGGCAAATGAACTTTATGGCAAATGTTTTTTACATAAAATGCGAATTATGTTAAATTAGTATTATATCAAATGATTTGTATGTCAAATAAAGTTTAGGTCAAGTGATAATTTCATTTGACATGAAAAAAAAGCATTTAACATAATTCCATTTGACATAAAAATCAATTAATATAAACCCAAATTCAAAAAGTAAACAATCATATGTCATAAAGGAAATTATGATTGATTACTTTTTAAATTCGAACAGAATTTTTTGTGTCAAATGAAATTTATATCAAGTAATTATTAAATCAAATTAAATGGAATTATGTTTAATGATTTTTATGTCAAATGAAGTTTAAATCAAGTGATTTTTATGTTAAATTATCTTTATGGCAAATGATTTTTATACCACATAAAGTTCAGCTTAAGTGGTTTTTTAAGTGAAATGAAATTTATGCTAAATAAATTTTAGATGAAGGGATTTTTATGTCAAATAAAGTACTAGTCAAGTGTTTTTTATATTGTTAAATGAAGTTCAGGTCAATGGATTTTTATGTCAGATGAAGTTCATATTTAATAAATTTTATGTCAAATAAAATTCATGTAATAAATTTTGGATAACAATCATGCGTTTGAAAATCCTTATAAAGTATTTTACCATTTAAATTATTTAGTATTTAGTTAAAAGTATTTAAAGTATTTAGTCATTTATATTAATAAATGGCTTCAGTATTTTTATAGCTCTTTTTCTTTCTTGAAATGGAGGAAATGAAAAGAGAACATCAAGTATTAACTCAACCTCCTCTTTTCCCTATACTTGCACTTTAAAAAATATTAATGGAATTTTGAAAGTAGACTGCGTAAAATTTTGAACTGACGAGAATTTTTGCGTGAATGCGAGCAAGGTTAAAGTGAAGGTGACGAATTACCTGAATTGGTTGTCCGCTATTATGTTATGTTAAATATTATACGCTCTATTACACAATAGTAACTGCCATAAATATTGTCAATGTTTATGCTAATCAGATCAAAATACGCCTACATTTTTTTTTCTCTTTCTTTGAAATATATGTGTGATGCATTTCCACTTGAATTTGATATAACTAATCGGTGTAACATTTCTATAAATTGTTTTGGTGACTTCTTCAACCAGTTTCATATCATCGATATAAATAATTTAATAATAGTGAATATATTAACCTTGTTCACCCATATATTATTTAACAAGAGCGAGGCTAACTAAAGAGATGAGATATATTAAAAATATATTTAGGCCCTGAACGGTCGTTTAGTTGGTTTCTTCATTTTTAATTTATGTAGCCATTTTCTTAAATCAATTAGCGATTGACCAACTTTTTTATAATAATTTATGTAGATTTTAGAAAAAAAATGAGTTTGAAAATTAAGTTTTTACTTGAACTAATTTTTTTAGTGCGTTTGTAGGATCTCGTAAAATTGTTAAAGAGGAGATTCTCCTTTCACTTTTGGATAACGTATTTTATTTTTCGTTTAGGGTGCGAAGAGATTTCGGAATTTTTGTTCGATGTTTGTGCCAATAAATTTCTTTAACTGTTTAAATTTCTTTTGCTGACATAATAAAATTTCTGATTATCTTAGCTAATTTGAGGAAATAGTAAAATTAGTAAAATTCAATAAAAGTTCTGCACTTTTGATTAAAATCCTGAAGTATCTGATGATTGCTATACTCTTCCTTATGTTTAGTAGTAGTGACATAAGCTCTGAACAAAAATCTCGATTTTTAGAAAAAGAAAAAACTTCTAAGATGTTTGTTAGTTTGGAATTTTTTTATTTTTGTTTTGAGGAACAAAACATTTGAAGTAAGAAAAACTTTAAAAATTGTGCCTGCAATTTTATTGTTTTTGAACAATTGTTTCTAAAAATTGAAAAGCTGATTATAAATTGTCAATTTATTGATGGAGATAATTTATTGGTTGATTCACAATTTATAGACTGATTAATCATTTGTAGACTACTATAATAAAATGTTTTTCCATAACATTTCAAAATATTTCTCGAGTGATGAAATGATATAGAAGATAGATTGAAATGTCCTCCTGATTTTCTTTCTTTTTCTGTTGTCATTGTTGAAAGATCAGGTGTATGAAATAAAACAATTGGTCGTAGACAGCCTCTTGGCATCTTCTGTTACTCGATTTGAGCCCACTTTGATGGAGAATTGCGAAGGCGTGCCAACACCCCACATGAATGACACTGGTCCAGCAGCAGAGTGGATAAACTGTTTAGTAAGTTCGGTACGATTAAAGACAGTACATTCATTGGAAAAGTGTCTCTCCTCCTTACCTGAAGTGTTGGTCATGGATTAACATTTTTATCGTGAATAATTATCTTTATCTCATTTAAGTGTCTTATTCAAAGTGTTTCTTCGCCTTCTTCTCTTCTCATCTCTTCTTTTATATCATCGCACCAAAAATGCGAAAACACATATTCGCTATTTTGGTAAGTTACTCTCTTCAAACTGATGTAATGTTTGTTTATGGTTTTTAAATAAGGTATTCAGATTATTATTCTAACTGTACGAATTCTTTTTTTTCTTTTCTTTCTTCAATTTTTTTTATTTTGTTTTTCTTTCGAAAATATTCAAGGTGAGGTTTCGCAAAAAAATTAAATCAGACAAATGTTAATTTTTTTTACCAATTGATGATCTCTAATTTTTTGTATTTTTGAGTGACAATTGATTGTCATGATCAATTGTGTGTCAGATTAGTCTTTTACCAATTGAAATAATAATTAGAAAAGCAAATGTTTGCGAATTCTTAACACTTGACTACCAAATTTCTATCGGAAGTCATTCGAATTTTTTTTGCAAAATGTACAGTAATTTTTGTCGCACACTTTACTAAGAAGTAGAAATTCTCTAGAATTTCTACTACTTATTAGTAAAGTGTGCAATTATTTATACAAAATTAAATTCGATACAATATTTTAATATTTTCCTAACTAACAAATTTTTGTTTTACGAAACAATGTTTAAAAATTTGTTTACAGTTTCATAAAATATTTCTGTTGCATAATCTGTGAAAGGATAATTCTTTATGGTATTATCGACAAAAATATGGACAATTCGATATTATGGTGCATATTATATATAGGGAGTTTATAGTCCTTTTATTATGTATGTATGTGTATAGGCGAACGATTATAATCTTCATGCTATTTCTTTACAATCGGAATCGACTCACGTGTGAATTTTTGACGAAAAGAAAGTGTAGCGGTGAAAGCACTGGCGGTGTATTTATATGGGACCTTGGCATTTTTTAATGTGTATAGATCGGCATGAGAAAATCGCTTTTCGTTGTTCCCGATTCACAATGATCGAGATCTACGCCAAGAATCTTGCTCGTTTTACGATCGGCGAAGGTCTTGGATGTTACTCACAGCGGATGTAACCAATGTCGTTTGTGCGTTCTTTAACGTAACCCACTTGATTTCCAATCAATGAACAATTAGAATCACGTACATGTGTGATTAGGCAATAGAATTAATATTTTTCAATAAAAATAGGTAGAAATATTTTTAATACTAAAATAGGTAAAACTTTTTTGAATACTAATAAAAAATACTAATAAAAAAATAACGTACACATTTGTAAATGGGAAGAAAAAAAATACACGTAAATAGATGGTAAATAATTTTACTAATTACATGGCTTTTAAGGAGCCGTTGAAAAGTCAATTTTCCGCTTAAAGTCCGTAACCAATCAATTATTGCACTTATTTTATGGTTTTCTTGAGAAAACTCTTTATCGTAGTTTAGGAAACACTTTTCCTCAGTCATTATTCATTTTTTTGAACTGTGCGAATTTTATGCAGACTTGTTTAATTTTATGTATTCTATTTTTAAAATAGTTCTTCTTGTTAAAAATTTGTTGCAACATCCATTCATGTTTCGAACTTGCCGAAGAAAATTGAAAGCAATTAGATACCTTGCAGATAATTAATTTTGGAGCCAATTATATTAAATTAGACAGTTTGTCAATATGTCGTTAAAGAAATTTTTTCGCGTAATTGCAACATATTTTTTTAAGATAGTTTATTGACTTTCAAAGAATATTTTTCGTTTTAGAGCTCTTAATGTGCTAAAATGCAGAACATTAGGAATTTTGAACATAATGATTTTAATTTTAGACTTTTTCTGAGGTAAAATTTCCTTTTTATCTGGTACATCTATAAAGTAAAAATAGTCTTGCGTCTTAGTTTAAACTTTATAAATTGCAACATCTGCAAATAGTTCTGCATTAAAGCCTATTACTTTTCCGAATATTTCTGAATTAAGTGATGTGTCTACTTCTGATGTTGCATCCAAAATAATTTTGCAACAAAACGTTCTATATTTTTAATAATTCTGCATCTGATAAGTGTTCTGCTTCTATGTATTCTGCAACAAGTAGTTTTACAACATCTATTAGTACTGCATCAAGTGGAGCTTTTTTTATAATTCAGCATTAGGACCTTCTGTATCTCGTAATAATTATACTAGTGCTTCTGAAACTGTGTATCAACTGGTGCAACATATTCTGCACCAACTTCTACTAATGCCTCTACCCCTATATCAACTATTTTTTGTTTATCTCCTAATAATTCGACATCAAGTATCGATCCAAATTGTCCATATAAAATTCACAAACATTTCATTGAATGAAACAATTTGCTTCTTCAATTTTAATTTCTATCCAATACAATCAACGAATTAGTACAATTTTTTTTTGCGTCAATGACCTATTTCTCTAGTAGAAGAGTAAAAAAAACATAAGTTCATTTTTTATTGGCACCCTAGGAAGAGTGGAATGTATGGCGTATTAATTTTTTGCGTTCCTCACAATGTAAAACTGTATCAAGACACGTCGTCGTAAAAGTGAAAGCAATTTGGAGTGAGGCGTTGTAAATGAAAGAGAAAATATATATATGTTTGTATGTACGCGTTCAGTGTCACAATGTATACGCACATAGCCATATAATACAAAACACAGAAGCCTAGAGGACAGAAACACCCGTATAATACATGTGTGTACCTATTTAAAAGTGAGTTTGCAATTGACTTCGCCTTTGTTTCTCTGGAAAATATAAAGTTATGTACTTGTATATATATGTGTCCGTATTCCGCAAAGAATCGGGCACACTCTCACGCGCCTTTGCAAATCGAGAGAGAAACAATCTTTCCACAAGATCTTTAAAGTAGCGTCTCCTCTGAAGTTTTTCTCTGGTTCACGTGAAGTTTCCTTTCCGGCTTATCTATGTTCGTTAAAAAAAACCAATGTCTTATGATAGTACGTTCTGTAACTACCTAAAGTACTACTTCGGACCTTCAGATGTCCTCGAGACATTTTACAGACTCCATGGAATCTTAATTGTAGATCGTAGATGCAAAATAACCTGTTGCTGAACTCAAATTTAGTGCTTCTACTTTCCAGGTTTTGCTGATTTAATACAATACCAATTTTCCAATTTTTTTATCACAATGCAGCTCTGTGTTTGTATTTATAAGTCGAGCCAATAATCTGGTAATTGTTTTGTCACGAAGTTCATCTTGAAATTAAAATCTAGTCTTTCTTTTTTTTGAATTCTCAATCCTCTGTAGTTAAAAAGAAATTAAATAGTAAACTCCAGCAAAATGTTTTTCAATCTTTTTTTCTTTTCTGATATCTTGATTCATAATCTGCCTTTCGAAAGATTAAAATTCCAAACTTAACGTCAATCAGATTTTTTAAAGGACCAACGAAAAGAGTCAATCGGAGAAATTAAAGTGAAAAGTAAATGATTAATTTTACTGAAACGTAAGAAGATAATAAATGTAATTGAATTGAAATAAAAAATTCTCCTTTTTGAAATCTTTAATTAAATTCGTAAGCTTATTACTTTCGAGAAAAAAGAAAAGAGATGAAAGGAGGAAGTGATGCTGTCGATGGGAAGTCTTCTACTTTCATCTCTTTTAATGTTTGTTTTTTTATGGTCTGAATTTTATCGAATTCTACATTTCAATCTTCTGAAATGAAAGATTATTTACTTTTTCAACTATAATTCTATTATATTCTATTTATGAATGCAATAATTAAAATTCGTATTGTAAAGAAAATTAAAAATGTACTGTCGGTACAAAAATTTTTAATTGTACAATAAAAATTTTAATGTTTGCACAGTTATATTTACTGTGTTTCTTGAAAAGAAGAAAAAAAAACGAATGTTTTGGAATTTAATCTATTGAGTAATATCTGCAGTAAAAAAATTTTGCAAAAAACATAAGAGATAATCGCGCGAATCTTTTTTTGCTGGAGATGAATGTAAATGCTGAATTTTCTGTGTCGAGTCCCAGTGTATTTTTGCAGTGCATCATAATGTACATATTTTGTGCATATAGATCACTGTCGCGCAACATTCTTACATCGCGGAAGTATAAGATCTCTTTCGTTGAGTATATTTTCATTCGCGATGCGTTCCTCGATAATAGTGCAACAGTTTTGGAATGTACTTACATATGCGTACGTCTGCATAATATTGTGCCTGCTTTCAAACAAAAGAAAAAGATACCATAAGTTTCGAGCGCACGTATATTTGAAATACAAGCTTGGTCTATTTTCTATTTATGACTAATGGGGAAAAATTAGATGTATGTGATAAGAATTGTAAATGGATAGGATATGTAGGATTTTTGATACCCGTTTTTGATAATTTGCATAGCTTATACAAATTTTTACTGTTCTTTCTTGTTTCGTTCTGCAAAAATTTAGGATACTTTATTGTTTTTATTTAGGATGCTTTTACAAATTCGTTTGAAAAAATAATTGATAGTGGTAATTGTTTTGATAAAGGAGAAATAATTAAAAGGAGATTATTATTTAATACAGGACATTATCATGATGATCGCATCTTTTGTTAGCTCTGAAATGATACCTCGATGATTTTATTCTTTTCACGAAAAGAGTGACTTGCTATTCATGAACTACATTCATCGAAATGATAATTCAAATTTTTCTTTCAAATACATCTTTTATGTAATCAGTTATTAAATTATTTTATCGCAGTACTTTCTTTTTCACTTTTATTGTTTTCTTACAGAAGCAAGAATGGTTTTTTTTTATTTTAATTTCGTCTCGTTTAGATTGCGTTATAGGTGCTTTTTTATTCTTAGTTTGTAAAAGTGGCTTAACCTAATTGCAGTGTCTTTGAGTGTCTTCTAGTGTGTCCTTGCCGTTTTTTGTTCTACATAATATCATCAACTTATCCTAAACAACAAAGCATAAATATTAATTGTGCCTTGAAGATATAAACGTCAGGTGTGTTTTTATTGTTATGGATATGCAAAGAAGCTACTTGAATAATAATTAAGGTATTTAGAGGCAAATATAATATCTTCTCTGGATTCTGTTATGGTATCGAGTGAAGAAAGATACTCCTTTACCAAGAGATTAAAGATGAATTACTAATCGCAAATTGGTAATTGCAATGGATCGTTTGTGACAGTTGCATGGTACTTATAGAGTTACATGCAGCTTCACTTATCCTCTTCTGTTAACCTATCATCTTTGAAATTACCTTAAACATCTTGAAACAACTTTGTACTTGTTAGAAGCATTTTTTTCCTGTTCAGGGTGATGTTTGTCTTCTGTTATACACTCAATTCTCATTAGTAATAATGTACTTTTCTCTAACTTTTCGCATTTAGTTAATAAAATATTTACTCTATTATTGAGAATTTTTGAAAATTGGACACGAAGATGAAGGACAGTTACAAAAAGTGGTTGCTACAAGTAGAAGAGAATACAAAAAAAAATTACAAAAGAATACAAAGAAATTACAGAAGAATTCAAAAAAATTATAAAAGAATTACAAAGAAATTCCAAAATTTACGAAAGAATAACAAAAAAATAACAAAAGAATTACAAAACATAGTTTAAAGAACTAATTACAAAAATAGTTTCAAAAAACAGATGTTTCCGAATAAATGATAAAATCGAACTAAGAAAAAGTTTATTACATATTTTAATATTGAAAGAGTCATTTAAAAGTAAATGTGGTACTGTTTCCATTATTACACGTAAAATATATAAAAGGAAATAATGATCTCTTTTTAGTTGAGTCAACAAGTACTTAAAGAGAGAATGAACATTGCTATATAGCGTTTTACTATTATTATTTTCGTGTATGAATTATCTGCTTAAATGTATAACAATTTTCTTATAATTAGTATTTACAGATTTACCATTATTCTTCTATTAATTTAACTTGATGAAATCGATTTTCCCACATGGGGTAACACCATCTTACAATTTCTTTATATGGGATCATTGCCTATAAAAATCGGGTAAAGTTCTCTTTTCAAATTAAAGAGAAATTGAGCATGAAAGTCAATTCCAGTTGTTGCACGTAACACAACACGAAATTAAGAGTATTTAAAGACATAATTACTCCTTATATGGCTTCCTGTGGTCAAATGTTTGTGATCATTTTTTTTATACTGTCTATACTGATTTAATATCATTAGCTTCAACATTTACTGTTATTTTTAGTTTCGGAAACATTTTAACAACATCAAAATTGGGTATATTGCATTAGAAATGATTTAAAGTTCGGATAATCGAACCAGATCCTGTCCGAATTAGTTCAGGTTACCGAAATCAAAAAAATTAAACAGCATTTTCAAAATTTTTAACTTGAAAGGTTTAGAATCCTAAGTGACTGGAAGTATAGTAGTAAATTTTTTGAAATTTTAATTCCAAAAACTCTAAAAAATAGTTTTTGACACATAATCGTCAATGAAAATTTCAGAAAACTTATTTTATTAGGTTTGTAAACTTTATAAGTTTTTAAAAGTAAAAAATTGGATTTTATCAATTTTCTTTTTGCTATAAAAAATTACTAAATTGCTGAAGAATCTTTTTCATTTTGCTCCATCAACTTTTATAAGTTTTTACTTTATTTAGTCTTCTCTTATTTCTGTGGATATGATATGAATCTGATTATCCAGTCCGTGAACGCGATGACGAAAGAAATTGCGTTATATATTTCTTGCACGCGACGCATCCTATAAGACTTGAGACATTCTTCTTTCCTTCCTTTTTTTTCTCAGGCTGCATTCTCTTTCTGAAATTGTCATCCTCAATACATTGTTTAACAATGTCACTGACATGTGTCACAAGAATGTTCCTCCAATTAATCAGCAAATTTCAATCCTCCATTTTTCTTAAATCCTCATTCTCAAAATACTTGTACGAGAAGTATATTCTTTATTTCCGTTTTTGTTTCGTAAAAAACAAATATTCTCCTTTTGCGAAATTGACATTTAATTTCTGCAAAAATAATAAATTACAATTAGTCATAGAATTCCCGAGTCGAAATTTAAGCCCTACTTTCACCCCGAATTTTCAGGGTCTATTGAGTGTTAGGAGTAGTAAAGTAGGGTCTAATTCTAATACGATCAGACCCTACTTTGACTCCCAAAATAGGCTGAAATTTGCCAATCTTCCATTTGGAGAAGCAAAGGAGGGTCTACTTCTAAGAAACCTATACCGTACTTTTAAAACTCGTAGACCCTACTTTCATACTCCTAGACCCTACATTCTAAAAGAAAATTTTGAATTATTTTTTAATGCATTACTTGAAACACTGCAAATGCAAAAAGTACTCCAAATTCATAAATACTGATGTGTTTTATAGCGTCTATATACACTTCGTGTATATAGACGCTATAAAACACATAAAATTCCACTTTTACTCATCCCTAGTGCTTCAATTGAATCTGGGCAAATCTTCAAATTTTTCTTTTTCTAATTATAGGGTCTAGGAGTATGAAAGTAGGGTCTACGAGGTTTAAAAGTACGGTATAGGTTTCTTAGAAGTAGACCCTCCTTTGCTTCTCCAAATGGAAGATTGGCAAATTTCAGCCTATTTTGGGAGTCAAAGGAGGGTCTAGTTTTTAAAAATTGTATTGAAATCAGACCCTACTTTACGACTGCTAAACCTGAATAAGCCCTACATTTTCAGAGGCTAAGTAGGGTCTAAATTTCGACTCGGGTTAGGAAAGTAATTTTTTTGTTCTGATATTCTTTTGCAAAAATCGAAAAATAATTTTAATTATAAACTTGGGGGGGAAATTAATATAATGAAGTTTATTGTTGTTTTTAATTAAGAAACATTTCATTGTTAAGTGAATCATTTTCGCTCGTAATTGAGTTAATTTAGTGTTTAATTGCAATTGTTAGGAAATTGTGTGAAAAATTGTTATTGTTAATCATATTCTTTTTCTATACAGAGAAGATGTTCTGAAATATAATTAAATAAGGTTAGAAAATTTTTTAGATGAACAATATTTATTAGATATGAATTTAATTTAAACCATATTTTGTAATGAAGAAGAATGCAGAATAATTCAGTTTATTAAAAATTGTAATCTTTGGTCTGAAGTTTTCCATAGTTGTTTGAAAGATTTATATTCTTTGTAATTTAGACTTAGATTGTTGGTTTTAGTTTGTAGCTTTTCAGCAATTGAAAGAAATTGAAATTTTCTAACGTTCGCTAACTTTGCATTTATTACAATTCTAATCTATTTGAAGGTCTCCTTCCCTTTTCCATCAAATTGCTAATGCGCAATCATCATAGACGTTAGGCTCGTAATAATTCTAAGTACGTTCTGATGACAGTAGCATCAATGATACAATCGTGACACGTGTACAAACGTGTATTTGCTACACATCAAGATGTACATTGTTAACTCTTCTTCTTTTCTGAATATTTCATCAGTGTTTAACAGTACTTGTTATAAAAGTTACAATTATAATTTTTTTGTTATCTTATTTTGTTAGTTTTATTTGCAATTTATGTTATTTTTTGTTAATTCCGTGCAAATGAAACTGCATCACAGCTAAATATCTTCTGGAAACTAATAATAAACTTTATTTTTATAATATAATAAAGTTTAAAATTAAGCTCAGAATAAAGTAAATTGATATTAAATAAGTTATTAAATAAATTAAACCCTTATTATCATTAATATAAGTTGGTCTAATATTCAGAAAAGTAGAAGTTAGATAACAATGAAAGTGATTCTGCTAAACATTTGCTAAAAGTTTTCCATGTAACATATATGTCCCAACAACGATTGACGTTACAAAATTAAAATTCTACTTTTTCTTTTATTAAAATTGATGTACTGTATGGGAAAGAACTTTTTAATGATACAAAAGAATTCTGAAATTGAGGAAATCTAATAATAAACTTTGATTACAATGATATAATCAGTCTTCTGAGATTTTATTGTGACAAACATTCTTTCCGACGTATTAGTGCTATTTTTTACACTTTGCTAAACACTCTGATGTTTCTGCGTTTAAATCAATGATTTTTTAATCGATCGCGTTTTACTAATACAGGATAGATGAAGTAATGTAATTTTCCTTATTTGTATATTCATTAATGAATTCATCAGAAGTCGAATGAGTAGGTAAAAGGTGATGATATAATTAGAAGATATTGGTCTATGCGTCTACACAATATGTGACTAATGCAACTAGTGATTCATTTTAACTGAAAGTAGTTCTGTAATAGGTGCAAAAATGAATATTTATTCATGTATTTCTATTACAATTATTAGCGAAATTAAAAATTGGATTCAATTTGATACCAATTACGAAGAATTGATAATAATACCAAGAATGTGGATCATGTCTTGAATGAAGTTATAATTTATTCAAATTTTTGGTATCAATTTGTTATTTACCAGATTTTTTTGTACCAATTTGATCCAATTTAGTAACAATCGCAACAAAAACATACCTACCAAAAATGTTGATTAGTTAGAATTTGATTGAAATTTTTTGTATCAATTTGATACCTTCAAGAAGAGTTTAAGATTTTCCAAAGTTTTAGTATCAATTTTTTTCAATTTGGTATTAATTACAAAAAACATGTCGATCATATCATAATTTCTACCAAATTTTTGATACTATTTTGATTCAATTCAGTATCAATTTGCTATCTTCAAGAACACTGTTAGACTTCCCAAATTTTTGTATCAATTCAATATATTTTGGTGCCAATTTAATACCTTCAAAAAAATTCAATTATTTTCAAAAATTTAAAAAAAAATTCTCGTCAACATTTTAATTATATTTATAAATAGCAAAATTCTTCTCCGAAATTTAATTATATTGAGGAATTTTTATAAAATTCATTGTAATATTCAATTATTTTCATAAATAACAATATTCATCACAAGAATTCAATTATTTTCAAAATTAATAAAATTCTTCGCAGAAATTCAAATATTTTCAAAGAATAAAAAAAAAATTGTCGTCAACATTTCAATTATTTTTATAATTGAATTAGCAAAATTTTTCGACAAAATTCAATTATTTTCAGGAATTTTAATAAAATTCATTGCAAAATTCAATTCTTTTCATAAATAATAGTATTCGTCACAAGAATTCAATTATTTTTAAAAGTAATGAAATTCAATTATTTTCCAAAATTTTAATAAAATTCATGACAAAATTTCAATTATTTTCAAAAAATTTTTCTTAATTCAATGATTTTCAATATTCTACTATTTTAATAGAATTTCCCAAAAGAATTCAATTATTTAAAAACAATTTTAACAAAGTTCTAAACAAACATTAAATTATCTTCTAAAATAATGAAAATTTCACAGGAATTCAATTATTAAAAATAGAATCTGCATATATTTTTCGAAAGAAATCAATTGTTTAAAACTTTTTTTATAAAATTCTTCGCAATAATTCAATTATTTTAACAAATAATAATAAAACTCATCCCAGAATTGAAATTATTTTTAATACAATTTTAATCGAATGCCTCAAAAAATGTAATTATTAATAAATTTTTTTTATTAAAATTCGTCGAAAGAATTCAATTATTTCAAAATTTGTTGCTAAAATTCTATATAAGAATTAAATTTTAAAAAACATTTATTTATTCAATAAATTATTTACATTCGTATTTAAATAATTGGATTCTCGTAGAATTTTCTAATAAAAATTGATTTAAAAATTAATGTCATATAAAGTTTTAGATGTAACTTTGGAAAAGTTACTAATAATTGTAATTTTTAAAAATAATTGAATTTTGTAAAGATTACAAATTAAATGCTTTGAAAATTTGAATTTTTCATACTTTTAATTAAAAATTTTTATTTTTTAATGTATATTTAATTGAAGAATTTCCAAATAATCGAAATTTCGTAAAACTGAATTGTAAACAAATGAATTTGAAAATTCTCAAAAAAAACTTTATCATAAATTATTAGAATTTTATTTAAAAATTTTAGAAAATAATAATTGAATTGAAACGATGAAAATAATTTTTAAGAAGTTAGAGTAAAAATATTCTTATATTATAATATAAAAAAATGATTTTATCAATTTGCCATCTTTAATTATTATAAAACATGAAGAAATGGATCACTCCGAGTCGAAGCCTGGGAGTGATCCATTTCTTCATGTTTTTTAATAATATTCTTTCGAGTTATTGAAATTCAAAAGGGAAATTTTTGAAATCTTTTTTCCTATGAAAAAATAATAATGATCAAAAAAAGAAGTTAAGTTTGAAAATTCATAAATAAGTGCAATAGAACATTTTTTTTGAGTATCTAATAATGTTGAAAATGAATCAGAATATTCTTTAGGGTCAGGAAAAAAGTCAAAATTTTGTCTGGAAATCAGGGAAAAGTTAGTTAAATTTTTGTGGCAACCCTGCTAGGAGTGACATTTTTTATAAATATTTTATTACATTTTAATATTTATTTTTTATGATTTCACAACATTTGTGATATAGTTTAAGTTTTTAATTTTTTAAATTGATTTTTATCAGAACATTCAGGAATATATTGTTTTTGCTCCCCAAGAATGAAATTACATTAAGATTTGTGTTTTTCCCTTTGAAGAATCTGTTTTTGCAGTTAAGAAATTCTTGTCAATTAATGTTTTCAATATAGATTGCGAATGAATTTGAAAATTTTCTGAGCAAAATGAACAAAAAATTATTTATAACACACAAGCAAAATGTTGTTTTTCTTGTACCCCAGAAGCGAGTTGTTGTTGTTCTTGAACAAAGCGGAATTCAATTTTATATTTATTTATATACGTATGCATGAAAGAAGAAAAAGTAATTTTAATGAATATGGCTCGTTAGTGAAGCAATTATACTTCTGGCGCGTGTTACACATTAAGAGGATGCGTCGCACGTCACCTTTACTTCTGGTACCAGAATGACGCACTCTTGCATCAAAGGCGGTACCATTGAAACGTTCTCCACTCGGAAAACTGTGGCATGCAGAGTTAGAACCTCTGAGACTCACTTACTGCGGAGGTGGATCGCCCAGTAAGTTCCGAGTGATAGTCCAGAAATGTTGTCTCTCAGTCTCAGTCTCCATCGTCCTTTCCTCTCGTATCGACAAACCGCGTCCGGTACCATTTGGTGGCAATACATTGAATTGATTAGATACATTTTTTTGGTTTTTTAAAATTTTATTTTATTATATAAACAATTATTATTTCTACTCAAGTGACGATGTGATTATTTTATTTTTCTTTTCTTTTAGTTTGATAGTAATTTTTTTTTTTTAAATTTTTGTTTTGATATTAATTTTTTTTTGATCAAATTCGGAAGATCTTCTTGGAAATATGCACACGGTGATTTGGACGTTCCTGGCACTGAACTTCATACAGGTACGGCAAATACCCGGCTTGTGAAATTCTATGTCGATTGCTCCCAGAGTGAAATACCGGTCAGCTGATTTCTCACTGCCGGCGAAAGTGGATAATTAACTTATTGGACTCGTTATTTATTTTGACTGTTTCGCTCGATGTTTCTCTTCACTATGCAAACTAGATTCACTGTTCAATCTTTTTAACTTGTAAAATATATGCATCGATTTTAGGATTACAAATGAATGGATTCTTTCCATGGCTTTCTATTCAGATTATTTCTCACTATTCAGGTTTTATACTCTCGTTGAAGTTTTGTTTTGATTTCTAGAGTATTGACCCCGTTGGACTTGAGACATGTTTTAGATTTTTTTTTGAAT
The DNA here is from genome assembly GCF_015476425.1 of Leptopilina heterotoma. Taxonomy (NCBI): domain Eukaryota; kingdom Metazoa; phylum Arthropoda; class Insecta; order Hymenoptera; family Figitidae; genus Leptopilina; species Leptopilina heterotoma. The sequence continues at coordinate 309,351 of NW_025111110.1, forward strand.
TGTGATTTCCGCTTTTAATCTTGTGATATAATCTCGGTATTTGAAATCGTTGGTTTTTGAAATTATAAGAAATTGTGCGAAATTGTTTTTTGGCGATGTATTGGTTTAGGAATGGATTTAGATTTTGTTTCGTGTGGGTATTATTTTATTATAGAAAGGAACCATTAGTGTGAATTATTTCGTTTGGTATTTTATTTGCATAAGTCACTTCTAAAAATTCCATTATATGGTGTGAATATAAGTTTATATGAATAATGTGGTACTTGCAAAAGTTGTGCAATTTAATGATTCTATAAGGTGCTGTGAAGTAATGGAAATCATTTTTTTTTTACTCTAGATCTACATTGATTGAAACTTATAATTGCTTTGTGTGTAGCAAACTAATGATTGATTTTAGTTTTTCAAAGTTTGAGTTTAATTTAATAATTTAAATTTTCACCTAATAGATTTTTAGTATTTTTAATTTTAAAAAAGTTAGTGAAGATTTTTTTTTCCTTTAATTTACTAAAATTTGTTCGGTTTCGAAGGTCGTATGAATTACAAAATCTTTACGAGAAAGTTGAAAAGTAAAAATACATTTTTCCATAAAATTTCCGTTTCCGAAAATAGAATTTATTTCTTAATCTATTCTCATCACATAGAGGCATAAAAAACACATTTATCAAAAAAATTCCAAAATTTATGTAACAAGTTAATTCATTTGATTGTCTAACGTGTGTGGTAATTTTTTTCAGTAATATTTTTGACGATTGTGTTTTAAATAGTACTCATGAATTTCCTGTCGAGAATTGGTAAATTTATCGCCTACAGAATAAAATTTTTGTTCATTTAGTTATTTATTTACTTTATATTTTATTTATAAATTTATTTATTTTATTATTTGTTTTCTAATTACAATTCTATTTATAAATAGATAAAAATTAAATAAAACAAATTGAGTATAGAATTGCATATAGAAAATAAATGAGTGGAAAGTATTTGATTGATTCTTAAGGAATGTTTTATGGCTAAAAGGAAAATGCAGATGCGCAAATAGATTAAATTAATCTAGATAAAAGATTAAAGAGTGAACGGAACTAGATTTAAATCCCATCGATCTTAAGTCTACCATAAAATTTTTTTGCACAGGGAAATATTGTTCTTGAGTACATTCAAGGGGAAACCACTTACAAACCCAACCTCATAACGCACAAGATAATAAATCTCCTCTCGACATGATTCATTTACGATTCTTTGCCCCAAAAAATTGCGTATGGCGCTAACCCTTTATTACGTAATACATCCTCTAACTATTCATGCATTCATTCTACCATAAATTTCCATATTGCAAAAAAAGAAAGAGAAAAAGAACTAGAAAATCTTTCAAAATAACTATGATTTTTCATATCATTGAAACAGATTGTTTTTGATGCTGTAAAAATAGAATAAAATTTATATATGGAAATAAAATATTAATGGCTACATATACCATGTTTGTAATTGTAACGCGCATAAAATGTATAATGCAAAGCCTTTTAGAGTCTATTAATCTTTATCAATAATATACAAAGGACTTGAGGCTTAATGATTTTTTATAAATATTTTTTTCACCTGCGTGTGTATACATGGTTCTCACATAAGTAAAGATAAAGGTTTTTAAGTACAACAATAAATAATGTTTGCAGTAATATAAAACGAAGATCGAAAATTTGATTTACTGTGAGATTATAAGTACTTGCTAACTTGATCAGATTTCTCAGTGTCGTAAAGTATTCGAATGAGTTTTCAAAATATTTTTATTGCCCGATGGCAATTATCGTTTCAAAAATCTCGAACTCGTTTCAACTGATGCTACGATGAAGCGGACGTGTACAAGGGACCAAGTTGCATTTCTCATTTATTTGTATTTAAAATGAATCGCAAACCGAACAACATCTTTGTACGTATAGGAAAGATCATTAATTCCCTTTGATAAGTAATTAATAGAGAAAAAAGTGATGTAAATCTTTGTATCATTTCTTTATCATTGTCTTTGGCTTCTTGTAGAAATTTTGATATTTTGTACTTTTGAATATAGGGCATTGTCCTCTACTTCTTTTAGCAATTTTGATATTTGGTGGTTTTGGATTTAGGCAATTATCTTTTGGTTCTTTTGAAAATTTTAATTCTTTCATTTACTTGGAAGCTGTTTTTAGATACAGGAAATTGTCTTCTGCTTCTTGTAGGAATGTTGATATTTTTATTCAGTTTGAAGATGCTTTTAGGAAATTTGATTTTAATTGGATTAGGTATCAGTTGATGTTACAGGAGTACCAGTCGTACATTTCGAGTTACATCTCTAGAGTCTAAGTGCAACTCTTACCCACAGTTACACCCTTAACCCCTGACAAGACCTGCAGTAACTTCTGAATGACATTCCATATATTCAAAAGGTTTACGGCTGTTTTTACTGCATTGCCCGTTTGGTCCATTACAGCTTTCAAAGTCACGATTCACAGGTTATATATGATCCGTAAAACAAAAATTTTTTTCCGCATGTGAACCATATTAAGACACTGATAATTCAAACATATGTCTGTAAATATTAGGTGCATCGTTTACTGTTGACGGACAATTTAATGAGACTGTAAGAAATTGACTTATAAATTTTACAGATTCTATATTTATAATTTATTTCGAACTAAGAAATGTTACGCGTGAAATGCGATATTCATTTCATTGTTATCATTGTGCAGAATAGAAAGTTTTTTGTACTTTAAATATCAACTACAATTTTTTAATAATTTCATATTCAAAAATTAAAGAAGTCACTTATTCACTAATTAAGTATTCAATTATTATTGTTTATTGTTTATTCTTCTTAAATATTTTAATTAAATTTAACCAAAGAATTTCTCTATTTTTAAAAATACTGAAATTCTTCTGAGAAATTCAATTATTTTCAATACAATTTTAACAAAATTTCTGGAAAAAATCCAATTGTTTAAAAAAAATTTATTACAATTTTAAAACAATAGATGAGAATATATCAATATATTTATTACAATTTTGTTAAAACTTATAATAATTCAATTACTTTAAATGTCTACAAATTCAATTCAATTTCTGAAAAGAATATTAGGTATTTCCATGATTTTTAATGAAATTTTTTGAAACAATTCAATTATTTTCAAACATTTTAGTAAAATTTAAAGCAAAATCTAACTATTTTCTTAAATTTTGATAGAATTTGTTTATAAGAATTCAATTATTTTCAATATCAACAATTTTAATTATGTAAATTCCTTAAAAAATTTTATTGCTTTCAAAAAATTTAATAAAATTCTACAAAAAAGTTTCAATTATTTTCTTAAATTTTGATAGAATTTGTTTATGAGAATTCAATTATTTCCAAAATCAATAATTTTAATTAAATTCCTTAAAAAATTTTATTTTTTTCAAAAATTTTAATAAAATTCTTCGATAAAATTCGCAATTATTTTCTTAAATTTTTATAGAATTTATTTATAAGAATTTAATTTTTTTAATATCAACAATTTTAATTAAATTCCTTAAAAAATTTTACTGCTTTCAAAAAATTTAATAAAATTCTACAAAAAAGTTTCAATTATATTCTTAAATCTTGATACAATTTGTTTATAAGAATTCAATTATTGTCAATGTCAACAATTTTAATTAAATCTCTTAAAAAAATGTTATTGCTTTCAAAAAATTTAATAAAATTCTACAAAAAAGTTTCAATTATTTTCTTAAATTTTGATAGAATTTGCTTAGGGTCATTTGAGGTAAATGTAAACAAGAGGTAAATGTAAACAGTAGATGTTTCAGCTAAATTTACAAATTAAAAAATAAGTACGACGTCAATATTTTTACCTCAGCTCACCTACAAGATGATCTGAGTATTGCCAATATTTTATTTTGACAATTGACAATGCCATAGTGTAAGTTATTTTTTAATGCAAAAAAGATTTAAAATCAAAATTTTACTGTTTCAGTATTTTGTCTCGCATTTGCATAAAAATAAATTTAAAAATCAAACAAAAATATGCAATTCTTCCTTATTAATGCCCTAACCAAAATTGACTTTGATTTTTGATTTTCGTCAATTTAGTTAATAAATAATTAAGTGTTTACATTTACCCCGAGAATTCAAAAACTCGGGGTAAATGTAAACAGAACTTGAACTACATTTTAAAAGAAAATAATTGAATAAATTTGCTTCTATTTCACAATGTCATTAATTTGGCAATGTAAAATTACATAGAAAAAGAAATTAGGTCCTCTTTGAAAAAAAAAATTTGATAAAAAAAAAAATTTATTTTTGAAAATTTGATCAATTTTTAAAAATATTTTTAGGTTCATCCGACACTTTGAAAATTGAAAATTTGACTTCAAATTCGTATTCAGCGACCTCATAAAAACCCCCTAGTAGCCAGATTCAAGCAAATTTGATCAATTTTTAAAAATATTATTTTTAGGTTCATCCGCCATATTGGATCCACCATTTTGAAATTTAAAAATTTGATTTTAGATTCTTATTCAGCAACCTTAAAAACTTCTTTTTACTAAGTTGAATGAAAATCTATTTAAATTTGTTCAAGTTATTCAAGTTTTTACATTACTAATTTTGCAATATATGGTTAATTGTTTATTTTATATGATACATTATCAGTCAACTGGTTGATTTACTATACATCTACGAAGAATTTTAATTTCAAAATCTCGGGTAAATGTAAACAGTCAGTTTTAGGCGATTCAGGTGCATCAATATTTTTTTGAACCTCATAAAGTTTTTCTAAGGAACTCTAGTAACAAGTTCATGCAAAAAAAATCCGTCCGTTTTACCTTTTAACAAAAAAAACTAATGTTTTTGGTGAAAAATAGATATTCAATTATTTTTAAAATTAACAATTTTAATTAAATTCCTGAAAAAAATTTTATTCTTTTAAAAAATTTTGATAAAATTTGTTTATAAAAATTCTATTATTTTTAATACAATTTTAATTAAATTCCTTGTAAAAATTTGGTGATTTTCAAAACTTTAATAAATTTCTCTGAACTAAATAAATTATTTTCAAAAATTTTAATGAAATTATATACGCAAGAATTAAAGTATTTAAAATTCAAAATAATAAAAATTAACACTTTTTTTTAACAAAAATTGTGTCTTATAAAATTTTTAAAAATTCAATTATTAACATACAATTATGATAAATGAAGCAATTTCTGAATTTTTCTTGCAAAAAAATATCATAAATTTTATTCTTTAAACCTGAGTTAGTGAAAAATTGAACTAATTAACAAAAGTGATATAAAATTTCTAAAAATTAATTTTTTACATAATTTTACATAGAACAAGTCATCAAAATAAATAAAATCCAGTTTTATAAAATAATTAAAATTAACCGTATTTTACTTTAAGAAAAATTATTTTTTTTTACAATAATTTATTTGCATTTATTTTTACGTTTTAGAATGTTAATTATTGAGATTACAAATTAGTGTGTAATTTTTAATTCAAATCGATTTTTGTTTAATTAATTTTATATTTTTTATTTGATCTTCAAAACATTAAATTAAAATTTTATTACTTTATTATAAAATTCAAAAAACGTTTTAAGAAGAAAAAATGTTCAAAAGCTTAGAAAATAAATGCAATTAACTTCAAATTGCGAACAAACATCCAGAATACAAGAATTATTATTAATTGTAGATATTAGATTATTGTTTTATAGATTCTTATGAATCTTATTTTGTATGATAGGTGCAGATCTGTACAAAGCATGTATTTATAAATTTTCTTCTAGTTTTATTTATTTTAGGTAATACTATTCATTCGGTTTTGTTAGTGAACATTTCTCTTCTTGTCACTTTTCCCAAAAAAGAAAAAATATGATAATTATTTTCTTTCAACATTGAATAGCAAAACGTCTGCGATTATAATTTATACTGTCTCCTGTTCGATGATGTAAAAATTGTCAAATGCCTTTAATGGTGCTAAAAAGAAATGAATACAAACAATTCTTATCTTGGAAAGTTAATTTCTTAAACGCCGTAAACATCTTCGGGCAAATTTTTTCGCAATGAAAAAATGTTGTAATTAATTAATTAACGAATTTTATGTATGGTGTTTTCTTTCTTACACATTCGTACATACAATATATACAATGTGTACTCGTTAAAATTTTCGCTTTTTTATCACTATTATCAGGTCGTTAATTTATTCAGTGCTCTGTCGAGACTTCACAGTGACACTTTTTTTCCACTCTCATGTCAAAGCGTTTGCCGCGAGAACGGAATTCATGTTCATTGTATGGTGAGAGAGGAGTTCGCAAATAAATCGCAGAGAATTTACCCTTGGAAAGTCAGTTAGTTTAAATCACCCTCGGCACACAAGCTGCGCGCGAAAGATCCCCAGTAATTTGTTTATGGCTTACAGGAGTCAGAACCATCGACAAATTAACATATACACAAACATCCTTATATTTAACAACACATTAAAACGAAATTTATTTCCTTTATGTCTTTACAAACATATTATACAAAACTCTACATGCTTTACAATTTTTTATACGCATGTCATAATATAATTTAATTTCAAAAAGATATTTTCAATAAATTCAAGTTGTGGAATAAAATTTATTTCTCAGTAGGGAAATGTGCGGGATTTTCATTTTAAAAAAGAATTTGTTCTCAGAGTTGTTGCTGCTTGCTTGGTAGGATATAATTTATTAGATGTTTATATTGACTTTTATCAGTGGAAAATAAGTATTTTTATGTAGTTTGTTTTTACATATGAATCGTTATGTTTCTTTTAGAAGTCATTATACATATTGTATATTTCTGTTTATGATGTTGTCAAGTAGTCACAGATCAAGGATTTTTATTAATTATAGATAATGAGAAATCGATGATTCTATTGATGAGAGATGCTTTATGAATAGTTTAAATTATACTACCGGGTTCAATTTTTGTCGTATTTTTGTCGTACACGACAAAATGCGCACATTTTTGATATAAATACATATATATGGAAATTATTTTGATTATACCATTCTTTTTCCATAGGATTTCTTTTTAGATGTGATAAAATTCTTATTTAGATGAGTGGCGCCTAGTGGAAGTGCTTTTATCAATTTGTGCGTAAAATTTCCAATGTATTTCAAAACTTCAATTTGCTTCTCAGTTCTGACGTATATAATAAAGAATATGATAACGTTTTCATGATTATTTTATAGTTAATTTTTCATTGATTATGGAATGTTAGAATTTAAATATTCAGCATTCATTTCTAGAGAGGAAATCCATTAATAGCCGATGAAAAAAAACCTATCTCACTCTTCTTTAATAACTCATCCTGTCTCTGTGAGTTAAAAATAAAATTAATCTAAAAAAATTGTTTGAAAATAATTGATATAAATTGTATTTGCTTGTAATGTGCAAAGTGCTAAAAGTTAACAAGAAATGTAGCAGTTTTTATTTGTGAATGATGTAATTTCTTGTGCAAACAATGATTCTATTTAGACTATACATAAAATAGTAGATTAGACCTAGACTTCAAGGGCAAAAAGTAGAATTTTCGTATCTGGTGTTTTTTTATTACGATTTTTAGCAAGAACGTAATTTTTATACTTTTTTAATGAATAAAAGTAATGTTATGTTGATAACTGTGTTTACTATGCTGTAAACAGAAAAGTATGCTGAAAAATACACCATTCTACAACACAGTTTGTCTAAGAATATCAAATTGAGACAAAAGACGAATCAAAATGTTGCTTCGCAACATATATTTTTGATTCGTTTTTTGCAGGCTTCGCACTCATCTACTAAAACCTACTATTTACTACTTTTTTTACGTTATGCTACTATTTGTGTACATTTTTTAGATTTAAGCTACTAAAAGCTACTATTTCTGTTTTTTTTAGAATTTCCACTACTTTAAATTCGCTAATACTAGAAATCAAAAAACAATTCTCAAAAATAAATTATATTCAAATTTTCAATATCTAGTATTTTAATAAAATTACGCAAAAGAATTCAATTATTTAAAAAAAATCGATAAAATCCATCGAAAATTCAATTATTCTTATAAATAATAAAATTTCCACAAGGAATTCAATTAAATTTAACAAAATTTGTATACAATTCTTCACAGTAATTCAATTACTTTCACTAATAATAACATTTTTTATGAAAATTCAATTTTTTAAAAAAATTTTTGATAAAATTCTAAGCAGGAATACTATATTTTGGAAAAATTAATTATTTAAAACAATGTTTATAAAATTCTTACAAAAAATTCAATTATTTTCAAAAATAATAAAATTTTTCACAGAAATCCAATTCTTTTTAAACATTTTAATAAAATTTTCCATAATAATTCAATTATTTTCATAAATAATAAATTGCTTCTCAAGAATTCAATTATTTTTGAAAATTTTAATAAAATTCATCGCAGGATTTAAATTATTTTTAATAAAATTTTACAGGAATTGCTCCAAAAGTGTAATTTATTATTCTTAAAAATTTAATTTCAATTCCTGGAAAAAATCAATTATGTTTTTTTTTAAATTCTTTAGAAGAATTTCAATTATTTACAAAAATATTAGAATTTTCCACAGGAATTCAATTATTTTCAAATATTTTAATAAAATTCTTGGCAGAATTTCAATTATTTTTAATACAATTTTCATCAAATTTCTTTTTAAAGAATTCAATTATCTCGATAAATAACAAAATTATTCCCGAAAAGTCAATTATTTTGAGGTATTTTAATAAAATTGTTTGCAAAATTCCATTATTTTCATAAATAATACACTACTTTTTAAGAATTAAATTATTTTTAAAAGTAATAAATTTATTACTTTTAAAAATAATTTAATTCTTAAAAAGTATTGAAAAAATTAATTTTTTCTTGGAAATTTAGTATTATTTTAAAAAATTCTAATAAAATCTTTCGCAAGAATTCAATTATTTTTATAAATACCTAATAAAATACTTTTTAGGAATTCAATTATTTTCAAAAAAATTTAATAAAATGCCACACGCAGACATTCAATTATTCTCAAAAATTTTAATAGAATTCTTTGTATATTTAATTATTTTTAAAAACTTTCCGCAATTCAATTATTTTCAATAACTACTATTTTCATAAAATTTCCAAATAGAATTCAATTATTTATAAAATTTTTTGTAAAAATCTTCGTAAGAATTCAATTCTTTTGATGAATAATAAAATTTTCTCAGGAATTCAATTATTTAAATTAGAATTTGCATAAAATTAGTCGAAAGAAATCAATTACTTGAAAATTTTTATAAAATTCTTCACAAGAATTAAATTATTTTTATAAATATTTAAATTCTTTCATGAATAATATGAAATGTGTTGCAGGAATTCAATTTATTAGCATCAGGATAAGAATGAAGTAAATGTTTTTGATGAAAATTAGGAAAAAGTCAGGAAAATAAAATATAGAATGCGAATTTTTGTCAGTTTTGTGAAGGTTCAAAAATGAATTTTTTGGTCGTCAAGTTTAATTTTTCGATAGCTACTTTTTAACTGTGATAGTATTAGTAGCAAATTTTGAAAAGCGTGCAAAAAATTATACTTTTCTGTATAGTATGCGCAGCAAAGTAGTAGAAATTATACAGAAATTAATCGCTTGGCGCTGAATTAAATTTAAGGAAAAGTAAGAATTTTCTTGTTTGTCTTGCTTACTGAATGATAATAATTTTAGCAGAATTGCATAATTGTTTTATATTCTGTTGTATATAGAAATTATTACCGAGGATAGCACTATAGAGATTTTTGATTTTGAAGTACACAAAATGCAAACTAGTATTTTTAATATTAGTATGGAACATTTTTCTTTCTGAATAGAGAAGAATTGAAATATATTGTTACTAATTGGAAAAATTGAATAATGACAATGAGTGTAAATATTTAATGACAAAATTAAAGGCTATTGTGGTAATTGAATAGTAACCTTCACATTGAATTTGGCCGATGCGCTCCTAAACGGAGTACATTAGCTCGTTTGATAAATAAATGTATAAATGTATTCATTTTACGCAAGTATGCGTGACATGTTTTAGTGAATGTATGTATACTAGATGCACGCGTCATAGATGCGTTTATGTGTCGTTTAAACAGTACTGACTATTACATTAATGCATTTATATGTACACACACATTGTATACAGACGCTAAACCATCGAAGATATATAAAAGCCACTCACGCACTTCCTATTACGGTTAGAACGTCGTATAAATGAGTAGGTGGAAAACATACATGCATACGAATTACAAACATTCGCGACTGACTCAGAATTTATTTTCATTTTGCACATTAGAGCTCTGCGAATGTAACGATTATTGTCTATTCAATATTATTTTGTATTTAAATTCGAGATTTTAATAAAAAAAAGGGGTCAACTTACATTTCTTTTTTGAAGCAACATTAAGGATTTATTCTTGAATTCATCTCTTATTTCTTTTTTAATGTAACAAAAAGGATTCGTCTTTTATTTCATTTTTAAAGCAACGCCAAGGATTCATCCTCGATTTAATTTTTAAAGCAACATTTATTATATTGTCTTTTTTTTAATAGAACTTTTTTTCTACAGGGTTACCACAAAAATTTAATTTTGTTTTTCCTTGACTTTTTCCTGATTTTCAGACAAAAATTTGACTTTTTCCCGGACCCAAAAAAAATGTTCTATTACATTTATTTCTGAATTTCTTTAATAGTAAAATTATTTGAAAACATCAATAATATAACTTCTTTTTTAAATAAATATTTAATCATTATTATTTTTCTATAGGAATTAATATTCTCAAATACAAACCTTCTGAAATTCAATAACTTATGATAAATTTAGGATGACAGAGTGATAAAATCATTATTTTATATCATAAGAATATTGTAACTATAAATTCAAATTTTCAAAGATTTTAATTTTGAACCCTTTTCAAAATTCAATTATTTGTAAAAATTCACGTTATAATGCTTTTAATATTGAAATTATAATTTATAATTTTAAGTAAAATTCATTATTTAATCAATTTTTATTAGAAAATTTTTCGAGAATTCAATTATTGAAATACAAAAATAAATAATTTATTAAATAATTGAACATTTCCTAAATTTAAATTTTTATGAAGAATCTTATCAAAATTTTTAAAAATAATTGAATTCTTTCGTCGAATTTAAAAAAAAATTAAATGTAAGTGCAATTTTCTATCATTTTATTTAAAATTGTATAAAAAATAATTGAAATTCTGCGATAAACTTTTGATATTTATGAAAATAATTGACATCTTGCAACGAATTTTATTAAAAAATTTTATAAAGAATTGAATTCCTGCGAAGAATTTTATTTGTGAAATTAATTGAATTCCGAAGAAAAATATTACCTATTATTTATGAAAATAATTAATTTCTTGTGAAGAATTTTATTCAAATTTTTTTAAATAATAATTGAATTTCTCAGAATTTTTTAAAACTTTTTCAAAATCATTAAATTATATCGAAAAATTTCATTCAAAAATTGAAAATAATTGAAATCTGACGAAGAATTTTATTAAATTTCTTTTTAAATAATAGAATTTCTGTGAAAATGTTTATTTTTCAAAAGAATTAAATTCTTGGGAAGAATTTTATTCAAATTTCTAAAATAATTGAATTTTGCGGAATAATTTTGTTATTTATATCGAGGTAATTGAACTCTTTCGAAGAATTATTTATGTATAAACAATTGAATTCTTGGGAAAAATTTTATTAAAATCTAAAAGAATAATTAAATTATTTCAAAAAAATTAAATTAAAATGGTATTTAAAATAATCGAATTCATGTGGAAAATTCTAATATTTTTGCAAATAATTGAATTCTTCCAAAGAATTTCAAAAAACATTTTTTTAAATAATTGATTTTTTCGAGAAATTGAAATTAAATTTTTAAGAATAATAATTAGGGGAGAGTCTCCAGTTGTGAGACACCTCCAGTTATGAGACAGTCAATTTTTTTTAACATGCAATATTAAAAAGCCGATTGGTTTATATAAAAACATTTCTTTTTATATGAGCCAACTTTTTCGTGTACGCCGAAGCGGATATATAAACTGTTTTTGTTAAATACCAACACTGTGTGTGATAATCGACTAAAAAGCGTTTTTTCAATAAATGCAAAGTACTTTTTTTACAAGTTAATTAATTGGAAAAGGTAAATGTAATGCATTTTCTTTTAGTGTTTTCCTTATATTTTGTGATGCAACATTGCATTGTTCTAATCTACGGTTGAAAATAATTTAATTTTCCTTTTTCAAAATAGCGCCAATTTCTGGGTGTGAGACACAGCATATCACCAGTTGTGAGACGGTGTCAACACTCATCTGGGCAGCATAAAAAATACTACTTTGCAGGCATACTATTTAAATGTTGTTTTGATTCTTTTTTCTAGTATTTTTGGGCATGTCAAGTGGAAAAAAGTCAATTGATTCAGAAGAAATCAATTTTAATGCTCTTGTTGAAGCTATTAAATTGTGTTTATTTGATAGTCATATTTTGGCGAATAAATATTATTATTTAGTATATAATAATATATATTATTAATATATTTAATTATTTCTACTAAACATAACGTTTTATGTCAAACTTATTAAATTTTAGCAATTTTTAATGAGTGTCTCACAACTGGAGACATTTTTTTTTTTTGAAAAAAGCGATGTGCTCGGAAAATGTATCGTAAAATTTTTTGAGTTCATCGAAACACTACACTTTCTTTTAATAAAAGTTGCGTATTTCTGTTACCTTTCGAACGGTGTATTTTATTTACAATTTCGTTTACCCGTTTACAATTTACGGGTCAAAAATAAAACCCGTCTCACAACTGGAGACTCTCCCCTACACTTTTCGAGAAATTCCTGTAAAATTGTATTAAAAATAATTTAAATCTGGCGATTAATTTTTTTAAAATTTTCAAAAATAATTGATTTCTTGAGAAGAATTTTATTATTTATGAAAATAACTGAATTACTGCGAAAATTTTTATTAAAATGTTTAAAAAGAATTGAATTTCTGTGAAAAATTTTTATATTTTTGAAAATATTTGAATTCTTTGTACGAATTTTATGAACATTGTTTTAAATAATTAATTTTTTCGAAATATATAGTAAATATTATGAAAATTTTATTTTAAATAATTGAATTCTTGTAGAGAACTTTATTTGTAAAAATAATTGAATTTTTCGATTAATTAATTTAAAATAGTATTAAAAATAATTGAAATTTTTCGATGAGTTTTATTATCTATTAAAATAATAAATTTAATTCTTGCTTAGAATTTTAACAAACATTTTTTTAAAAAATTGAATTTCCATGAGAAATGTTATTATTAGTGAAAGTAATTGAATTATTGTGAAGAATTGTATACAAATTTTGTTAAATAATTGATTTTTTCGAAAATGCTATTTTAAATTAATTGAATTGGTGTGGAACTTTTATTTTTTACGAAAATAATTGTATTCTATGATCAATTTTATTATAATTTTTGAAATTTATAAGGAATTTAATCAAGATTTTTCAAAATAATTGAATTCTTGAGAAAAATGTTATTATTTATGAAAATAATTGATTTCTTGCGAAGAATTTTATTCAAATTTTTTAAAATAATTTAACTCCGATAAAAAAATGTATTATTTGTGAAAATTATTGAATTTTTAGGAAGAATTGTATTAAAAATTTTATTAACTAAATATTGTAAAGAATTTTGGCAAAATCTTTTTAAATTATAGAATTTTTAAAAGAATTTTACGTAAATTTTTCGAAATAATTGAATTGGTTCGAAGAAATATATAAAAAAAAAAATTGGTATGTAATTGAATACCTGTGAAATTTTTATTAAAATTTTGTTTAAATAATTGAATTCTTTTGAAAAATGTTATTAAAATAGTAGATATTAAAAATTCACCCTCCATTTCAATTTTAAAGCAAGATTTATTATAATTGTCTTCTTCTTTTTTTAGAATAGAACTTTTTTCCAGTAAAAATTGTTCTTAGTAAAAAAAAATTGTTTTTTGTTGCTAAGTATTTAGAGAGAAATAGATATGTGTATTATTTTTTGCCTTTTTTCTTTCACTGCGTAGTAAACAAAAAATAGATTTTAATGTCCCTGCTGTTTAAAATTTCACGCTGAATGAAGCACGCTCAACGTGTGAAAAATGAATGAATTTCGTTTCACTAAATGTTGCATTGTTAATAAAGGGAGATAAGAATTCATAACAATGGTGACCTAAAATTTTTACAACACAATAGGGATCGACGAGGTTTTTGGACCTCTTATGTAATAAGTACGACGGGACGTAAAACACAATGCAAACCATTAATTAGGGACCATTACTCTGGAAAAAAGTAATATGAAATAAAAAGACAAATTTTAGTCAAGAAGAAAATTTATAGAATCAACTGCGGAATATAAACTTCTTGTCTTTGGAGAATTAAATAATTGCAAAGATACGATTAAATATAAATTTCTAATATTTACAAAATGAAAAATTCTCTTATATCTGTAATTTTTGTCCCACTTCTTTAATATTATATCCTATATTTTTATTCCACTTTTTTCCGAATTCTTTTACTTCTTTTATTTACTATTTTTAACTACAATTTTTATTAACTATTTTTATTAACTATTTTCATTTACTATTTTCATTTTATTTGCTTTTCATTTGTAGACTTTTAAATTTTATCTCCAGTACTTAAATTTTAAATATATTTTCTCTCCTTTTGTTAATTCGGAGAAAAGCCTTTCTAAAGAAAATAATAACAGATGATAATCTTGAGAAGTATATAAGTATCTCATTTAAGAGTCATTTTATTACAGTGTAAAATTTGTATTAATTTAAATATATTAAGTACTTGAGAAATAATTCAAATAGTTGAAAAACTGGAATTAAAACTTTTGTATTTTCTTCTTTTTAAAGACAATTCTTTTTGTTGCGCTGTATATAAAAGACAAGGATATAATTAATGTTGAGTAATGACAACAGAAATTGTAGCGAATTCAATCTCAGATTCATTTTTATAATATTATAAGTAATTATCTAAGTATGTGCGCAAGGATAAACAATTGAAAATCAAAGAGGAAAAATTTTTACTCGCAACATTTCTTTTAATGTCCTTTATGCTCTATAATCATAGGTCTAATATACAATAGTTGCGAATTGCGAAATTCTGTCAAGAAATTATATCACTGATCTGACATTTATTGTAATTGGCATGTGAATTTTTCAAAACGGAACAAAAAAAAATGTCTAAGGCATGTAAATTCTATTGAAAGCTATTCTTTTGAAAGTTTACTAAAATTGAAATTTTTGAAAATTTTATTACACTCTGCTTTCAAGAAACAACTTTCACTTAAAATTTATTTTTTCTTATTGAAAGAATACGTTCAGTTAATAAAATAATTATTTCATAATTAAAATACATTTGAATGGGGAATTTATGCTAATTTTCTTATTAACATTTCTTGATAGCCACACATCTAGGCATTACATTATGTTTTTCATAATAAAAGATTTTTTTCAATTAATATATTATATGTAAACTTTGAAGAACTGTGGGAAAATAATTATAATATGCGCAGAAATTCATATAAATCTGGAACCGTAATTGAACGTTCAATGGTTGAGTGATTATTCCTTGACATTCACCTTCACCTGGAAAGTCTACAGTTATAATAATATCTACCCTTTCCGCACGTAATTGTCGGCTATACAGACGATTTACACTTTTTCCTTATTGTTATGTAGACTATAAAGAAATAAAAAAAATAGGCTAGTGGAATTTTTATCGTTTTTGAATTTATATGTACATGCAATCGAAGTTTTCGTTTTATTATTCAATTTGTCGATTTCACTCCATTGTTTTCTTCATATAGATGTCGAAATTTTGTTGCATTTATATATACCGGAAGTGTTAAAAAATATCTTTATCGAAAAATACTTTAGACTACTGGAAAATTGTGAGAGATTTAGTTCCTTTTTAGAAGTAGGGTTTTGGCAAAAAATACAGTCATTAACGGAGTTTTATGATTACACGCGAGTAATTGGCAAATAATTGATCAATGAGTAAACTAAATAGTGATTCGTTGTCATTACGCTATGGGAGAGAAACTGATTTTTATTACTGTTTTGAAAGTTGTGACATCATTTATTACCTAATGAACAACATTTACAGTCGGTATTGGTATATTTTTATTCATAGGGTTTTTACAAGTCGTGGAAAACCCTGGAAATCGTGGGATTTTCATGCAATTTCATTTTGGTTTTTTTCATTTTCATGCAATCTTATGAAAATTCTGATTAAATTGTGGAAATTTTGGAGGAAATTCAGTCATTTAATTTGGTTCAAACGAAATAAATAAGAAATAATAAATTTTAAATAACAGATCTGATATATAAAAATTTGGTTAAATTTTATTTTTTTAGAACAAAAATTAGGATAAATAAAAATTTAATTAAGCGAAAGTTCGGATTAATTTAAGTTGGATTAAACAAAAAATTGATGAAATAAAATTCGGTTCGATGCACCGAAAAATAATTTATTTAAATTAAATAAATTATTACTTGTCTATTATTAAATAATTATATTTATTTGTAACAAATAATTTTTATTTAAATCAATTCGTTCACCGAAAGTCGAATAAACTTATCTTTTTGCCAGTTTTGAAAAACAGGTTTTAGGAACAAATTCTGAAATTATTGCTTCAAATACCTACAATTTATTTGATGTATATAAAAATTACTTGATTCAAGTAAATATTTATTTGAAAATATACAAGAAAACGGTTATTTTAATTAAATAAATTTTTTTTATATAATTCTAGATTATAAAATTCGTTCTACTGTAAATTCGAACTAATAATTAAGAAATTTTAAGGAACTTAGATTTTTGAAAAACAAATTTCGAATTTTTGATAATTTTTAATAATTTTAAATTTTACACCAAAGGGTGAAGACTTTTAAATAAGTAAAGTGTTTTTGAAGAGCCCAAAAATAATGAAGCTAAATGCCATATAAGCGAAGAAAAAATGTTGAATTTTAAGAAATTCGGTTTTTCGAATTTTTGCTAATTTTCCATAATTTTAGATTTTTTATCAAAGCGTGGAGAATATTAAATAAGTAAAGTGTTTTTTAAGAGCCCAAAAATAATGAAGCTAAATGCCATAAAAGAGAGGAAAAAATGTTGAATTTTAAGAAATTCGGTTTTTCGAATTTTTGATAATTTTCGATAATTTTAGATTTTTTACCAACGAGTCAAGACAATTTAATAAGTAAAGTATTTTCCAAAAGCACAAAAATAATGAAGCTAAATCCCATAAAAGAGAGGAAAAAATGTTGAATTTTGAGAAATTCGGATTTTTGAATTTTTGATAATTTTCGATAATTTTAGATTTTTTACCAACGAGTCGAGACTATTTAATAAGTGAAGTATTTTCCAAGAGCCCAAAAATAATGAAGCTAAATGCCATAAAGCCACAAGAAAAAATGTTGAATTTCAAGATATTCGGTTTTTCGAATTTTTTATAATTTTTAATTATTTTAAATTTTTATACTAAAGGGTGAAGACTATTAAATAAGTAAAGTGTTTTTGAAGAGCCTAAAAATAATGAAGCTCAATGCCATAAAACAGTAGAAAAAATGTTAAACTTTGAGAAATTCGGTTTTTCGAATTTCTGATAATTTCAGATTTTTTACCAAAGGGTAAAATCGTTGAAAGTCAGGGAAATTTCTAAAAATTTATACAAAATTTTTGTAAATAAAAAATTGTTTTAATCTAACAAAACTTAGAAGATTTTTATTATATTTTGTTTCTATCATTAGATATTAATTTATTGTTAAATAACTATGTCAGTTACTATTTTTTTGTCCCAAAAAAGCAGAAATAAAATTAGTAAAAAGTCAGGGAATTATTTTTTGTATACAAAATTATAAATTTCTTTTTGAAAAAGAACCCGTGTGGAAAAATTTTAGGGCGCTGACCAAGCGCTTAATAGACTGTCTAACGTCTTTCTAGACCCAGGACAGACGGTCTTGTCGAGCGGCTGTTCAGAATTGAAACGAAACTTCCACGCTATCGTCTAGAATAGACCAGCGTTTCTGGTCTGATCAGCAGTGCTAGTAAATTCTAATCTACGTCTATTCAAAATTTCTCATTATATGTTATGACAACTATTCTTAGAATAATAAAACTTAATTATATTTGAAATAATTTTAATGACTTTTTTTTATATAAAAATATTAAAAAATATTTTAACTTTCTGTATTTTTCACTTCAACTTTCTTTAAGCGTAAGGCTTTGTGTCCCTCCCAATCTTTGGCATTGGAGATAGTAGTCTTTTTGTAAAATAAAATTTACTGCAAATCAAAACAGCCGGATGAAACTATCAGTCGTACTCAGCACCAATCTTTAGGCGTCAACCACTAATTAATGAAATTAATAAATAAAAACTTACTAAATTTGCTATTTAGTGAATATTGATTCTCAAATAACAATACTCGATGGTTTTTTAAATCATTAAGTATTACAGAATTTGAAGGAGAGGCATATTGGTAGATGACGCCTAAACATTGATGCTGAGTACGACTGCTAGCTTCAGCCGACTAATCAAAACACATAGAAACACATCAAAATCTATTTTTTCAGTGCACATTTAAAATTAAATTATACAGAAAACAACAACAACATAGCACATTATTATTCACGTAAAACAGAAACCACAACAAATACTATAATTCACAAACAAAATGCATCACACACTGACTGATCTAACGACGCCAAACGACGCGACGCCATTAGGCGCCATGTTACTTAACAGCTGGGCATTCATCGACGCATGCGCATATAACATCCTAGACCAAATCTAGACGGTCTTAATAACACCGTACTAGGCGGACATATTTGACTTAGATTTTTTCTAATAAGCCAATCTGTTAAGTCACTGATTCGGGACTTGATGGACCCTCTAGAATTAGACGGACTTGATGATTGCTAATCGGGAAATCATTGGACTCTAGACTGCCACAATATTTTTCCACACGGGAAGACAAAATTTTATAAATTACTATATTTCTTTTCACAATTTGTTAACAAAATTCTGTTCTTCTTTGAACAAAAGGAAATAATAATTTGGATCATTTTTATACCAAAATTAATATATACCTACTTATTTATAAAATATTTTTTTTTTTGAAAATTTTAAATATCTTTAAAGGAAAAAAATCCCTATCATTTTTTTTTGTTAATTACGATTTTTAACCAGATTATTTTAAAATTTTGTTAAAAATTTGAAATTGTTAAATTGTTAAACTTTTGTGGCAACCCTGATTTCTGCTTCATGTTTATATAAAGTTTCAATATATCATAGAAATTCTATCATTTATCACCTCTAGAAACGAGGAAATATCACGAAATTTTGCAAAAGAAAAAATGAGAGAAATTTCTAGAAACTCTGTATTCTAATTTCTTTTGTTAGTAAAAATGTTTTAATTAAATCTTTTTTCTCTCGAATGGAGAGTAGATTTCCTTTGAGGGAGGATCGGATTATTATTGTTATTAGTAATGATTTACTAAAGCGTAAAAAAGTAATACAATAAATTTAATGCGAAATGCATTATACAACATGATTCAATCAGATTTGTTACGACTTTCAAATATATTGTGTATAGATATATAAATCTTTATATTTTTCAAGGTCAAGGCAATTCCTTGGGAAGAGTTGCGAGTACGATATGAATAATAAATGGAGTAGTCATCATTGGTATCCCATAGACATAAAATATCGTGTGGATTACGATCTGCCATTCAGTGAATATCAATTCGTTCAATACCCTTGAACATGACTCGCACTTCATGAACAACTTAATCGTGGTATCGTTGACTGATGATTGTAAACGTGGATAGTTTACTCATTAAAGCATTTATACTCCCTCGATGGTTACTTTCCTTTAGGAAATACGATACTGTAATTTATATGAAAGTTATTACTTTATTGTTGTATACAATTTGAATCTTGCTGTACTTGGAGGCTTTTTGTTGGCACTGATTAAGAATTTTGGGTCTTTACGAAGTTCTGTATTATCCGAAATTGTGAAAAGGTAGAGCAGTAGATGTTTATTGTTTTGGAAAATTACAATTTTTTTAAATTCTTATTAAAATTTTAATTATCTTTAGAAATAATTAAATTCTTTTCCGAACAAAATTAAATATGATCCAAAAAATGAAAAGATAAAACAGTATATTATATTTTTTCCATCCTGAAAAATTCCAATTGCAGCTTTTTTAATTGGAGAATCAGTGAAACTGTATTTTCACTTTTTTCCCAAAAAAAAATTGACTTGACTCGTCCAAAGATTGATTATTCTCTTAATTCCTTTAATGAAACTTTGCGTGGAGTTCAGTGAACGCAATTTTTTTTACCTCCATATACTTTCGATATTCGTACATTTCTTGCTCTGGTCCAATATCCCCTTGGAATTTCAATGTGACAGGAATATAACTCGTTTAAAGTATATATAAATATATAAAATGTGGTTTTCTTTTTCTGGTGAAGGCACATATAAATTTCGTACAGATTACGTTTCTCAGAATTCGGACAAGTTGGTGTACAAACAATTGGGCGACTTTTGTATATACCTATATATTATATGTTTTCCTTTTAAAGATTTATCGCGGAGAACTCGCATTTTCAGTGTCTTGGTCCATATTTAGAAGAGCAGTGCAAAAATGGTGACACATTACATGATATGTCGTTGAGAGTCCTGTAAGACACTAGTTTTTTTTTATTTTTTTTTATTTGTCTTGTCAGTCGTTTTGTCAAGTCACGATTATATGCTCGGCAGACCGAAAGACTTGGACGAAAGAAATGCGCTTCCGCCAAATGTGAAAGTGAAACTCAACAGGCTCTGGATAATTCCTATAGAACAATAGATCAAGATTGGCAGTAATTTGACTGATAATAATAATGAGTCAATTTGGACGCATGCTTTTTAAAACAAACAACAACCGATTGAAAACTTTTCCTTCTATTGTCATATCAGTGGGGTCTCGAGGTTTATATTTATTCTTTTGTTTTATCTGGTATTAATTATTTGTGGATATTTTAATTGTTGGTACTAATAAATATAAAACTGCCGCAATGTTAAAACTCCAATCTTTGGGTTTGTTTTCGGTTTTTCTAAGGATATCAAATTGAGACAAATTATAGAAATTGCCATGTTATGACCTACAGAATGATCAAAAGATCTGGCCCCGATTAGGGCCATGTTTAAAATTTCTACACGGGATATATTATTATTATTTCATCTAATAATAAGCATATAACAACAAATTTAATCAATTTTCTAGAGACTTCAAAAAAATTCTTTAGATTGTCTTCTTTTATTAAAACCAACATAATTTCTGAATTATTTTCATGTTTTAATTAACTAGAATAATTTAAATATTCTTTCATTCATTCACTTTTTCTGTCCCTCACACTATGAAGTTGTCTTTTGTTCATATTTTTGTTATTTTTAGATAGATTGTATATTATATTATTATGTTATGATTATTTTTATTTTATAATTAATTAAAAATTGTAATGACAAATAGAAATCATCAGAATTTTTTTCACTTCTTTTCATTAAAAGACTAAAATTTTGTTAAATATTATATTTTGTCAAATTGAAATTATGCAGATTTTTGTTCTTTACTTCTAAACAAAATTAGAAAATTATTTTTGTTTATGAATCACAATTTTTTTAACAAAATTATTATTTTGTTTTAGAAAAAGAAGAAATATATTTGCAAAATTCCTATTTTTAATCTTATTTTTGGAACAAGATTTTCCACAGGAATTAAGACATTCAAAAATTTCAAATTCAAGAATTTTGTTATTTATAAAGATAATTGGGATTTTTATTACGAGAATTTTTTTTAAATTTTGAACATAGTTTAATTTTAAAAGAAGAATTTAATTTTTTTTGAAAATAATTGAATTTCTGCTACTATTTGTAATTTCTCCAAAATTGAATTTTTTTAGTGTTTTCAACAAAAATTTAAATTAGAAAATTTTTAAATTCTATTATTCTTAAAATTGCTAATTTTATTTAAAAAAGGTGGCACTTAGTTAATTTAAAAAAATTAAAATTTTATAATTTATTTTTAAAAATTGTTTATATTTTCAAAAATACAAAATTTTGTTTTGGCTGTCGCAACAATTTACCAAAAAATATCAAATTTTTAAACAGAATTTTTAACCCTAATTAGTCTCAAGTTTCATCGTTTTAATATTTAATTTATGTATTTGTTTAGTTATATTTTAGGAATAATTTAGTAAAACCCGATTAATTATCTTTTTAAAAAATATTTTCTTAAATATGACTTTTATAAATATATGTGTTTTACCAATTTTGCATAATAACTATGTTTAGAAAAAAATTTCAAAAATAAATTTATAGGTAAATCAGTTTTTTGATCAAAAATTACTCTGTAAATTAAATTAGTTAAAATGTTTACTAAATTCAATTAGTGACTGACTTTTGGTTTTAAATTAGTAAATTTTACTAATAAATAATAATTTCTAGGAATTTATTAGTAAAATTTACTGATTCAAAAGCAAAAAGACAGTCACTAATTCCAATTTAGTGAAGTTTTTACTATAAAAATTAATTCAAATTTAAAGAGTATTGATTTTAATAAAAATTAAAAACTTAGATTAAACATTTCTATACCGTATAAAATTTTTCGTTATAATGTGACGCAATATTGTTATAGTAAAATTAAAATTTTAAAAGAAAATAAATAAATTTCGTTAATTTAAATTTTTAGAACTTTAGGGAAAAAATTTTCTCCATATTACAAAGATTCTAAATTTCAAATAATTTAAATGTGATTATTTATTTTGTGTATTTCTTTTATACAATTATTTGTTTATTCCTTATTTTTACTGTTAAAAAGTTTTCAGTTCTATCAATAAATTTTCGTGTTTTTAATCTTCAATTATTAAAAAATAAAATTGAATTAATCAAAATCTCTTAATTGAAAATTCGTGGAATAAAATCCGTAAGTGTTTTTCTTTGATCGTAGTATCAATTTACAATTTTCTCTAAAAAAAATCTCTTAATAAAGACAAATTATTTATTTTTCATATAAAGTTTAATAACAATTAATTAATTATTATTAAATGAATTCATTATTTATTAAATTAAATTTTTTTGTCATATTCTTGTCACCTATTTTTAGCAGGGACCGTCACGGAAATCAAATTTTGATTTCGTTACGATATTCCAAAACAAAACGAAATTATTAATGTATTTTGATTTTGATTCGGTAACGAAACAAAATTTACTTCCTATTTTGATTCTGATACTTTAATACTGCAATTCGGTTTTCTTATAGAAACAGAAGTCGATTCGAATTCTATTTCAGATTTCGTATGTAAAAACGATGTTATCTTCTGATATATTTGACATTTGCAACAAAATTTAGGTCCAATGAGACTTATACATGCGCAGTAGTATTTTATCAAAAACAAAATTAAAACAAAAAAGAATTTTTATATTGGAATCAAAACTAAATAGAATGGAATTTTGATTTTGATATTGGAACCAAAACGAAATAGAGTGGAATTTTGATTTTGATATTGGAATCAGAACTAAATAGAGTGGAATTTTGATTCTGATACCCATATCCGAATCAAAACAAAAGTATTTTTTAATTTTGTTTTGATTCCGTGACGGTCCCTGATTTTTAGAAAATAATTAATAATGTAATAATATTACATTTTACAGAAAAAATGCTGTTATCTCTGCAATATTGATTTTTGATGAATTCCAAATTTTAGTTACTAAAAAAAAACAAAAAAATTAATTTTCGACTTTACTGCAAAAAGTAATATTCCTAAAGTTCTCAATTCGCAAATGAACAGATTTTTTTTATTTCTTTTTTAAATTAAAATAAAACTCCAATAATATTGCTCTACGTGTAAAATACAAAGAATTATACATTTTTTTAATGTTTAATTTTGTTTTTATTGTTTATTGTAGACAATTTTTCGCAGATTTGAACGTTCAGAACTTGTGGATCATAAATAGAAATGTTTGAAAAAAATAGAATATAATTACTCATGAATAAATGAATTTTAAGAAAAAATTCCGTACTTTGTCTACTGTCTGGCCAAATCTAGACATTTCTACTTGTTCCCCTAATCCCTGAAAATATTTTCTATAGTCTGTGTCTGACCCAAGTCTTCCATTTCCACTGAAAGTCTGCCTATATAGAAAGATTCTTTATTAAATTCATTTTATTTATTTATTCCTCCTCTTATTGTATCCATATTATTTATACAACTTTATACAGTTTCTATCTACTCTGCATTAATTTCTTTTCTTTTTTTTTGAATTAAAAGGTTAAATATTTGAAATTTATATTCCCAAGACTTATTTTATATAAAAAGGCAAAAAAAAAAAAAAATTATTTATAAAAGTGTATTAAAGAAATGGAGTTTGACGATAAAGTTGTTGAAGTTCAGGGTTAAAAGTCCTGTGAACATTTTATACTAAGCAACCCGTATATATTCATGCGTTGAAGTTTATTAAAGTAATATCTATATTTATAGATTCGTATATAGTTTAAGTGAACGTAGGTATATATAATGACACTGAAACTGGTTATGCGAATTTTGCTGCTCCAATCTACGAAAACCGATTTGTTTCTTTAAAACAAGTATGGAATTTCTCCGAACAAGTTTAATGCACACGCGGCTACCATATGAGTTGCATACTATTATGCCAACAGATTTTCTCTGATGCGTTAATTTAAGTAAGCTATATATTTTGCCGCGCGTATGAAAGTGAAATTGAATGCAAAAAGTTTTAAATCCCACGAGAAACATGTTAGAATCAAAACCGATTCTAATCGGATTTCTGGGAAGTATTTCATTTCTTGAAATTGAATAAAATCTCAAATAATTCCTGTTATATAAAAACAAAATCAGCAAGTTAAATTTTATTCGGGAAGAGAATTTTTTTTTCTTTTTCTTTTCATTGTTAAGATAAATCTTTGGATAGGTTTAGATTTTATTTTACGATTTTTGCGCCGCCGCTGAGAAGTATAATTCTTTGTTTAGTTATAGTGTTCTTTGTTTTGATATAAAAATTTGATGTTCTATTCTTGTTATAAATAGAATGTAGTATAAATAGAGTACAGGCTTCGGAATATGACTTTTTTTTGCATTTTCTTCGACTATTTCCAAAACAGACGATATTTTCAACTTATTATCAAAAAATCCGATTTCTTACACTTTTATTAAAAATTTTGTAACAAAATTAAGGGCATTTTTTGTATGTCCAAATTTCAATTAATAAATATATATAAAATATAATTAAATTTCTAAAATATATATATAATTAGACAATTTGTAAATAATTGAAATATTGCAAAAATTTCTTTAAAAAAATTATTTTTTTAAGTATTTCATTAACTTTTTTAAAAATCAAGTTTTAAAGAATTTTAAATGCAAATTTTGAAAATAATTAGTATTTTCAAAAATTTTAACACACAAAATCTTGAAATGAAAATTGGAAATGTAAATTAATGAAAATTAGCTTCAAAAAATCATACGTATTAAAATATTTTTTAAAATCTAATTCCTAGAAATTTTCCCTAACAATTTTTTTAATTTCAATTATTTTCCTTTTTTTTCAATTTCTCATTTCCGAAAATTCAATGATTTTCAAAAAAGTATACATTCGAATTTTGAAGAAATCATCTACTTTCATTATTGTAATTTTATTAAAATTCTTCCAGATCTTGATTATTTTTTTTATATTTTCCTATAATTTTTTTTAAAAACTCAATTATTTCTAAAAAATTTTACTAAATTTTCATTATTTTATTAAAAATAATTAATTTTGTTCAAACCTTCATTTAAATTTTGAAAAATCAAATTTTTAAAGAATTTTAAATGCAAATGTTGAAAATAATTAAAATTCTCAAAAATTCTAATGAAACATATCTTTAAATGAAAATTAATGAAAATTATATAGGTATTCAAAAAATTATAATAGAATATTTTTAAAAAAAGTAATTCTTAGAATTTTTTATTACAGTTTTTTAAAATTCAATTACTTTCAACATTTTCAATTACATATTTCCGAAAAATTCAGTTATCGACAAAAAATATTTACATTAGAATTGTTTTAAAAGTCTAAATTTGTAGAATTATGTAAAATTTAAGAGAATGTTGAATTTTAAGAAATTCGGATTTTTGAATTTTTCCGAATTTTTGTTAATTTTAGATTTTTTACCAAAGAGTACGGACAATTTACTAAGTAAAGTATTTCCCAAAAGCACAAAAATAATGAAGCTAAATCCCATAAAAGAGAGGAAAAAATGTTGAATTTTAAGAAAATCGGATTTTTGAAATTTTTCGAATTTTTGATATTTTTAGATTTTTTACCAAAGAGTCGAGACTATTAAATAATTAAAGTATTTTCCAAAAGCACAAAAATAATGAAGCTAAATCCCATAAAAAAAAGGAAAAAATGTTGAATTTTAAGAAATTCGGATTTTTGAATTTTTTCGAATTTTTGATAATTTTAGATTTTTTACCAAAGAGTCGAGACTATTAAATAATTAAAGTATTTTCCAAAAGCACAAAAATAATGAAGCTTAGTCCCATAAAAGAGAAGAAAAAATGTTGAATTTTAAGAAATTCGGATTTTTGAATTTTTTCGAATTTTTGATAATTTTAGATTTTTTACCAAAGAGTCGACACAATTTAATAAGTAAAATATTTTCCAAAAGCACAAAAATAATGAAGCTAAATCCCATAAAAGAGAGGAAAAAATGTTGAATTTTAAGAAAATCGGATTTTTGAAATTTTTCGAATTTTTGATAATTTTAAATTTTTTACCAAATAGTCGAGACAATTTAATAGGTAAAGTATTTTCTACATTAAAAAGTTTGACATTTAAAAATATATAAAAAATGCCAATACTTATCCACAAAATTTAATTTTCAAAACAAACAAATGAATGCAGATAATTTGCTAACGGAAAGGAAACTTACGATTATTATAATGTATTTTATATTTTATAATTAATTCCAAATTTTAATGACAAATAGAAATCATCAGAATTCTTTTCACTTCCTTTCATTAAAAGACTAAAATTTTGTTTAATATTATGTTTTGTCAATTTGAAATTATATACAGATTTTTGTTCTTTACTTCTAAACAAAATTAAAAAATTGTTAAACAACTGTGATTAAGAAATAGAAGATTTATGTATTTTGCATTATTTTTGTTTATGAATCACAATTTTTTGAACAAAATTATTATTTTGTTTTAGAAAAAGAAGAAAAATATTTGCACAATTCCTGTTTTCAATCTTATTTTTGGAACAAAATTTACCACAGGAATTAAGAAATTCGAAAATTTTAAATTCAAACCTTTTTTAAATTAAACAATTTATAAAAGTATTTGTTATAAAACATGAAGATATCGATTGCTCCGAGTCGAAGACTCGGAGTGACCGATTTCTTCATGTTTTCTAATAATTAAAGATGACCGAGAGATAATTAACAAAATTATTGAAATTTTAAATAGTTGGTGAAAAATTATCAAATACAATCTGAAAATTTTTTAATAATACAGAATAAAATAGTCGACTTCTTTTGCATTTGTAATCGACAGAGGCGACTATTTTTGCTCCTTAAAGTTGATCAGAAATCCAAAAATAGAATATAGCTGTTTAATTACCGTTTATTTGATATAATTATCAATTAACGGATTAGTCTTTATACTTTTTTCTCTTCCATCGATTACAAAACAAGTGTGGATCATTAAGATTGTTATTAAAATTAAGGTATTATTAATTAAAGTAAAATTAATTATATTCAGTAATTAACAAACTGTACATGTATACATGTAAAGTAAATTTATCAAAGTTTCGCATTTGATTGCGGCTCACTTTGCCCTCTCATTATGCATAGCTATCATTAAAAAATGCAATAAATCAGCTGGCGCCTTTGTCGTCACTTATGGCTCGAGTTCCCAAGCGATCAAACAAAAACTAGTTTTGCTTTAATGTAAATTATAAAAGGTTCAAAGTACCTAGTTGTCCGCCCACTCATCAGACCCAATATCTCGCGAAATATAGAACTGATATATTCTGGATAAATGAAAGACGCTCGCGTTTTTGCTTATAAAAGCGAGTCTTTCATATGTATATATATTGTATATGAGAAAGAGAGAGAGTGTGAGCACGCGTACACGAAATTGCGCACAACACATAAAAAGAAATCTTGACTCGTGTATTACATCGTTGAGAATATACCTCACACTGGACCGAAGTATCGCGGTGATATCGGATCTCTTAATATGGACTCGAGAGGCCGACTTCATACTTTCCCGTAATCCCACGCACGCACACTTTACGAAGAACCCTCTTATTTAATCCTTATTACGTGTCTTACATTCTTTATTAGTTGATCCTTTTTGTCAATGGAATTTTCGTCAAGTGAAAAGAAATTTATCTAAAATGATCATTATTTGTTTAGGTATTACAACAAAATAAAAATATAGCTACATGTATAGCGTATTAAATATTTTCTGCTACATTTCATATTTGGAGCAATATCGTTTGGAAAAGTTTTCTACTTTTAAAATCGATTGGTTAGAAGTTGTCGTTGGTTTATTGTTAAATTCTTAGCAGGATTTTTCTGTTACAGTACAAGAAATTTCTTATCGAATTTTATAAATTCTCTCCAAATTTGAAGTAGTAAAAATATTTACTAATTTGAATTAGTTACTGACTTTTTGCTCTTGAATTAGTAAATTTTACCAAAAGTTAGAAGGAATGATTAGGTATTTATTAGTAATAATTTTTATTGAGTCTTAAATATATAGTAACAATAATAATTCTTATAAAAATTTTGCTACACATAGAAAACTTGAATTTTCCTATTCTAGAGAAACTTATAGTTGTTCTGGTGAAGCTTCATTTTCTTGTACGGGTTTAAAATTTATATATATTAACTAATTAAGGCACTTTTAAAGACTAAAAGTTTAGCTTAAAATTGCTTGACTTCTTCGGTTTAGGGGTAACAAATTTTTTTTATGAAAACTTTGCGAATTAAAAAAAAACGTTCAATTTCATTTCTATTTTTGACAATAGTAATTAAACTTTAAAGAATATGTAATGGTTAAGACCAGTAAAAAATTTTTTGACTAACAATTGTTAGTAAACAGAAGATGAAGTTCGCTCTAAAACTAATTTTTCATCTTCTGTTGATTATCGGCTGTGGTTACTTTTTATGAATTGTGAATTAAATTAATTTTGATGACCCAGATATTAATTGGAATTGTTCTAGCAATAGTTAGAGACCAAGTAAAAATGATTTGTCTAATAATTGTTAGTAAACAGAAGGTAAAGTTCGCTCAAAAATAATTTTTCATCTTCTGCTGAGTATCGGCTGTGGTTACTTTTTATGAATTGTGAATTAAATTAATTTTGATGACCCAGATATTAATTGGAATTGTTCTAGCAATAGTTAGAGACCAAGTAAAAATGATTTGTCTAATAATTGTTAGTAAACAGAAGGTAAAGTTCGCTCAAAAATAATTTTTCATCTTCTGCTGAGTATCGGCTGTGGTTACTTTTTATGAATTGTGAATTAAATTATTTTTGATGACTCAGATATTATTTGGAATTGTTTTAGCAGTAGTTTGGGAGCAGTAAAAAATTTTTTGACTAAAAATTGTTAGTAAACAAAAGATAAAGTTTATGTATTTGGAAGTTTAAAAAAATTTTAGAGCTGAATATGTGTTAGTGGGTCAGAAATTTTTTTAAATTTTTGACTAGAATTTCATAAGTATTGATTTGGAAAATTCTGGAAAAAGCCTGGAATTTTATATTTATCATTTTGTAGCAACCATGTTCATCAACTGTTTATTTAAATTAAATAAATATTTTTATTTAAGAAAAAAATACTTTTTTATACATCAGATGAATAAACCTAAAATTAAAATTTATAAAACAAAATAGAGTAGTAGATTGAAACATAATTTTTCCCTGAGTGTATTTTGGAAAAGGTGCATAAATTGAGTGGATATTAGAAGAGTGGTTTTCCTCTAAATGTGAGATTAATTTTTTTGGCGAAATTAATTGAATTTTAGAAAAATTTAAAATGAAATTTCTGATAATTTTGAATTCGATGGCACGAGAGTTCTTTCAAATTCAATGAGGGGACATTGGAGTACCAAATTTTTTAATGAATTCAAAGTTTTATTAGAAGATTCCAGAAACTCTTATGTTTATACGTTACAAAATAACTTCTTTTATTTCAATAAATTGTTTTGAATCGTCAAGAATGAGGAAGCATAATTTTAGACACATTGTTAACAATGAAGAAAAACAACTTAGGAAGAAATTATGAAAGTGAGTAATGAAAGACAGACTGTCAAAATCTGTTTAACTATTGTACTTGAACTTTCTAATTTCTATTGAAGAAAGAACTTGTTAACAATTTTTTATTTTCTGTAACGGATATAGTTTGATAAACTTTTACTCCCTTCTGGAATAACTTTATTATTTTCGTTATTCCTAAACAACAAAAAAAGTAAATAAATATAAATAAATAAATAAAAAGAAATAAATAAAATGAATAAAAAAATAAATAAAATAATAAATAAATAAAAAAGAAAGAAAGAAAACAATGCTTTTATAAGGAAGCAATAAGCAAAAGAACAAATGCTTTTCTCCCAAAAAAAAAATATCTATTTAAGTTCCCACAGAAATTGATAAAATTATATATGCACAGCAATTAATTATCGAACAGGAAATATTAAAAATATTTTTGCAAAAATTTGAGTATTAAAAATTCAACGAATGCTAGAAATGAAAGCAATTGTTTATATTTCCGTCTGGAATTAAATTGACTGACTAATACAGCGGGATATATATGTGAAATCACGCGGAACGGAACTGATAAATCGAGTTTCAAATGTAAAAAAAATAAAAATTCCCCTAATACCTCAATCTCATTGCACATAATTATCGGTATACATATAGAGTTGCAATGAACTCTGTCCTGTCGTTAATAAAGTCATTGTAATGACAAAAGGGTTCTCTTCGTGATCTATAAATCATTTTCTGATTCCCTATCAAGATTTAATTCAATATCTTGATAGTATATACATCATAATTAAGAAGTTCGTAATTTTTATTGAATGATTTCTGTCTGAATGAACACAGGTACGCAAAAAGAAAAGAGAAACCTGTGTGCTTGAGTAATCTATTATTTTGCAAAATATAATGCATATTGTTTGAAATGAAGGATCGTTAAAATCGAATTAAGATTTTTTTTCTTTCTCTTGGGAAAATTTATTTGATTCACAAATCATTCATTGTGTTTATCAAAAAAATTTTGTAGAATTTTTTTTAGCATGATTCTACGTAGAATTTATAGTGTGCACTATATGCAGAATTTCTCTGAAACAATTCAATAGAATTTCTACTTGAATTCTAGTACCGAAATATTATTGAAATTTACACAATTATTTTTTTGTGGATACTAATTAATTTCCTAATGATATATTAAAATCAAAATAATATTAAATTAAGAAATAGAAATTATGTAAATTATTTCCTTACGAAAATTGAATATTTTTGCAGACAGGATGATATGAAAGAATACGATGATTAATATAGTTAATTAATTAATTAATAATTAATATTAAAATAAAGTATTTTTAATTATAAAAAAATTGCTAAAAAATGTAAAAATGTAAAACTTTTTCGACAGGGTTATTAAGTAACAGTATATTTATTTGATTGATTTTTTAACTTGGAGTCAATTTATATTTGAAGCAACTAAATTTTTTGTCTTCAATGAAATATGGATAATTATTGATGTTATTTTATTTATAAGTTAATGTCAACACATGTGTCGGATTAAAATAATGAACAATAAATATATTTTGGTGTAATTCGTTTTTATCTCGCGCGTGGCTAATTTAATCAATTATTTGGTATGGTTCATTTATTTTTTCGTCATTGACCCATGAGAATTTTCATGGCTGTCCTCGATGACAGAAGAAATAATTTCGAGGTTGATTTCGCCCACATTACCAGATTACCGTGAGAGCGCCCACGTTTTGCGCCGTTAGCTCCCGTTTCGACTCAATTGCAAAGATTGAATGTATGTATGTATATATATACAACATTATAAATGCTGAATATTAATCGACAAGATTTTCGCCGATTATTTCGTATTATAGACGTTATGTAAAATTGATTCTTTTTTTTGGGAAGATTTGAAATTTTAATAACAGGTGCGCGGGTCTTGATTCGATGTTTTTGCGAAATAGGAAACAATGTGAATATATATTGAGATTCAGAGAAGCGTGATGGCTTTCTTATTACCTAGTTATTATTTTTTTAAATTATTCAAATCGTTTTGTATATGGTTGGAAAATTTCTTCTGAGTATAGAAAATGAAATTGTGAATTTCAAATTTTTTTGTTCGATAGTAGTTATTTGGTTCAATGTCGATGAATTTTTAGCTGAAGCATGTAAACAGGGTTGACTTGCAGGTCAGGGAAATCAGGGAAAAAGTCAGTGAGAGTGAAAACGGTCAGGGAAATGTCTGAGCAAGGAAAAAAAATACCAAATTTCTCTACATTTTCGTACGAAAATTCTGGTGTTTGTTGTTTAAAAATTCTTGAAAACCATCAATATTCTTCTTGAATTATTTTTATCACCTTAATAACTTTAAAATTGCAATAATTTTCATAACTTCAAAAAGAAACCTCGATTTTCTTTTCTATTTTTAGTACTAATTAAATTTTAATTCATTTGAATTATTTACTGAAAAAAAATTTATTTGAGTCAAATAACCAATTACTTATCGATTACGAAATAAATATTTGTTTGAATCAAATAATTTTTATTGCAATCAATTAAATGCAATTTGCTTCAGATACTGAAATTATTAGTTAAAAATACAATTTAATTGACTTAAATAATAAAATACTTAAATAAAAATTATATTTCATTTCAATTTTAAATAAATATTTATTTGATAATAGACAAGTAATCGGTTACTTGAATCAAATAATATTTTTTCAGTGTTCAAATCATTGAATTTTACAACGGAGTTGATTGTACAATTTTTAGTTAAATTTCAAATAGATTTAGAATTAAAATCTTTTTAAATAATCGCGAAAGGACCACACACAAAATACTATAAATTGGATCCTAGTCGATTTTTTTAAAACTGCTTAGAAAAGTTGTTTTTTGTGTCAGGAAAAAGATTTCCAATTGAAAAATAAAAAAAAAAATTGACTGGGATCCAATTTGTATGTATTTTGTGCGTGGTCCTTTGAAATTCTGAAAATTTAAATTTTGAAATTGAAAAAATTTTGTTTTTCTTAAATTTTAATTCTACTTCCTTCAGATAATTTAATATTTGAAAATAATTAATTGAAACATTTTTTGATACAATTGAAATTTCATAAAGTAATATTGATAATAATTCATTCTTTTAAAGAATTTGATTTTAATTTCATATTAAATTAAGTTTTTTATTAAATTTTTAATTTAGTTTCATTTTAATTGGAAATTTTGAAAACAATTGAATTTTGCGATGTAATTTTAACAATTGAAGCAATGTATTCAGAAATGAATATATTACATACAATTTTTTTTATGCATCTAATTATTTTTAGAATGATTTAAATTTTTGTAGGCTTTTAAAAGATTTAAAAAAAAATTTTAAACTTATCTTGAAAATGCGATAAATTCTTTATAAAACTTCTGGAAATTATAAAAATTTAATTGGAAGTCAAAATTTTAAAAAGTTTCCTATTTATGTAAAAAAAAGTTGTTGAAATGTATTGTCTTGTTTTTATTATTATTATTATTATTATTATTATTATTATTATTATTATTATTATTATTATTATTATTATTATTATTTCTGTATTTTTTACCGAAACCCTTAACAAAAAAAAATTATCATTATTATTATTATTATTTGTTTTACTATTATTATAATTTTAATTAAATTTTTTATTGACTCCAAAAAAGATATTTTTGTGGAGTTAAACCAATTTTTCCACTTTTATTCCTTTTTTTAGAAAATTCAATTATACACAATAAATATTTTTAAATTTATTAGTATAAATAATTATGTAAATTATAATTTTACGCATGGTAAATATGCAAATTTAAATCTATATAGTTTACTTTTATTTGAAGCAATGAAAAAGGGAATAAAAAATTAAGTGGATGACGCGCTTTACTAGAACGCAAAATGGTTTAATGATGACACTAATTGTGTGGCCTCACCTTAACCGAGCCCACAAAATTCTACTCTGTTTGCGTAACAATTCTTTCGAGAAATCTTGTTTCACCGAACTTTTTTGCATTATAGATTGCTCGGAAAAATTAATTTTAAATTGACGTATGTATGCATTATACGAGAATTTACAAAATTATCTCTTGTTTACATATTTCTCCTAAGATATTTTTATAGTGATCAGACTGTTTTTGAATCTAGGGATCAAAGAGTGTAATATTATCTATTCTATATTTTTTACTTTGTCACTCTGAAATTATTTTTTAGACTTAATATTTTTAGATAAACCTTGGTTTATTAAACAATCAGCAATAGTTTAGTTTCTTTATGAAACTTTATATTATTTTTTAAATTTCTTTTTATGTTTTATCGTGTAAAGAAAAATTTGCTTAAACTAATTTTTATCTGAAAGTGTAGTAATTTGTATTTGTATTTTTGTATTTGTATTTGTATTTGTATTTTTGGATATGTGTATTTTTCTATTTGTATTTTTGTTTTTGTATTTGTTTTTTTTTGTGTTCGTATTTTTGAATTTGCATTTTTATATTTGCATTTTTGTATTTGTATTTTTATATTTGCATTTTTGTATTTGCTATTTTGTATATGTTTGTATCTTTTTACGGATAAAAGGTTTCATCTAGAACAGCAATAAGTTTTTCTAGGATCGAAAAAATCTTAACAGAATCAACTAAAATTTTCTCTAATATTTTTTTAGCTGTTCTAGGTAAAGCTTTTCTTCTGCATTAGCAAAAAGAACTATTTTTAACCCCAACGAAAATAATAAAATATTTTTCTTTTATTCAATGTTTTAACAAGAAAGGTTGACGTTCTTTGTAAAGAACTAAAGTGAATTGATGAAAGTGCTTTATTGAACAATGAAATATCAATAATAATAAATTATTCCGGAAGGAATAGTACCTATATAATTAATTTCCCATTAGTAAGTTTTCATTTCTTTTCTTTTTTTTCCTGCGGGTATAAATTAATTTCGCATTAATTGTCTAAATATTTATTTACCTATTTAACAAGAATTATTCCTTTTTTGTAGGTTTCGGTTTACTGCTTGACTGCAGACGAAATCGAAGCTGAAAGGAGCGGATGGAATTTAACTCCAAACACGCAATATCACATTCAAACGGACGAAGGTCCCGAGAGATTTTTCCGGTTCCAAACTCTGAATGGACAGTACCGGAAGGAGAAGAGATTAGCTGACGGTACTGTTATCGGTACAGAGGGATGGCTCGATCCTTTAGGTTATTTGCGAATCAAAGATTACATCGCCGATCAACAAGGATTCCGAATCCTTAAGTATGTTTAGCATTTTTTACAGAACAAAAATTCTAGGCACAGAATTAACATTTTGAATCGAATTTAATTTTTAATTTTTTTAATTCGATTTAATTAATAATTTATTCGATCAAAAGTTTTAGAGGAAACCCAAATTGCTGCAAGATTACTTGCTGTATGGAAAAAATACCTTTAAACAAAAAATTTTCTATTTTTAAAAATATTTGTTTAAATTTTTCTGTGAATTCGATGAAAAGAAGAGAAAACCCAATGAAGGACAGAGTAAGGAAACAGTGTCAAACATAAATCCTCCTGAGAACCCAACCTAACAATAATACCATTGGTATTTTGTAACCGCATACGTTTATTGTACTGTATAAATATAAATACACAGGATAGCGAATGATCTTTGCCGTGATTTCGCAATGACCTCGTGTCCTGATATTAATCGACACTGCAATTCGTTACACTCAACACTGCAATTTGTTCGGATCCTTCTTTTCAGCTTCCGACACATCAAGAAGTTTTGTTGATTACAGGATTTCCTGTCCTATTAATTTCCATCTTAAATTACTATCATCTCTATTTGTCATATAAATTAATTATAAAGATGTGATTATATTTGTCACGGTAAGAAATTAGTTAAAGCACACATTTTTTTCTTCTTTCAATTCACATGCAATTTTAACATTATATGGGAGAGATAATTATAAAAACTCTCATTAACGTATATCAAAGGAGGCAGAAGATGTTATTTTCTTTCATTAATTATATTTCATGTTTTTTTCTTCTCTTTTTGTAGATCGAAAATGGTGTTTGTTGGCAAAGAACGACCGATACAGGATGCGGTTTCAATTTCGAAAAAAGTGCCTCCTCAGAGTGGAATTTTGGTGAGGCCGAGAAGGCCGCCTAATCCTTTCAGGTAATTTTTTTTTATTTGTTGAATTTTTGGTAAATAATTGCATATTTGAATCAAACATAATTATTTTTGTTATACAGTCAACCAAAAATTATTTTTGAATTGAACATATTAATTTTGATTCAATAAATAATAAGTTTGATTGAATAAAAATTACTTTGAATTACTTTGAATTTTATAACTTTGATGTTCTAAAATATATTTAATACAAACATATTTTTTTGGTTGACGACATATTTTTGGATTAAAAAAAAAAAATTCTCTCAGTGAGACTGCAGACATTTTTAACACCCTTTATACTATTTTTTAAAAAAAAGAAAACTTTTTCGACTTTTCGTCCCAAAAAAACAACAAAATATCCCTTTTTGTTATAAAATAGAATTTATTGCGATTTTTGTAGTGCGAAAAATAATTATACTCAAATATAGCAACAAAAAACCACTTTTTTGGTATAAAATGCAACTTATTTCGATTTTAATATGTAGAGAAAAAAGTATAACTATAGTCAAATTTAAAAAAAATTACTTTTGAATAATTTTTTTATGATAATTAAATTTTCGACTTATATTTAATTCAAAAGTTTGTAAATAATTGAAATTGATCTGAAAAATTTTATTGAAAATAATTGATTTTGTTTCAAATAGTTCATTCAAATTTTTTAAAACTAAATTTCAAAGAATTTTAATAACAAATTCTGAAAATAAGTGAATTCTCAAAAATTTTAATAAAAAATCTTCAAGTGAAAATTACTAAAAATTATCTTGAAAAAATTATGTTAAAATATTTTTTATAAAAGTAATTCTTAGAATCTTATCCATTAAATAATCTTTTAAAATTCAATTATTTTTATTTAGTTTTAACAGCATGTTTCCGAAAATTTAAATGTTAATAACAAACAATAAAAATATTACGATTTTTTGAAAACTCTAATTTTTTAGATTTAATATTCAGATTTTTGAGAAGTTTTGTCGATTTTTCAGAAAATTTTCTAAATTTGTAATAAAAAATTCTTATTCAAAATATTGATTATAGTTTTTTTTCAAATGTTCAAAAATATTTTAAGAAATAATTATTTTCTCAGAGTCATACTACAATATTTAAAAAAAACTGATTCATAGAAATTTTTATTATAATTTTATTTTATTAAACTTCAACTATTTGAAACTTTTTCAATTCTGCACTCTTTTGGTTACATATTTTCAGTAATTCATCGTAAAAAGTATTTTTTAAAAGAATTATAAAAAGTGTTACATTTATGTAATCATTATAAAAAATTGAATTTTCCTGTTTAAATAATTGAATTCTCTAAAAATTTTCGGAAAATTATTAAAAATAATTGATTTACAAAAGAAGTTTTGTTAAAAGTTTTGGAAAATAATTAAACTTTTAAGTTGGCGCAGCAAAGTTGTAATTTTAACATTTTTCAAAAATTCAATTATTTTCAGAAAATTAAAAATTTTATTTTTCAAAAAATCTAATTGTTTATCTTATTATTAAAATTTTTTAAAAATCATGTCTTTTTAAATTTATAATTAAAATTCATCAACAAAAACTTGATTATTTTTTAACATTTTCTAAAAATTCTTTCAAAAATTTCAAAAAATTTCAATTATTTTAGAAAAAATTTACTAAATTTCAATTATATGGAAATTTTTAAATTATATATAAGTAAAATATCAATTGTCTTTTAAAAATTGAATATAAAATGGATTTTTACAAACTTATAATAGAAAATTTTTAAAATGAGTTTTTAAAAGAATAATTATTCAAACTTTGAAGTGGGTATAACAAAGTTGTAATTTTAAAATTTTTCAAAAATTCAACTATTTCAGAGAATTAAAAATTAAATTTTTCAAAAAATTTTAATTGTTTAGAAATAAATTTACGTGCCAGTAACGAATCACTTTGTCACAACTTATCCTTAAAATTTTTGAGAAATCATGTCTTTTTATATTTATAATTATATTTATAATTTTTATATTTTTGGTTATTAATATTGAAAATAATTGATTTTTACAAACTTATAATAGAGGATTTTTAAAATAAGTTTTTTAAAAGAATATTCAAATAATTTTTCAAAGACAATTGATTTTTTAATTGTATATAATTAAAAATTTCTATATAATTAAAATTTAGTAAATTTTTTCTAAAATAATTGAAATTTTTTAAAGAATTTACTTTAATAGGAAAAAAAACAAAGACTTACAGTCAATTATTATAAAAAATTGAATTTTTCTATTTAAATAATTGAATTCTCGAGAAACTTTTTAAAGATTATTAAAAAATAATTAATTTAGAAAAACTTTCATTAAAGATTTCAGAATATAATTGAATTTGATTTAAAATTGAAATTCAAAAAATTTTAATTCCAGTAGAAAAATAATTAACAAGTTCCTAAATATTTGTTTATTATAATTTTTCAAGTTTTTAAGAATTTAATTTAAGTCTGTTGAAGGTCATCAGGAAACTATAAAATTCTTTTTTTTATAACACTAAGTAAAGTAAGGGAAAAAATTTTCACA
Organism: Leptopilina heterotoma; assembly: GCF_015476425.1. NCBI lineage: Eukaryota > Metazoa > Arthropoda > Insecta > Hymenoptera > Figitidae > Leptopilina > Leptopilina heterotoma. The sequence continues at coordinate 348,461 of NW_025111110.1, forward strand.
AACTTTTAAGTAATGAAAAAATTGTTTCCTGTCCTTAAAAGTTACGGCTTCTTTATCTACTAATTGCTATCAAGAGTGAAACTGTTTTCAATGATATAAAAATAGGTGTGAAACTGATTCCAAGTGAACTGTTAAATAACAGGTGCATATCCAGTTTGTATACCACTTTTTTTTGTTTATTTATTTCTATAATCTAAGTTTATCTATTAATTTAATATATTATATCCATTTGGAAAGTCTACCTTGACTGTTCGTAAATGTCTTATATCCCGCGAATGACCATAAGCTCTTTTACCTCATTGGCAACATTATCCAGTCCCCCATTATAAATAAAAATGTTTTTTCCCTCTATTTTCGCATTTTACAACTCTTGTGTAGATACCTGTTTAAAGCACTATAAGCGACATCCGGACCACCCTATACCTGTAATTTATCGATAATCACTACAAATTTCTTAGGCTTTTTACGTTAATCTTTATATTAGGTTGACGAAGGTCACATGCATATATTTTAACCCCAAGCAACACACGCAATTACGCACTTGTGCTGCTTCGTTTATTTTATTATCCTTTAAATCGTGGGTGTTTTATTTTCCACAGGCAACCAGAAATAAAGGACGTGTCTGGCAACAGCATCGAGGTGAATACTGTTTCACCATTAAGGAGTTATTCTCCATCGACATTGTCGCCGGCAGTCTCCGTTTTGCAATACGATCATCCAGTGCCAACGACATTCAGACCAAAAGTTTATCCCTTCACGACACCGTCGCCCTACGATGATGGATTTAATGCTAATTCAAACTACCTCTCAACTGGACATCAAATTCAGAATCCATTCATCAATCCCTATGAAAGATCGTATTCGTATCGAGTACCGCAACCTGCTGTGATTGTTGAATCGCCAAATTTTAATGATGATCAGTTGCAGGCCGCGAGCCATGTGAGAGTGGCACCTACTGGTTTTAGGGGTTACAGGCTGGCGAATAACACTGTCAATAGCAAACGATACTCTAGGTATCGACCAGAAATTGCCAGGTTTGATTCAATTGTCTTTATTTTAGGCATTCATTTTATATACCACAATTTATTATTTTCAATGAAGAGGGGATTCCATAAAGATTATTAGTCATCTCTCGATAATTAAACTTTCGATAAATTGGAGTTGCAGGAATCATATAGTTTGCTATACCTATTCACCTTTTTTTACCAAAAACCTTTTACCTAAAATTTTGTAACTTATTTTATTGTTAAATATGTCAGTTACTATTTTTTTGTCCCAAAAAAGCAAACATAAAATTAGTAAAAAGTCAGAGGGAATTATTTTCTCAGTCCTTGTTAGACACACTGCTTAAATAAGTAAAGTGTTTTTAAAGAGCCCAAAAATAATGACGCTAATGCCATAAAAAAGAAAAAAAAATGTTGAATTTTAAGAAATTCGGTTTTACAAATTTTTGAAAAAATTAAATAATTTTAAATTTTTTAACAAAGAGTGGAGACTATTAAATAAGTAAAGTGTTTTTTAAGAGCACAAAAATAATGAAGCTAAATGTCATAAAAAAGAAGAAAAAATGTTGAATTTTAAGAAATTCGGTTTTTTGAATTTTTTCGATTTTTTGATAATTTTAGATTTTTTACCAAAGAGTGGAGACTATTAAATAAGTAAAGTGTTTTTGAAGAGCCCAAAAATATTAAAGCTAAATGTCATAAAAAAGAAGAAAAAATGTTGAATTTTAAGAAATTCGGTTTTTTGAATTTTTGATAATTTTCGATAATTTTAAATTTTTTACCAAAGGGTGGAAACAATTAAATAAGTAAAGTGTTTTTGAAGAGCCCAAAAATAATGAAGCTACGTGCCATTAAAAAGAAGAAAAAATGAAAATGTTGAATTTTAAGAAATTCGGTTTTTTGAAGATTTTATAAAATCCATGCGTAATTTTGTAGAAAATTTTTTGAATCCACAACAAAATTTGTCAAATGAAAAAATTGATTTTTACAATTTTTTAAGCATTTAAAAAAAAAACTTTGATTTTACACTGAAAATGCTAAAAAAATTCCATTATTATTATTTAATTTTTTTATTTGAAAATTCATTTGTTTATTTTTCTAACTAATTTTTAATCAGATAATTAATTTAATATTCTTATCGTCATTTTTTAAATATTTTATACTGAAGTTAGTTAGAAAAATAAAGAAATGAATTTTCAAATAAAAAAATTGAATACCTAATATAATGGTATTTTTTAGCATTTTCAGCGTAAAAAGCAAAATTTTTTTAAAATGCTTCAAAAATTGTAAAAATCTATTTTTCGTTTGGAAATTTTTTTCTGGATTGAAAAACATATTTTCTACAAAATTACTAATGGATTTCAAAATCTATTAATTTTTAAGGAAACTAAAAATTCAAAAAGGATCAAATTATTTTCTGACTTATTTTAGTTTTTTGACCATTAAATTCCTCACAAAAAATTACTATAAAAAACTCTACTCAATTATTATTATAAAAACAATTTTTGGAATATTTAAATTATTTTCTTGATATAATTAAAAATATCTGTGCACTCTCCCCTTGAATCCAATTTAGTTCTAAAGGAATTGAATTTTTCAATGTTAAATATACATAAGAAAGGTAAAAATTGAAAAAATAATTTATTAGCTTTAAATGGAATTTTTTTATCATTTCTGAACTTAAATGAACTTAGCAATCACAAAATTATAGATTTTTATTTCTTTTTGTTTATTTTAAATGATTCAATTCATCCAAGTTTCAATGAATTTTGACTTAAATTTCTTGTAGTATTTCTTGATTAAAATTGTAATCGATCAAAATTTAAATTCATAGTAAAATTCTGATTTAATTTTCACTTTAATTAAACCAAAATTCAATTTGTGCAAAGTTCATTCTATTCAAAATGTAAATTATTCAACTTTGAATACAATAATATAATAAAATTTTATTGTTAAATTATCTAAATTTTGAACTACAGTTATCTCTTGATAATTGAACTTCACATAAATTCAATTCCTTTATAAAATGAAATTGATTTTGAATTCTTAAACAAAATTTTTATACTAAAAACATTATTGATTAATAAAGCCTTCAATAATTTGAATTTTTTATGTCCCTTGAGATTTAATTTATCGAGAGTCAACAGTATTCAAGTTTTAACTATTGATAAAATATTCCAATATTATTTAAAAACAAATGAATTAATTTTCTTCTTCACAATTTTTTGTCGCCTTCTTGTTACCTATTTTTGGAAAATAATTGATCTTTTTACCTATTAAAAAAAAAACTAATTATTCCTGAAGATAATTTAAACGAATTTTGATAAGTACTAAAAACATTCAAAAAATGAAACTTTGATAATTTGAATTATTTATGTGCCTTCAAAACTGATATATTTTTGTTACAAAATAAGTAAAAGAAAAATCGGTTTTAACAAATAGCAAATTATTAGTGAGTATAGTCGACTATCGATAAATTGAATCTCAAGGGACGTAGAAAAAATTTTAATTAGCGAAGTTTTTAATTATCGAATGTTTTTGGTATCAGAAAAAAAATCAATTTCAATTTATGGGAAGTTTAATTATCGAGAGATGACTGTATCAAATTTCCAGTTCGTCAGATTTTTATTTGTTCGAATTTTTATTTACAGAATTTTTTATTTGCAAAAATTATTATTTGTTAGAACTCTAATTGATAAAATATGGATTGACAGAATTTTCAATTCTCCGAACAAATATTATTGGACAAATGAAAATGAGAAGGTATTTTTATTGGAATATTCATGCACCCCATAGAAAATTTTAATACAATTTTTAAGAAACTTTTTCATTTTTATCAGAAGTGTTCTCATTAAAATTTTATATAATAAATTTTTTTTAAATTTCTAGGCGTGGATCAGTGAGATATCAAGAATATCCTGCATACGATGGTCATCATCAGACAGCTGATGGATTTCAATATTACCTCAAAACACATTATCACGAAGAAGAACAAAAGCCAAATGATAAAACAGTAGGATCCTTTGGATATGTCGATCCATTTGGTATCAGAAGGGTAGTTTATTATAAAGCCGATCCTCAAAATGGTTTTGTTCACAAGAAAAACAATAGATACGTTGGTTTCAATTCAAAACCATACGATCCAGTTTCCACTGGTTCACATTGATAATAATTCAACGACCGAATTTTATTTTAAGACTAAATTCCATCTAGAGATGAGACGAGAATTTTTCTACTTTTTTTTTTTTTGTTTTTTCTATACTTTTTGTATTTTTTATTTAATTTTTTCCTATTTTTTCACTTTTGTTTAAATTAAATTAAATTTTTCATTTGTAGTTACAAATGAAAAATTTAATTAAAAAAAGTAAATATTAAAAGTTCTCGGCATATTTCTGCAATTGGAATTTACGTTCTTCTGGCAATTATATTGCCAACGCCATTTTTTCTGTGAGTGATTTCATAAAATGTAATTTTGTCAGGACTAGTAAAAATCTACTAAGACAGTGGACTCTAAAATTTAAAAAAAAGATTCTCGATTGTTTAGAATCATCTGACAAAATGACAACTAGTTCCTTAGGGACACTTGAAACCTAATTAAGTAGACTAAGTTGAAGTTCACAACGTTGATCAACGAAAAAAAAATTGTTCACTAAGTAAATTAATTAAAAATTACTCAGCAATATTGACACAAAAATATTTAGAAAAAAAAGATTGATGTTTATGTTTTGATAATAATTATTTTACAATTAAATATTAAATTAAAAATAATACTTAATTGCATTAAATAAATTTTTTTCGTTGATCAACGTTGTGGACTTTAACTTTGTTTAAGCAGCTCTGAGATAAAGGAACGAGCGTTTTTTACATTAAAAGTATTTAATTTCCCTTTGTTAGTTATTTATCGTCTTAAAGTAATGAAAGTCAAGTCTGAAATTTGACTATTATTTAACTAATAATACATTATGGTTTAAAATTATTGTACGTAACAATAATTATTAATTTATAATTATTATTAATTCACAATTATTTTAATTCAGAATAATTATTATGATAATTATAAATTTACAATAATTATTAATTAATGATAATTATAAATTTATAATAATTATTAGTTGATGAAAATCATTAATTTATAATAATAATTATTAATTCGTAATTATTATTAATTCGTAATTGTTATTAATTAATAATTATTATAATTTATAATTATTATTCATAAATAATTATTATAAATTATTCTGATAATTATTAATAATTATACAATATTAATTTTTAACGCAAAAAACGCTTGTTAATTTAAACTATATAGTGAATATTTATATATACAATATACTTAAACTCGACGTGCCAGTCGATGAATTTCATCCACTTATAATATTTTAATTAAGTTTTTCGTTAGACAATAAAAATATGCGTGTGTGAGTGTGAATTGAAATATTGTATAATGTATAAGTGCTTAGAGTTCAAAATATCTGAAGAGTTCAAACAAAATTGACGAAATATTTTTTGACTACAAATATATTCCTTTAAATAATTGATAAATTAAAAAGAACACGATAATTTTATTTATTTATTTATTTGAATGCAATGAGAAATTTTTTATTATTGAAGGAATTAAGATTTAATGAAAATAAATCTTTTCAAATAATTGTTGAACTTTGTTTGAACTTCTTTTATTGTTCTGCGTAAATGATTTCGTGTGAAACATACGACTTGGGTGCTTTCGATTTTTCAAATCGATTTTTGAAGTTTTGTTAGAAAATAATAATTTTTAAAAATAATTTTAATAGTAATAAAATAAATTATTTTTTAAAAATAATAATTTTTAAAAATAATTGATTATTTTTTAATAATTTTTGATTATTTTCTAATCAGTCTTCATTGAGCCGATTAGAAAAATGGACTTTTAATACGCTTCATAATTTAAATATTAAAATTGAACTAAAATCGGAAACTTGCAATTTCCGGTAAATTATATATTTTTTATAGCTTAGAACACTAGACGCTTTAGAATTAAGAATAACAAATTGACTACTATAATTATAGTAGATATTTGTAGCAATTATCTTGCGCTTCAATTTTACGTTTATTAGTTTAATTTTTTTAATTTTTAATTTTTTTTTTATTTCTTGAACTTATTCCCAATATTTGGTATAAATACAGTCACATTACCTATCTTTCTGTAAATAATATTTTTATCAAATACATTTTCGAATAATTTAGAATTTTAAATTTCGGTTAATCTATAAATTTGCGAATATTCAACTCTTGAATTTTGAATCTTCGCAAAATTCTTTCTGAACTTAAAAGAAATTTGGAAATACTGATTTAAAAATCGAGAGTGCTTTTGAATTTTGAATGTATGCAAAAATCTTTCTAAACTTAAAAGAAATTTGCAAGTTTTATTGATTTAAAATTCGAGAGTAATTTTAAAAATCAAGAATAATGGAGTTTGTTAGATAAAAGATATTTAAAATCGTTTTCCTATATTTTACGATTTATATCAGATCCGTTTTCATTTTATGACTTAATTTTCTTCTAAACGTTCCAAAGTAAAATTTCAATATTACACTGTAATTTTTGTGCAAATGTTCTTTATTGTGTTTGCGTCATTTTTTTTTTACTTTCTAAGAAAGTTCATGACTCGTATTCACAAAGGTCTTTTTTTCTATAAATATATAAATAATTTTATGAAAACATAAATTTATCTTGATTAAGGTATACATAAGAATTGAAACCTTAAAGAATTTCCAACAAACTGAATTTCAATGCAGTCAGTGTTGTATTTATGTCCCAATTAATGTTTGCAATATTAAAAGGTCAAAACGCTTCTAAACTATAAGTTTGAATAATCTTTTATAATTTTAAATTAACATTTTCTCAATCGCTATTTTTCTTTTATGAGAAAAAAGAGTCAAACATCTTCTGAATATTAAATTGAGAAAATTAAATTTTTTTATTATCACTTTTATAATATTTTTTTATAATTATTCTCTCTAAGTTTGAATTAGAGAAAAGTCTCTGCTAATTAGAATTTTGTATAAATTTCTACTAACTCTTAGTAATTTTTCCCTAAAAATTTTGAAATTACTAAATGACGGAGTAATTTACTAAAAATTAGTAGAAAATTTAACAAACTTAGATTAGTGGACTTGTTACTAATTCAAATTTAGAAAAATCGTTTACAAAATCTAAAATAATTTTGTGTATATGATTAATGATTAATAATAATAAAAAAAAGTAATAATTGTAATTTCCAATTTATTAATTGAACGAAATTATTTAATTTTCTAACAATATTTATAAAAAGCGATAAGAGCAGTTGATTGATCTCTCCTTTGCTTTATCGAATAGTTTAAAAAGAGAAATTAGAATTTAATCATGCGAGAAGTTTTCTAGCTTGTAGTAGTCCGATACCTCGAAATAATGTTGTATCAATTTTTTTTTTATTTAATATGTCCGATTTAAAATATATTTGAATACTGCAATAGTGAGAAAATATTTCCGTAAAACGAAGGGATTTTTTGAATTTAAAGAAAGTCCTTAAAAAATCTTTAAAATAAGCACGAAAATGTACCGTTAATTTGTGCGTCAATAAAGCGAAATGAAAATATCTTAAAATTTATTGTAAATTCATTTTTTGATTTTATAGTTTCAGTTTCAGTTTATAATTATAATGAAACATTTTTTATATTGAATATATTAATATTGAAACACTTTTTCTGAATATAATTGTATAATCAGAAAAATGTGTTTCAAAATATTTAAAATTAATATTTATTATTTAAAATATTTATTTTAACATTATTTTATTTAAATATTTTATTTTGAAAGTTGGTGGTGAAGTAGTAAAATAAAAACCAATGGTTTAACGAATTTTCTCACTTTACTGTTGATATGATGAATAATGGTCGGATTGGCACAGATCGAAGGGTGCATTTCGCATCTTAGTCTTTACAGAGAATAAAAAAATTATAATAATAATATAATAATAATAGTAATAATAATAATAATACTAAAATACAATAATTATATTAATATTAAAGTAAGAGATACAAAGAGGTGATATTACGACAGAAAGAAAATGAATCTTTAAACAATGCTTTTCGTTTTTTTTTTTTTTTTTTGTCTTTAAATTATGAGTATTTCGATGATTGGTGTTTACAAGAATATGTTTCTTTTTTTATGATCTAAACTTAAACTAAGATTTGCAATTTGGTATTTATTTTTAAATCATTATTGTCGATATTTTCTGTCGTCGTGTTGTCTGTCCACCTGCTGACTGAGTGGTTGGTTTGATTTTTGAGCAGCTTCACGAGCATCGGCTTCCTGTAAATATTTAAAAATATTTCTTGTGAGTTTTAGATTCGTAATAATATTACTAATAGTATAGTTGAATCTATTATTTTGAATTTAGTTTCAAATTTAATTTCCAATTTTATTTAGTTTTGAATTTAATTTAAATTTGGTTCGAATATAATTTCCAATTATTGTTAGTTTTGATTTTTGAATTTAATTTCCAATTTAGTTTCAAATTTAGTTTCTGATTTAGAATTTGAATTTAATTTTCCATTTAGTTTCGAATTTTATTTCCAATTTAGTTTTAAATTTACATACTTTCAAATTAAGTTTAAAATTTAATTTACAATTTAGTGTCTTATTTTTACATTAGTAGATTGAAATAATCTAGAAAAAAGACTCTGGAGATGAGTGAAATATTTCAGTACTTGACCTTTTTCACTTTTCATATAAAACATAATTTATAGAGGAAAAGAAATTTTTATTTTTCATTAACATTTATGTTACGTAATAATGTATATATATGAAAAAGGAAAAGTGACCATGAAATGTGAGAAAGGTTGTGGGAATTTAATGGAGCTTCTAATTAAAATATCCAATAAAATGATAGAAATTCTAATAAAGATTCTTTTTTTTTACATAATATCGGGTGTATTTTCAACATCAAGTAGATGAAGTTCAGAATATTTTCCAGTCTTAATTTGAAAAAAAAACATTTTGAAATCGGTATTTTTTTTCAATTGAAAACATTTGTAAAAATAAAAGTTCAAAGTTTTATTTTTAAATTTCAAAATTGGATGAATATTTTTAGTATCAACATCGTACAGAAAATCTTCATCTGGAATTTTAGTTTCTTTTCTTCTCTCTAGACGAATTTACTTAGTTTTGGAAATAATAGAAAAAATTCTATCAAACTTGTATGTAAATTTTTGGATAGAGAATCTTCATCTTAATTTTTTCTGTTGGAAATTCTGCTTAGATTCTTGATTCTTTAAAAAAAAAAAATTTTTTTTGACAAAATTTGCATAAATAAAAATTCAAGATCTTATTTTTAATTTTTAGAATTGAAAAAAGTTTTGGAGAAAATCTTCTTGTAGATTTTTTTTCTGAGAATTCTGATTAAATTTTTGTTTCTTTTTTTCTTTACCAATGAATTATTTGCTTTTGAAAAATAAAAAGGGAAAATTGGCTGGTAAACTTGTATTTAAATATTTTAAATCGGAAAAAATTTTCTGATACAGAATCTTTATTTTGATTTTTTTTCTTTTTGAGAATTCTGATTAGATTTTTGATTCTTTTGTGAAAAAAATTTCGTTTTAAAAACATTAGTGCAAATGGAAATTTAAAACCTTATTTCTAATTTTAATTTGTAAAAAATTTAATTCTAATTTTTAGAATTAAAGAAAGTTTTGAAGTACAGAACGGATAAAAAATTTTCTTTTTAATTTTTGTTTTTCTTTTGAGAATTCTTATTAAATTTTTGTTTCCTTTTTTCTCTCTTGACGAATTTATTTGGTTTTGGAAATAATAGATCAAATTCTATCAAACTTGTATGTAAATTTTTGGAATAGAGAATGTTCACTTTAATTTTTTCTGTTGGGAATTTTGATTAGATTCTTGATTCTTTTACAACAAAAATTTTTATTTTGACAAAATTTGCATAAACAAAAATTCAAGATCTTATTTTTAATTTTTAGAATTGAAAAAAATTTGGAGAAAATCTTCTTGTTAATTTTTTTTTTTTTTGAGAATTCTGATTAAATTTTTGTTTCTTTTTTTCTTTCCCAATAAATTATTTACTTTTGAAAAATAAAAAGAGAAAATTGTCTGGTAAAACTTGTATTTAAAACGGAAAAAATTTTCTGATACAGAATCTTCATTTTGATTTTTTTCTTTTTGAGAAAATCTTCTTGATTTTTTTTTTTTTTTTTGAGAATTCTTAATAAATTTTTGTTTCTTTTTTCTCTCTCGACGAATTTATTTTCTTTTGGCAAAAAATAGGAAAATTCTAATTAACTTGTATTTAAATCGAAAAATTTTTTCGAATAAAGAATCTTCATCTGATATTTTTCTTTTTGAGAATTCTGCTCAGATTCTTAATTCTTTTATGAAAAAAATTTGTTTCGAAAACGTTCATATTTCATACAAATAAAAATTGAAAATCTTGTTTCCGAATTTTAGAATTAAACGAAGTTTTACAGTATCAAATCGGATAGAAAATCTTTTTGATTTGTTTTTCTTGTGATTAAATTTTTGTTTCTTTCTTTCTCTCCCAATAAGTTTATATTCTTTTAGAATCTAATAAGAAAAAGTTTTGTTTTTTATTTCTACAGATAAAAATTCAGCATTTTATTTATGAATTTTGAAATTAAAAGAAGTTTTGGCGTGTCAGATCGAATAGAAAATTTAATTTTTAATTTATTTTTTTTCTTTGAGAATTCTGATTAAATGTTTGTTTTTTTTTCTCTTTTAAGGAGTATATTTGCTTTCGAAAAATAATAGGGAAAATTCTAGTAAATTTGATCCTATTTCTAGAGTTCAGAATTTATAAAATTTAAGTTCAATAAAAATTAAAAAAAAGTTTTAGAGTATCAGATCAGATAGAAAATCTTTGTTTTTTTCTTTGGGAATTCTAATTAAATTTTCGTTTCCCTTTTTTCCTCTCGACGAATTTATTTGGTTTTGAAAATAATAGAGAAAATTCTAGTAAACTTGTATTTAAATCAAAGAAAAATTTTCGTTTAGAGAAACTCTTGATTTTTGTTTTGAAAAAATTTGTACAAATAAAAATTCAAGATCCTATTTCTAATTCAGAAATTTCTATTTCAGAATTTAGAATTGAAAATGTTTTTAATCAAAATTGAGAGAAGTTTTGTGTATTAGATCGTTAAGAAAATCATGCATTATCTTGTTTTTTTTTGAGAATTCAGAATAATAAATCTGAATTTATTGAATCCGATCTGAATCCAATGAATTTATTTTCTTTCGGAAAATAATAGAAAAATGTCCTCAATTTTGTATGTAAATCGAAAAAAATTGTCAAATAAAAAAAAATACCTGTTGTTTGCGGATTCCCTCGAAAATAAGATCCAATCCCTTCTGTATCTCCTCGCTGACGGGCGGCGGAGTTGGAATATGATCACCAGAAGCGTGGAATCCAGTCTCATCAGCCGTATAATGAACTGTTATCAATTGACCCTCAGGACTTGTGTAGGAATAACTTCCTTGCTGGACGAGTGACTCGACTTGATCTTCACCCTCACCAACCGTCTTGAGGTAGCCGCTCTCTTCCGCGATAATGTTGTTACCGGTCTCGTAGCTAAAATAAAATGCAAAATTAATTCAACTCAACTTAACTCTTGCAAAAGTGAATCGTCGTGGCTATAGTTCAAGGCTTTCATGGGCACGACGACGACGACGACTTAAGACTGCACCTTTGCAATTGCCACATCGTTGCGGGGATGGGATGGGCAGTTTTACTCTACTCTTGTGCGAGTGCCTTCACCTATTCTCCATATACCGGCGGAAAAGCAAGTAATTAGAATTTTAATGCTACCATCTCAAACGACGACCACAACAAGAGATTGATAACATAATACCGACAATAAATTACACTCGATATCTCGTTAATTCCCCCGCCCCTCTTTATTTATCTCCTACACTTGGAGAAACAAGGCGAAATTGCCCTTTTACATTTTTTCTTCTTTCTTCTTCTAATGTATCCCTCGAGAGCGATTCGCATAGGAATAAATATTTTATTTCGCTATTATCCTATTTTTTTTCTAAATACGCAAACGATGAGAAAAGGAAAAAAAGGAATTTTTCAGATTACTTCGCTGAAGAAAATTTATTTCATTCAAATAGTCGATTATTGTTTCAATGAAAAAATTTTTTTATTTTGGTGAAGCTCACGACGTTTATGATCAACGATTAAAAAGAAAAAAATGTTTTTCTATTGTTTTCTAATAATACAGGGTTGCAAAAACTCTTTTTAAATTCCTTGACTTTTCCAGGTTTTCCAGGTTTTTAAAACGAAAATTATTCGATAACATAACTTCTTGTTTAAATAAATATTTAATCATTATTTTTTTTTTAAAGAAATTAATATATATTCAAAAATTTGAAATTCAATAACATATAATAATTAAAACTTGCTACTTTGTTACTGTAACTTCTTCAAAAATTATTTTCATCATTACGATTATTCATTTCTAGAATTTTTAACTAAAATTCTTCAATTTTCTTAAATAATTTTTGAAAAAGTTCTTTGTGAATATTCAAATTCTTTTGTTTACAATTTAATTTTACGAAATTTCGATTAAGTATTCTGACATTCTTCAATTAAATATATTAGAAATTGAAAACTTCAAGTAATTAAAAAAAATTCCATTAAACTAATATTGAGAAAAATTAATTCTATAAAATTCATAATTAAAAGTATGAAAAGTTCAAATTTTCAAAGATTTTAATTTGAAATTTATTTTTAAATCAATATTTATTAGAAAATTCTGCGAGAATTCAATAATTTAACTATAAAAATAAATATTTTATTAAACAATTGAATGTTTCTTAAAATTGAATTTTCATAAAGAATTTCATCAACAAATTTTTAAATATGTAATTGAATTCTCTTGACAAATTTTAATAAAATTTTTAAGAATAATTGCATTTTTCAAAAAATTTGATAAAAATTGTATTAAAAATATAATTGAAATTCTGCCAAGAATTTTATTAAAAGTTTTGAAAATAGTTGAATTTCGGAGAAAATTTTTATTAGGTATTTATAAAGATAATTGAAATTTTGACGAGAGTTTTTATAAATTTTTAAACATAATTGGATTTCTACGAAGAATTTTATAAAAATTATTTTGAAAAAAATTTTATTGTTATGAAAAATTTCATTATTTATGAAAATAATTAAATTTTTTGAAGAAATTTAATTAAAAATGTAGTATTAAAAATAATACTTAAATTGTAATAAATAAATTGTAGCAAAGGTTATTAAAAAAAATAAATTTCTTTGATAAATTTTAATAAAATTTTTAAGAATAATAACTTTTTTCGAGGAATTCTATTAAAATTGTATTAAAAATAATTGAAATTCAATATTGAGTTTTGTTATTTATGAAAATAATTGAATCCCTGTAAAAATGTTATTAATTATGAAAATAATTTGTAAATAATTGAATACCTGTGAAATTTTTATTATTTATGAAAATAATATATGTTTGCGTAGAATTTTATTAACATTTTTTCAAACTAATTGAATTCTTGACTATTATCAATTAAATATTTGCTTGAATCAAATCATTTTTATTTGAGTTAATTAAATGGTTCAATTCATATATTCATAAAAATGATTTGATTCAGGTAAATATTTATTTGATAATAGACATGTAATGGGTTCTTTTAATTAAATAAATTTTTTTTCAATGTTGTCTATCACCAAATAATTTGTATTTGAACCAATAATTTCAGTATTTGAAGCAAATACCATTTAATTGACATCATAAATAAAAATTTGTTGATAGAAATAAATATTTGTTAAATTAAATATTAAATTATCTAATTAAATGTTCAGTTGACAATGAATTTTCACTGAGAAAAACTTTATTCTATTCATATAGGTAAAACTAATTAATTGTCTTTTTTTAAATAAATATTTATACGCTTGCATCAAATAATTTTTATTTAAATCAAATAAATTTTATTTCAACCGATAATTTCTGTATTTTAAGCAAAAGCGATTTACTTGATTCAAAGAAACTATTACTTTTCAATCATCAAGTAATTTTTTATTTAAGTAGATTAAATGATATTTTCCTAAAGTATTAGGTAATTACATAAACGGTCAAATGAACGAATTTTTTTCTATTTAAATTATTTTAAAAAAATACTATACAAAATGGAAAACTAATTAAAATTAAACATTTGCTTAGCTAAGAATTAATTTTTTAATATACAAAATAATTTTATTGTACACAAAAATACAAATTAAAAGAAGTTAAAAAATTACCTTGTGCTCTAAATACTGAAATTATTTGTTCAAATAAAATTTATTGAATTGAAAAAAAAATTGTTTGATTCAAGTAAATATTTATTTGATAATAGACAAGTGTAAATAAGTGTAAAATTTTGTAATTTTCATAATAATAAATTGAATACACGTAGTATTCAGTAAGTTGAATTTGGTAGTACATATTTAGTAAAGTGTAAAAAAATTCTACACAAAAATAATTTTTATTTCTGCGCCCATAATAAAAAAAAATTCCAGAAAAATGACCATTTTTTATTCGTACCTTGTTCTATAGGTTCCATCATGTTCTTGTTGTTTGTTCCACTGAAGAATTGGAATTGGTGTCGTGCTAACACGCCTTTCCTCATTTCTGTTTTCTTCACGATACTGATTTTTCCCCTGATCCTGATGGTAATTTTGATTCTGTGCCACCGCTACTCCCACAATTAGAGCAAATACCTTAAAAAAAAGAAATAAATTTTTCTATCTCTTGGAAAAAATATATACTTTTTAGTTGCAGAAATTTAGTTATTTTTTAAAAAATATTTATTTATTTTTTCAAGTTCTTGGTCAATAGAATTAGAAATTTTTTTCTCTCTCCATTTTATTCATACTCGAATAAAATAAAGTATAGGTTTTAATTATAATGAAGGCTAATTTACTTTATACTCGTTTCACTTCAAGGTAAATTAGATATTTATTATTAATAACATAAAATTCTATTTCACCGCGATTATAAAATATTGATTGTGCCCATTGAGAAATTAATTTACTTTTATGAAAAGTACACGCGAAAAATATATTTCGTTTAATTAATATATTCTCGCGATAATTAGTGTCGCGTATTATGAATTCTTCACGGAGGATTTAATTTTATTTCTCTACAATATTTTTAATTGTAGTAGATTTTTATAGCTGCTAATTATGCAAATTTTAATATAAATACCTTTTTATTTTTTAATTTTTATGAATGTAAAATAATGTAAAATTGTAATGCAAAATAGTACATTATTGCGAAAACAAAATTATTTAATTCAAATAAACAATTATATGTCTATTATTACATAAATATTTATTTATGCGTGAAATCATTTTTATTTGAGTCCATTAAATGGTATTTGCTTCAAGTACAGGCTTCGCATTCGATAATCAATTTTAGAAACACAGAAAATGAGAAAAAGTATAAATTTAAAACTGAAAAAAGTGGTAAAAAATTATTTATCGAAAAATTAAATTTGTCGAATAAAAAAACTCGTTTTAGACAATTCACAAAAATTATAAAAATTTCATTCTTTATTTCCTAATTTTTATAAAAAATATTTACTTCTTTTTCTTATCCTGCTAATAATTTCAATTCTAAATTTTTGCAAACTTCAATTATTTTCGTATAATTTTTAACTTAAAATTCTTCAAACATTTAAGAAAATAATTTTTAAAAGTAAAAAATAAAATTTTTTATAATGCCTAAAATTTATTTAAATTAAATTTGACGAAATTTCTAAATAATTGGAAATTTAATTTAATCTTATTAAATTATTTACGAGAATTTAATCTTTTCAAATTATTTACGAAAATTTAATTATCTTCAAAAAACTTTCGTTACAATTTTTTAAAAGACTAATTTTTCTGTAAAATTTGTTTTAATTACATTCAAAACTTGAATAATTTTTGTTGAATAAATATTTAAATTCCTGTATATTTTTCCACAAGGATTAAAATATTTGAAGTGATTTCAATTTTTACCTTTTTGAAATTTAACTATTTCTAAAAATTACAACTTTAATTCTTCTTCTGTAATTCAATCATTTTTTTTGTCGAAATTTTTAAATAAAATTATTCAAAACTTTAATCATTTTTTTAAAAAATAATATATTTTTATTTTTTAAATAAAAATTTAAATATTATTACAGTTTAACAACAATTCAAATTTTTAAGGATTTCAACTTAAAAATCTTTTGAACTTTAATTATTTCTATAAAAATTCATACTATAACTCTTCTAAAATTTAATTATTATAACTAAAATTTTAACCGAAATTAATTTTTAAAGCAATTTTAAAGTGCTACGAGAATTCAATTATTTAAATTCAAATGTAACTGATTTATTAAATAATTAAATATTTCTTAAAATTGAATTCTTATAAATATTATAAAGAATTTTATTAAAATAATTATTGAATTCTTTCAATGAATTTTAATAAAATTTTTAAGAATTGTATTTTTGGGGAAATTCATCTAAAATTGTATTAAAAGTAATTAAAATCCTGTGATTAGTTTTATTATTAGGAAAATAATTGAATTCTTGAGAAGAAATTTATTGAAATTCTTTTAAATAATTGATTTTTCGAAAAATTTAAAAAAAATGTATTTTAAATAATTAAATTGTTACAAAGAATTTTATTAAAATTTTTTAGAACAATTTTATTATTTCAACTATTGGCGAATTTAAAGTAGTGCAAATTCTCAAAAAAGAATAAAATAGTATCTTTTAATGTCACAAATCTAAACAAAAAGTATCCAAATAGTAGCAAAACGTACAAAAATAGTAAAATAGTAAAGATAGTAAAAATAGTAAAAATAGTAAAAATAGTAAAAAAGAATAGTAAAAAATAGTAAAAAAAAACGTAAAACCTACTTTTTAGTCGATGAGAGCGAAGCCTGCAAAATCTGAACTTATTGGTTCAAATACGAAATTTCAATCACAATTTGAATTGAATAAAAATGATTCAATTCAAATAATTTAAATAAATAAATATTTATTTGCTAATTGACAAATAAACCGTTATATTTAAATATCAAATAAATTTTTTTTTTTCAGTGCAATGCAAAGATGTAATGTGAAACAGTAATCCACAATAAACGTTGAACTTGATAAAAATTAATGAGGCATTGAAAAAAAGGTGAAATCGTTCAATATTATTGAAAGTGAAAACATTAATCAGCTTTCTCGTCAAAATCTTTTATAGTCATTGACACGATAGGTGTAATTATTATAAACTCAAGTCACTTGAAACCGGTATATTATGAATATATTAAATTAGCAAAAAAAAAGCAAAAATTGTTTCGAGAAATGAAAAACTTTCTTTTTGAGATGTCCCCAATATATTGCAACTATTTTATGTAACATTTTTCATCCTTTTACATAAACGTATATCATAAACTGCATATAAATATATATATAAAGATACATTTAATAGTCGCATATATAATTTCAACCATTTGGACACTTCACGATATATTATTCATATTCTTCAAGTTAATAATTACAATCGAATTTTTAAGTAAACATCGTTAAACGTAAAGAAAAATGTTTTCTTTACATATACAAGTTTACATAATGGGGGAGAAAATTTAATGAGAAAACATAAACTTTCCATTGTGTAAGATATTGTAAAAAGATGATTTATATAACTTATAATTATGATAATGTATCATTGTTATATAGATTTTGTTATATAGTTTAAACATAGGACGAAAAATAGAAGAGAAAATTTTTTTACACTCTCTTGTGGAATATTTTTTGTAGATTTAATTTAATTTTTGCAATTGTAATTCGAAAGGCTTGATTTTTTCTGTCGTTAAAAAACAATTTCTCTGATTCAAATAAACGATTGCTTGTCTGCTATTAAATAATTATATTTATAATTAATTTAATAAATATAAATATTTATTTGAATCGAAATTTTTTTTACTTATTTTAATGAAATAGTATTTAGTGCAAGTACTGAAATTATTGGTTCAAATACAATTTATTTGATGATAGACTACACTGAAAAGAAATTATTTAATTGAAAGAATCGATTGCGTGTCTATCAAATAAATATTTACCTAAATCAAATCATTTTTATTGAAATCGTATAAATTTTATTTGAACCAATAATTTTAGTATTATTTTTTCTGCTTCTTTTATTTTGTATTTTTGTTCAAAAAAATTATTTTGTATATTAAAAATAATTCTCAGCTAAGTAAATGTTTAATTTTAATTTTTTTTTCTTTTTTGTATAGTTATTGTCAAAAAGAATTGAAAGAGAAAAAAAAATTTCCTTGATTTGAACGTTTATCTAAAACTTTAGGAAAATATCGCATTAATTGACATAAATAGATATTAATTTAAATAATTTGTAGGCCAGTTTATTTTTATAGTTAGTAGGCTATCAAAAAATTAAACTTGACGACCAAAAAAACTCGTTTAATTCTAATTTAAATAATTGAATTGAATTCCAGAGAAATTTTTATTATTCGTGAAAATAATTGATTTCTTGCGAACGATTTTATTAGGATTTTTTAAAATAATTGAATTTCCAAGAAGAAATTTATTAGTGTTAAAAATAATTGAATTCCTGTGATGAATATTGTTATTTATAAAAATAAATGAATTTTGCAAATAATTTTATTAAAATGCCTGAAAATAATTGAAATTTCGGAAATAATTTATCTATTTTTAGACATAATTTAATTCTTTCCAAGAATTATTTATGTAAATAATTGAATTCTTGGGAAGAATTTTATTAAAATCTACAAGAATAATTGAATTATTTTTAAAAATTTTAATTAAAATTATATTTAAAATAATTTATTTCTTTCGAACAATTTTATTAAAATATTTGAAAATAATGATTGAATTCCTGTGAAAAATTCTAATATTTTTGTAAATAATTGAATTCTTCCAAAAAATTTTTAAAAAAAACTTTTTTTTAAATAATTGATTTTTTCGAGAAACAGAAATTAAATTTTTAAAGATAATTACATTTTTCGAGCAATTTTTGTAAAATTGTTTTAAAAATAATTGAAATCATGCGATAAATTTTATTATTTATGAAAATAATTGAATAGTTGCTAAGAATTTTATTATAATTTTAAAAAATAATTGAATTCCTGAGAACAATTTTATTGTTTACGAATATAATTGAATTATTATGAAAAAATTGTATTAAAATGTTTAAAAAGAATTGAATTTCTGTGAAAAATTTTGTTATTTTTGAAAATAATTGAATTCTTCATAAGAATTTTATAAACATTGTTTTAAATAATTAATTTTTTCGAAATATATCTAATAAATATAATGGAAATTTTTTTTAAATAATTGAATTCTTGTGTAACATTTTATCAAAATTTTTTTTAAATAAGTGAATTTTTATGAAAAATGTTATTATTAGTGAAAGCAATTGAATTATTGTGAAGAATTGTATAAAAATTTTGTTAAATAATTGATTTTTTTGAAAATTTTTTGGAAAATACTATTTTAATTATTAATTTAATTCCAGTGGGAATTTTATTATTTATGAAAATAATTGAATTTTGGATGAATTTTATCAATTTTTTTAAAAATAATTGAATTCTTTTGCGAAAAATAATATTTTATTATTATAAATAGAAAAATATTTTCCTCTTTTAAATCGTTGATCATAAGCATTATGAAAATTAGCAAGATAAATTTTTCATTGAAATAATCGATTATTTGAATCAAATAAATTATGTTCAGTGAAGTAATCAATTATTGGAATAAAATAAATTTTTTCTAGCAAAATAATAAATAATCGATTATTTGAACCAAATAAAATTAAAATTACAACCTCGATTATTAATATGGGATAATTAAAATTACCACTAGTTTAAAATATCACTGGCTAATTATTTTGATTTAAAAAATAAAAATTTTCGCTCCTTAATTGCGAGACATAATGGAATTGTTGAACCAGTTTATAATACGTTATGTATACGAAAGCAAACTGTGTTCTGAATTTGTTTTATGCAATGAGATTTAAATGAACTGGGAGAAAAAGGAAATGTCGAAGGGTCGAATGTGATTTTTCATGTTGTCAGCAATAAACAGCAGAGGCAGACAGACAATATATGTAAGAGGCTCTAGATTACAAAATCAGATCCTAGTACCTAGTCATCTGGATAGCGTCTAGTCATCAGACGATTGACGGATCAGTGAAAATAAAAGTATAATGATTGTGTAATCTGGGGAGGCTGAGATGGACCAACTTCCTGGTTCGGTTTGGCGTTCCTTTGGCCTGCCTGGGTGAAAGTGAAAACTAAATGCCAACTTGGGTCATTTAACTCCTGACCCGCTAACCCACCCTCCTCATTCCATATATCCCATCCCAATCCCAACCCATCTCATTCCACCCGTTTCGATCTCATCTCATCTGCTTCTACAACATCCACAACATCTGATATCATAAAATGGTTTTTTCTTTTTTTTCCTTTTTTTTTAATATCTAACGGAATTTTTATTTTTATTCACTTATTTAATAATTAAATTTACGCACTGGAAAACAATTTATTTGATTCGAATAACCGATTACTTGTCTATTAGCAAATAATTTTTGATCAAATAAATTTTCAATTCGTGTAAAAAATTTTTTAACTACTATTCCAATAGAATAATTTTTATTTAAATCAATTAAATGGCATTTGCTTCGAATACTGAAAATATTCAATCAAATACAACAATTAAATTGACTTGAATAAAAATTATTTGATTCAAATAAATATTTATTTGATAATAGACAAGTAATCGATTATTTAAATCAAATATCTTTTTTCATTGTAATAATTATTTATTATTGTAATATTATAATTATTATTTATCATAGTATCGCATTTTTTTTATTATAATCTACAAGTAATAATAAATAATTATATTCTAATTTTTATATAATTACATTATTTAAAAATTCAATTTTAATAATTATTTATTATAATAATTATTTACCATAATTAATAAATAATAATAAACAATAATTTTGAATTTTATTTAAATTATTGAACAATCTAAATTAAACAATCAAGGTGAATAATGTCTCGTTTGTTAGAAATGTGAAAATGTTGTAAGGAAAAGAACTTGACTTTTTCTTGTTGCACGAATAGATAAATGACAATCGATATAATAGTATTTTGATTGAGACACAATAGATTGATTGTCATCTTATGATTGAAGAATTTTTTTTTTTTTTTTTTTTTGATAAACCGTAAATCGATGGCTCGTATTTTTCAACAAATTTAGTTTTTTTAATTCATTGAATATCAAATAAGAAACAAATTTCCGTAATTGAAAATTACAATCTCGGCAAATCTTTCCCTGCGGTTCGAATTCAACTATACGTTTCATAAACGAATAAATTAGATACAGATACAAAAATATAATAATAATTAAATTAATATTAAATTAATATTATTTTAACTTATTTAATAAAATCAAATAAATATTAAGTAAATAAGTAAAAATAATAATTATTTATATCATAAAAAAGCATTTTTTTACAAAAAGGAAATATTATGTTAATATAATATTGATATAATTATTAATAAATATATTAGAAGAGCAAATAAAAATTAAATTTTGGTAGTTTAATATCTGACATTGAAAGTAAAATTTAAAAGATAAATAAATAATAAATTTTTGTTTAAAAAATAAATAAAAATCAATTTTATCTTCATTTTTTTATTAATTGTATTTATTGACATTTAAATATGAAATAAATAATAAATAATATACAATGTCTTCAATTTACTTCGCTGTAGAGTAAAAGTCATTCAATGACAGACCAGTGGAATATTAACATTACAATGGATTCAATTTTTTTTTATCTCCACCCACTATCGAAGAAAGTGAAGAAAGAAGTGATGTTAAAAAATAAATTTGCAACAATACTCGACACCTACTGACATAAAAATCCTGAACTAAATTTTTTCGATTTTTCAAATTTAATAATAATTTTTTAAATTTATTTATAAAAAACAAAAATTATCTACTGTAAATTAAATTAATAATAATATAAAAATGTTTATACTTTTGAATTTTCAACAATTTTTCTAATTATAAAGTTTCAATTTTTTAGGCTTTCGAAAAACTTTTTCTATCAATAAACTAATTAAAATTGTTCTATCGGGAAAAAATTAATAACTTAGTTTACTAATTTAGAAGAAATTTTTATTTTTCTCGTTGTAATTTAAAATTTTGAAAAAGAAAGATTAAAAACTCATATGTAAAATAGATTTAAAATTAAATTTTAATTCTAAATAAAATTTAAATACTACATGAAATTTTAATTTTTAAATCAAATTCTGGTTTAAATTAAATTGAAAAATTTTTAAATGGAAATAATGTTCAACAACACAATTTTTTTTATTGTTAGTAATTATTATTTATTAAATTTATTTATACATATAAACGGGCAGTGCCCGTTTTTTGAAGCATTTTGAAAAGCAAAAAATTAAAAATTTAAGAATTAAAAAATTGCAATTTTTCCTATAAGTTTTCAAAATAATTTTACACCTTGAAAAGTAAATTTCGTTAAGAATTTATTCAGGGATGATTTTTAATTTTTATTATCAAAAACAAAAATCTAAAAATGTAAATTAAAATTTTCAAAAAATTTTAATTTTGTTTTAACATTTTAATTAAATTTCGAAAATAATTCTACAGTCTAAAAAAGTAAAATTGACTAATAATTTATTTGGAAAAGATTTTTAATTTTTTTTCGAAAACAAAAAATTTTAATTTTTTAAATAAAAAACAATGTTATATAATTTTACAGCTTAAATGAGTAAAATTCGTTAATAATTTATTTGGAGATGATTTTCAATTTTAATTTTAAAAAGCAAAAAATTAAAAAATTAAAATTTTAAAAACATTTTTGAAAAATTGTAATTTTGTTCATATTTTTTAATAGATTTTCAAAATAACTTTCCAGCTTGAAAAAGCAAAATCATTAATAAATTATTCGGGAATGATTTTTAATTTTAAAAAGCAAAAAATTTTTTATTCAAAAATTAAAATTTTCAAAAAATTGTAATTTTGTTTATATTTTTTAATAAATTTCCAAAATAATTTCACGGATTTTGGAAAAGAAAAATTCGTTTATGATTTTTAATTTTAAAAAGGAAAAAAAATCCCTCAATAAGAAATGAAAAATAAAAATTTTACTTACCATAGCCCTCATTCTGTATCCTTTAAATTGAAACAAAGTCTCAACACAAAAAAAAAATATATACAGTACAGTACCGGTACTGCAAAAAAAAGTAGATGCAAAACGCAAAACGAAGAGATGAGTTTACAATCGACTGTGTTCTAGGTAAGGGAAAGAATTGGCCTTTTATACTGACTCTCACTTTACCCCTTCTCAACTATTCGCGAATTATGAACGCTGTTTTATATGGATTACACGTGTGCGTGTGCTCTTTCATAAAGGAACATCATTACACATCTTCCTTGGTTGCCGTTGGTAGCATCGATCATCATATTGGCTCTGATTTTGTTTAGAGAGTTCAAATTATACCTTTCCCTCATCTACTGCTCGTGCCACCAATCCAAGTTGTATCAGATCCAATTTACCCAACTGCTTCTCTTCTTTTTTTTTTTACCAATCTTCCACATATATTACACAAACACCCACTGGACCTAAAATTTATCAGAACAATAATTTTAAATGTAAATTTTTGCCAACTAATTTTCATACATCAAGATCTTTCGAAACAATATAAGTATAGAAAAAAATACTCTTACGTGATTATGAATTTGAAATTCTTGTTCCACTTTAGTTTTTGAATTCGACACACTGGAAATTGAAATATTCGTTCTGCTTTTATTTGCTGAAAAATATGGCACACATTTGAAAATTTGATTTTATAAATACGAGAAATGATCTTATAATTGTATTTAGAAGGCAAAATGAGATAAGAAACATTGGCGAACTTTCGTTCTTGCAAAGAAAGGTCAGGCACGCGGTCGTGAGACCTGAATGATGTAAAATTCGTTTTCTTCCGCGCTCGAATTTCATTGATTACCGACATTATTTTTGAACGCATGACCTTTCAAGTTCGATTTCTTCAATATCTCCCGACGTCAGCAAAACTCTATTTTTTTCCAATAATTACATTTTAGGTCTATAATTTTTCTACGTCTGTTGAATTTTCGTCTTCTTGGAAAACAATCAAAGTAGGCATTACTAATTTTCTTAGGGGAATAAAATAAAAATATATAATAGATAAAAAGGTCGTTAAAATAGGAAAACAAAAAGATCAGTGACCTTAATCAAGTCGAATCTAATTAAATTTCATAATGTTGTAAAAACGAAATGTGAGGAAGCTGCAATTACTTTCACACGGCCTCCGCAAACATTCATGGAATCTAGAAGCCAGGTAAATTCACAATCGCAAGAAGGAATGGAAGTCAAGGAGTTTGATCTGCTGACACTTTCGTTACACAGATGATTCTCCTGTGTAGGCGTTTTTATAAACATGGACCGTTTTCTTCTGATGCACTTTTCGATCATTGCCCAACCGGTTTGTTCTTGTCTTTGCGTAACATTTGGATGATTCCAAATGACCAACGACAAATAAATTCTGTGACCTACTTTTTTCAAATCCATTGATTTGTTTTTTAATTACCAAGGTCGAAAAAGAAATAAAAAACTGATTGAATTTTGTTATACAGATAAGTTACCTTTTATTGGACAAAAAAACTACTAATAAAGAGACAGAGAATGGCGAGGAGTTAATTCTATAAACACAAATTCATTTATCCCCGAAGTAAAATTTTTTCAAAAATTTCCTTAACAATCCTTTCATTGACTTGAAAAATCGCGATTTTACAATTCTTTGTTTTTTTTTCCTTCCAAATTAATGAAAAAAAGAAAATCACGAAAACTATCATTATTATAGTCATATACGCAAAATCTCATAAACAAAAATTTCGAGATTTGTTGTTAATTATTATTTTTTTTTTTTTCCTAATTACAATTTGAATTTACTTCAAGCCAATCACTTAAAATCGCAAAAAGGATAATTAAAAAATATATACTGAACTAAATCAAAAACGTACCATCTCAAGCCTAAAGATTCGAGATCAAGGCCTTACAATGGAAAGAAATAGAACAGAATAACGAAGGAGAAACGCAGCGCCAGACATTTTCCTAATAGACTAATACTTACATCAGGTACGCGGTTGCGATATCCGCACCGAATAAAAATCGCTCGAAGCAAACCAATGCCCTAATTATAATATCTGGGCAAACAAACTGTACAAGGAATCCCTTATATTCTACTCAATTTTACATTATTCATTTTTTTTTTTTCTTTTTTTTTACTATTAATAGGTTAAAAATACAAAATCCATTCATGCTAGTCGTGCCTCACAATTCACTCATACACACAATAGCTTTTTTAAAAGTAATAGTTATTTTACTTAGTTACTGTACTGTAAATGAACGGTAAGTTATGGTTAGTTACTTCGTTACTTGAACTAGTGATGTAACTGCAAGTGCGTTTACGCTAACAATAAGACAAATGGTATGTACAGTTGATGAGGTGTGCTTCGGGATCTAAAACATGGAGTGATAGAAGAGATTTTGACGCGCGTTTGCCATCCTCAGTTATCCTTTATTTAGTCTCCTTCATTTTCTGAACCCTCCTGTCCTTTTCTGTAGTTAAACATTTCCTGGAAAATAAAAAGAGAGAACATTTTTTTTTTTTAGTTTTATATTTATCGGCAAAAAAAAAGGGATAATAAATTGTTTGATGATTATCATTTCAAGCGTGAAAATTTACCTTGTCATATCGATCTTTATCTTGTTCTGCCATCTCAGCGTATTTGGATTTATCTTCAGCACTGCAATCTGCCCATTTTTTGCCTAAGGCTTTTGCAATATCTCCTACTGTATATGAGGGATTTTTTGACTTTACTTCCGCACGCTCATCTTTGCAGAACCAAAAGAATGCCGACCTTAAAAAAAAAATTTGTTTTCGTTTAGAAATTTATACAAAAAAAACTTTAAATTAAAAATTTTTTTAGAATTCTTAATGTCTGTATTAGAACGTTCATGATAGAAAATTTAAATATAACATACAAAATTAAATTAAATTTAAATAAAAATAATTCAAATACGCAAAAGTTCAAAAATTAAATTTAGCTTAAAATAAAATCGATTTGAATTTAAAATTAATCGAATAGATATTTCAGCTTCAGTTGAGATAAGAAAACAATTATACTTTATATTTCATGAATTATTAATTTTAAATTATTAAATGATTTACAACAATTTTTATGAAATAAAATTAAAATCTTCTATTTAATTCTAAACGAAAGTTTTATAAAAATTTTATTTAATCATTAAAAATTTATTTTAAAAATAAAATTTTTATTTAATAAAAAGAAAATTTATTTAAAAAATAAAAATTTTATTCTTTGTCTTTACTAAATAAAATTGCAATTTTCTATTTAAGTCAAAACGAAATTTTATAAAAAATTTATTTAATCATTAAAAATTTATTATTATTATTTTTTATCTTTATTAAATAAAATTGAAATTTTTTATTTAATTCAAAAATATAATTTTTGTTTAATCAATAAAAATTTTATTCTTTATTTCTATTAATTAAACTTGAAAATATCTATTTAATTAAAAAAAAGAATTTTTATTTAATCAATAAAATTTTTTTTTTTAAATCATTAAAAATTTATTTAAATAAAAAAATTTTATTCTTCATCTTTATTAAATAAAATTGAAATTCTTAATTCTTTTTTTCATTTTTATTAAATAAAAATTAACAGTTTCTATTTAATTCAAAACAAAATTTTTATTTAATGAATAAAAATTTTATTGTTTAAAAAAATTTTTATTTCATCAACAATAACAAATACTTAGTTAAAAAGTAATTAAATAAAATTGTTTAATTCCAATGCAATAAATTAATCTTATCTATAATAATAAACAAATGTAAAATTAGATAAACATTTAGTTGAACGTAAATTGAATAATAAAACACAACAGTTAGTTACACAAAAATTATCAAACAAATTAGAAAAAATTAAATACTGTGTTTAAATTAAATTTTAATTAAAACAAAAAATCAATTTAAATTAAGTACAATATAATTATTTTATTCCTTAAAATAAAATAAAATTACTTCTTCACTATGATTCACGAATAAAATAACTGAAATTCCAAAAAAAAAAAAAAAAAAAAACGCGAACAAAGAAAAAAAAAAGATGGAAAATATAAGAAAGCAAAGTTTTTTGTGTGGAATGAATACTACCCGACTAACAAAATCTTTCCCGCCATAAACCAACCGGAAGTATGCAATCTACACAACAGACAACGCTTTTCCTATAGAAATAAGTATGACGGGTTGCATATTCACTACACAAGCCTAACAGCATTCCATAATAATAACTGATAAATTATCAATAAAAATGGAAATAAAATGCACTTAAAAAAATGAATGTACAATAATGAAAGATATGCGCAATAAAGAGAGAGAATTTTCAACAAAGTAATGGAGTTATATAGATACATCTGGAGATACTTACAATGGTCGTTTTGGCGCGTTTGGGTCCTTAACGCGTTTTTTGCCAACGCCCCTCCTTTTTTCGGTTGCTGATTTCGGCATTTTGTTAAAAATTTGAAGTGTTCTTTGTGACGTAAATGCTTGAAAAGAAAAAAAAACAAATTTTCATTATAATGACATATTTCACTAACAATGCCTAATAAATGACGCGACGCTTAGGGCCAGTGATCAAAAAAGGAAAAATTTTCAAAGTCAAACAATATTTCTTTATGTATTAATACATTTTTCACTGAAAAAACGTGAAAAATAAATTTACGGCAAAAATGAAGAAATTCCACGTACTACACTGAAATCTCGCCATTTTCTGATAATTCGACTCTTTTATGGTTTCTTGTTTACACTTTTCCAAGCAAATATAAAGAACTCACATATTTTTCACCAAATACAAAGAAAACTTTGAAAAAATTATAAAATCAAGTTTATGAATTATTGGATTACAATAAACGAAGCGAAATATTATAGATTTTAACCGTGGAAACGAATAAATGTTGCAATTCTACTTAACGATTTTAAACCTAACCTATAAAATGTCAATTTTAGAGATAAACGGGTTGAGAAAGAATAACGAATATATTCTATATTTAAAAACAGTTAGATGCTTCAACAGTATACAATAATATTATATTTTATAACTTTAATAACACAGGATGCTACTTTTAAGAGAATTCCAAAAAACTTACCGTTACAACCGGTGGTCAAGCTTCTCTACGTTTGATGCGTTTGGAACAACTGCAGGAATAGAACTAACCTTACCTGCGTCAGCCTCATACACTTCAAAGTTCAGGCATGTAGAGTGCAGCACCTTTACTTCCTCTTTCATTGAAAATTAATCAAAGTCTACTTGTTTAAATATTTTACGTTCAATTTTAACAGAAGAAATTATGTAACCATTTTTTAATAATTTTTACCATCTAAATTTTTGTTAATAATTATTAACTTTAATGTTAAAGTGAAATTTTAATTCTCGGGCCCCCCATTGTCATGCTACATTCCTGACGTTTCAAGTTTCAGTGCGTGCGCAACCTTTTTAAAATTTAAATCGTTTGAGTGAATTTAAACAATAATGTTTTATGGATTATTTTCAATAATTTTCAAAAATTGTATAAAGTCTATTTTAACGGTAACTACTTTTTCTATGCAGTTTTCAATTCTTATAATAGTTGGTGTTTTAAAAAGTGTTTGAAAAAATGCAAAATTGCGTGGTCACGAGTTTTTGAGGTTAGTTTTATCTTTTATGATATATTTTTTTATTATAGTAATATTCGATATGTTATTAATTTAATTTAATTTTTTTGAAAATTTATTTATTTCAATTTTTTTGTGTTAGTTATTTTTTTCCCAAAAGTTTTGTTAATATTTGCTTTGGGGTAAAATAAGTTTTGGATGTATGGTCAGTTTACGTTTCCAATATCCTTATAATGGGTTTTTAAGAATAGAACAATAGTGATATAAAAGTATGACGTACTTTCGGTAAAATCATTAGAGTTATTACAATTTGGGATGATTTAGAAGTCCTTGCAGACTTTCATATACCTGTGAATTGATCCTTTTTGAATGTAAGGATAAGTGAACCTTTAGAAATTTACTTTCGTATATTCAATAGAATTTCCAGTTGCTACCTCTAAGATTTGGGTTCTAACTTTTATTTCGTTACCTATGCATTGTTGTTTCGTAGGTATATCTCAAACCGTATTTATGTTTATTATATGTTATTTCAGTCTTTTAAAATATGCATCGTTCACTACAGTATTAGTTGAAAGTATTGAAAATGTATCTTTACTTGACGAAATTTTTGAAATTTACAAAAATTATTAAATTATAATAATAATAATTATAAATTTCTAATTTTTGTAAATTTATAAGCAAAAATTTCTTATTAAAAAAAATCGTAATTTTCGTACAGTACAAAATTTAGAAATTTTTTAATTTTTAATTTTATTTAAAAAAAAAATCATTTTTTCTGAATACAAAATTTTATTAATAAAATAACAGACGAAATTTGTATGAAATAATCTCACGACTTGGCAGGAAATTCGTTCAAATGACACAAGGACTTAATATTACCGTATCGCATTACAAACGAACAATAAGAAATAGCAAGAGATTCTCATTTGATTCTTATTAAATGATATTAAACTCATCCTAGATTGATTAAAATTATTTTCAATCATTTTGAAATTAGAAAACTTTGTTTTAAATGTTTCATAACAAAAATTTTATTTCTTTCATTTATACAATATATACAATAGATTATTTATCTCTTCTCCGGAGCAGTTGATTTCGTGTTTTTCAATTCGATCCACAAGCTGTAAAATAAATTTTCAATTCTCAATAAATCATTGCAATGATAGGGAAAATTTAATTTTCTTTTTAATTAGAAATAAAAGGTAAAAATAAAAATACCTAAGATTAAAAATAATAAGTTTGAAAGTTTCGTTTTTGTAATTTAGAAACAAATTAACAGAAATATAATTAAAAACTAATTTAGAATTTTTTATTTATAAATAACTTACCAATGCAAGGGCAACACGGTGACGGAAAACATGTTGGAGTATTTTGGTCTGAAAAATAATTTAATTGTAATATAAATTTACGTATTGATTTTCCTAAAGTTCTGGACGTTCAAATAGAACGAGAATTCTTGTCTATTTAAATATGTTTGAAAATTGACTAAATGATATGGAAAATAATATAAATTATTATAAATTTTTATTTAGTTTAGAGTTAATTTTTTTCTATTATAGAAAATAATTTTTTTAATAAAATATACAAATTAAATAAAGTAACAATATAATCTTGTCGTTCATTTGAAGGAGATTCAAAACTTTAGAAACACATTTGATCGTAGATATATTATTTTTAATTATAATATATCAAATATTCAGACTTAATTTTCTTATTGAATTTTTACTCTTAGAAAATTTTTTCACTAACTTTCACAAGAATTTTGCTGAGGGCATGGCGGTGAAGAGGGAGAACGAGGGACAAATTTTCCTGGCGGAATGTAGCTGTAAAATAAAATTTTAAACTTTAAAAATAGTAAATTAATAAATACAGACCTCGGAAAATTCGATTTTTCGACTGTTTTTGAAAAGGTGACTTTTTTTCGATTTATTTTTAAAAAATGTGACTTTTTCGACTTTTGTTCCAAATATTGCAATAACAAAATACTGCCTTTGGGTATTAAATGAAAATTACTTGGAATTTTATAGTATAAAAAATAACTGTAGTCAAATATTTCTAGATTTATTTTTGATTAATTTTTCTTTATTATAATTAAATTTTGAAAATATATATTTAAAAAGTTTTTAAATAAATGAAATTTTGTAAAATTTTATTAAAAGAATAATTGATTTTTTTGAAGTGTATATGTAATTCAAATTTTTGGAAATCAATTATTGAAAAATTTTAATTGCAAATTTCTAAAATAGTTGAATTCTTAAAAATTATAATGAAAAAACAAATTGAAAATTAGTTTTGAAAAAACTAGAAATTATTTCAAAAAACTAATTCTTAGAATTTTTTTATTTCAATTTTTTCAAATACAATTCTTTAAATATTTTCAAAATTTTTTCAAATTCGATTCTTATTCAATATTTTCAATTGCATATTTCCAAAAATTAAAAATATGTACTAAAAATAATTACATGGAAATTTTTTTAAATATCTAATTTTTTCGAATTATTATTGAAATTTTGAACAAAAAAATAATTATTTTCAAAATTTTTAATTAAAATTCATCAAAAAACAGATTAGTTTTATAAATTGTCCAACAATTCATTCAAGAAATTCCATTATTTTTGAAAAATAACATTATAATCATGTAGAAAAAGTGGAAATTAAACTTTAAAAAAAATGTACTTTTATGATTCAAATTTTGGAAAAATCATGTATTTTCATATTTGCAATTGAAATTTACCAAAAACTTGATTATATTTTTTAATATTTTCCAAAAATTATTTAAAAAATTTCAATTATTGTCAAGAAATTTTCCTAAATTTAAATTATTTGGAAATTTTTTATATGTATGATTATTTAAAAATAAATTATCATTCAAAAATTGTTTTAAAATATTAAAAAAAAAAAAATTTTAAGAATTGTTTTATTATAATTTTTTAAAATTTAATTATTTTCATATCTTTGTTTGAATATTTTCAATATTCAATAATTCAGCTTATTAACTTTATAAAGAGAAATCTTGAAGCCTTGCAGTTGCAATTATTATAGAAAATGGATTTTTTGTATTTAAATAATTATTGAATTCTCGAAAAACTTTCGGAAAATTATTAAAAATAATTGAAGTTGAAATTTTTGAAATTATTTAAATTCCTTTGGAAAAATGAAAAGAAGTATTTAAATTCTTTTCTTTTAAACAAAATTATTGAAGTTTTGAATAATTGAATTTAGAAATTAGTGAAAGCTCAAAGAAAAGCAACATAGTTTTTCTAAGGATATCAAATTGAGACAATAAATGTATCTCTCAATTTGATATCCTTAGAAAAAATTGAGAAAATAAAATTTTTGTGACAATACAAAAATAAACGATTTTTTCGACTTTTTTTGAATCTTCAATCGAGTAAAGTGACTTTTTTAACGCCTTTAAAGTCGATCCGAGGCCTGTAAATAGTAAATCGGTAAATTAATAAATAGTAAATTCATAATTTACAATAATAGAAAATTTTCAGTAATTTCTATCAGTGCAATTCGATTGTCTTATCAATCAAATAAAAATATTACAAATTACCAGCAATTTTGCTTCAGTACCTTAAATTATACGTTGTATTTTCTTCCAAAGGTGTCGTAGGTTTTTGATAAGAATTTTTACCAGACCACGGCATATCCACTTTGTCAGCAGGTTCTAATGGTTGATAACTGAGACGCATTGTCGTCTCAGCACTGAATGGTACATCGCACGGTTGATATGCTCGTATAGGTTTAAAAGAAACGTTCGATTCCAAAGACTTGAAATTATTCGGAATATATGAGAGTCTATTTGTTGTGCAACCTGCAATAAATAAAATATACATTATTAAAATAATAACTCGTGATAAAAATTCATGAAATTAAATTATTCATAAAGTTTTTATTTTCTTTTTTTTCATTTTTTGTAATATGTATCTGTTGAGGAGACAAATTAAACACCCACTTGAAATGATGATTTCCGAGAAGTATTATTGCAATAACGCGTTGATCGCGACTATTGATAAAAAATTAAATGCCATATAGAAAAAAAAGATCAAAGAAAAAAGCACCACAAAGGAAAGGAAATGATTAATTCATATTTGTTGTCAAGAAGGATGAATTTCTCATTTTTATTGTGTATTTTGAAAGAGAAAAGGATTGATGCGCGATGAATAATTAGGCAAAACTTGAATGCACCGCCGTGATAAACAATGTCATGTGGGAGCGTTAGAATTTTCGCAACAATTGCGTATAAAGAATTCTGTGGGAATCTATTTAAATATATATCTTTTTCTTAATATTATAATAACTATTATTATAAATTGTTAATTTTTTTTTTTTGCAAAATCTTTGCTAATGCGCGTCTCTTCATTTTTTCGATTTTTTTAATAATTAGATTAGCTTATTAAAATGAATATTTATTTTATTTATTTAAAAGCATTCGTGATTCAGTCATTTAGGATTATTTTTAACATTTGGAAAAAATTATTTTCTTTATCTGGACAAGGATTACTCAAGAGAGTCATTTATCTTAATAATAAAATTTTCGAATTACATATCTTCTTCTTATGTGGGTTAATGATCGGAGTATTAAAGAGTGTATAAATTCTGAGCAATGTAAAAGTGAGTAATCCGGAGGCAATGATCTTTTAGCCGCGAAATGGCTATAATAGTAAAAAGTTATTTTAATTGCCCTATTGCGGGAAATCGTGAGCCAAGGAGAAAAACAATCTCAATTTTCTTCTTCTTTTTCTTCTATTTCTTCTACTTCTATATTATGTATGTAAATCATATATTTATCTTATGCTGGTTAATCCTCGGGATTTTTATATTCATTGCAATGCAAACACTTACACTCGAGTGGTAGTGGTGAGAATGTGAGATTGTCCTCGGGTCGAAAACCAAAGCCGGGAACATTGCATTTCCACGTGTAATCGTGTTTTTGTGTCGTTACGTCCTGCAATGGTCCTTTACCAAGCAAATCTCGTCGACATGGCACAACTGGTGCTTCCGGTTTGACGCACCAATTCCCTAAGTAGCTCAACTAAATAGGAAAAAAAGAAAGAATGAAAATAATGAATTTTATTATTTTTTTTTGTTAGACGAAGCATTTTTAGACGAATCGTGTGTAATTTTATATTTTATGTAGATTAATGCCTAAAAGAGAAAAAACGGAAAATAACAAAAAAGTTTTAATTTCCGTTTTTTAAGACTTCGTTTCAGACGAAGCACTTTTATACAATTTTTACGTATTTAATGCCTGTCGTTAAGTAATAATTATGTTCGGAAATATTGATTCTTATTTATTTTATTATAGAGACGGTATAATTTAGAAGTAGCTAAAGTTCACAACGATTGAGAAAAATTTTTATTCCTACAGGAAAATAATACATTTTTTGCTTTAAATTTTTTTCTGCACGGAAAAAATATTTCCTCTTCAACAGCGACAATTTTCTCTATAGAATAGCGAAAGTTTTAACTGAAACATCTAAAAGTCTCGCTAATATAGTCAGAGTTGCCACAGGTCAGGGAATTCAGGAAAAAGTCAGGAAAAGTAAAATTGGTCAGGGAATTCAGGGAAAAGTCAGGGAAACTAAAATTTGTCAGGGAAATCAGGAAAAAGTCAAAAATTTTTAGTAAAAGTAGTGGAAAAATAGAATTCTTAAAATTCATGAGAAAACTGAATTTTAATGTTTTTTTTTTTTGTTCGCCTTGTTAACTATGAAGTTAACACGAATTTTAATATAAAACCTTCAATTTTTTCTATTTCTGACAATAATTTCTTTTTAAATAACTTAATTTTTCAAGAACTATCATAAAATTATGACTTATAAATTATTTAATGAATAATTTTTACAATTTTCATAAATACTAGATTGATAGTAGAATTTTAGTTGAAAATACTAAAAAAAAAAATTGAATTTTGGAAAAGTTACAAATGATTCCAGAAATTCAATTATTTTCAAAAGTTATAAAATTTTCACAGGAATTCAATTATTTAAAATACAAAATTTCATAGAATTTTTCAAAAAATATCAATTATTTAAAAAGATTTTTATAAAATTCGTCGCAAGAATTCAATTATTTAAAAAAATTTAACAAAGTTCTTTTCAAGAATTCAATTATTTTTATAAATAATAAAATTCTTCACCGAAATTCAATTATTTTTATAAACTTGAATAAAATTCGTTGCAAGAATTCAATTATTTATATAAATAATAAAATTCTTCACAGAAATTCATTTATTTTTAAAAACTTGAATAAAATTCGTTGGAAGAATTAAATTATTTTCAATAGTAATAAAATTCTTCGCAGAAATTCAATTATTGTTGAAAAATTAAAAAAAAATTCTTGTTAAAATTTCAAGTATCTTTATAAATAATAAAATTCTTCTGCGAAATTCGATTAATTTAAAATAATTTTAATTATTTTCATAAATAATAAAACTGATCGCACGATTTTAATTATTTTTGATACAATATTTTTAAATATAAATATTTTTAAAATATTTTTAAAAATTTGCTGATAAAATTTTTTATGAGAATTCAATTTTAACAAACATTGAATTATTCAATAAATTATTTATTTTTTAATTTAAATAATTGAATTCTTCTAGAATTTTTTTTAATAAAAATTGATTTAAAAATGAATTACCGAATAATCGATTTATTATTTATGAAAATAATTGAATTATTGCAACGAATTTTATTATATTTTTTTTAAATAATTAAATTTTTTTGAGAAATGTTATTACTTGTAAAAATAATTGAATTCTTGCGAAGGATTTGATTAAGATTTTTGTAAATAATTAACTTTGAAAAATCTATTTTTTCTTCTAAATTATATTCCAAAAAGTTCTAAACGTTCAAAAATGAAGAAAATTTGTTTCTTCTTCAATTTAAAAATTTTATGACAATTTTGCGTCATGTATCCAAACAAAATTTATTATAAAGTTTCTAAATGTTAAATTTCAGAATAATTTTTATTACAATCAGTCATTTTTGAAAATATTTTGAAATAAAAAATTGTTTTAAAAATATTTCATTCATTTGAACGTTCAAAAAAATATTATGTTCCTAAAATTTCGAACGTTCAACTGACAATATTCCTTTTATTCTTTTAATTTGTTTATTTCTACAATCAATTTATTTAGTATACTAAAAATAATTAATTATTAACTAAGTAAATGTTTAATTTTAATTATTTTTCTTCTTTAGATAGTAATTTCGAAAAAAAGGAAGCAGATAAATTTCGTTCAAAATTGTAATGAAATGAAAATTTTTTGATCACTGAATCATTGATTATATCAAAAAAATTAATTGTCAAGTTTTTAAATGTTAAGTTACGGTTTTCATTTTTATTACAATGAATAATTAATAAAAATTATTGTAGTGGAGAATATTTTCTTCATTTGAACGTTTAAAACTTGTGGAGAATAAAATCGTTGATTATAAACGTTCTGAACTTCACTGAATTTAAAAAGTAGACTTGTAAATTCAATTATTTATAAATTTTCTAACTTTAATTGAATAACAGAATTAAATAAATAAAAAAATGTGTGAATGAAGAAAATTCGTAAAAATGTAAATTAGCAATTAGAGAATTAAACATAGAAGATAAAATTTAAGAATATACTCTGTTTGTGGTGTCAAGGGAGAGTGGGCAACGTGAGAAAATAATGTTTTCCGGTTGCTTTATCAGATCCGCTTTGTCTCCACCGCATCCAAAGAAACTTAATTTGTAAGTTGTGTTGTCGTCAAAACAACAGGAGGCATTAAATAAATTTTTCGCATTCTTCATTGTAAATGGTTTTCGAGGTTTTTCACAATTCGGCCAATAACTCAATTTGTACGTTGTACAATCGTCCAAAGGCGTTACTGGTGGATGATATTGTCTTTTTAAGTTCCACGGTTGCTCCTCCTGTGAAATTATTCATTTTTTAGAAATTTGAGACTCGATTAGACATTTGGGGCTTAATTTTCAAAGTTATTTGACAATTAATTCGTTTTTTCAATTATTTGATAATTTTCAAAGTTATTTACCAATTAATTAGTTTTTTAAAAGTTATTTGATAATTTTAAAAATTAATTGATAATTTTTAAAATTATTTGTTAATTAATTTTCAATCTTATTTAAATAATTGTCAATAAATACCTTCACTGGCACTTGATTGGGCCAGTAAC
Organism: Leptopilina heterotoma; assembly: GCF_015476425.1. NCBI lineage: Eukaryota > Metazoa > Arthropoda > Insecta > Hymenoptera > Figitidae > Leptopilina > Leptopilina heterotoma. The sequence goes on from NW_025111110.1 coordinate 385,503, forward strand.
TTAATTTGTAAGTGGTGCAACCATCAAGTGGTACATCAGATTTTTCGTACTTTTCAATTGGCTTGAAGGACTGAACAGGTTCGCGACAATTGGAAGGATAGTAACTTAATTTGTACGTCGTGTCGTCTGTAAAGAAAATTTTCGAATTTTATTTCCCTTCTTTTAATTGAATGAGGAAAAATTTGAATTATACTGATTTTTTTGATTCATTTGTGGAATTTAATTTTGTTTACCTGACATTGACACACAAGGAGAATACAAATTGTTTCTTTCTTTTATCGACGTAATTTTTGGTGTCGATTTCCAGGTGAAATCATGTTTTTGAGTAGTCACATCTTGTATTGGTCCTCTCTTAAATAATTCTTTGTCACATGGCGTAATTTTGGGTTCTGGTCGAACGCACCAATTTCCGAGATAGCTTAACTGCAGAATCATTGAAAATAATTAGGAAATTATTGGCAAAAATTAGAAAATTATTGAAAATAATTCGGAAATTATTAAAAATAATTAGGAAAATACTGGAAATAATTAAAAATTTGTATAAAAATCCTCATTTGATTTAAAATTGAGATAAATCTTGTCCACTTTTTTTAATTATTTACCTTGTGAGTTGTTTCGTCAGACAATGGTCCATCTCCGATCGTTAAACAATCTTCAGGACTATAAGGTACTGCTCGAGATGCTGGACCATCCCAAAATGATAATTTGTAGGTTGTATTGTCTTCCATTGCAGTGTTTGGTTTCCAATAGTACTAAAAATTTTTTATTTCGATAATTTTATTAGAAAAGAAATTATTCAGTTGTCGAATTCGTGAAATTAAAAATTTCCAAGACAGTAATTCTGTATATAGTCTAAAAAAAATGTCTCACCCTGACTGGAGCGAAGGATTTTGCAGGTTCCGGTTGAACGTATTCCTGTAAAAAAATAAAGAATATAAATTTTCGTTGAATTGATTTTAAAGACTTTTAAAATAATTTGACTTACCAAACATTTTGGCTCTGGAGAACAGCAGCAACAACAATTACAACCAGACTCGTGTCCCAACTAAAAAAAAAGTTAAATTAGAAAACATAAATTATTAAAAAAAATTAGCAGATAAAAAAATTTTCTTAATCGATACGAAAATAACTGCAATTGAGAATTTATTCTTACCCGAATTTTATTTCTTGCTTCTATAATTGACGGTGGCCTCTCGGGTTTGAGACTGTAAAAACAAAGACAAAAATTAATAATTTACTAAAAAGTTAATTATTAGAGGAGGAAGGAAATTAAAATTTAAATCGAATGTGACAGTAAAAATTAACCTTGACAAATAATTTAATTAAGGAATAAAGTTTACTCACGGTTCCGCTGGACAAATCTGCATGATTTTGAAAAAAGAATAGAATTAGAACTGAAAAGGAAAATTGAATTAAAAATCTAAAAATTTTGACAAATATTGTGACAGAAAACCGGTAGCTAAAAACAGTAGACAATCGAAAGTTTAAAGTTAAATTTGCCAAATATAAAATTTCATTTTCAGTCATTTTTTATCAAAGTCTGAAGAATTACAATTTTAATAACATTTTTAACTTCATTTTTGAATAATAATTAATGATAGAGTAGACTAAATCTTTAAAAATTTTCTTAAAATTATAAATACATAGTTAAAAATAATTACGAACTTGAAATTCACAACGTGAACAAACGGAAGATTTTATATTTATTTTTTAATTAACAATAAATAATTGTCTATTTATTAAAAACAATATTCGAACTCTTTACACAAATTCTTTTCATTGATCAGCGTTGTGGACTTTAACTTCGTAAAAAATGATAATTATCTGTAGAAAAATTTTATTGTTTTGAAAAATAGTTTACAACGATTGTTTTTTTCGAATGATATGTAAAAAACACAGTATTACAATGAACTCTCACACACAATTACACTTTCTATGAACAAATATTCTTCATTCTGAAGACTTATAATACAATATGTACATAAACGTAAAAATAGACACTTAAACACCTAATTCCGAATAATTTAGAAAATGAACTCTCTCAATAGTTCTCGAAAAAGAATAAATTAACAACAAACAACAAATTTTTAAGTTTTCACCATGCACTACAATTATTTAAAAAAAAAAAGAATGTAACTTGTCAAAAATTACATTATAACCGAGTATTAAACTTTAGTCACCGAGAACTATAAATAGTATTATTAAATACTATTTATAAATTATATTTCTAAATTATAAATAGTATATTGCAAATGACTTAACTGAAATAAAGGACAATAAACGTTCACATTTACACGTTTCCGGTATTACAGTTATAAATAAATAATGACGTAGAAATAATAAATACAACTACCACTTTCGATTTTGTCATATTCAATTCACACAAAAATAAATTGTAATTTAGAGCATCATCACGATACTAAAAATAAGAAAGAAGAAAATAATCTTTGACGTCAATAATAAGTTTTTTGATGACTCTCTTTGAGATTGTTTAAATGAGACTTTAAAAAGTGGTAGTAATCGAACGCTTTTGGCATTTAAGCTAAAGTGAGGCCGAACTTTTGCGTAATTTGTGGAGAATGTGTTGTCGCTACAGCGAGCAACAGTGGCAAGTCCGCAGCATCCATATCCAAAGAATTTGTTAGATTATTTACGTTTATGTCATACGGATCTACAGTCAGCAACATTTCGGCCAATGTTTCACTTCGTAACCACATTTCTCTTAGTCGACTTTCCAAAAGTTGGATACACTGCAAAAAAACATTAAATTTAATCGTTTTATTAAAAATGAAATTATTTATTTTATGTTCCTAAAGTTCTGAATCTTCAAATAAATGAAATTTATTTCTTCTTCAAATTAAAATTTTATTACAATAATTTTACGTCACGTACAAAATTTCATTTTGTTATTCCCATAATTTCCAGACAAAATTTTGACTTTTTCCCTGACTCTAAAGAATATTTTGATTCATTTTAAAATTGATTTAAATTAGATTTTGAAATTCAATTATTTTCTAGAAATTTTAACTAATCTTCTTCTCTAAATCAATTATTTTTTAATAATAATTAATCGTTTCGATTAAATATCATAAACTTAACTTTCAAGAAAAAAAATTACATAAAAATTTCCCCAAAACTACACACTTCTTCAAAATTTTCAAATCAAACATTTTAATTCAATTATTTCAATTCAAAATTTAAATTTTAAACGTCTTAAAATTCAATTATTTATAAAAGTTGTAAACGCAACTCATATAAAATTCAATTATTTTGGAATTTTTAAGTAAAATTATCCCTTAAATTTTAATTAATTTTAGTTATTTATGAAAGTAATTATGTAATTTATGAAAATATTTTCATCACTTTTGTTCTAATAAATTTAAATTTTTACTAATTCAGATTTATTATTTACATAAAACTTTATTATAATTTATGAAAACTATTAAAAACTTTAGAATATAATAAATTCTTTCAAGGAATTTAATTAAAATTATACTACAGTTACTAATTGAATTCTTCTAAAGAATTTTATCAAAATTTTTGGAAATATTTGAATTTTTTCAAGGAATTTTATTAAAGTGTTTAAAAATAATTAGATTCTATAACAAAATTATATTAAAAACAATTAAATTTCTTCAAAGAATGTTATAATTATGAAAATAATTAAATTCTTGCGATAAATTTTAAAATAAAATTCTTCAAAATAATTGGATTATTTCCAAGAATTTCATTAAATTTTTTTAAAATAAATTAAAAAAAGAAATCTTTTAAATTTAATTAAAAATGTATTGAAAATAATGAAATTTTAATAAGAAATCAAAATTTTTAATAATTTGTAAAAATGCAAATTTTATTGTTTCACTTTTTTTTTTATTTTGAGGAATTGAATTAAATTTTTACCGAAAAGAATTGAATTCTTCTAAAGAATTTTATCAAAATTTTTGTAAATAATTGAATTTTTTCAAGGAATTTTATTAAAGTGTATAAAAATAATTAGACTCTATAACAAAATTATATTAAAATTTTTTTAAAAATAATTAAATTCCTCCAAAGAATGTTATACTTATGAAAATAATTTAATTCTTGCGACAAATTTCAATACAATTCTTGAAAATAATTAGATTATTTCTAACAATTTCATTAAAATTTTTTTAAATAAATTAAAAAAGAAATTTTTTAAATTTAATTAAAAATGTATTGAAAATAATGAAATTCTAATAAGGAATCTAAATATTTAATAATTTGTAAAAATGCAAAGTTTATTGTTTCGAAGAAAATTTAAATACTTTTGAGGAATTTAATTAAATTTGGACTAAGAATAATTGAATTCTTGTAAAGAATTTTATCAAAATTTCTGAAATTGTAATTGAATTCTTTCAAGGAATTTTATTACAGTTTAAAAAATAATTGAATTTCGTTGAGAAAATTTATTAAAATTCTATTGAATTTTGTCGACAAAATTTATTAAAATAACTAGCCAAACTATCCGCGCGCAAGCGCGCGGGAATGTTGTATGGGGCTGCTTATTTTAAACAATTTAAAAAATTTTAAAGAAATAATTATTATAACCTAACAAAGAGATTAAACTAACTAAAATTCAAATAATTTCACTCAATGGTCTCAATTTAAATAGAATTTACATTACTAGACTTAAACTATGGCTAGAACAATTACAATTAGTATCTGGGTCATATGTTGCATTGCTTATTTTATAAAGCCATTTTAAATTAAATACTTTTTAAAGAAATAATAATTATTACACACTGAAAAAAGTTTTACTTGAAATAGCGATAAGTTTCTCTAGAATAACGAAAGTATTAATTGAAGCACTAAATAATTTCGCTACTAAAGTGAAATCTGTAGTTCATCCAGCTAAATATTTTTTGCCGTGCATAACGAAAAAAGAATTAAATTAACATCAAATTTTCTACATTCAAAAAAAAGAATTCAAATAGAAATTAATCATTTTACAACTTAACCAAATTCACCCCAGAAATCACTGAATTCGATAATTTAGAAGAAAGTCAGACAAAAGCAGGGTTCCTACAGAATCTGGAAATCATGGAAATCATGGAAATGGTATGGAATTTTTAAAAGGCTTCTGGAAATCAGGGAAATCATGGAAAAGGCCTGTAATTTTTAAAAAATTCTAAATTTTTTCAGTTTTCCATTTTTTCTCTTGAATAAAAATTCAAATAATAATAAAGCTAAATGGTATAAAAGAGAAACAAAATGTTGAATTTTAATAAATTCAATTTTTCGGATTTTTGATAATTTTTAATAATTTTTTATTTTTTTCCAAAGAGTCGAGACAATTTAATAAGTAAAGTATTTTCCAAAAGCACAAAAATAATGAAGCTAAATCCCATAAAAAAAAAGAAAAAATGTTGAATTTTAAGAAAATCGTATTTTTGAATTTTTTCGAATTTTTGATAATTTTAGATTTTTTACCAAAGAGTCGAGACAATTTAATAAGTAAAGTATTTTCCAAAAGCACAAAAATAATGAAGCTAAATCCCGTAAAAGAGAAGAAAAAATGTTATATTTTAAGAAAATCGGATTTTTGAATTTTTGATAATTTTCGATAATTTTAGATTTGTTACCAAAGAGTCGAGACAATTTAATAAGTAAAGTATTTTCCAAAAGCACAAAAATAATGAAGCTAAATCCCATAAACAGAAGAAAAAATGTTGAATTTTAAAAAAAACGGATTTTTGAATTTTTTCGAATTTTTGATAATTTTAGATTTTTTACTAAAGAGTCGAACTATTAAATAAGTGAAGTATTTTCCAAAAGCACAAAAATAATAAAGCTAAATCCCATAAAAGAGAGGAAAAAATGTTGAATTTTAAGAAAATCGGATTTTTGAATTTTTTCGAATTTTTGATAATTTTAGATTTTTTACTAAAGAGTTGAGACAATTTAATAAGTAAAGTATTTTCCAAAAGCACAAAAATAATGAAGCTAAATCCTATAAAAGAGAGGAAAAAATGTTGAATTTTAAGAAATTCGGATTTTTTGAATTTTTGATAATTTCGATAATTTCACATTTTTTACCAAAGAGTCGAGACAATTTAATAAGTAAAGTATTTTCCAAAAGCACAAAAATAATGAAGCTAAATCCTATAAAAAAGAGGAAAAAATGTTGAATTTTAAAAAATTCGGATTTTTGAATTTTTGATAATTTTCGATAATTTTAGATTTTTTACCAAAGAGTCGAGACTATTAAATAAGTAAAGTATTTTTCAAAAGCACAAAAATAATGAAGCTAAATCCCATAAAAGAGAAGAAAAAATGTTCAATTTTAAAAATCGGATTTTTGAATTTTTTCGAATTTTTGATAATTTTAGATTTTTTACTAAAGAGTCGAGACAATTTAATAAGTAAAGTATTTTCCAAAAGCACGAAAATAATGAAGCTAAATCCCATAAAAGAGAGGAAAAAATGTTGAATTTTAAGAAAATCGGATTTTTGAATTTTTTCGAATTTTTGATAATTTTTGATTTTTTACCAAAGAGTCGAGACTATTAAATAAGTAAAGTATTTTCCAAAAGCACAAAAATAACGAAGCTAAATTCTATAAAAGAGAGGAAAAAATGTTGAAATTTAAGAAATTCGGATTTTTGAATTTTTGATAATTTCCGATAATTTTAGATTTTTTACCAAAGAGTCGAGACAATTTAATAAGTAAAGTATTTTCCACATCAAAAAGTTTGACATTAAAAAATATATAAAAAATGCCAATACTTAACCCACAAAATTAATTTTTCAAAACAAACAAATGAATGCAGATAATTTGCTAACGGAAAGGAAACTTACGATTATTATAATGTATGTATATATGTATATGTATATTTCTATTTTCTATCAAAACGTATAAAAAACAAAAGAACAACTATAACTAACTTCAAGTGTGGACAGAGATCCGGAAATCTGGAATCACGACGATTATTATATATAATAATAATAATAATTGTATTGAATTTCTTCGAGAAAATTTATTAAAATTGTATCATTGAATTCCTCCGAAGAATTTTATTAATATTTTAGAAGATAATAAAGAATAATAATTATCTAATTAGTTAATAAGTTGATTGTTTTAAATTTTGAGTCTGAAATCATTCGAAAATTGAAGTTAGCATTTGAAAATTAAAAAGTAGTATAATACATGATTAAACTTTATCCAAATAAATATTTAAAACATAAATATTGCACAATTGGAATTTAAAAAAAAGTGATTAAACTTACATCTTCCGCGGAGTGGTATTTTTTCCAAATATAAGAGAAACCTTCCAACATATTGGCGACGAGTCGAGACATTCCTATCGGTAACGGAGGATTCTGAGGAAGGGAATTATTGGATAAAAGTCCAACCTGCCAAGTATCGAGATCAGCTAAAATGCAGAGAGATTCAGCCACTGGTTGATCGACCGATGGGAATCGGGCATTAATTTCTATTTCCTCTCTCATGGGTTGCCACCAATTCCTCGCTTGATCCTCGCTCTCATCCTTCTCGTCTTTGTATTTTCTTCGAGATTTCTTCTTCTTCTTTATCATACCCTGCATCACCAATCCCCAGGTGTATCCCGAGTCGCAAATATCGGGAGGCAATTTCTTTTTGTCATTGTGTACAACCCTTCGGCTCATCAATGAACTCGTGAATCCCACATTTTCCGCGATTCGTTTTTTTATTGGAATTTGATTTGAACGCGGCATTGGCAATTCAATGACATTATTCGCTTCCATTAGGGCCTCGAAACTATTTAGATCAGGTAGTGCAAACATTCCCTCATTTGAACCTGAATTTGCACACGAACGAAGTACATCGGTGGCGTTCGTTGGCGTTTCGAGATGTAATTTATCGTTCTCGTAATTTTGCTTCGATGCTTTATTTCTCCTTCGACATTTGAGACAACTTAGTGAATCATTGGAAGAAGCAGCTTCGGATGAGAGTTGCATATTTTTTGAAGATTCGGGAAAATTTCTTTGGATAATTTTACGAAGAACACCTTCGGGAAGATCGGCTGAAGTACTTGGCACTTTTGTGAATGTAAAGGCACATTGACAATTACATCGGGGACGTAATCGAGATTTGAGGGGTTTCTCTTCATCGCCCAGGGTAAAAAATACTTGGGTCTCTTGTCTTTGGCTTGGAAAGTCAATGCTTAACGGTAGGGTGTAGGAATCTCCTAAATCCTCGGAATTGAGTTTTCTCATTTCACTTAAACGATCCCAGGTGAGTGTATCGAGTTTTGCTTCCATGAAAGCGTCGTCTACTTCGTCGTTGAATTTCTTTTCCAACTCCTGTAAAGCACTCTCTCGATACATACTTTGATCTTTTCGAATTTCATGGGGGGAAGTTTCGCTGACAATGATTTTCACTTTACTCGCCGTTGTGTTACTCTTCATTTCAGTCTCATCCTTCCAATGTGTATCGAACTCGAGTTTCGAATGAATTCCATTTAAGGAATCAAGATTCTTTAGTAGAGTGCTACTTCTTTTCAATTTTGGTGCATTATTCTCGGATATTTTAACCTGATTACTCTCGTAAATTTCGCCTTCATCTAAATCAGACTTTTTTAATTCGACTCTCCTTTTGGAAATTTTTCGTACTTTAGAATTATTGGAAATTGTCTCAATATTTCGTTTTGATAATGTGGGACGATGTCTATTTAATTGTTCCAATAGAACAATTGCCTCTTGAACGTCTTGCTGTGATTTACATCGACGCTCGTATTCCTTTTTCACAATTCCACTTCGAATGAAATATGTTAGAAATATTAATATTGAATTTATAGTTTCCACTTTGTCAGAATCTCCAGCGATTACAGTGTGAACGACTTTTACTGGATTCCCTAAGGCACCGTATAAGTCTCCAAGTTGTGCCCACAAGGGATTACAGGGAAACTGCTTTCGCAATTTTTCCACCTATTAAAAAGATAAGTTTATTTTTGAAAAAAAATTCAATTCTGGTTTTATTTTTAGAAACAATTGATATAAATTCTCAACTTTTTAATTCAATTTACTGAAATAATTGTAATTTGTTCGTAAGAAAATTGAGGGGAAAAAATTACTATTTACCGTTTCTCGATTAAATCCAGATGAAACTGTATGAACCCAACCGAGATGATGGGTTAAAACGGCAGTCACTAACGTGCTTAAGAAGCTAAAAAATCAATTTCAGTAAATATGCGAAAGAGAATTACAATTTGAGAGCAATTTACAAACTCTAATTTTATCAATGTTTAAACAAATTTACAAAATTAAATCACAGGGTTGCCGCAAAAATTTGATTTTTCCTGATTTACAGACAAAATCTTGACTTTTTCCCTGCCCCTAAAGAATATTCTGAATCACTCTAAAAATTATTAGATAATCAAAAAAATATTCTATTACATTTACTTACAAATTTCTTCAAAAGTAAATCAATTCCAAAATTATTTCAAATTCAAACATTTTAAAATTCAATAAACTGATAAAAATATTATTGTAAAACATGAAGAACTGGATCACTCCGAATCTTCGACTCGGAGTAATCGATTTCTTCATGTTTTTATAATAAATTAAAGATAACCCAGTGAATTAATAATAAAATAAAATTAATTCTACGCATAATTGTTAGTTAAAAGTGCGAAAAATTCTGATTTTCAAAGATTTGAATTCGAAACCTTTTCAAAATTTAATTATTTTTAAATATTCCCCCCCTAATGCTTTTAATATTTAATTATTATCTAAAATTTTAACTGAAATTATTCATTTTTAAATCAATTTTTATTAGAAAGTTCTACGAGAATTCAATTATTTAAATACAAAGATAAATAATTTATTCAATAATTGAATGTTTCTTAGAATTTATTTTTTACGAAGAATTTTATTAACAACTTTTGAAACTAATTCATTTCTTTTAAGGAATTTAATGAAAATTTTACTGAAGTTTATCAAATTAAAGAATTTTATAACAATTTTTGAAAATAAATGAAAACTTTATGAAGAATTTTATTAAAATTTTTTTAAACAATTGAATTCCTGAGAAGAATTTAAATAATAATTTATGAAAATAATTGAATTCATGCGAAGAATTTCGATTAAATTTCGTTTAAATAATTGAAATTTTGCCAAGAATATTCTTAAAATTTCTGACAATAATTTAATTCTTGAGAAGATTTTCGCTATCTATTTATAAAAAAAGATAATTTAATTCTTAACAGGAATGTTTAAAAAATTTTGAAAATAATTTAATTTTCGGAAAGTATTTTATTAGTTTTCAAAAGAATTGAATTCTTATGATAAATGTTTATATTTATCGAAATAATTGAATTTTGGAAAAGAGTTTTATTAAAATTTCTTAAAATAATTGATTTTATGTGGAAAACTTTGTTGTTTATCAAGATAATTGGATTCTTTTGCAGAATTATTACTTAAAAATTTTTGAAAATAATTAATTTCCTGGAGACGAATGAAAAGTTATTTATCAAAATAATTGAATTATTAGTCTCCAAAATTCAATTATTATCTAAAAGTTTTACTGAAATAAATTTTTATTAGAAAATTCTACGAGAATTCAATTATTTAAATAAAAACAGATAATTTGTTGAATAATTGAATATTTCTTAAAATAAATCTAAAATAAATAAATAAATAAATCTTATACATAATTTTATCAACAAATTTTTAAAAAATTAAATTCTTTCTTCGACGAATTTTAATACCATTTTTAAGAATAATTACATTTTTCGAGGAATTTGATTAGAATTGTATTGAAAAGTAATTGAAATTCTATCAAAATTGCTTTTAAATGCAATGAATTTTATTAAAATGTTTGAAAATAATTGAATTTTATTACTTTTGAAAAAAATTGAATTCTTGTGATGAATACTATTATTTATGAAAATTATTGAATTCTTGTAATGAATACTATTATTTTTGAAAACTATTGAATTTTGCAATGAATTTTATTAAAATTCCTGAAAATAATTTAATTTTGTCGAAAAATGTTGCTGTTCATTTATAAAGATAATTGAAATGTTGACGACAATTTTTAAAGATTTTTTGAAAGGAATTGAATTTCTGCGAAGAATTTTATTAATTTTGAAAATAATTGAATTCTTGCGATGAATATTGTTATTTATGAAAATAATTTAATTTTATTAAAATTCCTGAATAAAATTAAAGTTTGTCGAAGAATTTTGATATTTATAAAGATAATTGAAATGCTGACGAGAACTTTTTAAAAATTTTGGAAAATAATTAAATTTCTGGGAAGAATTTTAATATTTATTAAGATTGCGTTAAATTAAATTATTGTGAGAGATAGAAAAGATTTAAGGTTTTTTAGAATTCGTGGTAATTTCATAATTTATGAGTCAGATACTAAAATTGAGAATTTTGTTGTAAATTCTAAACATTTAATTTTTTCCAATACTTTTAATAAAATTCCCTGACTTTTCCCTGATTACCCGGACCAATTCTACTTTCCCCGATTTTTCCCTGAATTCTCTGATTTTCCTGACCTGTGGCAACCCTGTAAATTTGCGAATTTAATTTTATCTTTTTTATCTATATATATTTATTATTTTTAACTATTTATTATTTATGTATATTTTTATACATTATTCATACATTATTTATATATGTGACCCTCTACGTCAAAAGGGAAGCGTGGAGCGTCACATATTGTATTAAAATCAAAAATATAAAATTATTTTTAACTTTCTACTTCGAGAGTATGTAATAATGTTTAGTAATTGTTAAATTTGTTGTTGCTTACAACTTGGTTGATTTCGTGTCGAAATTGTCGAGTAATCTGCACATTTCTTTGAGACCATTGTGTATTATGTTGATTCTCTCGTCTTTCGGGAATGTCGTGTTCAGCATAGTGTCATGCCACAGTAAAGGTGTTGTTGAGTCAGAGGAATTCATAAGAAAACGTAATAACCAAATTGTGCAACAAGACGATGCTCTTTGTAGACGTATTGTCAGTTCATTTCCTTTGTCATTGTTTTGACCTTTATTTGAGCCAGCACATGACAGACGTAATCGATTCAACATTCCTTCGAGAAAAGCTGCATGTTCCAATAGTTTAGATTCCATTTCCCTATGAATAACAGAAAGAAAAAGTGTGAGATTTCGAAAATAAATTATTTTAACCATTAGGCAATATTTACTTATAAGGAATAATTTCTCTAGTATTTTTCTGTAGTAATTTAGCAAATTCGGAAAGAATTAAAAGAAAGAAGCAAATTCAAAAGAATTCAGTTTTAATTTAATGAAACATTGCTCACTGTTCATGCCCTCGTGTAAGTCTTATCAACAACGCTAAACCAAGTCTGGTCTTGTGTCGGCGAACATTTTTCTCTTGTTCATTAGAATTTTCGTTGTAATGCGTAAACAAATAGTCGGACTCAGGGGGACTTAGGGATGTCGAAATGGCTCGAATCCATCTTCTTCGAAGGCTAGTCAGACTGCTGCCTTTCCCCGAAAAGTTGCTTTCTAGTGAATGTGAACCTGAAATTAAAAATTGAAATTATTACAAAATCAGTATTATCGTATATTAATATTTAAAATATCTATTTTTAAAATATTTCATTTTTAATTCATATTTATTTTTAAATATTTCATTTTTAGTGAATATTTATTTTTAAATATTTTATTTTTAGTAAATATTTATTTTTAAACGGACATTTATTCGTCTTCAATGAACTTACTGCCGTGAGGAAGAGAAATGTCTATGTCCCAACCACTTCCGGTGCTTGAACACGTAGAACTTTTTCTAATATTCGGACTGAGACTGTTCGCCGACAAATTTCCGGAACTAGGTCGTGAATCTATAAAACACAAGATTCAATAATTATAATCATAATTTGATCGTGAAAATTATATTTAATGAACCGATATTCAAAATTATGTTTGTCATCTTGGAATTTTTTACTTTCTAATTTTTCTTACCTTGTGTTCTTACACTTCCACTACTCGAGTTAGACTCCGGATTATATCCAATGCGTTCGTCCGATTGTTTTTCACTGAGAAAAATTGTTAAATTCAAATTTAATTAGCAAATTAGTAATTGAATTTTCTACGTAACAATAAAAATTAATTTTTTTCGTTACCTTTTCCGACACACACTGTGTTCGGATGCTGGGAAGACTTTTGTACTCATAATACATGGCGGAGAATTTATTGCGTGAATCTAAACAAAGTTGAAATTTGTAAATTCAAATTATTGGATTTTTGCTTTAATTTTAATAGTTTTTTGCTTTTAATATTAAAGAATAAAATTTTATTTTTTAACTGAAATAAAATCAAATTTTACCTTAAAAGACGGTCCTCTGTAAGTCATAGCAACAGTGCCGAAAACCATCTCGCTCAGTAAATTTACATCCTCATATGCTAATTTCTTTTGCTGCTGCATTAAAAAAATCATATTTTTAATTAGAGACAAATGAATGTTAATTAATGCTGTAATAATTTATAAATATAAATGATTTATAAGGTTTTTAAAGCGAAATAAATACCTCGCCAATGCCATTTATTATTTCTGCTGGTGGTTTGCATTTTTTCTCCTTTTCACTTTTGAATAAAGAACAAAACGAAGAGTTTTTCGGCTGCGATTTTTCCACTGCTAAAGAATCAAAAAGTAGTTTTCTTCCACGCCATTCACACTCCCGAAATAATAATATTCGCACTTGGTCCGTTCCAAAGTTCAAAGATTCCCTGTAAAATATAATTTCTTAATTTAAATTCTATATTTTATTTTTATAATTAAAATAACGTTTGCATCATGATTATAGAAATATGTTAATTGTTTTTCAAAACTCATCCCAAGTATTAAAATCAAATATTTTGAAATAAATTATTTTAAATAAATAATTCAAATAGTATCGATTCTTAAAATTTTCGAAAGTAGATTTTTTTCTTTAGCTGTTACAAAAATTCAATTCTGAAAAAAAAACAAAACAAATAATTGTTAAAACAAGTAGTTTGTTGAGTTGTTTGAAATTTTGAATACTCATAAACAAATTGTTACAGTGTTTATCTCTTTAATTACTCATTTTTACCCAATCATCTCATTAATTATTATTTTTTTATTGATAAAAAGTGCCTAAATTAAAAAATAAAAATCGATACATAAAAAATCATTTGGTTTCTTTTTTAAAAGGTGGATTTTGAAAACAATTGTAAATTTTCTATTAAAAGAAAATCGTTCTCATTTGATTCTTTAAAATTAGAATGGAATTTTTTATTTTAAACCGTTTCGTTGATTATATCAACAGGTTTTACGACGTTAGGTTAGAATTGCCAGGAATTGCATTGATGAATGGCGTCCCCCTCCTACAACTTTCTTTGCTTTACTAATATATGTATACAACTGCATATTTATTTCACATATTGCAGTTTTTCTCGATGAATTATTTGTTAATTTTTTCTTTTAAATTATAAAGGCAATAAAAATACTAATATTATTAGACAAAATATGTTAAAAAGGGTGAATTTTATTAACTCGAAAGGTTAGAATAAAAAAAAATGCATAAAATGCATCTTATTTGAGAAGCATTTTAAAAAAATGGGGAATATGGTTCTAATCCGGGTTAATTCTTACCTCTTATTCGTCTGAATTTCAATATTTAATGGCGTATTACTTTCAGTAGCATTCTGTTTGGTGAAATCGTTTTTTGACGAGAACAACTTTGTGATAAAAGACATTATAAGTCAATAAAAACGGGGGAAAGTATAATGCATTCCCAGTTGAACTCGGATTTACTCACTATCACTCACTTATAAAACTCCATCGTATATATTCAGGAGTTGTAACATGACTGTAAATAAATGGTAAATAAAGTCACGTGCGGTGAAGTCATATGATTTCATGAGGTATTGTTTCTTCAGATGACAGATAATTACACGCTATTAAGATAAACTTATCTTTATCACCCAATTGATAAAACAGTGTCGGTAATTTTCTACTTTATCGGCGTATTTATTTAAAAAAAGAAAGCGGGAAATTTTCAAATAATTTGAAATCAAACAATATTTTTAATTAAAATTTTAGAAAATCAAGAAACTGGTAATTAGAGTTTAAAAAATTCTTGAAAATGAAAATAAGGATTGTAAGAAATTTTATTTATCTTCAAATTATTACGTTTTGATGGTTAAATATTTATTTTTGAAGAAATAAAAATTTCGAGTTGTCGACTGCAACCAGTCATACAATGCAGTTTGTAGGAATCATCTTCAAACAGAATTATTGAACATGAATTAAATTTGAATTAACTAATAGATAAATGAAGAAAAATAGAACTAAATAGAAATAAATAAAAATAAATAAAAATAAATAAAAATAAATTGAAATAAAATAAAAAATTGCAATAAATAAAATAAAAGGAGACGAAAAAAAGAGAAAAATTCCAATAAATAATGATTTTTTAAAAAACGAAGGTTTTATTTGAGTGGAGATTTAATTGAAAATAATAAATAATTATATTAACTATATTTTCAATTAAATGGAAGTTTGAAAACTATCGCTTAAAAATTTAATAACAATTGTCAAATTTAATTTGATAATTTAACGAAATTTAAGAATTTTTTTTTGTAATTAACAAACTAATTTATTTAGTTCATTGTCGGGGCTTCTTTGTAAAGGAACGTCATCATCGACATTTCTTCGTATTTTATCAGCTAGTAAAAATCGATGAATATACTCGGTGTCCTCTGTTGAATCAGTATCACTTGAAATCTCGAAAGCCTTTTTTATATAATTTTTACTTTCAACCGACATATACACCGGAAATTTAATATTAAAATCAATCAACAAATCTCCCCGTTCTTTAGGATTGTTGACAATTGGTAAACCCTCGCCTGTTATTTGTTTTTGATAATTAGGCCTAAATCAAAGAAATTGAAAAATAAATTAAATTTGATAAATGTCAATGTTAATTAATGCCTAAAGTAATTATTTATTTATTATAGATTTTTTATTTATTATAAAAAAAATTAAAATATTGAATTAAATATCAATTAAAATTACTAAATTGTTAATTAATTTATTTCTTTGAATTTTTACAGTGATAGTTTTACTGTAAATCAATTTACAGTAATTTTACTGCAAAATCATTTTCAGTAATTTTACTGCAAAATAATTTTTAGTAACTTTACTGTAAAATATTTTATTGTAATTTTGCTGCAAACAAATTTACAGTAAAATAATAATTAAAAATAATAAAAGTAAAATAATAATAATAATTTTACTGTAAAATAATATTTGCAGTAATTTTGCTGCAAAATAATTTACAGTAATTTTGCTAAAAAATAATTTACAGTAATTTTGCTAAAAAATAATTTACAGTAATTTTGCTAAAAAATAATTTACAGTAATTTTGCTGAAAAATAATTTACAGTAATTTTACTGTAAAATAATTTATAGTAATTTAACTGCAAAATAATATTTAAATACTAATTTTACTGTAAAATAATTTACATTAATTTCACTGTAAAATAATTTACATCAATTTTACTAAAAATAATTTACAGTAATTCTACTGTTAAATAATTTTCAGTACTTTTACTGGAAAATAATTTATAGTAAATTTTACTGAGAAATAATTTTTAGTACTTTTACTGTAAAATAATTTATAGTAAATTTAATTGGGAAATAATTTACATTCGTTTTACTGTAAAATATAATATTTATTGTAATTTTACTGGAAGACAATTTACAAGTAATTCAATTCTAATAATAATTGTAATTAATTGAATATTTAATTTGAAAATTATTAAGATCGACTTACGTAATTACTGATGTAATTGGAACCCTTAAAATTCGGTCATCGATTGTATGAACTGTGACTGTCAATCCAGTCAGAGCCTCCCGCAAAAAAACATTAACAGTCATAATAAGATTATTTCCATCTCTCTTAAATATTTCGTGTGGACGATCCTCGGTAATGAAAATTATGTCAGCTAAATTACATAAATACTTGTTTCATAAACATTTCTATTATTACATATCTTTTCAATTTTTTTTTTGAAAGCATTTTATTTTTACATTTTCTTCCAATTTTCTTTGAAAAAAATGTCTATAAATATTTTTTTTGTATTTTCTTTGAAAAAATTTATTTTATTTTTTCATTTTATGTATAAATAAATTATTATTTAATAATTAGATGAAAATTACTATTTATAACAATGGAAATAAAATTATTTTAATCAAAGTTAATAACCAATTACTTGTCTAAATAAATATCTACTTGGCTATAAAAATACCAAATATTTACTTCCATCAAATAAATAAATTGTATTTGAACCAATAATTTCAGTATTTGAAGCAAGACCATTTAACTAACTTTATAAAAATTATTTGTTAGAATTTTCTTTTTTTTAAATTTTTTATATATTTTTACATTTAAAAATTAATTTAATTCAAAATTTACTTATTGAATCTCTTCAATGAATAATAATTTACAAATAATAATTTTTTTTGAAAATTAAAAAAGGAAGATACAGAAAATTTTGTACCAGGAATTTTCGTTGGTCCTTGATCTCCCTGTTCTGGAAAAGCAATTTTAGTCCCAGATGGTAATCCGGGTTTGATGTGTATTGTAAGAATTTTTTCCTTTAACTCAGTGGTCGCTTTATCTTCGCCAACCAAGACATGTCTTTGTATTTTCATTTTCTTCAAACCACCGAAAAATATCTACAATTTTTTTTATTTAATACGAGAGAGGAGAAAGTAAACATTTTTCCACATTTGTTTACATTTATCTGGAGAAAAATGTTTTCCACAAAAAAAACTAGAAATAAATAATTGAAATAAATTAAATATCAATAAATAATTGAATCTTATACGAAATACTATATTTTGGAAAAATTTAATACAGTCGAACCTGTCGGAATGGAACTTTTAAAAAAAAATTTTGCATTCATCTAGAATTATTTTCGAGAATATTATAAAAATATAAAATCAAATTAGTTGTTTATTTATTTATATTCAAAATATACATTTGAAAAAAATTCTTTTAAAAATCTTTTACTGTAATAAAAAAAATCGAGTTGCATTCCGACAGGTTTTACTGTAAATAAATAATCACAACCTCGGATAAAGTCAGTGATAGAGGTTTTATTATAGGTTCTTCTTTACTCTTAATTTCACATTCTTCAGGTTTTTCCAAAGATTTTACGGGTTTCTTCGGTATGTCTAATAAATCTGCATAAGGACTCGTCGTTCCGAAAAATTCCCTTTTAATGCAAAAATTGTTATCAATAATTCTCTTTATTTAAATTACAAAAAATCATATTCCATAGAAAATTAATTATTTATATTCAGTAGAATATGGATTTTTTATTTTCTTTCCTTTTATATTCAATAGAATATAATTTTTTTATTTTCATTTCTTTTATAATCAGTATATAATATAAATTTTTTTTATTTTACTTTTTTTATATCCAATAGATTATGAATTTTTTAAATTAATAAGAAACTTATTTTTTCATTTTTTAAAGTTACTCTCTTCTCTAAATTTAAATTAGTAAAAATGTTTAATAATTTGAATTAGTGACCGACTTTTTGCTTTTGAATTGGGACATCGAATAAATTAGTAGATAAATTACTATTTATTAGTGAATTACTTTTTTGCTTTTGAATTACTAAATTTAACTAATATATAGTAATTTCTACCAATTTATTAGTAAAATTTACTAATTCAAAACCAAAAAGTCAATTACTGATTCTACTTAGTAAACATTTTTATTTATTCAAATTTAAAGATTATAATATTCCTTTTTTTTATTAATTTAATTTATTAATTTATTATTTATAATAAACGCAATAGTAAATTAACAAACAATATTAATTACAATAATAAAATGGAATAAAAAACAAAAGAATTGACAACAGTTTATTAATTATTAATTAATTATAGTAAATAATTATGAATTATTTCAAAAAATAGTAATAAATAATAATAAAAATAGATAAAATAATAATAAATAATTATATTTAATTAAAATACAAAAAAGGAAATTTTGTTACTATATTTAGAAAAAACAAAACCTGTATGTCTTTAAGGGTTCCCCATGAAAAGTGTAGGGTTGTATATAGCCTTCTGGTCCTGGCACACCTCCCTTTAAACCTTTCTCGCCATACTGATCATAAACTGCTCGTCTGAGAGGATCCGACAAGACGTCGTACGCTTCTGCAATCAAACCGAAAACAACCTCGACGCTTTTATCCTTTTGCCTCTCAGGATTATATTGAATGGCCAAACGTCTGAACCTGAATAGGAGGAATTTACCCACTTATTTTACGACAAAAACCAATTGCTTTCCTGATCTATATTATTATCTTCTCCGGCATTTCAAACAAGATTTCCATACACTAAAATAATTAAATTTTTAAAAATGGAAATTTTTTTTTTTTTAATTTTTTTTTTGAAAAATTTAATTAGTTATTAATATTTAATGGGATAAATATTTATTTACAAAATTTTTTATTTATGCTAAATAAATAGTATTTGGAAAATTTAATATCAATTCATATTTTTTTTAAATAAATAAATATTTAATGTAATAAATATTTATTTACAAACATTTTTATTTATCCCAATTAAGTGGTATTTACTTCAAATACTGAAATTAATAAGTTATTGGTTCAAATACCAAAATTATAGTTTTAAGATATAAAATTTATTTGCTTCAAATAAAAATTATTTGTTTCAAGTAAATATTTATTTTATAATAGACAAGTAATCGGTCATTTGAACCAAATACATTTTTTCCAGTGCGTTAATAATTATGAATAAATATAATAAATAAAATAATAAAAACCACTTGTGGGAATGTAGTCGTTTTATTATTTTACAATTTGATTATTTATTTCAATATATAAACGAGCAATAAATATAGTTAATTAATTTTTTATTTTAAAATGATAAATATTAACAGATCGATAAACAAATTAATGTAGTGAGAAAAAAATTTATTTGGTTTAAACAATGGATTATTTGTCTATTACATATTATTAAATAAATATTTATTTGTATCAAATAATTTTTAATTGAATTAATTAAATAATAATTCTCTTGTGTATTTATTTTCATATTTTATATATTTTTTTTACAAATTTATTCTAATTTATTTTTATCAATTCATTTATATTAATTGTTACTTTCAGTTTGTTTTCCTTTTTCTTTTTTTTTTTTTTTTTGTTAGATTGTTGTTATAGTTGTTATAGATTCTTTCATTTAGAATTTGGAACATTTTGGAAAATTCTAGCAGAAATTTTGTATAATCAAAAAGTTTGCCAATTTTTAATTTTGTAATTTTTATTCTTATTTTCTTTATTCTTATTTATATTTCTTTATACTAATAATAAATAAAAATAATAATTTATTATGAATTTTTAAATTATTTTAAATAATAATAATCTATATTAATAATCGTTGTATTCCAGTAAATCTGTTCGCAGTTTGATGTTAGTTGTTGATTTCTTTTTTGTTTCCTAACTTATTTTAATTTTTAATATTTTTCTCTTTAAATATTTTCAATTTTTAAAATTAATGTATTAAAAATCATTGAATTCCTGCAAAGAATCTTATCAAAAAATTTCAAGAGAATAATTAAATTCCTTTGAACTATTTTTTTATTTATGAAAATAATTGAATTCGCGCGATGAATTTTATTAAAATTTTAAAAAATCCTAATTAAATTCTTTTGAAGAATTTTTTTGAATTTTTTAAAAGTAAAATAGAGTTTCTTTAATAATTTTAATTGAAAATTTTGAAAGCAATTGAATTTTATGAAGAATAATTTTATTAAAATTGTGTTGAAAATAATTTTATTATTTATAAAAATAATTGAATTGTTCCGAAGAATTTATTAAAATTTTAGGAAATAAATTAATTTTATGTAAATATTTGAAAAAGAATTGAATTTTTGCAAGGAATTTTACTATTTATAAAAATAAATGAATTGATCGAAAACTTTATTAAAATTTTAGGAAAAATTGAATTGTTTTGAAGAATTTTATAGAAATATTTGAAAATAATTAAATTCTTTCGAGAAATTCAATTAAAGTTGTTTCGAAAATAATTGAATTTATTCAAATTTTTTTTACAAATATATTTAAAAATTACATTGAAAGTAATTTAATTTTCATATAGAATTTTTTTAAAAATATTTTGAGAATAATTGAATTATTTTTGAAGAATTTTAAATTCTTGTTGAAATTAAATTTTATGGAAATTTTTGAGAATAATTACATTTTTTCGTGTAATTCTATTTAAATTGGAATAAAAATATTTTAATATTCCTGCAAAGAAATTTTAATATTTATAAAAATAATTGGAATTGTTTCGAAGAATTTATTAAAATTTTAGGAAATAATTGAATTT
Source organism: Leptopilina heterotoma (assembly GCF_015476425.1). Classification (NCBI taxonomy): domain Eukaryota; kingdom Metazoa; phylum Arthropoda; class Insecta; order Hymenoptera; family Figitidae; genus Leptopilina; species Leptopilina heterotoma. The sequence continues at coordinate 406,883 of NW_025111110.1, forward strand.
TATGGAAATATTTGAATTCTGATGAGGAATTCAATTAAAATTGTTTTGAGAATAATTGAGTTCTTGTAAATAATTTTACTATTTATAAAAATAATTGAATTCTTTTTTTTTCAATTTAAAATTTTAAAAAATGTAAATTTAATAAAAATTAAATAATTATTATTCATTTCAATATTTATTTGATTACAATCAAGTAATCGATTTTTTTGGTTCAAATAATTCTTTCCTTTTTTTTTGCATAATTTATAATAGCAAATTTAATTATTTAAATTTATTGAGTCAAATTTATTTTATTTATTTAAATTTATTGATTTAATGTTTACTTAAATCTATTATCGAAAATAATTATCAAATATATTTATATAATGATCATCACACCATCAGTAATTATCACACCTTAAGATAAAAATCTCTTATTTTCTTCAAATTATTTCTATACTCTGTCATAAGTTAATTTTTTTTTAGAAGTTGCTAATTGATTCATTTATGTTTCCGAGAATTATTAATGTATGTTTTATATTTAAAAAAATGAATGAAAGTGTTATCGACTTAATGAGTATTTTATGTTTGAAATTAGAATATCGTTTTTCTAGGCGTGTTACTAATTTCTCAAGGCACCTGAAAAATCGGTCACCAGTTTAATTAAATTCGTCTACTTGATTCGTGTCATTTTCATAATTATGGTGTAGAAAATGAAAGGCGTGTCGTTGTAATTTTTCGAATTAAGTAATTATTTACGTCTTATACTTAAATTGCGATGGATCACGAACGTTTCTTGTTATATAGATTTGTTTACGAGATTATATATAAAATTTATAATATAATTTAGAGAGCCGAGAATTTTCTGTCCTTTAGAAGATAAAATAAAAACTTCTTTCTCATTTGAAATCTATTTTTTAGTTTTTTTTAATTTTATTTACATTTTTTCTTTTTATAATTTTTTTCCTTTTTGAATTTTTCCTTTTTTTCCTATTTTTATTTTTTCCCTTTGGAATTTTTCATTTTTTTATTTTTTATTTTCCTTTTTCAATTTTTTCCTTCTTTTCAATTTTTTATTTCTCGTTTTTAAATTTAATTTCAAATTAAAAATATAATAATTAAAGTAGAAAACGAAAATTGATAATAATAATAAATTTAATTTCAGTAATCGTAACATATTTTACGATTTTCCGCACTGGTTAATTTAATTTAAAAGGCAATAATGAAAGAAAAATGTTACAAATTCCTGGAAAAATAAATAAAAAAAAAAACTCACGCTTTTTGGATATCTGCCAATTGGCAATCTCTTCTTAAATTTAAAACACCATAATAATCGATACATTTTGGACATTCGTATGAATCTTCACAATACATTTCTTCCTTTTTTTGTCACTTTATTTCTTGTTATAAATCTGGGAAAAATATTTCTCGAGAAAGAAAGAAGAAATAAATTTTAGAAAATATTTTTTGAACAGTTGGCAAGAATGACAAAGAGAGGTGAAAAATTGACAAAATTTTGAGAAGTGACGACGCCTATGATGAAGCTTTTCAATTATTTGGCGATCGTCAACTGTTTCTTCTTTTTTTCGTCGAACCACAACAGTCGTATCGTTATCGTTGGATTGCAGTTTTTGTAGTGAAAGTAGTGTTACTATTGACAACGAAAATATTTGTTAAGATTTTTAGTTTTCTTCAACAACAACCACGTTGTCTTCATCGTGAAGAAATTAATTCTCTTTGTGGAATTTAATAATGTCCATTGTGATTGTTAGATATCAGTGATTATTCGACTCGTATAAAGAATCAAATTTTGTTTTTTTTTTCTTCTGTGAAATATGGAGGCTTTTGCTCTTGTTAAGAATTTCATCACGAAAGGTGAGAAATAATTTGTGCCTTTTTTCTAATTTCGTAAATTTTTTTTTAACGAAAAAAAATATTTTCAATAATTCGTATTCGCAATTTCTACTTTTCAGATGGAATAATTTTCATTTTTTACTTTTATTTGCTAGGGATTGTCATTTTCTACCATTTTATCTGTATTGTCATTATTCATTTTTTTTATTTTGACATTATTTGTATTTTATTCTTATTTTTGTTTTATTGTTAAATTATTATTTATTATTTCTGACACTATTAAATTATTTCCTTTGAATTAAAATTAAAACGTTACAATTAAGTATTTTACGATTGATTAAATTACGAATGCAAAAATTGAGAGGGATTTTTGAGTCAATAGTTGTTTGTAATTAATTTCTATTGTATTGATTATGAATTATTATCTGATAATAATATAACGTCATATTTTTTTATTTGGCAAATATTTTTCGAAAATTCACTCTTTTGTTTTTCAACAAAAAGTCCGTTTGTCAAAAATAAAAAGGCTTTCAAAACGAATGTTTTTTTTGAAAAACGATAATAGGTTCGTCCTTTATCTAAAATTTTTAATTTTAATTATTAACGACAGTGAAGTTCACAAAAGAAAAAAAATATTTTTCGAGCGTAAAACGGTCAAAATTTTTCGATTAAAATTTTTTGTTGTTGAAATTATTGGTGAAGAAGAAATTTTTATAAAAAATTCAAATAGAAAAATAAGGAACCAAATTTTTTGCTAATATAAAAAAATTAGTAAATAAATATTAAATTTGAAAAAAAGAGTTCAAAAAGATTTTTGCTAATACAAATATTTATTTTGTATACTAAAAAATGTTATATTTTCAAGAATTTTAATATAAATTCAATTATTTTAAACAATTTTGATGAAATTTTTTTTTAAAAAATCATTATTATTCAAAATTTTTAATAAAATTCCTTAAAAAAATCAATTATTTTCAAAAATTCAAATAAAATTCTTCGAAGCAATTTAATTATTTTTATAAATTAAGAAATTCTTCGAAACAACTCAATTATTTTTATAAATTAAAAAATTCTTTGAAACAATTCAATTATTTTTATGAATAAGAAAATTCTTCCCAAGAATTAAAATATTTTTATAATTAATAAAATCCTTAAAAGGAATTCAATTATTTTCATAAATTATTTTTAATAATATTCTTTAAATTCAATTATTTTTAAATGTTTTAATAAAAATTCAATTATTTTGAATAATTCTGATAAAAAATTCTGCGAAACAATTCAATTATTTTTAAAAATTATAAAATTCTTGGCCAGAATTGAATTATTTTTGCAAATAATAAAATTCTTTTGAGAAATTCAATTATTTTAAATACAATTTTAATAAAATTTCTAGGAAAAAATTCATTTATATTCATGATAATTTTAATAAAATTTCTCTAACAGGTTCAATTATTTTTAAAAATTGTGATAAAATTTTTCTAAACAATTCACTTGTTCTCAAAAGTTTTTAATAAAATTTAAAATTCTTTGTAAATTTCAATTATTTTAAAAATTTTCAATTAAAATTATTTTTAAAAATTACAATATTTTTATTACGAAATTTAGGGAAATTCTTAAAAAAAATTTAATTATTTATCAAAATCTTTAATAAAATTGTTTAAAGGAATTAAATTTTTTATGAATAATTTTAATATAATTTAATAGGAAAGTTGTTTATTAATAATAAACAAGATTATTTTAATAACTAGAAAAAAATCCTTTATAAAATTCAATTATTTTCAAAATTTTCAGTAAAAATTATTATAAAAAAATTTCATTATTTTAAAGAACTTTTAATAAAAATCTTGGCAAGAATAATTAAATTATTTTCAAAACAATTTTATTTACATTTTCTCGAAAGAATTCAATTATTTGAAAAAATGTTGATAAAATTCTTAAAATATATTCAATTAAATTCAAATTTTTTTATAAATTCTTTACAAGAATTCAATGATTTTCAGTAAATCAAAAATTTAATTATTTCTGAAAGTAATTAAATTCTTGAATAGAATTTTATTAAAACTTTTAAAAATAATTGAATCCCTGACAAAAAATTTATTATTTCTGCAAATAATTGATTTTTTGTAAAATTTTAAAATTAAAAAATAAGTAAATTTTTTAGAAGAATTTTATGAAAATTGTATTTAAAATAATTGTTATTCTTGGGGAAAATGTACTATTTATTGATATAATTGCTATTTTCGAAGAAATCATTTAAAAATGAAATTGAATATAAGTGAAATTCTGATAAAAATTTTATTATTTATATAAAAATAATTGAATTTTTTACGAAGTTTTTTATTATTTATAAATTGATTTTTTGCAAACAATTTCATTACATTTATTGAAAATAATTGAATTCTTCATAAAATTCAATTACTTTAAAAATTTTCAGTAAAAATTATTTTAAAAAACTCGACTATTTTCAAAAATATTGAAATAAATTCTTAAAAACAATAATTCAATTATTTTAAAGAATTTTAATAAAAATTTTGCCAAGAATTAAATTATTTTTAATACAACGATTATTAATATAGATGATAAATAATAATAAAAAAGTAAAGCAAAAGCAAAATTTATAATTTGTTCTTTTATTAAAAAAATAAATTTTGAATTTCAAAAAGAAATAAATTAATTTTGTTCAGAACTTCCAGTTCTGAACGAAATTAATTTATTTCTTTTCGAAATTCAAAATTTAGTTCAGAACTTTCAGTTTGAAATTCAAACATTTTTTTCTGAAATGATTGTGATTTTTTTGTAATAATTTTTTTTTTTTTCCATTAACAGTCTCGCAGGCGAATTCAGAAACATCGGAGGAAAATACCGATTCTGATGGATCGAATACCACACCAGTGAAGAAAGCGAGAGTCAAGTGTAGGAAAAAAAATTCTCCAACGACAAATGTGATTCAATCGGATCATTTAATTGGCATTTTGAGGGAGAGAAATTCGAATGTGAAAAATGATAAGGAAACGACGACAAAACGACAGCAAATACGCATTGAACCAAAGGCAAATAAGGGACCATTTGCGAAGGAAGTTTCGCCAAATTATGTTCAAGTGCAAGTGCACCAAGAGATACCAATCGACCGCAACTACACGACAGAGTTATGCAGCAGCAATGCGCCGGGAAAACAGAAAATTCCCAGGCCAGCAAATGCCTTTATGCTCTTTGCAAATGAGTGGAGAAAAAAACTTGCCCTTAAAAATCCTAAGGAATCTAACAAGGACATCAGCGTTAGGCAAGTTTCAATTTTTTTTTCTTTTTAATATTCACTTTCAATTTTTTCCCTTTCTTTTTCTTTTGTTGGATTTTTTTGGAAATAAAATTCCAGGAGAAATTTTATTTAATCAAAAAAAATTTTGTTAGGTATTTTTTATCTTTTAGGGGAAATTTTAATTTTTATCAAAAAGTTTGTATTTTTATTTTTAAATTCCGTTAATTTTTTATACTTAAAAAAATTTGGAACTTTTTTTGGTAATAGCCGGGAGTTTAATTGGACCGGGAAAAACCGGGAATAAGCCAGAAATTTTATGCCAAACCGGGAATTTTTTTACCAAATTAAAAACAGTTTTATTATTTTAATTTGTTGTTAAAAATTCGCTTTTTATTTCAATTTTTATAAATATTTATACTGTTCTCTAAATTTGAATAAAAAAATAATTAATTTGATAGTAAAAAATCAGTCACTCATTCAAATGTAGAATTTAAATAAATTTTTAAAAAATTATCGAATTAATAAAAATTTTGTGAAATTCAACTGAAAATAATTTAATTTGTTAAAGAATTTCATTAAAAACTTTTTAACAAATCAAATTTCCAAAGTATTTTAATTTAATAATTGATAAATAATTGAATTTTATAAAGAGTCACATTCTAATACATTCATGTTTCTTAGTACGAAGATTAATTATTAAAATTTTTATAAGTTAATTTAAAAAAAAAATTGCACATTTAAAATTTATTAATAAAATTGAATTTTTGCAAAGTTTTTTTGAAAATTCTGAAAAATTAGATTTTTTGAAATTTTTTAATTTTATTGTTTCAAGATAATTGAATTTTTATAAACAAATAATTGAAAATTTTTGAAATAATTGAAATACAATTAATACAATTTTAATCGAATTCCTCGAAAAATGTAATTATTATTCTTAAAATTTTTATTAAAATTCGTCGAAAGAATTCAATTATTTCTAGAAACTGTAAAAAAAATTCTTCTCCAAAATTCAATTACTTTCAAAAATTTTAATAAAATTCTACGCAAACATTTAATTATTTTCATAAAATATAATAACATTCTTTGGAAGGATTCAATTACTTTTATAAATAGGAAAATTCTTTGCAGAAATTCAATTAGTATCAATACATTTTAATAAAATTGAATTAATCAAGTTTTCAATTATAATTATGAACAGACGAGATTATTTAAAAGAATTCAAAAAATTGTTTGTTTAATTCAATTATTTTCCAAATTTTTAATTAAAATTATTAAAAAAACATTATTTTTAAAAAATTTAAAGAAACTCGTCAAAAGAATTTAATTATTTATAGAAACTATAATAAAAATTTTAGAAGCCATTTGTAGATTTATTTATCTTCGAAATCAAATAAATTTAAATTTGATGAGAAAAATAAACATGAAATTTTGTTGAACGAAATAGTAGACACCCTGAATTTTTTCCCTGATTCTTTTTAATTTTGATTTTTTTCTTTTGATTGATTTTTTATTTGTCTTCTTTTTTTGCAATTAAGTTTAGGAAAAATTTTGTTCAATTAGAAATATTTTTCAGGTATTTTTAATTTAAAATTCTGTTGTTTTGATGAGTTAAAAAAATTTGGAACGTATTCCAATTTTTTCCCTATATATTATTTTCGATTGATTTTTATTTTTTTCTTCTATACATTTTTTTAATTAGATTCTAGGAAAAATTTTGTTTAATCAAAAATATTTTTTAAGTATTTTTATCTTGTAGAAAAAATTTTATTGAATCAAAAAATTCATTAAGTTTTTTTATTATTAAATTCTGTTAAATTTTTATGCAAAAAGAATTTAAAAAGTTTGTCTCTATTTTTTTGTATTGTTAAACTTCTTTTTAATAAAATTCCAAGAGAAATTTTATTTATAATCAAAAAGTTTGTAAGGATTTTTAATTTTTGTTAATTATTTATATACAAAACAAATTTGAAACATTTTTCAATTTATTTTCTTTTTCTTCTTAATAACTTTGATTTTTTTCTTTTGATTAATAAATTTTGTTTAATTAAAAATATTTGTTAAGTATTTTCATTTTTTAAATTTGTTCTTTCTTTATGCTAAAAGAATTTGAAACGTTTTTCAATTTTTTCTCTTTTTCTTTTTGTATTTTTAGTCTTTTTTTAAAAAAATTCTGGGAGAAACTTTATTTAATCAAAAAGTCTGTCAAGTATTTTTTTTTAATTTAAAAACATTGTGAACGATCAAATGAACGAAATACTTTTAATATAAATATTTTCAAAAATTATTGACTGCAATAAAATCAAAAATGTAAATTAGGCAATTTTAAACTTTATAAATAATTCTTTTTAAACAGAAAGTATTATTAAAATATAATTTGAATCCGGAAATAAGTGAATAGATTTCGATCATTTTGAGCGTTAAAAATTTTGGAGACATATTATCTTTAATAACAAACTAAATAAAAAATTCTTTCTGCAAGAGAATATATGTTTAGTCTTTATTTTTTACAACCGGAATTTCGAGTGGTTAATGAAATGACAAAGGAATTCCGTCGCTTTTTAAATCGTTCATATATAAATATATATATTGTGCATAAAGTATGTATACGAGATTTTCTTTGATTTAGAAGAGCTTTATTTTTCTTTGACATCATGACGATTTCAAGAAACAAGAAACCTTTGGACTTTTGAAAAACAAAAGGTCTGCAAGCTAGTGTCACTGGCACCCTTTTGTTTTTTAGAACAAGGCACAGAGAACTTTTCTTCTATTTGTTTTATAAGTCTAATAAAGAATTTTTTGACATTTTTTTTCCACTTAAAACTATTAATTAAGAAATGATTTTTCGTTACATTCTTTTAAATTCATGTACATATATGTATATTATACTGATGACAATTTTATCAATTTTATTATAGATTGGGAGTTCTTTGGAAGAATATGTCTCAAGATGTTAAGGAGAAATATTTTGCTCTTGCTCGAGAAGTTGATGCCGAACACAAGAGGAAATATCCCGGTGAGTTTTTTTTCTGCAAACATGATAATAATATTCACAGTAAAAAAAAAGTCTGACTCCGTTTACACCTTAAATTCAGCCCATGTATTTCACATAAGTCTGTCCTTGTTTAACGGGGCTGACTCCGTTTACATCTTAAATTCAGCCTCAAAAATAGGCTGAAAGTAAAACTTTTTTTTTAGTGTGTTAATAAAATTTATATATTTCTTTAATTTAAACATATAAAGGGACTACAAAATTTTCCTTTCGTACAAAATAGTTTATTTATTTATTTTTTTTAATTCTAATAATTTTATGAGCTGATAATCACCTAATTTGTTGCTGGGATGTTGCTGAACAATATCCCGAAGAATAGAAAAATTTATTTATAATTTTAAGTAGTAGGAGATCCACCCGTACGCTATAACAGACAATCAAAATTTTGGGAAGAAGATCATTTAAATTTTTATTTTCTAAATCTAATAATTTTTATTAGCTGAAAATCATTGAAATTGTTGCTAAGATGTTGCTGAACAACATCCTAAAGGATTCTATCTTATTTTATCTTTTTAGCAGATAGTCAGTCCAAAGCTTAAACTACTAGACAATATTAGACACTACTCTGCTTCCTATTTGTATTACAAATATATTTTTAGTGTAATATGTTTTCAATAAGAGGAAATGTACTTCTTTGGTGTGGATATAACTTTGCGAATAGTGTGGAGTAATCTTTTTCTATTCTACTCCCAGTAATAAATTTCAACGCTTATAGGGTTTTATGGTTCCACTGCTTTGATTCCGAAAATGTACGACTTAAAGAACTGAGTAAAATTATTCTGGCACCTTTGTTTAAATTTTAGGTTTATTTTGGACTTGAAAGTTTTCCAATCTCAACAATTTGGGATTGTTGCACTAACAAAATCATTTCAGATGCTTGTCGTGACAAGAAATAATTAGTTGCTCTCTATTTTTTCTGAAAAAGTAAACTTATCCTTTTGTGACATCTTCTTAGGAGTGGACTCCCATTCCAATTATGATAAATCTGTTTCTTTCTGGTAAAGTTTCAATCTGGATTTTAATATCATCCTTTTGGGAGTGAATTCCTATTCCAATTATAATAATAGTTCTGCTTTTTTGCATAGTGGAGTGGACTTCGTCTAATTTAAAGTTTTGAGGATAAAACTTTGAAAGACTTTTCTCACGATTTTGATGATTAGTTGCTCTCCATATTTTTTCTGAAAAAGTGTATTTCCATAATGACATCTTCTTTCGAAAGGATCCCATTCAAATTTTGATAAATGTGCTTCATCGTAGTTAAATTTCACTCCTAGTAAAGTTCAACTCATTCTTTTTTCTTTTTTCTTTGCCTCATAAACTATGAAACTACCACGAATTCTAATAAAAAACCTTCAAAATTTTTTTCTATTTCTTTTCTGACCAGAATGAATTTTTTAATATTATTTCACTTTTTCAAAAGTTTTAATGCAATTATCTTGATAAATAACAAAATTCTTTACAAAAATTCAATTGTTTTTAGAAATTTGAACGAATATCTCGTCAAGAATTCAATTATCTTTATAAAAAGCAAAATTTTTCGCCTAGAATTCAATAATTTTCAAAAATTAAAATAAAATTCTTTGCAAAATTTCAATTATTTTCAAAACTTTTTCGCAATTCAATGATTTTCAATATTTACTATTTTCATAAAATTTATCAAACAATTTAATTATTGAAAACATGTTTGATACAATTCTACGTAAACATTCAATTATTTTTATAAATTATTATTTAAATGCTTCCCAGGAATTCAATTATTTAAAAAAATTTGAATAAAATTCTTCAAAAAGTTTTCAATTATTTTCAAACATTGTTATACGAAATTCTTTAATTTGATAAATTTCAGTCAAATTTAAATGAAATTCCTTAACAGAAATTAATTATTTGCAAAAGTTGTTAATAAAATTCTTTGTAAAAATTAAATTCTAAGAAACATTCAGTTATTGAATAAATTATTTTTTTTTGTATTTAAATAATTGAATTCTCGTAGAATTTTCTAATAAAAATTGGTTTAAAAATTAATAATTTCAGTTCAAATTTTAGATAATAATTAAATATTAAAAGCTTTAGGAGGAAATATTTAGAAATAATTGAATTTTGGAGTTACAAATGATTCCAGAAATTCAATTATTTTCAAAAGTTATAAAAATTCTTCGCAGAATTTGAATGTTCGAAAATTTAAAAAAAATTCTCGTCAAAATTTCAATTATATCTTTATAAATAATAAAATTCTTCATTGAAATTCAATTATTTTTAAAAATTTTAATAAAATTTTTGGCAAAGTTTTTAAGGAATTCAATTATTTACAAAATTTTTAATAAATTTATTCGAAGTAATTCAATTATTTTCATAAGTAATAAAATTTTTACAGAAATTCAATTATTTAAAAATACAAAATTTCATATAATTTTTCGAAAAATATAAATTATTTAAAAAGATTTTTATAAAATTCGTTACTAGAATTCAATTATTTAAAAAAATTTAACAAAAAGTTATTTTCAAGAATTCAATTATTTTTATAAATAGGTAATAAAATTCTTCACCGAAATTCAATTATTTTTATAAACTTGAATAAAATTCGTTGCAATAATTTAATTATTTATATAAATAATAAAATTCTTCACAGAAATTCAATTATGTTCAAAAATTAAAAAAAATACAATTAATACAACTTTAATCGAATTCCTCGAAAAATGTAATTATTCTTAAAAATTTTATTAAAATTTGTCAAAAGAATTCAATTATTTAAAAATTTGTTTATAAAAATTCTTTACTGAGAATTCAATTTTAACAAACATTCCATGATTCAATAAATTATTTATTTCTTAATTTAAATAATTGAATTCTTCTAGAATTTTCTAATAAAAATTTATTTAAAAATGCATTACCGAATAATCGATTTATTATTATTTATAAAAAGAATTGAATTATTGCAACGAATTTTATTATATTTTTTTTTAAATAATTGGATTTTTTTGAGAAATTTTATTACTTGTAAAAATAATTGAATTCTTGCGAAGGATTTTATTAGAATTTTTGTAAATAATTCACTTTTTTTTTTGAAAAATTTTATGATAATTTAAATTAAATTACAAAACATGAAGAGGACGATTACTCCGAGTCTTCGACTCGGAGTAATCGTCCTCTTCATGTTTTGTAATAATATTCTTATATAAGTTGTTGAATTTCAAACTGGTTTGAATTTGAATGTTTTGAAGAATTTTAATTCCTACAGAAAAATAATAATGATTAAATATTTATTTAAAAAAAAAGTTGTTGATGTTTTCGAATAATTTTAATTTTAGTTTTAATAATTTTTTTTCGAATTTTTTTAAAGAAATTTATAAATAAATGTATTAGGACATTTTTCTTAGCATCTAATCATTTTTAGAGTGAATCAGAATATTCTTTTTTGTTGAGGGAAAAAGTTAAAATTTTTTCTGGAAATTAGAGAAAAACGAAATTAAATTTTTGTGGCAACCGTGGTTTAGCAATCAGACCCAAACTACAGGAATTAATCTAAATATTTAGTATAGTCGGTATTAATTTTTCGGATTTGATTTTTCTCCGCATGCGTTTTTTTTTATAAAAAAGAAGGAATCCTTTAGAGGTACATTTTCTGTGAACGAAGAAATTTGTTTTGAAAATTGTAATAATTTTTCCTCCTGTCACTCTTCAGCAGCGAAATGAAGTTTTCCTCTAGACTAAGAAGTCCATATCAATTGAAGCGAAATGTTCCACTTTTATTGGTGTGAAATTTCACTCAAACCGGATCGAAATTGCACTTGTTTCAAGTAGATTCATCACTGTGATTGAAGTATCTCAATTTTCTCTCTCTCTCTCTCTCTCTCTCTCTCTCTCTCTCTCTCTCTCTCCCTCTGTCTCTCTCTTTCTCTCTCTTGAAGAAAAGTGAAAACACTCTCGAGAGGGAAGTTAGAGAAAGACCGCATCAAGTATAGAGAGTGAAAGTAAAACGCACTCTCTTGTGTGATATACCCATGAAATGGATAATTTTTTCTGTTTTTTTTTATTTTTTGCTCAAACACGCGAATTTGTTTGAATTCATGAGACTATAGAAATTGTCAAAGGCAATGTCTCTCACGTTTCGTTCAACATTTTTAACCGCTTCACCAATGCAGACCAAAATCAATACGGGGCTCCCTATATCAGCAGCCGCACGGCTAAGGCGTGTACAAGGTAAAAGCTCGGCAGACAGCAGCAACGATTCTTTTCGAAACGTTGCTCTGTTGATTCGTCTGGCGACGCATGTTAAACCCATGATTAAATCAATATTTATAGGACCCACCGTTCAAAATTAGTTTCACATGATTAGTCTCTGTTGCAGCCTCACGAAGGCGATGAAGGGAATCGATTGGTGTAATTACGCGAAGCTTGACGCTCTCTTCTCAACTTGATGCGAGTCATCGACTCTGCGCGCGATACTGAAAACGCTATCGATCCCCCTCTCATGCAAAACTTTTCTGTTCTGCAAAAAAAAAAAAAAATCCCCTAAATTTTCTGTCCCTTTCAAAGAGAATTATAAACTAAGGTTTAAAATTACAAAATTTGGATGAAAATGAATCAATTTATTCATATACTGAAACAAGAATAAAAATTTTTATTCCTCCTTTTGGTTGTCAGGAAAAGAAATTTAATCGCGCGAGGGAAAAATATTTGCCGCATATATACGATCCTTGTTATCTAATTGTTTCTGACGTATTGAACAATAGGAAAAATCACCGTGTCGATCCGAAATTAATGGACTTGAGGATTTTCAGCAACCCTCTTTTGATACCCCTTTGCTTTCATCAAGAGCAAAATTGCCGTGTTGTCAACAGGGGTGAGAACTGATCAAAGGGGTTGCAATGAATCAGTCATTATTTCAATGAATGGTTGTATATATATGCGTGACACTCGTGCCTTTCCTGTCAAACTGTTCATCATCACAGAGATTCAATTTTTTTTCTTTTCGGGCTTTTCCATTATTCCCCGGAAAATACTTGGATTCGGTCAATTTTCGGTCTAATTCATTATTGATTGGTAAATGAAGTACTTTAAAATTTTGATTTTTGGAAATTATTCTTTGATGTTCTTTTTTAATGTTGTTTCTTGTTGTTGTTATTGAATGTTGAATGTTCTTTTTGAATTTGAATTACAGTAAAACCTTGATTAGCCGAATCTTTGTTATCTAAATATTCTCTTATCCTAACTTTTTTTTTTATCCAAACTTTTTCGACATCTTAAACTCAAAATTAAATTTTTAATGTGCAAAAACTGAAAAAATCATTTATCCATATAATTTTAAACGAAAATATTTGTAATTTCTATTATCCGAACTTTCGGTTATGCGAACCAGGTTCTGTCCGAATTAGTTCGGAAAATATCGATGTTCTACTGTAATTAAATAATTACTAAACTTAATTTTCGTTTTGGATTGAAACCTCATTTTTAATTCAAAAAATGAACTTTTAAATCTGTCGTTACAAAAATCTGAAATTTCGAATTGTACTTGAACTTTTTTTACCTTAAAAACTTTTGAATCACAATGAATTTTCAAAAAATACCTTTATAAAAATCAAGGTATTGTTTTCAAATTCATTGTGATTCAAAAGTTTATTTCAGTAAATAAAATTTAATTTAATTAAAATCATTAAATTAGAATAACTTTCTTAATGTTATTTAGTAAAATTATCTTAGAAAAGTATTTGTAATTATACAAAAAAAAAAATAAATAAAAAAATATACAATTTTAGGAAGTAATTGATTTTTCTAAGGTTATTTGAATAACATTTTTTGAAAATTTCAACTGCTGTGAAGAAATGAATGCTTAATATTTATTTAAAAAAATATTGAAGTATTAAAAGAATTTTGTTTAAAATTCTAAAATACTTTAATTAAATTTTTTATAGAGATACTTGAATTTAAAAAAAAAATTATTAAAGAATTATAAAATTGGTTGAAATTTTTGTGTAATTGATGTGAAAATAATTAAATTTATTAATGAATTTCATTGGAGATTTTTAAAACAAATTAAATGATCAAAGAATTTTAATTTGATAATAATTGGTAAATGATTGAATTTTACAAAGGGTCAAAATCCAATATATTCATGTTTATAGAAATATAATAAGTAGCAGTATTGTATTCAAATTGCATATAAAAAATCATTTAATTTCAAAAGCGTTACAATTAAACTTTTTATTAATTATTTCATTGTTATAACAAAAAAAATTTACCTTAAAATTGACGTTTCGAAAAATTTTATCTAAAATTCTGAAGAATTAAATACTTAAAATATTACAGTTCTATTTTTTTAAAGATAAATTTAAATAAATAAAATTAGGCCTTTAAAATATTTCAATTCTATTCTTTAAAGATAATTGAATGTTTATAAACAAGTAATCGAACATTTTTGAAATAATTTCAAATTTTCTAAGACTTCATTAAAAATAATTGAATTTATTTAAAATGAATTTTATTGAAATTTTTCAAAATAATCGAGAGAAGTTAACTACAGTAAATAATTTTATTTTTAAAACAGACAGACAACCTTAAAGTTTTAAAATTGAATTTTCCCTTCTAAAAATTATTTTTTCTATAATTAAGCTCCCTCTGAGTTTTTTTTTCATAAAGCTGAGGGAAAAAAATCAAAATTCTGCCTGGAAATCAGAGGAAATTCAGTGGAAGAACAAAATAAAATTTTTATGGCAACCCTAAGCCATTTACAATTTGTATTATCCGAAATTTCGGTCATCCGAACCAGAGTCTGCCCGAAGTAATTCGGATAATCGACGTCGCACTGTAATTAAAAAATAATTACTTAACTTAGTGTAATTTTCTACTGAACTTGAATTTTTAATTTGAAAATTTCAACTTTAATTTTGTGCTGACATTTTTGAAATGTAAATTACTCTTTTAGATTGAATCCATTTATATTATATTGCATATATGTTATTTCGCGGAGGTGTTTCTCCGTAAATGAATGAATTACTTTTCCATTGACTGAAATAATTAATAAACGCTCTCTCCCATTATCACATATGGATAACCACTGTGATTAGTTCTCTTCCGTGTCGATGCACACATGTGACCTCACTAACCCAATTTACCGTTTGAATCAGTCAGGTAATATCGTTTGCTGCAATAAAAAAAAAGAGAAAGAAAGAAAGAACCTTGAAAAGTGGAAAATTTCTTTTTATTCCTATCGACGAAATTGCCTATCATTGAAGGAGAATTTCGCAGAGCCAGATGCAAAAAGGATGCACTCGTCTGGAATCTGCGAGAGTCTGTAACAATATCTTGGTAACAAGGTAACATAAGCGACTCCGATCAGTAGAAGGAACATAGCGACGGTTGACAGGGTGTGACGTAGAGAGGGTGGAAAGGGGAATGGTTGAGAAAGGGAGCTTAACAGAGGGTGGAGAAGGTGGGAGAGGGAATATTCTCGCGGAGGTTGCCGGGTGAGTGACGGGGGTCGGGGACCAGAGGTATTGATTGCGACGCGACTCCACGGTTCTGCCACGCACCTTTCTCTCTCTTTCTCTTTCACACACCACTTACTCCCATCTCTCTCTCTCTCTTTTACATCAACGCCGGGAAATACTCCACGACATGTGCACCCTGCACCTGCATCGACATCCTCGCCAATACTGCTCTTCTTCCTCAACTCAACACCCTCAGAGAAAGCAAACTGTCCGGAAAAGGAGGATCTAGCAGACAAATGATACGTGAGATAGAGAGGCAGCAGGTCTTCTCTGCGATGAAAAAAGTCTCTGAAAACTCGAATCAAAAATAGAAGACGAAAACTACAACCATTGAAAATAGCAGAGAAGAAACTGAAAAACTTTCCCATTTTTTGGATCAGATTTTGAGGGGAAATTCGGTTAGAGATGTCATTGTTAGAAGAATGAATGGATTTTATTTATTCATTCGTGTCATTGTTCTGAATTACTGCTATTGAACGTATTGATATCAATTTCTGTTGGAACTATCCTGAAACAATTTGGAACTTCAACCAACTAAAGCTATTTCTATCATTTTGAATTACCATCATCTTCGAATTTCATTATCATCCGAAACTAGCATAATTACAATCTGTCACTACATCTGAAATTAATACTCCCAAGCTGAACTGTTGCAGTGAAAAGAAGAACTAATCTCCGAACATGAACTATTACAGCAAAAAGCGGAAATTAATACTCCGAACCTAGACTAGACCTAGACTCCAAACCTTAAGTATTACAACAGCAAAAGAAAGAAATTAATACTCCGAACCTAGACAATTTTGGCAAAAAGCAGAAATTAATACTCCAAACCCAAACTACTATTACAGTAAAAAACAGAAATTAACGCTCCGAACCTGAACTGTTACAGCAGCGAAAGAATTTGTACTCTGAACCTAAACTATTATAGCAGCAAAAGAAATAAATTAATGCTCCGAACATGAACTGTTACAGCAGTAAAAGAATTAATACTACGAACCTAAACTATTACAGCAGCAAAAGAAAGAAATTAATGATCCGAACCTGAACTGTTACAGTAGCAAAAAAAATTAATACTCCGAACCTAAACTAAAGAAAGAAATTAATACTCTGTATACTTAAACTATTACAGCAAAAGAAAGAAATTAATATTCCAAACCTAGAGAATTACAGTAAGGATCAAGAAATAGTAATCAGAACCTGTAGACTATTACAGCAATAGGATTAAATGAAAACTTCAAACCTGAACTACTATTACAGCAAAAAGCAAAATTAATACTTCGAACCTAGACAATTGCAGAAAAATCAGAAATTAATACCCAGAACTTAACACAGTTTTTCTAAGGATATCAAATTTAAAAAAATATCAAAAAAAAACTTCGTTTTTTGTCTCAATTTGATATCCTTAGAAAAACTGTGAAACAACTACAGCAAACAGTATAAAGAATTTTTGATTCAATAAATCAGTACATGATTTTCAAAAATCTTCCCTTAAAAATATCGTAATATCGTTTATCATTCAACCATGATACGAATTGAATTACATGCGCAGTCTTTTGGAAATGAAATTGTTTATAAAAGAGGCATTCAATTATTTTGATCGTCATTCATGAATAAGAATCGCCATAATCTACAAAACACATTTCTCAAGAAGCACTCTATCTGCGCTCAAGGACCCTTTCTCCATAAAATCTCTTTCTGAAAAGGAAGTGAAATCGATATCCACCTCCTCTATCCTTATAGATATGTTGAAAGATGCTGGGAAAGGACTTGCGAGCATATAAACAACTTCTCAAGAACCTTTTCGAGAAAAAAAAACTCCTCAATACTGCCCCTCACATTCAGGAAAATGATAAAGTCACTTGGTCATATGTTTTGATCAAGAATACCCATTATTAGGTTTGGTTTAATGGCATACGATCTTTTTGGTGGATCGTATTCACTGGAGCATTATCGAACTGGAGCATTCCAGTTATCGATATTGTGAAGAAGAGAAAAAAAGAGAGGAATATATTAAAATCGTAACATTAATATTTGCATACTAATAATTCATATACGAAGAATTTTATTAGGTGGATATTGTTATTGTCATAAGGGAATGTCCATTTATTCGCTAAACATATGTTTACAATAATGATCAGGTATTCAAGATTGTTGTTGTACTTAAACATTTCTCAATAAACACTCTACATGTAGGTCATCATTCATTGACCATGAAATAACGACTATCTTCCAAACAATTGCATCATCTATAAGCATCTAGTGGGTCGTGAAATGCACTGGGCATAATGTGAGTGCATTAAATGAAGCAGTGAATAGAGATGGGTTGATTATCCTCATTCAGGGGGTTTCAGCCATAGTCAATTCTGATTCTGTAGTTTTGAGATCATTCCCCCTGGAATTACGACATCGTAAAATACAACAAACAATCTATTTCGAAGCAAATCAAAATTACCTCCTTTCTTGCGATTAATTTTTTTTTTATTTTGCTTCCTCCTTCTAATCGAAATTAGATAAGAGAAAAATGGGTCTGAGTGTTAATGAGAGAATGAGAGATTGCTAATTTTGTCGCATTTAATGATTATTCCGGAAAAACATTGTATGGTAATTAGTTAAAAGAACGTGAGCCAACAAATGTGAATTGGAAGCAATAACAGTTGAATCAACAGTGATAATTGACGGTTGTTGTTACAGCGATATCCGTTGTTTAATCATTCGAAACAGCGGCATAATGTACAGCTGTTATGCATCATTACAGTAACCACGTGTAGCAATGATCATCTCGAGCGGCAATTGCTCCAAAGTGTTATATACAGTATGCTCTCGAAATATCAGCATTTACATAAAATGAAGGTGAATGTAAATAATAAAAGATCGAAATTGTGGATATTGAAATGAAGATGAGGAATATCATTGATCCTTCTTCTTCTTCTTCTTCGTTTTTTTTCGGGGGGAGTACTTGACATATCTGAGCAGGATGGATATAGGATTTTGTGCGGGGTACCTGGTTTATATAGAGTGTGTATTGATATGAGTGGGTGGTGTCGGGTGGACAGCGCAGCAGGCGCTAGGCGCTAGCGCCGATATGCGAGAGTTTTCATCGAACAAGAAGCGCGACGGCGCGCCACAACGTAACCTCTCTTCACCCTCTCTCTCTTTTTCTCTCCCTCACACTCATTCCTTGCTGAGGAACTCTCCTCTTCCCACAATCGCCTCTCTCCTTCTTATCAACGTTCACCTACATGCTGCCACTCTCTCACCATCATTTGCCTTCTTTGTTCCGCCGTCAATCCTCTCTCACACTCTATATAGAGCAGTATATAGCTCCTCCACAGGCAAGTGTGTCCCTCTCGTTGTGCTGTCCTCCGCATTGTGTACCCACCGACCTTCGACAACGCGCGGTATCGTGTGCGGTGTCCGCGGCATCCCTCCTGATTAGTTGGTCCAAGTTGGGCACCTCATGATACCACTTCATGGGGGTAAATAAATCGATTCGAGTGCGGTGTTCATTTTCAATGAGGAAAGATTATCGGAATTTTCAATTTCACAGCGAGACACTAATTTGCTAACTTGATGCAGACAAACACAACTATACTCAATTATAAAAGATACAAGATACTACAAGATGCAAACGTCTGATAAAGTAAATGATCATTGAAATCCGTTTCATGTCTTAAGCTCCAAATTTCTCAACTGATTCCGAACTATAAAGATAAATATCTAGACAAGTTTTTATGAATTAGAAACTAACACTACTGTTCTAAATTTTTCGAACAGTACGTTTTAGATTTGTTTTCGATTCTTTTCCCAAACGATCAAAAATTTGTATAAACACTAGGATCATAGGAAAATAAAATTGCCCAGCTAGCTAAAATAGTGTCTCTGGAAAAATTTTGAAAAATAAGTCAAAGAAGAAGATTGCAGACGAAAGTAAACATTCAAAGAAAGATTGTGAATAAAAATAGAGAAAAACAGCATAAAAAATTCTCAAATTTGTAGACATTTTTTTGCTGGAAAAAAAATTGTGATGAAGAGGAGAATTTCAAGTGAAGATGAGCAGAGAATAATGGAGGAGACGTTTTGTTGATAAAGTTTGTTTGGAGCGCAACCACGTGAGAGGTATACACGTCAACACATCGCCATGACGATGAGCACAGCGCGCCGAGATCAACATCCCTGGATACAAATTCGATCCGTGAGTTCCATCTGGAACTATACCTAATGTAATAAATGTTGAGAAATGAAGATGAACTTTTTTTTAAATGTCTACTTAGAGGGTCGCCGACACTTGTAGGGTCTTCTGAAAGGGCCTTCCTCGTGCCCGGTCGTGCCCAACGAGGTCTTCCTATAATAAAATTATAATCTCCGACTATATATTAGTTCTAATTTATACTGACTATCAATCAAGTGGCCAACTTTCCGGTTCTTCCAATTCAAAGACGATTTCTTCCGCTTTTTCTCAGAGAATTCTCTCTTTTTGAGATACAGAAAATTAGTTGAAGAGATTTTAGCCAAAAAAAAAAAAAAATATTTCATCAGTGTTTTGAAAAATTTAGCACGCTGTTGAAAGCTAGAAGAAGGGGAACGTTGAATCTAAGAAGAGAATTCCGTTCTTAGAGATCTGCGTCTTAGATCTGTGTTCGATCTGTATTTCTTAGATTTCCTATACGAAAAATGTACTATTTCTAAAAAAAACAATACTTTTGATTTTTGAAATTTATAGCAAAAGTATTCTTCTACTCGATCAATCTTCTTTGGAGAAATATATTCAGAAATAGCTCTGCTGATTTTTTTAGAAGACTTTGAAAAAAAGATTTTTTTTTTATGAAAACAGTTGATTGAAGAGTAGAGTGAATCAGAAAAGTATAGAAAATAAGAAAAGTACAAAAAGGTGTACAACATACAGAAGAGTAGAAAGTCATTTTAAAAAGGGAAAGAAGAATCAAAAAGAAAGAAAGAATCAAAAGAAGTTTCAGAAAGGTGCAAATAATTTCAACAAGGTACAAAAGTCTTTTCAGAGAAACACTTTTTTCATCAACAGAAAAACTCTGAAAAACATCAAAAACAAAAAAAAAGGAAAAGAAAAAAATAGAAATTCTGGAACAAGTTGCGGATAAGTGTAGAAAGAACAAAGGATTAAAAGGTTCAGAAAGTTTTTCGAAAATGGAATGAACAAAACAAGACAAATTGTTTTGGAAGACAGAAAAAAAGTTTCATGAAAAAAAATTAAGAGTAGTTCAACCAGCAAGGGAAGAGTTTAGAAAGCAAATGAAATTTTAGGAAAAGTTTAAAAAGGGAACAGTTTCAAAAAATAACGGACATAATAAATAGACGTGTTTAGGAAGTTCAGGGAATAAAAAAATCTACATTACGCCGAGTGATAAATTCTAATTGTTTAACAACAGCAAACAGTTTAGAAGATCAACAAGCAAAAGTTAAATAATCATCAGAAAAGAAGAGTTCAAAAAGGTTTAGCAAAAAGTCAAAAAAGGAAGTAAAGGATACAGGAAGTAAAGAATACAGGAAGTAAAGAATACAGGAAGTAAAGAAAAACAGGAAGTAACAAAAACAGGAAATAAAGAAAAAAAGGAAGCAAAGGCTAAGAAGGAAGTAACAAAAACAAGAACTAAAGAAAAAAGTAAGTAAAGGAAAGAATAAGTAAAGGAAGAAAGGAAGCAAACGAGAAAAAGGAAGTAAAGGAAAAAGGTAGCAAAGGCAACAAAAAGAAGTAAAGAAAAAAATTAGTAAAGGAAAAAGGTAGCAAAGGAAGAAAAGAAGCAAAGACAAAAAAAAGGAAGTACAGAAAAAAAAATTAGTGAAGGAAAAAGATAGCAAAGGCAAAAAAAGGAAGTACAGAAAAAAAATTAGTGAAGGAAAAAGGTAGCAAAGGCAGAAAAAGGAAGTAAACAAAAAAATTAGTAAAGGAAAAAGTTAGCAAAGGAAGAAAAGAAGCAAAGGCAAAAAAGGAACTAAAGCATAAAAAAATAGTGAAGGAAAAAGGTAACAAAGGATAAAAGGAAGCAAAGGAAGAAAGGAAGTAAACAGAAAAGGGAAGTAAAACAAAAAAAAACTAGTGTAAAATAAAAAATAAAATTCGCGACGAAATTTGAAGTGAAGAGGAAATAAAAATGGATTGTTGCAATTACGTGCAGCCTTATGCAGGTGCCGGACACTTTTATCAACAACATCACTTCAGTTATGAAAATATGAACGCTTACGCGGCCTACAATGCGGCTCCAGTTTCGAATGCGATCGAAGCCAATGTGAGATACAACCGACTGCCACCTGCATATCCCACAGGTAGATGCTACATTGCTGACTACTTAACGCGTCGCGTAACTCTTAACGCGAACGTATTAAGTCTCATTAGCGACGCATCACAACTCATGATGCTGCGGCGAGATAAACGCATGCCTGCACTCACGTTGACGCATCTCGCACATGTATTTCATTTATGATAATATATTTTTTTTCACCTTCTCGCTCATTTCAATGAATAAATGCACTCTCTCAAAAACAATATGATAAATACACTTTGAAAGCTCTTTCTCTCTCTCTAACTCACTCGCTCTATATAAAGTCGAATATATGCTTAAGAAATCGTTTCTCCCTGGGTTTGAATTATAATCGGAATTTATATACATACATACATTTTGTGTATAGAATATGTCAATGACATTGTAAGTCTTGATGTTTAAATCGGGACAAAAGGGTAATATTGGTGTCATTCACATACGTAATTTGAATTATTTTTGTTTACAAATTTTCTCCTATGGATTTTCTAGAAATTTTCTTCGAGAATTTTATATTGATTTTCGACTAAATCTGAATCAATGAAATTTCACTAGAAATCAGTTAAAAATTTTGCTGAAATATATCAGTCATTTTTCACTGATTCGACAATTGGAGAGTTACTGAAAATGTCAGTGACGCATATTGGAAATTTCAGTTATTTTTTTAATTGGCCAATCAGTGAAAAATGACTGACAGTCATTTTCATCATATAAATTTCACTAAAAATCATTTAAAACTGATTGAAATTTAATAAAAATTTTTTTTGACAGGGTCGCCAGGGAATTCAGGGGAAAATGTAAATAATCAGGGAAATATCAGGGGATTTTATTGAAAGTACTGAAAAAATATCAAATTCCTAGATTTACTAAAAATATTCTGGTTTTTGGGGAAGCATTTTTAAAAAATTTAAAAACAATGAATTTTTCTTTGAATTTTTTCCACCTGAAAAACTTTTGACTCATAATGAATAGAATTTTAAAAGAATACCTCAATTTCTTCTCATTTCTGTAAATAATTATAATTATTGTCAATAATTAAAATTCTAGACTTAAAAAAAAAATTCTAAACTAACTTTCCTAAAGTTATTAATTATAATAATCATTTTAAGAAAGTAGAAAAATAATTAAATTTCAAAGGATTTTAAACAAAAATTTTTGGGAATTTCAATTGCCAGAAATATATTGATAATAATTGAATATTTAATTAAAAAGTTATTTACGTTTTATTATTACATTTCTATTACCTTATTTAAAATTTTTAGAAATTTTAATACAATTTTTATAAGGATAATTAAATTATTTAAAAAAATTTTTATTAAAGAATTATGAACTTAATGAAAATATTGGAAAATTGAATTGAAAATAATTATTTTTGAAAATTTCAATTGCTGTGACAAAGTTATTAATATAAATAAATATTTATAAACTTCAAAAAGATTTAAATAAATTAAATTTTGTTTAAAAGTTGAAGTTTTAGAAATTTTTTTTTTTGACATTCTGAAAAATTAGGTTTTTAAAATAATTATTATGCATCAATTTTATTTTTATTTTACACAATAATTACAAATAAAATTTTTAATTATTAGTTAATTTAAAAAAAAATTGAAATTAAAATTCTTATAATAAAAATTAAAGTTTAGAAACCTTTTACCAAAAAGTCTAAAAAATTATATTAAAATAATTGAATTTTTTAAGAATTTCATTTAAATTTTTGAAATAATTGAAATTTCTTAATATTTTTTGAAATAATTGAATTTTTTAAGAATATTGTTTTAATTTTTGAAATAATTGAAATTTTCTAATGTTTTTTAAAAATAATTGAATTTTTTAAGAATTATATTGAAAACTTTTGTAAAAATGAAAATTTCATAAAATTCTATTAAATGTTAATTGAATTATTTTGGAATTTTATTGGTATTTTAGAAATAGTATAATTTTCTGAAATTCTATTTTAAAGTAATTAAATTTTGTAATACTTGTGTTTAAATTTTCGAAATAATTAAAATTTTCCTAATATTTTTTGAAAATAATTGAATTTTTAAGAATTGGTTTTAAATCTTTGAAATAATTGAAATTTCCTAACATTCTTTTAAGAATCATTGACTTTTTTAAGAATTTTATTTTATAAGCTTTAGAATTAATTGAAATTTCATGAACTTCTATTAGATATAATTGAATCTTTTAAGAATTTTATTTAAATTTTTGTAATAAATAGAATCTTTTAATATTTTTTGAAGTAATTGAATAGTTAAAAATTTTTTTTGAAATAATAAGAATTTTATAAAATTTAATTAAAAATAATTGAATCTTTTAAGAATATTATTGGAACTTTTGAAAAAATTGAAATTTTCCTAATATTTTTTTTTTAATTAAATTTTTTAAGAATTGGTTTTAAAATTTTGAAATAATTTAAATTTACTAAAATTTTTTTAAGGATCATTGACTTTGTTAAGAATTTTATTTTATTAGCTTTTGAAAAAATTGAAATTTCATAAAACTCTATAAAAATAATTGAATTTTTTAAGAATTTTTTTTTAATTTTTGTAATAAATAAAATTTTTTAATATTTTTCTAACTAATTGAATTGTTAAAAGTATTTTTGAAAACTTTGGAATAATTGGAATTTTATAAAATTTTATTAAAAATAATTGAATTTTTTAAGAACTGTTTTTAAATTTTTGAAATAATTGAGTTTTCCTAACATTTTCTGAAAATATAATTGAATTTTTTTGGATTTTTTGAAATAATCGAGGAAAGTTAGTCTTTGTAGTTAAATTTATTTTTTAAATTGGTAAAAACCCTTAAAGTTTTGAATCAATTTTTTGTTCCTGAAAATTATCTTTTTTTTTATATTGGAATTGATTTTTTTATATGTATGGATCAGGAAAAGTCAAAATTTTTAGTTGAAATACAGAAAGTAAGGGGAAAAAATCAAATCTTTTGTCGCAATAACCCTATAAAAATTATCTACTATTTCTATAGAAATTTTCTTTTCAAATTTTCACGATTCTCTAGAACCATTCTTTTCAAATTTTCTTACACTTTTCTTGCCCTCTTTTTAAGCATCAAGTCTCTAGAAAATGAGAATTTTGTTTAGAAAAAAAATTTTGTTTTAATTATAGCAAATGCTGATGAGGTATCACTATATGTACGTTTAGGATCAATAATAAGATTCTCGAGCTTCTTATCGTGTAGGGCAGTTACTTTTTTCATATACGTCAAACGTATTTCCCTCTTGTATTGATTTTTCTTCGCATCCTGTTAAACTCAATTATCTAACGAGTGAACGCTTCATCGACATTGCACGGTTAAAAACTTTTTTTTTTTTTTTTTTTTTTTTTTTTTTTTTTTTTTTTTTTTTTTTTTTTTTTTTTTTGCACGAAAGCTGAAATCTATTTTTTAGCGATAATTCAATGAACGATTATTGATTTTTTGAGCGTTCTCCATTTCATTCAGAAATCAAATTGACTCTCCTGGATAAACTTTCCATCAATTTCACTATATCATCTTATAATCATATTTTATTTTCAATCGAACGCCCATTTTATTTAAAATTGAAAAATAAATTATAACGGACAAATTCCATGATTACTGTGACAATAAAGTGACAGAGAACTTTGGTTACATTTTTCTCCTGTAGTTATATCGATTCACTTTTTCATTTTCACTTTTTCTATTAATGAACAAAAAGTTTTGAACGTTCAAATGAACGAAATATTTTTTGTTAAAAATATTTTCATAGATTATTGATTACAATTTAAATTAAAAACTCAAATTTTACATTTAGAAACATTATAATTAATTTGCTTAATAGTGACGCAAAATTATAGTAATAAAAATTTAATTTGAAGAAGAAATAAATAAATTTCGTTCATTTGAACGTTCAAAACTTTAACCTCCTTTCTATTAAGGATATCAAATTGAGACAAAAAACGTATCAAAACGTTGCTTGGCAACTATTTTGATACGTTTTTTTGTCTCAATTTGATATCCTTAGAAAAAATGTGAATTTGTATTTTAGAATTGAATCTACCTTTAATGATTTTTTTCTAATTTTGAAATTTAATTTCTGTTATTATTTAATTGATTTCTGTATTTGATAAAAAATGCTTACAGTCGAACCTATAATGCACGTATCAGTAGTAAATTTGCAAGCAATATTATAGTTTCAATAATTGACATTTAATTGTGTTGACAATTATTGACATAAATTGTAATTTTTATTGTAATCCTAATTGTCGTTCTAATTAAAATTCCAATTGTAATCCTAATAGTAATTCCAATTGTGAATCTAATTGAAATTCTAATCGTTTTTCCTAATTATAATACTAATTTAATTCTGATTAAAATTATTTTTTACAAGTACAATTTAAAATTGTAATTCTAATTCTAATTCAAATTCAAATTCAAATTGTTCTAATTATAATTCTATTCCTAATTTTAATTTTAATTATAATTGTAACTGTAATTATAATTGTGAATGAAATTGTAATTAGAATTATTTTTTACTCAGGATTGTCACAAAAATTTAATTTAATAATGATTTTTGAAAAAGTTCTTTGAGAATTTTTGAATCTATTTAATTACAATTCAATTTCAATTATTCGTCAATTCTTCAATTAAATATATAGTAAAAAAATAAAAATTTCAAATAATTTAAAAAACATTCATTTAAAATTGTATCAAAAATTATTGAAATCCTGTGATAAGTTTTATTATTTATGAAAATAATTGAATTATTGCGAAGAAACTAAAAAATTTGTAAATAATTTGAATTCCAGTGAAATTTTAAATATTTATAAAAGTAATTAAATGTTTGTGTAGAAATTTTTATTCAAAATTTTTTTTAAGTAATTGAATTCATTCGAGAAATTTTATTTTAATAGTAGATATTGAAAATCATTGAATTGAGGAAAATTTTTGAAAATCATTCTCTTAAGAATCATTGACTTTTTTAAGAATTTTATTTTATAAGCTTTAGAAATAATTGAAATTTTATCAAATTCTATTAGAAATAATAGAATTTAAAAAAATTTTTTTTTAATAATTTTGTTTTAATTTTTGAAATAATTGAAATTTTCTAATATTTTTTAAAAATAATTGAATTTTTTAAGAATAATTATACTGAAAACTTTTGTAAAAATTTAAATTTCATAAATCTATTAAAAGTAATTGAACTTTTTTGGAATTTTATTGGTATTTTAGAAATAGTATAATTTTCTGAAATTCTATTTTAAAGTAATTGAATTTTTTAAGACTTGTTTTTAAATTTTTGAAATAATTCAAGTTTTCCTAATACTTTTTAAATATAATTGAATTTTTTAAGAATTGGTTTTAAATTTTTGAAATAATTTAAATTTCCTAACATTCTTTTAAGAATCATTGACTTTTTAAAGAATTTAATTTTATAAGCTTTAAAAATAATTGAAAATTCCTAAAATTCTATTAGAAAGAATTGAATTTTTTAAGAATTTTATTTAAATTTTTGAAATAATTGAAATTTCTTTACATTCATTTTTTATTCAATATGTTTTTCAAGTAATCGAATTCATTCGGGAAATTTTATTTTAATATTAGATATTAAAAATCATTGAATTGAGGGAAATTTTTGAAAATAATTGAAATTTTGCCAAGAATTTTATTAAAATTTTTGAAAATAGTTGAATTTCGGAGAAGAATTTTATTATTTATAAAGATAATTGAAAATTTGACGAGAAATTTTAAAAGTTTGTGAACATAATTGAATTTCTGAGAAGAATTTTCTTACTTTTGAAAATAATAATTGAATTTCTGCAATCATTTGTAACTTCTCCAAAATTCAATTTTTTTAGTGTTTTTAACTATAACATTCTTCTATAAATCCATTATTTTTAATAATTAATTAAATATATATATATATATATATATATATATATATATATATATTAAAAAATTGAATTAATTTCAGATGAATTTGAATTATTAAAATTTTTCAAAAATCTAAGTTCTTTAAAGTTTCTAATTAAATACATTCCAAATTGAAATTTTATAAGATTTGAAATTAAAACCTTTTTTGTTAATTTATTTATAAAAATTGTAAACTCAACTCTTTTAAAATCCAATTAATTTTTGAATTTTTAATTTAAATTATTCATTAAATAATTTCTAAGTAATAATTTTTTGATAGTTCTTCCAGAGTTAACTTAGGTATTTAAAAAGAAATTATTGAATTCTAAAAATTAAATTTTTTCTAGTATTTTTTATAAAAATCCCTGATTTTTCCCTGAATTTCCTGACATGTGGCAACTATTATTATTATTACAATTACTATTACAATTATAATTGGAATTGGAATTGCAATTAGAATTCTAATTCTAATGTTGTTTCTAATTATAATTGTTGTAGTAATTAGAATTCTAATTCTAATGGTATTTCTAATTATAATTGTAATTGTAATTAGAATTCTAATTCTAATAGTTTTTTTAATTCTAATTCTAATTATAATTTTATTGTAATTGTGATTGTAATTAGAATTCTAATTCTAATAGTATTTCTAGTTGTAATTGTAATGGTAATAGGATAATTGTAGTTGTAATTGGAATTGTAACTGTAAATATACACAGTCATTTTAATTCTCATTGCAAAAAAGAGTTGAAAAAATTTTCTTTTTTAAATTTCAATCATTTAATCGATTCAAATAATTATTTGTTGTAAATAATTATTAACATATAGTCGATGCGCGGAATATAAATGTGTAAACTGTTGAATATATGGTAGTTAACGTATATTTAAAATTAGTACATAGTTTCTTTTTTTTTGTGATGGCTATTTTAGGAGAAAAAAGGAACACAATGTATAGCTTTTTTCGAAGCCATTCACTTCGCAATAGTTGACGAAAATCTCTGTTTATCTTTCTTGTTATCATCTCTGTGAACACCTTTCGCCCTCCACTGGTTGCTCGGGGTTTACACGTTTACACCACACAGTTGAACATCGGTTACATAGGGTCGGTCAATGACGGTTTCAAAATCAAAGGCACACTACATGTGAAATCCTTTTCAAACGATTTAACACACATTCAACTGAAATTTAGGTCAAAATTGACAGCAACTTTTTCTATTTCAGATTTCAAAGAATTCCAAATTTCGATTCCCATTTCACTGTCAGGGATATATTTCCACATGTTTGCGATTTCGTGTAATTAAATTATTATAATTTTTTTTTATAAATTTCTTCGCAATAATTCAATGATTGTCAAAAATTTTTAATTATTATAATTATCCGAGTCTTCGACTCGGAGCAATTGATATCTTCATGTTTTATAACAAAATATTTTTTTTATAAGTTATTTAATTTCAAAAAAGTTTAAATTTGAAATTTCTGAATGTTTTAATTCCTGGGGGAAAATAATAATAATTAGATATTTATTTAAAAAAAGAAGTTAATGATGTTTTTGAATAATTTTACAATTATAGAAATTAGTAAATAAATGTAACAAAACATTTTTTTAAGTAAAAATTTTCATTTATTTTCTAAAAATTTAAAAAGTTTCAATTTCACTTTCAAATAAAATTTGTAATTGACAAATAGAATTTATAAACATTTTTTTTTCCTTTATTTTTAAAAAACTGAATTTTATTAAAACTATTGTAATTAAGAAATAGAAATGATGTAAATTATTTCCTTATGAAAATTGAAAATTTTCTAGAAACGGGAATAAATTTTATTTTATATTTTCCAAAATAAAAAAATGAGTTTGTGAACAGTATTGTTATTAGGAAATAAAAATTATGCATAAAATGGATATATTTCCTAATTCTTAATCATAATTTTTTAACAATTAACAATTTTTTAATATCTTTTATAAATAAAAGAGGAAAAAAAAATTTGCATAATTTAGATCAGTCAAACGAAATTTTTTATAAAAGAGCATATAAAATACAAAATTTATTTGTTAATCATAATTTTTTAAATTTTCTAATTTTCTAATTTTAAATAATATTTTATTATATATAAATTATGAAAAATACATATTTTCGATTTGCCAAACAATATTTTTTAAAGAAAAAAAAAAATCAGAATTTTGTCTTAGCTCTCTAAATTCTAATTAGTAAAAATGTTTAATAATTTGAATTAGTCACTGACTTTTTACTTATTAATTAGCAAATTTTACTAATAAATAGTAATTTATTTAGTGACTGACTTTTTGCTTTTGAGTTAGTAAATTTTACTTAAAAAAAGTAATTTCTACAAATTTAGTTACTGACCTTTTGCTTTTCAATTGGTAAATTTTACTGATAAATAGTAATTTCTGCTAATTTATTACACGAAAAAAAAATTTTTTAATTAATTTTTCGATTAAATATTGTTAAATTCTTTAATGAAGTTTATATTATTGATATTTTTTTATGTCTTCAATTATTAAATTATCTTCATTAAATCTATTTTACTACCAACTTAGTAAACAGTAAATAAATAAATTAAACCAACAAATTCGATTTTTCTCTGAAAGGAACTTAATAAATCTATAAAAATTTTTCCAAAAATTATTCTAGAATAAAACGATCGTATTTGTGTTTAAAGATCAAATTACAAAAATTTTTGATTTTTCATTACTTTTGTTAAAAATTTCATCAGTTTTTGAATAGGTAACAGATGTTTAAGCTTTACTGCAAGAAAAAAAAATTTACCTCTGAAAATAATCATATGAGAATTTTTTTAAATTAGATTAAATTTAAAAACGAGCATATTTGTGGAGAGAATTATCACCATTACTAACTATTAGATATTTAAATTAAACGTAAAATTGCTTTTAAAATAAGTCTCAAAGAACCTAAACTGTCAGCCACTTAACTTTGAAAATTAAATTTTAATGCTAAATATTCTTTTGGTTTAAAACGAAGATAGAATTTTGAA
Organism: Leptopilina heterotoma; assembly: GCF_015476425.1. NCBI lineage: Eukaryota > Metazoa > Arthropoda > Insecta > Hymenoptera > Figitidae > Leptopilina > Leptopilina heterotoma. The sequence goes on from NW_025111110.1 coordinate 437,690, forward strand.
AAATTAACTGGGTGTCAGTTTCAGCTTCATTCAAAAGAACATTAAAACATATAAATTATTTCAGAACTTGTGTTAATTTTCATAAAACAAAAGGCAAAATCGAGAATATTTTTTGTTTCTAGAAATTTATTTGAATTTTAATTTATTTGAGATTTCATTTTTAAAAAATTCGAATAGATTTTAGTGGCTTAGAGGAAAAAAATAGTAATAAATACATTTTGAAAAATAAAAAATTCTTTATAGCATTAAAAAAATAGCATTTACACAATTTTCGTAGGTGAAATTTAATTGAAATTGGCTAAATAATAATAAATTCGAAATTTATCGGAGAATAATTTAATACAGAAAAACATGTATAGTTGGGTTTAATTATAAATTTCAAAATTTTCAATTTAATATTAATTTAATATTTATAATATCACAGCTAGTAATAATATAATCCAGAATAATATAATCATTAAAAATTATTATTATTATTATTTTAGGGCAATAATAATACAAAATAAAATAATAATTATTATTATATTATTACCATGTTATTATTATATCTATTATTGCATAAAACTACAAAAATAAAATAATAAGTGGTTCCATTATATAATTGGTCATTAAAAATAATATTTCTATTCATTTTAGATAGAAAAGTTTATTCAATATTGTTATTGGAATTTTTTTTTGTTTCTAACGTTTATCGTTTTTATTTTTATACATTTGGTATAAACGAATAATAAGCTTTATTGATTGTACCAATTATTGTGTAATTGGAATGAAATGCGGTTTGCACTGCCTTAATAAAATATCAATAAGAGTAACTATATACTGTATCTGCTTATTAATCAGTGATAATGGTTTATATTTGATCAGACGCATTTTAACTGTACTTATGATCAGACACGCATGTTTATATTATAGAGGCTAAACGTAGAAATTTTCTCTTTCTATAAGAATTTTATATATACAGATAATTTATATTTTAACCCCTATAATTGATACATTTTTAACATATTTAGACAATTTAATTAAGTAATTAAAAAATGTTCTGAAATTTTTTCAATTTAATGGAAAAAAATATGGAAATTGAATGGAAGAAATTTAAAAGTAAATAAAAAATTAATTAACATAATAAATATTAAATTAAATAAATTAATAGAAAATTTGAATTAAATTTCTTTGGTAATAAACTACTGTTTGTTTTTATTTATTTCATTTAATTTATTTTTTTATTTATGTTATTTATTTATTTTTTTTATGTTATTTATTGATTAAAAATTAGTTTATTCTAATTTTTACTATTTTATATATTTGAATATGAAAACAAACTTGTATTCTCGATTCTAGTTAATTAGAAGATTAATGAGTGACGGTAAAAGTTTTCTAATTATTAATGAGTAATTAGCGAATTAAAACGTAGTTCATTTAATTTCGAGAACTTTCTCATTCAAAAAGTGAAGAAATTATGTGTCTAACTTAGTCAAAGTTTATTAACTACAAGAAAAAAAAATGTTAAGTAGCTTTTAGTATTTAGAAAGTAGAATCTAAACTGTCAGATGGAATTTCTGGTCATTTATGACAAATTTTGCAATTTCCGGAGTAAATTTTACTACGTCCGAAGTAAATATAATGTTTGGTCAAATTTACTTCGAAAATAGTAAAATTTACTACGTCCAAAGAAAATATTAATGTTTGATTAAATTTATTTCGGAAATGGTAAAATTTACTACGTTCAAAGTAAATATTAATTTTTTTATTAAATTTACTTCAAAAATAGTAAAATTTAGCCTAGAAATAATAAACTTTACTCCGTCCAAAGTAATCAACTGACAGTTTTCTTCAGTTTTTTCCATATAAAAGCAGTTAAAATTAATTAATTAATTTATTTTTTTTTTATTAATGCTTTATTAAACATCTACAGATGCTTATTAGCTACATATACAATTATTCAAATTTTTAATTGGGACGCATGATTATTCCCCAAATGTCATTTTTCCGAAATGTCATTTTACCGAACTGCACTTTTGCGAATAGTCATTTTTGCGAAAAGCCATTTTTGCGAAATGTCATTTTTACGAATAGTCAGTTTTGCAAAAAGCCATTTTTGCGAATAGTAATTTTTGCGAAAAGTCATTTTTACGAATTTTCATTTTTGCGAATTGTCATTTTTGCGAATCGCCATTTTTACGAATTGTCACTTTTGCGAATCGACATTTTTACGAATCGCCATTTTTACGAATTGTCACTTATGCGAATCGACATTTTTACGAAATGTCATTTTTGCGAATGGCCATTTTTGCGAAAAGTAATTTTTACGAATTGTCGTTTTTGCGAATTGTCATTTTTACGAAAAGCTATTTTTGCGAATTGTCATTTTTGCGAAATTTCATTTTTGAGAAATGTCATTTATGCGAATTGTCACTTTTGCGAATCGCCATTTTTACGAATTGTCACTTTTCCGAAAAGTCAATTTTGCGAATTGTCATTTTTGCGAAAAATACAATAGTAAACTTGTAGTATATATAGATTCACTATTGTATTTTTCGCAAAAATGTCAATTCGCAAAAATGACTTTTCGGAAAAGTGACAATTCGTAAAAATGTCGATTCGCAAAAATGACAATTCGCAAAAATGAAAATTCGTAAAAATGACTTTTCGCAAAAATTACTATTCGCAAAAATGACTATTCGTAAAAATGACATTTCGCAAAAATGGCTTTTCGCAAAAATGACTATTCGCAAAAGTGCAGTTCGGTAAAATGACATTTCGGAAAAATGACATTTGGTGAATAATCATGCGTCCCTTTTTAATTTTATCAAAAAGAAAGAGAAAAAAAAAATATATAATTCTTTCATTAAAAAACCTTTGCAAAATTCAGTTTACTCTTCATTTTGTTTCAAAACTCCTACTAATTAAAATTTAGAATTCAAATAAAATCTTCCCTCGAGTTAAAAACAGAAAAAAGACAATTTCGAAAAATTTCTACTAAATTACTAAATTTTGAAGCTCCAAAGATAATTCTTTTTTTAATTTCTATGCTCCAAAAATTTGGAACGTTTAAATGAACGAAATATGTTTTCAATAACTGTAAATATTCTTAAAAATCGCGGACTGAAATAAAAAACGAAAACCTAAATTTAACAATCTGCAAGTATAAGTAATAAGTAAAGAGGAAAAAAGTTGACACAAGATTTGAAGTCGAAGAAGAAAGAAAGAAATTTCGCTTATTTAAAAGTTTAAATTTTTGGGAACATTAATTTTTTCGTAATTCAGAAAGTTATTTATATTATTTATAATTATTTATAATTTACTAATTATTTCATAAAGGGGAGAGTAAATTGATACTTTTTATTATATCAGGAAAATAATTTAAATATTCTATAAAATAAATTTTTATAGTAATTTTTTGAGAGGAATTCAATGGTTAGAAAATATTTTAGCCCTTTTTGTGTTTTTATTTTTCTTAAAAATTGATGGATTTTGAAATACCTGCGTAAATTTGCAGAAAATATGTTTTTGAATCCACAAAAAATTGCCAAATAAAAAAATTGATTTTTACAAGTTTTAAAGCATTTTTTGAAAAAACATTTCTTTTAGGCTAAAAGTGCTAAAAAAAATACAGTTATTATTCAATTTTTTGGTTTGAAAATTAATTTTTTGTTTATTTTTGTAAGTAAATTCAGATCATAATTTTATCTTAATTGTTTTAATATTTTTTATTTTCCATGTATAAAAATTATGATTTGAAATTATTTAGAAAAATGAACAAATGAATTTTCAAATACAATAATTAAATAAAAATTGAACTTTTTAGCATTTTTAGCCTAAAAAAATTTATTTTTCTAAAAAATGCTTTAAAAATTTATTATAAAAGTCAATTTTTTCATTTGGAAATTTTTTTGTGGATTCAAAAACATATTTTCTACAAATTTACGTATTTTAAAATCTACCAATTTGTAAGAAAAATAAAAATAAAAATAATTTAATTTTATGAGTTGGGTTTACAACTTTTATACATAATTGAATTTCAAAAGGTTTTAATTTAAAATTTTGAAAAATTTGAATTTTGAATGAAATTAATTCGAAATTTTAGAAAACATAGTTTTTTGAATAATTTTAATTCAAATTCTTTTGAAATTAGTTGAATTTTTTAACACATTCAACACACAATATTTAAATAATTATTAAAAATAATAGATTTAGAGAATAATTTTAGTTAAAAACTTCTAAAAAATAATTGAATTTTGGAGAAGTTACAAATACTTGCAATTTTTAGAAATAATTGAATTTTGAAAAGGTTTCAAATTAAAATCTTTGAAAATCAGAATTTTTAATACTTTTAATTTAACAATTCTGTAGAACTAATTTTTTGAAAAATTTTACTTGCAATTATTTTGAAATTGAATTTTTTTAATACCTATATATTTAATTATTACTTATTTAATTATTAAAATTAATTGAGTTTGAGAAGAATTTTAATTACAAATTCTAGAAAATAATAATTGAAATGAAACGATAAAAATAATTTTGAAGAAGTTACAGTAAAAATATTCTTATGAGTTTTATTTATTTATTTTATTTCTTTATTTATTATTTTTTATTGTATTTCAAAAGGTTTGAATTAGAAATTTTTAAAATCTTACTCCCCATGAAAAAATAATAATGATTAAATATTTATTTTAAAAAGAAGTTATTGATGTTTTTGAATAATTTGACACTTAAAAAAAATTGCAAATAAATGTAATAGAAAATTTTTTTGAGTCTCTAATCATTTTTGGAGTGAATCAGAATATTTTTTAGAGTCAGGGAAAAAGTCGTGATTCTGTCTGTAAATCAGGGAAAATTCAGGGAAAGAAAAAATTAAATTTTTGTGGCAACCTTGTTATGAAATTTTTTTTTTTTTTAAATTTTGTAACATTCTAAATTTTCAATTTTAATTTTTTTAACTTTTCAATTTTCCAGTTTTGATTTTTTAACGTTTCAAATTTTCAATTCCAATTTTTAAACATTTCTAATTTTCAACTTTCAATTTTCTAACGTTTCTCTCTTTATCAATTTTAATTGTCAACATTACAAATGTTCAATTTTAATTTTTTATATTCAATTTTTCAATTTAAAAATTTATAATATTTCAAATTTTTTAATTTAATTTTCTAAATTAAAAATCTAAATTAAAATTGTTAAAAAATTTAAATTCAAAAAAATTTAAATTTTCAATTTTAGTTTCCTAACTTATCATTTTTTCAATTAGAATTTCGTAACATTCTAAATTTTCAATTTAAATTTGTTTAACGTTTCAATTTTCCAGTTTTGATTTTTTAACGTTTCAAATTTTCAATTCCAATTTTTAAACATTTCTAATTTTCTAACGTTTCTCTCTTTTTCAATTTTATTAATCATCATTTCAAATTTTTAATTCCAAATTTTTTCACTTTTAACTTTTCAACTTGAAAATTTTTAATATTTAAAATTTTAAATTTTAATTTCCTAATTTTCAAATTTATAAATTAAAATTTTAAGTTTCTTAAAATTTCAATTTTTCAACATTTGAAATTTTCAGTTTTAATTTTTTACCTTTTCATAAGAGTTTAATTTGAAGTGCTTTATTGTTATAATTAAAAATATTGGTATGAATTAGAATAAAAAATAATTGTTACGTAAATTTTTGCCTATTTTTTCGATGCAAAATATCGAAAAGAAAGTGCTTTTGCCTTTCGAGTGCACAATAGTGACACTGCACGTGTCATTGCAAGTGATATAGAGCATTGCAAGCTCACAGTATGAAAAGGGATCGATTATCGATTGGTCAAAAGCTGCGCTAATTGATTACAGATTACGTCTATAACCCAAAGGAGGCCAGACTGCGGAAAGCGATGCGCGAGCAGAGCCGCGAGCTATCGAGACAGAGCATTTTGCAAACAACTGGAGCGGTTACAGGATCAGGATCAGGAACGTTGCCTGGAGGCAATGGAAATGGAGGTGGAGGAGGCGGCGGTGGCGGTGGCAACATGAGTGTCTCGTCGACCGGGAATTTCTTGAATCATCCGATGGCCTGCGCCTCACCCAATGCTGCTGTTGCGGCCGCGTCCTCGTTACCGGGCAGCCCCTCGATCAACGCAAATCGAATCATCAGCCCTTGGTTTCCGGTTGGTCACGGCGCGCCAACGAGTCACCTAAAGCCCATCCTCACGCCCAGGGTACGAAATCGATAAACTCGTCGCAACGGTCTGCTACTATCTATATGGACGAAAAAAAGAGAAATTAACTTTAACGCTCCATTTGGGAAAAAAAAATTCTCCCCCAACATTTTTTTTTTGTTCCACGGAATAATCATTACACGCAAAGTCCATCCGACAATTTTTCAAATTTTGAGGCGAAAATATTTTTTCTGATTTTAATTCAATTCAATTTAATTCAAGAAATTTGAAATTTCAAAAATAATTATTACACGCAAAGTCCATCTGACAATTTTAAAATTTTAAGACGAAAATATTTTTTCTGATTTTGATTCAATTAAATGTAAATTAATTTCAATTCAATTTAATTCAAGAAATTTCAAATAATAAGTTAGTCAACTGACAATTTTAAAATTTTTAGACGAAAATATTTTTTCTGATTTTAATTCAATTCAATTTAATATAATTTCAATTCAAGAAATTTAAAATTTCAAAAATAATAATCATTACACGGAAAGTCCATCTGACAATTTTTAAATTTTGAGACGAAAATATTTTTTCTGATTTCAATTCAATTTAATGTAATTTAATTTCAAATCAATTCAATTTAATTCAAGAAATTTCAAATTTCAAAAATAATCTGTCCATCCGACAATTTTCAGATTCTGAGACGAAAATATTTTTTCTGATTTTAATTGAATTTAATGTAATTTGATTTCAAATCAATTCAATTTAATTCAAGAAATTTAAAATTTCAAAAATAATCATTACACGCAAAGTCTATCTGACAATTTTCAAATTTTGAGATGAAAATATTTTTTCTGATTTTAATTCAATTTAATGTAATTTAATTTTACTTCAATTTAATTAAATCTAATTCAAGAAATTTCAAATTTCAAAAATAATCTGTCCAATTTTGAAATTTTGAGACGAAAATATTTTTTCCGATTTAAATGAAAATTTAATTGTTCAATTTAATGTAATTTAATTTAATTCAAGAAATTTTAAATTTCAAAAAGAATCATTACATGCAAAGTCCATTTGACACTTTTCAAATTTTGAGACGAAAATACTTTTTCTGATTTTAATTCAATTTAATGTAATTTAATTTCAATTCAATTTAATTCAAGAAATTTAAAATTTCAAAAACGTAGTTTTCAAGATTTCAAAAATTGTTGTTCATTGTAAAGAATTTTTTAAATCAAAATGAAAGTCCCAGATTCAAACTCTACTGAAATAAAGTCAAGGAGTTTGAATTTAGTGCACGATTTTCATTTCGTTTATAAAGAGATGCATAGTTTAATTTATTTTCACATTTATTGCTCGGAATAATTAACTATTTGGCGAAACAATGCAAAACACATTAACGCCCTAATTATTCGTAGAAATGGTTAAAATTTAATCTATAATTAGTGATAATAGTACATCAATTTAATGAAACTGTATCGCGCGTTACATATCAGTTACACTTTAAATATAATCCGACAAATCTGTCTCTATAAATGAAAAGTGGATTAGTTGACATTTTTATTCAATTTTTAATTGTCCAACTAATACCCATTAGTATTTCATAATATCAATTTGGATTTTATTATACAAAAGAGACAAAATAAAAGTATCAATACGAAATTGCCAAGAAAAATTATCAAAACCTTAATTAAAATTCCCAAAATGTACTTTTGTAAAATAAAAAAAATTCCAAAGGATAAAAATTAAAAAGAAATTAATTTCAAAACAAAATATTTTGGAAAAATTTCTAAAATAATTTTATTTCAGTTTTCAACGTTCATTGTAAGAAACTTTTGCAAAATAAAAAATCTCCAAAGAACAAAATTAAAAAACAATTAATTTCAAAGGAAGATATTTTCGAGAAATTTTTTAAATTAATTTTATTTTTCTTGAACGTTCATTGTAAGAAACTTTTCCAAAATAAAAAATTTCCAAAGGATGAATTTAAAAAAAAAATTAATTCTAAATTCCAATTCTGTTTAAATATTTTTGAAAATTACGACCTATGCAAAAAAGAAATATAAATTAAACAAACATTTATTTAGTGATGAATTCAGTTTTTTAATATACAAAATAATTTTTTTCGTACAAAAAAAAACAATTAAAGATGTAAAAAAATATCGTCGTTCATTTGAACTTTCGAAATTTTAGGAACAACCAAAAAAACAAAAATACTGGAAAAATAGTAATTTAAAAAATTTGGCATTTTTATTTTGGCACTTTGACTCCCGACGATTAATTAGTATATAATTAATATTAATTTATTTCTTTTAATCAGTATTTATTAAATAATATATTAAATAGTTGATCAACAAAAAAAATAAATAAATAAAAATCAAATTAGTATTTCTTGAATGAATATTAACTTAATGTTTAGTTAATTAATATTAATTTAATTTTTACGTAATTAATATTAACTGAATAGTTATTTAATTAATATTAACTCAATATTTACTAATTAGGAGCTAAATACTATTTTTCCTTTTAATTTTTTCTTTTGAACCGAGTCTAATAATCTGAATTTTAGGCACTGGCTGCTCATCAAAGAACTTTGGATAAAACTAAAGATGTGATACGTAAGCAAATAGAATGTGGGCCTCCCGGAGGATTTCCGGGACCAGTTTACGGAGAATTTGGATCCCATGGATCACCAGCTCCTGGAAATCCAAATACCAATCAGGACGGAAATGATTATTGCGTAATGGGCGAATTCCCCGAGGGGCAAAAGTGGCATCCTTATCAGGTAACAGAGAAACGTCCTTCTAAATATAACTTGAAATTAGATTTCAAAGAAATTAGAAATAGTGCACAAATTAATTTAACTTCCCGCGAAATAAAAGTTTTTCTTACTTTTTCTTCTTTTTTTTAATCAAAGTCAATTCTCTTCTTTTAGAACAGAATTTGTTGGTTTAATTGATTTTAACATTTTTCAGGGTTGTCACAGATCAGGGAAATGTCAGGAAATTTTATTAAAAAGTACTGGAAAAATATAAAGTTTTACATTAAATTTTACCCGAATTTTACTGTCTAAAAAATTATATTTTCTTTTATTATTGAACTCCCTTTGAATTTTTTTTTTTTTGAAATAAAAAAAAAATCGTAATTCTGTCTGTCTAAATCAAGGAAAAACAAATTTAAATTATTGTGACAACCTTGATTGTTGAAACTTATTTCTTGTCCTTTTTTAATAAATTTTCAATTAAATTTTGTAATTTTATGAATTAATTAGTTTATTAGAACAAAAATAATAATTAAATACAATTTTGTTATAAATTTTGTAATTAGTACGTGTAATTAATTATTGAAATGATATTGATTGAAATTTATATTTTATATTAAAATTATTGTTTGCTTTAGAATGGAACGAATGCCTATCACTCGAGAGGAGCACCAGCGTCAAAAATTAGCAATTTACATCGTAATATGCAGAGTTCGAATCCTCATCCCGGTCATTGGACACAATTCTGTGGGGTACCTTTATGTAAGTGTGTGAATATATTAACTTCGACGATAATCAAAGACAGATAATAAATTCTCTTCATTTCGAAATTTACAGCTCAAAATTCCATGATTCGTGGTCCAAGGCATATGGTCTTCATTCCAGATCAGCAAAATCATTGCTTCTATCCTGAGGAGATGCAGATTCCCTATGGATCGAATAAAATTGACATCAATCACAAAGTTCACACTTCTTATCGTCAGCCAGAGCATCAAGTAAATTAAATTTATTAAATTGATCGAAGCAATAATTAATTTAGAAAATTATTTATTTAAATTAAAAATTAATAATTACGAATTAAATAATAACTACGCGTTAATTAATAACTGGGAGTTAATTAATAACTACGAGTTAATTAATACTCGCGAGTTAATTAATAATTACAAGTAAATTAACAACTGCGAATTAATTAATAATTACGAATTTCTAAATTACTAATTCAGGATTTGCACAGAGTTAGGAAAAAGTCAGGGAAAGTAAAATTGGTCAGGAGAATCAGAGAAAACTCAGGAAATTTTATTATCATTACCAAAAGTACAGGAAAAATATTAAATTTTTAGAATTCATAAGAAAATTCTGTATTTTTTGGTCCAGCAACTTTTAAAAATATTAAAAATCTTTTTTCCTCTTGATTTTTTTTTGTTTGCCTTATAAATTTTAAAATCACAAGGAATTTTGATACAGAACCTTCAATTTTTTTTTATTTCTGACAATAATTGAGTTTTACAGAATATGAAATTGAATTTATTATAAATAATTTAATTCTTGGAGAACTATCAATAAAATTATTACTTAAGAATTATTTAATGAATAATTTTACATAACAATTTCAAAAATAATTGAATTTATATTTATATTTAATTCTTTTTAAATTAGCTGAATTTTTGAATATTCAAAAATTCAGTTAATTTAAAAAAAAATTAAATTCCAGAATTATTTTACAAAATTATTACTTATAAATTTTTTTAATGAATTATTTTACTTCAAAAATAAACGAATTTTATAAGAATTGAGTTTAAATTTTGGAAAATTTGATTTTTAAAACATTTTGATTGAAAATTCTGAAAAAGTTATTTTTAGAAATATTTTTATTTAAATTTTTTTTAAAATTATATAGTTGAATTTTTGAATATTTAAAAGAATTTTCGTTAAAAATTGTAGATAATAATTATATTTATTTAATATTTACACAGAAAAAAATGCGAATGGTAAAAACAACCACATTTGTGTAGTTAGAAAAAAAGTAGTTAAAACTACCATATTCAGCAGCATTTTAACTACACTTCCTCAGTTAGTGGAACCAAAATGAAGTAGTTGGTTTTATGTAGTTAAAATAACTAGTTTACGTAGTTGAAATAACTAACAGATGCTTGTAAATGGCTCAACTATAGTGTAGTAGTAAAAACTATTGTTAAAAATAGTTAATTTTACTATTGTGGTAGCAAAAATAACTATTTTGTATTAGTTGCAAACAAAAAGAGACTTACTGTTTTTATATAGTAAATACAACCTCTGAAAGTTGTTACTTTTATGATTTATGTAGTTAAAACAACTATTTCTTACTAGTTGCAGAGAAAGAAAGAAATTTACTGTTTTCATATAGTAAAATCAATTGTTGAAAATAGTTATTTTTTACTATTTATGCAGTTGAAAAGATCATTTTTTTCTACAGAGAAAAAACGTGAGTGGTAAAAACATCCACATATGTGCAGTTAAAAAAATATAGTTAAAACTACCATATTCAGCAGTATTTTAACTAAACTTCCATAGTTAGTGGAACTAAAATTGAATAGTAGGTTTTATGTAGTTAAAATTACTACTACACGTTATGATTGTGAATAACTCAACAATAGTGCAGCAGTTAAAAGTACTGTTAAAAATAGTTGTTTTCGGAATTTCTGTAGTAGAAATATCCATTTCTTGCTATTTGCAAAATAAATTAAAATTTACTGTTCCAAAGAGTAAAAACAACCACTGGAATTTGTTATTTTTGTGTTTAATGTAGTTAAAAGAACCAATTCTTACTAGCTTTTAATAATTTATCTCTATGGTGGTAAGAAACATTTATTTTTATAACTACAAAAGTCATAAAAGTAACAATTTTTATGTTATTTTTACTATATGAAAATAGTAAGTTTAATTTTTTTATAACTAGTAAAAAGTGGATAATTTTACTACAGAAATTCTGAAAATAACTATTTTCAACAGTACTTTTAAGTACTGCACTATCGTTGAGTCATTTAAAATCATATGCTGGCTACATTTCAACTAAGTCCTTGAGCTTAAAAAATTAGTTACTGCAACTAAACGGAGTAGTTATTATGACTGAATCTAAGAAGAATGTCCTCAAGTACAATGCCAGTCATCGTAGCGTGCGAGCGTGGTTAGGTGGTTAGGTTATCGGTTTGCGAATGTTAGGGTCGTGCGTTCTCAATCCCCGGCGTTTGGGGATTTTTCTCTGTTAGGTGTATAAGAATTTAATATATAAATTATATATGAACAAAAATAGGTAAGAGAAAATATAAAAAAATGGACCTCAATAATAATAAAAAACAAATAAATAATTTCATTTTACTACTTTAAATAGTTAATTTAACTATTTTTTACAGTTGTTACTGTAAAAATGGTATTTATTACTACATTTTACAGTTAGGCTAACTATTCTGTCATAGTTCATTTTACTAAATAATGTTACGGGCGCCTATAGGAACTACAGGAAATAGTAAAAAAGTAGTCAAATTTACCATATTTTTTTTGTGTGTAGCTACAAAATATGAAGAATCTCTAGTAGAATGTAATTTAAATTTAGAAAAGAAATGTCTTTTCGTGTAATCACTCGGGGTTGCTACGCAACCTGGAGACCTGGAAAACCTGGAAATGTCAGGGAATTATATAAACTTTGAAAAAACTTGGAAAAGTCAGGGAATTTTGATCAGAATCCTGAAAAATTGTTGTGTTTTTAAAGTTATTATGTTTATTCTTGAAATTTAATCTCACATAAACATTTCAGAATTAATTCAATTTTAAAAAAATTGCGTTTACAATTTTCAAAAGTAGATGAACTTCAAAAGATTTTGATTAAAAATTTTGTAAAATTTCCATTTTAAATGAATTTAATTAGAAATTTATAAAAAACTTTAGTTAAAAAAATTTTAGAAACTAAAATTCTTCTGAAATTAGTTAAATTTTTTAATATATATTTAATTGATTATTGAAAATAATGGATTTATAGAAGTATTCTAGTTAAAAACACTAAAACAAATTGAATTTTAAATCAATTAAAAATGATTGAAGAAATTAAATTATTTTCAAAAATTTTAATAAAATACTTGGCAAAATTGTAATTATTTTCAAAAACTTTAATCAATTCAATTATTTTTAATATCTACTACTTTAATAAAAATTCCTAAAAGAATTCAATTAGTTAACAAATTTTTTATTAAAATTCTACGCAAACATTTAATTATTTTCATAATTATAATAAAAATTTCACAGGAATTCAATTATTTACAAATTTTTTTCATAAATAATAAAACTCAATGCTGAATTTATTTATTAGAATTAAGGTATTATTTTCAATACATTTTTAATTAAATTACCTTTAAAGAATAAAATTATTTTGACAATTAATTTGACAATTTTAAAATTTTAATGAAATTCTTTGCGAAACAATTCAATTTTTTTCAAAATAATTTTTTTTAAATTCTTCGCCCAAATTCAATTATGTTTAAAAATTTACAAAAATTCTCGTCAAAATTTCAATTATCTTTATAAATAATAAAAGTTTTCTCTGAAATTCAATTATTTTTAAAACTTTAAATAAAATTCTTAGGAGAATTTCAATTATTTTTAATATAATTTTGATCAAATTTCTCGAAAATAATGCAATTACTCTTAAAAATTTTATTAACATTTGTCAAGAGAATTATTCAATTATTTGAAAATTTGTTGATAAAATTCTTTATGAAAATTCTATTTTAAGGAACATTCAATTGTTTAATAAAATATTTATTTTTATAGTTAAATAATTGAATTCTCGTAGAATTTTCTAATAAATATTGATTTAAAAATTAATTTCAAATTAAAATCTTTGAAAATATGAACTTTTCATACTTTTAATTAAGAATTCTATAGAATTAATTTTTTTCAATAAGTTTAATGGGATTTTTTTTTAATTATTTGAAATTTTCAATTTCTAATATATTTAATTGAATAATGTCAGAATAATCGAAATTTAGTAAAATTAAATTGTAAACAAAAGAATTTGAAAATTCACAAAGAACTTTTTCAAGAATTATTAAAAAAAAATTAAAGAATTTTAGTTGAAAATTCTAGAAATGAATAATCGTAATGATGAAAATAATTTATGAAGAAGTTACAGTAACAAAGTAGCAAGTTTTAATAAATATTATAAAACATGAAGAAAGCGATCACTCCGAGTCGAAGAAGTGACTCGGAGTGATCGATATCTTCATGTTTTATAATAATATTCTTAATTATGTTATTGAATTTCAAATCTTTGAATATCTTAATTTCTATTCAAAAAAATAATGATTAAATATTTATTTAAAAATGAAGTATTGATGTTTCGGATAATTTTCGTTTTGAAAACCTGGAAAAATTCCGTTTTTTAACCTGGAAAATCTGGAAAAGTCAGGGAATTTGAAAAGAGAAAAGCGTGGCAATCCTGTCACTTTTAGAGTGAATTAGAATATTCTTTAGGGTAAGGGAAAAAATCAAAATTCTGTTTAGAAGTTAGGGAAAAGCAAAATCAGTTTTTTTGTTAGTAATTTAGTAATTTACTAATTACTAAATTACTAATTACCAAATTAATAATTATCAAAATTCATTATTAGCTATAATTGAAAATTTCCTTTACAGCAGGAAAAAACAATGTCCTCGCCAGTGAACATGCAACAAATATCAGACGAGGAAAAATGCAGTGACGATGGTCCAAAATGGAGCACGACAAGTTCAGCGTCAACCTCCGAATCATCATCATCATCAGCAGTAGCAGCAGCAATATCAACAAATAATCTCGTCTCAAAATCCTCGAGATCAGAATCATTTCCAAAAGAAGAGCAGGAAAATCATGAACAAATTGAGCCAAATCAACAGCAGCAGCAATATGTCGAAGTGAAACAGCCAAAAATGAATTGTAAACAGCCGCTGCCTGGTTTTCATCAAGCATTTGGTTCAACGGAAATTGGAAGGTTTTCGAGATCAGAATTTTTCTCCAATATGGTCGGCGAAAGTAGCGGCGGCAATGTAACAGTAAGTAATGAACGAAATTGTGGCGATGATGAGGACGTTGATTTAACGTCACGAATGTCAACGATTGATGATCTTAGGCACAGTGGCATTGCTGAAGTAAATGGCAATAATAATTGTCCGAATTCAGTTAATAATTGCGGTGGCAATTCGGCTAATAACTTTGGCAATCTCACATTGAATTCTTACTACAATGAGACGAGAAGTCCAGCTGCGACGGCACCACGCTGGCACAGTCCTTGCGTGAGTGCAATAGGTAGTGAAATTTAATTAAGAAAATAGATCGATTTCATTCTTTCTTTTTTTAGCACACAGTGTTGGGAGTACTCTCTGTATGAATACAATTATTTCACAAGGTTCTATACTTTTTCTATTTCTAGTTTCAAATTCTATTACAAGTTTAGAATATATTTTTTTTTCTTTATTTTTATTAAAAATTGGGAATTTAGAATTAAACTTTAAAAAAGTGTAAATTCACTTATTGACTAATTAATTATTAGTGTTTATTATTTTTAAAAATTTCATTAAAATTCTTTAAAATAATTTAAACTTTTTCAAAAATTTTCATAAAATTCTTCGCAAGGATTCACTTATTCTTAATATAATATTAATAAAATTCTTCGAAGGAATTCAATTATTTTCAAATTAATGCAATTTTCCAGAAAAATCAATTATTTTCTATAGAATTTTAATAAAATTTCTCAAAAGAATTCAATTCTTCCTATAAATATAAAAATGTTTTCCAGGAATTCAATTTAATTCATAAATATTAAAATTCTTTAGAGGAATTCAATTATTTTGAATTCTTCACAAAAATTCAATTATTTTCTATAGAATTTTAATAAAATTTCTCAAAAGTATTCAATTATTCTCATAAATAATAAAATTCTTGAGAGGAATTTAATTATTGTTAAAAATATTAATAAAATTCTTCCAAAGAATTAAATTATTTTCGTAAGTAATAAAATTCTTTAGAGGAATCTCAATATAGATTTCAATTATTTTTATAAATAATACAATTTTTTGCTGGAATTCAATTACTTTGAATATAATTTTAATTAAATTTCTCTAAAGATATCAATTATTTTCATAAATAATCAAATTCTTTAAATGAATTCAGTTATTTGCAAAAACAAAAAAAAAATAATTAAAATCCTGCGTAGAAGTTTAATAACTTTGATTATAATTTTAATAAAAATTTCTCTAAAGAATTTCAATTATTTCCAAAAAGAATAAAAATATTTAAATAAATTCAATTATTCTTAAGAATAGAATCTGAATTGTAATAAAATCTCTAAAAAGAATTCAATATTGTTTTTAATAGAAATTTAATTGAATTCTTCGAAGGAATTTAATTATTTTCAAAAATTTTCATAATATTTTTCGAAACAATTCAATTACTTGTCAAAAATTGTAATAAAATTCTGTGCGAGAATTAAATTATTTCATAGATTCAAAATTATAAAAGTTACAAAAATTGCAAAAAGTAGTAAGTATAAAAAGTTAAGAAACATATTTTTAAAAAAAATTCACATATTATTGCAAATTTATGGGAAATAAAATAATTTCTAGATTTTTTTTTTGCAAAATTATCACACAACTTTGAATTTTTTCTTTTTTGAAAGAGTAAATAGTTCCTTGTGTAATAAATTGTATTTAAATACAGGTAAATTTTTGAAAGTATATTATCCGACACTGATTTAGGAGAAAATACATTAACAGGCGACAATTAAATAGATTTAGATATTATTAATAATGTATTCTTTTTTTTTAAAAAGAAAAAAAAAGAAAAGCATTGCTCCCTCCTGTTTAGTGAGACTGAGGAGAAGGAAAATGAGCGGGCAACGATATTTAATCGTTATTATATATGAATTTCAATTGGTTATCAAAATTGTGCCTTTCGATGAACTGGATATATTAAGTAATATTATATTAATTAAAAATGAAATGATTACTGACTAAGGTAGAGAAAAAGTCGTTTTTTTCATAACGACTCCGTAATAATGAGACAAAATTAATCAACTTGAAATTTACCGTTTTACTTTTACATAACATTAAAACTTTCCATAATGAATAATTAATTCTAATCAATTCAAGTAATTTAATTAATTAAATAATTCAATTAATTGCATGACAATTATTGCAAAATTCAATCAATTGATTCAATTAAATTAATTAATAAATGAACGAAAAGATTATTTTTTCTTTTCTCCCCCCATTGAGAGTCTCTTATTACTGGAAAAAAAATCTGCCCTGTAAAAATTATTATACACCAATCTCGTCGTTCTCGTCTTACTAGTAGATATTCGTAACTAATCTATTTATTCAATTTTTAAAGGAAGGCGTCCATTATTATTCGCAGAGTGAAAACAGGAAAGTGAATGAGAATGAATTATGAAATTTTTGAGAAAAACAAAGAAATGAAGTTTATAGTTTAACGACAATATAGTGTCGCACAATATGCCTTCAAGAAACGGATAAAAAGAAAGTCAACAAAACAATAAAAAAAATTACATAACTCACATTCATTCGCCTGCCTACCTGATGAGTATATTAATTAATAAATATACATAATATATATGAAAAATAATATAATAAATAATATATTATATATATATGAACGCGAGTTCGTGTTAAATCGCGAGCACGGAAGCCAAAACGAACGCTAGATGAATAGTACGATATCTGTTTAAAAACAAAAAAAAATATATTATATATACATATTATAAATATATCTATACACATGGGAAAATACATAAGAAAAATGTGGAGAAAAAAAGAAGAGAAAATATTGATGAATTATTATTGATAGATAACTTATTATCTACTTAAAACTACTTTTAAAATCAAAAAAAACAAATTTCCGGAAAAATGCATGTGAACATTTTATTAATAATTATTATAAGTCAATGATACCAAAAAAAAGAGAAGAATCCTAAAATCCGGAACATTCTGTGTGTTAACAATTTTATTATTGTTAATAGGTTACTAATATTTATTATCAAAGAATTAAATATGTGATAAAAGAATATAAATTATTTAGTAGATATCTAGGTCCATATAAATGTTATTACGTGCATAGACATAAAATGAATAAGAAAAAAAAATGAAACGTCTCGTGGGCGTTAAATTTCGATTTTTTTTAATTTTAATTTTCATTACGGCTATGTCTATACATAGAAAAGTACTTATAATTAAATATGTGTACAATATCCGTAATGTACAATATTGACAATGATTTACGATATAATTCACGCTCTGCAACCCATCCTGTACCTATAATGGGACCAAATTTTTCATTTCTCTTCAACTCTTTCCTATTTAATATTCATCAAAAATTTGTCTTAATTTAATGATATTCTTTCATTTTTTCTAATTATTTAATTTTCACTTTTAACTTTTCCAATTTTAATTAAATTTAATTTCTCATTCTAATCTTTACTTTGAAATTTTTCAAGTAATTAATTTCGATTTAATTTTCAAAAAAATTCAATTTTAAAAAAGATGAAAAGAAAAAAAACCGAAAAATATTTAATAAACTAGATAAATTCAACTAACATTGTATTATTTTGTCAGTAAATAATTTTCGATTAGTTGCAATTGAAAATATTTAATTTTAAAAATTTTCCAACTAGCGATTAATTTTGAGAAATTAAATTAAGACAAATTTAATCAAAACTATAGACATACGAGTCGTTCGATTTCATCACCTTTCCAAAAGTGACCAATTTACAAGAAGAAGAAAAAAAAAAGAAACAAACGATTTTACCGTCACATCGAAATTTTGTATTTCGAAATCTCTTGCTCCAAATATTTTTAGTCTTTTAAGAGAATTCCACGTCTTACGTTCAATGCCAAAGATAATGTAAAATGCCGAACAATCGTCGATAAAATATTGTATCAGTGAAAAAACTTTCTTTACCAAAAAAAAAAAAAAAAAATGTTACGAGGAAAAAAATTTTCTTTAAATATTTTAGTCTTTTTAGTTAATTTTTTAATTTTAATTTCATTTTAATTTTAGTTCATTTTTTGTTTAAGTCAATTTAAATAATTTAATTTGCCTAAGGGAAATATTAAGTTTCAAATAAAGAAAGAGTGTAAATAAAATAAATATAAAAAATAGTAGCCAAAAAAAAATGAGGAGAATAGAAAAATAAAAGAATTTCTAGTTGAAAAGTAAAAGTTGAGTTGAAAAATGTATTTTTTTCTATAGAAGAATTTTTTCATAAAAAAAAAATTTTCCTTAAAAAAATCATTTCAATGATAAAGATAATGTAAAATGTCGAATAATCATTGATAAAATGTAAAGTGAACAATTTTTTCTAAAAAGAATTTTTTTTCTGCAAAAAATTCTTTTGTATAAAAAATTTTTTTCTGTAAAAAATTCTTTTCTGTAAACATTCCTTTCTATAAAAATTTTTTTCTGTAAAAAATTCTTTTCTACATTTAAGTCTGATACAAATTTTATCGAGACTAGAGAAAATTTTAATCGGCTTCCTAATCTCGTTTTGAAGTACTGCAGAAAGTACGAGAGATTAATCATTGTCCTACTGTGATTAAATCAAATTTTAGTGATGATTATAATTATTATAATTAATTAGAAGGTCACTCGCGTCCGAGAGAACATTATTTAGGGTCCTACGATTCAAATTCCCTAAGCGTTGCGTTTATTCAACAATTCGATTAAGCAAATTAAAATTTTAAAATAAAATTAAAATTAAAATTACATGATAGAATTTAAATTTAAATTTAATTAAAATATCAAAAAAATAAAAGAATTGATGTAATAATTTTACGATCAATGTTTAAGGAATATTGAATCGAATTCACGAAAATAAAAAAAGAAAACCCGATGGAGCTGTGCGTGTATGAAAATTAACTCTTTCGAGAAAGAAAATCAAATTTTAGTCCTAATACAATATGTTTAATGTATAAAAAGAAAATAAATTTTCGACAAATATAGTACATGAATCAAAATCGTCGTTGAAATAAATCAATTTTCGACGAATTTGAATGTTAATTAGTCTTTCAGTTGATTTGAAAGTAAGAATTTTATGAAATTGTAATTTAAAATTTAATTTTTAAATTATAATATCATAAACGTTAAGGAAAAAAAAGTTAAAGCGTGACAGGAATGAATGACGAGACAAAAAGTCAAGCGAGAAAGTGATCAGATGATTTTAATTTATATTGAGAAAAATGTTTTTTTTCGTCAGTTTCACTTAAAATGGTGCCTTTGATTATTTGTTATTTAATATTGTTATTAGTTTATTATTATTGTTAATATTGTTATCATTATTATTATTGTTATTATTATTATTATTAATTAATTAATTAATACGTTAAATTTTATTATAACTATTTCAGAATAATGTAGATAATTTTCTATAATGATTTCTTTCTAAAAAAATCTTTCACAAAAAATGTATAGTAGAACGAAAAAATTTTAAAAAAAAATTTTTTTATTGTATTTTTCGAAAATAGATCAAAGGTGCCAGTGGTGAATTAATATGTAAAAGAAATATAACGAAATACCAACTAGCTATATAGATTTGTCAAACTAACATTTAATTCATAAGAATGTAACATTTTTAGTTCCTATGAAAAAAAATCAATAGCCAGAAGCATTAAAAGCAGAATAACTAATTAATCATTAAGACTTTAGAAAGATTTAAACTTTCATATCGTACGTACGAATCAAATTTGACAATGCTAATAAGGTTTTTCGATCAAGATTTATATTTTACAGAGATCATAATATTAATTATTATAATACCGAATCACAAAATCTTCTCGAATAATATTTGATTTTTCATTTTACAGGGTAAATAACTGCGCGGAAAATTTACTTAAATGACTTATATTTCAGTCAAAATATTAACAACGATTTTTAAAAAATAATTTAAATTAGAGTCAATTTTTTTAATACTTGCTTTATTTGCAAAAGACAAAATCTCGAAAAAATTATTTCAAAAATATGAAATATTTTCATTTTGTCGAAAAAGCGAAATTTGATAATTTTTCGAAATTGAAATAATCATTAAAAACCCTGTATATGAATACATATCAAATTATGAAAAACCCCGAGGGTTAGATTCGATTTTTGTTTAATAGTCTATTATTTACAATGAAATTTTTATTTGTAATAAATAAAAATAATAATAATAATAATAATAATAATAGCTGTCTGATTTTATTGGACAGTTTTTGATCTTTGAAAAAAAGACTCGTGCAAATATCTTCTTCGATCGTTATTGCAAATCGCTATCATATTTTTTAAAAGTAAAAATCTCTGATATAGATAAAATATTAATTTCACAAATTATTCTGATCAAAAATATAAAAATGACTTTTAATCACTTGGCATTTTTTCCAGAAAAGCTATAAAAGAAATGAAAAGAATACGAACCAGTATTCCTTCGACTAATTCGTCGAATTTAATTAGTAATAGAAAATTTAAAAAATTGTATAATTAAATTCAGATGAGCTTCAAGAAGAATATATATTCATTTAAATAAATAATTATAATTTAACAAGTACAAATTACAAGTTACAAAAAAATAAAAGATCGAATTTATACTTTCTTTCGAATTCAATTGCTTTTGAGGGGAAACAAAATGTAAAAATCGTAATTTTTGAGAAAAAAAAAGGTTTCGAACTCATTATTTAAATTTTAATTTTATATAAATTTAATTATTTTGGAATTTGAATATTTGAATTTTGAAAAGTGTTTTTCTATTGTAGGGGAAATTTTTCTTTGCGTTTGTATAATTGATTTTATTTATTACGATGATGAAACGATTGTGAGTAACGTTGAAGGAAATAAACGTTTATATGATAAAAAGTGGTGTATATATATGTGTATAAAAATACTGTAATTAACATGATATTTTTTTCCCCAGCTGATTCCGGAAAATTTCCTGACCACTCCTGTTTTTCCATATTCTCCAAAATCCCAAAACGGTAACGGAAATTCACAGGACTCGAGAAATGGCGAAGTTTTACAACGAATTATGGCCAAAGACTGTTATTATATAATACCAAAATTTTCGTCAACAAATTCATCGGAAAATTCATCTGTAAGTTTTGTTTTACGTTTTTTACTTTATTTTTTCTCATTTTTAGAAGTTATTTTTGTAAAAGAATACGAAAGAAAAATTTTCATTTGTTTTAAATTTCTTTTTTAATTCTGAAAGATTTTACTTTTTATTTTTGGTAATGAATTTTGTGAAAGGACAATTTTTCTTTGGAAATTTTTTTCAGTTTAAACTTCTTTTTAATTCTAAAAGATTCATTTTTTTATTTTTTGGAAATAAATTTTGTAAAAGAAAATTTTTTTTTCGTTTAGAAATTCTTTTCTATGTCTAGAAAATTTATCTCTCCCATTTTTGGAAATGAATTCTGCAAAAGAAAAATTTTCTTTCGTTTAAAAATTCTTTTCTATTTCAAGAAAATTTATTTTTCCCATTTTTGGAAATGAATTCTGTAAAAGAAATATTTTCTTTCGTTTTTTTAATTCTAAAAGATTCATTTTTCCCATTTTTCGAAATTAATTCTGTAAAAGAAAACTTTTTTCGTTTCTAATTCTAAAAAATTTATTTTTCCGATTTTTGGAAATGAATTCTATAAAAGGAAAATATTTTTTCGTTTAAAAATTCTTTGTTAAGTCTAGAAAATTTATTTTTCTCATTTTTAGAAAAACAAATTTTGGAAAAGAAAAATTTCTCTCGTTTCAAATTTCATTTTTAATTCTAAACAAATTTCTTTTTCTCATTTTTGGAAATGAATTCTGTAAATTAAGAAAAATTTTCTTTCGTTTTGAACTCCTTTTTGAATTCGAGAAGATTTCTTTTTCTGATCTTGAGAAACGTATTTTTATTGAAATTTTGAAAACGAATTTTTATTATAATTTTGAATATTTAATTTTTTATTTTTATCTTATTTTCCTTTTGTTTATTAAAACTTAATTTAGAAGTATGCTGCTATAATGGACTGTCGTCATGGAATATCGCAGGAATGGTTTGAACCAGTTCAGCCGCAAAATGTTCAAATCGCTTATTTAAATCATTCGCCAACAATTCTTCTGCACAAGGGAAATATTGGAAATTCGACAAATAATTGCAATTCCTGTCAGTGCATCAAATTGAATGAAAATCCAGAAAGCAACAGTGATTCCGAAGGACTAGACCTTCGAGTCATGGAAAATTCCAAAATTCAGAAAAATGATTCCAAAGATGATCTGTAGATAAGTTTCGAAAATTTTTTTTTTTTACTTTATTTTATCCTCTTTTTTCTTTAATTTCGTTTTTTAATTTCTATTCTATATAGTTTTTGGGGAAAAAACCAAAGTTTCGTTATTTGTATATCTACATTCCATTGTTATCAATGTAATTAACATTGATTCAGATTTATTAATAATTATTATATATTATCAAGTTATTGCTAAAAAAATCTACTTGTTTAAAGTAAATTTAATTTACTAAAATGAAATTTATTATATTATTAAATTAAACTTAAGAATATTGTTTCGAATTATTAGAAAAATGTATACAATTTTCAAACATAAATTTTTTAAAGAAACTAATAATGAAATTAATTGATGAAATTGAACCAATTGGAAAATTAGTCAAATTAATTGATGATATTGAGTCAATCAGAAAATTAGTCAAATCGGTTCATTCACTTGAACCAATTAGAAAATTAGTTCAGTTTCTAATTAAAAATTTTCATTTTACGAGAAAGAAATTTTCTTTCTCTCTCTTTCTTTCTTTTTTTTTTGTGGGTGAAATTCGAGGATCGGAAATTCGCGCGGCGCAGGTTAAAATTGAGAGGAAAAAAAAGGGGAAAAGGGATGAGATAAAAGTGCCTTCTAATGGTAGCTAGTCAAATAATGGATAGATGTCATAAAAATTCTTGGGTTAATCAATGTTTACCGTTTGAAACTGTTGAGAGGGATTCTCCAGGATTTTATAACACCTGCCGTCTGCCTACCGAATAAGAAAAGATGGGTGGCCGACGGTACATAGGTTTGCATTTATGCGTTTATGTTTATGTCCTCTACAAGATTTATGTTATTAT
This sequence comes from Leptopilina heterotoma, assembly GCF_015476425.1. Classification (NCBI taxonomy): domain Eukaryota; kingdom Metazoa; phylum Arthropoda; class Insecta; order Hymenoptera; family Figitidae; genus Leptopilina; species Leptopilina heterotoma. The sequence goes on from NW_025111110.1 coordinate 461,714, forward strand.
ATATTTGAGAGGCACGTTGCCGACCATTAAGACATCACAATCTTCTTTTTTTTTAAAAAAAAAAAGAAAGAATGAAGGATACATGTTATACAAGCCGTGAATTTATCTAAAACGTATATCAATTTTCTATATCTTTACAGTAGCAGTTGCATAAAATGTTTCTTTTTTCACTTTTAATTATGTAATTTAATTGTTATTACAATTTATGAGTTTTGTCCTCTTTTTTTTCACTTTTCAATTAATTAACGAAAATGATAAAAAAATTAGGATTTTTTCGATTACTTGAAAAAAGTAGAAAAAAAATACTAGTTTGTCTTTGTTCTATTTTTTAATTTATTAACGAAAATGATAAAAAATTACGAGCTTTTTTAAATTTTTGTCCATTTTTTGATTACTTGACATAAATAATAAAGAAATACTATTTTTTGCCTTTTTTGCAATTAATTGACGAAAATGGTAGAAAGTACGAGCTTTTTTTCTTTTCTTCCATTTTACAATTACTTAACAAAAATAATAAAAAATTAGTAATGGATTAATATTAAATAAACTTTTTAAATAATTTTATTTAAATGTTTTCAATTTTAAAATTATTTTATTTAAAATCATTAAATTCTTGCAAAGAATTCTCTCAAAATCTTTGAAAATAATTGAATCCCTTCGAAGAATTTTATTTATGAAAATAATTGAATTCTTGCGAAGAATTTTATAAAAATTTTTGAATATCTTAATTAAATTCTTTTGAAGAATTTTTTTTAAATAATAGAGTTTCATTAATAATTTCAATTGAAAATTTTCAATGTAATTGAATTTTATGAAGAATTTCCTTCAAGTTTTTAAAATAATTGTGTTTGTCAATAATTGAAATTAAACAATTGATTATTGAATTTCATTAAAATTTTTAGAAGATAATTGAATTCTTTTTAGAATTTTATTACAATTTTTATAAATAATTTCATTCATTCCAGAAAATTTATTAAAATATTGAAAATAATTGAATTTTTTTGAAGAGTAGATATATTTTGACAATAATTGAATTCTTTTAACAAAATTTCTTTAATTTCGAATATATAATCGATTTTTTTGTTAATAATTGTAATTAATAATTTTATCATTAAATTTTATTAAAATAATTATTGATAGAAAATTTAATTCTTTTAACCAATTTTTATTAGAGTTTTTGTAAATAATTAAATTATTTTGAAGAACTTCTTTAAATTTTTTTTGAAAATAATGATTTTTTTTATTAATTTTAATTGAAAATTTTTGAAATAATTTTTTGAAACAAAACTTTAAAAAAAAAAAAAAAACTTTTTTTTCTTTTTTAACTTTTTAAAATAATAATATCCGTTAATAATTATAATCAAAAATTTGATTATTAAATTTTATAGAAATTGTATTGAAAATAATTTAATTGATGAGAAGAATTTTATTATTTACAAAAATAATTTAATTCTTGAAAAAAACTTTCTTATCTTTAAAAGTAAAAATTGAATTGTTTAGAAGAATTTATTAAAATTTTAGAAAATAATTGAATTCTTGGAAAAATTAAAAAAAATAATTAAATCCTTTCTCGAAATTTTATTAAAACTGTTTTGAAAAAAATTGAATTCTTCCGAAGAATGTTATTATTTACAAAAAAAAATTGAATTCTTGCAAAGAATTTTATTGTTTACAAAAATAATTGAATTCTTGCGAAGATTTTTATTAAAATTTTTGAAAAAAGAATAAGAATTAATAATGTACTAAATAAGTGAATTTTTTAAGTTTTTAACCTGAAATTATTTAAAAATTAAATTTTAAACTTGATTTCATTCATTATTAAAAATAATCTGTCCATTCCTTAAATTTAAATCGACAAAGAATATAATTTTCAATATCATTAAAAATTAACCAACTTTGAGTATATACCTATAAAGAAAAATGAATAATACCTACTCAAGAGGTAAAGGATTCGCTTCAGAAAAAAGAACAAAAAAAAAGAACTGAAGGTAAAATTTAACGTCTGGTCGTTATAAAGTTTAGAACGGTTTTGAACATGTTTCGAAAAAAATGTTTAAAGTAAATAGAAAATGTCTGTGAGATAAAAAAAATACAGCAAACAAATGTTCCTCGTCAAATATATTCGTATATTATATTATATACGAGAACTCAACCGTAAGCATATAGGTGTTGATTTTTGTGATTTAGCTTGAAACGCGTTTTAGATCCAGGATCCATATTCCATATGGCTGTTTTGAAAGCTTTTATCTTTTAATGACTAAAACAAAAAAAAAAAAAAAGGGTAACGATGCAATGATAACTGAAACGTTCGACCTCAATTTTCAAAGTTCTATAGGTTCTACAATATAGTCTTAGTTTGTACTTAAAATTTTCGCTTTATAGAAAGAAAAAACATTTTAGAAAAATAAAATCTTTAGAATCGAAAATTTTCATCAATAATTATTAATATTTTAATGAATTAATTCTAGTTAATTATTAATTAACTCTTATTTATTAATTTCTTATTTATTAATTAACTCTTATTCTAAAAATAATCTTTATTAGAGAAAATAATTGATTTATAGGAAAATTAGTTTTAAAATATTAGAGAAATTAATTAATTTTTAGAGAAATTTGGAAAAAACGTAATTTCCAAGAGATGTTTTGTTTTAAGAATTTTATTGTTTTAAGGAAAGAAATAACTTTTGGCACGTTTAATTCTTTAAATAAATAAATAATTTGCTGAGCCAAATAATTTTTTAAGAAGTAAATAGTATTCGAAGCAATAATTTGAAGTTAATTCATTTGGTAGTAGAAAATTAAAAGACCGACCGAAAAAAATTTGTTTCATATTTATTTATTTCTTTTAATTTTTTTTTATTAAAAAAATTTCTTTTAGCATAAAAGAATTTTATTCTTTATAGAATCTTCTTTATAATAAATTTTTTTACGATTTCAAAAAATCGTGCTAATTGCGAAGACTCAAAAAAAATATTAATGAATTGTTAATCCAATTTTGTTCATCCAAAGTAAAATCAAACGATTAGGAACAAAATGATCGAAAGTTTGATAAATTTTTCAATTTAATTCTCTAATTAATTATTGAAAATGTATTTAATGAAATAGAGATGATTTAAAGTGAAAGAACCACAAACCGATAGCTTGACACTTGTATCCTGGAAATGCACAAAAATTCACACTTTTTTTGGAAGAAGATCACTCTATCTCAAACGCCTCGAAACTTGATCCAAAAAAAAAAACGAAAATCAAAATTAAGAGCAGGAGGAAATTTTTCAAAAAATTACAAAAATCGACGACTTTAATTGTAAAAAAAAAGAGAAAGAATTTAATCCGCAACACGTCGCATGTTCTTTACAAAGACTGAAATCTTTGTGAAGTGAAAATTTATCGTAAGAAAAGAAAATCGTCATCATCTTGAAGGATGAGGTGAGCCCGCGGTGATTCTGGTTCTCCATCGGCAAGAAGAAGCGACGGTGAACCAAAAATGAACAATAGATCCTCACATATATTATTTTTCAGAGGGCGGTCTCAGTCTGACTCAAAATAAATAATAAACTCTCGGAGGAATTATCGCTGCCATTGGGCCACGACTTGTGTTGAAAGGCGTGCCTTTCAACATAAAACCAAATGCTTGAAAAACCAATGGTCTTATGCTACCGGAAACCTGAATCGAGCCGCCAATGGTAGAGTTGTTCAGCCATCTTTTTACTCTAAGCAATCCTAATTAAGTCCGATTATCGCCTAGTGGTGGAAAAGTGGGCAGCCAATTGATGATACAACAAACGAACGAACTGGAGGATGCGAGTCCAACGTTTTCTTCACCAGCTAGTGCGAAATATCGCGCCCAAGTGTTACAAGCAACAAGCCATACGTGAGTTATACGAATATAATAATCAAAATCTATAACGTGTGATTTGCTAAGAAACATTGTGCGACGAGAGTGTATATTGTATTACCCTCACCTGCAAGGTATATAATTACTTTGTTTAGCCAAGTGTTAGTAGCGGCGCCCCGAGACTGATTAAATCGCCTCTAATTGATAAATTCATCAAAAAAAAGAAGAGCGCGTGGGCGATCTATAGATCTTTTCATGTCCCATTTGCAAAAAAAGGGGTATCGATCCGGTTTTTTCTTTTTTTTATTCATTGTTCTTCCTCTTTGACCTCAGGAACTCTGAGTTTACTGCAAAAGAAAAAAAATGCAACATTAAACACAATATTTGATCTCTCGGCAAATATTTTCCTTATGAGAATATGTCAAATCTTTTTATTTGAATTCGATTTTTCAAAAATCAATACAAGTTCGATAATTTTTTTTCCTTACAAAAGTTTTCAAGAAATAAATATTATTTTTAAATGAAATTTTTTTATGTGCATTAATTAATTAAGATAGAAATTCAAATAGTACTTTCAATGGAAATTAAAGTAATTAAATAGTAATTAAATTAGTGCATTAAAAATATGATATTTAAAAATGAATGTCCTTGTTTAATCTTTACATAAGCTGATCGTCATTATTGCCCTCGGTTTTGCGTTTCATTCAAATTTATTTTCAATACGTTTTTAAAACAATTCAAGTCAACATTGAATTACATTGACAATAAATTTAATTAACATTTTATTAGAACTATACATTTATATTATTATTTATTAAATGAATAATTGGAATTAAAATGGAAAATTGAAAAAAAAATTAAAAATTAAAACTAAAACGAAAATTAAAAATATAATTGAGAATTGAAAATAAAATTTAAATATTGAAAATAAAATATGAAACTAAAACAAAAAAATTCATAAAATAAAAATCAAATTGAAATAAATACGACAAAAAATTGAAATAAAAGTAAAAATTAAAAAAAAAATTAAAAATTTAATACTAAAAAAATTGAAACTAAGATGAAAAATTTTAATAAATAAAACAAAAAATTGGAAATAAAATTTAAAATTCAAATTAACAAAAAATAAAATAAAATCAAAACATTTTTTGAAAATCAAATTAAAAATAAAATGTAAATATTCAAACTAAAATTACAAATTGAAATTAAAAAGGAAAATTGAAAATGAAATCAAAAATTGAAATAAATAAGACGAAAAATTGAAATTAAAGTAAAATATAAAAATAAACTTAAAAATTCAAGACTAAAAAAATTGAAACTAAAATAAAAAATTTAAATAAATAAGACGAAAAATTGAAAATTCAAATTACATAACAAGAAATAAAGTAAAATCGAAATATTTATTGAAAATCAAATTAAAAATTGAAAATAAAATGTAAATATTCGAACTAAAATTACAAATTGAAATTAAAAAAAGAAAAATTGAAATAAACAAGACGAAAAATTGAAATTAAAGAACAAATTTTAAATATAAACTTAACAAGAAATAAAATAAAATTGAAAATTACATGAAAAATTTAAAAAAATAAGACGAAAAATTGGAAATAAAATTTTCAATTTAACAAATTCAATTTAACAAGAAATAAAGTAAAATCGGAACATTTATTGAAAATCAAATTAAAAATTGAAAATAAAATGTAAATATTCGAACTAAAATTACAAATTGAAATTAAAAAAAGAAAAATTGAAATAAACAAGACGAAAAATTGAAATTAAAGAACAAATTTTAAATATAAACTTAACAAGAAATAAAATAAAATTGAAAATTACATGAAAAATTTAAAAAAATAAGACGAAAAATTAGAAATAAATTTGTAAATTCAATTTAACAAGAAATAAAGTAAAATCGGAACATTTATTAAAAATTAAATTAAAAATTGAAAATAAAATGTAAATATTCAAACTAAAATTACAAATTGAAACTAAAAAGGAAAATTGAAATAAATAAAACAAAAAATTGAAATTAAAGAAAAAATTAAAAATTAACTTAATTATTTAAGAATAAAAAATTAAAACTAAAATGAAAAATTTTAATAAATAAAACAAAAAATTGAAAATTGAAATTAACAAGAAATAAAATAAAATAGAAACATTTTTTTAAAATCAAATTAAAAATAAAATGTAAGTATTCAAAATAAAATTACAAATTGAAATTAAAGTAAAATATAAAAATAAATTTAAAAATTCAAGACTAAAAAAATTGAAACTAAAATGAAAAATTTAAATAAATAAGACAAAAAATTGAAAATAAAATGTAAATATTCGAACTAAAATTACAAATTGAAACTAAAAAGAAAAATTGAAATAAACAAGGCGAAAAATTGAAATTAAGGAAAAAATTGAAAATAAACTTAAAGACTTAAGACTAAAAAAGAATTAAAAATAAAATACAAAATTAAATAAAAAAAATAAAATTGAAACATTTATTAAACATAAAATTGAAAATTTAAATTTAAATCAAAAATTGAAATAAATAAGACGAAAAATTGAATTTGAACTACAAATTTTAAATAAACTTAAAAATTTAAGACTAAAAGAATTGAAAAAAATTAAAAATTGAAATGAAATTAAATTAAATAGTTAAAAATAATATTGAAAATTAAAACTAAAACGAATAATTGAAAATAAAATAGAAATTTATGAAAAAAATATAATTAAAATATTGAGAATGAAATTAAAAATTGAAATTAAAACGAAAAATTGCAAATAAAATGTAAATATTGAAAATATAATTGAAATATTAAAAATTAAATTAAAAATTGAAACGAAACCGAAAAATTATAAATAAATTCAAAAATTGAAATTCAAACAAATAATTAAAAATAAAAGAAAACATTGAAAATAAAATTAAAAATTAAATCTAAAAAAAATTGAAAGTAAAATTAAACATTGAAACAAAAACAAATAATTGAAAGTTAAATAATAAATTGAAAATAAAATGAAAAACTGAAATCAAAATGGAAAATTAAAAATAAAATAAAAAATTAAAATCTAAATGGAAAATTGTAAATAAAATAAAAATATTGGAAATGAAATTAAAAATTTGAAATTAAAGCATAAAATCCACAATATAATTGTTAGCAAAATGACAAATTAATATTAAAAACAAAGTTAAGATAAAATAAAACATTTTAAAAATGAATAATATTTCTTTTTCAAAAATTGCGAATTTGTGTCCTTTACAGTTTACTCTAATTAGTGATTAAATTTGTGTTTAGTGTGAAAATAAAATTTGAATATTTTTGCTAAAAGATATCATTTAAAAGAATGCAGACTTCTGCGGTGAATCCGGAAAATTCTCCGCGATCTGCGGGATGCTGCGAACGAGAGAGGGATCGAATTGTCGATGAACGAGACGAAAGAAACGCGAGATCAACAAGTGCCCAAGAGTGCGGATCAAATAATCAAGCACTTTCACTCTCACTAGAAGATAGAGAATTATGGACGAGATTTCAGTGCATTACTAACGAGATGATCGTCACAAAAAACGGAAGGTAAGATTTTTATTTTCAATAACTACATCTGAAAAATTGTAAATATATAATTAAAAACTTTGAATATTCATAATATTTAAATCCTAGAATTAAAATATTCTATAAAAATATTCCATGCCATATTGTCATATAAATTTACCAAAAATAGAAATTCCGTCCCTAGAAAAAAAACGAGTAAAATCAACAGTGAATACAACAAACAAAAAAATAATAATAAAAGAATAAAATAAAGAGTAAAAAAAAGAATTAAAATCCGTTTTTCTCAACGTGAGAACACGTGTATTAATAGTGACTCAAAAAAAGAAGAAAATTTGCAAAAAAGAAATCCACGAAACACCGACGCTCATTCATTGAGGACATAAATATGAAATGAAGTTATTTATTGTTTTAAATCCCGCCAATTAAGATATTAATTATTCAATAAATGTTGGAAGGTGACTGGACCATGTGGACCACGCGTCATATTCAAACAGAAAATTCAAGTTTTATTCCAAATAAAAACCTAAGAGCGTGACCATGTAACAATAATGCAGGGCAATAAAATTTTATTACAGAGAAGACATTTCGGTACCTTTGTGAAAATGCCGCTCTCTAAGTTTTTTCTTTCTATTCACAATATTAGAATGTTTCAATTTAAAGTCTCTATACTATACATATACACATTAGAGAGAGTGTTTCAACAAAAAATTCCGTTAAAAACAAAAATTGAAATTATATTTCAAAGTTATAAAAAAAAGTATTAAAATCTTTATTTTATTTTAATACTTTTTTAATTAAGCGTCTTATCATTTTTATGTCTTAAATTAAATATCCCAAATTCATTGAAATATATTTTAAAAATTTTTTAGAGAAATTTTTCAACTTATATTTCTGCTAGAAATTTTTTTTTTGAAAAGATTTGTATTTTATAATGAAAATTTTCATAAATTTTAAATTCAAATTAGATTTGTCATTTACATTTGAAAAAAAAAATATTTTATTTGAAAAATTATTTAATTACCATTTTATAAAATCTTCTTTTCATTCAATAAAAGTTCCTTGTTTTATTAATTTTTATGATGGTAGACTGGAAATTCTTCTTCATTTTTATTGCAAGAATATTGTTTACAAAAAGTATTTTGTTTTCATAATGCGATAGAATTTTTCAGGAGTAAAAATGATAAATTGTCAAAACTAGAGAATATTAAAAATAATTTTTTTATGTTACTTTTTTGGGAATTAATTAATAATTAGTCTAATTGGTAATTTTTCAGACGAATGTTTCCTGTTGTCAAAGTAGTGGCACGCGGATTAGAGCCGGCGGCAATGTACACGTTACTTTTAGAATTTGTACAAATTGACCCTCACAGGTGAGTTAATTTTGAGAAATAATTTCACAGGGCTCGAGAACCAGTGAAAGTATTTAAAAATACTGACAAAAATATAATCAGTTCTAGTCAAATAAAAGAAAATTTAATTTTAATTTTAAATTTTAATTATAAATATTAAATTTTTCATAAGTATAAAACATGAAGATATCTTTATGATATTCTTCATGTTTTATAATTAAAAATTCCAAATTGATAAAATCATTTACAATATTCAATTATTATTTACAAGAATTTTTAACTAAAATTCTTCTTTAAATCGATTATTTTTAATAATTTTCGAAAAAGTTCTTTGACAATTTTCAAATCCATTTCTTTACAATATTCATTTTTATAAAATTTCAATTATTCGTAAATTCTTCAATTAAATAAATATTAGAAAATAAAAACTTAAAATAATATTAAAAATATTCAATTAAACTTTTTCAAAAAAATTAATTTCAAAATTCAATTATTTTAAAAAATTCAGGCCATATTGCTTTTAACATTCAATTATTATCTAAAATTTTAACGGAAATTAATGTTTAAATCAATTTTTATTAGAAGATTCTACTAGAATTCAATTTATATTTAAATACAAAAATAAATAATTTATTGAATAATTGAATATTTCTTAAAATTCAATTCCTTTCCTTTCAGCGAATTTAAAAAAAAAATTTAAGAATAAATACAATTTTCTATCATTTTATTTCAAATTGTATAAAAAATAAATAAAATTCTGCGACAAGTTTTGTTTTTTATGAAAATAATTGAATTTCCAAAAAGAATTTTATTGCGAAAAAATTTATAAAAAAATTTGTAAATAATGAAATTCCTGTAAAATTTTTATTATTTTTTGAAAGTAATTAAAAGTTTGTGTAGAATTTTATTAATTAATTGAATTTCGGAGAAGAATTTAATTATTTCTAAAGATAATTGAAATTTTGATGAGAATTTTAAAAAAATTTTTAAGATTTTTTTCCAGGAATTCGATTAAAATTGTATTAAAAATAATTGAAATTCTGCAATGAGTTTTATTATTTATGAAAATCATTGAATTCCTAAAAAGAATTTTATTATTTACGAAAATAATTGAATCCTGTAAAAATTTTATTATTTTTGAAAATAATTGAATGATTTCGAAGAAATTTATAAATAAAATTTGTAAATAATGAAATTCCTGTAAAATTTTTATTATTTTTTGAAAATAATCAAAAGTTTGTGTAGAATTTTAATTAACTTTTTTTTAAATAATTGAATTCTTTTGAAAAATTTTATGAAAGTAGTCGATATTGAAAATCATTGAATTGAAAAAAATTTTTGAACATAATTGAATTTCTGCGAAGAATTTTATTTTCCAAAATTTTTGAAAATAATTGAAATTCGAAGAAGAATTTTATTATTGTAATTGAAATTTTGAGGAGAATTTTTGAAAGTTTTTTAAACATAATTGAATTTTTGCGAAGTCTACGAACTTTTTGTTCTTTTTGAATCAAATTACGGACTTTTTTAAAAAAAAACGGACATTTACGGACCTAGTTCGAGCCCTGATTCTATTTAAACAAATTCTTGTCTATTTGGTACTTCTAATTAACTTAATTTTTTTTAATTTTACTCAATTGTATTCAATTTATTTAATTTATTTTATTTTCTACTCAATTTAGAAAATCGAAATTTAATTTTTTAAAATTTTATTTTATTTTCCACTAAAGTCAAAAAATGGAAATTTATTTTTCTTTAAGTTTATTTAATTTCTACTTAATTTAGAAAATGGAAATTCGATTTTGTAAAAATTTGTTTCGCTCAGATGGAAGTACGTGAACGGCGAATGGGTTCCAGGAGGCAAGGCGGAAGTCGCTCCACCAAATCCGATTTACATTCACCCTGAGAGTCCAAATTTTGGTGCTCATTGGATGAAAGAGGCCGTTTCGTTTGCTAAAGTGAAATTAACAAACAAATCTAACGGGAATGGACAAATAATGTTAAATTCCTTACACAAATATGAGCCGCGAGTTCATTTAGTCAGAGTGGGCGCGGAAGAACAAAGAACGGTATATTTCTTTTTCTTTTGTTCTATAAATTTTTTAAAAGAAAATTGTCTGTAAGATTTATTAATTTCTTGTGTCTATTTTCTTTTTGATATCAGGTTCTCACGTACCGATTTCCCGAAACTCAATTCATTGCAGTCACAGCATATCAGAACGAAGAAGTGACGAGTTTAAAAATTAAGTACAACCCTTTTGCTAAAGCATTTTTGGACGCGAAGGAAAGACCAACCGATCCACAATCATATCCTCAATGTAAGTGGAAAACAATTCTTTTTAAATTATTTTATTTATGATAAAAGTTCAGAATTTTTAGTAATCAGTTTGCAATATAGTTCCGAAAAATTAACTTCAAATCATTTTGCTTCCTCATGAGGAAACTTTTTGTATTAATGATTGTTTTGCCTATTTTAGATTCATGAATTTTTGTGTTTTTAAAACTGAAAGCCACATGTTCTTTGCAAAAAAAAAAATTTGTAATACTCACTGCGATTCGACTCGGTCGGAAATGTAATATTGTATCTGGCGAATGAGTGGGCGCATTAACTGTTTGTGCAACTAATTATCACTTCTTTGAAACTGTGATTTTAGATGCAGGAGCTTGGTTTCTTCCACAGACACCAATGAGTTACGAGTACAATCCGACGATTGCCGTTGCACAAAGTCAGGTATCCAGTTCGTCTAGTAATATTTCCAATTCGTGTACCATATCGTCGACAAATCACAAAGGAACTTGTAGATCTGCTCCTTACACCCTAAGGCACAAGTACATGCAAGATGGTTAGTGTTGGAAAATAAAAATTTATTTTTCCTCAAAGTAAATTCATTTCAAATGATTTTTTACTTCATTATTTAATTCAGGGATAAACTATTAATTTAATTAATAATAATAATATATTTAATAATTAACAGATAATCAATAGATTATCAAATAAATCAATAGATCAATATTCACTAATTTTAAAAATTAGATCAAATTAAAGAATAGACTAAATTTTGAAGAAATCAAATCTTAATTTGAAGAAATATTCGAATAGAATATTTTATTTATAGATTAGATAGAATTAAATAGTATATTAAATTATTAAATTAAATAAATCCTATATATTAAATTAAATACTAAATACAGGCCTCGGATCGAATTTCAGGAGAAAAATTTTTTCCGGATTGTAACAAAAACTATATTTTGTATTTTCTTGACTTTTCTCTAATTATTATCAAAAAAGTTTTTTAGCTTTTTCCCTTATTTCGATAATGACTTAATTTCAAAGTTTTTGTAAAATTCAATTATCTTCAAAACAATTCTTCAAAATTTTTCCCATTTCTCTTCAAAAACACTATTTTTTAGAGAATTTTATATGGAAATATATTGAAATTCAATTAAAGTTGTTTCAAAAATAATTGAATTTCTGTAAAGAATTTTATTGAATTCATCAAAAGAATTTTATTATTTTTTGGAAATATTTGAATTCTTTCAATTTATTTGACGAATATGTTTAAAAATTGCATTGAAAGTAATTTAATTTTCATATAAAAATTTTGTAAACCTATTTTGAAAAATTTGAAATTTTTGAAAAGATTTAAATTCTTTCCTGTAACTTTATTTAAATTGTATTAAAAATAATTTAATTCCTGCAAAGAATTATAGTATTCATAAAAATAATTGAATTGTTTCGAAGAATTTATTAAAATTTTAGGAGATAATAATTGAATTTTATGGAAATATTTGAAAATATTTGAATTCTTCCGCAGAATTCAATTAAAATTGTTTTGAAAATAATTGAATTTATTCGAAGTATATTAAAATTTTTTTAAAAAATTGATTGCTTCTTAGTAATTCATTTAAAATTGTTTTGAAAATAATTGAATTCTTGCAAAGAGTTTTACTATTTATAAAAATAATTGAATTGTTTAGAAGGATTTATTAAAATTTTACAAAAAATAATTGAATTTTTACAAAAAATTGTACGATTTATAAAAATAATTGAATTTTTGCGAAGAATTATATTAAAATTTTTGAAAATTTAAACAATAATAATTAATTTTGTACTTAATAAGTAAATTTTTTAACTTTTGATTATTTTATTTTTGAACATTTGCTGTAGTTTAATAAATAAAATATTTCAATACAGTAAATAAATATTTAAGTACTTAAAGTAATGTATTTTTTCACAGAAGATAAAATTTTAAAAAATTTCAAATATTTTGAAGTTTCATTACTTCTAAAATATATTTGTTACTTTTCTAAACTTTAATTATCTTCTAGAATTTTTGACAAAAATTAGTCAAAATTTGTATTACTTTTCAAAATAAATATTTAAATATAAATAAACTTAACTACAACAATTGAAATTTTCAAAATATTTTAAGTTAAAACCTTCTGCAATTTAATTATTTCTACTAAATTTAAAATTTTTAAACTATTTTATGATAAATTTCTACTCTAACATAAATTATTTTCTAGAATTTTTAACTGAAATTCTTTTTTAAATTTGTTACCTTTAATACTTTTGAAAATTGAATTATTCAAAAAAAGGAAAATTCACTTGAAATACGTCCGAAGTTCAACTGTTTTCAATTCAATTTTGTCAAAATTTTCTTTATTTGAAAATAATAATTTTCGAATAATCAAAATATATTGGAAAAATCACAAAAAATTTCCAAGAGATGACTAATATCAAAAAATTTGAATTGAAACATTTCAAAGAACTAAGTTATTTAGAATTTTTAATTGAAATTATTCAAAATTTAAATATTCAAAAATTTCAATTTGAAATCTTTTCAAATTTAATTATTTCTTAAAATTTTTACTATAGATCTTATGACGTTAAATTATATTCTAAAAATTTTAACTGAAATTCTTTTCTCTAAAGTAAATTATTTTTGATAATTTTCGTTAGGTTTTTGTAAGAGTTGAATTATTCAAAAATGTGAAAGTTCACTTAAAATACAATTTTTAAATTTTAGTATTTTCTATCAAATGATATCAAATTTAGATTTTTCAAAAAATTTCCAATTATATATTCAGAAATACAACTAATTTCAAAAAAAATTTCAATTGAAATTTTTCGAATATCTGTATTGTTCAGAATTTTGAAATTTTATTGTTTCTAAACATTTTTACTATAACTTCCGATATTCAATTATTTTCCAGAATTTTCAATTAAGAATTTTCTTTAAATCAATTATTTTAAATAATTTTTATAAAGTTCTTTGAAAATATTAAAAATTAAATTTAAAAAACTTATTTTAATTAATGATAATTTTGAATTTTTAGAACAAAAGTATAATTTATGCACTAAAAGACTAACAAAAAGAATTAAAGTTATTTTTCACCTTTGAAAATCAAAATAAGCATTTTATACAAAAGAAAATTGTATCTTTTTGCAAAATGTGAAAGAAAAGTCGAAAAGAGTCGCATTTTTTGAAAATAGTCGAAAAAAGTAAAAAATTCGTATTAATCGAGGCCTGTAAATAGAATATTTTTTTAAATATTCGACATTATATTCGAATTAAATAATTATGTAATATTAATAAAATATTTTTCATTTTAAAGAACAGCATGTGGATCCTTACAGTCCGGTGCCAATTCTCCATTCAGCAGCGTACGTTGCCGCAACTGGATGGTCACCCAGGAGTCCCGAGCAAATTTCATCTTTGAATTCCTCCCTGGCTCCAGAGTGGCCATCATCACCGTCTCCATCGCCAACTTCACCTTCGGCAGCTTCTTATCCACATTCAGCTCTAGGTAGACACGGCTGTATCACAACGTCAGCTACAACCGCTGCTTGTACTTTATACGTTCCAACAATTCCTTCAGGTTGTAATCCCTCTCCTCATGAACAAAATCACTGTTCAGACTCGTCCGTTTGGATTCATCCGTCCTCTGTGTCCGATCAAATTCAACAACAGCAACAGCAATCGTACTTGAATCTCAATCTTCATTTGCATCACCAAATTTCCTCATATCCCGCAGCGTCTCACGGCTTACACCAGACTCTTCATTCAACGGGCACGCCGCCAGGAATTATTCCACCTTCGCATGAATATCAACAGGTTCAGATCATTCTCTAAAAAATATTATTTCAATTATTATTTCACCTCTTAATAATTTCAGAGCTCGAACCAGTGAAAGTATTTAAAAATACGGACTTTACGGGCCAATAATGAAAAATTAAGGACCAATTACTGTCAAAAATATAACTAGTCAGAGTCAAATTAGAGAACTTTTACTTAAAACTATAAATTAAATTTTTTCATAATTATAAAACATGAAGATATCGATAACTCCGAGTCTTCGACTCGAAGTGATCGATTTCTTCATGTTTTATAATAATTGAAGATGACCGAGTGATAAAATCATTATCAATTCAATTATTATTTTCAAGAATTTTAAACAAAAATTCTTCTTTAAATCAATTATATTTTTAATAATTTTCCAAACAGTTCTTTGAGAATTTACAAATCCATTTCTTTACAATATTCAATTTTACGAAATTTCAAACTATTTGTAAATTTTTCAATTAAATATATATATTAGAAAATAAAAAGTTCAAATAATAAAAATGAATTCAATTAAACTTTAAAAAAAAAAATTAATTTCAAAATTCAATTATTTCGAAAAATCACAATATATTTCTTCATATATTCAATTATTATCTATTATTTGTTTTAAAGAGTTTTTTTTAAGAACAATATCAATTATTATCTAAAATTTTAACTGAAATTCATTTTAAAATCAATTTGTATTAAAAAATTCTACTAGAATTCAATTATTTAAATACAAAAATAAATAATTTATTGAATAATTGAATGTTTCTTAAAATTCAATTCTCATAAAGAATTTTATCAACAAATTTTTAAATAATTGAAATCTTTCGACGAATTTTAATAAAATTTTTCAGAATAATTACATTTTTCGTAGAATTTGATTAAAATTGTATTAAAAATAATTGAAATTCTGCGATGAGTTTTACTATTTGTGAAAATAGTTGTTTACTTCTTTAACTTTTTTAATAATTTTTCTTTTTAAATATTTTCAATTTTAAAATTAATATATTGAAAATCATTTAATTCTTGAAAAGAATTTTATTAAAACATTTGAGAATAATTGAATTTCTTCGAGGAATTTTATTATTTGTGAAAATAATTTAATTCTGCAAAGAATTTTTTCAAAAAATTTGAGCGAATAATTAAATTCTTCTCAGAAGTTTATCACAATTTTCTAAAATAATTAAATTCATTTAAGGAATTTTATTAAAATATAGAAAATAATTGAATTCTTTTGAATAATTTTATTAAAAATTTAAAAAAATTAAATTGTTTCGAAGGATTTATTAAAATTTTAGAAAATAATTGAATTTTTGCAAAGATTTTACTATTTAAAAAAATAATTAAAAATTGTTTAAAAAAATTGAATTTTATTAAAAAATTTTACCTACTATTTATAAAAATAAATGAATCCTTCCGAAGAATGTTATTATTTATGAAAATAATTGAATTCTTGCAAAGAATTATATTCAAATTTCTGAAAAAATAAACAATACTAATTAATTTTGTACTTAATAAGTGAATTTTTTTAATTTTGATTATGAAATTATTAAAAAATTTATAATTGAAGATTTTATAATTTGTATGAGAACAATAAACCGAATATCTCGTTTCGCGCGTAAAATTTGCTCGATTTTAATAATTTTTGAAAAATTTCTTTTAGAATTTTCAAATTCATTTGTTTACAATTTAATTTTACAGAATTTCAATTATTTGGAAAATCTTCAATTAAATATATATTAGAATATAATAAGTTTAAATAATTTAAAAAAACATCCGTAATTAAACTTTTTCAAAAAAATTAATTCCACAGAATTGTTAGTTAAAAATATAAAAAATTCAGATTTTTAAATAAATTTTTTATTACAAAATTGTACTAGAATTCAATTATTTAAATACAAACAAAATAATTTATTAAATAATTGAATATTTCTTTAAAATTGAATTCTCATAAAGAATTTTATCAAAAATTTTTTTAAATAATTGAATTCTTTTGACGAATTTTAATAAAATTTTTAAGAATAATTACATTTTTCTAGAAATTTGATTAAAATTGGGTTAAAAATAATTAAAATTTAGCAATGAGTTTTATTATTTATAAAAAATATTGCGAAGAAATTTATAAAAAATTTGTGAATATGTAATTGAGTCGTTAATTTCGAAAAGGGCTTACGATTAAAAATCGTAAGAGTCATTTTCACTGTCATTTGTTATGTAAAAATAACATTTATGGTTTTTAGAGTTGAGCCCTTTACAAAATTCAAGATTCAATTGAATTTCTGTAAAATTTTTTATTTTATGAAAACAATTAAAAGTTTGTGTAGAATTTTATTAAATTTTTCTTTAAATAATTGAATTCTTTTAGAAAATTTTATTAAAATAGTAAATGTTGAAAATTATTGAATAGAGGAAAATTTTTGAAAATAATTGAAATTTTGCCAAGAATTTTATTTACCAATTTTATTTTTAAAAATAATTGAAATTCGGAGAAGAATTTTATTATTTCTAAAGGTAATTCAAATTTTGATGAGAATTTAAAAAAATTTCCAAACATAATTGAATTTCTACATTCATTTGTAATTTCTCTAAAATTATCTAAATTTTATCGTACAGTTTACGAACTTTTCGTCCTTTTTTAATCAAATTACGGACTTTAAGGACCTTTTTTTTAAAAAAAAACTGAATTTTACGGACTTCAATCAAAGTTACGGACTTTTACTGGTTTTACGGACCTAGTTCGAGCTCTGCAATTTTAATTATACTAAATATAATTATCGATTAAATTGCAAAATTTTAGGAATATCATCACCAAAATCACTCACATCAGCATCATCAAACACAGTTGCTTCATCTGCAGTCGCACAGTGAAGCAACATCGTCACCTGTAGCAGAATATGAGGCACCGAAAGATCATCATGAGATTGCTTATCCAAATCCAAATAATCCTGAGGAAGTTGACATTCCCAATGAAGAAGATCGTCGCTTTGTAACAACAGTAATTGATCATCGGCATAACCATCATCATCAGCAGCAGCCTCATGATACTTCGACTGATGATGATCAATCTGCAGGTTGGACTCCACTTACCCCACCACCACAAACTACTGCCACTTGATTTTTCAGAAAATTTTCCTGAATGACAAATTTATCTCCTTCTGGTGTACATGAAAAAGAATAAAATATGTTTTATTCTGCAAAACTAGAAAACAATAAATGCGATTGCAATGAGATATAGGTACAAGAAATGTTCTTTGTATGGGTTAGTTCAAAAAATTTTTTTGTAGAATTTTGTTAAGTTTCAAGTGTGCAACTTAAAAAAATAAGTTAACTAGATGTTTTTATGTTTAGCCAAAAAAAAACTGTTCTTTAGAATCTAATTTTTGTAGTATGGACTAGAAAAAAAATGTGAAATGGAAAATATTTAACGATCTTAATTATAGTTTTATTGACAAAACAAAATTTTAAGTACAAAAATGAGATGCGAATAATTTTCTATTAAAAATATTAAAATTATTTGTAAATCATTTACAATTGTTTACATTTGTTTTTAATATCATCCCTGTTTGTAAATATATAAAGCATAATTTAAAATTGATTTTTTGATAAAATATTAATTGAAAAAATTTTTTTCATGTAAAAATAAAAATAAACATTGTGTAAAATTAATACTGTTTACTTTTTATTAATAATCTTTATTTTAAAAAAATTTTCGCTTTCAGAATTATAAATATTTTTACTGAGAGAATAAGAAAAGGTAGCAATATATTTTTAAAAACAATATTAATTTTTTAGGAAGAAATGTTAAACTTTTTAAAAAGGTAGACGATTAATATTAATAAAGACAATTTAAATTTAAATATATTTTGAAAAAAATAAATACTACTTTGGTAATTTATATTCTTTCGGTAAAAAAATATTCCCACCATATTTAAAAGTAATTAAAATTACTTCTTTTTACAAAAAGAAAATCCTTCAATTTCTTTCGAAACAAACTTATCAAATTTCTTGGTTTGATAAGACTAAAATAAGAGAAAGAAAGCAAACTAAAATGAGATAATTTTTATTTATCCTGAATCAAATTCTTAATAGATTATATTTAAAGAAAAATTTACTCTGTTTATGTAAATATAAATAAAGGCAATGTAAAAAAAAATAATTTCTAGGTTATGTTAATTAAAAGCAAAAGAATTAAATAATCCAATTAATAATAATTAAAAAAATTACCTGCATACGTCATTAATTATAAATTTCTTCTCTAGAATATTAATTATTATTTAAATTTTCAGATAAATTCATTTCATTCGTTTTCACGAAATTGAATTCCTCTATAAACATGTTTTTGAAAACACTTCTTCTTTGACATCCATTGACAAAAAAATCTTTCTAAACTTTATTTTTCAAGAATACTTCATTAATTAGCAATTCCTTTTCAAGTTAGCTGCTTCCTAACATTTTTAAACAATTATTTCCGATTAAATTAAGTAAAATAATACAATCACAAGTTTGTTTTGAACATTTTGAATTGGACTGAACATCTATTTTTAAATATCCCTCTATCGGTAAGTTATCCACTAAGCCCTTAGATTTATTCTTCAGTCGATAAGAAAGAAATCGTTTAACTGTTTAAAATTATAATTGATTATAATTGGGAATTAATAATTATATTTAAATTCTACAAATTAAAATAACATTTTAAATCTTCATTTTACTTATCAAGTAATTCAGAAAACAACTTATTTTATTAAAAATGCAATACAATTAATTTTTAGATTACTTTTTGGACACTTGGTATGTGTATTCACTGGGTGACCAAAAAATTAATAATTCCAAAAAGTGATTAAATTAATAATAATTAGTTTATGTAATTTAATATTTATAAATTAATTTAAAAATATTATTTTACTAATAATTATGCCTTAAAAAAAAATAAATGCTTTTTGCTCCTTTCTTGATTTTATTTTAATTTTTAATTATGAATAAAAGAATAACTAAAAATTTATGTATAATAATATATTTATTTATAATATAATAATTAATTTATTATAAATTTCCATATTATAAGAGAAATTGAATTTTCTTTAATCAATTTTTTTAAAATTCGTGCTATATTGCACGCACTGAGAAGAGTTCAAGAGGTCAAGTTCTTTGTGATTCCCCAGTTTTTGTAAATTAATTATAAATATTTTTTGCATGAAAATATTTTGCTTTTGTATTTTATAAATTATTAATCAGTATTTTTTGTACTTTATATAATTAATTTTGAGCTTTAGAAAAGAGTTTCTTTTTTTAAAAGGAGATAATTAATTTTTTCTCTCAGCAATTTTAAATTTAACATGAAAAAACCTGACAATGTAAAAAATGTAAAAAATAAATTTGGCAGCCCTGCGGTTATAAAGTACAAAATGGCGGATTAACAATAACAATAATAACAGTGAACACAATGAAGAAGAAAAGTGTTTTAAAAATTAACAAAAGTGCTTTTTTCTAAAAAGTAAACTTAATTTAACATTAAACTTTTCGTTTTAAATTAATCCCTTGTTCTGTAATTTATAATAATTATCACAAGTGACGGAAAGTGATCGCTAAGCCGTTGAAATTCTAACCTCAAAATAATGCTTATCCGCTCAAAAGGATTAGGAAAAATCGGAAAAATGTTAATAATTAATTCTAAAGAATATAAAAGGCGATGTCATATAGAGGTAAATGTACTTTCACAGTTTATATTTAAATCGTTTAAATTATGCATATTTTTATTGTAGTGTTTACTTCAATTTGTGAATCTTTTTTTGCACAATAACTGAAATAACGCACGTTAATTAATTTTATTCATTTTATTACTATTAATTTAGATTATTTATTAATTTTCTGGAATTTTTAGCCATTAAGAATAATATTTGCCACCGATTTTGTATCAAAATGGAATTTATTTAACATTTAGGTATATTTTATTTAAATGTTAAATAATTTAAATAATTTGCGCATTTTTAAGAAAATATTAACAAATAAATTGAATAAATGTTTTTAATTTTTAAAATATTAAAAAGCTAAAGTTAAATGATATAATAATATTTGAATTTGAATTATTTTATTTAATTTGTACACTTTTAAAAAAATAATCATAACAAATGAGTTGAATAAATATTTTTAATTTTTGAAATATTAAAATGTAAAAATTTCAAAGTTTGTAAAATGAAGTTTTGAAATAAAAAATAATAAATTCAAAGTTTGACTTTACTTAATTTTTAAATTATTTTATTTAATTTATACATTTTCTAAAAAATAATTAAAACAAATGAGTTGAATAAATATTTTTATTTTCCAAAATATTTGAATTATTTTATTTAATTTGTACATTTTTTAAACAATAGGTAATCAAAACAAATGAGTTGAATAAATATTTTTAATTTTTGAAATATTAAAATGTAAAGATTTTAAAGTTTTTAAAATATAGTTTTGAAATAGAAAATAATAAATTCAAAGTTTTGACTATCAAAGTTTATTTACTTTGATTTTACTTAATTTTTAAATTATTTAATTTAATTTATACATTTTTGAAAAAATAATTGAAATAAATGAGTTGAATAAATATTTTTATTTTCTGAAATATTAAAATGCGAAATTTAAAATACTATTTTAGTTTTGAATATCAAAGTGTTGGCTGTCCAGCTAATAATGATTCATCCTTTATCAATTACTGTCAGACAAAGCCAAAAGGGTTCGGTATTATACTTCTTCGTATGTAAATTATTGTAGGGTACGAAACGTTATCAGAATGAACTTGCACTATGAGTCACCAATGTACACATAAATAATTCAAATTAATTTTGTTTTGATTCATATTTTTATTATCAATTAGAATAATAACATTGTTCACAAAAACAAAATATTTAAATACAGTTTTATTTATTAATTATTATTAATATATTTAAATAAATATTTATTAATATATTTATTAATATATTTACCTATATAAAATTATAGATATTTATTATCAATTAAAAAATTTAATTATAAAAGAAATCAATTTGATTTAGTAAAAATAAAATGAAAACAAATTTTTTAAATTAAATCTCCTTTTGTAAATAGTGTATTAAAAACATTTGTAATTTTCAGGAAATAGTTTGGAATGAAAGCACGAATCCCGCGGTAGGTTATTATTGTTAGCCTTAGTTTGTTCGGGTCGACCGACAGTTGCCGAGATTCAGTCCACGCGCGCTTACCGTACTGTACAGACGTCGGATTCCAGTCGTTTGACTCTTTTTATAGAAAAACATCCCTTCAAACAGAAAACAAGATTGACAGTTCATCTAGACATTGAAGGAAGTTATAAGCAGTGATATAAAACTTGTTTCACTCATTGAAATTAAATTTCATCGATTCATTTTCAATAGAAGGGAGTTGAAAATATTTATTTGAATTCTTCGCACTTGCCATCAGGAATCTAATCGATAGGAACCACACTCGAGCTCTCGAAGGTCCTCATTTGTGGAGGAGGAGGAGTGACGCTTTTTGTATTTGACCTTGACCTTGAAAACTATATAAACAAAAAAAAAAGGAAAAAAGGATGCCAGCTGACGCTGAGCTTAGCAACCTGCTTAATCGGCGCCAAAAGATTAACGAGGATCTAGAAGATGGCAAAGAGGTGAAAAAACATTACAAATTCGTCAACGTCTATACCGAATTCCACGAACTTACAAGACGAGAGATCAAGCAATACGAACAAACCTTCAACAGGTGAGCTTCGTTTCAATTCTATTAAAGATTTTAGTAAATTTACTTTTTTTTTCAAATATGCAAAATTATTATTATTTTTGCATAGTTTACGAAATTTTTAAAAACGAATTTTATTGATAAGTAAAGCAACGAAAATAGTCTCTCAATGTTCTTTTTCAAATTTTATTATATATCTTGTTTTCCTCCTTAATCGATATTTGATATTTATTATCAATTACAAAATATACAATCTCAGTAAATTTTTTTATAAATACAATAAATATATTTACAGTAATGTTCGTATTGGAAATTCTTTAATCCTATTAATTTGAGAAAGGACAATTATTCTTTTTTTTTTGCAAAATTTTCAAATTAAGCAAATTGAATATAATTTTCTGACTTTTATGGAAACTTGTGAAAACAAAGTTTGACAGATGACGTGACTGAGCATGAATTCACATGGCACTCGAAACTTTAACAATATTTCCAAAAGTTATATTTCATGTAATTTGACCTTATTCTTTTATAGTTTTGACAATAGAATTTTAATACTATTACGCATTTCTTTTATTTGCGTAAAATAAATTCACATGGCACTCGAAACTTTAACAATATTTTCAAAAGTTATTTTTCATTTCATTTGGCCCAATTCTTTTATATTTTTGACAATAGAATTTCAACAATACTACGCACTACTTTTATTTTCGTAAAATAAACTTTTATAATTTTAGAGAATAATTTAAATAAAAAAACAAATTTAAAAGTTAATGTACATGTTAAGAATCATTGAATTCTTTCGAAAAATTGTATTATTCTGGAAAATAATTCAGTATTTTTGAAACAATAGTTTTTCTAATAATTTTAATTTAAAGGTTTGAAAGTATAATTGAATTTTATGAAGAATTTCTTTCAAGTTTTTAAAATATAATCGTGATTGATAATAATTGTAATTGAACATTTGATTATTCAATTTTATTCTGATTTTTAGATAATAAATAAATTCTTCTGAGAATTTTAATAATAATTAAAATATATTTCAAGGAATTGTATTAAAATATTGAGAATAATTAAATTCTTTCTAAAATTTTTAAATTTTTTAAATTGATTTTATTAATAATAGTAATTAAGAATTCTACGATTAAATTTTATTAAAATTATTAATAGAAAATTAAATTCTTTTACAAAATTTTATTAATGTTTTCGTAAATACTTAAATTCTTTTAAAGAATTTCTTTAAGTTTTATGAAAATAATGCATTTTTTAATAAATTTGATTGAAAATTTTGAAAATAATTGAATTTTAGGAAGAATTAATTTCAACTCTTTATAATAATCATGTCTGTTAATTAAACATTTGATCTTATAAAACAATTTACCAAACCTTTTAAAAGTAATTGAATTCTTAAGAAAAATGTTATTAGTTTTTCAAAATAGATAAATCCTTACGAGAAATTTTATTAAAATTGTATTGAAAATAATTGAATTTTTGAGAAGAATTCTTTCATTTATAAAAAAAATTCAATTCTTTCAAAGAATTGTACTATTTATAAAAATAGTTAAATCGTTGACAAGAATTGCATGTATTGAAAATATTTGAATTCCTGGGATCAATTTTACTATTTATTAAAATAATTGAATTTTTCCGGAAAATTGTCTAAGACATGGAATAGTTTTTTATTTGCCTTTAATGCAATAAGAGAAGAAAATTTTGACAGACAGGGAAAGTTTGAGATAAATGGCAATAGTTTCCTTGAATGGTTGATTCTTTGTTTACAAAGTATTCTTTATTAAATTGCAACTATTAAAGCATATAAATAAATAAAAAAAAAGTCAGTGTTGGCCCGACTTTCAAAGACGGGCCATATATGGTTCCAGAAACTCGTTCTTTAATGTTTATGGCGACATGCATATAATCTCGATCGAGATATAACTTTCCATGTTTCAAGGTCTTTTTTATTCTATGTCACTTCCATTTATTCGTAATAGATTTCAGAATGAGAGAGAAGATTCTCTCATTTCAATTTAAAAGATTGAATTTCAATTTTCCAGAAAAATTTAATATAGGTATTCATAAATTGGTGCATTCGAGAAATGTTTTCTTTAAAAGGAATAAAAAATATAATAATAGTAGTTTAATAAAACTGTAGTAAATATAAAACGAAAGACGTAAAATAATAAAAAGAAGACAATTTTTTAATTAATAAACACGAAAGACGTAAAATATTTAATTAAAAAAAGACAATATTATAATTAGGTTTGAGAGAAAACCGAAAACTAATTTCTTAAATGAAATTATACCTCAAGGACTATAAAAAGTAAAATGCGGTCTTTATTTAGGCTCTATTGCATTATAGAAATTCAAGCGCAAATAAAAGTATTCTACGATTTTTCTTATCTTTATTATTTATGTCCGGGCTTTTATCATATCTTTCGGAAATCTGAATTACTGACAGGAAATATAGCCGACAATAAAAAAAGTAAATCAAAACTAGGGACTCAAATAAAACACTGATATTATGTTAATATTATTTTTGTCAATAATTGCTTTAAAAATGTTTTCTTAAAACTAAGGGTTTTTTTAAATTATATTTCTTTGCTATTCAGTATTTATTATATTGAAATTCTGACAGTGAACCTAATTTCGAACTATTTCCCTTCAGTTTTGAATATTAAAATGAGCAGAAAATTTTGTCTGTATATAAATATTTTAAAAAATAATATTTTTTTAATTTAAAAGAAAAGTAAATTAAATATTTATTTACTTGGAAATTATTTTTCCTTGTTCAAACTAATTCTATAATTAATTTCAAACTAATTTTGACAGTAAAATTAATTTCAATATAAATTTAAAATTAATTTTAAACTACTTTTGAAATTAATTTGGACAGTAAAATATTAAAATCAAAGTCATAAAATTGCAGATACAATTATTTTTTAAACTAATAGGAATGATTTTATTCGCTGAATTAAAAAGTTAATTCTGAAAATTACAATAGAGACGGTAAATTATTCATAAACAGAATATTGAAATTTAATTAAGGAACTTGATAAATGTCATTAATTATTGAATTCTTATTAAAAATTAATATCTTTTTTAAACTCCTAGTTGTAATATTATTTTCGGAGATGGAACATTTTACAAGGCGTCGCGGAGTTCAAGAACCTTCGGGTCCATAAATACTGAGGTGAATTCTGTCACTAATAATGCACATCAGTCACTCCATAATGGACTAAAATACAAAATTCATTACAGAACACTGTCAAACAAAGTATTTTACAGTTTACATAATTGATTTTATAGCTGGAAAATTTCCGTGAACCAATAATAGTTGAAGAAACTGTCCAAGACAAATACGGATAGTGAAATTTTGAATATTTAAAAGTGGAAAATGTCACTCAAAAAGAAATGTAAAATGTCGATTGTTCATTTGCAAAATTTATTCCTTCTTTATATTCACTTTTTGGATTTAAATATTTTATTTAGCTGAAAGAGAGATGTTTATGAGCTAAGTGAAAAATTGCATCTAAGAAATATTGAATGTAATTTCATATTTTATAACTCTAGAAAAAGGTTCATTGTTGTCTCGACATTTTTGGGCAATAAATGGAGATAAAATTATTACTAGCTTTATATTTATACCTGGACATCGCCCACTTATAGCCCGCATTGTGAGGCTCACACTGCCACGATGAGTTCAAAATATAGTGTATACCAGAAAAATGTGGAAAAAAAAGAAAGAGAAAAAAAATATTAAGGAGAAGGTAGAAGAGAGCAAAAATAAAAAAAAGAAGAAGAGGAGGACCTCTGACAAAGCTCGAGACATTCTCGAGATCGTGACCCTTTAGCTTTGAGCCTTAGGCTTTGAAACACTAAAAAAGGCCAAAATAGTTACGAAAATTGCACCAGTGCCCCATTTGCGAAATTGCCTTCAGAAAATGCCTGAATTGATATCGATTTTCGTTTCTTGTAATTTTCTTTTTTACGTCGAACGATTTTTTAATCGTAATTTCTTGATTCTTGTTTTTATTTTGAACTGCAAGTTTTTTTTATTTTTCTTTCTTCATTGAAATTTATCGGTAACGAAATTTTTAATTTTTTCTTAATTTAAAAATTTTAATTATATTTGAAATAAACAAATTTTATTTTAAAGCAATTTTTTCCTAATTAACTTTATTAAAGTCTGTGGTTTTTCATTCTGTCCGTTCGCAGTATGAAGTTAGTTGTTAGTTATCATTTGCGAATTATTATCATGATTTTTTTGTTTGTTTATATTTTTCGTGATGTTTTGACATTTCCGATGTTATGTTATGCGGTAGTGCGGGTGTTTTTAAAAAACGTTAAATTGTGACAAGAATTATTGTGTTTGAAAAATCGTGGAAAAATATCTGGTATCAGGCGAGAGGTTACCGTTTTCAGTGGAAAAAAAACTGTAGATTGGTAAATTCTAATTATTAATTAAAATTTTCTTCTTAATTAAATCATTTATATTATTTCATTTTATTTTGTTAAATAAAAATCTCAAAATAACTTAAAAACAAATTTTATTCGTATATCTTATTATTATTATTATTATTTTTTTTTATTTATAATTATAATTGATAATATTTATTGTATTTTGATTTATTATTATTATTGAAAATTTTATGCATTTTTAAAATCTAAAAAAACTGAAATATCGAATTGTCAATAAAAGTTGTATTATTTTCAATTTTCAACGATTATTAATTTTAATTAAAAAATTCAATTTTCCTGAATCAATAAAAAATATCGTTCTAAATTTTATTACATTGGTCGTTTTCGTAAATTACTATTCAATAATATTAATTATTCAAAATAATTAATTTTTTAATATTTAATTTTTCAAAAATTTAATTAATCTTCAATTATTAACTTATACAGTGCAGGATCTAGAGTCTAAATTTTTTGGGAAGAGCGATCCCTTTAGTGTGTGCTTTTTTTGATTGCTATTATGAGTGATAATAGCTCCTGGTTCTTTTATGTTTAAAAAATTGTTCGAAATAATTAATTTTTCAAAAATGAAAAAAAAAAATTCAATTGTTTCAAATTTTAATTAATTTTAAAAAAATGATTTTACACAAAAAATTTATTTATTTTTAAAAATAATTGCAATTCAAAATCTATTTGAATTTAGTATTTTAATAAATTACTTTTTTTATTATGTTAAAAATAAATTGTTTTTTTAAATATTTTATTAATTTTTTACAATATTTGAATTTTAAATAATTCAAAAGTCAATTATTAATTATTCAAAAATAAATCAAACAATTTTAATTAATTCAAAAATAAATTATTCTGTTTTTAATAAAAATTTAATTATTTTGAAATCATTGAAAAATGTAATTGTTCAAAATAATAATTAATTATTCAAATATCAAAAATACAATTAATTCAAAATTAAATTATTTCATTTTAAATAAAAAATTGAAATTAATTTATTGGCACTTACGTAAAAAATAAACGTATTTCTGTGTGTGTTTGTGTGTAGAATTAACTTATAAGTGCTTTCTTTTGCAAGAATTAAACTTATCGTTATCTTCTGTTCAAATAAAATATAAAATGTTAACGTTTTTTTTAACACAATATTATAGAAAATAGATTTTCTAAAAAGAAAAAAAAATAATGAACTTAAAAAAAATACTTTAGGCACCGCCTTTCATTTCAACTATTTAAATACTATCAAGTCTTTTAAAGACTATATAAAGTCTTCAAATCATGAAAAATACATAATAAAAAATTGAATTATTCCGAAATAAAATTCAAAAATCAACAAAACAATCAATTTACAATTAGGGCCATTTGGGGTAATTGTAAACAAGGGATAAATGTAAACAATAGATGTTTCAACTAAATTTACAAATTTAAAAATTAGTTTTAAAAACTTGAAAAAAATTGTTCATAAATTTAAATTACTTTAAAAATATCCAATTAAAATTATTAAAGAAACACAATTATTAAACAAAAAATAAAAAATAATTCTTCAGAAAAATTTAATTAGGGTTTCCAAAATTGATTTAATGATTTTTAGCGAAAATTTAATTATTTTCATAAATAATGACATTTTTTGAAGAAATTCAATGATTCTCAAATTTTTTGCAAGAATTTAAATGAAATTCAATATATTAATTTTAATTAAAGAGGCATTTCACGTCAGAAATATCACGATTTGCAAAGGGTATGCCGATTTTCGCAAAAGTTTGTGGGATTATAGTTCTATATAAGAGACTTCTTTCCCCCAAATTTTTTCAAAAAAAATTCAAAATTGTTGAAGATACGCCATTTTGAATTTTAATATTAATTTTATAAAATTTTGAATATCTCGGAATATTGTTTATGGATTTTTATGAAATTTACACATTTTTCAGGTAAAAGTATGTACTTTAAAATGCAAATAAAGTTAATAAAAAAAAAATTAATTTTTAAATAAAAAATTAAAAAAAATTTTTTAAAACAATTTTTTGTTTATTTACTCCTCTCTGAGAAAAATGTTATTAACATATTTGGATTCCTTATGAATTCACCTTTAATTTCATAAAAAAAAATTGATGGAGACTCAACTGGTTCCAGAGATATTGAATTTTTTGTAAAAAAATAGTCATAGTTACAGCAGCAATGCACGACTGCGGTAACGTACTACGCGACTTGTGCAGTATGGTGCTATGGCGCGGCGACGCTTTTTTTTACAAAAAATTCAATATCTCCGGAACCAGTTGAGTCTCCATCAATTTTTTTTTATGAAATTAAAGGTGAATTCATAAGGAATCCAAATATGTTAATAACATTTTTCTCAGAGAGGAGTAAATAAACAAAAAATTGTTTAAAAAAATTTTTTTTAATTTTTTTATTTAAAAATTAATTTTTTTTTATTAACTTTATTTGCATTTTAAAGTACATACTTTTACCTGAAAAATGTGTAAATTTCATAAAAATCCATAAACAATATTCCGAGATATTCAAAATTTTATAAAATTAATATTAAAATTCAAAATGGCGTATCTTCAACAATTTTGAATTTTTTTTGAAAAAATTTAGGGGAAAGAAGTCTCTTATATAGAACTATAATCCCACGAAGTTTTGCGAAAATCGGCATACCCTTTGCAAATCGTGATATTTCTGACGTGAAATGCCTCTAAAATTAAAAATATTGAAACATAAAATTATTAAAGAAGATAGGAAACAAAAAAGTAAATTACAACTAAATCAAAGAAGATAGAAGAAGAAGATATTAATATAGAGAGAAGATATAAAGATAGAAGATGTTAATTGAATAATTTTATATTTCTAAAAAAAATGTATTTTTCATTCTTTCCAGCATTTCCATTTTTTAAATTTATTTAAAACATTATAACGTCATAATAATAATTAAAATACCCTTAAAAATAATAATAATCATTTTAAAGAATTGCTATTTTAATAGAAAAAATATATTTATATATATATTAAAACATAAAATTATTAAAATATTAAACAAAAAAAAAATATAAACTGCGAACAGATATTTTCAATTAATAAATAAAAATTTTAATTTATTTATATAAAAAAAGAAAATGCAAAAATATATTAATTAATAGAAGATGAAATAATTTCTTTAATGGCATTTGAACCATAATGACGTCACAATTTGTTCACAGCATTTGCTAAAAAATTGTGACATCATAATGGTTCAAATTCGCTGAAAAAATAAAGTTTTAATTATTTAAAATAAAACGTTGAAAAAAAAATGCACGCGCGCTCGCGCGCGTCAGTTTTTGCTAGTTCTTAATATATTAAAATTAAATTCTAAATTTTTAATAATTTTAAATGACAAAATATTTAATAAACTTTAAATTTGATTTTTATTACTAAAAAAAATTCCTCTGTTCTTTTTATTAAAAGCTTCAATTTGCATAAAGTTTTTTTGAAAATATTTTTGCATGGAAATTTTTGTTTCGCCACGAGTATTTAAAAAACTTCCCATCGTCAGTTTCTTTTTTTAGAATTTTAGGTCAAATGAAAATTTGTATGTACATGCAAAAATATTTCAACGAGAGAAAGCTTTGTATATTTAGAGGAAAATGAAAGAAAAGAGGAGTAAATAAAACTTATATAATTTTGAGCGATAATGATTTTTTTGTTAAATGAATATTTTATGCAAACAAAGGAAAAGTTCATTTTGTATTTAAAAAGTAAAACAAAATTATTGAGAAAATTAAAATATAATGCAGGATTCGCATTCATCTACTAAAACGTACAATTTATTACTTTCTTCGATTTGCTTCCATTTTCAATTTATTTTAATAAAATTACCAAAAAAAAAAAATTATTTAAACAAATTTTTGTAAACAAATAACAAAATTTTCACAGGAATTCAATTATTTTAAATAAAAATAATTTAATTAAAATTTAATAATTTATTTTTTAAATAAATGAATAAATATTTAAAATACAATTTTTTTTTAATTTTTCGCAAGGAATTCAATTATTTAAATAAATAATAAAATTCTTAAGATGAATTAAAATTATTTTCATAAGTAATAAAATTTTTAAAATAAATTCAATTATTTTAAAAAGAATCTTAATTAAATTTCTTTAAAGAATTCAATTATTTAAACAAATTTTTTTAAAAATTCTCCTCAAACATTCAATTATTTTTATAAATAATAAAATTCTTAAGATGAATTCAATTATTTTGAAAATAATCTTAATGAAATATCTTTGAAGAATTCAATTATTTAAACAAATTTTTGTAAATTTCTTTGCAAACATTCAATTATTTTCACTATTATAAAAAAAAATTCACAGCAATTCAATTATTTAAAGAACAATTTTTTTTAATTTTCCACAGGAATTCAATTATTTTCATAATAATAAAAAATTTTCACGGGAATTCAATTATTTTTATAAATAATAAAATTCTTCTCTCAGAAAATAAATTATTTTCATAAATAATAAAATTCTTAAGATGAATTCAATTATTTTGAAAATAATCTTAATGAAATATCTTTAAAGAATTCAATTATTTAAACAAATTTTTGTAAATTTCTTTGCAAACATTCAATTATTTAAAGAACAATTTTTTTTAATTTTCTACAAAAATTCAATTATTTCCATAATAATAAAAAATTTTTACGAGAATTCAATTATTTTTAAAAATTGTAATTAAATTCGTTGAAGGATTCAATTATTATTCTTATGAATTACAAAACTCATCACAGAATTTCAATTATTTTTAAAGAATTTTCAATATTCCTGAAAAATGCAATTATTCTTAAAAGTTTTATTAAAATTCTTCGAAACAATTCAATTATTCAATTATTTTAAAAATGTTTGATAAATTTTCTATAATACTTCAATTTTAAGAAATATTCAATTATTTAATAAATTATTTACTTTTCTATTTAAATAATATTTAATTTTTTATATAAAAAAATTATTAATTTGTTATTTTTCTAAAAAATTATTAAAAAGTTTTGAAATTTTTTATTTAAAAATGTCACTAATAAAAGGATTGAATTTTAGAAGTATTATAGTTGTAATTTTTAGAAATAGTTAAATTTCAAAAAGATTAGAAACATTGGAGTTATTTAGAATAAAATAAATATTCTATTTAGCAATAAATGTTAAATTTCTAATTATTTCGAAATTTTGTCAAATTTAATTTAAATAAATTTTATATTTTAAAGAACTCTATTTTTCTATACTTTTTAAAAATTATTTTAAAAATAATAGTGTGTTTTAGAAGAATTTTAAAAGAAGTTAGAAAATAATTTAAGTTTACAAAAATTTAGAATTAAAAATAGTTAACAGGATAAAAAAAGTAAATATTTTTTTATGAAAATTAGGAAAAATACAGAATCAAATTTTTATGAATCGTCTGAAAGGAGCTCTTTTAATCGTTAAATTTAATTTTTGATAGCTACTACTTTTTGTTAGTCTTAAATTTACTTTCTGCTTTTTTAAAATTAAGTACTAATTATCGAGTGCGAAGCCTGAAAATTTTAGATATAAATTTCTGAAATGAATGAATGAAATGAAATGAAAAATTCTTTGTTAAATAAAAATTTTTAATAACAGATTCAGTAAAAGAAAATTACGTTCAACGAAAGTTGGAAACAATTAGAGCGCATTTTCTATAAACAGATTTTACGACTTTTCTTCATCTGCGAGGAATTTTTTTTTATTTGACGATAATTATTTTATACTTTCAAAATAATTATATTTTCAATATTGGATTGTTTGCGAAATAATTATATATTTTCCATATTCGGTTGTTTTCAAAATAGTTATTATATTTTTAATACTCGATTATTTTCTCTGTTAATATTGAAAAAATTATTTCAATATTGAAATTGATTTTCCAATTTTCTTCTTAATAGTAATATTGTTATTATATTCATATTTTATTATTATTCATATTCTTATTCTTTTTATTATTAATAATTGGAAGAAATATTCTTTATCAATTTTTTTTTTTTCATTTTCATTTGGAAAAAAGCAAAAAATCTAAATTTCGCTCTTCCTGAACACGATAATTGAACGACGCGGCCTGTAAACGCACTAATGTGAGTCACGAACATAAATCGTCTCTTTGCCACGACCTACGCCACGCAAAACTATATATAAGTAGACATTTATAATTTATAGGAGCGATTGTTCATTACAATTGTTTCAAGTGTGCTGTTGGCTTTCAATCATTTCCTGTACTTTGTCAACGTGACACTAAACATCCATAAAAACAAAGTTTTTAGTTAAAAACCGCAAAGCCACTTCCGCTTTTTGCTTATTCGCGGAGTACTCGTTTCCGCCTCCTCGAAACGCCAGGTGTTCAATTTCTGAGAAAGAACAGTGTATAATATTGATTATTTCTTGATATAAAAAAGAAAAATTGGTAATTTTTTTCTTACCAGTTTTTTTTTTATTTTATTTATTACTAGTTTTTTGTTGCAAAATTTTTTTCTATGTTATAAAATACACGCGCGCAAGTTTTGATATTTTATAACATGTATGAATATGTGATAACTGCGCGCGAGGTAAAAACTGGAAGTAGAAATGTAATTTTATGTAATTAATCAATCTTTGTTTTTTTTGTGTGATTAACTTATTACATCATTTACTCTCTTTTCTCTCTATCGTGATCTCAAATTTTCTCGCTAGTAAAAGTAGCAACTACATTCTGCGAGTGTACATTATTTGTGCGAAGCCATTCAACTTCACACGCAGTCAAGCTCCCTTTCTTCTTTCGATTTATGATTTTTTTTTATATTCATTTCTCTTAAAGTGAATCCAATTTTCTGCATTTTATCTCCATATCAAACAATATTTGAAATAATTTGCAATGATTTAGTGTGGCAAATTTTTCTATTTACTCGTTATTGTAGAATTTATGTCCTGGAATTTCATTTCTAAAAAGAGAATTTCTGACTCAGTGTTGAATTTCAGTAATCACAGACTGTCACCTACCACTTTTTTTTCTTTTTGAATTTTGACACCTTTTTTATTTATATTTTTCAAATATTTCTAATTAGAAGTTTTTGATAAATTTTTCTTTTTAAATGTTTTGAATTTTAAAACAAAACTAATGAAATTCTAATTTAATGCTTTGACAGGGTTGCCACAGATCAGGGAAATCAGAAAATTCAGGAAAAAGTCAGGGAAAGCAGAATTGGTCAGGAAAATCAGGGAAGAGTCAGGGATTTTTATTAAAAGTACTGGAAAAAATTAGAATTCATAAGAAAATTCTGAATTGTGGTGTTTTTTTTGTTTCCCTCATAAATTATGAAGTTAACACGAATTCTAATACAAAACCTTCAATTTTTTTTTATATTTTTGACAAGAATGAATTTTTGAATATTATTTAATTATTTCAAAGATTTAACGCAATTATCTTCATAAATAAACAAATTTTTCACTGAAATTCAATTATTTTTAGGAATTTTAATAAACGTCTTTGCAAAATTCAATTATTTTCATAAATAAAAATATTCATCATAAAAATTCAATTATTTTCAAAAGTTTTAACGAATATCTCATCAAGAATTTAATTTTCTTTATAAATAGCAAAACTTTTCATCAAAAATTCAATTATTTTCAAAAAATTTTTAAAAAAATTCTTTGCAAAATTTCAATTATTTTCAAAAGTTTTTCGCAATCCAGTGATTTTCAATATTTACTATATTTTCGTAAAATTTATCAAAAAATTTTTGATTACAATTCTTCGAAAACATTAAATTATTTTCATAAATAATAAAATTTCTTAATTAGGAATTCAATTATTTGCATCGCAGAATTTAAAATAACTTTTTTTATAACAATTTTAAATAAATTCCTCGAATAATGCAATTATGTATTCTTAAAAATTTTATTAAAACTCGACGAAACAATTCAATTTTAAATTCATTAAAATAAAAAAAATTCGTTGCAATAATTCAATTAATTTAATAAGTAACTTTTAATTTGTCGCTGAAAATCAATTATTTTCAAAATTTTTTAAATAATTCTGCAAAAGAATTCAATTATCTTGACAAACAACAAAGTTTTCTACATAAAATCAATTATTTTAAGGAATTTTCATAAAATTCTTTTCCAAAATTCATTTATTTTGACGAATTTCAAAATTCATCATAAGAATTCAATTCTTTTGAAAAGTAATAAAATCAATTATTAAATTATTTTTATCAGAAATTAAATTCTTTTCAAAATTTTTGAAAAATTCTCGCCAAGTATTAAGTTATTTTTATAAATATAGGTAGCGAAATTCTTCTCAAGAAATCAATTATTTTCAAAAATTTTCATTAATTTAAACAAAATTTAATAAAATTCTTCGCATGAATGCAATTATTTTCATAAATTATTATTTAAAATTCATTTCATGAATTCAATTGTTTTTTAAAATATTTAATAATACTCTTCAAAAGTTTTCAATTATTTTCAAAAATTGTGATAAAATTCGTTAATTCAATAAATTTCTGTAAAATTTGTACTAAATTCCTTAAAAGAAATTAATTATTTTTCAAAGTTGTTAATAAAATTCATAAAAATTCAATTTTAAACAATATCCAATTATTCAATAAATAATTTATTTTTCTACCTATTTAAATAATTGAATTCTCGTAGAATTTTCTAATAAAAATTTATTTCAAAATGAATTTTAGTTAAAATTTAAAATAATAATTGAATATTAAAAGCTTTAGGGGAAAATATTTAGAAATAATTGAATTTTGAAAAGTTCAATTTTTTGAAAAATTGAATTGAATTTTTATATATTTTTTATATAAAATAACCATTTGTCCGAATGTATTCGTGTAAAAAGTTTATTATTTTTTACCTACTAATTGAATTTTGAAAAGGTTTTAAATTAAAATCTTTGAAAATCTGAATTTTTCATACTTTTAAATAAAAATTCTGTGAAACTAATTTCTGAAAAATTTTATTTGAATCTTTTTTTTTTTGAATTATTAGAAGTTTTTATTTTCTAATATCTATTTAAATAAAGAATTTCCGGATAATCAAAATTTCGTAAAATTGTATTGTTAACAAATGGATTTTACTTTTAATTGTTATAAAAACGTGAAGAAACGGTATCGATATCTTCATATTTTATAATAAATATTCTTATGAGTTGTTGAATTTAAAAAAGGTTTGAATTTAAATGTTTCGAAGAATTTTAATTCCTACAGAAAAATAATAATGATTAAATATTTATTTAAAAAAGAAGCGTTATTGATGTTTTCCAATAAATTTTACAATTAAAGAAATTCGTAAGAAAAATTAAATCGAACATTTTTTTTGAGTATCTAAAAATTTTTAGAGTGAATCAAAGAATATTCTCTAGGGTCAGGAAAAAAGTCAAAATTCTGATTTAATTTATAAATTAAATTTAACATTCCAAAATATTTATAAATTAAATTTAACATTCTGAAATATAACATATTACAATTTATTAACATGATCTAAAAGTCATTTGTTTAAAACTTACGCACGAAACCACAAATTTTCCCCTGCAAGAACAACTTATATTTACACTTTCTCTGCGGTTTAACAACTGGTAGTTGAGAAAAAAAATTAGTGCTTTTGCTTTTTTTTTATTTTTGTATTTTTTAAGAAGTACTAAATTTCTCTTTTATAATTTTCAGTTTCAATGTTGCTAATTGTTTGGTTTTATTATCGAAAATTAATTTTTATATTTGTCTTCTTTTTACATTAATGTACTTTAATTACCGAATATTTCCAACAGTATAATGAATATGAGGAAAGAAATTATTACTATGAGCGTTATGGAACTTAAATCGGTACTTATAGAGTCGAAAAAAAATGAAATTTCAAATTATCGTCTGTTTATGCGTCTCTCGTTTATTGCCTCGTTTGTTAAAGTATCCTTTAAGGATATTTTTTTCTTTTGTTAATATAATTAAAATTCAGAAAAGAATCGATTTTTTTCTGTGAAGAAGAAAGTTTTTAGAATAAGCAGTTTTTTTTTCGTTAGGAATAATTTAATTTTCTATTTGCTCGTTTCTTTCTCTCTTCTTGTGTGTAGATTGATTAATTTTGAATATTTTTGACTAAAAAATGTTTCATATTTTTCAGGGAAATGGCAGTGTATTGTCTTTCGAGAAAATTATCCGTTCTCTGATTCCGTTAGGAAATAATTGGTCCGTTTAAATTTACATATTACAGAAATACTCAGAGTTTCGACTTTTTTTTTTTGTTATGTATGTAAATGGAAAAATTTGAGTAAAGAATGCAAGCACATTCTTTGTAACCTTTTATATACACGTTGAATACTTCACATTGAAATTCTGTTGGCATTCTATTTCTAGTAGTGCGAACCATAAAATTTGAATTGGTTTGTTTCTCAATGATTCCTGACCTCAGAATTTTATTTCGAAAAAAAGAAATAAATTTCATGTACAGAATATATAAGGCGAGGTAATTTCAGTTTATGGTCAAAGTGAGAAGAAAATTGTTTTATATATTTTAAATTCGTTTTATTTTTGGTTATTTATCGAATTTTTTTTTCATTCAAGTTTTCCAATTTGAAATTTGGAAAATTAATTTCCATTTGAAAAATACTATTGATAAAAATTTTGGATTCAATTATTTAAAAACTGTTTTTTTAAATTATACCTATAAAATTATTTTGCAAAATTCTTGTCAAGAATTAAATTATTTTTATAAATAATAAAATTCTTTTCAGGAATTATCGACGATTATTAATATAAGTTTGATATAAAATTAATTTAAAATAGATTTAAAATTGATAAATTATTTTTTAATGTTCTCTGTAACTCGAAACTTGTTATGCGAATTTTTAACTTGAGTTTATTTTTTGAAATCTAGATACTATAATTATATTCGACGATATTAATTATTGGATTGTGCAATGTTAAATCTTTGCATGCCATGCACGTTTCTAAGGCAATGCTACACCGTTATATTTTATTACACACTTTATCAGTATTGACAAAAGAATAACTAGGTTACAAGGCATGTATTGCAACCTTTATATTTCAAATTTTTTTCATATAGGTACAGGTGACTGAATTTTTATCTGTTTTATTAATAGAAAAATTCATGCACCATTTTAATTTTTTCTTTTTTACAAAAATTTCTTTCTAAATTTTTCTGTTGAAAAACATAATCATTTAAAATAATTTTTCTCAGTTATTAATGAACAGAAAAGAAGGTTAATAATTTATAATTATTTAGAGAAATTACCTTTCAAATTTTTATGTTAAAAAAATTATTTAATTTAAGTTTGCTCGTTTTTTGATTTGTATAAAGCTAAGAAATAATTTACAATTGAAGGGCTACATAAAATAAGGGGACGAACGCGTGGTTGAAAGGGATAATATCAGTCAGGTAGCAGCGAGCGGCTCAAGGCTTGTCACTGCTACCCGACTGGTAGTATCCCTTCCAAGCCTCGCGTTCGTCCCCTTATTTTATGTAGCCCTTCAATTATTCACAGAGATTTCTTTTTAAATTTTTCTGTAAAAGAAAATAATCGTTTAATTTTTTATTTATTTTTAATTTAGATATATAAATAAATATAAATAACAAAATTAAATTAAATTTGCTCTTGTTTTTTAGAAATTTCTTTCCAAATTTTTCTGTAACATTAATAATTGAAATTTATTTTCAGAAAAATTTGAAAAGAATAATAATCTGTAAATAGTTATAAATTATTTTTTAGCTTTCTTTTTATAAAAAACGAGCAAATTTAAATTAAATAATTATTTTTGAACCAAAAAATTTGGAAAGAAATTTCTGTAAATAATTATAAATAATTTAATTAAAATTGAGTTTGCTCGACTTGTTTTTGAATAAAAAGAAAAGCTGAAAAATAATTCAATTATTTACAGAAATTTCTATCCGAATTTTTCTATAATTTTAATAATTGATATTTTTTTAGAAAAAAAATTTTAAAGAAATTTCTGAGAAAATTATTTCTCAGCTTTTCTTTTTATTAAAAAACAAAACGAGCAAATTTAAATTAAAATTATTATTTTTTAAACAGAAAAATTTAGAAAGAAATTTCTGTAAGCAATTATAAATAATTTCTTTGCCATAAATTATTTCATTTCTAAATTAAATTTGCTCTTATTTTCAATAAAAAGAATTAGCTGAGAAATAATTTTCAATTATTTACAGAAGTTTCTTTTGAAATTTTTTCTGTAAAAGAAAATTATTATCATTTAAATTTGCTCTTGTTTTTTTTTGTTTTAATAAAAAGAAAAAAGCTGAGAAGTAATTTTCTGAAACACTCATAAATATATAGACTTTAAAGTAGATTGTACAAGTGAGCAATTATTATTTTCTAGCAGTAAAATTAATATAAATTAACACAGTGAATGAATCATTGTTGGGAAAAGTCTTTTGATTCATATCAAGTGTATAAACTTGACAAAGGACCCTAACGGATGGACTGTTTATTACCATTTACTTTCCAATTGTAATGAAGCACGTGTCATTCACTATTCAAGTTGAAGATCAGCTCTTTGTGTATCTATTTTCTCACAAATCCAATTTCGTAAATTTAAAAGTTGAATGCGATTATCCATTGAGAGTCTTTATGTAGATGAGGGGGTCACGAAATTCAAATTAATTGAGGTGTTAACAATTTTTTTCTGAATAGAAAGAAACGATTTTATCGAAATGTTTGTGTCATTAAAGTTAAATAATTTTCTTTCTCTAAATTTATTATGTGCGATAGGAAATAAATTTCTTCTTCTAGAAAAATAATTTTTGACGAACACTTTTTTTGTCTAAATTGTCATGAATTGATTTTTGCAAATCATTTTTTCTTGTAAATTCGAAATTTTTTTTTCTTTACTATATAAAATTTCTGCTTTGAAAAAAGAAGAAGATAATTAATTTAAAAATTTAATTTAAGACTTCTCTGTATAGTTTCTTCTTTTCAAAACTGGTCTCTCCGTTTTTTGTGCAGGGAAATTTATTTTCGATAAAGAAATTCAACATTCCGGTTTGTGTTTTATTTATGCGATGCTTTAGTATAAATTTGAAAATTACGAGAATGTAAGGAAAATGTTTACGAGAATGAAACACTGATAGTTGTCTTTAAAATAGAAACAGATTGTATCAACAACACCCACCAAGAATCCCCCATACGAGGAATCTTGCTGTAGGTTCAACTTTATTCAATCTTTTCCAGAATTCAGTTTAACTCACTGCAGTGCTTTTTTACTTCACATTTGCTTCTATTTTAGTATTTCTGCATGAGGCAGGCACACTTGAAGAACAGATTAATCAATAATGTGTTGAGGAGCATACAAAAAAATTATTTTTTTTTTTCTTTAAAGAGAATTTTTGATGGTCTTGACTAAAAATTTAAAATAAATATATTTGTTAAAAATAAAAGTGAAACTTATTTACAATTCACTAAATCTATATTAATATCGATGTATTTCGGTAGTCCGTTCGCTTTTTGAAGTTGTTTTTGTTTGCTTTTTTGTATCCCACTTTTTTTTGATAATTTTTTTTCTTAAATATTTTGAATTCTTGATTAATAAAATTCTAATTTAATGTTCTGAAGATTGAATAATAACAAAAATTAATAAAACGAAATTATTTCAAATGAAAAATCATAATTTAAATTGTATAATAAAGTAAACATTCTAAAGTATACAAATAGTTCTTATGAATTTTTGTAGAAAATGTAAATTTTATTACTGCAAAATAAGGTTTTTTTTTAAATTTACTGTCTAAAAATCACTAGATTTTATTTATTTTCATGTCTTTTTCTATGTTGAATTAAAACAATTAAATTTTAGAAATTTGATATCATTTTTCATCTAATTATTTGAAGAATCTTATGGTAATTTTTGAAAATAATTAAATTTTTTCAAGAAATTCTGCAGAATTTTATTATTTATGAAAATAATTGAATTCCTGAAAAAAATGTTTATATTTGTGGAAAGAATTGAATTCTTTTGAGAAATTTTATTCCAATTCTATGCAAATAATTAAATTCCAGCGAAGAATTTTATTATTACTGAAGATAATTGAATTCTTGCAATTTTTTTCGACAAATTTGATTAAAATTGTATTGAAAATAATTGAATTTCTGCGAAGAATTATTCTTAAAATTTCTGAATAATTGAATTCCTAATAATATTTTTATTTACTATAAAAATAATTGAATTTTTGCAAAGAGTTTTAATAAAATTTTAACCCATTAAAAATTGAATAAATAAATAAAAATAATTACAATCTAGGGAAGAATTTCAAGAAAAGTTTTTAAAAGAATTGAATTTTATCGAAGAATTTTATTATTTATGGAAATAATTGAATTCTTTTCAGAAATTTTATTTAAATTTTATTCAAATTGACTGAATTCCAGCGAAGAATTTTATTATTATTGAAAATAATTGCATTCTTTAAAGAAATTTTATTAAGATTATTTTCAAAATGATTGAATTCACCAAAAGAATTTTAATATTTATGAAAATAATTAAATTCCAGAGGAAAATTTTATTAAAATTATATTCAAAATATTTTTAATTATTAAAAGAATTTTATTGCTTA
This sequence comes from Leptopilina heterotoma, assembly GCF_015476425.1. Taxonomy (NCBI): domain Eukaryota; kingdom Metazoa; phylum Arthropoda; class Insecta; order Hymenoptera; family Figitidae; genus Leptopilina; species Leptopilina heterotoma. The sequence goes on from NW_025111110.1 coordinate 503,295, forward strand.
TGGAAAATATTTAATACTTTCGAGAAATTTAAAAAAAACGTTATTTTGAAAATAATTGAATTCTTGCAGTTTTTTTCGACGAATTTAATTAAAATTGTATTGTAAATAATTGAATTCCTGAGAAGGATTTTTTTTAAATGGCTGATAAATATTTTTATTTAACATAAAAATAATTGAATTTTGCGAAGAATTTTTTTTTTAATTTTCGATAAACTGAATTCTTGTTAATATTTTTATTTTATATAAAAATAATTGCATTTTTCGAAGAATTTCATTAAAATTTTTGAAAATAATTGAAATCTAGGGAATAATTTCATGAATAGTTTTTAAAAGAATTAAATTTTATCGAAGAATTTTATTATTTATGAAAATAATTGAATTATTTTGAGAAATTTTATTTCAATTTTCATCAATTTGATTGAATTCTTGCGAAGAATTTTTTTATTTGAAAAAATAATTGAATCTTTCGAGAAATTTTGTTAAGATTATGTTCTAAATAATTAAATTTCTTTGAAGAATATTATTGTTTATAAAAATAATTGAATTCCTGCGACAAATTCAATTGAAATCATATTCAAAATATTTGGTTTAATTTTTAATGTGAAGAATTCTATTATTTATGAAAATAGTTTTATCTCTGATGAGAAGACCAAGTTGAAGTCCACAACGTTGATCAACGAAAAAAATTCTTCACTTAGTAAATTAATTAACAATGACGCATAAATATTGACACAAAAATATTTAGAAAAAAAAGATTGATGTTTATATTTTGATAATAATTATTTTACAATTAAAAATTAAATTAAAAATAATACTTGAATGCATTAAATAAATTTTTTTCGTTGATTGTGGACTTCAACTTTGTGATGAGAAGACTATAGTAAAATTATTGAAAATTCAACTATCATCTAAAAGTGAATTTCTGCGATGAATTTTATTAAAATTGTATTGAAAATAATTGAATTGTATTGAAGGATTTTAATTAAAGTTTTTGAAAATAATATAATAGTAATAATTAACGAATTCGTTAATAAATGAATTTTGAGTCTGAAATTTGAAAATTAAAATTGATATGTATACGAAAATAGAAAAATTTTCTAATTTTTCAATTTTTAAAAATAAAATTTTCGAAATTACAATTTTTTTTATGCACATGCGAATTTTTCTGGGAAAAATTAATCTCATCTTTTTTTATTTTCAGAAGAATGCTAATAGATAAAATGCAAGATTGGAGTTTTCTCTGATAATGTTCCCATGAATTGAAGATGTAAATATATATACATATATAGGAAAAGTGGAGGTTCATACCTCGCGTGTATATGAATTACAATGTTATGTAATATTAGATGCCAGTTGTTTTGAATATACAGCACCGAGAGGAAACTTAAGAGTAATAACGATTTGCAGGAAAAGGGCGATCGGATAAGAAATAACATTCATTGATCTCAACTATTGATGGCATTAATGCAACCTCAAATGAATCGTGTTTTGTCGATTTCTCGATTTTTCTTCATCTCTTTTTTTCCCCGCAATGAACACGTTTTAAACGTCTTTCCGTTATATTTAATTGCTCGTTCACTTGCCAATGTATCTCATCTGCTTTATTTATTCTCCTATACAATTTATACATTTTATATACAGGAGAAAATTAATTTAATTATTGCTTTGGAAACTATTTCAATATTCTATTTTATCAATCAATTTTTTGTTTTTCTTTTCATTTTGTGTTTAGGAATGTTTTAATTAACAGTTCTTGTTTATTTTTTATTCGTTTAGAGGAAAATTAATAATTAATCATTAGATTGTAAAGAAAAATTGTTTTCGATTATCATTGATGAATTTGGAAAATTCCATCTTTTGAGGTGATTGTTAGTATTTTTTCTCTTCTCATTATTAGAGAAGTTATTTTATTATTTATTGTTTATTTCTTATTCGCTTAGTAGGAATCGTTCATTAGGTTGTAGATGAAAATTGTTTTCGATTATCAAAAATTGAAGAATTTGGAAAAATACATCTTCGGAGGTGATTTTCAGTATTTTCTCTTCTCATCGTTATTAGAGTGCAGTAATTTTTTTTTCTCAAATAATTTACGTTGGCCCTCAAATTATTCGAGTAAATATCAGGTCCTGTTAGGTCTGTGGTTATTTCTGTAATTTTTTTTTTTTTTTTGGCTTTTAAAAATCCATAACTCACTTTAGTATGGACCACAAATGTGATTAGTGCGTATTCTTTTTTTAAAATGAAATTACTACGAATTGCTTATCAGTGTAAAAGAAGAGATGGGTTTTTGAAATTGTATTTTAAATTTAGTTTTTAAATTTGCTTTTATTGTTATTTCGTGCGTGAGGAAATTATTCATTTCAAAGCAATGGGTTCTTATTCGACTAAAACTTATGGGTTCTTGGCATCTTTTTATTATTTTTCGTGGAAGCGAAAACTATATATGAGAGGTGCTCGTCAATTTTCACAATAACACCCTTGTTCGCACTTTACTTGGTGTTTTTCACGATTCAGAGAAATGTGAATAGAATGCCAATCTCATATATACGAGCCTTTCATTATTATTGCCTTAAGCAGCTAGCAAAAGTCAATGCAACAGTAAAGTCTCCTCGGCACGTTCGTTGTTCTCTGAGATTTTTTTCTTTTTTTTCTCTTCTTTCACTTTTTCCGCTAAATTTTTCATTAGCATTGCGCATTCAGAAAAATAGCTGAAAATGAAAAATGATTTTTTCAAACAAGTTCTTCGAAGAAATTCAATTATTTATAAAATTTTAACAACATTCTTTGCCACAAATCAATTATTTTCATGAATAATGAAATTATTCGCAAGAATTGAATTTTTTTTTAAATTAATGAAATTCTTTCCTAGATTTCAATTATTTTCAAAAATTTTAATAAAATTCTTCGCAAAAATTCATTTACTTTTCTATTAAATAAAAATATTAGAGGAAATTCAATTATTTAGAAATTTTAAGAAAAATCCTTCGCAGGAATTAAATTATTTTCAATACAATTTTTTTAAAATTTCTCGAAAGAATTAAATTATTTTCACAAGACAATAAAATTCTTTTAATGATTTAAATTATTTTGAATATAATTTTAAAAAAAAATTTTTCTTGAATTTAATATATTTTCATAAATAAATAAACTCTTCAGATAGATTCATTCGTTTTGAAAATAATACTAATAAAATTTCTTTAAAGAATTCAAATATTTTCATAAATAATGAAATTTTTTGCTAAAATTCAATTATTTTTATAAATAATATTAAGTTCTTCAAAGAAATTAAATTATCTTTAAAATTTCAACATAATTTTTTGGCTCAATTCAATTATTTTTCAGAATATTAATGAAATTTTTTGCTAAAATTAAAATATTTTCATAAATAATATTAAGTTGTTCGAAGAAATTCAATTATTTTAAAAATGTTAACATAATTAACATAATTATTTTTCAGAATAATAAAAAATTATTATTTAAAAAATTATTATTATTTTATTAATAAAATTTTTTGCTAAAATTCAATTATTTTCACAAATAATATAAAGTTCTTCGAAGGAATTCAATTATTTTTAAAATTTTAACAAAATTCTTTGCCACAATTCAATTATTTTCATGAATTATGAAATTCTTCGCAGAAATTCAATTATTTTTCAGAATATTAATAAAATTCTTTGCTAGAATTCAATTATTTTGATAAATAATAAAATACTTTTCAGTAATTCAATTATTGTCAAATTTCAATACAATTTTTATAAAATTTCTGGAAAGAATTCCGTTATTTTAAAAAATTATAATAAAGTTCAGAGAAGAATTCAATTATTTCAAAAAAATTGTATAATGAAATTAAATAAATTTTTAATTACAATAATTAACAGACACGTTTATTTTAAATAGTTAAAAGAAATTCTTCGTAAAATACAATTATTTTAAACATTTTCAATTAAAATTACCAAAAAAACATTCTTTTCAAAAAACTTAAAGACATTCTTCAAAAGAATTTAATTTGCTTTCAATAATTTTAATAAAATTTTATAATAAATTTATTAATGAAATTTATTACCAAAATCGATTATGTTTAAAAAATTATGAAAATTCTTCTAAAGAATTAAATTATTTTCAATATTTTATTTAATAAAATTCTAGGAAAAATATAATTGTTTCAAAAAAATTGTAATAAAATTCAATAATCAAATTTTTACTGAAAATTATTATTAATAAACACGATAATTTTCAAAAATTAAATTAATTTCCTTCATAAAATTCAATTAATTTCAAAATTTTCAATTAGAATGAAAAAAACTCCATTATTTTCAATTCATTAATTTTCAGATTGAAAACATATTTATAAAGAAAAGTTATTGAAAGAATTTCGGACTTGCTTTTAATTCATGATATTTATTAAATTTTAAAAGAGTTGATATAGATCTGATTGTAATTATTTAATTTTACTCTTGTTTATTATATTTTTGAATTTTGTATTTTTCATTTTTTGTGCTTTATATGTTTTATTCCTTTTTTGCTTTTAATTAAAAATATTTCGTATTTGCTTTCCATTCATGATATTTATTAAATTCTAAAAGAGTTTATATAGAGTCAGTTGTAATTTAATGTTACCTTTGTTTATTATTTTTTTCAATTTTATATTTTTCCTTTGTTTGATTTTTTTATGTTTTCGTTTTTTAGTTTGCTTTTAATAAAAAAAATTTCGAACTGGCTTTTAATTCACAATACTGATAAAATTCTATACAGGAGTTTGTAGGTATGTACATTGATTTGGTTGCAAATTAATTTTTTTTACCTTATTTTTTAATTTTGTATTTTTCCCTTTTTTTTGGTTTTTATGTTTTCTTTTTCTATAGATATGTATTTTTATTTTTGTTTTTAATTAAAAATATTTCGAGTTGCCTTTTTATTCGCGATATTTATTAAATTCTAAAGGAGTTTGTACAGATTCGTTTGTAAATTAATTTTTATAATAAAATTAAAGTTTGATATGTTATAGTTGATTTTAATGGAATTTTTGCTGGACGTGAAGCTTTTATTGAAATTCGATATATTGGAAAAATGTATATTAACCAGAATAAAAGCCGCACGTTTATTGGATTTTCCCATTCAATTCTCTTTTTTTCAAAATAGATTTAAAAGAACACTTTAATAACTCTTCCGTGTCTAAAAAAAAAAAAATTTCGTCCAATTAAGTTTATTCAGACAATTTCAAAAAAGCCTATTTAATTCAAATTTTTCTCTTCATTGAATTTTTATTGAATTTTGTCAAATTTTGAATTAAAAAAGGCGAGTAAGTTCGCAGTAGCTCTTTAAGTATAATCTTAAAGGTCGAGGTTGAGAAAGTGCTGTCAAGAGGAGTTGAATCGATTGAACATATGACCTAATGAAAAATATGACCTTCACTGAAATCAATAGTGAGGTTCCTATGCATTAATTACATTATGGAATAATTTACGTTTAAAATTTACTAATATATAAATTTACTAAATCGCAGGGATTTGAAGCCGATAAAAGACCTATTAACTTTTTCACAGACCTTGGCTTTTATATCTCTTCGAATTTAAATACTTTATTCAATTTTGCAAGAAAATCGAATAAGAGAATTATGAATTAAATACTTTTCCCTTCTATATAAATATTTTGAATTTAAATTTTCTTTCTTTTCATTATTTTTGAAAGAATTTATTTTTTGTTTTCATTATTATTAAATTTATTTTCTTTTTTCAAACTTTTTAACTTATTTTCTCTTATTAATATTTTATGAATTTTATGAATTTTATGAATTTTATGAATTTATGAATTTTATAAATTTTATGATTTTTATGAATTTGTGCACTTTATGAAATTAGATAAAAAATGATTTGTTTGAATGTGGGAAAAAGTATAGAATAAGTAGATTTTTTTAATAAGGAAAAGATTTTGTTTTTTTTTTAAATAGAGAATTTTCTGTTTAAAGTTAAAACCAGTTTCTCATTAGGTATATATCAGGTACTTGAGTATAATTTTTGTTATCTTTAGAATTTCTAATTAAACTTAGAAAATTTATCTTCTAATGAAATTTAAATTCAGAAGAAAGTCGGGTTTCATTTTAGACACATGGCATTGTTAATGCGGACTCAGCGGACATACAATCCACTTCAATTGCAAATAACAGTCGAGATTTACCCACATACATAGTTATTCGTTAGAACGACTTACTTACTGCATTCTCTACACATATAATTTATTATTATATACTATTATAAATCTATATATTTATATATACGGAGTAAAAATAATAATTGAGAGAATTAGATTCAGTAACAAAAGTATATCTCTATGTCGCAAATTTATTCTTCAAAAATAAATTATTTTTTCTTTATATATTTCTCTTTTTCATTTTCTAATTTTTCTTCTTTTCTTTTTTCATTTTTTCATATTTTTATTTTTTTTTTCGCTTTTTGTCGAATATTGTGCGAAACCGAAATTGTTTTTGTTTATTCAATCAATAATTACTTTACTCGTTAAGATTCTTCTTCGATTATTTATTTAAATATTTATTGAAATCTTTATTAATTCATCAAATGAATTTATTTTCTTATTCATTTTTTGTCAGATGCACTCAAGAGAATTGAAATAAATTATTTTATAAATTTCTTTTTATCAGCTCATTTTAGTTTTAATCACTTCTTAATGAGTAATTTGTGCTTGACTTGTATAAATAAATATAACTTCGTTTCTTAAGAGATAGTAAAATTGATTTGACTTCTAAAAACTTATTTTCCTGATAAGGAGGAATATTTATTAATTCGAGATTTTTTTTTCCAGTTGTGGATAAATCACGCAGTTGAATATCGAAGAAAAAAATATGACTATAACGGATTCACGTATATTGTTGATTAGTATAATCAATTATCAACGTGCAATAGAGCTGTGAAGATTAGGATTAGGAAGAATTATAAGTGCAATTAAATGTTGAAAATTGAATTTTTGGAAGAGTCAAAAATCGTATTTTTTGATTTTTCTTCACAAATATTCAATTTATTATTATTATTCAAATTACAAAATTTTTTATTTTCAAATATCAATTTCAATTCTTAGTGAGAATTCAAATATTTTCATAAATAATAAAATTCTTCGGAAAAGTTTAATTATTCTTATAAATAGTAAAATTTATCGCAGGAATTCAATTATTTTCAATACAATTTTAATAAAATTCTTCGAAACATTTCAATTATTTTTATAAATATAGTAAAATTATTCGTAGGAATTAAATTTTGTTTACAAATAAAAAAATTCTTCTTAGGAATTAAATTATTTTCAATACAATTTTAATAAAATTTCTCTAAAGGATTCAGTTATTTTCAAAAATTATAATAAAGTTCTGAGAAGAATTCAATTATTTCAAAAAAGATTTTATAATGGAATTAAATACATTTTTAATTACAATAATTAACAGACACGATTATTTTAAAAAGTTAAAAAAAATTCTTTGTAAACTCCAATAATTTTAAAAATTTTCAATTAAAATTATCAAAAAAACTTAAAGACATTCTTCAAAAAAAATTTAATTTTCCAACAATAATTTCAAGAAAATTTTATAATAAAGTTATCAATTAAATTTATTACCAAAATCGATTAAATTAAAAAAATTATAAAAATTCTTCTAAAGAATTCAATTATTTTAAATATTTTAATAAAATTCTTGGAAGAATTTAATTGTTTCAAAAACATTGTAATGAAATCCAATAATCAAAGATTTAAACCTTTGATTTATTGCATTTTATTACAATTTTTTTGAAACGATAATTTTTAAAAATTAAATTCTTCATAAAATTCAATTACTTTCAAAATTTTCAATTAGAATTAAAAAAAAGACTATAAATTATTTTCAAAAAACTTAAAGAAATTCTTCAAAAATATTTAATTATTTACAAAATATCTAATAAAATTGAAAAATAATTAAAACAGTTCAAAGAGAATTAAATTTACTATCAACAATTATAATAATAGAATTATTAATTACAATTATTAACAAAATCGATTACATTCAAAAAATTAAAAATTCCTTGAAAGCATTAAATTATTCTCAAATTTGTTTAATTGAATTCCTGAAATTCAATTATTTAAAAAAATTGTAATAAAATTTGAAGAAGAATTTATTTATTTTTTAAAACTCTTAAACTTAATAAAATTCAACAATGAAATATTTAATTACAATTATTAATAAACACGATTATTTTAAAAACTTGAAAAAACTTCTTCAAGAAATTCAGTTATAGATACTTTGAAAATATTCAATTGAAATTTAAAGAAGAAAAATATTATTTAAAAAAAAAATTTAATTATTTTCATAAATAATAAAATTCTTCGCGAGTACATAATTTCAATAAAATTTTTAATGTAATTTGAAGACAATTTTTAAGAAGAATTAAATTATTTTGAAAATAAATTCTTCTTAAGAATTCAATGATTCTACATTAATTTTAAAATTCTAAACATTTGAAAAGAAAAAATATTTAAAAAGTGGAGAAACAAAAAAGCAAATAACAACAAACTCGAACAGATTATTATAGAATACAACGATAATTATTATAGATTATAATAATTTATAGAAATTGAGTCAAGAATCAGTAACTCAGACGAAATTCCCGCGATAGTAAAAATTATATTATTTTATTAATTTTTTTTCTTAATTCATTGTCAAGTCTTATCCAAAAATTATTACAATACTTATTATTTTTGCAATATTAATTATTCGCATTAGAATATTTTCTATTTTTTGTTTATCTTAATTTCGAATTATTTCGTGTTATTAGAGAAAAAATATTTTTCCACGCGATAATTACATCGTGCGAGCAGAAAGTACCGATCAAGATGTTTACGTAATTTCTCTATATCTCAATTTGATGATCCTTCCTCCCACGGGTCACGAAATGAATTGTGGGTACAATTAAATATAATGATACTGGCCATTGTTAAAGGGCTCCCCTTGCACAATGAATAATGACAACTGCTCAAGTGTCTTCTTAAAACATTTGATAACGAATCCTCATTTACAAATTGCTTTCATGTAATCGCTTTCATCGTAACGTTTAATGTTTTATTTCAATTTTCAAATCTTAAATATCTCAAAAATGGAACTTATTAATCAATTCTTTCCACTTACTTAATTAATTTTTTAAACATTGGAAAAATTTGTTGTATTAATATAGGATTTAAATTTTAAGTAAAATTTGTATTTAATTTTTTTATTTTTAATAAGAATAATTAAAAAATTTGATAAAATAGAAAAATTTTAAAATATGTAAATAATTAAATTTATACGTTACAGATTAAAAATAGGACACTGAAAATTATTGATAAATCAAGTTCGTCAAAATGATTGCAGCAAAAATAAATAATAAAAGGGAACGCAACCATGATGGATGAATATAATTCAAATGAAAGAAACATATCTTGATTTGTGTCAAGATTTCTCGCTCATCGATTATTCCCATCGTATATTGATCAATTATAGTGATTGTGACGGGAAAGTTTTTCCTGATTAGAGTTTTCTCTATTGAAGTAACTATAATACACACACATACATAATAAGAAATAGTCATTTGGAATTTCAAAGATTTTTAAGCACGTTAAACACAATAAATAATTTAATATTTCGAAAAGAAGAAAAAAAAATGTATGCTAAATACAATATAGTGTAATCTATATGACAGTAATTGAAAACACGTGTAACGGAATGCTCGACTGAGTTCTAGTTCTTGAATGAAATTTAAACGGTAGCGATTATACACTCTTCATAAGGTTGTAAGCCTTCTGCGTCCTCCTAAAGTTACTCGTTCTTTTGTGTAAGGAAAGAGAGCTTCAAAGAATAGGAAAAACCATAAAGAAACACCCCAATGTCCCTTCTCAGATGCGTTAAATAGCGAAAAAAAGGGATTCTAAGAAAGATGCATATATATTCTTCTCTTCTGAAATTTCATCTTTAAAATTTTATTGCCTTCCGTAAAATTATCTATATTTCTTTCAATTTGCACTGATTTTCTCTTCTCTTCTCTTTTTTTCTTCTGTATTTTCTTCTTTAAAATTTTATTTCCTCCCTGAAAATGATTTATTTCTTTTAGTTTGCACTGATTTTCTCTTCTCTTTCTTCATCTGAATTTTCTTCTTTAAAATTTTATTTCCTCCCTGAAAATTATTTTTTTTTTCAGTTTGCAGTGATTTTCTCTTCTCTTCTCTTTTTTTCTTCTGAATTTTCGTCTTTAAAATTTTATTTACTCACTGAAAATTATTTACTTTTTTCAATTTGCACTGATTTTCTCTTCTCTTCTCTTTTTTTCTTCTGAATTTTCTTCTTTAAAATTTTATTTCCTCCCTGAAAATTATTTATTTTTTTCAATTTGCAGTGATTTTCTCTTCTCTTTTTTTCTTCTGAATTTTCGTCTTTAAATTTTTATTTCCTCCCTGAAAATTATTGATTTTTTTCAATTTGCAGTGATTTTCTCTTCTCTTCTCTTCTCTTTTTTTCTTCTGAATTTTCGTCTTTAAAATTTTATTTACTCACTGAAAATTATTTACTTTTTTCAATTTGCACTGATTTTCTCTTCTCTTCTCTTTTTTTCTTCTGAATTTTCGTCTTTAAAATTTTATTTCCTCACTGAAAATTATTTATTTCTTTCAATTTGCACTGATTTTCTCTCTTCTTCTCTTTTTTTCATCTGAATTTTCTTCTTTAAAATTTTAATTTCTCCCTGAAAATTATTTATTTCTTTCAATTTGCACTGATTCCATTCAGATGAAAAAAAAGAATCTGAATCTGAATTTTCGTCTTTAAAATTTTATTTTCCCCCTGAAAATTATCTATTTCTTTCAATTTGCACTGATTTTCTGTTTTCTCAGGTGAAAAATGGGGAAAAAAAGTGAAAAAGAATCTCAGGTGAAAAGCCTTTTAGTGACAAAAATGGAAGATTCTCTCTCAGCTATTAGATAAATAAGGAAGTAGTTGATTAATTTTTTTTAATTAAAGACTTTCGAGGATTTAACAATGGAATAGTGAAACTAAATCGAAAGAATGTAACATTGCAGGCAAATGACGCGTACATAGTGAACTGTAAAAAAAATCACATGATGTTGAAATGCTAGCGAAACTTCTCACGCTCGATCTCATAACGTCCTTAGAACAAAAATAAAAGTGTCAGCCTCTCGTGGCATTCCCTTTTTCTGTATCGATATTTTTTTCTTCATCGACATTTACGTAGTTTCAATTCTAAATTGGTCCTTTTTTATATTTCTTGTTCAGTTTTTTCAATTTTTCATTTCTATTATTTGTTTGTTTTTTTTTCTCTTATTTTTTTTATATTTTTATTTGAAATCACTAAAATGTGCAAAATTTAAATTTGTATCACATTTAAAAGATTCATTTAATTATTTATTCATTATATTTTTCTCTTATTTTTGGTTTTATCTCCATTTGAAATCACTAAAATGTGCAAATTTAAATTTGTATCACATTTAAAAGATTCATTTAATTATTTATTATATTTTTCGCTCGATATTTTTGGTGCCATATTTTTGTGTTTTTTTCTCCCGTTTTATTTCTTGTTCAATTTTTTATTAAATTTCAATTTCAAATCATTTTTCTTTATTTCTCGTTGTTTTTATCTCTATTTTTTCATCATTAAAATGAACAAATTTTAATTTATATCACATTTAGAAGATAAATTTAATTGTTTATTATATTTTTCCCTGTATTTTTTGTGTTTTTTCTCTCTTTTTATTTCTTGTTAAATTTTTTATTCAATTTCAATTTTAAATCATTTTTTTTCTCGTTGTTGTTTTTTTTATTTCCATTTTTTAATCATTTGAAATGTGCAAATTTAAATTTATATCACATTTTGAAGATTAATTTAATAATTTATTATAGATTTTTTTGTATTTTTTTAACTTCCATTTTTTTGCATCAAAATTATCGATGCGATTATTTTTTCTCAGTTTTTTTCTCTATAGGTAAACAGTTAAAATCTTGAAGTTTTTTTTATCGAATATTGGAATGACTTCGTTAATCGGATTGATGAAGAGGAATTTATTGAAGTTTTACCTGAAATGCCATTTCAGACCGGTGATCGACTGTGACCTGGTCATTTAATAAGATTTTAATTGGCAATCGCTTAAGTTAAATTAATGATAGCTTTGCCTTTTTTCCCACTGTGATAAAATTTTCTTATATAAAGTTGGAATTTTTTGTGAATATATTTTTAAGATTTTAAACAATTTTTTTAAATTAGATAATTTTTTTGAAATTAAGCTATTTTTAAATTAACCTTTTTTGAAATTAATCAATTTTCTATTAAAATTATCCATTCCATTGCAAAAATTACCAAAAAGAAAAAATTAATTCAAAAATTTTTTTTAAATTAAACTATTTTTTAAAATTTAATTGATAAATAATCAATTCTGTATTAAAATTATCCATTCGATTATTTTTTGCGATTCTAAAAATTACAAAAAAAAAAAATTGAAAATAAATTAGTAATGTGTAAAATTTTAAGGAATTTTTTTTTAAATTAAAAAATGTAAATGTTTGTAAATCAGAAATTCGAAACAATTTTCTTCTGAATTTCTAATTTTCAAAATTGGTTTTAAATTCCCAGTAAGTAAAAATATTTTTGAAACACTTTAGAAATGTTTTTAAAAATATCTTCGAAAACATTTTATTACCTAATAAATTTCCTTCTATCGCATAAAAATGATAGAAATTTTAATACAAGAAATTATTCCTTTATTTTAGAAATTACAATCTTTAATTAGACATTAGACATATAAGTATTGCCTATAAAATTGTAAATGTTGAAAACAAATTAGAAATTTTACTTCCTGAATTTGTTTCTTTTGTATAAAATTGACATTATATTGATAAAAAAAAAAGAGAAAAACTTTCGTGCGTAGTTATTGTAATGGCTATTGCTCAATTTTTACCGTTTTACAAGCAATGTGCACCCGCAATTCGCTCTCCCTTTCATTTATCTCGACGTATTTTCAAGACTTACGTACATATAACAAACACCTGACGTGTTATTTCCATTTCATCGCTGATTAAACGTTTCTCATCGCTTGTATATAGAAAAAAATATTTTTTTTCACTAAACTGAACTTTATTTATTTTTCATTTATCTTAATTGAAAATTATATTTTTATTCTCTAATCGCTATAGGAACTTTTATTACCTTAAAAAAACGGAAAAAAATCCTTATCTAAAGGAAATTATTTTTTTTTCGAATTTGTTTCGATATTTTCAAGATAAAATTTGAATTTTTTGATTTTATTCTCATTTGAATTATTTATTTTTTATTGAATTCATTATTTTCATTAATCGATTTAAATACTAATGTGTTCTTTTCTTATTTTCAGATTCGATGATGGACGAGATGGATATTTGGATTTGTCGGAACTAAAGCGCATGATGGAAGTTCTCGGAGCTCCTCAAACGCACCTTGGACTGAAAGCAATGATCAAAGAAGTAGACGAAGATTGTGACGGAAAAATTTCTTTTCGTGAGGTGATTATTGGGAGAAGAAAAAATTGTTTCTACCTTCTTTAAGAGTAATTTTATCTTGAAAAATGTTCTCTTTATTATGGTGATCCAGTTCGTTTACCTAATTCTCTTATAGGAGTAAAAAAAACCTCTTTTCTTCTTTTTTATTATCTTGAATTAATAAAATCCCCTAAAACACCTAAAATCACGCAATTCACGCATATGATTATTTCCAGAATAATTTTGACTACTTCTAAAGAAAATTTTTCTAATTTTTATAAAAAAGATTTCTTCGGAAATAGTAAAAGTTATTCTTGAAATAAAATTTAAGTACATAAAAAAATAAATATTTATTGAAAATTTCTTATTTATTTAATTTCACTAAATCCGAATTAAATTTTACTAATTTTTTTACTGAAATTTAATTCACTTGAATTTAAAGCAAAAGTAGCGTTCTAACAAAAATTTTGATTCAAAATTTAGAAAAATTGTAGACTCTGGAAACAGACTGAAGAAATATAAATAATTAATAAAGAAAATTGAAATTAACATTGAAAATTCTTGTCAAAATTTCAATTATCTTTAGAAATAATTACATTCTTCTCCAAAAATTCAATTATTTTCAAAAATTTTAATAAAATTGTTGTCAAAATTTCAATTATTTTCAAACATTTTCCTCAATTCAATGATTTTTAATATCAACTATTATAATAAAATTTTCCAAAAGAATTCAATTATTTAAAAAAAATTTAATAATATTCTACGCAAACCTTTAAAAATTATTTTCATAAAATAATAAAAATTTTACAGGAATTCAATTAATTACAAATTTTTTAAAAACTTCTTCGCAATCATTCAATTATTTTCATAAATAATAAAACTCATTGCTAAATTTCAATTATTTTCAACACAATTTTAATAGAATTCCTAGAAAAATGTAATTATTCTTAAAAATTTTATTAAAATTCGTCAAATGAATTAAATTTTAAGAAACATGCAATTATTCAATAAATGGTTTTTTTGTATTTAAATAATTGAATTCTACTAGAATTTTCTACTAAAACTTGATTTAAAAATGGATTTTAGTTAAAATTTTAGATTATAATTGAATATTAGAAGCATTAGAGCGTGAATTTTTAGAAATATAATTGAATCTTGAAAAGGTTTGAATTTGGAATTTTTGAAAATCTGAATTCTTTATTTTTTTAACTAACAACTCTGTGGAATTAATTTTTTTGAGAAAGTTTAATTGCGGATTTTTTTTTTAAATTGTAGATTGTAAATTATAAACAAATGAATGAAAATTCGCAAAGAAGTTTTGCAGAAATTATTAAAAATAATGCATTTTATAGAAGAATTTTAGTTAAAAACACGAAAAAAAATTTTATTTCGGAATAGTTACAAATTATTGTAGAAATTTAATTATTTTCAAGAGTAATAATATTCTTCTCAAAAATTAAATATTGTTCAAAAATAATAAAATTCTTTTTTGGAATTGAATTATTTTTATAAATATTAAAATTCACCGCAGAATTTGAATTATTTCTAATCCAATTTCAATCGAATTCCTCAAAAGATGTAGTAATTATTCTTGAAAATTTTATTAAAATTCGTCAAAACAATTTAATTATTTAAAAATTTATTGATAAAATTCTTTATGGGAATTGAATTTTAAAGAAAATTTAATTATTCTATAAATTATCTATGTTTGTATTATTTTAGTTTAAAATGCTTGAATCATCTTTAATTATTATAAAACATGAAGAAATCGATCACTCCGAGTCGAAGACTCGGAGTTATCGATATCTTCATGTTTTATAGGTATGGGAAATTTAATTTATAGTTTTAAGTAAAATGTTCTCTAATTTGTCTCCGACTAGTTATATTTTTGTCAGTAATTGGTCCGTAATTTTTAATTTTTGGTTCGAGAATCATTGATCCCTGCCATGGTCATTGTCATAATTTAACAAAATCCGAGAAATTACCAAATAATTCCAAACGAATATTCTTATTATTGTACAACCTTTGAATCACTGTTTTATCAATAGTGAGAGAATATTATGTGACAAATTTTATAAAACGTGACTTTTGTATAATACGCATGGATATATGATTCATTTGATAAAGTTTCATTTCCCGTCTACCTTGCCTTACTCACAGTTTAACGATTCATTTCCTTGAATCAACTTTGACATATTATTTTTGACCTCGGGAATTTTCTTTTTTGGGGGGCAGAGGATTCATTGGCAATGAGGGAAAACAATTAAAAGTCTTTAATTAGCTACCTTCACTTATAGTGAAGTGAATAAAAATAGAACAATTTTAATATTATAATTATGTTTATTTTTGGATTAAATGGTTTATTTTTTTTTTTAAATGTCTTTGATGTATATTTTTAGTTTCTACTGATTTATCGTAAGGCACGAGCTGGAGAATTGGAGCAAGATTCTGGTCTTGGACAACTTGCTCGTTTGACGGAAGTTGACGTCGACGCGGTTGGAGTAACAGGCGCGAAAAATTTCTTCGAAGCCAAGGTAAGGCGCTCTCACAGCTAGTAGGCAGCATACAAATTTGAATTTACTATCTCTTTCACTCTAATTGATTTTCTCTCTTACTCCAATTACTGCCTGCGCAGGCAGGCAGAGCTGTGAGAGCTCCAGTAAACGTATTAGAATTTATGAACAAACACGCTCGTAAACTGGAGTTAATTATTCAATAATTTTTTTTATGCTTCACACTTTTAAAGAATTCATAAAGAAGTCGCAATATTTTTCCATCTTGGTTATTAGTTAGAATTTTACTGCTGAACTCGTCATTGAATAACGAATTTTTATTTTAAGTGCGTTTCAAAATTGCTTGAGAATCATTTTTATGTTAATTATTGTCGAGCTATTTTTAAATATTTCATTTAATTTTTGAAAATTTTTTTGTATTCAATTTTGGAAATTCGATAGAAAAAAAATCCACAGGGAAAATTTAAGAACCTTGATTTTTCTTTGCTTTTTTTTCACCTAAACTTTTAAATTATAGTGTATTTAGTTTTTTCTTATTTCTGTAAACAAATAAATTTATTTTAAATAATAAAATTCAAGAATAACTTTTTTTTCACAAACAAAATTAATTTTTTTTTATTTTAAAAGACATTTTTTATAACTATTCATACTAATTTTTACATTTCTTTATGTAATTTTTGTAACTTTATAATTTTTAATTTGAAACAATTATTAAATTCTTGCACATAAAATTTTATGACAATTTTTGAAAGTAATTTAATTCTTTCAAGAAATTTTATAAAAATTGTTTTGAAAATAATTGAATTTCTCAGAAGAATTTTATTATTTACAAAAATAATTGAATTCTTGACAAGAATTTTACAATTTATAAAAATAATTGAATTGTTTCGAAGAATTTTATCAGAATTGTTGAAAATAATTGAATTTAAATAATATTTTTAAAAATAATTGTATTCTTTTGAGAAATTTTATTAAAATTGTATTGAAAATAATTGAATTCATATTTATGAAAATAATTTGAATTCTCGCGGAGAATTTTAAAATTCATAAAATTAATTTAATTGTTTCGAAGAATTTTATCTGAATTTTTTAAAATAATAATAATTGAACTTTTTGATAAAATTTTATTAAAAATTTTAAAAATAATGATTTTTTAAAAAGAATTTCATCAAAATTGTCGAAAATAATTGAATTTATTTTAAAATCCTTGAAAATAATTCAATTAAAATAATATTTTTAAAAATAATTGTATTCTTTCAAGAAATTTTATAAAAATTGTTTTGAAAATAATTTAACTCTTGTGAAAAAATTTAATATCTATGAATAGAATTGAATTCTTGCGAAGAATTTTATTAAAAGTTTTGAAAATAATTGAATTTCTATGAAGAATTCTATTTAATATAAAAATAATTGAATTGTATAGAAGAATTTCATTATTTATGAAAATCATTAAATTCTTGACAAAAAAATTATTAAAATTTTTGAAAAGAATTGAATTTTGACACAGAATTGAATTAAAAGTTTTTAAAAGAATTGAATTAAAGAATTTTATTATTTATGGAAATAATTGAATTATTTTGAGAAATTTTATTCAAATTAAAAGAATTCGAAATAATTGAATTCTTGAGAAGAATTTTATTATTTTAGACAATAATTAAATCTTTCCAGAAATTTGATTAAGATTATATTCAAAATTAATTAACTTTTTCTGAACAATATTGTTATTTATCAAAATAATTGAATTGGTGCGAAGAATTTTATTCAAATTATATTCAAATAACTGAATTTATCTGAAAAATTTTACAACTTATGAAAATTTCGAAAACTTTTATTTTAAATTCTGAAAAATTTGGATTTTAAAATATGTCAGTTCAGGTAGTTAAAGCAATAAAATGAATATTTGTAAATTATTAAATTTTCCTTTCCGTAGATCGAACAGTTGCGGAAGTCAAGTAAATTCGAGGATGAAATTCGAATGGAGCAAGAAGAGCGAAAGCGTCAAGAGGAAGAAAAAGCAGTGAGACGAGCACAGTTCCGGGAAAAGGCAGCTTTATTTGGCAAGAATTAAAAAAAAGGCGTTCGCAAATTGACTATTTTTGGTATTACCAATTTCCTGATGAGGAAAATTGGAGGAAAAAAAAATTATAGTCTCGTTCTACTGCAGAATATCTCGCAAACTGTTCATGCGCGCTATAAATAGCTCAAATTATTTTCCAGTTAAAAAAAATTGTTAACTGAAAAAATTCGCGTGGAAAATTTTTATTAACAAAAAAAAGAAATTTCTTGTTAAACTCAAAGAGTATATCTAAAATTGCCTATTATTAAATATCGTATCTGAAAAATGCATTTAAAATTGTAGAATTCAAAAATTTTAAACTTCAAATTTATTTATTGAAAAGTTGTGAAATTGAAAAATTCAAATACAAAAAATTTCTTATTTTTTTGTAATTTTTTTCTTCATAGTCAACAATTTCTTTTTTTTAGAAATTTTGCAATTTCCAATTTCTATACATTCTTTTCCCTGTTTTATTTATTTTTTTTTTTTGTGATTTTATCGAATTTTCTACAATTTATTTTTTAAGTGCGCTTACAATTTTTTGTACAGATCAATGACTGATAAATGTTTAACATAATTTTTAAGTATACTTATTGAATTATTTTGAATGATTGTAAAGCTTGAGCAACAAAATAATTGTTATAGGCTAAGAAAAATGCATTGTTTATATGTGTAATGTGTAAATATAAGTTTTATCATATAATGTAGAAGTTAGAATTTATAGTTAATTATAGTAATTAACTTACTTTAACGCACGATATCAATTTGTATTGTGATATATAGTTTGAGAGCGCATCGTTAATGTCTTTGTAAAAATTGTCATCTTTTAAAATTTCATTTTTTTGTGAATGTTTTTAAATTTAGGTTTATTTGTGAAAATGAAAATAAACTTTCTGAAAGTTAAATATCATTTAATGTGTCGAATTTAAGAATAGTACAATTGGAAATTAAAACAAATATAATTTAAAAGTACATTTGTATCATTAAATATTTAATATGCTAATGTTATTACATAATATATTGAGATTAAAAAAAATTAAAATTAAATCTAGAAGTACGTTTGTAATATTAATTATTTACAAGGAGTACTAAAATATTTTAAGCCTTTTCTGCGAGAAAAATACCGTTGAGAACTTACTCCGTAAGATGGAGAGTGATTATTTTCTTCATCTACATTTTTCACTGGACTCAAATCTGCAAATACGTCTGAAAAAGAATTTTCATTTTCCTTTGGAGTTGATGTACTAAATGAAAATTCACTGTCGTCTTGATCAATGTCTTCCAGAGCGGGCCATTCAATTGTAACGTCCTCGAGACAAAAATTTGATAATTTCTGAACTGTTTCTAAAAATTTATATTCTTCTAAATCACATTCAGAATTTTTCGATTGATTATCGTCATTTAACGATAAATTTCTTATTTTCGTATTTTCCACGCACTTATATTTTTCAATTAATTTCTTCGGCGACAAAAAATAGCGTTCCTTTTTACGTCGAGTAAAAAAATTTAAAGTGTTATCTACACTGAGCAAATTCATTGAATTCGCTATTGAAAATTCATCATTATTATCTTTATTATCATTACTATCGGGTACAACACTATTCTCAGAAACATTAGATATTATAATATCTGGAGTGATTTTATTGTACTCGGTTATAATTGATTTAGAATCATCATAACTGAAATTCATCCAACTTGGACATGATTCATTCTCTATTTTCTCGAAACTATCTGTTATTGTTTTAAAATCATTTGATAGATTGAAACTGTTTGAAAATTCTATTCTACCTGATAACAAAGAATTTTCTGTATTTTCTGTTCTAAAATATGACTTTTCAAAAATATGTAAATCATTTACAATATTTCCAAATTCTAAAAATGATTTTTCTCTTCTTATTTGACTGATATCACAATAGTCATCATTGAGGTGACTTCCAGCAATAATAGTTGAAGGACGTTTCTTTTTCTTGACTGATGACGATGCCTCAGAGTCATTGGTGAGGCTTAAAAGTGACCGGTATTCGAGTAAAATTTCATTTAAATCAATTTCTTCCTCTAGATGATATGTACTTGTTGTTGATGATAGAAAATAACTATTTGTTAGAGAATAATTATTCGTTATGTCCAATTTATCCATATTTTATTAATCTGCAAAAAAAGAAATTTTACCATAATATTAATAGGTATTTTAAATTATTTCCTTCAATGAGAAATCGATAAAATTAAATAATTAGTTTTTAATTCAAATTAAAGACGTTGAAGTTAAAAATGTTTATAATTAACGATTTAGAAGAAAAAATACTTTTCTATTTAAATTTTTTAAATTTTATCAAAAAATTTTCCTTTTTTTTTGTTAATAATTTAAAAACAAAAATTTGAAAGTATATTTTTATTTTAGTAGGAAATATATTCTTTCTTTCAATCGTTATTTACAAACGTCGTGAACTCACCCAACGCGTTTAATTTTGATATCAAGTTTTCTTAGTTTTATTAATAATCTATTAAATTTATTTATTAAAAAATTAATCTAGAAAAAAAATTTACTTACCGATGTTTGTTTTATTTACAAATTTTTAAACTATTTCACTACGTTTCTTTATATTTTCAAATAATTTTAAAGGATTGCACAAGTGTTTAGGCATTGTGACACCTCAGCTTTAGGAAAATTTCTAATTTACTTAAATAAATATGATGGAAAGGTCGTTATATTTTGTTTAGAAGGACGAAATTCTATGGCGCGAAAATGTGATGATGTTTTTAAATTTAATAATCGAGAATTTGTAATTTTTGAAAAAATATTATTATTATTATTAATAATTGTAAATTAAAAATGAATTTTTTCAGTCTAAGAATTAATCATATTGTAATTTAATAATATTAAAAACTTAATAAATATCTTTGTAATTTGAATTATCTAAAAGTCTGAAGGGGCATGTCAGTAATTCCTTTCGGCACTTTTAAACCACGCCTTGAGTAACCAACACCTGCTTGAATTATTTGAATTGCAGCATCAACTGTTAATTTTACTTTATGCTCGTCTCCAATTTCGGGATTTACTTCCACTAAATCCACGGCATTTAATCTACGCGTTCTGTACATTTCTTCCATTAAATGAATTCCTTCTCTTAAGGATAATCCGCCACGAACTGAAAAAATAGGAAAATTGTTTTAAATTATACAAGTATTATTTAAATAAAATCCCTTCTTATTTTTTATAAGACTTTTTTTCTCTTTTAAATTAAAAAAATTTGTTTACTTAACAAAGGGTTTTTTCCTTGTTAAGTTTAAAAATTTACGATAAATAAATAAATCGAATTAAGTGAATTTTTAATCAATACCAGGAGTTCCTGTGCTAGGAGCCTCTAATGGATCAAGTGAATCAATGTCAAAACTGACGTGAAGCGATTTAACGTGATCGGGATCAATTTTATTCAGAGCCATGTGAACAATGTCATGAATTCCTGAAAGAAAGAATTTTTTATTAATATAAAAGCATACAGAAAAATATTCATGCGTTTCTTTTATTTTTTGTTATTACAGAACTTAAAATAAAATTTAATTTAAAAAAATCAGAAAATTGTTAAATTAGAGAATTAAAAAGTTAATTAAAGAAGAAGAACTGCTTTATTTTATTTTATGTTAATTTAATTTATTTTATTATTATTTGAACTCTAGGTATTTTATTTTTGTAATAATTGAGTTCAAAAAGTTGCTTAAAGAATAAGAAAAGAAATTCAATTATTAACTAATTATTATTATTTACTACTTTTTAAAATAGATATTACTAAAATTCTTTGAAAAAATACAATTATTTTCAAAAATTGTAATAAAATTCTTTACAAAGAATTCAATTATTTTTAATTTTTATAAATAATATAATTCTTCGCAGAAATTTAATTATTTTCAGTATATTTTAATTGAAATTCCTCTAAAGATTCCATTATTTTAAAAAAATTTTATGGGAAAAATATGTCGAAAGAATTCAATTATTTACATAAATAATATAATTCTTCGCAGAAATTTAATTATTTTCAGTACATTTTAAATGAAATTCGTCGAAAGAATTCAATTATTTATATAAATAAATAAAATTCTTCGCAAGACTTTATTTTTTAAAAAACTTTTAAATAAATATTTTGCAAAAATTCAATTATTTTTAAAAATTTTAATAAAATTCTTCACAAGAATTCAATTATATGCATAAATGACATAATTTTTCGCATAAATTCAATTATTTTCAAACAATTTTAATAAAATTCTTAGAGAAGAATCTAAGTATTTTAATAAGTAATAACATTCTTTGGAGGAATTCAATTATTTTCAATATAATTTTAATAAAATTTCCCAAAAGAATTCAATTATCTTTAAAAATTTTGATAAAATTTATTTATTAGTTTTTAATTATATTTTTAAAAATTTTCACAAGTAATAAAATTCTTCAGAGAAATTTCAATTATTTTCAATACAATTTTAATAGGATTTCTTGACATAATGCAATTATTTTTAAATATTTTAATAAAATTTCTCAAAAGAATTCAATTCTCTTTAAAAATTTTGATAAAATTTGTTTATTAGTTTTTAATTATACCTATTTTTAAAATTTTTAATTAAATTTTCACAAGTAATAAAATTCTTCAGAGAAATTTCAATTATTTTCAATACAATTTTAATAAAATTCCTTGAAAGAATTTATTTATTTTTAAAAGTTTTTAATAAAATTCTATTCAAAAATTTAATTATTTCAGAATCGATTACAAAATAGTAAAAAAAAATTAGAATAACATTTTTTTTACAAAAAGTTCATATTAAAAAAGCGCTTGAAAAGAAAAAAATGATTGCGAATAATTATAATTTCTAAATTTTTTTGCGAAAGTATTTTTACAAAATTTATCTTCTGAATAAGTAAATAATAAATATGAATCTAAATGAATAATTTAAAGAAAAGTTATTTAAAATTTTAAAAAGTAAATTAAAGAACATGAACTGCAGGTGTTGTTCTTTTATTTTGTGCAGGCACCAGACTCAACAAAAATAAAAACTAATTTCGAAAACTAAGGAAATAATAATTAAAGAATTAAAAAGTTAATTAACGAACAATAACTGGAGTTCTTGTAAATTTAAAAATGTATTTTGCCTCTTTGAAAAATATTCATTAAAATAAAGTAAAAGAAAGCAAATACTTCTTTTCAACTTAATAGGTAAATAATTGCTGTCCGCAACAGTACAAAGGGTTGGTGTCTGTGGGTTTATCCCACAGTACCAGATTAAAATAGGCGCCTTGATTAGAAATGAGTGTCCAGACAGAATCAGCTTTCTCATTACTATACAATAGAGCCTGTTTATGACTTCTGGTATTTCCAAAAAGTCAAGTGAATTTTTCTTTCTTAAAATGTTCCCCCTGCTGTTTTTTGCAAATAAGGGATAATTACCGTATGTTTCAACATCCTCCATTCCAAAGGCAGTGATTCCGAATTTCTCAATCACCAATCTTTCGTATCGATCCACAGATCTAAGTCCTATGTACGCAAAGTTCCTGATCGACAACCTGGATAAAATAATTTTTATTATTATTTATTATTAATTATTAATTAATTGCAATCCATCAATTATAAAGAAAACTATTTCCCTAAAGTTCCGAACGTTCAAATTAAGGACGATACTATTTTTCTAATTTGAATTTTTTCACAAAATATCGTTTTTTATAATTAAAAATTACTTTTTAACTAAATAAATATTCAATCACAATATTTTTCATTTCAGACTGTAGTCATTTTTAAAAATATTAAAGTCCAAAAAGTTTTTCCTTCATTTGAAGGTTCGAAACTAAAAATGGAAAAAATTGCGAGATTGGAAAATTATTAATTAGGTTTAATTACATCGGTTTTTGCCAATCCATTCCTGGTAAATGCGGCCAGTAGTCGGATAATTCCGATGTAAGGAGAGCAACTGGCATTCCGTGAACATTTCCACTTTCGCTTGTCTTATTTGTATTTAAATCGGCATGTGCATCGACCCACAAGACAGCAACATCGTCATGTACCTGAAAAAATTTGAATACTTAATAACAATTGAAAATAAAATTGAAAATAAAATTAAAAATAAAACTTTTTTAACTTTGGAAACTTTGAAAATTAAAAATTATTAACTACCAACTTTTACGTGCCCATCTATTGTGCCAATGCCAACACTGTGATCACCGCCTAAAGTAACCACCCGCCTTTGATCTTTTAAAGCTTGCTGAACAAGTTGTGACACTCGATTCGTACACGCCGCAACTTCCCCCAAATGAGACATGTTGTCAACATTTGGGATTTCCTCCGGTGTATAGGATATATTTCCATAATCGTGAACGTCTAGACCTGCAACGAATTAATTTTGGTAGTTACCAAAAATAAAAAATAATTAAAAAGTAAAAAAAAATATGCATCGAATACGTTTTACAATTATTAAAAGTAAAACACAAGTTTCATTTACTACATTAATAAATTATTAATTTAGTTACTTATTAATACATTTTTTTTATTATTATTAAATTATTATTATTATATATTTTAATTTATTTACTCTCCCTCCATTAGACAGGATTCGAGAATCCAATTATTATTATATATTATTAAATTATTAATTAAAAAGTAAAAAAAAATATGAATCGAATACGTTTTACAATTATTAAAACACAAGTTTAATTTACTAAATTAATAAATTATTAATTTAGTTACTTATTTTTTTTAAATTTATTAAAATATTTAGGTACTTTATTTATTATTTAAATTTAAATTTCCCACAGGTAACTTGTTTATTATGAGAAATATTCAATAATGATCTTCAAAAGAATGTGAAATATAAAAGAAAAAAACAAATGAAGAGTTACAAAAATTGTGTTTATTGAATGATCTGAAATTATCTCTATTATATTTTTTTATTTCTTGTTTCTATTGATTTTTATAGAATAAATAAAATTGTTCAGATATAACTATTTTTTTTAATAAAAGAAATATTTACCAACTGTTCTTAATTCTGCAACAAGTCCCGCGTTTCTTATAGCTTCTGGTCCTTTCGCCACTCCTGCTTTACTCTGAAATTATTCAATAACATTTCAATAGAAAATCATTTCAAGAAAACAAATTTAATCAAATAAACATATTTTAATAAATTTCCATCAATTATTCAAGCACTGTATTAATTGAAATTGTTTACGAAAATAAATTGCTGTAAACATTTCTTTAAATACTGTTTAATATTGATTGATACTGATTTTATATGAATGTTGAAAAAAATGTTATGAAAATATTACTTGTCTATATGAAAAAAAATGAATGCAGAAAAAATGACTACCTGGCCTTTTTCGAAAGGAACGCCGATGATGCCAACTTTTCCAAAATTTCTCTGTCCAACTTTTATTATTTTCGATCGAACCTTGGCAAACATTTTCTTGACACTAACGATGTTTTCTGTTGTTTCTTTCATTATCACAAAAAACGACCATTTCTCCACATTGTGACCCTTGACTTTCCGATAATTTTCTTTAATCTATTTCACTATTTAAAAACCTCTTTTTTCTTTCTACAGAGAATACTTCCAAAAAATTGAAATTGAAAGAGAAATATTTTTTCTTAAGTGGCAAATAAAATTACACAAAACATTATATTCATAAAATAATTAATTGAAATTGGTAAAATTCAAAAGTTCGATTTTAATAAAATTCGTCTAATAATTTCTAATAATAAAAATAATAATTTATCGGGAAGTAAAATTATCGAAATAAATCATTATTACTATTATAAATTTATAATTATTACTGTAACTATTTTTTTTACCTATTATAGACACTGTCTAATTATTTTTGTTTGAAAATAAATTAATTGAATATTAAATTCAATGTTAAGTTAAATATTAGTTTAAATATTAAATTAGATATTAAATTAAATGTTAAACTAAATATTAAATTAAATGTTGAATTACATATTAAATTAAATGTTAAATTAGATATTAAATTAAATTTTAAATTGAATATTAAATTAGGCATTAAATTAGTTTTTAGGTTCCTCCAGTTGAAATTAATTTCAAACGTTTGGTAACAGGAACAAAAAATTCATTTATTAATAAGAAAATATACGAAAATGTTTCAATTAAATTTACGACGAATTAAAAAGTATTTGCGAAAAAATAAGTACGACACTGAATTTTCCAAATGTACAAATTCTGTTAGAATGCAGCAATGAGTACTCCTTTTTAAACAGTTCTAGAGTAATGATTCCTTTTTTAAAAAATGAAATTTTATTTGGGTCCCAGCATTTGCTCTGGTTTGACCCACTGCTTGAATTGTTCTTCAGTCAAGCCATTTTTCAATGCAGACTCCTTTAATGTCAGCTTCTCCTTATGCGCCTGTTTGGCAATTTTCGCCGCCTAAAGTAAATTCACGTAATCGTTAATTAATTAACTTAATTAGAAATTGAATATAAAGAGTAATTTAACAGTAAATCGTAATTTAAGTAGTAAATTTACATTAAATCGTAATTTAAGTAGTAAATTTACATTAAATCGTAATTTAAATAGTAAATTTACATTAAATCGTAATTTAAATAGAAAATTTACAATAAATCTTAATTTGAATAGTAAATTTGTAAATTTACTATTCGAATTGCGATTTATTGCAAATTTATTATCTAAAAATAAAAATTGTAATAAAATAAAAATAGTAATTTAAATAATAAATTTACAATAAATGGCAAATTAAATAGTAAATTTACAATAAATTAATGTTAGACCTTGGGAACTAAGATTTTCAAAAATATCAAATTTAAAACTTTTTCAAATTCAATAACTTATAAGAATATTATTATAAAACATGAAGAAGTCAATCACTTCTTAATTATTTTCATCATTTAAATTCAATTAATATTTTTTAGAATTTTTAACTACAATTCTTCTTCAAATTAATTATTAGTTAATAGTATTATACGAAAAATTCATAAATGCAAAGATTTGAATTTGAAACCTTTTCAAAAATCAATTATTTCTAAAAATTCATGCTTTAATGCTTTTAATATTAAAATTATTATGCACAATTTTAGCCAAAATTCATTTTGAAATAAATTTTTATTAGAAAATTCTATACGAGAATTCAATTATTTAAATACAAAACTAAATAATTTATTGAATAGTTTAATGTTTCTTAAAATTTAATTTTTATGAAAAATTTTATTAACAATTTTTCCAAATAATTAATTTCTTTTATGGAATTTAATAATTAAAATTTTACAAAAATTTATTGAATTAAAGAATTTGATCACATTTGTTGAAAACAATTGAAAATTTTTGAAGAATTTTATTAAAATTTTTAAAAATAATTGAATTCATGAGAAGAATTTAATTAATAATTTATGAAAATAATTGAATTCATAAGAAGAATTTTATTAAATTATGCATAAAATAATTGAAATTTTCACAAGAATTTTATTAAAACTTTTGAAAATAATTGACTTCTTGAGAAGAATTTCGCTACCTATATATTTATAAAAATAACTTAATTCTTGACGAGAATTTTGTTGTTTATCATAAGATAATTGAATTCTTTTGCAGAATTACTTAACATTTTTTTTTAAATAGTTGATTTTATGCGACGAATTAAAAGTTTTTCATACAAAAATTTGAATTTTTGAAACGACTTTTATTATTTTATTAAATAATTGAATATTTCTTAAAGTTGAATTCTTTTGTCAAGTTTTAATAAAATTTTTAAGAATAATTGCATTTTTCGAAGAATTTATTTAAAATTATATTAAAAATATTTAAAATTCTGCGATGAAATTAATTGAATTCCTAAATGAAATTTTATTACTTATGAAAACAATTGAATGTTTTCGAAGAATTCTATAAAAAATTTTTTTCAGTAATTAAATTTTTAAATAAATTTTATGAAAATAGTAAATATTGAAAATTATTGAATTGCGAAAAACTATTGAAACTAACTGAAATTTTCCAACGAATTTTATTTAAATTTTTAAAAATAATTGAATTTTTGGCGAAAGATTATGCTATTTATAACGATAATTTAATTCTTGGCGAGATATTCCTTAAATTTTTTTTAAATAATTGAATTTCTTCGAAGAATTTTATTACTTTTGAAAATAATTGAATTCTTGTAATGAATATTGTTATTCATGAAAATAATTTAATTTTTCAAAGATTTTTATTAAAATTCCTAAAAGTAATTGAATTTCTATGAAGAATTTTGTTATATTTATCAAGATAATTGCGTTAAAACTTTTGAAAGAATTGAACAATATTTAAAAATCCATTATGGTGAGAAATAGAAAAAAAAATTTTTTCCAGTACTTTTAATAAAAATTCCTGACTTTTCCCTGATTTCCCTGATCTGTGGCAACCCTGATAAATTATCGAGTTTTATAATTGAAAAAAAAGAAGGGAATTATTACCTTATCGTAGCCAATGTGTGGATTAAGGGCAGTGACTAGCATGAGACTTTCATTCATAATTTTGTCAATATTATCTCTATTTGCTTCAATGCCTGCGACACAATTTTTCGTGAATGCAGCACTTGCATCTCCCAATAATCGAGCTGATCTCAAAGTATTTGCGACAATTACTGGTTTAAAGACATTGAGTTCAAAATGTCCATTGCTTCCACCAACGGCTGTTGCTACATTATTTCCCATAACTTGAGCGCAAACCATCGTGATTGCTTCACATTGTGTTGGATTTACTTTGCCAGGCATAATCGAACTTCCGGGCTCATTTTCAGGAAGTGATAATTCACCCAAACCACATCGTGGACCACTGCCCAAGAATCTAATGTCGTTGGCAATCTGCAATTACAAAAATTAATTAATTAATCAAAGAAATATGTTTCAGAATTTCAATTATTTAATTTTTCATAAATTTTCAATCAATTAAAATCTTTATTAATTTTCACTTTTCATGAAGATTATAAAATCAGATAAAAATTTTAATTTTCAGTAAATTTTGAATTAAAAAACAAAATTAATTTTTATGAAAATAATCTTTATTTATTTTCATAATTTTCATTGAGATTAGAAATTTTAATTTCTAGAATAAATTTTGGATTGAACAATAAAAAATTATTTTTATAAAAAAATAATTTCGAAGGAAAATTTTTCAATTGTTTTTCCATTTAGATTTTTTTGGGCGTTTCAAAAATGTTGAAAATATCAAATAATCCAATGAATATTCGCATTCTAATGGGTTGGTCCCTTTCGAAGGGAAACTATTGGAGTGGGGGACCAATAAATTTGAAGAATACTCAATTAGCGAATCTTTGTAATTTGAGGAATACGTACAGGTCATTATGTTTACTTTTGAGAGAGGAGGGGAGGTTTTATTTCATACCTGAGCCAACTTTTGGAAAACAAACTTACAGTAATTGTCAGTTCTTCGTGATGAAAAGTCAGTGACACAAGTGTAGTTGAGGCCAAAATAATAAGAATTACAAATTACAAAACTACAAATCCAAAGTGTTGTTAATTAAAACAAGACTCATCCTAGACAAATACAGTTCGCCAATAAAAAAGGTTAGTACAAAATTGACTTTTTATACAATTACAGGAAAAATTTATTGTTCCAAGATTTGAATTTTTGATAATTTTATTATTTTAAAAGAAGTAATAAATTTTTTTTCCATAGACTACGCACTTTTCTCTAATATTTGTTTTCAAATTTAATTTTATCTTTAATTATTCTAAACATTGGCAAAAAAATGTGTACACATTCGTTTTCTTCTATTAAATTGAAAATTGTTTTTAAAACTTTCTTGACAATTTAAAAAATTTTAATATTTCAAAACTATTGTTAGAATTTTTATAAAAATACCTGAATAAAATTTTTTTTATTTATAATTTTTTTAATAGATCTTTCTTTTAATTTTAAACTAGCAAATTTTATGCGCTCGAATCGTAATATATTCAATTTATTATTATTAAGCAATTTTGAAAAATTTATTTATTTAATTCAAAATTAATTATTATTGATTACTAGTTTCAAAAATTCTAATAAAATTCTTCGAAAGAATTTAATTATTTTTATAAACAGTAAAATTCTTTGCAAAAGGTCAATTACTTTTAATACAATTTTAATAAAATTTCACGAGAGTAGGATTCAACTTTAATAAATTAATATTCAAAATTTAAAACATTCACTTATTAAATACCTACAAAATTAATTATTATTGTTTATTAGTTTCTAAAATTCTTCGGAAGAATTAAATTATTTTTCCAAACAGTAAAATTCTTTGCAAAAATTCAATTATTTTCAGTACAATTTTACGAATGATTCAATTATTTTTTTTTCAATTTTAAATAAAATTCTTTGAAAGAATTCAATTATTTTCTAAAACTTTTAAAAATTCTTGGAAACAATTCAATTAATTTTATAAATAGTAATATTTTTCCCTAGGATTTAATTATTTTTATAAATAAAAAAAATCTTTTTAATAATATAATTTAATAATCAAAATTTTAATTATATTTATTATCAGGCACAATTATTTTAAAAAGTTGAAAAAATTCCTTGTTTAATTAAATTATTTTTGAAATTTTCAATTAAAATAATCAAAAGAAATTATAGAAATTTTATTAAAATTGTCTTGAATATATAATTGGATTTTTTCCTAGAAATTTAATTAAAATTGTTATTGAAAATAATTGAATTTCTCAAAAGAATTTTATTAGGTATTTATAGAAAAAATTAGATTAAAATAATATTTAAAAAAATAATTGTATTCTTTCGAGAAATTGTATTGAAAATATTTGAATTCCTTTGAAGAATTTTATTATTTATGAAAATATATAAATTCTTGGAGAGAATTTTACAATTCATCAAAATTGTTGAAAATAATTGAATTTATATTAAAATTTTTGAAAATAATGGAATTCAATTATTTTCAATACAATTTTAATAAAATAATTCAATAATCACATTTTTAATTACAATTATTAGCAGGCACAATTATTTTAAAAAGTTAAAAAAAATTCCCTTTTTAATTAAATTATTTTCAAAATTTTTAATTAAAATAATTTAAAAAAAATACTTTATTTTGAAAAAAATTTTTAAAATTACTCAAAAGAATTTATTATTCTATAAAGAATTTTAATAAAACATAATGTAAAATTATTAATTATAATTATTAACAAAATGGATTATATTAGAAAAATTAATGAAATGTTTTGAAATAATTCAATTATTTGCAATATTTTAACAAAATTCTATGAAGGAATTAAATTATTTAAAAAAATTGTAATAATATTCTGAAAAGAATTTAATTACTTCCTAAAATTTTAATTAAAATTCAATAATCAAATGTTTAATTTAAATAATTAACAAATACAATTATTTAAAAAACTTGAAAGAAAGTTTTCATAAAATTCAATTACTTTTGAAATTTTTAATTAAAATTGTTAAGAAATCATTATTTTTAAAAAAATTCAAAGAAATTTTCCAAAATAATTTAATCAGGATTTTCCAAAATTTAAATGAAATTCTTCGCAAGAATTCAATTATTTTCATAATTAAGAAAATTTTTCGAAGAAAATTTAATTATTTAAAAATTTTTTGATAAATTTCTCTGCAAGAATTTATTAATTTTCAATACATTAATTTTAAAATTAATTGTAATTATTGTAGTTTTTTAAATTATTGATCGAATTTATTGAATTTCGATTTCTGTAAAAATGGAAAATCTTCCAAATTTTGAAGAAAGAAAATCTATTCATACAGAAAATGAAAATTGTATTACGAATTTTTATAATTTTGAATTCCACTTTCTGTAAAACTGAAAAAAATTGGAATTTTGAAGAAAGAAAATATTTTAGAGAAAATCTATCGACTTTAGAAAATTAAAATTGGAATTCTAATTTTTTAAATTGTTTATTAATTGAATTTCCGTAAAAATAGAAAAACGTGCAAATTTTAAAGAGAGAAAAATATTTTAGAAAAAATCTAGTGGCTTTAGAAAATTAAAAATTTCACTTTTTCTCTTGGATCAAATTTAATTAATATTAAAAATTCAATTTTTTTCCAGGTGTTTATATAAATCTACCAAGAACTGACATTTCAACAATATGCCAGGACTCGTTGATCCAAGATTAAATTCTCCCGCCTATAGAAGAAGATTACATCGTCCCGCACCAGGTCGTGAGGGACTTATTGTTTACGAAGCGCATTTTATTTGGGAAGCTTCAGCGGAACATCCGAATCGCGTTGAAAATTATCTATTCGGAAGAATAGAACCAATCGAAAGAAATCGAGTGCCTCAAAATTTGCCTGTTCCACGTTGGCGACCACAAGGACCTAATGCTGGCCAGGGTCCTGAACAACAACAACAACAACAACATCAACCACCTGCTCAAGAAGAACAAATTCCACGACGTCACGAACAACTATTTCAACAATTATCCAATCGTACGTTACCAAATAAAATTATCGAGGAAATCGATGAAATCGATCGATAAGGAAAAAAAAGGAAATAATTATTATTACTTCTTCATTTTCCAAAAATCCATTTTCAATTTTTTCATCAGTTAAATTTCACTTTAACTAATTAATTAATATTCAGAGGATGCTACAGATTCTTGATAACAAATGAAACGAGAAAATTAATTTGTGCCATATTCAAATTTTTGCTCAAGTGAATTTTGCATAAGAATTATTATGAAAATTTACCAATTTTTACACATAAAATTTCTCTATTTTCTTAATTAAACAAAAATTTATAAATTCTTTTTTTAAAGTACATAATTTTAAAAATTCGCATAATTTTTATGTATATGAAAAATCATGTCTTCATAAAAGAAAAGCGAAAAGTACGAAGCCAGTGTGATAAACAAAAAAAATGTAGATATTTTTCTTAATTTTTAGATTATTTAAGTAATTTAAAACGTTTTGTCGATATTTGTGTTAATGTGATAATAATTTTTCTATACCATTTGCTTATTATAGCTTTAGTATCCGTAAGTCTATAAAATAACAAAAATGTTAAAATAAATTTAATAATCAGCTTCATTACACTTTCTATGTGAAAAAGTTTGGATTTATGATAAAAGGCAATAAAAAAGATTTAAAGAGAAAATATTTCGTTTTCGTTAATTTATGATTTTTTTTAAATATTTCAGATTTTGCACTCGTTATTTAATTTTCAAAATGTTGCAAAAAATAGCTTTGAGACTAAAAAAGAAGTAGTAAAAAAGTAAACATAATTTTTAATAGAAAATAAAATTCTTGAAAATAGGTATCAAATTTATTTCAAATGTTGATAAAATTGTTTCAATTTAAAATGTGTTTTAAATTATTTTCGAAAATTCAGTTGTTTTGAAAAAAATTCTAATTCCAATTTTTCAAAAACCTACATTTTTTCAGAATTTTCTGAATTAAATTATTAAAAAATTCAAAATATTAAAATTTTCAATAATTTTATAGAAGAACATTTTTAATTTTAATTTTATTTCTAAAAATTACAACTGTAATTTTTCCAATTTTAATTTATTTTTCCAAAGTAATTCAATTATTTTAAAAAATTTTTTAAATAAATTATTCAGAACTTTAACAATTTTTTAGAAAAATAAGAAATTAACAATTTAAAAAGAAAATATTCAAATATTATTGATACTTTTCAAGAGAATTAAAATTTTCAAAGATTTCAATTTAAAAACCTTTTAAAATTTAGGTATTTCAAAAAATTAGAACTGAAATTCTTCTGAAATTCAATTATTTTTTAGAATTTTTAAATTTAATTATTCAAAACTTTAATAATTTTTTAGGAAAATAATATTTTTATAATTTTTTTAAATAGATACCTACTTAAATAGTATTATAGTTGGTGCAAAATATTGTTAGTTATTTTCACATTATTAGAAATTCAGTTTTTAAGAAATTTGCTGAAAAGATCAAAATATTGTTAACTATTTTGGTATCATTAGATTAATTATTTTATTAAAATTCTTTAAAAGAATTGAATTGTTTTGAAGAATTTATTTCAATATCCTTGAAAATAGTGAAGTTTTTTTAAAATAATTTTTAATGAAAATTTTGAAATAATTATGTTAATTTTTTGTTCTTTTAAATAATGACATTCTTTTTGAAGAATATCATTAAATTTCGTAAAAGTAATGTAATTTTTTAAAGTAATTGTAATTAAAAATTTTGAAAAAAAATTGAAATTTACATACAAAGAATTTTGATTAAAAACTTTTGAGAACAATGAATTATTTAGAAAAATTTTATTACAATTTTTAAAAATAATTGAACCTGTTAGAGAAATTTTATTAAAATTATCTTGAATATATATTTGAATTTTTTCCTAGAAATCTAATTAAAATTGTTATTGAAAATAATTGAATTTCTTAGCAGAATTTTATTATTTACAAAAATAATTGAATTCTTGCCAAGAATTTTACAATATTTATAAAAATAATTTAATTGTTTTGAAGAATTGTTGAAAATAATTAAATTTTTATTAAAACTCTTGAGAATAATTGAATTAAAATAATATTTAAAAAAATAATTGTATTCTTTCGAGAAATTGTATTAAAATTGTATTGAAAATAATTGGATTTCTTTGAAGAATTTTATTATTTATGAAAATAATTGAATTCCTTTGAAGAATTTTATTATTTATGAAAATATTTTAATTCTTGCTAAGAATTTTCTTATTTATGAAAATAATTAAATTCTTGCGGAGGATTTTACAATTCATAAAAATAATTGAATTGTTTCGAAGAATTTTATCTAAATTTTTGAAAATACATAATTGAATTTTTTTGAAGTTTAATAATTAATAAAAATTTGAAAAGTAAGTTCATACCTTCATGATAGAAACAGCAACAGTATTTAGAGCTCCATGAACTTCAACAAGAGCGTCGTGAGCTGCGAGAGCCTCAAATTTATTCGGGGCAGTGACGAAAGGATAACCAGTTAAAGCAGCAATCCTCGCGGCTGTTTTTTCCGCAAATCCTTTCCTAGTATTTAATCCCGTTCCAACAGCTGTTCCTCCCAGAGCCAATTGATAAAGTCTCGGCAATGTGTCCTTAACTCTTGCAATTCCATATTCAATTTGTGTTGCATATCCTGACAAAAGAAAGAACTATAGTAAGTATAAAAATAATCTCTATTTTTCATTACATATTTAAAATACGATTAATTAGAAAAATTACAAAATATTGAAATCTGGAAGAAATTATTAAAAATGTAATAATTAAAATTTCGAAAATGTAATGATTAAAAAATTCACCGGAGAATTCTTGACCGAGTGTCAAAGGAACGGCATCCTGAGTATGAGTTCTTCCAATTTTGATAATATCTTTCCATTCCTCGGACTTCTTTTTTAAGACTGAGTGCAATTGCTGCAGGCCAGGTAACAGAATTTTGTTGATTTCGAGTGCCACCGCAATGTGCATTGCCGTTGGGAAAGTATCATTCGAACTTTGCGACATGTTCACATGATCGTTTGGATGAACAGGATTTTTCGAACCAAGTTCACCGCCAAGAATTTCAATTGCACGATTCGCTATCACCTGTTTAATATTTTCTTTTATCGACACATTTCATTCCATTTCTAATTAGTGAAGTAATTTTTGTATAAAAAATAAAAATTTGTAAATATTGTTAAAACAATTATTGATGAATCATAAATTCAACAATAATTGTTGATAAATAAATAATATAATAAATTTTGATTATATTTTTGCTTCTTTTTTTAACAGTTGATTAGACTGTATTTTTTTTGGTGAAAAATTATAATACAAACCTCATTTGTATTCATGTTCGTCTGGGTTCCTGATCCGGTTTGCCAAATTACCAATGGAAAATGATCATGATATAATTTTCCACTAATCACATCGTCGGCAGCTTTGCTGATCGCATCAGATACTTTCGCATCCAGTCCAAATTCTTTATTCACTTCGGCAGCGGCTTTTTTCAAAATACCCATTGCGACAATAACACCATACTGAAAAATAAATCATTTCCCCTAATTATCTTAATTTTTCATTGTGATTTTTTGTTTCTTTTTTTATTCATTTGTCTTTTATTCTGATTCTCCTTTGGAAATTGGAAGTAATTAATATTCAAATGAATTCCACTATCAATGGAATATTTTATCCTACCGGCATACGTTCAAACGAATCACCAATTGGGAAATTCATAACCGATCTGAGAGTTTGAGCTCCATAATATTTATCGGCTGGCACTTTTAATTCTCCAAATGTGTCCCTCTCCATACGATAACCTTGAGCACCTTCCTGTGGGCAAGAAAAAAATGTAGTACATTAAATTGTCTTGAGATAAAGAAAAATCGCTATTTTTAATCTCTTTCTTTAATATTCAAATAGAAAATTCAAATAGAAAGAAAAGAAAAGAAGAAAGAAAGAATAGAACAGAAAATTTAAATGTAAGTAAAAGACACACCATTTTAAAATATAATGAAAGAGATTCGAAATTTTGTGAAACAAACAAGTTGATAGATGAGTTAATACTGAAAGCGACAAGTTTAGTTGCGTATGATAAGAGTGTGCTGTATGTGTGCGAGGTGCTTAAAATGATTACAGTTAAAGAAAAATAAGAGCAAAAAATTCTATTGACAATTTTTCCTGTTATTAAAAAGAAGCGGGGAAAATATTAATTATGCAAAGATAACTTTTACCTTACAAATTTAATTTCCCCAAAGGCAACAAAAATTTTTCATAAATGTAAATTTGTAAATAATAATAGTAAATTCGATACAATTAAGAATTAAGAGAATTAAGATTTAATTATAAAAAAGTACAAGATCTAATAAATAAAGTTAATTCACTAGATTATAAATATTTATTCTTCATTTATTATTGCAATTTTTTTACAAATTCCAACAGACTACAGTTAGAAAAACAATTGAAACTTTAAAATATAATACATTATTAATACGAGTTTTTAATTATTTTTCCATAAAATAAAAACCGCAATAATTACAAAATTTCCATGCATAACCTAAATAATTTTCAAATAAAACATCAAATTTATATTGAATATCTTAAAGATAATATTTATTTTCTACATATTGTTAAATGTTTATTTTAGGAAATTCAGGTATATATAACGATTATGTAAAGGTAGAAAAAAACTGTATCTCTAATGACTTCAAACAAGTTTGATTCATTTAAAATTCTAAACGACAATAATTCTCCATTGTCCAAAGAAAATGACAGTGCAAAAATGAAATATTTAATTAAATATTTTAAGTGAAAAGAAAGCAAATATTTATTACCTTTGCATAATTTCTAATTCTTGAATCTAGCATTGGGAGTTGTTTTGTTAGAAAATGTGATATTTCTTTCATTTTTTGAATATTACGGCCTCCTACCACTCCACATCGTAATACGTTGATTGACATTTTTCTATAATTGATAATCTTGATAATTTATTGTTGGAAATTTAAATAATTAATCTTATAAAACAATTATTTTGTTTTTGTAAAAAATAAAAAAAGTGTCTACTTGTAAAGTGAATGTTGTCTGCTATTTTCATGCGCATCTTTGACAGCTCCTGTAACCAATCATTTGTTATTATTCCACGAAAAACTTACTCTGATTGGTTATTTCCATCATTTGTTATTATTTCTGTTTTAGGTTAGAATATACAGAAATACTACATTTTCTCTTCATTTTCTATTAATAGAAAATTGAAAATTACTTCAAACTCTTATTTTATTGTTATTTTTGTCTTTATTCAAAATTTAATTTTGTTTGAAAATTAAATTTTTTTGTAGTAAATTTGAAAGTTGCGGAAAAACGACCTTTACTGAATTCTGATTGGTAGACGTACATACGTCAGCCAATCAAAAGGTAGTTTTCAAATCTCTTCTACACTAACCCATCCCTGCTATGCACTTGTGTGCACTTCATGCACTTGTAAATGCATTTGTATATCTGACACTTCTGTTTCGGTTTTTATCGAACTTTGTTTTTTAATAATAAATAAATTGTTTATTAACTATTTTAAAACGTGAAATAGTAGAGAAAGATTCAGGGTAATTAGTTTAAAATTATTGTTCGTGAACAATAATTACCGGTTGTTTTAAATGCAATGACAAAAGGTTGTCAAAACAGGTTTGACAGTGAGACGTGGCTCTAAATTTTATTTATTTACTGTGTTAAAAAATAATGTTAATTAAATAAAGAGGCTTAGAAATGCAAGATATTTGTGAAAATATTCGCACAGCAGTAGAACACGGTCGTACAGATATTATAAGATCTATACTAGACGCATGTAAGTATTGTATAACATAACCTCAAAAACTTAAAATTCTAAAAATAAATAATAAATGTTATTTGAAATTTCTATAAAAATTAACAGTTTATTATGACATTGAAACTTAATGTACAGTATACTTAGAGTATTATACATTATAATGTAATTATTATGGTGTAATAAATTAATTGTTTTGAACTACTTTTGTATAATGTATGTTAATAATTTTTAAATTACTACCAAGAAATTGAGTTCTCTTAATTAATAATTTACTTGTAGGTGATAATGGAAATGCTACCGATGGTATTACTAAAGATAAAATTTTAAATCAACCACTACTTGATGAAGGAACCTTCTTGTGTTATGCTTCCAAGGTAATAAACTAAACTTTTTCCTCTTTTTATAAAGATAAAGAGATATTCCTTTTATTACTAAACATATAATTTAAGATTTTTTAAAATAAATTCCCGTAGTTTCTAATTAATTTATAATTCATATAAATTATTTCAAGGCAAATCAAGTGGATGTCGTTAGAACACTATTAAGTTGTGGTGCCGACCCGGCGATTCAAAATGCGCAGGGTCATAATGCACTGGATGTAGCTTCCAGCGAAATAGTTCGTCATATTTACGTTGAAGAATTATTGAGAGCTACTGCAGCTTCTGAGTAGGTGGAAAAATCTCCCTTTTTTAAAAAAAAAATTTTTAAGTAGAGATATTTTTTAATAATTCTGATTTTTAGGATAGAAAGAGTTGAACAATTATTAGTCTCGGGTATAAATGTAAATTCCTGGGACTCTGAGGGCAGTAAAAATACTCCATTACACTGGGCTGCGTGTTATGGTAATAAAGAGATCGTCGCTTTTCTCATTGGTATGTTTTTTTTTCTTTTAATTTAAAGTTATTTTATTTTTATTTCAATTATTTTAAAATTATATTCTGTAAATAAATCATGACTTTTCTTTTTTTTTAAAAAAAGATAGAGGAGGTGACGTAAATTCCCAAAATGGTTGTGGAGCTACTCCCCTTCATGATGCGGTGAATCGTGGCGATGTCATAATTTGTGAAGAATTATTATGCTCTGGAGCAAATCCTCTCATTCGTGCAGTTAAAGGGTATAAATAATTTTTAAAATTACATTATTACATTAATATTAGAATCTACATTAATAATCGTTGTATTTTGGTAATATGTTCACAGTTTAAACAATTATAAATTTTTGAATAATTCCATAATCAAAATTTAAAAAACTTCCGTTATTAAGTAAAAAATTAATTATTATTGTTTATATTTTCAAAAATTTAAGTATAATTCTTCGCAAGAATTCAATTATTTTCATAAATAATAACATTCTTCAGTAGAATTCAATTATCTTTATAAATAGTAAAATTTTTTGCCAAAATTCAATTTTTTAAAAAAATTAATAAAATTTCAGAAAATAATTCAATTTTTTTCTTAATTTGTTATAAAATTTTTCAAAAGAATTCAATTATTTTCTAAAATTTTGAAAAATCCTTTGAAACTATTCAATTATTTTTAATACAATTTTTAAAATATTTCATAAAAGAATCCAATTTTTTAAAAATTTTTAATAAAATTTCACAAAAGAATTCAATTATTTTTTAAAATTTTAATAAATCTTTCACAATTTAATTATTTTTTTTAAATATAGTGAAATCTTTGCAAAAATTCAATTATTTTCTAAAATTTTAATAAATCCTTCGTAACAATTCAATTTTTAAAATTTTTTATTAAAATTATTTTAGAAAATTGTAATAAAATTCTAAAAAAAATGTTAATTATTTTCTAAAAATTTTAATAAAATTCAATAATTTAATTATTTAATTTCAATTATTAAGAAACGCGATTATTTTAAAATCTTGAAAGAAATTGTTCATATAATTCAATTACTGCAAAAATTTCCAATTAAAATTATTAAAGAAACTCCATTATTTCAACTAAATTGAAAGAAATTCTTCAAAAGAATTTAATTAGGATTTTCAAAAATTTTAATAGAATGAATTTTACCATTTATAAAAATAATTTAAATGGTGGAAGAATTTATTATAATTTTAGGAAAAATTGAATTGTTTTGAAGAATTTTATAGAAATATTTGAAAATAAATAAATTCTTTCGAGAAATTCAATTAACGTTAAATATTTTAATTCTACCGAGGAATTTAATTAAAATTGTTTTAAAAATAATTGAATTCCTGTAAAGAATTTTACTATTTATAAAAATAATTCAATTCTTGCGAAGAATTTTGCTATTTATAAAAATAATTAAATTCTTTCATGAAAATTTAGAAAAAGTTTAGAAAATAATTGAATTCTTTCGTAAAATTTTATTAAAATTTTAGAAAATAATTTAATTCTTTCGTGAAATTTTATTAAAATTTTGTTAAAAATAATTGAATTTTTGCAAAAAAATTTACTGTTTATAAAAATAATTGAATTCTTCCAATGAATGTTATTATTTATATAAAAATAATTGAATTCTTGCGAAGAATTATATTAAAATTTTTGAAAATTTAAACAATAATAATTAATTTTGTACCTAATAAGTAAATTTTTAAAATTTTGATTATGAGAATATTTTAAAATTTATATTTGCGAAAATAAAATATTTTGTAATTTGCATAACAATAATAAATTAAATAACATGTTCCGCGCGCGTATAATTTGCTAGTTGAATAATAAAATAACTGAAAATTTACTTTTAGACAATTCACGGGAAAAACTCCGTATGATCTTGCACGGATTAATCCTGCCTTAAGAGCCTTATTTCAAAAATTTGTGCCTAATTCATTTTCAAAAGAGTGCGAAGCCTTGCACAGTCCGACGAAACAATTTCCCGATGTTAATTTCACACAACAAACAGTCTCTGTACACACCAGTCAACCTTCGTTGGAATCAAATAAATCTTCGGAGCCAGGATACGAAATTTCCAATCGAGAATCGAGCATTGAAAGTCCGCTTAGATCGATAGCGAATAAAAATGGAATTTATAGTCTTCTATGGCCCGAGCCAAAAACAATTTTAGAACTTGGAAATTCATCTTCGCCATTCATTGTCGGCAAGGAGCTCTTTATTTCTATAATCCAGGTAAATTAATGCTCATCTTACGTTCTTTACTGCACAATAAGTCTTTCATATTTAGTATTATTATTATTTTATCTATTGTTTATTTTTCTAAAAATTAAATTTACGAATAAATTAAATTAAAATTTTTAATTAAAATTAAAATTTTTTAATTAAATTTTTGAATATTTCCAGGGTACCGAGTCGATTCATAAAATTCTCGATGTTTGGGAAATAAGTAGAACGCATTTATTGGAACTTGGATTTGATGTGAAAATTGGCGAGGTTCAACCGCCATCGGGAAGATGGTTGGCCGACAATAGAATTGAATGTATTGTGAATAAGAAATTATTTAACGTACAAGAAGGTTATCAACTTCACATATCACAGAATGCAATTAAAATAAGCGCTGGAAGTTTAGCAGGTTTACATTATGCCGTTTGCACATTTGTACAAATTCTTAGACTGAGTCGAAATCCAAATGCACCAGAGGTTTGTGAACTTGAAAGTGTCATGATAAAAGATGAACCACGTTTCAAGCATCGTGGAATATTACTTGACATCTCGCCAAGGGGACGTATTCCCACATTGGAATATCTATTGCACATGATTGATCTGTGGTCGGCCTTTAAAATATCGCATTTACATTTATATTCAAGACTGACGCCAAGCTATGATTGGCAACTTTGTTACTCGAGATCGGAAATGGTCACTCTCGATCGGTACTGCAAGTAAGTATTTAATAAAATAAATAAAATTTAAATTTAAAAAACATTTATAAATGAAATTAATTTCATTTGTAAAATTTAGTTATCAATATTTTGAAATTAAAGGAAATTTCATTTATAAAATTTAAATATTATGATATTAATATTTCGAAAATAAATTTGGTAATTGAAATTAAAGGAAAGAATGAAATGATTTTCAGAGATCGTCATTTGGATTTAGTGCCGGCACTGGATGTTGATTCGAATGTGACGCAGCGTCATCTCTCGCAAATGTGGCCGATTTTTCAGGAGTTACTGGCAACATTTCCAAGTTTAAGTTACGTTCACGTGGGACCAAGATTAGCTAGCTTGTTAGTGCAACCAGACAATTTAGATTTAAATGTCTCGATTAACGAGACTGTTGAGACTGATATGTCGGAAGTATTCAAATCCTACTCGTGTTTACAAGAACTTTGGCACATTTTAAATTTGAACTTTGATACTACTTTGCTACTGTGTTCAAATGGTCTACATTCCAAGGTGGAATTCCGGAGCGTTTCTAGTAATGTGATTTTAGTTGAATACGGTTTTCAGGTGAGACTTTTAAAATTGTTATTATTATTATTATTATTATTATTATTATTATTATTATTATTATTATTATTATTATTATTATTTTAAAATATTTATTTTTTAGAATTTATTTCTATATTTTATTATATATTTTACACATTTCGCACTCATCTACCAAAAACTAATATTTACTACTTTTTTTACGATTTGCTATTGTTTTGATACTTATTTTCTCACTAAAAGCTACTTTTTTATTTTTTCTCGAGAATTTGCAATACTTTAAATTCGCTAATAGTTGAACCCAAAAAATGTTTTCAAAAATTTTAATAAAATTCATAGAATTAATTCTAAAAATTTTAATAAAATTCTTTAAAACAATTCAATTATTTTCAGAAATTTTTCAAGATTCAATTATTTTAAATATCTACTATTTTAATAAAAATTTCCCAAAAGAATTCAATTATTTACACAACATTTTGCTAAAATTCTTCGCAAACATTCAATTATTTTCATAAATGATATAATTTTCACAGAAATTCAATTATTTTCAAATTTTTTGATAAAAATCTTTGCAAGAATTCAATTATTTTCATAAATACTAAAATTCCTCTAAGAATTTCAGTTATTCACAAATTTTTTGATAAAATTCTGTTATTTCTGCAAAGAATTTAACAATTTATAAAAATAATTGAAATGATCGAAGAATTTATTAAAATTTTAGGAAAAATTAAATTGTTTTGATTAATTAATTCAATTAACGTTGTTTCGAAAATAATTGAATTTCTGTAAAGAATTTTATTAAAATTAAGCATATTGAAAATAATTGTATTCATCAGAAAAAATTTATTATTTTTTGAAAATAATTGAATTCTTTTAATTTTTTTGACAAATATTTTTAAAAATTGCATTTATAGTAATTTAATTTTCATATAGAATTTTTTAAAAATATTTTGAGAATAATTGAATTATTTTTAGAGAATTTTAAATTCTTGTTGAAATTGAATTTTATGAAAATTTTTGAAAATAATTAAATTCTTTCGTGTAATTTTATTTCAATTGGATTAAAAATAATTTAATTCCTGCAAAGAATTTTAGTATTCATAACAATAAATTTTGTCATATTTAATTGAAAGAAATTAAAGATGTTAAAGAATATAATTTTTTTACTTTTAAATATTATTTTCAAATAAAATCGTGTTTTTGAAGAATTTTAAATTAAAATTTAGAAAATAATTGAATTTTGCAAAAATTTAGAATTGAAATTAATATCAGGATAATAAAAGAAAATAAATATTTTTGATGAAAATTAGGAACGAGTGAGAAAGAATAAAATACAGAATCAAATCTTTGTGAATCGTCTAAAAATTTTTTTAGTCGTTAAGTTTAATTTTTCGATAGCTACTTTTTTTCAATCGTTATTTCGCTATTTTTTTAAAGGTAATTATCGATTGCGAAGCCAGATTTTATTACAGACATATTTTGTTATATTATTATGTTTTATTGCATTTTTATTATTTATTATTAAATTTGAAAAATTCCATTTCAGTCAGATTATGATTTTTCTGAATGGACTGAGCCATTTCGAGTTGC
Organism: Leptopilina heterotoma; assembly: GCF_015476425.1. Lineage (NCBI taxonomy): Eukaryota > Metazoa > Arthropoda > Insecta > Hymenoptera > Figitidae > Leptopilina > Leptopilina heterotoma. The sequence goes on from NW_025111110.1 coordinate 547,589, forward strand.
TGGAGGAAATGTTCTTCCAAGTTCAGGAACTGCGAGTTACAATAGTCTTGCCGGTTGTCCGGCTTCGACTTTTGCAAATACGAAAAATGCAGTGAAAACGGCAATGGAACAAGATTCAATTGGAATAATTGTGGCTCATTGGTCGGGAAGTCATCATTTGACTCCTCATACATTTGCGTGGGTTGGATATCTAATTGGAGCTGGATTATCGTGGAATCCAGCGACTGAAATTGACATGGGATTCACCGAAACCTGTGATAATTTCGAACAAGTTGGACCACTTAAGCGTCAGTAAGTATTAAAAAGAAATAACTTTAAGTAATCAAAAAAATAAATTTTGTTAATTAAATCAATTAAGAAATCACTTTTATGAATTAAATTAATTAAAAAATACCTTTAATTAATTAAATTAATTGAAAAAATATAATTTTTTCAGTTGTAGGTCACTAAGCAAATTATTAGACTCACACGTATTTTACGATTTGGAATTCAGAATAGGAAGTGCAATTTTGGAATTAGGACGTGTCGATACATTTGTTTTAATTTTAAGTAAGAATCAAAGTGCTGATGACCTGCAACAAATACCTGACAATAGGGGGTCAACTTTATACAGATTGTTAACTGATCCCGATAATGTTAATTTAGAATATCTTTCAGCTGATTTGTTTTTGGTAAGTTTCCATTTGTTTTCTCTAATATTTTATTTGCAAAATAGCAAAGTTTCTAATTTTTAGTTATAAATTATAAAACAATAAGTTTTTTAAAATGAAATGTTAATTCTCTAATTTTATTTGCAGAAAATGACGAAACAAATAAAACGAGTTTCCCATTCGCTTTATGAGGGAAATGTGACTGCTAAATTCGCCTCGATGGAAATGCAGGAACTTCAATTGACCGCGGATCTGATGTTGACGGCTTGTAAAATAGGAAGAACGTTGATCGGCGTTGGAGTTAATCCAAACAGCAATATGGGATTAGCAGTGATTAATTTAGGTATCAGCAATTTACCACCAACTTTTCGCACAGACGTTGCAAATAAAATGCTGGCTCACATTGAACAGTATAAGGGTGCCTGGCTACAGAGACACCTTCCACAGGGTCTTCAAAGCTCATTATTGGTATTAACCAGTGCTTTGCATAGATTTGTGCCTGAGACGTAAATTCTTGTTTTTTTTCCTAATAATCTTAAGTTCACAGGGTAGATGTGATCAAAATTTAAATACTAAGTTTAGTATTGTTTTTTTTTTTTTTTAAAGAAAAAAGTTCCTATTTAATAGAGTTTTTAAGTTTAACAGAAAATGATTAAAAAAAAGACTTCAAATTTTTCAAAATGACAACGTATTTATTAGCCTAACGTCGATGAAATTTGTACAAATATAGTCAGAAATTGTCGCTGACAGTTTTTCTAAATAAAATAAAAAAAAATGTTCTTTTTTACATTGAGTTAATAAAAAATTTTTATATTTGTTAGGCAATAAATTCTTTGTATTTTATAATTTGTATTCAATTATATGAGTACAATAAAAATAGAATATTTATGGTATATATTTTTTAAATTGATTTTTAAATATATTGCTCAACTTGAAGCAAGAGACACAGCAGTTGGACGTCTTCACCTTGAACGTGTAGAAAAAAATTTTGTTTAGTCCATTTGGCTTAATTGCTTTTTTTTTGTTAAGGCTTTCCACAAATCACATTAAATCGTGTGTACTTGAAGCGGTGCAACAATACATCAAATTTTTTTCCAGGCTTTCACGACTGGAAATTACATAAAAAACATTGACAGTGAATTTCTCAAATATGTGAGGGAAAATATTATAGTTTTATAGAACTGAATGTTACCTCATTTTTTTCTATGAGATTATTTTTATTGCGTTCTGTCCAACCACCCATTTCGAGGTCTTCTCTTCTTAACATATCTTCTTCGGCGGCTCTCACTCGATAGTATTCGTCAATTTCAAACTGATATTTTGGTGTTGTTATGCCAAAAAATTCAGCTAAATGTTCTCCAACATAATCGCAGCCGTCTAAAACTTTTCCACTTGCCCAGGTTGTTTGGTACCACGCCCAGGGCAACCAATTTAACGTTTTCTTTAAGAAAAACAATTTTTATTAAAATTTCATGAAAGAATTCAATTTTAAAAAAATTTTTAATAATATTTTCCGAAAAAATGCAATTATTTTCTAAACGTTTAATAAATCCTTCGAAACATTTCAATTATATTTATAAATAGTAAAATTCTTTTCAAAAAGTCAATTATTTTCAAAAAAAGTTAACGAAAGAATTCAATTTTTTTTAATTCGTTATAACATTTTTCAAAAGAATTCAATTATTTTTAAAAATTTTAATCAAATTCAATAATTAAATGTTTATATTCAATTATTAACAAACGCGATTATTTTAAAAACTTGAAAGAAATTGTTCATAAAATTCAATTATTTTCAAAATTTTTAATTAAAATTATGAAAGAAACTTCATTATTAAAAAAAAATTCATAAAAATTCTTCAAAAAGAATTTAATTAGAATTTTCAAAAATTCTAACAAAATTCTCCACAAGAATTCCATTATTTTCCTAAATAATAAAATTCTTCGAAGGAATTCAATTATCAAAGTTTGTGATAATTATGCAAACAAAAAAATAAAAATTCTTACTGGATCAACAGTTGAAATTTGTTTCTTCGGACAATTATCAACTTCATCTTCTGAAGAATATTCCTCGAGAACTCCGTCGGAAAATTTTAATACTCTCTTTGGTTGTTTCTTCAAATCAACATGTGTCATCTAACAAAGAGAGAAAGTAAATTGAATAAAATGTTATATGATGACTGAATCGTAGAGACAAAGAAAATTGTATTTATTTTCACTTCGGAAAATTAATATTTATTTACGGAATAAATCCAATTTTTCCCGCACAGTATTAAATGGTATTGTTATTAAATATTTGCTTTATATTATTGTTCAAGGTAGTCCTTGAAATATTCGTTCAATAATTTTCTATCTATTCTTTACTTCTATAAATAAAAATGATAATTTTTAACCTCTTTTTCCTGTTCTTGGAGAATGACACTTTGAAGATCACAAGTTTCACCACTTGGCGTAATCATTTTTTATGTTATTTGGTAAAATCAGTATTAAACAATATTAAATTTTCATTAAATTAATTGGTAAATTATGTTTTCTTATTTTTGTTTTGACAGTTCGTAATAAACACCTGTTCTCATTTGCTGTCATTTGCTTTATGACGCAGAATGCTTGTTTCGAAATATCACCGCGAACATGGTGGCGCTACGTTCGAAAGTACAATCGATCTTTCGATATATCGTTTGCCCCTCCATGCTGCTAGCAGCAAACTTCAAGTCGTGAGGTCTAGTGGCCACACCCTGCTTCGAAGCGCGCCAACGAAGTTACTTGTCTTTTTGGAACAAACTTTTTGCTCGTTTCTTTAACAAATTTATCGTTTTAAAAGTCTATTTAACTTGTCGAAAGTGTGTTTTAAACGTTTTTTTTATTGCTACTCGTAAAATATTAGATTTTTTGAGTTAAAAATTCGACGCCAAACGCGTTAATGTCGGAATGTAACATGCTTATTTTTTCTACTCGGAAAAAGTTCGGGAATACCACGTGAATCTTTTATTATTTTCGTTTTTTAAAGTATAATCAGTATAATTATTTAAATATTTAGTTAACTTTCGATAAATTTTTCTTCGGATTGTTCGTTTTTTGAGTCTCGTGAATTTGTAAATTTGAGGTTAAATTGACTTCTTTGTCGTAAATGCGTGTGGCGTGCGCTAAAGTTACTGGCGGTTATTAATTATATGTATTTGTAATAATTTTTCGAGCAGTGGTGTAAATTTTGCGATACTTTATCAAACGGCAATTTACGTGTTATTATTTATCGAAATATTGGGCAGTAATTTATTCATTGTTAGGTATTCACGTGTGTTGAGTGTTCCAAGTGGAAAAGTGTTGCAGGCATGGAAAAAGATCGCATAGACAGTAGAAAGCAGTTCATTGTAATTCTTTCGCATTTTTTTTACTTGAATATTTATATTTAAACAAATACTTTAAACCATTAAAGTTGCATATTAACTATACATATTTTTTCCTTTACAGGCATTTTGGATAATACGATAAAAGACAAAAGGGAATAATAACCTGGTTTGAGTTGCAAAAAAAGATCTGAAGGTTAGTTTGTCATTGCTTTGATGTCGATTTCAGCAAAAAAAGTTAGTGTATTTTTTATATATTTATTATATTTTAGAAAAGAAAGCAATAATAGTGACACTATTGACGGACAATTTCAGTATTAATTTCTGTAAGTACAGAAATTGTTTGTCAGTTTTATTAAAGGGCTAAACAGTGCTAAACAAAATTTTGATTGGAGTAAATTGTTTATTATTAACTAAGTTCATTATAAATGTCACTATATTGTTAAACAATTGAATTTAAACAATTTCTTTTGTTGATTTTCTTTACTTTTTACGTATTGAATCGCTGTTATTTTAAAATTAATTTTGAAATCTTTTTTTAAAAAAAAAAGATTAAATGTTTTTTGGAAAAAAATATTTTTTTAAACTATTAAAATATTTTGTAAATTATATTTTTCAATTTTAAAAAATTGTCCCTTTGATTCGCGGTTCTTTTTGATAAAATCGTATCGGCGTAAAATAACGCAATCCTCTTACTCTACCCAACCTTGAGAATATTTTCATTTATAGCAGTTTAGTTCTGAAGAAATCACTTATATTTATCATATGAAAATAATTATTTATGTAAAGACAATTTTGTTATCAAATATATTTTATAAATTAATTTATAAAATAATTTTCTAATTTAATTAAATTAATTTATAAAATAACTTTCTATTTTAATTAATTAGAAATTAATTCATTAATACTAATAATAAAATATTAATTTAAAAAAACAATTAAAAACAATAATTTTTATTATAATAGTTGCAAACAATATTTGAAAATAATTCTTAACTATATATAGGAGAAAAATTCGTTTTGCTAAAAATATAAATTTCGATAAATGAAGTTGAAAATTTAAATAAATAAAAATGCTTTAAAAATTTCCATATAATTTATTTTAATATTCAACAGACAATAATTTTCTACAACGGTTTATACATAAAGAAAAACTGTACAAATTTTCCTAAAAGCCTAAACTGAAAATATTAATATAAAAGCATTTTGTATTCTGCTCCATTTGCTGAAAATTTTATTTAAAAAGAATTATTTATGCACATTTTTTTACAAATTATCTTTCTTCTTGTAAATAAAATTCAAAAATTTATTTCTATTAATAATGAAAATTGATAAATTATCAGCAATTCAATTTTTTCAAATTAATGTTCTCTGAGTATTTATAAAATTCTATTTCATTTAAATAGTTTCTTTAGGGCAAACAAAATCAATATTTGACTCGAAAAAATAAATTTTCAACGTAAAATGAAATTTTAATTTTTGAAAAAATTTGTTTTTCTCTCTCAAAAAGGAAGCGTTTATTTTTGTGAAATATTAAAAGAATATTTCCATTTGCAATTAAAAAATTTATTTAAAATATTTAAAAGATTTGCTGTAATTTTTAAAAAAGTGTCCAAGTGCAGAGAAAAAAATATCTCAAAATATTAAAAATAATCTTAAAAAGAACAAAAAAAATTTTGTTGTCTCAATAAAATATTTGATTGTAAGAAACAATAAGTTTTTCTTTTTCGAGACTATTTTAAATAAAAAAATCTATTTTTCAAGCACCAAAGAATCAAGTATTACAAGTATAAATATTAATTTTAACATTTATTAACAATAATAATCATATAATATCCTAGTTTATATATATTCTCAATATGAAAACAATTAACGTTTTATTAAAAAACAAATAAACTTTACAACAATGCTTTTTGCGGATTCATTTGCTAAATTCATTTTTTTTCCTAAAATGGAAGCACTATTTTTTTTTTTATATATAATTTTTGTATATTTCAATCGATGAAAGTATATTTATAGCAAAAAAGTAATTAATTATCTTCACTGTTCCTAAAATTGATAACATTTACTCCGAAATGTTCGATGTTTGGACCTTATATAATTAATGTACATTTGATAAGGCTTTAATATAAATGACAATGATTGCATCTTGTTCTATATTTATAAAATTTAACTAATTTTTTTCCTTAATTTTCGCATTTGAATATTTTTTATTGACACGTTTTTTCGTAGATATTTGAAATTAAATTTTTAAAAATCGTCGGACATTTGGAAAAATTCTTTATTCATTAGTGCAAAGAATTATAGTCATTAATTCGCTAATTTGTCATTATTTCGCTAATTAGTCATTAATTCACTAATTAGTCATTAATTCACTAATTAGTCCTTAATTCACTAATTTTTCATTAACTCACTAATTAGCCATTAATTCACTAATTAGTCATTATCTTTAACTTAATTACTAATTAAATTATTTATTATTCAATTTATTTTTTATTCAATTCCTCGCTTAGTTTATTTAAATAGAACCTTTAAAAAAAAGACTGTGAGAAATATTCGCTTTAAAAATTTACAAAATTTCTACTCTATTTTCTTTCGAATTCTGACGACTTGTAAATTGCGATATTGGACAAAATTATTAATTGACTTCTATAAAATTGTTCGTCTATAAATAATTACATTTGCGTTATTTGTTTCGTTCTTTCGTTTTCTTCTCCGAAATTCATTATACAAGTTTAGTCTTTCATAGATATCTTGTATCTTAAATGATTTGATATTCAATTCAATTCAATTCAATTCAATTATTCACTTTTCATTTAAGAAAAAGTTTCTAAACTTTTGTGTTTGTGTGTTTGTGTGACGACGAGACTGGCTCGTTAAGGAAAAATCTCTTCTTTTTTAATTTGAAAAATTTTATTCCATTGTTAGGAGAAGATCTTCGCCTTCTAATTTCATTCCTTGTGTGATGTCGAGGGTTTTTATTTTTCCTGCTTTTGGTGCTTGGACAACCATTTCCATTTTCATTGCTGATAGTACAACTAGAGCTGCTCCTTTTTCTACTGTATCGCCAACTTTCACCCTGATGTCAATTACTGAGCCTGGCATTGGTGCGCCAACTTGACTTTTATCTGCTTTGTTGGCCTTTGGATGGAAATGAAGTTCCTGAAAAGAGAATATTTTTTTTATAAAAAAATATTGTTTCGAACTGCATGGAAATTGTGAGAATATTCTATGAATAATTTATTATTCGCTGTATTTTATTTTCTATTTATTGTTTTTTTTTATTTATTTCTATTTATTATTTTGTATTCGGGCCTCAAATAGAATGAATATTTGCATTTTTTTCAACTTATTTTAAAAGAATCGACTTTTTCTTCCAAATACTACAACAAAATTGGTATTTTGTTTCGTATAAAATCCAACTTATTTCGATTTCCATAGTGTGAAAAATAATTATAGGCAAATCTTTCAAAAACTATTTTTAAATATTTTTTTCAGACAATTATTAAAGTTATTTAAAAAATATTTAAATAACTGAAATTTTGTAAAATTTTATTGAAAATAATGATTTTTTAAAATTACTTTATCAAAATGTTTGAAAATCAATTTTCAAAGAACTTTATTGGCAAGTTTGGAAAAGAATTGAATTCTCAAAAATTTTAATTAAAAATATTCGAATAATAATTGAAATGAAATGAATTAAATTTTGAACTTAATGAAAATCAGGTTAAAAAAATTCTATTAAAATATTTTTAAAAAGTATTTCTTAAAATTTTTTGATTTATAATTTTTTTTAAATTCAATTAACATTAAAATTACAATAAAATTATATTAAATAATTTTATTAAATAGACTCTGACCTTCATCTTTTTTTCAGCAGCTAGTCTTCGTTGCTAAACGTAATAGATCAGTACATTCTCAGCCTAAAATAAGCATTTGATTTTTCTACTTTCTTAAATATTTTTTTCTTCTTTCAATATCTTTTTTTTTAGTTTATTAATGTTATTGTTACCAATCAATGGTTCACTAGAGCCGCGGGTACATGTATATATTAAATAAATTAAGTAATTAATATTTTCATTTACATATTTCCGAAAATTCAAATAACAACAAATAATTACTTTAAAATTAAAGAAAAATATTTTCTAAATTTCTATTAAAATTATTATAAAATTTTTGGTGAAATCAATCTTTTTTCAAATATTTTAATTCAAATTCTCCGAAAAAATTAAATGTTTTAAAAGTTTTAAACTTTTCTATAAGAACGTTCGAAATTTTAGGAAAATAAAAATTGATTCGTTTTTTTAAATTGTCCAAAAATTTTCTTTAAAATTTCAATTACTTTCAAAAAATTACATTACAATATTTTGAAAAAACTATAATACTTAAAATTTCTTTATCATAATTTTTTTAAATTAATTTTTGTTCAAGAAATGTAAATTAGAATTTTCAAAAAGTCAATTTTTTAAAACTTATCATTAAAATTTTTGAGACATCATGTATTTTCATAATATTGTAATTAAAATTCTCCAAAAACTTGATTATTTTTTAATATTTTCCAAAAATTCTTCTAAAAAATCCAATTATTTTCAATAAATTTTAGTAAATTTGTATAAATAATTTTTTTTATAAATAAATATTTAATTTCTTTTAATATTATTTTGCCACGAAAATTAAGATTTTCAAAATTTTTAAAATTTCAAATATTCTGAAATTCAATTATTTATAAAAATTGCAGACAAAATTATTTTAAAAATCACGCCAGGGAAATTTACAACGTTCATGATCAACGAATGAAAGAATAAAAAAAATTTTTTTTTAATCGAAAACTAATAAAATTTGTTATTTTTAAACATGAAGGATTACAATTACAATTATCAAAAACTTGAATTTTTGTATTTAAATAATTGAATTCTCGAAGAACTTTTAGAAAAAGTTAAATAATTGATAGAAATATTTATTTTGAGAAGAAATTTAGTGAAGTATTCTAGAAAATAATTAAATACTCTGAAAAAAATTTATTTGATTCAAATAACCGATTACTTGTCTATAAATATTTACTTGAATCAAATAATTTTTATTTAAAGCAAATAAATTTGAACCAATAATTTCACTATTTGAAGCAAATACCATTTTATTGACTCAAAAATTATTTGATTCAAGTAAATATTTAAATATCATCATTTAAATATTTACTGGAATCAAATAATTTTTTTTTGAGTCTATTTAATTATATTTGCTTCAAATACTAAAATTTTGGTTCAAATAATTATTGGCTTAAAAATTATTTGATTCAAGTAAATATTTATTTGCTAATTGACTATTAATTAGTCAAGTAATCGATTATTTGAATCAAATTTTTTTCAGTGTATCAGAAGGTTTGAAATTGAAATTTAAAAAATTTTAATTCGTGTCGAAAAAAATTAACAAGTATTTAAATATTTTTGCAAAAAAATTATTAAAGTTCTGAATAAATGAATTTAGAAATCGGTGAAAAGTCAAGGAAACAGAAAATGAAATTTTTGTTACAACACTGAATAAAATAAATAACTTTTTCGATTTTTTTTTTGTATCTTTAGTCGACGATAGCGACTTTTTTTTAATGCCTTGAAGTCGATTCGAAGACTAAATAATTTTTTGCTATTTATTATTTACTGTATTTATTATTTTCTTATAAATATCATTACGTACCTTAACAGCTTCTTTATCCTTGATGAAGACTGATCTCAATTGACCGTTCATTTCAAAGAAAACTTCTCGTTCTCCATTAGCCGTGAGATCTTCGCACATTGCCAGCGTCTTGATACCCAATGTTTTTCCCTTTTCGATCGTCACGTCAAATTCCTCGCCAACTTTAGGCCCGGTCAAGAATATCCTCGTGTCAAGTTTGTCGACAGGTCCAAAAGATTCCTTAAACGTAAGATAATCATTCGTCACTTCAGGATAGAGAGCTGCAGACATGACGTCCCTGTCCGTAGCCTGTGGATGCAATTCTCTAACGTCCTTCTTCACTTTCTCAAAATCGAGCGGTGGAAGATTTGCTCCAGGTCTTCCTTTCACTCGTGGCATATCCTTGAGGACTTTGGATCGTAGAGGTTCAGGAAATCCTTTATACGGTTCTCCAATTGCTCCCTGAAGGAATTCGACAACTGATTTTGGAAATGATAACTCTTCAGCTTTACTGAGAACATCGTCGGCTGTTAATTTGTTCTGAACCATGAACTGTGCGAGATCACCCACGACTTTCGAACTGGGAGTCACTTTGATAACATCGCCAAGGAGGATATTCGCTTCACGATAGGCTTTTTTCACGTCCTCGAAGAATTCCCCAAGACCTAGGGAATAGGCCTGGAATTGAAGATTCGTGTATTGTCCTCCGGGAATTTCGTTGAGATAGACGTCGGCATTGCCTGATTTCATTGTTGTCGTGCACTCGAATGGAGCGTACAGGGTTCGTGTCTGCTCCCAATAGGCTGAGTACTCCGAAATGTCACTTAGTTCCAAATTCGTGTCCAGTGGTGTGTCTGTAAATTTATTTATTTTCGTTAGCAAATATTTTTTGGAAAACAAATTGAATTTTAGGGGTACACGATCAGGGTTGCCACAGGTCAAGGAAATTATGGAATTCAGGGAAAAGTCTTTTTCAGGGTGGCTACATGTCAGTAAAGTCAGGGAAATGACATGAAAAAAATGTTTTTTCAGGGAAATTAAGAAAATTGATACTTTTTTCAACTTATTTTCAAATATTGCGACTTTTTCGATTTTTCTTCCAAATATTGCAACAAAATACCACATTTTTTAGTATAAAATGCAACTTATTTCGATTTTTATAGGTAGTGCGAAAAATAACTATTTAAACAAATCTTTCAAAAATTATTTTCTAAGATAATTAAATTTGTTAAATAGGTATCTACAATAAAAATCTTTTTGAATAATTGAAATTTTGTAAAAATTTAATTGAAAATAATGAATTATTTTCAAGTATTTTGTTACAGTTTTTGAAAATCAACTTTTGAAGAATTTTAATTGCAAATTTTTAAAATAATTGAATTATCAAAAATTTTAATGAAAAATCTTTAAATCTAAATTTTAAAATGAAAATTAATGAAAATACATACAAAAAATAATATTATTTTAGAATTATTTTTGACAATTAGAAAAAAAATTTTTTAATTAAAATTCACAGTAATTCAATTATTTTTATAAATTTAAAAATTCCTTTCAGTGATTAAATTATTTTCATAATTAACAATATTCATGACACGAATATTCAATTCTTTACCAAAAAAAATAAAAATTTCAGAGGAATTCAATATTATTAAAAATAGAATTTTTATAAATTTTTTTGAAAAAAATCAATTGTTTGAAACTTTTTTTATAAAATTCTTCGCAATAATTCAATTATTTTCATAAATAATAAAACTCTTTGAAGAAATTCAATTATTTTTAATATACAATATTTTAATGAAATTCCTCGAAAAAATGTAATTATTCGTAAAATTTTTATTAAAATTCGCCGAAAGAATTCAATTAATTAAAAAATTTGTTGATAAAATTATGTATATTATAAGATTTCAATTTTAAGAAACATTCAATTATTTAGTAAAAGTATTTGGTAATAATTGAATTTTTGAGAACTTGCTAATAGTTGCAATTTTTAGAAATAATTAATTTTTGTAAAGGTTTTAATTAAAATCTTTGAAAATCTTAATTTCCTATACTTTAAATTAAAAATTTTATAAAACTAATTTTTTTCAAAAAGCTTAATCGAAATTTTTTAAAATTATTTCAAGTCTTTATTTTCTAATGTATATTTAATCGAAAAATTTCTTAAAATTGAATTGTAAACAAATGGATTTAAAAATTCTCAAAGAAGAACTTTTTCAAAAATTATTAAAAACTAGCAAATGTTACGCGCGCGCGCGGAACTTGATATTCAATTTATTATTATTATTATGCAAATTAAAAAATTTTTTATTTTCAAATATGAATTTTTGAATAATTTTAGATTCAAACATTAAAAAAAATTCAATTAATAACTATAATTTACTAATTGATTATTCTTGTTTACTAATTTCAAAAATTTTAATAACATTCTTCGAAAGAATTTAATTATTTTCAATAACATTCTTCGTAAGAATTCAAATTACTTTTTAAAAATATCTAGTAAATTTTTTTGCAAAAATTCAATTATTTTTAAATAAAATTTTAATAACAATTCACTAATGAATACAATTATTTTCTAAAATTTTAATAAAATCTTTCGAAACAATTCAATTATTTTTTTAAATGATCAAATTTTTCAAAAGAATTTAATAATTTTCTAAAAAATTTCACGAAAGAATTCAATTTTTTTCTTAATTTTTAATAATATTTTACGAAAAAAATCAATTATTTTCTAAAATTTTTAAAATCCTTCGTTACAATTCAATTATATTTGTAAATAGTAAAATTCTTTGCAAAAATTCAATTATATTCAAAATAATTTCAAAAAAGAATTCAATTATTTTTTTAAACTTGAAAGAAATTGTTCATGAAATTAAAATATTTTTAAAATTTTTAAAGAAAATAAAAAAAAATCAAAGAATTTCTTCAAAAGAAATTTAATTAAAATTTTCAAAAGTTTTAACATAATTTTCGTTAATAAAAAAAATTCTTAGAAGGACTTCTATTATTATCAAATTATTTAATAACATTCTTTGCAACAATTCGACGATTTTCAATACATTAATTTTAAAATTGAAAATATTTAAAAAGAAAAATTATTAAGAAAGTTATGAAACAAAAAGCATACATCTACTAACTTCAAACTGCGAACAGATTACCGGAATACTGCCGGAATACAACGGTTGTAAATATAGATTGATATAAAGAAGAATTTTATTTAAAAATTGTAGAAAATAATAATTAAAATGAAATGATGAAAATAATTTTGAAGAAGTTGCAGTAACAATATCCTTATATTTTATAAAATAATGATTTTATCACTCGGTCATCTTGAATTATTATAAAACATGAAGAAATTGATGACTCCGAGTCGAAGACTCGGAGTTAACGATTTTTTCATGTTTTATAAGAATATTTTTAAAGTTGTTTAATTTCAAAAAGATTTAAATTTGACATTTTAAAAATCTTAATTCCTATGAAAAAATATAATAATGATTAAATATTTATTTAAAAATGAAGTTATTGATGTTTTTGAATAATTGTACAATTGAAAAAATTCGTAAATAAATGTAATAGAACATTTTTTTGAGTATCTAATTATTTTTAGAATGAATCAGAATATTTTTTAGGGTCAGAGAAAAGATCAAAATTTTGCCTGTAAAGTCAGTGAAAAAAAAATTAAATGTTTGTGGCAACCCTGATGATCTACACAAAGGAAACAAAACGGAGTTGTGTAAAATGTGGGGAATAATAGAGAATAAACTTCAAAACTATTATGTAATTATTCTACATCAACTTCTAAAATTTATTCTCTGTTATTTAAAAAATTTTACAAAACTCCTTTTCGTGAATATTAGAGCTGTGCAAAATTCGAACCGAACCGAGTTTTGTTCGGTTTTGGGGCGCCGAAATGTCGAATATTCGACATCCGAACTGGGCTAGTTCGAATGTCGGATTTTCGACATTCGAACTAAGCTAACTCGAATGTCGAATTTTCGACATTCGAACTGGGCGAAAAAATTCGAACAGTTCGGTTCGAATTATTCTGCACAGCTCTAGTGAATATCTTTATCCACTAGTCGTAGGTTCCGTAAAATTCGATACATTTTTTTTCGGTGTAATCTTTGTAGAAATTTTAGTAGTAATTTTAGTAGTATTCCTGGTAGTAATATTAGTAGTAATCCTGGTAGTAATATTAGTAGTAATCTAAGTAGTAATCTGAGCAGTAATCGTAGTAGTAACCTTAGTATAGTAATCTTAGTAATTTTGATAATCTTAAAAGATGTTTGCCGACTCTTTCTTTCTTATAAAAGTTCTTTTTGCTTATAAAAATTCAGTTTTCGTATAAAATTTCGTTTTTTCTCACCAGAGTTCTTGTTTTCTTATAAATAATCTATTTTTAGAGAGGAGAGATAATTCGGAATTACCTTGAAGGGCTGCGACAATGGCTCCCATTGATGGCTGGCTCGTCATTCCGGACATGCTGTCGACAGCAACGTCAACAACGTCAGCTCCACTTTGAGCGCAGGCCAGCATAGAGGCAACACCAGCTCCTGCTGTATCGTGAGTGTGAATGTGAATCGGAATATCCGGATGTTTTTGTCTAATGGCATCAATAAGTAGACCAGCAGCTCTTGGTTTCAAAAGTCCAGCCATGTCCTTAATTGACAGAACGTGCGTTCCAGCCTTCACCAATTCATCAGCCAAATTCGTGTAGTATTTCAGATCATATTTTGTCCTCGATGGATCACTCACATCTCCAGTGTAGGAAATTGCTGCTTCCACTACTCCACCTGCTTTACCAGCAGCCTCCATACCTAAAAGCAAAATTTTCCAATCAGTTTCGATAATTTTCGATATAATCTTCAATCTTCGAATTTCGAAATTACAAAAACTCAAAATTAAGTACATAATTTCAAAATATTAAAATAGCGAAAAAGATTCCTCACCAAGAATGAGATTCGGTAGATAATTCAATGAATCGAAGACTCGGAAAATATCCATTCCAGTTTTAACGGCGAGTTCGCAAAATTTGTAGACAACATTGTCGGGATAATTTGTATAGCCAACGGCATTAGCACCTCGGAGTAGCATTTGGAATGGTATATTTGGAATAGCTTTTCTCATATCTTCTAAACGCTCCCATGGGCATTCGTGCAAAAATCTCAAAGCCACATCAAACGTTGCTCCACCCCAATTCTCCAGTGCGTAAAGATTGCTGAATTTATGAGCGACGAATGGAGAAATCATGAGCAAATCATGAGATCTCACTCTAGTTGCCAGAAGTGATTGATGAGCGTCCCTAAAAGTTGTGTCCATCAATAGCAGACTTTTGTGTTCACGAACAGCTTTAGCAAAAGCCTCTGGTCCCTTTTCCTTCAGAATTTGTCGAAAACCTTTCGGTGGATCTAGAAGTCCTGAAAAATTCACATTGTCTTAATTTTCGAAAATTTTCCTTCTCATTTTTTCAACGAAAGCAGATACCATGTTATAAGCATTTTCATCATTGACTTAGCGATTAATTTTTCTGTCAATTAATAATTAAATAGCCTTTTTTTGTATTAGCGTTTCTTATTTTCTAAATGATCCTGGAAATATAAATATTATGAATTAGAGAATTTTGAAACTAAAAATTTTGTTTTTATTTTGACAATAAATTTCCGATATTTAATTCATTTAATTAATTTTTATAATTTTAAATTTTAATAATTATAATTTTATTCAATTAATATTTATTTTATTTATTTTTAAACTAAATTTACCAGCAATACTGATAACATTTCTTCAATTTTCTATTTATTTAAATATATTAGAATAAAGGAGAAGACAAATGTTAGAATATTGATTTGGTGGAGACGTTATTTTTCATTTGAAAAACTACTGTTTTTTAGAAAATTAAAAAATTGTTAATTATTAATAAAAGGACTAGTAAAGATGTTAAAAGTATTAATAAGACAATTAAAGGATTAATAAATAAATTAATAATTGGAAATTTATTATCAAAAGTTAATTAACAAAAAACAAAATTAGTGTCATTTTTGAGACCAAATTGATTAATGATCTGAGGTGTCGTATGATAAAAAATAAAAAATATCAAAAATCCAAAATTTGTTCCTTTAGCGAACTTTTGCAGAATTTATTGCGAGGAATATTAAATTTAAATTTATTTATTTAGCATATATTATATTTCAAAGAAAATATAAATTACAATTTAGTATTAGCATGAAAAGTATAAAAATAATGTTAAAGGAAGTATAAATTGGATTTTTTTGTCATACATTCATACCTGGTAGGTCCTCATCGCTAGATTCCTCGGCTGCTGCAAGCTTAGCAAAGTCTAAAAAAAATTGGCAAAACAAAATGATAAAAGCATGCGATAAACAAATGAGTGTAATAACAAATAGAAAGTGTATGTGAATAATGATTGTGATATTTTCTAGCAATTTTCTAATCACCTTTTTTTTGTTGTAATTTTAACGCATACTTAAACATTCTAAAATTAATTTTGTTAATTGAAAACAATGATAATGCTTTTGATAAATGTTTATTAATAATTGTAGTATGAATTTAAAACACACAAAAGAATTGTTTCTTTGTAATTTGAAAAAAAATTTCCATTTTTCAAATTGGTTGGCGATATTTGGAAGTATAAAAATTATAAATAAATGGAGAAAATTATTAAAATTAATAAATATTTAGGGGATGATAATAAATATTCGGAAAAAAGATTTTTTAAATAAAAATTTAAATAATACTAAGTTTAAGGAATTTTGAATGTTCAAGTGAACGAAATTTATTTATTTATTTTTCTAATTCAAATATTTTAATAATATTGCGTCACGTATTAGAAAATTTTTCATGTTTTTGATTTTTAATCTAGTTAACAATTTTTAAAAATATTTATTTTAAAAAAATTATTTAAAACTTTTTCGTTCACTTGAACGTTCCAAATTTTTGGAGCATAATTTTGTTAATTTTTTCTTAAAATCGTCTGTAAAGACGTCAGTGAAATTTACAACGTTTATAATCTACGATTGAAAGAAAAAGAATTTTTTTTCAAGAGAAAAATAATAAAATTTGAAATAAAAAAATTTTATTATTTATGGTTACAATTATTTTTCTCTTGAAAACATTTTTTAAAACGATTAATCGAGAAACTTCGAAAGAGAATTTTTTATTCAAAAATATGATCTTAAAGTTTCAAACGTTTAAAACGAACAATTCTTTTCGTACTTTTTTCAAAATTGACTTTTATTCGGGAATATTTTTTCTAAATTTAAAAAATTCTCAACAATGTAAAATATTCAATTTCTTTAATTTTTTATTTTATTCTTGTAATTCTTTTTCTTGCAATTGTAATTCTTGTTTTTTTAAATATTAAAACAGAAAATTTAACTAAAGTTTATAAACTAATGATCCATAAGTTTTGAACGTTGAAATGAACTAAATATTGTTATTCAAAAATTTAAAATACTTTCAAAGAATTTTTTCAATCATTAAAAAAAAAATTTTTTTTTAATTTAAATTTAACATTTAGAAACCTTAAAATTTATTTTTTATACACAAAGCAAAATTATTGTAAAAAAAATTGTAATTTTAAGAAAAAATAAATTATAATTTCATTCATTTGAACGTTCAGAACTTGGAAATTTTTCCAACCAGTAAAAATTAATTTAGCAACCAGCTGGGAAATAAAATTTTGAAAAAATGCCCAATAAAACTTAAAATTATTAGTAGTAAATAAATAAATAAATAAATAGTGTTTTCGTGCCAGAAATAAAAGAATAATTGTGTCACAACTGGTGCTAAAAACACAAAAGTTATATTCTATTTTTTTAGATTAGTAAATAGCTAGTAACAAAAATTGTAGAAGAATAATAATAATTTAGAATAATAGAAAGAACATACCAATTGCAATTTGTGGAACGTATGGTCGAATTTCAGCTGGTTTTAAATTTGTTGCTAGTGGAGTACTGGGACCATTAACGAGAACAGTTCCCAAATAATTTAATAATTTTTGTGCTCGATTTTGACTCGGTTGAAATTGAAATAGCTGAGGATTTTCATCGATAAAATAAGTGTCAACATTTCCATTGAGGAATTTTTGATTTTCGAGGACATTTAATAAAAATGGAATATTCGTCTTTACACCACGAACTCGAAATTCTCTTAGGGCACGATTCATTTTTGCGCATGATGATTGTAGATCGGCGGCGTGAGCAATTACCTGGAAAAATTTATAATTGTTGGTATTAATTGATTAATTGTAATTTAATTAGTAATTGTTTATATCGTCGGAGATACTGCCTTACAGCTTATCTCGCAAATTCCTTAAAGGGTACTTTTTGTGCAATTTTGTGCAATTTTTGTCTCAATTTCAAATTTTAGAAAATTTCAATTTTGAATGAATTTAATTAGAAATTTTAAAGAACTTAGATTTTTGAAAAATTTTAATAATTCAAATTCTTCTGAAATTAGTTAAATTGTTATTAAACAATATATTTAATTAATAATTATTGAAAATAATAGATTTATAAAAGGATTTTATTTAAAAACATGAAAAAATTGATTTTTGGAGAAGTTACAATAACAAATGATTGCAGAAATTCAATTATTTTTATAAGTAATATAATTCTTCTCAGAAATTCAATTATGTTCAAAAAATGTTTTAAATTCTCGTCAAAATTTCAATTATCTTTGGAAATAATTAAATTCTTTTCCGAAATTCAATTATTTTCAAAAATTTTAATAAAACTCATTGCAAAATTTCAATTATTTTTAAAAATTTTCCTGAGTTCAATGATTTTCAATATTTATTTTTTTAATAAAATTTTCCAAAAGAATTCTATTATTTAAAAAAACTTTTAATAAAATTTTACGCAAACATTTAATTATTTTCATAAATAATAAAAATTTCACAGGAATTCAATTATCTACACATTTTCTTTATAAATTTCTTTGGAATAATTCAATTATTTTCATAAATAATCAATTTTTTTTACAGGGATTCAATTATTTTCATAAATAATAAAATTTGTTTTCAGGAATTTAATTATTTTCATAAATAATAAAATCATTATAAGGAGGAAGTCAATTATTTTCATAATTAACAATATTCATCACAAGAATTCAATTATTTTAAAAAGTAATAAAATTCAATTGTTTAAACAATTTTAATAAAATTCATGGAAAAATTTCAATTATTTCCAAAAAATTTTCTTATAATTCAATAATTTGTATACCTATATCTATTATTTTAATAAAATTTCTCAAAAGAATTCAATTATTTAAAAACAATTTTGACAAAATTCTACACGAATATTCAATTATTTTTTAAAATAATGGAAATTTCACAGGAATTCAATTATTAAAAATAGAATTTGCATAATTTTTTTCGTAAAAAGTCAATTGTTTGAAACTTTTTTATAAAATTCCTCGCAATAATTCAATTATTTTTATAAATAATAAAACTCATTGCAGAATTTCAATTATTTTCAATACAATTTTAATCGAATTTCTCAAAAAAATAAAATTATTCTTAAAATTCGTCGAAAGAATTCAATTATTTAAAATTTGTTAATAAAATTCTTTATAAGAATTCTGTTTACGAAGTATTCAATTATTTAATAAATTATTTATTGTCGGATTTAAATAATTGAATTTTCGTACAATTTTCTAATAAATATTCATTTAAAAATGAATTTCAGTTAAAGTTTTAAATATTAATTGTAATTATAATAAAATTCTTCTTCAAAATTTAATTATTTTTAAATATTTTTCTCAATTCTATGATTTTCAATATCTACTAGTTTAATAAGATTTTCCAAAAGAATTTAATTATTTAAAAATTTTGTATTAAAATTCTACGCAAACATTTAATTATTTTCATGAATAATAAAATATTTTTAAGGAATTTTTTTTCAATAAGTCCATTATTTCAATAAATATTAAAACTCATCGCAGAATTTCAATTATTTTTAATACAATTTTAATCGAATTCCTCGAAAAATGTAATTATTCTTGAAGATTTTATTAACATTCTTCGAAAAAATTGAATTATTTTAAAATTTGTTGATAAAATTCTTTATGAGAATTCAATTTTAAGGAACATTCAACTATTCAATAAATTATTTATTTTTGTATTTAAATAATTGAATTCTCGTAGACTTTTCTAATAAAAATTGATTTAACTGATTTTTAGAAATAATTGAATTTTGAAAAGGTTTCATATTAAAATCTTTGAAAATCTGAATTTTTTATACTTTTAACTAAACAATTCTGTAAAATTAATTTTGTTGATAAAGTTTAATTGAATTTATTTGAAATTATTTGAAGTTTTTATTTGAAAAATAAAAAAATTTGTATTGAAAAACAAATGGATTTGAAAATTCTCGAAGAACTTTTTCAAAAATTATTAAAATTATTAATTGATTTAAAGAAGAATTTTAGTTAAAAATTATAGAAAATAATAATTGAATTGAAATAATGAAAATAATTTTGAAGAAGTTACAGTAACAATCTTCTTATAATATAAAATAATATTTTATCACTCAGTCATCTTTAATTATTATAAAACATAAAGAAATGGATGGCTCCGAGTCGAAGACTCGGAGTTATCGATATCTTCATGTTTTATAACAATATTTTTAAAGTTGTTTAATTTTAAAAAGATTTTAATTTTTAAATTTTAAAATCTTATTTAATTCCCATGGAAAAATAATAATGATTAAATATTTACTTAAAAAAGAAGTTATTAATGTTTTCGAATAATTTTACAATTAAAAAAATTCGTAAATAAATGTAATAGAACATTTTTTTTAGTATCTAATAATTTTTGAAGTGAATCAGAATATTATTTAGAGTCGGGGAAGAAGTTAAAATTTTGTCTGAAAATCAGAGAAAAGTCATCAGGGAAAAACAAAATTAAATTTTTGTGGTAATCCTGGATGTGGCCCTTAAAGAATTTTGAGATATTTTTAGGTATTGCAGTAGGTCGGACGATATTAGTCTCGCTTTTTAGCAAAATTTTTCTTTTACCTTAACGAGTAAGGAATCGTAATAGGGTGAAATAATGGCACCAGCGAAAGCAGAAGCACCGTCTAAACGTATTCCCATTCCCTCGCCAGATCGAAATACTTCAATTCTTCCCGTGTCGGGTTGGAAACTTTTTGCTGGATCCTCAGTTGTAACTCGACATTGTATGGCATATCCCTGGGGTTTTATATTTTCCTGTGTCATTCCCATTTCCGGTAGAGTTATTCCTTCAGCAATTCGAATTTGCGATTGGACCAAATCAATTCTGTGGAAAACATATCGATTTTGAATTCATTTTTATATTTTCCCAAAAATACTTGGTAGTAAGTATACTGAACGTTCAAAAAAAAGGAAATATTTTTCATTTATACGTTTGGAAATTTAGGCGATAAATTATTAATGGAGATTGCTTTTCTCATTTCGAGAGATTCAAATAATACCTAAATATTTATCTGAAAATTTTCTGACACTAGTTTGCCCTAGATTACACCCTTCGTTAAATGTTTCAACCATTATTTCTCCCCTTATTGTATTTCCTTATTTTTCCCCCTTATCTTTTCTTAGAGGGTTGCACTTTTCGAAATAGGATCAATCCCTCTTTTCTACATCTACAACATTTTCTTTTTCGATTTTTGAAAATCAATTCGTTTATCAGATTAAAAAATGTGCTTAAATTTGCAAATAAAATTTTTTGGTTCAGCACTTATGGTAAATTTTACACTGGTTTTGAAATTAAAATCTTTGTTTTTTTGTTTTCGGAATAATTACCCTGTAATTTCTTCAGTTACAGTATGCTCGACCTGTAACCTGGCATTGACTTCAATGAAATAGAAATTTCCCGTCTCGTCGGCCAAAAATTCGACAGTACCAGCGTTTGAGTAACCAACATGTTTGGCCAATCTCACCGCGTGGTCTGTCATTTTGTTTCTGACTTTTGGATCCAAACTTGGAGCTGGAGCAATTTCCACAACCTAAAATTTACCATTTTTAATGATTCTTGTTACAAAAATCGTATAGGGAATTATTTTAACATGAAAATGGATTCAAATCAGGAAAATCAAATCAAATTAAAAGGAAATTGAATTAAAATCGATCAAAATGGATTTAGTTAAAGATTAAAATAATCGAAGGATTAGAATGATAATATCTTTGATAAATCAAAGGATTACTTTTTCAAAATGATTACGAATGATTTTGTTTTGATTTAATTTTGTTGTAGAAAAAATTAATTCAGAAATGGATTATCTTTTTTTGGGTAAATTTAAGCTCCAGAGCTTATGATATTTTTAATATCATAGTTTTTCAAAGGATAGCAAATTGAGACAAAAAGCGAATCAAAACTGTTGCGAAGCAACGTTTTGAAACGTTGCTTCGCAACAGTTTTGATTCGCTTTTTGTCTCAATTTGATATCCTTATTGTTAGAAAAACTGAGAATCTCATATTGTAACTTTGAAGAGCTCGAAAAATATGCAAGCAGTGAAATAATAAAAATATATGCAGTAAAATTCTAGGTTATTAGTAAAATATTCTAAATAATAGGAAATAAAATTCAAAGTTTCAAGTAGTAGAATCATAGTAAGAGTATCGAAAAATAATTTTGATAGTAAATAAATAGACAATGACCTTTTGATGACGTCTTTGAACGGAACAATCTCTTTCGTACAAGTGGACAACATTTCCACCATTGTCACCGAGAAGTTGAACTTCAATGTGCCTTGGCCTTTCAATGAACTTTTCAATGAACATTGCACCATTTCCGAATGCGGCTTTTGCTTCTGATGATGCTCTTTCGAACATTTCTTTAACTTCCTCCATTTGTCTAACAACTCTCATACCTAAAAATGAGAGAAATGTTTGTAGTCTTTTAAATTTCGTCTTTCAATTTTTCTTCTTCGTAGAGAAAATATATTTTTCAAAAATTTTTTAAAAATACATTTTATACTATATCTAAAAAATACTTCGATACCTCCAAAGCTCTTTTACGTTTGATCATCTAAAATAACAGCTGTTCAGCTACTCCTCTAAAACAACCGAACTGTATTTGTCCTCAACGTTTCTAAAAACGAAAAAATAAAGCGAGAATATATTTTATTTTGGATTTATTATTTTTGAACTGTTCTTTAAGAAACTAATTTCTTAAAACAATTTGCGCACATCAAAATTAGAGATGAATTTAACTTAAAAAACTTCTCTTTCGATTTTTCGTTTTTAAAAACTTTTCGGACTTTAGTCTCATTTTTTTTTTTATTTAAAAGTCAAACATTTGCAATGAAATCTAAAGGCAATTTATAATCAACCAATATTGATAAAGTACAAATGAATATTATTTTATTACAAATATTTTATATTTCAAGTAGAAAATGCATTAAAGAAAATGTCGAGTTTAAGAAAAAATACAGTTCGGTTGTTTTAGAGAAGCAACTGAACGCAGCGATTATTTTAGACGACCAACGTGAATTTTTCTTTCAGTTAAAAAAAAAGTTAAACGTTAAAAAAAAGGAAAACGTTTTTTTAGCATGGAGATATCGAAGTATTCTAAAAAATACTTTTTTTTTTAATTAATTGTAAGAAAATATATTATATCCGCATTCGAAGAATGTTGTAACGAATAATTGATTTCTAAGAATTTAATTATTCGTTTGAAGTATTTTTGTCTATATTTATATAATTCAGAAATTAATGAGATATTGTGTTTGGAGACCCTGGATGTTGAAAGGTTTTTTTTTCTTTTTTCTTTTGTTGAAGAAAATTGCATTGCTCTTTCATATGAGGAGATAATAAAAGAGACCGATTTTAGGATATTAACCCTTTTGGAGGCAGTAGTTCTAAATAGAAAGACAATTTAATTTCCAGTTGTTGATCAGGTTGTACCTCGTCCTCCACCTCCGTAGGCAGCTTTGAAGATAACCGGAAGTCCATGTTTCATGCAGAATTCCATTGCCTCGTCGGCTGTCGTTACTGGACCATCGGTTCCTGGAACTATTGGTACACCGGCTGCAATTGCTGCTTGTCTTGCTGCCACCTGTAAAATTCTTCTTCTTAATCTTTTTTTTTGTACAAAAAAAATTGTAGTTCACAATTGAATTATCACTTTTCATTTTTCAATTGTAAAAACAAGATTTTTTACTGAGTTTTACTGTAAAATTGTTTCTTTAAATTTTTTGTTTCCGTACGAAAAAATTTACTGTTTGCAGATTAGTTTATAGTTTGCAGTTTAGTTTTTATAGTTCTCAGTTTAGTGAATAGTCTACAGTTACAAAAACAAGATTTTTTTTACTGTTTTTTATTGTAAAAAATTGTTCTTCAAAATCATTTTTTTCTGTACAAGCAACTTGACGGTTTGCAGATTTGTTTATAGTTTCCAGTTTAGTTTATAGTTTACAATTTAGTTTACAGTTTTCATTTTAGTTTACATTTTTCAGTTTAGTTTACAGTTTTCAGTTACAGAACTAAAATTTTTCAGTTTACAAAAAGAGGTAAAATTAAACTAAACTAAAAATTTGTTAGTTCCAAAGAAAGTTCTTCTTGCAGTTACAGAAAAATATTCTGCTGCACATTTTTTTCTAATACTGGATATTTTTTCTACTGGATTAAAAAAAACAATACTTTACTTTGTCTCCCATTTGCTGAACGACTTTCGGACTAGGGCCAATAAATCTGATTCCCGCGTCGACAACAGCTTGTGCAAAGTCAGATCTTTCGGATAGAAAACCATAACCTGGATGAATGGCGTCGACATTATTTTCTTTGGCAACTTTGATGATTTCTGGAATATTTAGATAGGCCTGAACGGGAGGCAGTCCTCGTCCAACCATGTAGCCCTCATCAGCTTTTTGTCGGTGCATTTGCATTTTGTCCTGCTCGGAATAAATGGCAACTGATCGAATTCCAAGTTCCGTGCATGCTCGGAAGACACGAATTGCAATTTCTCCTGAAAATAGAATTAACATTTTTGTCTTTATTTTATTCTATTTTTCTATTTTTTCTTTTATTTACTCTTTTCTTTTTATTATATTTTCCCTTTAGTTTATTCCATTATTTCTTTGCTTAACTCTACTTTTTCTTAATTAATTTTCTTTAAATTTATTTTTAATTTAATTTAACTTAATTTATTTTTAAATATTTATAATTTTTGTAATTTTCATAATTTTGAATCTGAGATAATTTAATTCTTGCATAGAATTTTATTACAATTTTGAAAAATAATTGAATTGCTTCTGAAGAACTTTATTACAATTTATTGTTGAAAATAACTTGAATTCTTTGAAAGAATTCAATTAAAATTGTAAAATTAATTGAATTTTTATAAAGAATTTTATCAAAATTTTTAAAAATAATTCAATTCTTTCCAAGAATTTTATAAAAATTAAAAAAAATTGAATTCTTTCAAAGAATTTCATTGAAAATTTTAAACATATAATTGAATTCTTTCACGAAATTTTATTAAAATTCTATTTAAAGTAATTAAATTCTTTCGAACAGTTTTATTAAAATTTTTAAAAATAATTGTATTCCCTCTAAAAATTCCATTTAAATTCTATTGAAAATATTATTTAATTCTTTCGAAGAATTTTAATAACATTTTTTAAAATAATTGAAATTTCTGCGAAAAATATTATTTATGGAAATAATGAAATTTTTGCGAAAAATTTTATTACAATTATTTAAAGTAATTGAATTCTTGTGAAGAATTTCATTATTTATGAAAATAATTGAATTCCTGAGAAGAATTTAATTGAAAATTATTGAAAATAATTTAAATCCTTTCTATCAATTTAATTGAAATTGTAATGAAATTAATTAAATTCTTGTAAAGAATTTTATAAAAATTTTTGAAAATAATTCAAGTCTTTACAAGAATTTTATCAAAAGTTTAAGAAATAATGTAAATCTCACAAGAAATTTCATTAAACTTTTTTTAAAAATAATTGAATTGTTTCAAAGAATTTTATTAAATTTTAAAAAATAATTGAATTCAATCCAAAAATTTTATTTAAATTGTATTAAAATAATTAAATTCCTGCTAAAAATATTATTTATGAAAATAATTGAATTTTTACGAAGAATTTTATTACAATGTTTGAAAATAATTGAATTATTTCGAAGAATTTTTAAAAATAATTGAATTCCTGCGAAAAATATTATTCATGAAAATAATTAAATATTTGCGAAGAATTTTATTACATTTTTTAAAAATAATTGAATTTATGAGAAGAATTTTATTGTTTATGAAAATTGAATTCCTGAGAAGAATTTTATTCAATTTTTTGAAAATAATTTAAATTCTTTTTAGGAATTTAATTGAAATTGTAATAAAATGAATTTAATTCTTATAAAGGATTTTATCAAAATTTTTGAAAATAATTCAAGTCTTTACAAGAATTTTATTAAAATTTAATAAAATAATTGAATTCTCCTGAAGAGTTTTATATAAATTTTAAAAAATAATGGAATGCTCACGAGAAAATTCATTAAACTTTGTTTAATAATAAAATGAATTGTTTCAAATAATTTTATTAAATTTTAAAAAATAATTGAATTCTATCGAAAATTTTTATTTAAATTGTAGGTATTAAAATAATGAAAATTTCTGCGAAAAATATTATTTATGGAAATAATTGAATTTTTGCGAGAAATTTAATTGAAATTGTAATGAAAATAATTGAATTTTTATAAAGAATATTATCAAAGTTTTTGAAAATAATTGAATTTTTATGAAGAATGTTATCAAAGTTTTTGAAAATAATTCAATTCTTTACGAGAATTTTTTTAAAAGTTTAAAAAATAATGGAATTCTTTCGAAGAACGTTATTTAAATTGTATTAAAATAATTGAATTCCTGATAAAAATAATATTATTTATGAAAATAATTGAATTTTTACGAAGAATTTTATTACAATATTAGAAAATAATTGAATTATTTCGAAGAATTTTATTATTTATTATAATAATTGATTATATCTGAGAAGAATGTTATATAAATAATTGAAATTTTGCCTAGAATTTCATTAAAAATTATGAAAATAATTGAATTGCTGAGAAGCTTAGAAATATTATGAATTCGAATGGCCCTAAATTTTTCAACCCTCAAATGAACGATTATTGTTTTGTTACTTTGTTTGAATTTTAAATTTATATTAGAAAATATTTTTTTATGAAAGAAAAAAATTCCTAATCAAGTAAATATTTAATTTATTTGTTTTTCTTTATTTTATTATAATATTGTATTTTTTTTAAATATCAAGACAGAAAAACTTTTAGTTTATTTGAAAATTGAAAACTTTAATGTAGAATTTAAAATTCGGATGCATATTTAGACTGTAGTTTTAATTTATTACAATTGTTGGTAATTACACTTTCCAAAATTGTTAATTATGAATTTTATGTTAATGAGTTAACGGGTCTAGAGAAGTTTACTCAGAATTTCAGTAGATAAGTGCGGTTTTAGTCAGACATTCATCAGAAAGCGGTGCATAAATAATTACGTGTCGGTCAATGGAAGAGGTCAAGAACTCGATTAAGACCTTTCTATTATTAATGACAAGAATCGCGAGCAATTTTTTATTTGCAACACTATTTAAGTTCATTTACAATTTAATAACAATTTATAATATAAATTTAAAATTATAATTTATACACTACTTTTAATATTTTCCTGAAAGTTTTGAACGTATGAACGAAATTGTTATATTCCTTAAATATTTTCAAAGTAAAATAATAATTTATTGAATTAATAATCTATTTAATAATTAATAATATTTGATAATTCGAAACAATTCAAGAAATTAATTAAACGAAAAATAAAATAAATTATTTATTAATAAAAATTTATTTAGTAAAAATTTTTCTAATGAACCAAAAAAAAATTTTTTTTTCTTATTTAAACCCAAATTTGAATGAACTATCATTATAATTAAACTACAAGAAAATAATAGAATTAGAGTAATAATTACCTCGATTTGCGACAAGAACGCTGCGAATTGGTTTATATTCAACAGTACTAAAATTCTTTTGTTGTGCAATATTTAAAATTTGTAGTGTCTCTCTGTGCCTGGAAAGCACTTTATTGGCTTTTCGAATCGAGTACATTTTGAAGGATTTATGTTCCTTTGGCTCCCTAGATATTTATTTGTATAATAATTAAAAGAGTATTTTTATTCTTTGATTAAAATTATTGTTTCTTTTTTCAAAAGAAAAAAAAAAGATTCTGTTTTTTTTTCCTAGTATAGTCAATCAGTCTGTCTTCTCGAGTGAATATTGTCCAAAGTTTCTTTCACTGAGTACGGTTTAATTATTCATAGATAAAGTATGGAATGTTTTCAACAATTTTTTTTTCTCTCCGGAACTCGCCCACTTGTTCGTTTCTATTTTGATGGGCCCTTGGAGCGAGTACCGGATTCCTGAAATAAAAATGCAAAATTTTAGTTTTCCTGGTGAATGAAAAATATTATTTTTTTTAAAAAGAAATTTTTTTTAGAAAATTATTAAATAAAAGATACCTATTAAAAAAGTTATTTTTTTTATTATTCATTGCATAGGTTTTTAGGAGAGAGAAATTTATAATTTTTTTTTTTTTTTTATATTTCTATTGTTCTTTTTCAGTCATTTTTTAAAGACATTTTCTTAGTTTAATTAATTACACATTGAATAAGTAAAAGTTGAGAAATTATTTGTTTATTTATTTCTTCCTTTGCTTATGAATAAAGAAACAAATAGGCAAATTACTTGTTTGATTATAAATAAATAAATAAACAAATTGGCAAGCTATTTGTTCGCTTATAAATAAATAAACAAGCAAACTATTTGTTTGGTTATAATTAAATAAATTAATTAATAAACAAATTGACAAACTATTTGTTTATTTGCTGTTGTCATATTTATTTCTTTGTTTGCTTATAAACAAATTATTTATTTACTTATAAATAATTAAACAAGCAAACTATTTGTTTTCATATAATTAAATAAATAAACAAATAGGTAAACTATTTGTTAGCTTATAAATAAATAATTATACAAATTGACAAACTATTTGTTTATTTGCTGTTGTCATATATTTATTTCTTTGTTGTCTTGTAAACATATAAATAAAAAAATTTTTTGTTTACTTTTAAAAAATAAACAAGCAAATTATCAGTTTGCTTATAAATAAATAAACAAATTGGAAAACTATTTATTTGCTTACAAGTAAATAAACAAATAAGCAAACTATTTGTTTGCTTAAAAATAAATAAACAAATAAGCAAACTATTTGTTTATTTGCTTTATATTTATTTGTTTGTTTATAAACAAATTGTTTGTTTACTTATAAATAAATAATTTGTTTACTTATAAATAATTAATTTGTTTACCTATAAATAAATAATTAAAGAAATTATTAGTTTATTTACAAATAAATAAATAAACAATTATTTGTTTGGTTATAAATAAATAAAGAAGCAGAGAAAACAAAATTATTCAAAATCAAATATTTGTATTCGATAAGTTAGAAAAGAGTTTTTTTTTCTGTTTGTGGAGAACAAATTCTAAGTGGTCAAGGCTTTTTTGATTGGCTATTATTGTGTGTGCAATTCCACAATAATGCGTGAATATAATTTTCATTGTGTTATGAATGTCTTTATCGCGGAAACCCATGCACTTTATACGGTATAGGCCGCGCATCGTCGGCAGACGATAAAATTGCAAATTGCCAGTCGTCTGAAGAAAAGTTCAGAGTCTAAAGTTGCATAAGAGAAAGAAGAGGGTCAGAGCATTTACGCGTGAATGTATTAAAAAAAGAAAAAAAAAGAAAACAATAATAGACGCCCATTTTGACTTTATATCGATTGGAAAACTATATGGACGTGATAAAATTTTATAATTTATATCCATTAAAAAGGAAAATTACTTTTTTTTTGTCATTCTAAGTCTTAAATTAAGAGGTGAATAAAAAAGTGATTTTTTTTTTAATTTAGAAAACAAGTATTTATATATGCTAATTGCAATCACAATTTACTAATTTTCGTAATTTATATTGATTTTTTAAATCTATTTTTTAAATCTGTTTTTTAAATCGATTTTCTTTTTAATTTGGATAAATTTTTGAAGAACATATTTCGAAGTAAATTTTTAATTAATAATTAAGTCGAATTAGTTTTCGAAAAATTAAATTAAACAATCAATTTTTTAAAATTAATTTTTCTCAATTTTTATTATTGTTTGACTTATTTTTATTTTATTTTTACTTTCCAATATATAAATATTTTTTCTCACTTCGATATTATTTAATGAGTTTTTTTAAAGATTAAAAAATAAAATAATAATAACAAATCGTTTTTTATTAACTTTTTATTAATTTAAATAATGAATAAAATTTAATAAAAAATATACTCAATAATTAATAGATATTAAAAGTTTTATGATTATTAATTTAAGCCTCTAAAGTTAGCATCGACGTTAAGCGGGAAAAATAGTTTTTTTTTTTTTTTCGTAATCGAAAAGGTAAAATTGTTAATTAAAGTTCTAAGGTTAAATAGTTGCCAAGAAATTTTTAGATGAATGGAAAAAGTAAAATTAGTGACGTTTTCATTTATAAATACTCCAAATAATAGTTTTTGACGCTGAGCGTCGACGCTAACTTCAGGAACTAAAAATTTCAATATTTCATTTAAATATTAATTAATTTATTAATCAATTAAATTATTTTGAAAAAGAATTTTTTTTATTTTTAATGTACAATTTATTGTAAGCAATATGACAAAAAACATATTCTTAATTCTGACAAATTTGAATAATCTCAATTCTTACGTAACGTGAAATGATAAAATGCCTTGGAAGTTTTATTCGTTAGATTTTATTTATTTTCGCATTTGTCAACAAAAACTAGATTACTGTTGCTTACACTAAATTTTTTTATTTCGCAAAAAACTTATTTGTTTATTATTTACCAAAATTAAAGAAAAGATAATTCGTTTTTTTCTTTATTTATAATTAAAGTCCCCTTTTTTGAGAAAGTAAAAAAAATAAAACTACAGCCAATAATTATTATAATTATTATAAATATTATATTATAATATATTATAAATATATTATCCTTATAATTTAATTTAGGAAAATTAATTTGTTTCACTAAATTGATATCTATGTTTAATTTCATATTTGAGTGAATAATAAAATTAGGCTTCTTGGCCAAATGCCCGAGAGATTCAAAGTTAAACAAATTTAGAAAATAGACTATTGTGGGGATTTATTGATAATATATTGAACATTTAATTTTTTTTTGTAAGAGATGAAAGCGCATATAATATATGCAACTGCAAATATGGGGGGAAAAAATCTTCTGCGCAGAAAAGAGAGAATATGAGTCAGAAAAATAAATATTTGTTTTTTTACTTGAAAGTATATATTATGTTAGATGTGTGTATATTTTTTCCAGTTTATCTCAATTGTTATAAGAATGGAAGGTTGTGGCATTTTTAAAATAGCAACATTAAAAAGTTTTTCATCACTAGAAAATTAGAAATTCAAACTCCTTTGAAATCATTATAAAAATTATATAATTTTTCAATTCCTACAATTCTTTTAATAGTTTCACTTATTTCAGAAAGAAAAATAGTTTCTACATTATCTTAATAAAAATAATACTATTATAGTCTTTTAATTGGTTTAAACAAATTTTATGAGTTCAACGAAAATTTTCTTTTTATTTTTGCATTACAAAAAATGCGAGAACTTAGAAGTTAATTAATTATTTTAATTATAGTTGAATGATTGAATTGCAATTAATTTTTTTTGTGTGTTTAATTTATAATCTTTGGATTTATTTTTCTTTTCTTTACTTTGTTGTATATTTTTTTCTCGCACTTCGAAATTATTTAATGAGTTTTTTTAAAGATTGAAAAATTAAATAATAATTATAATAATTTCCCAAGGGTAAATAATTCAATATTTTTGAAAGATTTTAATATAAATTATCTTTTTTCATATTCTGAAATGAGAAATTTTTACTCATTTCAATATTTTTTTCTTTATTTCTTTATTTTAATTGTGGAAAATTTAAAATTTAAAATTTAAAATTTAAATAGAAATTTAAAAAATTTTCTTTTGTTAATTTGCTAATTACAATTAATTACTAATAACAACAAAAATAATAAATAGATAGAAATTTTAAGAAAATTTAACTTTGCAAAAATTAAGGAAATAAGTAACAATAATAATAATAAAAATAATATTTTTCAAAAATAAAAAAATAAATAAAAAAATTTCTTTCGAATGTCAGTACCTGAAGAATAAAACTTGAATAATTTTGCACTTCTCGGCGACTGCTTTAAAAATTATTGTCACTCAGTCAATTTAAAGTTTAGTGCTTATAGCTCGTTACGACCCTCGACCCATAGTAGTAGCGAAATATATTTTAAAAGTTTATTAAACAGAACCAGATATTTATGAAAATTGCTATAAAAAAAAAATTTTAATCTGCAATTTTCAATCGATCCGTTTTTAAAATAACCTTTGAAATGGTTTTTATGATTAATTAACAGTTGATAATTGACTCTCTCCTTATATAGAGTTTATTTTTTTTATTTTTTTCCAAATCAGGCTGTAAATAAAGAACTAGTTTCTCAATAATTACTTTCACGTATTACACAATGTCGTATATATATATTTTTTTTTTTTTTTTGCTATCGGAAATTCAAAGATGTATATAGATATATATTTATAACAGTAGAATGTTAAAGATTTATGATGAACGACGTAAAATATTCAAGGATGTAGTATAAAAAAAGAGACTTGAGGTCTACATTCGTATAATTACAGTTAAGTGTCGATTAATATGAACATTTTTATTACGCATTCTATACTTTTTTCCCCTCTTGTTTTTTATTTTTTTTTATTTTTCTGTTTGTGTATCAATTTTTATTCACGTACTACGAAAGGGAATCATTAAACTCTATAAATTAATATTCTCAGTAATATTTAGCACATTTTAATGCTTTTTAGCAATATTTTACAATATCTAGCAATATTTAGTAGTATCTAGTAATATTTAGTAATATTTAGCAACTTTCAGCAATTTTTGAACCCGGAAAATAATTTTTACCTGAAATAACTGCAAATTTAGCTACATTAGCGAAATTTATAATTGTTTCAATTATTACTTTCGCTATTGAGTATTCTATAGAGATACACATCGCTGTTCCAGGTGAAGATTTTTTTCAGTGAATAATTACAAAATACAATTTAGAAAATAATTTCTTAATTTTTTTTTAATTAATAAATATTTTTCCAATTCTCTCTAAATTTGAGTTATAGTAATAATATTTACTAATTTAAATTATTGAATGAATTTTTCCTTTCGAGTTAGTAAAATTTACTAATAAATTATTAGAACGATTATTATAGTAAAATTCACTAATTCAAAAGCAAAAAGTGAGTTATTAATTTAAATTAATTAATTAATTTTTAGTAATTCAAATTTAGAGAGGTAAAATTACCTTTGTTATTAGACATTTTTCATTATTAGAAATATATTTTTATTATTAGATAAAAATAATGTAGATAAATATATATATAAAAATGTTTTTAATGTTAGAAATATTTTTCTTGAAGATAACAACATTTGCGCATCGTTTTCAAGTTGAACTTTAATTTTTATTCACACTTTTCGTATATTAAATCTGTATTAGAATATATTAAAGTTAATGGAGATTATCAATATAATTATCAGAAATTTGATAAATTGATTTTTTTTTCGCCATCAATATAAGGAAATATTTTTAATTGTGTCAGACGATAACCTACTAAGTAATTAATCATTTTAAATATATACTGATCTTTTATAAACAACATATGGACTCTAAAATTAAACGATAAAAATTTGTAAATTTTTATAAACAAAACATCTAATTTAAAACTGATTTTATGAATTCGCAATTTATTAAATGAAAGAACAACGTGGTGAAAATTTAATTAAAAGTTATCAAATATTATCTCTATATTTAAAATAAAATCTTTATTTATTTTTTATTTTAATTACAAAAAAATTAATTTTATTAAATCTAAATAATCTGAATTAAAATTAAATAAAAAAATCCCTTTGAAACGTACTAAAAATTTAATTAAAATTATTGATAATGAAATATCCTTTCGTCATGTATTCAAAATTTAATTAAAGTTATTAAAATTAAAATGTCCTTTCGAAACGAATTAAAATTTTTATTAAAGCTATTAAAAATTAAGTTCCCTTTCGAAATGTATATTAAACATTTAATTAAAACTATTAAAAATTAAATTTCCCATAGAAATGTATTAAAAATTTATGTAAAATTGTTAAAAATAAAATATTCTTTCTCGAAACATAATGAAAATTTGATTAAAATTATCAAAAATTAAATTCCCTTTCTTTTAATTTCAACAATTTCCGATCGTTTAAATGAACGCAATATTCTTTTCGATAAAGTTTCTAAAAATTACTGATTGCATTAAAAACCAAAAATGGAAGTTAAACATTTTAGAGATTTTATGATTTATTTTTTTTATTTATGTATATTTAAATTTTAGCTCCGAAACTTTTATTCACAACTTTTGTAGTTTCAAAATTTTTTTAAAAAAGATAATTAGGTCTATTTATTTTTACCTGTAAATTTTTTTTTCTACTTCTAATTGTAACAAATTGATGAATAAATGTAATAAATTAATTTGAAAGAAATGTATTTATAGGAATGTATTAAAGAATACACTTAGAGTAAACAACAAGAAATTTATAAGGCATAACCGATAATTAGTAGCATTTTTTACGTAAGCTTTTGATTTGTTTATATCTGGGGGCGTGGATGATGACAAAATTATTTGATAATTGAAATCTTTGCGTAGACTACACATTATCATTATTTTACGAATTAAATAAGTCCAAAGTGCAGGACAACGTATTCATTGCGTTTATATATTTGAGAAACAATCGCAGGTCACGTAAGCAGTACATAATACATATATATGTGAACTCGAGAAAAAGTGTTAATTTTGTTTATTTACTCTTTCTACATATATACTAATTTCGGGGAAAGTCCGAAAAATATTTTTTGTATTTGAATTTTGGAAAGAAATTTTGAAATATTTGTTGTCACTTTAAAATTTTTAATATTTTTTATTTAATTAATTAATTTATAATTGTTTAATTAATTAATTAATTTTATTTATTTATTTCAGTATTTTATACCTACTTGTTAAAATAAAAACCGTTTTTTAATTGTAATAAAAAAGAGGAAAAAAAAAGTCTAAATACTTTTTATTTATTTTATTTAATTAATTTTGTTTTCTAAATTAATGAGATTATGTCTGCATCAAGAAAAAAATATATTTGACTCAAAGCTAACTATAGGCTATTTATTTGTTTTAAACAAAATTTTGACTTGGTTCGAATAAAAGTTTTATTTGTGTCGAATAAAATTTTTGTTTGAAACAAATAAATAATTAAATAATTAAATTAATAATTAAATAATTTTGGTGCTGGAATTATAATTTCACATTTTTTATTCATCTCGGGAGTTAAAAAGAAGTTTCGCGGTATTTTTAAATCTTAAATCATAAAAAATTTTCTTGTCGTTAAATTTAGAGACCTAGAAGATCTTCAACTAATTAATAAATTTGGTAAAATAAATTTGTTAATTATTAAATTCTATTGATAAAAAGTTTTTTTTTTTCATTTATTTACTACTAATTAATTAGTTAAAAATAAATTTGGTAATTATTAAATACTATTGATAAAAAGTTTTTTTTTAGTTTTACTAATTTTTTTCACATTATTTGATTATTTAGTACGATATTAGCTACTTTTTCACTTTTATTATTGCAATTCTTTTTAAGGAAAATATTGAAATTGAATTATTGATTTTAAATGATAAAGTTGCGTTTAATTGTGTTCAAAGTCTTAGAACTGTTGTCTCACACTTTTCAAAAGCACTTTTATGGTTTATGTAAAGCTGTATTCTTTAAATTGGTTTTTAATTACTTTGTGCGCGCTTTGAAAGATTTCATTTTAACTATGCAGGGAGTAATTAAATTTTTTTGTCTGTTTTATAATTAAAAACATAATGATACGTTTGCAAATAATTCTTTTAATCGCCCTCGAGTCTATATTAAAAATATTTCAAACTATATTTTACTATTACTATATATTACAGTATTATTACTATTTATTACAATTTGTATATTATTACATATTACAGTGTGAAAAAACATAATTTAAATTTAAAAATAATTTTAATATGTGATTATTTTCTTATTAGACTATAAATTAGAATTTTTTTCTCAAGAATATTTTTGTTCATTATAAAAAAAACTGAAAGTGAAGAAAATAATAGAATGAAATATTAAGTGCAAGAAAAAAAAATACGTTTTGCATCGACACATTAATAGAATTTTTATGAATGCTTTCCATTCAAGGACTTTGTTAGATATTGCAGTTTTGAATTATGCATTCATTGAGGTGAGAGTGATTTTGCAAAACGAGCAAAATTTTGTATAAAACTTGAGAAAAGTAGTTCACGTTAATTCAAAGCGAAGGGGTCGTGAAGCAAATAATCTTTCAAGAGGCTAATGCTCGTAAAGTTTTAGACAAATTAAAGATTTCTTTTAATTAATTTTTTCTTCGATTTTTAATGAGTAATTAGTAATAAATTACATACTCTTAATTTAAAAGTATCAAATTGCAACCATTTGAATACCAAAAATGTGGATCAAATAAAAAATTGTTCCAAATTTTTCGCATTCATTTGATTCACTTTAATAACAATTTGATACTTTCAAGAAAACTGTTAATAATTAATAAGGAATCAGTAATAGTATATTATTAGTATTCAAAATTTTTAACTCTTTCTTCAATTATTGTAATTTGAAATTATGAAGGCAAAAAAAAGATTTTCTAAAATTAGAACTTAGACTCGTTTTGTTTCATTGAAAATAAATTTTTCTTTTTAACAAAAAAAAAAGGTTTTTATTTAGAGAAAATTAATATTAATTAATAAGTTAACAATAAATTAATACATAATTATACTACAATAATACAAACGTACCAAAAATAATTAATTAGGCATACATCCACATCAAATGGATATAAACTTTTGAAATTTTTTTTAAAGAAAAAGTAGAAACTTATTTTAATTTTGTTATAATTAAAAAAAAAGAATAATGTTCATAAAAAAAAGTTTGACGTAGAGAAAGAAAAATTTGAAATACGTAAGTCGTAAGTGACGGGTTTAATTAATATTATTGGGTATGGTAACGTACGTGTTTGAAAGCACGTGCTTTAACTGATTAGCATATTTATCTTCCTGATGACAGCATCAGCAATACACTAACATCTTAACTACTTCGCACGAATGCAAAACGAATGTTCCTTTCGATGCACTATATCAAACGCACTGTGTGAGAGTTTATTTTCATTCATTGATAGTAGATGTGCCGGGTTAATAATGATCAACTGTCATACATGAAGATTTACTGTAAATTTTACGCGTTTCTACGAATTTATAATACTTTTTTTTTATTTTCTCTACTTTAAATTTCTATACAATGAAATTGAAATCAATTGAGAAAAATTGAAGGATAACAAATTTTTAATATTTTTTATTATTCTATTCTAAATTTAATTTTATTTCAATCAAACTGTTATTGACATTAATTAATTTCAAACTGTATTTTTAATTAACTAATTAATTTCAAATTTAATTTTGTATTTGAAATTATTTAATTACCAATTAATAATTGGTAAATTAATTAATTTGACTTCAAATTTGTTAAATTTTGTATTTTTCTCTTGCTCCTTTTTCAAGATTCGCAGTTTTTTTATTTTAATTTGATTTTAATTTAATTTTAATTAATTATTAATAATTAGATACTGCAAATGTTTTAGTTTCTAAGAATTTATAACATTTAAAAAAAATTTTTAATAAAGTGAAATTGATCCATACTGAACGTAATAAATTACCAATTATTAATTAATTAATGAACCCATTAAACAAATTTTATAGTGACTAATAAATAATAAATAATGAACAATAAAATTTATAAGTAAAAGAAACAATTTCGTTTATTTCAATGTTCAGAATTTTTGAAAATAAATTCGCAAAATATTCCAATAGCAATAAATTTTAGTCTAATCAATTTGATGATAATATGAGCAATTTGAAATAATTACAAAAGAATATCATAATAATTCTAATCAGTAACAAAATAATTATGACACAATGTTATACGCATAACATTTCTTATATATAGATAAAAAAAATACATAAATTGCTGATGTGACAATAAGTAATCTCAACATTATAAATAATTAATTTTTAAATAAATATTTACACTTTGTGTGTGTAAAAAAAAATTCCAAAAAAATCGACTTGTTGATGTTTTTTATTTGCGTTTGACAGATAGCGCAGTGAAGAGTTAATTCTTATTTTGTTATTATTATTATTTCTATTTGTTTATTAATAATTAATTGTTAAATTTGCAATTAATTGTTTAGTAAATAAATAATGTTCAATTAATTAATACACTGAAAAAAATTTATATGATTCAAATCACGGATTACTTTTTTACTATCAAATAAATATTTACATTCTAATGAAATAATTTTTATTTAAGTCAATTAAATTTTTAGTTGATTTCAATAATTATTTGCTTCAAATACAGAAATTATTGGCTCACTCTCTAAATTTGAATTAGTAAAAATGTTTACTAATTTTAAGTAGTGACTGACATTTTGCTTTTGATATTAGTAAATTCTAGTAATAAATAATATTAACTTCCACTAATTTATTAGTAAAATTTACTAATTTAACAGCAAAAAGTCAGTCACTAATTAAAATTATTAAACATTTTGACCAAATTAAATTTAAAGAGGAAATTCAATTTATTCGATTTGAAAAGAAAATTATTTTATTCAAGTAAATATTTATTTGACAATAGACAAGTAATCGATTATTTGAATCAAATAAATTTTTTTTTCAGTGTAGTAATTTATTTAAAATTTAAAAACTTTTTTTCTCTATCTCTTTTAAAGTTTAATGATAAATATTTTAAATAAACAAAATTAAGTGTAAAATAAAAAAGTGAAATATTATTTTTGAACACACTTTTCAAATACAAAGAAATTTCTTGATTCCCTCATCAATGATGATTTTGAAATCTCTCACTGTTGTAGGTATATAGATGGGAGAAGAAAAACCGGTTATGTAAATGAAAATGTATTTCTGAAAAGTGGGTTCAGAAAAACGAGAATCTTTCCGGGTTGAACAATTGATTTGAAAATGCAATTAATATCATAAATTATGCAATCATATTTTGTATATTGTAGTTTTTTATACATCGAGTGTAGATTTTTTATTTTCAATATTTTCTGCCACCAAAAGTTTCGAACTTTGAAATGAACGATTTTTATTTATTTTCTACATAAATTCAAATTTTGTTATGATTATAATATTGCGTCAAATATAAAAAGAATAAATTATAATGATTTTAAATGTTTAATTTTTTTGTTACTTTTTATTGTAGTAATTTTTGAAAATATTTATATCGACGCAAAAAAATTTCGATCATTTCAAAGTTCAGAACTTTTGGGTCCTGAATATGTTTAAGGAATTAAGTTTAAAGATATTGAAAATAAAAAGTTAGTTTAATAATTAATTAATGTAGTAATTAATTAATTAATCAATTTAATAATTAAATAAATAATTTAGTAATTTATAGTCTTAATAAAATTAAAATTAGACTAAAAATCTC
Organism: Leptopilina heterotoma; assembly: GCF_015476425.1. Taxonomy (NCBI): domain Eukaryota; kingdom Metazoa; phylum Arthropoda; class Insecta; order Hymenoptera; family Figitidae; genus Leptopilina; species Leptopilina heterotoma. The sequence continues at coordinate 587,032 of NW_025111110.1, forward strand.
AAAAAGCAAATAAGATATAAAAATTAACAAAAATTGAAGTAATTCGTCAATTTATGACAGTACGTTAATTTCCGTAATTAGTGAAAATAAACAATAGTTACTTGTCTTTTGAATCCGAATTACATCCGACCCGGTAAATAAATTTCTCAAATGAAAAATCAAAGTTCAATGTCAGATGACAAGGCAATTCTGAAATTTTGGTTTTTTATTTCTTTTTTATTTCCAAATTGTCATTAAAGAGTTTTTAATTTGTTTTTCATTTTAATATGGCACATATAGTTAAATTTTGTCACAACTTTGAAAGAAATATTCAAAATTTTGAGGTAAAATTTTTTTTTCCAAATTTTAAATAAATTGGGGATAAAATTTTTTCTTTTTGTATATAAATTATTCATTGATTGAAAAAAACGGTTGTTGATATAAATTTTTTTTTATCACAAGTAATTTCTTCTCATACCTGGTTTATATAGAATTTATAATTTAATACATTTTTTTTCCAAAGAATTGAATACATCTCAACATCAGATTGCATGACATCTGCGATTTTGTAAAATTAAATTTTTAGCGACATTTGATTTTGAAATTTAAATTTTCTTATCTCCTTCTGTTCAGATAAAACATTGTTTAGGTTTAAATACTTCCTATTCATATCAATCATTTTATCTAGAAAACACTTGAACTGTCTAAGTACATAAATTGTATTGCGATATCGCATTAAAGGAAAACTAACACATTTATGAAAAATAATGCAAAATAATTACCGTCTGTGCATTATAGATTTTTTAAATTGTAATATTTTGATTTTCATTAAATTTTTTTTTCACGTTCTTTGGAATTTTTAAGATTAATGATAATTTTGTCAATGTTGCTTAATTAAAAAATTGATTAATTTTTCTATTTAGAACAAAAAATTATTATTATTGTTCTTATGAATAAAAAGTTTTTGAGGTTAAAATTAAAAGTGTAATATATAAACGTAAAAGAGCTGAAAGTTTCATTTAAATAACAAATAATGAAGTTTGATCCAGTTTCACTTGCATTTATTATAAGTGTATGTTAAACTGGATTAAAGATTTATAAAAGAATTTACAAACAAAAAAAAATATTTAGGACAATAATTGGTAATTGTTAATTAAAAATTGTTGATTTTAATTTTTTTTCTACGTTTTGAGGAATAAGATTTGAAATTATTTTTTTAATCGGAAATATTTTATACGAATAGTAAATAATATTAAAAAAATTATTTGATACAAATAAATTAGTTGATAATTGACAAGTAATCGTTTATTTGAATCAAATAAAATTTTTTTCGGTGTTTTTTAACTACCTATATTTAAATTGTTATTAAAAAACTTTGTATTTAAAAAACGTTTTTGAAATAAAAAAAATTCTTTTTGAGTCAAACAAAATTAGTTTAATAATTTTATGATAAAAAAGGCGATATTTCTAAAAATAATTATTGCAGAAAATTATTACAAAATAGGTTTCAACAAATAAAAAATATTAATAAAATTATGTTATAGGCATATGGAAATAAATCTAATTTATTCAATTAAATAAATAGAAAAATGTGTTTCAATTTAAATATAAATTTTCTTCCGTTTGGAGAAACTTTTTTAAAATCGAAAATAATATTCTTTCAAGACAATATTTTATTTTATTTATTTTTGTTAAATATCAAAATTAACTGAATTAAATAAATAGAAAAATTTCTTCAATTTTAATATAAAGTTTCTTTGGTTTAGAGAAAAATTTTCCAAATCGAAAAATATTCTTATTAAAGATAATATTTATTTGAAACAAAATTTTTCTTTATCAATGAAAATTTCTCTAAACCGAAATTAAATGAAAAATAAAAAAAAAGTAAATAAATAAGTAATGAAAAAAATTATAAAATATATACCTACTAATTATAGAAATTAAATAAAAAAAATAAATCAAATACAAAAGAAACGTTGAGTTCAATTGAAAGAAATTGTCTGCCTGACTCAAAAAAAAAAAAAAAACTATATTGATACAGTGTAAGATTTTTTTATTAATGTCAACAATAAAAACGTATAGTAAACGACTTAAAAAAAATTTGCTTCCACTCATTTATTTAACGATCGCGAAAATTCCTTCTTATTTTGTTAAATAAAAAAAAAAGAGGTCGGATTTTATTATGTCAATAAAAATACACATTCGTGACTGAAAATAGTATTAAAAAAATGACTGATCAGAAGACAATGATTGTTACCTTGAGGGTGGAAAAGTAATAAAAAAAATTTATTCACTATTAATTATTATAAATAGAAAAAAAATACAATAGTTATAATTAAGTAAAAAAAAAATTTTTTTTTCCTCAATTTATATTATAATTTTTCCGATAGCACTTGACTTCAATGTGCGTTTAATAATATAAGTTGATAAAAAGAATGACAGAAGAAAAGTTACAAATGAATGAGGTATTAAGAGAAAAATTCGCCGGCTTGATAAAATTTCGTTCATGAAAAAAATAAAAATAATTTTTTGTGTACTTACAAAAAGCCGATTAAGCAGAGACTTATAGTGGATAGGCCAGACCGTTCGGCTAAAGTCTAAACCGTACTAAAATGCTGTTTGGTAAATGTCCTGGCACATGCATTCGACCTCTATACGGAAATAGTCAGGCAGTGTTCGTGGTGTGTGGGTAAGAGGCGAAGTAGTGGGGAATCATCAGTATGCTGCCATCTCGTTTTTATATTGTTATACTACGTGATAGATTAACAGCGTTGATATTTTTTTAATTTAGAGCGCGGGAGAATTTTTTTTCTTTTTTTTTCATTGTTGTACACATAGTGTGGTTTTTGTCCAGTAGAAGAGGTCGATTTCGGTCAGCCAAGGGTGGAAAATCAGTGTTATCGACCAAATATGAGCAGAATATTGGACTTATTGCCAACATTTAAAACGAAAATTATTCAAAAACATCAATAACTTCATTTTTAAATAAATATTTAATCATTATTTTTTTATAGAAATTAGGATATTCAAAAATTTGAAATTCAATAATATTAAAACTTGCTACTTTGTTACTGTAACTTCTTCATAAATTGTTTTCATCATTACAATTATTCATTTCTAGAACTTTCAACTAAAATTCTTCAATTTTTTTTTTTTTTAAATTTTCGAAAAATTTCTTTGTGAATTTTCAAATTCTTTTGTTTACAATTTAATTTTTACGAAATTTCGATTATTCTGACATTCTTCAATTAAATATATTAGAAATTAAAAACTTCAAATAATTAAAAAAAAATTCCATTAAACTAATTGAGAAAAATTAATTCTATAGAATTCTTAATTAAAAGTATGAAAAGTTCAAATTTTCAAAGATTTTAATTTGAAATTCATTGTCAAATCAATATTTATTTAGAAAATTCTACGAGAATTTAATTATTTAACTATAAAAATAAATATTTTATTAATCAGTAGAATGGTTTTTAAAATTGAATTTTCATAAAGAATTTCATCAACAAATTTTTAAATAATTGAACTCTCTTGACAAATTTTAATAATTTTTTTGAGAAAAATTATATTTTTCAAAAAATTTGATGAAAATTGTATTAAAAATAATTGAATTTCTGCCAAGAATTTTATTAAAAGTTTTGAAAATAATTGAAATTCGGAGAAAAATTTTATGAATTATATAAAAATAATTGAAATTTTGTAAATTTTCAGAAATAATTGAAATTCTGCCAAGAATTTTATTAAAAGTTTTGAAAATAATTGAATTTCGGAGAAAAATTTTATTATTTATAATAATAATTGAAATTTTGACGAGAATTTTGTACATTTTTAAACCTAATTGGGATTTCTGCGAAGAATTTTATTAAAATTATTTTGAAAAAAATTAAATTGTTACGCACAGAATTTCATTCAAATTTTTGGAAATAATTTTATTCTTTAAAAAAATTTAATTAAAAATGTATTGAAAGTAATACTTAAATTTTAACAAATAAATTGTAAAAAAAACCTTCTTAAAATAATTGAATTTCTTTTATAAATTTTAATAAAATTTTTTAGAATAATAACTTTTTTTGAGGAATTCCATTAAAATTGTATTAAAAATAATTGAAATTCAGCATTGAGTTAAATATTATTTATGAAAATAATTAAATCTCTTTAAAAAATTTTATTATTTATGAAAATAATTTGTAAATAATTTGTAATATTTATAAATATAATTTAATTTTTTCGAAGAATTTATTAAAATTTGAGAAAATAATTGAATTTTTGATAAGAATTGTATAACGAATTAAGAACAAAATTTAATTATTTCGTGTTTGTTTAAAAATAATTGAATTTTTTCGAAATATATGTTTAAAAAAAATTGAATTCTTTCATGGAATTTTATTAAAATTGTACCTATTGAAAATAATTGAATTTTTGGAAAGAATTTTACTATTTATAAATATAATTGAATTTTTTGAAGAATTTATTAATATATTTTAGAAAAAAATTGAATTTTTTCGTGCAATTTTTTTGAATATAATTGAATTTTGGGAAAGAATTTTACTATTGAAAAAATAAAAAAAAGGTCGTTAAATTTTGCAAAAAATTTTACTATTTATAAATATAATTACAAATTGAATAAAATTTATAAGAATAATTGCATTTTTCGAGAAATTTGATGAAAATTGTATTAAAAATAATTAAAATTCGGCTATGAATGTTATTATTTATGAAAATAATTGAATTTCAGAGAAAAATTTTATTATCAACAAAGATAATTGAAATTTTCACAAGAATTTTTGTAAATTTTTAAGCATAATTGGATTTCTGCGAAGAATTTTATTAAAATTTCTGAAAATAATTGAGTTTCAAAAAAGAAATTTACTATTTTTAAAGATAATTAAATTCTTGTCAAGAATGTTATTATACAATATGAAAATAATTGAATTGTTTCGAAGAATTTTATTATGTTTTTTAAAAATAATTGATATCCTGTAAAGAATTTTGTTATATTTCTAAAGATAATTGAATTCTTGCGAAGAATATTATTAAAGTTTTAAAAATAATAATTGAATGTCTGAAAAGAATTTTATTATTTATTAAGATAATTGAATTCTTGGCAAGACTTTCGTATAAAAATAATTAAATTACTGGGAAGAATTTTCTTATTTACGAAAATAATTGAATTTTTGAGGAAAATTTTACTACATTTTTTTTTAAATAATTGAATTCCTGTTAAGAATTTCATTATTTACGAAAGTAATTGAATTTTAAAAAGAATTTTTGTTAAAATTTTTTAAAATATTTGAATTTTTGAAAAGAATTTAATTAAAATTTTTGTAAATAATTGAATTTATGCGAAGAATATATTAAAATTTATTTTAAATAATTTAATTTATGGAAAGAATTTTAATATTGACAAAAATAATTCAATTTTTTACAAGAATTTTATTGTTTACAAAAATAATTGAATTTATGAGAAGAATTTTATTATTTACAAAAATAATTGAATTTTTGAGAACGAAATTTTATTATTTACGAAAGTATAATTGAATTTTTGAGAAAAATTTTACAAAAAGTTTTGAGAACAATTAAATATTTGAGAAGAATTTTATTAAAATTACTAAAAATAATTGAATTTCGGAGAAGAATTTTTGCAAATTTTTAAACATAATTGGATTTCTGCGAAGAATTTTTTAAAAACGATTAAAAAAATAATTTTATTCTTTAAAGAAATTTAATTAAAAATGTATTGAAAATAATACTTAAATTCTAATAAATAAATTCTAGCAATGGTTATTAAAATAATTAAATTTCTTTGATAAATTTTTTAATAATAATAACTTTTTTCGAGGAATTCCATTAAAATTGTATTAAAAATAATTAAAATTCACCATTGAGTTTTATTATTTATGAAAATAATTGAATCCCTGTAAAAAATGAATGAAAAATTCAAATTTTCGAAGATTTTAATTTGAAACTTTTACAAAATTCAATTATTATCTAAAACTTTTATTGAAATTAATTTTTTTAATTAATTTTTAGTAGAAAATTCTACGAGAATTCAATTATTTAAATTAAAGCAGATAATTTATTGAATAATTGAATATTTCTTAAAATTTAAATCTTATATACATAATTTTACCAACAAATTTTTAAAAAATTGTATTCTTTCGAGGAATTTTAATAACATTTTTAAGAATAATTATTACATTTTTCGAGGAATTCGATTAAAATTGTATTAAAAAGTAATTGAAATTCTATCAAAATTGCTTTTAAATAATTGAATTCTTTTGGGGAATTTTATTAAAATAATATATATAAAAATTATTAAATTAAGAAAAATTTTTTAAAATAATTGTTGCAATGAATTTTATTAAAATTTTGAAAATAATTGAATTTTATTACTTTTGAAAATAATTGAATTCTTGTGATGAACATTGTTATTTATGAAAATAATTGAATTTTATTAAAATTCCTGAATAAAATTGAAGTTTGTTGAAGAATTTTGATTTTTATTAAGATAATTGAAATTTTGACGAGGATTTTTGTAAATTTTGAAATATAATTGGATTTCTGCTATGAATTTTATTAAAATTTTTGAAAATAATTCAAATTGAATTTCTGAGAAGAATTTTACTACTTTTGAAAATAATTGAATTTCTGCAATCATTAATAATTGCTTCAAAATACAATTTGTTTTAGTGTTTTTAACTAAAATTTTTCTACAAATCCATTATTTTTAATAATCATACATATTAAAAAATTTAACTAATTTCAGAAGAATTTTAGTTTAAAAATTTTTTTTTTAAATCTAAGTTTTTTTATATGTATTTCTAATTAAATTCATTTAAAATTGAAATTTTACAAAATTTTAAATCAAAATCTTTTAAAGTTCATCTACTTATGAAAATTGTAAACGCAATTCTTTTAAAATTGAATTAATTTTGAAATATTTAGGTAAAAATAGATTTCAAGAATATAAACTTTAGAAAACAACAATTTTTTTGATTCAGTCAAAAATATTTCTAATGTAAACGATTTCAGTCAAAAGTGGACTGAAAGTAAGATTTATTTTTTACAGTGAGGAATATTAGGAATAAATAATAACTCATCAAAAACCTGTAACGACTATATATTTTAAAACATATTGTCAATTGGGGGATAGACATTATAACAGATAAACTATATCTCGAAATATAAGATCTCGAAGATATCCTTCCAAACTTTTCGCAAGCTCAAGAATTCCCTGTCTTATTATTATTATTATTATTATTTTTTTTGTCTAAACATTAGATAATATCGATCGTTCTTTTATTTTCTATATACCTAATCAAATTTAAGTATATATAATTTTTCCTATTAATAAATGATGGTAATAGAACAATGAATTTTCAAATGTTAATAACAAGGAAGTCGAGCGTTTGAAAGTTTGGCAATATACAGGTGCGTTTAGCATCGCGCAGAAAAATTTGTTCACAAAGAATTAACAGATGATTTTCATTTTTTTTATTTACATACAAATCAGAATATTTTGTTTCAATTTTGAAAAAAAGAGAAGAAAAGATACTAATTATATTTTTTTTTCTAAATGATTGTACAACAACAACAAAAAATACACACTAAAATAAATCAATTTTTTTCTACAAACATATCTCTTCTCTTTTTTTCCTTGAAACAAATTATCCATTACTTGTTTAAATACGATTATAATAACGTATTGTAGATTTTCATTTTTTTGGATAAAAAATCATACTCCTTACAAAAATAATTCTTAGATCATTTCTAGATATTTCTCGAGTAATTATTTTTATAAAGAGTAATTTTGCAACATAATTAAGCTTTTAAGATAGAATTTCTTCATATATATATAATATATTTATATAAATATTATTTCCATATCCACCAGGGAATGAATGAGAATTATTTTTAAATATCTATATAAAAATCGTTTTAACAATGACAGAAATCTCTTGTATGTTTATATTTATTTTTTATTAGAAAACAATTTATAGAATAGATTTTTATTTTTTTAAATAATTGACTCGTTGTTATAAGTTTTACTTATCATCGTCTCTGTCATTTTATAAATAAATTTTTGTTTGCATTAAATTAGAGACATTTCCAAATAATAATCAATTTAATTGACTATTTTTTGTGAATTTCGTATTTCATATAATAATATTTTTAAAAACAATAAATAATAATAATAATACTTCTCATACTTTTTTTTACAGAAATCATTCTTTTAACTTGCACCAGACTTTCATTTACAAAAAAAAAAAATAAATGTTTTAATTAAATAAAAAGGAATAGAAATCATTTGTACACGCTTCGTTTTAAATTATAACAAATAGGCATTATATGAAAAAATATTTGTACTTTACGTTTGTACATTTCGGCTGTAATTGTTTTGAATCTGTATAAAAATGATTTTTCAATTTGAAAATTTTGCGCGTAGCAAATAAGAAAAAGAAGCAATAATTTCACTCACTCCCCAGTGGATAATTTTGTTTTCTTGTGAATTTTCGTTTAGCTAATGTTTATAATTTAATTATTTTTTTTCTTGTCTTATGTTTTTCAATTGCGATAAATTTTTTCGGCTTTTGTATAATATTATTAAGCTACCTATACAATATAATAATTGTGCAGTCCTTAATTGCGATCTAAATTTAATTACAGGGTTTTTATTTCACTTATTTTCTTTGATATAAATAAAATTGCGTGTGCATACTTGTTAATAATGTGATTTTTGTATTACATAAAAAAAACCCCGATTTTCTTTTTATTTTAATATCTAGACTTTGGTATATTAGAATCGAAAATTTTTCTGTAATTAAATTTAATCATGTAGATTAATTAATTTTTCTACGCTTTCAATAATTTCAAGCATTCGATATTACAATACATGCATTCATCTTTTTTTCCGCTCAGTTTATTCTCAAAAATCGTACGCCTATTTAAAAGTTCGTTTTAGCGTCTCTTTTACAAAAATTCACCGCTTTTTTTTATTTTATGTTAAATATAAACGCAGACATTTTAATATTACGTTTAGAAAAAAGAAAATGTTTAAAAAAATTTTTCTTAATCAGAAGATAATTTTCTTTTTTTGTAAATAATTCTTTTTCAAAGACGCATACATTGAGGATGAATTTTCGTTTAGAGATTGTATTTTTTTTCTTCTATTTTATTATTCTGACCATGGTAACATCCTGGCGCATTGGAATTAACAAGAGATTTACAATAAACGGTCATTACTCTAAGACAAATGTTTAGGCACTTTCTACGAGTGTAAACCGAGATCGTATTTGTTTTCTATTCTCAATTCTATTAAACGAAGAATATAATTAAAATCAAAAACCAATTTTTTACAAAATCCTCGTTGGTCAATAAAATTGATTCCACAATCAGTTTTTCAGGTAGATTTATTTCGTCAATCTCTATCAAAAAAATTTTTCAATTTAATAAATTTATAATCGTCGTCGTTTTAAATTTCTATTTAAGTAAATTTATTTTAATATTTGCAAGAAAAATACATACGAACACAATTTTCTTTTTTGTAAATAATTATCTTAGTAGCAAAAATAAAATAATTGAAAACTAAATTAATTTTTTATTAATTTTTGATAGAGATTGCAATAGGCTAAACTAAATATATTTCCCTATCTATTTCTATACAACAATATAGTGTTGAAATATCGAAAAATTCTTTTTTTCTGGTTTCTTTAAACAATAATATAAATCTAACGATAATAATAGAAGCTTGTTTATCTCTCAAATATAATTTAGGATAATATTAATATAAATATAATATCAATGTAAATATAATATTATATAATATATAATATTAATAATATAAATATACAGTGGCAAATTAATTTGCAGACTCTCTAAACGAGTGTTCATTGAAAGCAACAAATTCTAAAATTCTGCGCATATATAGTTAAAAAAAATAATTACATATTTCAATAACAGTTTTTCTCCTTTAATACAAACTTAATATTTAAAAAATATATATATTTATATCTAGTTGTCTATGAAAAGCATGAGATTCATTTAAATATACTCGAGAGTAAATAGAATTCTATTTTTATTCTAAATACCGCACCGTCTCGATTAAAATCACTATAATATTTTAATTTCAAGAAACGTTATTTTTCGAAAAAACGTTAGAAGAAATTCTTTTTTTTACTCGAAGGTATAGCCACCATGGTCGAAGTACCAATTCTTAATACATGACATAACTATGCCTAAGGTGATGATTGAAATTTTTTTTATTGACATAGTAATACTCATTTGTTTTTTTCTTTAATTTTTTCAAATAAAAAATAATATAAAAACATATCAAAAATTAAATGCGCAAATAACAATTATAAAATATGTAAAAGAACGATTTTTGTTTGTTGCATTTTTCATTAAATTAAGTTGTATTTTCATAATTTTTAAGTTACTCGATATGTTTTAATAAAAAAATTTATTAACCTTTTTTTTTGCCTCCCTTGTTGTTACTTAAAATTCATGAAATTACAAACCAGTAAATTCGCGATAACAATTATTTATATTGTAATTTACGTCTTCAATATGGAAAATAGAAATTCGAAAGAACGAAAAACTAAATTTTTTTTTCACTTACATTTACGACTTAAAAATGTGATTCTTCTTTTTATTAATCTATGTAATTTTCTCTCTCCTAAACTAGATAATTGTTTTTTTTTTCTTCTTTTTCCTAAGCAATTCCATAATTTCAAAAGAAATTATCATACATACTGCAAATTATAACTATACAACATCTGTTTCTGAATATAAAACAGAAACACTTAAAGAATACTCAGTCTAGTAAATATTTCTATAAATTGTCAATAATTATAATTTAAAATTATAATTTAAAATACTCAAAATTGTAGATATAGAGAATTTTCATTTTTTTTTGGTAAATTCTTTTTTAGTAGAAAAAAACAAAAAATGTTTTTCGAATAAAAAATAGTATTAAAAATTGAAAATTAAAATAATCATTTGGATTATTGACTAGAACTTCTTGGGGTGGATTTTCATTAGTTTTTTTCTATCTTTCTTTCCCTCTTTCTTTCTATTTGTTATTTTTTTTGTCTTTTTTCGAAAAACGTAACGATTATTCTTTCGAAAGAATTGAGTAAATTGAGTTCAGTCGGACTTACTGTATTTAATAATAAAAATCTTACGGTGTTGTCGACGTTAAAAAAGTTGGATCAACTGCTGCCACTTTTGCAGTTAGAAAAGCGTGCATGCAGAATAATAAATTCTGTAATTGGGAGCATTCCAATTCCTGAAAAATTAACGATTGTTGTAAAAATTGATATACAATTTTTATCGCTTTTCCTTTAATGAAAAAATAAATTTTTAATTTCTCTAAGAGAAAAATAAATTAAAAATTTTTCTGATGAAAATAAGTACAAATTTTTCTAAAGGAAAATAAAAATGTACATAATAAAGTTTTGAACGAATGAAAGAAAATTTATTTGTTTTTCCAATTTAAATTATTTAAAAATTAGGTATAGGTATTTCGTCAAGTATTAAAAAAAATAATTTATAGGTTTCAAAACATTTTATTTGTATTTTTTATGTTTATTTCAGTCAATAATTTTCAAAAATATTTACGTATAGAAAAAATTCTTCGTTCAGAATATTTTGTACTTAAATTAAAATTTCTTTAAAATAAATAAATAGAAATTTCACCAAAAAAAATAAATTAAATTTTTCTAAAAGAAAATGGAAATTTCTCTAAAAGAAAGGAAAAATTTCTCTGAAAGAAAATAAATAAAAATTTACCTTAGTTTCAATAGCAATACTGTCATGTTCTTGGAAATGTAATTTTAATCTACTTTTGCCATCGTCACTGGACCCACGAAGCTGGGAAAACTTGTACCTCCAAACATTATCCGTCATTCCGTCGAAAGCAAGCGAAAAACCTTGAGACCATTCCAACGTTAAACCCGCTGTTTTGCCATTGAAAGTCACTGGAAATGTTTTGCTCTAAAACAAATTTTTGTTTAATTACTAAACTTGCTTTTTATTAAACGAAAAACTTAAATAAAATTTAATTAAATTAAATTCAAATAAAAACTTGAATTAAATTCAAATGAAAACCAGAATTGAATTGAATTATATTCAAATAAAACCTAAATTAAGTTCAAATAAATTCAAATAAAAACAAAAATTCAATTCAATTCAATTGAAATAAAAACTTAAAATAAATTTAAAAGTTAAATTTAATTCTCTAAGTGAAAAATTGCTTTTCACGATAAAGAAAAGGAAAATAAGAGAGTTAATTTTGAAAAATAAATAAATTAATAGAGACTAACTTTAAGATGTGTGACTGCGGAGCAAACGGCTGTGTGCCACGCAGCTTCCACTCGCAATAATTCTTGCCTCGTTTCCACGCTAAGATACCTTGGAGACTTTCCTGGACTCTGCGCTAAAAAACAATGCTGACGCTCGTCAACATTTTCCGATTCCCTCATAACACGAAACATTGTCTGATATACTTTAAAAGTTAATGCACATCGTGACCAGTCTCCTATGTTGCACTGTTGACAAAAAAAAAGGAAAAAATTACTCTAGAGAAATAATTTTCAATTTTAAAAAATTAATCAACTTTTAAATTTAATATTATTCTCATTTTATCCAGACGGTGATATATTCAGGGGAAAAAATTAAAAAAATAAGAAAAAAAGGAGAATAAAAATGAAAATAAAAAATAAATATTTAACTCTTTTTTAAATAAATATTTAATCATTATTATTTTTCCATAGGAATTAAAATTCTTCAAAAGATTTAAATTCTAACTTTTTAAAATTCAATAAATTTTAAAAATATTATTATAAAATATAAAGAAATCGAGTACTCCGAGTCGAAGACTCGGAGTAATCGATTTCTTCATGTTTTATAATAATTAAACATGACCGAGTAATAAAATCATTATTTTATATCATAAAAGAATATTATTTCTGTAACTTCTTCAAAGTTATTTTCATCAATTTAATTATTAGTTTTTAGAATTTTTAAGTACCTAAATATTTCTTTAAATAAATTATTTTTAATAATTTTCAAAAATGTTTACAAAATTCCATTTTACATGAAATTTTGTTTATTCGAAAATTCTTCAATTAATTATATATTAGAAAATAAAGGCATGAAATAATTTTTTTTTTTTAAATTCAGTTAAACTTTATGAAAAAAATTAATTCTGCAGAACTGTTAGTTAAAAGTATGAAAAATTCAGATTTTCAAAGATTTTAATTTTATAACGAATTAAGAAAAAAATTGAATTTTTGTAAAGAATTTTATTATTTCTTAAAATAATTGAATTCTTTCAAAGAATTTCATCTTTAATAATTTTAATTGAAAATTTTGAAAGAAATTGAATTTTATGAAGAATTAAACATTTAATTATTGAATTTTATTAAATTATTTTAGAAAATAATAAAATTCTTTTTAGAATTTTATTTAAATTTTCTAAAATAATTTAATTCCTTGAATAAATTGTATTAAAATATAGAAAATAATTCAATTTTTGCAAAGATTTTATTAAAAATTCTTTAAAAAATTGAATTGTTTGGAATGATTTATTAAAATTTTAGAAAATAATTGAATTTTTTCGAAATATGTCATTAAAATTGTATTAAAAATTATTGAATTCCCATGATGAGTTTCGTTATTTATAAAAAATTATTCAATTCTTGCGAAGAATTTTCTTAAATTATTTTAAAATAATTAAATTCTTTAGAAAAATGTTATAATGAATTAAGGAAAAAATTGAATTCTTTCGTGAAATTTTATTAAAAATAATTGAATTTTTGCAACGATTTTACTATTTAAAAAAATAAAAATTCTTTTGTTAAATTTTATTAAAATTTTGTTAAAAATAATTAAATTTTGGCAAAAAAATATACTATTTACAAAAATAATAGAATTCTTCCGAAGAATGTTATTATTTCTTAAAATAATTGAATTCTTTCAAAGAATTTCATCTTTAATAATTTTAATTGAAAATTTTGAAAGAAATTGAATTTTGTGAAGAATCTCTTTAAATTAAACATTTAATTATTAAATTTTATTAAATTATTATTATTATTAATTAATTCAATTCTTACGAAGAATTTTCTTAAATTATTTAAGAATAATTAAATTCTTTTGAAAAATTTTATAACAAATTAGGAAAAAATTGAATTGTTTTGTGAAATTTTATTAAAAATAATTGAATTTTTGCAACGATTTTATTATTTAAAGAATAATTGCGAATTATTTTATAAAAAATTTTCAAAAAAATTGAATACTTTTATGAAATTTTTTTAAAATTGAATTAAAAATAATTGAAATTCAGCTATGAGTTTTATTATTTATGAAAATAATTGAATTCCTAAAAAAATTTTATTATTTACGAAAATAATATTGAATCTGTGTAAAAAATTGCATATAGTTTATGAAAATAATGGAATTATTACGAAGAAATTTCTAACAAATTTGAAAATAATTGAATTCATTGTAAATAATTGAATTCCTATGATATTTTTATTTAAATAATATAGATATTGAAAATCATTAAATTGAGAAAAATTTTTGAAAATTAATAATATTTTGCCAAGAAATTTATTAAATTTTTTGAAAATAATTGAATTTCGGAGGAGAATTTTATTATTTATAAAGATAATTTAAATTTGAAGTAGAAAAACATTTTGTTCATTTGAACATTCAAAACTTTATGATCGTGAGAAAAAATTAGATCATTCCTTTTTTGAAAAGTAAAATAAAAAATATAATTTCTAATTAAATAACTAATAAATAATTAATAATTATTATAATTAAATACTATTTTGTATAGTAAATACAGTTTCCATTACTTTATTTAAAAAAATAAAAAAAATTCCAAGAACGAAATAATAATTCTCGATAAGAATAATTTTTGTAAAAAAAATCTAATCGTAATTTAATACATACGGGAGGCGTTTCAAAAAGTAACAAGTCAGGTCCTTTAAGAGCTAAAAACCTTGGCCTGTAACTCTGCCATGGTTGATTGCTATTGCTGATGGCCTCATTTACCCAGCCCATATATTCGATTCGCTCGCCTACTCCAAAGTTTCGATTATATAACTTCATCTGCAAATGAAAAAGGCAACAGTCATAAATTATTTTCCCTCGATAGCGAAATTATTATCATTATTCAATAATACAGCATTAATAAATTTTTCCCTTTTCAAGAAAATAAAAAAAATTTTCCCTCCTTTAATTTAAATTAAGAAAAAGAAGTTTAGAAAAAGAAAACACTAACTTGAAAATGAGTCAGTCCTGTAATATTATCTGTAATAAATTTCAGCCACTGACTGAGAATGGCACTATCATCGCAATGTATTATTCCAGTTCTGGCTCCATTTAATCCTCTTACTTCGAAGGCATTCCGCCTCAATTTATCAGTACCAAATATATATCTCGTAACATATGCCATCATCAAGGGAACTGAAAAAGAAGATTTATTTCTTAATCAAGAAAGAAACGTTTCAATTGGAAATTTTCTTTTTATCCACTAATAATCTTTATCTAATAATTTTTAATTATTATTATTTTTCATTTTTTTAAATTATCAATTAATAATTATCAAATAGTTATTCTTATCTAATAATTTCTATCAAATAGTAATTTTTATCGAATAGTAATTTTTATCGAATAAATAATTACATTAAGAGTAATATAATTCGACGGAAGGAGAACATAATCAATGAACAACGGATTTTGAAAATTAACATTCGAAATTATTCACGAATTGCTTGTAAATTTATGCAAAGTTCAAGGATCTGAATTAATTATTATATTCTCAGTAAAACAAGAAAAGGGAAGAAAATTTTCAAAAATCGATTTTCAAATAAAAAAGAGATAAAATTATAGTCTATACAGTAATTAAGTATTCTTTCAATGTCTTGTAAAATTGTGAGAATTATGAGAAAAGTTCAATGCGCTTTATTAATAATAAAAAAAATGCAGAGTGAGATTGGTTACTGGAACAATCACTAGCTTTTCATTATGTCCAGTCGTTTGAAAAGTTTATAGCGCGAAACATATTCAATGAATAAATGTGTCACAAGAGATATATAATAATACAATATAAATTGTTTTACGAATCGTTAAAACAAATATATTTGTTTTTATTATTAAATGCCTTTGATACTAAAAATGGATGCACACCTGTTATTAGATCGACCCATTTTTTTGTGTGGGCGGAACTTGCAGATGCATTCGAACCATGTCTACTGTGACTGCATTTAGGACTTCCTGGCTGTTTACTGGGAGAAACCCATCCATCCTCTGCAGTGCCATTTGTTGCATTGTCCAATTTCTCCTCTTTTTCTTAATAGAAAAAAGAAAATTAAATTATTTTTAATACAATTTTCATAAATTATCTCGAAAAAAAATTCAATTATTCTCATAAGTAATCAAATATTCTTCACAGGAATTCAATTATTTGCAAAAATTTTAATAATTTGTAGAAATTCAATTTTTTTCAATAAAATTAAAAAAAAATAATTCAATAAAATAAAAATAATTCAATAATTTTTATAGTTAAATAAAAATAAAATTCATCGAAAGAATTCAAAAATTTGAATAAAAATCTCTATTAGAATTCAAATATTTTTCAAAAATAAATCAAATTCTTTTCAAATTCTTTTCCACGGAAGAATTGAATTATTTTTTCAAAAATTTTAATACAATTCTTTGCAAGAATTCAATTTTTTAAATAAAATTCTATACAACTTTGAAGTTAGTTGTTGTTTGATTTTTTGTTTCTAAACTTTTTTATAATTTTTCTTTTCAAATATTTTCAATTTTAAAATTAATGTATTGAAAATCATCGAATTATTGCAAAGAATCTTATTAAAATTTTTAAAAATCCTAATTAAATTCTTTTTAAAAAATTTCTTTGAATTTCTTTAAACTAATAGAGTTTCTTTAATAATTTTAATTGAAAATTTTGAAAGCAATTTGATTTTATGAAAAGGAATTTTATTAAAATTTTATTGACAAAAAAAATTAATTCTTGCGAAGAATTTTACTACCTATTTATAAAAATAATTGAACTGTTTCGAAGAATTTATTAAAATTTTAGGAAATAATTGAAATTTAAAGAAATATTTTGAAATATTTGAATTCATCCAAGGAATTCAATTAAAATTTTTTTAAAAATAATTGAATTCCTGCAAAGAAATTTACTATTTATAAAATTAATTGAATTCTTGCGAAGAATTTTACTATTTATAAAAATTATTGAATTTTTTCAAAGGATTTATTAAAATTTTAGAAAATAATTGAATTCTTTAGTAAAAATTGAATTTTTTCGAAATGTGTTAAAATTTTTTTAAAAAATTCAATTCATCCAAGAAATTCAATTAAAATTTATTTGAAAATAATTGAATTCCTGCAAAGAATTTTACTATTTATAAAATTAATTGAATTTTTTCAAAGGATTTATTAAAATTTTAGAAAAAAAAATTGAACTTTATCGAAATGTGTTAAAAATTTTTTTAAAAAGTTGAATTTTTTCGAGGAATTTAATTAAAATTGTTTTGAAAAGAATTGAAATTAAATTCTTATGAAGAATTTTATATATTTGAAAATAATGAAATTTTTTTGAGAAATTCAATTAAAGTTGTTTTGAAAATAATTGAATTTCTTTAAAGAATTTTATTAAAATTAAGTATATTCAAAATAATTGAATTCATCACAATAATTTTATTAGTTTTTGAAAATAATTGAATTCTTTCAATTTTTTTGACGAATATATTGAAAAAATGCATTGAAAGTAATTTAATTTTTATATAGAATTTTTTAAAAATATTTTGAGAATAATTGAATTATTTTTATAGAATTTTAAATTCTTCGTGAAATTGAATTTTATGGAAATTTTTGAAAATAATTAAATTCTTTCGTGTAATTTTATTTAAATTTGATTAAAAATAATTCAATTGCTGCAAAGAATTTTAATACTTATAAAAATAGTTGAATTGTTTTGCTTAACATTTGCTAATTTTTTATGAAGTTCGTTATAAGATTTCCATTATTTTCAATGCAGTTTTAATTAAATTCCTCGTAATAATTTAATTATTTTCAAAACAATAGTCTTAATTTTTTATGTTTTAGAATGTTAAATTAAATTTACAAGTTAATTATCATATTTAATTAGAAATAATTTTGTTTAATTAATTTTTTTTGTTATTTAATCTTCAAAACATTAAATTAAAATGACATCAATTCTTTATATAGATCTTGGCCATTAATTTTAAATTCAAAATTTATCAAAAAGAATTAAGAATCAAAAATAATATTTCAAACTTCGAACAGACATCCGGACTACAAAAATTATTATTATTATTATTGATTTATGAATTGAAATTCAGAATCAATTCTAATCAAGTAATTAGAAATTAAATATACTAAATAAATATAAATAAATAGTTTTACTTATTAATCATTTAGAGGAGAAAATTAATTACCATTTTTCTGTAAAAATGGCTTCGCTGCTCGATAATGTTTAACTGTCAAAACAACCAAGTCGCCAGCATTTCGAAGTATATTCACGGCATCGTCATGATTGCAGGCTGTGATGTATTCCCCATTCACTGTTCGATAA
Source organism: Leptopilina heterotoma (assembly GCF_015476425.1). Lineage (NCBI taxonomy): Eukaryota > Metazoa > Arthropoda > Insecta > Hymenoptera > Figitidae > Leptopilina > Leptopilina heterotoma. Next base: position 605,651 of record NW_025111110.1, read on the forward strand.
TTGTGCAAATAAAAAGATTATTCTTCAATCAAAAACAAAGCAATAGTTGCTATTTTAACTCTTCGAATTAATCAATATCGAAATACTCAATGTTTTATTCAATAAGTAATAAAAATTCGTAACTATTTTTAACCAATTCAAAAAAAAAACTTTCAATTATTAATTAACTAAAGCCAAAAAAAATTAATTTTTTTAAAGCCAAAAATTTTATTATTATTTTTTCAAAATAAAAAATTTCTTTAAATTTTTTTCTATTCAGCAAATATATAGAAGTTTATCAATTTCAATTGAATGAGAAATAAAATAAATAAAATCGGAAATTGAACGTTCAAAACTTTAGGAACACAATATATTCTATTTTTCTTTATATTTACTTTTTTATATTTTTCAGTTAATTTCAATTAATTATAAAACTATTAAAAAATTATTTTCAAACTGTAGTTGAAATTTTTTTCCTTTATTTCAAATTTTCAAAAACTTGAACAATTTTCCATTTGATTCAAAATGAAAAGATGTAGATAAATAAAAATATAATTTTAAAACTAATTTTTATGTTAGAGAATTAATTTTTTTTTTTTTGATGAAAAAATAATTCAAATTTCGAAATTGAAAGAAAGTAATTCACCTTTTATAATAGCGTCTCCAACGAAAAGTTGACCACATTGATCAGCTGCCTGTCCTTTATAAATCCTGGATATCAAAACAGGAAGCTTGTGCTCAGCTCCTCCTTTTATACTCAATCCTAAGCCTCCAACTTTTTGCCTCGTTATCTGAACCATTCGCTCTTTCGCATCCACTGGAGGTTTATTATGATTCGTTGCCTGCTAGAAACCATTATTACATTTTTAAATTTTTCTTTTCAAATCCCCTTTCTTTTTTTTTTTTTATTAAATCCACGTATACTTTAATTTTCCAAAACATAGAATTTATCCAATAATTCCGATTAAAATTAAATGTGAATTTAAAATTAAAAATTTAAATATTAAAAAGAGGTAGAAAAAAATATTCCGTATCTAAAGGAAAATTTTATCCGATTAATATTCAAATGGTTTAAAATTATTCAGACGATTATTAATTATTTACATGCAGATATTTTAACTTAATTTTTTGTTTGTTTAATTTTTTATGAGAATGCATTAGTAGTTTGACTCTCACGATTCACTTGTATTTATAAACAGGATGATAACGTCAATTTTAATTATCTTAACAAGCTATAATTTAACAGAGTTAATATTACTTATAATCGGAAGACGGTAAATGAAGTGCATAGATGTACACGGTTTTCCAATATTTGATGGAATTTAATTTTAGATCTATACCGTTTTTTTAATTCAAAATGACAGTGAGTTAAGTGAGTTTTGTCGATAATTGAATTTCAAGACAGCTAGCAGTTATAATTAAAGCATTTTATTCCGTAATGTATGAATTTATTCAAATACCAAGAGTAGAGATATCTATCCGTACAGACTTTAATATCGATTTACTTACTTGCGACGAGAATAAATTTATCGGAATAAAGGAAATCGTCAAAATAAAATATAAATTTATGTAAAGTATAGAAAATAAAATTAACATAAAGTAGAAAAAAATGTTAAGTAGAAAAAAAAATTAAGTAGAAAAAAAATATTGAGTAGAAAAAAATATTAAGTGGAAAAAATATTTAATAAATAGAAAAAATAAAGAAACAGATAAAATAGAGAAAAAAAATTGATTATTTTTCTTTTCAATTTTTGAATTTTAAAATAATTGAAATTCTAATTTAATAGGTTTAAAGATTAAAAAGTAAAAAAAATTAATTTTAGCAAAATTGCTTTGAATTAAAAATCAGTTCAATTTGTAAATTTAATTGTAAATTTATTAAGTTGAAAAATACGATTAACGGTATTTATTTTTACAAAACACTGGATTTTATTTATTTTTGTTTCCTGATTTTTTTTAACTTTTATAGATTATCGAATTTAAAATAATTTAATTCTTGCAAAGAATTTTATTAAAATTTTTGAAAAGAATTGTCTTGTTTTAATAAAGATTAAAAACATTTAAAAATAAAAAAATACTTTCAAGAAATTTTTTTGAAATTGTAATGAAATCAATTGAATTCTTATAAATAATTTTATCAAAATCTTTAAAAATAATGGAATTCTTCACTTAGAATTTTATTAATATTTTTCTAAATAATTGAATTTTACTTAAAATTTTCAAAATAATTGAGTTCCTACGAAGAATTTTATTAAAAATTTTCGAAATAATTGAAATCTACTGAAGAATTTTATAACTTAACTTACAAAAATAATCCAATTCTTGCTACGAATTTTATTAAAATTTTTAAAAATAATTGAAATCTTTTGAAAAATTTTATAACGAATTAAGAAATAAATTGAATTCTTTCCTGAAATTTTATTGAAAATAATTGAATTTTTGCAAGGATTTTACTATTTAAAAAAATAATTGCGAATTGTTTCCTAAAATTTTACAAAAAATTTTCAAAAAATTGAATTTTTTCATAAAACTTATTAAAAATTGAATTCCAGCAAAGAATTTTATCATTTATAAAAATAATTGAATTCTTTTATAGACTTTATTAAAAATTTTAAAAATAATTAAATTCTTTTGTAAAATTTTATTAAAATTTTGTTGAAAATAATTCAATTTTGGAAAAAAATGTTACTATTTACAAAAATAAAAGAATTCTTTTAAAGTATTTCATCTTTAATAAATTAAATTGAAAATTTAGAAAGAAATTTAATTTTAAGAAGAATCTCATCAAATAAAACATTTCATTATTGAATTTTGTTAAAATTTGTAGAAAATAATTAAATTTCCTAAAATAATTTAATTAATTTAAGAAATTTTATTCAAATATAGAAATTAATTCAATTTTTGTAAAGATTTTATTAAAAATTTTTAAAAAATTGAATTGTTTCGAATGATTTATTTAAATTTTAGTTCAATTATTTTAGAAAATAATAGAATTTTTCGAAATATGTTATTAAAATTGTATTAAAAATTTTTTAAATTCCCATGATAAATTTTTTTTATTTATAAAAAACAATTCAATTCTTACGAAGAATTTTCTTAAATTATTTTAAAAAATAATTAAATTATTTTGAATAATTTTATATCGAATAAAGAAAAGATTGAATTCTTTCGTGAAAGTTTATTAAAAATAATTGAATTTTTGCAACGGTTTTACTCTTTAAAAAAATAATTGCGAATTGTTTTATAATATTTTATAAAAGAAATTTTCAAAAAATTATATTCTTTCATGAAATTTTTTAAAATTTGTATTAAAAAAATTGAATTTTTGCAAAGAATTTCATTTATAAAAATAATTGAATTGTTTCCAAGGATTTATTAAAAATGTTTAAAATAATTGAATTCTTCTAAGGAATTTTGTTAAAACTTGTCTAAATAATTGAATTTTATTAAAATTTTCAAAGCAATTTAATTCCACTGAAGAATTTTATAACTTATGAAAATAATTAAATTCTTTCGAGGAATTTTATTAATATTGTATTAAAAATAATTGAATTTTTGCGAACAATTTTATTACAATTTTTTTTAATTTATTAAATTATTTCTATAAAATTTTCTTGTAATTGTATTGGAAAATAACTAAATTTTCCTAAAGATTTTTATCAATATTTTTAAAAATAATTGAATTCTTTCAAGCGATTTTAGGCAATTTTTTTTAAATATTGTAATCTTTTGAGAAATTTTATTTCAATTCTTTCGAAAATAATTGAATTCCTCCAAAGAATTTTATTATTTATAAAAATAAGTGAATTCTCGACAAAAATTGTATTAATAATTAATTAATTAATTAATAATTAATTATTTAAGCGAATTTTTGAAAATTCTGAATTAGAAATCATTGAAAATTTAAAGTTTATATTTGAAAATAAAAACATTTTAAATTTGCACCAATTTGAATATTTTGAAATCAAATAAATCATATTACCTCTAAATCTTCTCTTTGAAGTTTCAAAATCTCCATCGATAGGTATAAACGCATTGGAATTGGTTTACTTTTGCCATCGCTAACTGCCACCATCCCCGTCCGCACCTTTTGTTTAAAAAATATATCCAGATTAATGAATCATCAATTTTAATCGCTAATTAAACATTTTTTGTATTCGCATAAAAAATATATTCCAAAGTTCATTTGTCTCATCTTTCATTCAATACTATTGTAATATATAAATACTAAGTAACAAATAATTTAGGATAAACTGACTTTCAATGAAAATAATTAATAATCGAAATAAATTTTTGTAATTTTCAAATAAATTATATTTTTTAATTTAAGTTTTTTTATTATATTTTTCAATTAATTTTAATAAATTGAAACTATTTAAAAATAACTTTTTTAATTATGAAAATTAAATAATAAAATAGATAAGTAATTAAAAATAAAATTCACTCTCTTTTAATTTTCAAAAAATTGAGCAATTTACCATCATTGAAATTATTTTGACGCATTTGACGTTTAATTAATTTTAATTGAATTTCCTTTATTAATATAAATTTTCTACCTTGCTTATAACAGAATGTTTAATTAACCCTTTGAGGACGAGAATTCTGTATAAATACATTTTCATAGATCAATCTTTTATCGAAAAATAAACTAATAATGGTAACTTACAAAACCAGAATAATTTAATTAAAATTATTATTACATTATTATAATCTATTATAAATTATTATAATTATTATAAATAAATAAATAAATAAATACCATTTATAACTTGCTTTAGAACAGAATCATTAATTTTTTATACTCTATTTTCCATTATAATTATTTTTCTCCTAAAAATACTATTTCATTTTCTCGTAAAATATAAAAAGAAATACCACAAAAGAATACCGCGTCTTTTTATTCGTGTTCATTGAATTAAAAATAGGTACTTTTAATAAAGGATTTATAAAATCGTTAAACATTGTGTATAACAAGTTGATGAGTGAAAAGAACAAAAGTCATATTGCTTAAGTAAACATCGATAAATTCGATTCTTTCTTATCTTCTATTTTTTTTAAATATAAAAAAATAGGCATTTAATGCAAAAAATATGAAATATAAATTAAGGGCAATTAACGGTCATAAATTAAGGTCGACGTTCGATTGAAAAAAGATTGACGCGCATGGCAACGTAGTTCAAAAAGAAATTTTTTGTTATATGACTCCAAAAAAAAGGGAAAATTGCCTACGATTCAAAAACTTAAAATCAATTTTTCAATTAAGGGAAAAGTGGCAAAAAGTCAGTTTAGCCTAAACAATTGCTTTGTTCTTTGGGAACAATTGTCAAAAAATTGACTTTTAAATTCGTGCAGATATATATGACACTAGTAATTTTCATCCGGTATAATTGTTCTGTCGATGTGGTAATAATTTTGGAACAGGCATGTCACGAACACATTCTATTCCCCGTAACTCTGTTATTGATTGCAATGATCGTGTTGAATATAATGAAAAAATTTGATATATAGGGACATAATTTTTTTTTGTCAATATTATATTCACCTTTAACTTCTGATCAATCTTCTCCTCGATCGGAGTACTCATTTTCGTTGAATTGATTCTCATAATTAATTACTGATACCACAATTCATCCATTGGCCACAAATAGCACACGCTGTCAAAATTCAAACGTAGACAATTACTCCAACATTGAAGGTGCCACATTTTTTTCTTTTCCCTCTTCTTCTTCTTCTTCTTTTTTTCTTTCCCTTTTTCTTTCTTTCTTTTCTTTTCTTTTTTTTTTTTACTATAAATCGTACGTTGAACTCACAAATGAAACAATAATTTCCGTAAAGTCTTGAAAAGAAATTCAACTGTCAATCAAATTGACATTTGAAATAATATCGATGATTCTCTACACTGTCAGTGGTATTTAATATTTATCCACATTGAAGAACCATTCTTCTTGGTCGTATATATACACGAATCCCGGGTTTTAAACACGTTCCCTTGCGTTCACGTCGGAGAATCGTCGTGAAATGAACTCAACTAAACTTCTCTAATGGAACTCCAGATAGCGTGACAATCCGACTCATGTTACGTGCGGAGTTACGTTATTTACGCGCAGGCGTAAGATCCGCGATTTGATTTGATGTTCAATCTTGGTTTAATCCTTTGAAAAGGAAGGCGGAAATATTCAAATAAAACAAGTTAATTTCCGTTAAAACGGAGGGAAAAACCTCACGAATAAGAAGGATCAATTAATAATTAATAATATTAATTAATTATTAATCCAACTAAATTCGCAAGTAAACCCAATACATTTATTAAAGTCAAAAACATTACACAAGTCGAAGTTATTCTTATGACTATTTTTGGGACTACTCTGAAGTACATTACGAAAGAACTCCAAAGTAGAACTGAATTCGTGAGGGAGCATTTAGCCCTTGGTCCATGGCAAAAATCTTTGCGCATGCCCTGTTATAGAGTTTGTAAAGTCTATGGAGTGTTCAGAATCACAACACCAACACTGCACTGCACTAATACACGTATAAACATACTCTACGTATTGAAAACATGTATCACAACAAGTGAACATAACCCTTTTTCATTCACACTAATTACACAATTATTAATTATTTACATCATATCTAGTAACAATAAATCTCTTATACTGCACTCATCATATTTAAATATAAATAACAATTACAACGATAACCAATTTGATAATATATCATAATATAATATTATTATTATATTAATACGTTACAAATATATATTTATATTCAATACCATAATATTACAACACTCAATTAGATGAAGTTTACTAATAATATCATTTTCAAATAATACATTCATATTGCATAATTAGCAACAATATAATATTATTGTCAATTGTTCATAATGTTCATATTATACAATTGATAATTAAAGTTCGTCGCATAATGAAAGTCTATGTGTACGTGACTTTTCGAAGCCTTTTCTGTGGTCACAAGTATGGTAAACACATGTTGCATTGTCCTATGGAAAAGGACACTTGAGATATTTTTTATATTCTTTCGAGGGTTTCTCGGTTTTATGACTCTAAAGAAACTAGAGATTACATTTTCTTTCGCTATTCTACTTGATTTATGACAATTCTAAGAAATGTTGATTTTCAAATACATATTCAGAATTTGGAAACTATTAAACCGTGAAGTATTATATTTTACAATAGTCAAACTTTCTTGTTTAGTCTCGTCAATAATTGTCTAAAGTCGTGAGAAAATACTAAAAATAATTAAGTTTATTAACGAAATGTTATAATTCGCGCTTCGATAACTTGTAAATCGATATATCGAAAGTTAACGAGCGAGATGGTAGTCGCTCGTAACACTCACAAAATGGAATTATTCAAAAAAAATTTCCAACACATCTGTAAAGAAAATAAATAACTAAAATTATTATTATATTATAATATTCGACATAATCTGTCCTCACGTAAAGTTTGTGTTGTTTTATTCCAATCATTTGTTTTATAGTTCGAATTGTTATGTCAAAATTTTGACAGTTAATTTGCAAATAATAAAATAAGTGGAGTAATCAGAAACTCAATAAAGAGGTACATATTACAGTTGCAATTTTTTAAAGTAATTAATTATACTACGAATTATTTATTTTTGTATTCAAATAATTGAATTCCGATATAAGAATTGTTTTAAGAAAGAATTTTAGTTAAAACTTTAGAAAATAATTATCATAATATTTATAAATATAAACAAATATTAATTTCTTAGCTTCCTTATAAGAATTAAAAGTTTTGAATAATATGATTCAAAAAAATTCATCGCAGAATTTCAATTATTTTTAATACAATTTTAAGGAAATTTCACGAAAAATGTAATTATTCTTCAAAATTTATTAAAATTCGTCGAAAGAATTTAATTATTTAAAAATTTGTTGATAAAATTCTTTGTGAGAAATTAATTTTTTCTTACAAATATTAAAAATTTTTCACGAGAAATCGAGAATTCAATTATTTAAAAAACTTTTTAATAAAATTCTTCGTAAAAATTCAATTAATTTTATAAATTTTAATATATTGCTTCACAAGAATTCAATAATTTTCAATAATAATAAAATTCTTCTAAGAAATTGAGTTATTTTCACAAATAAAGATAAATCTTTACAAGAATTCAATTATTTAAAAAAATTTTAATAAACTTCTCCTTAGATATTCATAAATAGTAAAATTCTTGTCAGGAATTCAATTTTATTTAAAAACTTTAATAAATTTCTTCTCAAAAATTCAATTATTTCTCAAAAATTTGAATAAAATTCTTCTCAAAAATTCAATTATTTTTAAAAACTTTAATCAATTTCTTCCCAAGAATTTAATTATTTTCATAAAAAATAAAATTTTTATCAGAAATTCAATTATTTTAATAAATCTCTTTCCAAGAATTCAATTATTTTAAAAAATTTTAATAAATTTCTTCCCGAGAATTCAATTATTTTGATAAATAATAAAATTTTTGTCAGGAATTCAATTATTTTTAAAAACTTTAATAAATTTCTTCCCAAGAATTCAACTACTGTCATAAATAATAAATTTCTGCCCAAGAATTCAATTATTTTCATAAATAATAAAATTTTTGTCAGGAATTCAATTATTTTTAGAAATTTAAATAAATTTCTTCCCAAGAATTCAATTTTTGTCAGGAATTCAATTATTTTAATAATGTCTTTCCAAGAATTCAATTATTTTCGTAAATAATAAAATTTTTGTCAGGAATTCAATTATTTTAATAAATAATTGAGTTTTGTAAAGGTTTCAAATTATAATCTTTGAAAGTTTGAATTTTTTTCTACTTTTAACTAAAAATTGTGAGGATTCAATTTTTTAAAAAAAGTTTAATGGAATTTTTTTGAAATTATTTATTTTCTAATATATATTTATTGAAGAATTTCCAAATAATCGATGAAATTTCGTAAAATTGAATTAAAAACAAAAGGATTAGAAAATTTTCAAAAATTTTTTTCAAAAATTAAAAATAATTAATTTAAAGAAGAATTTTAGTTAAAAATTTTTTAATAAAACATAAAGATATCGATTGCTCTGAGTCGAAGACTCGGAGTGATCGATTTCTTCATGTTTTATAACAATTTTTTTAAAAATTGTTTAATTTCAAAATAGTTTGAATTTGAATGTTTTGAAGAATTTTAATTTCTATGAAAAAATAATAATGATTAAATATTTATTTAAAAAAGAAGCAAAAGCGTGATAACCCTGTAAATTAATGAATATATACATTGTTTGCTATTTGAAATATATTATTTATATTTTAAGTCACATTTAGTGTAGAATTTTATAAAAAAAAAATATGATTCAAAAATTCTAGAAAAAAAATATTTTAATTTTGGAAGACTTGTAGTTGAAATTGTAATAAAAATTTTTTCCCATTGTTTTACATTGAAAGTATTTCGAAATTTTAAGCAAATAAAGAACAATATTTAAATATTTATTATTGTAGTTTTGCTGGTTATAAAATAAATAAAAAACTTAAATAAGGGGGATAAAATTTTAATTTTTAATTTAAAGACAAGTATTTCTAAAAAAAGAAAATTTATATTCTTTGACATTTTTTTTTACATTTTCTTTTTAAAATAAATTAGATTTATACACACATATATTTGTTGCACTAATTAACGTTTGAATAGATTTATAAATAATTGTATTTTTCACGTTATCTCAGATTTAGTAAAATTTTATCTACAAAAACTAATAAAATTCTCATATTCGATAAAATTTGACATAAATTAAAAATATTATACAAAAATAATGGTAAAAATTAATCAAAAATTAATAAATTTTCTCTAGATTTTTTTGTTTTTTGGTTTTAGTGAGAACAAGATTACCTAAATAATTGTTTTTTTTATCGTCAAAAGACTATTTTCTTTAGGAAATCATAGGCTGCGTTAATAACACCCCAGCTAATGAATGATCTCATGTAATTTAAATGAACACCTTTATAAAAGCTGGTTAAACTTCGATTTCTAGCAATGTACAATTCACGAATAGCTGTGGTGAATTTATCGAAATTACCGCCAATTTTTGTTTGCATATGAATTTTTATCACATTAAAAGGATAAAAAACTGTGCTCGTAAAACCACCAATAACGGCGCCATAAAAGAAATTTTTCAAAAGAGACTGCCTGTCACCCATTAATTCTTTCGATTTATCTCTAAGTGTGAAAAAGGTAAGATTTGAAAGTCCATTTCTATAAATAATGGGAACAAATCCACGATAACACTCATGAACACCATAATTCGTTAAAATATACCTAAAAGCGTGTGTTGTATTTTTAAATTTATTATGATAACGATAGTCTTGTAATAATGTTTGCACTCTTTCAAGTGGCATTAATATTGCTTCAGTTGCACCGGCAATATTTGCTGCTAAAATTTTTGCTAAAACCTCATTTCCCGTTAGTATACTAATTCTTTCTTTTGAACCCTCATAAACACTAAACATTATGCTCAATGAAAGAGTTTTTTGGCAGAGTGGAGGTAAAATTCCTCGATAAAGAAGACTGAAACCTTCTTGTTTCAATTGACGAATGGCATCACTCGCTGGTACACCATCCAAAATCTTGAAAGAAAATTATTTACACAAGTAAAAAAAAGAATAAACAGGAAAATGTTAAAATGTAGTCAATAGAAAAAATAATCAACCAACCTGTCTAAATATGATTTTATTTATGGGATAAGTAACTGTAATATTAATAACAGCCGATCCCCAACCGCACACGAATTCACGAAGATCATTTGAATTTGGCTGAAGAAGTGAACTAAGTTTAATTTTCTTTTTTTTTGGTAACATATCTGTTTCAATTTTCGTATTATCAGCTGCTTCCACTTTTGGAAAGGGCCATGTCTCTTCGCATCTTCTCCAATCCATATTGAATACAGATGTATTTCTAATGAGAAAAACAGAAAATTTTTTTTTTCAATTTCAATTTCAATTTTTTGAAAATTTTATAAAACAATTAACAATTCATTTTTTAAATAGTAAAGTCGTTGCAAAAATTCAATTATTTCGAATAAAATTTCACGAAATAATTCAATTTTTTTCTTAATTCGTTATAAAATGTTTCTAAAGAATTTAATTATTTTAAAATAATTTAAGAAAATTCTTCGCAAAAATTTAATTATTTTTTATAATAATAATTAATATTGTATTTTTAACCCTTAAACCGCACCCTGGGTGTGCGACACCCATATTCTAGCATTTTACTCAAATATCTCGTTTAAATTCGTAAAAATTGAACATGTGTTGATATTGGACAGTACATTTTGTACTAAACTTTATGTTTCGTGAGTGACATTAGTCTGCCAAGTGTCTTTGTGTATTTGATAACTTTATGAAGTTGACGGCGAAAAATTTCTGCTTGTCTGACACCCAGTTTTTGGTTTAAGGTAATTTCAGTAGTTTTAAAAAACTCTTTTTTAATTATTAAAATTAAATAAATCATTATGAAACCTATTTTCCTTCAAAATAGATGTACTGAGCTATATAAGATAATTTTTCCAAAAGATAATATCCTATTCCAGCTTGGAGAACACACTTAAAAGTCCCCGGGTGTCGCACACCCAGTGTGCGGTTTAAGGATGGATTCGTAAGTGTGCGGTTTAAGGGTTAATACAATTTTAATAATATATTTCGAAAAAAATCAATTATTTTCTAAAATTTTAATAAATCGTTCAAAACATTTCAATTTTTACAAAAATTTTATTAAAATTTTTTCAAAAATTGAATTATTTTCTATATTTTAATAAAATTTCTTCAATGAATTAAATTATTTTAGAAAATTGTAATAAAATTCTGCGATGAATTTAATTATTTTCTAAAAATATTAGTAAAATTCAATAATTAAATGTTTTATTTAAAGAGATTCTTCATAAAATTCAATTTCTTCCTAAATTTTCAATTAAAATTATTAAAAATGAAATTGTTTGAAAGAATAAAATTGAATTATTTTTATAAATAATAACATTCTTCGGAGGAATTCTATTATTTTTGTGAATAATAAATTTCTTCGATTGAATTCAATTACATATTCTTAAATTTTTTAATAAAGTTCTTTGCAAGAATTCAATGAATTTCAATTTGTTAATATTAAATTTGAAAATATTTAAAAAGAAAAATTATTATTTTTACTACTATTATTATCATTATTATTATTACAATTACTATTATTATTATTATTAACATTTTCATTATTACAATTCATATTTTCTCCGATCATATCTACTATTGTTTACATTTTGACAAGAGTGATTAATACAAAAAAGAATTTCTCTAAAATAAATAACACAAATTTAGGACAAAACAAGATAATTATTATATAATTCTAACCTGTACAATGTCCAATTGATAAAGATTTATTCTTCACATATTTTTAAGACGTTTCCATTTCACCAAAATTTTTTTCAACTGCCTCAAAGAACATATTTTAAATCCATTAATTATTAATTGTCACAGTTTACTTCTTTCGTTAATGTATTGAGATAAAATAGCTGATAATTTTTCAACATGATAAAACTGTGTTTTTATCCAAACAATTGATATTATTTATCTATTTATCTTTAAATTTGGATAAACAGCTGATTACTGTCACACTTTATCGGGGTCGTCTCAGGGATGGGTTGTTGAGAAATGTCAGAATTTCACGGAACCTCTGTTATTTCTACATTCTCGTATTTTCAATTTTTTCTTTCCGCAAAAAAGAGATATAATTATAAACAATATAAACGATAAATAGAGATATTTAAACAAAGATTAATATTTTAGTAATATTGTTCAATGTTAATTTGCTAAAAAGGAAGTAACTTCCTTTACACGCACTTGTGGACATGACTTTAAGTAAAAGTGCGATCACATGACCATAATATTGCAAGGAAGTTTCCATGAATGTCAGTCTGTCAGATTAATTTTTATTATTCTGAGAATTTTTCCCCATGGTTTTCGATGAAAATTTCTGAAAGATTTTAAAGTGAATGGAGTAAATAACCGGTGCTGTACTACCTTTTCCCAATGAAAAAGTGCTTTGCAACGTGTCAAAGATTTCCAATCTCAAAACATCATTGAATATTATTCCAACACATTTGACAGATTAGTGTGGAAATATAATTGACAATTATTGACAGAAGTCTGTAGAGAAAATACAAAAAAGTAAGAGGTAGGTATTTTTTTAACCTAATTATAACAAAATTCCATAATATAATAATATGTATTTTCTATTATATGACGTTATTAATGAAACTCAATTTTCAAAACAAAAATTTAATATTCCTCAACATTATTTACATTTTAATGAATTAATTGTTTTCTTTCAATTTTTAGCAATGCGTCAAATGAAAGGAAAAACGAAAGAAACCAACAAACAAAAAAAGGAGCGTAAAAAAGAATTTTTAGAAAACAAGCAACGTGTATTCACACTTGTTTTACCAACAATAGCAGCAATTTTTTGTCTAATTGCTGCATACGTTTATTTTAAAACCCGTCCAAAGGCAGTTGATTTTTGATTAATTTGTATTAATTATGCGCTCATATTTTTTAATAGCATCGCATGTATATTTTTATCATTCATTTTTAATTCAAAAACACATGCGAATATCAAATTTTTAACTTGATTTAATAATATTTTGTGCAAAAAAGAAAAAGGTCCACGTTTCTTTGGAAATTAAATGTTGATTTATCCTGAAGAGACAAAATACAATATCGTAGCATTTAGCTTGACTATATAGCTTATAAGGATATGAAAAAAATATATTTGTTACTCAAAGAGAAAATGTTTATAAATATATTCTTCGACTTTAAATGCCTTTTATAAAAAAGAGAATTAATTCTATGTAAATGATATAAAATAATCTATATATTATTATTGCAAGTATTGTGAATGGTGTATATTGGGTCCAAAGTAATAAAATATATTTATGTTTATTTATCTGTGTTATTGTTTTAAAAAAAACCGTTATTTTTTCCGCAATCGCAAATTGTAAATTTTTTATTCAAAAATCAAACTTTCCTTTGGTTTGAAAGTTTGAATCGTTTGAAGTTTAGAAATCTTTTAATGAAAAATTGTTAGTTAATTTCAAAAATACGTGTTTTTTTGTAATCTAAATAATTGTTGATATTTGTTTATAAAAATAAACCAATCAGAGACGACCACGCGTGGAGGATAGTGTGATACGTGTAGAACACTGATATACACTTGTCAGTCTTTAAAAATGGCCGCGAGAAGAAGGAAGAACGATTTCATTTTTTCTCTTTTTATTTTAGTTTTATCGTACATAAGTAATATTCAAGGTAAGAAATTGGCATTTCTAATTACTCTAATTTTCAATTATTCCAAATTTTCTATTCATTTATTCATTCTATTGTATTATTTTCAATTATTCTAAATTTGACAGCACTAAACTTTGCTGATGGTTTAAAAATGTTTTCTTAACTTATAAATCAGTTAATATTTTAAGTGTTATGATTTATTTAAATTCCATTCTATTATTAGTAGAAGAAATATATTCTTTTTTCTCTAAAACGGATATTTGTTGACAATTAAGAGACTTGTTTTCGAGACAAACATAACCTTACTTTTTCTTTATTACTTTGTGTCATTAATTATTAAAGAAAATTCATCGTTTAGAATAAATAATTTTGTTGAGAATAATAGAGTTGGAATTAATTCTATCTTCGTTAATAGTTAATTTTTTAGTATATTATCAATAATTAACGAACACAATAATTTTTTCTTTTAGGAAAGAGTACAAAATATGTGACATGTGGCTCGGTTATAAAATTAATGAATATTGATTATAAAGTGAGATTACATTCTCATGATATAAAATATGGAACTGGAAGTGGTCAACAATCAGTCACTGGCACTGAATCTAAGGACGATGCAAATTCACATTGGTTAATTAAAGGAGAAACTAAAAAACAATGTACACGAGGGTAATTCTAAACACTATTAATGTTTTTTCATTATTTTACTGATAAATGTAATTAAATTACGACTCGAACCTAAATAAACTGAAAATTTAGGTTCGAAAATTAATTTTCGAAAAATAAGGGAAATAATTTCAGGGTTGCTACGCAACCTGAAAACCTGGAAATGTCTGGGAATTCTATAAACCTTAAAAAAAACCTTAAAAAGTCAGGGAATTTTGATCAAAATCCTGGAAAATTGTTGTTTTCTAAAGTTATTTCGTTTATTCTTGAAATCTAATTTCACTTAAATATTTCAAAATTAATTCAATTTTAAAAGAATTGCGTTTACAATTTTTAAAAATAGATGAACTTCAATTTTGTAAAATTTCAATTTTAAATGAATTTAATTAAAAATATAAAAAAACTTAAATTTAAAAAAAAATTTAAAACTAAAATTCTTCTGAAATTAGTTCAATTTTTTAATATATATTTTAATTGATTATTAAAAATAATGGATTTATAGAAGAGTTTTAGTTAAAAACACTAAAACAAATAGAATTTTGAAGCAATTACAAATGATTGCACAAATTCAATTATTTTCAAATTAATTAAATTTCTTTAAGGAATAAAATTATTTTCAAAAATTTTAATGATATTCTTTGCGTAACAATTCAATTTTTTTCAAAATAATTTTAATAAAATTCTTCGCAGAAATCCAATTATATTTAAAACTTTACAAAAATCCTCGTCAAAATTTCAATTATCTTTATAAATATCAAAATTCCTCGACAAACTTCAATTTTATTCAGAAATTTTAATAAAATTCAATTATTTTCATAAATAACAATGTTAATTACAAGAATTCAATTATTTTCAAAAATTTTAATAAAATTCATTGCAACAATTATTTTCAAAAATTTTTCTCAATTCAATAATTTCTATATATCTATTTTAAAATTTCCCAAAAGGAATTTTGATAGAATTTCAATTACTTTTTAATACAATTTTAATTGAATTCCTCGAAAAATGTTATTAAAATTCGTCGAAAGAATTCAATTTTTTAAAAATTTGTTGATAACATTAAGTACAAGATTTCAATTATCTTTATAAATAATAAAATTTTTCTCCGAAATTCAATTATTTTAAAAATTTTTAATAAAATTCTTGGCAGAATTTCAATTATTTTTATAAATAATAAATTTTTTCTCCTAAATTCAATTATTTTAAATACTTTTAACAAAATTCTTGTCAGAATTTCAATTATTTTTAATATAATTTTCATTAAATTTTTCGAAAAATGCAATTATTATTATTAAATAAAATTTATTAAAATTTGTCAAGAGAATTTTTAAGTATTAAAAAATTTGTTAATGAAATTCTTTATGAAAATTCAATTTTACTTTAAAAAACATTCAATGGATTAATAAAATATTTGTTTTTATAGTTAAATAATTGAATTCTCGTAGAATTTTCTAATAAATATTGATTTAAAAATGAATTTCAAATTAAAATCTTTGAAAATTTGAACTTTTCATACTTTTAATTAAGAATTCTATAGAATTAATTTTTCTCAATAAGTTTAATGGAATTTTTTTTAATTATTTGAAGTTTTTAATTTCTACTATATTTAATTGAAGAATGTCAGAATAAACGAAATTTCGTAAAATTAAATTGCAAACAAAGGAATTTGAAAATTCACAAACAACTTTTTCAAAAATTATTAAAAAAATTGACTTAAAGAAGAATTTTAGTTGGAAATTCTAAAAACGAATAATCGTTTTATAATAATATTCTTATATTTTATTGAATTTCAAATTTTTGAATATCTTATTTTTTATAAAAAAAATAATGATTAAATATTTATTTAAAAATGAAGTTATTGATGTTTTCGAATAATTTTCGTTTAAAAAACCTTGAAAAATTCCGTTTTTTAAACCTGAAAAAGTGAGGGAATTTGAAAAGAGTAAAAGCGTGGCAACCCTGAATTTAGAATAATTTAATGGAAATTAACTCAAAATGAATTTACAGAAAACCAATAAAATGTGGAGGAACAATTCGTCTCGAGCATTTAATAACAAAAAAGAATCTTCACTCTCATCATGTTAAATCGCCTCTTAGTGGAAAGCAAGAAGTTTCAGCTTATGGAGACACGAGAGGAGACGGTGATAGTGGCGATCACTGGATGGTGATTTGTGATAACGATTTCTGGCAAAGAGACACACCAATAATGCTTCAACATGCGGATACTGATTCGTAAGAATTTCTTTTTACATAAAAATTATAGTCTTTATTCAGATACTTCGAAATAACTAAAAAAGAATGGATATTTTTATTTTCATTCCATTTCGACACATTTTTTTCAATTCTCCAGTAATCTCAATTTCTTAATTTTAATTCAGTAATTTGAATTCAGTAATTTGAATTTAGTAATTTTAATTTCTCTTTCTAATCGATGAATTTAATTTCAAAAGGTATTTATCAGTAACCGGAAGGACGTACGGTTCTCCAATTGTTGGACAAACCGAAGTTGTTGGTGAATATGCGCAATATCACGCCGAATGGCAAGCAATGGAAGGTCTTTTCATTCATCCCACTGATTTAAAATCTCATCATCATGAACACACGGAGCTTTAACTTTAAAAATAGTTTTTGAAATTTTTAGAAAAATTAATTACGTGAATTAAAAAGTGAGTTGACACTCACATAATTTTCAAATTGTGTGCTAATTAATTCTTTAAAATTTGCAACCAAAATAATTTTGTTTTTTGAATGAAAAAATCAAGTGCGAATGTTTTTATATTAAATATCATTTTTTTCTCTTGCTTAGAAAATGTATATTTATAAAAAAAATCAATAACTACGTATTAAATACTTCTAAGATTATTATATAAAAGATTTTTAATTCTCATGAGAATTCTTTATATGTACACTAGACTGATAAATGACGAATATTACATTCATAAGCGGATATATAGATAAGTAACAGATGTTCAATTGAAATATCGCTTCAAAAAAAAAAAAAACCTCAATAACTAGATGTATTTTTTAAGCGAAGATTGTAAATATTCTAATTTCAATATTTATTAAACTTTGACAAATTCCTCATAGAGAATTTCTGCGTGGATTTTTAATACCTTATTTACAAATTATTTTCAAAAGAATCATTTTATTTTTTGCATTTTTTTAAACTAATTTTCAGCTCAAATTTACACTTCCTTGAGATAACAATTATTTTGATATTTAAAATTTACTAAACTATCGAAAGGAAATAAAATATTTACAAGACCATAATGTCCGAAAATTTCTGTAAAACTCTCCTTTTTCTGAATATTGAAACTATAGATTTGTTTCCCCATGAGACATGCATATAATTTCCAACTGCCATAGGAAATTCCAATGCAAAATGTTGCGACTAATGCATCGAAGAGTGTAACCAAAAGTAAACATGATTCCTCATCGGAAAATAAAAATCGAGCCAGTGCAATAGGAAAACAAAAACTTAACAAAACATTGAAATTACTCGATTCTGGCCTAATAAAATGATTCAAATGTGCGTATAAATAGGGGCCGAGTATAAATATCGAATAGAGGCAGGAAAGCGATGAATAGAAACATAAGAGAATAAAATTTCCCATATTTTGACGTAAAACACAAGTGCCCATAAAGAAACAATGATGATCACGAAAATGATAACATTTCTCGCACAAAGGACAATGAATAGCCATTTTACGTGTGTAATTTCGACATTTTTCACAATACCAAAATTTCCTCTCTCTTTCGCTCGATATAAAGGAATTTGCTCTACGATAATCTATATTTAATATTGTACTTTGATTTAGATTTTCTGCTTTTAATGTTGAGACATTTTTTCCAATTTTCCAAGCTGTGTACCAATTTAATTGCAATTGAATGCAAATAAAGAGATAAATAAACGAGATCCCATCGCTAATGTACATTGTGACAAAATTTGAAATAATACTATAAATAAATGCAATTAATGGACAAATCTTTAAAACAATAAAATAAAATTTCCTCATTGTTTTCGTTTTTTTGAGAAATTTTTGTGCAAGGCAATATGTTTCTAATTCAGCTGCTTGTATATTTATCTCGTTTTAATTAGCTGAATATATCTGTAACAATAAAAGTTATTGTATTTACTCGCAAATATTAAGTGCGCGGTACGAGATATTCCATTTATTATTGTTATGCAAATTACAAAATTTATTATTTTCAAATATAAATTTTCTATTTTCATAATCAAAATTTAAAAAATCCACTTATTAAGTACAAAATTAATTATTACTGTTCATATTATCAAAAATTTTAATACAATTTCACGAAAGAATTCCATTATATTTTCTAAAATTTTAATAAATCCTTCTGAACAATTCAATTACTTTTTTTTAATTGTAAAATCTTTATAAAAATTAAATTATTTTCAAAACAATTTTAATTTAATTCCTCGGAAGAATTCAAATATTTGAAAAAAAAATTTAACACATTTCGAAAAAATTCAATTTTTTTCTAAAATTTAAATAAAATCTTCGAAACATTTCAATTTTTGTTATAAATAGTAAAATTGTTAGCAAGAATTCAATTAATTTTATAAATAGTAAAATTCTTTGCAAGAATTCAATTATTTTCAAAAAATAATAAAATTCAATTCCAACAAGAATTTAAAATTCTCTAAAAATAATTCAATTATTCTCAAAATATTTATTAAAAAAATTCTATATAAAAATTAAATTATTTTCAATGCAATTTTGAAATATCTTCTACAAAAAAATTGAAAGAATTCAATTATTTTCAAAAAATAATAAAATTCTTGTAATGAATTCAATTATTTTGAATATATACTAAATTTTAACAAAATTCTTTAAAGAAATTCAATTATTTTCGAAACAACTTTAATTGAATTTCTCGAAAAAAATTTCATTATTTTCAACTATTTCTATAAAATTATTTATAACAATTTAATTATTTCTTAAAAATTTAATAAATTCTTCGTGGACATTTCAATTATTTTTGTAAATAGTAAAATTATTCGCAAGAATTCAATTATTTTTATAAATAGTAAAATCCTTTGGAGAAATTTAATTCTCTTCAAAACAATTTTAATTGAATTCCTCGGGAGAATTTAAATGTTCAAATATTATCATGAAATTAATTTATTTTCTACAATTTTTATAAATTCTTCGTGGACAATTCAATTATTTTTATAAATAGTACAATTCTTCACAAGAATTCATTTATTTTCAATACAATTTTAATAAAATTCTTCTTCATAAAATTCAATTGCTTTCAAAATTTTCAATTAAAATTATTAAAGAAACTCCATCAGTTTAAAAAAAATTCAAAGAAATTCTTCAAAAGAATTTAATTAGGATTTTTAAATATTTTATTAAAATTCTTTGCGAGAATTCAGTTATTTTCCTAAATAATAAAATTATTTGAAGGAATTTTATTATCTATTATCAAATTTTTTGATAAATTTGCAACAATTCGATTTTCAATACATTAATTTTAAAATTGAAAATAAAAGAAAAATTATAAAAAAGTTAAGAAACAAAAAAGCAAACAACAACTGACTTCAAACTTCGAACAGATTATTATTATTAATTAATTTTCCAACAATTGATTATGCAATTTTATTTTTTTAGTAATGAAAATAAATATCCTAACCTATAAAATCAGTTCTCGTGATTTTATACCTTTATTATTTATAGTTTATATAATATGGACTTACATATAAAGGCTCGGACCAGATAAATGGTTTGAAACAATGTAAATTCATTGAGAATCATTTTAATATAAAGGTATAAAATAAATAACGTTAATAACTTTCAGTTTCATTGTTGTTGTTGTTGTTGTTGTTATTATACCAGTGAATTTCTGGATCGCTGCGGTCCTTTTAAAAACTCAATTTTTTAAATTTCGCGCCACATACGAACGTAAGTTACGTTACGATCAAATATCTTTTTTCTGGATTTGAGTTTCCGTACCCTGTGTATACTTCTGCAAAAGTGACGTTTACGACGTGTAATTTTAAGAATCATGATTTTTTAGAGATTTTTTAAAGAGTTTTGAGAGAGAAAAGTTTTTGAAAATTCATAGAACTGTGTAAGAAAAGTGTTTAATTTTCATTTTACATAAAATGTGGGCGGATTCTATTTTAATCGTATTTATTAGTGTGTGTACAGCCCTTTTGGGTGAAGGTAAATTTATTTTCTCTAATCTTAAAAAAATGCAATCTTTATTTGTAGATCTAATTCCCAAATCTAATAATTAAAAAATTACATTTTTCAGGTTTGACATGGCTAATGGTGTACAGAACAGAAAAGTATCAAAAATTGAAGCAGGAGGTTGAAAAACAGAGCAAAAAGTGTAGGTTATTTTTGCTGTTTGTTTTGCTATTAGATTTGTTAATGATAATTAAAATTTTTTAAATAATGTAGTTATTTAGTAGTAAATTGAATTTTCTTGTAGTTTGAAAAAAAATATATTTTTCTTTATTTCGTTACAGTGGAGAAGAGAAAAGAAGTACATGGCGATACATTGGATAAACAACAGAAGAAGAAAATTGAACGCGAGGAGGAGAGATTAAAAAATAATAACAGAGATTTGTCACTTGTGAAAATGAAATCAATGTTCGCGATTGGTTTTGCATTTACTGCCCTTTTAAGTATGTTTAATAGCATTTTTGATGGACGAATTGTCGCAAGGTTACCTTTCGTTCCAATAAGTTGGATTCAAGGACTCTCCCACAGAAATCTGCCTGGGAACGATTACACTGAATGTTCTTTTATATTCTTATACATTCTTTGTACAATGAGCATAAGACAGGTAAAATATTTTTAATTGTTACATTTTTACTGTTTATTACTTTACTAGTAAATGATACGCACGCGGAACGCGGTATTCCATTTCTTTTTATTTAAATTTTGTAGATTTAAAAATTTTATATTTTCAAGAATAAACATCAATTTTTGAATGATTACAGATTCAAAATTTAAGGGGATGTCAGAGTCGATTGAATTTTTACATTGAGCTTCAATGGAAAAATCGCATCGACTTTGACACTGCCTTAAAAAATTCACTTATCAAGTACATAATATTAAATATTCTTGTTTATTATTATTCAAAAATTTCTCATAACATTCGTCGCAAGAATTTCATTTTTCTCATAAATAATATTTTTTTAAAGCAATTGAATTATTTTCAATACAAGTTTAATAAAATTTCTCGAAATAATTCAATTATTGAAAAAAATTTGATAAACTTCTTGAAATGAATTCAGTTATTTTCAAATTTTTTAATAAATACTTTACAAGAATTTAATAATTTTCAGTACATCGACAATTTAATTATTTCTGAAAATAATTGAATTCTTAAATAGAATTTTATTAAAACTTTTTTAAATAATTAAATCCCTGCGAAAAATTTATTATTTCTACAAATAATTGAATTTTTACAAAATTTAAAAAAAAATAAGTGAATTTTTGAGAAGAATTTTATTAAAATTATATTATTTAAAATAATTGAATTCTTACGAAGAATTTATAAATAATTTAATTTTTCCTGGAATTCAATTATAATTGAATTTAAAATAATTGAATTCAATGATTTTCAGTACATTAATTTAAAAATTTTAAACATTTAAAAAGAAAAATTATTTTTATCATTTTATTACTTTTATTACTTTTTACTGTATGTTAAGTGCTGAAATCATATTTTGTTCGATTTATATTCAATGATATAATTTGTTTTTGTAAAGTAAAGTTTTTTGTCATCTATAATTTTTATCGAAAATTCATATAAAAGAATAATTTTTTTTTCCTTACAGAATATTCAAAAAATGTTGGGTTTCGCACCTTCACGAACAGCGAGTAAACTCAGCGGTGGAATTTTTGGACCTCCGCCACAACAATTTAAATAATTCCAACATTCTTTTTTAATTCAAACTCATTCTTGCTCATGTACCTTGAAAATTATTTAATTAGAGACAATTATGTAAATATATTTCCACAAAGCCTGAAGACTGTTAATTATTGTTTAACAAAAAGGAAACCAAGGCATTTAATGTTCATTTTTCTTATAATGAGATATAAAGTTCAAAATAATTAACATGATTTTTGTCATTTCTCCCAAATCATTTTTTTTGCATTTAGAAAAAATTTACATTTTGCAATTCTTTCGCTTCATACTTTAAAAAAAATTCAATAATAATGTTTTCATAATTTTTAATTAAATAACAATATTTACATTAAAAAAAATTAATTTGTAAAAACAGAAAAAAAATACATAGAAATGAGTACTATTTCATTGAAATATTAATCTATTGCATTGATTTTACACAACATTTCTCTCTCTCATCGGTTCTAGTGTAATGAATCTTTCGAAGGACAAACGAGTTAAATCGATTGTAGTGTATTCTGAATCGAGAATTAATTCGGCAATTGCTCGGCCAACAGCTGGCGATTTTTGAATTCCATGACCACTGAATCCAGTTGCAAAGTAAAAATTCGGATAATAGGGATGAAGACCAACCACTCCGTTCTGATCGAAATGATTGTATTCATAAAATCCGGCCCACGAGGATTTTACCTAAAAAATTATTTAAGTAACATAAAAAATTTGCAATGATAATAAATTTTTAATTTTTGAATTATTTTTTCTGAGAAAAAAATAATTTTTCCTAAGAATTAGCACACCTTTAAATTATCGAATCCTTTCACTCGTTTAGCAAGAATTGGCCACACATGATCATTGAAAAATTCATGATCAACTTCAAGATCATCAACGTTTGGTTCCTCGTGCTCTTCACTTGGACATCGGCCACAAATGTAATTTCCTCCTAAACCTTCTCGCCTAAAATGTGGGTAAGTAAACATTTTGATTCTCGTATATTGCAAGAAAAAGTAAATAAAAATCCCTCAGAATAAATTTTTACCTGAAATATGTTCCAGATGGATCGATTGTCATTGGAAGATTAATTACTGGACCGTCAGGACTATGGAAACAGTAGACAAATCTCTTTCTATAAAAAAAGAAAACAAACGTTTCGAAAATAATCAAACTTTGACAGAGTAACTAATTTTATTTTTAAGGGGACCCGCACCTGAATTTTCAACTATCTAAGAACATAGTTCAAAACAATTTTCTTGTATTTTTTAACACTATTTTCAATCAAAAGTCAAATGCAAAAGAAAAAAATTAGTTGCTTTCTTTTTCTAATATTATTTTTAGTAAAAAATTGATAAAAAAAAACAAGAATTTTTTAAAGATTTTTCCTGAAATTTTGATACTGTAACTTTTGATAAAATTAATATCTATAAAAATAATCGTTGTATTCCGGTTTAAAGTTAGTTGCTGTTTGCTTTTTTGTTTCCTAACTTTTGAAATAATTTTCCTTTTTAAATGTTTTATATTTTTAAATTAATGTACTGAAAATCATTGAATTCTTTATAAAAAAAATTGAAAATAATTGAATTCATTTTAAGAATTTTATCAACATTTTTTTCAATAATTGAATTCTTTCGAGAAAATGTAATTAAAATTGTAGGTATTGAAAATAATTTAATTCATGGCAAGATTTTTATTAAAATTCTTTAAAATAATTGAATTTTTTTGAAGAATTTATTTCAATTTTCTTAAAAATAATGCAGTTTTTAATAATAAAATTCTTTTTAGGATTTCACTTATTTTCAATACAATTTTAATTGATTTCTTCAAAAATTACAATTATTTTTTAAAATCTCCAAAAATTTCAATTACTTTAAAAAATAATTGAATTTTTCACAGAAGTTCAATTATTTAAAAAAATTTTAATAAAATTCAATTCACGAATTCAATTATTTTCATAAATAATGAAATTTTCGCTGGAATTCAATTATTTTAAAAAACAATTGTAATTGAATTCCAGGGAAAATTAAATTATTTTTTAAACATTTTTTTTTAATTCTTCGATAGAATTCAATAATATCAATAAGTAGTAAATTTTTCACACGAATTCACTTATTTTAAATACAATAATTTTAAATAAAATTCTTCTCAAAAATTCACTTATTTTTAAAATATTGCAAAAATTCAATTATTTGTAGAAATAATACATTTTTTCGCAGGGATTCAATTATTTAAAATAGTTTTAATAAAATTCTATTCAAGAATTCAATTATTTCTAGAAACAATTAAATTGTCGATGTACTGATGTAATTATTGAATTCTTGTAAAGTATTTATTAAAAAATTTACAAACAATTTTATTAAAAACTTTTGAGAATAATTGAATTGTTTAGAAAAATTTTATTACAATTTTTAAAAATAATTTAACCTGTTAGAGAAATTTTATTAAAATTATCTTCAATGTAATTAAATTTTTTCCTAGAAATTTTATAAAAATTGTATTGAAAATAATTGAAATTCTCAGAAGAATATTTTCAAAAAATAATTGAATTCTTGACAAGATCATACAATTTATAAAAATAATTGAATTGTTTCGAAGAATTTTATCACAATTTCTGAGAATAATTGAATTTAAATAATATTTTTAAAAATAATTGTATTCTTTCGAGAAATGTTATTAAAATTGTATAAAAATAATTAAATTCCTTCGAAACATTTTATTATTTACGAAAATAATTAAATTCCTTTAAAGAATTTTATTATTTAAGAAAATATTTTCATTCCTGCGAAGAATTTTCTTATTTATATGAACATAATTGAATTCTTGTGGAAGATTTTACAATTCATAAAAATAATTTAATTGTTTCGAAGAATTTTATCTGAATTTTTGAAAATAGTTGAATTTTTTGAAGGAATTTTACTAAATATTTAAAAAAAAATTATTTTTTTAAAAATTTTTTTATCAAAATTGTTGAAAATAATTGAATTTATATTAAAATTCTTGAAAAAGTAATCGAATTTAATTAATATTTTTAAAAATAATTGTATTCTTTCGATAAATTTCATTAAAATTGTATTGAATATAATTGAATTGTTCTAAAGAATTTTATTATTTATGATATTATTATTCTATTATTTATGAAATTCTTGTGAAAAATTTTATTAAAACTGTTGAATACCTAATAATAAATAAGAATATTTCATATTCTGTACTTAATAAGTGAATTCTTTAAATTTTGAATCTGTAACCATTCAAAAAGTTTTTAATTTTTCAATTATTTACAAAAAATGCTTCTTTTTCCACAAATTTCAATATTTTTTTTATGGTTCTTGTTTCATTGTGTTTCTTACACTCTCTTTTACATTTAAGGGTATGGTTTTTATAACATTTTAATTTTCTCAAAAGTTACAGTGTTTTTAATTTACTAATTTAGTCATTTTAATTTACTAAAAAATGCTTCTTCTTCCACAAATTTTAATATTTTTTTTATGGTTCTTGTTTTAATGAGTTTCTTAAACTCACTTTTACATTTAAGGGTATGGGTTTTATGAAATTTTAATTATATCAAAAGTTACAGTGTTTTTAATTATCTTTTGATTCAGTTTAAATTCAGGTGCGGGTCCCCTTAACTATTTTAATTTTTCTACAGTTAGAGGGAACAGAGAAAAAGTCAGAATTCTATCTGAAAATCAAGGAAAATCGAAATCGAATTTTTGTGGCAAATTGTTCAATTTAAAGATTGTTAAAAATTACCTTGGTTCCACCGGTAAAGGAATGGATAAGACACCTTTACCAGTTCCGATTCTCGCTAATCTAGCAACTTCTCCACTATTTGGACCAGCTGCAATCACGCACTGAGAATATTGAATTGACCTCTGTTTACCATCAGAAGTTTGAATCTTCAAAAACAAAAGGTAAAAGGTAAATTAAAAATTCCAATTTAAAAACAATATTATACAATGAAAATTGGAAATTTGAAAATAATTTTCGCACAAAAAGCGAGACTATTAAGTAAAATTCACTTACGACCACACTTTGAGCCAATTCGTCAGATGTTTCTTTTGGATCAGCGAATTGAACGTTAGATAATTTATTAAATAGAAAACCAACTACTTCACCCTCGACATAATAGATCTCTTGACTGAGACACTTTCTTTTGAGTGCAAACAAAAAACTCCATGGATCGAACCAGCCTTCTTTTTCAATTCCAAGACAACCCAGAGCAATGCCATCAGTATTCATCCATGGGAATTTCTCCTTTAATTTCTCCGGTTTAAGAAGAATATTCTTTGCGCCCAATTCACGTTGTAATTTTGCATTCTCTATCATGTCTTCAGCACCCTTTTCCGAGGCTAAAAATAAATAGCCATATGGACGATATTGTATGTCAACTGGTGGCTCGCCAACAACTGACAAATTTTCATTTATATTGCGAATAAATTCAGCGCCAAAAAGGGACATTTCAATATTCTCCTCAAGGGAAAATTGCTGTCGAATTCCTCCCAATGACAGGACAGTCGATGCCTTTGAATACTGTAAAATAGAGAAAGGACAAATTAATATCATTTATCAGAGTTGCCGTAAAAATTTAATATTAGTTTTCCCTTTTTGACTTTTTCCTAGAGAAAAATATTGAATTAGGATTTTCAAAAAATTCAAATTCAAACCTTTTTTTAAATTTAAGAACTTATAAAAGAATATTATTATAAAACGTGAAGAAATCGATCACTCCGAGTCTTTGACTCGGAGTGATCGTCTTCTTCATGTTTTGTAATAATATAAATTACCATAAAATTTTTCAACAAAAAATTTAATTATTTACAAAAATCCTAATAAAATCCTTTGCAAGAATTTAATTATTTTTACAAGTAGTAAAATTTATTTTCTATATTTCATAATAATAATAAAGATGGACCGAGTGATAAAATCTTTATTTTAAATTATAAGAATATTGTTCCTGTAACTTCTTTAAAATTATTTTCGTCACTTCAATTCAATTATCATTTTCTACGATTTCTAACTAAAATTCTTGTTTAAACCAATTATTTTTAATAAATTTTGAAAAAGTTCTTTGAGGATTTTCAAATCCATTTTTTTACAATACAATTTTAAGAAATTTCGATGATTCGTAAATTCTTTAATTAAATATATCTATTAGAAAATAAAAACTTTAAATAATTTCAACAAAAAAATTCGCAAATTAAAGATTCTTAAAAAAAAATTAATTCTACACAGAATTGTTAGTTAAGAATATGAAAAATTCAAATTTTGAAAGATTTTAATCTGAAACCTGTTCAAAATTCAATTATTTCTAAAAATTCAAGCTGTAATGCTTTTAATATTCAATTATTATATCTAACATTTTAACTGAAATTCATTTTTGAATCAATTTTTATTACAAAATTCTACGAGAATTCAATTATATAGATACAAAAAAGTAATTTAATGAATAATTGAATGTTTTTTAAAATTGTACTCTCCTAAAGAATTTTATCAATAAATTTTTAAATAATTAAATTCTTTTGACGAATTTTAACCAAGTTTTTAAGAATAATTGCATTTTTCGAGGAATTCGATTAAAATGGTATCAAAAATAATTAAAATCATGCGATGAGTTTTATTATATGTATGAAAATAATAAAATTCCTGAGAACAGTTTTATTATTTATAAAAATAATTAAATTATTGCGAAGAAATTTATAACAAAATTTGTAAATAATCGAAATTCTGGGAAATTTGTATTATTTATGAAAATAATTGAATTCTTCCAACGAATTTTATTCAAGTTCATAAAAATAACTGAATTTCTGTGAAGAATTTTATTATTTATATAAATAATTGAATTCTTGCAACGAATTTTATTCAAGTTTATAAAAATAAATAAATTTCGGTGAAGAATTTTATTATTTATAAAAATAATTGAATTCTTGAAAAGAACTTTGTTAAATTTTTTTTAATTATTTGAATTCTTGCTAAGAATTTTATAAAAATCTTTTAAAATAATTTATACTTTTCGATAAATGTTATGAAATTTTGTATTTTAAATAATTGAATTCGAATTTCGAAATTTATTAAAAATTTTGTACCTAAATAATTGCATTCCTGTGAAATTTTGCCAAAAATTTTATTAAAATTTTCAAAAAATAATTGAATTTCGAAGAAGAATTTTATTATTTATAAAGATAATTGTAATTTTGACGAGAATTTTTAAAAAATTAATGAAAATAATTGAATTCTTTTGGAAAATTATAATGCTTTTAATATTTAAATACTAGATATCTCAAATTTTTTACTGAAATTCATTTTTAAATCAATTTTTATTAGAAAATTCTACGAGAATTCAATTATTTAAATACAAAAATAAAAAATTTATTGAATAAGTGAATGTTTCTTAAAATTCAATTCTCATAAAGAATTTTATCTACAAATTTTTAAATAATTGAATTCTTTTGACGAATTTTAATAAAATGTTCAAAAATAATTATACATTTTTCGAGGAATCCGATTAAAATTGTATTAAAACTAATTGAATTGTGAATTTCGAAAAGGGCTCAACTCCGAAATTCACAATTTAATTGAATTTCTATAATTTATGAAAATAATTGAATTATTGCGAAGAAATTTATTTAAAAAATTGTAAATAATTGAATTCCTGTGAAATTTTTATTATTTATAAAAATTATTAAATGTTGGCGTTGAATTTTATTAACATTTTTTTTTTTAATAATTGAATTCTTTTGGAAAATTATATTAAAATACTAGATTCTCGAAATCATTAAATTGAGGAAAACTTTTGAAAATAATTGAAATTTTGCCAAGAATTTTATTAAAATCCTTGAAAATAATTGAATTTTGGAGAAAATTGCTAATTAAATTCATTGAAAGTTGAAATTTTATAAAATTTAAAATTAAAACTTTTTAAAGTTCATCTATTTATGAAAATTGAAAACGCAACTCTTTTAAAATTCAATTAATTTTGAAATATTTAAGTAAAATTTATTATGTATTCATTAATTAATTTCAAAGTAATAATTTTATGATAGTTGTTGAAGAATTACGTTATTTAAAAAGAAATTATTGTCAGAAATAGAAAAAATTGAAGGTTTTGTATCAGAATTTGTGTCAATTTCACAGTTAATGAGGCAAACCAAAAAAAAAATACACAAAAATCCAGAATTTTCTTATTTAATTTTTTCTAGTAATTTTAATAAAAATCCCTGACTAATTCTACTTTCCCTGACTTTTTCCTGAATTCCCTGACCTGTGTCAACCTTATTTAGATTTCTAGTGTTTTTCTTTTATTTGACCTTTCTATTGTTATTAATTATAGTATTATAGTTTTATTATTTTTATCTATTTTGTTTATTTTATTTATTATTTTTATTTAATTTCATTTATTAATTTAGTTAATTTTATTTTATTAATTTAGTTCATTTTCATCCTACCGTCAGGTCTTTCTCGACAATAACAATTTTCAGTCCTTCGCCAGCTCTTTTCTTGAGAAAATGCGCAATCGAAGAGCCCATAGCGGCGCCTCCGATTATTAAGATATCACACTCAATTGGACAATCGAAAGGATTGTCATCCTTTGTCCAAGTCATTTTTCGATCATGAAAACGAGAATGCTCTGGTTTCATGGTAAACCATCGATTCTTAAAATTAACTATATCCCTTTTTAAAATTCTAAATGTTTTATCAATTGGATGCTCAGGTTCGTCTAATTTAATTTCACTTGGCGCTTTTATTGGTTCAATTTTTGACTCGCCTCTCCTTTTTACAGTCTAAAAGAAAATATTTTCGATTAAATTCAATTTTACTTACTATTAAATAATTTAAAAAATATGAAAATACCCTGAAAATGATAAACATAAAAAATATCAATTGAAATGTTAGAAAAAATGTTTTATGACAATTTATTAATTACTTTGTATTTAGATAAATAACCAATTTGTTATATTTTTTAGACAAAGAAGAATAAATATAAAATTTGAAAGAGAAATCAATAAATTTCCCCTATTTATGTATTCATCTCGAAACTTTAGGGGCAAATTTGGAAATGGGACGAGACATATAAATCTTATGCACTTATCATTTGCAAGGTTGCACCTTATCAAGATAATAAAGAAAAACAAATTGTCTGTTGGAAAATTTGATACAATTTTTTAACTCCAACTGTTATCACTAACAAAGTAAATCATTTGTAAACATTTCGTTTTTTTTTAATTAATGAAAATTTTCTTTTCTTTGTATGAATGGGAAAATTTTCAAAAAGAGAAATAAAAATTATTTGCTAACAATTATTTAATTTAGCAATCGTTTTTTTCTGTTTATAAAAATTAATAAGAAAAAAATTTTTTGGTTATGCGAATAAAAAGAAATACTAACCTTCGATGAATAAAATGCATTTGACAGTCTCAGAGGTACAGAATCTTGGAGTCTGTTTATAAAAATTGTGCTCTTTACAAATCTAGGAATCATTCTTACACCTTAATACTTCTAGAGATTGTTTTCAAATGAATAACAATTACAGTATATCAGTTTTGAAGCGGTTCATATTATTATCAAAAAAATAACTCTCCGGGAGTAGGAGCGACACAATAATCACGTGGTCTCTTTGACACAACAGAAAGACCTAACCTAACTTTACGCATATCTTTTTGTGAACAAAAAAAAAACATTTATTGTTGATTGGCTCAAGATTTTATTACTGCCAACATAAGGTAATAATCTCGACTGGTTTTCTGTACAATTAATATTAATTCAAGTTCATTTTTTCTTGCAAGAAAGGGAGGAGAATCTTTTTTTTGCAACGAGTAAAAGATTTAGTTTCACAGAAATACCGAAATAGTCGAAATTGAAAGTTGTAGATTCGTTTATTTTTTTTTCTAATTGTTGTGACAGTGGGAAAGTTTCGTTCATTATTGGCGGTAAAGTCAAATGTTTTATGATATGACAGTAAAGAATGTGACATTCTTGTGAAAATAGACAATTCCCTGGTAGTGTAAAAACATCTGATCTCTGTCAAGTGTAACATTAATTAAGTTAAACTATTCAAAAGAGAATTACATGATAATACGATGTTTTTGAATATAATTTTCATGATTCGTGACGTTTGCATATATGTAGCTATTAAAAAGAGCGAACGTGCTGCTAACCATAGCAACAAAAATCATTTCATATAGCAAATGTCATTTTAAGTAGTTTACATCTTCTCCTTGTTTTTTGTGAGTTGGCACATCATCGTTTAGTGTCTACGAATAATTGAAACGCTCTCTTAATGTGGAAAGGAGAAGAACTTGTGGCTAAACAAAGGACGTGCCTATATAGGAGTGGTTTGAGGTTTGGAGAAGATTGCCAGAACGCAGAAAGAAAAGGACAGTTTAAATACTGAGGGAGAAAGAGTGTCTGTGTGTGTCTCGAAAGCTTTTATCTTTATTATGCGTTATTGAGTGGATTTGTCAAGAAAACCAGAAATGGCTGCCAACGAGCATCAGCAAAAGGTATGTATGTGTGATTATAATTGCCGCATTGAATATTTCATTCTAATATGAATGAGAAATCTACGTGGGCAAATTTTGTGTTTAGAAAATAATGTAACGAAGCTCGACAGTCATTACGATCCAAGTCAGCAATATGTCAGAAAATTCAACAATGTCGAAAAAACATGATATTTTTTGAATAAAAAATATGTCGGATTTCATTTTTCTGAATCATTGAAAGTGAATGACAATTTGGAAATATTGATGAATATTGTTCTCACTTTTGTTTTTTATTATAGTGGGATTTTTATTTTTTTAATTTATTTTAAAAGGTAAACGAATAATGACAGATCATTTCTCTCTCGGCTAATACTAGTAGTCTTTTCGATATTTATTTACATCTGGAATAACATCTGTCAAAGTGACAGTTTTGACTTGAGTTTGTATAACTAAATAATTGTAATTATTCACTTAATGACAAATCAATGATTTAGGTCATCTTTTTATAAACAGGTGGTTGAGTTAGATATTTTTTTTATATTTGAAAGAAAAAAAAATTCTTTTTCCTTCTTTAGAAAATCATTATTCTTGTTATCAGTTATTGGTTACAGAAATTTCATTATGATTTTCCCTTTTCATATTCTCGAGAGGCTAGAGAGTGTTGTTTTTTTTTAACTTAAATATTTTCTTAAAAATGAGAAATTAATTTTTTTTTTTTGTTTAAATAGACTTTCACTGAAATGAAATAGGAAATTAATTGAAATTCGAAAGAATCGGAGCAAAGTGACGAAAATGTGAATGAAAATTCGTGTCCTTGCTTTCTGGACGTGTTTGTACAGGATGTTAATATCATTATATTTATAAACGTCACTGATAGTGGGGACTAATATATTTTATAAATCATTGGAACATTGACATTTCTTGTTGTACAAAATGTTACAATCTTATGCGTATATATATGATTTGTTAACTAAAGTATGTAATAAGACTAAAAATAGAATATCACTGGAACAATACATTCATGCACTAGTAACTACTTCAAAGTTAATTGTCCTCATATTGTGAAAGGTTTCAGTCACATACCATCGGTGTAAAAAAATAAATTTCATTCAATTATAATATAGTTAGTTAATAAGAAGAAAAAAGTTTGTCGACGGACATTTCGTTTTCTCGAAGAATTTCCTTTTACATTGTATAAAGTGGAAGATCTTTAAACATATGGTACATTTTATAAATTTCATACATTTTATATAATTTATAAATTTTATACATTTGATACATTTGATAAATAATTTCCGCAATTCTTTTTCACTTTTCAGAAGAGAAAATTAAATTTCCATGTCAAGCATATTGTTTAAATTCATCTATTTCATCAAATAGAAAGTTAAAAATATAATTCACACAAATAAAAGATTATTATGAAATATAACTTTTCTGTGAGTAAATTAACATTTTAGTATTTGCATTTCATGTGCATATTTTATATTCATAAACACTTACACCAAACAACTTTACATTTACATTCGAAAGTAATATAACTACTGTAATCGGAGAGTTAATAATACTAATAATGTTTATGAACATTATCAAAAAAAAAGAAGACTTTTTTGTTTTTCAATTTTATATCATTTTTCCTGATAGAAAAAAATTGTAAAATATTTTTTTTTTTTGAAGGAAAAAAATTTAGATAGTTTTAAAAAAAGTTTGAATTAAAAGAAAAAGACTTATATTGAACATTTGAATGATTCGAATTGATGATTTTGCAGTTTCTAGATTTTTTCCAATTCCTTCTCTTGGTGTTCGCAGAGTTTTCATAAATACAATTGACTTTAAAAAATAATATTACTAATAAAAATTGTATATATAGTATATAAATGTATATAATATATATACTTTATGTAACTTTATATAGCAATTATGCAATATTGTTTAGTTGAATGTGAAACTAAATAGAATACTAGGAAAAGAAGTGAAGATAAATCGTAATTCAATCGTCCGTCAACTGAATGTGATAAAAAGATCGTTAAACAGTTCAATAGTAGATTCTTGATTGGAAATAAAAATTAATCACGAAATATATTTTACCGATATTGAAGGGAAAAGAAAATAATTTTGTCTTCGGAAGAAACTTTCTCTTTCCTTTTTTTTTCTTTTTTGTTTCTCCTTACCTTTTTTGTTTCTTTTTCCATTCTTGTTTATTTTTTCCCTTTATTTCCTTTTTTTTCTTTTTTGTTTCTTTTTTTCCTTTGATTTCTTTTTTTCATTTTCTGTTTCCTTTTTTTCTGTTTTTCTTTTTTTATTGTTTTCTCTGTTTTATTTTTTCAAAAACAAAAACTGAATCGAAAAAGCGTGAAAGTAATTGATAAACTATTTGTTTTGTTAATAGGAACAACAGGAGTCACGAGAACCTGCTCATCATGCAAGAAGACCGATGAATGCATTTCTAATTTTTTGTAAACGACATCGCGGCTCGGTTCGTACAGGTTTTCCGCATTTGGAAAATCGAGCTGTGACTCGAGTACTCGGCGAATGGTGGGCCACACTTAATCCTGATCAGAAACGTTCCTATACAAATTTGGCTCAAGAGGTAAATGATTAATTGAAAAATTAATACAAAAAATTTAATTAATATAAACAATAGAATCAAATTTATATATTAATAATCGTTGCGAATTTTTGTTGCCTGTTCGCAGTTTGAAGTCAGATGTTTTTGTTTGTTTTTCTGTTTCATATTTTTTTAATAATTTTTCCTGTTAAATGTTTTTAACTTTTAAAATTAATGAAATGCTACTTCAATGCTTTGAGAATTGAAAAATAGCAAAAATTAATTAAATAAAATAATTATTTTGGATTAAAAATTATAATTTTTGCAAATTTTATCAAAATCTTTGATAATAATTGAATTCTTTTAAAGGATTTTTATTAAAATTTTTATTAAAATTAAATGCTATAAAAAATTTTTATTGAAATTGTAAACAAAAACAAGTGAATTCCTCCAAAGAATTTTATTGTTCATGAAAATAATTAAATTCTTGCGACGAATGTTATGAAAAACTTTTGAAAATAATTGAATTGTTGGGACGAATTCTATTTGAAAATTTTAAAAATAGTTTAATTGTTTCGAAGAATTTTATTACAATTTTTTGAGACAATTGAACTCGAGAAATTTAATTAAAAATGTATTGAAAATAATTAAATTCTAATAAACAAATTTTTAAAAAAATATTTAAAAATAATTGCTTTCTTTTAAGAAATTTTATTAAAATTGAATTGGAAATAATTGAAAATTATTTCGAAGAATACTATTGAAGTTTTTAACAACAATAATAGAATTCTATCGAAGATTTTTATTAATTTTTTGATTATAAAAGATTTTGTTAATAATTGTAATTAATAATTTTGTTAAAATTATTCATAGAAAATTATATTCTTTTGAACAATTTTTTTTAGAGTTTTTGCAAATAATTAAATTATTTTTAAGGATTGCTTCAAATTTTTTTAGTCTAATGTCATTTTTTTAAACAACTTTAATTAAAATTTTGAAGGTAATTGAATTTTATCAAGAATTCAATTATTTTCAATAATTGTAATAAAATTCTTTGCAAAATGTCAATTTATAAATAATAAAAATCTTCGTAAAGAATACAATTATTTTTATATAAATAATAAAATACTTTTTAGGATTTCACTTATTTTCAATACAATTTTAATTGACCTCTTCGAAAATCACAATTATTTTTAAAAATAATTTAATTTTTCACAGAAGTTCAATTATTTAAAAAACTTTTAATAAAATTCAATTCACAAATTTTAATTATTTTCATAAATAATGAAATTTTTTCTGGAATTCAATTATTTTAAAAAAAACAATTTTAATTGAATTCCAGGGAAAATTAAATTATTTTTTAAACTTTTTTTTTAATTCTTTGAAAAAATTCAATAATATCAATAGATAGTAAATTTTTCACAGGAATTCACTTATTTTAAATGCAATAATTTTAATAAAATTCTTCTCAAAAATTCACTTATTTTTTTAAATTTTGCAAAAATTCAATTATTTGTAGAAATAATAAATTTTTTCGCAGGGATTCAATTATTTAAAATAGTTTTAATAAAATTCTATTCAAGAGTATGTAGAGGTACTGATGTAATCATTGAATTCTTGTAAAGTATTTAAAAAAAATTTACAAAGAATTTTATTAAAAACTTTTGAGAATAATTGAATTATTTAGAAAAATTTTATTACAATTTTTAAAAATAATTTAACCTGTTAGAGAAATTTTATTAAAATTATCTTGAATGTAATTTAATTTTTTCCTAGAAATTTTATTTAAATTGTATTGAAAATAATTGAAATTCTCAGAAGAATATTATTATTTACAAAAATAATTGAATTCTTGACAAGAATTTTACAATTTATAAAAATAATTGAATTGTTTCGAAGAGTTTTTTATCAGAATTGTTGAAAATAATTAAATTTTTATTAAAACTCTAAAAAAAATTGAATTTAAATAATATTTTTAAAAATAATTGAATTGTTTCAAGAAATTTAATTAAAAATGTATTGAAAATAATTAAATTCTAATAAGTTAACAAATAACAAAAAATATTTTGAAATAATTGCATTCTTTTAAGAAATTTTATTAAAATTTGGAAACAATTTAATTTTTTCGAAGAAATTTAGTTAAAAATGTATTAAAAATAATTAAATTCTAATAAATAAATTTTATCATAAATTTTTGAAAATAATGTAATTCTTTTTAGAAATTTTATTAAAATCGTATTGAAAATAATTAAATTTCTGCGAAGTAATATATTATTTATCAAAATAATAAATTATATGAAAAAAAGATAATAAAATTTTGTAGAAATACAAATTTAATTATTTCAAAGAAAATAAAAATTTTTTCATAGAATTTTATGGAAATTTTTATAAGTAATTTAATTACATTTAATTTAATTACATTAGATTTTCATTGAAATTGCATTCAAAATAATTGAATTCCTCTGAAGAATTTTATCAACATTTTTAAAAATAATTTGATTGTTTCGAAGAAAATTTAAAATCTTTCGAGAAATTTAGTTAAAATTGTATTGAAAATATTTGAATTCTTATAAAGAATTGTTTCAAAATTGAACTTTTTCGAGAGATTTTATTAAAATTTATGATAATAATTGAATTCTTGTGAAGAATTTTATTAATATTTTAGAAAATAATAAATAATAAGAAACTAGAAACCAATAAATTGCAAATCAATGTTTACCTTTAATTTTCACAATTTTATCAATTATAATAGAAAATATTAACATTTACTATCTCCTTTTCTTTGTTATCAATTAAAAAATAATAAACATTTATTATTTCCTTTTCTTTGTACTTTTATTACGAAATAATTAACATTTATCAATAATTATTAACGTTTTCAGTATAAAGATGCTTTTCTAAATGCAAATCCGGACTTCAAGTGGTATAAACTGCCAGCACCACCGCTTCGGACATTATCAACGAGACCAACGAATAAAAAATCAGAAGCAGGATCTAGTGACAGTGGTCACGATGAGATGAAGGGGGAAAATTCTTCATTGGATTTTCCACATACCGAAAGAACAGAAGGCGATGCCATTCAACCGGGCAAATTAGCTGATGAATCGCAAATCGGTGGTCTTAGCTCATTATTTACACCGCAAAAAGTTCAATCAATTGATAATGATGAAATAGCAAATCTCACAACACCGAAAGTAGAAACAGATAATAATTCCACTCCAAAACCGCCAAAAAAACGTTACACCGAGTTACCTCTTTCAGTGGAACAAAAGGAGGATTGTAAAGCCGATTTATTTGGCGATAAGAACAAAACTAGAAAAGAATCAAATAATAATCATCACATGGTATTAATTTCTTTATCAATATAAAACTATTTTTTTCTACCTTAATTTTTGCAATTTTTTGATTATTTGTTATTATTATCAAACGTTTAAATGAACGTCTATTTTTTTATTCGCTAAAATTTAAATTTCATTCGAAAATATTTTTTCAATTTAGAAAATTAATTACTTTCTATAAAACAAGAATTTATTTTAGTAACATTTTATTCTTGTAATTTTTTGAAAATATCTAAATAGAAAAAAATATTCGTTCACATGAACGTTTAAAACTTTAGGAA
Organism: Leptopilina heterotoma; assembly: GCF_015476425.1. Taxonomy (NCBI): domain Eukaryota; kingdom Metazoa; phylum Arthropoda; class Insecta; order Hymenoptera; family Figitidae; genus Leptopilina; species Leptopilina heterotoma. Next base: position 644,127 of record NW_025111110.1, read on the forward strand.
AATGTTAATTTTTATACTAATTAATTGCAGTAATAATTTTAATGTTGTGTAATTTTTTCTCGAAATATTTATTTCCTTTTTAGTTGAAATGATTTTTTTCCTTCTTCAGGAAATGGAGGACGGACGAAATGAGGGTAATTCTTATTTTGAAGATTCGAATGCAGATGAGCAGAATTTTCGTGGTGAGAGAACATGCAAAGGTTTGCGTTATCAAAAATTTCTCGCTGAGCAACAGAGAAATTTTAATTCCTCAACTCAACCGAATAAACGTAGGAAAATATCGGGAACACGAAGTATTCCAGAAAGAACTGAGGGGAGAAGAAATTCAATTTCATCGAATGTTAGTGAAAAAACCGATTCTCTCAGCAGTGAAGGTAACAGTTCACGTGGAGATTTAGAACATCTTGTTGAAAGGTAAATAGAAATATTTTTTTTTTTTTACTTTTGTCGATAGTTAATTAATAAATATAAAATTTTTTAGTGCCGAGGGAAATATCGAGGCTTCAAAACCAGAAGATACAGAAACTGAAGGAGCCGGCGGAGAAATGGATTTTGGTCCTTGGAGTCACAAGCGATTCAGGGCTGAGTAAGATTTAAAAATAATTGTTTTATATTTAGAAAATGGAAAGAAAAAAAAGTGTTTCTCTTTTCGAAGAATTCGCTTAATTAGAAACTGTTGCGATTTTCAAGAAGACAGTATTTATTAACCAATTTTTTTTTGTTTATATTTTTCAGGGATTTTAATTTAGAGAAAAAAATTGAAGCACTCCCCTCATTGAGTTTAGAGGAATTCCAGGAAAAGAAAAAACAGCAACGCACCAAAAAGAAGAAAATTTTACTTAAAGGAAACTCGACTTCAACGAATAAGAAAAATTACGACAATCTTCTATCGGATAACGATAGTATACAAAATAATCAAAAAAATTTAAGGCCTTCTGATGAAATGAAAGAGGAGGAGAAAAATCTTGTTGGAAGTCAAAAGCGAAAGGCACGAAAGGAAAATATAACACGAAACGCTGCTCTGACCACTTTATCTAAACAAAACAATGACCAAGATCCAAGTAAATGTGAGTCACTTGAAAATAATTTTACAAATTATTACTTTTAATTTTAACATTTTCTTTTGCTTAAACAATAATTTAGAATAATTAAAATGTAATTTTTTTATTACAATTTTTTATTTTTATTTCTTTTTTAATTTATTTTTTTATTGCTTTACTTTATTTTTAATTTTATTTTGAATATTAAATACTACTGCAAATATTACGTGCGAAACAAGGTATTCAGTTTATTATTATTATGCAAATTACAAAATTTTTTATTTTCAAATATCAACTTTAAGTTTTTAATAATTTCAAACTTAAAATTCTTTAAATTCAGTTTTTATGTACCTACACAACAAAATAATAATTTTTTATTATTTTCAAAAATTTGAATAAAATTCTTCTCAAAAATTCAATAATTTTCAAAAATTTGAATAAAGTTCTTCTCAAAAATTCAATTATTTTCAAAAATTTGAATAAAATTCTTCTCAAAAATTCAATTATTTTTAAAAAAAATTTAATTCAATTTCACGAAAGAATTCAATTATTTTTAAATATTTTAAATAAAATTTTGGAAAAAATACAATTATTTTCTAAATTTTGAATAAAATTTTTCTAAAGAATTCAATTATTTTCAAAAATTTGATTAAAATTCTTCTCAAAAATTCAATTATTTTCAAAAATACATTATTTTCAAATAGTTAAAAGATATTTTTTAAAACAATAATTCAATTACTTTTAATACAATGTTAATAAAAATTTCTTTAAAGGAATTAATTTATTTTAACATAGTTTTGAAAAAATTTATTTATGAAAATATAATTTTTTTCAATACGATTTTAATTAAATTTCTTGATTAAAAATTTTTCAGAGGAATTCAATTATTTTTAGAAATTTTGATAAATTCTCTAGAAGAATTAATTTATTTTCAGGACAATTTGAATTAAAATTGCTGGAAAGAATTTAAAATTTTTTTTGAAACAATTGAATTAGTATTTTTACTAATTTTATTATTTTTTATTTTTATTAGTTTTATAAACAATAAAGTCGTTCACAGTAATTTAATTATATTTTAGATACAATTTTAAAAAAATTTCTCAAATGAATTCAATTATTTTAAATAGGTAATTTTTTAAAAAATTCTTTATTAGAATTTAATTATTTTCAATTTTTCTTTCAATTTCAATATTTTTAATTACATTTTTTGAAAGAATTAAAATATTTTTTAATAATTTTCAAAGAAATTCTTTAAAGCAGTTGCATTTTTTTAAATTCTAATAAAATTGTTCAAAAGAATTTAATTTTCTATCAATAATTTGAATGAAACTTAATAATAGAATTATTCACTACAATTATTAAGATAGTCGATTGTAATCGAAATATTACAGAGAAATTCTTTGAAAGAATTAATTATTGTCCAAATCTTTAATAGTAGGTATTCTTCGAAAGAATCCAATAATTTCCAATATTATAATAAAATTTCTTGAGTGAATTTAATTATTAAAAAAAAATTGTAATATAAATAATTCTAAGAAAAATTTCCGTATTTTCTAAAAGTGTCAATAAAATTCAATAATCCAATATTTAATCACAATTATTAACAGACACGATTATTTTAAAAACTTGGATGCAATTCTTAATAAAATTCGTTTACTTTCAAAATCTTCCATTTAAATTTAAAAAAAAATTTATTATTTAAAAAAATTGAAAGAAATTCTTCAAAACAGTTCAATTATTTTCAAAAATTTTGATTAAATTCTTCACAAGAATTAAATTATTTTTAATAGGTACATTAATTTTAAAATTGAAAAAAAAATTATTAAATTATTAAATAAAATTTTTAGCTTGGTGCGCTTCACCAGATCTTGAGGCTCTGGCGTGCCTTGCAACTGTTGCAGCAAATCGTACAAAACTCACAAAATCGTAAGTAAAATGACTGAAGTTCGATAAAAATTACTTTCTTGTAAAATCGAAGAATTTATAGACGGATTTTTTTTTTGAAAAAAGAAAAGGAAATGGCGATGATAATATTATTGTACGATAGATACAAACGGTGCTGCTACTTTTTTATAATCATGTTGTCATCTTTGTCGCTATCACCATATATATATATATATTATATATATCGTTGTACCACTGTGGAAATCGCTATTGTTATATTGAAAAACAAAAAAATATTTATCGTACACGCAAAATTAAAGAAAAAGCGAAATAATATCAACATACATAAGACTTCCGTAGTTTAAGAAAAGGAAACGGTATTTTATTTTAGTGAATCGTGTCCAAAAAGCAAAATATTGCCGATTTTGTAAAATTCCTTTTTTTAAAAAACAAAAGAAAAAGAAAGAAAGAAAATCCTTAATCATTCTAAAATTGATATTAGTGTACATGAGAAAAAATTTGCTACTTATCTAAATTAGAAATTTTTAAATTCTTGTTAAATTTAACAAAAATTGTAAATATTAAAATTTTTTTCTATTAAGATTTTGTGTTGCGTAATTCTAAGATTATTATTATGTATTATTATTTTTGCTTAATTCGGTTTTTTTTAAACAAAATAACGGAACTAAAGTATTCCTTTTTTTTTTGAAAATCGTGTAAAAATCATGTACATAAGTATAAATATTTTTAATCAGATAATGAAGAAAAAAATGCACTCAAAACGTTGACGAATATCATGAAGTGATTTTATTTATTGATGAAGAATATAAAAAAGAAACAAACTAACTTTGATGTTTATGTATTTCTTCAAGCATTTTTTAATCGAAAAAAAATAAAAATGAAGAAAGGATGACTGTAAAGAAAAAACAACAATGGCCATAATTATTGACGTGTATTGTCGTTAATTTTAAATATTAAAAAAATCGAAAAACTTTTTAAAAAAGAATTTTAAATATTTTACGAAAGTTGTTGTAAATAGCGATTGTGCAGTATTACAAAAAAAAACAAATCCCTTTACGTTGCAATTAATAATAAAAAAAACGGTAGAATCAAAATGTAAATTTTTAATTTTTAAGCAGTTAATTATAAATACAATATATACGTGGATCGTATACGTACAGAAAGTTTTGTAATTTTTCAAAATAGAAAAAGAAAGAGAGAGATAGAAAAAGAAAAGAATGAAAAGTATCTCTAAAAAAGATATTATAGAGAGAGAGAGAGAGAGAGAGAGAGAGAGAGAGAGAGAGAGAGAGAGAAAAAAGGGGAATGGAAATGGCTTCTGTATGAAATCCATGAAAGAACAAAAGCAACTTCCACTTGACAGAAATAGTTTAAATTTTTGGATACTTCCCAAACTGATGCAAAATTCCTCTAATTAAAAAAAATGATGCTAGATTTGTGGAAAATTTTTTTTCATTGCTTTTTATAAGTTAATAAAATTGTAGAAATAATTAAACAGTAATTATAGAAATGATTGAATTTTTTTTGTGATTAGAGAGAGGGAATTTTTTTTAGAGGGAATTTTGTGTCAGCGATAATTTACCTCAAACAGTGCTAAAGTTCTTCCGCGGAAAAAAGAAAAGATTATTCATTATAGTTAAATTAATAATCTCGTTTTAAGTTTATAAGCTCAAATTGTGTAATCTAGAGCTTTTTATTTTAGGGGAATTTTTAATGCAATTGTTATCTTAAGTCACAGTTAGTAGGAGTACACCAAATTTTACCATTTTTTTTTTGCCTCATTCTGTATTTTAGTTAATTTATCTGCGAAAATGAATTTTCACTTTTATTCAATTTTTTCTATTTGAAGAAAAATTTTTCCTTTTTAAATTTTCTTCTAAAGATGAAATAGTTCTAATTTTTAACTCCAAACTTTTGTTTCGAGTTATGCAATATTTGACTTTTATCAATTTTTAACTATGTAATTCTATTAATTTAATCAATAGCAATTATTTTTATTTTCTTTAATAGAAGAAAAACAGTAAAATAACGCAGATAAAATTCCTGAAAGGAATTTTTTTTACATAGAATTTTACCTTTTGCTAGTGTCTAGTAATCGTCGTGAATTTTAAAGCGCCTTGAATGTTTCGAAACATTTTTTCAAATTCATCTATACAATTTTAAAAAGCGAAATAATAAAAAGCTTGTTTAGAGCGAAATAAGAGAAAAATACAAAGTGCAAGGAAAAGCTAATAAAAAAGCATAATAGTAAAAAAAAGAATTCTGAAAATAATTTGTAAAAATTTTAAAATACAACTTCAAAAGTGGATTTTTTGAAAAAAATTGCTAAAAACGATAAAAAAAGGCAATTAAAAAAAAAACGAAAATTGTCAATCCACATAATAATAATATTAATATAAAGAGTAAGACTACTTATATATACAATATATTTATAATATTTATATGTATATCATCTAAGCAACCTAAACTGATGTTTCAATTTGGTGTTTTTGTCAGAGAAAGTAAGATAATCGTCTGTGATTTTGGCTAATGGAATTTACAACGTTTTATATTTTTCTACATTTAATTGTCATCTTCAGTTTTGCTTAATGGAATTATAAAAATAAAACAGAAAGCAAATCTTTTGACAACTATTTTTAGAGAATTAAAAAGAAAGAAAGAAGGGATAAACAGGACTTTTGTTAAAGTCATTTGAAGTTGAATAATGTTTATATTTCAAACGTGCCTTGATAATGAGAGAAGTTATTTTTAAAGAAAAGAAAAAATGATTGAAACAGATTGAATACAATTTTTTTTCTCGCTTCTTTTTTTAATCACAATTTGTTTTTCTTTTTAACTTGCGGACCACTCGGAGAAAATAATATTCCGAGCACTCCTATAATATAAAAATAAAATAAATATATATGAAAAAAACGATTGGGCACTTTTAACGATCCATTTGGATTTCACTGCACAAAATATCTTTGTAATAGCTTTAAAAATTGTAATTTTTAGTTAATAATTTAATATTATAGTAAAACTATATAAATATATATGTTATATACACGTCTGTAACATATTGTATAATGTTTATAATAATAAAGATATAATATTTTGATGTAAAATGATTAGAGAATGACTACATTTATTTCATTTTATTCATTTTATTCATTTACTTCATTGAAAACAGTAATAAAGAATCATTACTATTTTTTTTTAATTCTCTGTATACATTTTTCGGAAACAATAAATTTCTCGTCTTTCTAACATTCGACTAAAAGTGAGGGGATTCAACAAAATTGTCGCTTTTCTACAATATATATTGAGATTTTTTTTGTTATTTTGATTTGTCGATAAAATTGTGATTTTTCACACATCACTATAATAATCACTGAAATATATTTTTTTATTGAAATATATTTATATATATAATAATATATATAATAATATAATATAATAATATATTTATACAGTATAAATCTTCTCTAGTCAATAATTTCTCAAACCACTCTGTATACATAATCTTGAAAATTTTTTAAAAGTGTATAATATATTAAATAATTTGTGTCTTAACAATATTTATAAGACTCGTGAGAGGTAAAGATTTTTTCTCGTTTCTAAAAGGACGTAAACAATGAAAAAATCCATTGTTCTCTTTTTTTTATAATATAATAAGATTTGATATGAAATTGAGAATTATGTCAATTTTATAATATATATAACGATAAGCTCGATGTTGAAACAGTTGTTTCTCAATTTTCTTATTAATTATAATTTATATATAATAACTATATCTTACACATTGCAGCATTTACACATGAATTCGGTAAAGAGTTCATTCGATTTTAGTCGAAATTAATTATTTTAAGTCAATCAGGAATTATTTTTAAAAAAAAAAATTCATTTAGTAATTTACATATTTAAAAAAATACCTAAGATAATTATTATCCTATTTAAAATAGGATAAATTTTAAAAATTCGTAAAAGAAGTTATACATTTTTTAAGTTCTATCAAAATACCTATCAGATTTAAAAAATATATATTTAAATAAAAAAACTTTCGAAAAGTTTTTTTTTAAATTAGTTTTCTACCAAATAAATTATTTAATTTGGTAACAGTTTTAAAAACTAATTTGGATAAAAGTATTTTTTTTTAAATTCGTGCAATAAACGAAATAAATATACCACTATGATTATAATTAAAATTTCGTTAATTAAAATTTCATTAATTTTAATTTCATAAATATTTAAAAATTTTCAATAATTATAATTTTTAATATATTAAAAATTAGTTTTTTCTTTGTAAAAATAGGCACATAGAATAAAAGCATCGAATGGAATATCAAAAATTTTCAAAACCTAATCTCCTAACAAAAATTAACTTCGATATAATCGATTTATAATTATATACAGATTGTAATAAAAAATAATATAACGTGCTCTAATTATAAATGACAATGTTATAATGAAATAACGATAATGGCAGTGTACTTATTTTAAAGCAGAAGTACACACACACACAAAAATAAGTACTTGCTTCATGAAAGAATTCACAATTCTTTGACTTTCCATTCATTTCAAGTTTTCTATTCTTTTTTACAACAATAAAAATCGGTAATATTAAACCAAAATATTACGGAAAAACACTTAAAAATATTCATCTCATCACTTCGAAGATGAATAAAAAGTGGTTCTTTTTTTTATTTGTCTTGCAGTCAAGATGATTCCCTTCTTTTCTTTTATTTCCTTAAAATATACTAGGAAAATTGACTTATGATATGAAAATGGACTCCTTAGAATATATGCTATTCGTGTAGGAAAATTGTATTTTTTTTTTTTTTTAATATTTTCTAATAAAATTTTTTTTCAGTCTTTTTGGGATATTTTAGGACGAAAGACATTTTTTTTAAAAGAAGAATATTTTCTTAAAAAATAAATTATCTAGGAGAGAAGAAAGTGATGCTTTATAAAACAATGTGAATTGTTAAAAATTTGATAAGTACGTTTGTTTTCCTTTTTTTGGGAAATTGGTTAAAAAAAATTCACACCGAAGAAGTGGAGGGAAAAATTAAGTTAAATATAGGAAGAGATTAAAATTAAGTTAGGTTGCCCTTTTTTCTGTCTTAATAATAGATTAAAATTTTGCTTAAGAATTCTACTTACGAAGAAATTATTTTATAAATTAATATCGGGTGTATTGAAGAGCACTTTGTTTCTAGCGATTACTTAATTTCATCGCGGAGATCATTTGATTCGATTATTATTTTTATACCCACACACCGTGAGGATTTTTGCTAGTAGGCACTGCAGTTTCTAATTGTCTTGGAGATCCTATCATTTTTCGTGTACTGCCTGGTCGCTGTGCGCCTAAAAATTAAAATTTCGTTGTTGATTTTAAAAGACGGTAAGAACAAATATTTCTTTGGAATTTATTTCAATTTAATTTTCAGTATTTTATTAAATAATTATTAAAAAGGAAAATTACCTTCCAAAAGATGTTTAACCTGCTCGTCCTGGGGACCAACAGTTAAACTCTGTAAATTCGCTTCCTTCATGTCGGCCACTAATCGTTCGACCTGTAATTTTTTCTCCCCAATCGCAGATTCCAAACTGGCAACTTCCATTTTCAACGATTCAGCGCATTGCGTCGATAATTCCGCCGAGCGTTTTATTTGCTCGACTTCACTTTGCAAATGTTCAACTTCGCTTATCATTTTGCGCTCCAACATTTGATGTTCATCGGTCTTGCGACTGATATTGTGTTGCTCTATTACCAGTTCTTCCATTACCAATCTGTCAAAAAAGAAAGAATATCATTATTATTACATAATTTCAAAATTATAATTAAATATTAAAAATAAACTTCATTTCGATGAATTTTTTTACTATTACAATGAGAATAAAAATTTTTTAAAAATTAATAAATTACAGTAAATTTATTAGTTTTTCTTCTAAATATTGCGACAAATATTTAATTTTATATTTCCTTGACTTTTCCCTGATTTCCAGACAAAATTTTCACTTTTTTCCTGACCCTAAAAATTATTAGATACTCAAAAAAATGTTCTATTACATTTACAAATTTCTTTAATTGTAAAATTATTCGAAAAGATCAGTAACTTTTTTTTAAATAAATATTTAATCATTATTATTTTTCCGTAGGAATTAAAATTCTTCAAAACATTCATATTCAAATCTTTTTGAAATTCAATAACTTATAAGAATATTATTACAAAACATGTTTTGTAATAATTTAAATTACCATAAAATTTTTCAAAAATAAAAAAAATAAAAATTTGTCCTAATAAAATCCTTTGCAAGAATTCAATTATTTTTACAAGTATAGTAAAATTTCTCAAAAAATTCAATTATTTTTAAAAAAATGTAACAAAATTCGTTGCAAGAATTCAATTATTTTTTTAAATAATGAATCGATTATTCGGTAATTCATTTTTAAATCAATTTTTATTAGAAAATTCTAGAAGAATTCAATTATTTAAATTAAAAAATAAATAATTTATTGAATAATTGAATATTTGTTACAATTGAATTCTCATAAAGAATTTTATCAACAAATTTTTAAATAATTGAATTCTTTTCACGAATTTTAATCAAATTTTTAAGAATAAATTACATTTTTCGAGGAATTCGATTAAAATTGTATCAAAAATAATTAAAATCCTGCGATGAATTTTATTATTTTATGAAAATAATAAAATTCCTGAGAACAGTTTTATTATTTACAAAAATAATTAAATTATTGCGAAGAAATTTATAACAAAATTTGTAAATAATTGAATTCTTGCAACGAATTTTATTCAAGTTTATAAAAATATTTGAATTTAGGTGAAGAATTTTATTATTTATAAAAATAATTGAATTCTTGAATAGTACTTGGTTAAATTTTTTTTAAATAATTGAATTCTTGCGACGAATTTTATAAAAATCTTCTTAAATATTTGATATTTTTCGAAAAATATTTATGAAATTTTGTATTTTAAATAATTGAATTCGAATTCGAATTTCGAAGAAATTTATTAAAAATTTTGTAAATAATTGCATTCCTGTGAAATTTTGCCAAGAACTTTATTAAAAATTTTCAAAAAATAATTGAATTTCGAAGAAGAATTTTATTATTTATAAAGATAATTGTAATTTTGACGAGAATTTTTAAAACATGTTTGAAAATAATTGAATTTCTGGAATCATTTGTAACTTTTCCAAAATTCCCTGACCTGTGACAACCCTGATTAGTTTTTTAAATTGAAACAACATAAATGTGAAATATTAATACAAAATGTACCTAATTTTGTTCTTGCACTGAAGAAGTTCCGTTTCACAATTCGCCAATTTTGATCTCAAGAGCGTTATTTCTGATTTGAGAGTTTTCTCCTGCTGCTTAACGATTTCGTTTTCCTCCTCTACGTGTGCTAATTCTTTCAACTATATTCAAAGAAAGAGAGAACGAGAAAAATTAAAAAGAAATTAAAAATTGTTATTCAATTCAAAATTTGGAGGATATTAACTGTTTTTTCCATAGTAAAAGAAAAAAAACCGTCTCTTTTCCCTTACACACCTGTTCCTCAATTTTACGACCAGCAGTCTCAAGGCGGCTTACTTCCTGAGCAATAAAATCCATTTGATGCATTTGTTCCCTATTTTTGGTCTCCCAGTAAAGTATTTCCGCATCATACTAAAAGTAATTTTATTTTAAAAAATTTGTTCACCAAACAACAGTTTACTATATTTATTTGATATTTTTACAATTATTGCATTTTAAAAAAAAGTCTTCTGTCAATTATATTCAAATAATTTTTGATAAAAAAATCACCTTTGTCATATCTGCTTGCTGTGAATTGAGTGTGTCCTTTTGTCTATTGACTAGCCTAATAAGCTCAACATATCTTTGACTGTACGCGGTGCCAGCCGCATTTTGTGATTGTCCTGTTACTTGGTTCATATTTTGACTTGGGCTTCTACTTTCTTGAAACTCCTAGAATCATTAATATTAAATTTTTATTCATTTGTTTCATAAAGTTCTAGTTTTACAATTCTTTTTTAAATTCAGTGAACTTTCTTTTCATTTTCTTTTATTTTTATAGCCCTGATTTCTAGACAAAATTTTGAGTTTTTCCCTAACCCTGAAGCATATTCTGATTCACTATTTTAAAATTTTCTATTACATTTATTTACGAATTTCTTTGTTCGTAAGAATTTGAAAAGAATATTAATATTGATTTATATCATAAAAAAAAAAATAAACTATTACCTGATTAAGATTCTTTTTAGATTTTACTGCTATATTAGAAGACAATTGATCCTCTTTGTATAGTCTTGGACTGCTGCCTTTTGCGCCGGAAACACCTTGAGATCTTCCCGGACTACTGAAATTTGGTGGTGGTGGGTCACGATACGGGGGTAATGTCCTCAAAGGCGGAGAACTGGGACCCGGTGGATCCCTATAAGGTGGTACTTCTCGAACCTTTTTCTGAGACATGTAAATGGCTGCAAAATAGAAAAAAAAACAATTTACAATCAACAATAAAATTATTTAATGTAATGACAATATTTTCAATTATTAATCAATTCGTTACTATTTCAAAATTAATATTTACATTCAGAGGCTGTTGTTCTCGTTGGAGATTGAGCAGTTTTTTGAGATATTTTCCGCATATTAAAGTCTTTTGACTTTAATTGCGGTGTAGGCTGAATTATGGCAACATTTTCCATTTGTACCTGAAAATAGTCGATTATTTAATTGTATTTATTGAAATTGTAGCCTAGTTAATTAATTATTATAATAGTTATTAAAACTCCAGCCTACTTAATTATTTATTACAATATTTATTGAAACTCTAGCCTAGTTAAAAATTGTATAAATAATATTTATTGAAACTCCAGTCTAGTTAATTATTTATTACAATATTTATTGAAACTCGAACCTAGTTAATTATTTATTAGAAAAATTAAATGTGAATTTAAAAAAAAATTTCAAAATTCACACAAGAATCATGAAATTGACATAGAAATCTTGTCGCGATAGAAAGTAAATAAAAGAAAATTGTTGACATAGAAAATAGCTAAAAATAGGAAAAATTGAAAGAAAAAATAGAAAAAAAAAGAAAACAATACCTCAGACGTGTTTTCCGACGTGTTTCCATGAAGGCCACTAAAGGTTAACGACTTTCTAATATCTCGATTTCTTTCTAGGCCGTCTTGTACATCGTCGAACTCTTGGACTGGATTAGTCGGGCTATATTTAGCATCTTCATAGGGATTGAGTGATTGATCTCCCAAGGAACTAGGTAATCCGCTTGGCCTACTTCCATGAACTAATCTTGTACCCGAAGGACCTGGTGCTTTATTCGATTCCGGGGTAGATCGCTTCAATATCAATTGAACCTCGGACGCATATTCTCCCCATTTCATCAAAATCTTTACGAAACCAAAAAAGAAAAAGGAAATTAGTAATTTGAGAAAACTGGACTATGTACTAAAACAATTACTATTCATCAATAATTAATTTTTAATTACTTTTTTTAAATTCCAAAGTTTCTTAAAACAGAGTTGCTACACTTTTGCTCTTTTCAAATTCCCTGACTTTTCCACATTAAAAAACGGAATTTTTCCAGGTTTTTAAAACGAAAATTATCCGAAAACATCAATAACTTCATTTTTAAATAAATATTTAATCATTATTTTTTTATAGAAATTAAGATAAATTCAAAAATTTTAAATTCAATAACATAAGAATATTATTATAAAATATTATTATAATTAAAACTTGCTACTTTGTTACTGTAACTTCTTCAAAAATTATTTTCATTGTTACGATTATTCATTTCTAGACTTTTCAACCGTAATATTTTTTTTAATAATTTTAGAAGAAGTTCTTTGTGAATTTTCAAATTCTTTGGTTTACAATTTAATTTTACGAAATTTCGATTATTCTGACATTCTTCAATTAAATATATTAGAAATTAAAAACTTCAAATAATTAAAAAAAATTCCATTAAACTTATTGAGAAAAATTAATTCTATAGAATTCTTAATTAAAAGTATGAAAAGTTCAAATTTTCAAAGATTTTAATTTGAAATTCATTTTCAAATCAATATTTATTTAGAAAATTCTACGAGAATTCAATTATTTAACTATAAAAATAAATATTTTATTAAACAATTGAATGTTTTTTAAAATTGAATTTTCATAAAGAATTATTTTATCAACAAATTTTTAAATAATTGAATTTTCTTGACAACTTTTAATAAATTTTTTAATAATAAATGCATTTTTCGAGAAATTTAATGAAAATTGTATTAAAAATAATTGAAATTCTGGCAAGAATTTTATTAAAAGTATTGAAAATAATTGAATTTCGTAGAAAAATTTTATTATTTATAAAGATAATTGAAATTTTGACGAGAATTTTTGTAAATTTTTAAACATAATTGGATTTCTGCGAAGAATTTTATTAAAATTATTTTGGAAAAAATTGAATTGTTGCGCAAAGAATTTCATTAAAATTTTTGAAAATAATTTTATTCTTTAAACAATTTAAATTAAAAATGTATTGAAAATAATACATAAATTTTAACAAATAAATTGTAAAAAGAACCTTCTTAAAATAATTGAATTTCTTTTATAAATTTTAATAAAATTTTTCAGAATAATTACATTTTTCGAGGAATTCCATTAAAATTGTATTAAAAATAATTGAAATTCAGCATTGAGTTTTATTACTTATGAAAATAATTGAATCTCTGTAAAAAATTTTATTATATTTATGAAAATAATTTGTAAATAATTTTTAATATTTATAAATATAATTGAATTTTTTTGGAAGAATTTATTAAAATTTTAGAAAATAATTGAATTCTTTTTGAAAAATTCTATAACGAATTAAGAAAAAAATTTAATTCTTTCGTGAAATTTTTTTAAATAATTGAATTTTTTAGAAAAGTATGTTTAAAAAAAATTAAACTCTTTAATGGAATTTTATAAAAATTGTATTGAAAATAATTGAATTTTTGGAAAGAATTTTACTATGTATTTATAAATATAATTAAATTTCTTTGAAGAATTCATTAAAATTTTAGAAAATAATTGAATTCTTTTGAAGAGTTTATAACGAATTAAGAAAAAGATTGAATTCCTTCGTGAAATTGTTTGAAAATAATTGAATTTTTGGAAAGAATTGTACTATTTAAAAAAATAATTGAATTGTTTCGAAGGATTTATTAAAACTTTAGAAAGTAATAGTATTCGTTCGTGAAATTTTATTAAAATTTTGTTCAAAAGTAATTGAAATTTTGCAAAAAATGTTACTACATATTTATAAATATAATTAATTTCTTACGAACAATGTTATTATTTATGAAAATAATTAAATGTTTGCGTAGAAATTTATGAAATTTTTTTTTAACTAATTGAATTCTTTTAGGAATTTTAATTAAAGTAACAGATATTAAAAATCATTGAATTGATGAAATTTTTGGAAAATAATTAAAATTTTGCCAAGAATTTTATGAAAATTTTTGATAATAATTGAATTTCTGAGAAGAATTTTACTACTTTTGAAAACAATTGAATTTCTGCAATCATTTGTAATTGCTTCAAAATTCAATTTGTTTTAGTAATAATTAAATTTATTTAAATTATTAACTATAATTAAATAATTATAGTTATAAATTTATATATTAAAAACGACAACGGTAATTAAAATCGATAATTATGAAAAGTATTAGTGATATTGGTTTATTAATGAAATTATTAATAAGTATTGAAATCGAGTTGTAATGAAACAATGACCAGTGAACCTTGTCATTTCGATAGTTTCCGATACAAAACGCCTATTATTATTTGTTGCTTAATAGAGTACTAAATAAGTACCTAGTTCCATAAATATTCTAATATATAGATAATTGCCCACCTTTAGAGGGTTTTCATAAGGAGCGAGAAGCCTTTCGCTCGTTCGCCAACGTTCAATCAAGGTGAACCGTCCAGTTTGTGCTGTTGCATGTGCAAGTGCATAAACAACATCCTGGAAAGAGATATTCCAAATAAACATCAAATAAACCTCATTTCCACATTTCTAATCGAACTATGTAACTCTTTTTCTCATAGTAATTATTTTTTAATTCATTCCAAAAATAATGACATTTTTTTTAAATTGAATAGAAGAATTAAAAAGGAGCAAAACTTTTTCGATTTTACACTAATTTACACGTATGACAAGATTAAAAATGAAAATATAAAAATTCCAATACTTTAAAGTCAAATGTTTTCGCTTTAATCAATAACTTATAATACATCTACTTCCCACTTTGAATAAAAACTGTTGAATGTCACTCGTGCCATATAGAAAATATACGATTGACAAACGTTTTAAACTTCGGAAATTCAAAAAAAAAAAAAATATTCTGTTTTTTGTTTTTAACAATTTGAAATAAATTTAATAATTTACCTGACAAGTCGTTGTTTCTGTGACACCACAAACAATACGTTGAATACCCTCAACCCACACCTTTAACTCCATTGCATCATAAATTCCTTGGCATGTCTTTTTCTACTAATGTTATTTTCTTATTGTCCTGTATCACGAGATACTTGTGAATTCTCTCTTATTGCAAATTTAACGTATAATTTCAATTAAATTTTCTATTTATTGTGATTCTTCTTTATGGTCATTTATAAATATACTTGATATACTTATATGTCATTTAATATAAATAATTTTTTACATACGTGATGAATTAATAAAATCACTGTGATTCAAAAGGATAGAAATATCAAGTGTTCTCAATATATTTTTATAATTTATGTGAGAAAAACTCTCACCTTATCACTATTTGCAGTTATTTTATTAAATTATCCTCCATATCGACAATCTTTAATTTTCTGTGTTCCATAACCTCTGCAAATGCAAAAAGGGGAAAATTTGTACAAAAAAATGGGCTGATTTTTATGAAAAATTGTTTGTTTTTGGAGCTTATGACGTGTTTACATGCGTTGAGAATCCATTTTGGTTACTATGGTAACGGGAGGAAGCTTATTTAATTTAATATTAATTAATTAATCGATGTAAATGAAAAATTTGGAATTTACGTTATTTCTAATTTTTAATTATTTTTCTTTCGGAATAAAATAGTCTAGACAACTGTTTTTTTTATATTTTTTGTTAAATTTTTACTTCTTGAAAATGAAAACGTATCTTTTGCGTAGAACGCAACAAATTATACTTTCTTGCTACCCAGCCCTAAACGAACATATGCAAAAGCAGTATGTTTCTCTCCCTGTCAATGATCACCGCAGATCACTGTCATTACTGTAAATTATGAATTTATTGTAAATTTAATTTTTTTATGCTAAAAATTGTATAAAATAATATTTTCCTTATTGTTTTTAAACAATAATATACTTACAAAATGGGTCGACGTTCAATAAATACCACGAAAAGTGGGAAATATATGAACCCCACTGATCAAGCACGTATGTATTTTTAATATTAATTTATTAATTATTAAAACTTGTTATAAAAATAAGTAAATGTTATATTACGTAGAAACATAGATTATAAGTAAAAGAGGACCTTTCTTTCAATTATAAGTTTATTTCTTTACTCGATAAATTTCAATCAAAATTCGATTTTTCGGAGCATAACAATTCATTTTAGAGGTTAGGTTCAGTGTTTTTATTTGTAAATTTAAAGTGTATTAGAATATTAATATAAATGTCACTAACAAAAATTTACAGGAAAAGAGGCTCGGAAGAAAGAATTAAAGAAAAATAAGAAGCAAAGACAATTAGTAAGAGCTGCTGTTCTTAAGGGAAAAGATCCCACTCAAATTATTGAAGAGATGGAGAAAATTGATCAAATGGGTTTGTAATATTATTGTTATTTAATAATTTTTCCATCTACTTCAATATAAAAATGCAGGGTTGCTACGCAACCTGGAAAACCTGGGAACGTCAGGGAATTTTATAAATCTTGAAAAAACCTGGAAAATTCAGGGAATTCAGATCGAAATCCTAGAAAATTGTTGTTTTCTAAAGTTATTCTGTTTATTCTTGAAATCTAATTTCACTGAAATATTTCAAAATTAATTTAATTTTAAAAGAGTTGCGTTTACAATTTTTATAAGTAGATGAATTTCAAAAGATTTTGATTTAAAATTTTGTAAAATTTTAATTTTAAATGAATTTAATTAGAAATATAAAAAAACTTAGATTTAAAAAAAAATTTTAAAACTAAAATTCTTGTGAAATTAGTTAAATTTTTTAATAATATATTTAATCGATTATTAAAAATAATAGATTTATAGAAGAATTTTAGTTAAAACCACTATAACAAATTGAATTTTAAAGCAATTACAAATTATTGCAGAAATTCAATTATTTTCAAAAGTAGTAAAATTCTTCTCAGAAATTAAATTTTATTTTAAAAAATTTTAATAAAATTCTTGGCAAAATTTTAATTATTTTCAAAAACGTTCCTCAATTCAATGATTTTTAATATCTACTACTTTAATAAAAATTCCTAAAAGAATTCAATTAGTTAAAAAATTTTTAATAAAATTCAACGCAAACATTTAATTATTTTCATAAATAATTGTTCGTAACATAAACTCTGTTCGTAAGAAATAATTTATATTTGTAAATAGTACAATTTTTTTCAAACTTTCAATTACTTTTAAACAAAATTTTAATAAAATTTCACGAACGAATACTATTATTTTCTAAAATTTTAACAAATCCTTCGAAATAATTCAATCAAAATTTTTTTAAATAATTTTTTTTAAATACATAGTAAAATTCTTTCAAAAAATTCAATTATTTTTAAAAAAATTCAACTAAAGAATTAACTTTTTTTCTTAATTCGTTATAAAATTTTTCAAAAGAATTGAATTATATTCTAAAAATTTAATAAATTCTTCGAAAAAATTCAATATAATTTTAATAAAATTTCATGAAAGAATTCAATTTTTTTTAACCATATATTTCGAAAAAATTCAATTATTTCTAAACAAATTTCACGAAAGAATTAAATTTTTTTCTTAATTCGTTATAAAATTCTTATCAAAAATTCAATTATTTTCTAAAATTTTAATAAATTCTTCGAAAAAATTCAATTATATTTACAAATATTAAAAATTATTTACAAATTATTTTCATAAATAATAACAGTTTTTACCTGGATTAAATTATTTTCGTAAATAAAAAAACTCAATGTTGAATTTCAATTATTTTTAAAACAATTTTAATGAAATTCCTCAAAAAATGTAATTATTCTTAAAAATTTTATTAAAATTTATCAAAGAAATTCAATTATTTTAAGAAGCTTTTCTACAATTTATTTATTAGAATTTAAGTATTACATTCAATTATTTAATAAAATATTTATTTTTACAGTTAAATAATTGAATTCTCGTAGAATTTTCTAATAAATATTGATTTAAAAATGAATTTCAAATTAAAATCTTTGAGAATTTGAACTTTTTATACTTTTAATTAAGAATTGTATAGAATTAATTTTTGTCATTAAGTTTAATGGAATTTTTTTAATGATTTGAAGTTTTTAATTTCTAATATATTTAATTGAAGAATGTCAGAATAATCGAAATTTCATAAAATTAAATTGTAAACAAAACAATTTGAAAATTCACAAAGAACTTCTTCAAAAATTATTTAATAAAACTTGACTTAAAAAAGAATAATTTTCGTTTTAAAAACCTGGAAAAATTCCTATTTTTATAACCTGGAAAAGTCAGGGAATTTGAAAAGAGTAAAAGCGTGGCAACCCTGAAAAATATAAAAATATTTGTCTTAATTCTTTTAATTCCACTGCTTGTAGAATATAACGTTATGCAGCCTCCTCCACTAAATGAAAAAGTATTAAAAGATAAGAGAAAAAAATTAAAGGAAACATTAGATCGTGTCTTGAAAATGTATGTAAGTATCTCAAAAATTGCAGCCACAAAATTGTTTTAAATATTTTACTATATTTACATTTTAGTAAATATATAAAATGTAAAAACATTTTACTATACATTTTATTTAATATTGTTTTCGAATATTTTAGACTATTAGTTTAACGAAAAGTGTAAAAGCAAAATTATTTTCTTTTCCAAGGCTAAGGATGATCAAGAAAAATGGACAGATCTGAAGGAACAATTAATTCAATATGAACGACGAAGAACGGATTTATTAACATATTTCGAAGCAGTTAGACACGCTCAACAAGTACAAGTTGATGAAATTCCTTTACCAACCGCTGTAAATGATATTTCTCGAATGTATCCGGGTAAATTTTTTTCATTACTGATGAATTTAATTGAATTATAAATTAAATAATTATTTACTTTTTCATTTTCAAAATGCGGAAATTGTAAATTTTAATTGAATTTAAAAGTAACGAAAGTTCGTTTTTCAGGTTCCTTGACGTCGCAAATTCCTTTACCGGATCTACCACAACCACCACCTCATTTATATTCAACTCATCCTCATTTAGTCATGACCCATCATCCATTAATGAATATTCCCGTACCCACGAGTATTTTGAAAAAAACAAGTGCGTACTCTTTAGCTCCAGTTATTCCCACTTTATCTCCCAATAAAGAAGCTCCAGGTGTTCCGCCTTATCCGCCCGTTGAACTCGACAGCGACGACGATGATATTCCCGAGAAGGTAGCATTTTGCAAATATTTTACTTTAATCAAAACTAATTTTGTTTGCTAAAGAAAAAATTAATAAGATTTTGGATAATCGACTTAGATTTTAGAATTTAGATCTTCTAATTAATAATTTTAGATAATTTACGATTTATATTAATCTACTATTAATAAAGAATTAAATTATAAAAGAAAGTAAAATAAAATCTCAAGAAGAAGAAAATTTTGCAATTTTCCAGACGAAGGAATCAAGTTACAAATCGAAGACAATTCGCTTTGCCGATGAGAGAGGAGGTAAATCGAAACACGATTACGAGAAGGATAAGGATCTTGATAAAGATGTGTCGAAAGTAAAGCCAACGAGCCTTCAGCAAAAAATGTTGGCAATGGCAGGACAAGATATTGATCAATTTATGAGGGAAATGGAGGTGGTTCACAAGAAACGGGAAACTGAACGGGCGCAAGATTTAAATGTTCGTCTATCATTGTTGAAGGATGGCGATTCAGAGAAAACGGGTAAAA
This sequence comes from Leptopilina heterotoma, assembly GCF_015476425.1. Lineage (NCBI taxonomy): Eukaryota > Metazoa > Arthropoda > Insecta > Hymenoptera > Figitidae > Leptopilina > Leptopilina heterotoma. Next base: position 664,241 of record NW_025111110.1, read on the forward strand.
ATTCTGGAAATGCTGATAACGATCATGAATCCAGTGGTAAATCAACGGATCATTCGTCAGTATTAAATCATCCTGCAATGTCTCATCCAGCAATGCCACTTATGGGTCTACCGCCGCCGCCACCCTTACTATTCCGACCTCCCCCGCCGCCTATACATCTTAGAATGCCTCCACCTCCGCCACCTCGTCACGGACTTCGACTTCCGCCAGGTATTTTTATTTTTGTTTATTAAAAGTAAATTATTTTTATTTATTAAAAGGAAATTTTTTTTATTTATTAAAAGTAAATTCTTTTTATTTATTAAATTATTTTTATTTATTAAAAGTAAATTATTTTTATTTATTAAAAGTAAATTATTTCCATTTATTAAAACTAAATTATTTTTATTTATTAAAAGCAAATTATTTTTATTTATTAAAAGTAAAAATATATTTTTACTTAATTTTCATGTCCCCAAAAAATTTGAACGTTCAAGTGAACGAAATTAATTTTTTTTCGAATCAAAATTTTATTAGAATATTGCGTCGTGTATTAAAAGATTGTTTTTAAAGTTTGAAATTGTTAAATTTATGTTCTCGATTTTTATTGAAGTCAGTAATTTTTGAAATTTGAACGCTCGAAATTTTTTGAACCTTACGGTTTTCAATTATTTTCTACAATTTTTAACTACATAATCTCCTTCTCCAAATCAATTATTTTAAATAATTTTTCTAAACTTCTACGAAAATTCAATTATTTATACAATTATTAAATACAAAGATTCAATTTTATACAGTAAATGTTACAGTAATTCTTCATAGTTTTTCAAAGTTATTAGGGTTATTAAAAAAATATTTTTAAATAATTTCTGAAAGATAATTGATTTTTTAATATAAATATTCAAATAATTGATATTCAGTAAATTTTTTTTAAATAATTCCTTTTTCTAAAAGAATTTTTGTAAAATATTAAAAAATAATCAAGTTTTTGAAGAACTTTATTTACAAATATATAAAAATATAGGATTTTTCCAAAATTTTAATGATAAAGTCTAAAGGTTTAGATTTTTTAAAACGATTAATTTATTTTTTGAAATAATTGAATATTAAAAAAGTTAGGATAACAAAATTCTAAGTATAAGTTTTTTAAAAATATTATAATGTAATTTTTCGAAAATAATTGAATTTTTAAAAAGAATTCTTGGTCAGTTTTGAAAAAATAAGCAATTTTTTGAAGAATTATAATTGCAAATTTGAAAATACGTAGTTTTGCAAAATTTTAATAATAAAATCTAAGAATTCAGATTTTTCAATAAATTTTCCTTTTTTTAAAATAATTGAATTTTAAAAGAATTTTTATTGCAAACTTCTAGGAATAATTATTTTAAAACTGTTGTAATATAATTTTTCGAAAATAATTGAATTTCGTAAAAGAATTTTTGGACAATTTAAAGAAAAAATCAATTTTTTGAAGAATTATAATTACTAATCTGAGAATTTAGATTTTTCAACAAATTTACTTTTTTTTAAATAATTGAATTTTATAAGAATTTTGATTGCAAACTTCTAGGAATAATTATTTTAAAACTGTTGTAATGTAATTTTTTGAAAAGAATTGAATTTCGTAAATGAATTTTTAGACAATTTAAAAATATAATCAATTTTTTGAAGAATTATAATTGCAAATTTGAAAATACGTTATTTTGACAAAATTTTAATAATAAAATCTAAGAATTTAGATTTTTCAAACAGATAAATTTACTTTTTTTAAAATAATTGAATTTTAAAAAAATTATGATAACAAAATTCTAAGAATAAGTTTTTTAAAAATATTCTAATGTAATTTTTCGAAAACAATTGAATTTCTTAAAAGAATTTTTGAACAATTTGAAAAATAATCCATTTTTTTTTTGAAGAATTATAAAAATCACCTTCTTAGAAATACTTTAATGTTGTTATTTGTAAATATTTGGATTTTCGGAGATACTTAATTGAAAACGTTGAAAATAATTGAATTTTAAAAAAATTGTAATGTTGAAAAATTTAAGAATTTATTTTAAAATTATTCTAATACAATTTTGTTGAAGCTCATTTCCATTAATTTTTGTTTGCAAATTTTCATTGAAGATTTTTCATTAAAATTTTTGAGAATTCAATTATTTTTCAATTTTATTTTTAAATTTACAATTAAAATTATTCAAAATTTTAGAATCAAATATTTTAATTTTGTAAAATTTTATTCAAAATAATTGATTTTGTGAAACAAAATCAATTCTTTCGAATAAAATTTCACAAAATTTCAATTCTTTAAAATGTTTTTAATTAAATATTTTGAAAATTTAATTATCTTAAAAAAATGATTTAAAAATAATTTTTTAAAGATTTGACTATTGAAAAATAATTATTTTTAACACTATAAAAATTAAAATCAATCGCATTTTATCCCAAAAAAGTGGTATTTTTTGCAATATTTGGAAGAAAAGTGAAAAAAGTCTTATTTTTTAAAAATAAGTCCAAAAAAGTCGTCTATTTTGAAAAAATACAGTCGAACCTGTTTGAATGCAACGCTATTTTAAATTTTTTTGCAATCAATAATGTACAACAAGAATTATTTTCACTTAGTTCCAAAATATTGTAAAAATATTACAAAATTAAATTACAAAAAAAGTTGTCAAGAATTTAAAACTTAGTGATTCCATCCAGTAATTATTTTTGTATTATTTTTTAAGAATTGTTTACTGTAATAAAATTTTAAAAATCGAGTTGCATGTCGACAGGTTTTACTGTAGTAAAAAAAAAGTCCAAAAATTCGTTCTATCCGAGGCCTGAATTTCTAAAATAAGAGAACTCGGTTAATTAAATATAAATAATCCAAAAAAAATTTACCTTTAATTAGGACCACCGCCTGGTGTACCACGCTTATTACGACCTGGACCACCGAGTATGCCACGCATGCCACCTCCACCAATGCAAATGTCAAATTTGAGTGGAGTCGCTGGCAATCAATTGCAACAGCAAAACAATTCGAGTTCAGTGGCGTCAAAGACGCCAAATGTATTGTCCGCAGCGCCGCAATTGATAAATCGAAAGGATAAGGACGGCAAGAGTACAACGACAATAGAAGCCAAACCGCAAATACGAAATTTGGCTGCTGATGTCACAAGATTTTTGCCAACATCCTTGCGTGTCAAGCGTGACGACAAAAAGAAAGTCGTCACTGTGCTTAGGTTACCGGAGAAATTCCCCGAGATGCAACCATCAAAAATTGTACCGCCAAAAACCAAGGACGACGCTTATATGCAATTTATGCAAGAAATGGAAGGCTTACTTTAAAGACAATTTGCTTTTTATTTAAGTACATAGAATCCTTATGTACTTGTTGAATTTCAAAAAGAAAAGAACACTAGTTAAGTTATTATATATAAGAATGCAACACTTAAATAAACATTTTAAAAAACATTTCTCATATTCTCTTTCATTCTCACATTTATAAATTTTTAAAACAAAATCTCAACATTTAGTTAATAATTAAATTACCTATTATAAACATCTAGAATATTAATTTCTTTTCTTGATTACGAAAAACGGGCAGATACCATAAACTCGACCAATTCTGAATCTGAAATTGAAAAGATTTTTTATTATAATAATAACTGAATTAAATTAACATTATTGTTAATTAAACATTTTAGTAAATTAAATTTATAATAAATTTACAGAACAATTCACTCACCTAATAATATAAAAATAGAAAAATCTCGAAAATTGAAAATATATTTGGCACATTGTGGTCATGAATTATAATTATTTTCTCGTAATCGACATTTTGATGAGGAAAAATTGTTATTTTTTTTTTAAACTAATTTGATTCTATAAATGTTCAATTATATCATGATCATTTTTAAATGTAGGCTGCTTTAAATTCTTTTGATGGCGTTTTGTTTTTTGCAATTCCTTCGCGAAATATGCTATGGTTTTCTTTAGGCCAACAGTTAACGGTACTTTTGGCTCCCAATTTAAATATTTCTTTGCACGTGAAATATCCGGTTTTCGACGCTGGGGATCGTCTTCGAGTGCGGCAAGTTCAACAATTGTACTTGTACCTCCTATTAAATCCTTGATGAACACAGCAAATTCTAGAATAAAATTTAATCGATATTAATAATCGTTGTATTCCAGTAATCTGTTCGCAGTTTAAAGTTAGTTGTTGTTTGCTTTTTTGTTTCTTAACTTTTGAAATAATTTTTCTGTTTCAATTTTAAAATTAATGTTTTGAAAATCATCGAATTATTGCAAAGAATTTTATCAAAAAATTTGATAATACATAATTCAATTTCTTTCAAGAATTCTATTATTTAGGAAAATAATTATTGAATTTTATTAAAATTTTTAGAAAATAATTATTTATTAAAATTTTAGAAAATAATTAGATTTTCAAAGATTTAATAACGAATTATGTAGTTAAAAAAATTGAATTCTTTAATGGAATTTTATTAAAATTGTATTAAAAATAATTTAATCTTGGAAAAGAATTTTACTATTTATAAATATAATTAAATTTTTGCAAAGAATTTTACTATTTATAAATAATAATTGAATTGTTTCGAAGGATTTATTAAAATTATTGAAAATAATTAGATTTATAAAAATTTTATAACGAATTAAGAAAAAAATTGAATTCCTTCGTAAAAATTGTTTGAAAATAATTTAATTTTTGAAAAGAATTTTACTATTTATAAATATAATTGAATTTTTTCGAAGAATGTATTAAAATTTTTAAAAATAATTAAATTTTCTCGAAAAATATGTTTAAAAAAATTGAATTCTTTAATGGAATTTTATAAAAATTGTATTAAAAATAATTGAATTTTGGGAAAGAATTTTACTAAATTTATAAATATAATTGAAAAATTATGAAAAAAAGTTCATTGTTTCGTGAAATTTTTTTGAAAATAATTGAATTTTTTCAAAGATTTTATAACGAATTAAGAAAAAAATTGATTCCTTTCGTGAAATATGTTTGAAAATAATTGAATTTTTGCAAAGAATTTTACTATTTATAAATAGAATTTAATTTTTTCGAAGAATTTAATAAAATTCGAGAAAATAATTGAATTTTTGATAAGAATTTTATAACGAATTAAGAACCAAATTTAATTCTTTCGTGAAATTTGTATAAAAATAATTGAATTTTTTCGAAATATATGTTTAAAAAAAATTGAATTCTTTCATGGAATTTTATTAAAATTGTATTAAAAATAATTGAATTTTTGGAAACAATTTTACTATTTATGAATATAATTGAATTGTTTCGAAAGATTTATTAAAATTTTAGAAAATAATTGAATTCTTTTGAAAAATTTTATAACGAATTAAGAAAAAAATTGAATTCTTTCGTGAAATTTTTTTTAGTATAATTGATTTTTTGCAAAGATTTTACTATTTAAAAAAATAATTGAATTGTTTCGAAGGATTTATTAAAATTTTAGAAAATAATTGTATTCGTTCGTGAAATTTTATTAAAATTTTGTTAAAAAATAATTGAAAGTTTGCAAAAAATTTTACTATTTATAAATATAATTAATTTCTTACGAACAATGTTATTATTTTTAAAAATAATTGAATTCTTGCGTGGAAGTTTATTAAAATTTTTTGAAATTAATAAATATGAATAATTTATTAGTTAATATTTGAATTTTCTAAAGATTGAATCTGAAATTATTCAAAAATTCATATTTGAAATTTAAAAATTCTGTAATTTCCATAATAATAATAAATTGAACATCACGTTACGCGCGCGTAACATTTGCTAGTTTAATATAAATGATTAAATTAATAGATAAATAAAGAATAATGGAAATATTCATTTCTAAATAGAATTCAAATTTCTAATAAATGTTCACTTCAATTGAATCAGAATAAGTCAGAAGAAAAAAGGGGAGAAAAGTAATATAATCTGGAGGTAAAATTTTGTTTCTCGTTAGATTTGTCTTATTGTATCTTTTTGTGAATTGTTTTTTCCTTACCTTCTATTGTGTGTTCAACGGGATTTCCGAGATTAACGGGCAAACTGTAATTCGAGGCCATTAAAGCCATTAAACCATCGACCAAATCGGAGACATATTGAAACGATCTTGTTTGCTTTCCATTGCCATAAATTGTTATTGAATCATTTTGTAACGCTTGGAGTATAAAATTTGAAACGACTCTTCCGTCGTTCATGTGCATTCGTGGACCGAAAGTATTAAAAATTCGAGCAATTCGAATATCAACTCCTTCCTGTCTCATGTAAGCGTAACTCAATGTTTCCGCAATTCGCTTTCCTTCATCGTAACAAGCTCTGGGTCCTACAAAAAAAATATTAATAACAAAATTTGTCTGCTACTAATTTCACAAATATTTGAAATATTAAAAATATTAATTGAAATTTTAAACGATTTATTTGTTTATTGAAACAATTATTTCAAAAAAAAAAAAAATAATTAATTGAAAATTTAATTTCATCTACATAATTGAAAATTTTTAAAGTTTAAATTTTTAAAGTTAAAAAATTAGAATATTATGGAATAAAATATTACCAATGGGATTAACATTGCCCCAGTAGGTTTCCGTTTGAGGATGTTGAGTTGGATCGCCATAAACTTCAGAAGTGCTGGCTATTAAAACACGAGCACCAACTCTCTTCGCAAGACCTATTATGCGAAAATTAAATTAATTATTAATTAGGTAATATTAATCGATTATTAAAATTTATTTATTTACAGTTTTGATAATTTTTATTTTATTATATTTTGCAAATAACAATTACAAGGGTTGCCACATGTCTGGGAAATCATGTCTCCTAAGTTTTTAATGCTCAAATGAACAAAATTTATTTATTTCTTCTTCAAATTAAATTTTTATTACAATAAGTTTGTCTCATTATCAAAAAAGAAAATTAATTATAAAGTTTCTAAATGTAAAATTTAAGTTTTTAATTTTTACTGTAATCAGTAATTAATGAAAATATTTTTTATTACAAATATTTCGTTCAATTCTTGGGAATTATAATTGTATTTTTAAAAGAATTTTATTCAAACTTCTTAAAATAATAGAGAATTTAAACACAGTAATTAATTTTACTTTTAAAATAGAAGACATTCTTAAAGTTTTTAAATCAAATTTTTGTTTCTAAAACTCATCGTTTATTATAAATGAATTTATCTTGAATTTTTTTGTAATAGGTTTCAGAGAAAAGGTCCATTTTTCCATTTGGAAATCAGGGAAAACAAAGTCAAATTTGGTGGCAACTCTGAATTAATAAAATTAATAATAAATAACAAAATTCTCCACTCACCAAGCATATTAATTGTTCCTAAAGTATTAGTCTTAATTGTTTTCACGGGATTTCGCATATAATGAGGTGGACTAGCCGGACTAGCGAGATGATAAATTTCCTCAACCTCGAGATAAAGAGGCCTGATAATATCGTGATGCACCATTTCAAAATTTTCATGGCCTACCCAATGTTCAACGTTTCGTTTTCTACCGGTAAAAAAATTATCAACGACAATGACCTCATGTCCGGCAATCATTAGACGATCAACTAAATGTGATCCCACAAATCCAGCACCACCTGTTACCAGGACACGTTTACGATTCTTGTAATTCAAAAATTTAACTACTGGGAAACTTTTATGCACTTGATTATTAATCACAGTTTCCATTTCTTTTAATTTCTTCTCGAGAATTTTTATTTTCTCCTGTGCCGCTTGAAGCTCTTTAATATTTCCATTCGAAAAATCTCTCGTTTCGTATACGACATCTGATCTACGATTGGTATAAATTTTTTCATTGTTGCTCTGATTTTGATTACGAAATGGTGCGAAGAAACTTCTTTCATTCTCTGTAGTGACAATCGATTTGTACAGACCTAGAACTGAAAAAATAAATTATGGTTAATTAACAATTAATAAATAAATAATTAATTAATTAATAATCAATAAATTAACTATTAACTATATTTTTTGGAACAGAATTTACCATAGGAATTAAGAAATTCAAAGATTTCAAATTCAAACCTTTTTTAAATTAAACAACTTACAAAAGTATTTTGTTATAAAACATGAAGATATCGATTGCTCCGAGTCGAAGACTCGGAGTAATCGATTTCTTCATGTTTTATAATAATTAAAAATGACTGAGTGATAAAATAATTATTTTATATAAAAATATTGTACTTCTTCAAAATTATTTTCATCATTTCAATTCAATTATTATTTTTAAGAATTTTTAACTAAAACTCTTCTTTAGAGCAATTAATTTTCGAAAAAGTTCTTTCTCAATTTTAAAAACCATTTGTTTATAATATTCAATTTTACGAATTTCAATTATTCGTAAATTCTTCAATGAGAATATACATAAGAAAATAAAAACTTCAAAGAATATAAAAAAAATTCAATTAAACTTTTCCAAAAAAATTAATTTCAAAATTCAATTATTTCTAAAAATTCCCGCTATATTGCTTTTAAAATTTAATTATTATCTAAAATTTAAACTGAAATTCATTTTTAAATCTATTTTTATTAGAAAATTCTACGAGAATTCAATTATTTAAATATAAAAAAAATTTATTAAATAATTGAATGCTTCGTAAAATTTAATTCTCATAAAGAATTTTATTAACAAATTTTTAAATAATTAAATTCTCTCGAAGAATTTTAATAAAATTTTTAAGAATAATTAGATTCTTCGAGAAATTCGATTAAAAATCTATTAAAAATAATTAAAATTTTGCGATGAGTTTCACTAATTTGTGAAAATAGTTGAAATTTGTTATAAAATTGTATTAAAAATATTTGAAATTCTGCGAACAGTTTTATTATTTGTGAAAATAATTGAATCCCTAAGAAGAATTTTATTATTTTTGAACATAATTAAATTTCTGCAATAATTTGTAATGCAAAAAAATAATTTATTGAATAATTGAATGTTTCTTAAAATTCAAATTTCATAAATAGTTTTATCAACAAATTTTTAAATAAATTAATTTTTTCGACGAATTTTAATAAAATTTTTAAGAATAATTACATTTTTCGAGGAATTTGCTTAAAATTGTATATTAAAAATAATTGAAATTCTGCAATGAGTTTTGTTATTTATGAACATAATTGAATTCCTAAAATGCATTTTATTATTTTCGAAAATAATTGAATCCCTGTAAAAATTTTATTATTTATGAAAATAATTGAATTATTGCGAAGAAATTTATAAAAAAATTTGTAAAAAATTGAATTTCTGAAATTTTTATTATTCTACCTATTTAAATAATTAAATGTTTTTTTAATTAAATAATTAAAATTTTTGAAAATAATTGAATTTCGGAGAAGAATTTTATTATTTCTAAAAATAATTGAAATTTTGACGAGAATTTTTTTAAATTTTTGAACAGAATTGAATTTTTGCGAAGAATTTTTATATTTCAGCCAAACATTTAAACAGAAAAAAAATTTTTTCTAATGAATCTTTTATTATAAACATTGTGAACTTCACCTACATTAATTTTTTTCGATTTTTGTTAGTCAGATTAAAAAGTTGAATAGTTTTATAATCTTTAAAAATAAAATACACGTGGAAATTTGCAGCGATGACACCGTGAATCGATTATTTTTATTATGTTGCATAAAAAATTCAATTTAATGTTAATCTAAAAATAGTGCAAATTCATGCGATTTAAAACTGTAGTATTTTCGCGCTATATATTCCATTACATTATGTGAATTTAAATAACTTCATTTGCGAAAGTAGTAATTACTTTTTATAATTTATCACAAAAAGTTAAAAATATTTACTTGAAAACATATGTCATGATTTTTCACAATATAAAAATATTAAATACTTTTTATAATTTGAAATTCATGTTTATTCATTTAATAATGATTAAGTAATAAATTTAAATTATTTTGCAGAAACAATATATATGTACCTATAGTTACAAAGGTGACGATAATAATAAATAGACAAACAATAATGAGACTTTTAAATCGGTAAACATTTATTTAAAAATGTAAAATACTCACTCAATATTAAGCATATTATAAATATTGCTATTTGTCTCATTCTGCGTTGAGTCATAACCATTCTTTCTTATATTTCATCTTTCTCTTAAAATCGAGTAATTACTTTATTATAATTTTTTTTAAACGTAGAATAAAACTTATACTATGTATCAGTCAATGTCAGTGACAGTCAGTGATCCCGAAAACATAACCTCTTTATTCTCTCCCCCCACTCTTTTTACGCGCACTACGCGCATTATCAGGGTTGGGTTACTTTTTTCTTCTAATTTTTACACCGTTTTACCTAAATTTACATGCATTCATCACATAGGGACGCGGCTTTAAATCGGAAAGTGATTTTAGTTCCTAGTTTCGCCACTAGTTGAACATAAACCTCGTGGATGTCAATATAACCTATAAATAGTTAATTTTTTTGAGTTTTAATCGTTTTAATAATTTTTTAAACACTAATAAGTGTTACATCAGTGTTTACTAGAATAATTGTTGAAAGTTGTTTGCTAATTGTGTTGAGATTTAGTATAGAGAATAATAAATATAGGCAAATATGTAAATATGTTTTAAGGAAGAGTGCAAATTTCATATACAAGATTTACAAATGTGACATAATTTGTTGGGAAATTAGATAATATTAAACAAATTCCATTATTTGTTGTAATACTGTAACTATAACTTTGAAAATGGCTTCCCCTTGTACGGAAATTATTGACGATATTGAAGATTTAATATCGTCGCAGGATATTACTCCAAAAGAGAGATACAGTTCTCGAAAGAAAGTAACTGTTCGTGCAAAACGAAAACAGGACCAAGATGTTATACCAGAACCGCCAATTTATTCGAGTATTATTCCAGGTATGATTGGGAAAAAGACAAAAAGTTATTAGTATTATTTGTAGTATTAATTGCTCGTGTTGTTATTATTATTATTATTATTATTATTATTGTAGTTCTTTAATTTCTTTGTATTTTTAGGTACTCAAACTATTTTTGTAAAAACTTGGGGATGTACACATAACAGTTCAGACAGTGAATATATGGCTGGACAACTTGCTGCCTATGGTTATAAATTAACGGAAGATAAAAATATTGCCGATTTATGGCTTTTGAATTCGTGTACTGTTAAAAATCCAGCGGAGGATCACTTTAAAAATGAGATCGACGCGGGAAGAAAACTCGGAAAACATGTCGTAGTCGCTGGGTAAATTGTTTTTTATTGGAGAATCTTTTTGCTTTTTTTCATCTTTTTTTGAAGTACTAATTATTTAATTAACTTATTACAAGCTTCGCACTCAGGTTTTAGTAAAAATTTATAATATACTCCTTTTTTTTCCTATTTGATACCATTAGGAAAAATTTTCAAATAATTTTCAGAAATAATTCGACTTTAAAAGGTTTTTAAATTGACATCTTTCAAAATATTAATTTTTAAAACATAATGAATTTAATTCTTTTTAAAATTAAATAATTAACGAATATAATTTAATTTTCTTTAACAAGTCAGTTTTTTTTAATCTGTAATGAAATTCTTTAACAAATTTAACTATTTTGAATTCGATTTCACAAAACTTCAATTAATTTGACAATTCTATATTAAATTCTTTTAAAGGATTTAAATATCTTTGGAAACATAAATTCTAATTACTCAAGAAAGTATTTTTTTCAAAATTAAAAAAAAAACTTATTCATAACTTAACTTTTTTAATAAATTTAATTATTATTAATTTCTTAATTGCAATTGAAATTTTCGAAAAATTTAGTTAAAAAGATTCTGCAATTCAATTATTTCTGAAAATTGCAACAGTTTTTAATTACAATCTTATTTAAATTAATTACATAATTCATAACTTTCAAAATGTTTTCTAAAAGTTAATTATTTTAAATAAATTTTGTTATTTACAGAAATAAGAAAAATTAAGGTATTTTTTTGAAATTCATTATAATTGAAAAGTTTTTAAAGTAAAAAAAATTCAAGGAGAATTTACCTACAGTTTTTAAGTCTTTCAAAAATATTTTTATAAACACCAATGACCAGAATTTTCGGAGTAACTCTAGAAATTTGATATTTTTCTAGTGCTTTTGAGAAAATTCTTTGAAATATTTATTGTCAAAATAAAAAATAAAAGTAAAAAATTTATTTAAAAATTTTTCAAATATATTTTAACACTAAAAACAAATTTTTTTGAAGTAATTCTAAAAATTATAAAATTATGTTCAAAAATTTAAAAAAATTCTCGTCAAAATTTCAATTATTTTTAGAAATAATAAAATTCTTCTCCGAAATTCAATTATTTTCAAAAATTTTAATTATTTAATTTAAAAGACATTTAATTATTTTTATAAAATAATAAAAGTTTCAGAAATTCAATTATTTACAAATTTTCTATAAATTTCTTCGCAATAATTCAATTATTTTCATAAATAATAAAATTTTTACAGAGATTAAATTATTTTCGTAAATAATAAAATGCTTTTTAGGAATTCAATTATGTTCATAAATAACAAAACTCATTGCAGAATTTCATTTATTTTTAATATACAATTTTTAAGCAAACTCTTTGAAAAATCTAATTATTCTTAAAAATTTTATTAAAATTCGTCGAGAGAATTTAATTATTTAAAAATTTGTTTGATAAAATTCTTTATGAGAATTAAATTTTAAGAAACATTCAACTATTCAATAAATTCTTTTTATACTTAAATAATTGAATTCTCGTAGAATTTTCTAATAAAAATCGATTTTCATTTCATAAAAATGAATTTCAGTTAAAATTTTAGATAATAATTGAATTTTAAAAGCAATATAGCGGGAATGTTTAGAAATAATCGAATTATGAAAATAATTTTTTCGAAAAAGTTTAATTGAATTTTTTTATATTCTTTGAAGTTTTTATTTTCTAGTGTATATTTTCATTGAAGAATTTAAGAATAATTGAAATTCGTAAAATTGAGTATTATAAACAAATGGTTTTTAAAATTGAGAAAGAACTTTTTCGAAAATTAATTGCTTTAAAGAAGAATTTTAGTTGAAAATTCTTAAAAATAATAATTGAATTGAAATGATGAAAATTAATTTTGAAGAAGTACAATATTCTTATAATATAAAATAATGATTTTATCACTCAGTCATGTTTTATAGTTATGATGAAATTTAATTTTTAGTTTTAAGTAAAATGTTTTCTTATATTTGACTCGGACTGGTTAAATTTTTGTCAGAAATTGGTCCGTAATTTTTCATTTTTGGTCCGTAAAAGTCTGTATTTTTAAATTCTTTTACTGGTTCGAGCCCTGTAGTTATTTTTTTGCTACTTCTTTTTAGTTTTAAAGATTCCTTTTGCTACTCTTTTTTTTATTAATTAACGAGTGCGAAATCTGTTACTAATTTTTTTCTGAAAAAAAAGAAGAAATTACATACAATAAATTTAACTTATAATAAATACAACTTGAAATTAATTTCGTCTTTTTCTTCTTCTTAAATGACTTTTGGCTCAGCCAACTGTCAGAACAAAGAAATTAATTTAATTAATTGATTAATTCGTTTTGAATAATTATTTAACATTGTAATTATTTTCTTTCAGTTGTGTACCACAAGGAGCGCCAAAATCAAGTTTCATTCAGGGATTGAGTATGATTGGAGTTCAGCAAATTGATCGAGTCGTTGAGGTCGTTGAGGAAACGTTAAAAGGAAACAGTGTCCGATTTTTGGGACAAAAGAAGGAGTCGGGTAAAAAAATTGGAGGTGCTTCTCTCGATCTCCCGAAGGTACGCCGTAATCCATTAATCGAAATAATTGCCATAAATACGGGCTGTTTAAATCAGTGTACTTACTGCAAAACGAAACACGCGAGAGGTGAACTTGGTAGTTATTCGCCTCAGCAAATTGTCGAGAGGGCAAGACAAGCGTTCGATGAAGGCGTTTGCGAATTGTGGTTAACATCCGAAGACACTGGTGCCTATGGCAAAGATATTGGCACAAGTCTTCCGGAATTACTCTGGAAATTAGTTGAAGTTATTCCCAAGGGTTGTATGATGAGAATCGGTATGACAAATCCTCCCTACATTCTCGAGCATCTTGAGGAAATTGCTAAAATTCTACAGCATCCACGTGTCTATAGTTTTCTCCACGTTCCCGTGCAATCGGGCAGCGATCAAGTTTTATCGGACATGAAACGTGAATACACGAGGGCCGATTTCGAGCATGTTGTCGATTTTCTACGTCTCAAAGTTCCCGGTGTGACGATTGCTACAGATATTATTTGTGGTTTCCCAACGGAAACTGAGGAAGATTTTAATGATTCGATGACACTTTGTGAGAAGTACAAATTTCCGAGTTTATTTATTAATCAATTTTTCCCGAGACCGGGAACACCAGCGGCAAGAATGACGAAAGTACCGACACAGGACGTGAAGAAGAGAACAAAACGTTTGTCGGAATTTTTTCAGTCTTACGAGCCATATGGTCATGAAGTTGATGCGGTGCAAGAAGTTCTTGTCACTGAAGTGTCACACGATAAGAAGCATTTTGTCGCGCACAATAAATTTTATGAGCAAGTTTTAGTGCCGATGAGAGAGGAATTTATGGGGAAAATGGTTACTGTTCAAATTACGGAGGCAACGAAACATTCAATGAAAGGGGAACCACTTAACGAAGGTGTCTCGCCAGCTTTGAAGCCGTCTTTGCCAAAGGGAATTGTTTCCGGTGTTCCTGTTGAAATGCAACCTTCGAAATTTCGCATCATTGCAATGGTTGGATTGTTTCTTGCACTTTTTGCTAAGATTTTGTGGAAACTTTTTACAATAAATTAATATTCAAATGCTATTTCATTTCGTTGATAAGTCTTGAGAAAAAGAATCTGAAAATATTATTTTCTTTATTTTTGTTTCATTTTTAGTCTTATTTTTAATTTTAATATTTCAATTTCTTAATATTAAATTGAAATTGAAATACCTAATTTAGATAATTACATACTTCACATTTCTTTCTATTAATTTATTTCTCTTTGATAAATTCAACTTTTTATATTATTATTTTCTATAACTACTATTATTATTTTAATATTGCATAGAATTTTATTAAAATTTTTGAAAAGAATTCAATTTTTTCGAAGAATTTTATTAAAAACTTTTGAAAATAATTAAATTTCTTCAAGGAATTTTATTAAAATGTTTTAAAATAATTTAATCAGGGTGGCCACATGTCAGTAAAGTTAGGGAAAAGTCAGGAAAACTAATTTTTGGCAGTAAAGTCAGGGAAATTAAGAAAATTGAGACTTTTTTCGACTTTTCTTTTAAACATTGCAATAAAATAAATACTACAATTTTTAGTAAAAAAGTGCAACTTATTTTGATTTTTATAAATGCAAAAAATAATTATAAACAAATTTTTCAAAAATTTTTTAAAATAATTTTTTAACATAATTATATTTTTTAAATATATCTATAATAAAAATCTTTTTGAATAGTTAACATTTTTTAAAATTTAATTGAAAATAATATTTATTTTAAGTATGTATTTATTTACAATTTTTAAAAATCAATTTTTTAAGAGTTTTATTGCAAATTTTGAAAATAATTGGAATATCAAAAATTTTGATGAAAAATCTTTAAAGGTAAATTTAAAAATGAAAATTAATGAAAATTAGTTTCTAAGTTTTTAAAATTCAATATTTTCAGTATTTTCATTTACATACAAAAATAATAAGATTTTAGAATTATTTAATATTTTTAACATTTTGGAGAAAACAATCATGTTCAAAATTTTTAATTAAAATTTATCAAAAAATGATTTTTTTTTAAATAATACAAAAATTCTTTTAAGAAATTCAATTATTTTCGAGAAATGTAAATAAAAATTTATGAAAATTTTCTTTTTGGACTTATTAAAATTTTTGAGAAATCATGGTCCTGTTTATAATTAAAATTCTTCAAAAATTTGATTATTTTTATTTATATTTTTCAAAAATTTTAATTGTTTGCAATTTTTTTAAAATTGAAAAACTATTATTTTGTAAAAATATAAATTTAATTTTTTCGAAAAAAAATTTTAATTCCTTTGGGAATTTTAATTTTATCAAAATTATTGAAAATAATAATTGAATTTTATTATAATTTTAAACAATAATTGAATTCCATCAAGAGTATTTATTGAAATTGTATTGAAAATAATTGAATTTATTTGACGAATTTTATTATTTATAAAAATGATTTTGCTAAGGATAATATTAAAATGTTTGAAAATAATTGAATTTTTGAGAAGAATTTTATTATTTAAAAATAAATGAAATGAAAATAAAAATAAATGAATTTTTGCGATAAATTTTATTATTTATGAAAAATTATTTAATTTTTGCAAAGAATTCTATAAAAATTTTTGAAAATAATTGAGTTTTTTGAAAAATTTTATTATTTATAAATAAAATTGATTTTTTGTGAAGAATTCTATTGAAATTTCTATAAAAATAGTTTGAATTGTTTGAAGAATTTTACTAAAATTAATGAAAATTATTGAATTCTTCTGGAGAATGTTAGCAAAATTTTTAAAGATACTTTAATTATTTCAAGGAATTTTATAGAAAAATTGTTAAAATAATTTAACTCCACCAAGAAATTTATTGAAATTGTATTGAAAATAATTGAATTTCGTCGATGAATTTTATTATTTATGAGAATATTTGAATTCTTGACAAGAATTTATTATTGTACCTATTACATTTTTTTAAAAATATTTTAATTGTATCAAAGAATTTTATTATTTTTGAAAATAATTGAATTGTGCGAAGAATTTTTTTATTTATGAAAATAATTGGTTTCTTGCTAAAAATATTATTATTTATGAAAATAATTTAATTTCTTCGAAGAATTTTATTAATATTTTTGAAAATAATAATTAATTAGTTAATATAGTGAATTTTTTTTAAATTTTGAATCTGAGAACATTAAAAAATAGAAGTTGATATTTGAAAATAAAAAAAATTTGAATTTTCCATAATAATAAATGAAATACGTTCAACACTTTTCGTTTATGAACAGAAAAATAAAAAAGAAATTTTTCCTCATGTGATGAGAACAACAGGGACTTCTTAAATTCTAAAATAAAAAATACAGTTTTTTTTTCAAAATATTTGAAAATTTACTAAAGATAAACTCATTGATACACAAATTGATCTTAGCCGTGAAATTAATTACATCACGAATAACATTAAATTGAGCATTTTTTTTTTATAAATGTATCATTTTCGTACTCTTGCATACTAACATAAATTGTTACAATAGTAATTTTTTCATAAGTCATTTAGAAAAATATTAATATTTTTCCTAAACTTATTGCGTTTTTTTTTTTTTGCTTTATTTGGTATCACCTTTTTTTTAAATACTTAGAAATTTCTCTTTTTAAATAAACTTACACCTAAAAAGAATGCAGTATAAAATGTTTTCTAAATTTTTTTTGAGTATTTATTTTTTAAAACGAGGTATTTATTGTAAATTTGAACTAAAATTTCTTTAAATAGAATAATTATAATTAGAGAAAGAGAGAGAAATTAAATTTCGAAAATTTCCTTTCCTCTTCTATTTATCTTACAATAAAAATGATTTCTTTTTTTGAATGCCATGTATGAGAATTATAAAAAGAAAATCATCAAATAGATTTTCTCTTTTTTTTAATATAAATTTTCCCTGTTTGAAATTGCAATTTTTTTTCAATAACGATAAAAAAGTATTTTTGAATTTAAAAAAGTATTTCTTATAATTAACACATTTTTTAAAAAATATTTTTTGCAAACTGAAAATATTTCAATTAGCAAAAAATTTACAATAAATTTCAAATCGTTATAAAATATTGTTTCGTCGCGAATTTTTGATAGTGAACAAGTCGCAGCGGCGTTTGCTTTCAATTATATTAAGGGAATGAAATGTCTGGTCCCGTATATAAGAAAGAAACCGGATCTGAACTTGAATCCTTAGCATAAATCACATGACCAGATACAGAGAGCATAACTTAATAAAAGGAATGGCGAACAAATGCGCGCAATACTGAAAATTTACTTTTTCCTTTTTCTTTCTTTTTTTTTGGCAAATAGACCTCAAAATATTTGAGCAAATCAATTTTTTTTAATTAAGTGAAGAAATGCCAAATTTACAATCGAAAATAAATCCCTCATCCTTTCATTTCTTAAACTCGTCTTTCACTATTATTTTTTTTTTCAATCAAACCGAAAACAAAGTGTACATTATTTATTTGGTGTTTTAAGTTTTTTTTTTACTCTTTCACTAATTTTTAATTTAGTATTATAATTTAAATCAATCACAATATATTCTAAAACGAATTTTTATCACCAATATAATATAAATAGAAACTTAGAAAAATAGGGAATGTTTAAGTCACTTTGTTTTCTTTTGATTTTTCTTTTTTTTTCTTTGCTTTTGGTCACTTAGATTAATAAGGCACTCAAGAATATTTTTTTACTGGGATATTTTCCACACACAATTTCATACATTTAATGAACTTAAATATTCTCACAAAAAAATTAATTACTCGCATTCATAAAGATATGTATCTACGGGCTTATATCCTAGAGATCTAGGGCGAACTGTAGTACAAAAATATTTATGGCAAATGTTAATCTCAGAAAGAAGTCGATTTTTTTTCTCTCGATAAATTGACAATGTTTCAATTCTAATTATTGTACTGTGAAAATTTTCGGAATTTTTATTTAATTTCATTTCCATTTTATCGAAATTTTTGAAAACTAATAGTCGAAATAATATTTGTTTACTACTAAAATTCAAAATTTTATTATCTGATATTTACCAGAATTCTTAAATTTGAATATTTCTATTTGCTTTTTCGAGATAAAATGAAAAGAATTTTCAATAGAAATTCTTCTATTTTCTCAAATTTTAAACTAGATCGTAATTTTCTTTTTACAAAATATTTACATGCATTTTGTGCTTCGCTTATTAATTAATAGTTACAATAATCACTTGAGAACTGATTCCTAAACTAAAATCTGGTAAAATAAATTGCTTTCCATATAAACATCAATGCCATTTGAAACGAATTCTTTTTTTTTACAAATCTTTCTCACTTATTATCGATGTCGTGGCAAAAGTATTTTTAAATTAATTTACATTCATTACATTCATTAAGTGGTCCAAAATTACAAGTAGACTTACAAAAAAGAATACAAATTAATAATCTTTTCTGCAAAGCCTTGAGGCGCGACGATATTGATTTATATTGAAAATTTAAATTCTAGAAAATCTAAAACTTATTACGACGGTTTTCTAAAATGTAATAAAAGCGGTCAGTCCAAATTAGTAAAAAAATTAAATTTGTTCTAAATTTTCCTCCTTTTTTTTAATTAAAATTTTTTCGTTAAATTAGACAAAAATAATTATTTTATGACTAAAATTTTTTTTTCAGATGTAAATTACACGATTAGAAGCGAACTTCAAAAGTACTTTTTGCATGCGCTCTAAGTGAATTTTGAAGTTTTTCTCATTAAAACGTTGAACGTTCAAAATGTTTAATTAAACTGACCGCGAAAATAAAACATGCTTTTGTGTATTTGCAATTTTTTTCTGAAGAAAAAAGTGCAAAAGAAATGAAGTAAAAATAATTTAACAGCTCAACGAATAAAAATTTTAACACGAATATTTTTAGAGGACGAAAAATTATTTTGTCTTAAATTAAAAACGGAACTTTGAACAATTGGAGTTAAAAACAAAAATGTTTACAATTACGCAGAGAATTCGATTTTTCCCATTTAATAATTACAATATAGTTTTATTTTTATAGGCAACTCGTGTTTTTTGTACCAAAAAATTCTGTATGGCAATTATCATGGCTAAAGAGAAAAATGGCACGATATTCATTTGCATGTACATTGAGATGTTTGTTTTTTTAAAGAAAAAAAAAATTGCTTTCACCAGAAAAATCTAATGGAACGGACAAATTTAAGACAATTTTTATTCAAGATTATTTTTTCTCTGGAAAATTTATTTTATTCATTTTAAAAATTTATTCTATTAAAATTTAGAAATTAAATTTTTCCCTCTTTTCAAATGCCATAGATTTTTCTGAGATTTTTTTTTCAAACTTTAGATTCATGTTTATGTGAAATAATACTTTCGAGCGACTAACGACATAGAAAATTGTCCTCGGACGCGACTAGTAAAAAATAAAATGGACGAGACTTCGAAACGTTACTTTTGGAAAATAATTTTTTTTTTACATTCACATACACATAGTTCCAGTAAAGAAACGTTTCAATGAATCGACAATTTTCCACTCTTATACATTAATAATTACATTATTATTATAATCTACATTTCACTTGCCATATAATTTATAAACAAATGGTCATTCGCCTTCATTTTTTCTTCAAGACATAAATTTTCGAAAGACTTCTTAGTATATCAATGAAATTCAGTGATATTTATCTAGTAGAGATATTTTCTTTTTTTTTCTATAATAATTACACAATTTTTTTTATAGAATTATGTAGAATTACATTCAATTTAAATTAATTAATAATTACTATTAAATGATAACTAGGTCAATATTTAAATTTTTCACAATATTTCAATTTTCTTTTAATATTTTTTGTTCAATTTTAATTTCATTATTTTAATTTTATAATTTCGATTTTTAATTTTAATTTCTTTATAATTCTTCGTATTACAATAATTACTAATTAAGAATAATTATTATTATAATAATTACTAATTAAAAAGTAATTATTACTATAATAACCATTAAAAATTATTCACTTTTTCATTTTTCGATTTTAATATTTAAATTTCTTAATATTAAATTTAAATCGCAATATAATTTAGATAATTATTTAAAATTCGTTATAATTTTTCTTTTATTTATTCTTCTTGGATAAATTCAACTAATTTATTGCATTCTTTGAAGTCTTAACGGTCACAAAATCACAAATCTTGGCTGCATCCCTTTTTCCGCGAAATCTTTGAAGTTACTTTATCGTTCTTATTATCTCAAAGCGATAAAATAGCGAAACAATTTCAAGGACGGTCGTCGATTTTCTCATCCGGTAAATATTTTTTTTTATGAAATCTGGGAAATTTTTTCGAAATTTTTCCAAAAATAGGATAAAATGAGCAAAAATATTCGCAAAATTTGAATAAAATTTACATAAAATCAAATATTTGAAGAATTTTTTTTTCTAGTTGGGATTTAAAATACGGAAACGGAATTTAATTTTCAAATTGAATACATAGGGAGTTAATATTTAAATGTTCTATTTTTAATTTGCAAATTCAAATTTAGGTTCGATTAGATATTCCACTAAATTCAAATCAAATCGTAAAGTTTAATCTAGTTTAATTTCTAAAGTTAGATTAGAACATTTTAATTTAAATTCAGTTCAATTTATAATTTGATTGAATTCAATTGAAGAAAATGGAAATTAAGTTTCGATTTTTGTTTTTTTTTATCTCTTAAAATAAAAAAAATTCGATTGTAACTTAAATGTTGTGCAACATAACTTGAATTTTAAATAAATAAAATAACCAAATTTTAAAACAAAATAGTCGATTTGCAAAAAAAAATGTACAATTTGGATAAAAATCAAAGTTCGTTTCACTCTAAAATTTTTTTAAATTTTTCTTCAAAATTTCCACGAAGATTTTATTTATTTCCTAAAGTTTTGAACATTCAAATGAACGACGATATTTTGATGCTTCTTTTAATTTCTTTTTATTAAAAAAATTATTTAAAAAAAATATGTGTATTAAAATTATTTTGTTCTTAGAAAAAATATTCCTCTACAGTAAAAATATTATTTTTTGGAATAAATGTTACATTTTAATTATTATTCTCGTTTGTACGATCATTTTTAAAAGAATAGTTAAACAGAAAAAAATTTCGTTCATTTGAACGTGGAAAATTTTGAAAAAATAGATTTTTAAACACAGTGTGACTATAAATAATTTTTTTTTCTTAAAAATTTTTAAAATCTTATTTCAAAATTTTTGCGAATATTTTTAACAACATTTTTTGATAAATATTTAAATAATTTGCTTCCGTGACGACGAAAATATTTGTAGCACGCACACAGAGTTTGGGCGCGTAACTAAAAAGTAGTTTTACCAGGATGACAAGTACCAACGAACCGTTTCGGTGAAGGATTGCAACCGATACTTAAGACTGAAATATTTACGGTGACTCTGGAGATTTTTTTATGGGCAGACGCTTTTGCCCTACCCACTTTTTTTCTCTTTTCTCTTTTTTTTTTTACTCTTTTTCCCCAAACTGCGTTTGGTACATGCGAAATTCTTCGAGAGGCTGCCTCGACATTGTGAAGTTTCTAATATTTTTGTGTTTTACAAAAAAGAGAACTTTTTTTTTGCAAAAAGAGACTTTTTACAAAAAGAGAACTATTTTTTTGCAAATAGAGAAGTTTTTTTGGAAATAGAAAAGTTTTTTACAAAAACAGAAATTTTTTTTACCCCAACAAAAAAAAAAATTTGTTCAATCATTTAACATAAAATGTTAATAAAAATTAGTGCCCGGAAAAAAATGCTCAATTAAAATAAAAATATTGTTTCCTTCTGTTTTGTATAAAAACAAAATTAATGAAATGCAACAATAATTCGACTCTTTAAAAAAACAGAAAGAGTTGAAAAATTTTTTCTTCTAGAAAGTCAATTTCGATAAAAAAAAAGAATTTGAACTTTCAAAACAAATTTGTGTGTGTATGTATATAAATTAACATGAAAACGAAAAATAAACAGTAAAAAACTGTGGAACAAAAACGAAACTCAGAAACTTCTCAATATAAATGAAAGAGAGAAACCATTATGTTTTGGAAATTTGATCAGCTAATTTCTTTCTTCTTTTTCTTCTTTTTTTTTCGCTTAAAAATTTAAGGCTTTCTGGCATTGCTATAAGCGACGTAAATTCCTCTTGCTCTGCCTGGAACCGACGACGAGGGGCTTGTTCCTCTTCTTGGTTGGTGTGGCGAGTAATGGCGTTTTGCATGGTCCATTGTGAAAACTCGACGAGCACATTGCGCAGAATTCAAAGCAACAACTTTGCCTCGAACACTTGCCCACATTTTTTTCAATGTCCACGTGACACGGGAATGTGCATCTTGGACACGGCAGGAGATGCTCCCAGGGTGCGAGGGTTCGACTTGCCTGAAACAAAAGAGAAAAATTATTATTTATTTATTTTTATTTATATTCACTTATTTTTTTAATAATTTTCAATTCATTCATTTTATTCTATTTTTTTAAACCAATGAAAATTTTATAGATAAAGTAATATACAAATATTGCAAAAGAATATAAACTAGTTTTTCTGGAAAATAATTTTTGATTTTTTATTCTAAATTTATTTTCTATACATATTTTTTTGCTATCTTAATTAAGTTCAATTTTTTCGACACATTTTTTAAATATCTTTTGCCTACAAAGTTCAATTATTGTTTCAAAATAATTTTTTTCTAACGAAATTCCATTTCCCAATAATTTTTGTCTTATAAAATTCAAATTCCAAATATTTTCCCAAATAAAATTCAATTTCTAAACAATTTTTCTTGAATAAAATTTGATTTCTAAACATCTTTTTTTCAAAAATAAAAGTTGAATTTCTAAATAACTTTCTTCTAAGAGTAAAATTCAATTTTTAAACATAATATTTTAAACTGAAATTTTCAAGTAAATTTTTTAGATAAAATTCTGTTTCCAAATATTTTTTTTCCTCATCAAATTAAAATTAAAAAAGTTTTTTTAAAAATAAAGTTTAATTTTTGTACATGTTTTGCCTAATGAAGTTGAATTTCCAATTAATTTTTCCTAATAAAGTTCAATTATTTACAAATAATTTGTTTGAAATAAAATTCAAATTCCAAACATTTTTCAAAATAAAATTCTAATAAAGTTCAATTTTCAAATAATTTTTATCTATAATAAAATTCAATTTTTAAACATATTTTTTTTAATAAAATTTTATTTTTAAACAAGTTTTGTCTAAAATTTCCAAATAATTTTTTTACATAAAATTAAAATTACAAAAACTTTTTTAATAATATAATTTAATTTCTTAATATATTTTAGCTAAAATAGTTCAATTTTCAAATATTTTTTAAATAATAAAGGTGAATTTGAAAATAATTTTCTTCTAATAAAATTTAATTTCTAAATAATTTTTTTCTAATAAAATTCCAATTCTAAATTATTTTTTTCTAATAAAATTCCAATTCTAAATTATTTTTTTCTAATAAAATTCAAATTACAAGTATTTTTCTTAATAAAATTTAATTTCTAATATTTTTTTCAATAAAACTCAATTTTTAAATAAATTTTCCCAAAGAAAATCCAATTTCCAAATAATTTTTTTCTAATAAATTTTTAATACTAAAATTAAATACATTTTTTAAAAATAAAATTCAATTTCTTTGCACATTTTACCTAAGAAAGTTCTATTTCCAAATAATTTTCTCCTAACGAAATTTAATTTTCAAATAATTGCTGTCGAATAAAAATTCAATTCCCAAATAGTTTTTTTCTAATAAAATTAATTTTCTAATAATTTATTTTTTATTTTTTAATAAAATTCAATTTCTAAAAACGTTTTAGCCAAATAAAATTCAAAAATATTTTTTCCAATAAAATTCAATTGTCAAATTACATTTTTTTCAAAAAGTTCAATTTTTAAATAATTGTTTTCTAATAAAATTCAATTTCCAAATAATTTTTGTCTATTAAATTCAATTTATTTCTAAAAACATTTTTAGATTTTCTTTCCATAAAAATATTGTTCTTCGTTTAAATTATCAAAAGTGATTCTAAAGATCTAAACGTTCAAATGAATGAAATTTTTTTTCTCTTCTTCAAATTAAATTTTTATTTTTATTAATTAATTTTTATTAATTAAATTAAACATTTTTAATTCTCGTTGCAATCAGTAATTTTTAAAAATATTTTGTTCATTTGAACGTTCATAATTTGAAAATTATCGTTCGAAACATAAACTTCGAAAAATATATTTTAGAAATCAAAACTTGTTACTAGAAAAATATTTTTAAGGAAATTTCTTTAGAAAAAGATTTTTTTTTGGAAAAAAGGATTAGAAAAATATTCTTTTTTTTAAAAAAAGGATTAGAAATAATTTTTTTTTAGAAAATATGGATTAGAAACAATTTTTTTTGGAAAATGTAAAATCTATTTTGGAAAAAATGGTTTAGAAAAAAAGTTTTGTACCGAAAAAAATGCATTATCGAAAAAAGAATATTTTTGTACAAAAAAAAATTCAGTTTGCAATGAAAAAAATTCTGCAAATACTATTAGTGGTAAAAATATTTTGCCAAAAAAACAAAATAAAAAAAAAATACTTCTCGTTCATCATTAATTGTCATTGGAAATTATTCATTCCACAAAGCAATCCGGTCAAGACTAAAAAAATTCTCAGTCAAAAAAATACCGTGACACTATTTGAGTACATATTGTGGTCAAATTAAATTTTTTCCTTTCCAATCAATTTCACATTTTTTTTTTTTTATTTATTTTATTTTTTCTTCCTTTTTTGCCGAAATAATAATTTTTTTTCCAAATTCGGTTGCCATATAGGTAGAGTGTGGTGTACAAAAAGGAAAGAATCATTGTGTGTTGTAACGGTAGTGTTGTCAAAATTTCACGTTTGGGTATATATATCGAACGCCGTTTTAACGCACCGCTGAAAACGTTCACCGAACTCGCACGGTTGCACACATTATTTTGGATTCAAATTTCACTCTTTAAATATAGACAGCAAAGGAACTTAAAACCATTTTACGCTGATGATCAAAGATCAAGATCATAGGACACATAGAGATAGAGAAGAGTTGCTTTTTCACCAAAAAAAAATTTCCATCTTTTCATTAATAATCATTAGTGACATTTTTCACTCATTGATTTTAAATTCAAATTTTAATTTCTAGAAAAAAAATTTTAAGTAGAAAATAAAAAAAATTGTTATTTATAAAAAAAATTTTCTTCCAGCAAACAAATGTTCCGTTCAACATAAGGAAATTTATTTATTTCTTCTTCCTATTAAAATTTCATTACTAATAAAGTTCAAATTCCAAATAATTTTCTTCTAACAAAATTTAATTTCAAAATAATTTTTATTTAATAAAATTCGAAATTATATTTTTTTAATAAAATTCACATTCCAAATATTTTTTCTAATAAAATTTAATTTCTGAATAATTTTTTTTCCAACAAAATTTAATTTCTAAACTAATAAAAATCAATTTACAATTAATTTTCTTCTTACAAAATTTAATTCCCAAATAATTTTTTTCCAATAATATTCTAATTCCTAATTATTTTTTTCGATTTTTTCTAATAAAATTCAAATTTCAAATATTTTTTCTAATAAAATTTAATTTCTAAAACATTTTTTTTTCCCAACAAAATTGAATTTCCAAATATATTTTGCCTTTTAAAAATCAATTTCCAAATAATTTTCTTTCAAAATTTAATTCCCAAATAATTTTTTTCTAATAATATTCAAATTCCTAATTATTTTTTTCTAATAAAATTCAAATTCCAAATATTTTTCCTAATAAAATTCAATTTCTAACATTTTTTTCCTCAACAAAATTAAATTTCCAAACCTATGTTGCCTAATAAAAATCAATTTTCAAATAATTTTTTGTATTTAAGTTCAATTGAATAAAATTTATTTACTACTAATTTCATTGATGATTATCATATAAAAATGTCAAATTATCATTGAACTAAAATATTTTTTTTCGAGCAAGAAATAAAAAAATTATCACCGACCAAAAAGCACGAATTTATAAAAATCATATTAATAAATAATTATTTATTAGGTCACAAATGAAATGTTATTGACGTACAGTTTTAAAATGAATATGATTCGTCATTTAAAATGAGAAATGAATCATAATGAATTCTTCTGAAATGTTTTAAAAATCAGAAGTTACCTAATGAAACGGCTTGAGACTCGAAAACTATATCTCTTAAAGTATTAAGTTTCTTTTTAACATTTTATATATCTTTTTTTTAAGGTTGATTTGATTTACGCCAAAGGTTCATTAACGAAACGTCACCAAGTAATTTAAATATTATTCCCTAATATACCCCGGGGCGTAAATAATATTGATTTTACGTTCTAATTAATGGACACACTGCAATTTTTTCTTAATTAACTGACTCGACTTTTTTTCTTATTCAAATTTTTTTCAAGATTTATAAACCAAAAAAAGAACTTTTATTATAGTGAAGAAAACTTAATTCCTTTTTCTTGAATTTATATCTCTATAAAAAAATTTTTAAAAAAATAAATAAATAAATAATAATAATAATAATAATATAAACTATAATAATAATTTTATTATCACTTTAATAATTTTTTCGAACTCATTTGGATAATTAATTTTTTAAACTTATGAGAAACGATTTATATGTCTACATGTAAAAATTTTGTTTCACTATTCTGTGTGTTTGCTGCAATCTATCAGGACTTTTGAAGAAAAAAACAAATTTTTTTTGGCAATTTAATATTCGGTGTTGGAATGTCAAAATAAATGACTATTAAAAAAATTATACTGATGTCTTGCGATAATAGATAACTAGATAGAAGGAGAGATATTTCGAATTATATATTTTTTTTAAAGCTGTAATAAAAAAGAAAGGTGCGCTCTGAGAATCGTTTCTCGAGGTCCTGTTAAATTAAAAAAAAAAAGAAAGATATAAATGTCTCTTGAAAAATTTATGCGTGGCAAAAATCTATTGTGCAATTTTTGGTTTTGATTATTTTTTTTTACTATTTTTTAAAGCAAATATTTGTTGAGCGTTATTGTAATTGGTGTTTGATTAACTATTTCTATTTGAGGAGTTAATTAATATTTATTAATTATTAATTTAATTTTAATATTTAATTATTTTTGCATTTATTGAATATTTATTAATTATTTTTATTCCTGTTATTTATTTAATATTAATTAATTAATAATTGTCAAACAGAAAAATTGTAACTGTATCGAAATATTTTTCTCTACTTCTAACAGTTACTTTAGTTGTAATTTATTTATAATTTATTTTCTCTGCTTAAAAATCATTTTTCCCGAGTTCCTAAAATTTCATTTCAATAAAGATACTTTTACTTTCGTAATTCGATACAGAATTTGTGTTTACAAATACGGAGATTGAATTTCATTTGATGAATTATGAGAAATAATTTTCAAAAAATATCTCCGACTTCTCATTATTTTCTAAATATTCGTTTGTGACGAGGCCCTACGATTTCTCTTTTAAGTACAAGGACAGATATCGCACAAGACGACTTTTCAATAGACAGGAAGCATTTCCCCCGAAAACCGGACTAGACTGCATTCCTTACGCAATACAAAAGACAACCATCCTGACTTTTCCCAAAAAGGACTAAAAAGGGCAGATTGATGTTGACTGGCATACGTGTGAGACGCATTTTCTCTCCGCTTTAAAATAAAAGTGTAAAATAACAAGTGTTTGTTTTATAATAAAAAATAAAGTATTAAATTAAAATACTAATTTATTATTTTCCCGTCACAAAATTGGCGATCCTGCCAGGATAGTTCGACACGATTACGATCAAAATCGACTATCTTAGTGCGAACCAGTGGAAAAAAAGAGAAAGTTTTGTGAAAAAAATTATTATTGTGGAAAGTGGAAAATTATTTTTGTGAAAAAATATATACATATATATATATAATTATTTTGTGAGAAATTATTATTGTGAAAAATTATTTTTTTTTTGTGAAAAAAAAAAATAATTGTGACGGATTATACGGTGAAATTTTCACTGGAAATCACCGGAAAACACGAACTCGGGCCGAATTAAGTAAGTTCGACAGTGATTCCGTGGGTGTAAGTCCTAGAAAGGGTGTGACGTCACCCAACCAAGTTGGCAACGAGGGAGAAAAATTCTTACGAGGACACTTTTCCAGCCCAGCTGTTCAACTTTTCAACGTGAGCTCTCTACGGAAAATTCACCAAACCAGTAAGATAGTATTTACATTATAAGTATATGTTGCTATTAACTCCGTAAATAGTCTATATTGCGAAAATAAAAATATAATAACAAAATTTAGGGAAATTTTATATTTAAAACAATTTTTTACGCTGGCTTTTAAATCTTATCTTAGGCATTTATCCGGTTACGAATCCGCTAATAATCAGTGTTTACAACCAACCCAAATTAATCCCAATCCCTTTAATCTTTCAAACACAAAAATGGCAACAGTTAATTTAGAGACAATTGCTAATAGTCTTAAAGAAATTGTTTCTAAAGTAACAGTAATCGAGGAAAATCAACATAGAATAAATTCAAGCCTCGCGATTCTTAACGACGAAAATATAAAACGCACAGAGGAAATAAAAATTTTAGCACGACAAAACAACGCATTGCTAACCGAAGATGACGACACCGAGAATGAAAATAGTAATAAGGAAAATAGTCAAGAAAGAGAAAGTTTCGCGGACGATAGAAGAGACTCGTCGAACAGACATCGCAACGGGGTATCTCCAATACTTCAAACGAACGTTGTCCCTGTTAGTTTGCTACCTGCTAAAGATATTATCCGTACAGTTGAAACCCTCAATGGTAAAGACGATATAGGGGTACAAGATTTCATTCGTCGCGTTAAAAAAGCAAAACAAAGATGCAGTCAACCCGAATTGTTGTTAGATTTTATATTGACTGAAAAAATTACCGATGACGCTAAACGTGCAATTCGCTATGTTCCGATCAATTCTTTTGATGATTTATATATTGCCTTACAACAAAATATGAATCTCGGATTATCCGTAGAATTATGTCGCGCGAAATTAGACAACTGTCGACAGGGTAGTGATACCGTCCAAGGATATAATTTGCGATTTCGGCAAGCATTAAATGAATTGAATTATGCAATACAAGCCGAACACGCAAATGCTACAGCCCGTAGAATTGCTTTGCAATTAGAAGAGACATCTGCCATAAAAAAATATATCATGAACTTACGGGATGATATTACTTTTTTGATGTGGACACTTAATCCGGATAGTATTGGTAAAGCTCAACAACAAGCTTTAGAAGTAGAAACCCGATTACGTGAAAAAGCTCGACTACGATCAGGCGCCGCGCCAAGACTGGTCCCGCGTGCGACACAACTCCCTACTACATCCAATCATTCTACAAACCCAAGGCCTTTCTCTAATAGTGGAAATCCATCAAGTTCACATCGGCCTATCGGGGCACAATGCAACTTTTGCAAAAAAAGTGGTCATTTAGAGAGCCAATGTTATCAAAAAAGAAATCAACAGAATTTTCAATCAAACCCCCAATTAAAACGACCACCAAATCGAGTTCATTTCACGACCGAAACATCCTCAGCGGAGGAACAAATCGAAGAAACACAAACACCACAGGAAACGACGGAACATTCATCGATAGAATTACACGAATTTCCGGACGACTACAATCAGTGTCAGTACGACCAACAGGATTTGCTCGACCCTTGCGATTACTTGTGGACTCCGGTTCATCAATAAATTTGATAAAAAATTCTTTACTTCCTCCATTAATTATAAAAGAAGCCTGTAAAAAAGAATTCCAAATGGGGAATTGGAAACAATTTTCCGAATTTAAAGTCGAGATTAATTATCTAAACGAAGCTCATACGTTTTACATCGTAAATGATGATTTCCCTCTTCCTGAAGATGGTATAATGGGATTGCCATTTATGCAAAGTTACAATTACAGTTTATCAAACGTTAACTTAAAGTTAAATCAGCAGAAACATCCACTAATCGATGACGGGTATATTATCCCGCCAAATCAAATCAAATTGATCAACATCCCTGTATTTGAAAAAAAAGGTGATGTTGTAATTTTTGATAATCCACACATTCCTGATTCTATCTATTCAATAAGAGATCGAACGATCACTGTTCCCATTTGTAACAACTCTTCGCAATTTAAACACATTAATTCCAACGAATTTAAATACCAACCTATCAAATCAACCATCCCTGACGAAGAAATTCATCTTATATCATGCAGCGACTTATCCAAACGGTTAAATCTTTTAAATGAAAATACTCGATTAGATCACATTGAAACAGATTTTAAAGACATAATTCAGAAAATTGTACACACTTATCACGATATATTCAGACTGCCTGGAGACCCTTTACCAGGAACACGACTCGCAAGCCACAAAATAGTTCTAAAAGAAGATAAAATTATTAATAACCGGTCATATAAACCTCCAGAATGTCATAAAGTGGAACTTACAGATCAAGTTGAGGATTTCTTAAAGCAATTTATAATAAGACATTCAGATTCTCCTTATAATTCTCCAGTTTGGATAGTCCCTAAAAAAGCAGATGCATCAGGACAAAAGAAATGGCGAGTAGTCATAGATTTCCGAAAGATTAATGACATTACCGATCAGGATTCATATCCACTGCCGGTTATTGAGGATATTCTTGATACCCTTGGTAAAGCAAAGTTTTTCTCTGCCTTCGATCTTAGTGCTGGATTCCATCAGATTCCCATGGAAGAAAGTTCAAAAAAATTTACAGCTTTCTCTACTCCAGAAGGTCATTTCGAATTCGAACGCATGCCATTCGGATTAAAAAATGCACCTGCTACTTTCCAGAGGATGATTAACAATGCTTTGAACGGGTTAATCAACAAAATTTGCGTCGTATATCTAGATGACATTGTAGTTTTTGGATCTACCATAGAAGAACATAACAAAAACTTAGTTACGCTGTTCGAAAGATTACGCCAAACTGGTCTGAAACTTCAGCCCGATAAATGTGAATATCTTCGACCAGAATTAGAGTATCTAGGTCACGTCATTACGGCTGAAGGCGTTAAACCGAATCCAAAAAAAATTACGGCTGTTACGGAATTCCCAAAACCCAAGAGCGTTACCAACATTAAATCATTTTTGGGACTTTCGGGGTATTATCGCAAATTTATAAAAGGATATTCCACAATCGCTAAACCTCTTACGGAACTGACGAAAAATACTAAGGAATTTATTTGGACTCAAAATTGTCAAGATTCATTTGATAAATTGAAAGATGCTCTCTGTAGTGCGCCGGTGTTAAGATATCCCGACTTCGAAAAGGAATTTGTACTTACGACTGACGCCTCCAATGTAGGGTTAGGAGCCATCCTGTCTCAGGACGGGCATCCTTGTTATTACATATCTCGTACCCTCAATGCACCTGAACTGAATTACACCACGACTGAAAAAGAGTTACTTGCAATAGTATGGGCAACAAAAAGGCTCAGACAATACCTATTAGGCAGGAAATTTAAAATCCTCACGGATCATCAAGCACTGAAATGGCTATTTAACGTAAAAGACCCTTCATCTAGATTAATGAGATGGAGACTAAAAATGGAAGAATATGACTATGAAGTTGAGTACAAGAAAGGTTCGGAGAATACCGCTGCTGATGCATTATCTAGAGTACAACCAATCCACGAGTTAAACGACGACGCAGACACTACAAACGCTGAATTTGATTTGGAATCAGAATTACCTGATATCGAAACCATTGAAACACCTCAAGAGCCTGATTTAAATACACCCGTACCTTCACCTCAAAATAACGAAACAATTCCAGGAGCGTTGTTGCAAATCCCATTAGAATTGCCTACTGAAGATAATACAGGTGACAATGACGAAAACCTTGTCCACTTACCACCAACAACACCTGTCAATAATGAAATACTACAAGAATACTACAGGTGGTCTGAAAACAAGACAGACACACGTGAAGTAGAGAAACCTAATGCCAATGGAAAATTATGGAAAAGATTTACTAAGAGACCAACTAACGATTTGAATTGTATCACATTACCCCAATACTCTGACAAAAGTTGGCTTAAAAAATTAATCGAAATCACGGAATGGTGTGTATCAAAAAAATTAAGTATTCTCCGCTTACATTTTGACGATCCAACTATCACTTCCATAGAACGCATAAAACTTAAGACGTTGATAGCATTCATTAGTTTTAAGTACCCACAATTAAAAATTCTCAGTTGTTATAATTCTACCACAGAGCTTACCTTAGAAGAACGAGAAAAAATAATCAATGAAAGTCATGGATCAATAATGTCTCAACATTTTGGAGAAAACAAATCAATTCAGAGGGCCAGAGAATTAGGAACATGGACCAACATGGAAGACGATATTATAGATTTCATAAAAAAATGCCACACCTGCCAAACCCACAAGCTAAACCGTATTAAACGACGCTCTGAAGCTATTATCCCTGACACGCCAACGACACCTAATGACAAAATCGCAATGGATATATTCGGTCCCCTGCCAATCACTTCTCAAGGCTACGAATATATATTATCTATTCAGGACATGTTAACTAAATACCTTGTACTCATTCCTTTAAAAAATACCCAATCCGAGACAATAATTGAGCAACTTTTTGATCATTTTATTTATATATTCGGATCACCAAAACACATTTTAACAGATCAAGGGCAGAATCTAGTATCAGAACTGGTGCAAAATTTTGAAAACTTATTCAGAATTCAACATGTCAAAACAACTGCGTTCCACCCTCAAAGTAACGGTGCTCTAGAAAGATCTCATGGTACCATTAAGGATTTGATAAGAACAGCGATGGCAGATCTACATACTGAATGGGACTCGACACTTAAATTTATCTGCATGGCCTATAATACTATGACTCACGAAGGCACCGGTTTCAGTCCTTTTAAGCTCACATTCGGAAGAGACGCGAATGTTCCGTCAGCATTAGCTACAACACCTAGTTTAAAATATCCGGAATTAGTACGATTATGGCAAGAAAGACATGAAAGATATATTAGGAAAGCTCAAGAGCAAATAATGAGGGCAAAAGAAAAATATAAACGAATTCAAGACGCTAAAATTGTTTTGCCCCAGCGTTTATTTGACACAGGTGATCTCGTAATGCTAGAAAACACGAAAGAAAATAAATTAAGCCCTGATTGGAAAGGTCCTGCTGTTGTTATAAAAGCTCTCCCCAAAAATAATTACGAAATATTATTTAACAATAGTCGATTCACTATTCATGCTGACAGGTTGAAAACATACAACTATTAAATTTCAGGTACAACATGTTTCTCATCTGGATATTTATAATAATTGAAGGGGTTCAAGGAAACGTCGTAACCAGGTCGTTAAAAGGCACCACCATCTATGCCGAAAATCTTGGAGTCACAAAAATGTATCACCAGACTTGGAGACTTATATTAGGGATAGACGTCTCTGGTATCAATGACCATTTTCAACAAATTCAAGAAAACTACGAAAGGAGTCTCAAAATGTGTAACCGTTGCTCAGAAGAACTAACATTGAAAGCATTGAATAATAGGATTGTTAGGTTAGAAGAGAGTAAATCGGTTCTGAACCAAATGCTTGGAGTTGGACGTAGAAAGAGAGGATTCTTAAACATCGTTGGTACCCTGTCTAAAACTCTTTTTGGCACTTTAGACGAAACCGACTTAACTTTGATAAACCATGAATTTGATTCCATATATTCTGATAACAAAATTCTTGCTGACACACTCGGGAATCAAACAAGGATGATAAAATCTTGGCTAAGTTCAACATCTCATGATTTACAACTAATGAAAGATCACTCCATTAGTTCTGTCAGCGAATTAAATAATATTCTCAATGCTACTAATGCTAATCAACAAAACCTCCTTATCTCCAATATTATTACTTTGTGCAGTATGGCTATAAGTGAATTGAGTGAAGAACTCAATCTTATTATCGATGCCATAAACGACGGTAAACATGGAATTGTCCACCCCCAAATATTGACGCCTTCCATTCTCATACGGGAACTGAAACAGTTCGAAGATTCTTCCAATACTAAATATCCCATTCGTCTCATTACGCAAAATTATCAACACATCATCGACATCTCCGAGGTCTCAATTGCCATTACAAACAAAAGGCTTGTATATGTGTTACGAATACCAATCTTAGAATATGAAGATTTGCAAACACTTCACTTAATCCCAATTCCCATCCAACATGCAAATGGATTCATAGCTCCAATTCCTACCCATGAAATTATTTTAGTAAACACTGAAAAAAGCTTCTACATCCCTAGCGACATGTTTGCGCTACGACAATGTAAAGAAACCGACGATCTGAGAGTTTGTAAACGCGTTCAACCTTCTTATTTAATCAGCGAAGTACAAAGTTGCGAAACTAATATTCTTAAAAATCAGAATAAAGTTATCAACGACCACATGTGTCAATTCTCTGCTTTTCAGATTATTGAAGTAGTATATATACCATTGAAAGATCCTAACCAATTCATTATCATTCCACAAAAAGAAGTAGAATTAAGCGCATTATGTAATTCACAATCTCAAACAATTGTAATAACAGAACCTTCTTTAGTTTATAGTAAAACTGATTGTATTCTACAAACTCCAAAATCTATATTAAAAATGCATCAATCCATGGAACGACGAACTGATATTATATATAAGAAAAACATATCGTACACAATTGATCAGTCAGACTTTGAATTGTTAACTTCACAATTACCCACTGTACAAGACTCACTTCACCACGAAAACTTAAAATTTCTACGACAAAACTTAGATTTAATGGAAAATTCACTACAAAAAATAAAAAATCGACGCAGAAATAAAACGTGGATAGAAAAGGGAACAGATTTTATAACTTATTTAGGTTATACATCATTGTTAATTGTATTTTTGTTTACCATGTATAAGATAGGATTTTGCGAATTACTTAGCAAATTGATACCTAAAAATTTGTGTATAAAATTGTTCTGTGTAAATGCTAACGTAAATGCCACGCCAGTAGTCCATTATGCTTCCGTTGCTTCCGCCCCTGAGCAAGTAATGACAAATGATCCAGTCATTGTCTCAAAGTCTGTTAGGTTGCGAACTTAGAGACTAAGTTCAATCTAAGACGGGAGGTGTGACGAGGCCCTACGATTTCTCTTTTAAGTACAAGGACAGATATCGCACAAGACGACTTTTCAATAGACAGGAAGCATTTCCCCCGAAAACCGGACTAGACTGCATTCCTTACGCAATACAAAAGACAACCATCCTGACTTTTCCCAAAAAGGACTAAAAAGGGCAGATTGATGTTGACTGGCATACGTGTGAGACGCATTTTCTCTCCGCTTTAAAATAAAAGTGTAAAATAACAAGTGTTTGTTTTATAATAAAAAATAAAGTATTAAATTAAAATACTAATTTATTATTTTCCCGTCACACGTTATTAGAATTATTTTACTTTATTTGTTAAAAATATTTTCTTTTCTTTTTTTTTACTATCAAAAATATATTCTATTCAAATTACTATAAATAGTTAATTTTTATTATTGTTTCTATTACTAATTTCTAATTTTTTCTAATTCGAAAATTTCTAATTCTTACTTCAAATATTTTGTTTTAATTAATAACGAAAATAATTAAAATAAATTAAATAATTTATAAATACTTTATTTATATATGATTTATAATTCATAAATAGTTTGTTCTGTAAATTACTCTCCCCCGAAAAAAATTCTTGAAGTATAAATTTTTTAAAATAAATTTCTCTCTAAGATATATGATTCGAAATTAGTTATACTTTTTACGTCTACAATTATTATTGGTTTGAATGAAAGAAAAATATTCTTAAAAATCTCATTACCAGTAATGATTGAATTCGACGCCAACCACATGTTGGAGAGATATATTCCTAATGAAAAAGAGCAAAAGTCAATGAAACGAAGGAAAATGACTCGAATATCATTTCCTATTTTCCAAAAGAACCCTCGTCATCTACATAAGAAAAAAAAATCTAGCGACGATAATTTCTCCTCATATACAACAGCTGCTCACTTAAAGTTCACCTAATAGAGGAAATGGACCAGGGGCACATGGAAAAACTAACTCAACAATTTTTCTTGCAAGTGTAACAAAAAAAAATATTTCTCAAGAAAGTCAATTTTTCCTTCTCATTAATTTTATTTATTATTTTTTTTTACTGAGAAATGAATTCAAATAAATCGAATAATTAATTTATAACAATTATTTTTCATAATTAAAATATACTTAAAACTTTAAAAAAATTATAATTTCAGGTAATACAATTTTAAAACCAAAATTAATAACAATTATTTATAAGGATATAATCTGCAATTATTGATTAATAAACATCTAATTATAAATATAAATTATAATCGATTAATATCTAATTATAATTTTTAGAATAGTTATACGAAAAAAATTAAAATTATTTACAAGTAGAAAATCAATTACTCGATATCGTTGGTGAATTTATTTTACTTAATTTAAATTAATTAAAGAGTTTAAAAAAAATGACAAAAATTAAAAAATATCTTCCTAACATAAACCTTGAAGGTTTCACTAAAACCGATATTATTACCCAATAAATCACAAAAAAGATTGAATGAGAACTCTCGTGTTCGCATAATTATATTTACCATAAATCAAAAAAGAAAAAAAAACTATTCGCAAAAATTTGAAATCCGAAAATAAAAATTTCAGCGCTCTTCTTCGGCTCGCAAATCTTTCAACTTTTATAGATTAGGGATTAATCCATAAAAACTTCCTTTTCATGATGAAATTAATTCAATTAAATTTCTTATTTCCTTTTTTTCCTTCCCTCTAAATTCATCATTCATCAGGCGCGTTCCGTTTCTTCTTTTTCTCTCTCTCTCTCTCTATTTTTTGCCAAGTTAGCATAGAAAAACGTTTCAAACTTTATAAAAAAAAAAAAAAAAATCCTGTTGCCAATTTTATTTTACGGTCGTTTAAATGAATCACTATATTAGAAAGCAATAAAAAGAAATTCTTACGTGAAATTAATCGAAACGATAATGTCATATGGTGGCTTTACAAGATTAAAATGTCTTCACGTAATTGAAAGGTCAGTAATAAGTCAGAGATTATGTCAAAGCGGCTCTGATTTTTTAAAAAGAAATTGTTCAAACTAATAAATAAATACAAAAAAACTAATAAAAGAACTAATAAAACATTAATAAAGATGAACTAATAAAATAAAACTTATAATAATTAACTTATAAAAAATAAACTCATAAATAATAATAAACTTTAAAGCAGTCAATAAATAAGTAAAATCAGTAAATAACCAGAAAACAAGTAAATATAATTATAAATATTTTTTTCTCCACCACCTGTAAAATTTTCGATATGCTTCTTAGGTGCTTTTCTTCGCGACGCGTCACAATTATTTAAAATTGTATTAAAAATAATTGAAATCTTGCAATGAGTTTTATTATTTATGAAAATAATTAAATGCTTGCGTAGAATTTTGTCAACATTTTTTTTTTTAAATAATTGAATTCTTTTAGGAAATTTTATTCAAATAGGAGATAGATATTGAAAATAATTCGAATTTCGACAAATTTTTTAAATCAATTAAATTTCTATGAAGAATTTTATCAAAAAATTTTTGAAAATAATTGAATTGCAACGAGGAATTTTATTAAAATTTTTGAAAAAAATTAAATTCTTTCATGAAATTTAATTAAAAATGCAATGCAAATAATTATTAAATTCTAATAAAGAAATTATATCAAAATTGTTTTAAATAATTGAATTCTTTTGACAAATTTCAATTAAAATTTTTAAAAATTAATTAAATTCTTGTAAAGAACTTTAATTGTATTAAAAATAATTGAAATTTTGCTATGAGTTTTATTAGTTATGAAAATAATTGAATTATTGCAACAAGTTTTCTTAAAATATTTAAAAATAATTGAATTTCTAATAAGAATTTTAATATTTACAAAAATAATTGAATTGTTTTTAAAGTAATTTATTATTAAATTTTTTTTAAATAATTGAATTTCTTGCCGAAGAATTTGTCAATAATCTTTTAAAATATTTGATTTTTCTCGAAAAATATTATGAAAATTGTGTATTAAATAATTGAATTCCTGTGAAAATTTTATTATTTATGAAAATAATTGAATTATTGCAAAGAAATTTATAAAAAATTTGTAAATAATTGAATTCTTGTGGAGAATTTAAATAAATTTTTGCGAAGAACTTTATTACTTTAGAAAATAATTGAATTTCTGCAATCATTTGAAACTTCTCCAAAATTCAATTTTTTTTAGTGTTTTTAACTAAAAAGTTTTTATAAATCCATTATTTTTAATAATGAATTAAAGATCTCTTAAAAAATTGAACTAAATTCATCAGTTGATTTTGAATTATTAAAATTATAATAAATAAATTACAATAAAAATAATAATGATAGTAATAATGAAATGATAATAATAATAATAATAATAATAATAATAATAATAATAATAATAATAATAATAATAATAATAATAATAATAATAATAATAATAAAATAATAATAATAATAATAATAATAATAATAATAATAATAATAATAATAAAAACAATAATAACAATAACAATGCTGAAATTATTTTAACTGAAATTGGTTCCATCGTAAAAATTTCTTTTTTTCCTAATCTTCACAAACAACGAAAGAACCTCTTCGCTTCAACAATAATACAGTTCCCATTATTGCAATTACTTAATTTTTATAACATTCGCAATTTACTCCCCTAATAAAAATAAATGTTAAACATATTTTGTTGCATGTTTGTAATGTAATTTTTAACGTTAAATAAGTCGGTTAAGATTTTTATCATGGGAAGAAGAGAAAATTTATTCGCCAAGTTTTTTAAAAAAATAAGAGAGATAGAAAGAAAAGAAGAGAACGCCGCTCTCGCCGAGAC
Source organism: Leptopilina heterotoma (assembly GCF_015476425.1). Lineage (NCBI taxonomy): Eukaryota > Metazoa > Arthropoda > Insecta > Hymenoptera > Figitidae > Leptopilina > Leptopilina heterotoma. The sequence continues at coordinate 704,101 of NW_025111110.1, forward strand.
TTGTTGGCAGGATGAAATTTCGTGAATTTAGTCCCCGCGTTCCCTATCGAATTTACGAGAGCAAAAGGATATATAAAGGATCCTTCTGAATCGCAGTGGTAGCCACACAGGACACCAGCATCGCGTATATATACATATATATACAAACACACTAATCGCAATATTCATGAGTACAGTTTACACGATTAATTTCCAGCTTTTTTAATTTTAACGACAAACATATAAAAATTTCCGTTTTTTCTCTTATTTTTTGGAGCAGAGAAAAAAAAATTTATATATTTCTATATAATTGCCTATTTTAATTGACAAACAACATTTTTTTTTTTTTTTGTCTTCAAGTGGTAGGCATACAACACATTTGCGAAAAATAAATATGCGATTTATTAGGGAACTTTTAATGACTCTATGTGTGTTATATTAATGGTGTGGAATTTGCTTATAATGATAAATATAAAAAGAGAAAAAGGAATGAATAAATTTTGCATTTATCACGTCGTATATCAAATTGAATTTAAATATTTTTCAATTACAGGAATCGTAGATTGTTACCTATTTACTTTTTATTAATTTTTTTTTTTAATTTTGTCAACTATTTGCAAATATTTTGTAAATTTACCTATATTTTCGAAAATTGGGAAATATTTTTAATTCAAATTTTAGTTTTTAAAAAAATAATTTGTTATTTCATAAAAAAGGAAACCTTAAATTTTCAATAAATTTTAATTCGACAAGATTTGAATTCACTTTAAATTTTCAATCTTCTTTTCTTTACACTTTTTAATCAATATTAATTCACTTCAAATTTATTTTTTATGTAAAAGTTTTTCGTTTCCCCTTTATCATTTATTTAAAAAAAAATACTTCACCTTTTCATGTATTTTATACTGTGATTACTGCAATTATTAAAAAGCACCTGAAAATAATTGGTTTTAAGTAAATTACAATATTTTAATTAAATTTTTAATAAATTACATTAAAATTCTATATAAAAAACCAAATTATTTTTAAAAATAAATTTTATTATTTAACAATAAATAAATTTTTTTTTATTTACGCAAACGTTTGATTATTTTCATAAATAATAATTTCAAACAAATTTTGATTAAATTCTACGCAAACATTTAATTATTTTCATAAATAATACAATTTTTTTTACAAAGATTCAATTATTTTCATATTTGATTATAAAATTATTTTTATGAATTCAATTATTACAATTTTCATAAATAATAAAACTTATCACTAAATTTCAATCATGTTGAATTTTTTTTTTAAATTCTCGCCATAATTTCAATTATTTTTATAAACAATAAAATTCTTTTGCAAAATTCAATTATTTTCGAAAATTTCAATAAAATTCTTGTCAGAATTTCAATTATTTCCACAAATAATACAATTTTTTTACACGGATTCAATTATTTTCATATAATTATTAATATAAAATTATTTTTAGGAATTCAATTACAATTTGCATAAATAAAAAAACTCATCACAGAATTTCAATTATGTTCAAAATTTTTTTTATAAATTTCTAGTCAAAATTTCAATTATTTTTATAAATAATAATATTCTTCTCCAAAATTCAATAATTTTAGAAAAAATCTTGGCAGAATTTCAATTATTTTCATAAATAATTAAATCTTTTGCCAGAGTTCAATTATTTACAAATTTTTTATAAATTTCTTCGCAATAATTCAATTATTTTCATAAATAATAAAAATTCTCGTCACAATTTCAATTATATTTATAAATAATAAAATTCTTCTCCGAAATTCAATTACAATTTTTATAAATAATAAAACTGATCACAGAATTTCAATTATGTTCAAATTTTTTTTAAAAATTCTCGTCACAATTTCAATTATTTTTATAAATAATAAAATTCTTCTCCGAAATTCAATTATTTTTGAAAATTTTAATAAAATTCTTGTCAGAATTTCAATTATTTTCATAAATAATCAAATATTTTGGAAGAGTTCAATTCAATAATTATTAATAAAATTCTTGTCAGAATTTCAATTATTTTCATAAATAATCAAATATTTTGGAAGAGTTCAATTCAATAATAAAATTCTTTTTGGAAATTCAATTACAATTTTTATAAACAACAATAAAACTCATCATAGAATTTCAATTATGTTCAAAATTTTGTTTAGAATTCTCCTCACAATTTCAATTATATTTATAAATAATAAAATTCTTCTGCGAAATTCAATAATTTTAATAAAGTTCTTGTCAGAATTTCAATTATTTTCGTAAATTATAAAAATTTTTACACGGATTCAATTATTTAAAAATTTGTTAATAAAATTCTTCATGAGAATTCAATTTTAAGAAATATTCAATTATTAATTTTTGTATATTTAAATAATTAAATTCTCGTAGAATTTTCCAATAAAAATTGATTTAATAATGAATTTTAGTTAAAAGTTTAGAAAATAATAATAATAATAATAATCGAATTGGAATGATGAAAATAAGTTACAGTAAGTTACAGAAGTTACAGTAACAATATTCTTTTCCTATAGAAAAATAATGATTAAATATTTATTAAAAAAGTAAGTTTTGGATGTTTTTGAATAATTTTACAATTAAAAAAAAATTCGTAAATAAATGTAATAAAACATTTTTCTTTAATATTTAATAATTTTTGGAGTAAATCAAAATGTTTTTTAGGATCAGAGGAAAAGCCCAAATTTTGTCTGGAAATCAGGGAAAAACAAAATTAAATTTAACGAAATTTCTTTTTCCGCCGCAAGCGAATCAATTTACCAATATTAATTTTAATTGCCATCACCCATCTCTCGTGATACATATTATCAAAAAGCAAAGTTGTCTTTCACTTTTATTTATTTATTTTCATTTTTTTTTTCTTTTTGATGAAAAATAACGAGGCGAATTGCGGCAAGAAAAAGACGGGAATTTGGATTTGCAATTGGGGCCACGCAGTAGGGCCCCGAAAAAAAGAGACGCGAGCCAGATATATTATCTCAGTTCTCTCTGTTGCTATGCAATTAGAGGCCGTTAATCGGGAGAAGGGGGGGACCATTGCCTTGGCCAATCACTGAATTCTTCGTTACCAAACGATAGAAAAGGAGAAACGAAAGGATTGATCAACTGGGCTTATAAGAAAGAAGAAGAAGAAGTGAAAACAAGGACGCAAAAAAGAGAGTTCCTATGGCAAGACGAGACGAAGATGCCAATAACAACAATAACAGTAACACGTGTATTTTAATATCGCGCCGCCGCGCCTCTCATATCTTCACATTCAATTATATTTATTATTTCAATAACAATTTTATTTTTTTATCAACAATTATCCCTGACGATATTTAAATAAATATTTTTCATTCTATATTTCTAAATATAGAATGAAAATTCTATTATAATTTCTAAATTTTTCTTTTATTAATATTTTCATTATTTTTAATATAATTATTATTTTAGAAGATATAAAAAATAGTAATTTAAACAATATAATAAATAAATAAAACAAATTTGCTGTAAATAAATATTTATGAAAATATTTAGGCATGGTAAAAAATTATTTTCGGATTTTTTAATAGAAAATAATTTTAGTAAAATAAAAGTTAAAAGGTGCGCACAACATCAATCAATGGAACAATAATTTTGCTGGTGTTCTTTTTTTCAGTTTGAAAAAACAAGCTATTAATTTTTTTTATCTTTCGGCCCGACTATGTTTTGTGGCGCATGTAAATTGCAAAGGAAAGATAATGCTTGGACCTGTATATAACACTCATCTCCTTCGCCTCTTATTTCTTTTTCTCGAGAGTTGAAAATTTAAAGGATGAAACCCCCATGAAATACTTGTGTGAGGGAACATTAAGGTCCATTTTGGCCTTGAGATACGGGGAGCACGCGTAGGCGGAAAGTGTGCATTCCTTTATGTGCCAAAGCGCAAGGGAAACTGCAACTCGAGAGATTTTCGAGAGATAAAAAAAACAATACGCAGTAATCTTTTCATCGCAGTTGCTCAAATTTTCTCTAGACAGAAAAAAGAAAAGAGGGAGAGGGAAAAAAATTCAGAAATGTAACGAAAAAATTTTTTTACTTTACTCAAGTTTCAAGTGCCATTTATTTACTATTTTTTATTATTATTATTTATTAATGTAAATTGATAACTTAACGTTGGAGTAAATTTTAAACAAATTACCCAAAAAATAAAAGCTTCATCTCTTTGAAAAAAATGAGAACAAAAATTTTTACAAACTAATAATTTAAATCTTTTTTTTAAATCTTTTGCTAAAATCTTTTTTTAAAAGAAAAAAAAAACGGCGTAATTTAATGGCAAACATGTTTTTCAAATATAATAATTATCATCGCACTAAAATTATTATCGTCGGGCAAAAATATTAAGCAAATCGAAGAGAATGAAAAATTGTCTTCCTGTGACAAATTGCGATGTGAATGACACACAAGGAGTTTGCTCCAAAAATAAATAGGCAAAAGAAGAACAAAAATTCTCTCTATCAATGAACGAGAGATTAGTATACTTAAATTTATATATATCTATATCAATTATTGAATTTAAAAATCACATCATCAGATGCCTGTTTCCGCTTCAATATTCCTCTCGAATATTTCGCAATCTTATCACATATGCTATATTTATGTAGTTTAAGAGTTTATAATTTATAGAAATTAGAATATTTAAAATACGATTTCGTTATATTTTTTCTGTCTCTCAGTCTCCAAATTATTAAAACGTGTCTAATTAAATTTACATACATTATAAAATCGAAAAATTATGCTTACAAGCATTTTTGTTTTTGGATTACACGATTTTTCTTTTTGAGAAATGGTATGAAGAAAAATTTTAAAACTAGAATAATTTGTTGGAAGAGAAATAAAAAAAGAGAAAGTACATGTTAATTTAATTTTTAAGAAGTTTTCTTTAACCGAAATTTTGTTTTGCGAAATTTTATCCTTAGAAAAACTGATAGAAAAATTACAGGATGTCTACTATTTTCCTTCAACTAAATTCCCGACTTTGTTCTAATTTTTCCAGGTTTTTTTTTCTCAGCAAATTTAAATTTATTCGATTTCGAACATAAATAAATCTACAAATGGCTTCAAAAATTTTTATTCGAGTTTTTATGAATAATTAAATTTTTTTCGCGAGTTTCTTTAAATTTTTTGAAAATGATATTTTTTTAAATAATTTTAATTAAAAATTTGGAAAATAATTGAATTAAACAAAGAATTTTTTCAATTTTTTAAAATAATCTTGTCTGCTCATAATTACAATTGAAAATTTTTGAAAATAATTATTTTCAAAAATTGTGGAGAATAATTTAATTATTTATAAAAAATACTTAATTGAATATTTTGACCAGAATTTTTAAAGAAATTTTGAACATAATTGAATGTTTGCGAAGAATTTTATTACTTTTCAAAATAATTGAATATTGTTTTTTAGAATTTTATGCAAATTTATGAAAATAATTGAATTATTGCGAAGAAATTTATAAAAAATTTGTAAATAATTGAACTCTGGCAAAAGATTTGTTAATTTACTAAATAATTGAAATTCTGACAAGAATTTTATTAAAATAATTGAATTTCGAAGAAAAATTTTATTATTTATAAATATAATTGAAATAGTGACTAGAATTTTTTTAAAAAATCTTGATCATAATTGAAATTATGCGATCAGTTTTATTATTTATAAAAATTGTAATTAAATTCCTAAAAATAATTTTATATTATTAATTATAAAAATAATTGAATCCCTGTAAAAAATTGATTTTCTCAAAATTTTTTAAAACTTTTTGAAAATAATTAAATTTTATCAAGAAATTTCATTAAAAAATTGAAAATAATTGAATTAGTGCGAAGAAATTTATAAAAAAAAAAATTGGTCATTGAATTCCTGTGAAATTTTTATTAAAATTTTGTTTAAATAATTGAATTCTTTTGGAAAATTTTATTAAAATAATAGATATTAAAAATAATTTAAATGAGAAAAATTTTTGAAAATAATTGAAATGCTTACAAGAATTTTATTAAAATTTTTGAAAATTGTAATTGAATTACTAAAAAGAATTTTATATTTTTAATTATGAAAATAATTGAATCCGTGTAAAAAATTGTATTATTTATAAAAATAATTGAATTATTTGCGAAGAAATTTATAAATAGTTTGTAAATAATTGAACTCTTGCAAAAGATTTAATTATTTATGAAAATAATTGAAATTCTGACAAGAATTTTATGAAAATTTATGAAAATAATTGAATTCTTGAGAAGAATTTTTTTAAAAATAATATTCAAAAGAATTTAGTAAATCTGAAAAATTTTGCTATTCATGGAAATAATTGAATACTTAAGAAGATTTTTTTTCAGTTTCTAGAAATAATTGAATTCTTTCGACGAATTTTAATAAAATTTTTAAGAATAATTACATTCTTCGAGGAATTTTAGGGGTCGTCCATATACCACGTGGACACTTTTGGGGGGAGGGGGGGGGGGGTTAAAAAAAGTTTGAAAATGTCCACGATCCACGATTTCACAAAATTTCTATTAATTCGATAATTTTTTTAAAAATTTATTTACATTTTATATTTGAGTCAGTGACTGATTGTTTACTATAAAATTAATTATTTTTAACTAATTAAAATTTAGAGAACAGTATAAATATCTATAGAAATTAAAATAAAAAGCGATTTTTTATAAACAGTTTAAAATAATAAAACCTTTTTTAATTTGGTGATAAAATTCCCGGTTTGGCATAAAATTCCTGGCTTATTCCCGATTTTTCCCGGATTTTCCTGAATTACTTTAAGAAATAACAATGCACCCCGCAATAATTGTAGAATTGTGTACAATAATAATTATTACCAAATTCTAAAAATACTATTAAATGTTGTAAATTAATATAAAAAATAATAAGAGTGGTAGCATTATAAAAATTATGTAACAATAACTCAATAATAATAGTACACTATAAAAATAATTCTACAAAAAAAAGGTTTAAAGCGCAGAAATAAAAATACTATCAAGAGGTTAAAAATTCCAAAAAAATTCCCACAATAATTCTGATAATAAAAATTAATGATAAATTATAAAAGAAGGAAAACGGTAATAAAATAAATACATTGTAATTCTCAAGAGTCCATAATACAGAAAGCATATATTTATATAAAAAAGAAAGACCATAATAAAAAAGGAATTAAGAAAAGAATCACTATAACGAAGAAAAGAAGAATAAAATTTATAAATCTCTTCAAATTTCAAGAATGAAGTTTTCAAAAGTATTTTACGACAGATAGAAAATTCATCTATAGAACTTATTACAAACACAAATATATTATAGTTCCAACATTGATCATGTTAAATATATTAACGATCTCGGTGGTCAGCTATACATCAAGGACAAAATTTTTTCGGACAAAATTTTTGATGATTAGTCTGTTTAAATTTAAAAATATAGCGAATGATTTTTAAGGTCATTTTTACATATATACACACTCTCGTGATATACATTATTCAAACATGACAGTTTGAATGTTGTTGTACGTACGAAACAGCCTGTTTGGAATTTTTCATCTGTTGCATTGTATAAAATGGTTATAAAAACTACCGCATAGCAACAAGCGATGACTATGATTCGAATAACTTATATATCTGCAATCAATGGTCCTCGCTTTCTCGACGTTTAACATTTCGAGAAGTTGACCTCGTTTTTTATTTTTGATACCCTCATACTATGATGTATTTAATATTTGAAGTTAACTTCAAATTCTTTGTTAAACTCTACTTCACTCTCCTCTCTATTTCTCTCTTAAACTCTTCCCCTACTCTTTTAAAAATTGTGGCCTATCATTTTGATCAATATATTCCGTTATAACTTCAAGGAAAACTGAAGTTTTTTTTTATCTGAAGATGAAATTTTTTCCGAGCGCTTCAGAATTTGGAAATAAATTTTCAACCTTCGTAGTATGGTTATTAGGAGTATTTTTATTATTAATGTTAAGCGGTTATTACCACATACTGGTATTTTTGTTAATACTGTTATTATTGTTATTAATATTCTTACTAGTGGTGTATTTATTAGTACTGTTATTATTGATACTAATAACTTTTGTTATTATTACTATTACTATCAAATGTTCAATTTATTATATTATTATACAAATTACAAAAATTTTTTGAGTTTCAAATATAAATTTTTAAATAATTTCATTATTTAAATTTAAAAAATTTACTTATTAAGTAAATAATGAATTATTATTTCTTTGATAAATTTTACATCCGTTTTCATTTATTTTGTTGTAATAAATTTTACGATTTTTTATTATTTTTTTTAATTATTATTGTTTATGTTTTCAAACATTTTAATATAATTCTTCGGAAGAATTCAATTATTTTTTTTAAATAGTAAAATTTGTTGTAAAAATTTAATTATATTCAGCAAATAAAATTTCACGAAAGAAATTATTTATTTTCTAACATTTTAGTAAATTTCTTCCAAACGATTCAATTATTTTTCTTTTAATAATAAAATTTTTGCAAAAATTCAATTATTCTCAATAAAATTTTTGGAAAACATTCAATTTTTTCGTAATTCACGAAAGAGTTTATTTATTTTCTAACATTTCAGTAAATTCTTCAAAACGATTCAATTATTTTTTTTAAATAGTAACATTTTTTGTAAAAATTCAATTATATTCATCAAATAAAATTTCACGAAAGAAATTATTTATTTTCTAACATTTTAGTAAATTTCTTCGAAACGATTCAATTATTTTTTTTTTAATTATAAAATCTTTGCAAAAATTCAATTATTCTCAATAAAATTTTTGGAAAACATTCAATTTTTTCGTAATTCACGAAAGAGTTTATTTATTTTCTAACATTTCAGTAAATTCTTCAAAACGATTCAATTATTTTTTTTAAATAGTAAAATTTTTTGTAAAAATTCAATTATTCTCAACAAAATTTTACGAAAAAATTCAATTTTTTCCTTAATTCGTTGGAAAGTTTGTAAAAAGAATTCAATTATTTTCTAGAATTTTAATAAATCCTTCGAAATATTTCAATTGTTTTTATAAATAGTAAAATTTTTTGTAAAAATTCAATTATTTTCAACAAAATTTCACAAAAGAATTTATTTATTTTATAACATTTTAGTAAATTCTTTGAAACAGTTCAATTATTTTTTTAATTAATAAAATTTTTGCAAAAATTCAATTATTCTCAACAAAATTTTACGCGAAAAAATTCAATTTTGTCCTTAATTCGTTTGTAAAATTTGTAAAAAGAATTAAATTATTTTCTAAAATTCTAATAAATCCTTCGAAATAATTAAATTATTTTTACAAATAATAAACTTTTTTGAAAAATTCAATTATTTTTAATACAATTTTTATAAAATTTCATGAAAGAATTCATTTTTTAAAAATTTTTAATAATATTTTGCGAAAAAATTCAGTTGTTTTCAAATACAATTTTAATAAACTTCAATAATCAAATATTTAATTATAATTATTAACAGACACGTTTAAGTAAAAAAAAATTCTTTTTTTTAATTCAATTATTTTCAAAAATTTTAATTAAAATTTATTATTCAAAAAACTTATATATTATTTTTAAGAAACATTCATATAGAAACTCACAGGAATTCAATTACTTACCAATTTTTTTTTCTTTATACATTTCTTCGCACCAATTCAATTATTTTCAATTTTTTAATGAAATTTCTCGATAAAATTTAATTATTTTCAATTATTTTCAAAAAATTTAATATAATTCTTCACAACAAATTAAATATTTTTATAAATAATAAATATCTTTTTTCGGAATTCAATTATTTTCACAAATAAAATTCTTCACATGAATTCAATTATTAAAAAAAAAATGTTTAATAAAATTCGTTGCAAGAATTCAATTATTATTTTTTTAAATAACAAAACTTGTCGTAGAATAATTAATTTAATTTTTAAAGATATTTATAGCGAAAAAAATATGTCGATCATTTGAACGTTCATAAATTTTTCGCCATTTTAACAAAATATTTTTTTTGTTAAAAATATTTGCAAAAATTACTCATTGCATTAGGAAAAAAAATCGAATTTGAACATTTTGAGACTATGAATTAATTTTTAAAGCGTGACGCAATACGTCACGCATTAAAAATTAATTCATAGTCTCAAAATGTTTAGAATAAAATTTGAATTTAAAGAGGAAATAAATAATTTAATTTGAAGGGGAAATAAATAAATTTCGTTCATTTATGAACGTTCAGAAACATTTAGGGACATAAATAAACTCGAATAAAATAAACTGTGTGAAAAAAAGGAAAAAACTGATAAAATGTAAAATAAATTAGATAAAAAATAGAAAAAAAAATAAAAATTAGAAGAGAGAGAGAGAGAGAGAGAGAGAAGGTGGCAAAAATGGAAATTAATTAATATATAGCAATTCGACTATCCGCGTATGATATGTTTCTCTCGGCAATTTTTTTTATGGAGAGGAAAGATAAGACGGAAGCCGCCTGTTGCTATGGGAGAAATATATATATATAGAGAGAGAGAAGGAGCGTTAATCTCTTTTTGAGCGAGGTATAACCTTTGCTTCATTCGGGCCAAATATGTATGTGAAGAACCGATGAGCGAGAGGCAAAAAGGTATAAGGACTCTTGTGTCCTCTGATTTCGGAATTTCGTTTGTTAGAAAAGGCCAAAAAAAAAAAAATTATTTTTTCGCAAATTCCGTCAAAAAAAAGCGACTCTCCTCCTCTTTCATTAGTTATTTAAATCTATATTTGTACAATGTCACAAATTTTAGATATATATTTGAATTTGACTATTAGAGACTAGATTCTAATTCGAACTGGAATTTCTCATCGGAGACAATAAAAAAAAAAAATATTTCTCACGTATTTGATTTTTCGAAAAATATTTAAATTAAATTCCCAAAAAGAGTGAAGTGATGATTTTTAAGAATACAATACAAACACGTGTTTGTTCTCGAAAACAAACGCTCCTTTCATTTTTATATGTATGTATATGAAAAAAATAAGATATAAAAGTGCGTTCATGAATTTCAATTATTCGCAGAATATTTTCCCTTTGATCTATAGATTCCAGAATTTCTCACGTAAAAAATTTAATTTAACGGTGCGCACGTTTTTCATATACAATTTCGTTTGTTCTTTATTTTTATTATGATCCACACGATCTCAAATTAAACGAAATTTTTTAATTATCAACTGTTTTCGAAAAAGAAATAATTTTCTTCACTTGAACGTGACTTTTGAGACATTTTTTTTTTTAATTTGAAAAAAAAAATTGAAAACAAAAAATTAATAGCGAAATACGAAAAAAATCAGCAGATGTAACTTTTTATGCTTCATTTCTTATTAGAGGCAAATTGGCTGACTAAATTCCAAGAGCAATTATATATTTTTAGAAGAGAGTTTCCTTTCATCGAGTGGGTGTTTGTTTACAAAATAGTACACGCAAAAATGTTAGCTAATATTATACATACGTTGACGCGTAAAAATGTAGGCGTCATTCACAAGACTTCTTTTCGTGAAAAAGAAGTGAAAAAAATAGAAGAAATAGAGAAACAAGAAGTAAGTCAGTGATGGTGTGTAAATTTGGACTCAATTCCATATTTATTAATCAGCAACTCGAGAAAAAAAAATGTTTTAAAAATACGCGCAAGGGAACGTAGATACTCTTAAGAGCATTTGGTGCGCGAATAACATTTTTCACACAATCTCATAAATTTCTTCTTTTCGTGTTTGTACAATTTAGAGATTTTTTTTTAGTTTTTTTTTTAATAAGTTACACATTTTATAAGATGCGAAAATTATTAATGTGTGAATTTTCTGAAATGAGTGTTTAAAAGGGCGTTTTGTATAATATGGCAATATTTCAAGAAAAAAATAAAATCAAAATAGAGAAAATTTTAAAGAGTTTCGGATTTATTTTTTTATTTATATAAATAGACAACCTATTTATAAATATAAAAAATAAATCAATAAAAATAAAGTCGAAACAAATAAAATATTAAAAATTTTATTTAAATATTCTATTTTTAAAATTCAATTCTTTCTAAAAATTCACTATAATGCCTTTAATGTTCAATTATAATTTTAAATTTTAAGTGAAATTCATTTTTTAATCAATTTTTATTAGAAAATTAATTTTCAAGAATTCAATTTATTAAATAATCGAATATTTCTTAAAATTGAGTTTTTATGAAGACTTTTATCAAAATTTTGAAAAATAATTGAATTCTTTTGTCAAATTTATGAATAAATGCAATTTTCTATCATTTTTCCGGAATTCAATTATTTTCCCAGGAATTCAATTCTTTAAAAAAATTTGTAATAAAATTCTTTGCAAGAATTCAATTATTATTTTTATAAATAACAAAACTTGTCGTAGAATTTCAATTAATTTTAATTTCAATTAATTTCTTGTGAAGAATTTTATTCAAATTTTTTTAAATAATTTATTGAATTTCTCGAAATTTTTTTTATAACTTTTTACAAATAATTAAATTTTATTGATAAATTTTATTAAAGAATTGAAAATAATTGAATTGGTGCGAAGAAATTTATAAAGAAAAAATTGGTAAGTAATTGAATTCCTGTAAAATTTTTATTAAAATTTTGTTTAAATAATTAAATTCTTTTGGAAAATTTTATTAAAATAGTAGATATTACAAATAATTGAAATGAGGAAAATTTTTTGAATATAATTGAAATTTTTCCAACAATTATATTAAATTTTTTGAAAATAATTGAATTTTTTTGGCAAATTAAAAAAAAAATTAAGAATAAATTCAATTTTCTATCATTTTATTTAAAATTGTATAAAAAATAATTTAAATTTTACAAGTTTTGTTATTTATGAAAATAATTGAATTCATGCAACGAATTTTATTAAACATTTTTTTAAAGAACTGATTTTCTGTGAAGAGTTTTATTTATGAAAATAATTGAATTCCGTAAAAGAATATTTATTATTTATGAAAATAATTAATTTCTTGTGAAGAATTTTATTCAAATTTTTTTAAATAATTGAATTTCTTAAAATTTTTAAAAACTTTTTGAAAATAATGAAATTTTATCGAGAAATTTTATTAAAAAATTGAAAATAATTGAATTGGTGCAAAGAAATTTATAAAACAAAACAATTGGTAAGTAATTGAATTCCTGTGAAATTTTGATTAAAATTTTGTTTAAATAATTGAATTCTTTTAGGAAAATTTTATTAAAATAGTAGATATTAAAAATAATTGAATTTCGGAGAAGAATTTTACAATTTATAAAAATAATTGAAATTTTAACGAGAATTTAAAAAAAATGTTGAACATAATTGAATTTATGCGAAGAAGTTTATCACTTTTGAAAATAATTGAATTTCTGTAATCAGTTGTTCTTAAAATTTCTATTTAAATTCATTCAAAATTAAAATTTTCTAAAATTTCCAATTGAAACCTTTGAAGTTCATCTATTTATGAAAATTATAAACGCAACCCTTTTGAAACCCAATAAATTTTGAAATTTTTAAGTAAAATTATTCATTAAATAATTTATAAGTTATAATTTTATGATATTCTTGGCAATTTCATAGTTTATGAGGCAAACAAAAAAAAATCCAAAAATTCAGAATTTTCTTATCAAGTAAAATTTATTTTAATCGAAAGAAAATTTATTTGATTGAAAAAGAAAATTTTTGAAGCAAATAAAATTTATTAAAATAAAATTTATTTAAATCGAATAAAATTAATTTCAGACGAATTAAAATTTATTTTTTACCAAACGAAATTCATTTGGAAAGAAATATAATTCATTTTGCACCAAACAAACTTCATTTCGAACAAAATAAAACTCATTTTGTACAAACGAAAGTCATTTGAAACAAAACAAACTTCACTTGCTACAAATAAATATTTCTTAATTCCAAGAATAAATATTTTTCTTCTCTCTAAAATGTGAAAGTAAAAAAAAAATTCCAAACACAAACTATATAATAAAGAAGAAAATTCAAAAAACTAATTAAATCTCACTTTGAATAAGGAAATACAACATTAATGTTACTTCAAAAATCTATTAATCTTCAGATAAATCCTGCTCTTTTTGAAGTATAATTCAGTGTTGAAATCTTCAAAAAAAGATAAACCGGTTTTTTCCAAAAAAAATCATGCCTGTAGTTTCTATAGCTTCACAAAGGAGCTCTTTTCTCCCTCCCTCCCTCTCTCTCTCCCTCCCCACATGTAGTTTCTTCACCCAAATTCTTTTGACAACGCATTAGAATTTAAATTATACAATTTTAACGTTAGATCTCGTTATTACGGCAAAAATATTTTAATATATGACCAAGACAAGGACGTGCCATAATGTAAGCTTTGCAGATTCATTGAGAGAATGGGAAGAGAATTTTGATGAATGAAAAAGAAGTAAAAGAGAGAGAGAGAGAGAAAAAAAAACAGGGAGAAATGTGAAGAAATGTAAAGGTAGAGGTTATCGAGCACGCGGTCGTTTAAAAAGATTAAACGCAAGTCTGGTTATATTATGGTTTTATCTCAAAAAAGTTAGCGCCAGCTCTATAACCATATTTACACGAATTTTTTTTAAACTTCCATATATATTTCAATTATAGATATCGCTCAGGGAATTTCTTTCTTTTTACAATCTATAATATAACCACCATAGAAGAATGCCGACAAAACCACAAAAACCACGATTTTTTTTCTTATATTGTTAACGTGAGATCTATTTTTTAACCCGCAAACTTCCGCTAATATGATTTTTGCAATTTTAAATTTAAATTTGAAATTTGTAATTTGATAAAATCGTTTTGGAAATAATTTCAAATTTAAAACAAAGGGGTTAAAACTAGGACTATAGTTGAAACAAAGTATCGTCAATATTTTGCAAAATCCACAAACAGGAAGTGAATTTGTATTTTTGAATTACAGTTTCTTTTATCGTACAGCTGGACAAACTATTTTTACTTCTAACGTATTTAAACAAAAACTTTTGTGTCAGGTTCGTTAGTTCAATAATTTCTAAGCACCTGGCGATGAAAACAAACTTGAGCCCTGCGCCTTTCTTCCCCCTTTTTCGAAATCGATGGTTTATGTGATTAATGATTTTTATTTCTATAAACAAACCCTTTTTTACTTAGAAAAATAAAAATTGAAGTTAGCGTCGACGCTCAGCATTAAAATTACTTTTTAGGATTTTTGAAGATGAAAATATCACTAATTTTACTTCTTTCATTCACTTCGAGAGTGAAACAGAAACAGAAACAGAAAAACAAACAAAAAACTAAAGGATTAAATTTCGTTCAGGATTATATACGTAAAACAATATAATAACTGTCTTAATTTATCAAATTGCAACGAATTGATACCAAAAATGTAGATCAAATGAAAAACTGATCCAAATTTTTGTCGTCAATTTGATTCACTCTAGTACAAATTTTATACTGTTAAGAAAATCCATAAAGAAGTACATAAAGTGCATAAAAAAGTAAAATTGTGATAATACTAATAGTAAACATAGTGCTACATCAGTTAAAATATGTAAAACATAATTTCCAAACAATAAGAACGAATTCAAAGAGTTGTAAAAAGAAACATTTCGATACAACAGGTCAACACAACAACAAGTGAATTGACAAAAATATTTTTATCATTTAAATGAAAAAGGGAAGTGAAAGATAATTAATATTTAAGTGCTCAACTCCTCTGACACTCGTGTTAGACATGGTGTAATAATCGGTAGTCTTTTATAACTGGAAGTCGTGCGACGAATAATTATGGGGGAAGTAATGGTCGGTTGGTAAGTGTAATTGCGAACATGCACTTCCATAAGAACCATTATATGCGGGTATATGTGTATATACAGAGAGAGAGAGAGAGAGAGAATGTCTTGAAGAATAAAAGCAACAAAAGCTCAATGTCCCTTATACTATACATCTTACGTTCCATTGCAATAACGCACTCAAATGAAATATGCATTAGCCTCGCTTAAGAAATTAATTCATCGCTTACTCAAACTAATCAGACCTGTATATATGAAAAAATGCTCGTCATCACGCATTCATCTTTATTTCATAAAATTGTATCCTAAAACTTTATTCACTCCCAGAATGATAGAAAAGAATGGCGCAGTTTTTCTTATCAAATTGAGACAAAAAACGCATCAAAATTGTTGCATCGATGCAACAATTTTGATGTGTTTTTTCAAGGCACTTTAGCTTTTAGATTCTAAATAGTAAACGTAAATATCAAGAGTTTCTTATATTCGTAAATACTCAAGAGTTGAGTAAAAAAAAAAAAAAATTAAAATCACAATAAACAGAATACAAAGAATTAGTAATTTTACGCTTTTCACTTTTCAACACGCACTTTACTTAGAGTATGAATAAAAGTGAGAGCGAGAGTGGAAAAAAAAGAAAAAAAAATCATTAGAAACTTGTTGTTTACCGTTAAGGATGCAAAGCTAGTTACAGCATCGAGGTAAATTGTGCGAGTAAAAAGAGTTGAATGCTTATAGAGTGCGGAGAATAGCGGAAGGAACTGGATATATAAGGTGTTCATTACTCCGTTACAAAACGGGGTAAACAAGTCCGTGAGAAACCGAGTCACTGTATTATCAAGGACGTCTGGAAGCTTTTGCGCTTGACACTGTCCTGGAATTTACATTCCGTTGCAACAACTTTTATTCTCTATCTACATACATTTATACATTTTATACTCTTCAAAACATATATTCATTGAGTCGCGTAAAATTTCAATTTCAAATAAAAAACTACAATGAAAATGTTCCGCCAATAGTTTTCGTTCCACTAAAAAAAGAAGAAGAAAAAAAATCAAAAAACACACAAAACAATTGTAACGCTCGTTTTCACGCTCGCGCCACTTTTTTATTATAAAAAAAGTTCCTCAGAGAAAAAACGAACAAGAGTTTCAATTAATTTGTCTTCAATGCTCTAGGATTTACTTCTTCTTCGAAATAAAATTTGCCTTCAATACCAAAATTGGTACTAAATTAGTATTTTTAATTTTTTCTGTTGCAATTTATGAAAACATTTCGTTAATTTGAACCTTTAAAACTTCTGGAATATTAAATTTTCTTTTTTTGAAGTAACTTGGCCGAAGTGAATAATAATAATAAATTTTTCTACAACGCACTAGAGAAGTAGTTTCCTGTTGAAAATTTTATCGCTTGAAGAGAAGTGAAGCAAAGCGGGGGAGACAAATTTGAAGTTAAAGCGCTGCTTTGGACAGCTGAAAACACTTTATCACAAGCACGCACACAGACACGGACATTTGAAGTTGAAGTTAACACAAAGAATTCTCTATAACTAGAATTATAATATTTACCGAACATTCTGTAACTGTATACATACAAATCTAGATTTTCCAGCTAATTAACATATAAGAAAGCCACACAAAAACTAAGGAAAACTAAAAAAAAATAAAAAAAATAATAACCAAAATTAAAAAACTACTTGATATTTACTCACAATAAAAGAATCTATACCACAATTTTTCTAAGGATGTCAAATTGAGACAAAAAACGGATAATTGTTGCATCGCAACAATTATACGTTTTTTGTCTCAATTTGACATCCTTAGAAAAACTGTGATAATACCTTTTGACTATTTTTACCCAATTAAATTCTCGAGGAATCAGAATCTAACAGATTCTCAAAATCAGAAGCAAAAACAAAATTTGAAGGAAAGAGAAAAACTTCAAAAATAATAACAGTAAAACATAAGTTAGGTACCAAAAATCAGAACAAGTTTCAAACAAGCTACAAAAATTTTTTCTTCTATATATACAATACCGGATGAGCATTTCCGGTCCAGAAAAACGAGAACAGAAGCTCGAAATGGACCAACCGCAACGACAGATTCAATATCTGTTCCGAGGATGAGAATTTCTCGTTTAAGTATCCCTCGTAAAATGTGTGCATGAATGTGAGAGAAAGAGAGATGTGCGAAATTGGCGGAATGATTAAAAAGATTAGGAAAAGAAAAACAGAAACAAACTTGCGGTAAAGGAAGAAGAGGAGAGGATGATAAAAAACAAAGCAGCAAAAAAAAAAAAAATTTGAGGGAAATGAGTCACTAATGATCAGAGATGCAAATGCAGAGTGCATCCTCTTTTTGAACTCTTAAAGAATGTTGAAGAATTCACAACACATACAGTGGATTAACATTGATCCTCTCTCTTTTTTTCGGGGGGGATTTCTTCTTTTTCTCTCTTTCTCGATTTCGTTATAAGAAGAATCGCGGAAGGCGACCTGTTGCCAAGGGAGAAGTTTAAAGTAAACAATATTACGTCATCATCAGGGCCAGTCTAGACCTCCTCCCGCAGTTTCATCTTAGGGTGTGTGTATGATATGTATATGTGTATGATGAGAACGTGTGCCAAAAAGTTGTCCTCGAGAGAGGATATAAACTGAACTACCTCAAGTGATTGAACCTTATTAAATGGGTTCATTCAGAAATGTTACTTTTTTAGCCGAATTCAGAGGGAAAAATTTACAAAACAAAGAATCATACGTGATTAGAAATAATTTTATTTTAGGTATTTTTGTCAAGTAATTATTTTATTGCATTTATTTTAATTTATGTTTATAAAATAAATGTCCACCTTTATTTTAAGTAATAGAAATTATTTTCCTATAGAAGAAAAAATTTATTCTGACTGTACCGTAAAATTTACTATGAAGCTGACATCTACAAAGTTTTTGAAAACGAAAAAATTCCATCTTTAACAATTTTAAAAAGGGTAAATTTAGGTCCCTGAAGTTAACGTTGACGCTGAGTATCGAAAACAATTTTTTTTTCCACGAAATCGAAAGAAATTAAACAATAGTTTCAAAGGTAGGCTAAAAAGTGTTCTAATGGTTTTTTGATTCCCAAATTGAATGAAAAAAACGTGAAATTAGTGACATTTTTATCTCTAAAAATATTAATTAATAGTTTCGACGCTAACTTCAGATGATGCTGAAGTCCGCAACGTTTTTCAAAACGAATGGGACGCTTTTTTATTTTTGATTCTAAATCATATTATTTTTTAATAATTGCATCTTAAGAAACTATCAATTTCTTAAAAATTAACAAACATGAAAATTAGAGATAAATTGAACTTGAAAAAAATTTTTTTTTTGATTTTTCGTTCTTAAAAACGTTGCGGATTTCAGCTTCATAACTTCAGGGGCATGTAAATTTTTATGAAATTAATTGTTATTTATTTATACACGGAGAAAAATATAAAGTAACATTTTACTACTTTTATAGTAAAAAATTTCCGGTAAATCATTTCTGGTAATTTTTACTACTTTTGGAGTAAATTTTGCTACGTTCAAAGTAAATTTTACCAATTTTTACAAATAATGTACTTCGAACGTAGCAAAATTTACTCCAAAAGTAGTAAAAATTACCAGAAATACATACTTTATCGGAAATTTTTTACCATAAAAGAAGTATTCTTCCGTTTTCGTTGAATTCACTTTGTAAAATTTGAAAAAAAGAAAACAAAACAATAAATAAAATCACGTGATAAACAAATTATTCATTAAAAAATTCTTTAAAATGTAATTTAAAAAAAAAATAGAAGAAAAATTGTTTACACAAAGAAATGTTATTTAAAAAATATTTTTCGAAAAAAAATCACGGCAAATGAATACTAAAAAAAATATAAAAAAAGAAGAAAATAATTAAAGAAGAGTATAAACAAAGAGAAGCATAAATGAAGACGAAAAAAAATTAAAACGATGTCTGCGTACATAGAGTAAATAAAATAAATGTTTTACAGGAAGAGAAAAATTCGCTTTGTATGAATAGAAAACTTCAAGGATCATAAAACTTCATTCAAAAGAAACATTCTTCTTCGAAGCTACAGGTACAACACTCGATTTTTTTTCCCTACCTGTCAATCATGAAGTGAAATCGAAAAACAAGGAATTTGAAAAAATCTTTTTCTTTTTTTGTCGGCAAAATGCTTTTCTATTTTTGAAAGTAGTTTTCCCAAGAGGAGAAGAATTACAAAAAATTTCAGAATTATTTTAAGTGCCTTTTTTTTATTTATTTATTTACTTATCCATCGTGAAAAAATCTTAAAAAAAAACTAAAAATTTAATTTATTTAACTAGATTAACATTATTATTAATTAATTTTTTAATGTACTTTCCGATCAAATATAAAATATTTACAAGTTGTTTTTTTACAACATTTTTTTTATAAAAAAAAAATAAATTATAGATATTTTATTGAAAATCGTTTTAAAAAATTAAATAAATTAAATTAAATTACTTATTAAATCAAGGCTCTCCAAAAAAATGTGATTTGATTCAAGTAACTAATTACTTTTCTATTATCAAATAAATATTTAGTTGAATCAAATAATTTTTATTTATAAATCAAATAAATTGTATTTGTACCAACAATTTTAGTATTTGTTGTTTTATTTTTAGTATTTGAAGAAAATAATTGCTTTGTAACTATTTTAATTTATTTGAATAAAAATTATTTGATACAAACAAATATTTATAATAGATAGAAGTTAATGTTTATTTAATTCAAATCACACTTTTTTTTAGTGCAAACATTAAATTCATTAAATTAATATATAATTAATTTAAAAAGTAACTTAAAGTACCTAACTAATTTTTTAAATAAAGTTTAGTTTCTTCTTTTTTCATGTAGGGTTAAAAACAGGCTATTTTATTCCCTAGGGATTGAAAATTTCAATTTTTCTGGATTACAGGAAAGAAAATAGTCCATTTTATTAATTATATTAATTAATTAATAATTAATTTAAAAAACAAGTTAAAGTAACTTTAATTTTTGAAATAAAATTTACTTTATTTTTTTCGTGTAGGGGTAAAGCAGACTGTTTTGCTCCCTAGGGATTGAAAATTTTCAATTTTTTAAGATTACTGGGAAGAAAACAGGATATTTTACTCCCTAGATGTTAAAAATTTCAATTTACTCATAGATTTCAGAAAAGAAAAACTTTATTCGTTCCGCAAGAAGTAAAATTTCCAATACTTGAAATCAAGACTGGATTTATATTCTTAATAAATTCTGTCCAAAATTGTTCGTTGGAATTTTTATAAGAATTAATAAACGACTCCAAAAAAAAAAAAAATTTCTCAGTAAAATTTCGAGATGAAAAAAAATATTTTTTAAGGGCATCGACATTGTAACGACTGTTACTTTGATTCTAATATTCATATCAGAAAACAAAATGATACGTTGGTCTCTAAAAGAAAAAAAAGAGAGAGAGGAAAAGAGAGAGAGGGGGGAGGGAGGGAACAACCAAGTGCCAAATTGCGTCTTTCTCTCTGGGACGCGTTGAGTCTCTCTGGACCGCGAATAATAATCACAGACGCTCTGTCTCTCTCTCTCTCTTCATCTCGTTCTCATCTCATTTGGCAGTGGGTGATCGGCCTTTCTCTCGCGGATCTCTCTCTGGATCCCTGCATAGCAACAAGGACCGTTCTCTCACGGGAAGCAGCCGGCGCACGAGGCACCAAAGTCGCGCGCCGCGCCGTCAAACTCAGAGAGAAAGAGAGAGAGAAGTAACAACACACAGAGAGAGAGAATGAAGAAAAAAAAATAAAAAAAAAACGAGAGCCAAAGCATGAAAGAATGACGTGGTGAGTATGGAGCGGATCTCTCTGTGGGTGATACTGGGAAATAGAGAGGAAAAAAACAAAGAGAGAATGAGAGAGAGAGAGAGAAGGGAAAATAACGTGTGGTGTATGTAGATTTACATTTGCAGAGACAATAATTATGTTAAGGATATGGATGGCACGCAAATATGCTAAAAACGTCAAATAAACTTGAGCGTTAGAAAACTTAATGAATTATCAAACAAACAAAAATTCCGCAATATTGTATGTATGCTTTAAAAAATGCGCTTAGTACAAATTTAAATATTGTTTCTTTTTAATAATCATTTTTTCATAAACTAAATAAAATTTTTAAAAAATAAAACTTTTCTGCTTTTCAATTATAGTTAATTTTACTAATAAATTAATAAAAATCACTATTTAAATTAATAAAAAAAAAAATTAATAAATAAATACTCTAAATTTAAATTATAGTAAAAATGTTTCAGGGTTGCCATGCTTTTTTCAAATTCCCTGACTTTTACAGGTTTTCCAGCTTAAAAATCGAAATTTTTTCAGGTTTTTAATACGAAAATTCTTTGAAAACATCAATAATTTCATTTTTAAATAAATAATTAATCATTATTTTTTTATAGAAATTAAGATATTCAAAAATTTGAAATTCAATAAATAAAATTTTTCACATAAATTCAATTATTTTCATAAATAATAAAATTTTTCATAGGATTTCAATTATTTTTAATACAATTTTAAATAAATTCCTCAAAAAATTTAATTATTTTCAAAATTTTTTTGCAAGAATTCAATTACATTTCACAAATAATTAAATCATTAAATTAAAATAATTTCAAAATCATTAGGATTATTTATTTCTAGAATTTTCAACTAAAATTCTTCTTTAGGTCAATTTTTTTAAAAATAATTTTTGAAAAAGTTCTCTGAAAATTTCCAAATTCTTTTGTTTACAATTCAATTTTTATGAAATTTCGATTATTCTGACATTCCTCAATTAAATGTATTAGAAATTAAAAACTTTAAATAATTTTAAAAAAATTCCATTAAACATTTTGAAAAAAATTAATTCTACAGAATTCTTAATTAAAAGTTTAAAAAATTCAAATTTTCAAAAGATTTTAAACTGAAACCTTTTAAAAATTCAATTATTTCAAAAAATCCACGCTGTAATGCTTTCAATATTCAATTATAATCTAAAATTTTAACTGAAATTCATTTTTAAATCAAAATTTCTTAAAAAATTCTACGAGAATTCAATTATTTAAGTACAAAAAAAAATTTTATTAAATAATTAAATGTTTCTTAAAATTTAATTTTCATACAGAATTTTAACAACAAAATTTTTAAATAATTCAATTCTCTTGACAAATTTTAATAAAATTTTTAAGAATTTTTGTAAATTTTCTAACATAATTGGATTTTTGAGAAAAATTTTAATATTTTTGGAAATAATTTAATTCTTGAGACGAATTTTATTAAAATTTCTTTTTAAATAATTGAATTCTTTTATGAAATTTTATTGAAATAGTAGACATTGAAAATAATTGAATTTTGACAAATTTTTGAAATGAATTAAATTTCTACGAAGAATTTTATGAAAATTATTTTGAAAAAAATTTTATTCTTACAAAGAATTTCATTATTTATAAAAATAATTCAATTTTTTTGAAGAATTTGAATTAAAAATGTATTAAAAATTCAAATAGAAATTTTTAACTATTTTTGTACTTATTTATTTACTAATAAAATTAATTTTTTTTTACTAATTGTTGTATTTTTATAATTTATTATAATATTTTTAAATATTCAATCACTATTTTTTTGTTTTTGTCCTACTTTTATTCAATAATGATAAAACGATCATTTTTAGAAAATAATTAAAGATTAAATTAGAGAATCACGATAAGTATTTTTATTCATCAGAAAGCAATACTGGAGATTGAATAATAATTTTACCATTATTTTCAATTCATAATTTTGCATGAATGAATTGATAAAAAAACTATATGCGCGAGTTAACATTTAATTCAAGTGTTTATTAACCAATTTAGATAAAAGCTATATGTACATTGTGATTTCGATTATCGTAATTTTGCATTTAATTCATTCATCCAAGAAAGCAGTGATTCATTTATAATTAAACGCAGATTTATGAAGATCAAATTTTTGTATTTTATTTACGTTCTTTTTTGTTCATTTCCTCCCTAGGGTGAAAAATGACTCTTTTAGATCCTAGGGTCAAAAAAAGACCATTTAACTCCCTATGTCAACTGTCCCTTTTATTTTCTATTTTCAATTCGGAAAAACTTTACTCGTTATTAAAAAAAAGGTCTTAACAAACAATCTAAATTTTTAAAGTAAATAAAAATGTTTACTACTTTAAATTAGTGATGACTGAATTTTTGCTTTTGAAATAGTAAATTTTGCTAATAAATACTAGTTTCTACTAATTTATTAGTAAAATTTACTAATTTGAAAGCAAAAAGTCTGTTACTAATAATTCATAGCAGTAAACATTTTTAATAATTCAAATTTAGAGAATAAAATTTAAAAAACAAAGTTTTATAGTAAATTAACATTCCCTAGAGTCAAAAAAAGCCACTTTTGACCCTTGGGGTAAAAAACAAGTTTATTACGTGAAAAAAGACTATAATTCCCCCAACTAGAGAGTTAAAAATATTGCTTTAGTCACTAGTGGGAAAAACTATTCGAAATAAAGATTTTTAATCAAAAAAGGAAGAAGAAACGAAAATAAGGAGAAAAACTACACGAAATACATAGATTTTTAATTAAAACAGAAGAAAAAAAAACGAAAACAAGGAGAAAAACTACACGAAATACAGATTTTTAATAAAAATTACAAAAATACTTCCACCATAATTAAACAATTAGTTCTTCCGCAAAGAATTTTCTTCAATGACAAACTCAGGAATAAGGAAGAGAAATAAAAGGAGATAATTTCTGAACGACGAAACCTACTCAATTGGAAATAAGATTCCATAATATATTTATATGATGCACAAAGATGATAGGTTTGGATCATATCTCTCTCTTTCTCTCTTGTTATAGGTATATAAAAAATAAACTCATGTGGACAGTTGTGAGTGTGTGACGTCACAGAGGAATCACTCGGTCAGCAACAGAATTCGATGTATATAATATATACACAGTAAAGAAGCACGCGTGTATCCCATTTTTTTTCTTCTTCTTCTTCTTCTACTTTACGCTTCAATACTGAAATTCTTCTTTTTTACCTGATTTGCTTTCTAAACACTACGACTTTTTAGCATTATTTCCTCTGCTTTAAAATTTAATCTCTCTAATTTATAATATCTATTTGACTTTCGACTCACAAATATATAGCTGTTTTCTCAGAAGAAATGAAAACTTTAGTCTTTTTCTTTTGGGGAGGGCGGCAGAATAGGGACATTTAACAATTATCACATATCAATCGATTAATTTTGATAATTTTTTTTATTGACCCTTTTTGATTCTCTATTAAGTGATTTTCCATCGGGAGTTCATGATAAATCACTTAATAAGTCTCTTCTTCATAATAATGAATTTTATTTCAATTTTTTTTTTTATTTGATAGAAATATAATTTTTTTAGTGCATTGATTATATTTGTTATTCGAAGAAAATTTATTTGCTACAAAAAAGTTTATTTATTAGAAAAAAATTTTACTTACAAATAAGTTTCTGCATTTTATTCTCAATAATTTTAGCGGTCTTAATTTTCAATATAATTTAATTTATTTTTTAGTCAAATATATAAATATTTTTTATTTAATAAACTTTATATGTTGCAAATAAATTTTTTTTTTATGGAAATAACTTTTTTCAGTACAAATAAATTTTATTTGATCAAAATACATTTTTTTGAGTACAATAATTTGTATTTATTATTTAAAAATAATTTTTTTCAGTATTTTAATTGCATCCCCTTATAAAATTATTGACTAATTAGATAATATTACGAAAAATATTTAAATTGCATTATTATAAGGAATATAGCAATAATTTTATCTACACAAAAGTAATTGACGAAAGTATTCTAATCGAGTGGAGAAATTTCTTTCACACGAATACGTTCAAAAATTTCAGGGACATTTAAATAGCAAAGATGAACGTGTGTTCCCACGAAGTATGTAAATATAAGCATATGTCTTTATATACTTATTAAATTACCAACAAAATTTAATTTGAAATTTGCAATTTGATAAACAAAAATCGTAAATAAATAAAAATTAAATAAAATAAAAATTAATAAATAAAATTCATAAATAAACTCTCTAAATTTGAATTAGTAAAAATGTTTACTGATTTGAATCGATGATAGACTTTTTGCATTTGAATTAGTAAATTTTACTTTTAAATTAGTAAAAATTATTATTTATTGTTAATGTTAAATAACAAATTAACAAAAATAACAAAAAAATTAACAAATTAATTAATTAATTAATTTAAATTTATTAAATAAAATAAATAGTCAAATTTGTTTTACTATTAATAAATTTGATTAATAAATTAGTAAAAATTACTATTTATTTAAATAATAAAAAACGAATAGTAAATTTAAAATTTACTAATTTAAAAGCAGTCATCAGTCACTAAAATTCAAATTAGGCAACAGTTTTACTAATTTAAATTTAGAAACTTCATTTATTAATTTATTATTTTATTAATAAATATATATTTATATTAGTAAAATTTACTAATTTAAAAGCAAAAACTCAGTCAGTAATTCAAGTTAGTCAATATTTTTGGTAATTCAAATTTAGAGAGAAGTTATCGAGAATAAAATTCGAAAGTCAAATCCACTCGTAAATAAATAAGATAAAAAATTAATAAATAAAATGATCGAGATTTAAATTCAGAAATCAGTTCAAGTCGATAAGTAAATAAATAAAATGAAAAATTAATAAAAAAAATTCCAGAATAAAATTCAGTACCAATAAAATCGCCATTTGTCAAAATAAAAAACGTTATTTAAAAAGCAAAAAGTGTCAATAAAAAAAAAAAAAAAATTCAACTGTAATGTATTTAGAAAGTACAGCTGCTCATGAAGTTTATCACATTGAGCAAGGGCGGTTTCACTTCGTTTTTTCATATATATATTATATAGTATGTAGGTATGTGTATATAATATTCTCTCTGGCTTTCGCTCGCTTGCATATTGGGTTACTATCGTTATATTGGACGCCACGGTCGAACTTTCAAAAGCGAACCCAAGGGGATATAGGGGCAGCTGTTGCACATTCCTTCGTCCCTATCTCGCCCTTACCATTCCCAGTGTCGCCTTTTTTTCTCCTCATTGCTACACACATTATATCGCAGGGGAGAAAAAAAAATTTCAATGCACACAGACACTGTCATCAGTCTAATCGAAATACAAATTAATAAGCCTTCTCTAATAAAACTTATGTATCTCGATAATAATTTCAAAAATTATCTCTCTCTCCTCAATTCAATTAAGAATAACGATAATGCTTGAAAGTCAAAGCGAAAAGTATAATTCAAAAATTAACCCTTTTTTAAATCCCAACTGTTTCTTTTATTTTAAAAATCTTTACAGGACTCGGATCGACTTTAACGAACAAAAAAAGTCGCTTTAGTCGATAAAAAATAGAAAAAAAGTAAAAAAAGTCGATTATTTAATTTAGTGTTGTCATAAATATTTTCTAAAATTTTTAACTAAACTTCATTTCTAAATCAATTATCTATATTACTTTTTAATATTTTTCCGAAAGTTCTTCAAGAATTCAATTATTTAAATACAAAAATTCAATTTTTTATAATAATTGAAACCGTTCATTTTTCTTTTTAAAGATATTAAGGTAGAATATAATTAAAAAAATTGTAATAAATAAATTCGTAAAATTAACTTTTTAAAAATATTTCTAAATAATTTTTGAAAGACGCAATAATTGAACTTTGCAAAGAGTTTTATTAAAATTATAGATGCGAATTAGAATTTTAATACAATTCCAGAAAAAATTGAATTTTGCAAAGAGTTTTATTAAAATTCCTGAAAATTGGATTTAGACAAAAATTTTATTAAAATTCATAAAAATAATTAAATTTTGCAACGAATTTTAATAAAATTCCTAAAAATTGAATTTAGACAAAAATGTTATTAAAATTTCTGAAAATAATTGAATTTTCCAAAGAATTTTATTAAAATTCATGAAAATGATTGAATTTTTCAAAAAATTTTTTAAAAATTCCTGAAAATTGAATTTAAACAAAAATTTATATTAAAATTTTACTGTTAAATTTTTTTTTCTCAAAATAATTGAATTTTGCAATAAATTTTTTTAAAATTCATGAAAATAATTAAATTTTGCAACGAATTTTAATAAAATTCCTAAAAATTGAATTTAGACAAAAATTTTATTAAAATTCCTGAAAATAATTGAATTTTGCAATAAATTTTATTAAAATTCATGAAAATAATTGAATTTTGCAACGAATTTTAATAAAATTCCTAAAAATTGAATTTAGACAGAAATTTTATTAAAATTTCTGAAAATAATTGAACTTTGCAAAGAATTTTATTAAAATTCATGAAAATAATTGAATTTTTCAATAAATTTTTTAAAAATTCCTGAAAATTGAATTTAGACAAATATTTTATTAAAATTTCTGAAAATAATTGAATTTTGGAATAAATTTTTTAAAAATTCCTAAAAAATGGAATTTAGACATAAATTTTATTAAAATTCATGATAATAATTGTATTTTGCAACAAATTTTAATAAAATTCCCTAAAATAATTAAATTTTGCAAAAAAAATTTATTAAGCAAATAAATAATTGAGTTTTTAAAAAATATTTTAAAAAATAATCAAATTTTTGATGAATTTTATAAATAATTTCTCAAAAACTCTAAAATAGTAAATTTAAAAAAATTTTAAATTACTTTGTCAGAGAATTACTTTTTTCAAAATAATTTTAATATATTTTCATTTTTTATCGAATTTACACTTGAAGATTATTCATTAAAATTTTTAAAAATTCAATTATTTCCAAAATTTTCAATAAAAAAGA
The DNA here is from genome assembly GCF_015476425.1 of Leptopilina heterotoma. Classification (NCBI taxonomy): domain Eukaryota; kingdom Metazoa; phylum Arthropoda; class Insecta; order Hymenoptera; family Figitidae; genus Leptopilina; species Leptopilina heterotoma. The sequence continues at coordinate 732,810 of NW_025111110.1, forward strand.
AAAAATTTATTTTTTAAGTAAATAAATTGAGACAAAAAACGAATCAAAAGTGTTGCGAAGCAACAATTTTGATTCGTTTTTTGTCTCAATTTAATATTCTCAGAACTGTGATAATCAAGAACTCAAAAAGGAAAAATTGGTAAAAGTATTATAATTTGCTTGAAAAAAATATATTTCTCATTAAAAAATCATTGATTTGTAAACTTTGTAAACTTTACGCACGTGTCTCTCAGAAATTTTATTTTAATATATAAAAAATTATATCTTTCGGTTTATCAATAAAAACATTTTTTTTCTCAATAATCTCATCCGTAATTAGCCTATCATTTTCAAAATTCGTTAAGATCAATTTGAAATTTCTTCTACTTAGTTTTTATTTTTTTCGCACGATTATTAATTAGTTCTTTTCTCGGAATTTTCGATCCGCAATAATATCAAAGAGGTTAAAGGTTGTTCGCACCATTTTTTTTTCAACTAAGATAGAAAAAGATTTCTCCCAAAATTTAAAATACAACGAAGGTGCTCTAAATATCTTATCAAAATGTATTCTCTTTTATCAATTTCTTTATCGATTCCCTGAGAAAAATAAGAGAAACAAACACCGTGAGAGCTATTCCGAAAGGTTGTCTATCAAAAAAATACCTATAAACACCACCCTAAACAAATATTTGTAAATTTGAATAGACAATCAAGATTGGAAATCGTCTTATTTTTAACTCTGAAAATATTAGATAAAAAGAAAGAAAGAAAATTTATTATTGAAAGAAAAGTTATTATTGAAAGGAAATTTTCAATAATATTGATATGAGGGTAAAAGAGAATTGATATATATGGATGAGTGCGGGAAAAAAAAGAGACAGGTGAGATTAAAAAGGAAATGATGCAATGTCATAAGCCGGAAACAATATGATGTCGGGTGGACAAACGGAAGAAAGAAACAAAAACACGTGTCCTTCCCTAATTATTATTAGTCACGGTGGCAAACACGTGCCACAGATAACGATAAAAAAGAGAGAACCAAGAGAGCGGGAAACTGATGAGTCTTAATCTCTCTCGAGTTAAGAATATATCACAAAAGATTGCGAATTTTAAGCAGAGAGGGTAAGCCAAATTTAATGAAGCTGCTATATCTGGATTATTATAATTAGTCTTTGCTTTCCTTCAGATATTAAAAAGGACGAAAACAAATTTTTCAAAGGTCCCTGCGAAGCTTTAGTCCCTGTACAAAAATTAATGTAATTAAATCATCCAAATTTAGAGATTATTAAAAATAAATTACATCAAAAATAAAGATTATTAAAAAACATTGTAGAAAAAAATTAATAAAAAGATCCAGAAACACTAAAGAATTGAAATTTTCGCTTTTATTCTACGTGTGTGCTGGCATAATTCTAGGAATGGAGTTTTAAATGTCCCTATGTCAATGGACCCTACTGTTGCTTTGTTCTCCCTTAAGGCTACCCTTTTCTCTCCAACCTTTATATTCTGCTCCCAATCCTGTATATTCGAGGGCAACGATTTTTGTTATTCTCTTTTCATGAAGGTTAGAATCACAGACTCGTTTTTATTTCTTCTCTTCTTCTTTATTTCAAGGCAAATAGTTTTTCAAAAGTAAAATTCAAAAAATACTAGTTATGACGAAGAGACACGTTATAAAAACCAGAAGTTAAAAAAAGAAAAGAAAGTCGAGAGAGAAAATGAGGAATTCTGGTCGAAGGACTATTTCTTTAGTCCTTCCTGTTTAGGGCTGCCGACATCTTCATATTCCCAAGAACTCAAGTCACCATATTATACAATCTATATACATCGGTCAGATACACAGAAAACTCGAGAGAGAGAAAAAAACTGGGGCGCATGATTATTCCCCAAATGTCAATTTTGCGAAATGTCATTTTTGCGAACTGCACTTTTGCGAAATGTCATTTTTCCGAAATGTCATTTTTGCGAAATGTCATTTTTGCGAAAAGTCATTTTTACGAAAAGTCACTTTTACGAATTGTCATTTTTGCGAAAAGCCATTCTTGCGAAATGTCATTTTTGCGAAAAGCCGTTTTTGCGAAATGTCATTTTTACGAAAAGTCATATCAGCAAAAAGTCAATTTTGCGAAATGTCATTTTTACGAATTGTCATTTTTGCGAAAAGTCATTTTTACGAAAAGTCATTTTTGCGAAAAGCAAATTTTGCGAAATGTCATTTTTACGAATTGTCATTTTTGCGAAATGTCACTTTTACGAATCGCCATTTTTACGAATTGTCACTTTTGCGAATCGACATTCTTACGAAATGTCATTTTTACGAATTGTAATTTTTGCGAAATATCATTTTTGCGAAAAGTCATTTTTGCGAAATGTCATTTTTACGAAAAGTTATTTATGCGAAAAGTCATTTTTGCGAAATGGCATTTTTACGAATTGTCATTGTTGCGAAAAGCCGTTTTTGCGAAATGTCATTTTTGCGAAAAGCCATTTTTACGAAAAGTCATTTTAGCGAAAAGTCAATTTTGCGAAATGTCATTTTTACGAATTGTCATTTTTGCGAAAAGTCATTTTTACGAAATGTCATTTTTGCGAAAAGTCAATTTTGCGAAATGTCATTTTTACGAATTGTCACTTTTGCGAAATGTCATTTTTGCGAAAAATACAATAGTAAACTAGTAGTATATATAGATTCACTATTGTATTTTTCGCAAAAATGACAATTCGTAAAAATGACATTTGGCAAAATTGACTTTTCGCAAAAATGACATTTCGTAAAAATGACTTTTCGCAAAAATGACAATTCGTAAAAATGACATTTCGCAAAAATGACATTTCGCAAAAATAGCTTTTCGTAAAAATGACATTTCGCAAAAATGACATTTCGCAAAAACGGCTTTTCGCAACAATGACAATTCGTAAAAATGCCATTTCGCAAAAATGACTTGTCGCAAAAATAACTTTTCGTAAAAATGACATTTCGCAAAAATTACTTTTCGCAAAAATGATATTTCGAAAAAATTACAATTCGTAAAAATGACATTTCGTAAAAATGTCGATTCGCAAAAGTGACAATTCGTAAAAATGGCGATTCGCAAAAGTGACATTTCGCAAAAATGACAATTCGTAAAAATGACATTTCGCAAAATTTGCTTTTCGCTGATATGACTTTTCGTAAAAATGACATTTCGCAAAAATGACATTTCGCAAAAACGGCTTTTCGCAAAAATGACATTTCGCAAGAATGGCTTTTCGCAAAAATGACAATTCGTAAAAATGACTTTTCGTAAAAATGACTTTTCGCAAAAATGACATTTCGCAAGAATGGCTTTTCGCAAAAATGACAATTCGTAAAAATGACTTTTCGTAAAAATGACTTTTCGCAAAAATGACATTTCGCAAAAATGACATTTCGGAAAAATGACTTTTCGCAAAAGTGCAGTTCGCAAAAATGACATTTCGCAAAAATGACATTTGGGGAATAATCATGCGCCCCAAAAAACTTCAACACCTGCCCTCACGATTATAATCTAAAATTATCTCTCTTAGCATAATGCAATATCCATAGGGGTACATCTTTCACTAATGATGAGAATTTCTTGTTTAGTTCGTTTTAGTCACTTTGTAGTCGAACCGAACCCATTGGTTTTGTTTTCCATTTTACTAAAAAGTGACTTGATCTCATTAAATAAATTTCATGTTCCTGAAAAACTCCAAATGATAGTTGTCGACGTTAACGTCACCAACAATCATTTGCAGTTTTTAGAGTTGTCACTAATTCTTTTATTTACTTCGTAAGTTAAAAATAAGTTCAGTGCACTTTTTAAACCAGAAATCTACGAAACTGAAAATTGATTTTCGATTTCGCGAAAATAATTCTTTTCCCTGGTTTCGATGTAGCGAAAGGTTCGAATTTCAATCGATTTAGATTCAAACGGAAAAAAGTTTACTTGATTCTCCGACATAAAATTACGAGTGGGAACGGTTAATATCTCCCGCAAATAAGGAAATAAAAACGAGCTTTAATGATAATTTCGAAAACATTCATTAGATAGATCAATGAAAGCAAAAGCGAGCAAAACTGCGGTCAAAGTACAAACAACTAAAAACAAAAATAAAATGCCAATTTCTCATATATATATACATTACGGAATTCCTGTTATCTTGGTGACGATAATTTTTTCGCACTATTATCACTATCGGACTTCTCTCACGTATTCTTTGATGGCAAAAGTTTGTACTTCATGTCACGTTATATACACACATAAAGAGGAAGCGTGACAAAGTAAAAGAGTCAGAGCTAAATAAATACATAGTATAATATGTGATGATGATGATGATAATAATGAAAAAGGACAAAAAGCGGAGCAGAGAAAGAGATAAAAAAAAGGGAAAATGTGTAGCCAGGTGTATGGCAGCAGTGGACTCCCCAATAAACACCACGTGGAAGGTTCTAGGTGGGACAGTTTAGGACACGTTATGGGAATTACAATATGAATCAACAGTGACAATACACCTTGGGTCCGAGAATTCTCTAAAATATCGTTTCTTCATTCATGTGGAAAAATCTCGGGAAGCTTTTAATATAGACCACTCGCGTCTATATGGAAAAAAAGAAGAGAAATCTCATCACGAAATTTAGAAAATATTCTGTTTATTCTTTTATTAACTTCAAAAGTGTAAATAACATTAGGGTTTTAATCCTAAAACATCAATTACGATTTCGATATTATCAGAATTTTCATAAGGATACTGACTCTTTTCAAGAAATGAAAAAATCAAACCATTTTCAAGGTTTTTAAATTTTTAATAGTTCTCCGAATAGTTTTAGCAGTCTAGTTGAAGTGAAACTACCAAATTCTTGATGTATTCTTCACTAGAAACCCTGTAGAATATTTTTCCTGAGGGTAGACGCCAACTCCAGGGACCTGAAGAATAATTGTAAAGTCCCCGAAGCGTCTTCCCAAAACCGAAAAAATCAAACCATCTTCTCAAAGATTCTAGATTAAAAAAAATTTAACTCCACAAAGGAAGAAAAGAAGTAAAATTAGTGACATTTCTATCTCTGAAAAGTTTTCGGGAGTTTTTTTCGACACTACTTTCAGGTACTTTTCTTAAACAGAAGGAAACATAATAACTTCACTATCAACTCTTGAATCTAACATTAGAAAACGTTGCTAAATATTCCTTGCGTTAAATTCTCCCCCTAGGGTAACCAGGCAAAACCTCCACCTTAAAAAAAGGAAAAGAAACAGTTCACAAATGTTCGTTGCACCCGTTGACGAAGGCGGAAGATCATCAACACACACACGCCATTTCCGTTCAAGAAAAATATTCCGTTGCACGACCTCTCTCCCTTTCCTTTGGATTCCTCCATTCGGATGATTAAGGCAAGCACAGGTGAGGAAAAGGAAGTAAATATACATAGGGGTATCTCAACAATGCCATAAATGAAATAAAAATTAACCCGAACAAAAGAAGTGCACCCCTTTTCCTGATAATAATTATACGACGTTTACTAAGGAAGACAGTTGAAGACACATATACACACTGCAAGTAGACGAGTAGCAACAATGCCTTGGACAAATATTAAAAACCTCTCTACTGATAAGTAAAGTAAATTAGAAAACCTCGTTTCCTACCATATTGGGGGCTTTTTGGTAACTTGAACAAATCTTTAACAATGTGTTCGAAAGTCGAAAAAAAGGATTATCAGGTGTATATTTGTGATATAACTGGTTTTCTTCGACACTTTTAGAGGCTTCACACGCACAAAATACATAATTTGTGGCAAATAATGAGAATTCGAAACCCCGAAGAGAAGCCTTTTCCAGTGTAATCCTAACGATGAATGTTTAGGATCCTTTTTTACAATCTTTACCGTGGGAAAACAGATTTTATAATGTGTGCTTTTTCATTCAATTATACAGTTAACAAGAGTTGTCTAAGTGCTTTTTGTTTTGACTTCTTTTCTGCAGGGAAATTGCGAATAAGGAAACTTCTATAACCATCGAAGCCAACTTCAAGAAGCTACTTACTACTAATTACAGAAATTACTTGTTTAATAAATAATTGTTTAAATTATTCATTAAATTTGGATTTGAATGAAACATTTCGAGTGTATCAGACCAAAAATAAAAAAAATTAGATCAGTACATTTTATCGCCTAATTATTGCATTAGGGAAAGTAATATCCAGCAATAATCGGCTTATTATCAGGATAATTCGTTTAACGATAACAAAATAGTCACGATAAACCCATATTAAACCCAGACCTCATAAAACTAAATGTCCCATTTGAAATTAAATGCGAAAGCGTGAGTCTTTTTAGTGTGCGCACGTTGATCCAGTATAAATATATTTTAAAGGACTTTTACTTCTCTCTGTATAAAAGATTAACATCGAAATATATAATTTCTCCTATAATATTATTTTACAATTCGAGTTTCGTTAAGTGTTATATGTTCAGATATTTATAAGTGTCGAATGTCTCAATAAATTCCTTTAATTTGGCTATTTTCGACTTTTATCTTTATTCGGAATTCATGCGCCTTTAAAGCATAAACACTTGTTTCGTATATTTAATTTTTGAATCTAAAAAAGCAAAATTCACTAACAAAAAAAAAATGGTTTTTAATTAAATCGTTTAAGTTTCTAATTATTAATTATCACCGGAGGTTAAAACCTAAACGATTTAATTACAAACAGCTTTTTGTTAGCGAATGAAAGGAATAAAGTATAACTTTAATTATTTTTACAAAGTAAATAATTCAAGCCTGCGGAATTTCTGCGCATTTCTGACAAAATTTTGATTTACAAGTTTTGAACGTTCAAATGAAACGAAATGTTTTCATTTTTTGTAAAAGTTATTAAAACTCACAAGGAGGGAAAAATTTTAACTATTAAATAATAAGTAAAGAGCAATTCTCATTTAATAATTTCGATGTCTTAATTTGTAAAGCCGGTGTCCCTTGAAAGAATGAGACGACAAAAAAAAAAAGTTCTATTTACATTAACGGATTGAAACGTAATACGTACTTGCAATACGTTGGGAGATCTATTATTTCAGTGTAAGTGTGACATGATAAGAGAATGCGACTCCCAAGAAGAGAGTAATCAACCTTCTTGGATGTCATTATTGTGAATGGATCAAATATGACTCCGATAAGACGCCAGGCAAACTTTCATGGAGCATAATTACAAACATTCAGCTACATTGTTATAATTCCTCGACAGGACATTGTACCAAAGACACACATATATATGCACGGTTTAATGTACTCTCTTGAGAAAAATTTCTCATTTAAAAGTCGCCTGATAAAAATTAAGAACAAGACTCTTGTATTCTGAAAAATTTAATTTATTGTTATCATGTTCTGAATTTTTGTACGAATCGACAATTTTTTTTTATTTAATTTTGATAGATTCTCACTGCAGGCCTCGGGTCGACTTTAACTGGGACAAAATAAGTCGCTTTAGTCCTCCAAAATTCAATTATTCAAAAATTCGTTAATTTATGTTAAATAAATGCTTAAGTGTAAAAAAAATAAATTGCAAATCAAATAGATATTTGAATTTATTTTTTTACAAGGATTAAAATTTTATAAATTTTCGTTTCAAATCTTTTGAAATTCAATTATTTTCTAAAATTAAAACTGCAATTCTTTCAAAATTCAATTATTTTCTAGATTTTTTGAGAGAACTTATATTCTTCATTATAATAATTTTCCAACAGTTTTTAGAGAATTAAAATTATTTTTTTATTTTAACACAAAAATTCAATTTTTAATTGAAACTCTACAAAAATTTGATTTATTTTAAATATTTACTGAAAATTCTTATTTGAAAATTCATTTTAAAAAATATTTTTATAATTTTTAATTATTTGGAAATTTTTCAATTTTTACAATTAGTTCAATTCATGCAACTGAACCAAATAATTGGAATTTAGTAAATTTTTTTGGAAATAATTAAATTTTTAAAAGCATTTTTGAAAAATATTTTAAAATAATCAACTTTAGAGAATTTCAATTCAAAATCTATGAAAATAAGTGATTTTTTCAAAATTAAAAAAAAATTATGTTTTTTGAAGAAATTAAAATTTTTCAAAATAACGATAAAAAAATACTGACAATTAGCTTTTTTAAAATTATTCGAATGTAATTTTTTAGAAATAAATTGAATTTCTTAGGAGAATTTTAATAAAAAAAATTGGTAAAATGATTGATTCCTCAAAAATTTAATTTTTAGTAAGTCTAAAACATAACATTTTTTAAAATAATATTTTTGAAGATAAACTTGAATTCTTGGATTACACAGATTCAATTATTTTCGTAAATAATAAAATTTTTTTTAGGAATTCAATTATTTTCATAAATAATAAAACTCATAGTAGAATTTCAATTATTTTTAATTCAATAATTTTAATCAAATTCCTCGAAAAAATGTAATTTTTCTTAAAAATTATATTAAAATTTGTCGGAAGAATTTAATGATTTAAAAATTTATTGATAAAATTCTTTATAAGAATTCAATTTTGAGAAACATTCAATTATTCAATAAATTATTTATTTTTGTATTTTATTGATTGTAAAATAAAGAAATAAATAATTGAATTCTCGTAGAATTATTTAGTAAATATTGATTAAAAATGGATTTCACTTAATATTTTACATAATAATTGAACATTAAAGACATTACAGCGTAAATTTTTAGAAATAGTAATTGAATTTTGAAAAGGTTTCAAAATAAAATCTTTGAAAATCCGAATTTTTCATACTTTTAACTAACAATTCTGGAGAATTAATTTTTTTCAAAAAGTGTAACTGAATTTTTAAAAAAAATTATTTCATGCTTTTATTTTCTAATATATAATTTTAATTGAAGAATTTTCGAATAATGGAAATTTCGTGTAAATGAATTGTAAACAAATGGATTTGAAAATTATTAAAAATAATTGATTTAAAGATAAATTTTACTTAAAAATTCTAAAAAATAATAATTGAATTGATGAAAATAATTTTAAAGAAGTTACAGTAATAATATTCTTTTTTAATATAAAATAATGATTTTATTACTCAGTCATGTTTAATTATTATAAAATATGAAAAAATCGAGCACTCCGAGTCGAAGACTCGGAGTGATCTATTTCTTCATATTTTGTAATAATATTCCTAAAATTTATTGAATTTTAAAAGGTTTAAATTTGAAATTTTTGAAAATCTTAATTTCTATGGAAAAATAATAATGATTAAATATTTATTTAAAAAAGCAGTTACTATTATTTTTGAAATAATTTTACAATTAGAAAAATTCGTAAATAAATGTAATAGAAAATTTTATCTGGAAATCAGGGAAAAATAAAATTAAATATTTGTGGCACTTTTTCGAAAATAAAATAATAAAAGTCGCCTTTTTTTGAAAATTGTTGGAAAAAGTCCAAAAAGTCATAATATCCGAGACCAGTCACTATTACAAAAGGGAAAACAATTAATTGTTTAATTATTAATTAAAAGAATAATAAAAAATTTGAAAATAATAAAAATCTTACCTTGACAAAAGAATGGAACTTGACTTTACTGGGCGAAACTGGTGGACTGGTAGGTGTCAATGTTTTGTGACCATTTTTAATAAGATTTTGAACCTCAAGAAGATAGCCCTTCCTCGTGAATCGACTCCTTGGACTCGTCGTAATATCCATTTCCAATTTTCCTTTTCGAAATTTAAGATTCTCCTTAACATCCTGCTTGAGTTTAATGTGTATCAGTCTTCTCACATTTGCCTTTGAATCACTTGCACAAATTCTTTGCCACGCTTTTGAAACCATACTCACTGAACACAAATCCTGTGGACTTAATAATGCTAAAATATTGGATATAACTCGCCAATGATTACTTTTCTCGCCCAATAATACGAGCATATCAACATTTGGTACACCAGTTTGATCTCTCGTCGCTCGACTTCTTCTGAAGGATGCTGAGAGTCCTTTTTGACTGAAATCAAGTCTCTTTGGCTTGATTTCCGGTACCGTTGTCAAATCATTAATTACTAATCTACTGAGTCTTCGTCTATCAACGGATGTTAATACGGGACTACTTTTTCTTATCGAACGATAAGACGATTTCAATGTTGACGTGTGCGGTGTACTTTGATGCATTAATGCCTTCATTTCCACATCTTCATCGGGTTCTGATGCTTGAAATGATGAACTTGGAATAGCCGGCGATGGTGGTGATGCTAAAAGTTTTGAATCATCCGCTGGATTTATTGGTACAGTTGCCCTCCATGAGCGGAGATTTCGATTTCGGAGTTCCATTCCGAATTCCTGATACTCGGGCAGCATGCTGTGACTTGCCGTCTCATTGAATAATTTCGGATTAAATTTGTTTGGCAGTGAACTGCGAATACGTTTTTCATTTTCTTCGCAGCACGTATTTTCCAAGAGGGTCGAAAATTTTGAGCGCAGCCTCGTAATTCTCTCCGATTGCAGGGGATCATTTCGAAAGCGACTTCGTTTTATTGACGTATTCGAAATACGAACACGACTTGCCGTACTCGGCGATTGACATCCAGGTTGTGGGGTTAATGTTAAATATCCACTGTCATAACTTCCAAAAGAACTACGAGAACTCTGATTACTAACATTCACCTTTCCCACCGGGCTGTCAATGACTTCCAAACACTTATCCATTTTTGGCGAAACACAAAAATAAATTTCACAATTTAAAAAAAAAAAAGAAGTCGAACGACAATTTTAATCACACGAAAACATTCTTCGACTTGAAATACAAAGTCGTTGAGACGACACTTCTCCTTCCATTTGTTTACCTTTTAAAGCACGAACACGCTTCGTTGACGGACGTATTATAATGCTTGTTGATTAATCCCACGAATTATCCAATGCACATTGGTTAAAATCTTGAATATCTGAGAGAGACAGATGTTAGCGTCCGTGTGTAGTCTTTGTTTGCAGAAAATAAGGTTAGAAAGCAACCCCTCTTTTTGGAAGAGTCCAATAAAATTACTTTTCTCTTTTTTTTCTCTCACACAAAAACTATTTTACGACACAATAGAACACTTAATAAATTAAAATTCACAACACGATGTAAACACTTTAAACTTACTGGAAACGTTACTTTAAACACTAAACTGGCACTGAATTAAAAACGTAAATGTCACTTTGTTGAAGGGTGCAAAACGCGCCACAGCACGCAGCACGCGGGTCCTTCTTCTTTCTGTGTGTGTTCCAGTGGTGGGAACTCGAGAAAACTTTCAAAACTTTATTCACAGCCCCACCGCCAAATAAATTTCTACCAATCGCAGCTCTGGCTAAATCCCGCCTGTCATAGGCGAGCTATACGATTGGACTGAAAAGTGCAGTTACGATCCTTCCGCACTCTGGTGGTGAGTTTTGTTAACTAAAAATAAAGCGTCTGTTCTGTTGCTGGGGAAACCTGTAGTTCATCGTAATTGCGCTGTAGTTTGTAGTTTTTTAAGTTCTGCGCAGAAATTCCTTGGTATTTTTCAAGGTTGTCCTAAATACCGACACTTTTCCTTTTTTTCTAATGATCTAATGATCTATATTTGAAATTTGAAATAAAATACACGAGAAAAATATAAATTGTTTTCAATTAAAATAACGGAAAATTTAATTTTCTAAATAATTATTTAGTAGTATTTAGTATTTCTCGATTTCGAATATTAATTTTCTGGATTTAAACTTTATTAAACTATAAAATTCCCTGCGCCTTTAGATAGGCAACCAAACTCGTCTGGATGTATGTAGAATACTTCTTGGGGAAAATCAATTAATTATCATCATTTTTTTACCAAACTTGATAAATATTTTATCGAGAACTACAATTATAGTTTTCTATTCGTAAATACAATTTGTTACAGAATTATTAATTGTATAATAGACATTATTTTCAAAAGTTTGTTTCTATCGTTTTAAACGTTTTAAATAATGGCGCGAAATCGTTACACAAACCCCTGACCAATCAGATCAAAGAAGCATGCAATGTGTTTTGTTTTGGCAAAAGTATACACACGTCTCTTTAAAACGTTGTTAATTTTTAATGATTCTAAGTTATTAACATAAAAAATGGAAGCTTCGACTAGTAAGACGGAATCTACTCCAAAGCAGACAATGGTTTACGTTTGCGGCGGTAAGTTTTTCATTGTACTTTCCACTAAATGTAGAAAAACAATTTTCCTAACCTCACTTTTCTTTGGTAAACGGATAAACTAAGTAGTTTTTTCTTTTGTTATTAAAGTAGTTTGTTAATCCATTCGACAATGGAACAAACATTTCTTTGAATTATTATTCAAAGAGTAGTAATTACTGTCTGAAAAATATAATTATGAAATTATAATTGAAATTAAATTACAGAATGTCATCGTGATAATGAAATCAGGCCTCGAGATGCTATTCGATGCAGAGAATGCGGCTATCGTATAATGTACAAGAAACGTTCAAAAAGATGTATCCTTTTTAATTAAAATAACAATTTAATTTAAAATAGCATTGCTTGGCAATGAAAGTAAAATAGAAGGTAATATTAAATTATAATTTGCAAGATAATTTTTCTTAACTCTTTATTCTAGTTGTTGTATTTGATGCTCGCTGACGAATGTACTTTAAGATTTCTACGGTAAGGATTTAAGTGACTACGAATACTAAATAATATGTAAATCTTCGCCCTACTATATAAATATTTTCAAATATATTATTATTTTAACTAAATCTGCATTTAATTAAAATTTAATAATATACACTTACGGTTGAATTGTCCAATTTCCCATATTTGTTTTTTCACGTTACGACTGTCTTTTAAACAGTATATTTAAAATCAAAATTTAGTTTAATTTTTTTAATATAATTGAATTTTTTAAAAGAATTTTGGGAAATATTAAAAAATAATCAAATTTTTGGAAAATTTTAATTATAAAGTCTAAAGAAAAATAGATTTTCGAAAAATTTTAATTTACTATTTTTGAAGATAGTATAATTTTAAAAATTGTGATAAAAACTTCTAAAAATTAGTTTTTTAAAAATATTTTATTGAATTTTTAAAAATTACAATTAAAATGTTTGTTAAATTAAATTTTTTAAATTTAAATATTTATTAGTAATTTTTGAAAGATAATAGACTTTTTAATTTCTATAATTGTACAATTTCCAAATAATTGGAATTTTGTATAATTTTTCAAAAATAATTGAATTAAAAAAAACTTTTGAAAAATATTAATAAAATCAAGTTTTCGTCGAATTTTAATTACAAATATGAAATATGAAAAATACAAATGAGAAAATACAAGATGTCTCTGAATTTTAATAATAAATCTGAAAAAGTAGATTTCTTTAAAAATTTTAATTCGCTTTTTTTGAAGATAACAGAGTTTTTAAAAATTATGATAAAATATACTAAAGAAATAATTGTTTAAAACAATTGTATTGTAATTTTTTAAAAATACTTTAATTTCTTAAAAGAATATTAATTAAAAATTCGAAATTAAAAATACTAAAAAATTATAATTTATTAGCAATTTTTGTAATTGGTTTAACTTTAATTCCAAAAGTATTTTTATCGTTGGAGAAATTCATAGCCTTTAAAATCAACGATTTAGAAGAAAAACTATTTTTCTATTTAAATTTCTGCAAATTTTCGTACAGAAAAAAAGGTTTGGCATAAATTTTGTTATCAATAATTTAAAAATTATTAAAAAATGTCTAAAACAAAGCATTTTAAACAAAGAAAATTTCTAAACAAAGCATTTTATTATTTTTGACATGAAAAATATTTTTCTTTTCCAATCGTTGATCACGAGCGTTGTAAATTTGAACGACTTGATATTTTAAATAAAAACACGAAATTGATTATTAAACTATAAAATTCTTATTTTAAATGAATTAAGTAATTTAATTTTTAATTTATTAATAGTAAATAAATAAAATTTTCCAAATATAAAAAAATTAATAAAATATGAAAATATTTTCAAAAAAACAAAACCGATTAGTAAATTCAAGACGAGTCGAGAACTTAAAAAAACAAATTCCAAAAGTATAGGCAATGTTTTTTTTTATTTACAATAAATAAATTACATTTTCATCAATAGATTAACAGAGTTGTGAAAATCGGGGAAGAAATGTTTTGACATCAGCGTTGGCAAAATGTTGGCGATCGATAACCTATTAATTGCTACTACAACTTTGAAATATCTACTTATATGATAATAAAATCTTACTCCGGTCCCATTATTCTGATATTCGTTTGGCAAAAAAAGAAAAAAAAAAATTTTTCCTTTTGCCATTTTGGTTCCAATGAAAAATGTTTCTGTGATACAATTTTCTCCATAAACATTCCTAAGGCAATTGAAATGTACATTAGACATTTTTCACAATAAAAGCCTTAGCTTCTCGTGTGTATATGCTTATAAAATCCTAAACACCCTTATTTTTATACATTAATATTCATTACATAATATATATTTTATTTATATATATTTATAAAACATCAGAAACGACGCCAACAATTTGTTAAGCGATGTGCTATCGACACACGAATGGAAATAATCTTATAAAATATAGCATTGATGACTTTTAGCGATATTTTCTCATTCATGTATTTATCGAAGACAAAAAAAAAATTCAATCATGAATATTAGAAAACGATATTATTCGAACAAAAAGCAATCGGTTATTATTGTTTTTAATACTGTGACTGGAAGCAAACCAAGCCAACTAAATTAAGTTAAATACAATATTCGGTTTGAAAATAATTTCTAGAAAAATACATTTCTTTTCTAAATTTTTGAGCATTCAATATTTTTATCAATGAATTTTTTTAAAAAACCTTTCCTTATAAAATATTTTCAATTAAAATTACTTTGACAATTACTTTTGACAAATGTATCAAAATAAATTCAATATTAATGATATGTCATTTTCTTTTCATTTTCTGTAATTAAAAAAGTATTTCTAATATAGAAATAAAACTCCTCCTCTTTTCGTCAGAATAAAATTTTTCAAAAAAAATAAAAAACTATTTAAAAATTCAGAAAAATAAATAGTTGGCTTGGCGTATTGAAAAAAGAATATCTCTTAAAAAGCTCTTAAAATAAAAAAAATTTACAAATTACATCGACTGCTATATATATTGATATTTTTTTTCAAACTGAATTTACATTGCACATATTTGTGTTTGTTTGAATAATCCATGATTCTTATTCTCAAGCACACAAAGACTCGTTTTTCTTTTCTTTAAAAAAATCATTAAGATACATGATTATGCAGAAGAATATTGTACACTTGAGCGAAAATGCTACAAAAATAAATCGAATCATCTTGAAAAAATTGTTAAATTGACGAAAAAAAAACTAAATATATAAAAATTCTTAAACAGATTTTTTTCTATCAGTCGTGGAAATTTTTTTTTACAGAACAAAAATCTGTTATTTTAAAATAATAATAATATGAGATCACAGTATTAAAAAGACTTGTAAAGAAAAAATTACAATATCTATTAAAATTACTAAACTATACGTAAATAAACAAATTTCTCAAGATGATTTGATTTGTAAATTTTCGACAATATTTAATTTGTTCTTTCATGATCAAAAAACGGAAGAAGGGTTTTTGGAAGATTGTCAAAAGTTTCTCTAAAGACTCGATCAAAGATAAAATATTTCATCTATGTATATATATTTATAATAAACAAAATGATTTTATATATATATAGTGTGTGTATGTGTATGTATATAAATATTCACATAAAATCATTTTGTTCCCTAAAATTGATTGAAACACTAATACTAAACGTTTTGGCGCGATTTGGAAGTCACTATACAATATATATTTACAAAAAAACACAATTTCTCCGAAATAACAATATTTTCTTTTTGTTTTTGCAATAATAACATTGCATATTATACAAAATGTATAGATATTATATAAATAAATTTCTATAGTATCTATACATATATGTGAGATTTTACGAATAAATCAATTATTAATTCGTAATATTAGAATACTCTTCTTTAAGTTTACTTTTTCTTTGCACGCTAACATTTGCACTTTAAATACAGAATCACATGCTATATGCCATTCCATAGCACCCTAAATGCTATCTAAAAACTACAATGGGCACATAAATATAATTCGTCGTTGAGATAATAACACTGAAAATCTCGATTTGCGATAACAGAGAGCAATATGAGAATCAGTATTTTTTTTTGTTCTAAAAAAGAAACTTTCTTAAATGCTTGACAATTTTTTTTGCTTTTGTAAATCCTCAAAATTGCTCCCATGAAAGACGCTTTTTTTTTAATTGGAAGATACAAGTTTTATATAATTTATATATATATATTTATATTTGAACTTTGGGACTCTTTTTTTTTCCTCTGATAAAAGAAAAAAAAATGCTTTTTCTTTTCTTCTTATTTTGAAACTGCACAACAGTTAAAAAAAATATTCAGTATTGAAATATTTTGTCACTATATATCTTCTAGTTTCTTTGCACTGTCATTTTGTCGAATTGGTATTTCGTCGATGAATCTCGATTTTATTCCATCCTTATCCCTTGTATCGGTTTCAATATTGTGCTCGACAAAACAGTGAACTTGCAATTCATTTAATGTTTGCATTGATACAGAACAAATTTGACACTTGAACGTAAGGGTTTTTGTTTCCTCGTGAATTGGCACATGATATGTTCGTGATGCCTCGGCATCGGGGACAATTTGAGACGATTGGTATGAATGAATTGAATGTGATGATGGTAGTTCATCGCTCTCGTCACATGAATTTTCACCTTTATTATTTATTTGATTAGCAGCCGATTCCGGATCCCATTGACCCATTTTACTTGGATCTTTCTCGTACAGCTTCTGGGCCAGCAACTGAATAATTAATAAAAAAAAAACGATTTTAGATATTTCACTTTTTGATTTTTAATTAGAAAATTTTATTTTAGAACTTTCTCTCTATTTCATTATATTTTCATATTCTTCGGATCGATTTTAAAGCGCTTTAAGTCTATTAAAAATACAAAAAAAAAGTCGATTACTTTATTCTGTGCTGGCACAAAAATTTAATTTTGTACTTTCATGAATTTTCATTAATTTATAAATTCAATATTCAATAGTTAATTACATTTCTTAAATGAATATTTAAATACTTGTTAGATATTTATTTTTCCAGCATGAATCGAAATTTTCGTTAATTCTGAAAAATCTTCGAAAATTCAATTTTTCATAATAATGTAACACTTCATAATAATTAAATTACAGCTTTAATTCTTTTAAGATTCAATAATAGAATTTTTTACTTAAACTTTTCTCTAATTGAATTTTTTTGAATAATTTTCCGTCAGTTCTTCTAGAAGTAAAATTATTTATATAACCACAAAAATTCAATTTTTTAAAATAATTTTAACTATAACTCTTCTTTTTTTTAAAGTTATTAATGTGAATTATTGAAAATATTTAACCAAAATAATGAAAATAATTAATTTTTAAAAAATTACAATAGAAAAATATTCTTGAATTTACTTTTTTCAAAATATTTCTTAATAATTTTAAAATTTAAAATAAAAATTTTAAAATATTGAATCATTATTATCAATATTTAAAAACTTTCAAATAATTGAAATTTCGTAAAATTTTTAGAAAATATTAAAAACTGGACAACTTTTTAAAAATTTTAATTATAATTACAATAAAAAACGGGTTTTCAACAATTTTGGAGACTTACTTTTATTGAAAATAATTGAATTTTAAAAGTTATGATAAAAAAAGAATTAATTTTTTAAACATATTTTAAAATAATTTATGAAAGATAATAAAATTTTCTAGTAATATTTAATTAAAAAATATTCCGAATAATTGAAATTTAGTAAAATTTTTGGAAAATAATTGAATTTTAAAACGAATTTTTGGAAAATATTAACAATAATCAACTTATTGAAGAATTCTAATTGAAAATGTATAAAAATACTTTTAATTTACTTTTTTTAATATAATTGAATTTCGAAAAATTATGATTAAAAATACTAAGAATTAGATTTTCTTTTAAAATATTCTAAAGTCATTTTTCGAAAATGATTGAAATAAGTAATGAAAAAAATATTGAAAATAAATAAATTTCAAAAAAAATTATAATGCAATAAAAGCTCAAAAAATATTTTAATTTTATTTTTTTGAAGTCAATTTGTATTCATTTTTATTATTAAATTTTCATTTGAAGATTTTTCAGTAAAATTATTGAGAATTGATAATTATTTTCAAAATTTGCATCTAAAATTCTTTAAATGTTGATTTTCAAAAATTTTTTTGAAATAATTAAGAAAAATCAATAATTTTTCAAAGAAATTATTACAAAATTTCAAATTCAAAAATTTTTTAATTCACATCTTTTATATATTTAATTCTCTTAAAAAAATTATATTAAAAAATAGTTTTTGAATTATTTGACTATTAGTTATTTTTCTTAATTAAAAGTTTCATTAACATACTTTTGAATTCTTCATTAAAAAAATTAAATAAAAAAGATTTTTAAAAAATCTTGAAAAAGATAATAGAAAAAATTTTGAATCCTATGTGAGGTCTGTATTTTATTAAATTTGAAATAAAAAAATATTGATAAATTACCTGAAGACTGACAAGACTATTATCACAGTCTGTGGTATCAATATCGTTGAGATTGATACCAGATCGTTCCATTTCGGCGTAAGTTCCAAAGGGTAATTTTCCTAGGCATTCGAGTTTCATAATATGCATTTTGCTACGTAAATGTTTAGCCAGGTGTCCATGTATTCTAAATGCACTTTTGCAATCGTTGCACTTGAAGGGTCTTGGATTGCTGCTGGTAGCTGCTCCGAAAGTGGAAGTCATACTAACTTTGTTACGATGAGAAATAGAACGTTGATGCTTCGTTAAATGGCCCTTTGTTCTGAAATATTGAACAAATTTTCATTAAATATTTTGCGAAAAGATACTCGATAATAATTAATTCAAAATGTGAACAAAGTGTGGAAAATTAACATCAAATTTTTGAGAAATGGAAAAAATTTTCAGACAGAATTAGATTTTTTTGTAGAAATAAATTTTTTCTGGAAAAAACTTTTTTCTTCCTTTCTAAAGAAATTTTTGGGTAAAATTTTCAAATTCTCACCTGAAAGGAATTGCGCAACTTTCACACCTGAATGGCCTCTCGAAATAATGAATGTTGATGTGCAACCTTAAATGACTTTCCTTTGCGTCCTTGCTGAAGACTTTATTGCACATTCCACAAACACTACGACCATCCTCCATTACACTGAAAATAGAAATAATTTTTATTTTTTAACGAAAATCTTTAATTAAATTTACATTTCCAAAAAAAAAGAAAATGTCCATTTTTTGCAGTTTTTGTATAGTTTTGTCAAATTAAAAAAAAGAAACCAAATATTGGTTCAGAATTTTTTGAAAATATTTTAATATTTTATTTTTAGAGAGATAAACTTGAAAATTACTTTCTAAACAATAGATTTCTTTGATTTTATCGTAAATATAAATGCGTCAATAAAGATAGTTATCTACTCACCTTTTTTTATTTCATCTCTTATTTTCTTTATTTTCGAAATTAGTCACAAAATTTCAATTTAATTTTTTTTTTTAAATTAATTTTTAAATAATTTATTTATAATTGAAATTTAATTTAATTTCAATTATTTAATAATTTATTATTCATAAACGAAATTAAATTTCAATTATATTGAATAAAAATGACTGATTTTTTCAGTTAATTTCGATTTTTTAATAAAAATTTTATAAATTATAGATTTTAAAAAATAATTATTTTAAAATAATTTATCAGAAATTTGTTCATTTTTGTAAATATAAAATAGAATTAAATTTTTTTTATACAAGTTTAAAAGAATTTTTTCGATTTGCAACAATTTTCACTTTACCAAAATTGAATTAACAAATTTGATATTTTTAGCAACGCAATAAATTTTTCTATTTGAAATATTGAACATTTTTAAATGATTCTTTTTCTGAAATTATAAGCTAATCAAGGAATTTCTCACTATTAATTGATTACATAATTAAAAATTAACCGATTTTTTTTATCAACAAAAAAATTTAATTTTATTAATATTAAGCATTTCATTTATATTGACTATTGATTTTAATTGATTTTATTTATTTTATTATAAATATAAATTTATATAACTATTACTTATTAGTATTATTTAGAATGAAATTATCGTAAGGGGTTCAAGGAATATTTGATTAAAAAAAAGAATTTTTTTCTCATAAATTCTTTAATAATAATTTAATTTAGAAAATTAGTATCTAATTTGTAATATTTTCATTCTGGGGAATATTATTGATTAACTTACAGTAGCTTTTTGAAAAATTTCAATATTTCTTATTTTATTATAAACATTTTTAAATTTTAATAATATCTAGTTTTCAATAACATATTTTTTCATTTCAAAAAACTTAAGGTCTTAACTAATTCTAATTTTATTCTAATTCTTATTGCTATTAAATTTTTAATTACGATTTTTATTAATTACTAAATATTTGGAAATGTTTGAAGATTATCTTGACTATTTTTCATTAATACTGAATATCTTGAAACTTATACAATATATATTATTTATTCCCTATTGTAAATTTCTTAAAACTCAATAATTTGTGTTATATAATTAATTATAAATTTCATGGCACCTATTTAACTAGTTTTGTTTTAAAATCAATATTCTTTGTATAAAGACGCATTTTCATATCTAACATTTTGCTTTTAGTCATTAGGTTTCTTTATCATCTATTTTCCATTTTCTTTCTCATTTTTTCTAATCTCAATAAAGGGTAGTAGAATAAAATCTTAGTAAAATCAAGTAATTTATAAATAAAGATAATTATAAATTAACTTTTCCTAAAATTTTTAGGCCCTATTCTAGAAAATTTTATTCAAATAGTAATTATTTATTTTTTTAGATATATTTTTTTTTATTATAAAATATTTCAAATTTGTAAATAAAATAACTTTTTGTCCATATTATAAGAGATTTTGTAAAAATATTTATATCTTTTTTTATTAAAACAATTCGTAAATAAAATTTTAAGGTTTTTCACAGTTTTATCTTAATTTATAAAAAGATTCCAAGGTATTTGTAAATAAAAATTTTTTTAGTAAAAACAAAAAATAAAAAATAATTCATTTATTATCATTTCACACAATTTCGCAGCAATATAAAAAATAATGATAAATATTTTCATTTTTGGCTAGAATTTCATTGTTATTTCACTACATTTTATTTATTGCATTAAAAACAAAAAAATGTGTTAAGATTCTTTAAAACTTATATAAAAAATAGCTTGACAGAAAAATTTAAAATTGACTCGATAATAATAATAATAATAGAAAGAGACTGAAGTCCGCAAATGTTTTTAAAAATGAAAAATTAATGCAACGATTCATTTTATTTTGGCTTCAAAATCATGTCATTTTTGAGCAATTACAATTTTAATACAAAACCTTTAATTCTTTCTATTTCTGACAATAATTTCTTTTAAAATAAATTAATTTTTCAAGAACTATCATAAAATTATTACTTTTAAATTATTTAATGAATAATTTTTACATACAATTTTCATAAATACTAGATTGATAGAAGAATTTTAGTTAAAAATACTAAAAAAAAAATTGAATTTTGGAAAAATTACAAATTATTCCAGAAATTCAATTATTTTCAATTATGTTCAAAATTTTTAAAAAAATTCTCGTCAAAATTTCAATTATCTTTATAAATAATAAAATTTTAGTCAACATTTCAATTATCTTTATAAATAATAAAATTCTAGTCAAAATTTCAATTATCTTCATAAATAATAAAATTCTTCTTTAAAATTCAATTGTTTTAAAAAATTTTAATAAAATTTTTGGCCAAATTTTACAGGAATTAAATTATTTACAAAATTTGTAATAAATTTCTTCGAATTAATTCAATTATTTTCATAAGTAATAAAATTTCCACAGGAATTAAATTATTTAATATAAAAAATTTCATAAAATTTAAAAAAATATCAATTATCAAAAAAATTTTTTATAAAATTTGTCGCAATGATTCAATCATTTAAAACAAAATTTAACAAATTTCTTTTCAAGAATTCAATTATTTTTATAAATAATAAAATTCTTCACTGAAATTAAATTATTTATATAAATTATAAAATTCTTCCAAGCAATTCATTTATGTTCAAAAATTAAAAAAAAATTCTTGTCAAAATTTCAAGTATCTTTATAAATAATAATATTCTTCTCCGAAATTCAATTATTTCAATTATTTTAATTATTTTCACAAATAATGAAACTCATCGCAGGATTTTAATAAAATATAAAATATTCTTATAAGTTGTTGAATTTCAAAAAGGTTTGAATTTGAATGTTTTGAAGAATTTCAATTCCCACGGAAAAATAATACTGATTAAATATTATTTAATTTAAAAAAGAAGTTATTGATGTTTTTGAATAATTTTCAATTAAAGAAATTTGTAATTAATTGTAATAGAACATTTTTTTTGAGTATCTAATAATTTTTAGAGTGAATCAGAATATTCTTTAGGGTCAGGGAAAAATTAAAATTTTGTTTGGAAATCAGGGAAAATTATTAAAATTATTAAAATAATTGAATTTTTTTGAGAAATTTTACTACTTTAAAAAATAATTGAATTCTTGCAAAGGATTTTTGTAAATAATTAACTTTTTTTGAAATAAATATTTGTGGCAACCCTGAATTAATAAGTAACAATTCCTCAAGAATTTATGCACATGAAATTAAAGAAGAATATAATTAGAAAAAATTCTTTGTTTGATTTTTAAAAACGTTGCGGACTTGAGTCTCATATAATACAAAATAAAAAAAAAATATAATAGTTAATAGAAAACTAATACAAGTTTTTAATTTAAGAGAAAAGTTTCGTTCTCGAAAAAAATATTCCGATTTCCGAAACTCTTTGAATCTTGTATAATCTCTGTTGTAAAAATTTTCTACAATTTATAAACACGAGATTAAATTAAGAAAGCGGAAAATTCGCACGTAAGGGCCCCATTTGGTGAAAACTTGACAAAATTAATAAATTTTAATAAAAACGTGGGCCCGCCGGGAATTGATTCCGATTTCCGATTTGGCTCCAATAAAATAAATTAGTTAGATAATGTAAATATGCCAACCTAACGTAATTTGGCGTTGGACCACTCGACGGCTGCAGGAATTCCGCTTGAGGTTTCGAATTACCTCCCGTTGACGATGGAATCCTAAAGGGCGGACCACCAACGACCATTTTTCGTTGCATCGAATGCTTAATACTCTCGTTAATGCTCTGCTTGGTCAATTCAATTGAATCAAATCTCTCTCCAACGCGAATATCCATTCCCTGTGTTCTTGGTAATTCCTGATGTAAATTCGTCGACTCATGTAATGCCGGTTGTAAAACAGTTTCCGGCGTCGTTCTATATTCAGCAATCATTCTCGTCTCTCTATTCGGTGATCTTGCCTCAATTTCCATTTGGCCAGAAAATTCTTGTTTTGTTCTAGGATGTGTCGTCGTCGTCGTTGTCGTCATCGTCGATCTAAAATCTTGATTCACGTTACGCATCTCACGACTCGGTGGTCGAATTTCATTGTTCCTTAAATCTGGTGTGTGAGATCTATTTGTTTGCGGTCTCTCGACTTCCCTCATCATTTTCATTGCATTGAACATTGAATTACGATCGACGTCATTCTTGGGTCGATTATTTACGTCTTGAATGAATGTTTTTTCATTCATTGAATCGATGACGAAATTTGGCCTTTCGGAAAGATTCATTAAATTATAATCAATTGTTCTTGGTGGTATTGTGTTGATGGAGCGTGGTTCAAAGCATTCGCGTAAATTCGTTGATCGCGATAAATTATCCTTATCCTTGTAGATCGAATCAATATCAAATGGACGCCTTTCAACGTTGAGATTATTCAGATAAATCTTCTCTCTGATTTCGTGTTTGATATCGTCCGAAGCCTGCTTCGACATATTCTTGATTCTTGACTCGAGAACGGTGGGTTGTTGTAATTTTGTCGGATCAGTGTATGTTACTGTTGGTACACCATGAGATTCAACGCTGAGATTTGAATTATGCTGCTGTAAGTATAATTCCCGTTCCTTGATATGCTTGTCAATTTTACCCACGCGATATTGCTCCTTCATCTTACTGTCCATTACGTGTCTCTCGGTGAGATAAGCCTGAAGCATGTGACCATCAGTCTCTGGTTTCCATTCTCTGCCGTGAAGTGGTAATCTCTCCATACTCTGGACGATTGTTTGCAGGAGAACAGGTTCGGAGACTGGTGTTAAAATATCCATTGGCTTTGCTCGTTGTGTGGGGGATTGTGAAATTTGTTTTATGGTCAAATCCATTGGCTGTGATGATGATAAGGATGATAAGGATGCTGCTGATGATGATGATGATGCTGATGATGCTGATGATGATGAGTGTCGTGTATTCGAATTATCACTGGCTGATTCCATTTCCACGTCGGATTCATTCTTTATCGATGATTGAATGACACTTGATCGTGATTCCTCGGATGATGAACGATTCGAGGGGAAGTAATATCTATTCGAGAGTTCATTATGAATGACTGATGATGTTCCTTGGGACACGATTGTCGTTGAAGTGGAACAACTGACGACTGTTGAAATTACACTTGTCGTCACTGAACTAGTGGGAAGTGTTTGTGTGTATGGATATGTCCTTGGTCTGCCCGATGGCAAGAGACCTGGTAGTCGACCGGAAGTACGTTGGGAGAGACTCAAGAGACTTTGGGCCGCTTCATGTTCCTCGCTGCCGGATTCCTCACTTTCGTCGCCTTCCGTCTCATCATCTTCGGACGATGATTCCTCAGCGTTTCCACCGCCTGCCGTTAGACGTGCGATTGCCTCTTTATCAATGTTTTCATCGCAAACAACTGTTGGCACTGGCACAATTCCCAGTTCGACGCACTTTTTGTAATGCGCCTTTGACTTCATGTGTTTCGTCAAATTGCCTTTTGTCTTAAAGCTACACAGAAAAATTGAAGAAAAAATTCATTAATTCCAATATAATTCCAAAAAATATTTCATTTCTTTTCTACAGAAATTAATTTAAATTCTAAACTAATTAATTTCCATTCAAGTAAAATTCATTTCAATTCAAAAATTATTAATTTCAACTTCAAAATAATTCATTTCAATTATAAAACAAATAATTTAAATTTGAAAATAATTAGTTTCAATTCTGAAATAATTAATTTCAATTCTAAAATAATTCATTTCAATTTAAAAATAATTAGTTTCAATTCCGAAAAAATTAATTTCAATTCGAAAACAATTCATTTCAATTCAAAAATAATAAGTTTCAATTCTTAAATAATTCATTTTAATTTGAAAACAATTTAAATTCGAAACTAATTCATTTAAATTCGAAAAAAATAATTAATTTCAATTCGAAAACAATTAATTAAATTTCCAAAAATAATTAATTCTAATTGAAAATGAAACTTAGATTGAAAATCGAAACAAATTTTACAATTTTTTCCATTAGCAGTACAAATAATCGATTTTAGAAAATTTTGAATAAGAGAATCGAATTTAAATTAAGGAATTTCTTTTTTTTTATTGATTCGAAATTTTTTCCGATTTTTTACCTGAAAGAACAATGTTTGCAAGTGTATGGCCGGACATCGGTGTGTGTTCTGATATGTTTCTTCAGCATTGACGGTTTTTTGCAACGAATACCACATTCTTCGCAAACGTACCTTCCACGACCTGCAATTAGAATGAAAAATTAGATTAAAATTTACCAAATCAATTAAATTACAACAATTGCAATTAACGGTAATTTTCATTAACGATAAAATTATTTCATTTCCTCGAATTTTTATTTAACGAAACTTATTTTTAATTGGTGAAAAATTAAAATGAAGCAAAATTTTTATTACCGCATTTACATGAAATGTTTTTATTTCTCACAATTTTTATTTAATTGAGTTAAATAAAAATTAATATGAAAATATTTTTTACTATGTCAATTTATATTTAGCAAAAATTAAAATTTATTATATAAATACAAATTTTGAAATGCAAAAGTATTTTCATCATTTCAATTTAATTATTATTTTTTAGAATTTTTGAATAAAATTCTCTTATAAATCAATTATTTTTAATAATAATTTTTCAAAAAGTTCTTCTTGAGAATTGTCAAATCCATTTGTTTACAATTAAATTTTACGTGAAATTTCGATTATTCGTAAATTCTTCAATTAAATAAACATTATAAAACAAAAACTTGAAATAATTTTAAAAAATTTCGATTAAGCTTTTAGGAGAAAATTAGTTCCAAAAAATTGTTAATTAAAATTATGAAAAATTCAGATTTTTAAAAACTTTAATTTGAAACCTTTACAAAATTCAATTATTTCTAAAAATTGCAATTATTAGTAAATTCTCCAAAATTCAATTATTCTCTAAAACTTTAACTGTAATTAATTTTTAAATCACTTTTTATTAGAAAATTCTACGAGAATTCAATTATTTAAATATGAGCAAAAATAATTTATTCAACAATTGAATGTTTCTGAAAATTGAAATCTAATACATAATTTTATCAACAAATTTTTAAATAAATGAATTCTCTGGACGAATTTTAATAAAATTTTTAAGAATAATTACATTGTCCAAGGAATTCGATTAAAAATGTATTAAAAATAATTGAAATTCTGTAATGAGTTTTATTATTTATGAAATTAATTGAATTATTGCGAAGAATTTTATAAAAAAATTTTAAACAATTGATATTTTTTGGAAAAAATTTATTCAAATTCTAGTTTAAATAATTGAATTTCTGTGAAATTATTATTTTTTTGGAAAATAATTGAATATTCATCTGGAACATTATTAAAATTTTTGTTTAATAATTGAATACTTTTGATAAATTTTTTTAAAATCGTAGAATATTGAAAATAATTGAATTAAGAAACATTTTTGAAAACAATTGAAATTTTGCCATGAATTCTATTAAAAGTTTTGAAAATAATTGATTATTTGTCTGGGAACATTATTAAAATTTTTGTTTAATAATTGAATCCTTTTAAGAAATTTTATTAAAAGTTTTGAAAATAATTTAATTTTATTATTGAATTCTTGTGATGAATAGGTACTATTATTTATGAAAGTAATTGAATTTCTGCAAAGAATTTTATTAATTTTGAAAATATTTGAATTCTTCTGATGAATATTAGTAATTATGAAAATAATTGAATTTTGCAATCAATTTTATAAAAAATTCCTGAATATAATTGAATTTCGGCGAAGAATTTTGCTACTTATAAAAATAATTGAAATCAGGGAAAAACATAATTAAATTTTTGAGTCAACCCGGATTATTATCATTGAATTAAGAAACATTTTTGAAAATAATTGAATTTTATTATTTTATTTTTCAATTATTTTGTAAATAATTAAATTCTTGTGATGAATAATATTATTTATGAA
The DNA here is from genome assembly GCF_015476425.1 of Leptopilina heterotoma. Taxonomy (NCBI): domain Eukaryota; kingdom Metazoa; phylum Arthropoda; class Insecta; order Hymenoptera; family Figitidae; genus Leptopilina; species Leptopilina heterotoma. Next base: position 760,347 of record NW_025111110.1, read on the forward strand.
AGTAATTGAATTTTGTAATGAATTTTATTAAAATTCCTGCGAATATAATTGAATTTATAAAGATAATTGAATATTGTTGATGAGAATTTTAAAATTTCTGAAAATAATTGAATTTCTGAAAAAAAATTTGACAGTTATTAAGATATAGTTAAATTCTTTCAAAAAAATTCGTTATTACTTTTAAAATTGAAACTAATTTCAACAGAATTGAAATTAGAAGTTTTCAAAAAAATACTTCATTAAATGATTTATAAGTAATATAATAACTTTATTGCAGTTTTTCAATAGAATTAAGTTATTTAATATAAATTATTGTCAAAAATAGAAAAAATTTAAGGTTTTGTTTAGAATTCGTGGTAATTTCATAGTTTATGAGGCAAACAAATAGACAGAAAAATTCAGAATTTTCTTATAAATTCTAAACATTTAATTTTTTCCAGTACTTTTAATAAAAATCCCTGACTTTTTCCTGAATTCCCAGACCTGTGGCAAGCCTGAGAAATATAAAAATGAATGTGGAAATTGAATTACCTCGACCACGAACGTACGTGTAATCCTCATTACTCTCGAAGCCCCCATCGAAAATTTTGACCCTCTTCGCTTTCTCCTGGTTATCATTTTCCAATCCACTGTCAGAGCTAATCGGCGTTGTTGGTCGCCGCGACGAATGAGTCATAATATCCTCTTGTTTAGTCGAGGCAATACTGTAATTCTGAGGTCTATGACGCGAATCGTAATGGGCCATATCGACATCCGGCGGTGAATCTTTACAAATCTTCCAGTTAGAATACATTGACAAACTGTGCTGTTGCATAACGTACATTGGCTGCGGTCTATTCAATGTACAATAATACAATCGTGTCGAACACTTTAGACCAAGATAAGTGTAAGCGTGTCCATTGAAAAAAACTTGTCCATACGACTTCCTCTGTCTCGGTGTCTCGGGACTTATCAGCGGTAATGTATTTGCCGTTGGCGTTATTCCATGATGTTTCTTAGGGGTAAATGTCCCCGGTTTTAATGGCAATGAAGTGGGTCGTAAAAATTTCGGATTACTCGACTCTTCATTGTCCGTGTCGTTCCATTTTATTTCCACTTTGTTGTCTATTTTCGAAATTGTATCGTGATTTATCACTGGTGATTTATTTCGTATTTCCGGTTTGTTGGTGTCGAGATTGACGAGTATGACTGGCGATGATGTTTCGGGCTTGACCTTGGCGCCGTTTAGTTTGAAACGACCATTTTCATGTGGAAGAATTGGATCTTTAGAGACGGGACTCTTGAGTGTCGTTGGCCTGTCGAGTGAATTTCTCTCTGGATTTATATCGACGGAGGAGGTTCTCTCCTCCAATTCCTCAACACTCCAGGTCGAGTGTCGCTTTCTATTCTCGAATCTCAATTTTGTGTAGGAATTTGGTGACTTGTCGTCAAACCTCGAATAATTGAATACTTTATCGATCTTTGGACTTTGTTCGAAGGCGAGCTCTTCTTCTTTAGTTTTGTTACTGATAGGATTATTCTTGGAGTGACGATCGTCATCGGTGATAATTAACGATGGCGATTTACAACTTCGGTATTTTTCCGAGGGAATTTTGCCTAAATGACGATTACCATCCGGTGTTTTGAAATTCGAGGATTTATTGTTGGCAAGATCGAGTGGCTGATTGAGTGTTGTATCGTGGGGGCCGGGAATTTCGGGGACATTTTGAGGGTGGATTTTCACGGGACTGGCGAGATTCAATGGCTGTGGAATCATGTGGAGGCCCGGCATGCCGGGTATCACTTTATAAGTTGCTGCATCACCCGGAGTTAGAGTTGAGGGGGATATGTCTACGGAGGGTGAATTGGTCAGTGTGTGTGGACCGGGCATACCGGGAACGTATGGTATTACTTTACCACCGTGAAGAATACTGGCGATTCCTGCTTGCGGTAATGTCAGTGGATTGTAGGCAGTGATGTTTGTTAATGGATTCAAATGTGGTTCCAGATAATTGTAGCACGTCATTGTGGGCGCTAAATTTGTTGTTGATATGTTTGGTACAATGGGCGCTAATAGTTTCGAATTATCTGGTAGAGATATGGAAGATGAGTTTGATGCTGTGTCCGGTGTACTGCAACCTGGTGGTTTGTGCACCATTGTCCCACCGGAATGAAGACCGGATCTGGAAACAAAAATTTAAAGAAATTAAAAATTAATAAATCATTCTTCACATTGGTGAAGTTTGCAAGTTTAGGTACAGGTTTCACACTCATCTAATAAAACCTACTATTTACTACTTTTTGAATATTTTTTTTAGATTTCAGCCTCTAAAAGCTATTATTTCTGTTTTTATTTAGAATTTCCACTACTTTAAATTCGCTAATACTAGAAATAAAAAAACTATTCTCAAAAATTATAATCAAATTCTTTAAAACGATTCAATTATTTTCAAAATCTAGCATTTTCATGTAATTCCGCAAAAGAATTAAATTATTTAAAAAAGAATATTGATAAAATTCATCCAAAATTTAATTATTTTCTTAAATAATAAAATTTCCACAGGAATTCAATTAATTTAGAATAGCATTTTCAAAATAATTTCGAAAAAATCAATTATTTAACAAAATTGTTATACAATTCTTCACAATAATTCAATTACTTTCACTAATAATAACATTTTTCATGGAAATTCAATTTCTAAAAAAAAATTTGATAAAATTCTAATCAAGAATTAAATTATTTTCACAAATTATAAAACTCATCGAAGAATTTCAAATATTTTTAATAGGTACTATTTTAAATTAATTAATCGAAAAATTAAATTATTTTCATAAATAATAAAATTTTCACAGGAATTCAATTAATTTAGAATATTATTTTCAAAAAAATCAATTATTTAACAAAATTGTTATACAATTCTTCAGAATAATTCAATTACTTTCACTAATAATAACATTTATTTTTATGGAAATTCAATTATTTAAAAAAATTTGTGATAAAATTCTCAGCAAGAATTCAACTATTTTCATAAATAATAAAAGTCATCAAAGAATTTCAATTATTTTTAGTACCATTTTAAATTAATTAATCGAAAAATTTAATTATTTTCACAAATAAAGTTTTCCACAAGAATTAAATTACTATTTAAAATAAAAAGTTCGAAAAAATTAATTATTTAAAACAATGTTAATAAAATTCTTATGAAGAATTCAATTATTTTCAAAAATAACAAAATTGTTTTACAGAAATCCAATTCTTTTTAACCATTTTAATAAATTTTTTTGCAAAATTCAATTATTTTCATTAATAACAACATTCATCACAAGAATTTAATATTATTTTTACAAGTAATAAATTTGTTCTTAGAAATTCAATTATTTTATAAAAATTCTAATAAAATCGTTCGCAAGAATTCAATTATTTTCATAAATAATAAAATTCTTCTCAGGAATTCAATTATTTTTGAAAATTTTATTAAAATTCTAAGCAGCTATTCAATTATTTTCATAAATAATAAAATTCATTGCAGGATTTTAATTATTTTTAATACAATTTTACAGGAATTGCTGAAAAATGGAATTATTCTTAAAAATTTAATTTCAATTCCATCGAAAAAATCAATTATTTAAAAAATGTTTTTTTTAAATTCTTTGGAAAAATTTAATTATTTACAAAAGTATTAGAATTTTTCACATTGTTTTCAAATATTTTAATAAAAATATTCAATCAATTATTTTAAATTCAATTTCAATTAAATTTTTTTGAAACAATTCAATTATTCTTTTAGATTTTAATAAAATTTTTCCCAAGAATTCAATTATTTGCATAAATGATTCTTCCCAAGAATTCAAATATTTACATAAATAATTCTTCAAAAGTATTCAATTATGTCGATAAATAACCAAATTATTACCGAAAATTCAATTATTTTGAGTCATTTTATTAAAATTCTTTGCAAAATTCAATTATTTTCATTAATAACAATATTCATCACGAGAATTTAATATTACATTTAATAGTAATAAATTTCTTCTTGGAAATTCAATTATTTTAATAAAATTTAATAAAATTCTTTGCAAAATTCAATTATTTTCATAAATAATAAAATGCTTTTTAGGAATTTAATTATTTTCAAAAAAAATTTAATTAAATGCCACACAGACATTCAATTATTGCAAAAATTTTAATGTAATTCTTTGTAAAATTTAATTATTTTTGATAACTTTTCACAATTCAATGATTTTCAATATTTACTATTTTTATAAAATTTCTAAACAGAATTCAATTATTTAAAAAAGTTGTTTGTAAAAATCTTCATAAGAATTAAATTATTTTCCTGAATAATATAAATTTCGCAGGAATTCAATTATTTACATTAGAATTTACATAAAATTAGTCGACAGAAATTAATTATTAAAATTTTTTATAAAATTCTTCGCAAGAATTAAATTATTTTTATAAAGTTTTAAATTCTTTAATGAATAATAAAATTGGTTGTATGAATTCAATTTATTAGCAGAATAAGAAAGAAGTAAATATTTTTGATGAAAATTAGAAAAAAGTGAGGAAAATAAAATATAGAATGGAATTTTTGTCAGTTTTGTGAAGTGTCTAAAACGAGTTTTTTGTTTGTTGTCAAGTTTAATTTTTCGATAGCTACTTTTTTACTACTTTTTTTAGTTTGAAGGCTACTTTTTTAAAATTAATTATCGAGTGCGAAGTCTCGATAATTATAATAAATAATATACGATAATAAACGATTTAATGGAAACAAATTTTTTTCTATTCTAAGTATTTTGAATCGATTAAGTCGATTTTTTTCCATTAAAATCGTGTCGAGGCATTTTTTTCGAAATGGTAATTTTGAGCTCACCTGACGACGATGGATGATGTTTCGGACGTGGCACACTTGTTGGAGGGAATGTGCTCACTGGTGGGTGAACTAGTTTTCCTTGGTTCGATCCTCATAGTCTTTGTCTCTCCTGAGTTGTCCAATATTCGCACCTCGCCGCCAAACATTTGCAGTGAATTTGGTCTTGGGAATTTTGATAATTCCTCGAGTGATCGCAATGTGCCGGGCATTGGTTCGTTTCGCGATTTCTTCGCCGGCGGTGTGTAGGCATCGACGAGTCTCGTATTACCAAGAAGTGGTCCAGGCGATTGCAGCGGTTGAAGACTGTAATAATCAACCTTGGGATCGTACTCGTTGTTGTCCCTTTTATCTAAATCGAGTTGAAAGTCTCCTCGTCTGGGACTCATGACACCTTTACAATAGAATTTCTTGTGCGCCTCGAGATTATCGGCGCTCATATAGGAGATTTTACAGAATTGACAGACAAAATTATCATTACTGTCATTACTGTCGTCGTGATTTGATTGGCGATCACCTGCTTTTAATAGGAGATCCTTAATAATGGAAGTATCGTTATTTAATTGCTGTGAATCTTTGCCGCAGCCGCCGCCGCCGTCTTGAGCAAAACTATCGCTGTAGCATCGTTTTCGAATTGTTGATTCATCGCCCGAGGAGAGATTTAATGGCTGTTCGGTGTGGTGCTTGATTTCAACTAGACTCTGCTGTCGCTGCATGAGTTTGTGCAAACGTGGATCAACCGACTCGACAATAACCTGATTGTCGCTGATTATTTTATCTATGTGCTCCTGCAGTCGCTCCGCATTTGGTTTAACATTATTCGGTGTCATGTTAGTTGAGGAACAGGAGCTGCTACTGCTGGAGGAATTGGAAGACGTCTCAGTCTCATTGCTCGCATTATGCAAAGCTGTATGGAACTTGGGTTTATATATCTTGCCAGTCTTAACAGTCTTTATAGTCGATGAGGAGGAGCTCGGTGCTAAAGTTGGCGGCGGAGGCGGTGTTCCCGTTCCATTGCTCGCACTGTCCGATAGACTTATGTCCGAATCTTCTGATACCTATTCAAAAGAAAAAAAAACGAAAAATTCAAATTTAGTTTTATTATGTAATAAAAATATAGAAACATAAAAATAATAATGCAATAATAATCACGGTTGCCACAAAATTTTAATTATGTTTCTCCCTGATTTCCAGACAAAATTTTCACTTTTTCCCCGACCATAAAGAATATTCTGATTCATTCTAAAAATTATTAGATACTCAAAAAAATTAATTTTTACATTTATTTACGAATTTCTTTAATTGTAAAATTATTTGAAAACATAAATAACTTCATTCTACGATTTTAATCAAATTTCTCAAAAGAATTCAATTTTTAAACAAGAATTTTGATAATGTTCCAGACAAATAATCAATTATTTTCCAAAAAAATAATAATTTCACAGAAATTCAATTATTTAAACTACAATTTAAATAAATTTTTTCTTCGCCGAAATTCAATTATATTCAGGAATTTTTATAAAATTTATTGCAAAATTCAATTATTTTCATAAATACTAATATTCATCACAAGAATTCAATTATTTTCAAAATTAATAAAATTCTTCGCAGAAATTCAATTATTTTTTAAAAATCTAAAAAAAATTGTCACATTTCAATTATTCTTATAAATGAATAGCAAAATTCTTCGACAAAATTCAATTATTTTCCGGAATTTTAATAAAATTCATTGCAAAATTCAATTACTTTCATAAATAATAAAATTAAATTATTTTTAAAACTTTTAATAAACTTCCTGACAAAATTTCAATTATTTTCAAAAAATGTTCTTAATTCAATGATTTTCAATATTCTACGATTTTAATAAAATTTCTCAAAAGGATTCAATTATTAAACAAAAATTTTGATATTGTTCCAGACGAATATTCAATTATTTTGCAAAAAACTAATAATTTCATAGAAATTCAATTATTTAAACTAGAATTTAAATAAATTTAAAAAAAAATTAATTGTTTGACATTTTTTTTAGAAAATTCTTCGCAATAATTCAATTATTTTCATGAATAATAAAACTATAAAAATTTTAATAAAATTCATTGCAAAATTCAATTATTTTCATAAATAATTCACAAAATAAATTGAAAAATAAAATAATGATAAAATTCAATTATTTTCGAAACTTTAAATAAAATTCATGGCAAAATTGCAATTATTTTTTAACATTTTTCTTAATTCAATGACAAATGATAAAATTTTTCAAAAGAATTCAATTATTAAACAAAAATTTTGATAATTTTCCAGTCGAATATTCAATTATTTTCCAAAAAAATAATAATTTCACAGAAATTCAATTATTTAAACTAAAATTTGAATAAATTTTTTCTAAAAAATATCAATTGTTTAAAATTTTTTTTATAAAATTCTTCGCAATAATTCAATTATTTTCATAAATAATAAAACTCATTACAGAATTTCAATTATTTTTAATACATTTTTAATCGAATTCCTTGGACAATGTAATTATTCTTAAAAATTTTTATTAAAATTCGTCGAGAGAATTCATTTATTTAAAAATTTGTTGATAAAATTATGTATAAGAATTCAATTTTAAGAAACATTCAATTATTGAATAAATTAGTTATGCTTGTATTTAAATAATTGAATTCTCGAAGAATTTTCTAATAAAAACTGATTTAAAAATTAATTTCAGTTAAAGTTTCAGATAATAATTGAATTTTGGAGAATTTACTAATAATTGCAATTTTCAGAAATAATTGAATTTTGTAAAGGTTTCAAATTAAAGTTTTTGAAAATCTGAATTTTTCATACTTTTAATTAACAATTCTTATCTTTAATTAAAACTAATTTTCTTCCAAAAACTAAATTCTTTGAGAATTTTCAAAATTCATTTGTTTACGTTTCAATTTTTTACAAAATTTCGATTATTCGGAAATTCTTTAATTAAATATATGTAAAAAAAATATAAATCACTAATAATTTAAAAAAATGCAATTTAACTTTTTCAAAAAATTAATTTGATTGGATTCCTAGTTAAAAGTATGAAAAATTTAGATCTTCAAAGATTTTATTCTGAAACCTTTTCAAAATTCAATTATTTCTAAAAATTCACGCTAAATATTTTATTGCTTTTAATATTCAATTATTAATTAAAATTTCAACTGAAATTCATTTTTAGATCAATTTTTATTAAAAAAATTCTAAGAGAATTCAATTATTTAAATACAAAAATAAAAAAAATGAATAATTGAATGTTTCTAAGAATTGAATTCTCATAAAGAATGTTATGAAAAAAATTTTTAAATGATTTAATTCGTTCGACGAATTTTAATAAAATTTTTATGAATAATAATTGTAGCAAAAATAATTGAAATTCTGCGACTAGTATTTTTATTTATAAAAATAATTGAATTCGCCTAAAAAGAATTTTATTATTTATAAAAATCATTGAATTCGTATAAAACATTTTATTTTTTTTAGAAAATAATTGAATTATAGCGAAAAATTTTAATAAAATTCTTTAAAAGAAGTTAGTTTTTTTTTAATAGAATGTAAAGAAATTTCAATTCTTTCGAAAATTTCCAATTATTTGTTTATAAAAATTCAATTATCTTGAAACAACAGAATTGAAAAATTTCAAAAATCTTATTTTTCAGAATTTTCAAAAAAACTTTGCGAAAATTCAATTTTATTAAGGAAATTTAAGTGTGAATCTTTTTTTAAATTAACTAATAAAAATTTTGATTATTAATCTTGGCACTTAGAAACATGAATATATTATTAGAATGTGACTCTTTATAAAATTCAATTATTTATCTATTATTAAATTAAAATACTTTGAAAATTTAATTTGTTAAAAACTTTTTAATGAAATTCTTTAAGAAATTTTATTATTTTCAATTGAATTTCACAAAATTTCTATTAATTCGATAACTTTTTAAAAAATTTATTTACATTTTATATTTGAATCAGTGACTGATTGTTTACTATAAAATTAATTATTTTTAACTAATTAAAATTTAGAGAACAGTATAAATATCTATAGAAATTAAAATAAAAAGCGATTTTTTATAAACAGTTTAAAATAATAAAACCTTTTTTAATTTGGTGATAAAATTCCCGGTTTGGCATCAAAATTAATTTATTATTAAATATGTTATTAATCATATTTTTGTCTCGAAAAAGCAGAAATAAGGGGAAAACCAGGGGATTTTTTTCTCAATCCTTGCAAAACATGCTGAATATTATTGCAATAAATATTTGAATTTGAAGACGAAATGAATATAAATTTCGTTCATTGGAAAGTTGAGAACTTGAGAGACATGATTGAATTAATAGAAAAAAAAATATAGAATTTCTCTCACCTTGTTGGCTTCGGTGCCCTCAAGTTTGAGAGAATGGGACCGCGACCTGCAGTGCTTGTAGAGATTGGACTTTGTTTTGAAGGCGAATCCGCAGGGAACGCAGGGATAAGGCCTTTCATTGGTATGAGCCCGGATGTGTTTTTGAAGAACACTGGGCTTGGCACAGGAGAGTTTACAATAAGAGCAAACGTAGCCGCTCTTTTTCACCTCGACTATCGGCTCACTATCCGCGGATTCCTGTGCGGATGCTACCTCCTTTTTCTTCTCGCTCTCGGAAGTTGGTGTTGGTGCCGGTGCTGGCGGCGGCGGTGGTGGTGCCTCGGCAGGTGCTTCCTTTCGAGCCTCCACATTTTGGCTGACTTCGGTTGAAGCCATTTTTTTGAATTTTTTGTGCAGGTACTTTGGTTCGCCATCGTTATTGTTGTTGTTATTCGTCAACTGCGGGTCTGTCATCGCCACAGTGTGGGTCTCTGCAAAAAAAAGAAAAAACAACGTTTAGAAACTTGATTTTTTTTTTTTGGAAAAAAATTTAAATATTCCTTTTTTTTGAGAAAATTTCATAAAATCGATTTTGTTGTGGAAAAAAAAAAAAATTCGTCCTGAATGTTATAACCGCAGGCAAAATGTAAACCGGCTCGAATAGAGAGTTAAAATAGGGTCGTCATTCTCCAAGTGTGTATGTGAATTCATTAAATAAAATGATGTCACCGACACCAATCATGAACGAAATTGTGAATTCTTTTGGTGAATTTTTTTTGTAAATTCACTTCTTTTTGTTTCAATCATTTTTTCCTATTTTTATTTTTTTTTACTATTTTGCTATTTTTATATTCTACTATTACTTTACATAAAAAAATGATTTGAATCAAATTTGAAACAAAGCTATTCGATTCAAATATACAGAACATTTATTTGATTCAAATAAACAATTACTGTATAGTCAAATAATTCAAAATAGAAAAATTTTAATCAAATTTTTTAGGATAATTAAATTTTTGAAATATATGACACAAAAGTTTTTAAATAATTAAAATATTGTACATTTTCATTGAAAACAATTGATTCTATTTAAGTATTTCATTAAAATTTTGAAAGAGGAATTTTGAAGCGAATTTTAAAGAATTTTAACTTCAATTTTTGAAAATAATTGAATTTTCAAAAATTTTAATGAAATATTTTTAAAATGAAAATATTGATGAAAATTAGCTTCAAAACATTACATTGAAATATTTTTTTAGAATTGTGTAATTGAAATGATTGAAAATAATTGAATTTGAAAAAAATTGTAATGAATAAAAAATAACTTTCTATAAATTAAACAGTTTTTTATTTTTATTTAGTATCACGAATTTTTATTTTATTTTGTTAATTTTATTTTTAGTAAAATAAATGTAAATGAAAGTAGAAATGTATTTAATTGAAAATTATCGCAAAGTTGATAGGAGAAGAATAGAAATTTGATTTATTATTTTCTTCTTTTCTTTTTTCTTTGTTGAAGAATTCCTCTTTATAATTGAACTACTGCGATTTTTGTTAGAAGCTAAAAAGTGTATTTAAATAGAACGCGATACGACCTGCATAATTTCCAGTCAATCTGACTGGCGAAACCGAGTTCCCCGGCCATGATTTATAAATGAGGTGCACTTGAAGGAAAGTTCTGTTCGCACATCAGATACTAAGCGATTTGAACTGCTGAACTCTGCTATTTCCGTTCTTGTAATAAAATATTCCCGTCCAACTTGGCACAATACTTGGACAAATACTTTTCAAATTTTATTGCCTCAAATCTGCACAATTTTTTTATTCTCTTTTATTCCCAATGCACACTTGCAGTCAAAAATGAAGTAAATAAAAATTAAATTAAATAATTTCATAATCAAAATTTAAAAAATTGACTTATTAAGTACAAAATTAATTATTACTGTTCAAATTTAGAAATTTTTTTTTTTAAATTTCACGAAAGAATTTAATTATTTTCTAAAATTTAAATAAATCCTTATAAACAATTCAATTATTTTTTTAAATAGAAAAATCTTTACAAAAATTCAATGATTTTCAAAAAAAAAAGAATTTTAATTGAATTCCTCGGATGAATTCAAATATTTATTAAATATTTCCATAAATTTCAATTATTTCCTAAAATTTTAATAAATTCTTCGAAACAATTCAACTATATTTATAAATACAAAAATTCTTTGCAGGAATTAAATTATTTTTAATCAAATTTAAATAAAATTACATGAAATAATTTAATTAATTTCAAAAATTTCCATAAAATGCAATTTCAACAAGAATTTAAAATTCTCAAAAAATAATTCAATTATTCTCAAAATATTTTTAAAAAATTCTATATAAAAATTAAATTACTTTCAATTCAATTTTTAAATATATTCGTTAAAAAAATTGAAAGAATTCAATTATTTTCAAAAAATAATAAAATTCTTGTTATGAATTCAATTATTTTGAATATACATAATTTTAATAGAATTCTTTAAAGAAATTCCATTGTTTTCGAAACAACTTTAATTGAATTTCACGAAAAAATTTCATTATTTTCTAATATTTCTATAAAATTCTTCATAACAATTTAATTATTTCTTAAAATTTGAATAAATTCTTCGAAACATTTAAATTATTTTTATAAATAGTAAAATTCTTCGCAATAATTCAATTACTCAAAAATTAATTACCTACATCTATAAAATTCAATTAAATTATTAAATTCAACTATTATAATTAAAAAATTTAATTAAAAAGTTTTAAAAAATTCTTGTCAAAATTTCAATTATTTTTATAAATAATAAAATTCTTCACCGAAATACAAATGTTTTTAAAAATTTTAATAAAGATTCTTTATAAGCATTCAATTATTTTAAATACAATTTTAAGAACATTTCTCGAAAGAATTTTAATTTTCTTTGAAGCAATTAAATTGTTTTCAATAAATAAAATAAAATAAAATAAATTTCATTATAAATCAATTACTTTCCTAAATAACAAGATTCTTCGCAGAAATTCAATTATGTTTAAAAATTAAAAAAAATTCTTGTCAAAATTTCAATTAGCTTTATAAATAATAAAATTTTTCTCCGAAATTCGATTATGTATTTTCGAAAGTTTTAATAAAATTCTAGGACAAAATTTCAATTATTTTCAAAAAATTTCCTGAATAATCTAATACTTAATAAAATATACTTTAAAAAGAATTGTAGAAAATTCTACTGAAACATTTAATTATTTTCATAAATATAATAAAAATGTCACAGAAATTTAATTATCTACAAATTTTTTATAAATATCTTCACAATAATTTAATTATTTTTATAAATAAAAAAAAAAGTTGTATTAAATTCTTAATATTGTTTTTCAATTAATTAAACAACTTATAAAACTATTTGTTATAAAACATGAAGACATCGATTGCTCCGAGTCAAAGACTCGAAGTGATCGATTTCTTAATGTTTTATAATAATTTATAATGATTAAAAATTTATGAAAATAATTGAATTATTGAGAAGAAATTTATAAAAAATTTGTAAATATTTGAATTTCTGTGAAATTTTTATTATTTTTTAAAATAATTAAATGTTTTTGTACAATTTTATTAATTTTTTTTTAAATAATTAAATTCGGAAAATTTTATTAAAATAGTAGATATTGAAAATAATTGAAATTAAGACAAGAATTTTATTGTCATTTTTGAAAATAATTGAACTTTGGGGAAAATTTTTGTTATTTACAAAGGTAATTGGGATTTTGACGAGAATTTTTTGTTTTGAATTTTGAACATAATTGAATTTTATGAGAAGAATTTTAATATTTTTTAAGATAATTGAATATTTTTACTGTAACTTCATCAAAATTATTTTCATCATTTTAATTCAATTATTATTTTCTAGAATTCTAAATTATTTTTTATGAAAATAAGAACTAAAATTCTTAAAAAAAAATTTATTATTTATGAAAATAATTGAATTCCTGTGAAATTTGTATTATTTATGAAAATAATTAAATGCTGGCATACAATTTTATTAAAAATTTTTTTAAATAATTGAATTCTTTTTGGAAAATTTTATTAAAATAGTAGATATTGAAAATCATTGAAATTAGAAAAATGTATTTTATTTTTGAAAATAATTTAAATTAGGACAAGAATTTTTTTTTGACATTTATGAAAATAATTGAAATTTGGAGAAGAATTTTATTATTTATAAAGATAATTGGGATTTTTATGAAAATTTTTTTCAAATTTTGAACATAGTTGAATTTTAGAAGAAGAATTTAATTTTTTTTTTAAATAATTAAATTTCTGCAATAATTTGTAATTTCTCCAAAATTGAATATTTTTAGTGTTTTCAACAAAAATTTCAATTATAGAAAATTTTCAAATTCTATTATTTTTAAAATTGCTAATTTTATTTAAAGAAAGATACTAAGAAGTTGCTATTTTATAATGAAATTCAAATGTGAAGATTTAAATGATCCTAAAGTTCTGAACCTTATTCACATTTTTCTTGAAATTAAATTTTTATTATAATTAATTTTGCTTGACTGTCAAAAAAATTTATTATAAAGTTTCTAAATGCAAAAATTTAAGTTTTTATTTTTTATTCTAATTGCTGTAATTTATATATAGAAATCTTTTTGATAAAAATTTTTTCGTTCATACTTGAACGTTCAAAACTTGTGGGTCACCAGATTTAAAAAAAAATCGACGTTCATTTGAAGGTCCGAAACTGAAATTGTCAATAAAATTAAATTCCTATCTAAAAATATAATATTTCCGCATTAAGTTCGAGAGAGAGAGAAAAAGAGAGAGACAATTTAGATAATATACAATATCGACAGTTTCGCCCGAAATTGGAACGAATCGAACACTTGGCAGAAATTTCGCAAAAATAATTTAAATACCTGAATGACAGGTTTTCTTTATATGTGCACGAATTTGCACCAAATTCATATAATGAAGGCTAATTTTTCGAATTTAAAGAAAATAAATAATAAAATTAAAAGAATTTCATTTTCTCTCTATATACATTTTTTTCCTCCTTTAGATTTTGCTTTTAGGTTTATCTTCTATTGAATATGCATAAGAAAAAGAGAAGAAAAAAAAACATATCGACTTTTCCTATACGCTCGGTGTCTTTTTCGCTGTCTTTGATGAATTCGTTCAGGCGCCGTCGCCAAAGTGCCCGGTAATTTTAGAACACGCTATTTATAAATGATGATAAAAGAAGTGCGGAGAAAATAGGAAAGTTGGCTCTGAAACCCTCGACACAATAGTCGATCCGTTGATGTTGCCTGTCAGGTCTAACGAAACTCTCGAAATCCCACCTGATATTCAAATAAATAATGCGCCATTCCATTTTATTCGCGATTTTAAAGAAATCCTATAAAGAAATTACTTTTCAAAGGCCTATTTAACTTTAAAAAACAATTGAATTTGTTTTTTTTGGTAATACTGAACAAGAATTTTATTTCATTCAAATAACTTTTATTTAAATCATAGATATTTTTATTTAATTTATATTTTATTCACATGTTTGAACCATTAATTTCAGTATATTTGAAGAAAATACAATTTAATTGACTCAAATAAAAATTATTTGATACAAGCATAAATATTTGTTTGATGATAGACAAGTAATCGCTTATTTGAATCAAATAAAAATGTTTTTTCATTATATTACCTGATAATATAATTAATAACCAGCATTAGGCTGAATTTTTACTTCATTTTTTAAATAAAATTAGCAATTTTAAAAATTGAATTTAAAAATTTATAATTCAAATTTTTGTTGAAAACACAAAAAAAAATACATTTTAGGAGAAATTACAAATAATTGCAGAAATTCAATTATTTTCAAAAATATTAAAATTCTACTCATATAAAATTCAATTATCTTAAAAAAAAATTCTCGTCAAAATCCCAATTATCTTTGTAAATAACAAAATATTTCCCCAAAGTTCAATTATTTTCAAAAATGACAATAAAATTCTTGTTTTAATTTCAATTACTTTCAATATCCACTATTTTAATACAATTTTCCAAAAAGAATTCAATTATTTAAAAAAAATTAATAAAATTGTTCAGAAACATTTAATTATTATCAAAAATAATAAAAATTCCACAGGAATTCAATTATTTACAATTTTTTATAAATTTCTTCGCAATAATTCAATTATTTTCATAAATTTTTAATTATTATAAATTATTATAAAACATGAAGAAATCGATCGGAGCAATCGATATCTTCATGTTTTATAACAATACTTTTATAAATTGTTTAATTAATTGAAAAACAATATTAAGAATTTAATACAACTTTTTTTTTATTTATAAAAATAATTAAATTATTGTAAAGAAATTTATAAAAAATTTGTAAATAATTTAATTTCTGTGACATTTATATTATATCTATGAAAATAATTAAGAGTTTGCGTAGAATTTTACACAATTCTTTTTAAAATACATTTTATTGAATATTAGATTAATCAGGAAAATTATTGAAAATAATTGAAATTTTGCCAAGAATTTTATTAAAACTTTCGAAAACAATTGAATTTCGGAGAAACATTTTATTAATTTTAATTAATTAAACAATTAATTCATTGAATTTCTGCGAAGAATCTTATTATTTATAAAAATAATTGAAATTTTGACAAGAATTTTTTTTACATTTTTTAATTGAATTTTTTATTATAATAGTTGAATTCAATAATTTAATAATTCAATTTAATAATTAAATTGAAATTTATAGATGTAATTAATTTTTGAACAATTGAGTTTAATAATAATGATAATAATTGAATTTTAATTGAATTTTATCAAAACTTTTGAAAATAATTGAATTTCGGAGTAAAATTTTATTATTTATAAAGATAATTGAAATTTTGACGAGAATTTATTTAATTTTTGAACATAATTGCATTTCTGCGAAGAATCTTATTATTTGTGAAAATAATTGATTTTTTATGATAAAATTTATTTTAAATTTTATTTTATTTATTGAAAAAAATTTAATTCATTCAAAGAAAATTAAAATTCTTTCGAGAAATTTAGTTTAAAATTGTATTAAAAATAATTGAATGCTTATAAAGAATCTTTATTAAAATTATTTAAAAACATTTGTATTTCGGCGAAGAATTTTATTATTTATAAAAATAATTGAATTTTTGACAAGAATTTTTTTTACATTTTTTAATTGAATTTTTAATTAAAATAGTTTAATTCAATAATATAATTGAATTGAATTTTAATTAATATTAATAATTAATAATTACTGTTAATAATTAGTAAATAATAATCAATATTATGAAATAATAATTACTAGTTAATAATTATTAATTACTAGTAATAATTGATAAACAATAATTAGTAATAAGGTAGTAATAATTAATCAATAATAATAAATAATAATAATTTTAAGATAATTTGAAAATTTTAAAGAATAAGAAAAATTTTTAAATTCTTTTAAAGACTGTTAATTTTATGAATAAAAATTGAATAAAATTAAAATCTATAATAGCGTAAGAATTAAAAAAATTTCGTTCTTCTTCTACAATGAATAAAAGAAATGATAAAAAATTCTATCGTACACAAAAAAAATAAAATTAAAATATAAATTCATTTTACATTTAAATTGAAACTTAATTGAACTCTCTTTAACGATCCAATAAATTATTGTACAGTTGCCAGGTGAATCTTTCAGATTCAATTAAAATTTAATAGATCAAGTAAAAATAACAGTCTCGATCTTAATTACATAAAACAAATATATCTCATTCTCCTTTTTATCAAACAAATATTCTACACGTCACATTCTTTATCATCGTCATCATCATCATAATCTATATATATATATACTCCAAAAAGAAAAAATAATAATTCCCTTATCTTCGCGTATTTTTCAAAAATTCTGATTTTTTCCCCTTGATTACTAAAATTATTGACAATTATTATTTAAAAAAAAACCTAAAAAATAAATTCTCGGCCTTTTTTTAATTACAAAAAAAACGAATTTCAACAAAAAGTAAATAAAAAAGTTTTTAAGTATATTAAACACTTAACTAGTAAGTTAATGACTAGATAAATCTATTGTGTTTGTATGTGCAATAGTTTTTTTTCTTGTTTTTTTTTTGCTAAGTACTTTAGCATCTTCTATATATACAGGAACCTGTTTCGCACGTTGAAAAAAGATGCGTCATTGGTAGACTGAAGTTAAATGAAAATATACCGGTGTATCTGTCATTCTATCAGTTGAATATACACACAATGTTCCAAGAATTAATGCCAAGAAATTCCTATAATCGATTTATACAGCTATTGAATGATTCACCTTAAACCTCAATAACCGGGATTACTAACTTTTTTCCGATAAATCATATCTTGTTAATGTTAATCTAATAATCATGTGAACTCTTCATAAACAGATATAAATATCGTATATACATTTGTATGTGTACCGCAATTTTATCTTATTCGGAACAACAAGTGTTGCAAAATTTACATTTCCAAATAATTGTTCTACTACTGTTATTTTTTTTATGTCAACATTTTAAGAATTTAATTGAATCAATTTTTGAAGAAATTTATAGTTTTAAAATGGTCAGGAATTCTAACAATTTTAATTAATTAATATAATTATTATGATTATAAAAAGTTGATAATAAATTAAAATAAATAATAAATATTTGTACATTTTGTATACGAAAGGGTTTATTTTTGTTTCGTTGCCCGTTTTTATTTATTTAAATATACAGATATGAGGCATGACCTTTTTTACATGTAGATAAAAAAATAAATTAATAAATAAAATAAAAACAATTTACTTGCAAAATTATAAATAAAATAAATAATAGGTACAATAAAATAAATAAATAATACAATTCTTCCTTTATGAGGAAGCAAAATAAAAATAAGTTATTTATTTCTTTAAATGTAAGAGGGACTACAAAAAGAAAAAAAAATTATTTATTTATTAAGATACTTCTAATATAAATAAATAGAAAATAATGACTAGTAAAATAATAAAATAATGAAAATAAAAATTATAATAATAATAATAATATTAACAACTAATTAAAATTATTTTTATTATTATAAAAATAATAGCAATAATAATAATAATAATAATAAAAATAAAAAGTACGGATTATAATAGATGATGTAACGTCACATTTACTTCTGCCTCTTTTCATCCCAATTCAGTATTCTAGGATCTATTGAACCATCCCTTTCCATTATAAATTGATATATCCATTTTACAACGAATCAATGCCGTCTTAATTTTTAATTAATCAAAGTGATTAATGATTTAGTTTGACAATTTGCTTTTATCGCTTTCATTCAATACAAGATGTCAAACTGGAAGTTTATTATTTATTTTTATTTTCAAATACAAAGTATAAATTTCTTTATATTTAAAATATAAATGAGCTTTTTTATTTTGAAAAAAAAAAATTATTTTATTTCAATAATCAATTATTTGTCTTTTAACAATAAACTATTATTTTACTTGAATCGAATTTTAATTTAGCGAAATGTCGTCTATTAATTTAAATTTAGTATAAATATGACTACTAATTCCTGTGTGAAATTTTACTAATTATATTTTGATATGTAAATTTTTGAATTTTTTTTACTGACTTTGTGGAATTTTTTTTTGAAATTACCAATCGATAAATTTTTAATTATAGGGGAGAGTCTCCAGTTGTGAGACACCTCCAGTTGTGAGACAGTCAATTTTTTTTAACATGCAATATTAAAAAGACGATTGGTTTATATAAAAACATTTCTTTTTATATGAGCCAACTTTTTCGTGTACGCCGAAGCGGATATATAAACTGTTTTTGTTAAATACCAACACTGTGTGTGATAATCGACTAAAAAGCGTTTTTTCAATAAATGTAAAGTACTTTTTTCCAAGTTAATTAATTGGAAAAGGTAAATGTAATGCATTTTCTTTTAGTGTTTTCCTTATATTTTGTGATGCAATATTGCATTGTTCCAATCTACGGTTGAAAATAATTTAATTTTCCTTTTTCAAAATAGCGCCAATTTCTGGGTGTGAGACACAGCATATCACCAGTTGTGAGACGGTGTCAACACCCATCTGGGCAGCATAAAAAATACGACTTTGCAGGCATACTATTTAAATGTTGTTTTCATTTCTTTTTCTAGTATTTTTGAGCATGTCAAGTGGAAAAAAGTCAATTGATTCAGAAGAAATCAATTTTAATGCTCTTGTTGAAGCTATTAAATGATGTTTATTTGATAGACATATTTTGGCGAATAAATATTATTATTTAGTATATAATAATATATATTATTAATATATTTAATTATTTCTACTAGACATAACGTTTTATGCCAAACTTATTAAATTTTAGCACTTTTTAATGAGTGTCTCACAACTGGAGACATTTTTTTTTTTTGAAAAAAGCGATGTGCTCGGAAAATGTATCGTAAAATTTTCTGAGTTCATCGAAACACTACACTTTCTTTTAATAAAAGTTGCGTATTTCTGTAACCTTTCGAACGGTGTATTTTATTTACAATTTTGTTTACCCGTTTACAATTTACGGGTCAAAAATGAAACCCGTCTCACAACTGGAGACTCTCCCCTAGTAATAAAAAATAACTGTCAGTTAACTCTTGGATGACTTTGTGCTTCTTTAATTAATCAGTGAAAATAATTGACTTTTAGTAAGAAATTACTCATATTCAGTAAAAAAAAAATGCTTTTCAGTAAATAATAACTGATATTTAGTAAAAAATAAATAATATTCAGTGATAAATAACTGATATTCAGTAAAGAACAACTTATTTTCAGTTAAAAAAATACAGAATATTCAGTAAAAAATAACTGATTTTCGGTAGAAAATTCTAAAATTCAGTAAAAAATAACTGATATTCTGCAAAAAAAAAACTTATATTTAGTAAAAAATAACTGACATTCACTAAAGAATAACTGACATTTAGTAAAAAAAATACCTGACATTCAGTAAAGAAAAAGAGATATTCAGTACAAAATGAACGCTTTGCAGTAAAAAATAACTGATATTCAGTAAATAATAACAGATTTTCAGTAGAAAATACCTGTCATTCAGTAAAGAATAATTGATATTCAGTAATAAAGAACTGATTTCCAGTAAAAAAAAATACAGGATATTCCGTAAAAAATAACTGATATTCAGTAAATAACAACTGATTTTTAGTAAAAAAATAACTGATATTCAGTAAAGAATAACTGATTTTTAATAAAAAATAACTGATATTCAGTAAAGAATAACAGATTTTCTGCAGAAAGTACCTGACATTTAGTAAAAAATAACTGATATTCAGTAAAGAAATAACTGATTTTCAGTGAAAACACCTGACATTCAGTGAAGAATAACTGATATTCAGTAAAAAATAAATGATTTTCATTAAGAAATAACTGATCTTCGAGGTAAAAAATAACTCATGTTCTTCAGTAAAAAAATTGATATTTAGTATAGAAAATAATTGATTTTCTGTAATTTAATTGATCATTAGTAAAAACTAACGGTATAATTGAGAAATTGATTTCTACAAAAAAAGTATGATTTATCAATAAATTATGTTTTGATTATTATTTTATCAAACAAAAAAGATATGAGAAATATTTTTGAGTGTAGAAGTTTTTGGATTATAAAATAAAATCTACAATCAGGTTATTTGGTTGAATTAAGGAATATGTACTTTTTCAAAATTGACAATTGTCAATCCACAGAGTTTAATTTTGAAAAATCGACCACAATACTCATTTTCAGTAGGAGTGAAAGTTGATAAAATGATTTTGCACGTTTAGTGCGAAAATGATAAAAGAGAGTTTTTTTTTCTCATATATAGTCAAAGCGTGTAATTGCATATTTCTATGCAAGTGTTTAATAAGTGTCGTATCTACATACATATATGCACGAGGTGGCTTACATCGTCAATAAAACCGTCTGACGTTGAATACGAGATGATTCAGTCATTTGTGAGTGAGGAAATTTTTTTTCCTTTTCGTGCAAGGTCTTTAACGCTTCTTCCTAAAAAAAAAAATGATGATAATTTCTCTAAAGAAATTTTGGAGAGAGAAAAAAAATAATTCTAAATAACAAATTAGTCACATACGAAAGAGTGTATAGACAAATTGTTTGGTATAAAAGAGTTTTCTCTGAAAATGATGATACATCAAAAGAGGCTGGATGCTATTTTGATCGCATCGTTATTGTTCCGCTTGTGCTTGGAATGACCGTCGACATTAAGAGAAGTCGCAAGAAAACGCGATGAGAGAGAGAGAGAGAAAGAGACAGTGTGCTCAATGGGGAAGGCGGTGTTGCCGGTTCATTCAAAAACCCGCGCAATGAGCGTACATACTTTGCTCGCTTTGCTTATGTATATGCATATGTAAAAGCATACGCATATGCGCATGTAAATGTGTCTGCGGAATCACCATTATCGCCGACTGCGGCCTTGGCGCTTAGTGTCGTTTATATACCACGTGGTCACTTTGATTTGAAGAGACTTTGCTGAAACATCCTGCCTTTATATATACGTTTAAGTGCACATATACTGCTTTCGTGTGAGGAAAAATTATCTCCATTGATCGAGGAGAACTTTTTTTTTTGTGTAGAAATTTTCCGAATTTTCCCGGAACTATTTTTTTAACTATTATTTTTTTTCTATCCGTCGAAATTTTTGCTGCAGAGTGCGAAAATGTTTATTAAACTTTAGCGAATACGTAGATATAATGATATAATACGTTTTGAATCGATATTGACCCGGGTTTGCTTTTTAATTAATTTTCTAGCTTGCGTGGCCGTGCGGTATACGTATGCGGTTTGCAAACTCGAGAGGGCTAGGGTTCGAAACCCCGTGCGTGAAAGATTTTTCAATTTTAATTCTCAAGGTGTTTTACATCCAATATTAATAATCTCAAATGAAATGTAACTTTATTTACTAAAATTAGTCAAAATTGTTACTAATTTATCAAAGGTGAAAGAAATTACTAATTCAGTTAGTAAACGAATACTATTTCATAGGTAAAAAAAAAATATTATTTAGATTTAGAGACTAAAAATAATTGGAATAGTAAATACTAAAATTAAGTAGAAAATACTGAAACTAAGAATATAGTAAATACTAAAACTAACTAAATAGTAAACATACTAAAATAAAATTAGTGAAATCGGTTACTAATTTAGAAATATTGAACAAATAGGTCCTACTTCATTTTAGTCAAAAAGTGATTGATTCAGATTTTGAGAGTAATTTATTGTTTTTAATATTATGCAAACTAAAAAGAAAAATTGTAAAAGCAAAAAAAATGTACATTGCAATGTAATTGCAACAACTGCGTATGAATATATATTCGACAGCAAATGCGAAAGAAATGATATAATATTTCTAATATTCTATTCCGTATTTGAAATTTTTCCAGTGTAGATTTAAAGATTGCACACGAAAATTGCATAAAACTGCATAGATAGTGTCTAAAATTATTGAGATAATGTGTGCGCACGAGTAATTAACTTGAAACGAAAAAGCTAATTATTTTCATATAAGAGCTAAAATAACGATAGAAAAGAAATGGTTATTTTGTCTAATAGCAATGTCTAAATTACTGTACAAGAAAGTAATAATAATATAATAATAAAATAATTTTTTTTCAAAGTATTATTTATTTTTAATTTTTAGAAGTTTTCAAGTTGTGTAAAAAAATGAATGTAGAAACTTACTATTTTTATCACACAATACAATTTTAATTGTTCGATTTTTGGTGATTTTACAGTATGTCAAATTTTACCATATTTGTAGTAAATTTTACATGTACGAAAAAATAAACATTGGAAATTTAATTTTTTTAAAGTAAATTGTTGTGTTTCTCGAGAAAATTTTATAGTATATTTTTACTGTTAAGTATTAAAATAAATTCCTCAATTTTTTAAGTATTTTAAACTATTTTTGGAGTAAAATTTTTAGATGATATTTTACCATTTTACTGGTACTTTCAAAGAGTATTTTCAAAAAAAAAAAATGTCAGTATTTCATGTTTAGATTTCAATATTTTTGGACTAAAATTTACTGCTACAAAATAACTTTCATCATTTTTGGGTAAATTTTACTGCGCATTAGGAAAAGTAAATTTACCATTTCTGGCATAAATTTTACTATTTTCGAAGTAAATTTTCCTTATAAATTTTACTGTCAAAGTTAAATTTTACTTTCGGAGTAAATTTAACTATTTCTAGAGTAAATTTTAATGTTTTAATGTAAGTAAATATTAAATATTTCCAGAGTAAATTTTCCTTATAAATTTTACTGACAAACTAAATTTTACTTCCGGAGTAAATTTAACTATTTTTGAGTAAATTTTAATGTTTTAGTAAGTTAATTTTACTATTTTTCAAGTTAATTTTTGATTTGGAATAAATTGAAATGTTCCAGGAGTAAATTTTCTTTATAAATTTTACTACCGTAGTTAAATTTAACTATTTTTAAGAAGATTTAAGTATTTTTTAATATATTTCAGTATTTTTGAAGTAAATGTTATCATCACCAAAGTAATTTGTGTTTGAGTAAATAAATTGTACTATTTTCGAAGTAAACTTATGATTTGCAGTAAAGTGAAATGTTTCAGGAGTAAATTTTCTTTATAAATTTTACTTTCAAAGTAAATTTTACTTCCGGAGTAAATTTAATTATTTTGGAGTAAATTTCAGTATTTCTAGAGTAAATTTTAATGGTTTAGTAAGTAAATTTTACTATTTTTAAAGAAAATGTTTGATTTGGAATAAGTTGGAATGTTTCAGGAGTAAATTTTCTTTATAAATTTTACTATACCAAAGTAGATTTTACTTTCGGAGTAAATTTA
Organism: Leptopilina heterotoma; assembly: GCF_015476425.1. Lineage (NCBI taxonomy): Eukaryota > Metazoa > Arthropoda > Insecta > Hymenoptera > Figitidae > Leptopilina > Leptopilina heterotoma. Next base: position 784,464 of record NW_025111110.1, read on the forward strand.
ACTATTTTTGAGTAGATTTTATTATTTTTGAAGTAAATGTTATCATTACCAAAGTAATTTGTGTTTTAGTAAGTAAATTGTACTATTTTTGAAAAAAAGTTATGATTTGGAGTAAATTTTTGAATGTTTCAGGAGTAAATTTTCTTTATAAATTTTACCACCGGAGTTGGTAAAAAGAAATCAACAATTTTGGAGTTGATTTCAGTATTTTTGAAGTAAATGTTATCATTACCAAAGTAAATTGTGTTTTAGTAAATAAATTGTACTATTTTCGAAGTAAAATTATGATTCTCAGTAAAGTGGAATGTTTCAGGAGTAAATTTTATTTATAAATTTTACTACTAAAGTAAATTTTACTTCTGGAGTAAAATTATTTTTTTTGGAGTAAATTTTGGTATTTTTGAAGTAAATGTTATCATTATCAAAGTAAATTGTGTTTTAGTAAGTAAATTTTACTATTTTCGAAGTAAAGTTACGATGTTGAGTAAATTGAAATATTTCAGGAGTAAATTTTACTATTATCGAAGAGAATTTTAATATTATCTGCTTAAATTCTACTACTTTCAAAGTCAATTTTAGTTTAGTTTCACAAATTTAACTATTTTTGGAATAATTTTTAATATTTCCGGTGTAAATCTTAGTATTTCTGGAGTAAATTTTACTAGTATATTTCCAAAGTAAATTTTCGTATTTTTGGAGTAAATTTTATTTCTGAAGTTAATTTTTACTATTTCAGAAAATTCATAAATATTATACTATTTTTCAAGTAAACCTTACATGGAAAAAAATTTCATCTGGTACAGCGATAAGTTTCTCTGGAATAGCGAAAGTATTAATTGAAACAACTAAAAATTTCGCTAAGGCAGTAAAATTTGTAATTGTTCCAGTAAAAATATTTTTTTCCGCGTAGTATTTTTGAACTAAACTTTATTTACGTACCGTTTTTCTAAGGATATCAAATTGAGAAAAAAAATGAATCAAAAATTTCCAAAGTCAAAATTTCTGTACCCCCCTATGAAGAATCGACTAAAAATAAACCTCGACTACTGCGACAATTCCCAATCAAAAAATTCCTCTAATTATTCTAATTGATTTCAAATAAACCGCCACATGTCCCAATTCAACAGTTTCTACTGTATCATTTGCATTTCCAAGACAATTATTACTTCTTATATTTGAAACACTCAGCAATTATTTGTTTCATAAGAAAAACGACTAATTCAGAAAATATCACGCAAGATATTCTTTTTTAAAATTATTATAAAAATAGATATAAAATTCAGATTCTAAAAATTCATTGTTTGCGTCCCTATAGTCACACAATATGACTATATGTTCTATATGATTTGTCGAGTCCCTCTCACGTCTTTGCCTCACAGGAGTTTCCTCATTATTTTCCCCCCTCCTCGCCCTCCCTTCTATCATCACTTCAAAGAAACTTGGGTTCAGCCTACACTTGTAAAATGCAGAGGCAACTCGCGGAAGCCGCGTGCATTGCGCAAATCATAATATAAAGAGTGGGTAGGAACCACTATTCCGTATCGGCCTTGTATTTCGCTGAAGAACATGTGTATGTACTTATACATATTTGCGGGGTAATAATGGAATATTTATGAAAATTGTAACGCAATGTCGTCAATGCCGCTACTATCTTATTCCGATTATGACAGCTTCTTTTTCCTCGTGTGTTTTTTTTTTGCTTGCTTTTATTTTTATTTTTTTATTACCACTGTCATACATTGATATCGGCTCAAAATTTATAGATGTCATTTCCCTCATTATTTCCGCATATTCCTATTATTCATACCATTTCTATGTAAATTTTTATTATTAGACTTTCTTTTTTTTATAAAGGTTCAGAAATTTCAGTAATTTTTGAAAATAACACTGCAAAAATGCTCCGAAAAATTGGAACCAAATGAATGAAAGTTCATTTGGTTCCAATTTTTCGCAGTATTTTTAATCAATAGAAACAATGTTTAAGGAATAAAAAGTTAATTTTTAATGAAAAAAAAGAACCAACTAGAAAAAGTTTTATCTTGTAGAAAAATGAAAGAAAAAATACTGTTAGAAAAAATTTTTCTTATTTTTTAAATTAATTTTTTTTTCTGAACAAATAAAGAATTTACTTTTTGTCCCCAATAATTAAAATATAAGAAAAAAATGACAATATTATTACCAACAAGGAATAACAAGTGAAATTTATATTTTGTCACTTTAATTTTTAATGGTCCAAATTATTGGCGACGTTCTTTTTTTTCTGCCTTACAAAAGGAAACAACTATTTGAACAGTTTCTTACATAACTTGAATCTCTCATAAAAATGGAAACGTAACAGTAAATACAAACTATGAGTAACTCAATCAACATATGCAATATCGTGTGTTCCTTGTGTTTCAGCGTTTAAATAAAAAAAATTTTTTTTTCTATACCTAATCACGTAAATCCAAAATTCTCATTTACGGAATTTATTTTAATTATTTCTCGTATTCATTTTATTCACACGCAAGTTTTCTTATTTAAATATAAGGAAAAGTCAATTTTGAAATTTTAATCGTAAAATTGTATTCTTTTCTAAATTTAATATCTTTTGAAAAGTAAACTAATATTTGGTATGTAGAATTTATTAGAATAAATATGAATTTGTTTGGATTGTTAAAGAACTAATATAGTGTATATTATCTTGTCAATATAAATAAATAAATAAATAAATTTTACTTGATATATTTATCTATATAAATAGCAATATTTTTAATGCTTCTACGAATTTCTATTTTACTACAAAATATTTTTTACGCTTGACAAATTAATTTCTAACTAAGTAAATGTTGAATTTATCCCAGGTGGTAAAGTTAACGTTAGCTAATGCTAATAACGTTAGACTAACGTTAACTAACATTAGACTAATGTTAACTAACGTTATAATCTGATATTAGTAATCAAAAAATGTCGTTAGACTAACGTTAGTTAATGTTAGCCTAACGTTAGTAGCATTAGCTAACGTTAACTAACGTTAACTTTTCCACCTTGGATATTATTTTTATTCAGCCGCATTCTTTAAAAATATAAAAACAAATTTTTCGTTTATTTGAACGTTCAAAACTTTAGAAAAAGGTTAATTTTGACTAAAATTGTAGTAAGAAGTATGGGAACCACGCAACAAAATATCAATATTTTTACTAAAAATTACAAGTGAATATTCGATTACACGGAGAAAAATTATTTTTAATGATTACAATAGTCTACATTACAGCTCGGATATGTGACCACTTTTTGGAATGATTACGAAGACTATGTAATGTGTTAAGAATTTAGTAGGAACGATTACTATAGCTGTTGTAAGGGATACCTTCATGTTTGTACTCCTTACAACAGCTATAGTAATCATAACAAAAAGTGGTCACATATCCGAGCAGTAATATAGACTATTGTAATCAGTACGAATAAATTTTTCTCCGTGTAGTGATTGTGCCTAATTAAAATTAGTGCCTTAATATTCACTATAGTAAGAAGCCACTAATTTCTAGTAGAATGTTATTAATTCCCAGTAGGAAACTAGTAATTGCTGGTGTAAACTACTAAATCCTAGTAGAAAACTACTAATTTATGCTCCAAAAGCGTTTACCAGTTTGAAATAGTAAAAAAAATTCGACATACTCCATAAATTTATAGTTTTCCACCAGAAATCAGTCAAAAGTGTCAACCACACATTTGTGTGATGTTATGTTACATTGTATAAAACGAATCCGCACTATTTCGTTAGTTAATGATAGATCGTCCAACGTCCTTCCGGCAGGACGAAAAAGACTCAGGTGAGTCCCTCCGAAATCACTAAAGAAAACTAACATGGATTCAGATAAATAAAAAATGATATATATCATTGGAAAGGTAATGAAACAAGCTTTCAGCGCATATAAATATCGAGCTTGTAAGTTCAAAACTAAGGGCTGGGTAGTTTGAAGAAGTTACATGTTCCAAAAATTCACATAATTTTTAGTCACAGAATGACGAAGCCCGGTCCTGCCGGCAGGACGCTTTTCGCTTTATTTAAGAGACTACCTAGCCCAGGTTTATAAATTTAAAGACTCGATATTTACATCATTTGAAAGCTTGTTTCATTACCTTTCCAACGATATATTTAGTTTTATATTTATCTGCTTCCATATTAATTTTATAGAGCAATTTCGAAGGGACTCGCGCCTGAGTATTACTCAAATATACTGAAAAATATTAAAAATGATTTTTTTTTAATTAAAAAATTAGGTTTCATTCTTTGAACGTTTCTGAAGAGAAAGAGACTCGTCCGGTCAAAAAATATTGATTTTTGGGGATTTTACATTAAATTTACGAAAAAATGTTTTTCTCACTGTTTAGAAACATAGCAAGTTTGAAGGCTTTGAAAAATGGTTTAATATTATTATTTTAAAAAGTCAAAAATATGTATTTTTTCGTCTTTTCGTCTACTTTAACCCCAAAGAGTGCCAGAAAAGAAAAGTTGAATTCCCTTTTTTTAAAAGCCTTTTTTTCGGAACGTCCTTCCGGCAGGATGGGCGCTTGGACGATTTATCATTAAAAACCAACTATTTTAGCTCTTAAAGTATACTACTAAATTGAAAATAAACTACAATGAATTTTTCTTTACGCCAGATATTAAAATAAAGACCATTCAAGTTTATTTCAATCCAAAAGAATTTTTATCACCGATTACATGCCTCTCAAATGAGCTAAATTTAAAAATTCAACACTCGAGAGCATCCGAATGGACTTCTTTTAGAATCAATCCTCCAGTATTTACTATTTTCAATCTCATCTTAAAGTCAGATTTTCCATTCATTGCTCAATAAAGAAAACAAATTCCAAGACTTGTGGCAAACCCACAACATTTTAACTACCCCACATAAGATTCTCTCTATAAGCTAAGAAAAAAATAACTGTCAGCATCAATGCCGAAATATTACTCTACCTTTATCGGAAAATTTATCCTTTAATCCCAGTACATCCCATACAGGCGCACACTAACATCCACAAAACTTGAGATTCACTTGTTCAAATAAATATATCATCAAATTCACTGTTTCAATTATCACACCTCGAGGTTTTGAAAGAACCTCTAAAGAAACGACTATACTTTAAAAACTATTTAGAAACTTTCTTGAAAAACGGTTTAGAGAAACTATTTCTTAAAACTGTTAAGACAAAATCATTTAGGAACAACTAGCACTGTTTAGAAGAACCGTTTAGTAAAACTATTTAAAAAAAGCCGGAGAACTAAAGAAACACCTTTTTAACATAAAGAATTTAGGAAAAATTTGATCACAATCGTAGACACTTGACACATTGAGGAGCGGAGTTTAAAGTAGACCAATCAGACGAATGTCGATGAGAGTCACTGAGAGCTTTCACGCGCGTTAAATGCATCGTGTAGAGTGCTGCTCCATGCGGGAGAATCCCGCGAGAACCTTACGAGGCAACTCTTGGCAAGTGAGTCACGCGTGGCTCGGCGTGCGCGTCTGACGAGGATCCTTTTGCCGCTACCCCTCCCTTCCCTCCTCCTTCCTCCCGTGACCCCTTGTTTGTGTGTGTGTAGTGTGTGTGTGGTGCCTAGCCGTTACGCCAATCCCCACAATCCTCACTCTCTTTCTCTCCCCCCCACTCCTCTGCCCACCATCAATTCGCCAAGAGAAGAAGAGAATCCCCAGTTCTCTCTCTCTCTCTCTCTCTTTCTCCCCACTCCAAAAAAAAACATCGTCACGAATCCACTTCTACGATCTACGGTGCATTGCCGGTGAACGGGTGATTGGGTCACGCACCCCGTGCGTCTACGTGTCCTAGGACGTTCACGGCCGCATACACGGAATCCCCATTGTCTTCGCTACCTCCCCTCCCCCCTTCTCTCTCTCACGCCCTCCATCCCCCCCACTCTCCGAGAACGTCTCATTCCTTTACACCCCCACGCAGTTACCATTACATATAAAGAGCAAGGTGTTGGATGTTTTTCGCTTTTTTTTTCTTGCACACAATTCTTTTTATTTTCTTTTAGCGCGAATTTTTTTTTTTTATATAGAAGGGGAAATTTGAGGGCACGTGTATATAAATTTGTGTGACGTAAAACTTGGACGATATACGCGATTCTGTTTTCGTAATGCAGAATATACTACTACTGCTTTAGCCGCGTTTTGTTGAAATTTTATGATGAGGAAAAGCAATTCTTGTAAAGAATTGTGGTTATGTTTCAATGTAAAGAAAGAAAGAGTGAGGGAAAGAATAAAAGGGAGGGGGAATATGATTGGGCGGTATTCATGAAAATTTTAAATTATATCAGTGACGTAATTGGACGCAGTGATTTGAATTCTTTTATAGTTAGCGAAGTCGAAAGAGTTGGGCGAGGCTTAGTATTGAATCATTTTCAGCGGATCTTAAGTTGTTAGGTATAGTTAATGAGACATAAACTTTGAAATACTTTTTAGAGAACCTAGTTTACTTTTGGCGAAAACTAATACTTAAGATAGGGCAAAATTCGCTCAAAGTTACTCAAAACTTAGGTCCAGAGTTACTTTGAGGAATAGTTGGGTATTACAACCTTTGGGTTCTGAGGCACTTTGTTCAATTAGTTTACAATTAGTGAGGTTTGAGCCTTGAGTCCCTTGGCGAAACCTTGGCATTTAGTTAGAAGTGAGTCTTGCATCACTTTGAGCGAAAGCTGAAACTATTCAAAAATTCTAAATTTAAACATTTAATAGGGTTTAAGCCTTAAGTAGCTTTTAAGGAACCTAGAACCTAGTGAGACTTCAACTGTATTATTTATACTTTTAGAAAACTATGAGTTTTCAGTCACTGAGTCGTTAGTGATGTTTGACTTTGAGTAAACTCTAAAGGAACGTAGAACCATTCGTGAGATTTCAGCTTCAATAGTGTTTGAGCTGTGATTCACTTTGGATATACTTTAAATCTTCAGTAGGTCCTTGGGTTTCTTCATGAGAATCTACAGATATTAGTGAGGCGTGAACTGCGAATTAAATTGAGCAAACCCTGAATTTAGCAAACTTTATTAAGTTAACTTAGAACCTTCAGCATCAGGGTCTCAGATTTTGAATCACTATCATGGATACTACAGATTTTAGGGAAGCTTAAGTTGGGATTCACTTTGAGCAAACCTTTAAATTTTTTTGGGCTTCGGATTTTGAGTTCCTTTAAAGGAACATAAAGCATTATTCTTATAGGATTTGAGTCGCGATTCACTTTGAAGTTTTGAACAAACCTTGAATCTTTAGTAGGACCTTGGATTTTAAGTCATTTTAAGGTGACAAGAATCAATCTAGTGGGGCTTGAAATGTCAAACACTTTGAGCAAACCTTAAATCTTTGGTACAATCAGAATTCTGAGTAGCTGTGAAGGAATTAAGTTTACATTTTTATTGGAATCTATAGAGTTTTGAGTCGCACTTTAAAGGAACTTAGAGCCTCTAGTAAAATTTTGGCTGCGATTTGGATTTGGATCTTAGATTTTTAGACGCTTCGAAGGAATCTAGTGTGAATGTTGTCGGAAAACGAAAAGGTTCCCTTTTCGACCCATTTCTTCGTTTTCCGACAGCATTGGCACTGCGGTATTTAAAACATTAATCAAACTTGAATTAAAACTTACAAAAAAAAATTCAAGACTCTTGAAAAGACGTGAAATGTTTCACATATACCCAATATATACTTGTGTCAAAGTATTTCACTTATTTATGCATTTAAAATTCATTACACCTCACTTTTCTGAACAAAAGAGGAACGAGACTGTATAATGTATTTTAAATTACTGCGGCTTTCCTACATATATGATGATAAATATATTTCAATATTTTTAACATATTACATAGAAAGCTGAATATAAAAATCCCCTTTGCGCGAACTATAATAAATAAACTAAAATCATCAATTCTTTTTTTTTCCTCTAATATTTTAAAAGAATTAACTTTAATAGCACAACTTTTCAAGACACGATAAAATGAATATTTCCGCGTGGATTCTTCTACTTAATGGGAGTCGTCATAATGAGCTTTAAGAAGAGTCAGTCTCTCTCTTTCTCTTTTCTTGAAGGCTTGGTAAAACTTTACACTTTATGCTTTCGCGAATCCATTTCAATAATTGTTTTTTGAGATTTTCTCAAGTGTTATATACTTCAATGGAAAAGTTTTCCGAGATTTTTTCTTTTTATTTTTTTTTCGTTTTGTTTGTACCAACGGACATGAAAAATCTCGTCCATTAAAATGCAGAAGCTGCGCGTACACCATCAGATTTATTCGTTCATATACATGTATATAGGTATAATACAAACATTTCATTGCTTTTGACAAAGATAGCTTTGTTTTCGTCAAAAAATACGTCATATTTGTGAATTCGATCCTACGTGCATACGTATACAATATATGTATATGAACTTATAGTTCGTGATTTGAAACTCATGTATAGGCATGTAAGTGAATATGCAAATATTTTGGTTGACGTCGAAACACTCTTGATCATCAAAAGAAAAGGAAAAAAATGGAATTCTATTGCATGTTTTTCGTCATAGTATCGTGTAGCATATCTTTATTTTAATATATATCTGTATGTGAACGCTAAAAAAAGGATGTTTTTGAAAAAATTATATGTAAAAATATTGTATTATTATAAAGAAAAAAAAGGTAAAGTAAAAAAATATGAAAATAGTAAGAAAAGGTTTAAAAATTCTAATGAATGAAAAGCAAGTATAAAGTGTCGGAGAGAAGCTTTTTTTCATTGTACGTTTAGAGCGCGCGATGCATTAGTTTTTTTTTCTAAAAGAAGATTCAAATAGGCATTAAAGTAGGTTGGAGACGTAACGGTGTAACTCGTTGGTAAACTTTAATAGTCTCTGGGTGAACTTAATTATCTATCTGAGCATATATATGTATATAAAAGACATTTTAGCGAGAAGAATTAATTCTGAGCAGATGTATTGATTATAATTTCTAAAAAAAAACAAAAAATCTATATTTTTCTCAAGTTTAAAATATTCATAATTTTCTGATTTAATTATACAGTATGCGGTCTTTTTTGTATCGAAAGCTATTTTTTACTATGTGCTTAAATAGTATTTTAAAAATATTAATTATTACTGACAATGTGAAAGAGAAATTTCTCATGTGCATTATCAAAAGTGTTTAATAATTCACAGAAAATCCGCGTATATTCTACTATAGAGTTGGAATATTTATTGAATTAATTTTTAAGTATCTATCAAAAGATTTTTTCATTTTTATTAATAATTAATATCAAGTGGAGTAATTGGAAATTTTGTTTCTCTAATAGAACAAGAATGAAAAACTCGAACAAGAACAAAAAGCAGAACAAAAAAATAGGAATAAAAATCTGAATAAGAATAAGAAGAACAAAAATATGAACAATAATAAAAATAGAATAAGAACAGGAACCAAAAACAGAACAAGAATAGCAACAAAAACAAAAAATGGAACAAGAACATGAATAAGAACAAGAAAAAACAAAAAATATGAAAAGAAGAGTAAAATATTCAGTTGATCGTATCATTAAAAAATTGCCATTGTTCTTTTCAGTCATTTTGCAGTCTAATGCAGATTTCAAAGCAAAAGTGTCAAATCACGAGTTTTCCCAACGAATGGAGAACTGAAAAAGCTCGGAAATAGAAAAGTACGAAAATTTACATTTACGCCTGAAGCAATTTCGAGGAATTCCCGACAAATCGAGGGGGAAAGAGAGAGAGAGAGAGAGAGAGATTCCTGTGATCTCACCAAGCATACTACCACAATATTGCGACAGTTTTCAGCTTTTATATAAGGTGCTCAGTAAAAGAACTTGATATCACTGATGAAACTTTTGGATTATTGATGTTAACAATCAGTTTTGACAATTTTTGTTCAAACTGGAAAAATATTTTTGAACGTTCTTGTGAGTTTTAGCTATTAGGTTCAAATTTTCCCATTCCGAAAGTAAAAAAAGTTGATTTTACTCCTTTTTCCGTATACCTAAAAAAATCCTACTATGTAGCTCTACAAAGATAGATATCTAACCGTATCATCTTTATTTCTTCCAGCTTGAAAAGTACATTCTCCATACTATGAGAAACAGTACCTGATTCTAAATGTTAAACCAATCTAATTGAAGACATTTAAAACCTATACATTCTCCTATACGTACATATCTTGTCTATAAACATCTGTTATTTGAAACAGATATTTTTTTCTGCAAAATTCACCATTAATCATTTACAATTACTGCATTCAACAATATTGCACACACTGCATACATTTTATAAAATGTATTAAATGAACAAAATGCATAAATTGTATAAATTGCATTCAATTAAAATGCGATACTTACATTCATTCTTTCTAAAATTTTCCCAAAAAAAACTTCTCTCATTGTCAGTTTCTGAAATTTATAGACTTCAAAGAGAAAAGTTTTTGTTTATATAGAGAAGTTTTTTTTGCTAAAGGGAGAAGTTTTTAATATGTGTACGAAATGTGCGTACACGATAGAGGAGAGTTGGTGAAAAAAGTTGTCAATGTTTTGAAATCTAAAGTGCTAAATTTAGATATTTATGTATTCGTGTATGTAAAAATGCCTGAGGAGAAAAAAGACAAGCAAAAACTCTTGATAACAAAAAAAAAAAGTCTTGCCTTACGGGCGCGCAGTTATATCAAAAGTTCACTGTATCCTCTCAAGTCCTCGAAGCACGTTTACTTATCGACAGATTACTGTATTGCATTATATCTCAAAATAGAAGCAGTAGTAATCTTATCGGAAAAAGTATAATGTCTTCGAAACAGTATAATTAATGTACAGAAGCAACTAACATATTGTACGCATTATCATTATCGCTTTTTCCACTTTCTATTTTTTTAACACTTCACGTTTTAACAGAAAAGGAATATACTATTATTCCTAATAATCTTAATAAACTTAATTTTAATCTCAATAAACTTTATTTTAATCTCAATAATCTTAATCTTCATTTCAATTTTAATAATCTTAATCCTTATCTTAATTTTTATCTTGATGATTCTATTATTCTTAATTATTATATTATGACTGTGGAGTATTGCGATAAAACAGACCAAAATTATCTGGATTTTACCAGCTGGGCATTCCCTTCAAATGATTCAAAAGAATTCCAAAAATTACTATTCCGAATGGAATTTTAACAAAAGCCTGACCTTTCCTAATAGGTTTTGAGTTTTCCTTTTGGTCAAGGTCCTAATGGTTAATTTCAAATACACACCGAAGCGGCGATTTCGACTATAAGCACAAAATTTACTTTTGTTTCTGTTATACTGAATCTGTTTCGCTAATTCTGATATAGAGAGCAATCAATCAATAACAGATTTTGACTGGACAAATTTAGTTTCGTTTCTATTTCTGAATCTATAACTAAAAAAAGGCAAAGCACTTGCATCTGCAATCCACTCATTTTGCAACTTAAAACAAAAATTTGTTAGCATTAGTTTCCCAATCAGAAATTAAGCTAATATTTGGACCACCAGTTGTTTTAGCAAGTAGTCTAAACCAAAATTAGGTCTAATTTTGGTTTGGACTACTTGCTAAAATTACATTTTACAGTGATATTCTACTTGAATAATTTCCCAGTAGAATAAAAATCATGAATTCAGCCGAATCATGATCAGTAATAAGAAATGAGTTATGAATAAAATTAATGAACAAGTAAGTTCGAAGTAAAGACTCAATATTGTTGAACAGCAGCAACATTGTAGTCTCTCTCGGCTTTGAAAGCAAAAAAAAAAAGTAACCACGTGGAATGAGAGAAAGAGAAGTCGACTTCCACATATACAGCAATAGTGCGAAGAGATCAGACTTAAAGAAAAAGGAGAAGGAAATCTTTGGTTCACCTGTCGTCATGGCAACGCCGCTCACTTGTTACTCCATCGGTTCTGCAAAGCCCTCGGTCCACTCGCAGCCTCCACAAGAATACGAGCACGAGTCACGACAATCCATCGCACCAAACATCTAACCACGCGGCTGGGGACGCCTTCTTCTCCCTCGTCTCTTTCTTCCCTTCAAAACAGCAAGAGAGAGAAAGGTCGAGAAGTCAACAGCAGGAATCGCCCTTGTCTGCCTTTTTACTTCCACCTTGCATTTCCATTCCTTTAAACACCTCCTCCTGCTCTCATTTCTCCCCCCAAAATAATACAGATCTTCATCTGCTAGAAATCATTCCAAAAAGGTTCCAAATGATCAGAAATGGTTCGTAATGATCAATTTCCACAATTAGCCCCAAGATTCCTAGAGGTCCCCAAAGAGAACCTCTTCTACCCTCCTCTGGATGATTAGTATTCGATTACAGAACACATCTGACAATCACTATTGTTTTAATTTTCTAGAATTTTAAGAAACTGTTGTTCCGTTTCTCAAATTTTGTTGCACTGGGGGAATTTCTTCATCTTCGGTGTTGTGTGGATGTTCGAACTCTTTGTGGAACTTGATATCGAAGTGACTCTCTTCGCTCGTTATCCACTTACGAGCGCGTCAATCTGTTTGCCATGCAAATCCCGTCCAACCGGTGCTGACGTAGTCACAGCAGCAACACAAACACCAACAACAATAATATCTCTCCCTACTAACACACTTAATACGTTAGTCATTGCCCGCGGGCGCGCACATAGAAAATATCGGAAGCCTCTCACAAAAACCAATTATCATTCAATCCCACACATTTTCAAACAACCGGGAAAATATTACTCTTTTACATCACAATATCACCGGTGGTTTCAATAGAACAAGAAAAAACTAGTACACCACTTATACACTTAATAACAAAAAAAAGAATGTACACGTGCTTCTTGATGATCTAATCCAAAAAAAAGTTGATGAGAATTTTGTCTCAATTTCCTTGGAATTTTCCTCCAAAAAAAAGAACGGCCGGGAATTGAATTCCGCACTCGATTATCCTGGTGGAAAATTGATCGATGGATCAAAATGAGGAAGGAGGATGGAAAAAAAATAAAAAGTCTAAAACTGTTTTTCTCTCTCAACAAGTGCTTCTGCGCACGAGAGTTCACAGCACGCGCACACCGCAGTTTAATCCTCACCGCGTTGTTGTTGTTGCGTAACTGGCCGTTGCTGCTGCTGCTGACAGAGGCTAGGGTGAGAGAGAGGAGAAGAAAAAGAGAGAGAGAGCTGGAGGCCGTGGATCGCGGGACGACGGGTGCCGTGGGTGAGCCTGTGGGCGACGAGCGGTGCGCCGTCTGGCGTGGCTGGCGACAGTCTGCTGCGTTCCAAGAACCACGAGGCGATTCCGTGTATCGAGCGCACACTGTTCGCCACTGAAGGGGAAGGTTGCCCAAGGGGAGAGAGGGGCTCGAGGCCTGGCGAGTGAGTTAAACAATGAGGGAAGGAGAGAGAGAGAGAGAGAGAGAAAGAGATGAGAGCAAAGAGGATGCAAGAGGAATTCAGAGGAAGAGTTCGGTTCAGCACTTGTGAGAAAGAGAGCGAAAGACAACGCAACTGGATTCACCACAGAGTTGGAGGGGAAGAGGGATTGTGGCAGAAGATAGAATAGAAGAGGTGGGGGGTGATCTGTCTTTGCAGCACAACTCGCAGGAAAGGACTCTCAATATCCCTCTTTCTCAGAAACAAATATTCAGAGATTCCTTCCCAGTAAGGACTCGGAATGGATCGAGGGAGGGAGAAATAGAGAAAATTTCTCTCTTTTTTGTTGCTTTTCTTGTTCTCTTAACTGATTCAACTGATGTCCAATCCTATAAACGTGGGAAGTTGCAGTTTCCATTGGGTCGAAAGTCGCTTGGCGTTCATGCGATTTTTGACCTTTTGGCGAATGCGACTTACTGGGTTTTCACTCTGATCAGAACAATTGTGGAGAAATTATGGAGAATCTCTATTCTTCATAAAAGAAGCACAGAGAATAAATAGAGAAGATAGAGATGAAAATAGAGAGGTTCGAGAGAAATAGAGAAGATAGAGTGGATAAAGAGAAAGAGGTGGAGAAGATAGAGCTGAAGAGAGAAATAGAGGAAGAGAAAAGAAGGAAGTGTAAAAGACAAGAGGGAGAATAGAATAGAGGAAGATGACAATAGAAGTGAACAGATTTACTCCTGTAGGTGTTGAAGAACCTAACAAAGCCTGATGCGGGTTCGTAAACTGAAGGGCGAACCGTAATTAAGAGACGAAGAGAAGCAAATGTTCTCATAAACAGATTTGCCAGAAGAGTACTTACCCCGACTCACCATTCGAGAATCATTAATTCCAAACTGAAACAAGTTTCCATTCTAACCCCAATAATTTTGATTCTATTTTGATCCTAGATCCTTTATTTCTCCTACCACTAATTCTAAATATTTAGAATCATCTTCTCTCTATTCCCTCTATCCCTTCGCATCTTTAAAGAAGAGAAATGATAGAATGAAGAGTATATAGAAAGAAGAGAGTGGAGAAAAAGTAGAGAAAGAGAACAGGAGGATCCCTCTCTTCCCATTGAGTTTGAAGATGATTTACTGAAGAAGTAAAACTGATAAGAAGGTAGCAAAGCAGAGGTTAGTCTATTTCAAAAAGCAACGTCTACACATGATCTAGATTTTTGTCCATCTTCCTTGAAAGTGGATTATCCGAAATGAAATCAAAAGGTTGCGATGACGATCAGATAAATTCGAATTCGGATACTAATGCTCGTTCTGGTATCATTTCAAGCCAGGTAGAATTGGCATCGAAATCAGAGACTTCAGACTTGAAATGCTCTGCTACTATATACGGTTCACTAATTCTCAACCAATATTGGCCAAGCCTCGGCTAAGCCTAATCAGGCTTAAACCCATTGTCACTTCTCACCTGGATTGCCATACAAAGCTTACTGCGTAGGATGACCACCCTAGGTTTCCCATCGAGATCGCATTCGATTTTCAAAATAGTTTTTGACAAAAATTGTTCAATCAAACTTCTCCGAACTAGTTTCTTGTATAACAGATGCTGTTGCGGTGTCATATTCTTTATTGACGTGCTGTCAATAATCATTTAGGTCCACTGAAATAAGTATAAGTTTTTGTGAACTGTATTTTCAATCAGCTCTCACATCTAAATTTATGGGGCAGCATCTTGATTTTGTGCAATAACATCTAATTTGTGGAATAACAACTAAATTGTATGGAGTAACAACTAGATTACATGGAGCAACATTTAGTTTGTGTGGAGTAGCATCTATAAAGATATGGAGCAACTAGACTTTATGGAGTAAAAACTAAATTGTATAAATAGTAACAACTAGATTGCATGGAGCAAAACTTGTATGGAGTAAAGTCTGGATTATACACTGTAGCACATCAAACAAAATTTTCCTAACATTTTGTTTAGCATCCAGCAGCATAATAACAATACCGTGCAGAATATTCTGTCTACCAGGAATTTTTATTTTCTAACTTCCGAATAAGTAAATTAGCCAAACTAGAAATCAAAAAACCATGTTGCAGTATTAATTATCTCCCATATTAAAACAACTCCCATCAAAACTTTCATAAATTTTACATAAACTTACGGATTTTCAGCAATACGAATGTTTACTTTGCTCCAAGTATACAAAGTATTTCACTGCACCTATATACAAAGCATTTCAACCCAAATGCAAAAGCACTATAATCTACAATTGCTTTGTAATCTAATCTACAAGTGCTTTCTGCATCCTTTTGAAAACATAATACCCAACAATTCAGTAACAGCTCAAAAAAAGAATTGTTAATAATAAATTTATATATACTCTTATATCAGTCAAGAACATCCTCCTTCAGGTGTGTATTTACTCGGTTGTTTGAAACACTAATGAATATCATTAATGTTTAATTATAGTCCACTGAAGACTGTAATTAATGGGAGTGTGTTCCGTGACAATGTAGTCAATTTGATTTTAATCTATTTGACAAATTCTAAATTCACTGAAAGTAAAAGTAAATTTTTTTTCTTTTAAATATATATAAAGAGATGTACAAGTCTTAATTCTTTGTTTTTTTTTTTGTTTTTAATGTTCCAAGTCTAAAAGTCGTTATACGAATATATCTGTCAAAGATCAAGGCATTTTGTATTTAAAGAAGTGTAATGACCTGCGTTTAAATTGAATTTCAATTTAAGATTACGGGCAAAGAAAAGTTTCTGCTCGACGGAATAAATAGTTTGTTAAAATTATGCTGATACTGCTAAAAAAATTGCTACTACTGTTACTAATGATAATCATAAAAATAAATATTA
Organism: Leptopilina heterotoma; assembly: GCF_015476425.1. Taxonomy (NCBI): domain Eukaryota; kingdom Metazoa; phylum Arthropoda; class Insecta; order Hymenoptera; family Figitidae; genus Leptopilina; species Leptopilina heterotoma. Next base: position 800,708 of record NW_025111110.1, read on the forward strand.
ATTTTAATATTGTTTCTGTTATTATTAGAGTTATTGTAACAAAATACAAAGAAGAAATTAAATTCTACAAGCAAAAAAAAAAAGAAAATAAACGTGTATTGGCGAAATATTGGTAGGAGATTCTGACAAGTAGACGAACTTTCAGTTTGTTAGTTTTCGTTTCACGTGTTTGCGAACCCCGGAAGAAACGGCCTTCAGGGAATTGACCTCTCCAGCTGTCGATTGGAAAGACTTCATGACTGGAAAAGACCGTGTGTCCCAGAGAGCAAAGTAAAATACGAGTCTCATGGATCTCCCAACTCCTCAGACCAATGTCCAACTATATTTGGCCCGATAGAATGCATCGTTGGGTTCTTCGAAAAGATTTTAACTCTAACACGCTTCATGAGGAAATTCTGCTTACATTCAACTAACTTAAAAACCAAGAATTTCTTTCATTTTCCTTCTATTCAAAAAGTTGAAATTCCTCATTATTCACGGTATAATTTTTTTTTTTGCTTTCTCTAAGAATTTTTAAATTCCTGATATCATATCTCTCACCCCATTTTTTAAAGAAACGCTAAAAGAAATTGTGATTTGTTTCTATTAGAAACTTTCTAAGTTAGAAAAATGTTTATTTACAAATATAAAATCTTTCAAATAAATTGTAGATACATTGGCTACAATTGAAAAATTAAAATTCCCTTTCTTACCTATAACATTACATGAAAAAATTACTGTGATTCCTGCTAGTTTCTACATCTACAGCAGAAAAATATTTAACGGAATATTCCCCTCGTTTTATTGCAATAAGAATGAGAAGAGAAGACTTAATGATTTCTGAGGAAATTCGGTAAAATCTACACGCCCTTTTGTACACTGAATAACAATTGAATACAGTTTCCGAACAAATGAAACAAGAGTCATAAATTTAGAAATAAAAGAAGTTGAATAAACCCTCAAAAATATATTATATTGTAATAATATTTTGCGGGTGTAACTCAGCTATTATATCGTATCCCTTAAGACAAAATTTTCATTCATTATCGTGTAATAAAAATATTTACCTGCGACTGAAATATTAAATTTATTTTTGTGACCCAAAAATGCAACAAAATAAAGAGAGTTGGTTTCGGTTTCTTAGAAAAAAATAAATTACCTTCAAGTCTTTTGTGAACATTATGCAATCGGGTGCCAAGTGGAAATTGCAGTAATAATTTTCTCCTTGCTGCATAAAGTGCATCATTTCTCTGAATTAGTTGTGATGAGAAGGTGTTCGTTTTTGGTTGAGAATTGAAAGATTTTGTAGAAATAAAAAATTTTGCATTCAATTCTCGATTTGGAAATTGTTTGTATTGGAATTGGGGAGAATAATAATTACGATGCACAACACTATTGTTTTGACGCGAACAACAATTGGGAGTGAAATATTTTTGTACACATCGCCAACACACTTGACCGTTTCTTGAAACGGGTGCTTTACAAAATGTACAGTAATTTAGAGCAAACATTTTTTTTCTTCTCCTGAAGAAGTGCTTCCATGGAAAAATTTAATGATCCTGTTCCAAAGAATTAAGATTGTTTACGACAAACTTGGCTGGGAGTTTCCTTTCAATCAGAGGGAATACAAATATGAGGATATTTCGGGCAGCTCGTCCGAAATAATGATGACACAATTTCACAAAGTTTCTTTCTTCTGCCAAAAAGTATGAGATGAGAATTTCTTTTTGTTTTTCTATTTTTTATTCTACGCAGAAAAAAATGTGGAGTTACTTTTTACTATTTTTGAAGTAAATGCGGAGATTCTTCGTATTTTTGCTTTGCAAGTTTTACTATTTGTGAAGTAAAACCGAAATTTTTTAAAAGTTCTTTGAAATTTCAGTGTTTCACTAAAAAAAAATTGAATTTTACTACTATTATTTTCAATATCTACTATTTTCATACAATTTCGCAAAAGAATTCAATTATTTAAAAAAAATTGATAAAATTCAAATATTTTCATAAATAATCAAATTTCTACAGGAATTCCATTAATTTAGAATAGCATTTTCAAAAAAATTTTTAATAAAATTCTAAGCAAGAATTCAATTATTTTCATAAATAATGAAACTCATCGAAGAATTTCAATTCCTATTATTAATACTATTTTAAATTAAATAATCGTAAAATTCAATTATTTTCACAAATAAAGTTTTCCACAAGAATTCAATTATTTAAAATAAAATTTTCATAATATTATTTATTATATTTCGAAAAAATTAATTATTTAAAACGATGTTTATAAAATTCTTATGAAGAATTCAATTATATTTTCAAAAATAACAGAATTTTTAACAGAAATTAAATTATTTTAAAATATTTTATTAAAATTTTTCGCAAAAATTCAATTATTTTCATAAATAAAAAAATTTTTTGCAAAAATTCAATTATTTTTGAAAATTTTAATAAAATTCTTTGCAACAATTTAATTATTTATATAAATAACAAAATTCATTGCAGGATTTTAATTATTTTTAAAACAATTTTACAGGAATTTCTCAAAAAAAATATCTTTAACAATTTAATTTCGATTCCTCGAAAGAATCAATTATTTAAAAAAAATGTTTTTTTTAAATTTTTTGAAAGAAATCAATTATTTAAAAAAATATTAGAATTTTTCACAAGAATATAATTATTTTCAAAGATTTTAAAAAAATTGTTCGAAAGAAATCAATTAGTTTAAATACAATTTTAATTAAATTTTTTTGAAATAATTCAATTATTCTTTTAGATTTTAATAAAATTCTTCCTAAGAATTCAATTATTTGCATAAATAATTCTTCCCAAGAATTCAATTATTTACATAAATAATTCTTCGAAAGAATTCAATTTTTTACTTAAATAATTCTTCGACAAAATTCAATTATTTTCAGAAATTTTTAATAAAATTCATTGCAAAATTCAATTATTTTCATAAATAATAGTATTCATCAAAAGAATTCAATTATTTACAAAATAATTGGAAAATAAAATAATAATAAAATTCAATTATTTTCAAAACTTTTAATAAAATTCATGGCAAAATTTCAACTATTTTGCAAAATTTTTTTTAATTCAATGATTTTCAATATTCTACGAATTTAATAAAATTTCTCAAAAGGATTTAATTATTAAACAAAAATTTTGATAATGTTCCAGAAAAATATTCAATTATTTTCCAAAAAAATAATAATTTCAAAGAAATTCAATTATTTAAACTAGAATTAGAATAAATTTTTTTCGAAAAAAACCAATTGTTTAAATTTTTTTTAGAAAATTCTTCGCAATAATTCAATTATTTTCATAAATAATAAAACTCATTGCAGAATTTCAATTATTTTTAATACAATTTTAATCGAATTCTTTAGAAAATGTAATTATTCTTCAAAATTTTATTAAAATTCGTCGAAAGAATTCAATTATTTAAAAATTTGTTAATAAAATTATGTATAAGAATTCAATTTTAAAAAACATTCAATTATTCAATAAATAATTTACTTTTGTATTTAAATAATTGAATTTTCGTAGAATTTTCTAATAAAAAGTGATTTAAAAATTAATTTCAGTTAAAGTTTTAGATAATAAGTGAATTTTGAAAAATTTACTAATAATTGCAATTTTTAGAAATAATTTAATTTTGTAAAGGTTTTAAATTAAAGTCTTTGAAAATCAGAATTTTTCCTTACTTTTAATTAAGAATTCTTTGGAACTAATTTTCTTCTAAAAGCTTAATCGAAATTTTTTAAAATTATGTCAAGTTTTTATTTTCTAATGTTTATTTAATTGAAGAATTTCCGAATAGTCGAAATTTCACGTAAAATTGAATTGTAAAGAAATGGATTTGATAATTCTCAAGAAGAACTTTTTCAAAAATTATTATTAAAAATAATTGAGAATTTTATTCAAAAATTGTAGAAAATAATAATTGAATTAAATAATTTTACATTTAAAGAAATTTGTAAATAAATGAGCTCCCGCGGGCAATAACTCGATCTGCGCTTGAACTGAAAAATCCAAGCCAGTCAAGCCGTCAAAAAATGAAAAAAAATAAAAGTCGGAATTTTTAATTTTAAAACATACTACCGTATAGAGCATAAAAATGCGCAACTTTTTTGTCTTTGAAATTTTTTTGTAGGACTTTTATTTTTAATAATAATGGAAAAAACTGAATTTTTTTTATTCTTCAATTTCAATGAATTTCAAAACATAAATCGACTTTTCTCAAACAAATCTGCATGAAATTAATTAAAAATTGATATACTTACGTATCAGGGTCTACTGAAGACGATAAAATGATTAAAACATTTTAAAAAATTAATTGTAAAATTATTTGTTAATGTAAATAAAGACCTGTCGGTAAATACGTTTTCTCAACTTTGAAGAGAAAAAGTATGCGGTGAACTTTCGAGTTGACAAAACTTCCAGTGAGACATTTGTTTATTAACATGTCAAGAAGTTTTTTGGAAATTTTTATTTAAATCGAATGAAAAATAAACAAGATACATAATGTTTAAAAAAATATGCGTCGCGCGGCGTTTTGACATTTTGACGCGAAAGCTTTACGATAGGAGGAAATTATTGGTAACTATTGCTATTTTCTGTTGATTTATTTAAAAAATAATTTTATGCATGTATTGTATTTAAAATAAAACCAATTCTATACATTTATATATGATAGGCAGCTTTTTACGTTTTTTGAATCTTATTTCCAACTTTTAACTCAATCCAAGGTTAAGATTGTTTTGATGCACTATATACTGTGCATTAATTTAAACATAGCAGGTCCTTGTATTTTTTTGAAGAAAATACAGTTTACTTTATTCCTGTCGTTAAGTTTTTTTAATAATCCATGTGTTTTAAAATTGAAAATTAATTGTAAATTAATAAAAAAAATTTAAATAATGTCAGAAGTAGAGTGTGTGCAAGGTGCTCCAAGAAAACGACCAAAAAAGTAAAACAATCAGATTAAGAATACACTGAGAAAGCAATTTATTTAATTCAATCAAATTTCTTTTAAATCAAACTTAAAATATTTTTGCTTTACAGTCAAATAAATGTAAGTTTAATTCAAACATATTTTTTGGTTCATTTATAAAAATAATATATTTAATTTATGGTTGATTTTAAATTATTTATAATCAACTTTTAAGTTTAAATCAAACATAAAATTTTTAAACGTAGGTATTTTTTGTTTAAACCAAAACAAAAAATATATTTGAATTAAAATTAAACATAATTATTCAAACAAATATTATTTTTGAATCAAAGCAGTAGATATTTTCTATATATTAGGATTAAGCTTACAAACTAATTTAAATTAAACAAAATCAATTAAAATTATTTTTTTACTTGAATCGAGTATGTTTTCTCTGTGTAACACTTTTATTTATTATTTAATGTTTTAATCTGGTTTGAAAAACCAAACAGTATTAACAAATTTTTAAGAACAAAAGAATTTAAGTTATGTATATATTTTAAAAAGTCAGATATATTAATAATAAAATTATTTTTTAAATAAATCAACAGAAAATAGCAATAGTTACCAATAATTTCCTCCTATCGTAAAGCTTTTGCGTCAAAATGTCAAAACGCCGCGCGACGCATATTTTTTTAAACATTATGTATCTTGTTTATTTTTCATTCGATTTAAATAAAAATTTCCAAAAAACTTCTTGACATGTTAATAAACAAATGTCTCACTGGAAGTTTTGTCAACTCGAAAGTTCACCGCATACTTTTTCTCTTCAAAGTTGAGAAAACGTATTTACCGACAGGTCTTTATTTACATTAACAAATAATTTTACAATTAATTTTTTAAAATGTTTTAATCATTTTATCGTCTTCAGTAGACCCTGATACGTAAGTATATCAATTTTTAATTAATTTCATGCAGATTTGTTTGAGAAAAGTCGATTTATGTTTTGAAATTCATTGAAATTGAAGAATAAAAAAAATTCAGTTTTTTCCATTATTATTAAAAATAAAAGTCCTACAAAAAAATTTCAAAGACAAAAAAGTTGCGCATTTTTATGCTCTATACGGTAGTATGTTTTAAAATTAAAAATTCCGACTTTTATTTTTTTTCATTTTTTGACGGCTTGACTGGCTTGGATTTTTCAGTTCAAGCGCAGATCGAGTTATTGCCCGCGGGAGCTCAAATGTAATAGAAGATTTTTGTGAGTATCTAATAACTTTTAGATTGAATTAAAACATTTTTTAGGATCAGAGGAAAAGTTAAAACTTTGTCTGGAAATCAGGGGAAAGTTAGGAAAAAGCAAAATTAAATTTTTGTAGCAACTCTGATTTTGCTTTACAACTTTTACTATTTTTTGAAGAAATTTTGCTCTTTTCGAAATTTTTTTTGTGTTTTTAAAAAATTAGTAAAATGTACTTACATAGTAAACGAAGAGGTTTCAAAAATCATTGCAGTTTAAATTAACACCAAAAAATATTTTTAATCTTTTGATTGTTTTAAATAAAATTTCGAATTAACTTTCTCTGAAAAAATCAAGTGTTAAAATTAAAACGATATCGTTTGTTAATCATTTTGTGAAAATAATCCTCTGTTTGCTTATTTTAATCCTTGCTGTGGATATTAGAGCATTGCAGGTTATTTTAATCCATTTTGGTGTTAAAATATTCTTACAATTTTCTGTGCTTTGAATGTAAGAAAATTTATTCTCCAAATAATTAAAGTTGTGCAAAACAGAAATACGAAAAAATTCCTGACAGTTGAAAATATTTTTCTTTATAAATTTTAAAAGTAACTCCATATTTTTTCGAGTATAGTAATTTTTTGATTGTTAATTCCAAGTAAAAATAGAAAAACAAAAAAAATTCTAATCACTAAAATTCACTGGGAGAATAAAATTATGTACCACATCTTCGAGTGGAAGAGAGTATTAGAGAAGACTATCCAAGCACCATTTGTTTCGAAGCAACGACCTTTGCACACTGATACAATCAATTTTCAAACTATTCAATAAATCAATGAATTCTAAACACCTTGATTGTCAACTATTAGCATCAATTTCAAGGTGAAAGCTAAGAATCCTCACGCACAATATTCTCTATTAAACTATGAACAATTATATTCGAATAGAAGTTCAATAAATATAACGCAATCTGTCGACGATTTCTTTATAGTCTCTTCAAATTTAATTTTTACCCAGATTACATTTTTTAAATTAGAAATTAATTCTAGTTTATTCAATTTGTGTTTCATAGCTAATGCAACATATGTGTACATTTTATGAAATTTCATAAAAAAAATTATAATTCAAATTATGATGAAGAGCCTATATGTATAAATAATTATTTTCAATAAATGTCAGTGAATTTCTTGTACAGATATTAACATAAATATATAGTGAAGAAATTTCGAAAATTTCTTCTTAAAAATGATTCGATAAAGTATGTTTTTCGAAGTAAATGAATAAAATTGCACAAGCAGAGAATCTTTGGGGCAATATAAATACGAAATGCTTCTTTGGTCAGAGATTCTTGAGGAATCGATAGTTTCGCTGGTTAAGTAACTTGTTGCGTTTGGGAGCACTTCTAGATACGCTTGAATGTCCTCGTGATATAAAGAGTATAGAGACGAGTGTTGTTATATACTTTGTTGCACGTACCACACATATTGTACAGTACAACATATACAATATGCTCTCGCGTGGGTGTTAATAATAATTATTGAAAAAGTACCACGATTACGAACATAGTTAATAATTTCTGTCAAAAAAAAAAATAAATAAAGCTTTCATTTTCAGAATTATATTTTCTCTATCTAGATTCAAAATATTGTTCAAAAAACTCGAAATTCACTGTTTTTACAATTAGCTAAATAAAATACTGATCTAATAATTAATAAATAGGTAAAAATTCATCGCAGGATTTCAATTAGTTCTAAAACAATTTTACAGTAATTTCTCAAAAAATGTAATATCTTTAACAATTTAATTTCGATTCCTCGAAAAAATCAATTATTTAAAAAAATGTTTTTTTTAAATTCTCTGGAAGAAGTCAATTATTTACAAAAATATTAGAATTTTTCACAGGAATTCAATTATTTTCAAGTATTTTAATAAAATTTTTCGAAAGAAATCAATTATTTTAAATACATTACATAACTAATTCTTTGAAAGAATATTCAATTATGTCAATAAATAACAAAATTATTCCCGTAAATTCAATTATTTGGAGGCATTTTAATAAAATTCTTTGCAAATTATTTGCATAAATAACAATATTCGTCACAAGAATTCAATATTATTTTTAAAAGTAAGAAAGTTCTTCTTGGAAATCCAATTATTTGAAAAAATGCTAATAAAATCGTTCGCAAGAATTCAATTATTTACATAAATAATAAAATGATTTTTAGGAATTAAATTATTTTCCAAAAAATTTAATGTTTAATGTTCGTAAATTCTTCAATTAAATATATATTAGAAAATAAAAACTTCTAATAATTTCAAAAAAAAAAAAATCCGTAATTAAACTTTTTCAAAAAAAAAAATTAATTCCACAGAATTGTTAGTTAAAAATATGAATAATTCAAATTTTTAAAGGTTTTAATTGGAAACCTTTTCAAAATTCAATTATTTCTAAAAATTAACGCTTTAATGATTTTAATATTCAATTACAATTATTTAAAATTTTAACAGAAATCCATTTTTAAATCAATTTTTATTAGAAAATTCTACTAGAATTTAATTATTTAAATACAAAAACAAATAATTTATTGAATGTTTCTTAAAATTCAAATTCTCATAAAGAATTTTAATAAAATTTAAAAAAATTTTTCGAGAAATTAAATTACAATTGTATTAAAAATAATTGAAATTCTGCAATGAGTTTTATTATTTATGAAAATAATTGAATTCCTAAAATGAATTTTATTATTTACGAAAATAATTGAATACCCGTAAAAATTTTATTATTTATGAAAATAATTGAATCCCCGTAAAAATTTTATTATTTATGAAAATAATTGAATGATTGCGAATAAATTTATAAAAAAATTTGTAAATGATGAAATATTCCTATGAAATTTTTATTATTTTTTGAAAATAATTAAAAGTTTACATACAATTTTAGTAAAAGTTTGTTGGTAAATAATTAAAATTCTTTTAAAAAAAATTTCAATAAAATATTAAATATTGAAAATAATTGAATTCAGGAAAATTTTTGACAATAATTGAAATTTTACCAAGAATTTTGTTAAAATAATTAAATTTCGGAGGAATTTAATAATTGGAATTTAATAATTGAATTTCGGAGGAAAATTTTATTATTTATAAGAAGATTTGAAATTTTGACGAGAATTTTTGAAAATTTTTATACGTAATTGAATTTTTGGGAAGAATTTTATTAATTGTATTGCAAATAATTGAAATTCTACGATGAGTTTAATTATTTATGAATATAATTGGATTATTACGAAGAAATTTATTGAAAATTTGTGAATAATTGAATTTCTCTGATATTTTTATTATTTATCAAAATAATTAAATGTTTGCGTAGAATTTTATTAAATTTTTTTTTTAAATAATTGAATTCTTTTGGAAAATTTTATTAAACTAGTAGTTGTTGAAAAAAATTAAAATTGAGGGAAATTTTTGAAAATAATTGAAATTTTGCCGAAAATTTTATTAAAACTTTTGAAAATAATTGAATTTCGGAAAAGAATTTAATTATTTCTAAAGATAATTGAAATTTTGAGGAGATTTTAAAAAAATTTTTGAACATAATTGAAGTTCTGCGAAGAATTTTATTAATTGTATTGCAAATAATTGAAATTCTGCAATGAGTTTCATTATTTATGAAAATAATTGAATGATTGCGAAGAAATTTATAAATAAAATTTGTAAATAATGGAATTGCTGCGGAATTTTTATTATTTTATGACAATAATTAAAGATTTGTGTTAGAATTTTATTAAATTTTTTTTAAATAATTAAAATTTTGCCAAGAATTTTATTAATATTTTCGAAAATAATTGAATTTCAGAGAATAATTTAATTATTTCTAATGTTATTTGACATTTTTACGAGAATTTTTGAAAGTTTTTGAACATAATTGAATTTCTGCAAAGAATTTTATTACTTTTGAAAATAATTGAATTCCTACAATCATTTGTAATTCCTCTAAAATTATCCAAATTATATCGTACAATTTACAAACTTTTCGTCCTTTTTAATCAATTTACGGGCTTTACGCGGACCTTTTTTCAAAAAAACGGACTTTTACGGGTTTCAAGCAAAGTTACGTACTTTTACGGACTTTACGGACATAGTTTGAGCCCTGGACGTATAATAAAATAATTCTGCTTAATAAAAGCTTTATGTAATAAAAATTTGAGATTAAGAAAGCTTCACACCTAAAAAATTATGAAATCATAAAAAGCTCTCTTCAAATACAATTCAGCCTAATGAGAATTCCACTGAATTAAAATTCATCATAATAAATATCGTAGGGAATAAAAATTTTGCTTCTCTATTTTCACGAAAAACTCGACTTTAAATCGCTTGTTAAAAAAACCAACCTAATAAAAAAAACCCAATTGTGCTTCTCAAAAGCACAATTGGGTGAATAAAAAATTCTGCTCAATAAAAGCTCTATTTAATCAAAATTTCCCCTAAAAAGCTCCGTTTCAACGTAAACTCAACCAAAAAGAACCTTTATAAAATATAATAAATTCTCCTAAATTCACATATTTTGTTAAAATGAAGACAAATAAAATTATCGAGTAAAGCTGAGAAGTGGGATTTGAGAGATGATGTTAAGCCAGCTCTCTGTGATGTTGCGAGGACGAGAAGAGAGAAAGAGAGAAAGAGAGAAAGAGAGAAAGAGAAAGATGAGTTAACTATGCTTGTTCTCCTCTTTGAAGAACCTGAGATCCTCTCGGGGGCCCTTGTGAAGCTGAGGCGAGCGCAAGTTGGGGCAACCAGTCTTCGCTTTGGTTCAACTCTCTCAGGCAAAAGCAGGCAAAAGATATCCAAGTCGTAAGTCAGTGGAGCCTTGGTTGGCCAGGAGTTCCGGAGGAGTCGCACTGTTGTTCGCCCGAGACGGTGGGACATTCCAAGAAATTCCCTCACCTCTCTCCTCCACTTCACAAACACGGAACACCGGCTTCTCCACTCTCCTCTCTTTCCCATTCTAGATTCTAACAACTAGCAACTGAATAGTTCTCTACATACATAAATACAATGGACCTTTCAGCATAATTCTTCTCTTTTTTCTTCCTTTTTTCTTCCTTTTTTCACATTTCATTCCTCACTTTGACAGATTTCACTTATTTTGTTATTTTTCTATTTTTTATTTCCTATCGTGCGTGTTTTTGTTCAATTTGGAAAATGTGGAAAATGTGAAAATACAGACGTGAGAAAAGGGTATTTTCTTGGAAAGATTTATATATTTTTTTCGCTTTCAGGGTTGCCACCGCGCGTTTTGCACAATTCAAATTCCCCGACTTTTCCAGGTTTTCCAGGTTTTTAAAACTACATTTATTTTCAAATACATAAATTTTTTAATTTATTAATTAGTCATTATAATTTTTGTATAAGAATTCAGATTTTCAAAAAGTTTAAATTCCAAACTTTTTGAAAATAAACAACTTATAAAAAATTGTTATAAAACATGAAGAAATCGATTACTCAAACGATATCTTCATGTTTTATAATAATTAAAGATGACAGAGTGATAAAATCATTATTTTATATTATAAGAATATTGTTACTGTAACTTATTCAATATTATTATCGTCATTTCAATTTAATTATTGTTTTCCAGAATTTCCAACTAAAATTCTTCTTTAAATTAATTATTCTTAATAATTTTTGAAAAATTTCTTCGAAAATTTCTTTAAAAATTTTCAAATCCTATTGTTTACAATTCAATTTTACGAAATTTCATCGATTATATTCGGAAATTCTTCAATTAAATACATATTAGAAAATAAAAACTTTAAATAATATAAAAAAAATTTAATTAAACTTTTCCAAAAAAATTTAATTCTACAGAATTGTTAAATTAAAAGTATTAAAAATTCAATTACTTCTCAAAATTCATTTTTAAATAAATTTTTATTAGAAAATTCAACGAAAACTAAATTATTTAAATAGAAAAATAAATAATTGAATATTTGTAAAATATTTTTTGTAAAAAATAACATTTTTAAGAATAAGTACACTTTTCGATAAACTCGATTATAATTAAATTAAAAATAATTGAAATTCTTCGATGAGTTTCATTATTTATGAAAATAATTAAATTTACGTAAAATAAATTTTTATTATTAAAAAATAATTGAATCTCTATGAAAAAGTTTTGAATTGAATTTCGAAAAGTATTTAAAAATAATTAAGTTTTACAAAAAAGAATTATGAAAATAATTGATTTTTGCAAAGAATTTTATTAAATAATAATAATTTAATTAATTATTTAACCAAATCTTTATACAATTCTTTACAATAATTCAATTACTTTCACTAATAATAACATTTTTTGCATGAAAATTGAATTTTTAACAAAAAAGTTTGGATAAAATTCTAAGCAAGAATTCAATTATTTTCATAAATAGTAACTAAGCTCATCGAAGAATTTCAATTTTCTTTAATACTATTTTAAATTAATGAATCGAAAAATACAATTATATTGAAAAAAAAAATTTTCCACAAGAATTCAATTATTTAAAATAAAATTTGATAATAATCATTATATTTCGAAAAAATTAATTATTTACAACAATGTTTATAAAAGTTCTTATGAAGAATTCAATTATTTTCAAAAATAACAAAATTTTTCAAAGTAATTCAATTCCTTTTAAACATTTTAATAAAATTTTACGCAATAATTCAATTATTTTCATAAATAATAAAATTCTTCTTAGAAATTCAATTAATTTTGAAAATTTTAATAAAATTCTTTGCAACTATTCAATTATTTTCATAAATAATGAAATTCATCGCAGGATTTCAACTATTTTTAATACAATTTTACAGGAAATTTAAAAAAAATGTAATTATTCTTAAAAATTTTATTTCACTTCTTCGAAAAAATCAATTATTTAAAAAAAAATGTTTTTTTTACGCATTCTTTGGAAGAATTCAATTATTTACAAAAATATTAAAATTTTACACAGGGATTCAATTATTTTTAATATCTATACTTTTCATATTTTTGCAAAACAATTCAATCATTTAAAACAAATTGATGAAATTCATCCAAAATTCAATTATTTTCATAAATAATAAAATTTCCACAGGAATTCAATTAATTTAGAATAGCATTTTTAAAAAAATTTCGAAAAAATAAATTATTTAACAAAATTTTTATACAATTTAGTATTCACAATAATTCAATTATTTTCACCAATAATAACATTTTTAATGAAAATTCAATTTTTCAAAAAAAATTTTAATACAATTCTAAACAACAATATTCAATTATTTTCAAATGTTTTAATACATTTTTTAGAAATTATTTATCTAAATAATTGAATTTTTGGGAAGAATTTTATTAAAATCTAAAAGAATAATTATTATTCTTTTAGATTTTAATAAAATTCTTCCCAAAAATTCAATTATTTAGATAAATAATTCTTCGAAAGAATTAAATTATTAAAGATAACTAACAAAATTATTTCCGAAAATTCAATTATTTTGAGGCATTTTAATAAAATTCTTTGCAAAATTCAATTATTTTCATAAATAACAATATTCATCACAAGAATTCAATTATTTTTCAAAGTTATAATTTTTTTCTTGGAAATTCAATTATTTAAAAAAATTTTAATAAAATCTTTCGCAAGAATTCAATTACTTTTATAAATAATAAAATGCTGTTTAGGAATTCAATTATTTTCAAAAGAATTTAATAAAATCCCAAACAGGCATTCAATTATTCAATTACACAATTCTTTGTAAAATTTAATTATTTTTAAAAACTTTTCGCAATTCAATGATTTTTAATATCTACTATTTTCATAAAATTTCCAAACAGAATTCAATTATTTAAAACATTTTTTGTAAAAATCTTCGTAAGAATTCAATTCATTTCGCATGAATAATAAAAATTTATCAGGAATTCAATTATTTAATTCAGAATTTGCATCAAATTAGTCGAAAGAAATCAGTTATTTAAGAATTTTCATAAAATTCATCGCAAGAATTAAATTCTTTTTATAAATATTTAAATTCTTTCGCATGAATAATAAAATTCGTTGCAGGAATTAAATTTATTAGGAGCGATAAGAAAGAAGTAAATATTTTTGATGAAAATTAGGAAAATGTCAGGAGAATAAAATATAGAATGGAATTTTTGTCAGTTTTGTGAAGTGTCTAAAACGAGGTTTTTTGGTCGTCAAGTTTGAAAACTACTTTGTTGCTACTTTTTTAAAATTAACTATCGAGTGCGAAGTCTGAAATTGTCATATCTGCGGGCAAGCACTTCCCATGAGTCTCACGTTGTGCTTCACTTGAGATGCTCTTATATTATTATCCCCGTCACTATGGAATATAAGTTGAAGCCCGGTTTTGGAGTCTTTCTGTCTCGCTTTTCTTTTTAAACGCCGATGTTTGGCGCCATGTCGTCGAACGCTTCTGCGTCGCAGACACGTCACTGTTTTAGGGTCAGGTCGCGACTATATAACGATACCCTCTTTATGTGTAGACGTTCTCCTTTTCATTTTTTTTCCATCTTCTTTTTTTTGGACAAACGAGCAGGAGTCAAGTGATAGAGAACACGAATGAGGAGAGCAGATATATAGTCAGATCTGCTTATTAGCCGGAGGAGAAAAAAAAACGTTGAAGATCTTTTTTGAATAGACATTTTTATGTGTCACTAATTTTTATTTTAATTAACATTTCATAGGGAAGCTGTTTTTTCTGCTTATAATTATAGTTTGAATTCTTCGAGGGAATTAGAATTTTAATAATGGTTTTTTTTCCGGTTCACTATATGTATATTGGAAAAAATGTTTTTGTCTATTCAGAGAATAATTTTTTGTTTGACTAAGAATTGAAGAGTATTATTTTTTTTTTTGGTTTGTAGAGAAATAATATAGACTCCAAGTACTTTTTTTTAATCGTAGAAACTTTAAGTTTGAAATTTTTCGTTGTTTGTTTTTTTAAATTCAGTTTTAGATAAAATTAGACATTATTCTCTCGAAATCTTCAGAAAATAATTGTTTTTTACATATACATTAATTATTTTCATAATTAATGAAACTCATTGCAGAATTTCAATTATTTGCAATATAATTAATAAAATTCTTCCCGGAAATTCAATCATGTTCAGAAAATTTTCAAAAAATTTCGTCAAAATTTCAATTACCTTTAGAAATAATTAAATTCTTCTTCAAAATTCAATTATTTTTAAAAATTTTAATAAAAGTTTTGTCAAAATTTCAATTATTTTCAAAAATTTCCCTCAATTTAATTATTTTCAACAACTACTTTTTTTTTATAAAATTTTCCAAAAAAATTCAATTATTTAAAAAAAAATTAATAATATTCTACGCAAACATTTAACTATTTTCAAAAATAATAAAAATTTCATAGAAATTCTTTTATTCACAAATTTTCAATAAATTTCTTCGCATTAATTAAATTATATTCATAAATAATTAAACTCATCGCAGAATCCTTATTAATAAAATCAGACTTTTGTCTGTACATTGCATAGAATTCAAAATTTCTATTATATTCCTTCTTTTTACACTCTAAGGAATGCGAAAATACTATTAAGAAAATTATGTGTGTATGTGTATATGTGTGTATGTGTGTATGTGTGTATGTGTGTATGTATGTCCGCAAATTTTCGACCGCGTATCACGGAAAAACGGTTCGATCGTTTGAAGTGAAACTTGGCAGTCTTTTAGGCATTAGCCTAACTTAAAATCCTAGCGATAGTAGATTAAAAAATATTAATATGGACGAAAGTTATGCCATTTTTTCAAAAATTCGAAAATTCGAAATTTTTAGTTTTTTCATATACTTTAGTGAATTGTACTTAAACTTAGTACAGGGTTAATTTTAGTGTTTCTTATGAAGATTTAATCGTCAGAATAATAAAATTTTGAATAACAAATAAAAAGTGTTAGATTTAAATATTGAAAAATTAAAAAGTTTAAAAATTGAAATTTTTTTGTAATTAATTTTTATACGGTTGTATTTCTTAGGTCAACAATAAAAATTTGTTGTTGAAATCATAAGTTTACTTTCTTAAAAGAATTCTATTAGGTCAGAATATTAACAATATCCATATAATTAATATGAGACTTTTGTCAGTATGTTGCACAGATTTCAAAATTGCTATTATATTTTATTAATTAATGATCAAAAAATGAAAAACTCAAATTTCATTCTGATGACTAAATTGTAATAAAAAATACTAAAATTAACCCTGTATAAAATTTAAGTAAAATTAATGACAATAATTATTTCAAAAGATAAATTTTGAATTTTAAAAATTTTGAAAATATATAGCACTAGCTGTCATGTCGTACCCGTCTTCGACGGGTTTTAGTTTCTACCAATACATTTAACAATGTTTCTACCAATCTGGAAAATCAAAAATACCCGGGATAAATTAATTAATAATTAATAATTAATAATTAGTTAATTAATAATAATTAATAATTAGTTAATAATTAATTAATTAATAATTTGTTACCATTAGCTATTTCGGTAGTATAATTATACTATTTGAATAGTCTCCACCCTTTAGCAAAAAATTAAAAATTATCAAAAATTCGAGAAACCGAATTTCTTAAAATTTAACATTTTTTTCTTCTCTTTTATATCATTTAGCTTTATTATTTTTGGGCTCTTTGAAAAGATTTTACTTATTAAATAGTCTCCACCCTTTGGTAAAAAATCTAAAATTATGGAAAATTAGCAAAAATTCATAAAACCGAATTTATTCAAATTCAACATTTTTTCTTCTCTTTTATGGCTTTTGGCTTCATTATTTTTGGGCTCTTCAAAAATACTTTACCTAATTTGTTATCTCCACCCTTTGGTAAAAAATCTAAAATTATGGAAAAATAGCAAAAATGCAAAAAAATGAATTTCTTAAAATTAAACATTTTTCCTTCTTTTTATGGCATTTAGCTTTATTATTTTTGTGCTCTTAAAAAATACTTTACTTATTCAATAGTCTCCACCCTTCGGTAAAAAAGCTAAAATTATGGAAAATTATCAA
Source organism: Leptopilina heterotoma (assembly GCF_015476425.1). Classification (NCBI taxonomy): domain Eukaryota; kingdom Metazoa; phylum Arthropoda; class Insecta; order Hymenoptera; family Figitidae; genus Leptopilina; species Leptopilina heterotoma. The sequence goes on from NW_025111110.1 coordinate 817,910, forward strand.
AAATTCAAAAAACCGAATTTCTTAAAATTCAACATTTTTCCTTCTTTTTTATAGCATTTAGCTTTATTATTTTTGTGCTCTTAAAAAATACTTTACCTAATTTGTTATCTCCACCCTTCGGTAAAAAATCTAAAATTATGGAAAATTAGCAAAAATTCAAAAAACCGAATTTCTTAAAATTCAACATTTTTCCTTCTTTTTTATGGCATTTAGCTAATTATTTTTGTTTAATGTAGCAAATTTTTTACTTTACATACTGATCTTTAAATAAAAAACTTTAATAACTTTTCCTGAAAAGCTTGCTTAAAGATTAAAAATCACTATTTTCTTAGAAAAAAGTTGATCTAAAAAAACGAAAAAAAATTTCAAAATACATCTTTTTTAAAAATTTTATCGTAGAAATGGGTTGTATTTATCTGAAAAAGTTAGCTAAGGATAGTTTTTTCATTCATTTTACAAAAGGTAAAAAATTTGCATTTTTTTGTTTTTTTGAATTTTTTGGAAAAATGTCATAACTTTTGTTCAAGTTAATATTTTTTAAGCGGATAAGGCTATGATTGTAAGTTACTTTAATACCTAATAGACTGCCAAATTTCACTTTAATTGGTTGAACCGTTTTCAATTGATGCGCGAACAAAGTTTTGCATACAGACAGAGACAGACAGACAGAAATTTTTTTTACATTTTTAGAATTCTAATGTCTCAAAACGAAAAAATATATAAAAATTTTCAAGTTTGGAGCAATGTACAGATAGTAATCTGATTTTATTAATATAGATAATGTTCGTTCACATTAATAACTTTTAGTTTACTATAGCTACACTAAAAAAAGTTATATGATTCAAGTAATTATAATTATTTGAAAAATAATATCTTATTTAAAAAGTTTTTATTTCGATCTAATAAGAGTTTATTTCGTTTAAATAATTTTATTTAGTTGAATCAAATAAATCTTAATTGGATTAATTAAATAAATACTTGACTCTAATAAATAAATTTATTTAACACAAATCATTTCTAAATTTTATATTTTTTCATGGATTGCTTCTAAACTTTCTATAGTTGAGTATTACATGTTATTTAGTCACATTTTAGCATAATTTTTCAAAAATACTTTCTTATAACGAAGATGTAAGTATAAAAATGTTTTGAATATCAAAAAATTAAAAAAATTATAATTGATACCAATTGCTATGAAGCTTAATTCAGTAGTATTTGTGGGCTCTCTGATTAAACTTTTAGAGATATCTTGATCAATGTAAAGACAAAAGTTAAACACGGTGTTTATTTTGGTTTAAAACAATTTCCGGCTTTGTCCAAATTTTTCCTGGTTTACTGGACGGGTTTTTTTTAATAATACATTTAACAGGGTGCTTACCAACCAGAAAAGACGTAAAATATCAGGGAATTTAATGTAACCAAGAAAAACTGGATCTACTTGCTATACAATTAGTTCGAATTAGACTGTACTATAACTCAAAAAACTGGAGGAAATTTTAGATTTATTTTAATACATTATATTGATTGAAGTACTACAAATTGAGAAATATTGTTTTCTGCATTTGAATTAGTTAAAAATAACTAATTTGATAATAAAAAGTCGGTCACTGTTTCAAATGGTATTATTTTCCTAATGAAATAGACAATAGTAACTAATTATTATTTTTTCCCTGTCAAATCAAATTCCCGGCTATTTTCCGGTTTTCTAGGTTGGTAGATACACTGTTAAGTGCATTATCAGAAACTACAACCCGTCGAAGACGGGTACGACAGCTAGTTTCAATTATTTGCAATACAATTAATAAAATTCTTCCCGGAAATTCAATTATGTATAACATTTTAAAAACATTCGCGTCAAAATTTCATATCTCTTTATAAATAATAAAATTGTTCTCCAAAATTTAATAATTTAAACAAATTTTAATAAAATTCTTGGTAAAATTTTAATTAATGTCAAAAATTCTCATGAATTCAATTATTTTCAATATTTAATATTTTATTCAAATTTTTCCAAAAGAATTCAATTATTTAAAAAAAAATTAAATAAAATTCAACACAAACCTTTAATTATTTTCAAAAAATAATAAAAATTTCACAGGAATTTCATTATTTACACATTTTTTTTATAAATTTCTTCGCAATCATTCAATTATTTTCATAAATAATAACATTTTTACACGGATTTAATTATTTTCGTAAATAATAAAATTCTTATTAGAAATTCAATTATTTTGATAAATAATAAAACTCATTGCAGAATTTCAATTATTTTTAATACAATTTTAATCGAATTTCTCAAAAAAAATGTAATTATTCAATTAAAAATTTTATTAAAATTCGTCAAAAGAATTCAATTATTTAAAAATTTATTGATAACGTTTCTTAATGGGAATTCAATTTTAAGAAACATGCAATTATTCAATAAATTTTTTTTTGTATTTAAATAATTGAATTCTAATATAATTTTCTCATAAAAATTGATTTAAAAATGAATTTCAGTTAAAATTTTAGATTATAATTGAATACTATAAGCATTAGTATGTGTAAATGTTTAGAAATAACTGAATTTTGATAAAGGTTTCAAATTAAAAATTTTGAAACATTTTGAATTTTTCATATTTTTAACTAACAATTGTGTGAAATTAATTTTTTGAGAAAGTTTATTTTGTGGATTTTTTTTTGAAATTATTTCTAGTTTTTATTAGCTAATATATATTTAATTAAAGAATTGACGTATATATAAAATTGGAACAAATGAATTTGAAAATTCTCAAAGAACTTTTTCAAAAATTATTTAAAATATTGCATTTATATAGAAGAATTTGAGATAAAAACATGAAAAAAAATTTAAAGTTACAAATTATTGCAGAAATTCAATTATCTTCAAGAGTATTAAATATTCTTCGCCAAAAGTAAATATATTGTTCAAAAATTAAAAGTAATAAAATTCTTTCTTAGGGATTCAATTACTTTTACAAATAATAAAACTCATTGAAGAATTTCAATTATTTTTAATACAATTTTAATCGAATTCCTCGAAAAAATGTACACGGAGAAAAATTTTCAGTTAAAATTACTATTAAAAATAGAAGCTGAAACTATTTCACATAGTATTTTCGTGACACATCGAGTTAATCGTAAAGTGTAATATTTTATTGAGTATTTTGTACTATGGTATCAAAGTATTTGATATTATTAATGATATTAGTTCCAACTATGTAAACATTTTTTGGAACTTGGTTACATAGTAAGGGTAACTTTTCAGCCTAGAAAGTATAACAATTTAAAATACTTGAGCCTACTATGTGAGAAAGGCTAGCGCGCTATGCATCATGGTAAACTCCACTATGAGAGAAAGACTAGCGCGCTATGCCTCATGGTAATCTCCACTATTTTAAATGAATGACTGCGCGATGAACCACATGGTAAACTCCACTATTTTAATACTGCACGACGCTAGTACTAAATGACTTTGAACATAATGTAAAATTGTCTTGAGATTATGTAACGTGGTAAATACCACTACATATAATAATTATAAATGTAATGCAAAAATATTTAGAAAGGTTACTCTCTAAATCTGAATCAGTGGAATTTCACTGAAAATCAGTTAAAAATAACTGAAATTTCAGTCATTTTCTACTGATTCGACAATTAAAAAACTACTGAAAATTTCTGTCACACATATTGAAAATTTCAGTTATTTTTTAATTGTCCAATCAGTGAAAAATGACTGAAATTTCAATCATTTTTAACTGATCTTCAATGAAATTTCACTGATTCAAATCGCGAGAATAGAGTCACTGATTCTTAGTCAAATTTTACTACTTCAGTTTTAGAGAGTATGTTTAATAGCTTTCAGAATAATGATTCATGGAAATTTTCACTATTTTAAAAAAGGATTGTAATTTTGTGGAATAATTAAAATTGCTAGAAACAAAAGCTTTAATAAATTGAAAGTAAAAGTTTAAATTTAAATCATCAATAATTTTTTTTTATTAATCTAAAATAAATATATACATAGTAAAAGTTTAAAATAATGAATACACTTAATTATAATGGTTTCAATTCGTCATCTTAAAAATTAAATTCACTTTTTAGCAATGTATTCAATGTTTTCAAATGACTAACTGTACCATTTATAAACTTTTTCCAAACTAAACTGCTGCACCTTGGTTAGTTTTTCGCTTTTCGTTTGTTGATCCGTACTTCATCTGTGTTGGTGTGATCATGGTAGACAAAAGGTGTAAAACCACTGCATCTTGAGCGTCTGTAAAGTTAATTAAAGTCAGCATTTATTAAATAAAATATATATAAAATATTTTTTAAAAAATCAGAGGCGTAACCAGAAAAAATTAAGGGCTACGCTTCTATAAAAAAGTGATTTCAGTTAATTTTTGCTTACTTGGCGGTAGTTTATCCACGCCTAAAAGAAGAGTTTGATTTTCCAGAGTTTTTGGTACTCGACTTGTTCGCAATAATTGCAAGATTTGATTGCAAAACGGTCTCCAACTTGTTTCCAAAGCCAATGTTCTTCCGGGATAAAGTTAATCAAAATCAAGCATTAACTATAAATAGAGAAATAGGTAGGGGAATGTAGTCAAGGTTGGCCTACTGTCTAGGTAGGCCACTCGCGTTTTTTTGTCAAGTTCACTAGCGCCACCCACGCGCATTTTTGTCGAAGCTTGTCTTAGTGAAACCTAACTTTTTGTTCAATTACATTTTCGGAAAATCGAAAATTGTGTTTTCTGTGACGTCGGTACAAAAAAAGCTCAAAAAAAGTTTTGTGCATAATGTGAAAAACCATTAATAAAAGATAAAAAACAAATTGAATCGTCAAGGCAAGTATGCAGAAAATTTGTGGGACTCATGGTTGAAAGGAAAACAAAGTAAAAAATCGAATTCCGAAACGTATTTCTTTATGGTTACAACAATTCGGTAATGTTACTTACTGTCAAGGTCGGCCACTATGTGTTTAAAATGCGCAAAGTTGAGGACGAGCTACTTCATTTGCAAAAACTGCAATTCTGTATAACTCATAATATAATTGATCATCTTATTAATATTTTTATTTAATTTTATTAATATTTTAGTGCAAAACTTTTTTTTATTTATATTTATTTTTTTATATTGTTTATTGTTATTATTTTGTTATTTCATTAAGTTACAAACTGTAAACAATAAAGAATCAATTTTCCGTAACTCCAAACATGTTATTTTATTTTTTAACGATTAATGCCCTTTGAATTTTAAACATGGCCGACCTTGACTGTAATGGCCAACCTGGACTACAAATTTTTTTTTTTTTAAATCTTTATAACTTTTTCATTTTTAAACCTGTCAATTTACTTTGTACAGAAAAAATGTTCCTATTAAACAGGACTTTCCAACCATATACTTCAATTGTCCAAATTCATTTTTAAAAAAAAGTTATAAACAAAAGTCAAAAAGGTGGCCGACCTAGACTATGTTCCCCTACTATTAATATAATACATACACTTCTTATCACTGGACACATTCAATTATCTTATACTACAGACATACTAATAGTTCCAAGTTACATGTTCAGAAAGCAGTGTCAATTTTTGTAACTTTAATTAATTAATTAAATAGTACGATAATTTTTAAATATTTACCTTAAATTCGATAGCGCCTTTAGTTTTTCAGGATATTTTTGGCGTCATGACGCTAACACTCAACACTATACTATGTTCATGTATTAATCAAAAAGTACTCAGACAAACATTTATTTCACTTTTTTAGTCATGTTTTATTAAATTTAAATAATAAAAATTGTAATTTAAAATAATTTTAAGAATAACGTCTTTAAGTTTGGAGATTTCAGAGACGACTGAATGTATACAGTACACGTTGGTATACAGAAAGTCTATTTTTAAAACTAAAAACTATGCTGATGGCCCTTTCTATTACAAAAAAAATGTACTGTGTTGTGAATACATGTAATTTCACAGTGTAAAATGGTAATGTCCACCATGTAGAAAAAAGAATTCCAGTTATTCATTGAATCAGTGCGTTAACTTGCTTTAGTAGGTCTTAGACCCTTGCGCTATGAGTGGACCGTACTATTTCACATAGTAAAAGATCTTTTACTATGTAAAATAGTACGGTCCACTCATAGCACAAAGGTCTTGCAGCTATTATATTCAGACGTTAAGGGGCAATTTTTCTCATTGATTTTTTTACTATGTGAAATAGCATATACTCCTACAACACGTAGAACTTACTGCTATTATAAATACACATTTTTAGTTATTTCTAATGGCATAAAATAATATGCATTAATGTTATAAAACACTTTTTAATGAAGAGTTTTTGTTATGTAAGATACTATTTTGACTTACTAGCATCATAATTGTCGTATTGTAAATAATAATTTATCCTTTTCTTAAATTGTATTTGATGTATTTAAAAAAATATTCCATACTTTGTATACTTTACTAAAAGATACTTTAAAGCATTAACTGAAATAACTACACACTTTGCAAAACATCTAACGCGTCATAGTTCAAAAAACTATGTGAAATAATTCAAGATACCATTTTTAAAAAATGGTAATTTCTACTATGTACAAATAGCACTATTAATCACGAAATAGTACTTAATATTAGAACTGGTAGTTTTTCTAATTATATCTCATAACGATTCGATATTTTACTATGTGAAATAGCGTTTTTAACTTGGTTTTCAAAAACCATTTTTCTGAGTGTAATTATTCTGAAAAATTTTATTAATATAATATTCGTTGATAGAATTTAATTATTTGAAACTTTGTTGATAACGATTCTTTACAGGAATTGAATTTTAAGAAACATTCAATTATTCAATAAATTATTTATTTTTGTATTTAAATAATTGAATTCTCGTAGAATTTTCTAACAAAAACTGATTTAAAAATGAATTTCAGTTAAAATTTTAGATTATAATTGAATACCTATTCAAAGCAATATAGCGTGAATATTTAGAAATAATTGAATTTTCAAATTAATTTTTTTTGGAAAAATTTAATTGAATTAATATAATTGATCCGTAAGTGGTCTGTAATTTTTCATTTTTGGTCCGTAAAAGTCAGTATTTTTAAATACTTTCACTGGTACGAGCCCTGTATTCACGTATTTTATTTTAGTTTTTTTTTCTTTCTTTGTTTCTTTTTTTTCTGTTTCATGAAATTTTAAAGACGAATTTTCATTAAACAACTTAATCTCGTGACAAAATAATTGTAATTGTATAAACTAATAAATAACTGATGAATGTAGTTCATGTGGAAATATTTTCCATATAATTTGTCAGTGTTCAATAAATTTATAAATTAGTTGGTTTCGTGTACATGTTCGTGGTTGTAAATTCTGTAAGCGAGAATGCATGTTTAATTGTTGTATTTTGGGTGAGTGGGTGAGTGCGAATATATTGTAAATGAGAAGTTCCCAACATAGGCGCATATATATGTCGAAATTTACCGAAATTTCTAAATTCAATTTGCTCTTAGAATTGCCTCTAAATTTTTCTCTTAGTCTGCAATAATATTCGTCTATTCCCCTAAATTTTTATTTTACTTCCTTACTTCTTTTCTCTATTTGTTATTTCATTTTATTCTATTTCTGTTTTATATTTTATTGTTTTATTTTATATTTTGTTTTGTTCTTTTTTGTTCTTGTTTTATTTTACTTTTACTTTTATTTTTAATTTAAATTTGTGGTTTATTTTTTACTATATTTTATTTCAAATTTTTATTTCTGTTATTTCTATTCTTGTTTCCATAAGTTGGAATTTTTCTCTCAACCCACAATTATACTATTACAACTATAGATGTACTTTTGTTTCTTCATAGCTCGTATTAGAAGCTTCATTCGTGTAACTTGCATGACGCCATCGCAAAGTAATGGTAAAGCAACTAGTAGACAATAGACAAAACAAAAATAACAGATTAAAAACTAACAAATGACGCCGAAAGAAGAGAAGAAGACTCCAGAAAAAAATATCTCGTTTGAAGCACAAAAATACAATTTTTTATTACTACAAAGTAATAACGTTTTTTTTTTTTAAACAATTTTATACAAAATTTTTTTTTTTATCGCAGAGAAAATATTAGCCCTCATCGCGATGAGTTTCATTAAATCCAAAAATTACATTCATTGAGCGATTAAAAAGAATTTTTCGTTGACAACAAATTTTTGCGATTCAGGTTTATTAATAACTCAAGGATTTTAAAATTCTGACAAAATTGTGCTCAAAAAAAAAAAAAAATGAATGTAAATAATAACCTCTAGAAACTATATAATATACAGAGCCTCGCGGTATAGAGAGTTCTCTTATTATATATACAGAGATAGTAAGAGCAAAAATCGAAGGAGGTCGTGTCAAGGCTCACAAGATTAATTTTTTTTTCTCTGCTCATTCACAAAAAGTATAACTTTATAATCAGCCTCCTTTCCCTAATATAAATTCACACCCAGAAAACAATAAATTTAATACATGCATATATTCAATCGTCGAGGTTTGATATTCAGTCCACCAGAAATTTGTTCTTTTCAATTAAAAATTTTTTTTCTAGAAATTTTTTTTCTAATTTAAATGTTTCAATTTTTTATCGTAAAAAAATATTTCCTTACAAACTAATTTATAATATAGTAATTTTTTTGTATTAATTTTTCACAGTAATTCTTTTATATTTTTTTTTTAGTAATCTTTTAATACGAAGTTTTGTAAATTTTTCTAAAATTTGGGAAATTTAAATTTTGAAGGAAAATAGAGGGCGTAATTTAAGAGATTATTTGAAAATGACGTGTGTCTTATATTATATTTGTATAGGATAAGAGCTGCGCGAGTCTCTCAATCTCTAATTAGTCATTATACCGTATCCCTCTTATATCTGTCATTGATATTATCTCTCTCCTCTCCTCTCATAATTCTCACACGATTTATTTTCTTGCTTTTCTCTTTTTGTTTCGTTTTTTTTCACAAATTTTTTTTCTTTTTCTAATATAATTCTATACAAATATAATATAATCTGGTGTTTCTACTCATCAGACTTCATGGCTTAATGGGAATTTTTTTTTAGTCGCAGAACTAATTAACCGTCAGTATTGCTAATCGAGGCCAAATGTGACATCTTTTATACTTTACAAAGTAGCGGGCTGTGTGCAAATAATATAAATCTCATTGCGTACCTACCGCATATTTCAAAATGCGATAACGCACTCTTATGACGCATTCGTCATCCTAACGTTTGAAAAACAAGATATCTTTCTGAAATCTTACCAGACTTCTAGATTTCGATTTTTTAATTCTCTAATTTTTATTTATTTTTTTATATGATAATAAGAAATTTAAAAAAAAACTTCAAATGTTATAATAATAAATATATAATTTATAATATAAATTGTACGATATAATTTGGAGAATTTTAGAGAAATTACAAATGATTGCAGAAATTCAATTACTTTCAAAAGTATAATAAAATTCTTCGCAAAAATTCAATTATGTTAAAGAATTTTCCTCAATTCAATGATTTTCAATATCTACTATTTTTATAAAATTTTCTAAAAGAATTCAATTCTTTCAAAAAAAAAAAAAAATTTATAAAATTCTACACAAACTTTTAATTATTTTCAAAAAATAATAAAAATTTCACAGGAATTTCATTATTTACAACTTTTTAAATAAATTTCTTCTCAATCATTCAATTATTTTCATAAATAATTAAACTCATCGCAGAATTTCAATTATTTGTAATACAATTAAAACAATATAAATTCTGCCCAGAAATTCAATTATGTATAAACATTGCTTTAAATTCTTGTCTAAATTTCAATTCTCTTTATAAATAATAAAATTGTTCTCCAAAATTCAATTGTTTAGAAAAATTTAAATAAAATTCTTGGTAAAATTTCAATTATTGTCAAAAGTTTTCCTCATTTTAATTATTTTCAATATATCTAATATTTTATTGAAATTTTTCCAAAAGAATTTTAATTATTTACCAAAAAAAATTTTAATAAAATTCTATTCAAACTTTTAGTTATTTTCAAAAACTAATAAAAATTTCACAAGATTTTCATTATTTACAAATTTTTTTTACAAATTTCTTCGCAATCATTCTTAAAAATTTCATTAAAATTCGTCGAAAGAATTAACATATTTGAAAATTTGTTATTAACGACTGTTTATGGGAATTCAGTTTAAAGAAATATTCAATTATTCAATTAATTATTTTTTTTGTATTTAAATAATTGAATAAAATTCTTTCTTAGAGATTCAATTATTTTCACAAATAATAAAACTCATTGAAGAATTTTAATTATTTTTAATACAAATTTAATCGAATTTCTCGAAAAATGTAATTATTCTTAAAAATTTTATTAAAATTCGTTGATAGAATTCAATTATTTGAAACTTTGTTGATAACGATTCTTTACATGAATTGAATTTTAAGAAACATTCAATTATTCGATAAATTATTTATTTTTGTATTTAAATAATTGAATTCTCGTAGAATTTTCTAATAAAAATTGATTTCCATTTCATAAAAATGAATTTCAGTTAAATTTTTAGATTGTAATTGAATATTAAAAGCATTAGAGAGTGAATTTTTTGAAATAATTGAATTTTCAAAAGGTTTTAGATTAAAGTCTTTGAAAATTTGAATTTTTCATATTTTTAACTAACAATTCTGTGGAATTAATTTTTTTTGAGAAACTTTATTAGCGGATTTTTTTTTGAAATTATTTAAAGTTTTTATTTTCTAATATACATTTAATTGAAGAATTTACGAATAATTGAAATTTGTAAAATTGAATTGTAAACAAAATTCAAATTCATTTAATGAATTTGAAAAATCTTGAAGAACTTTTTCAAAAATTATTAAAAATAATGGATTTATACAAGATGTTTAGTGAAAAACACGAAAAAAAATTCAATTTTGTAAAAGTTACAAATTATTGTAAAAATTCAATTATTTTCAAGAGTAATAATATTCTTTGCAAAAATTAAATTTTGCTCAAAAGTAATAAAATTCTTTCTTAAAGATTCAATTATTTTCATAAATAATAAAACTCATTGAAGAATTTCAATTATTTTTAATGCAATATTTTAATCAAATTTCTCGAAAAATGTAATTATTCTTAAAAATTTTATTAAAATTCGTCGAAAGAATTCAATTATTTAAAAATTTGTTGATAAAATTCTTTATGGGAATTGAACATTAAGAAACATTCAATTATTCAATAAATTATTTATTTTTGTATTTAAATAATTGAATTCTCGTAGAATTTTCTAATAAAAACTTATTTAAAGATTAATTTCAGTTTAAATTGAATGTTTTTAATATTATGTTAAGTTTTTATTTTCTAATATTTATTTAATAGAAGAATTTACGAATAATTGAAATTTCGTAAAATTGAATATTGTAAACAAATGGATTTGAAAATTGTCAAAGAACTTTTTCAAAAATTATTAAAAGTAATCGATTTAAAGAAGAATTTTAGTTAAAAATTATTGTAAATAATAATTTAATTGTAAATGATTTTATCAATTTTTAATTTTTAATTATAAAACATGAAGAAATCGATCACTCCGAGTCCAAGACTCAGAGTTATTGATATCTTCATGTTTTATATAGTTATGAAATAATAATAATAAATAAAAACTAAATAATAAATAAATACAAAAGTATATAATTAATAAAGAAATACAAAAAAATAATAAATTAAATAAATAGAAAAAAAATAATGAAAGAATAAATATAAAATTTAAAAGCTCCCACAGCAACAGGTGCGGGAAAAAGAAATAGAAATTTAGAATAAAAAAAAATTCTATTCACTACTCTCGAATTTTATTTTAATCTTTCATATAAAATAATAATTAAAATATAAAGAGACACGATGAGCATTACTTTTTTGTAACGATCTCTCTATTAATTTTCACTTAAAAAAAAAAAAAAAAATGATAATAATTTTATTCGCACACGCGCGACTTTTCCCGAAGCTTTTCATGACTTTTAATAAGAACATTCTTCCGCGGGTCGAATACCATGAATACATTATTGCTCGCGCACATATTACATATATATGAACGCAAGCTTTCACGTAAAAGCTATTAAGATGCGACATTACCTAGATTGAACTTTATATTCTTTAACAGTCACGTGACAATGAGAATATAAAAATATTTCCCGTATTTTTTCGTCTCTTTTGCGACAAAATGTTGGGAAAATAAAATTTTCCTCAAAAATTCATATTTTCTATTCTAATCGTACAATAAATTTCATGAAATATATCTCATCGTAAAAATACACTTTTTTACGAGCTTTATTTTTCATATTTTCGAAATTGAAAAAATAATTTCATGTAAAATTCCTTTTTGGAAATATTTTTTTTCTCTTTCTAGAAATAAAAGTGATATTAGGTATACTATTCTTTTTTTTATAATTAGTTTTAGTTTACAAACTATAAAGTATAATTGTAGGTTACGAGAAAAACGGGAATTGAAAATTAAATAAATAATATACGAGTTCTTGAAATTTTTTTTGTCATAAGACTTCCGTATATGAAAAGTCGGTATTTCTTTTTATTTAAAAATCTTTATAACTGTGGTATATTAAAGATTCCCTTTTAAAAAATTAATCTAATTTCGTAATGACTTTTAGAGATTCTCTTCACTTTTTTTTCCTTTTTTGTCGGAATGTTCATTTATCATTATCATACGTTTTCGTTTTTTGAACGCTTCAACAACTTTGGGTTAAAGGGAGATAAATGATAATAAAATAAGTGTCTTGTAAGGTCAGTGCTTTTTGCGTTATGTTTTCTCGCTTAACTAATGCACGACCTTAAATGGTAAATTGACATTGTCTTTTTTTTTCTTGTCGTGAGAGGACGTATTTGAATTTTGAAAATTAATTTCAAAACAAAGGAATTATCTTCTTGTTTTCTAATTAAGTAAACAATTTTTTAAAATTGTTTTTTAGGAGATTAAAAAAAATTGTTTATTTAATTAAACAAAAGTATTTAAAAATTGCTCAATTTAATTTTTAACTTAAATTTTTAAATTTAATTTTTTAAAAACATTTTCCCCAATAATTTTGAAATCGAATTATTTGCATTGATATTCATTAATAAATTTCATTTTATCATCCTCGCGAATTTTCCTTTACAAAATCTATTAATTATTGATGCGGAGTTTGTGTGGGAGCAAGTTGAGGTCACCTATATGTTTCTATCACCGATTTGGAATAGCAAAACTTGCTGAAATACACTTGACGTGTTTCACCAACTCTCCCGTCAATTTCATTTCGTCTATATAACACTTTCGAATTAACATGGACCTGTTTTGTTTTTAATGTATTCACGTTCGATAAACGACAAACTCGACATTTTTTTTTTGTTCTTTTTTTTATTAAAATTATTATTTATAAAACGATAGAGAAAAGTAAATTCCATATATTTTAATTATCAGGAAATTACATGCAATTCTATGTGTATATAAATAAATTTAATTTAATTATATAAATAATAAATTAAATGTCAAACCAATGGAAATTCGATCAACCCTGGTGTATGCGAAAATTTATGTATGAAGACATTTATCATCTGATTGCAAATTTACGATATTAAATTAGTAAATAGAAACATATATCCAAAATAAGTAAATAACTGTTGTATAAAGAAACAATTTTTGGACGAATTGGAATAATTTTTTAGTATTTAAAAAATACTAATTAAAACTCAGTTAAAAATTTTATTATTTATGAAAACAATTGAATTATTATTTGCGAAGAAATTTATACTTTAAAAATTTGTAAATAATTGAATTCTTGTGGAATTTTTATTATTTATGGAAATAATTAAATGTTTATGTAGAATTTTATGATAATTTCTTTAAATAATTGGATTCTTTTGGAAAATGTTATTAAAATAGTATAGATATTGAAAATCATTGAATTGAGGAAAATTTTTTGAAAATAATTGAAATGTAGTTTGAGAGAATGATAATTAAACTTTGAGTTTAATATTAAAAGAAAATTATTATTTGTTTTTTTGTTTTTTAATTAAATTTTTTGGAAATTAGTCTCTCAAACTCCCAACAAAATAATTACTTTGTGGGGAGTTTGAGAGAACGATTTCTGATTTTATGTAACAAGTAATGATTATGTGAAGAGTTTGAGAGAATAATTTATAATTTCATGTAAAAAATAATTATTTTGCGAGGAGTTTCAGAGAATAATTTATAATTTTATCAGGACTCGAACCAGTGAAAGTATTTAAGAATACGGACTTTAAGGACCAGAAATGAAAAATAACGGACCAATTGCTGATAAAAATATAACCAGTCCGAGTCAAATAAGAGAATATTTTACTTAAAACTAAAAATTAAATTTTTCATTACTATAAAACATGAAGATATCGATAACTCCGAGTCTTCGACTCGGAGTAATTGATTTCTTCATGTTTTATAATAATTTAAAATGACCGAGTAATAAAATCACTATATCAATTCAATTATTATTTTCAAGAATTTTCAACTAAAATTCTTCTTAAAATCGATTATTTATAAAAATTTTCGAAAAAGTTCTATGACAATTTTCAAATCCATTTGATTACAATATTTACAAAATTTCAATTATTCGTAAATTCTTCAATTAAATACATATTAGAAAATAGAAACTTTAAATAATATAAAAAAATTCACTTAAACTTTTTCAAAAAAATTATTTTTCAAAATTCAATTATTTCTAAATATTCACGCTATATTGCTTTGAATATTCAATTATAATCTAAAATTTTAACTGAAATTAATTTTTAAATCAGTTTTTGTTAGAAAATTCTACGAGAATTCAATTATTTAAATACAAAAATAAATAATTTATTAAATAATTGAATATTTCTTAAAATTTAACTCTCATAAAGAATTTTATTAACAAATTTTTAAATAATTGAATTCCAGCAACGAATTTTAATAAAATGTTTAATTGAATAATTACATTTTTAGAGAAATTTGATTAAAATTGTATTAAAAATAATTGAAATTCTGCAATGAGTTTTATTATTTGTGAAAATAATTGAATGCCTAATAAGAATTTTATTATTCTTGAACATTATTTAACTATTGCGAAGAATATTATTACTCTTAAAAATAATTGAATTTTTGCAATAATTTGTAACTTTTACAAAATTGAATTTTTTTTCGTGTTTTGAACTAAAATTCTTCTCTATAAGCATTATTTTTAATAATTTTTGAAAAAATTCTTTGAGAATTTTTAAATTCATTTGTATATAATTCAATTTTACAAAATTCCAATTATACGTAAATTCTTTAATTAAATATATATTGGAAAATAAAAACTTGAAATAATTTTAAAAAAAAATCCGCAATTAAACTTTCTCAAAAAAAATTAATTTCACAGAATTTTCAGTTAAAAATATGAAAAATTTAGATTTTCAAATATTTTAATTGGAAACCTTATTAAAATGCAATTATTTCCAAAAATACACCCATATGCTTTTAATATTCAATTATAATCTAAAATTTTAACTGAAATTCATTATTAACCCCTTAACAGTCCATGGCCCATATATGGCCACGAAAAGTCGTGCCACCTTTGCGTCTGTGGCCATATATGGCCATCTCAAAAAAAAATACTAAACATGATTTGATTTTAGTAGCGAAGTACATACTACTGTTTTTGGGGTCGCTGAATCCGAATCTGAAGTCAGATTTAAAAAATTCAAAATGGCGGACCCAAAATGTTGACTTCGAAAAATAAAAAAATTTCAAATTCGCTTTAAACTCGTTACTTGGGGGGTTTTCGGGGTCTCTGATTACAAATATGATGTCAGATTTTTAAAATTCAAAATGGCGGATCCAATATGGCGGATAATTTCAAGATTGATGCGATTCGATTAAAATTCGTTTCTCGGGGGTTTTTGGGGTCGCTGAATTTGAATTTGATGTTCGTTTTACAAAATTCAAAATGGTGGATCCAATATGGCGGATAATTTCAAAATTTATGCGTTTCGATCGAAATTCGGTTCCCGGGGTTTTTTGGGGTCGCTGAATTCGAATTTGATGTTCGTTTTTCTAAATGCTAAATTGTGGATTCAATATGTCGATCAAATTTTTTGAATGTTGACAAATTTGTCTAAAATGTTTACTCAGGGGTTTTTGAGGTAACTTCATATTTTTTCGCATCAATCTTGAAATCATCCGCCATATTGGATCCGCCATTTTGAATTTTGAAAATCTGACATCATATTTGTAATCAGAGACCCCGAAAACCCCCGAGTAACGAGTTTTAAGGGAATCTGAAAAAAAAATTTTTTTTGAAGTCGACATTTTGGGTCCGCCATTTTGAATTTTTTAAATCTGACTTCAGATTTGGATTCAGCGACCTCGAAAACCCCCGAGAAATGAATTTCCTTTAAAACGCTTTAATTTTAAAATTATCCACCATATTTGGTCGCCATATTGGATCCGCCATTTTGAATTTTCAAAAATTAACCTCAAATTCGAATTCAGCGACCCTAAAAACCTTATATATGATTAAATCATATTTTTTTGTAAACTTTTTTTTCGGACCGTTTTTGGACCACAAGCGATTTTCAACTAGACTGCGAAGGGGTTAAATCAATTTTTATTAGAAAATTCTACGAGAATTTAATTATTTAAATACGAAAATAAATAACTTATTGAATAATTGAATGTTTCTTAAAATTCAATTCCCATAAAGAATTTTATCAACAAATTTTTAAATATTTAAATTCTTTCCACGAATTTTAATAAAATTTTTAAGAATAATTACATTTTCAGAGAAATTCGATTAAAATTGTATTAAAAATAATTGAAATTCTGCAATGAGTTTTATTATTTGCGAAATTTTATTATTTGTAAAAATCGTTGAATTCTTGTAAAGAAACTTATACCAAAAATTGCAAAAAATTGAATTCTTGTGAAATTTATATTATTTCTGAAAATAATTAAATGTTTGCATAGAATTTTATTAAAATTGTTGGTAAATAATTAAAATTCTTTTGGAGAAATTTCAATAAAATATTAGATACTGAAAATAATTGAATATTTATAGGAAAATTTTTGAGAATAATTGAAATTTTACCAAGAATTTTATTAATATATTTAAAATAATTGAATTTTGTAGAAGAATTTTATTATTTATAAGACGGCTGAAATTTTGACGAGAAATTTTTGAATATTTTTATACATAATTGAATTTCCGGGAAGAATATTATTAATTGTATTGCAAATAATTGAAATTCTGCGATGAGTTTAATTATTTATATGAATATAATTAAATTATTGCGTAGAAATTTATAGAAAATTTGCGAATAATTGAATTTCTATGAAATTTTTATTATTTATGACTAGAATTTTATTAAATTTTTTTTTAAATAATTGAATTCTTTTGAAAAATTTTATTAAAATAGTGGATGTTGAAAATAATTGAATTGAGAGAAATTTTTAAAAGTAATTGAAATTTTGCCAAGACGAATTTTTATAAAATTTTCAAGAAATAGTAAGTAAATTTTGAAAACAATAATTGATTGAGGGAAATTTATGAAAATAATTGAAATTTTACCAAGAATTTTATTAAAATTTTGAATAATAATTGAATTTCGGAGAAGAATATTCAATTAAGTATTTCTGAAGATAATTGAAATTTCGATAATTGAATTTCTGCGCAAAGAATTTTATTACTTTTGAAAATAATTGAATTTCTCCAAACATTTGTAATTTCTCTAAAATTCTCCAAATTATATATCGTATACAATTTACGAACTTTTCATTCTTTTTGAATCAAATTACGGACTTTACGGACCTATTTTCAAAAAAATGGACTTTTACGGATTTCAAGCAAATTTACGGACCTTTACGGGATTTAATGATTTAATGTTGTTTAATGAAAATTCGTCTTTAAAATTTGATTTAACAGAAAAAAAGAAAGAAAAAAAAGTAAAAATTAAAATAAAATACGTGAATAGGGGAACATAGTCGAGGTCGGCCACCTTTTTTACTTTTGTTTATAACTTTTTTTTAAAAATAAATTTGGACAATTGAAGTATATGGTTGGAAAGTCCTGTTTAATAGGAACATCTTTTCTGTTCAAAGTAAATTGATTGGTTTTAAAATGAAAAAGTTATAAAGTTTTAAAAAAAAAATTTGTAGTCGAGGTTGGTCCTTACAGTCAAGGTCGGCCATGCTTAAAATTCAAAGGGCATTAATCGTTAAAAAATAAAATAACATGTTTGGAGTTACGGAAAATTGATTCTTTATTGTTTACAGCTTGTAACTTAATGAAATAACAAAATAATAAAAATAAACAATATAAAAAAATAAATATAAATAAAAAAGAATTTTGCACTAAAATATTAATAAAATTAAATAAAAATATTAATAAGATGATCAATTATATTATGAGTTATACAGAATTGCAGTTTTTGCAAATGAAGTAGCTCGTCCTCAACTTTGCGCATTTTAAACACATAGTGGCCGACCTTGACAGTAAGTAACATTACCGAATTGTTGTAACCATAAAGAAATACGTATCGGGATTCGATTTTTCACTTTGATTTTCTTTCAACCATGAGTCCCACAAATTTTCTGCATACTTGCCTTGACGATTCAATTTGTTTTTTATCTTTTATTAATGGTTTTTCACATTATGCACAAAACTTTTTTTGAGCTTTTTTTGTACCGACGTCACAGAAAACACAATTTTCGATTTTCCGAAAATGTAATTGAACAAAAAGTTAGGTTTTACTAAGACAAGCTTCGACAAGCATGCGCGTAGGTGGCGCTAGTGAACTTGACAAAAAAACGCGAATGGCCTACCTAGACAGTGGTCCAACCTCGACTATACTCCCCTACTATTTATATAATAAAAATCAATTATAGAAAAATGTAGAACAAAAATTATATTTAATATTATTCATATATAATAAGGAATATAGCAGTGTTCGCAAGCATATATATATTAATAATAAGTCGTATTTTATAGACTCGCGCGAGCAGTTATATACATGAGATAATTGTAATGAAATATAGGAGTATTATAATTATCATATTATTATCATCTGCGGAAAATGAATGTATTATTTATCAAAGAGTGAATTGTATTAATAAAAAATTCCCTCTCATTCCCTGTCAATTTACGTAGCCTGTCACCTGTCACTTCCGCGTTCAATTACGTTCTGCGGCCTTCTAGCCTGGAACGTCAAGGTAGCGAGTTCAACGGATTCTCTCGCGAGAGGAAGTGGAACGGGAAAAGCTGCTGTAACCAGTGCAAAAATAGGTACGTAGGGATGTTTCTGAATATTTTATACGCGACCCGGCTCTACGCTTATCTCTATCGTGTGTTGCCTGCTTATAAAAAGCATAGCTATAGGTCGCGGACATAGTGCGGCCAGAAATATTCCCTCGCGTGAATCATCAACATTATGAATTATTTCTCCCAACTATTCTTATTCATTCGATTGATATTTTTTCTTTTTTCTTTTTATTCGCAAATCTTTCTTTTATTTACAAAAATTAATTTTTAAAAAGTTTTTTCACATGTTATGCCACAAAAATATCATTTTCTTTTTCCCCTGATTTCCAGACAAAATTTTAGTGACTTTTTCTCCTTGACCCTAAAAAATATTCTGATCCACTCCAAAAATTATTAGATACTCAAAAAAAATGTTCTGTTACATTTATTTCCGAATTTCTTTAATTGTAAAATTATTCGAAAACATGATTTTTTTTCCTGTATACAGGAACAATATTCTTATAATATAAAATAAGGATTTTATCACTCGGTTTGAATTAGAAATTTTGAGAATTTTAATTCCTATGGAAAAATAATAATGATTAAAATATTTATTGAAAAAAGAAGTTATTCATGTTTTCGAATAATTTTACAATTAAAGAAATTCAGAAATAAATATAATAAAACATTTTTTTTGAATATCTAATAATTTTTAAAAGTGGATCAGAATATTTTTTAGGGTCAAGGAAAAAGTGACTAAAATTTTGTCTGGAAATCAGGGAAAAAGAAAATTGTATTTTTGTGGCATAACATGTGAAAAAACTTTTCAAAAATTAATTTTTGTAAATAAAAGAAAGATTTGCGAATAAAAAGAAAAAAGAAAAAATATCAATCGAATGAATAAGAAGTTGGGAAAAATTCATAATGTTGATGATTCACGCGAGGGAATATTTTTTAATAATTTATTTAAAAAGTTCTTTGAGAATTTTCAAATCCATTTGTTTACAATATTTACAAAATTTCAATTATTCGTAAATTCTTCAATTAAATAAATATTAGAAAATAAAAACTTAAAATAATTTTACAAAAATTCAATTCAATTTTTTCAAAAAAAAAAAATTATTTCTACAGAATTGTTAGTTAAAATAAAAGTATGAAAAATTCAAATTTTCAAAGATTTTAATTTGAAACCTTTTCAAAATTCAATTATTTCTAAACATACGTGCTATAGGTATACGTAAGGCATTTAATATTCAATTCTAATCCAAAATTTTAATTAAAATGTTTATTTAAATCAATTTTTATTAGAAAATTCTACGAGAATTCAATTATTTAATATAAAAGTAAAGAATTTACTGGATAATTGAATGTTTCTCAAAATTGAATTCTCATGAAGAATTTTATCATCAAATTTATAAATTATAGAATTCTTTCGACGAATTTAAATAAAATTTTTAAGAATAATATTACATCTTTTGAGGAATTCGATTAAAATTAAATTAAAAATAATTTTATTATTATAAGTTTCATTATTTATGAAAATAATTGAATTCCTGTAAAAAATTTTCTTATTTATGAAAATAATTGAATACTTGTAAAGAAACTTATACCAAAAATTGCAAATAATTGAATTTCTGTGGAATTTTTATTATTTATGAAAATAATTAAATGTTTGCATAGATTTTATTAAATTTTTTTTTGGTAAAATAATGAAAATTCTTTTGGAAAAATTTAAATAAAATATTAGATATTGAAAATAATTGAATTCAGGAAAATTTTTGACAATAATTATTGAAATTTAACCAATAATTAATTAAAAATTTTTAAAATAATTGAATTTTGGAGAACAAGTTTATTATTTATAAAGAGAATTGAATTTTAAACGAGAATTTCTTTTTAATTTTTATACATAATTGAATTTCCGGGAAAAATATTATTAATTGTATTGCAAATAATTGAAATTCTGCCATGAGTTTAATTATTTATAAATATAATTGAATTATTGGGAAGAAATTTATAGAAAATTTGTGAGTAATTGAATTTTTGTGAAATTTTTATTATTTATGAAAATAGTTCAATGTTTGCGTAGAATTTAATTAATTTTTTTTTAAATAATTGAATTCTTTTGAAAAATTTTATTAAAATTGTAAATATTGCGAAAATAATTGAATTCACTAAAATTTTTGACAATAATAGAAATTTGACCAAGAATTTATTAAATTTTTTTAAAATAATTGAATTTCGGAGAATAATTTTATTATTTAAAAAGAGAATTGAAATTTTGACGAGAATTTTTAAAAATTTTTAATTTTTATACATAATTGAATGTTTGGGAAGAATATTATTAATTGTATTGCAAATAATTGAATTTCTGCGATGAGTTAAATTACTTATGAATAGAATTGAATTATTTGCAAAGAAATTTATAGAAAATTTGCGAATAATTGAATTTCTGTGAAATTATTATTATTTATGAAAATAATTAAATGGTTGCGTAGAATTTTATTAAATTTCTTTTAAATAATTGAATTCTTTTCGAAAATTTTATTAAAATTGTAGATCATTGAAAATAATTTAATTCAGGAAAATTTTTGACAATAATTGAAATTTGACCAAGAATTTATTAAAATTTTTTTAAATAATTGAATTTTGGAGAACAATTTTATTATTTACAAAGAAAATTGAAAAATTTTGACGAGAATTTTAAAAAAATTTTATACATAATTGAATTTCCGGGAAGAATTTTATCATAATTTTATTGCAAATAATTGAAATTCTGCGATGAGTTCAATTATTTATGAAAATAATTGAATTATTGCGAAGAAATTTATAAAAAAAAATGGTTTGCGTAGAATTTTATTAATTTTTTTTTGAATAATTGAATTCATTTGGAAAATTTTATTAAAATTGTTGATATTGAAAATAATTGAATTCAGGAAAATTTTTGACAGTAGATGAAATTTTACCAAGAATTTTATTAAAATTTTTTAAAATAATTGGATTTCGTAGAACAATTTTATTATTTATAAAGATAATAAAAATTTTGATTATATTATTTAGAGTAATAATTTTGTTATAGTTCTTCAAGAATTAACTTATTTAAAACGAAATTATTGTCAGAAATAGGAAATAAAACCTGTGTTTTTTATAAACATCACAAAAAAAAATGATCAGCTCGTATCCGATTATTAAAAAAAAAAATTTTTGGTGCAAGAAAGAATGTGTTTTGAAAATTTGGACATTTTTTAAAAATGTTTTGCGAATAAAAAAATTGAATTTTTTTTTAATGAAATGGTTAATATAAATTCTACTTGAGACAAACTACACGAGTCAGAAAATTGCAGGATCAAAAATAAAAAACAACAAATAATAAATTTGGAAATTGTTGCCCTTAAAAGATTGAATGGATAATACACCACAAGAGAGTTATTTGACAGGATCAGCTGAATCTGACAATTACTTACAAAAGTTACATCTCAATTTGTGAGGCAATTCAAAAATATTTCTATTGAAAACGACAATTTTTCACATGTTATTGCAACAATAATAGAAAAATACTTGAGAAAACATTTTTCCTTATTCTTCGCCGCCACGAATATAGAGTTTAAAATGCGAAGGGACTTTTCCGGCTTCTAAAACGTCGGAAGCCCGTGAGAATAAACCGAAAAGGGGAAGCATGAAGGATTTCCTCGGGTCCTTTCTCTTTTTCCTTTTCACCCTCATCTTTAGTTTTTCAGGGATGAATCAATTGACTTTCTAACAGGTTAGTCATTGCTTAAAAATTTACGAATTCTCTATTTTTACTTTTTTTCACATTCTTTCGTCTATTCATGTTTCGCATTCTTCTTCATTTTTTTCTTCTTTTTCCTCTTTTCACTGTGTTTTTAATTCTTTAAAAATACAGTTTTTCTGATTTATTCATTTTTGTACTTTCTTTCTTCTTTCTAATTTTATTTTTTTAGTTTTTTTTATAATTTCAGAATAATTTTCCTATAATTTATTTTTTCTCCTTTCTAGTATTTTTCCACTTTTCTTATTTTACTCGAATTTTCCTGATTTATTCATGTTTCGCATTCTTTTTTTCTTCTTTTCCTTAATCTTCTTTTTTCCACCTTTATCGTTGATCATAAACGTTGTAAGCTTCACCGCGACGTTAATATTGTAGCGAAATTATAATCAATATTTTATAGAATTTATTTTATTCATTTATAGAATTTTATTTCACAGAATATCAAAATAATTATACTTTAACCTACTTGGTCATTGGATTAAATAATTTAATTTCAGAAAATTTCTACTTAAAAAAAAGGAGGAATATTCACTAAAATTCTCCCACTTCAGGAATAGAATTAAATTTTTTCAGTAACTGAAAGAAAATTTTCCCTAGACGTTAGAGAAAAATTTTTGATTTATCAACGTTCAAATAAAGAGTCACGTGGTTTTTCTTTTTCTTTAAAAAAAAAGAGGCAAAAAACAAAGAATATTGCGCGCCTTTTTAAATGTACGATCCTGAGACCCTTCTCGCCCTCGTATCGGAGATTGAGGTTTGCGTTGCCTGGGTCGGTTCTTACTGATAATATCACCATTTCGCTTCCCGGAAATTTACGGTCCTTTTGTCTCAAGGATCCATCCAGTAAGAATAGAGGCAAAAACGAGAAAAGCAATACACATATAGAATAGAAGAACAATGAAAGGGAATAATTAGGAAAAGGCAAAAGACCAAATTTGTAGTATACCATTTAATGGTCGTTTAATTCAATATTTAATGTTCGAAAGATATCTTTCAAATCATTTTTTCCCTCCAATTCGAAAATAAAAAGAGACTTGAAAAATTCGAGAAACAAATAAAAATTAGAATTGCATTCTAATTAAATATTTTTTCTAAAATTTTAACTGAAATTCTTTTTTAAATAATTTCTTAATTCTTATCAAAAAGTTATACGAGAATTGAATTATTTAAATAAATATCTAATCATTATTATTTTTCCATAGGAATTGAGATTTTCGAAAATTTCAAATTCAAACCATTTTGAAATTCAACAAGTTATAATGAGTATTATTTTAAAAAACATGACCGAGTGATAAAGTCATTAATTTATATATTATAAGAATATTGTTTCTATAACTTCTTCAAAATTATTTTCATCATTTAAATTCAATTCTCATTTTCTGGAATTTTTAACTAAAATTCTTCTTTAAATCAATTATTAGTTAAAAGTACGAAAAATTAAGATTTCCAAAGATTTGAATTTGAAACCTTTTCAAAATTCAATTCTTTTTTTTTTAAATTCATTCTATAATGCTTTTAATATTCAATTATTATCTAAAAATTTAACTGAACTTCAGATTTAAATCAAATTTTATTAGAAAATTCTACGAGCATTTAATTATTTAAATACAAAAATAAATAATTCATTCAATAATTGAATGTTTCTTAAAATTTAATTTTTACGAAAAATTTTAGTAACAATTTTTGAAAATAATTAAAAACATTTTGAAGAATTTTAATAAAATTTTTTAAAATAATTGTATTACTGAGAGAAATTTAAATAATAATTTATGAATATAATTGAATGCATGCGAAGAATTTTATTAAGTTTTGTTTAAATAATTGAAATTTTGCTAAGAATTTTATTAAAATTTTTGACAATAATTTAATTCTAGAGAAGAATTTCGCTACCTATTTAAAAAGATAATTTTATTACTTTTCAAAAGAATTGAATTCTCGTGATTAATTTTGATATTGATCAAAATAATTTAATTTTGGAAAAGAATTTAAAAATTTTTAAATAATTGAATTTTTTCGACGAATTTTAATCAAATTTTTTGAGAAATTAGATTAAAATATTGTATTAAAAATAATTGAAATTTTGAGATGAGTTTAATTATTTATAAAAATGATTGATTTATTGCGAAGAAATTTATAAAAAATTTTTTGAATAATTGAATTTATGTGAAATTTTTATTATTTATGAAAATAATTGAATTATTGTAAAGAAATTTTTAAAATAAAAAAATTGTAAATGAATGAAATCTTGTGAAATTAAATGTTTGCATAGAATTTTATAAAAAATGTTTTTAAATAATCGAATTCTTTTTGGGAAATTTTTATTAAAATATAGATATTAAAAATAATTGAAATCAGGAAAATTTTACCAAGAATTTTATTAAAATTTTTTAAAACAATTGCATTTCGGAGAACAATTTTATTATTTATAAAGAAAATGAAATTTTGACGAGAATTTTTGAAAATTTTTATACGTAATTGAATTTTCAGGAAGAATTTCATTAATTGTATTGCAAAAAATTGATATTCTGCAATGAGTTTTATTATTTATGAAAATAATTGAATTATTGCGAAGATATTTATAGAAAATTTGTGAATAATTTAATATTTGTGAAATTTTTATTATTTATGAAAATAGTTAAATGTTTGCGTAGAATTATATTAAATTATTTTTTAAATAACTGAATTCCTTTGAAAAATTTTATTAAAATTGTAGATATTGAAAATCATTGAAATAAGGAAATTTGTTGAAAATAATTGAATTTTTATGAAAAATTTTTTTTATGCATAAAGATAATAATTGGGATTTTGTCGAGATTTTTTTGTAATTTTTAAACATTATTAAATTTTGTGATAAGAATTTTATTAGGGGAGAGTCTCCAGTTGTGAGACGGGTTTCATTTTTGACCCGTAAATTGTAAACAGGTAAACGAAATTGTAAATAAAATACACCGTTCGAAAGGTAACAGAAATACGCAACTTTTATTAAAAGAAAGTATAGTGTTTCGATGAACTCAAAAAATTTTACGATACATTTTCCGAGCACATCGCTTTTTTCAAAAAAAAAAAATGTCTCCAGTTGTGAGACACTCATTAAAAATTGCTAAAATTTAATAAGTTTGACATAAAACGTTATGTTTAGTAGAAATAATTAAATATATTAATAATATATATTATTATATACTAAATAATAATATTTATTCGCCAAAATATGAATATCAAATAAACACAATTTAATAGCTTCAACAAGAGCATTAAAATTGATTTCTTCTGAATCAATTGACTTTTTTCCACTTGACATGCCCAAAAATACTAGAAAAAGAAATCAAAACAACATTTAAATAGTATACCTGCAAATTTGTATTTTTTATGCTGCCCAGATGGGTGTTGACACCGTCTCACAACTGGTGGTATGCTGTGTCTCACACCCAGAAATTGGCGCTATTTTGAAAAAGGAAAATTAAATTATTTTCAACCGTAGATTGGAACAATGCAATATTGCATCACAAAATATAAGGAAAAGACTAAAAGAAAATGCATTACATTTACCTTTTCCAATTAATTAACTTGGAAAAAAAGTACTTTGCATTTATTGAAAAAACGCTTTTTAGTCGATTATCACACACAGTGTTGGTATTTAACAAAAACAGTTTATATATCCGCTTCGGCGTACATGAAAAAGTTGGCTCATGTAAAAAGAAATGTTTTTATATAAACCAATCGGATTTTTAATATTGCATGTTAAAAAAAATTGACTGTCTCACAACTGGAGGTGTCTCACAACTGGAGACTCTCCCCTACTTTTGAAAATAATTGAATTTCTACAATCATTTGTAACTTCTTCAAAATTCAATTTTTTTAGTGTTTTAAACTAAAATTCTTCTATAAATCCATTTTTTTTAATAATTAATTAAATATAGGGTAGGGTGGGGCATTACTATTCTTGTTTGGATTTTTGAGTCTATAAAATGTATATAAAAAAAAATAAAAAAATGAGTAGAACCGTTTGAAAGCTTGACTTCTTAGCTACAATTTTGCCATGTATCATTTTACTGTAACTCGATTCTGTTCCGAACTACAGCGATTTTACGAAAAAAAAATTTTTTTGATGTCGAAAAAAACGAGGGGCGTAACTATTCTTGCAGCTATTAATGATATAATACTAAAAAAATATATAAATTAATTTGTTAATTGGAGGATTTTTTCTGGTTTTTTTCTTCCAATTTCTTACAATTCTAACCTAGAAACAAGCACACACAAAAAAATACACTGTTTTGTAGTTTTTGCTGTCATCAGTGGAAGAATAGTTACGCCCCATCCGCCCATTTTTTGAAAAAACACTTGTAAAATTTTTGAACAATAGAATATCAAAAATCCATTATGATATTCGTGTTCAGCACTAAATTTGACTTTAGAAATAATTTTTCCGATAATTTTTCCGACCGTTTATCACTATTTACAATGGCAGACTAAATGAGTGAAAACAAGTAAGCGAGTATATCAAAATCACATTTGGGTACCTAACTCCAATGATAGATGGCGCCAGAAGCTCAAATGTGGCGTACAATGTTCATTTCACATGACAAGTATACAGTGTAAAAAAAACTTTAATCGGATGAATAGTTTTCTCTCCAGGACAAAGAATAGTTACGCCCCGCGAATAGTAATGCCCCACCCTACCCTATATTGATAAATTTAACAAATTTTAGAAGAATTTGAATTATTAAAATTTTTCAAAAATCTATAAGTTCTTAAGAATTTCTAATTAAATTCATTGAAAATTGATATTTTATAAAATTTCAAATTGAAACCGTTTGAAGTTCATTTATTTATGAAAATTGTAAATGCAACTCTTTTCAAATTGAATTAATTTTGAGATATTTAAGTAAAATTATTCATTAAATGATTTATTTATTTTATGATTGTTCAAGATTTAAGTAATTTGAAAAGAAATTTTTGTCAGATATTGAAAAAATTGAATGTTTTGTATTAAAATTCGTGGTCATTGTATCGTTTAAGAGTCAAACGCAAAAAAGACACAAAATTCAGAATTTTCTTATGAATTCTAAAAATTTAATTTTTTCAGTACTTTTAATAAAAATCCCGGACTTTTCCCTGATTTCCCTGACCTGTGGCAACCATGTAGTAGGTACTGTTTTATCGTAACAAATAAAATGGGTCAATTCAACAGTTAGTTTCAGAGAAATATAAACTTCTCCCCTCAGTGTTCATTCTGTAAAAGAAGTAAATTTCTGCGAAAAGCTCCGAATCGAGGGAACTACTTTCTTCGTCCTAAACTCTCCTTTTTCAAATTTAAGTTCCGAAATTATTTGTATTTGTACTTAAAACCACTTTTGAAAATAGGATTTCGTCCCGATTCCATTGTTCAGTGGCTTAGGAGGATCCCCAGTTAGTTTTAGGTCCGGGAAAGGGCTCACTCAACGCGCAGTAAATTACACCATCACCTGTAAACTAATGTATAAAGGGACTCCATCCCCCACCTTGCTCACTATATATGTATACCTGACCAGAAGAGAACTCCCAGAATTTTCAACTTTTAGTATATATGTACTGCGTATTTCTCAAGAGGATGAGAGATCAGTTGGTCCCGTTTACAATCTGTTACGTGTCCAACCGAGACAAAGACCCTCAAATTTAAGACCTTAAACATCCTTTTATAGTTTTACAATTTACATTTTTAAATTTTACAACCAAGGCTCATTGTAATGCTGTATAGAGTTTGTACCATAAAATTCTTTTGCCATTGAGCAAAAAATTTTTTCGTACAAAATGCAACTGAAAATAGAAGACAAAAAACGTTTCCTGCGGTCTTATCTTTTATTTTTCAAAGTTTATTTTTTCAGCGACACTCGAAACTATTCAGAAATTATTATAGTTTAGAGAGGATTTAAAAATTGTTTTAGAAAACATTTAGAAATTATCGTCACAATTACATTTCTGCGAAACTACAAACTGAATACAATAACAATGCGGGGAGGTTATAGTTATGTCATAATATACAAAAGATTATTGAATCCAAACACAAAAATTTTAATTTATAAATCATCGTTTTTCCTTTTCGAAGAGCACAAAAGTTATGAATTTATAAATTCGTACAAATTACGAGATTTTAATACCATTACAATGAATACTAATTAGTTCTTATAGAATTTCTTCCTTTTGGAAATGAAAACTTTTTATAAGTTCTCACCCTCCTGCAGAGACATTCAATATCACTATAATAATGAGAATTTTTCGAAGAAGAAAAATTGAGAAAAAGCATAGGATAACGTACGATATTTAAAATGAGCAAATAATATCCAATTTGATATGTAATTTCAAAATGAAAATCATAATGTATGTTTTAGGAAAATATTATTTTACTAAACTAAACTCTAAAACTCGAGTGGAGAAACTAAATTTAATTGAAATTTTGATTAAAATTATGATTCACCCTTCTCATTCATTTCAAGAGGAAAATTCCTTTTCATGATAATAATATTTCAGGTCATTTATTCAAAAATCTCCCCATGAATTTTCTCTTCATTTACAAGAGAGTTTATTATAACCTAATAGAGTATAATTTTCGCAAAAACTTATTATCTTCGACATACTTTAAAGGAGAAAAATATTCTTATTTTGAGAGGATAGCTCGGCAGGTTTTAGAGGGATTTTCTTCATGAAATTTTAATAAAAATAAATTAATAAAAAAAAAAGGAAAAATAAAATAATCTACATTAATAATATTAGACTTTTGTCTGCAATTTGTACAAAATTCCCCCTGGAAATTCCATGGAATTTCCGTGTAGTTTCCATGGAAATTCTGCAAGTTTCTTATTTTTAAAATATTTTAACAATTCTAAGTTTGTCGTAGGGTAGGAAAATCAGGGAAAAGTCAGAGATTTTTAATAAAAATACTAAAAAAATTAAATTTTTAGAATTCATTAGAAAGTTCTGAATTTTTCTGTCATTTTTGTTTCGACTCTTAAATGATACAATTATATCACGAATTTTAATACAAAACATTCAATTTTTTCAATATCTGACAAAAATTTCTTTTTAAATTACTTAAATCTTGAACAAACATCATAAAATAAATAAATTATTTAATGAATAATTTTACTTAAATATTTCAAAATTGATTCAACTTGAAAAGAGTTGCATTTACAATTTTTATAAATAAATGAACTTCAAACGTTTTCAATTTGAAATTTTATAAAATATCAATTATTCAATTTTAAATGAATTTAATTAAAAATTTTAAAGAACTTAGATTTTTGATAAATTTTAATAATTCAAAATCTTCTAAAATTTGTTAAATTTGTCAATATATATTTAATTAATTATTAAAAATAATGGATTTATAGGAGAATTTTAGTTAAAAACACTTTAAAAAAATTGAATTTTGAAGAAGTTACAAATGATTGTAGAAATTTAATTATTTTCAAAAGTAATAAAATTCTTATCACAAAATTCAATTATGTTCAAAATTTACAAAAAAATCTCGACAAAATCCCAATTATTATCTTTATGCATAAAAAAAATTCTTCATCAAAATTCAATTATTTTCAAAAATTTTAATAAAATTCTTGTCAAAATTTCAATTATTTTCAAAAATTTTCCTCATTTCTATAATTTTCAATATCAACTATTTTAATAAAATTACCCAAAAAAATTCAATTATTTAAAAACAATTTTAATAAAATTGTACGCAAACATTTAATTATTTACTTAAATAATAAACATTTCACCGGAATTGAAATATTTACAAATTTTTTATAAGTTTCTTAGCAGAAATTCAATTATGTTCAAAAATTTTTTAAAATGCCACGTAAAAATTTCAATTATCTTTAAAAATAATAAATTTCTTCTCCGAAATTCAATTATTTTCAAAATTTTTAATAAAATTCTCGGCAAAATTTTAATTATTTTCAAAAATCTTTCTCAATTCAATTATTTTCAATACCAAATATTTTATAATAAAAATTTTACAAAAGATTTCAATTATTTAAAAAAAATGTTAAGAAAATTTAAAGAACAAATTACATTATTTTTAAAAATAATAAAGTTTTTTATTGAGATTCAATTATTTTCAAAAATTTTCCTCAATTCAATGATTTTCAATAACTACTATTTTAATAAACTTTTCAAAATAATACAATAATTATTTTCATAAATAATAAAATACTTTGTCGGAATTGAAATATTTTCAAAAATAATAAAACTTATCGTAGAATTTCTATTATTTTTAATGCAATTTTGAATGAATTTTTTATAAAGTATAATATTATTTTTAAAAAATTTATTAAACTTCGTCGAAACAATTCAATTATTTAAAAATTTGCTGATAAAAATTTTTATGAGAATAAAATTTTTTAAGAAACATTTAATTATTCAATAAGTTATTTATTTTTGTATTTAAATAATTTAATTCTCGTAGAATTTTCTAATAAAAATTTATTTTAAAAATTAATTTTAGTTATTTTTTTTTCTTACTTTTAATTAATAATTCTGCATAATTAATAGATTTATATAGAAGAATTTAAGTTAAAAACACTAAAAATATTTAATATTTAATAATTAAATATTTAAATATTTAATTGCAATAATTCAATTATTTACAAAAATATTAGAATTTTTTACAGGAATACAATTATTTAAAAATATTTTAATAAAATTATTCAAAAGAAATCAATTATTTAATATACAATTTTAATTAATTTTTTTTTTTGAAATAATTCAATTATTTTCAAAAGTAAGAAAAATCTTCGCAGAAATTTATCATTGATTGTTGTATTGGAATAATATAGAAAATATTTGCGTGCCAGTAAAAAATTGCAAACTTATTTTTATTGAATAAATAAAATTTGGTTTAATTTCGTTTAGAATGGACATTGTGGTTGATCCTTTAATGCAGGAAATTCGATCTTGGTCAACATATATAAATACGAGGATACCCGAATCAATAACCTCTTTGCTCGTATAGTGTGAGGTAAATAACCTCCGGTTTAGGGCTGGTTCGGTGTCCAATTCTGCTTCTGATCCTTGAGTGATTTAGAATCCTTCTTTAACGCACTGCTACACACCTATCAATTTGACTCTTCAACCAATATTTCTATATCTTCTTTCCGCAGCAATCATTCTTTTGTATTCATTTCGATATACGGTTTCATAATATAAATCACGTAAATTTTTCAAAATAGTCAATAGCTATTGCTTTTACTATACTGTATTTTGTTATTATTATTATTTTATAATTTTATAATTTCTATTTTGATTAGAGTCTAATAATAAGCTTTGTTGCAATTTTTTTCCAAAACTTGAATGAACTACGCATTTTGCAAAAAAAATTGCAACACATCAATTCAAATATTTTCAAAATCTACTATTTTAATAAAATTTCTTAAATAAATTCAATTATTTAAAAATAATGTAATTAATTGCGTTGCAAGAATTCAGTTTTTTTCATAAATATATTCTTTACAAGATTTCAATTATTTAAACAAAATTTATTAAAAATTCTTTACAAGAATAATTGTAGTACTTTTAAAAATAATTGAATTTCTGTAATCATTTTATTAAAAAATTTAATTAATTTCTAAAAAATTTTAATTATTAAAATTTTTCAAAAATCTAAGTTTTTTAAAATTAAATCAGTTACTTTTGAATGATTCAAATTTAGAGAGCATACAAACCAAAAATAAACAAATAAACAAATAAATTATTTGTCATCTTGTCTCAATGAAAGAAATTTGCAAAATCGAATATTTTCTTCACTCTATTTGTACATTTTTCCTTTTTTCATTTTCAAGAAAGAAAAAAAAAAGATCTATATTGCAAAAAAATATGTCTTAGAATATGAAGAATGAATGAACGAAAAAGAAACAGTTTCCGATCGCCGAATGAATGAATGAATGAAGAAAAAGGTTTTTGGTGAGGGTTTAAATAATACAAATGGGAAGGGGTACATGGCTGTATCTGTGTGTGTGAGTGTAAGGGGGAAACGCATTAAAATAACCGGACGCGGTAATTAGTATTACACAACGTCTCTGTTCCTTTATCGCGATACGTAGGTGGAATTTATTTACTCTAACCGAATTCTCAATTTCGCACACAATATAAAATCCCACTTGTATTTATATCCACCATCCATATAGTTCGATAAATAATCAAACACTTGCTAATATACACAAGTAATATTTATTTCCTCAAAATGAAAAAAAAGAAAAAAAAATTGAAAAAAAAATTTCTATTTATTATCAGAATTAAATTTGGCATCACAAATATTGATATATCCAAAAAGAAGAAGAAAAATGAGACGTTACTTTAAATTCAAAAATATATTTAATTTTCGCTCATTCTAAAATAATTTATTTCATTTAAATTTATTTTCAAATACGAAAAAAATATCATTAGATTATGAAAATCTTTATAATTAACAATATTTATAATTTAATAGATTCTTAATTGTTTTTTGGAAAATAAAATAACAGTAGAATTTTGTAATTAAAATTGCCGCGTTTATTACACGATTTATTGATTGTAGATCCATATTATCAGTATCAGTTTTTTCATCGGATTTGCAATCTTAGTTATCATTACACAATCAGAAGAATGTAATCATTAATACCATTATCATCGAATTTCTATTGCTCTTATTCATTTTGATAAATCATCGCAGATATTACCTCCATCGCAAGAAGCCGAGATAAACTTGATTTAATAAAGTGAAGAAAATTCGGAAGAGTTTCATTTTAATTTCAATTGCTTGATAATAATAATAATTATTATTATATCACAATAGGAAAAGAATAATCAAAATTATAATCAATAATAATAATGATAAGAATTAATACAATTAATAATATTCAATATTATTTTTAATAATAATTATATTTTATTATTATTATTATAATTATAATTATAATATAAAAAGAATAGAAATAATATTTTTTTTAGAGAATTTCAACTACTTTTAATTCGCTAATTTTCAAAAAAATTTCGAAAAAATCAATTATACGAAAATTTAGTTATTTTCACAAATAAAGTTTCCCACAAGAATTCAATTATTTAAACTAATAAAATTTTCATAATGTTTATTATATTTCGAAAAAATTAATTATTTAAAACAATGTTCATAAAATTCTTATAAAGAATTCAATTACTTTCAAAAATAATAAAATTTTTCACAGAAATCCAATTCTTTTTAAACATTTTAATAAACTTTGCCGCAATAATTATTCAATTATTTTCAAAAATAATAAAATTCTTCTCTGTAATTCAATTATTTTTGAGAATTAAAATAAAATTCCTAGCAACTATTCAATTATTTTCATAAATAATAAAATTCATAGCAGGTTTTCAATTATTTTTAATATACTATTTTACAGGAATTATTGCTCAAAAAATGTTATTATTCTTAAAAACTTAATTTCAATTCCTCGAGAAAATCAATTATTTAAAAAAATGTTTTTTTCCTAATATTTTTTTGGAAGAATTGAATAATTATTTTCAAAAATTTAATAAAATTATTCGAAAGAAATTAATTGTTTTAAATCCATTTTATTAATTAAATTTTTTCTAAGAATTCAATTATTTGCACAAATAATTTTTCGAAAGAATTCAATTATGTCGATAAATAAGAAAATTACTCCTGAAAATTCAATTATTTTAAGATATTTTAATAAAATTCTTTTCAAAATGCAATTATTTTTATAAAAAAAAAAAAAAAAAAAAAAAATTAAAAAATTCATCACAATAATTCAATTATTTTTAAATGTAATAAATTTCTTCTTGAAAATTCCATTATTTTAAAAAATTCTAATATAAATCGTTCGCAAGAATTCAATTATTTTCATAAATAATAAAATGTTTTTTAGGAATTCAATTATTTTCAAATAAATTTAATAAAATTTCCCACAGACATTCAATTATTGTCAAATTTTTTAATAGAATCCTTTGTATAAAATTTAATTAATCTTTAAAAACTTTTCGCAATTCAATGATTTTCAATATCTTCTATTTACATAAAATTTCCAAACAGAATTCAATTATTTAAAAAATGACTTGTAAACATTTTCATAAGAATTCAATTATTTTTATGAATAATAAAAATTTTCATCAATTCAATTATTTAAATTAGAATTTGCATAAAATTATTCGAAAGAAATGAATTATTTAAACATTTTTATAAAATTCTTCGCAAGAATTATTAAATTACTTTTTATATAAATATTTTGAATTATATGAATAATAAAATT
The DNA here is from genome assembly GCF_015476425.1 of Leptopilina heterotoma. Taxonomy (NCBI): domain Eukaryota; kingdom Metazoa; phylum Arthropoda; class Insecta; order Hymenoptera; family Figitidae; genus Leptopilina; species Leptopilina heterotoma. The sequence continues at coordinate 853,227 of NW_025111110.1, forward strand.
CGTAGCAGGAATTCAATTTATTAGCATGGATAAGAAGAAAGTAAATATTTTTGATGAAAATTAGGGAAAAGTCAGGAAAATAAAACATTTTTTTTTTTTTGAATTTTTTGAATTATTGTCAATTTTGTGAAGGGAATAAAACAATTTTTTTTTAAATTAAAAAAAATGACAATAACCCACAAAAATTAATTTTCAAAACAAACAAATGAATGCAGAGAATTATTGCTAACGGAAAGGAAACTTACGATTATTAGTATTTTCTTACTTTCACACTGAAAGAAAAATTTATTTGATTCAAATAACTGATTATACTTGTCTGTTATCAAATAAATATTTATTTTGATTCAAAGAATTTTTATTTAAGTAAATTAAATATTAATTAACTATAATAATTTGAATGTTCTTTCATTCATTCACTTTTTCTGTCCCTCACACTCTGAAATTGTCTTTTATTTATACTTGTGTTTTTCTGTTAACTTTATATAGATTGTATATTTTATTACTATTTTTATTTTATAATTAACTCAAAATTTTAATGACAAATAGAAATCATCAGAATTTTTTTCACTTCTTTTCATTAAAAGACTAAAATTTTGTTAAATATTATGTTTTGTCAAATTGAAATTATGCAGATTTTTGTTCTTTACTTCTGAACAAAATTAGAAAATTGTTTAACAACTCTGATTAAGGAATAGAAAATTTATTTATTTTGCATTATTTTTCTTTATAAATCACAATTTTTTTAATAAAATTATTATTTTTTTTTTTTAGAAAAAGAAGAAAAATATTTGCACAATTCCTATTTTTAATTTTATTTTTGAAACAGGATTTTCCACAGGAATTAAGACATTGAAAAATTTCAAATTCAATCCTTTTTTAAATTAAACAACTTATATAAGAATGTTTTATAATAATTTATAATAATTAAAAATTAATAAAAATTATTGAATTATTGCGAAGAAATTTATAAAAAAATTGTAAATAATTGAATTTCTGTGAAATTTTTATTATTTTTGTAAATAATTTAATGACTTTGTTACTTACAAAGATAATTGGGATTTTGACGAGAATTTTTTTTTGAATTTTGAACAGAATTGAATTTTATGAGAAGAATTTTAATGTTTTTGAAAATAATTGAATATTGTTACTGTATAACTTTATCAAACTCATTTTCATTATTTCAATTCAATTATTATTTTCTAGAATTTAAAATTATTTTTTATGAAAATAATGAAATTACTTAAAAGAATTTATTGAAAAAAAAAAAATTGAATTCCTGTGAAATTTTTATTATTTATGAAAATAATTAAATGTTTGCATACAATTCTATTAAAAAATTTTTTTTTTTAATAATTGAATTCTTTTTGGAAATTTTTATTGAAAGATATTGAAAATCATTGAAATTTGAAAAATGCATTTTATTTTTGCAAATAATTGAAATTAGGACAAGAATTTTTTTGACTTTTATGAAAATAATTGAACTTTGGAGAAGAATTTTCTTATTTATAAAGATAATTGGGTTTTTTACGAGAATTTTTTTTTCAAATTTTCAACATAATATAGTTGAATTTTATAAGAAAAATTTTATTTTTTTTTTAATATTGTAAGAGGTAGAAAATTACGTTTCGTTTTTTTAGAGAGAGAGAGAAACCGAGCATTAGAAAATAAATAAAACGTAACCTTTTGTGTTTGCATTATTTACCTTTTTATTTTGTTTAAATTAAAATCATCAAAGAATGCAAATAACATATATACAAAAGGTGCCGTTTTACGTCCATTCATGTACACACACATATGTATATATATTAGAGTTGTGCAAAAAGCTCGAGGCTCGAGGCTCGAGCGAGCTTTTTCGAGCTTTTCATTTTTCGGGCCGAGCCGAGCCGAGCTGTGTAAAAAGCTCGAATAGTTTCGAGTACTCGAGTTAATTCGAGTACTCGAGTTAATTCGAGTACTCGAATTTTTCGAGCACTCGAGGGAATTCGAGTACTCGAATTTTTTCGAGCTCTGAGTAAATTCGAGTTCTAGAGAAAATTCATAGAATTTTCGCATTTATTATATTTAGCAAATAGAAATATTGATTCAGTAATTCAAAAAAATTCGAAATTTTTTACTTATTAATAGTTTTTTTAGTAAGTCAAAAGCTCGAATCCATTCGAGTACTCGAAAAATTCGAGTACTCGAATTCACTCGAGTGCTCGAATTTAATCGAGTACTCGAATTTACCCGAGTACTCGAATTTTTCGAGTACTCGAAGTCACTCGAGTACTCGAAAATTTCGAGTACTCGATACATCGAGCCGGCTCGGGCTCGGCTCGGCTCGGCCCGAAAAAATTTCGGCTCGGCTCGGCTCGACTTTTCGAGCTTTTTGCACATCTCTAATATATATATATACTCGTTAGCAATTAGAGTTTAGTGCAATTCTCTTCAAGTTGCGCCTTTCGCCTCACTTTACACACTGAATCGCTTCACCTGATGCAAACATTCCATGTTCCAGGATCCTGTTAATTGACTCATTGAGCTCACAGTTATATACTTTTTAGTATTTCATCTCGTTTCATTTTCCGTACATATACATAAAATAAACACGAGAGTATTTCATTTTATAATTATTCAACTAAAATCTCTTATTACTCAAAATGTTTTTTTGTTTATTTATGTTTATCAAAAATTACTCTTGGAAACATATAGAAAATGGGTCAAATTTTAACCATCCGTTGGACAGAGACTGTAAGGATTTACAATTTAGAGAGTAAAATAATTTTTATGTATTTTTTTTAATGTACAAAATTAGAGAGAGAGAGAGAGAGAGCAGAGTACCATCAGTGCAGTAAAAAACAAAACTGCACAGAAGCATTTCTAAGCGCAACGATAAATTTCCACACAGGGTGCTTTCGATCCCCAAGTAAAAATGATGAGACGGACTTGGTAAAGAATTTTTTTTTAGGGTCTTTTAAAAAGATGGGATGGACCGAGAATTTGGTTCGTTGATTGTTTCCCGAGTCTGTAGGTCTAGACTATTTAATCTCGGGTTTCTGGTATGTATATATACATGTATAGACGAAAGCGTAGAGAGGCGCCTAACTCCAGGGTGTCTGTATATATATATGTTATTATCAGGGTGATATTCCCACACCCTAATCGTGCGAGGTTAAAGGGGTTAGAGTCCGTATATAGATAAATATATACATCAAATTGATAAAAAAACGATTCATTAGAATAAATCTAGACTTTTTTTTCTTATTCATCCATTATATATATAATTTACATAATTGAATAGAACATCCTATATACATTTATATTTATACTTATGGAATTGGTTTCAATTTTGTGAATAAGCATCGAAATCGCGGATCGTTTGTTTATCAGGACATTTAGGATGAATATTGTACACGTCATAATGAAGTATTCATACCACATTTCCAATAGAAGTGACCTCGGAAATAACCCTATCGATTCATAAACTAATCCCACGCATATGGAAAATAATGAGGTAACAATAAATAACTCATCGCGTTAATGAAGATGAAAAAATAATGTTTCAATTTGCTAATATGCAATTAAAAGATCAAAAATGATTTTATGCTTCTAATCAATTCGTTTTGATGTATGCAGACTTCGCACTCGATAATTAATTTTAGAAAAGTAGCAAAAAATAGTTTTCAAACTAAAAAAAGAAGTAAAAAAGTAGCCATCGAAAAATTTAACTTGACGACCAAAAAACCTCGTTCTAGACACTTCATAAAACTGACAAAAATTCCATTCTTTATTTTATTCTCCTAACATTTTCCTAATTTTCATCAAAAATATTTACTTCTTTCTTATCGCTCCTAATAAATTTAATTCCTGCAACGAATTTTATTATTCATGAAAGAATTTAAATATTAAAAAAAAAATTATAACTTGCGAAGAAATTTTGAAAAATTTTTAAATAATTGATTTTCTTCGACTAATTTGATACAAATTCTAATTTAAATAATTGAGTTCCTGAGAAATTTTTATTATTCATGCGAAAAGAATTGAATTCTTACGATCTTTACAACAATTTTTTTAAATAATTGAATTCTGTTTGGAAATTTTATGAAAATAGTAGATATTAAAAATCATTGAATTGCGAAAAGTTTTTAAAAATAATTAAATTTTACAAAGAGTTGTGTAATTAAATAATTGAATGCCTGTGTGGCATTTTAAATTCTTTTGAAAATAATTGAATTCTTAAACGGTATTTTATTATTTATGAAAATAATTGAATTCTTGCGAATGATTTATATTAGAATTTTTTAAAATAATGGAATTTTCAAGAATAAATTTATTACTTTAAAAAAAAAAATTGAATTATTGTGATGAATATTGTTATTTATGATAATAATTGAATTTTGCAAAGAATTGAATTAAAATGCCTCAAAATAAATAAATTTTCGGGAACAATTTTGTTATTTATCTTTAATAATTGAATTCTTTCGAAGAATTATTTATATGTAAAGAATTGAAATTTTGAAAAGAATTCTATTAAAATCTAAAAGAATAATTTAATTATTTCAAAATAAATTTAATTAAAATTGTATTTAAGATAATTGGTTTCTTTCGAACAATTTAATTAAAACATTTGAAAATAATTGAATTCCTGCGAAAAATTATAATATTTTTGTAAATAATTGAATTCTTTCAAAGAATTTAAAGAAACATTTTTTACATAAGGTCATGTTATTCAGTGGTCACGTGCCCCATATACTTGACTATGGAAAAACTTTACACTGAATAACATGACCATAAGTGATTTTTTCGAGGAATTGAAATTAAAATTTTAATAATAACTGCATTTTTAAGAAAATTCTGTAAAATTGTATTAAAAATAATTGAAATCTTGTGATGAATTTTATTATTTATAAAAATAATTGAATTTTTGCTTGAAATTGAATCAAAATTTTTATTAAAAAAATTGAATTTTTTGTAAAAATTGTTATTATTAGTGAAAATAATTAAATTATTGTGAAGAATTGTATAAAAAATTTGTTAAATAATTGATTTTTTCGAAATTTTTTTGAAAATGCTATTTTAAATGAATTGAATTCCTGTGGAAATTTTATTATTTATGAAAATAATTGAATTTTAGATGAATTTTACCAATTTTTTTTTAAATGATTGAATTCTTTTGCGAAAATATGAAAAAAATAGATATTAAAAATAATTGAATTCCTGTGTAAAATTCTAATATTTTTGTAAATAATTGAATTCTTCCAAAGAATTAAAAAAAACGTTCTTTTAAATAATTAATTTTTTGGAAGAATTGGAATTAAATTTTTAAGAATATTTACATTTTTTGAGCACTTCCTGTAAAATTGTATTAAAAATAGTTGAAATCCTGTGATGAATTTTATTATTTATGGAAATAATTGAATAGTTGCAAAGAATTTTATTAAAATTTTCAAAATTAATTGAATTTCTGAGAAGAATTTTATTATTTAGGAAAACAATTGAATGTTTACGTAGAATTGTGTCAAAAATTTTTTTCAATAATTAAATTGTTTGATAAATTTTATAAAAATAGTAAATATTGAAAATCATTGAATTGCGAAAAACTTTTGAGAATAATTGAAATTTTCCAAAGAATATTATTTAAATTTTTGAAAATAATTGAATTTTTGGCGAAAAATTTTGCTATTTATAAAGATAATTGAATTCTTGACAAGATATTCGTTCGAATTTTGAAAAATAATTGATTTTGTTCGAAGAATTTTATTAGTTTTTTTTTTGTTTGTTTTTTTTTTGTTTTGTGCAGAAACAGCATAAGTCCATAATTCGAAATTGTTCAGGAATCAATAAAAACTGTTTTTCTCGTAAATGTTAAGATTTTTTTTAATTCAGCTTTTTGCATTATATTCTACTAACCTATAAGTTAAAAAATCCAATATGATTAATTAATTTTCTACTTAATATAAAAAATTGAAAAATATATTAACATTTGGACTTATGCTGTTTCTGCACAAAATGAAATGAAAAACACAGAAAATTTATTAAATCCAGTGAAATATCAAAGTTTTATGAAATATTTAATAACATTTATTTAAAATATTAAATTTAGATAATTTTTAGTAACATTTTATAAATAATAAAATTGTTTTAAGAATAAATTGAACCAATTTACAATATTTTCTAATTTTAAAATAATTCAGTCACCACTGTCACTTTTTGCTTTCCATTTTAATTATTTTTTTTAAGGGTTTAGAGTTTAGTCACTTATGTAATATTTTACCAGATTGAAAAGCTTCATTTAAAGATAAATTTTCAATAAAAAAGTGATTTTCGAAAAAAATGGACTTATGCGGTTTCTGCACAAAAACGCTTCAATTGAATTCTTGTGATGAATATTGTTATTTATGGAAATAATCGAATGGTGTAAAGAATTTTTTTAAAATTCCCAAAAAGTAATTGAATTTTGTTATTTATCAAGATGATTGCATTAAAACTTTTGAAATAATTAAATAATATTAAAAAATTCATTCTGGTCAGAATTAGAAAAAAAAATAATTTTTCAGTTGCTTCCTCGAAAGTATACATTTCGAACTGAATATCCCATTTCCTCTCTAGGTATAAACGCATTTATACTATTTGTAAGTTTGATTCAAGTTAGGCATCATCATCATCCTTAATGGCGTGGATCGCGACTGCGTGCAGCAGTTCGATTTCAAAACCGGTCCCTCGCGAAAATAAGACTACAACGAGTGTTTTGATGTGTAACGAGGATTTTTCGACGTTACATTACTCGTTGCGTTCGCAGTGTCTGTCACTTGTAAAACCAGTTTTCCCTGAAAGTACCCGTACATAAAATATGCAAAAAGAAAGAGAGGTAGAGAGAAATAAAAGAGAGAGAGAGAGATAAATCCTTGTAAAAAGAAAGTTAACATAATGTTACACTGATTTATGATGACTTGATGATGTACGCAGCTTCTTGATGATGCGTTCGGAGTACTCCTTTTGTAACATAATTGAAGAGAGGGAGAAAAATTTCTTCATCCCCTCATCTTCCATATGTATTCTTCTTGAAACGTTCGCATAACAATATTCCTCTTCCATCTGTCTTCCGTTCGAAGAATTATAATTATTTAAATCGTTTGTTTATTTGTATATTTTCTCGCGTGCTCACTACAAGTTTCCCTTCTGCTTTTCGTTAAAAAAAACTTATTTATTTAATTTATTTATTTCTTTATTTTTACGTTAAATTTTTGTGTTAACCCTGTATCAGTTTCAGCATCAATAAAAAGTTTTTTTGTGTGATTATTATCGCCATACTCAGGCTTCGCACTCATCTACTAAAACCTATACTATTTACTACTTTTTTTACGTTATGCTACTATTTGGACACTTTTTTTAGATTTCAGGCACTACAAGCAACTATTTCTCCTTTTTTTAAGAATTCCCACTACTTAAAATTCGCTAATTACCAGAAATCAAAAAACTATTCTCCAAAATTATAATCAATTTCTTTAAAACAATTTAATTATTTTAAAAAAATATTCGAAATTCAATTATTTTAAATATCTAGTATTTTCATAAAATTTCGCAAAAGAATTCAATTATTTAAAAAAAATTGATAAAATTCATTAAAAATTCAATTATTTTCATAAATAATAAAATTTCCACATCAGGAATTTAATTCATGTAAAATAGCATTTTCAAAAAAATTTATCGATAAAAATCAATTATTTAACCAAATTTTTATACAATTTTATTCTTCACAATAATTCAATTACTTTCACTAATATTAACATTTTTCATGGAGATTCAATTTTTTACAAAAGTTTTTGATAAAATTCTAAGCAAGAATTTAATTATTTTCATTAATAATAAAGTTCATCGAAGAATTTCAAATAATCATTAATACTATTTTGAATTAATTAATTGAAAAAATCAATAATAGTCACAAATAAAATTTTCCACAAAAATTCAATTATCTATCTATATTAATAAAATCAGACTTCTGTCTGTACATTGCTCCAAACTTGAAAATTTTTATATATATATTTTTTTTGTTTTGTTTTGAGACATGAGAATTCGAAAAATGTAAAAAAAAAATTCTGTCTGGTCTGTCAGTCTGTATGCAAAACTTTGTTCACGCATCAATTGAAAACGGTTTAACAAATTAAAGTGAAATTTGGCAGTCTATTAGGTATTAACGTAACTTAAAATCATAGCCCTATCCGATTAAAAAATATTAAGTTGAACGAAAGTTATGACATTTTTCCAAAAAATTCGAAAAAAAAATGCAAATTTTTTATTTTTTGTAAAATGAATGCAAAACTATATCCTTAGGTAACTTTTACAGATAAATACAACCCATTTCTACAATAAAATTTTTAAAAAAGACGTCTTTTGAAATTTTTTTACGTTTTTTTAGATCAACTTTTTTCTAAAAAAAAATAGTGATTTTTAATCTTTAAGCAAGCTTTTCAGGAAAAGTTATTAAAGTTTTTTATTTAAAGATCAGTATGTAAAGTAAGAAATTTGCTACATTAGACAAAAATAATGAAGCTAAATCCTATAAAAGAGAGGAAAAAATGTTGAATTTTAAGAAATTCGTTTTTTTGAATTTTTGCTAATTTTCCATAATTTTAGATTTTTTACCAAAGGGTGCAGACTATTAAATAAGTAAAGCATTTTTGAAGAGCACAAAAATAATGAAGCTAAATGCCATAAAAAAGAAGGAAAAATGTTGAATTTTAAGAAATTCGGTTTTTTGAAATTTTCATAATTTTTAACAATTTTTGATTTTGTACCAAAGGGTGGAATGAAGCTAAATGCCATAAAAAGGAAGGAAAAATGTTGAATTTTAAGAAATTCGGTTTTTTGAAATTTTCATAATTTTTAATAATTTTTGATTTTGTACCAAAGGGTGGAGAATATTAAATAAGTAAAGTATTTTTGAAGAGCACAAAAATAATGAAGCTAAATGCCATAAAAAGGAAGGAAAAATGTTGAATTTTAAGGTCATGTTATTTAGTGGTCACGTGCTCCACATACTTTACTATGGGAACACGTGACTACTGAATAACATGACCTTAAGAAATTCGGTTTTTTGAAATTTTCATAATTTTTGATTTTTTGCTAAAGGGTGGAGACTATTCAAATAGTAATATTATACTACCGAAATAGCTAATGGTAACTAATTATTAATTTTCCGGTCAAATTAAATTCCCGGCTATTTTCTGATTTTCCAGATTGGTAGAAACATTGTTAAATGTATTGGTAGAACTATAACCCGTTTAAGACGGGCACGACAGCTATTTTAAAATAATATTTTATAATAGTCATTATATTTCGAAAAAATTAATTATTTAAAACAATGTTTATAAAAATTCTTATGAAGAATTCAATTATTTTCAAAAATAACAAAATTTTTCAAAGAAATTAAATTCTTTTTAAACATTTTAATAAAATTTTATGCAATAGTTCAATTATTTTCATAAATAATAAAATTCTTCTCCGAAACTCAATTAATTTTGAAAATTTTAATAAAATTCTTTGCAACTATTCAATTATCTCCATAAATAATAATAAAATTCATTGTAGGATTCTAACTATTTTTAATACAATTTTACAGAAAGTACTAAAAATATGTAAATATTGTTAAAAATTTAATTTCAATTCTTCGAAAAAATCAATTATTTACAAAAATATTAGAATTTCACACATGGATTCAATTATTTTTAATATCTATTCTTTTCATATTTTCGCAAAAGAATTCAATCATTTAAGAAGAAATTGATAAAATTCATCCAAAATTCAATTATTTTCATAAATAATAAAATTTCCACGGGAATTCAATTCAATTTAAAATAGCATTTTCAAAAAATTTCGAAAAAATCAATTATTTAACAAATTTTTTATACAATTCTTCACAATAATTGAATTATTTTTACTAAGAATAACAAATTTAAAAAAAAATTTTGATACAATTCCAAGCAACAATTCAATTATTTCTATAAATAATAAAATTCATCGAAGAATTTCAATTATTTTTTATACAATTTTACAGAATTTTCTAAAAAAATGCAGTTATTATTAAAATTTTAATTTCAATTCCTCGAAAAAATCACTTATTTAAAAAAATGTTTCTTTATATTCTTTGAAAGAATTCAATTATTTACAAAAATATAATTTTTCGCAGGAATTCAATTATTTTCAAATGTTAATAAAATTTTTCGAAAGAAATCAATTATTTTAAATACAATTTTAATTAAATTTCTTTTGAAATAATTCAATTATTCTTTTGTGTTTTAATAAAATTCTTCTCCTAAGAATTCAATTATTTACATAAATAATTCTTCGAAAGAATTCAATTATTAAAGATAAATAACAAAATTATTCCCAAAAATCCAATTATTTGATGACATTTTAATAAAATTCATTGCAAATTTCAATTATTTTCAATAACTACTAATATTTTAATAATTAGTTTTAAAAATAATAAAAATTCTATCAGAATTCAATTATTTATAAATGTTTTCAAAATTTTTTCGCAATTATTCAATTAATTTTCATAAATAATAAAATTTCTACACAGATTCAATTATTTTTGTAAATAATAAAATTCTTTTTAGGAATTCAATTATTTTCATAAATAATAAAACTCATCGAAGAATTTCAATTATTTTTAATTTAATTATTATAATCGAGTTTCTCGAAAAGTATAATTCTTAAAAATCTTATTGAAATTTTTCAAAAGAATTCAAATTATTTAAAAATTTGATAATAAAATTCTTTATGAGAATTGAATTTTACAAATATTCAATTAATTATTTATTTTTGTAGGGGAGAGTGGGTAAACCGCGGACCCCACTCAATATTTCTGAAATGGCGAAATTGGAAAAAGTGTTGTTTACAAATTTAAAACAACCATGTTTAGTATACACCTTATTTTTTCAATCTGACAGTTTTAGCTTGCGTTTGTGCAAAGCGTTTCTTTTTGACAAACATTTATTCTCAAAATGGGCCTCTGGGGCAAACCGGCCATAGGATATTTCCATTGAATTAAAGTTTCATAAAAATTATTTTTAAATCAAATGTTTCTTTCATTAAAATATTTACTTACAATGAAAAATAATTGTCTTCCAATGAGAATTGGACCTTTTAATATTAATTCTCTGATAATGACAAACATTTTTATTTTTTTATTGAAAAAAAAATTTATTTAATTAAAATTCAATCCCGTATTATTATTTTCATTACTACAACCATTGTTCACATGATTCTTTATGTTTTTTATTATTGTAGATTATGTAAATGCAATATTATAAATAAAAAACCAAACGATCCGGTTTACCCCAGGGGGTGGGGCAAACCGGACCGTTTGCAAAAATTTTTAAAGTTAACACAGCAACTAAACAATAAAAGATAAAGTATAAGTGTCTCTGGGAAAAATTTGCGCAATTAAATGATCTTTCAAACAAGCCATCGAAAAATGAAATCGGTTGATTCGTTATTAGTCACAAGAGTCAACAAACCGTTAGGGGGTCCCGGTTTGCCCCACTCTCCCCTATTTAAATGATTTAGTTTTCGTAGAATTTTCTAATAATTTATTTAAAAATTAATTTTTAAAAGTATAATTGAATTTTTAATACTTTTAATTAACAATTCTGTAGAATTAAATTTTTTGAAAAAGTTTAATTGAATTTTTCGAAATTATTTGAAGTTTTTATTTTCTAATATATATTTTAATAATGATTTTATCACTCGGGCATCTTTAATTATTATAAAACATGAAGATATCGATTGCTCCGAGTCGAAGACTCGGAGTGATCCATTTCTTCATGTTTTACAATAATATTTTTTTAAGTTATTAAATTTCAAAAAGATTTGAATTTGAAATTTTTGAAAATCTCAATTCCCATGAAAAAATAATGATTAAAATTTTAGTAAAAAAGAAGTTATTGATGTTTTCGAATAATTTTACAATAATTAAAGAAATTTGTAAATAAGTAATAGACATTTTTCTTATTGACTATCTAATTATTTTTAGAGTGCTCTCTAAATTTGAATTAGTGAACATGTTTACTAATGTTTACTAATTTGAATTAGTGACTGACTTCTTGCTTTTAAAATAGTAAATTTACTAATATATTAGTAGCAATTACTATTATTTATTAGTAAAATTTACTAATTCAAAAGCAAAAAGTCAGTCACTAATTCAAATTAGTAAACATTTTTACTAATTCAAATTTAGAGAGTGAATCAGAATATTCTTTAGGATCAGGGAAAAAGTAGAAATTTTCTCTATAGAAATCAGGGAAAAAGAAAATTAATTTTTTGTAGCAAACCCTGTATTTATAACAGTGTCTATATAATTATAAAAAGAATCAAAGAAAACTTAAAAAGGAATTTCCAATTCAGGTTAATTGACTGTAGTTAAAAAAAATGATTCATCCCGATTTTTTCACATTTCCAAACCGATATATTACCGATAATTATAAACGAAAATATAAATGAACGATTCGCGATAACAACTTAATTTCGTTGCAAAGTTTTATGTGTACCTTTATACTTGATGATTGGTTGAAAACCTATAGATATACACTCGCTGGCAAACTGGATTCGCACTCGTTTGAAATGAATGAAGGGAGGGAACAAGTGTACATGTGTGGTGTATATACATTAGCGATCCGGTAGTTCGAGAGTTGACGAGTTACCAGAATTGGATGTCGCTTCGTGGAAATCTTTGTCAATTGAAAATCAACTCGTGTTCCCTGAATGGTTGCTTCTCTTCAATTCTCTCTTTCTCTCTTTGCGTTTATACACAACTCTCCTTATACCTTGTCGATATATATATATATATAGGGGATATAACGCATTCTTTGGATCTCCTCGCTTTTAAGTTACCCAGTCGATGAACGCGCAAAGATCGAAGGCGTCGGCTATAAAAAAAAGAGAGGAAAAAAAAATCCCATTTTATATAGCCAACGGAAAACAAACCTATTGAATTTACAACGACGAAATACGCGCACGAAGCGCACAGGAGTGTGTCTTGATGATCAAAAACCCCTCGCCCCACTTTCGACCAAGAATCGATCAGGAATCAATAATTAATCTTCGATGATCGAGACAACAAATAAGAAAAAAAAAAACTGGTTCACATTAGGAATTAATTGCGTCGGGACAAATGAACTTTTCTTGAGAAATTCATCACGCTTAAGGCACATCATTTCTTTTTCATAAAGAGGATCTTAATTGCTTTGACAATATTGTTTCCTAATGACTTTCAATTTAATCTATATATGACGTTAATGGAAATTTTTTTTTATTTTATGGTATGAATAAACAGTACTAGTTATTAATTGATCTTTGTCTCAAATCGATTAACTTTGGGTTTTCCCTTCGTTAGTATATTCTTCATTTCTTCGGTGTAATTACTTTTTGGGGTTATAACCTCAAATCAAGATAATTACTCTGCGTTTTTATCAACTGATAAAATGTATTGAGTAACTTTCTGGGGTTTCGATTTTATTCCAGAAAGATCTCGACGACCCTTTCGCTAACAAATTTTGAAGCGAATTCTCCTAAAGAGACCAAAACCTCTGTATCTATCGAAAAGTTATAAAAGAGCAAAATTCTAAATAAATTTAACAGAAAGTTTCCTAACAGTAGTCGAAATTAACTTATGACTGACACCTTCGGAATCTTTGGTTGCGAAACTGAAGAAACTTGAAGTAATTCAGGGCAACTCGAAAATATCAATAAATTCTTCTTTTTTAAATAAATATTTAATTATTATTATTTTTCCGTAGGAATTAAAATTCTTCAAAACATTCAAATTCAAACTTTTTTTTTTTTTTTTTTTTTTTTTTTTTTTTTTTTTTTTAAATTATTACCATAAAATTTTTCAAAAAAAGATAATTAGTTACAAAAATCCTAATAAAATCCTTCGCAAGAATTCAATTATATTTTTACAAGTAGTAAAATTTCTCAAAAAATTCAATTATTTAAAAACAATTTAATAAAATTCGTTGCAAGAATTCAATTATTTTCATATAAATAATAAGTCGATTATTCGGTAATTCATTTTTAAGTCAATTTTTATTAGAAAATTCTATAAGAATTCAATTATTTAAATTAAAAATTAAATAATTTATTCAATAATTGAATGTTTGTTAAAATTGAATTCCCATAAAGAATTTTATCAACAAATTTTTAAATAATTGAATTCTTTTGACAAATTTTAATAAATTTTTTTAAGAATAATTACATTTTTCGAGGAATTTGATTAGAATTGTATCAAAAATAATTAAAATCCTGCAATGAGTTTTATTATTTATGAAAATAATTAAAATTTTTCCAAGAATTTTATTAAAATTTTTTAAAAATAATTGAATTTCGGAGAAGAATTTTATTATTTATAAAGATACTTGAAATTTTTACAAAATATTTTTTTTTAATTTTTCGAACATAATTGAATATTTTTCCGAAGAATTTTATTACTTTTGAAAATAATTTAATTCTTCAAACGAATTTTCAAATTCATTTATTTACAATTCAATTTTATAAAATTTCGATTATTCGAAATTTCTTCAATTAAATATATAATTAAAAAATAAAAACTACAAATAATTTCAAAAAAAAGTCAATCAAACTTTAAAAAAAATGATTTTTTAGATTTGTTAGTTAAAACTTAAAAGTATATGAAATGTCAAATTTTTAAAGATTTTAATTTCAAACTTATATCAAAATTCAATTATTTCTAAAAATTCATGCTGTAATACTTTTAATAATATCAATTACTATCTAAAATTTTAACAAGAATTCATTTTTAAATCAATTTTTATTAGAAAATTCTATGAACATTCAATTATTTAAATACAAAAATAAATAATTTATTTAATAATTGAATGTTTTTTAAAATTGAATTCTCATAAAGAGTTTCATCAACAAATTTTTAAATAATTGAATTCTTTCGACGAATTGTAATAAAATTTTGAAAAATAATTACAATTTTCGAGAAATTCGATTAAAATTGTATTAAAAATAATTAAAATTCTGCGATAAATTTTATTATTTGAGAAAATAATTAAAGGTTTGCGTAGAATTTTTATTAAATTTTCTTTAAATAATTGAATTCGTTTCACGAATTTTGATAAAATTTTTTCGAATAGTTAAATTTTTTCAAGGAATTCAATTAAAATTGTATTTAAAATAATAGAAATTCTGCGATGAGTTTTGAAAATAATTGATATTTTGCCTGGAATTTTATTAAAATTTTTTAAAATATTTAACTTTTAAAGAAGAATTTTTATTTACAAAAATAATTTAATTCCTAAAAAGAATTTTATTATTTATGAAAATAATTGAATTATTGCGAAGAAATTTATAAAAAAATTTGTAAATAATTAAATTCCTGTGAAATTTTTATTACTTATGAAAATAATTCTTCAATGTTTGCGTACAATTTTATTAAAATTTTTTTTAACTAAAAAAATATAGGGTAAGTGCGGGTATAGTCGGACAGTACTAGTAGTCGGACACTTTCGTGTTTTTTGGCAAATAAATAATAATGCATTGTGATAATTACTTTAAAAAGTATACTAGACGAATGTGTGAAGTTTATATTTTATGAAATTAGTGTTATTTTCGAAAATAATTAAACAAGAAATATTTTATTTAATGTTTTAAAAATCATGGTGTCCGACTATAGATACAACCATTTTCGAGTAGCGCGATGAGTGGCACAAAGTTTTGTTGATAATTAATCATAAATATTAAAACTTATAGGGTTTAAATATTATATTAATAACTTCTAATGTGCTTTAATTCCATTTTCCAGCAGATAGCAATTAAATAATTATCTTTTTTACTTTATAAATTCAAAATATCTGACAGATGTCCGACTATAGAAACAAGGGGAAAAAGTGTGCGACTACTAAAGCATTCGTAATTTTTTATTAAAATGTTTATATTTTATTAAATACTCAACTATTTGTAACAAATTTATATGATTTTTAATCCTGAAGAACTCATTTAATTAATAATGTGCTTATAAACACAGTAGATATTTGCTATTTCAAGAAAAAAAGCATAATTTAAGATTGTATCCTTAAGTGTCCGACTACTAGTGCATTTACCCTATATTGAAAAATAATAGAAAAAATAAATTTTTAGGTAAATAATAATCAAACCGATTATTCGATTCATTAAAATATTAGATATATTTGAGAACATTGGATTGAGGGAAATGTTTGCAACTAATTAAAATTTTGCCAAGAATTTTATTAAAATTTTTGAAAATAATTGAACTGATGTGAAGAATTTTATTATTTATATAAATAATTGAATTTTTGCAACGAATTTTATCCAAGTTTATAAAAATAATTGAATTCCGGTTAAGAATTTTATTTATAAAAATAATTGAATTCTTGAAAAGAATTTTGTTAAATTTTTTTTAAATAATTCAATTCTTGCAACGAATTTTATAAAAGTCTTTTTAATTAAATAATTGATATTTTTCGACAAATTTTATGAAATTTTCTATTTTAAATAATTGAATTCCTGTGAAAATTGTATTACCTATGAAAATAATTTAATTAATTCGAAGAAGTTTATTAAAAATTTTGTAAATAATTGAAATCCTGTGAAATTTTACAAAGAATTTTATTAAAATTTTTTAAAATAATTGAATTTCGAAGAAGAATTTTAATATTTATAAAGATAATTGAAGTTTTGACGAGAATTTTTTTTTAATTTTTGAAGAGAATTGAAATTTTGCGAAGAATTTTTATAACTTTTGCAAATAATTGAATTTCTATGGAATCATTTGTAACTTTTCCAAAATTCAATTTCTTTTTAGTATTTTCAACTAAAATTCTCCTATCAATCTAGTATTTATGAAAATTGTAAAAATTATTCATATTAAATAATTTATAAGTCATAACTTTATGATAGTTCTTAAAATATTAAGTTATTTAAAAAGAAATTATTGTCGGAAATAGAAAAAATTGAAGGTTTTGTATTATTAAAATTCGTGATAATTTCATAGTTTACGAGGCAAACAAAAAAGACACAAAAATTAAGGATTTTCTAATGAATTCTAAAAATTTAATTTTTTCCAGTACTTTTAATAAAAATCCCTAATTTTTTCGACCAATTCTACTTTCCCTGAATTTTCCCTATTAATAAACTCGGACGTAAAATATTTGACGATAATAATAATTCTAATTTGTAAGATTAAAAAATCTGAAGCAATTAAAAAAAGAGAAGAAAGAAAGATTTAAAAATTGTTATTCTAAAAGTGAAATCACAGAAGCCATTTTTGATTGGTATCTCATCAAATTCGCACTTGTGAACAACAGCGGCGGCACGCACAAAAAGGGAGGAAAAAATGTCCATTAATTGACAGGGTATCTCTCGTTGATATTTTGCTTCTTTTTTTTCCCCTCATCTCGTTCACTTTTATATATACAATATAGTTTATATAAACGACAGGGGAGGCACTTTTTGATGATTCATTGAGGAGCCGTGAATCAACATGGATGACAACAAGTGAGCTTCGAAAAGAAATCGAATGATTGGAAAGAAATACAGGACGACACATTGGATTAAAGAAAAAGAAGTAAAAGGACGTAATGACCAATGGTAGCAAGAAGGAACTGATAGGAAGGCTGTGTCAATGTGTCAGAGAGACGGTTCTCGTATACTCGGCGAGCCTTTTATGTCTTTTCAACGTGGGGTCTCAAACTCTCCATTTCTCAGGGCTCCTCAACTGAGCGAAGCGGAGCCCACCTGGCTCGCTTGTGCAAAATTATTATTCCCTTAATTAACTATTTAGCTAATTTTTCATTATTTTCTTTAATCTTTATTCATTAGCCGAGTGTCCAGTAAGGTCTGAGAAAAATATTCCTTTGCTTTATTTCTGTTTTCTCGGGAGAAAAAAAATTGATAATAAATTTTGTCCCAGTCAAATATAAGAGAACATTTTACTTAAAAAACTATAAATTCCATTTTTCATAAATATAAAACATGAAGATATCGATAACTCCGAGTCTTCGACTCGGAGTGATCGATTTCTTCATGTTTTATAATAAAGATGAACGAGTGATAAAATTATTTATAATTCAATTATTATTTACAAGAATTTTTAAATAAAATTCTTCTTTAAATCGATTATATTTAATAATTTTCAAATTTATCTGTTTACAATATTCAATTTTACGAGAAATTTCGATTATTCGTAAATTTTTCAATTAAATAAATATTAGAAAATAAAAACTTCAATATTTAAAAAATTCAATTAAACTTTCTCAAAAAAATTAATTTTAAAATTCAATTATTTTTAAGAATCCACGCTATATTGCTTCTAATATTCAATTATTATCTCAAATTTTAACTAAAATTAATTTTTAAATTAATTTTTATTACAAAATTCTACTAGAATTCAATTATTTAAATACAAAAAAATAATTAATTGAATAATTGAATGTTTCTTAAAAATCAATTCTCATAATGAGTCGTTATTAACATATTATCAAATAATTGAATTTTATCAATGAATTTTAATAAAATTTCTAAGAATAATTACATTTTTCGAGAAATTTGATTAAAATTTAAAATTGTATTAAAAATGATTGAAATTCTGCGATGAGTTTCATTATTTTTGAAAATAATTGAATTCCTAAGAAGAATTTTATTACTTTTGAACAATATTTAATTTTTGCAAAAAATATTATTACTCTTGAAAATAATTGAATTTTTGCAATAATTTGTAACTTTTACAAAATTGAATTTTTTCTTTCGTGTTTTTAACTAAACATCTTCTATAAATCCATTATTTTTAAAATTTTTGAAAAAGTTCTTTAAGAATTTTCAAATTCATTTGTTTACAATTCAATTTTACAAAATTTCAATTATTCGTAAATTCTTCAATTAAAAATATATTAGAAAATAAAAACTTTAAATAATTTTAAAAAAAATCCGCAATTAAAGTTTCATAATAAAAAATTAATTCCACAGAATTATAATTTAAAACTACGAAAAATTCAAATTTTCAAAGATTTTAATTTAAAACCTTTTAAAAATTTAATTATTTCTACAAATTCACTCTCTAATGCTTTTAAAATTCAATTATAATCTAAAATTTTAACTGAAATCTATTTTAATTCAATTTTTAGAAAATTAGAAAATTCTACATAGAATTCAATTATTTAAAATTTAAATACAAATAAACAGTTTATTGAATAATTGCATATTTCTTAAAACTGAATTCTCATAAAGAATTTTATCAATAATTTTTTAAATAATTGAATTCTTTTGACGAATTTTAATAAAATTTTTAAAAATAATTACATTTTTTGAGGAATTCGATTAAAAATTTATTAAAAAGAATTGAAATTCTGCGATAAAATAATTCAAATCCTAAAAGAAATTTTATTACTTATGAAAATAATTCAATGATTGCGAAGAAATTTATAAAAAAAATGTAAATAATTGAATTCCTGTGAAATTTTTATTATTTTATGAAAATAATTAAAGGTTTGCGTAGAATTTTATTAAATTTTTTGTTACATAATTGAATTCTTTTGTACAATTTTATTAAAATAGTAAATTTCGAAAATCATTGATTTAGGAATTAAAAATAATTGAAATATTCCCAAGGAATTTATTAAAATGTTTTAAAATAATTGAATTCTTGCAATAATTTCAAACTTTTTCAAAAATAAATTTTTTTTCGTGTTTTTAACTAAAATTCTTCTCTATAAGCATTGTTTTTAATAATTTTTGAAAAAGTTCTTTGAGAATTTTTAAATTCATTTGTTTACAATTCAATTTTAGAAAATTTCAAATATTCGTAAATTCTTCAATTAAAAATATATTAGGTAGAAAATAAAAACTTTAAATAATTTAAAAAAAAATCCGCAATTAAAGTTTTTGAAAAAAAATTAATTACACAGAATTCTTAGTTAAAAATAAGGAAAAATTCAAATTTTTAAAGATTTTAATCTGAAACCTTTTCAAAATTCAATTATTTCTAATTTACGCTCTAATGCTTTTAAAATTCAATTATAATCTAAAATTTAAACTGAAATCCATTTTTAAATCAATGTTTATGAGAAAATTCTACTAGAATTCAATTATTTAAATACAAAATTAACAATTTATTGAATAATTGCAAGTTTCTTAAAATTGAATTCTCATGAAGAATTTTATCGACAAATTTTTAAATAACTGAATTCTTTTGACGAATTTTAATAAAATTGTTAAGAATTTTTTCGAGGAATTCGATTAAAATTGTATTAAAAATAATTGAAATTCTGCAATGAGTTTTATTATTTATGAGAATAATTGGATTCTTAATAAGAATTTTATTATTTACGAAAATAATTGAATCCCTGTAAAAAATTTATTATGTGTGATAATAATTGAATGATTGCGAAGAAATTTATAAAAAAAATTGGTAAATAATGAAATTCCTGTGAAATTTTTATTATTTTTTGAAAATAATTAAAATTTTGTGTAGAATTTTATTAAATTTTTTTTTTTAAATAATTGAATTCTTTTGGAAAATTTAAAAAAATAGTATAGATATTGAAAATCATTGAATTGAGAAAAATTTTTGAAAATAATTAAATTTCAAAGAAAAATTGAATTATTTCTAAAGATAATTGAAATTTTTATGAGAATTTTTAAAAATGTTTGAACATCCCATGTAGAAATTTCCCCATTTCTCCCTACTTTAAGTTGGGCTTTTGTTAGATCCTAGTCAGAAAACTTAGACTAGTAAATACTGATCAGATACAAGTAGGGCTTTGAATAGTTTTACCCTATTTTATATCTAGATAATCTTGATTCTACCTAGTTACTTTCTGATCATAAATTCTACTTAGGGCCTAATCGGATCCCGATTTGGAAATGAACATCAAATTATCCTACTTGAAAACTAGTCAGGTTCTAGTTAGCTTAAACTGTTTTAAGGATTGTGCACATGATTTTGCGCATGCGCCTTTTTATTACTAAAAGTGAAAGTGACGTTTGTATACCTACAATGTTGTTGACAGTATAAAAAGAATAGCTGCTTTTATTGCATTTATATATAAAAATGGATATCAGAGGAAATAAAAGATCTCGTAATCAAGGACGAATACGAGGTAAAAAATTTCGGTCGAGAAAGAAATTATTAAGCGACGAATCCAGAGCAGAGGGTGAATCCAGTGAGCCGACCAATAATCATAGTGATGGAAATGATGAGGTTATGTATGTGTCCGAACAATCTGAAAATGAAAACTTGGACAATTTCAGAGGTAATTATTTAATAATACGTACTAAATTAAGACTGCTTGTTAGAAGTGAAGACTTGCTTTTAGATAATAAATAATTTCTATAGACTGAGAGGTGTTTAAATTTTTGTTCTATGCACTTCAAAAAAAAGTGAACAATTTTTTTTTTTAATAAAAATACATAGTTCTTTAAAGTAAAATGTAACTTTATTTAATTTAATGAAATGTAATTAGAATAGGTATGTAGATTTTATTAAATCAGGGTGGCCACATGTCAGTAAAGTCAGGGAAAAATTGTTTGTCAGGGAAATTTAGAAAACTGAGACTTTTTTCGAATTATTTTAAAAAATTGAAAAATTTTAATTGCAAATTTTAAAAATAATTGAATTTTTAAAAATTCAAGTACATCCAAATAACAATAATTTTTAACATTTTGGAGAAAAAAATCATGATCAACATTTTAATTAAAATTTAATTATTTTCGAAAAATTACATTAAAATATTTTTAAAAACTAATTTTTAGAATTGGTTTTTCATACTTCTTTAAGATTCCTTGTTCTTCGGACAAAGTAAATAGAAATTTATGAAAATTTACTTTTTAAGACTTATTAAAATTTTTGAAAAATCATGGTCATATTTATTATTAAAATTCTTCAAAAATTTGATTATTTTTATTTATATTTCTCAAAAATTCAATTATTTTTAAAAGATTTTACCAAAATTTCAATTGTTTGGAAACTTTTCCATTGTGTATAATTGAATTCAAAAAGGGTTATAATTGTAATTTTTAGAAATTATTAAATTTCATTTTTTTTACGTATCTTTCGTAAACTTTCATATTTTCCTGTAGAATGAATTTTGTCAGGGGAAATTGATAAACTGAAACTTGTGAGAACCCTGTAAATATATCCTGAAATAAATACATGAAATTACAAAACCTGACAAACTCTAGATAAAAGTAAATTTTAATAATAGTAGTGAGTTATAAGTATAAATGATTTTCTTTAATATTTTGGGATTTTGTAATTATATATAATAATTGAAAATTTTTAATTATTTGTTCAATTGATAATTTTATAATTATAGATGTCGAAGAAATGAGTCAAAATAACGAAGCCGAAGAGAGAAGGGAAGAAATCTCGGTAGAAAACGAAGAGTTTATCAGTGATGTTGACGATTATGACCGGAGAAGGGAGGAAATCTCTGTAGAAAGCGAAGAGGTTATTAGTGATGATGACGATTATGACGGCGACAACTTAGCGAGGTATTATTATGCTGTTCATGGTGATACTTCGGACGATTCTTCCAATGATGAATTTGGCGATGATAATTTAGGAAACGTTGAAGAGGAAGAGCATGTACCGGAAAATCCTCCTTCAGTAGTAGAAAGATTGCGTGAGTGGAGTCTACGACTCAATCAAAAGGATCTTGATGATTTACTGAAAATTCTGAGAGATCTGCTTCCAACTCTGCCCAAAACTGCAAAAACATTTCTTCACACAAACGATGCTCGGTATACTATAATTAATATGGAAGACTGTAAAGGAAAGATGGGTCAATTTGTATATTTTAAAATGCAAAATAATTTAGAAATGTGCATAAATCCTGCATTACATATTGATAATTTTATCGAACTTCAAGTCAGTTGTGATGGCTTACCCTTACATAAATCTGGAGATGGTCAGTTTTGGGTAGTATCAGGAAAAGTTCACTTCAACCCTGATGTGTACAAAGTATTTCCGATTTGCATATTTTTTGGGCAAGCTAAACCTAATAGTGTGGAAGATTTCTTAGCTCCATTCGTTGAAGAATTTAATCGATTAAATATTGATGGTATCATGATAGAAGGGCAACATTTCGGAATAAAGTTAAAATGTATAATTTGTGATACACCTGCTCGATCTTTTTTAAAACGCACATTAGGACATGGGGGTATTCAGGCATGTGAAAGGTGTGAAGTTGTTGGCGAAAGAGTTGAACGAAGAACAGTTTATCCGACTACTGATGCAGTAGAGAGAACGAATGAATCGTTCAGAAATTTTCGCCAACCTGAGTATCATCATGGACCTTCACCTTTATTAGACATTATTCCTCACATAGACATGGTGTCTATCTTTATGTTGGATTCGATGCATCTTTTCTTCTGTGGAATCATGAAGAAATTAATGGATTATTGGTTGAATGGCAAATTAAATTGCAAATTAAGTGTCAGAAGCAGAGCTGAATTGTCCAGACGATTAGAATTTCTAAAAACGCAGATTCCAATTGAATTCCAACGAAAAACCAGATCGACTTCTTTTTTCGCAAAGTGGAAAGCTACGGAACTGCGTTTTTTTTTATTATATTGTGGACCAATAATCTTAAAAGACCTTTTGCCGCAAAATTTGTATGATCATTTTCTTCTGTTACATGTTGCTGCCAGGATTTTACATTCAGATTCTTTTTGTCGAACTTATAATGATCATGCAAAACTGTATTTAACAAGTTTTTTTACGGCTATGAAAGATTATTATGGAGCTACGTCCCAAATTCTAAATGCACATCATCTCACCCACGTTGCCGATGACGTTATAACTGCAGACTGTAACCTCAGTTTAATAAGTGCTTTCTCATTCGAAAATTTTCTTGGAAAATTGAAAAAAAAACTTCGCACTCCAAATAAAACCCTGCAACAAGTTTGTCGTAGATTATTTGAAGAACAAACACTCGTTTCTAAGAATAAAACAACAATACCTCCTCCAATTACAATTTTAAAAACAAATAAGGATGGTAGTATTGTACAAGTTAAGTACAAAGAAATGGTAATTTCTTCATTACCTCCTAATAATATTGTTGTTTTGAATAACAATAAAATTGTGAGTATAAAAAAGATTTTCAATGACAATGAAAATGAAAATTTAAAAGTGGAATGTCAAATTTGGAGGAAAGATAAACCATTGTACACATATCCGACGAATTCAGAAATTTTTAATATTTGGAAATTGAATCACCTTCCAATGAGAGACATTAAAATTTATTCAATTGCAGCAATATCTCAAAAAGTTGTAAAGCTGCAATTATCATTCACAGAAAATGGGCCACAAAAAGTGTATGTTGTTCCTTTACTTCATTGAATTCAATAATGCAAAATAAATATACAAATATATTATATTAAACACGCCTTCCGATCTGGATATATTTGTATTTTTCACTTCTTACGGTTGTAATAAATTATTGATGCGTTTAAATTATAAATATTGGTTCATAGAATTGTAGGTTTCTTTTTAAAAATATAATAAATTGTTATTTTGCATTATTATTAAAAATGTATTTAACAAATATTTAAAATCTACAAGGGAATTATACTAAACTAAAACCTCTAAAGTAAATTAAGAAATACTTTCAATTATGGTTAAAAGAATAATTGTATAAACTGCATCAAGGGACAAAAACATCGACGAAAATGTAATTCATAAAATGTATTAGTATTCGTAATTTTGAGTAAGTGCGGTTAAAATTATTGAGTAATAGTTACATTCCTACACAATAATCAGTTAATGAATTCGATTTATAAAATTTTTTATGTTTAGTATATTATCTAAAGTTGAGCACACAATTTTTTAGAAATATTAAATCAAAATATTTGTAATACAGATATTCTTTAAAAAGTGTGATATTTAAAAAAAATCTATTTGAAAAGCAACGTGAAGAGTAAAGAAAATTCTCTGAATAATACCAAATCGTTTGACTTATACGATATAAAATAAGTTTTTACCAACAATTTATAACATAAATGTCAATTTTCCATTTTTTATATCATTTAAAAATACTTTTATTTTTTTTACCATAAATTCGAAAATCGTCATTTTTAAATCATTCTTCTTTTACGAAAAAGGTTTTAATTGAAAAACGATTCGATTGATATAAAGTCATATTTCGCAACATATTTGTAAAATTATTATTATTTGATTTTTAAATATTTAATTTTCCTTTTATTAATTGGTTAATTATAATTGATAGATTTAAAAGTTTTTCTTAAATTTTACCTATATGAGGAAGTGAAATTCTCTATAAAATGAACATAATTTTTAACTTGTTTTTATTTCTCATCATTGTTCTGAACAGTAAAAGCACCTTTAACTTTAAAAAATAAAAATTCAAACTTTTTAATTTTTAATAAATTTGAATCTAAGCGCCATATCACGTGTTCCTTTATTTATTAAAACTGATGCTAAGAATTTGAAAATATTGAACTGCTCATGCGCTTGTCTACTAATGTGATTGGCTGTTATTTCTGTTCCATGCCTTAAATCCAACTCAGTCTTTGTTTTAAGTGTTTCTCTATCCAAGCGTCAGCCATATTTATTTTTTTACGTGTGCATCATTTCTGTGAAACGACGATTAACGAAAATAGATTGCAATTTATAAATATCAATATAAAATTCATTATTATTAAAGTGATCGGGTTTTCTTTAAGAGAAGACAAGTGTAAATATTCATACGAAAAGTATATTAATAGGCCCATAATTGTAGTTTGAAAACTAAAACTCATTGAGGTTAGAATTGTTGAATTTTTAAGATCATAAAGTTCTGAACGTTCAAATGAACGAAATTTATTTATTTCCTCAATAAATTAAATTTTTATTGCAATTATTTTGCGTCTCTATCCAATAAAATTAATTATTAAGTTTCTAAACGTAAAATTTCAGTTTGTAAATTTTTTTGTGTTTAGTAATTCATAAAAATATTTTCAACAAAAAATATTTCGTTCATTTGAACGTTCAAAACTTGAGGATCATACTTTTTTTAAATACAACTAAAAATGTTTTCTAATTCATTTACTTCGTAGTTTATGAATTAACTGAAAATAAATGTTATTATTTGTAGAATTGAAAAATGACACCGAGAAAAGGGAAAATAATCAAAAAATACTTGCTTTTTGAATTCATATATCCTGATAAAAACAGTGTAAATAGTGTTAAGGATATCGACTTCGCATGCAAGGATTGGATTTTCTTCGACGATGAAGAAAATGAGCTTCTGTGCCAATTTATGCCACCACCATATACTAATGAAAATCATAGATTATTGACTGATTTATTGAAGGCTGATGCACCAGCACCTGCAGATTGGCCAGCTTATCCAATCACCTTGAAAGGTCATGCAGGTAAATAATTAATTTTTTTAAATATTGAGTAATTTTTTTAATGTGAGAGTGTGTTTGTTTATTTTATTTGTACAATAATTGACTATTTCTAATAATGGTTAAATTTTTCCAGCAACCTATGAAGAAGCTCTTCAGAAGTTAAGAGTTTTAGAAACAGAAAAATTTGCTTATACTACAGGAGTTGACAGTGCTGGTGAAGAAAAATCTATAGAAATAACTAGACGCATTCGTTCTAAGCAAACTAAAATTTCGACTAAAACAAAAAGTGCACTGGTAGTTCCTAGTTTGGCTGACCCTATTCCCGAGAAAAGATCTAAAACTCAGGAAATTATTGATTCGGATTCGACTACAAAAAAAAGAGCACTGGAAGTTCCTAGTTTGGCAGACCCTATTCCCAAGAAAAGATCTAAAACTCAGGAAATTATTGATTCGGATTCGACTACGAAAAAAAGAGCACTGGAAGTTCCTAGTTTGGCTGACCCTATTCCAGAGAAAAGATCTAAAACTCGGGAAATTATTGATTCAGATAATAGTTCTGATTTCGAGGATGTCCACTTTCGTCAAACGTCAGGATTGAATACTCAATATTATCCAAGTACATCACGCGGCAATATAACTGGTGAGTGTAAATTAAATATTATGTACAATCTGGATTCATAGGGTTAGAAAAAATAAATTTTATACTAAAGCGAATCCTAAGTGAAAAATATTCAAAAATAAGTATTTCTGATGTAATTTTTTTGTCTATTGATTATTATTACTATCATATTATTATCATAATTATTATTCAATTCAAATTTCATAAATCTTGTAAAATGAAAGTAAAGTAAAGTTCGATCAATATTATAAAAATTGTTAGACAATTTTTGAATTGTTATTATTTTTATTGACATTTTTATTATTATTTACATTAATAGAGTTTAATTTAAACTAAAGAAAAAAATGAAAGAAATTTTTTTATAGATTTTGTTACAAATTCACAATATGAATAAAAAAATAAATAAATTCTCCACTACTTCTAATATATTATTTAACTCTTTGATTGTTTGCCAATTATTAATATTTTGTAACGTCTGTTAATAATGCTTTAAAGTTTCTTAAAAAGTAGTTAATAAGTAAAAATCATCAATATTTATCATTTAACACATTTGCTACTTTTATCAAAGCTATTACTCTTTCTTTAATTCATTATTATTTTTATTATCATTATTATTAACATTCAGTTAAAAATATGTCCTAAATTTTAAATTAGAAAATTAATTGTAATTTTTTGCTTTTTAAAAACAGTATTTGTCGAACCTTCTGAAACTATTATAATTTCTTAGCTTTTTATTTATCCTATAAAACTAGAATTACATTCTTTGAAAACATATTTTCACAGCATTGGAATCGAGAGGACAACAAAACTCGATATCTTCAAAACTTTCTCAAAACAAGAATTTGAATAATATTAAAAAAACTACTAATGGTAAGAGTGAAAAATCTAGATAAAATTAGCATTCTGTTTTATTTATTGTTATATTCTAAAAGAATTTCATTGAGTGTTACCAGGGTGTCTAGCGAACCGGGAGAAACCGGGAATTTTTTTTTAAATCCGGGAATTTTTTTTATTAAGTACATTATTATGTTGTTGCAAAAAATAGTTACATTTTTTCAACGCTTAACACCTGTTTTTGGTTTTAAACATAAAATTACTTCGACTCGGAGTTATCGCTTTCTTCATGTTTTATAATAATTAAAACTTGCTACTTTGTTACTGTAACTTCTTCAAAAATTATTTTCATCATTTCGATTATTCATTTCTACAATTTTCAACTAAAATTCTTCTTTAAGTCAATTGTTTTTTAATAATTTTTTAAAAAGTTTTTTGAGAATTTTCAAATCCTTTTGTTTACAATTTAATTTTACGAAATTTCGATTACTCTGACATTCTTCAATTAAATATACCTATAAGAAATTTAAAACTTCAAATCTTTACAAAAAATTCAATTAAACTTTAAAAAAAAATTAATTCCGCAGAATTCTTAATTAAAAGTATGAAAAGTTCAAGTTTTCAAAGATTTTAATTCGAAATCTTTTCAAAATTCAATAATCTCTAAAAATTTACGATATGCTTTCAATATTCAATTATAATCTAAAATTTTAACTGAAATTCATTTTTAAATATTTATTAGAAAATTCTACGAGAATTCAATTATTTAAATACAAAAATAAACAATTTATTAAATAAATAATTCTCTTCACAAAATTAAATAATTTTTTTTTAATTTCTTTTTTCGAGAAATTTGATGAAAATAGTATTAAAAATAATTGAAATTCTACCAACGATTTTATTAAAATTTTTGAAAATAATTGAAATTCTACCAACGATTTTATTAAAATTTTTGCAAATAATTGAAATTCTACCAACAATTTTATTAAAATTTTTGAAAATAATTGAATTTCGGAGAAAAATTTGATTATTTATAAAGTAACATTTTAGTTTTCAATTATCCGGGAAAATTATTTACATACCGAGAAAAAACTGGAAAAAACCCGGGAATTTTATATTTCTAAATTACTAGACACTCTGGTTACTTATTACTTACTTTATCAGTATTCAATTATTACTATTTGTAATTATTTTTTATTTTATTTAATTAATTTTGCATGTTTTTAGCGGCACCACAATTGCCGAAGCATCAAACTTTGCCAAGCAGCATACCTTATTCGTACAGGGAGGACAATAATATTTTAACAAGAATCAAAAAGCAGAATGGTATGAACAATCAACTGTTACAATAATATTCATTCAATTCATTGTATCAGTTTATAGAAAAGAATTTTAAATTATTTTAATATTTATTTTTTTCAGATGCGATTTTATCTGGCATTTCCGATATTAAAACTGATGTTCGCGAATCCGCTGAAAATTTCAGGCTTTTACATGCACATTTAAATGTTGGAGGTCAAGTACCCAGTTTATCAAATTTTACATTTATAAACGATAATAAATTGGATGTGCCTTTCAAGGAGCTTGAGGATTTTCAAAAATTTGACAATGATTTAGAAACCAAAGAAGAGTTTAAAAATCAGTTTGTAAGTACAACAAATCTTTTAACAATTTAACATTCTAACACAAGTAAGGCTTTCTTTCGATTAGGATCATTATAAATTAATTTAAATTTAAGTATATTACATTTTCGAAAATTGGCACTACCCAAAATTCTCTAATAGTTTAAATAAAACAATTATTCTCAAAAATGTAAATGTAATTCATAGAGATGATTATAAAAAAATTTAATAAAATTCTTATAAATAATTTTAAAAGAAATTATTTTACATTTCTCAAAAATTCTATTATCTTTATTAATAAGAAAACTTTTTCAATAATTTAATGATTTGAAATACCATTTTCATAATTTCTGAATGAAATTAATTATTTAAAACAATTTTTATAATACTTTTTAAAAAGAGAACAATTATTTTGAACGATTTTGATAAAATTTATTTATAAAAATTAATTTATTTTTTATACAATATAATTGAAATTAAATTAATTGAAAAAATTTTACAAAAATCCTTGCAAAAATTAAATTATTTTCACAAATAATAAAATTCTTCACAGCAATTCAATTATTTGAAACAATTTTAACAATAGTCATTGAAAGATTCAATTATTTTTGTAAATAACAAAATTCTTAGCAGGTTTTTTGTTATTTTTAATTAAATTTTAAATAACTATTTTGAAAAGCAAATTATTCTTAAAAATGTTATAAACTTTTTCGAAAGAATTTAATTATTTTTAAGAATTTTGTAAAAATTCTTTATAAAGGTTCAATTTGAAGAAATAATTAAATAATGCATTTTTTTCAATTTTAGATAATATAATTGAATATTTTGTTACTAACAGGATAAGAAAAATACTCTCTAAATTTGAATCAGCGAAAATTCGCTGATTCATAAGCCCAGAGCATACAAAGTCAGAAAGATAATCAAATTTTTGTAAATTGACTAAAATGAATTTTTTTAGATGCCAAATTTTTTTTTCAATTTTGTAACCATTTTTTGATACTTTTTTAAAATTTGTTATCTGCTAAGTCTGATATAGGAATCACTGTATTAAAAATATTTATTTTTTTTAATTTCTATAGTTTATACATAATTTATAATTAATAGTTAATTTTTATTAATTTATTTTAGATTGCTTCACTACCTCAACTCTTCGATCCCTCTTTAAAAATTCGAAAAACAATTACGAACATTCTTCGTACATATTTATCAAAAAACGTGGCTCTTCAGTACGTTGCCATGAAGAAAACAAAAGATAAATTAATATTCAAGAAAACATCTATGATAACTTGTATTATAGGTAAAAAAGACTTTCATAAAAATTTACTTTTCTATTGAAATGATCAATCAATCTTATTTTTGTTTTATATTATTATTGTGATTTAATAAAATTTATAGTTTAATAATCTTCAAATATCATTACAGCTGCAATGTCAACTTGCCATAAAGATCCTCTATCAGGATTGTTTTTAAATGAACAAAC
Source organism: Leptopilina heterotoma (assembly GCF_015476425.1). Lineage (NCBI taxonomy): Eukaryota > Metazoa > Arthropoda > Insecta > Hymenoptera > Figitidae > Leptopilina > Leptopilina heterotoma. The sequence goes on from NW_025111110.1 coordinate 884,155, forward strand.
TTTCTTGGCTGAGTTGAAAGCCGTATTGCCAAATGCCAAGGATTGGGAAGGTGGACGCAAGGCTAGGGCAGTAGATGAGACAGATCAGTAAATTCATTTTCATTTCTTATTTCTATGTTAACAAAATTATTTCTAAACTAATAATAACTAATATTACTTTTGTATTACAATTTATAAATAAATATGATTAAAACTAATATAATTGTCATTTAAATGTAGTTTACAATTAATACTAATAAAAATCTAAAAGGGTACGCTTTTTTACACTAGTGGGGTATCAGCTAGTTTTACTTGCTAGTTTCTGACTAGATATACTAGATCAGTACCCGATCTAATGACCGTTATGAAAGTAGTTGGGTTCCAACTATTTTCCCTAATCAGTGCCCCACTACAGATAGGGACTTCTGACTAGAACCCCATCAAACTCCAATCTTAATTTCTGCATGGGATAATTGAATTTTTACGAAGAATTTTATTACTTTTGAAAATAATTGAATTTCTGCAATCATTTGTAATTTCTCTAAAATTCTCCAAATTATATCGCACAATTTACGAACTTTCTGAACAATATAGTAAAATAGTAAAAATTACTATTTAAATTAATTTAATAAAATGAAAATATTAAAGAAAAATAATCCTGAAAAGTATACAATTAAAAAGAGTAAAAAAGAAGTTTTCAATTTCTCGAGTAAATAAAAGAATTCTTTATATAATATCTAATTAATAAATTTCCGTTTATACGAAATAAATTAATTAAAAAGAACCTAGTAAATAAGATTTAATTACGATTTAATGTTAAAAATACGGTGATGCAAGGTGGATGTGCGCGGCATTTCAAATACGAGTAGGTTTCAAATGAATGAAATTGTATAAAATCGAAATGTACCTGCACACACGCGGATGAGATAAAATATGTTAGTCAACATAATCTACATAAATTTTTATGATTCAAAGCGATAATTACGATTTCCCTCACGGTATTTCCATAGATATATATTTTATATACTCGCGACATTCACTTAAGTAAATCTCTTAATTAATTGCAATTTTCTACTATATGAGTATATCAAATGTATTAAATCGTCACGATTTATCACAGCAGCATATAATTAAAAAATTTACTTTTCTAGAATAATGCGAGAATAAAATTTTTATTTATTATACTTTATACAATTATGTTTTAATATAATTATTATTTTTTATAATATTATAATATTTTACATATAATAAGTAAAGAAGACCAAGTTAGTAATAAAATCATTATTTAAAATTATAAGAATATTGTTACTCTAACTTCTTCAAAATTATTTTCATCTTTTTCAATTCAAAATTATTATTTTCTAGAATGTTTAACTAAAATTCTTCTTTAAATCAATTATTTTTATAATAATTTTTTGAAAAAGTTCTTTGAGAATTTTTAAATCCATTTGTTTACAATTCAATTTCACGAAATTTCAATTATCTGTAAATTATTCAACTAAATATACATTGGAAAATAAAAACTTCAAATAATATCAAAAAAATTTTCCTTCTAAGAATTCAATTATTTCTGAAACTTCACCCTATAGGTAATGCTTTTAATATTCAATTATTATCTAAAATAATTTTAACTGAAATTCATTTTGAAATAAATTTTTACTAACAAATTTTACGAGAATTCAATTATTTAAGTACAAAAATAAATAGTTTATTGAATAATCAAATTTTTCTTAAAATTGAATTCTCATAAAGAGTTTTATTAACAAATATTTAAATACTTCAATTCTTTCGACGAATTTTAAGAAAAAAATTGTAAGAATAATTACATTTTTCCATAAATTGGATTAAAATTGTATTAAAAATAATTGAATCGCTTCAAAAAATTTTATTATTTATGAAAATAATTGAATTAATGCGAAGAAATTTCTAAAAAAAATTTTTAAATAATTCAATTCCTGTAAACTTTTTATTATTTATAAAAATTATTAATTGTTTGCGTAGAATTTTTTTAAAATTTATTTTAAACAATTAAATTCTTGTGGAAAATTTTATTAAACTAGTGGATATTGAAAATCATTGAATTGAGGGAAATTTTTGAAAATTATTAAAATTTTGCCAAGAATTTTATTAAAATTTTTGAAAATTATTGAGTACTCAAATTATTAAATATCGGAGAAGAATTTTATTATTTATAAAAATAATTCAAAGTTTGACGAGGATTTTTATTTCTAAAAATATTAAAATTCCTAAAAAGAATTTTATTATTTATGAAAATAATTGAATTCCAGTGAAAAATTATATTAGCTATACGTAAATAATTGAATCTCTGTTAAATATTTTCATTATTTATGAAAATAATTGATTTATTGCAAAGAAATTTTAAAAAAGTTTGTAAATAATTGAATTCTTGTAAAATTTTTATTATTTATGAAAATTATTAATTGCTTGCGTAGAATTGTATTACAATTTTTTTTAAACAATTGAATTCTTTTAGAAAATTTTATTTAAATAGTAGATATAAAAAATAATTGAAATTTTGTCAATGAATTTTATTACTTATATAAGAATAATTAAAATTTTGACGAGAACTTTTGAAAATTTTTGAAAATAATTGAATTTTAAAGAAGAGTTTTATTACTTTTGATTTTTTCGAAAATAATAAAATTATGCAGAAAAATAATATAATTATAAATTGTAAATTATTTGCTAGAGAATAAATATAAATTTCATCTACATTCTTATCAAATAATAATAAATTTTTTTATTTATGAAAATAATTGAAATTTCTAGAAAATTTTTAAATAATTGAATTCCTGTAAAATTCAATTATTTACCTGTTATATTTCTTAAATGAATAAATAAACAAATTATTTATGAAAATTATTAATTATTTGCGTAGAATATTATTACAATTTTTTTTTTTTTGTTGAACAATTGAATTCTTTTGGAATTTATTAAAATAGTAGGGGAATGTAGTCAAGGTTGGCCTACTGTCTAGGTAGGCCACTCGCGTTTTTTTGTCAAGTTCACTAGCGCCACCTACGCGCATTTTTGTCGAAGCTTGTCTTAGTGAAACCTAACTTTTTGTTCAATTACATTTTCGGAAAATCGAAAATTGTGTTTTCTGTGACGTCGGTACAAAAAAAGCTCAAAAAAAGTTTTGTGCATAATGTGAAAAACCATTAATAAAAGATAAAAAACAAATTGAATCGTCAAGGCAAGTATGCAGAAAATTTGTGGGACTCATGGTTGAAAGGAAAACAAAGTAAAAAATCGAATCCCGAAACGTATTTCTTTTTGTTTACAACAATTCGGTAATGTTACTTACTGTCAAGGTCGGCCACTATGTGTTTAAAATGCGCAAAGTTGAGGACGAGCTACTTCATTTGCAAAAACTGCAATTCTGTATAACTCATAATATAATTGATCATCTTATTAATATTTTTATTTAATTTTATTAATATTTTAGTGCAAAACTTTTTTTTATTTATATTTATTTTTTTATATTGTTTATTGTTATTATTTTGTTATTTCATTAAGTTACAAACTGTAAACAATAAAGAATCAATTTTCCGTAACTCCAAACATGTTATTTTATTTTTTAACGATTAATGCCCTTTGAATTTTAAACATGGCCGACCTTGACTGTAATGGCCAACCTGGACTACAAATTTTTTTTTTTTTAAATCTTTATAACTTTTTCATTTTTAAACCTGTCAATTTACTTTGTACAGAAAAAATGTTCCTATTAAACAGGACTTTCCAACCATATACTTCAATTGTCCAAATTCATTTTTAAAAAAAAGTTATAAACAAAAGTCAAAAAGGTGGCCGACCTAGACTATGTTCCCCTAGATATTAAAAATGATTGAATTGAGGAAAAGTTTTGGAAACAATTGAAATTTTGCCAAGAATTTTATTATTTATAAAAATAATTGAAATTTTGTCGAGAACTTTTTAAAATTTTTGAAAATAATTGAATTTTAAAGAATTTGATTTACATTCTTGTCAAATAATTATAAATATTTTTATTTATTAAAATAATTGAAATTATTGCGAAGAAATTTCTAGAAAATTTGTAAATAATTGAATTCCTGTAAAATTCAATTATTTACCTGTTATATTTCTTAAATAAATTAATCAATTATTTATGAAAATTATTAATTGTTTGCGTAGAATTTTATTACAATTTTTTTTTTTTTTTGAACAATTGAATTCTTTTGGAAAATTTTATTAAAATAGTAAATATTAAAAATGATTGAATTGAAGAAAATTTTTGGAAATAATAAAAATTTTGCCAAGAATTTAATTATTTATAAAAATAATTAAAATTTTGACGAAAACTTTTTAAAAAATTTAGAAAATAATTGATTTTTAAAGAAGAATTTTATTGCGTTTGAAAATAATTGAATTATGCATAAAAATAATATAATTATAAATTGTAAATTATTTGCAAAAATCAAATATATAATCTGATCTACATCCTTGTCAAATAATAATAAATTTTTTTATCTGAAGAAAAAAAATGCGTACATAATTATATTCGTCAGACGCGTTATAATATATATAGCAGTTCATCCATATGACTCATATTGTAAAATGTTTTTTTGGTATCAGATTTTTTTTTCTATTTTATTTACTTTCCGTTATTTTTATGAACTGAATGATAACGGTTATTGTCTGTGTGATACTTTATCTAATTATCACCCACGCTTTATCTATATACTACTATACAAGATGACAGATTGTGAACTACTGGCACAACACTGGTCTTTTATAACAATTAAAATTAACACATTCATACTTTCAAAAAAAAAAAAAAGAAAAATCGAAAATTTCACTCTTCAGAATTGATAATAATCGCTATAATACAGTGATTATTATCAATTCTATATTCTTGTTTAAAAAAAGAAAGAAATTAAACAATTAATCGTCATTTTTATTTTTTTGATAAAAATTTCAACTTTCTTTTTCTGATCTACATTGTGAGCCGAAGAAAAACAAAGACAGCTAGGAAGCAAATTAATCTATTTAACGATTTGATAAAAATGTCGTGGGTGTGAACTTTTGATCTCTTGAACAATCAGTGACATTCCTGACTGGACTATGTCACTGAAATTAGAGACTTCTCTCTTTCTCTCTCTCTCTCTCTCTGACTAATAAGTGTGACGTTTTTACGCCTTGTAAAATTGACCAGAAAATACACTCGTCAAAGAGCAATTCTAAATTATCAAGCTTGATGGACCATATTACCAATAAAACGCACTGCAATTAATTCGAAGCGAGAACAAAGGAATTTTTTTTCCATTAAAACGAAGAAGAAAAGTGAAATATTTGCAAGAAATTATTCCAAAAATATAAATTTACATATTAGATTAAAAGTTTATTGGCTATTATTTTATTTACTTTTTATTTATTTTTATTAGTTTATTTATTCAAAAACCCATTTCTGTATGAGAGGAAAATTTATTTTGAATGAAGAAAATCTCTCTAACAAAACCGATTTCTTCAAATTGACAAATAGTTTTTCTATGTATGTGTGCAGGTACTTAATAAAGAAAATAAATAAATATAGAATTTTTTATTTTTGGAATAATTTCATTAACCTAGAATTTAATTGACAAAAAAAAATGTTTACTATCATAAGCAATCACAAGATTGTGAAATAATTTGAAAAACACATTTAGAACAAAAATAACAAAAATGTCATTCAACTATCAAATTGATATTTATATAGATCAATAAACGAATGCAATAAAATTTTGCCACTGCAATTCAAAATATCAAAATGACATATACATATATTGCAATCAGAATGATTGATTTATTATCGTTTAATTTTAACTTCTCTTTTGTATCATTCCATTTTTTTTTGTTAGAAAAATTTTCAACTGTGAAAATATTTGCTCTTGAAAATTTTAGTAAACAAAACCATTTTTCATATTTCTCGCGTATACAGCATGCTGTATATGCTCGTAAAAATTTTCTCCATTCATATATATGTATATATATATATCATAATTTTAACTAATATATTGCAACACTTTGAGCATACACTCATATACGAAAATATTTCCAAGAAACCCGAGAATATGGTTTTCAACTCTAAATATTTTAGCACGCAAACACACTATCGTCCTTTCAAAGGCGCAATGTCAAATTTTAACGACAGATTTACGAATAGTTATTTTGTTCTTCCCGAAGGAATTTTCTATTATTCTGCTAATTATCTGAAAATAATCGAAAAAATATCTTCTTATACAGGGTTATCACGCTTTTGCTCTTTTCAAATTCCCTGACTTTTTCAGGATAAATCAAAAAAATTCTCAATTATCTTCATTATCTCAATTATCAAAATTTCAATTATCTTTATAAATAATAAAATTCTTCTTCAAAATTCAATTATTTTTAAAAATTTTAATAAAATTCTTTGCAAAAATTCACAGGAATTTTTTAATAAATTTCTTCGAAATAATTAAATTATTTTTATAAATAAAATTTTCACAGGAATTCAATTATTTACAAAATTTTTAATAAATTTCTTCAAAATAATTAAATTATTTTCATAAGTAATAAAATTTTCACAGGAATTCAATTATTTACAAAATTTTTAATAAATTTCTCTGAAATAATTCAATTATTTTCATTCGCAATAAAATTTTCACAGGAATTTAATTATTTAAAATACAAAATTTCATAAATTTTACGAAAAATATCAATTATTTAAAAAGATTTTTATAAAATTCGTCGCAAGAATTGAAAAATTTAACAAAGTTGTTTTCAAGAATTCAATTATTTTTATAAATAAAATTCTTCACCGGAATTCAATTGTTTTTATAAACTTGAATAAAATTCGTTGCGAGAATTCAATTATTTATAAAAATAATAAAAATAAAATTCTTCCAAGAAATTCAGTTATTTCTATAAACTTGAATAAAATTCGTTTGAAGAATTAAATTATATTTTCAAAAGTAATAAAATTCTTCGCAGAAATTCAATTATGTTCGAAAAATTAAAAAAAAATTCTTGTAAAAATTTCAAGTATCTTTATAAATAATAAAATTCTTCTCCGAAATTCAATTATTTTAGAAAAATTTTAATATAAAATTCTTGGAAAAATTTTAATTATTTTCATAAATAATAAAACTCATTGCAGGACTTTAATTATTTTTTATACAATTCTAATCAAATTCCTCGAAAAATGTAATTATTCTTAAAAAATTTATTAAAATTTGTCAAAAGAATTCAATTATTTAAAAATTTGTTGATAAAATTCTTTATGAGAATTCAATTTTAACAAACATTCAATTATTCAATAAATTTTTTTTGTATTTAAATAATTGAATTCTAATATAATTTTCTCATAAAAATTGACTTAAAAATGAATTACCGAATAATCGATTTATTATTTATGAAAATAATTGAATTCTTGCAACGAATTTTATTAAATTTCTTTTTGAATAATTATTGAATTTTTTGAGAAATTTTACTACTTGTAAAAATAATTGAATTTTTGCGAAGGATTTTATTAGGATTTTTGTAAATAATTAACTTTTTTTGAAAAATTTTATGGTAATTTAAATTATTACAAAACATGAAAACATTCTTCATGTTTTGTAATAATTTTTAATAAGTTGTTTAATTTCAAAAAGGTTTGAATTTGAATGTTTTTAAGAATGTTAATTCCTACAGAAAAATAATAATGATTCAATATTTATTTAGAAAAGAAGTTATTGATGTTTTCGAATAATATTGTATACAATTAAAGAAATCCGCAAATAAATGTATTAAGAATATTTTTTTTTAGTATCTAATAATTTTTAGAGTGAATCAGAATATTATTTAGGGTCAGGAAAAAAGTGAAAATTTTGTCTGGAAATCAGGGAAAAGCCAGGGAAAAATAAAATTGAATATTTGTGGCAATCCTATGATAAATATAAATTAATGAATAAAAGTAAATAAATAAATAAAAGCAAATAAATAAAAATTAGTAAAAACAAGTGAATAAATAAAAATAAATAAGTATTATTATTAAATAACTAAATACATTAATAAATCAAATTAAAAATAATATTTTCACAGTTTTCAAGGTGAATTTCAGTTAAAATTAGTTGGAAATTTTATGAGATTTTTTTTATCAGGTTTTAGAATGCGCATATAAAAGAAAAAAAATTAATAGAAGTAGATTTGGATGTAAGTGAAGATTCTCGCGATTCTGTAGAATTTTTGGCAATTTGCCAAATATTGACCCGTGAACGTTAGAACTATATGGAATTCCCTGATGATTCTTCCACAAGCCTCTATATTATACATATATATATTTATATTATTTTTGGGAACTCGAGCGCGCCGGAAACCGGACTTACAAATTTGGTGCTGTGACCCATTTTTTTTTATTCTTGCAAAAATTTTCTTTCTCTCTTTTCCCTCTCTTTCTCTCTTTTCTCTTTCTCTCTTTTCTCTTTTCTCTCCTTTTTCTCTTTTTTTTCTCTTTTTCTACTTTTTCTCTTTCTCCTTATTTTTATTTATTTCTCTTATATTCCTTGAAGTGATCTCGCAATGACGACCAGATTCTTCAGCGCAGTTTTCTGGAAAATCCACTCTTGGCATTAGGAATCTTCCACATTCCTTAGGTCTTAACCCATTTTCTTGTGAATTTCGCCAATTGACTGGGAAATGAACAATTAAAAATCCTTTTTATATTTTTTTCCTTTATTTTTATTTCGCAAAAAAAACGTTGCGAAAATAGATTTTTTCTGTGTAAAATATTTTCAAAAATTACTCTAAAATAGAATAAAAAGAAAAAAAGGGAATTAAATTTAAAAAAAATTTAAAAAGTCGAGCACTCCAAGTAAATTAAAAAAATTAAAAATATAAAGAAAAAAAAATAAATTTAAAATTAAATTAAATTTTGCTTCAATTTTTATTGTTTTCAAATTTCTTTTATCTTCCCGATCTTATCGAGGGGGGAAAATCAATTCGACGAATTTACGCAGAATTTTTTCTGAATTAATAATCTAAGATGATGTGGCCAGAAATATCTGTGTGAATTTTTTTTTTATAACAATATCCGTGACTCATAAGAGAATTTATCGTCGAATTAAAAATTTTAATTAGCATCTGACATCTGCGCTTGATCGTAATTGTAATATTGTTATATATCTGTCAGTAAATAAGGCATTAATTTACGATTTCTCTATTTGTGGAAAGGAACAATTTGTATTATTATTATTTATTCCTACGTTTAATTATTAATAATAATTAAAGAATAATGATAATAATATCTTCTATATTTGAAGAAAAGAACGATTTATATTATTATAATTCTTGCATTTAATTATTAATGATAATTGAATAATAATGAAGAAAAAATGATAAAATATTAAAAAATGAAGATAGTAAAAAAAGGTAATAATAAATTAATAATATAAAGACAATAATGATATAATGAGAGTAGTTAACAATATGTATAATCAATGATAAATATTATTTATTAATAGATTTGTATTAAAGAAATTAAATAACAATAATAATTATTTAACTAAAATAATTTCCTCTTAAAAAATTATCGAACTAGTAAAAATGAAATCCAGAGTGAAAGTAATCAAATTCAAATAAATAAACAAATAAATACAGATTAATTGAGCCGCCGGAAAGTAAAACCACACATAAAATTTCCACAGGCGTTTCAGTTGGCCCTTGATGGTTGAACAATCGATGGTCATAAAAAAATTTTTAAAAATCACTTTCTTATTGGAAATTGAATGTCGCATCTTTTTTCTTTTATAAAAAAATTGATAACTCTTACCATTTTCGAGAAAAATGCAAAAAACTGAATTTTTCGAAAATACATTTTTAATTGAATTTTTCACTTCAACTCGCTCTAAAACATAAAGTTATGAATATTTTTTAATAATATTTACAGGGAATATAGTTTAAACTATCCTCAAGACAACAAACTTTGTCAGAAAGTAAAATATTTTATGTAAAAAAGTTATTAATTTTTTTCATACATAGTGTCAAAATAATTATTTTCAATGTTCGAGGGCTTCGTTTATCTGAAAAATTTTTAGTGATCAAAAACTTCCAGTGAAGAGAATGTTCATTAAGGTATAATAAATATTTTTGCCAAATAGTTTTACTCTTGGATTAACAGTTTAGCAAATATTATTAAAAAACTATTTTCTGTCAAACGCGCGCGAGTCAAGAATCTAACGCTAGTGCCACCGACACTGCCGGGCATAAAGACTCAAGATTGTTAGTGTTTACTATAACAGTGTTTATATCAATAGTGCATTAGTAAATTCATTAAATATGTGAAGAAGTATTTTATAATATATTTACCTAAAAAATTTATTTTTTTCAAAATGATTGATGTAAATAATAAATCATGTTTTCTACCAATACCTAATTTATTATTTACATCAGTCATTTAAAAAAAAAAAATTTTAGGTAAGTATATTATAAAATATTTCTTCACATATTTAATGAATTTACTAATGCACTATTGATATAAACACTGTTATAGTAAACACTAACAACCTTGAGTCTTTATGCCCGGCAGTGTCGGTGGCACTATGCAGCGTTAGATTCTTGACTCGCGCGCGTTTGACAGAAAATAGTTTTTTAATAATATTTTCTAAACTGTTAATCCAAGAGTAAAACTATTTGGCAAAAATATTTATTATACCTTAATGAACATTTTCTTTACTGGAAGTTTTTGATCACTAAAAATTTTTCAGATAAACGAAGCCCTCGAACATTGAAAATAATTATTTTGACACTATGTATGAAAAAAATTAATAACTTTTTTACATAAAATATTTTACTTTCTGACAAAGTTTGTTGTCTTGAGGATAGGTTAAACTATATTCCCTGTAAATATTATTAAAAAATATTCATAACTTTATGTTTTAGAGCGAGTTGAAGTGAAAAATTCAATTAAAAATGTGTTTTCGAAAAATTCAGTTTTTTGCATTTTTCTCGAAAATGGTAAGAGTTATCAATTTTTTTTATAGAAGAAAAAAGATGCGAAATTCAATTTCCAATAAGAAAGTGATTTTTAAAAATTTTTTTATGACCATCGATTTTTCAACCATCAAGGGCCAACTGAAACGCCTGTGGAAATTTTATGTGTGGTTTTACTTTCCGGCGGCTCAATTAGTTAATAGTAATTAATAATATTTATTAATATTGTATAGTCTATTAAAAAATTAAATCATCAATAATAATTATCGAAAAAACAAAAGAATTTCCCGTGTAAAAAATGATGGAAATAATAAAAATAAAAGTCAGAATGTAAATAAACAATAAAAACACTCGAGAGCATAAAAATATGAAGCAATAATGTATAGAATTGAAATAAAAAAGGAATTTCGATAAAAATTTTGATATACAGAAATATTTCTCGCACTACTTTTATAGTTTCCATTCAGAAAATATTCTTTCAGAAAGGTACACTTTTTGTTCCGTAAATTGAACGCAACGTGGAAAAATGAATTTTCTCTTGTTTATCTAAATCAAATAAAAACGAAATATTTGTACATCAAGATTAAAAAAAAAAAAATTTACACGTCTTCCTTTAATTGTACGTCTGACCATACATGACTTAATCCACTGAATATTTTACTACTTTTTCTCTCGCTCTCTTTCTCGCGTAACTAAATAAATAGCAAAATTATTTGTTTTCGAATTTTCTAAACATTGTTTCCATGTTTAAAAATGTAAACTTTTCGAGACAATATTTACAAAAAACATTGTATACAATATCGATTAGAAGAAAAGTTTTCCGATAGGATACGATTTAGATATAGATCGCTTGCGTATTAAAAGTGCAATCGACCAAGTAAAGAAGAAGAAGAAGAAGAAAAAGGAAAAGAAATTGAAGTAAACGATGACAACCTCGACCGAGAAAGAACGTGATGACAATTGACGATCGATTTTAACGACTCTCTCAAAGAAAGAGAGAGAGAGAGAGGAACCCTCTCTCAATCCTAAATGCAATCGATCCGAGGTTAATTAAGTGCGGCTCATAGTTCACCATGGCAAAGACGTCTGGCGCCGCCTGCTGTTTTCCTTCATTCTTCTCACTAGCTCGATAAATTTATCTTCATTTGAATTCAAAATGAACAAACGTCAATGCAAATAAAAAGGAGAGAGAAAGAGAATTTCAAAATTTCCGAACCTAAAAATTAATTAACCAAAAAACTACAGAAACATCTAGAAAGAAAATACTACTCTCTAAAGTTGAATTAGTTAAAAATTAAAAATAACTAAGACAGTGAAAAAAGTTTGTCACTGATATTTAATTTGTAATATTTCTACTAATTAAATAGCTGATAATTAGAAAAAAATCATAGTCTATACTTTAAATGTTTTTGGTATTGCTAATTACGAATGCGATGTTTGATTTTAAAAATTCAAAATGGAGGATCCAACATGGCGACTGAAGAAGTTAAAATCCCTCGAATTTACTTGAAGCTTGTTAGTCGGGGGTTTCTGGGGTCGCTAATTACGAAAATGAGGTCAGATTTGTAAAATTCAAAATGTCTGACAAAAAAAATTTTTAATTATTCTAAAAATTATTAGATACTCCAAAAAAATGTTCTACTAATAGGTACATTTATTTAGGAATTTCTTTAATTGGAAAAATATTTGAAAACATCAATTACTTCTTTTTTAAATAAATATTTAATCATTAGTATTTATTCGTAGGAATTAAGATTTTAAAAAAATTCAAATTTAAGCCTTTTGTATTCAATACCTTTTAACAATATTATTATAAAACATGAAGATATCTTCATGTTTTATAATAATTTAAATTTCTATATAATTTTTCAAAAAAAAAAAAAAAATTAAATTATTTACAAAATAAAATCCTTTGCAAGAATTCAATTATTTTTATAAGTAATACAATTTTTCACATCAAATCAATTATTATTTTAAAAAATGTAATCAAATTCGTTGCAAAAATTTAATTATTTTCAAAAATAATAAATTTTTCCTATGGGAATTAAATTATTTTTAATGTCATTTAAAATGAATTTCTCGAAAAATGTAATTATTTTCAAAAATTTTTTGCAAGAATTCAATTACATTTCATAAAAAAAAATTCTTATCTGAAATTCAAATATTTTTAAAATCTACTATTTTGATAAAATTTCTCAAAAAAATTCAATTATTTAAAAATAATTTAATAAAATTCGTTGCAATAATTCAATTATTTTCATAAATAATAAAATTCTTCTCAATATTTCAATTATTTAAAAGAAATGTAATAAAATTCGTTGCATAAAGTCAATTACATTTCATAAAAATGAAATTCTTCGCTGAAATTAAAATATTTTTAAAATCTACTATTTAAATAAAATTTCTCAAAAAAATTCAATTATTTAAAAAAAACTGTAATAAAATTCGTTGCAAGAATTCAATTATTTTCATAAATAATAAAATTCTTCACAGGATTTCAATTATTTAAAAATAATTTAATAAAATTCGTTGCAAGAATCCAATTATATTCGCATAAATAATTAATAAACTTCTTCACAGGATTTCAATTATTCAAAAGAAATGTAATAAAATTCCTTTGCATGAAATTAACATAACATAAATTAATAATTAATTCCATAAAACTTTTCAAAAAGTAATTTTAATTATTTACAAAAATTAAAATAAAATCCTTCGCAAGAATTCAATTATTTTCATAAATAATAAAAATCTTCACAGGATTTCAATTATTTTTAACACATTTTTAAGTAAATTCTTCGAAAAATGTACCTAATTATTTAAAAAATTTTTATTAAAATTCTTCGAAAGAAACCAATTATCAATTATTTTGAATAATTATTGCAAAAGTTCCTTGAGAATTTTTAAATCCACTTGTTTACAATTCAATTTTACGAAATTTCGATTATTCGAAAATCTTTTAATTCAATATTAAGAAAATAAAGACTTGAAATTACATTTTTCGTATAATTCTGTTAAAATTGTATTAAAAATAATTGAACTTCATATGATGAGTTTTATTATTCATGAAAATAATTGAATCTCTGTAAAAAATCTAATTATTTATGCAAATAATTGAATTGTTGCGAAAAAATTTATAAACAAATATGTAAATAGTTGAATTTTTGTGAAATTTTTATTATTTCTGCAAATAATTAAATTTTCAAGAAAAATTTTAATATTTTTAAAGATAATTGACATTTAGACTAGAATTTTTTTAAATTTTTAAACAAAATTGAATTCCTGCAAATATTTGTAACTTCTCTAAAATTAAATTTTTTTTTAGTATTTTTAACTAAAATTCTTCTATAAATGAATGATTTTTAATAATTAATTAAATGGTTAAAAAATTAAATAAAACTAATTATGAATTCTACAAATTTAATTTTTTCCAGTATTTTAATAAAAATCCCTGACTTTTCCCTGAATTTCCTGACCTGTGACAATCCTGAATTCAAAAGAAAAATAATTACAATAATTGAAATTAGTTAAAATTTTCTACTTGTAATTCGTAGATTAAGTGATGAGAAAATGTTAGAGTGAGAGAGAGAGAGAGAGAGAGAGAGAGAAAGAGAGAGAGAGAGAGAGAGAGAGAGAGAGAGAAAAAAATGTTAAAAGTACGCAAGAATAGAAAGATATTTTTAATATTATGTAAATAAAAATATATAAAAATATATAGATGTGAGAAAAGAAAATTTTCTAGCTTGGGTGATGGCCAGCGGGAAAATGGAAATAAGCGAGTTTCTTGACGAGATGAAGTTACAAATAACGTGCAATGTTCCATCCCTTAGGCGGAAATAGATTGCATAAAGAGACTTGGCACGAGGTTGAGCAATTCGTAATCTACTAGGTTAAAGTGAGAATAAGAAAAGAGTAATAATAAAATGAAAGGCACGACGAACTAAGTCCAGGCACACTCGCGCGGCCTCGAATGTGACTCATTCCCCGCGAGAGAGTTGCGAATCTGACTTTTATTTAATCTGACACACACACACAAACTGGGCGCGAAATAACAACTATTTTCCATTAAACAAACAAAAAAAAAACAAAACAAAACAAAAATGCAGTAGTAAAAAAATTTTTAAAACTAAACTATATTTCCTTCCTGGAAAACACTTGAAAATATTGAAATCATCTTTTTCCATTATTTCAGAATGAGACAGCATAATGAAAAATTAATTGCCGGCTAATGCGTTGGCGAGATAATAATCGAGGAATTCCTTCAGTACTTATGAAATGAGAAATAGTGTATATATATATAAAACAACGTTCTACAAAATTCTTATACAATCTTTCGTTTAAAGAAAAGAATTATTGAAAATTGTTTCCACATTTTTAATATTTTATTAATTTTCGAAATTTTCAAAAGTTTTATTAGTTTAATACTTTAATAATAAATCGTAGTTTAATAATTTAATTATATATTAAAAATAATACTAATAATTATTATTATTGTTATATATTATATTATATAGAAAAACTCGATGTTTCAAAAGAGTTAAGTTTACAATTTTCATGCAGATGAACTTCAAAAGATTTTAATTTGACATATTATAAAATTTCAATTTTGAATGAATTTAATTCAAAGTTTTAAAAAACTTAGATTTTTGAAAAATTTTAATTATTCAAATTCTTCTAAAAATTAGTTAAATTTTTAAAAACATATTAAATTAATTATTAAAAATAATGAATTCATAGAAGAATTTTAATACAAACAATAAAAAAATTGAACTTTGGAGAAGTTACAAATGTTTGCAGAAATTCAATTATTTTCAAAAGTAATGAGACTCTTTGCAGAATTTCAATTATCTTCTCAAAAATTAAAAAAAAAATTCTCGTCAAAATTTCAATTATCTTTAAAAATAATAAAATTCTTCTTCAAAATTCAATTATTTTTACAAATTTTAATACAATTCTTTTCAAAATTTCACAGGAATTCAATTATTTAAAAAATTTTTTATAAATTTCTTCAAAATAATTAAATTATTTTCATAAGTAATAAAATTTTCACAGGATTTCAATTATTTAAAATACAAAATTTCATAAAATTTTTCGATAAATATCAATTATTTAAAAAGATTTTTATAAAATTCGTTGCAGGAATTCAATTATTTTTATAAATAAAATTCTTCGCAGAAATTCAATTATGTTTAAAAATTAAAAAAAAATTCTTGTAAAAATTTCAAGTATCCTTAAAAATAATAAAATTTTTCTCCGAAATTCAATTATTTTCAAAATTTACTACTTTAATAAAATTTTCCAAAAGAATCCAAATATTTATAAAAAATTTTAAATAAAATAATAAAAATTTCACAGGATTTCAATTATAGATGAACTTCAAAAGGTTTTAATTTGAAATTTTTGGGAAATTTCGATTTTTAATAAATTTAATTAGAACTTTTAAAGAAGTTTACATTTTTGAAAAATTTTAATAATTCAAATTCTTCAGAAATTAGGTAAATTTTTTAATATATTTAATTGATTTAGTAAAAAAAAAAATGGGTTCATATACAAGAATTTCAAATTCTAAACACAAAAAAATTGAATTTTGGAAAACTTAAAAAGTTACAAATTTTTTTAATACATTTCTTCAAAAATAATTCAATTATTTTCATAAATAATAAAATTTTTAACAGGAATTCAATTATTTATAAATTTTTATAAATTTCTTCGCAATAATTCAATTATTTTCATAAATAATAAAATTTTTTACAGAGATTCAATTATTTTGATAAACAATAAAATTCTTTTTAGGCATTCAATTATTTACAAATTTTTGATAAATTTCTTCTCAATAATTTAATTATTTTAATAAATAATAAAATTCTTTTTAGAAATTCAATTAATTTCATAAATAATACATTTTTTACAGGGATTCAAATATATTCATAAATAATAAAATTCTTTTTAGAAATTTAATTTATTATTTTTTTTCTTTAAAATTTAAGGGGTTACCCCCACTTGCAACTTTGAAAAAATCGATTTTTCTTTTATTGCATTTTTTTGAAGCATAAGTAACTGAAAGTATGTCCTGAAAATTTCAAGTCAATTCCAACAAAATTGACTGAGATATGAGCTTTGAAAGAGACGAAAGAGTCTGATATATACTGATTTGTATATACATATATGCATCGATAAAATGAATATCTTTTTTTTAATTACCACCATGACTTTTCAGCCTACTTCTGGAAACCAAACTATTACGTACTCCCACTTACCGGAGTTGATTCTATGTAACTTTACAAAAAAATTATTTTCTTCGTGGAAACTGAAATTGAAACTTTAAACGCGTTTTTCTCGAAATGGCATTTCTGAAGTCGGTGACCAAGATTACTCAAACACTAATGAACCGATCTTCTTGAAATTTTGCAGGCTTATTTAATACATAAAAATGTAGTCTTTAATCGTTCGATTTTCTTTTTCGAAAAAAAATGTCCGTTTTATAGCCAAAAAACGGACGTTTTTTTTCGTTAAAATCGAACTTTTAACTTAGACTGTCAGCCATTTTGTGAAAAATAAATATTTTTTTAAATCCTTCGATTAAAGACTAGTTTATACTCATATTTGACTAAATTTATCCACATTTTTTGATTCCGATGATTCACTTCGCCGCAATGTTGGTCACCGCAAACCGTATAAATAAAAATATTATTTCGTTGACGGCAGTTTGACACTTAACTATGTAATATTTTTTAACAAAAAAATTACTAAAAGTTCTTCAATATGTGTTCTTTAAGATGATATAGTTATAGATTAAAAAGGTTTTGTAGTTTTCTTTAAAAAAATTCATAAAAAAGGCTTATTTTTTTGCGCTACAAGTGGGGGTAACCCCTTAAATAATTCAATAATTTTCCTAGGATTTTCTATTAAAAATTAATTTAAAAATGAATTTTAGTTAAAATTTTAGATAGTAATTGAATATTAAAAGCATTATAGCAGGAATTTTTAGAAATAATTGAATTTTGAAAAGGTTTCGAATTAAAATCTTTAAAAATTTGAATTTTTTATACTTTTAACTAACAATTCTAAAGAATTAAATTTTTTTTTAACTTTTAATTGACTTTTTTTGAAATTATTTGTAGTTTTTATTTTCAAATATATATTTACTTAAAGAATTTCCGAATAATCGAAATGTCGTAAAATTGAACTGTAAACAAAAAATGGATTTGAAAATTCTTAAAAAAACTTTTTCAAAATTTATTTAAAACAATTGATTTAAAGAAGAATTTTAGTTAAAAATTCTAGAAAAAAATAATTGAATTGAAATGATGAAAATAATTTTGAAGAAGTTACACAGTAACAATTTTCTTATATTGTAAAATAATAATTAATATTCATAATTAATAATAATAATTAGTAATACCTATTTATACTATAATTTACAAAAAAAAAAAAAAATGATGATCAATTTATAAAATAAAATAAATGAGCACGTTTTCCTATAGTGATAATTTTTGACATCATACACAGAGCTGAAGGAATTTTTGGCAGATTGACAGTTGTGACTATGTTTTGTGACAATAATATTGTCCGAGACTCCCTGAACTCATAAAATGTCAAGTACCGCGCGCACGTATTATTTATTGTCTCAATGCTTCGAGAGCAATAATAATCATTAATAAACGAAGTGTGTGATGTAAGTCACAAAAAATTTCTCAAGGCACGTGTTATGAATTATTTCAATAATTTCATTTAATGAGACACTGTAAATTGAATCCAATTACCTCGTATTTTCCTATTCTTATTATGATTATTTTATATTTATAGACAAAAAAAATTCACAAGTTTCTTTAAATAAATAAGTAGATAAATATATGTAAATAAATAAAAGGCCACTTAAAAAATACGTCAAGCTTTTTTTCGAAAATTTTTTCTCTTTCCCTTCCTGGGGGGTAAATACCCCCCTCCCCCTAACTTCCTAAAAACATAGGCTCGAAAGACGTTTTTTTGCAAAAATAAAAAGAAAACAATTTTTTTAAAGGTTCTAGGTCAAAAAAAAGTTCTTCAACTTATTTTTAACTCCCGAGGTAAACAAAAATTGGAATTATTGGTATTTTCATCTCCAGAAATCCCAAAAAAATAATAGTTTTCGATGCTGAGCGTTGACGCTAACTTCAGGGACATAAAAACGTTACGTATTTTTTGAATGACCCCGTAAATAAAAATATTAAATAAAAAATAAACAGATAAATAAATACCTTCATTAATAAATTAATAAATAAATAAACTGATAAATAAATAAATATGTGACGCATCATGAAGAGAGGGACCTAAGAAGCAAAAAGTAAATAAATAAATGAATAAATAATTAAATAAATAGATAAATAAATAGATAAATAAATTGATAAATAAATGAATAAATAAATTATTTAACTAGCATTATTTATTTGCATAAATAAGAAAATTGAAAACAGTTATTGGAAAAATTCCAAAAAATATAATTCTCAGTCTAGTTTGAATATGTGTTTGGAACATTCGCGGTGTTTTCCCTTCGATAATATTTTTCTTTTTCACGTTAATTGCAGGGGATTAAAAATTTAATTTTCAGTTACAATAAAATACACTCGCAATCTGATGCTTGTGTTTTGCCGCAAATTAGTCATCACGCGTTATTCGAACGGCAGACACTCGCGACAGAAATTTACAGTTAGAATTTATGAGTACAGTTATATGCGGTATGTACCAGTTGCGTTCAAATGCGTACTTGCAAGTGCTGTATATACACAATCTCTATATTTGATTTTGTATATATATACACACGCACGTCTATGAAATTTGTAACTCTCGATTCATATCAGAAAATTGTGTAATGATATAGTTGTTGATAAAAACCATGCGTTGTATATAATATTATATTGTATATACAAAGAAGGAAAGAGAGAGAAAGAAATTTTACATTATTTTCTCTATAAAGCTATAAGTCAGTGAAAATCCACTATAAATTTATCACTATGACTCAATTATTATAACATCATTTCAAATTCTGTTTGAAAATCAGCCAAAAATGACTGCAGTTACTGTCATCGCTTATTAATCAGTGAAAAAAATGATTTAAATTTTTCATTTATTATTTTACGGTAGGATAGTTTTTAAACATAACAACAAAATTGTAATAATATATATTTTTCAATTTTTATAAAATAATTAATAATTAATTTTATTATTTTTCAATTATTAATTAATGAGTTTAAATTATTTTATTTTACTTAAAACTATAAATATTAAATTTTTCATAACTATAAAACATGAAGATATCGATAACTTCGAGTCTTCGACTCGGAGTGATCAATTTCTTCATGTTTTATAATAATTAAAAATTCCAAATTGATAAAATCATTTACAATTCAATTATTATTTTCAAAAATTTTTAACTAAAAGTCTTCTTTAAATCGATTATATTTAATAATTTTCGAAAAAGTTCTTTGACAATTTTCAAATCCATTTGTTTACAATATTCAATTTTACGAAACTTCAAATATTCGTAAATTTTTTAATTAAATAAATATTAGAAAATAAAAACTTCAAATAACATTAAAAAAATTTAATTAAACTTTTTAAAAAAAAATTAATTTCAAAATTCAATTATTTTTAAAAATTCACGCTATATTGCTTGTAATATTCAATTAATATCTAAAATTTTAATTCAAATTAATTTTTATTACAAAATCCTACTAGAATTCAATTATTTAAATACAAACAAAAAATAATTAATTGAATAATTGAATGTTTCTTAAAAATCAATTCTCATAAAGAATCGTTATTAACAAATTTTTAAATAATTGAATTCTTTCGATAAATTGTAATAAAAATTTCAAGTTACATTTTTCGAGAAATTTGATTAAAATTATATTAAAAATAGTTAAAATTCTGCAATGAGTTTTATTATTTGTAAAAATAATTGAATCCCTAAGAAGAATTTTATTATTTTTGAACAATATTTAATTTTTGCGAAGAATATTTAATACTCTTGAAAATAATTGAATTTTTGCAATAATTTGTAACTTTTACAAAATTGACTTTTTTTCGTGAGACATCCTCTATAAATCCATTAATTTTAATAATTTTTGAAAACGTTCTTTAAGAATTTTCAAATTCATTTGTTTACAATTCAATTTTACAAAATTTCAATTATTCGTAAATTCTTCAATTAAAAATATATTAGAATATAAAAACTTTAAATATAATTTCAAAACAAATCCGCAATTAAATTTTCTCAAAAAAAATTAATTCCACAGAATTATTAGTTGAAACTATGAAAAATTCAAATTTTCAAATGATTTTAATCTGAAACCTTTTCAAAATTTAATTATTTTTAAAAATTCACGCTATATTGATTTTAATATTCAATTATTATCAACAATTTTAACTCAAATTCATTTTTAAATCAATTTTTATTAGAAAGTTCAATAACAAGATTTCAATTCTTTAAATACAAAAATAAATAATTTATTAAATAATTCAATGTTTCTTAAAATTTAAATAGTATAAAGAATTTTATCAACAAATTTTTAAATAATTGATTTCTTTCGATAAATTTTAATAAATATTTTAAGAATAATTACATTTTTCGAGGATTTTAATTAAAATTGTATAAACAATAATTGAAATTCTGTAAAAAAATTTATTATTTGTAAAAATAATTGAATTCCAAAAAAGAATTTTATTATTCATCAAATAATTGAATTCCTGCAATAAATGTTATTATTATGAAAATAATTGATTTATTGCGAAGAATTTTATTACTTCTTAAAATAATTGAATTTTCAAAAATTCATTAATTTCTAAAAATTGATGGCCTTTAAAATTCAATTATTATTTAAAATTTTAATGGAGATTAGTTTTTCAATCAATTTTTGTGAAAAAATTCTAACAGAATTCAATTATTTAAAAATTAAAATAAATTAATTTATTGAATAATTGAATGTTTCTTAAAATTGAATTCTGATAAAGAATTTTATCAACAAATTTTTAAATAATTGAATTCTTTCGATGAATTTTAATGAAAATTTCAAGTTACATTTTTCGAGAAACTCTGTTAAAATTGTATTAAAAATAATTAAAATTTGACAATAAGTTTTATTATTTATGAGAATAATTGGATTCTTAATAAGAATTTTATTATTTACGAAAATAATTGAATCCCTGTAAAAATTTTATTATTTATGAAAATAATTGAATGATTGCGAAGAAATTTATAAAAAAAATGGTAAATAATGGAATTCCTGTGGAATTTTTATTATTTTATGAAAATAATTAAAGGTTTGTGAAGAATTTTATTTAATTTTTTTTTTTTTATATAATTGAAATTTTTTGGAAAATGTTATTAAAATAGTAGATATTAAAAATCATTGAATTGAGGAAAATTTTTTACAAGAATTTTATTGAAATTTTGGAAAATAATTGAATTTCAGAGAAGAATTTAATTATTTCTAAAGATAATTAAAATTTTTAAGAGAATTTTTAAAAGTTTTTGAACATAATTGTTTTTGAATTTCTGCATCATTTAAAGCAAATTCCATTTAATTAACTCAAACAAAAATTATTTGATTCAAGTAAATATTTAATTGATTATAATCGGTTATTTGAATGAAATAATTTTTTTTTCATTTTAATAAATAAAGTTATATTCCTTTTTTTAATTAAATTTAACAAATACTTATTATTATAATAATATTTTCAAAAAATTGGAAAAGAGAATAAATCTAACGCAGATTTAGATAATAAACGTTACATAAAAAATGAAAATTTGTAAAATTAAAAGTACCAAAATGATGTAACAAAATATAATGAACGAGAAGTGAAAAAAACATTGATCGCCTCACAATATTTTGCCGTGTATTTCTCGGAAAAATGTCCCGTGTAATAGAAAAAAATGCTCGATTACGTGAGTATTATAAGGCGAAGTGAGTCAGAATCTCCAAGAAATGGTATTTTTACAATCGTACTCTTTCATCATTAAATTCACTGATTAATAGTTTCGTGACGTTTTAATTATTATTAGAACTAAGAAGAGTTGTTTCTTCTTCTTTTTTTTCTTAAATATAATTCTCAGTCAAGGATTCGAACATAAAATTTAAATGTTTTGTTTCTAATTAGAAGAAAAAAAAATAATTAATGATGAAAAAAATGATTGATTGATTTTGATTAATCGATTATGAATTCCGTGTAAACAAGAATTTTTTCGATATTACGCCGATGATTTTATTTTTCGTATTTTAAATTATTATTCGTGTATCTGTGCAATATTATGTAAGAAAAATTTTATGCTTATTGAAAAAAACTCACCCACATACTTCTGTAAAATTCTGATTGTGATTTTCTCGATTTCATTGTAGTCCATCTGAAAAAGGAGAATGGCAATTATAATTTTTAGTAATTAATAAGGTAAAGGAGATAAAAATAAAAAATCAAGAGAGAAAATTTTCCTCTTTCACCTATAATTTTGGAAATTATAATTTTTTTCAATGGCAAAACTCTCATTATTATGGACTCGATATCATTGTAATTCATCTGTAAAAACTGTCAATTATAATGTTTTTTCAATTATAATTTAATTAAGAAGATAAAAGTACCTAATCATTAGAGAAAATTTTCCCATTGACATAATAACTTTTGAAAGTAGTTATAATATTTTTTTCTTATTTTTTTTAAATTTAAAATAAAATTATCAATTTTGCTAATTATTGTATACTGAAAATGTAGTTATCAGAAAAAAGCTACTCTCTTGATTAGAAAATTGGCATTCAAATCTCCGGGGGAATAAATGTATAGATAATTTATTCTGATAGAGTGCGATGCGTGTTAACTTTATAATATAACATTGTTAAAATTGTAAAATATATATATAGAGTGTATAATAATAATCGCGGAAGTCTTCATAAAAATTCTCGCGTTGAGAGATTGAAAAACAGGCTTGGGCGTTTTCTTGGAAATTCTATCGATAAAAGGCACGGAGATCCGCGATGATTCTTTGGAATCATTCGGGTCGAAATAACCGATCGCTTTCAGCACGATCTCACCTTCTTGGAAAACGACTCAGCGAGGTCGTGTAAAAATACTCAAGTTCAGGGCGAGCGAGGAATCTGGATATCAAGGCCTGGGGTAAAAGTATATAAACTTTTTGCTTGTCAACAAATCCCCAAGTCAATTAGTTATAAAAAGAAAGCCAAAAAGAATAAACCAAAAATAGACTCAAAAAGAAGAAAAAAATTTTTAAAAAAATAATAATAAAGAAATAAAAAAGACGAAAAAGTTAAAGACAGAAAAAATCAGGGCTCGAACTATAGGTCCGTAAATCGAGTAAAAGTCCGGAACTTTGTTTGAAGTCCGTAAAAAGTCCGTTTTTTTGGAAAAAAAAGGTCCGTAAAGTCCGTAATTTGATTCAGAAAAGTTGAAAAATTTGTAAATTGTACGATATAATTTGGATAATTTTAGAAAAATTACAAATAATTGCAAAAATTTAATTATTTTAAAAAGTAATAAAATTCTTCGCAGAAATTCAATTATTTTTAAAAATTTAAGCAAATTCTCGTCAAAATTTAAATTATCTTTATAAATAATAAAATTCTTCTCCGAAATTCAATTTTCAAAAATTTTCCTCAATTCAATGATTTTCAATATCTATACTATTTTCATAAAATTTTCTAAAAGAATTAAATTGTAAATTAATAAATTTATAAATTTCTCGCAATCATTTAATTATTTTCATAAATAATAAAATTTTTACGGGATTCAATTATTTTCGTAAATAATAAAATTCATTTTAGTAATTCAATTATTTTCGTAAATAATACAATTCTTTTTAGGAATTCAATTAATTTCATAAATAATAAAACTTATTGCCAAATTTCAATTATTTTTTAAACAATTTTAACCAAGTTTCTCGACAAATGTAACTTGAAATTTCCATTAAAACTCATCGAAAGAATTCAATTATTTAAAAATTTGTTGATAAAATCCTTTATCAGAATTCAATTTTGAGAAACATTCAATTTTACAATAAATTAATTTATTTTAATTTTTAAATAATTGAATTCTGTTAGAATTTTCTAACAAAAATTGATTGAAAAACGAATCTCAGGTAAAATTTTAAATAACAATTGAATTTTAAAGGCCATCAATTTTAAAAAATTAATAAATTTTTGAAAATTCAATTATTTTGAGAAGTAATAAAATTCTTTGCAATAATTCAATTATTTTCATAATAATAACATTTGTTGAAGGGATTCAATTATTTGATGAATAATAAAATTCTTTTTTGGAATTCAATTATTATTTTCACAAATAATAAATTTTTTTTAACAGAATTTCAATTATTTTTAATACAATTTTAATTAAAATCCTCAAAAAATGTAATTTTTATTAAAATTTATCAAAAGAAATCAATTATTTAAAAATTTGTTGATAAAATTCTTTATACGATTTGAATTTTAAGAAACATTCAATTATTCAATAAATTATTTATTTTTGTATTTAAATAATTGAATTAAAGCAGAATTTTCTAATAAACATTGATTTAAAAATATATTTCAGTTAAAATTTTAGATTATACTTGAATTTTAAAATCAGTAGTGCATAAAATTTTAGAAAAAATTAAATTTTGAAAAGGTTTCAAATTAAAATCTTTGAAAATTTGAATTTTTCATAGTTTTAACTTATAATTCTGTTGAATTAATTTTTTTTTAAGAAACTTTAATTCCGGATTTTTTAAAAATTATTTAAAGTTTTATTTTCTAATATATTTTTAATTCAAGAATTTACTAATAATTGAAATTTTATAAAATTGAATTCTAAACAAATGAATTTGAGAATTCTTAAAAAGCTTTTTTAAAAATTATTAAAAATAATGGATTTATAGAACATGTTTAATTAAAAACACAAAAAAAATTCAATTTTGTAAAAGCTGTAAATTATTGCAAAAATTTAATTATTTTTAAGGGTATTAAATATTCTTCGCAAAAATTAAATATTGTTCAAAAATAATAAAATTCTTCTTATGGATTCAATTATTTTCACAAATAATAAAACTCATTGCAGAATTTAAATTATTTTTAATGCAATTTTAATCAAATTTCTCGAAAAATGTAATAATTCTTAAAGATTTTATTAAAATTCGTTGATAGAATAAAATTCAATTATTTGAAAATTTGTTGATAACGATTCTTTATGGAAATTGATTTTTAAGAAACATTCAATTATTCAATTAATTACTTTTTTGTATTTAAATAATTGAATTCTAGTAGGATTTTGTAATAAGAATTAATTTAAAAATTAATTTCAATTAAAATTTTAGATATTAATTGAATATTAAAAGCAATATAGCGTGAATTTTTAAAAATAATTGAATTTTGAAATTAATTTTTTTTAAAATGTTTACTTGAATTTCTTAAATATTATTTTAAGTTTTTATTTTCTATTATTTATTTGATTGAAAAATTTACGAATAATTGAAATTTCGTAAAATTGAATATTGTAAACAAATGGATTTGAAAATTGTCAAAGAACTTTTTCGAAAATTATTAAATATAATCAATTTAAAGAAGAATTTTAGTAAAAAATTCTTGAAAATAATAATTGATTTGATAATGATTTTATCAGTCGTTCATTTTTAATTATTATAAAACATGAAGAAATCGATCACTCCGAGTCGATGACTCGGAGTTATCGATATCTTTTCATGTTTTATAGTTATGAAAAATTTAATTTATAGTTTTAAGCTCGGTTTTAAGTAAAATGTTCTCTTATTTGACTCGGACTGGTTATACTTTTGTCAGTATAATAGTTTTTTAATTAAAAAAAAAATTATTGTTGAGGAATAATTTGATGGCTTAATTTCTCCACTTGAGAACGCCAAGGTCACCACCAGATGGCAGTAAAACTTCCAAGAAGGAACTGAACTGCCATCTAGCGGTGACCTTTGCGTTCTCAGGTGGAGAATAGCATCTCCATATTAAATCTTAAAATGTTCGTCAATATTCGTAATTCTATAATTATTTCATATTTTATAATCAAGTTTAGAGAGTTTGACAATTAATATAAACGGATTTAACTTGAATTCACTTTCATTTAATTTTAATGGTCTCTAATTGGAAAAAAAATGTCAAAAAGTGTCAATAGCCTCGTGAGTAATTCGTGACCTTAATTTTGACAGAAGCACCAAAAATACAGTAGTCAGGACTTCGAGGATTAATTTAACAAGTAATTGAAAAATCGAAAGTCATAAAATCTAACAAGTGTGTAAAGAAAAGAGCAAATAAAAAGCCATTTTAGCGAAAATAGTACAAAGTTAAACTATTTTTCGCATAAATGCAGAAGCAATGTGTATGGCTACTATCGGCTCAAAAAGTATAGGCCCCTGTGTTTGAAAGCTCATAACTCAGGTAAAAAAATTCACACGTTAATCGGACAACTTGGATTTAGAAGAAACACTATTTCTACGTTAGTATACGGAAATGCAAGAAATAAAAAAATTTTTTGCGTTATTTACGGATTTTCGAAAGTGAAAAATACATGTTTTTTTGAAGCATTTTGACAAGGGCCTACTTTGAAAGCTTGTAGCTTATTCAATAAGTATCGCATTGTTATGCTGAATTTTTTCTATGAAGTTTAAACCCTACTAAAACAATATATACAAAAATTTTTGAATTATTGCATTAACTTTTTGTTATTATTTGAAACAAAGATAAAAAGTCATCGCCTTTGCAAATAATAATACAGATTTGAGACAAACTGTAAATTACGTACAATATGGTATTGAAAATAATGCAATAAAAATAAATTGTTTAAAAAAATTTTTTAATGAATTATTTAGAAAAAAGTTTTCAGTTTTTTGCTTTATTACCCCATTAAAGCAAGGTGCAGGCAGTCATGAACCCTTTTGTCAGCAACAGGACATTCAATGGCAGCGGTCCCAAGCGGTCCACTACTGTACCTTTTTTTTTAAAGATTTTTCTATTATAGCGAGTTATTTACAACTTTAAAACCTTTGTCGAGTGATCTTCACTAAAGGTATCGGCAAGACTGCCTGCACCTTGCTTTAATGGGGGTAATAAAGCAAAAAACTGAAAACTTTTTTCTAAATAATTCATTAAATAATTTTTTTAAACAATTTATTTTTATTGCATTATTTTCAATACCATATTGTACGTAATTTACAGTTTGTCTCAAATCTGTATTATTATTTGCAAAGGCGATGACTTTTTATCTTTGTTTCAAATAATAACAAAAAGTTAATGCAATAATTCAAAAATTTTTGTATATATTGTTTTAGTAGGGTTTAAACTTCATAGAAAAAATTCAGCATAACAATGCGATACTTATTGAATAAGCTACAAGCTTTCAAAGTAGGCCCTTGTCAAAATGCTTCAAAAAAACATGTATTTTTCACTTTCGAAAATCCGTAAATAACGCAAAAAATTTTTTTATTTCTTGCATTTCCGTATACTAACGTAGAAATAGTGTTTCTTCTAAATCCAAGTTGTCCGATTAACGTGTGAATTTTTTTACCTGAGTTATGAGCTTTCAAACACAGGGGCCTATACTTTTTGAGCCGATAGTAGATATCTTCATTTAATTGCGAGTAGATATAGTTAAAACGATATCACAAGAAGATTATACATTCTTAAACAACCTTGAGTATATTCTAGGCAAGGTCACTGTCCGTCCTGTATATAGTGTGTGTAAAGTGTGTACAGGATATAAGCGCATACTCATTTACAGCCTTATATTATAACTATATATATATATACAGCTATATTATTGGGGTCTATGGAGAACAATATTTCTGCTGGGTCTGGCGGCTGACCCAACGCGGTCAGCAAACTCTTGTTTAATTATAAATAAATATACAGTGTGGGAATTCCTGCTATACGATCATCACGTTTCTATATATATATATTCGTGTTTAAATATACAGAGCAGCCGACACGATTGTTCCATTATGCATCTATATGTAATCCGATTATCGAACTACATAACTTTATATCACATGTATATACGCGTTGAATGCGTGAATTATTAATAATGATATGAATTTTTATACTTTTTTGTTTTTCTCTACTTTCTAATTAATTTCTCTACTTTTCTTAGCACTAGAATGTAGATCTGTGAATAAAGAAATATATTTAAGCAAGATAATATAAAACTAATGAAATAAATAAGCAAATAAATTAAAGAATAAAGAAATAACTACAGCAGGGTTGTCACAAAACTTAATTTTTATTTTCCCTGAATTTTCCCTGATTTCCAGACAAAATTTTTAAGAAAATTTTTAAAAAATATAAAGTTAAAATCTTTTTCAAAATTCAACAACTTATAAGAGTACCTATTATTATGTAAAACATACTACAA
Organism: Leptopilina heterotoma; assembly: GCF_015476425.1. Lineage (NCBI taxonomy): Eukaryota > Metazoa > Arthropoda > Insecta > Hymenoptera > Figitidae > Leptopilina > Leptopilina heterotoma. The sequence goes on from NW_025111110.1 coordinate 913,486, forward strand.
CTTCAAAAAAATTATTTTCAGCATTTCAATTCAATTATTATTTTCTATACATATTTTAACTAAAATTCATCTGTAAATCCATTCTTCTTAATAATTTTTGAAAAAGTTCTTTAATAATTATCAAGTCTATTTGTTTAAAATATACAATTTTACGAAATTTCATCGATTATTCCGAAATTCTTCAATTGAATATTTATTAGAATATAAAATTTTTAAATAATTTCCAAAAGAAACTCAATTAAAAATTTTCAAAAAAAATTAATTCCACACAATTGTTAGATAAAAGTATAATGAATTCATATTTTAAAAAATTTTTCAATTTGAAAGATTTTCAAAATTAAATTATTTCTAAAAATTCAATATTTTAAAATATTCAATTATTATCTAAAATTTTAACTAGAATTAATTTTTAAAAATCAATTTTTATTAAAAAATTCTATATGAGAATTCAATTATTCAAATAAAAAAATAAATAAATTATAATTCTTATAAAGAATTTTGTCAACAAATTTTTAAATAATTGAATTTTTTTAACGAATATTAATAAAATTTTTAATAATAATGACATTTTTCGAGGAATTCGATTAAAAATGTATTAAAAATAATTGGAATTCTGCGATGAATTTCGTTATTTATGAAAATTATTAATTAAGGACAAATTAAACGAAAACATTCGGACAATGAATAAAATATTCATTGTCCGAATGTTTTCGTTTAATTTGCCTTAATTTTTAAAAGATCTCGGACGTTAAAGATTATTTAACTAATGAAAATTATTGAAATCCTAAAAGGAATTTTATTATTTATGAATATAATCCAATTATTGCGAAAACATTTATATACAAAATATGCAAATAAAAATGGAATTCCAAAGGAAATTTATATCATTTTTAAAAATAATTAAATGTTTGCGTAAAATTTTATTAAAATTTTTAAAAATAATTGAATATCGCAGAAGAATTTTATTATTTATAAAAATAATTGAAATTTTTACTAGAATTTTCCTAAATTTTTGAAAATAATTGAATTTCGGAGAAGAATTTTATTATTTATAATGATAATTGAAATTCTGACTAGAATTTATTTTGGATAAGAATTTTATTATTTATAAAGATAATTGACAGTTTGAAGAGAATTTTCTTAAATTTTTAAAGATAATTGAATTTCTGCACAGAATTTTATTACTTTTAAAAATAATTGAATTTCTGGGAAGAATTTTTTTTCAAATTTTTGAAAATAATTGAATTTTGGAAAAGAACTTTATATTTATAAAGATAATTGAAATTTTGACGAGGATTTGCTTAAATTTTTAAAAATAATTGAATTTCTGCGAAGAATTTTCTTACTTTTTAAAATAATTAAATTTTTGCAGTCATTTGTAACTTCTCCAAAATTCAATTTATTGTAGTGTTTTTTACTAAAATTCTTCTAAAAATCCATTTTTTATAATAATTAGTAAAATATATTTTTTAAAATTTGAATTAAGTATTAAAATTTTTCTAAAATTCAAATTTTTTATTTCTAAATAAGTTCATTCAAAATTGAAATTTTCTAAATTTTCAAATTAATACCTTTTGAAGTTCATCTATTTTTATGAAAATTGTAAACGCAACTCTTCTAAAATTGAATTATTTTTGGGCATTTTTAAGTAAAATTATTCATTAAATAATTTCTAAGTAATAATTTTATGATAGATCTTCAAGAATAAAGTAATTTAAAAAGAAATTATTGTCAGAAATGGAAATAATAATTTTATAGTTTATGAGATAAACAAAAAAGACACGAAAATTCCGAATTTTCTTATGAATTCTAAAAATTTAATTTTTTCTAGTATTTTTAATAAAAAAAACCCCGAGTTTTCCCTGATTTCCCTGACCTGTGATAACCCTGTTTAGAAGAAAAATTGGGTATTTTCCCTAAAATTTATGAAAATTTATGAAAATAATTGAATTTTATTGAAATGACTCAAAATAATTGAATTTTTGCGAATAATTTTGTTATTTATCTTTAATAATTGAATTCTTTCGAAGAATTATTTATAATATAAATAATTTAATTCTTGGGAAGAATTTTATTAAAATCTAAAGAATAATTGAATTATTTCAAAAAAAAATTAATAAAAATTGTATTAAAAAAAAATGATTTCTTTTGAAAAATTTTATTAAAATATTTTAAAATAATTGAATTCCTGTGAAAAATTCTAATATTTTTGTAAATAATTGAATTCTTGCAAAGAATTAAAAAAAATCATTTTTTTATAAATAATTGCTTTTTCGAGAAATTGAAATTTAATTTTTAAGAATAATTACATTTCTCGAGCAATTTCTGTAAAATTGTATTAAAAATAATTGAAAAACATCTACGAGTTTTATTATTTATGAAAATAATTGAATTCTTGAATTCTTAGAATTTGATCAAACATTTTTTTTTTTTAAATTGAATTTCCATGAAAAATGTTATTATTAGTAAAAGTAATTGATTTTTTCTGAAGAATTGTAGGGTAAGTGCGGGTATAGTCGTACAGTACTAGTAGTCTGACACTTTCGTGTTTTTTGACAAATAAATAATAATGCATTGTGATAATTGCTTTAAAAAGTATACTAGACGAATGTGTGAAGTTTATATTTTATTAAAATAGTGTTATTTTCGAAAATAATTAAACAAGAAATATTTTATTTAATGCTTTAAAAATCATGGTGTCCGACTATAGATACAACCATTTTCGAGTAGCGCGATGAGTGGCACAAAGTTTTGTTGATAATTAATCATAAATATTAAAACTTATAGGGTTTAAATATTATATTAATAACTTCTAATATGCTTTAATTCCATTTTCCAGCAGATAGCAATTAAAAAATTATCTTTTTTACTTTATAAATTCAAAATATCTGACAGATGTCCGACTATAGAAACAAGGGGAAAAAGTGTCCGACTACTAAAGCATTCGTAATTTTTTATTAAAATGTTTATATTTTATTAAATACTCAACTATTTGTAACAAATTTATATGATTTTTAATCCTGAAGAACTCCTTTAATTAATAATGTGCTTATAAACACAGTAGATATTTGCTATTTCAAGAAAAAAAGCATAATTTAAGATTGTATCCTTAAGTGTCCGACTACTAGTGCATTTACCCTATAAAAATTTTGTTAAATAATTGATTTTTTCGAAATTATTTTGAAAATGCTATTGTAAATTTATTGAATTCCTGTGGAAATTCTATTATTTATGAGAATAATTGAATTATTTTGCGAAATTTTTTGAAATTACTATAGATATTGAAAATAATTGAATTTCGTATATTTTTTGAAAATATAATTGAATCGTTTTAAAGAATTTGATTATAATTTTTAAGAATAGTTTTTTGATGTCTATAGTATTAGCAAATTTAAAGTAGTGGAAATTAAAAAAAAAATAGAATTTGTAGCTTTTAGTGGCTGAAATCTAAAAAAAAGTACCCAAATTGTAGCATAAGGTAAAAAAAGTAGTAAATAGTTGGTATTAGTAGATGAGTGCGAAGCCTGCCTTGGGGAAAATTCATCAAATTTTTTACAGTGTACCACAGAGGCACGAAAAGGTTGATTTTTCTCTCTAAGGGAAGCAAAGAAGAAGAAGAAGAAGAAGAAGAAGAAGAAGAAGAAGAAGAAGAAGAAGAAGAGGAAAAAATTGGATAAAATCAATTCTTTTTTTTTTGGTACATAAATTTTTTCCCCTGTCTATTAATATACATATATATCTATATAAGGTCGGAGAATGCAAGGCGCGAAAAGTGATTGAGAAAAAGAAAGAGGAAAAGAAAAAGTAAAGTGGAAAGGGGTTAGGGGTGGCACAACACTTGGTGGGAGCGAAAGGTGCTTGGTAAAGCTAAATAAGCGACAAGCTTGTAATAAGAGCTGGCAGAAAGTTAAGTGAACCAAGAAGAGAAGTTGGAAGGCCCGCAATGGACGACAACGACGACGACGACGACGACAGAGAGAGAGAGAGAGAGAAAGAGAGAGTTCCAGGAACTTGGCCTTCTCTTCCAGAACTCCATACTCGTGCAACAGCTTTTTACCCTTGCTCCAACATAAAACCGCCCACGCCCATCAATTTACCCTCCACCTTCTCCTCCTCCTTCTTTCTTCTTTTTCCACCTTCTTTTCTTCATACCCGTATGTTTTGCAACACACGTTGCAATAATACAATGTTTGAAAAATATGACACGAATACACCTTGATACAAAGAAACTCAAATAACATCCAATTTCCATCCAATTCACTAAAATAGGCTATAATAATTCACTCATTATCAAAATTGACAAAAATTTACAAAGTAACATTCACCAAATGGCAAATTTATCCTAATTGTCAAAAATTAGCTTAAAAAACCCATTCAATATTCAACGTATACAAGATATAATGACCCTATTGCAGTTTTCGAAAAAAAAAACCCTTTTCAAAAATACCGAAAAAAGGGGAATTAAATAACAATTTCCAAGAATGTGAAATTTAATCTCATCTCTTTTGTCGAATTGAAATTAATAAATATATATATACAAAATTGTCGAAAATTTGGCCAAAAGCAACAAAGTCACGAACTACAAAATAATAAATGTGTGTGCATTAAAAAACATGGCAACACAAAATTTTTGGTAATCATTCGTTTCGATTGTATCCCGAGGGTAATTGGAGGTAAAAGAAGCACGTATGATGGGCATTGGGAGCAATTCCAGGAAAATCCTCGCCTCGCATTATGAACGGTTACGTGCCGTGCGTGGCACAGCTCCCGTTTTCTTCTCTTTTTTCCCATCTCTCTCCACCCCAAAAAAAAAAAAAATTTTTAACCAGTGAAATGGTACCAATACTTGCTATAAGGATAAGACGACCGTGAGGCAGGAGAGTTCTTTTGTAGACGCCATCTTTGATTCGTTCTTAGAATTGGTAAAGCAAGCCAGCAGGCAGGCGTGTCTCTCTCTCTCTCTCGCTCTCTTTCTCTCCCTTGAAGCGCGCGTGGGCAACAATCTGTATTTTTTATCTGCGGCCTCTTTTTTTTTTTTGTTTTCTTCTTTTGCTTCTCCAGTTTCCTATCCTCTCGTTTTTTTTTCTATATAAAGTCGTCTTACCCCCTTTTTCATGCATGCGCTAGTCCGGCTGTATACATGATTTCTCAAATTTACAAAATGAGTTCTGACTATACCCATGAGAGTTGTACTTTTTCTCCGCGGCACCTACAGCCACGCTTCCTAATTTTTTTCTTTTTTTTTTTTTGTTGTTTCGCTTTTTATTCTCTTAATCCCCTAGCCACCGCCGTCGCCCCCTTCCCCCTGATGGTAAGCTGATTCGCAAAGTTGTTTCCTGACCTCTTTCGCGAGAAGACTTCACTCCTTTAGGAACTGGTTTGCCCCTCTCTCTCTCTCTTTCTCTCTCTCCTTTTCTCCCTCTTTGAAGATCCCGAAGGTTCTAATTGCTCTGCAGGCGCGCTAATCCGCGTTGAATTTCTTATTGTCTTTCTTGTTCCCTTTTTCTTTCCTCTTATTTTGTTTTGCTAAAACATTTCGCATACTCTTCTTTCGAAAGGTAACCCAAGAAGTTTCGGACTGACTCTATTTTTTTTACTGCCACGCACATGTTTACTACGCAGGAAACACCGAACCGATGTTACTTTTTTTTTTGTTCCAGTTTGTTAAAAAAGGATCTTTATATAATTGTATCCGAAAACTTGTTTTTCATTCAGAATTTTCGAATATTATGACGGTTGTATTACCTGAAAGGTGCCCACAAAAAATGTTTCTACATCAACTGTTTATAGCCAAATTGCATACATGAAATGCAAAAAAAAAACACTCCATATCTGAATTAGTAAAAAGCAGGGCTCGAACCAGTGAAAGTATTTAAAAATACGGACTTTACGGACCAAAAATGAAAAATTCAGACCATTGACGGACCAATTACTGACAAAAGTATAACGGGTCCGAGTCAAAAAGAGAACATTTTAATTAAAGAAGAATCCGACAAACAATCGGAACAAAAGTTAGTCCAATGTCATAATTTCGTATATTTAAAAAAAAGTAAAATTAAATTCTAAATTCCTTTTAGTAGAAGCGTAAGGAATTAAATTTTCTACATTTTGAACAATTTGAAAGTTATATTTAAATAAAAATTCATTTTTTCTAAATAATCAATGATTTAAGTAACGTAACCTAAAATTTAACAAATGTTTCTTATTGACAGAAAATTGTAATTTTTATTCAAAATGCAACTTTTAATCGTTTTAAATATTCAAAATTAAATTCTTCGCCTTTCCACCAAGACGAATTTAAAATTTAATTTGTGTTTCTCTTTTAAATTACGAAATTATGACATTGGACTAACTTTTGATTTGACTGTCCGTCAGATTCTTCATTAAAACTATAAATTAAATTTTTCATAACCATAAAACATGAAGACAACGATAACTCCGAGTCTTCGACTTGTTTAGAATATTCAATTTTATGAAATTTCGATTATTCGTAAATTTTTCAATTAAATAAATAATAGAAAATAAAAACTTAAAATAATATTTAAGAAATTCAAGTAAACTTTTTAAAAAAAATTAATTTCAAAATTCAATTATTTTTAAAAATTCACGCTATATTGCTTTTAATATTCAATTAATATCTAAAATTTTAACTGAAATTAATTTTTAAATTAATTTTTATTACAAAATTCTACTAGAATTTAATTATTTAAATATACAAAAAAATAATTAATTGAAGAATTGAATGTTTCTTAAAATTCAATTCCCATAAAGAATCGTTATAAACAAATTTTCAAATAATTGAATTCTATCAACGAATTTTCATTAAATTTTTAAGAATAATTACATTTTTCGAGAAATTTGATTAAAATTGTATTATTAAAAATAATTGAAATTCTGCAATGAGTTTTATTATTTGTGAAAGTAATTGAATCTCTAAGAAGAATTTTATTATTTTTGAACAATATTTAATTTTTACGAAGAATATTTAATACTCTTGAAAATAATTGAATTTTTGCAATAATTTGTAACTTTTACAAAATTGAATTTTTTTTTCTTATTTTTAACTAAACATCTTCTACAAACCCAATAATTTTTAATAATTTTTAAACAAGTTCTTTAAGAATTTTCAAATTCATTATTTTGTTTACAATTCAATTTTACAAAATTTCAATTATTCGTATATTCTTCAATTCAATATATATTAGAAAATATAAACTTTAAATAATTTCAAAAAAAATCTGTAATTAAATTTTAAAAAAAAAAATCAATTTCACAGAATTGTTAGTTAAAAATATGAAAAATTCAAATTTTCAAAGATTTTAATCTGAAACCTTTTCAAAATTTAATTATTTCTAAAAATTTATGCTTTAATGCTTTTAAAATTCAATTATAATCTCAAATTTTAACTAAAATCTATTTTTAAATCAATTTTTATTAGAAAATTCTACTAGAATCTAATTATTTAAATACAAAAATAAATAATTTATTGAATAATTGAATGTTTTTTAAAATTGAATTCTCATAAAAAATTTTATCAACAGATTTTTGAATAATTAAATTCTTTTGACGAATTGCAATAAAATTTTTAAGAATAATTACATTTTTCAAGGAATTCCATTAAAATCGAGATTAAAATTGTATTAAAAATAATTGAAATTCTGCAATGAGTTTTATTATTTATGAAAATAATTGAATTCCTCAAAAGAATTTTATTATTTACAAAAATAATTGAATTCATGTAAAAATTTTGTTGTTTATGAAAATAATTTAATGATTGCGAAGAAATTTTAAAAAAATTTTGCGGACTTTTACGGGATTTAAGGACCTAGTTCGAGCCTATGAAATTACCATGAATTTTATTAATTTTTCAATTTTCAGGAATTTCAATAAAATTCATTGCTTAATTTAATAATTTCAAAAAATTTTAAATTCCTTTCAGGGATTTAATTATTTTCATAAATAATAAAATCATGCGGAGGAAGTCAATTATTTTCATAAATAATAGTATTCATCACAAGAATTCAATTATTTTCAAAAAATTTAATAAAATTCATTTGTCAAAATTTCAATTATTTTCAAAAATAATGATAATTTTACAGGAATTAAATTAGGTATTGAAAATAGAATTAGGATAAATTTTTTTGATAAAAGTTAATTGTTTGAAATTTTTTTTATAAAATTCTTTGAAATTAAAATCTTTGAAAATTTGAACTCTTATAATATAAAATAATGATTTTATCACTTGGTCATTTTTAATTATTATAAAACATAAATGAACCTAAATATTTATTTAAAAAAGAAGTTATTGATGTTTTCGAATAATTTTTCAATTAAAGAAATTCGTAAATAAATATAATAGAAGAATATTTTGAGTATCTAATTATTTTTAGTGAAATCAGAATATTCTTTAGGGTCAGGGAAAAAGTGAAAATTTTATCTATGGAAATCAGGGAAAAACAAAATTTAATTTTTGTCGCAACCCTGATCATATTATAGGGTCTCAAAACTCACAAGTTTTAAAAATCGTCTAGAAAAAAATCAAAAATCGTAAAAATAGTCAATATTGCCAAAAATCCGTAGAAATGCAGACAGTTTTGGTTTATATTACTTTATGTATGATTAACTATTCGAAGCTATACCTATATAGCATATACTGGACGACTTTTCGCTATAATTAAAATTTGAAGATATTGAAAAATGCATATTTATGAAAAGCAAACACAAAATGCACACACAAAGAGTACTTTCTGCGGAATATTACGAAAATTTTTAATTAAGAATAGCGTATAGTGTGTATTGTATATAATGATAGTCAGAGGGAAAATATTTGTAAGAGAGAAAAAAAAATGGGTACATGTTGTAATAAATCATGTGAATAATTACATAATGTTACACGAGAATGTGTAAACAGTTTTTTGACAAAAAAGAACTCGTAAATAATCCCCGAGCAAGATAGAATGATTTTACAACCTCGGAAGTGAATTTCTTGCTAACGATCCTAACAAGAACAAAATCTGCCGACTAAATTTATCTCAAGCTGTAGTATGATTTTTCGACAGTTACGAGACGGATTATGATTCTTCTAAGCACGGAAAGAATTTTTATTTTTAAATTTAATAAAACGATTATTATACTTTGGCTATCCGATATTTGCTAGAAAGTGTTAATATTATAATATAATATTCATCGTTTCTTTTGTTGAGATTTTATTTATTGTTTTGTAGGTTCAGGTGTTATTTAATTTAGTTTAAATTGTGTTTCTTGATATTTTATTTGTCATTCTATTTGTTATTTTATTTGTTATTTTATTTGTTGAGATAATTAAAACATTTGCTAATGATAATTTTTGTAATCATTAAAATTGAAGATAGTCTTTAAAATATTAAGGATTCAACATTCAAATACTGAATTTTGAAAATGTACCAAAAAAATCTAAACGAAAGTTTATAGTTGAGAGGACTTTAGATAACATTACACTGAAAAAAGAATTTGGTTTTGACAACATAATGTTTGGTTGGTATTTGAGCAACAGAAAGTTTGACACAAACAAAACACTTTTGGTTTAAGTACCAACCAAACATTTTGTTGTCTAAACAAAACTTTTCTCTCAGCATAAACAGTATTTATAAAATAATTATAAATACCAAAAGTATATTTAAAGTACAAAAAGTACTTCAAGCTGAAAAAGGATTTGAATTACAAAAAGTACTTGAAGTATAAAAGAGAATTTAAAGCTTCAAAAATACTTGAAGTACAAAAAAATATTTAAAGTACAAAAGTGAATCAAAGTACAGAAAACATTTAAAGTACCAAAAGCCTAAAGAATAACAACAGAATATTAGAATCTAAAACGTTTTTTTAATCTGTAAGTACGTTTACAGATGCAAAATCATTTTTGCACTACACTAATACTTAACTGAGAAGTTGTAATCTGTCATTTTGAAACTATAATAATCATCTAAAGATGTAACGCAGATATGTTTCATCATCATCATCATCATTTTAAAAATAGTCCTATGACAAAAAGAGGACTGAAGAAAAGGCAAATTAAGGGGCATTAAGAGAGACAATTTCTATCTAATGAAACATAACAACGAATAATTAATCGCAAATCGCTCAAAAACCACTCACGTAAGAGAGCTCCTATGTATACATCCATACACATTTCTGCAGTTACCACATGGATTGGATAATATCTGACTATTTATAACGCAGCTAGTGACACTGGAAGTTATATAAGTTTACATATTCATATCGAATGTCTTCGTGATGCATCCTCTCTTTTATTTTATTTACAAGAATACAGCAGAGTATTTGTTTGACAAAAATTTACCTTCAACCGATTTTCTCAAACATTAAATGTTGTGTGGAAATTTTTCTAAAAATAATATATATATATATTATAATAAATAATATAATAAATTATAATAAAGTTAAAATTATAATAAATCACAATAACCCGACTATATTTAAATCACAAAATTCCCTTTATGCTTAAAAAAAGAATCAAATATAAATATGCGCACAACTTTTTAGACACGAATTTTTTGTACAATTAAAGAATCATTAGCAATTCAATGATTCGTCTATTGAGTATAGAAAAAAAAATGCTGGATAATCGTGAAATGTTACTTTCGCATTACGAATTGACAATACTTTCTCACGATTGTATAATTTGCAAACATGCGAATTAGACGAATCAAAGTTCAAAGCCCGCTTTTTCCTTATCAATAATTGATTCCTGATGTTGTATATCGATCTGCCCTTTAGACAAAAGAACGATGTGTACATAAGATTGAAATCTGAATTCAATCACTACTTACTATAAAAATGTAATTGAAACTATTGTTCTTAAAGATGATTGAAATATGATGATGATGATTAACTTTTTCTAAAATTAAAATATAAACTATTGAAACCTATGAACTGTTAAAAACCTAAATTATTAAAATCTAAACTACTGAAACCTACAAACTAAATTGAAACCTCAACTATTTCAATCTAAAGTATTGAAACCAAAATTATTGAAACCTGAACTATTAAAAGCTAAATTATTGAAACCGAAACTTTTGAAACATAAACTATTAAAATCATAAACTATAATTACTGAAACTAATTCAATGGTCATTTATTATATGTTATACAGACTTCGCACTCGATAATTAATTTTAAAAAAGTAGCAAAAATTAGTTTTCTAACTAAAAAAAGTAGTAAAAAAGTATAGCTATCGAAAAATTAAACTTGACGACCAAAAAAGCTCGTTTTAGACACTTCACAAAACTGACAAGAATTCCATTCTATATTTTATTTTCCTGACATTTTCCAAATTTTCATCAAAAATATTTACTTCTTTCTTATGGCTCCTAATAAATTTAATTCCTGCAACGAATTTTATTATTCATGCGAAAGAATTTAAATATTTATAAAAATAATGTAATTCTTGCGATGAATTTTATGAAAATTTTTAAATAACTAATTTCTTTCGACTAATTTGATGCAAATTCTGAATTAAATAATTGAATTCCTGAGAAATTTTTATTATTCATGCGAAACGAATTGAATTCTTACGAAGATTTTTACAAAAAATGTTTTAAATAATTGAATTCTGTTTGGAAATTTTATGAAAATAGTAAATATTGAAAATCATTGAATTGCAAAAAGTTTTTAAAAATAATTAAATTTTACAAAGAATTATGTAATTGAATAATTGAATGCCTGTGTGGCATTTTATTAAATTCTTTTGAAAATAATTGAATTCATAAACAGCATTTTATTATTTATAAAAGTAATTGAATTCTTGCGAACGATTTTATTAAAATTTTTTTAAATAATTGAATTTTCAAGAAAAAATTTATAACTTTTAAAAATAATTGAATTCTTGTGATGAATATTTTTATTTATAAAAATAATTGAATTTTGTATTAAAATGCCTCAAAAGAATTGGATTTTCGGGAATGATTTTGTTATTTATCTTTAATAATTGAATTCTTTCGAAGAATTATTTATGTAAATAATTGAATTTTTGGGAAGAATTTTATTAAAATCTAAAAGAATAATTAAATTATTTGAAAAAAATTTAATTAAAATTGCGTATTTAAAATAATTCATTTCTTTCGAAGAAATTTATTAAAACATTTGAAAATAATTAAATTGTTTTTAAATTGAATTGGATCAAATTTTTTTTTTTAATTGAATTTTCATTAAAAATGTTATTATTAGTGAAAATAATTGAATTATTTTGAAGAATTGTGGAATTTTAAAAACGGTGGTGGACATTTTTCCACTATAATAGAAAATTTGTTAAATAATTGATTTTTTCGAAAATTTTCTGAAAATGCTATTTTAAATGAATTGAGTTCCTGTGGAAATTTTATTATTCATGAAAATAATTGAATTTTAGATGAATTTTATTAATTTTTTTTTAAACAGTTGAATTCTTTTGCGAAATTTTATGAAAATAATAGATATTAAAAATAATTGAATCCCTGTGTAAAATTCTAATATTTTATTAAATAATTGAATTCTTCCAAAGAATTTAAAAAAAACAATTTTTTAAATAATTGATTTTTTCGAAGAATTGAAATTAAATTTTTAAGAATAATTACATTTTTTTATCACTTCCTGTAAAATTGTATTAGAAATAGTTGAAATCCTGCGATGAATTTTATTATTTATGGAAATAATTGAATTGTTGCAAAGAATTTTATTAAAACTTTCAAAATTAATTGAATTTCTGAGAAGAATTTTATTATTTATAAAAGTAATTGAATTATTGCATAAAATTTTATTAAAATGTTTAAAAAGAATTGAATTTCTTTGAAAAATTTTATTATTTTTGTAAATAATTAAATTCTTGCTCTGAATTTTATTAAAATTTTTTTTAAATTTCCTTGAATTTTCTTGAAAAATGTTATTAATAGTGAAAGTAATTGAATTATTGTGAAGAATTGTATAAAGATTTGGTTAAATAATTGATATTTTTGAAAACGCTATTCTGAATTAATTGACTTCCTCTGTGGAAATTTTATTATTTATGAAAATAATTGAATTTTGGATGAAATTTATCAATTTTATTTTTAAATAATTGAATTCTTTTGCGAAATTTTATGAAAATACTAGATATTGAAAATAATTGAATCGTTTTAAAGAATTTGATTATAATTTTTGAGAATAGTTTTTTGATTTCTAGTATTAGTGAATTTAAAGCAGTGGGAACAACAACTAATTTACAAAGTTTATCTTAATTAAATAACAATCAATACATTTATTTGAAGGATATCAAATTGAGACAAAAAATGTATCAAAATTGTTGCGAAGCAACAATTGTGTCTGAATTTGATATCATTCAAAAAACTGTAATTAAAAATTGTTTCTTAATATTTTTCTGCAGTTAATTTGTATTTAGTTATAATTTTAATTACGAGGTATTTAAATAGTTTTAGAATACAGTCGCAGAAAAAATTTAGTGAATGTTACAATAATTTATGTGATTATCCGCAAAAGAACTGACAATAAGTTACGAAATTATTATGGTCACGGAAATATAGAGCGAATCAATGTAGCAGACACAAACTGCGAAGATAATTAATGCAAAACAATTTCCCCTTTGGCGAACTTCTGTCTATCTCTGCAACAACTCATTGCATACCTGTGTGACTATTGGCCGCTCTAATATTATTATTATCATCCTCCTCATCATGATCATCATCGATTTTAACACAAAACTAGACATACTTGATTCTAATGAGAAAAAAATCACTATATTTATACACTAAAGTAATGAAGAAATATTACCGTTATCTAGCGATAATTACTCTTTTTATATAAAACAATTTTATATAAATTAATTAAATTCATTTATAAAATTTTTTTTTTATAAACATGTTTTGTATAAATTTATTAATTCATTTATAAAATTAATTTTTTTTTATAAAAATTTATTTTATAAATCTAATTTATTCATTTATATAAAATGAATTCTTTTATACAGAAATATTTTATTTGAAAATGTCAATATTCAAAAGTAAAGTTTAATTTTAATTACAATAGATATTCATATGAAAAATTTATTTTCAACTCCAATTCTTAATGTAATTTAAACAACTTTACTTTGGTTTAAACAAATTTTCTTTGCATCCAAGAAATTTGTTCTTTAAATCAAAAGAAATTTTAGAAGACATAATTCTCTAATTTAAAAAATAAAATTCCATTCAACCAAATCAATTGTTCTTAAATAAAATAAAATTTTTTTTAAACAAAAAATCAATTTTTTGGAAATTTTCCTTTAAAATTTATAGGGTTTATAATTCACAGAAGTTTTTTTGATTCAAACAACTTTACATAAATTTAAACAAATTTTTTTTTAATCCAAGAAATTTGTTCATTAAATCAAAGAATTTTTATAAGAAGTAATTTTTTATTTTAAAAAAGAAAATTTCTGTGAACCAAATAAATAATTGCCAAATCAAATTAAATTTTTTTCAATCAAATAAAATTATTTTGATTAAAATAAATTTTCTTTGAATTAGAGGCAAATTAATTTTCAATGAAAGAAGCGATTCAAAGCAAATAATTTCTTTAAATCAACAAAAATGTTTTTCTTGCGGTGTACACTGAAAAAAAATTTATTTGATTCAATTAAACAATTAATTGTCAATTAGTAAATAAATATTTATTAGTATATCAAATAATTTTGATCCAAGTCAACTAAATGGTATATTTGCTTCAAATAAACATTATATTTTTTTGAAGTAAATATTTATTTGCTAATAGATAAGTATAATCGGTTATTTGAATTAAATCAATTTTTTTTTGTATACTATTAAAAATTAAATAATTATTAAGTTATTATTAAGAATTAAATACCTTATATTATTAAAAATTGAATATTCTATTATTAAAAATTAAAAGGTAATTAAAAAGCTAATTAAAAAGATTTCTAGTATACAATTAAAATTTCCAACTTCCCCGAAAATTGATAAAAAGAAAAAATTGCTATTTAATTAGTTTTCCAAGTATATAAAATCACTTGTGTGTATTAATCAAGAACTATACAATTTTAATTACCACGCGTGTCATATATATTATATTTCTCGGAAAATTGTCTTTTGTCTTCTTATTAAATAAGAAAGAATTCAAGAGACCCCTAAAGGTGAAATAAAAAGAAAATTTATAATTTATTTTATTTTCGTAGAGAGAGAGAGAGAGAGAGAAATTTTTGTGATGTTTCTGAGAATAAACGAAAATTCAGAAAATTAGTTTCGACAGGCACGCGATATGTGTGCTAATCGAGAATCCCTGCGTTCATCCTTACGACATATATAGATATACATATATGCAGTGAAGTTGAAAAGAAAGGGAAGAAAAGGATTTAGAAAAATAACAAAAAAAAAGAAAAAAAAAATAACCCGACGACGACGACTTTTAGAAGTTTAAGCGATTCCAGGTACGATTAAGAGAGGACTTCGGCTACTGTTATAGAAACCCATGAGATACTTGACAGATGGTCTCATAAGCATCCATTCACAGACAAAGGAATTAAATTGGTAGCGAATTTATATATAAGGACCGCGCGGGAGGCAAAAAACTTTTTATCATAAATTAGACATTTTTGTAATCCTTTAAATTTTCTTTAGATATTTTTTATTGGACTTGTTTCTTTATAAATATTATCTCTAAAACTTTTCCTTTTTGGTTTTATAAGATTTCAATGAAGATTTCGAGATAGTGGAGAAATTTGTTTAAAATTTTTAATAAAATTATTAGACAATTTAAAATCACGAAATTAAAATTAAAATCGAAAATAAAATTGAAATTAAAAATGGAATTGCACTGAAGAAAAAAGGTTATTATCTGAAGCAGAAAAAAATTTCACTGTATGAATGAAATTTTTTATTGATTCAGTTAAGACTTTCGCTATTTCAGAGAAACTTGTCGCTGTTCCAGAGAAGATTTCTTCTTGTGTAAAATTTAATTTGAATTAAAATTAAAAAATTCAAGTTTCAAATAAAGTAAAATTAAAAATACACGCAGGGAATTCAGGGAATTTATCAAAATTACTGGGAAAATAATTAAATCTCTATATAATTGATAACAAAAATTTAGGGTTATGGTGTCAAGCATAATCTTTAAAAGAATAATAAAAATATTCAAGGCTTCTTGAATTCTTTTTATTCATCTGATAAACTTTGCAATCACCACAAATTTTCGTACAAAACCTTACATTTTTTTCCTTTCTAACAATAATTAAACATTACAGAATATGAAATTTAATTTATTTTTTATTTTAAATAATAAATTATATGTAATAAATAAGAATTAAAATTCTTAAAAATCTTCCATAAAATTATTATTTGTAAATTATTTCGCATATAATCTTTCTTAAAAATTCAAAAAATAATTAAATGTTGCAATATTTGTCTTTTTTGAATAACAAATTTTTTTAATTTTGGAAAAGTTTTGTTTGTAATTTTTACAAATAATTTAAATTTAGATCTTAAATTTAAATTAAATCAATTCTAATCAGAAAATAATTGAATTCTACAAGAATTCAATTATTTCAATACAAAATTAAATAATTCATACAACAATATTGATTATTTCTTAAAATTGAAAACTTATAAAGAATTTGATCCAAATTTTTAAAAATAATTACATTTTTCGAGGAATTCGTTAAAAATTGTATTGAATATAATTAATATCAAGTGAAGAATTTTATTAAAATTTATGAAAAATAATTGAATTCTTGTCAAGAATTTTATTAAAACTTTTGGAAATAATTAAATTATTTCGACGAATTAAAATAAAATTGAATTAAATTGAAAATAATTGTATTGTATTGAAAATAATTGAATTCATCTAAAGAATTTTATTATTTATGAAAGTATTTTAATTATTGGGAAAAATTTTATAAAAATTTTAAAAAATAATTTAATTTTTCTTTCATGAACAAAAAAAGTAAATAATTGCTACAATAAAATTCACTACCTACTTATAAACAATTTTTTTTTTTTGAAAAATTTTAATAAATTTTTAAAAATAATAATATTTTTTGAGAAATTTATTAAAAATTATAAGAAAAATAATTCTAATCCTACGAAAAATTTTATTATTTATGAAAATTAATTGAAATCTGGCAACGAATTTTATTAATTTTTATAATAATTGAATTATTTCTGTGAAAAATTCTATTATTTGTAAAAATAATTGAATCCTTGCGAAGATTTTTATTGCAATTTTTAGAAATAATTGAATTTGTTGAATCAATTTATTAAAATTTAAAAGAATAATAAAATTATTTCGAATAATTTAATGAAAGTTGTATGAAAACATTATTAAAATTTTCAAAAATAATTTAATTTTTCTTTCGTGAACAAAAAAAGGAAATAATTGATACAAATAATAATTTATTATTTCTTAAAAAGTTAAAATTGATTACTTAACAATTTTTTTTAAAAAAAGTTTTATTAACAATTTGTTAAAATTTAAAAGAATAATTAAATTATTTCGAATAATTTAATAAAAATTGTATTAAAAATAATTGAATTTATCTAAAGAATTTTATTATTCATGAAAGTAATTAGATTATATTGGGAAAATATTTATTAAAATTTTCAAAAATAATTGAATTTTTCTTTCGTGAACGAAAAAAGTAAATAATTAACACAATAATAAATTTATTATTTCTCAAAATTGACTACTTAACAATTTTTTTTTAAAAGTTTTCTAAACAATTTATTAATATTTTAAAGAATAATTCAATTATTTCGAATAATTTAATGAAAATTGTATTAAAAATAATTGAATTCTTGCGGTAAATTTTCTTAAAATTTTTAAAAATAATATGTTGACAATAATTTTTTTATTTCAACTCTTAGCGGGTTTAAAGTAATAAAAATTCTCAATAAAAAAGAAAAAAAGTAGCTTTTAGTGTCACAAATTTAAAAAAAAAGTATCCAAATCGTAAAAAAAATTATATAGAAAATAGTATAGGTTTTAGTAAATCAGTGCGAAATCTACTAAAATTATATAAAAACTTACGCAGGTAAAAGATATTGATATACTGCTTAAATTTTTATTTTTTATAATACAAGATCTAAATGAGCTCTGTTTAAAATTTAAATAAATATAAATTTGAAATTTTATTTTTTTACTTTATCAGGAAATAGAAATATTTTATTAAAAATTAATGAAAATTTTTACTAATTTAAATTAGTAAAGTTACATTTTTATAACAGTTTCCATTAACGAAAATTACTATTTGTTAGTGAAATTTACTATTAAATTAAATTAAATTAGTAATAAATTAATTAAAAAATAAAATTAGTAAATTTTGCTAATAAACTGATAGAAATTACTATTTGTTAATGAAATTTACTAATTCAAAAGCAAAAAAATCAATCACGAATTCAAATTAATAAACATTTTTATAAATTCAAATTTAAAAAGTCAGAAAATAGAAAAATTTTTCTAAAATTTAATGAAAAGTGTTTACTAATTTAAATTAAATGAACAACTTCTTACTGAATTCAGATTGACAACAATGGAAAAAACAAAGAAGGAAAATTAAATTTTTGTACACTGAGAAAAGAAATTATTTGATTCAAACAAATTTTGATTAAATCAAACTTAAAATATCTTTGCTATACAGTCAAACATATTTAAGTTTAATTCAAACATATTTTCTGGTTAAGTTTAAGAGATTATATATTGAAATCAAACATAAATTGTGATTAATTTTAAATTATCTGTAGTCAACTTTTAAGTTTGATTCAAACATAACATTTTTAAACATAATTTTTGTTTAAACCGTAACAGAAAATATGTTTGAATTAAATATAATTATTCAAACAAATAATACTTTTGAATCAATGCAGTATAAACTTTTTCTATATATTGAGATTAAACTTAAAAACTAATTTCAATTAAACAAAGTCGTCTAACATTATATTTGTGTTTCATTTAAGTATAAAATGTTTTCTCAGTGTAACAATTCTCATTATAATATAGATTTTAATAAATAAAAATTCTAAAGGGAGTTTAGAGAAACAAAGGTAGAAAATCCCATTTTTGACAAAGAAATCAATCGGTTCCTATAATTTTTCATTAAATTGTCAATTGAGGAAAATCTTAAATTGATAGTAATGAGATAATTTATCTACGTGTATTGAATAAAGTAATTGACACTTAAGATTGCCTTTCATATGCGCTTATAGGCTCAAGTTTATAGGTGAATAGCGAGAGACGAGCTCTCTCATCCTTGTTATTGTCTCTATCTATATATATACATATATATTCAAATTCATATATACGTATACATTCACACGTATTATAAATAGGCTTAGAAATTATATTAGTAGTACACTCGCGAATGCATTGGTGATAAATTGGTTGTCACTCATTTAAAGCAGCATTACGAAGGGAGATTATGAATGTTAATTGATCACCAATCAACAATAAAGCGACACGTTCCAGAATATTCGCACTCTGAATATTCAATGTCAAATGCGATTTTTATATGCAAATAAATCGTGTGTCTATATCGTCTATATCGTCAAAGAAGGAAATCATTCATTATATATCATTATATGTACGTATTAGCAGTTTTGCATATACTTAAAGGAAAAAAAAAACAATTTCATTCACTTTCGAAACAATTAGCGACGATTTATCGTAAATGGTATTTTTTTCCCCCTCTCTCTGCTATTAGTGTATAGAGTTTTGAGCAAAAGGGGAATATATTATGTTTATAATTATATGTTGTGTGCTTTCAGTGTGTGTGTGTGCTTTTTATACACTAGATGTTAAAGACAATTCACTCAACAGGTGGAAATAGCGTGATCCTGTATGTGATTTCCGTTTTTATATATACCGACGGTAAAACTATGTGACGTCAGTTAAATATAGTAATCACATTGTATCATGACTCGACTCTACTCGATTTTAACCTTAACACGCCTATTTATTATAAATAGCGTCTATCACCATACGATGTGATTTTAATATTTAATTCATTACTCGATGTGCTGCAATTTGTCCTTATTTTTTTTTCGTTTTTAATTTATGGTAAAGTTGGCGCGATTTAGATGCAATAATTGTCGTTTTTTTTGTTATTTTTTTTTTATTTTGCGCATATTTAAATGAATCATTTTATTTTCTATTTATTTTATAATCTTATAAAGTTTCTAACGTTTAAATGAATTCAGGGCTCGAATTGTGCGACTTTTTCGACTTTGTTTATTATATGCTTTCTTCTATAAACAAATTTCTTTTGACTGATCTAAATTATGAAAATTTTTCCCTTTTTTATATATAAAAATATTAAATAAAATTGTTAATTGTTACAAAATTATGATTAAGAAATAGGAAATATACACATTTTATGCATAACTTTTATTTCTCAAGAACAATATTGTTCACAAACTCATTCTTTTCTTTTGGAAAAGCGAAACATTACATATTCTCGTTTCTTAATATTTTTCTAGAAAATTCTCAATTTTCATAAGGAAATGATTTGCATCATTTCTATTTCTTAATTACAATTGCTTGAATAAAATTTAAAGTTTTTTCAAAATAAAGGAAAAAATTGTTTATAAATTCTATTTGTCAATTACAAATTTTACATGAAATTGAAATTGAAACCTTTTTAAATTTTTAGAAAATAAAGGAAAAATTTTTACTCAAAAAAATGTTCTGTTACATTTATTTACAAATTTCTTTTAAATTATTAGAAAACATCAATAACTTCTTGTTTAAATAAATATTTAATTATTATTATTTTTCAATAGCAATATTAAGATTTAAAAAAATTTCAAATTCAAACATTTTTGAAATTAAACAACTTATAAAAAATTATTATAAAACATGAAGAAATCAATCACTCCGAGTCTTCGACTCGGAGCAATCGGTATCTTCATGTTTTATAATAATTAAATATGACCGAGTGATAAAATCATTATTTTATATTATAAGAAAATTGTAATTCTTCAAAATTATTTTCAACTTTAACAATTCAAAATTATTATTTTCTAGAATGTTTAACTAAAATTCTTCTTTAAATCAATTATTTTTATAATAATTTTTTGAAAAAGTTCTTTGAGAATTTTCAAATCCATTTGTTTACAATTCAATTTCACGAAATTTCGATTATCTGGAAATTCTTCAATTGAATATATATTAGAAAATAAAAACTTCAAATAATGTCAAAAAAATTTTCCTTTTAAGAATTCAATTATTATACTGAAACTTCACCCTATGGGTAATGCTTTAAATATTCAATTATTATCTAAAATAATTTTAACTGAAATTCATTTTGAAATCAATTTTTATTAACAAATTTTACGAGAATTCAATTATTTAAATACAAAAATAAATAGTTTATTGAATAATTAAATTTTTCTTAAAATTAAATTCTCATAAAGAGTTTTATTAACAAATTTCTAAATAATTCAATTCTTTCGACGAATTTTAAGAAAAATATTTTAAGAATAATTACATTTTTCCATAAATTGCATTAAAATTGTATTAAAAATAATTAAATCGCTTTAAAAAAATTTATTATTTATGAAAATAATTGAATTAATGCGCAGAAATTTCTAAAAAATCTAAAAAAAAATTTTAAATAATTGAATTCCTGTAAACTTTTTATTATCTATGAAAATTATTAATTGTTTGGGTACAATTTTAGTAAAATTTATTTTAAACAATTAAATTCTTGTGGAAAATTTTATTAAAATAGTAAATATTGAAAATCATTGAATTGAGGGGAATTTTTGAAAATAATTTAAATTTTGACAAGAATTTCATTAAAAGTTTTGAAAATAATTGAATTTTGGAGAAGAATTTTATTATTTATAAAAATAATTGAAAGTTTGAGGAGAATTTTTATTTCTAAAAATATTTGAATTCCTAAAAAGAATTTTATTATTTATGAAAATAATTGAATGCCAGTAAAAAATTATAT
Organism: Leptopilina heterotoma; assembly: GCF_015476425.1. Classification (NCBI taxonomy): domain Eukaryota; kingdom Metazoa; phylum Arthropoda; class Insecta; order Hymenoptera; family Figitidae; genus Leptopilina; species Leptopilina heterotoma. The sequence goes on from NW_025111110.1 coordinate 935,447, forward strand.
CATTTACGTAAATAATTGAATCCATGCAAAAAATTTAATTATTTATGAAAATAATTGATTTATTGCAAAGAAATTTAAAGAAATTTTGTAAATAACTGAATTCCTGTAAAATTTATATCATTTCATTTTCATTATTTTCATTCAATTATTATTTTCTAGAATTTTTAATTATTTTTTATGGAAAATAATTCAATAAATTTGTTAAAAAAAATTTTATTATTTATGAAAATAATGGAATTATTGCGAAGAAATTTATAAAAAATTTGTAAATAATTGAAATTTGTGTGAAAATAATTAAATTCAAGCTAAGACTAAAAATGTTTATAAATAATTGAATCCTTGCGAAGAATTTTATTAAAATTTTTTTAAATAATTGGATTTCTCCGAAGAATTTTACTTTTTTTAAAGAGAATTAAATTCTTGCTAAAAATTTAATGAAAAATTTAAAAAAAATGTTAATACATATTTGATTAATAATTATTTAATTATTGAAAATAATTGATTTAGAGAAGAATTTTATTTACATACTCTAAAAAAATAATTGAATTTTAGAGAAGTTACAAATAATATCAAGTATTAGAAATAATTGAATTTTTGAAAAGGTTTTAAATTAAAATCTTCGAAAATCGGATTTTTTCATTTTTTTTTACTTAATTAACAATTCTGTATAGAAATAATTGTTTTGAAGTTTTTTTTGAAATTATTTGAAGTTATTATTTGCTAATATTATATTTCGTAAAATTGAATTGTAAACAAATAGATTTCAAAATTTTCAAAGTATTTTGTCTACAATTATTACAAATAATAATTGATCTAAAGAAGCATTTTAGTTAAAAAATCAAGAAAATAATAATTTTTTTAATAGAAATCTATACATATATGGAAAAGGAAATTTTATTGAAATGAATAAAATTAAAAAATCAATCAAGAAAAAATTACTAAAATTATTTACCCAAAATTTGCTAAATACTTTCGCTGTAATAAAAATTTTATTCGAAAGAATAGTAAAAATTCTCCGCAAAAATGCGTAGAGAAAAAAAATTAGAGTTTACTATGTAAATGTAGGTATGTATGTAAATTATATTCGGAGAATTTGAAATTTTCGGAAAAGAATGACTTTGATTCTCTAAAAATAGAGGAATATTTTGAATTATTTTGGGCGGAAGGTTTTCAAACTGTAAAAAAAAATATTTTTTCTTGACAAGTCGCGCGTCTTTTTTTCCGAAAGAGTGAGAGATAGCTAACTGACAATCTCGTACGGAAGTTTATCTCTTGTTGAAATGAGATAAGTTTGACTCATCATTCTCACATACTCAAAGAACTATGATCTCTAAGTGATCTAAAACTTTTGTGACTTGAAAAAAAATTTACAATTACTGCTAAAATTTCGCTAATACTATTATTTATAATTTTTCTTAATTTGTATAATAAAATAGAAAAAATAGAGTAAACTAACTATTTTCCTTATTTATATATGAAAAATATTAAAAACTCCAAGAATATAATAAAATTTACAACTAAAATAGTAAAATTTACACAAAAAATAGTAGAATTTACTCCAAATGTAGTAAAAACAAAAAAATTTATACTAGAAATAGTAAAATTGACTTTGAAAATAATAAAATTGACTGTGAAGATAATGAAAGTATACAAATTACAAAAATTTCGGACAGAGGAGATATTTTAAAAATAAATAAACCAAATAAATAATAAAAATTACTTAATTTGTTTTTTCTGATATTAAATATTTTTTCCAAATAAAACTTTTAGTTCCTGTTGTGTATAATAAATATTATTTTATAACATTTTACAATAATTTATATTCGTGACTTTTGAAATTCGTGAAATTCTTTTCTCGCAAAAAGTAATAATCATTTATCTTTTTTTGTACGCACACACACTATAGTGCGCCTGCAAAGATGCGGTCAATTTCTTGTTAGATTTTCGTTTACTTTGGACCTATAAATTTAATGAGAAACGAATTGAATCCGAAGCGAATGCTCGCACTTTAGTTGACTATATATTATTGGCATCGTACCAAACTCCTCTGTCCCTCGACTATCAAAACACGATTCGTTATGATCATTAGAACAAACATCTCACCGATTTGCGATGAACGATATACCTCCTGTGAGTTACAATTTATAGATAAATATTTTTAGACTCATTTTCTAATTTCGCTATGTGAAATATCTTTCATATAAACTAGGTAGTCAAAATTATTTTATACGCGCGTTTAGCGAGCGGGAAGAAAGTGATTTTTGAAAAATAAATTTCAACGAATAGATTAAACCTTTCCATATCGTGAGATTTCATTTAATTTTATTTAATTTATTAAATTTTATTATATATCAAATAAATAATTAAAAATTTACAAAGAACACAAACTAATAATTAATTCCATAAAATTGAGAAAAAAAATTAAATTATGTACAAAAATTTTAATAAAATCCTTCGCAAGAATTTAATTATTTCCATGAATAATAAAATTATTCACAGGATTTCAATTATTAAAAAAAAATGTAATAAAAATTCGTTGCAAGTATTCAATTATATTTACAAATAGTAAACTTCTTCACAGGATTTCAATTATTTAAAAGAAATGTAGGTAATAAAATTTGTTAGAAGATATAAATTATATTCCTAAATAATAAAATTCTTCCCCGGATTTCAATTATTAAAAAAGAATGTAATAAAAATTCGTTCAAAGAAATTAACATAACATAAATTAATAATTACTTCCATAAAATTTTCCAAAAAAATTAAATTATTTACAAAAATTTAAATATAATCCTTTAAAAGAATTTAATTATTTTCATAAATAATAATATTCTTCACAGGATTTAAATTATTTTTAACACAATTTAAAGTAAATTCTTCGGGTTGAGGGTGCTACTACTTAAAAATTAAAATAAAATTCTCTATTCTTCAAGATTGTGACGTCCTCAGTCCCTACTAGCACTCACGTAATTTTCAGATGATTAGAATAATTAAATTTGGAAGAAATGAATTTTTTTTGACGATTTCACAAAATTTCGATTGTCTGATAGCGAACGGGTGGACCTGCTACTACTTAAAAATTGAAATAAAATTCTTTATTCTTGAAGATTGTGACGTCCTCAGTCCCTACTAGAGCTCACGTAATTTTCAGATGATTAGAATAATTAAATTTGGAGGAAATGAATTTTTTTTGACGATTTCACAAAATTTCGATTGTCTGATAGCGAACGGGTGAGGGTGCTATTACTTAAAAATTGAAATAAAATTCTCTTTTTCTAAAGATTGTGACGTCCTCAGTCCCTACTAGCACTCACGTAATTTTCAGATGATTAGAATAATTAAATTTGGAGGAAATGAATTTTTTTTACGATTTCACAAAATTTCGATTGTCTGATAGCGAACGGGTGGACCTGCTACTACTTAAAAATTGAAATAAAATTCTTTATTCTTGAAGATTGTGACGTCCTCAATCCCTACTAGAACTCACGTAATTTTCAGATGATTAGAATAATTAAATTTGGAAGAAATGAATTTTTTTTGACGATTTCACAAAATTTCGATTGTCTGATAGCGTACGGGTGAGGGTGCTACTACTTAAAAATTGAAATAAAATTCTCTTTTTCTAAAGATTGTGACGTCCTCAGTCCCTACTAGCACTCACGTAATTTTCAGATGATTAGAATAATTAAATTTGGAGGAAATGAATTTTTTTTACGATTTCACAAAATTTCGATTGTCTGATAGCGAACGGGTGAGGGTGCTATTACTTAAAAATTGAAATAAAATTCTCTTTTTCTAAAGATTGTGACGTCCTCAGTCCCTACTAGCACTCACGTAATTTTCAGATGATTAGAATAATTAAATTTGGAGGAAATGAATTTTTTTTACGATTTCACAAAATTTCGATTGTCTGATAGCGAACGGGTGCACCTGCTACTACTTAAAAATTGAAATAAAATTCTCTTTTTCTAAAGATTGTGACGTCCTCAGTCCCTACTAGCACTCACGTAATTTTCAGATGATTAGAATAATTAAATTTGGAGGAAATGAATTTTTTTTGACGATTTCACAAAATTTCGATTGTCTGATAGCGAACGGGTGAGGGTGCTACTACTTAAAAATAGAAATAAAATTCTCTATTCTTGAAGATTGTGACGTCCTCAGTCCCTACTAGCACTCACGTAATTTTCAGATACTTAAAATTACTAAATTTGGAAGAAATTAATTTTTTTTACGATTTCACAAAATATCGATTGTCTGATAGCGAACGGGTGGACCTGCTACTACTTAAAAATTGAAATAAAATTCTTTATTCTTGAAGATTGTGACGTCCTCAATCCCTACTAGAACTCACGTAATTTTCAGATGATTAGAATAATTAAATTTGGAAGAAATGAATTTTTTTTGACGATTTCACAAAATTTCGATTGTCTGATAGCGTACGGGTGAGGGTGCTACTACTTAAAAATTGAAATAAAATTCTCTTTTTCTAAAGATTGTGACGTCCTCAGTCCCTACTAGCACTCACGTAATTTTCAGATGATTAGAATAATTAAATTTGGAGGAAATGAATTTTTTTTACGATTTCACAAAATTTCGATTGTCTGATAGCGAACGGGTGCACCTGCTACTACTTAAAAATTGAAATAAAATTCTTTTTTTCTAAAGATTGTGACGTCCTCAGTCCCTACTAGCACTCACGTAATTTTCAGATGATTAGAATAATTAAATTTGGAAGAAATGAATTTTTTTTGACGATTTAACAAAATTTCGTTTGTCTGATAGCGTACGGGTGAGGGTGCTACTACTTGAAAATAGAAATAAAATTCTCTATTCTTGAAGATTGTGACGTCCTCAGTCCCTACTAGAGCTCACGTAATTTTCAGATGATTAGAATAATTAAATTTGGAGGAAATGAATTTTTTTTGACGATTTCACAAAATTTCGATTGTCTGATAGCGTACGGGTGAGGGTGCTACTACTTAAAAATTGAAATAAAATTCTCTATTCTTGAAGATTGTGACGTCCTCAGTCCCTACTAGAGCTCACGTAATTTTCAGATGATTAGAATAATTAAATTTGGAAGAAATGAATTTTTTTTGACGATTTCACAAAATTTCGATTGTCTGATAGCGTACGGGTGAGGGTGCTTCTACTTAAAAATAGAAATAAAATTCTCTTTTTCTAAAGATTGTGACGTCCTCAGTCCCTACTAGCACTCACGTAATTTCAGATGATTAGAATAACTAAATTTGGAAGAAATGAATTTTTTTTGACGATTTCACAAAATTTCGATTGTCTGATAGCGAACGGGTGAGGGTGCTACTACTTAAAAATTGAAATAAAATTCTTTATTCTTGAAGATTGTGACGTCCTCAATCCCTACTAGAACTCACGTAATTTTCAGATGATTAGAATAATTAAATTTGGAAGAAATGAATTTTTTTTCCGATTTCACAAAATTTCGATTGTCTACATACATAAATTTAAATTCTGTAAAATTCAATTTAAAAAATATAATGTTTCGAATTAAAATTCGTGATGATTTCAAACACTGAAAACAAAATTAATTTGATTTAAATAACAGATAACTTTTCTATTAAGAAATAAATATTTACTTGACTCAAATAATTTTTTTTGAAGTCAATTAAATGATATTTATCTCAAATACTAAAATTAGTGGTTCAAATACAATTAATTTGTCTTAAATAAAATTTGCTTGATTCAAGTAAATACTGAAATTATTATACAATTTATTTGACTTAAATAAAATGTATTTGATTTAAAAGTAAATATCTAATTAATAACAGACAAGTAGTCGGTTATTTAAATCAAATAAATTTTTTCTACAGTGTATAGTAAAGACTTAATTTCTTTTTCCTCCCTTTTTTATTTTCCCCACACACACACACATCAGTGGATGCCAAGTTTCTTTTTTTTGCAAAAAAACTCAAAATAAAACGAAAACAAATGAGTAATTAAAAAAATATGAATTTTTTATTTCTCGCTGCAGTTAATAAGTGCATATAGGCTCTTCACTTGCATTTGCGTGGAAAATCAAGAATTCATACGCACGAGGGAAAATCCTTTTATGTCACTCACACCTTAGGTCAATGTACTCTCAACGCGTTTCACCCTCTTGCTATATGTTCCACTCAGTGGAACACGTTCCTTTCTGTCACCAATATATACTCTCATGGGATATAAATTGTGTCAAACATGATAGATAAATTAATCGGCTCACAGTTTAAATGATTTTTCAATGTCTCTTTATACACACACACACAAACACTTTTAACTGATTTCTATCTAAATAAATATATATATTTACCCACTGCAGATATAGTTTACAAATATGTAAATGAAAAACTAATTAGAAATAATTTATATTCACAGGAAAAGAAACACCACTAAATAATATTTCATTTGGAAAAATGATTCTTTTTTGAAAAAAAGAATAATTTTCAACCTTAAGTTCATTTGACACCCATAGGGGGAGGAAGTTATAAAACACTGTTATTCCGGTTTTCAAGTGTAAATATATGTAAATTAAAATATTGCCTAATCAGGTGAAACAGATTTTTGTTCTCACATGCTAATTATGATATAGAACAAAAAGTTGTTAAAGTGCACCGCGCATTTATGACGAAATGTGTGCGCGCGTAACCTTAGAGGAATTTCTCGGGTCTACATTGCGAATTGGTGCTGGTGTTATAATGAAATCGAGTTTTCAGTGAGTAATTTTTCAATTTTTTTTTCATATTGATGAAAGTGGTGGATATTTTTTTCTTTAGAGAGAAATATAAGAGAAGAAAGAGAACTACAATAATGTATGTAGTTTTGAATCCTAAAAATATTTTGTAGCGAATTTTGAAAAAGAAGTAATAAAAAATACTCTAACTATGAACGAAATTTAAAAATGACAACAATTTTATTATTCAGAAAAGGGTAGTTTTCGAAAAAGTAAAAAAACCGGAAATGGCAACAGAAATAGCAATTTTTTCTCTTTGACCTCTTCAATATTCAATATTGGGGTAGTTTTTGTAAAAGTAATTTGTATCAACAAACAAGCAAAGTTTACTAATAAAAATATTAATTTTTGGAAATGTGCTTAAATTTTAAAAAAAGAGTAGTTTTTGAAAAAAAAATTGTAGTTCATGTGAAATTAGTAATTAATAGTGGTAGTAGTAATTAAGTAAACTAGTAATTAAGAATCCCGAAATTTATAATAATAAAAAATATTTTTTAAAATAATCTTGTCTGTTCATAATTATAATTAAAAATTTGATTAATTCAATTTTATTAAAATTTATTGATAGGTACTTATTGAATTTCTACAAAGAATTTTACTATTTATAAAAGTAATTGAATCCTTCTAAAGAATGTTATTATTTATGAAAATAATTGAATTGTAGAGAACAATTTAATTATTTATAAAGATAATTGAAATTTTGATGAGAATTTAAAAAAATGTTAAACATAACTGAATTTCTGCGAAGAATTTTATTAGGTACTTTTTAAAATAATTGAATTGTTTTTTTAGAATTTTATGAAAATTTATGAAAATAATTGAATTCTTGTGAAGAATTTTTTTTTTAAATTATATTTAAAAGAGTTATGTAAATCTAAAAAATTTTGCTATTTATGGAAATAATTGAATTGTTGAGAAGAATTTTTTTACAGTCTCTAGAAATAATAATTGAATTCTTTCGACGAATTTTAATAAAATTTTGAAGAATAATTACATTCTTCGAGGAATTCGATTAAAATTTTATAAAAAATAGTTGAAATATAGTTAATGCTGCAATGAGTTTTACTATTTATGAAAATAATTGAATATTTTGCGAAGAAATTTTTAATAATAAAATTATAATTACTGTGACTAACTTCCCTTGATTATTTTCGAAAAATTTAAATAAAATTCTTTAAAAGAATAATTCAATTATCTTTAATAGAATGTAAAGGAATTTCAATTATTTGTTTATAAAAATACAATTATCTTGTATCTTTTTTTAAATTAACTAATAAAGATTGTAATTATTAATCTTTGCACAAAGAAACATGAATACATTAGAATGTGACTCTTTAAAAAATTCAATTATTTATTAATTATTAAATTAAAATACTTTGAAAATTCGATTTGTTAAAAAGTTTTTAATGAAATTCTTTAACAAATTTAATTATTTTCAGTTGAAGTTCACAAAATTTCGATTAATTTGTTTTAAATCTATTTACATAGTATGTACTATATTTGAATCATTGACTGATTTTTTACTATGAAATTAATTATTTTTAACTAGTTCAAATTTCAAAGAAGAAAAATTATTTTTGCATCAAGAAGTTTTGCAAAAAGAAACAAAAAATTTAGTATCTGATTTTCTAACAATGATAAAATTATAAAAAATTTGAATTAGAATATTACACTGCTTTTAATTCAATGTCTCAAATAGATATACAAAAATTATCAAAATTGATAACATAGTATTATCAAATTGATTTAAAAATTTGGTTATTTATAGTAACAATTTGATTCTTTAAAATTGTCCCATATATCTTAACATAGCGACGAATAATTTTTAAAGAAGTATTAGATAAAAATCCTACATTTTAGAATTATATTTTTCGAACCTCAAAATATTTTCAGAAAATTCTAAAAAAGAACAGCAAAAATATCAACGTCAGGACAAAAGTAGTTTCTAAAGAAGGGATATAACTCCAAAAATCCGTCAGTATTTAGCAGCAGTAAATAATCCCGTTAAATTATTTACTGCTGCTACTAAAAGTTAATCTGCTATCCCACAAATACTAATCTGCCTATTCCGTTAGCTAAACTACAATTAAAATCGGTATTCCAACAAAAACATATACCTACTCAAAACAACAATAAACAACTATAATAAAATTTGTCGAATCAAATTAAAAATAATACCTTCCTATGCGAAGAGAATGTAAAAATTGACAATATAATTCTACACAATATTCCAGTGTTTATAAATATATACTACACAGCACAATATTATTCAATCTCTTTTCCCGCAGTATACATATACATATACGTATATAGCAACAAAAACAGTGGAAACTTGGATGATGCAAATCAATGACAACCAGTCTCTCGATGTTAATCTATCCGTCTACCTAGTCAAATGTTACGCAAACTTGAATTGTCGTGCCAACGTCCCAGTGTCATTTTGTTGTCGCGCTATTTTTGCGCCAGGAGATCCCTTGGAGAATCGCCCGACGCATTTATATATATAAATATATAAACATTCATTCGCTTTAATACAAAAAGGAGAATTCACACCTACACACAACTATTACAACAATATAATGACGATTCTTACTTTTATTATTATTATTTTTCATTCACTATATAGATGTCTTACTTTCCTGATTAAGCTATACTATAGATATCTAGTGGGCACCAATGTCGACAATAATAATTATTATTGTCTCTATTAATTATTAATGAACAACTTATAATTGAATTATCAGCTTATATAATTACATAATTCGCAAAGTAGAATTCTCTCTAATAATCCTAAGAAAGTATTTTCATAATTATCACTTTCGGAAATTATCTTTATTTCTAATTCTCAAATTGAATATTACTGATATTTGATTTTCAAAATGAATATTACAAACAAATTAGAAAAGAAAATAATGATAAAATTTAAAATAGGATAAAAGTACCAAATATGTATTAGAATAATTTTAACAAACATATACAGAACAAACAAAGTCTGAAACCGTTTATGCATCTTAAAAGCAAAAAAAAGTAGCCTATTTATGCCCTAGGGCAATAAAGTAAACATTATTAGCCTAGGGAAATAATGGGCAGTGTATTGACCTTGCTCACCGGTCAATAAAGCATTCATTTTTACCCTAATTTGAAAATTTCATATTTTCAAAGATTTTTATTTGAAACCTTTTCAAAATTCTCCAAAAATTCTCCAAAATTCAATAAAATTCATATTTTTAAATCAAGTTTTACTATAGAAAATTCTAGGAGAATTCAATTATTTAAATAGAAAAATAAATAGTTTATTGAATAATTGATTGTTTCTCAAAATTGAATTTTCATAAAGAAAATTATAAAAAAGTTTGTAAATAATTGAATTCTTGTGAAATGTTTATTGTTTCTGAACATAATTACGTAAATGTTTGCATATAATTTTATCAAAACTTTTTTTAAATAATTTAAATTCTTTTGGAAATTTTTATTAAAATTATATTGAAAATCATTGAAATAAGGAAAATTATTGAAAATAATTGAAATTCTGCCAAGGATTTTACTCAAATTTTTGAAAATAATTGAATTTCGGAGAAGAATTTATTATTTTATTATTTTTAAATTAAATTGAAATTTTGATGAGAATTTTTTTAAAATTTTGAACATAATTAAATTTCTGCGAAAAATTTTATTGCATTTGAAAATAATTGAATTTTTGCAATATTTTGTAACTTCTGCAAAATTCAATTGTTTTTAGTTTTTTTTTAACTAAAATTCTTCTATAAATCTATTATTTTTAATAATTACTTAAATATATATTAAAAAATTTAACTAATTTCAAAAGAATTTGAATTATTACAATAATTTTTCAAAAATCTTCGTTTTTTAAAATTTCTTATAATGAGCACATTATTAACCTTGCTCACAGCTCAATAAAGCATTCATTTTTACCCTAGGACAATAATAGTCACATTATAAAATAATTTTTGAAAAATGTCTTCGAGAATTTTTAAACCCATTATTGTTTACAATTTAATTTTACGAAATTTGGATTATTCGAAAATTTTTTAATTTTTATTAGAAAAGAAACACTTGAAATTATTTTAAACAAAAATCCAATTAAACTTTCCAAAATAATTAATTAACAGAATTTTAAAAATTTGAAAAAATTTGAATTTGAAAATTTCAGATTTTTAAAGATTTTAATTTGAAACCTTTTCATAATTCAATTATTTCTAATCCCTTTATAAGTTTGTTACTTCTCCAAAATTCAATAAAATTCATTTCTAAATCAAGTTTTACTAGAAAATTCTAGGAAAATTCAATTATTTAAATACAAAAATAAATAATTATTTGAAAAAATTGAATGTTTCTCAAAATAGAATTTTCATAAAGAAAATTATAAAAAAATTTTTAAATAATTGAATTATTATGAAATTTTTATTGCTTATGAAAATAATTGAAATTTGGCCAAGAATTTGATTCAAATTTTTGAAAATAATTGAATTTCGTAGAATAATTTTATTATCTTCAAAGCTTTTATTGAAATTTTGACAAGAATATTTTTCACCATATTGACCTGGCTCACAGGTCAATAAAGTTATTCATTGTGAATCTAGGGCAATAATGAGCACTTTATTGACCTTGTTCACTGGTCAATAAAGCATTCATTTTTTTCCCTAGGGCAATAATAGTCACATTATTGACCTGCGAGAATAACAAAAAAATCGACTAAACAACTTGTTTAAAATAATATGTAAAAAATAAAATCACTCTCTAAATTTTTAATCACTTTAAATGTTTAAAATCATAGTTTTAACTGACAATCAGTGTCTGACATTTTACTTATGCAATCATTGAAAAAATAACTGAATTGAAAAAAAAATAACTGAAAAATTAGTTAAGTTTGACTATAATTGAATCAGTTCGAAAAAATCTACTGAAACATCAGTTATGCTGACAATCAGTTATGCTTTACTGAAGATCAGTTATTTTTAACTAAACACTAAACCATTTTTTATGAATTTTAGCCTTGAACGTATAATTTTAAGTCCTAAAATTGACCTAATTTAGTTTCAAGCCAAAAAATAGTTTTCTCTTCAATCATTTTCGGTATTAAAATCAAAACCTTCTCCGACTTTATGTTTCTCCTTCTTCTCGGGTGAATGAAAAAGAAATTAAAGTAAAATAAAAGAAGAAAATATGGGGAAAAAAAGCGATTGAAGTAAAATGAAACAAAAAATGAAATCAAACTAAGAATTGATACAGTTTTTTTTTGCTCTCTTTTTTTTTCCTGTGATCTTATTAAAGAAAAGCATGAGACAGAATTATGAAGAACATGTTTTCTACGCATACGTCCCTGAGTTCGCGTTAAGAGACTCGGTCGGGACCGCGGGGGGGAAAAGAGGGTCTAGGGAGGCCCGACAGTCTGACGCCATACCCCACCATGCAAGACACCGTGTAACCTATCTTCGACTGTGTCTGTTTGGTCGCACATGTCTATCTACATACATATACACTTGTATATACGTATAAATAAATATGCATACTTGGCTCTCTTCACATGGACATGCAAAACTCATACCATCAAGAGGTTTATATTTGCATGCTTAGGCACTTTCTGCACTCGGGACATACGAACATAAATACATGAATGCCTATTCCAATACTATCAAACTTCAAATCGGCCTCCAGACTCGAGGGAGTGATTCAGAACATTTTATTTACTCACATGAATATAGATATGTATACGCATAACCGAAATTGTTACTCTTTCATTCGCCTAAATGTTTTTCCTGTATATGCGTGTATGATTCATTTAATCCGGAGGAAATCTTAATGTTCAGAATGACACTGAATTTATTTTTTTCGTTGTGTGTGACTGTAAAGAGTGAGTCTTACTTTCAGTCCAGCACTTTTCACTCACTATTAACCTGAAGGTATCAAAATTGATACAAAAACATGTGAATTAATAAATCGTAAATTTGTTCCAAGTTCGGTATCAGTTGGATCCACTTCGGTAACAATTTGATACTTCCATGGGTTTTCCAAGGTTATCAAATTGAGACAAAAAACGAATCAAAACGTTGCTTCGCAACACTTTTTATTTGTTTTTTGTTCTTCATTTAGAACACATTTTTGGTTTCGTTGCAAACGAAATAATTTGATACTATTAAGTGTTTTCTTGAAAGTATCAAATTGATACTAAAATGAATCAAATTGTTCCCAAAAATTGAGAACAATTTTTGATTTGATAAACATTTTTGGTATCAATTCCTTGCAATTTGATACCATTAAGTTAACAGTGAAGTTAACCCCGTGGCGTATATTTACAAAAGTAAAAACTAAACTATATCTGTAATTTTTGATGCAGAAAATGAATCCTAATAAATTTTACCAATCTTAATACTAAATTTTACTTTCATTGCTAACTTAGAAGCATCAAACTGCAACCAACTGATGCTAAAAATGTGGATCAAATAAAAAATTGATCTAAATTTGTGGCATCAATTTGATCCATTTTAGTATCAATTTCATACTTTCAAGAAAACTGTGTTAATAGTATCAAATTGCAACAAATTGGTAACAAAAATGTGGATCAAATCATAAGTTGATCCAAATTTTTTGCATCAATTTGATCAATTTTGGTATCAATTTGATAATTTTAAGAAAAGTGTGTTAAAAATTTACAGAAATGAAGAGTTTGGGTATAAATTTACCACAAATATTGTCCATTTTTTCCTCAAATTTATCGTTTACTATAAAAAATATAGTAAAATTTATTTAATAATAATAATAATAATAATAATAAATAATAAATACTAATAATAAATAAGAAGCAATAAAAAAAAGTAATTGTAATACTAATAAATACGAAACATAAATTTTCTCTCTCTCACATTATGATATTCAGATTAATTTATATTCCTACATGGATACAGATAACTATAAATTGAAAATAATATGTTTGAATCTTGCTCGAATATGGAGAGAACAAATCTGCTAGAGGCTTATGTATACCAATGTATATATGTTTATATGTATATATGTACATACATGAAAGCAGGAGAAATAGACATAGAGATAGACGTTGGGATACATAGATAAATATGAACGTTCTGGGGAAGCCCTCGCCTACGATGTGGTTCTATTCTTGAGCAACCTGGGACTTAAGAATAACTTTTCGAAGTCGCTTGTGCAACTTTCTTGACGACGCTAAATTTTCCCGCCACATTTATCGCGAATTCACACAATGTCTTCGTTTCCATTCACCATTTTTCGCGGCCCAAACTGAATGAGTGCGCGTCGAAATCTCTCTCTCTCTTGGCCAGTTTATATTCAGAACAATTTATTTGTGTAAAAGCAAAAATAAATAAAACAAAAAATTAAAAATTAAAATTAAAAATTAAAAGATAATAAAAAATATAATAAAAATATCATAAAAAAAATTTTTATCAAAAGTATTATAAAATGTTCATAATTCGTCAAATAGTTACACACATTATTTGTGTTTGAATAATAATAACGTTTTCTTAATTATAAAATAGTTTTTGAGGAATAAAAATAATGGTGGCTTTATTTCTCCACTTGAGAACGCCAAGGTCACCACCAGGTGGCAAGAGAAATTCCAGGAAGGAACTAAAGTGCCATCTACTGGTGACCTTGGCGTTCGCAGGTGAAGAATAGCATCTCCATATTGAATCTCAAAATGTTGAGAAATGTTCTTCAATATTCGTAATTTTATAATTATTTATAATCAAATTTAGAGACAATATAATCGGATGTCAATTTTTAGTTTGCGATATTTTTACGGCCTTCACTTTTTTTAGAATCTTAGATTAAATCACTTATCTAAAAATAACACAAACATAACTTTAGAATAATAAAAATTTAGAATAATTTTAATAATAAAAATATTGCGAAGCAACATTTTTGATTCGTTTTTTGTCTCAATTTGATATTCTGTAGAAAAACTGTGAAATCAAGTGTTATTTGTTAGTCCAACTAAATAATTTCTTTGACCAAACAATTTTCTAACTGCATACACTAAAAAATAATTAAACGAAGAAATAAATAAAATAGTTAATTTAAAATAGCTTTGTGTATTTAAGCGCATAATTTCCAAGAGTGAACCTAGAAAATTAGGTCGAACTGAGCGTTAAAAAAAGGAAATAAAAAAAGAAACAATGAATAACAAAGCATTGTAGGTGGGCAAATATATAAGGAAAAGATGAAAGGGTAAGAGAGGAGGGTTGAGCAGGGGGGGGGGGAATTCTGAAGGCGGTTTTGTACAGTAAATTCTCTTACACAAGAGTTAACCACCGTTCAAATATGCACGCGTGGTTGCCTATGAGGTGAAGGAGGCGTGCCCATATGTTTAAAACTTTCAACAATGCTATCCAATTATTCATCTCCACATTAATCTATTATCTCATTCGTATATTTAGATTCAATAAATAACTTTTGACAAATATCTCCTGGGAATTTGTATATAAATAATCCGCGCGCCGCCGAACAACAAACAAAACAAGTGATTCTTGGTGAAAATTTTTTTCTATCCAAACTGTAAATCAAACACTAAAATAATTATGACACTAAACGACTAAAATAACCGCATTTTGTATTCTCTGGAACTTCGGCGCATTTTTGTCAATTTTTACTTTTTTCGGAGGGAATTTAACTACCTTAGAAGTGCATTTCCGTAAAAAATTAGTAAAATTAACTCCGAAAATAGTAAAAGTTGTCAAAAATGCGGAAAAGTTGCTAACAGTTCAGGTTTTACTATGAAAGTATAGTAAAAGTTACTTTATTCGTTTTTTTCCTTATTACTATCATTATTATTATCACGGTAAAACTTACTTTACAGTCACTAATTTTCAATGGACCTAACTATCCTAGATCCGAATTTAATACCCATTTACTTCTATTGATTCGCAAAAAGACGAAATTTCAAATGTGAGAGCTACTTTGATAGATTCTAAACTATTGGACAAACCAGAAACCACTATTACTGACTAAAACTTTAATACTGAAAGACGAGGAGTTTGCCAACCCCTATTTTGGAAGGTGAATTTCTCTCAAAGCATCAAAATCTGAATGTCGTGCCAAATCGTAAGCGTCCCCGACCTTCCTGAACGATGACAGATATACATATATATTCAAATACAAGAAAGGATGAATAAAATTTCCGAATTCAATTCCATATTCCAATATTTCACCGTCTATACTTTCAATTTTGAATATATCATCAATTTTATTGCTTTTGTTCGCTGTTAGATTCAATGTCATTGTTTTTATTCAGAGTACACTATATATACATGCGGGATAATAATAAATGTATATACATACAAAAATCCGATTTTAGTATTTATGTAAATTTTTATATTGTGTTTCAATGATAATTTTTTTTTCCAGGGCATTATAAAAAAGAATTCTTTCGAGAAAAGAATATGTGAAAAATATTTACTGAAAATTTAATTACTGTTGTGTAGTAAAGTTAAAATTAGTTAAAATCAGACTTCGCACTCAATAATTAATTATAAAAAAGTAGCAAAAAGTAGATTTTGAACTAAAAGAAGTAGTAAAAATATAGCTATCGAGAAAATTAAACTTGACGACAAACAAAACTCGTTTTAGACACTTCACAAAACAGATATAAAAATTCCATTCTAATATTTTATTTTCCAGATTTTTTTCTAAATTTCATCAAATATATTTTCTTTTCTCTTATCCTGCTAATAAATTGAATTCCTGCAACGAATTTTATTATTCATGAAAGAATTTAAATATTTATAAAATAATTTAATATACTTACGAAGAATTTTATAAAAAAAATTTAAATAATTGATTTCTTTTGATTAATTTTATGCAAATTCTAATTTCAATAATTTAATTCCAGAGGAATTTTCATTATTCATGAACAGAATTGAATTCTTACCAAGAATTTTACAACAAATTTTTTAAATACTTGAATTCTGTTTGGAAATTTAATGAAAATAGTTGATATTTAAAATCATTGAACTGCGAAAAGTTTCTAAAAATAATTAAATTTTACAAACAATTCTATTAAAATTTTTCACAATAATTAAATTTCTGTGTGGTATTTTATTAAATTTTATTGGAAATAATTGAATTTTGCAAAGAATTTTATTAAAATGCCTAAAAATAATTGAATTTTCGTGAATAATTTTGTTATTTGTCGACATAATTGAATTGAAAATTTGTATTAAAATATTTGAAATAAATGAATTCCTGTGAAAAATTCTAATATTTTTGTAAATAATTGAATTCTTCAGAAGAATGTTAAAAAAACATTTTGTTAAATAATTGATTATTTCGAGGAATTGAAATTAAATTGCTGCAAAATTATATTTAAAATAAATGAAATCTTGCAATGAATTTTATTATTTATGAAAATAATTAAATTCTTTATAATAATTTTATAAACATTGTTTTAAATAAATAATTTTTTTGAAATGTAATAAATATAAAAAAAATTTTATTTTAAATAATTTAATTTTTCTATTAATTAATTCAAAATAGTATTAAAAATAATTTAAATTCTTCGATGAGTTTTAATATTTATGAAAATAATTGAATTCTTGGAAAAGATTTTAATAGAATTTTTTAAAATAATTGAATTTCAAAGAAGAAATTTATTACTTTTTAAAATAATTGAATTCTTGTAATGAATCTTGTTATTTATGAAAATAATTTAATTTTGCAAAGAATTTTATTAAAATCTAAACGAGTAATTTAAGTATTTTAAAAAAAATGTAATTAAAATTGTATTTGAAATAATTGATTTCTGTTAAAAAATTTTATTAAAATATTTGAAAAAATTGAATTCCTGTGAAAAATTCTAATATTTTTGCAAATAATTGACTTTTTTTAAAGAATTTTAAAAAACATTTTCTTAAATAATTAGTTTTTTCGAGGAATTGAAATTTAATTTTTAAGAATAATTACATTTCACGAGCAATTTGTGTAATTGTATTAAAAATGAATTACATTCATCTACGAGTTTTATTATTTATGAAAATAATTGAATTATTACTTAGAAATTTAGAATTTCATTAAACATTTTTTTAAAACTGAATTTCCATGAAAAATTTTATTATTAGTGAAAGTAATTGAATTTTTTTTAAAAATTGTTATAAAAATTTTGTTAAATAATTGATTTTTTCGAATTTTTTTTTAAATGCTACTCTAAATTAATTGAGTTCCTGTGATAATTCTATTACTTATATAAAAATAATTGAATTTTTGATAAATTTTATCAATGTTTTTTTAATAATTAAATTCTTTTGCGAAATTTTTTGACAGTACTATAGATATTGAAAGTAATTGAATTTCGAATATTTTTTGAAAATAATTGAATTTTATTATTTATGAAAATAATTGAAAACATGCTTAGAATTTTATTAGAAATTTTTTTAAATAATTGAATTTCCTTGAAAAATGTTATTATTAGTGAAAGTAATCGATTTATTGTGATTTTTATGAAAATACTAGATATTGAAAATAATTGAATTTCGAATATTTTTTTGAAATTAATTGAATCGTTTTAAAGAATTTGATTAAGCTTTAGTAGATTAGTGCGAAGCCTGAGAGTAGTTAAATCTTAGCAATTAGGGTACAGCAATTTTTGAAGTCATAAAAAATGTTGTAGTATGTGAAATGATTATAATTGTGGATGTGATCCAAAGAAATGATAAGGACATATGTTTAAAATTGAACTTGATTTTGTTTTGTGACAATAATAATATATGAGATGGTACCACAGCTATATAAGAGTTATTTGAAACACGACCTAAACGTGTTGCTCTTGCATATATTGCGCGAGATTACGAGAATAGATAGAATCTAAACGTCAGTTAACGTCTGCCAAGTGGAGGAAGTCCTTCTCAACTACTCAACGCGTACCACGTTGCAGAATAGAATCACTTTGAAGATTTAAATATATGTGTGTGCTTGCGTGTGCTTGTGTGCTGTCTAATAGACTGCAAGCTCATGTAAAGCTTCGCTGACATTTTCATTCGAATTTTTACGCATCGTTGCCTAGGAGCATTTCAAAATTTTCCAACCTGTCATGCTATTATTGTCCGTAGAAATAAATAATTATTTCTTGTACTCAACTATTGACTTTATTGCTGAGAAAATAAAGGAAATATTTTTTAAATAATTTAAAAAATTTTTAAAATTACAATTTTTAAAATACTCTGAATTCACATCAGTAAATAATAATCTAAATGTGAATTTAACTAATAGTCATTAATAACTTCATTGTTATTAATGACTATTAGTTAGATTAACATTCAGATTATGTTAAATATATTGCAGTTAATTATTTACTAATAATTAGTTGTTATTATTAAACGGTGAGCTAATAAAAATTTTAAATAAATAGAAGAAATCTTGGAAAAATGAACGGAAACTGGAGCGCGAATGATTTTGGTTTATTTTCCCATCAACTGCGAGAGAGAAAAGAATAAAGTAGTGCCATCGACAAATAATTGTTCGCAACTCTTGGTGTGAAAAGAAGAAAAACATATAATCGGTTCGTTAGCCCCTGACTCTAATGTTACATTACTAAGAACGAGCATCCATCTTGAAGCATCATCTATTGTGCACAAGAGATAGGATTTAACTCCAAGAGGTTTCTCATTTCTCTTATTGTCCAACGCCTCCTTGTGCTTCAGCATTTGACTTAATCAACACATTTGTCTTATAATCTCAATGGTGTTTGTTTCTGTATACAGAATAAATGACAGTATACCTACTCAATCGTTTGAGCGCAATGAAATAAAATAAGAAGAAGTAATTGTGTAGTCTTTCTCAAAGGTTTTCGTTTTCTTATTTCCTTCTCTTCTGTTCAGAGGAAATTGAATCATTACTTGACCAACAGTATATATACTGTCGTTTCAAACAAAATGCGATATTCTTTTATTGCTCATCATCTGATATTCTAACTGAATTTGTAGTCGCGAACCGTTGTTTGTTATTGTGTTTTTTTGTTTTTTCTTTGTAAACCTTATTTAAGCATTGTCACTACCATCGTTTTTCTAAGATTCTCAAACTGAGACCATTATAGCATCAAAAAGTTGCATCACCACCAGAGGGTCAGAGAAACGTTCAAAATTCTGTCTGGAAATCAAGGGAAAGTCAGGAAAAGACAAAATTAAATTTTTATGTCAACTCTAAAAAAGTAATTATTTTACAGGCTTCGCACTCATCTACTAAAACCTATTATTTACTACTTTTTTACGTTATGCTACTATTTGGATATTTTTTTTAGTATTCGGCCACTAAAAGCTACTATTTCCGTTTTTTTAGAATTTATACTACTTTAAATTCGCTAATACTAGAAATAAAAAAACTAGTCTCAAAAATTGTAATTAAATTCTTTAAAACGATTCAATTAATTATTTTCAAAAAATATTTGAAATTAAATTATTTTCAATATCTATTCAAAGAATTTAGCAAAAGAATTCAATTATTAAAGAAACCATTGATAAAACTCATCAAAAATTCAATTATTTTCATAAATCATAGAATTTTCACAGGAATTCAATTAATTTAGAGTAGCATTTTCTAAACGATTTCGAAAAAAAATCAATTATTTAACAAAATTTTTATACAATTCTTCAGAAAAATTCAATTACTTTCACTAATAATAACATTTTTCATGAAAATTCAATTAAAAAAATTGTTTGATCAAATTCTGAGCAAGAATTCAATTATTTTCATAAATAATAAAACTCGTAGAAGAATTTCAATTATACTTAAGACAATTTTACAGAAATTGCTCGAGAAATGTAATTATTTTTAAAAATTAAATTTCAATTCCTCGAAAAAATTAATTATTTAAGAAAATATTTTTTAAAATTCGTTGGAGGAAATCAGTTATTTACAAAATTATTACAATTGAGGGTCCCAATCAAAGAACCGGTTGTAAGTTTTTGAGACTCAAAATTCTCGACCTCTAAATAAAAAAAGTATTTAAAATTTCAATTTCTTGAATACATTTCGTGTTTGTATAAAGATTATCAAAATGTTTCTCAAAAAATTGGAATTAAAAACAGATTAATTTTCGACTTACAGGGCAATGATTTTGAGCTTAAAAAAATTATAACCGGTTCTTTGATTGGGACCCTCAATTTTTCACAGGAATTCAATTTTTTCAATGATTTTAATAAAATTGTTCGAAAGAAATCAATTATTTTAAATACAATTTTAATTACATTTTTTTAAATACTTAAATTATTCTTTTAGATTTTAATAAAATTCTTCCCAAGAACGAAATTATTTACATAAAAAGTTTTGCGAAGGAATTCAATTATGACGATAATTAACAAAATTATTTCCAAAAATTCAATTATTTTGAGTCATTTTAATAAAATTCTTTGCACAATTAAATTATTTTCATAAATAACAATATTCATAACAAAAATTCAATTATTTTTAAAAGTAATAAACTGCTTCTTGGAAATTCAAAATTGTTTTAAAAAATTCTAATAAAATCGTTCGCAAGAATTCAATTATTTTCATAAATAATAAAACTCATCGAAGAATTTCAATTATTTTTTAAACTATTTTCAATTAATTATTAGAAAAATTCAATTATTTAAAAGAAAATTTTCCTTTTATTTATTACATTTCGAAAAAATTAATTCTTTAAAACAATGTTTATAAAATTCCTATGAAAAATTCAATTATTTAAAAAAATAACACAATTTTTAAAATAAAATCAATTCTTTTTAAACATTTTAATAACATTTTTCGCAATAATACAATTATTTGCATAAATAATAAAATTCATTGCAAGATTTCATTTATTTTAAATATAATTTTGCAGCAATTTAATTTCAATTCCTCGAAATAATAAAATATTTAACAAAATGTTTTTTTAACATTCTTCTAAAGAATTCAATTATTTACAAAAATATTAGAACTTTTCACAGGAATTCAATTATTCTTTTAGATTTTAATAAAATTCTTTCCAAGATTTCAGTTATTTGCATAAATAATTCTTCGAAAGAATTCAATTATATCGATAAATAACAAAATTATTCCCGAAAATTCAATTATTTTGAGGCATTTTTAATAAAATTCTTTGCAAAATTCAATTATTTTCACAAATAACTATATTTGTAAGAAGAACTCAATATTATTTTTTAAAAGTAATAAAGTTCTTCTTGTAAATTCAATTACTTTAAAAAATTCTAATAGAATCGTTTGCAAGAATTGAATTATTTACATAAATAATGAAATGATTTTTAGGAATTTAATTATTTTCCAAAAAATTTAATAAAATACCACACAGACATTCAATTTTTGTAAAAAAATTTTAATAAAATTCTTTGTAAAATTCAATGTCTTTTAGAAACTTTTCGCAATTCGATGATTTTCAATATCTACTATTTTCATAAAATTTCCAAACAGAATTCAATTATTTAAAAAATGTGTTGTAAAAATCTTTGTAAGAATTCAATTCTCTTCGCATGAATAATAAAAATTTCTCAGGAACTCAATTATTTAAATTAGAATTTGTATCAAATTAGTCGAAGAAAATCAATTATTTAAACATTTTTCAAAATTTCTTCGCAAGTTATAATTTTTTTTAAATATTTAAATTCTTTCATGAATAATAAAATTCGTTACAGGAATTCAATTTATTAGCAGAATAAGAAAGAAGTAAATATTTTTGATGAAAATTAGGAAAAAGTTAGGAAAATAAAATATAGAATGGAATTTTTGTCAGTTTTGTAAAGTGTCTAAAACGAGTTTTGTTTGTTGTCAAGTTTAATTTTTCGATAGCTACTTTTTTCCTACTTTTTTTAGTTTGAACGTTATACTTTTTTAAAAATAATTGTCGAGTGCGAAGTCTGTACTCTGCTAAGTACAATAATTCTTGAAGCAAATTAAAAAAATCTGTATTGACCGTCAAAGAGTGTTAAAAAACTGAGAATATAGTTGATGTATTTTTAATAATTTTAATCTGTAACTGGAAAAATAAATTTGTTTAAATTTTGAAATTTTACATACCAACGATTCTTTGTTGCTTCTATTACAAAATTAATTTTTTTATTATCATTACTAAAAAACCAAACTGCAGAAAAAATTCGATTAAAATAAAAAAATCGTAGGTATTATTTTTATTTCTCTTTTTTAAAATCATGTTTTTTATCAGCTCTGATCGCAACAATTTTTTTTGTCTCAATTTGATATCCTTAGAAAAACTGTGATTTAGTTGACTCTCAAGCAAGCTGATTCAATCAAAATTTGATTTTTCGAAATAAATGTTTTCCCTTTTTTTCATTTTGAAGAGGGAAATTATTGAAATAAGCTAGAGCGAGATGAACGAAAATCCCTTTATGCTGATAGTATAATTATAATGCAAATAGGGAAAGTGGCGTTTAATTATGATTAACGAGAATCAAAGTACGTTATTGTATATATACTTTCTTCGTATGAATGAAGCTTAAAGGGATGAATTTCGGAGGCAATACACTGGCGCCGAGTTCATGACGCCAGTATTCAATGGACCGCATGCACATTGGGCGACACATTTGCGAATATTCCCGACAACCAATTCAGAAATGCAGATATATACTTTCCGCAAAATACAGCATAGCACTCTTTAATTAAATAAAAACAAATTTTTTCTGTAAAAACACAATTTTTCTCTTTTCCTCTAATAATATTTGTTCTTTTCTTGTTTTCTTCATATACAAAAAAAGTAAAAAAAGAAATTCCCGCATCAAATCGAATCTCCTGTCATGGACGACCGGCCAAGAATCAATAAATGCATATAAAAGTATTAAAATCCCTCATCGTTTTCAGGAAGTTCTGGGGAGCTTTTTTGCGCGCAAGGGAATTCACGCAAATGTCGAAAAACGATACGTGTGGAGCACGTTTATCGGGAGCCCAGCTGGCGTTGCTCCATAAAGCAGGATCGTAAAAAGTTGAGCTTCCCCCAGCTTTCTTGGTTGCAACTCAAAGCCCCAGAACGTCGAGATAGAAGTATATGGTATATATAGGTATAGAGACAGAGGTGGGAGGCGAGCAGTCCTCGAAGGGAAAGCCGGAAGTCGGACCCCAGGTGCTTTTTATGTCCACGCGCAAGGACGATCTCTTTCGCGAATCGAGGCTCCATCGATCCCACCGGGGGCCCACCCTCGAGAATATGTTGCAACCTTCTTGGTTTCGCCTATTCTCTCTAAGGTCGACGCGAGCAGTCAAGCGTTAAGAGATTCCGGAAGTTAATATCATTTATATAGGCTTAGAGCAAAACCCAAAGCTATAATCAACTACTGATCAAAACTCTCTTAAATATTGTAAATCCATTACTTTCTATTATCATCGTGCATTATTATTATTACAATTACTACTTTTACTCTTATTATTATTATTACTATTATTTTGTATAAAATTATTATTTCGATACAAACAGAATTTTCTTAAAAATGTTATTCCCAATGTTCTTGAACCTTCAAATGAATCACAATATTATTTCTGCTTCTTTTAATTTCTATTTTATTTTTTATAAAGAAAAGAATTTTATATTTAAAAAAAAAGTTGGTTCAGTTGAGCGAACTAAACTAAAACACGTTAGAAAAACACTAATTCTTATCTTTAACAAACAGTATTAAAATTTATGTTCCTGAAGTTTTGTTCAAATAAACAATAAAAACCCTTAAAAAAAAGTTATAACCCTTAAAACTAATTTAAAATTATTTCGTTTTAATTTTTCTTTTGTTTTAATCTCGAGTAAAATCGCATATCAAAAAGAAACGGTGAATCAAACATAAATGCAGACTTCGCACTCGATAATTAATTTTAAAAAAAGTAGTAAAAAGTAGCTTTCAAAATAAAAAAAGTCGAAAAATTTTTATTTGTTTTTATTTTATTTTATTTTTTTTAATTTTTATCGAAAAATTAAACTTGACGACTAAAAAAACTCGTTTTAGACACTTCACAAAACTGACGAAAATTCCATTTTATACATTTATTTTCCTGACTTTTTCCTAATTTTCATCAAAAGTATTACTTCTTTCTTATCCTGTTAATAAATTAAATTGACTTGCAATGAATTTTATTATTCATGAAACAATTAAAATATTTACAAAAATAATTTAATTCTTGAGAGGAATTTTATAAAAATTTTTAAATAATTGATTTCTTTCGATTAATTTTATGCAAATTCTGATTTCAATAATTTAATTCCTGAAGAATTTTTATTATTTATGAAAAGAATTAAATAGTTGCTAAGAATTTTATTAAAATTTTCATAAATAATTGAATTTCGTTTGAAAATTATGTAAAAAATCATTGAATTGCGAAAAGTTTTTAGAAATAATTAAATTTTTCAAAGAATTCTATTAAAAATTTTGACAATAATTGAATGTCTGTGTGGTATTTTATAAAATTTCTTTTGAAAATAATTGAATTCCTAAAAACATTTTATTATTCATGAAAATAATGGAATTCTTGAGAACGATTTTATTAAAATTTTTTTAAATAATTGAATTTTCAAGAAGAAATTTATTACATTTAAAAATAATTAAATACTTGTGATGAATATTGTTATTTATGAAAATAATTGGTTTTTAAAAAGAATTTTATGAAAAATTCCTTAAAATAATTGAATTTTCGGGAGTAATTTTGTTATTTATCGACATAATTGAATTCTTTCTTATTATTATTTATGTAAATAATTGAATTCTTAGGAAGAATTTTATTAAAATCTAATAGAATAATAAATTGAATTATTTCAAAAGAAATTCAATTAAAATTGTATTTAAAATAATTGATTTCTTTCCAACAATTTTATTAAAATATTTGAAAATAATTGAATTCCTCTGAAAAATTGTAATATTTCTGTAAGTCATTGAATTCTTTCAAAGCATTGTAACAAAACATT
Organism: Leptopilina heterotoma; assembly: GCF_015476425.1. Classification (NCBI taxonomy): domain Eukaryota; kingdom Metazoa; phylum Arthropoda; class Insecta; order Hymenoptera; family Figitidae; genus Leptopilina; species Leptopilina heterotoma. The sequence continues at coordinate 961,105 of NW_025111110.1, forward strand.
TTCTTAAATAATTGATTTTTTCAAGGAATTGAAATTAAATTTTTGAAAATAATTGAATTCCTAAAAAGCATTTTATTATTCAAATGAAAATATTTGAATTCTTGCGAACAATTTTATTAGAATTAATTAATTGAATTTCTGTGAAGAAATTTATTACTTTTAATAATCATTGAATTCTTGTGATGAATATTGTTATTTATGAAAATAATTGAGTTGTGCAAAGAATTTTATTAAAATGACTCAAAATAATTGAATTTTCAGGAATAATTTTGTTATTTATCGACATAATTGAATTCTTTCGAAGAACTATTTATGTAAATAATTGAATACCTGCGAAAAATTCTAATATTTTTGTTAATAAATTAAATTCTTCCAAAGAATTTAAAAAAAAACATTTTTTTAAATAATTGATTTTTTCGAGGAACTGAAATTGAAGTTTCAAGAATAATGACATTTTTTGAGCAATTCCTGTAAAATTGTATTAAAAATAATTGAAATCCTGCGATGAATTTTATTATTTATGCAAATAATTGAATAATTGATGAGAATTTTATTAAAATTTTCATAAATAATTCAATTCCTGAGAAGAATTTTATTATTTATGAATATAATTGAATAGTTGTTATATTTATGTACGGGAAATGTAAAAGGCCGAAAGGTCATACATATGAATCCAATAAAATAAATAAAAAATAAAATAAATTGAATAGTTGTTGAGGATTTTATTAAAATTGTCATAAATAATTGAATTCCTGAGAAGAATTTTATTAATTATGAAAATAATTGAATTATTGCGAAAAGTTAAAAAAAAAGAATTGAATTTCTGTGCAAAATTTGGTTATTTATGAAAATAATTGAATTCTTGCTCAGAATTTTATTAAAATTTTTTTTAAATAATTGAATTTCCTTGAAAAATGTTATTATTTGTGAAAGTAATTGAATTATTGTGAGGAATTTTATAAAAATTTTGTTAAATATTTGTTTTTTTTCGTAATTTTTTAAAATACTATTCTAAATTAATTGAATTCCTGTGGTAATTTTGTTATTTATGAAAATTATTGAATTTTGAATAAATTTTATCTATTTTTTTTAAATAATTGAATTCTTTTCCAAAATTTTATGAAAATACTAGATAAGTAAAATAATTGAATTTCGAATATTTTTTGAAAATAATTGAATCGTTTTAAAGAATTTGATTATAATTTTTGAGAATAGTTTTTTTGATTTCTAGTATTAGCGAATTTACAGTAGTGGAAATTTTCAAAAAAAAGCAGAAATTGTAGCTTTTAGTGTCTGAAATCTAAAAAAGGACCCAAATAGTAGTATGTAAAAAAGTAGTTAATAGTAGGTTTTAGTAGATGAGTGCAAAGCCTGTGAATGCTAAACTACAATTTGCATATTTTTGCTTAATTATTGGATTACACAGCCACGTGGTGTTAGCAAATTTCTCTATTCTAAATTTGGCAACGAGAATATAATATATCAGAGGAACATAAAACGTACGCCAGGTGTAAAATCTCTTCCAGAAACACCAGGTGAAATTTGAGAAATACACATACTAATATAATTTCAGGAATAATATAATATCAATGTGAGTTTTTAATCTGAATATACACTCGAAATCTTGTCGTAATTAACTTCTTACGAGACATGCTACCACATTAATGTTGCACTCTCCAGTTGCACTGTATACATCTGGTGTATATGTAAAACGAATATTATGCAGAACTTTATAAAAAGAAAGTTGAATAATTATTCAGTTACTTTACTCAGTTAATTAATGTATTGATTAATTTATACCTGATAATTTATTAATCAATGCCTAATTAGTAATTATCACTAAAACAAACATATAAGTATTAATTGTACGTATTAATTGTTAATCTATAATTAATAATTAACAATTAATTAGTTAATTAATGATCTCTTTTTATAATTTATAACCTTCGCATAGAAGAATTCGTGAATCTATATTAAATCTGAAATGCACATGATGCCAATTCAAAAAACACGCAAGTCAAAAGGAATTTAAATGAATTTATGAAATGTCACTTTAGAATTTGACACTTTTTCGAAATTATTAATTTAGGTACAAATATATGTGATCCAATTTAACGTTCAAGTTGAATATATTCAAGACACATTCACATCTATTAAAATCGTCTTCTTAAATAATGTACGCGTGTTAGATAAATTTATGCAATATTTCTGTTTGTGTAATAAACATGTCTCGTAATTCCACTTATCGGCTAATAAATCAAAACGACTTACCTTCAATTTTCCTCCCTGTTTCTCGATTTCGTTGGTCCAAGCGAGCGCAGCATCCTTTGTCCTACTTCTAATTCTGTATTCTCTCCATTCTTTTTGTTGTCCATCTGCAAACCAGTTGAAGAAAATCAAATTATATTTAAAACCCATCATTTTAGTTCTCAATTTAATTTAAAGTAAATGACCATGTAATTTTTTTTAGAAATGGTTTTTGTTAATTTTTTGACCATAGTTTTTATATAATAGAAATGAACTTGAATTATTCAATCAAAACCATTTGTTTTGATTTTAGGTAAAAAAATGTCCATTTTTAACCTAAAATCTTGTAACAAATGGTTTTGATTCTTTTCGATTATATAGTTTAAAGATTGGGAGAATTTTAAAATAAGTTGGCAAGCAGGGTGGGTTTCTCGTTGAGTAGCGTCTCGGCAGATGGCCAGAGTGAAAGGTGAATATCTATGCGCTTGCAATTGGTAGCGGTCTATCAACTATCTTTAAACTCGGATTTGGGACACACAGAGAATAAACAAAGTTTGTCGTCGTGTCATAAATAAAATCAGTTCGTGCTGAACCAATTGCTCATTCAGTGTGAAATCCACCTGATATTGCCACTTTATATTCTCTCACCCCACGTCATCATCATATTATCATCATCGTCATTATCATCATATTTCACATCTCAATTTCAAATTATATTCAATGTACATAATATAATTATTAATAATTTCCACTACTCAACATACACGGAAAATAATTACTATACTGGAAATAATCACTACAAAATAATTACTTCAAAATAATTACTGTAAATGAATTACTACAAAGGGATTACACCAACTAATTTTTCTACATAGTAATTACTATTAATAATATTGACTGAAAACAAGGTTTGGATGATGAAAAATTAGAGATTCATTCAAGAAAAAGTAATCACAGATGGGGATAAAAATAATATTGTTACAGGGACAATAATGTGAAACCCAAAAGGGGAGAAATCTGTGCAACATCAAAGACTTCAATTTAAGACTTGTTTTGGTATTTTCCTCGGAAATAGAGCCAGTTGGCAATAAAGGGACTGAGGAGAAAAATTCAGAGGGTTACGGATGTGTGGCGAAACACCTGCCCATTGTAGCGTCAACCTGCTCGCAATTCCCTGTCTCTTTCCTATGTTTTCGATCTTTCGAAGCACCTCGCGATTCCGAATTATTTCAAAGGATTTACGCTTGCCGTATTTTTTTATCTCCGTATTTTATTTAAGGCACAAATGTTCCTTACGGATATCAATAAGTTACACTTTCATCACTGTTAACTTCAAAGTACAGGGCTCAGATCGACTTTAAGACCCAAAAAAAGTCTCTTTAGTCGCATAAATTCACAACAAAAGTCGCGAAAAGTTGCATAAAATTTTTAAAGAATTTTAATTGCAAATTTTGAAAATAATTGAATTATCCAAAAATTTTAATGATAAATCTTTAAAGGTAAATTTAAAAATGAAAATTAGCTTCTAATTTTTTAAAATTCAATATTTTTAATACTTTTAATTACATATTTCCAAAAATAATAACATTTTAGAATTATTTTTAACAATTTTGGATTGAAAACAATAATGTTCAAAATTTTTAATTAAAATTCATCAAAAAAATCATTAGTTTTTTTAAATTATACAAAAATTCTTTTAAGAAATACAATTATTTTCGAAAAATTACATTAATAAAATATTTTTAAAAACTAATTATTAGAATTGTATTGTAATAATTTTTTAAAAATCGAAACTTACTTTTTGGACTTATTAAAATTTTTAAGAAATTAAAATTCTTCAAAAATTTGAAGAATTTTTGAAAAATTATTTAAATTAATTGATTCAGAGATGAAGTTTAGTTGAAAATTGTAGAAAATAATTAAATTCAGAAAGTGTTATAATTCTAATTTTTAGAAATTATTAAAATTCATAATTTTTACTCATTTTCCGTAAGCATTAATATTTTCCTCTCTCTAAATCTGAATGAGTGAAATTCCACTGAAGATTAGTGAAATTTGACTCTATTCTCGCGATTTGAATGACATAGTGGAATTTGACTGAAAATCTATTGAAAATAACTGAATTCTTGCGAACAATTTTATTAGAATTTTTAAAAATAATTGAATTTTGTAAAGAAATTTATTACAATTTATTAAATTCTTGTGGCGAATATTGTTATTTATGAAAATAATTGAATTTTGAAAAGAATTTTATTAAAAATGCCTCAAAATAATTGAATTTTTGGGAATAATTTTGTTATTTATCTTTAATAATTGAATTCTTTCGAGGAACTATTTATGTAAATAATTGAATTCTTCGGAAGAATTTTATTAAAATCTAAAAGAATAATTGAATTATTTCAAAAAAATTTAATTAAAATTGTACTTAAAATAATTTATTTCTTTCGAACAATTTTATTAAAATATTTGAAAATAATTGAATTCCTGTCAAAAATTCTATTTTTTTTGTAAATAATTGAATTCTTCAAAAGAATTAAAAAAAAACATTTTTTTAAATAATTTATTTTTACGAGGAATTGAAATTAAATTTTTAATAATAATTACATTTCTCAAGAAGAATTTTATTATTTATGAAAATAATTGAATTATTGCGTAAAATTTTATTAAAATGTTTAAAAAGAATTGAATTTCTGTGAAAAATTTGGTTATTTTTGAGAATAATTGAATTTTTCACAAGAATTTTATAAACATTGTTTTAAATAATTAATTTTTTCGAAATATAATAAATATTATAAAAATTTTATTTTAAATAATTCAATTTTTTTAAAAAATTTTATTTGTGAAGATAATAGAATTTTTCTATTAATTAATTTAAAATACTTAGTGTTAAAAATAACTGAAATTCTTCAATGAGTTTTATTATTTTTATGAAATTAATTGAATTCTTGCTCAGAATTTTATTAAAATTTTCAATAATAATTGAATTTCCTTGAAAAATGTTATTATTAGTGAAAGTAATTGAATTATTGTGAAGAATTGTATAAAAATTGTGTTAAATATTTGTTTTTTTCGAAATTTTTTTGACATTGCTTTTCTAAATTAATTGAATTCCTGTGGAAATTTTATTATTTATAAAAATTATTAAATTTTGAATGAATTTTATCAATTTTTTTTAAATAATTGAATTCCTTTGCGAAATTTTATGAAAATACTAGATAAGTAAAATAATTGAATTTCGAATATTTTTTGAAAATAATTGAATCGTTTTAATGAATTTGATTATACTTTTTGAGAATAGTTTCTGTCAAATTTTACTGTTTTAGTGATAGAGAGCTGTAAAAAGAATTTCTTAGGGAAAGTAATTATATTGTCAGTAAATTGTCAGGGAAATTGATAAAACTGAATATCTTGTGACCACCCTGAGCAATAAAGGAGCGCGAATTTCAATCACACGGGTTTACAACAAAGACTAAAAAAATTCCATGATCCGATTAGAAATTCCATGAGATTTCTATGATTTCATGAATCAAAATGAAATCATATGACAATTCCATGATTTCCATATGACTTGTAGAAACCCTGGCAAAAAAATAAATTTAGCTAAACTTTGGTTATAAAAAATCATAAATGTCATCTTTAATTTTCCACCGCTAAAAGCAATGATAAAACCCATCAAAAATAAAAAAATCACGTTTAAAATTTTCTGATCCGAAAAAAAGAATACACGGCGAAAATCAGAGTTCACATTTCCGGAAGAGGGTAACTTTACATTTCGTTGTTGCCAGGGCATGTGTGATGAAATCGTAATTGTTTCGAACCTCGGCTCTCGACCGACATCATCGTTAATCTGGGGTTAATCATTATTCCATGCGGTACAACCGGACAAAGAGTACCAACATAGAATAGACATACTCATACACCAAAAGGATATTTACATATACATACATATAAATCACACTCTCAATGTATATTTTCTCGTTACACACATATATATATTCATTCGGGATGTATATAGGGTTCAACGAGAGTGCATTGATCCGTTTGAGAGGAAGCGAGACAGGAGTTTGCGATGGACTACCATCACCACTACTAATACAAAAAAGGGAAAATGGTCCAGGGGGTTACTGAAAGGGAAAAACTCTCTCTTCCTCTCTTTCTCTCTCACTGACTGTATATGTGTGTGCAGGGTTGAAAGTGGGTTGTTTAAGGGATGCTGAAGCTACCGAGTGGAAAGAATGCGGAGTTCGGTCGCCTAGCAACTCCGACACCAATATATAAACCTATCCACTCCCACTCATTTGTCCTCAATATTCGCTTATTTACTGGGCTTATTTACACTGCATACCGTTGACCACATTGCAGACCAACGGTCCATATACATATGGGACACACACCGCACGTTAAATCAAACGAGAAAAAGAACGTCCCATGGCAAGTTCTTTTCTCACTTCACTGCACTTTTGCGATCTTTATCACTTGTATGCACCATATCGACGTGAAATTTCTCCGCCAAGTATATTCACATACCCTTTACGGAACTTGGGGAAGCATCGCCCTTTTTTATTTTTCATATCCAAGCTAATAAGTTCCCGAGAGGTTCCTTCTTAGTGAGACGTATAAGTTACCTTGTTATCCGTAACTGCACATGGAATTATAGACGCTTTTACACATTAGAGATTTAGAGAATTTGTATTCAATTTAACTTCAAGTTTCCCTCTCCTCTGGTGACAAATAGACAGGGTGGGTAAGACAAGTGCAAGTACTCCTAATTTCAAGTCGTTCTGTAGACGCAAAAATATTAAAGTTCTGGCATAAGTATTACTTGTCTATTATCAGACTTCGCACTCAATAATTAATTTTAAAAAAGTAGCAAAAAGTAGCGTTCAAACTAAAAAAAAGTAGTAAAAAAGTAGCAATCGAAAAATTAAACTTGACGACCACGCAAAAACTCGCTTTAAACACTTTCCACAAAACTAACAGAAATTCCATTCCATATTTTTTATTTTCCTGACTTTTTCCTAATTTTCATCAAAAATATTTACTTCACTGAGAAAACAATTTATTTGATTCAAACAAATTTTGTTTAAATCAAACTTAAACTATCTTTGCTTTTGCTATATATGTACAGTCAAACAAATTTAAGTTTAATTCAAACATAGTTTTTGGTTCATTTATAGAAATAATAGGGGAGGATGGGGCAAGGATAGTTAAGGGGCAAGGATAGTTAGTTGCTTTTATGCTTAGACGGCTTGCTCAAAAATCGCGTAATTCATGGTATATTCGCGTTTTAACACCAAAAGATGATTGTAAAAATTGCAAGTCAATCTGTCGCCATTTGCGAAGTTGGGAGATTATTTTTGAAAAAAGTCTGTTTTGCTAAAATGTCAACGTAATGTTTATCATATTGTTTTCTACATTAGAATTTCAGAATATTTTTTACGTAAAATGTTTTCCGGAGTGGAATTTCCTGCTAAACACGAATATCGTATTTATTTTCAAATTAATTCACGTCGTTCCTTAAAATTTAGAAAAAACTGAAATATGGACTCATGGGGCAAGGATAGTTAGAGATAATACGGCACGGTAAAAGCGTGTTAATACCATTGAAAATTTTAAAAAAGTGTTTAATTGTTCTTTTTAGGTTGATATACATAATGGTGCGTAATTATATACGGAAAACGAAGCTTATGACCAAGAAATTGGTGGTCGTCTGAAAAAAATTGTTTAAACTTCTGATTCTAGTTCAGATGAATTTTAATATAATAATTGCAATTCAGAAAATGTTCCATCCATATTTTTAATACTTGGGATATCAATATTGAATAGTCTAAAACCAGTAAAATAAAAAAAAACAAAAATTTACTGATTTTCTATAACATTTTTGGCATTCGAATTCTTTTAACTATCCTTGCCCCGGTACTGGGGCAAGGATAGTTAAAAATTTTTGTTTACTTTTTCATTCATATCTCGTAGGGATTTAAGTCTACAGTAAAATAATGTACAGCAAAATTATAGCCAAATAACCAGGCTTTCCAAAAATACTTTTCATTTGCAGATACATAATCAAGTTTCGCCGCTAGATCCGAAAAGGTCTTACCTAACTATCCTTGCCCCATCCTCCCCTATATTTAATTCAAACATAATTTATGGTTGATTTTAAATTATTTAAAATCAACTTTTAAGTTTGAATCAACCATAAAATTTTTTAACATATTTTTTGTTAAAACCAAAACAGAAAATATGTTTGAATTAAACATAATTATTAATTTATAATTAAATTTTAGAAAGAATTTAATTAAAATTTTCGATAATAATTGAATTCTTGCGAACGATTTTATTATAATTTTTTAAAATAATTCAATTTACAAGAAGAATTTTATTTTTTTTTTTTAAATAATTGAATTCTTGTGATGAATATTGTTATTTATGAAAATAATTGAATTTTGTAAAGAATTTTATTAAAATGCCTCAAAATAATTTAATATTTAGGAATAGTTTTGTTATTTATCGAAATAATTGAATTCTTTCCAAGAATTATTTGTGTAAATAATTGAATTCTTACGAATGATTTTATTACAAGTTTTAAAAATAATTGAATTTTCAAGAAGAAATTTATTACTATTAAAAATAATTGAATTCTTGTGATGAATATTGTTATTTATGAAAATAATGGAATTTTTCAAAGAATTCTATTAAAGTACCTCAAATTAATTGGATTTTCTGGAATAATTTTGTTATATATCGAAATAATTGAATTCTTTAGAAGAATTATTTATGTAAATAATTGAATTCTTGGAAAGAATTTTATTAAAATCTAAAAGAATAATTGAATTATCTCAACAAGATTTAATTAAAAGTGTATTTATAAAATATTTGATTTCTGTCGAACAATTTTATTAAAAACTTGAATATAATTGAATTCATGTGAAAAATTCTAATATCTTTTTGTTAATAAATTAAATTCTTCCAAAGAATTTGAAAAAAACATTTTTCAAATAGGAATTGATTTTTTCGAAGAATTGAAATTAAATTTTTAAGAATAATTACATTTTTTGAGCACTTCCTGTAAAATTGTATTAAAAATAGTTGAAATCCTGCGATGAATTTTATTATTTATGAAAATAATTGAATTATTGCGTAAAATTTTATTGAAATGTTTAAAAGGAATTGAATTACTTTGAAAATTTTTGTTATTTTTGAAAATAATTGAATTCTTCATAAGAACTTTCATAAACATTGTTGTAAATAATTAATTTTTTCGAAATATAATGACTATATTATCAAATTTTATTTTAAATAATTGAATTCTTGTGGAAAATTTTATTTGTGAATACAATTAATTTTTTCGATTAATTGATTTAAAATAGTATTAAAGATTATTTAAAATTTTTCGATGAATTTTATTATTTATGAAAATAATTGAATTCTTGCTTAGAATTTTATTAAAAATTTTTGTAAAAAATTGAATTTCTATGAAAAATGTTATTATTAGTGAAAGTAATTGAATTATTGTGAAGAATTGTATAAAAATTTGGTTAAATAATTGATTTTTTCGAAATGCAATTCTAAATTAATTGAATTTTTGTGTAAATTTTATTATTTATGAAAATAGTTGAATCGTTTTAAAGAATTTGATTATAATTTTAGAGATTTGTTTTTTGATTTCTAGTATTAGCGAATACAAAATTTAGGCCAAAATTTTTGACGACATATAAAAAATAGTCTCAATGTTAAGTTTCGGAAAAAAATTGATGCTCTAAAAAGAAAGCGGAACTACATTACAATCGTTTATATACCGCGCCACTTATTGTGAAATCTTAAAACGGAAGAGAAATGGGAATTGGGATGAAATCCAGAATAGCTGCTGGGAATACAGTATTTTCCGACGGTTTATTGAATCGCTGGAAGTAGCTCTTCGTCCCTTTGCCACTTTAGAGGCTTTCGATGCAGGCAAACTTTTCGCTCGTTATATCTACCTTGTTACACGACGTGCTCTTCCAAACCAATATCCCATATAATTCAGCAAGCTTTTCTTACCACTTCAAAATTCCTGCAACGTACAACTAATGCTGATTCAATTCATCTAATTTCTATTTTTTCCCAAATCCTAAAGGAAGATTATGCCAGCAGTGAATTTAAAGAGCAGCATAAACTTTGAAAAGTACACAAATATCATCTGAATTTGTGTTTTAACAATATGTGCGAAGCTTTTATTCTAAAAATCCGAATCAGTATTATTTCTTGTTCTTTATGATAAGAGATGCTATCATTGTTATTGCTGCTACTGAGTAATATTCTTATTCCTAGCAATGAATTATTAATAATTTTCACATCCACTAAATTCTTCCTTAACCATCATGTACAACAAATACAAAACAACAAGTTAAAGTAAACTAAAATAGAAGAGAATACATTACATACAAATCGACCATACAGAGTAAAGAAAAATCGAACAACATTGCTCACTTGAAAATAAACAAGAAACTTCAAGATAAACAAGATATTTAAAAACTGATTAAATCCGGAGATGTTGAAAGTATAACAAACATGATGAAAGCCATTTGGATTTTCCAATCTCGGGGAGAGAAATAGAGAGAGAGAGAGAAAAACTCCTTTGTACTTATTTCCCCTTGGTTCTGACGTGAAGCAGAAAAGCTTCTTTCGTCCGATTGGCCCTTCCAATTAAAGCAGGACTTGAAAGTGCGGGAAAATAAAGCTTCCTCAGGGAACCTTGGGATAGAATAGAGGTATATACACCGGATGTTGGGACGAGTTGCCAGGCAACAAGGTGCCTTCAACCCTCAAAGATATGTCACAAGAAGTGCACGCAAAAGGAAAAAAAAACTTTTTGACCTTTTAAGGGGGAGGTGTATCCCCTCCTACAACAACAGCCCTTTTATCTAGTTTGTATTCAGAGCAGTATGGCATAAGTAACAATCGCTACATTACCCACTTTCCTCAATATATTCCCCAGACAAAGAATGTCAATTTCTTTTTTCGTTTCTGTGTTTTGGTATCGCAGACTTCGCACTCGATAATTAATTTTAAAAAAGTAGCAAAAAGTAGCCTTCAAACTAAAAAAAGTAGTAAAAAAGTAGCTATCGAAAAATTAAACTTGACAACAAACAAAACTCGTTTTAGACACTTCACAAAACTGACAAGAATTCCATTCTATATTTTATTTTCCTGACATTTTCCTAATTTTCATCAAAAATATTTACTTCTTTCTTATCGCTCCTAATAAATTTAATTCCTGCAAAGAATTTTATTATTCATGAAAGAATTTAAATATTTATAAAAATAATTTAATTCTTGCGATGAATTTTATGAAAATCTTTAAATAACTGATTTCTTTCGACTAATTTGATGCAAATTCTAATTTAAATAATTGAATTCCTGATAAATTTTTATTATTCATGCGAAAAGAATTGAATTCTTACGAAGATTTTTACAAAATTTTTTTTAAATAATTGAATTCTATTTGGAAATTTTATGAAAATAGTAGATATTGAAAATCATTGAATTGCGAAAAGTTTTTAAATATAATTTAATTTTACAAAAAATTGTGTAATTAAATAATTGAATGCCTGTGCGGCATTTTATTAAGTTCTTTTGAAAATAATTGAATTTTGCAAAGAATTTTATTAAAATCTAAAAGAATAATTGAATTATTTCAAAAAAAATTAAATTAAAATTGTATTTAAAATAATTGATTTCTTTCGAACAATTTCATTAAAACATTTAAAAATAATTGAACTCCTGCGAAAAATAATTCTAATATTTTTTTAAATAATTGAATTCTTCCAAAGAATTTAAAGAAACATTTTTTTAAGTAATTTATTTTTTCGAAGAATTGAAATTAAATTTTTAAGAATAATTGCATTTTTTAGCAAATCCTGTAAAATAGTAAAAAAATTGTGTTAAATATTTGTTTATTTCGAAATTTGTTTGAAAATGCTATTCTAAATTAATTGAATTCCTGTGGAAATTTTATTATTTATGAAAATTATTGAATTATTGCAAAAAGTTTTATTAAAGTGTTTAAAAAGAATTGCGTTTTTGTAAAAATTTTGGTTATCTTTAAAAATAATTGAATTTTTTATAAGTGTTTTATAAACATTATTTTTAATATTTTTATTTTAAATATAATAAATATTATGGAAATCTTATTTTAAATAATTGAATTCTTGTAGGAAATTTTATTATTTATAAAAATAATTGAATTTTGAATGAATTTTATCAATTTTTTTTAAACAGTTGAATTCTTTTGCGAAATGTTATGAAAATAATACACATTAAAAATAATTGAATCCTTGTGTAAAATTCTAATATTTTTCTAAATAATTGAATTCTTCCAAAGAATTAAAAAAAAACATTTTTTTAAATAATTGATTTTTTCGAAGAATTGAAATTAAATTTTTAAGAATAATTACATTTTTTGAGCACTTTCTGTAAAATTATATTTAAAATAGTATAGAATTTTATTATTTTACGGAAATAATTAAATAGTTACAAAGAATTTTATTAAATTTTTCAAAATTATTTGAATTTCTGAGAAGAATTTTAATATTTAAGAAAATAATTAAATTATTGCATAAAATTTTATTAAACTGTTTAAAAAGAATTTAATTTCTTTGAAAAATTTTGTTATTTTTGAAAATAATTGAATTCTTCATAAGAATTTTTATAAACATTGTTTTAAATAATTAATTTTTTTGAAATATAATAAATATTCTGAAAATTTTATTTTAAATAATTCAATTCTTGTAAAAAAATTTAATTTTGTAAAAATAATAGAATTTTTTTATTAATTAATTTAAAATACTTAGTGTTAAAAATAATTGCAATTCTTCGATGAGTTCTATTATTTATGAAAATAATTGAATTCTTGCTCAGAATTTTATTAAAAATTTTTTTTGAATTGAATTTCCATGAAAAAGGTTATTATTAGTGAAAGTAATTGAATTATTGTGACGAATTGTATAAAAATTTTGTTAAATAATTGATTTTTTCAAAATTTTTTTGAAAATTCTATTCTAAATTAATTGAATTCCTGTGAAAATTTTATTATTTATAAAAGTAGTTGAATTTTGGATGTATTTTACAAATTTTTTTTTTAAAATAATTGAATTCTTTTGCGAAATCTCATAAAAATACTAGATATTATACTAGATATTGAAAATAACTGACTTTCGAATATTTTTTGAAAATAATTGAATCGTTTTAAAGAATTTAATTACAATTTTTGAGACTAGTTTTTTTATTTCTAGTATTAGCGAATTTAAAGTAGTATAAATTCTAAAAAGACGGAAATAGTAGCTTTTGGCGGCTGAATATTAAAAAAAGTACCCAAATAGTAGCATAACGTAAAAAAAGTAGTAAATAATAGGTTTTAGTAGATGAGTGTGAGTGCGAAGCCTGATATCGAATTCTTAATTCAAAGAACTTCGAAAAAGCCTATGGACTTTCTCCTCTTGAAAAAGGGGAAGAAAATTTTTGAGTTTCAATTAAGATGTGAGGGAGATTTTTATTTATCAAGAGGGAGGAAAATTGCTCATTAGAGAATATAGTTTTATTGGAGGAAAAAAAGGATTGCGAAAAAGAAATTGCTATGTGAGTGAAAAGTCACGTTTCTTTTTAAAATCCAGTATATATGTATTATAATGTAGAGTGAAAGAAGCTTTATACTCCCTATATGAAGCAGTGGGAGTATTCGCTTTCTTTCCTTTCTTCAGTTCCCTATATATTTTTTCGAAGCATCTCTCTTTCCCCCTTTTGGTGTGTATGTGCGGATTACGCTAGAGGATCCCTGCGGCATTGTTCCCTTTTACCTTCTCTAGATTCCTTTTTTTCAACCTCTCCAACCATCCCGTTCGTTTTCTGAGCCATGCTTGTCTGTTTTGCATGTGTATGTTGACGCGGGTGCGTTCTTTTTCATTTCTTCCTCTTTATTCTCTCGACCACGATCACTCTCATTCTCCTCTTTCTCTCTCTCTCTCTCTCACTTTATAAACCCTCAACAGAAAAGTGCTTCCTTTTTGCGCCTTTTTTATTTTTACGAGGGAGTATTTCCTCTCGAAGTACCTGCATCCTTCGCTTACTATATACCAATGAACAAGCCTTTTAATAACGATCGAAATCGGCTCTTTTTCTCTCTCGAATAATCAATATTTAAAATTGCCTTTTGTGTACTTTTTTACACTTTTAATATTGTGTAATTACTTTCTTTTCCTTCTTTTCTTTTTCTCCTGAAGGGAAGGAACCAGAAACTTCTTTTTCTCAAGTTACAACCGTGGAAGATTTAAATTAAAAAATTGTCGACCCCCATAGAGTTCTCTCTGTCTCTTTGGCTGAATCATTATGCCAGCGACATGCCAAACAGGTTTCCTTCAAAAAGTTTCAAGATTAAACAAACTTGTTTAATCCAAAGGGGAACCTTTGGAGTTTTTTTCACACCTTTCGTACGAATCTTTTTCTTTTTAAATAAACATCTATAAAGGCTACATTTTAAAAAGTTTCTCGGAATCTTCGATCTAAAACGAACAAGATAAGAAACAAATGGAACTATTGTGAACTTGTACTACAGAATATTTGACAACACCGATACTATTATAATATTTAAGTAGATCTGGTAGAAAAATAAATTCTGATTGAAAGAGAAAAAAAGAGAAGAGAGAAATTGAAGTGTGTACGAAATTGAGTTTTCAAAAGGGGAATTATCGATTATCAAATTGATGATTTCATCAATATATCATCGGGTCAGAAAAGCCTATCGGCGTATTTACCGCGTATATACGTTGAAGAGAGTATATATGGTCAGTTACGCAATATTGAATATCTGTCATCGACAGAGCTGGACATAGTCTCTGCTGTCCATTGGACCATCAAATAATTGGATCTCATGAATAACAGTAACAATTCGATATAGTGGAAAATTCTCTTGCGTCAGCGTATCGAAATATGTCAATTCTATATGTATAAATAACATCATTCGATTATAGTTATTTTTATAAATATTCATACACACAGACCTAAGACAAAAATTTCATTGGCTACCAAAAAGAAAAATTCAACATCTAAAACAAAATTTATCATCGAAAAGAAAAATTTACTACCGAAAAGGAAAATTTACCATCGAAAAGAAAAAATTTAACGCCTAAAACAAAATGTACCACCGAAAAGAAATATTTAACCACCTAAAACAAAATTTAACGCACAACGCACCGAAAAGGAAAATTTAACACCTAAAACAAATTTTGGAAAACAAAAATTGAACACAAGACAAAAATCTAATTACTATAACAACAATTGAACTAATTTTTGATCCTACATGTGAAATATTAATAGATTTTAAAATGCCACAATTTCTCCGAATATTGTATTGGAAGGGGCAGAAAAAACACACAATTAAGCAGTACTGGGTGCCTTATTCGTGAAATCGGTTTAACAAACAATTTCACGAAAAAGTCGTGTCGAGCCGCACAGTTGCTCCAAGAATTATCGGAACGGTTTCTTTGATCCTGGGTAATGTCAAGAGAACTCTTGAGGTTCCGGGAATCCACAGCTCATTCTCTCTTCTCCCAATCCCCTTTTTCCTCTTTCTCTCTCCCTCTTTCTCTCCCTATCTCTCTCTCTCTCCTCAAATCGTGCAGGGGATTCTAGAATATTTCTATCCTCGAATTTCAAGTTTTCATTATTATCAGCAAAATAACGGATTTTTTTTATCAATTTTTAAAAAATAGTATTAGCTTCAGAATTTACAATTGGTAAAAAAGAACCTAGGGTTCGAACCCAGGGCTCAAACCAGTGAAAGTATTTAAAAATACGGACTTTACGGACCAAAAATGAAAAATTACGGACCAATTACTGACAAAACTATAACCAATGCGAGTCAAATAAGAGAACATTTTACTTAAAACTATAAATTAAATTTTCCATAACTATAAAACATGAAGATATCGATAACTCCGAGTCTTTGACTCGGAGCAATCGATTCTTCATGTTTCATAATAATTAAAAATACCAAATTGATAATATTATTTACAATTCAATTATTATTTCAAGAATTTTTAACTAAAATTCTTCTTTAACCCCTTCACTGTCAGTGGGCTCTATAGAGCCATAAAAATGTCGTGCCCTGTATGTCCATGGGCTCTATAGGGCCATCGAAAAAAAAGACATTTAAAAGTTAACGAATATGGCTAAAAATCCTTACTCGGGGGTTTTCGGGGTCGCTGAATCCAAATCCGTTGTCGAAAATTCAAAATTCAAAATGGCGGCTTCAAAATGGCGCCCAAAAAAAATTTTTAAGTTAACGAATCTGTCTAAAAATACCTTAAAATGCCTACTCGGGGGTTTTCTAGGTCGCTGATTCCAAATCCGTGGTCAAAAATTTAAAATTTAAAATGGCTGCTTTAAAAAAGCTAAAAAAAAATTTTTAAGTTAATGAATTCGTTAACTTTTTAATTTTTTTTGGTGGATATTTTGAAGCCGCCATTTTGAATTTTGGCTTTTCGACCACGGATTTTGAATCAGTGACCTCAAAAACATATAATATGACAATATCATGATTTTAAAAAAAAAAATTTTTTTTTAACACTTATGGCACACTGACTGTAAACAAGATTTAAATAAAATTAAGCAGAAGATTCTATTAAAAAACAACTTTAAAACACTGAAAAAATATTATATAATGTTAAACAATCAAAGAAACTCGTAAATATTCCAAATTTAAGATGGCGGATCCAATATGGCGTCAATTTTTTTTAAAATTCATCCAATTCGCCTGAATCTTGTTACTCGGGGGTTTTTGGGGTTGCTAAATACGAATTTTACCTTAATTTTCAAAAATTCAAAATGGCGGATCCAATATGGCTGACCAATTTTTAAAAAAATTATTGGATTTACCTGAAACGTTATAATCGGGGGTTTTTGGGGTCGCTGAATACGAATTTCACCTTAGTTTTCAAAAATTCAAAATCTGATAAATTTTTAAATAATTCGTTAGCCATATTGGATCCGCCATTTTGGATTTTTTAAAACTAAGGTAAAATTTGTATTCAGGGATCCCTAAAACCCCCAAGTAACAAGTTTCGAATAAATCTGATAAATTTTTAAAAAATTCGACAGCCATATTGGATCCGCCATTTTGAATTTTAAAAAACTAAAGTGAAATTCGCATTCAGGGACCCCAAGAATCCCCGAGTAACAAATTTCAAGCAAATCTGATACATTTTTAAAAAATTCGACAGCCATATTGGATCCGCCATTTTGAAGAAACTTGACGTGATGGCGCAAAACTGAGTTCGGATTCGAATTCAGCGACCCAAAAGACATATAAAAAACATGGTCCGGTCAATACTTTCTTTTAAAAAAATTTTATGGTCCTGTGTTATTTTTTAAAATTTTCGAAAAAGGTCTTTGACAATTTTCAAATCCATTTGTTTACAAAATGCAATTTTTACGAAATTTCAATTATTCATAAATTCTTCAGTCAAATATATATTAGAAAATAAAAACTAAAAATAATTTTAAAAAATTAAATTAAACTTTTTCAAAAAAAATTAATTTCCAAATTCGCAATTATTTTTAAAAATTCACGCTATATTACTTTTAATATTCAATTATTATCTAAAATTTTAACTGAATTTCATTCTTAAATCCATTTTTATTAGAAAGTTCAATAACAAGATTTCAATTCTTTAAATACAAAAATAAATAATTTATTGAATAATTGAATGTTTCTTAAAATTCAAATTCCCATAAAGAATTTTATCTACAAATTGAAAATAATTGAATCCTTTAGTTTAATAATTGTTAGTTAAAGAATTATTATTAATTTCATTATAATTAATGATTAATTTATTACAGAATTGTTAGTTAAAAATATGAAAAATTCATATTTTCAAAGATTTTAATTTGAAACTTTTTTAAAAGTCAATTATTTCTAAAATTTCACACTCTAATGATTTTAATATTCAATGACAATGTAAAATATTAACTGAAATCCATTTTTAAATCAATTTTTATTAGAAAATTCAACTGGAATTCAATTATTTAATTTTAAATAAAAAAAAAACAATTTATTGAATAATTCAATGCTTCTTAAAATTGAATTCTCAATAAAGAATTATCAATTATGTCAATAAATTTTAAAATATTTGAATTCTTTTGACGAATTTTAATAAAATTTTTAAGAATAATTTCATTTCTCGATCAATTTCTGCAAAATTATAATTAAAATAATTGAAATCTTACGATGAATTTTATTATTAATAAAAATAATTGAATAATAATTGCTTAGAATTTTATTAAAATTTTCAAAAATAATTGAATTCTTGAAAAGAATTCTTTATTATTTATTAAAATAATTGAAATTCTATGAAAAATTGTATTATTTTTCAAAATAATTGAATTTTTCATAATAATTTTATAAACATTGTTTTAAATAATTAATTTTTTTTAAATATAATAATAAATATTATGAAAATTTTATTTTAAATAATTAAATTTTTCTATTAATTTAAAATAATTGAAATTCTTGGATGAGTTTAATTATTTATGAAAATAATTGAATTTTTGCTCAGAATTTTATCATACATTTTTTTAAAAAATTGAATTTACCATGAAAAATGTTATTATTAGTGAAAGTAATTGAATTTTGAAAAGAATTTGATTAGAAATGCTTCAAAACAATTGAATTTTCGGAAAATAATTTTGTTAATTATCTTTAATAATTGAATTCTTTTGAAGAATTGTTTATGCAAATAATTGAATTCTGAGGAAGAATTTAATTAAAATCTAAAAGAATAATTGAATTATTTCAAAAAAATATAATTTAAAGTGTATTTAAAATAATTGATTTCTTTCGAACAATTTT
Source organism: Leptopilina heterotoma (assembly GCF_015476425.1). NCBI lineage: Eukaryota > Metazoa > Arthropoda > Insecta > Hymenoptera > Figitidae > Leptopilina > Leptopilina heterotoma. Next base: position 980,231 of record NW_025111110.1, read on the forward strand.
ATTAAAATATTTTTAAGTAATTGAATTCCTGTTTAAAATTCTAATATTTTTGTAAATAATTGATTTTTTCGAGGAATTGAAATTAAATTTTTGAAAATAATTGAATTTCTAAAAAGCATTTTATTATATTTATATGAAAATAATTGGATTGAATTTTTCTATTAATTAATTTAAAATGCTTAGTATTAAAAATAATTGAAATTCTTCGATAAGTTTGATTAGTTATGAAAATAATTGAATTCTTGCTTAAAATTGGATTGAATTTTTCTATTAATTAATTTAAAATGCTTAGTATTAAAAATAATTGAAATTCTTCGATAAGTTTGATTAGTTATGAAAATAATTGAATTCTTGCTTAGAATTTTATCAGAAATTTTTTTAAAGAATTGAATTTCTGCAATCATTTCTAATTTCTCTAAAATCCTCCAAATTTTATCGTACCTACAATTTATGAACTTTTCGTCTTTTCGGACTTTACGGAGCTTATTTCAAAAAAACTAACTTTTACGGACTTCAAGCAAATTTACGGACCTAGTTCGAGCCCTGATCACCTGATCAAATTTTTTTGAATCAATCTGATCCAACTTGGTATAAATTGATTGATTTGATTGTTATGATCCAGTTTGTTTAAAGCATAGGTTTGTTACAAAAAATTTTCGTCTAGAAATAAGGGAAAAGTCATATCAGGGAAAAATAAATTTTTGTGGCAATCTTGTTTTTGCTAAGATACACATTCGAATGTATCTCAATCTTCAGCTAATCTAAAACCATGATTTAGCTATTTAACTTCAACATCTAGATGCTTAGGGCTAATATAAACTCTTCAAAAGAAAAGAACAGCTATTCATTTAATAACGGTGTATCCATTTTCCTCCACATTGTCCAAATAGTATCAGTAAACATAGTAGGAAATTGTAACTGTACCGACTGTATCAATATCAGAACATATTAATATTTACAACTTTATGCGTTTTTCTGTGCCTAAAAAAAATAATTAAAAAAACTAGATTACCACTATATTGTAGATCGTAAAGTGTCAAGTTGTGTGATATAACAGTACATTAAGCGAGTTGAGCTTAAAGAACAGCCATGTTTCATTACATACAATGTACCTGCTGCTGGGTTTTGGCGGAACTGCACGATACGATACACTGGGGTAGAATATTATATACCTTTACATTGTGCCACTTTATGACTTTCGTGCTCGAGTTGGTCCAGGCCAGCAGCCTCAATTATATCCTCTCTTAGTAATATGCCACTACCATCGCCACAAAGCTCATGTAATTGCAATTCTCAAGTTTCGTGTTAAAGTACATTCTTTGTCAAATTATAATGCCCGCAATATTATATCTGCCATACAGCAAAAACTTTTCTTCAAAATCCATTTAGACTATATTCCTTTTTAATTAAAAGTTCGTTCATATAACTTTTTGGCAATTTGCCTGTTTTTTGGAATTCAAAAATTAGGCTACTCGAGAATTGAATCTTTCACTACCTTTCATTAATTAAATTTAAAAACTATTAGGCTGTTTGTCATCAATTAAAATACTGTTTTCTTGAAAGTTTTTATAATAATAATTAAAGATAACCCATAGTGGTAAAATTATTATTTTATATAAGAATATTGTTACTCTAATTTCTTCGAAATTATTCTCATCATTTAAATTCAATTATTATTTACAAGAATTTTTCAACTGAAATTATTATTATTATTATTATTATTATTATTATTATTATATTATAACAATTTTTGAAAATAATTGAAAACTTTTAAAAGAATTTATTTAAATTTCTTACTTAAAATTTTTTGAAAATAATTGATTTTCTGCTACGATAATTCAAAGTTATTTATGAAAATAATTCAATTATTGCAACGAATTTTATTACTTTATTGAATAATTGAATGCTTCTTTAAATTGAATTCTTTCGTCGAGTTTTAATCCAATTTTTAAGAATAATTGTATTTTTTGATAAATTTATTTAAAAGTGTATTAAAAATATTTGAAATTCTGGGATGAAAATAACTGAATTTCTAAATGAAATTTTATTATTTATAAAAAAAAAATTGAACGTTTTCGTAGTTTTTGAAAATTATTGAATTTTTTGCAAAAAATTTTGCTATTTATAAAGATAATTGTATTCTTGACCAGATATTCGTTAAAATTTTTAAAAATAATAGAATTTCTTCTAAGAATTTTATTAGTTTTAAAAATAATTGAATTCTTGTAATGAATATTGTTATTTATGAAAATAATTGAATTTTGCTAAGATTTTTATTAAAATTCCTAAAAATAATTGAATTTCTGTGAAGAATTTTGTTTATTTGTCAAGATAATTGCGTTAAAACTTTAGAAATAATTAAATAATATTAAAAAATTAATTCTTGGCAAACATAGAAAAAAAATTTTGAAGGTTTTTTATTAGAATTCGTGGTAGTTTCATAGTTTATGAAGCAAACAAAAAAGACACAAAAAATTCAGAATTTACATATGAATTCTAAAAATTTAATTTTTTCCAGTACTTTTAATAAAAATCCCTGACTTTTCGCCGACCAATTCTACTTTTCCTGACTTTTCCCTGAATTGCCTGATTTTCCTGACCTGTGGCAACCCTGTAAATATACACAATTTCAAAACTTGACAAAATGTTATCAAAAGGAAGATACATCGGGACTTTTGTACTTCAGATTTTTAACAGATCGTAATAAATATGATCCATAGAGTAAACGTTAGCAAATGTCCGTTATCTACTGCGAAAAAAGCATCCGAACATAAACTGAAATTTCTTTCAAACCGTTTAGAATGGTTTTTCCAACTACTAATGTATTTTAAAATACTTCCGACAACTATTTGGAAACAATTCGAAAGTTACTTCGAAACCTATACACTAGTATTATTATCTTATCTGATATCTAATATCAAAGATCTTCATGAATATCAAAATTCCGTATGTTCAAAGAAAGCATTGTTAATATGCACAAAGAACACCGTACGTTCCGCGATTACAATTTAGAAAATTCCCATTGTTTTGAAATGAACTTTCCGCAGGATGATGACAACTATACTTTTTTCGAGTAATTAATTTTATCTGAGGATTAGATAGTTAAGGGTAAGACTAATGAATTCATCCGGTTTTAGTCGGATGTAACTGCCCAAAAGCATTTGGAGAACCTTAAAGGGTAACTTTCCGGATATAAACTCTATATGGATTTGATGTCATCATATAATGTGAAGCTGAAACCCTGGCAAAATTGTATTTGTGTGTGAATTTCACACAGCTACACAATGGCAAATATCTTTCTCTCTCTCTCTCTCTCTCTCGCTCTCGTTCGCTCGCTCAGGTTTATAGGTTTTACGACTTACGTGCCGTGCGTCAGCTTCTAGGTTTTATGTTAACGTTATATACGTGGTATTATGCTCTCGTAACTCCGCTCGAGCGTGTCGGTTTCACCAAGACCGAACTTCGAAACGACAGTTGCATCAAGTTGCAGCTTGCAGAATAGCCCTGAGATCTCGTCGTTAACTTTAGCAGAATCACAATAGCACTAGACATCTTAAAACCGCTTTTTTATAATACCTCTTTGCCTCAGACAATGTATTATATAATAAGAAGGGGAACGATTAAAACATTGTTATTCCAAAAAACATTCGTTTAAAAAAAGTGTAGATAAGTTTAGAAAAAATTATATTTGACGATGATTTGTTTTAATCAATGTATAGAAAAATTGTTTTATCATTTTTCAGATATAAAAATATAATCCTTGTTGCAGTGATAAATCTTCTTTTTTTTTGCTTACATTGTAAACTTATTGAAGGGAGAAACGTTACGATCTTGGGGTTTTTAACGATTGTCTTTTGCGCTTGCGATGCTGTCTATCTATAAAAGCCAGGTTACTGATCCTTTCGAGACCCTCCCTCTCGTGTTGAGAGAGAGAGTGTGTGAGATCCACCCTCGTGAATACTGTTGGGAGTCTGCGCGGAATTTTCCGCAGGCATCCACCTCTTATCAAACTGTATCCCTGATACATTACCGCTTATTCCTTTTCTTCTCTCAATTGCAAACCTTCCCTCATCTCCCTATAATCTATATTCGAACTACTCTTTTCACAATCTTCAGCATTATCCATTCGTCTACCATAAGCACCGCACTTTAAATCGCCAACATTCCCCTCTCGACTAATTCTACTCTCTCTAGTTTCTAAAACCAAACAGATCTTAATAATAATCTCCAAAGTTTCGATTTCGAATATTAAAAAATCACCCATTAATCACTGTGAATCGATTATAGAATTTAGAAATTAACTGCCAAAAGTATAGAATTTGATTCTAACACTATAGTCGCACTAAAGTCACTAAAAAGGAGAATGGAAAGGAGACAAGATGGTAAATTGCTAAGACGTTTTAATTAATCTTCAAGTTGTCAGTGTACAAGAATGTTTGTATAAAGGAAGAGGAGGATTTCGAGGGAGAACTGAGAGGATCATTAATGATGAGCTTAATGTTCACGAGATCATTCCATTAAATTCAGATATATTCCCGAGGGAACTTTGGTCTTTAGTGAAATATCCTCTTTGCCAAGGCCACCAAAACCAGCTTCCTAGCCGCCTGGTACCAAAGTCCCGGATTTTCGGGCAAATCGCACTTTTTCTACAGGTTGGCCTGCTACCCTCTGGCTCACCTGTATTTTCGAGTGGGTCCATTCCACCTCCACTCTACCGGTGAGAATGACATTTTTACTTTCTTAAAATCTATAGCCCACTCTCACATCCCTAAAATTCGTGGTGGGTCACTCAGAACACACACTACTACCTCTTTCTCCTAATAATATGTCTCCTTCCTCCACTCGTATCCTTTCTCCTCTTTTCCCTTTCTCTCTTCTCTACCTATAGTCCTCTCTTCTACTCCTCCAAATCGGAAATCATTTCCTCATCTCTTCCTCCTGTTCTGAATACTCTCATCTTCATCTTCATCTCATCTCCAACTTCAGAATCATAATTTTGATATAATATTAATGATGATTTTTGATTTGTTATAAGAAAGAGAAAAATATATAGTTGAGTGAGGGAGAGAGAAAGAGAGAAATGAGAGTAGCGGAGGAGGAAGGTAGACTGCACTTCCGGTTGGGAAATTCCAGTACTTGGAGGAAGAGCCGTTGCTTCCCTTCCGAACAGGGTAGCAGAAATCTTTAATAGATGTCACGTGTGGATGCGGACATCCTCTGGGAAACCCTTGTGATGGGGTATAAGAGCAAGTTGTTTAGGAGAGAGAGAGAGAGGGGGGAGAGAGAGTGGGAGGACAAGGTAACGGGGAAAAAGAGAGACTTGAGCATGAGAGAAGCACTTGATTCTGAGAAAAAGAGAGAGATCCGGGAAACGGCTCACAGAATCGCGAAGGTGGAATTTCATCCTCTATTTTATTCTTCAACATCATCTTGGCATATTTTCGCGCGAGAATATTATCTCTCTTAAGTTTTTTCTACTCTTTGATTTATATGAGAATATTTAAAATCGCTATATTGCTATACTATTCAATGTTGAATAAATTGTTTTCGTTATTAATTAGGGAATAATTATTACATCATTCGATACGGACTCGTACTTGCTAGAAGCTATAGAAACAACCATTTTCCGTAAAAATTAATCGTGAATCTAATTAAATGAAGTCTTTACTATAAAAATTTCCAAACGGTGAATATTCTCTGTTTATGCTAATTTTTCATTTTATGTGAATTCTTATTTATTTGAAGTGCTGTAATGCTTAAATTAAAATAGTTTTCCGCTGGATAAATTTTAGATCTTAACTGAAATGCTCTAATTTTCATTTAAAATAGTTCGGATGGATAAATTTCTTTTCATGAATACTCAATTATGTTGAAAATTAATTGAAAATTGAACTGATGTGAAAATTTGACCAAGTAAATTTTTTTTTGGTTAAATGATTGAACAACAAATTGGTGGAACAACAATGTCACAGGGAAAAAAAGTGTTAAATTTGTTGCGTGTAGCCTGAATTCATGTAAAATAGCAAATAAAAATTTGGTTAAATAGAAAATTAGTGAAAGAAAAATTTGGTGAAATATAAATTCAGCGAAATAGAAATTCAGTGAAATGAAAATTTGGTTTACTGGAAAATTAGTGAAATGAAAATTCGGTGAAATGGAAATTCAGAAAAAATAAAAATTCACTAAAATGAAAATTCGGTTAAATAAAAATCCAGTGAATTAGAAATTCAGTGAAATGAAAATTTGGGTAAATAGAAACTCATTGATATATGAAAATTTGGTTAAATAGAAATCCAAATAAAAAATAAATTCAGTTAAAATTTAGTTCCTTGGAGATTTTGACAAAAAAAATTTTTAAATGTGAAAAAAGCAATTTTTGATACTTTTTAATATTAATTTATTTTATTAATTATTTTAATATTTTAATATTAATTCAGTTTAATAAAAATTTCGTTAAATAAAAATTCTATTCAATAAAAATACTGCTAATTAAAAATTTAGTTAAAGAAATTATGATAAACATAATTATTCAGTTAAATAAAAATTTTATTAAATAAAAATTCTGTTCAATAAAAATTCTATTCAATGTTTTTTAATAAAATTTTTAAAAGTACATAATTACATTTTTCGACGAATTTGTTTAAAATTGTACTAAAAATAATTGAAATTCTGCGATGAGTTTGAATATTTATGACAATAATGGAATTATTGCGAAGAAATTTATAAAAAAATTTGTAAATAATGGAATTCCTGTGAAATTATTTTATTATTTATAAAAATAATTAAACGTTTATTGCGTTGAATGTTACTAAAAATTTTTTTAAATAATATTGAATTCTTTTAGAAAATTTTATTAAAATAGATATTATTGAATATCATTGAATTTAGGAAAATTTTTGTAAATAATTGAATTTTTGTCAAGAATTTTATTAAAATTTTTGAAAATAATTGAATTTTGATAATAAGAAGAATTTTATTATTTTTGAAAATAATTGAATTTTTGCAATTATTTGAAACTTCTTCAAAATTCAATTTTTTTTGTAGTGTTTTTAACATAAAATTCCTCGTTAATTTCATTATTTTTAAAAATTTAATTAAATAGATATATTAAAAAATTTAACTATCAGAATAATTTAAATTTTGAAAATTTTTTAAAAAAGTTAAGTTCTTTAGATTTTCTAATGAAATTCATTCAAAATTGAAATTTTATAAAATTTGAAATTAAATTGTTTTGGAAAGTTCATCTATTTATGAAAATTGTAAACGCAACTATTTTAAAATTCAATTAATTTTGAAATTTTTAAGTAAAATTATTTATTAAATAATTTATTAGTAATAATTTTATGATAGTTCTTCAAGAATTAAGTTATTTAAAAAGAAATTATTATCAGAAAATGGAAAAAATTGAAGGTTTTGTATTAGAATTTTCAATTTTTTCTTAGGAAAAACTATTAATAATATTTTAATTATTGAATGTTAATTAATTATTTTTCTAGAGGTCTGCATTCTGTTGAATGAACCACCTTATAATTTATAAAATTCTTTACCATATCTGTATTATGTAGATCATTAACATAAAAAAACATATTTATATTATGTTGTGGTGTTAATAATCTAAATCATACATAAAACGCACTGAATTCTATAACATTGAGTCTAAATTTTATGATTACACTTTGAAAAAGATTTCAAAAAAAGAAAAACTTGATTATTTTTTATTAAAAAAAAGGTGAAAAAGGGGCCAAATCAGCAAAAAAAGGGGAAAAAGGTGATAAAATTGAAATAAGGGAACAAAAGGGGAAAAGTAGACCAACTATGATGCCTGCAATATTCCAAAGGTCGTCCATTATAATATTCTCAAAATATTCCTAATAATATTCCAATGTAATATTCCAAGAATGTAAATGGAATATTCCATGCTATTGGGGTATAAATTTACTTATACGTATGAAAATAGAAATTCATCAAAATAAAAATAAAAAATATAATTGCCAATTAAATTATCAATTATGGAAAAAACTAAAAATTCCAAGTCTAATATGAATCGCACTTGCATTTTCATAACCGCGATGATATAATTTCTATAAGCATCAGCAAAGAATTTTCTATAATCACGCCCAGCGTGAAATTACACTCAATTATATCAGCCCGTGCAGAAATCGCCACTTTTGTTCCCGATTACCGCCCTGGCCCCGGTCGGGATTTCATGATCTGGCCCCGACTTCGTGGCCCCGACCAGGACCAGACCGGGTTTGCCCAAGGATCTACAAACAGCGCACAATGGGATTTTTTTTACAATTTACTGTTCAAAACTGTCTACAGCCTACAATTCTTAACCGGTTTCAGTATTCTTTATTTTAAATTAAAGGCGAATAAATTCTTAAGACATCCCTTAAGGTCAATTTTTTAGTTCTTAATTGTTTATAATTTTTATTTTCAATCAAAGTTAACAAATTAATACAATTTTTCAAAAAAGGAGGCTTATTTTCTTATTCCGTTGCTGCATATGATCTGAATCAGTTCAAATTAATACAATATGACCACCATATAATTAATAAAACAGAAAGTAATTTATATCAATTGTTATAAACAATATTAATTAACAAATAGTTAACTTTGATTTCTTTCCACTAAAAAATGTTTTTTTTACCTTTTCTTTTTAATTTAAGTTCATTTAAAGAATATTTGCCCTTTTTGATTATAAAATAACTTATTTAAATTGTTATAAACAATATTAATTAACAAATAGTTAACATTGATTCCTATTCCACTAAAAATTTTTTTTTCACATTTTCTTTTTAATTTAAGTCTATTTAAAGAATATTTGTCCTTTTTGATTAAAAAATAACTTATTTAAATTGTTATAAACAATATATTAAATAACAAATAGTTATGTAACTTATGCTCCTGTCCACCAAAAAAATTTTTTTTCACGTCTACTTTTTAATTTAAGTTCATTTTAAAAATATGTGTCCTTTTTGTTTAAAAAATAACTTATTTAAATGGTTACAAATAATATTAATTAACAAATAGTTAATTTTTGTTCCTTTCCACCAAAAATTTTTTTTTCACGTTTACTTTTTTATTTAGATAATGTTAAAAGACCACGGATATATAATATTAAATATTTAAATAAGTTATATTATAAGCAAAAAAGACATATATTCTTTAAAAGAACCTAAGTAAAAAAGAAAATTTGCAACAAAAATTTTCTGTTGGACAGGATCATAAGTTAACTATTTGTTAATTAATGTTGTTTATGACAATTGAAATATATTACTTTATGGGTTTTTAATTGTCTGCTGGTAATATTGGATTAATTTGAACTGATTTAGAGCATGTGCAGTAACGGAATAAGAAAATAAACGTCCGTTTTTAAAAAATTGTGTTAATTTGTTAACTTTGATTGAAATTTGAAAATAAAAATTATAAACAATTAAAAACTCAAAAATTGTCCTCGAGGGATGTCTTAAGAATTTATTCTCCTTTAATTTAAAACAATAGGACAAACGCACCAATTGTCGAAGGTGAACCATTTGTCGATGTTATCATGGTGATAACCAAAAATATTGCCTAAAATGTTAAATTTTTTTGTGGTTATAATATTAACATATTATTTTTGACATTTATAACTCTTAAAAACTCTTAATTGTTTTTCACACTTAAATTGAAATTCCATGTTTAAGGCAAAAAAATAAATTATTATTAATTAATAATTTTTAGTATTATTGTGAATTATTAATAATGAAAAAATTTTTATTATTTTAAAAAATAGTTAAATTATAAATAATATAGAATAAATAATTAAATTAACAATTTTTACCATATTATTATGATAAACATATTAATTTATATATATATATATATATATATATATATATATATATATATATATATATATAACATACATTTTTAATAATTTTTCTATAAATAAATATGATACAGTCAATTTATTATGATAACACTGTATATAACGGTCCCATGATTCAAAAGGAAGTTTAAGCGAGGTCGCTTCCAAGCTTGCGTGGCTATGCGGTATGTGTATTCGACTTGCGTCCTCGAGGTCTAGGGTTCGGTCCCCCGTGCGTGCGATATTTTTCCGTCTTAGTTTTAAGTGTTTTGTGTATAATTCTTAATAATGTTACATAAAGTATAGGTTTAAATAATTATTAACAATAATAATAATTATAAATAATTATTAATTTAAATAAGATAGTCTGTCTAAATTAATGAAAGAAAATAAGAAAAATATTTTTTTTAAAAACTTAGTCCAATAAAAGCAATTCTAATAACTATTTACATTTTTAATGACACTCATAAAAGTTTATTTACTACAAAAATATTAATAATAATCATTAATATTGAAGTAAATACTCCCCATTCTTTAATAATCAAATAACAAGCTTTAATATAATAAAATGCAGTCAGTATTGGAATTCTACCTGGGTAGCGAAAAGATCGGGGGAAATCCCATGGCCCCGACCGGGTCCCGACAGGGCGGCCAGATCGGGCAAAGTGCCATGGCCCCGGTCGGTTTTAGTGTTTCAACCAGGCCGGGGCCAGGTCGGGTTGCCAGATCGGGGCCCGGTTTGTCCCGATCTGGCCCCGACCTGGCCCCGGTCAAAATTTCTGCACGGGAGTAAACGAAAAATAATGATTCAACAAATAAACAAATAAACGTTTTCGCATTTCTCAACTTGGGAAAATGGTTGTTCCTCCTTGCTGCAGCATGCCCTCCTAGTCACGGGGGAAATTCGTTCACTCCGCATTGGGATTTTCTCATACGCGACAAGATTTACTTTCTGCTTTCATGCCATTAAGCAGATTGGGGGAAAAACGTATAGCGCGGGAACATTTATGCGAGCCTGCTAATATCATACTGTCTTTTCGCAGGAATCTGGAGTTTTTCCGGAAGAATCCCAGGGAATCCTACAGGAATTTATCAAACTGTGTTCACATATACATGCACATATAAATGTATATACATGTGAATATAATATATATACATGTGTATTTTATATATATATATATATATATATATATATATATATATATATATATATATATATATATATATATATATATATATATATATAATATAAAATTCCTATATATATAAAATCCTTCTCAACACGTTTTACCCTCCTGATAGTTGAGTGCTTGAATTTTTCGTCAAAATCCCATTTTCATGGAAAATTAACAAACAGTCACTCAATCATATATTCTCATAATATATTGAATATGTTGTCTCGAAATGTTGATATTTTTTTTTTAATATTCTCAACACATGTCAATAATTTACATTTATTCACAAAATGTCAGTACCAAAAAAGAGAAGCTGAACATCTATTTTCATAACGAAGTTGATAAAATATGAATAATTTAAAACTTGATCAAGATTTCCATAAATATATTAATATTGTGTTGTATCTATATATATAAATACGTGGAAAATTGGAAAATTCTCTCAATATTGTCGCATTTATAATTTTAAGAATAAGAATTCTCTATTTTATTTATATTTGATAATAAAAAGAGTGTAGTTTTATTTTATAAAAGGGAGAATTATTAAGGGTATGTTGTTGATGATGATGATGATGATCATCATCATCGTCTTTTTCTCCTTAAATGGCCGATATTATGAGGGTGTAATAGAGAAGATGAGAGGATACCTCTCCTTGCGCAGGACCTCCTGTTTCATTGGGTGGTTGTGTCTGGTATTTTGTCTCTCCCTCGGGATATCAACACGTACCAGCAGGAATTCTCTTTGCGTGCGAGGGATATTGGTGTGCAAAAACAAAAAAAGGTTTTTTTTCCCCTCCGAATAAAAATGGGGATGCATGAATTAAGTCATTACAGAGTTGCTACAAACATTTAATTTTGTTTTTCCCTGATTTCCAGACAACATTTTTTCTTTTTCCCTACGACCCTAAAGAATATTCTGATTCACTCTAAAAATTATTAGATACTCAAAAAAAAAAATGTTCAATTACATTTATTTACGAATTTCTCTAATTGTAAAATTATTCGAAAACAACAATAACTTCTTTTTTATTAAATAAATATATTTAATCATTATTATGCGTGGTAACAGGGTTACCACACTTTTGCTCCTTTCAAATTTCCTGCTTTTTCCAGGTTAAATAAAAAAATTCTCGTCATTTCAATTATCTTTATAAGGAATAAAATTCATCTTCAAAATTAAATTATTTTTAAAAAATTTAATAAAATTCTTTGCAAAATTTCACAGGAATTCAATATATTTCTTCAAAATAATTAAATTATTTTCATAAGTAATAAAATTTTCACGCAGGAATTCAATTATTTAAAATACAAAATTTTATAAAATTTTTCGAAAAATATCAATTATTTAAAAAGATTTTTATAAAATTCGTCGCAAGAATTGAATTATTTAAAAAAAAATTTAACAAAGTTCTTTTCAAGAATTCAATTATTTTTATAGGTAAATAAAATTCATCACCGGAATTCAATTATATTTTTATAAATTTCGATAAAATTCGTTGCAAGAATTCAATTATTTATATAAATAATAAAATTCTTCAAAGAAATTCAATTATTTTTATAAACTTGAATAAAATTCGTTTCAAGAATTAAATTATTTTCAAAACTAATAAAATTCTTCGCAAAAATTCAATTATGTTCGAAAAATTAAAAAAAAATTCTTGTAAAAATTTCAAATATCTTTATAAATAATAAAATTCTTCTCCGAAATTTAACAATTTCAGAAAAATTTTAATAAAATTCTTGGGAAAATTTTAATTATTTCCACAAATAATAAAACTCATCGTATAGGATTTTAATCATTTTTTATATACAACATTTTAATCGAATTCCTCGAAAAATGTAATTATTCTTAAAAATTTTATTAAAATTTGTCGAAAGAATTCAATTATTTAAAAATTTGTTGATAAAATTCTTTATGAGAATTCAATTTTAACAAACATTCAATTATTCAATAAATTATTTAATTTTTAATTTAAATAATTGAATTCTTCTAGAATTTTCTAATAAAAATTGACTTAAAAATGAATTACCGAATAATCGACTTATTATTTATATGAAAATAATTGAATTCTTGCAACGAATTTTATTAAATTTTTTTTAAATATTTGAATTTTTCGAGAAATTTTACTACTTCTAAAAATAATTGAATTCTTGCGAATAAGGATTTTATTAGGATTTAATTATTTATTTATTTCTTTATTTTATAATCAATTAAATACAAAAATAAATAAATTATTGAATAATTGAATATTTCTCAAAATTAAATTCTCATAAAGAATTTTATCAATAAATTTTTAAATCATTAAATTTATGAAAATAATTGAATTACTAAAAAGAATTTTATTATTTACGAGAATAATTGACTCTCTGTAAAAAATTGTATAATTCATGAAAATAATGGAATTATTAAGAAGAAATTTATAACAAATTTGTGATTAATTGAATTCTTGTGAATTTTTACTATATTTATGCGAAAGTAAATAAATGTTTTCGTTGAATTTTATCAAAATTTGTTTTAAATAATTGAATTCTTTGGGAAAATTTTATTAAAATAACAAAATATTGAAAATCATTGAATTGAGGAAATCTTTTGAAAATAATTGCAATTTGGCCAAAAATTATATTAAATTTTTTAAAATAATTGAATTTAGGAGAAGAATATTTTATTATTTATAACGAAAAGTGAAATGTTGATGAGAATTTTTAAAAATTTTTGAACATAATTGCATTTTTGCAATCATTTGTAACTTTTTCAAAATGCAAATTTTTTAGTGTTTTTAACTAAAATTTTTATCGTTCAGTTTCGAATTTTATTCATCTGAATTTACAAATTAACCTGAAATTCTGCTAAACAGTATTTTTATTTAACAAAAATTTATTCGAGTTATGTAATTTGTATTCAGTTGAATAAAAAATTCGAATATTCAAAATTTACACTGTTAACTTAATGGTATCAAATTGCAACAAATTGATACAAAAAATGTGGATCAAATAAAAAATTGATACTAAAAATGTGGACCAAATAAAAAATTGATTCATACTTTTGACATTAATTTGAACCACTTTATAGTATCAATTTGATACTTTTAAATACACTGTGTTGTCATAAAAAAGTCTCATTAATAAAATTATATTCTTGAAGGATGTCTACTTATTGATATAAAGCAGATTAATTTATCATTTTATATAATATATAAAAAAAGTATACATGTAATCTTTGATGTATCGCTTCTTCTAACTTTCGCATAGTTTTCTTTTTCACCTACGGGCAACTTGTTTTGTATGTATATAAATTTCGAATGTAAATAAAATTTTGCATGAACAAGGGAAATTATAGATTTCATCGCTTGATTTTTATTTTACTTTCTGAATCAAATTACCAGGCAGTAAATTACTATATGGTTTATCAGTAACACTATTGGAGTCTATATATAATGCCTCTGGTGAAACACCGCATTCTTTAGATGAAAATAGAAGGAGAAAAGAGAATCTTATTCTCAATATGATCGTTCAATGGAATCAATCCTATATTAGGATATAAAAATGGAAAAAATGGTCTATAAAATGGAAAAAATTGAGTGAACTTTTTCGAAATTGCAGAAAAGTATTTCACTTTTACGTTCAGATTTGATTACTTTTGATAATAAGAACTGGTCCTAACTTGTGAGATGACCAAGTGGCTTCGCTAAAGGATTTCTAACCCCAAGGACCTGGGTTCAAGTCTTCATGACAAAATTTTTGTATTTCAAAATTGTAATAATTTTCGGACCGTTTCCGAAAATGAAACTATATGGAGGCTTTTCCCTGATTTACAAACAAAATTTTGACTATATTTCCCTGACCCTAAAGAATATTCTGATTCACTCTAAAAAAAATTATTAACACTCAAAAAAATGATCTATTGCATTTATTTGCGAATTTTTTTAATTGTAAAATTATTCGAAAACATCAATTGTTTTTATTTCAAATAAATATTTAATCATTATTATTTTTCCCTAGGAATTAAGATTTACAAAAATTTCAAATTCAAACCTTTTTGACATTCAACAACTTAAAATGATATTAAAGAGAATATTCAAAAGATTTATTTGTGAGAGATTGATTCGGAAAAATTGTTAACTTCTCTTCCACCTTTAATATTAATTACCGAATGATAAATTCATTTCCTCTAATAAAAATAATCTTATTATAAAACTGAGCGAGTGATAAAATCATTATTTTATATTATAAGAATATTATTTCAAATAATTATTTAAAAAAAAAAATTCAATTCAACTTTTTCAAAAAAATTAATTCTACAAAATTGTTAGGGGCTGTCCATAAATTACGTAACACGTTTAGGGGGGAGGGGGGGTTCGAGAAAATGTTATCATATGTTACATGGGAGGGGGGGGGTCAATCATCATTGTTACGTAATATTTATAAGGAACTTAATCTCTTTATAATGGATAAATTTTTGAAAAGCTGTCCCTTGCCGCCACTTCAATATAAGTAAAAATCGAATCATTTCGCGAACCGATTCTTGGAAATAATATACAATTTTTATTGTTAAAAAATCAATGTTATATTTTTGGTTGTTCAGTATGATTAATAAAATTATTCCTCTAAATGTTTTTTATATTTAACTTAATTTTGTATTGCTATTGTACGATATAAATACTAAAAAAACAGTAATAAACAAATTTGTTTCGAAAAACGTTAGTAAAAAAATATTTTTAAAAATTACGTAACATTGATAAGGAGGGGGGGGTGTAAAACGATTTTGTTACAACTTGTTACATAGGGGGAGGGGGGGTTCAAAATTTCACTAAAAACGTGTTACGTAATTTATGGACGGTCCCTTAGTTAAAAATATAAAAAAATCAAATTGAAATTTTGCAAAGAATGTTATTAAAATTTTTGCAAATAATTGAATTTCGGAGAAGAATTTTATTATTTTTAATACATTTTTCAATGAATTTCTCGAAAAATGCAATTATTCTTAATTTATTAAAATTCTTCGCCATAATTGAATAATTTATAAAAAATGTAATAGAACTCTTCTTCAGAATTCAATTATTTTGATAAATAATAAAATTTTCACAGGAATTCAATTATTTAAAACACGATTTTCATAAAATTAAAAAAAAAACAATTACTTATTTAAAAAGATTTTTATGCAATTTTTCGCAAAAAATTCAATTATTTAAGAAGACTTTGATGAAATTTGTTAATTAGAATTCAATAATTATTTCCAACAACTTTTTTAATTTCAAAGAATTTAATTATTTTCATTAAAATTTCAATTAAACTGTTTCAAAAAAATTTATTCTACAGAATTGTTAGTTAAAAGTATGAAAAATTCAAATTTTTAAATATTTTAATTTCAAACCTTTTCAAAATTCAATTATTTCTTAAAATTCACTCAAGATTTCTTTTTAATATTCAATTATTATTTAAAATTTTAACTCAAATTTATTTTTAAATCAATTTTTATTTGAAAATACTAAGAGAATTCAATTATTGAAATACAAAAAAACATAATGTATTGAATAATTGAATGTTTCTTAAAATTGAATTCTTAAATCCATAATTTTCTCAACAAATTTTTAAACAATTGTATTTTTTAGACGAATTTTAATAAATTATTTAAGAATAATTACATTTTTCGAGAAATTCGATTAAAATTGTATTAAAAATAATTGAAATTCTGCCATGAGTTTTATTATTTATAAAAATAATTGAGTTCTTGTGGAATGTTTCTTATTTATGAAATAAATATTTACGTAAAATTTTATCGAACTTTCTTTACAATAATTGAATTCTTTTGGAAAATTTTATTAATAAAGCAAATATTGAAAATTATTGAATTCAAGAAAAATTTTTAAAATAATTGAAAGTTAGCCAAGAATTTTTTTATTTGTGAAAGTAATTGAATTTTGGAAAAGAAGTTGATTATTTATAAAGAAAATTGAAATTTTGACAAGATTTCCTTTAAATTATTAAATATATAATTGAATTTCTATGAAGTATTTTATTACTTTTGAAAATAATTGAATTCCTGCAATCATTTTTTACTTCTTAAAAAATCAATTTTGTTAGTGTTTTTACCTGAAATTCTTTTATAAATCCATTATTTTTAATAATTCATTAAATATACATTAAAAAATTTAACTAATTTCAGAAGAATTTCAATCATTAACATTTTTCAAAATTAACCTTTTTCTATAAAATTTCTAATTACCATATTATTATGTTATAATTATTTTTTATTTTATAATTAATTCAAAATTGTAATGACAAATAGAAATCATCAGAATTTTTTTCACTTCTTTTCATTAAAAGACTAAAATTTTCTTAAATATTATGTTTTGTCAAATTGAAATTATGCAGATTTTTGTTCTTTACTTCTAAACAAAATTAGAAAATTGTTAAGCAACTGTGATTAAGAAATAGAAAATTTATTTATTTTGCATTATTTTTCTTCATGAATCACAATTTTTTTAACAAAATTATTATTTTGTTTTAGAAAAAGAAGAAAAATATTTGCAAAATTCCTATTTTTAATCTTATTTTTGGAACAGGATTTTCCACACGAATTAAGACATTCAAAAATTTCAAATTCAAACCTTTTTTAAATTAAACAACTTATAAAAATATTGTTATAAAACATGAAGATATCGATTGCTCCGAGTAGAAGACTCGGAGTGATCGATTTCTTCATGTTTTCTAATAATTAAAGATGACCTATAAATTCTAGATTATTTAATTTTTTATTATTTAATTTTTTCCAGTACTTTTAATAAAAATCCCCGACTTTTTCCTGATTTCCCTGAATTTCCTGACTTCAATGACCTGTGGCAACTCTGAATACAAAAATAATGAAAAGAAACAACTGAAGAAACTGATAAGGAATTCGGAATAAAGAATAGTTTTGTTGTCATAAATTTAAATAACGAAATTCGCAAATTTAACATTAACATCCTGCACTGCTCGTCCGAATTTCAAATTCCATAGATATTATATCGGTCGAGAATTATATTTTACGATGTTTTCGTCAAAAATTTATTTTATCATAAGTCTCAAAGCAGATGTTTTTGAATTTACAATCGTTTATATAGGGTTTCTGTATATATAAGCAACACCTGAAGTATTTCAAGCGGTTTTATGCTCTGCTAATTTTATTGCTTTGCGAGGATTATATTGTCAGCGGACAATTTACCTACATAGGTCGAAAAAATGGAATTTAGAAACATCTTTATTTAGCTCAGACAACAAAACTTTAAATATATACTCTAGAAAAATGAGGATATTCCCAATTCCGAAATTTTCTCCACCTGTCGCTTTTTCGGATAATATTTATCAAATTGAGTTAAATATTTTTATCCTGAATTCGTGAAAACTCTCTAAATAATATGAATTGATGAAAACTCCCTAAAATTTTGCTGATTTTCCTGACAACCCTGGATAGTCAAATATTTGTATATCAAAAATACATTTTTAAAGACATTACAAAATGTCTAAAAACGAAAAATCCAAAAATAGAAAATAGAAGAAATTAAAAAATATTATTTGGTAAATTAAATTGGTAAAATAATACTTGTAATATAATGTTGAGAGTGAAATGGACAAGAAAAAGTATAAGGGAAATGTTGACGTCATTTTTCAAATTGCAGGTGACGCTTTTAAGAGGCTATATAACTATAGCCCAAACATTGGCTAACTGGATATTTACGTATTCGTATATATGTGTATATATATATAGGTAGGCGTATGGTAAAGTGATGTGGCGAGGTCGAACAAGGCGAGCAACCTCATACATTTGTAAGCTTTCTGGTCAGCGTGATTACTACTCGTATATGAACGTATTCATCGAGCAAGAGTGTGTGTATTTTTATTAAACGGTGTCTGAGCTAGTTGTGGGAATTTCTATTCAGTCTTAATTTCAATGCACCAAAATTAATATATAGAGTTACCTTTGATTGAATTATGTATCAAAAACTTATAAAAGCAGCGATAAAAAATGCCCATTAGACATATTTTACCAAATTACATACACTTTCATTATTACTACAGTGAAAACAATTTATTTGATTCAGATAAGCGATTATTTGTTCTATTATCAAATAAATATTTATTTATAGATAAAACAAGTTTTATTAAAGTCAGTTATAAATGCAATTTGCTGCAAATAGAGGGCTCGAATCGACTTTAAGACCCAAAAAAAGTCGTTTTAGTCGCATAAATTCACACGTTGGTGAAGTTTACAACGTTTATAATCAACGATTTAAAAGAAAAAGTATTTTTCTACTTATATTTTTAAATAAAAAATGGTTTGCATAATTATTTGTTTATTAATTTGGAAAAGAAAAATTTGTAAGTAAAACATTTTATTTTTGTTAGAAAAAAATTTTTTTTTGTTCAATCGTTGATCATAAACGTTGTGAACTTCACAACAAAAGTCGTATAAAATTTCCGAAAAAGTCGCATGAATTTTTAGAAAAAACGATAAAAAAGAGGCATGAAATTATAAAAAATGTAAAAAAAATGGCAAAATGTTATTGAGGTTTTATTAGAATTGAGTGTAGAATGAGACAAAATATTACTATGAAAATTATTTTATTTGTATAAAATATCAAGAAAATTATCAATCCTCCAAGTCAAATATTAAAAAATTTAAAAAAATTTTAATGTTTCGACAAATATTTTATTTGTAGTTTCTTTTTATTTGCAATGAGACACAAAAATAATTTTTAATCGTAATAATTATTTTTTAAAGCAAAAAAAATACTTAAATGAATCGAATAATCAGTTTGATAAATGATAAAAATTTTACAGGAATTCAGTTATTTACAAAATTTTTTAAAATTTCTTTGCAATAAATCAATTATTATTTTCTAATATATATTTAATTGAAAAATTTCCAGATAATCGAAATTTCGTGAAATTGAATTATTGTAAACAAATGGATTTGAAAATTCTCAAAGAAGTTTTTCATTTTTAAATTTACACTTGAAGAGTTTTCATTAAAATTTCTGAGAATTCAATTATTTTAAAAATTTTGAATTAAATAACATTCTTCAAAAGTTGATTTTTATAAATTGTTATAAAATACTTGAAAAAAACGACTATAGGTATATTTTAAAAATTTAATTACTATCTTAAAAAAATTATTATTTAACAATAATTTTTTTAAACTTTGTCTATAGTTATTTTTCACAATATAAAAATCGAAATAAGTTGCATTTTTAGTAAAAATGTGGTATTTTGTTCCAATATTTGGAAAAAAATAGTCGTAATAAATATAGAGAAGAGTGGAGTGAAAAAACCACTATTTTATTTCTTAATAAATTTATATTCAAATAAATATTTATTAGATAATAGACACTCTATCGGTTATTTCTATGAAATAAATTTTTTTGCCGCGTCATCACTAAAGAAACAAAATAAGAATTATTTTCATTATCCTAACCTAGATCCTCCGCAATGAATTAAATTACCTCGAATGCTAAATAAGATCCTAATTTATTTTTTCTGTTACACAATCGCAAATGTTATTTTTTCATATATATATAATTGAAAAATCGTGTAGAGAAAGAAAATTACTGGAAAAATATTGCCAGCAATTTAGTTCAATTTTAAATAATATAAAAATCGATATACGTTTTAAAGAAATTTAATCATTCTAAGAATAAAAATAAAATGATAATAATAGAATTATTCCATCTTAAATGAAGAGATGATAAATTTAAAACATTTAAACTGAATCGAAAAAACCACTTTTCTTTATAATATATATTTACAGAAATTTAAAATTCTTTTTAAATATGAATAATTTGACAGTTTCAATATAATACAAACAATTCTGGAATAGTAAATGTATTGTAATCGATTATTGAGAAAATAAAAATAAATTTTATTTATCCCAGAATACGAAAGGAGAAAATTTATTAGATATTACTTAATTTATACGAGGGAGGAAGAAAATTAATTAAAATGTGCGGATAAAAAGTTTGCAGTGTTAATTTTAAATTTTCTTTAAATAAATATTTAAAAAGAACGGAAGCATGATTATTATTTAATTATAATAATTAAAATTAACATCTTTAAATATAAGAAGTTTTAAACAATTGGAAAAGTAGGTAAAAAATTTGTTACCTATACTACTATTCCAATTAAAATTAATTCGGACGTAAAAGTTTATTCAAAGTTTTAAACAAATTTTTAAAAGTATAATTAAAAAAAATTTTTTTTAATATGCAAAATACGAAAATTATAATTGTGACTTTTTTCAATAAAAATATAGGTTATTTGGAAATTTCATCCTACGAATTAAAATATTGAATATTGACAAAATATTTGAAAATATCGAAGAATTGATTAATTGAACTTTATCTTTATCATAATTTTGATCAATATATATAGAAGACTTTATGTACATCGCCAGAGATAAGATTTCCTCTTAATTTAATTGTATTATATAGAAACAAAAGCAAATTACTCACACGTTACCTATAAAAAATTTTCTAAAGTATATAAAAAAAATTGAATATTATTCATACAGAAAGATAATGAATGACGAATTATTAACATTTTATCGATATTGTAAGAAAAAAAATACAATGACGCTTTCTTTTATCCGCAACAAAACAAAAAAAGGAGAAAAAAATAAATTCTCTCTTATATCATTAAAGTTCTATAATAGCCATGTATACCTACATATACAATGTGTAAACGTAAATTTACGCTAGTACAAGTCTCGTAATCTTTTCATAGTCATTTCCAAGAAAATTCTATAATATGTTTTCGACTACTAGGTACTTGTGTTGTCCGCGATGTCATCCGGTTGCCTTATCTGTTATCTTATCTGCAACTCGAACCTTCTAAGGCAGACTTCTCATTGCAAACAATGCCTCTAGAATTATAATTTTCTCTCCTTAACCGCCAAGGAGTAATTTTCTAAATTTCTTTCCTTATACTATATAGTTTACTTTTCAAAAATCGATTTATTTCAAAATCGTGACTTTATTTCCTTGAAGCAAAATATTACTTCTCAAAGGAATAAAGAAACCAAAAAAAAAAACAAAGAAAGAAGAAACTTTCTTGAAATCAGATAGAGATTTTGTATCAGGATCAGGATAGAAATTTATTATTATTCATAGGGTTGTCACGCTTTTGCTCTTTTCAGAGCAAAACCTGGAAAAGTCAGGGAGACTTTTCCAGGTTTTCCAGATTAAAAAACGAAATTTTTCCAAGTTTTTAAAATACATTTATATTCTACCAAATTAAATAATTCCCTGATTTTTAGACAAAACTTTGACTTTTTCCCTGACTCCAAAGAACTTTATTTTTAAATAAATATTTGATCATTAATATTTTTTCATAGAAATTAAGATTTTCAAAAAATTTTAAATTCAATAATAATAATAATTAAATCTTGTTACTTTCTTACTGTAATTTCTTCGAAAATTATTTTCATTATTTTGATTAAACATTTCTAGAATTTTCAACTAAAATTCTTCTTTCAGTCAATTTTTTAAAATAATTTTTGAAAAAGTTCTTTGAGAATTTTCAAATCCATTTTTTACAATTTAATTTTACGAAATTTCGATTATTCTGACATTCTTTAATTAAATATATTAGAAATTAAAAACTTCAAATAATTAAAAAAAAATTCCACTAAACTTTTTGAAAAAAAATTAATTCTGTAAAATTTTTAATTAAAAGTATGAAAGGTTCAAATTTTCAAAGATGTTAATTTGAAATTCATTTTTAAATCAATATTTATTAGAGAATTCTATATGAGAATTCAATTATTTAAATACAAAAATAAATATTTTATTAAATAATTAAATGTTTCTTAAAATTGAATTTTCACACAAAGAATTTAGTCAACAAATTTTATTAAGAATTTTATTAAAATTTTTAAAAATAATTGAATTTCGGAGAAAAATTTTATTTTTTATAAAGATAATTGAAATTTTGACAAGAATTTTTTAACATAATTGAATTTCTGCAAAAAATTATATTACTTTTGAAAATAATTGAATTCTTGAGACGAATTTTATTAAAATTTCTTTTTAAATAATTGAATTCTTTTGTAAAATTTTATTGAAATAGTAGACATTAAAAATAATTGAATTTTGACAAAACTCATTAAAATTATTTTAAAGGTTTTTAAAATAATTATTGAATTTCTTTGATAGATTAAATACAATTTTTAAGAAGAATTTTATTTTTCGAGAAATTTAATGAAAATTGTATTAAAAATAATTAAAATTCTGCGATGAGTTTAATTTTTTATAAAAATAATTGAATCTCTGTAAAAAATGTTATTATTTATGAAAATAATGAAATGTTTGCGTAGAATTTTATTAAAATATTTTGTAATTAATTGAATTCTTTTGGGAATTTTTATTAAAGTAGTAGATATTAAAAAACATTGATTTTTTGAATTTTTGAGAAAAGTTTTTGAAAATAATTAAAATTTTTGAAAATAATTTTATTTCTGAGAAGAATTTTATTACTTTTGAAAATAATTGAATTTCTGCAATAATTTGTAATTGCTTGAAATTTCAATTTGTTTTAGTATTTTTAAATAACTATAACCCTTCCTGAATTCAATTATTTTCTATAATTTTCAACTAAACTTCATCTCTAAATCAATTATTTTAAATAATTTTCCGAAACTTCTTCGAGAATTAAATTATTTAAATACGAAAATTCAGTTTTTTATAATAATTGAACTGTCCATATTTTTTTCTTCAGTTTATTAAGATATAATATTTTCAAAAAAAAAAATAAATAATCAAATTTTTGAAGATGTTTAATTGTAAATATATGAGTCCAAAAAAAGTAAATTCTCATTTGCTTTATTCGAAGATGATTGAATCTTAAAAAATTACGATAAAAAAATTCTAAGAATTAAGTAGTTTTTAAAAATACACTTATCTTAATGTAATTTTTCGAAAACAATTGAATTTCTTAAAAAAGTTTTTGTATTCTTTAAAAAAAACTAATTAATTTTTTGATGAATTTTAATAAAATATTATGAATATGATTTTTTTCTCCAAAATGTTTGGAAATATGTAATTGAAAGTACCGAAAAATTCTAAATTTTAAAAAATTAGAAGCTAATTGTTTAAATTTTGTAATTCACGTTTAAAAATTTTTGTTTTTCATTAAAAGTTTTGATAATTCAATTATTTTGAAAATTTTTAATTAAAATTCTTTAAAAGTTGATTTTCTAAAAATCTGACAAAATACTTGAAAGAAATTAATTATTTTTAATTAAATTTTACAAAATTTCAATTATTCAAAATCTTTTTAATTGTATATATTTCAAAAATTTAAATAGAAAAATGATTCAAAAATAATTTCTGAAAGATTTGTTTATCTATTTTTCGCACTATAAAATTCGAAATGAATTACATAATTAATACCATCAGATATGATATTTTCTTGTAATATTTGGAAAAAAAATCTCAAATTTTCTAAATTTTCCTGAAAAAAAATATTTTCCCTGACATTTTCCTGACTGTAACAATTTTAGGAAAAAATTCCAACAACAAATAATGAAAAAAAGTAAATAATTCATTCAGTGAAAAAGAGATTTGCGAAGAATATTTACCATGAACAAAATAAGAAAATAGTAAACCGTTATCTTGCGTTTATGAGACTGTACAGCCTTGAAGAGACAAAGTGAAAAAAGAAAAACAGTCTTTTCACTAAATTTCCTAGTATACATTCCATAAAAAGGAAGCTATTGTCACCTAAGTTTGCTCAGTCTGGTTTCAAAATTGGGAATCTCCTGTTTATATACCTGCGCTCACATTTTCAAAAGAAAACATCTGTTTTATAAATTCGTCGATATTTGAAAATAAAAAAAATTTTGTAATTTTCACAATAATAATAATAATAATAATAAATTGAATACCGAGTTTCGCGCGATATTCATTTGACGCTTTTAAATAATAAGAATAAAAATAACAAAATATATATAATTTTCTTATAATGGGCGAATAAAAATGAAGAAATTAAAAAAAAAATGAATAATTAGTTTAGAAATAACTTGATCCTTAGAGTATATAACAGTGGTGACACTGTCAATGAAAAAGTTGAAATGAAAATATCAAGATTTGCGCAAAAGATTTCGATTTCCATGAATAAACAAGACTTGAGTCATTATATTTCCATATATCTATGATAAAACTCGCAATGTTGATAATTATATACACACATCATTGGGACACATTTTGTTCATATAACGAAAACACACACTCACAAAAGAGACAAGTTATATAATGATATCATTTTGAAGTAAGTACTTGTGAACTTCCAGGAAAAGTGCAAAATGTACGTAGAATGGTAAAATGAAAACCTCTATGTCGCATATCTAATCAAACTGGATAATGATTAAGCACAATTTAAATACCAGTTCATAATATTATCTTATCTTATATGCTCTTCAATCAGTGAATGACAAAAGAAAAAAGAATAAATCCGAAAAAAAACAATTCTTCAATTTTAAACTCTTCTTATTATTTCCCTTGGAAAAAATTCTTTCATTGAGAGACGCAAATTTTTTTGAAACACCAATTTAATTAATCTCAGTAATTAAAATCATCATTAGGCTTGTGTCACAAAAAATTAAATTTGTTTTTCCCTGATTTCTCCCTAATTTCCAGACAAAAAATCAATTACCAATTTATTAATAATTCTTAATAATTTTTCGAAAATTCTTCAAGAATTCAATTATTTAAATACAAAAATTCAATTTTTTTTTTAATAATTGAAACCGTCTATTTTTCTTTTTAAAGATTATTAAGGTAGAATATTTTCAAAAATTTTAATAAAGAAATTCTTAAAATTAATTTTTTAAAAACTATTTCTATATAATTATTGAGAGACAATATTTTTACCATTAAAAAAAAATTAATTAATTTATTAAATTAATTAATTAAATTAATTAGAATATGTTCAAAAAATTAAAATTTGGTAAAATCTTTTAAGAAATAATCGAAATTTTAATTTTAATTTGAAACCTTTACAAAATTTAATTTTTCCTTAATTGCAATTATTAGTAAATTCTCCAAAATTCAATTATTATCTAAAACTTTAAGTGAAATTAATTTTTAAATCAATTTTTACAAAGAAAATTATACAAGAATTCAATTATTTAAATACAAACTTAGATAATTTATTGAATAATAATTGAATGTTTCTTAAAATTTAATTTTTATACATCATTTTATAAACAAATTTTTAAATAATTGAATTCTTTCGGCGAATTTTAATAAAAGTTTTAAGAATAATTACATTTTTTGAGAAATTCGATTAAAATTGTGTATTAAAAATAATTAAAAATTTTGCTATGAGTTTTATTAAAATTTATTAAAATAATTGAATTATTGCGAAGAATTTTATAAAAAAATTTCCAACAATTGACTTTTATCAAAAAAAATTATGCAAATTTAGAATTTTAGAAAATATTTGAATACTAGTGTAGAATTTTATCAAAATTGTTTTTAAATAATTGAATTATTTTGGAAAATTTTATTAAAATAATGAATATAAAAATTATTAAAAAGGGAACAATTTTTGAAAATATAGTTGAAATTTTGACATAAATTTTATTAAAATTTTTAAAAATAATTGAATTTTATTATTTCTAAAAATAATTTATACTTGTGATAAATATTGTTATCTGTGGAAATAATTGACTTCCTCCGAATAATATTTTAATATTTATGAAAATAATTAAATCTCTTGAAGGAATTTTAAATTTATGAAAATTGATGAATATTGTTATTTATGAAAATAATCGAATTTTGCAATGAATTTTATTAAAATTCCTAAAAATATTTGAATTTCGGTGATGAATTTTGCTATTATAATTATAAAGATAATTGAAATGTTGATGAGAATTTATTTAAAAATTTTTTGAAAATAATTGAATTTCTGCAAAAAATTTTATTAATTTTGATAATAATTGAATTCTTGTGATGAACATTGTTATTTATAAAAATAATTAAATTTTATTAAAATTCCTGAAAATAATTGAATTTCAGTGATCAATTTTGCTATTTGTAAAGATAATTGAAATGTTAATGAGAATTTTTTTTTAATTTTTGAAAATAATTGAATTTCTGCGAAGAATTTTATTAATTTTGAAAATAATTGAATTCTTGTGATGAATATTGTTATTTATGTAAATAATCA
The DNA here is from genome assembly GCF_015476425.1 of Leptopilina heterotoma. Lineage (NCBI taxonomy): Eukaryota > Metazoa > Arthropoda > Insecta > Hymenoptera > Figitidae > Leptopilina > Leptopilina heterotoma. Next base: position 1,007,456 of record NW_025111110.1, read on the forward strand.
AATTTTGCAATGAATTTTATTAAAATTCCTGAAAATAATTGAATTTTATTGGTAGAATTTTGCTATTCATTTATAAAGATAATTGAAATGTTGAAACATAAATTTTTTTAGATTTTTTGAAAATAATTGAATTTCTGCGAAGAATTTTATTAATTTTGAAAATAATTGAATTCTTGTGATGAATTATTGTTATTATGAATATTATAATATTATTATATTATATTTTGTTATTTATGAATATTATTGAATTTTGCAATGAATTTTATTAAAATTCCCGAATATAATTGAATTTTCGTGATGAATTTTGCTATTTATAAAGATAATTGAAATGTTGAGAATTTTTTTTTTTTAATTTTTGATAATAATTGATTTTCTGGAAAGAATTTTGATATTTATTAAGATTCCAGTACTTTGAATAAAAATTCCTGACTTTTTCCTGATTTCCTTGATTTGTGCCAACCCTGTTCATAAAAAGGAGATGAAGAAAAATTGAAAATTATAGTTTTTGCAAGGAAAAAAGGATGAAAGCGGGGAGAAAATAAACTAATAAGTGGTGTTTATTTTTTTTTACGATTTACTTGAATGTTGATGAAAATAGTGGTGTGCGATACTAGCAATAACTTTGCGGAATAAGATGGGCTTGGTAGCACCAGGATCTTGGTTTTACTGCAAATAACCCCGACGGTTATGGAACCTTTTAGTAGGAACTTGGAAGCGGGAAAGTAGCAAAAGCTTTGGGGGATGAGATATTTCAATGCAGACTGCAGTTTCTGCAGTTCGCTGGTTTAATTATCGCGGTAATGTCGGCACAAAGTTTATATTACCATCCGCTGGTTAGGTTAGAAGATGCTAACAAAACTCCCTTCCCGATCTTTCATTATAAGTAGAAGAAGAAGAAGAAGAAGAAGAAGAACTAAAAGGAAAAGCCCGTCGTTAACACTATTTAAAAGACTCAAAACTTTTCAAATGAAAAGTTCGATCCTTCAGCATCGTAAAGAAACAGGATAAACTAAACATTTATTGGTACTTCAAAATGACTATCAAGTTAAAATTAGATTTTTATTCTAATTATTAATTCAGACTTTCAAAGTATGGGATAATTAAAAAATAAACTTCATTAAAACAATTACAGGGTTACTATACAAAAATTTAATTTTCTTTTCTCCTAACTTTTCCCTGATTTCCAGACAAAATTTAAATTTTTTTCCTGACCCTAAAAAATATTCTGATTTATTCTAAAAAATTTTAGATACTCAAAGAATGTTCATAGGAATTCGGATTTTCAAAATTTTCGAATCCAAACCTTTTGAAATTCAACAACTTATAAGAATATTTTTTTATGAAACATGAAGATATCGATCATTCCGAGTCTTCGACTCGGAATGATCGATTTCTTCATGTTTTATAATAATTAAAGACCATTTCAAATCAATGATTATTTTCTACAATTTTAAACTAAAATTCTTCTGTAAATCAATTATTTTTAATAATTTTTTATAAAGTTCTTTTGAAAATTTTCAAATTTAGTGTTGTTACAAAAATTTTATTTTAAATTTCCCTGATTCTTCACTGATTTCTAAATTTAATTAATCAAAACTTGTATGATTTTGTTAAATAAATATTTAAATACTTCTTATTTCTTTTTTCACAGGAAATAAAATTTAAAAATTTTCAACTTCTGAAATTTAATAATTTCTAAAAATTTTAAAGTATAAACTTTCCAAAAATTCAATTATTTTTTACAATTTTTAACTAAACTTCATCTCTAAATCAAATATCAATACCTATTAAAAAATATAAGAAAATAATAAAAAATGTTTGAAAAATTTTTATTATAAATGATTTCTCAAAAATTCTAAAATAGTAAATTTTTAAAAATTTAAATTTACTTTGTTCGAAGGTAATTGAATTTTTAAAAATTATGATAAAACAATTCGATGAATTAGTTTTTTATAGATATTGTAATGTAATTTTTCAAAAATAATTGAAGAATTTTTGTATAATTTAAAAAAAACTAATTTTTTAAAGAATTGTAATTAAAATTTTTTAATAATTATGATTATTTTCTTCAAAATGTTAAAAATAATTCTAAAAAATTTAAATGTTATTATTTTGTGTTTGAATTTATTTTATGTTTGTATTTTGATTCATTCTAAAAAATTTTAGTTACTCAAAGAATGTTCTATTACATTTATTACCTACACTTTAAAAAAAAAAATTAATTCTACAGAATAGTTAGTTAAAAATGTAAAAAATTCAGATTTTCAAAATTAAAACATTTTCAAAATTCAATTATTTCTAAAAATCCACGCTATAATGATTTTAAAATTCAATTATTATCTAAAATTTTAACTGAAAATTCGGTTTTAAATCAATTTTTGTAAGAAAATTCTAATAATTATTTAAATATGTAAATAAATAATTTATTGAATAATTGATTAATTCTTAAAATTGAATTCTCGTAAATAATTTTATCAAAACATTTTTTAATAAATTTAAATATTATAATCATATTGTTACTGTAACTTCTTCAAAATTCTTTTCAACTTTTTAATTCAATTATTATTATTTACTACAATTTTTAACTAAAATTCTTCTTTAAATCAATTATTTTTTATGATTTTTTAAAAAGTTTTTTGAGAAAATTTCCAAGCCCATTTGTTTACAATTCAATTTTACGAAATTTTGATTTCTAGGAAATTCTTCAATTAAATGTAAAAATTTAAATTATTTAAAAAAAAGGGAATATAATTTTTTTAAAAAACCACTTTATCATAAATTATAATTAAAATTATTTAAAATTTATATTTTCTAAAATTTCAAATTGAAACTTTTTTGAAATTCAATTATTTATAAATATTGTAAACGCAACATTGATAAAATTCAATTATTTATTGAATTTGTGAATAAAATTCTTCTCTGAATTAATTATTTTTAATAATTTTTGAAAAAGTTCTTTGAGAGTTCAATTATTATTCAAACAATAAGAAGAAAGTTCATCTAAAATTATTCTAAAAACCATTTGTTTAGAAGATATTAGAATTTAGTAATTATTTTTGATACAATTTTAACTAAATTCCTTGATAGAATTTAATTTCGAAAATTATAGAGAAATTCTTCGTAATAATTCAATTATTTCCAAAAATTTTAATAAAATTTTTTAAAAGAATTCAATTTTAAGAAATATTTAATTATTGTATCGGAAATTTTACTTGAAATTCATTTTTAAATAAATTTTTATCAGAAAATTCTACGAGAATTCAATTACTTAAATTCAAAAATAAGTAATTTTTTGAATAATTGAATGTTTCTTAAAATATAATTTTTATAAAGAATTTTATCAATAAATCTTTAAATAATGGAATTCTTTTGACTAATTTTAATAAAATTTTTAAGAATAATATTATATTTTTCGAGGAATTCGATTAAAACTGTATTAAAAATAATTGAAATTATTTTGCTATGAGTTTTATTATTTATTGAAAATAATTGAATTTCTAAAAATAGTTATAGAATCAAATAATTCAAATAGAATGGATATTAGAAGAAATTTTATAAACAAGAATAAATGTATACCAAGATAAATTCAAATATCTGTCATATTTCTAAAATGCATTCATTCTTAAAAATAAGCATTGCGAATTTCTAGAAGATGACATATAATTAAAATATTTTTGCTATTTTTATATGCAAAGCAATATTTTATTTCTGTAATATTTATATCGCGCCATATAAATATTAATAAATGGACTTCTATTTTTTTATGCATTATGTAAAAATTGTATAAAATTAAGATATGAATAGACGAGTCAATATAATTATTTCCGATATCAAAAGTCCATGCAACGACTTTTGTTCGAGAACTTGGTGAATTTTGATAACATTGTACATTAAAACAGTATTGTCACAATTATCAATCGTTGTCATAAGAGAAACATAAATTTTGTCATGAAATTCACATAAATCATTATATTTAACAATTAACGTAACAAACATACCTTTATAATTTAATTATAAACCAGAAGGATCCACAATCAATGCCGACATAACCTCAAAAATACCTTTCGTTGTTTATCCAGTTTGCATGTAATTTGTAATTATTCACTCCATTTTTAATATTCACGTGTCACTTTTATTAAAATCTCCATTATTGTATCTGATTATGTTTTAACTTTCAACTAATTCGTATAATATCCAACAATCCCCACAATCAAAACAATCCGACAATTTTCCGGAAAATGGCGGAAATGTTAAGCACTTTGACCCTAACCTTCTGTTTCCTTCCCCCTCCCACCCCCTTTTCACCCATCAAATCTCTTTTTTTTATTTAACACAAATTTACCGAATGTTTATCAAATTTGTTATAGATTTCTTTAAAGATTAATGAAACAAATTTTAAAAAACGATACTCTGGTTAATAACGACTGTGTAGTAATTAAAAAATACGTTTATTAGAACAAAGAAAACGCGGGATTCCGAAATCGCAAAAAACTGAAATTACTCCCGAAAAACGTGGATTTTGATCAATTTGTAAATACTATTCAATGAATTACAGAAGATTTTATCAACTATTATTCGTAATTAATCTTAATAGCAAATTTTACTTATTTTACAACCGAAATTTCAATTTATTAATTATTAAACAACAAACAACTATAATTAACAACAGCCGTTGGCTGTACTGATACTGAAACGGAACCGGAACTTCATCTAGATTGCAAAAATAGAAACGGAAGTGGAGTGATCACTTTTTGAATTGGAATTTAAAAAGGTAATTGTAAACGAAAAACTAATAAATAAACTAAAATAGGAAAGAAATGTTAGAATTACAAGTTAATTAACTTTAATTAATCTATTTAGTTAAATCTTTTTGAATAAATAAAACATTTAATTAAAAAAGCAAATTTTTTCTAAACTTTTGGAGGGAAATTTAAATAATTTATTTAATTAAAAATTTATTTCACATAAAAAAAAAGTTTGAACTTAAATAAATATTTGAATTTAAATAGTTTTCAAAGAGATTTCTATTTAATCGACAAAATTAAAGTAGTTTCTTAGTTTCTTGATAGAGCACAGCACTTTACGGCTGAGAAAATTAAATGAAAAAGGGCTTGTCGCCATCTTTTAATTTCAACTACATTCAGCTTTGTCATCTTTGGAAGCTGTTTGTAAAACATTTATAAGTGATTATTTTTCGTTTTTTAAACGTGTATACAAAATGTCGAGTGGAGCACTTTTTGGTAATAATGTTAATCGAGGCGCAAGTAAAAATCTTGTTGAATTTAAAGCCGGAAAAATGACAATGAAGGGAAGCAAGGTTTATCCAGACAATAGGAAAGGACAACTTTATGTATATCAGTCGGACGATTGTTTAATGCATTTTTGTTGGAAAGACAGAACTTCTGGAGTTGTTGAAGACGTAAGAGAATTTTTATTTAATTTTTCACTTGTCTTTGAAATCAATAAATTCACGAAAATATGTTCTTTTTGTGTTGAATTATATTTTCTAACCTAGAAAAAAACAGGAATCAGTTATTACGAATTTAATGGTACAATTTATGTCTTTTGTAATCAATTTTTGTTTTTAAAAATAATAGTTAAATTTATGATGCGTGTGGATAGTTGAACGTTGTTGGATAATTTGTTTAAAGTTAGTTTTATTGTTCTTTAGGTTTTTTAGACATTTAGGTTATGTTGCATGAGTAAGCGCAAATTTGTAATTTTTATTCATTATAATGGGATGTTAATAATTTTTTTCTTTTCTAGGATTTGATCATATTTCCCGATGACTGTGAATTTAAACATGTTCCTCAGTGCACTACTGGCAGAGTGTATCTTTTAAAATTTAAATCGTCCAGTAGAAGATTCTTCTTTTGGCTCCAGGTAAATAGTTTTATTGTTAAAAATACAAAATACTGTTCAATAATTGAAGAAAAATTTTGTTTAATAGTTAAAAAGAAATTCAGTGTTTAATAATTTAATTTTCTGATAAAATGATTTTTTTCTGCAATTATTAAAATAACTAGCAACTGGGCTAAATTCTTACTTACTTTTTTAAATAAAATTAGCAATTTTAAAAATAATAGAATCTAAAAATTTTCTAATTTAAATTTTTCATGAAAACACTAAAAAAAATTCAATTTTGGAATTTAATTAATCTTATTAAATTTTGGATCTTTAATTATTAGAAAACATGAAGAAGTCGATCACTCCGAGTCTTCGACTCGGAGCAATCGATATCTTCATGTTTTATAACAATACTTTTATAAATTGTTAAAAAATTTAAAAAAGGTTTGAATTTGAAATTTTAGAAAAGTAAAGAACAAAAATCTACATAATTTCAATTTGACAAAACATAATATTTAACAAAATTTTAGTCTTTTAATGAAAAGAAGTGAAAAGAATTCTGATGATTTCTATTTGTCATTACAATTTTGAATTAATTATGAAATAAAAATAATTATAACATAATAATATAATATACAATCTATCTAAAGTTAACAAAAAATAAAAGTATAAACAAAAGACAACTTTAGAGTGTGAGGAACAGAAAAAATGAAAGAATGAATACGAACATTATTATAATTAATTAATTAATTTTGACGAATTTATTCAAGGATCTAAAAACCGATAAGGACGATGAACACTGCAGGAAGATCAACGAAGTTCTCAATAATCCACCAACACCAGGTTCTCAAAGAAGTGGTGGTGCAAATCCAGAGGGTGATTTACAAAATCTCTTGAATAATATGTCGCAACAGCAATTGATTCAATTATTCGGTGGCGTGGGACAAATTGGAGGATTAGGAAATTTATTGGGAACAATGAATCGACCACATGGAACTGCTAGAACAACTACCACGACTTCCTCGACGCCAGTTGCAACAACTATCGTCACCAGGCCACCTGCTGCTCAAACCCCAGCACCTACTGCCACAGCATCTGCTGGAGCTGCCACCACCGAAACATCCAGATCTACTGGTGATCTACTGAAACTTTTTTCTTTTTATTAAATAACTAGTTTATATTGTACCCCTTTTTTTATCTTTTTGTTTTTATTTTATTTTTTTCCTCGTATTTTCTTTTTTCTATTTCCTTCTTTTGTTTTATTTTTTATTTTGTTCCATGTTTTTATTTTGCACTAATTTTTATTAAAATCTATTACTTTTAATACTTATTTTTTTTACGAAGTTTTGAACTTTTAAATAAAACTACTTTTTTCTGTATAAATATTTCAAAAAATTGGATACTATTCAAAAAGGAATAATAATTAAAATTAATATTTACTTATTCAAGATTTAATTTTTTTAATCTACAAAATTATTTTTTATATTTTCATAAAAAAAAGTTCTTGTTTTTTAATAAGAAAATACAAATTAAAGGAAGCAAACGGAAATATTCTTTTGAACGTTCAAAACTTTAGGAACATTTGTATTTTTTTTAATTAATTCAATTTATTTATTTTTATTCTTAAATCATTGATTCTTTTGTAGGAGGTTCTAAAACTTCAAGTAGAACAGCAGCACCAGCATCTGGAACAGAAGATGAATCAAGAACTCCAATAAGAGTCAGTGATTTAGTACAATATCTTTCTGAAATACCAACACCATCCGAAGGTCGGACTGATCAGGTAATTTAATATCCTCGGAATATTAAACTTTTAATCTTTTTTTTTTTTGATGAAAAAAAATTACTGGAAATAACAAACATTTCTACAGTTCTAAATGAATTTAATGAAGGAAAATTTTTATACAATTTTAGTTTTAATTCGATTATCAAAGTTTCCATGAAATTCAATTTCAACTCGTCAATTATTCGATTAATAAATAATCGTTTCTATTTTTCAAAATTGGGAAAATAATTTGATCAATTGGAAAAATAATTTTCATATAATAATATAACCCTTAAGGTTTTATAATAAGAGAATTATCAAACTTTAGGTTTGATAATTCGAGAATTTTGTTGATATTTCATTCAAATTGAAATTTCATTGGGAAATAATTTTTCTGTAATGTTTCATCATCAGAGCTGCTACAAAGATTTGATTTTATTTTTCCCTGATTTTCAGACAGAATTTTGATTTTTCTTTGACCCAAAAGGTTTATTCCTGTTTATATTACTGCAACTCCTCTAAAATAATTTCCAACATTTCAATTTAATTTTTTTCTGGGATTTTTAACTAAAATTCTTTTCCGAATCAATTATTTTTAATAATTTTTGAAAAAGTTCTTTGAGAGTTCAATTACTAAAACAAATAAGAAGAAAATACACCTAAAAAAATGTTGAAAACTCATTTGTTTACAATTTATTAAAATTTAATAATTATTTTTAATATATTTTTAATTAAATTGAAAGAATTTAATTGTTTTCAACAATTTTAATGAAACTCTTCGCAACAATTCAATTATTTTCAAAATTTTTGATAAAGTTCTCTATAAGAATTAAATTTTAAGAAATATTCAATTATTATGTCTAAAATTTTATCTGAAATTCATTTTTAATTCAATTTATAAAAATAAACGGAACATTAAAAAAAATCAATTATTTCTGAAATTTTTAAATTAAATTCTTCTTTAAATAGTATATAAAAAATAATTTTCTTATAATTTTTTTATTCTTATTATTTATTTAATATGTATTATTATTAGCTACCTATTATTATTTTTATTTTATTATTATTTATTATTTAAGTATTAAATCTTGTTAATTTTTGCAATAACTGCTGACCAAAAAAACTCGTTTTTTTATTAATTCTAATAGTTTAATATTTTTCCATTATTTTTGATAAAATTCTCTGACTTTTCCCTGACCAATGTCAACCTTGTTCATTTTATAACAGTAATTTTGAGAAAATATTAAATTGATAAAAAAATTTCCTTCATTTGAACGTTCTGAAGAATATAAAAATATTTTTCATATAATTAAATATCTTATTTTCTAATGAACGAAAAATTTTCTTGTCAAAATGAAAGTCTATGTCTGTTCTTAAAGTTAGTACATACTCTTTAATATTTTCGAGTACAATGCAGAACTAAATTATAAATTGTACTTAGAATTTTGCAAATATTGCATTCGAAAGAGATTTAAAAATTTTCTCTTGGCATTGTTCGTTATTTGCAGATATTAATTTCATACTTCGTAGTTAATTGCTTAAATATTAATTTGCAGTTTAAAATTCTGAGATTCTTATCCAAGAAGTTTACTTTGATAAGATTATTCAGTTTTTTTGTATGCAAAATGTCAGAAACTTGACGTTGAAACCACTTCAGTGAAGCGCAATCACATGCATCATTTTCATAAAATTCGTTAGGTACAAATTTTTATCAAATCAATATTTAATTTTGTTCTAAATAAAGACTATTTTTTTTCTTTTAAAGAGAGTTTTTAGAATTGTCAAATTGATAAAAGAAACCAAAGTAATAATTTTTCAATAATAGAAATAAATTCACGTCACATACTTTATCGGCAAATCAGAACGGGAATAATCAAAGATTAATTTTTCCTTTTTGTTTAAATTACGTTATTCACAAGTTGTATTTTATAGATAAAAATTTTATATGATACGGTAATTTCGTATTACATTACTCGCAATAATAATCTTGTCTCTTATCCAGAAGTATAATTGGTTTATCACTCCTTAGCAAAGTTATCATTTCTGTTTGTTAACTTTGACAGTATTTTACTAGCATTGCGAGAATAGTCTTGTTTTTCTTTCATAGTTTTTTTTACTATTTACTGGTTGTACTCTTTTTTTCTTTCAATAACGAAAAGGGTACGTATTGTCTTTATTACTAATTGACTGACAAATTTTTGATTTGCTGATTTCTAAAATTTTTCTCTATCTTTCTAGATTTTTTGAAATGAGAATACGATGATTGCGCTTTGTATTAGTGGAACTTTGGGAAGTATATCAAGTGTAGAAATACTAGAAATCAATAATTATAGAAATTGAAAGGGGAATTTGTCTTGGTCATTATTATATTTTGAATATATTGTTTTATTGATGTATTCGTACATTTGGTATTCTTTCAATGAAGAGATGGAAAAGTAACCAGAGGGGGGGCAAGTTAAAGTTACCCTCTTCTATTTATAGTTATTGTCACTTGGAAACGGTGAGTGTTAAGGTGAAAAAGAAATAATAATAATAATAATAAAAATAAAAAAGACATTAGCGTTGGTATAGCGAAGTGGCATGTATTTGACACTGCTCAGTACTGTTCTTCGTGTGAACTTCTCCTGGCTCTCGGAGGCATTGACTTTGCTGAGCAGTTGGAGAAGTAACTCCTCCAGGTTACTTTGTTGTTCTCGATCGGCTACAGCACAGCTTATTGTCCGGCAGAGGGGCGTAGCAAGCGAGTTGAGCAGTTCCATCCCAGGGGCGATTTCGTCGACCGAGAACCTTGAATTAGAAATGAAAGAGCACTTGCCACCCGGGGACAACCTCAATACCACGCTATCGTCTCCTCAGTTCTCCCAGGCGCTATCAATGTTCTGGTCTGCTTTGCAGTCCGGTCAGGCTGGCCCAGTCATTCGTCAATTTGGTCTTGGAACGCAGGCGGTCAATGCAGCAACCAATGGAAATCTCGAGCAATTTGTGAGCGCACTTGAGTTCGTGATGAAGGACGACCAGGAGCAGGAGCAACGCAGTGAGCAGGGTAAGGATGACAAAAGCAAGAAGCAACCTCCATCTGGAGCTGGATCAACTGATAAGAAAGATGAGGATGACGAGGGAATGTGTTTCGATTAAAAAAAAAAGACTGGATTTGAATTCGACACTTTTTTCTTTCTGTTTTTTTTTCCTTTTTTTTCTCTCTATCTCTCTCTCTCTCTTTTGTAATGTCTCTCTGTGTGTCGTGCGAAATAATTTTTGCTCTGGATATACTGGTAACTTGAATTATTCTTACTAATGCTTCACTACGACTTGTGTATCTCTTTGCAATATCGGTTTAAAAGAAAATAGTAGAGTGTAAGTTTCACATTATATAATAAAAAGAAAATTGTTTTGTTGAAAGATGATGAAAAGGTGTACTTGTCATTTTTCTTTTCACACAAACAATTCACATCGCTGTTCAATTTTTAGAAAAAGTTCGTTTCTTTTAATTTTTTTCGTTCAATTTTCTTTTACTGATAATATTTAATATTATATTTTAAAAACTATTATATTTATTATAATTATTAATATAAATTCATATATTTTATTTACAATTATCTATATTATTAATAATAGTTTTAAATAATTTCCATTTTTAAAATTAATTTATTGAAAATTATCGAATTGTTGCAAAAAATTTGATAATAATATAATTCCTTCAAAAAAATGTATTATTTAGGAAAATAATTGAATTCTCGAGAAGAATTATGTTAAAATTTTTAATAATTCTAATTAAACTTTTTTTGAAGAATTTATTTGAATTTTTTTTTAAATAAAAGTTTGTTTAAAAATTTTAATTAAAAATCTTAAAAATAATTGAATTTTATGAACAATTTCATTCCAGTTTAAAAATAATCGTGTTTATTAATAATTGAAATTAAACATTTAATTATTAAACTTTATTAAAATTATTGAAATTTCTTTTGAAAAATTTTATAACGAATTAAGAAAAAAATTGAATTCTATCGTGAAATTTTTTTTTTTAAATAATTGATTTTTTGCAAAGAATTTTATTATTTATAAATATAATTGAATTGTTTCGAAGGATTTATTAAAAGTTTAAAACATAATTGGATTTTTTGCAAAGAATTTTACTATTTACAAATATAATTGAATTTTTTCGAAGAATTTATTAAAATTTTAGAAAATAATAATTGATTTTTTTCGAAATATTTGATATCGAATAAAGAAAAAAATTGAATTCTTTTGTGAAATTTTTTTGAAAATAATTAAATTTTTGCAAAGATTTTACTATTTACAAATATAATTGAATTTTTTCGAAGAATTTATTAAAATTTTAAAAAATAATTGATTTTTTTCGAAATATTTGATATCGAATAAAGGAAAAAATTGAATTCTTTCGTGAAATCTTTTTAAAAATAATTTAATTTTTGCAAAGATTTTACTATTTACAAATACATATAATTGAATTTTTTCCAAGAATTTATTAAAATTTTAGAAAATAATTGAATTCTTTCGTGAAATTGTTTTGAATATAATTGAATTTTTGAAAAGAATTTTACTATTTATGAATATAATTGAATTGTATCCAAAGATTTCTAAAATTTTAGAAAAAAATTGATTTTTTTCAAAAAATATTATTAAAAATTAAAAAAAAATAGAATTCTTTCATGAAATGTTATTAAAATCGTATTAAAAATAATTGAATTTTTACAAAGAATTTTCGACTATTTACAAATGTAATTGCATTTTTTCGAAGAATTTATTCAAATTTTAGAAAATAATTCAATTCTTTTGAAATTTTTTATAACGAACTAAGAAATAAATTGAATTATTTCGTGAAATTGTTTTGAATATAATTGAATTTTTACCAAGAATTTTGCTATTCATAAATATAATTAAATTGTTTTGAAAGGTTTATAAAAATTTTAGAAAAAAATTGATTTTTTTCGAAATATTTGATATCGAATAAAGAAAAAAATTGAATACTTTCGTGAAATTTTTTTGAAAATAATTGAATTTTTGCAAAGATTTTATATCGAATAAAGAAATAATTGTAAAATTGTATTCTTTAATGACATTTTTTTGGAAAATAATTGAATTTTTGCAAAGATTTTACTATTTAAAAAAATAATTGAATTGTTTCGAAGGATTTATCAAAATTTTTGAAATTATTAAACAAGAATAATTAATTAGTAAATTAGTTAATAATTGAATTTTTCTTTAAAGTTCAGTCTGAAATTATTCAAAAATTCATATTTGAAAATAAAAAATTTTTACATTTAAACTCAACTTATATTTTCACTATTTACATTTATTTTCTTTATTTAGATATTTACATTTTCAAAATTCGAATTTTTTCAGTACTTTTTCAATTAAGTGGGAAATTTTAATTCAGTGATAAGAAATGCCAATGTTAAAGTGCCATTTTGCAGGTAACGTTGACCTTCTAAATTATTGTCATTAATATCGAAGAGAGTTATAGTTTTTTTGGTTTTTGCAGAAATTCCAGATTCGTGTACAGTGTTCAAATGTTTCTCGTCGTCTCGTCCAACAATATAGCAACAAATGATTAATTTGACAATATTATCGGTGGATAAAATATTCAAGGATGCGATTAAACGATGTTCCTCGATATTCCCATAGTAATATTTGGATTCGTTTTTTGAATATTCCAATGTGCACATTAGATTTGAATTCTCACGTTCCTTAAAATGTCCAAATTCCATGACAATTGGAGTCTGTTCAAGAAAATTTTTCAGGTCCGTAAAATCTTTTATTACCCAAACAAATGTTGTTTCGACTTTTATCCAATTTGTAATCAATAATTTGTCGGGATTTATAATTTTTTTCCGAACATTTGATTGCTGTGCACTCGGTTTGGCAAGCGATTTCATTTCTGAGAAACGGGAAATAGTTTTTTATTTATTTACTTAAAAATTTTTATTTTATTGATTTTATAATTTTTTTATTTATTTGCATATTTTTATTTCGAATTCGATTTCAAATTAATAATATTTGAAAGCTAGTAATTTTTCCAATCTTTATAAATTTTTATTTTTTAATCCGCTTTCTGGTATTAAAAACTGATTCAATAGAATTGGAATGTAATTTTTGAACAAATCAATTCGAAATTAAATGCACATTGAGATAGAAATTAAAATTTTTGAATCAAATGCTTAGTTCAATAATAAAATTTTCTGAGATTCATTATTTTAATTTTTAATTGTAACTCAAAATTCTTGCCTTTTGGACCTTTTGGATTGTTCACGATAGCACGTTTTTTATTCAACTGTTTTAAAATTAGCGACTGTCTTTTTTTTTTAAATCTCGACAATAGAAGAGTAGAAAAATGTGATAAGATTTCCACAGGAAATGGTATATCGCTTTCTTTGAAAAAACTTATCAACCAGTAAAAAAAAGGAGGAAGCAATAAATTTAACAAGGCATTTTTGCAAAAACTTTTATTATTATTATTATTATTATTTGTAACATTATTTTTATTTTTAATTATTATTATTACTATTATTTTTAGTATAAAAATTGATAAAGTTTCAGAGTAGATAAAACAAAAAATCCAAAATACCTTTGAATTACAAAATATATCAAAATTATCAGTAAAAAAATATATATATATAGATGATAAATTCCTTTTGAGGCTTATCTATGAAATAATTTCCTATCAATTGATAAAGATTTTTTTAAATTAATATTTCATTAACTTAACTTTTGCAAAAGGTAAAAATTTTCAAAATATAGTTCAGAAAAAAATGAAAACCAATAGAAGTGACGAAATAATAAATCTCGATTTTAAAGAAACTGTAAAATTTGAATTCCATGAAGTTACGATTATATTAGGAGGTGAAATTTTCTCTGAAAAGAGTAAAAATTAAATGTCATTTGACTGTAAACAACCCTTTTACGCAAACTCAGAAGTTTTGAATTTGAGGTGCCGGTTAGCGGGAAATTCTCTTCGAATCAACTTGTTTTGTTTACGACGCACAAGATTTTCATTGGTCTAGCTAGAATAATCGATATCTTAGAGCATGTGCTCGTGTTTACTGCTGTATCCGACGTTTTCATAACAAAGGATCCTAGCACGTGTTGTTCACCGCTTTCATCAGGGGTGAAACCCCTCAGGGATTTGCAACCCCTAAATTTTTTTTTTCACCATTTCAAGTATAAACTTCCAATTACTTTCGCAGAATTCTACTTCACTGCTGCTCGAAGCAGCAAAAAATTTTATAAAACTTGTAAGTAACAAATTTCATTAAATTAAATTAATTACTAAAAATTTTTTTTTTAATTAATTCAGTCTTAATTTTTTTAGCTTTTTAATTAAAACTTTTTTAATTAAATATTATTAAAATTAGGTATTCTATTATTATTTAATTTTTACTATTTTTATTAAATTACTGAATTTGATAAAAATTAATAATTAATTTATATTTTACTAATTAAAGTTTTTTTTATTAAACACTACATTTAAAATAACAAAATAAATAAATTTCATTTGCTAATTAAATAAATAGAAATTAATAATTCAATAATAAACTAGTAATTAAACTAATAAATAATTATAAGCTAATAATTTTTTCATTAAACATGTTTCTTATTATTTAACGTCTATTAATTATAAATAATTTATAAATATCTAAAATTTATAGTTTTATTCAGTAAATAATTTTTTTCATAAAGTTTTATAAATACATAATCGATTTATTGTATGTAATGTATTTTTAAAATTTCAATCTCTTATCGAAGTTTTTATCTTTATTACGTATTATATTTTTAAAAATCATTTATCACTTATCTAAAATCAACAAATTACCGGTAAAAGTGTGCAAAGTGAAATTTTTTTTTTTAATAAATCTGCAATAAAATTTAGTTTAATTTGATTAAATGAATTATTTGATACAATTAATTAACTAATTATTGTTTAATTTACCTTAACAAATCATTTTTATCTTATTAATATTAATTATTAAAATTAAAAAAATTAAGAAAAATTAATTATTAATATTTAAAAAATTAATATAAATTATTAAAAATTAAATAAGATTTAAATAAAAAATACTTTATTACGTGTTCAATAAAGTAGTTAAAATAGATAAGAGAAATAAATAGAATTAAAACATTTAATTAAATAAATTCAACAAAATAATATTTAATATTAAATAAAAAATATACCTAATATTCATAAATAAATAATTCGGAAATAGAGTAAAATAAATAAATAAAAATACGGAAAATAAGTAATATAAATTGTAGGCAAATTATTATCAAAATTGGCGTGAAGAAATTAAAGAATAAAGATAACAAAGAAAAAGAGAAAAAAAGAAATGTATCGTGGGCGGCAGAATAACGGTAGCGAAAGGACGGGGCCTTTTTTCTAATTACGGCCCTGAAGTCGTGACGCATGCGCGCTGGTCATTGAATCGAACAAGTAGTGGGGGGTTGACCGCTGAAACCTTTGTATTTTGTGAAAAATCGCCGGAACATTTGCATTGTATTATTAACATCCCTTAAGCCGGAGGTTTTTTTTCTTTTTTGGAAAAGTAATAAAAGCATTTTTCCAAATCATGACAACATATGATATTCGCGATTGTTGGTGATAATATTTGATTGTTGTGACAGCGTGTGAGAGAGAGAGCGCGGGGGGACAAAATATTATAGTTTCCAGAGTGCGCGTGTATATGTTTGTGTTAGTTTGGTGGAGGCATACGTGTCAAAGGCGTCTCGAGGGTTCATATATGTACATACATATATAAAATTGTATAAAATGGCAACCTTGACACTTGGTGATCGTCTTTGGCGGTTCGGGTAAAGTTTAATTCGTTTGGAGAATGTATATCCTCGCGTCATCCTATAGTGAAAGCTGTCGCGCGTTAAATATTCGCGAAAATAATCCTTTTAAATAAAAGTTCAATATTGGATTTGCGAATTTGTGTGTCATCGACACGGATCCACGGATGTTTTCTATATAGTACTGTGCACACACTTGTATGTAATTTTGTGCTTTGTTCATGTTAAGTTCACCGGTGCGTTTCAAACCAATTCATGAACGTCATTTACAAATCGCCACACACGAGAGAAAAGTTACTTTTATTTCCTATCAATTGCGTCTTAGAGTAATTTTGCAAACATAAGGTGATCATTGTAGTTTTTAAATTTGCTTTTTAAACTTTTTTCGTTTTTTATTACCTTTTCTTGATAAAAATAGATACTTTATCAGTCACTTAACTTTTCCTCGCCGTTTTTTTTTTTTTTTTTTTTATTGAACAAGTCTTGTTAAATTTTACAATTTGTTATCAGGTATCTCAAGTTTCATTCATTGTTTTTTGTATTCTTTCCCTTATCGTCAATTATTGGAATGGTTATTGGAAAAATAACCTTAAAATTATAAAACCAGTTTGTTGAGAATATTTTTTTTTCGTTTTGCCAAATTTTGATAAGTTGTCAAATTTAAAACAGTGGGTAAAGAAAGAAGAGTTTTTTGTGAAATTAAATTTTTGCAAAGTTTCGACTTTTTGGGGAAATAATTTGACTTTTGATCCTGATTATGAAAATTTTTTTATACTTTCTTTTTTTTTATTATTGGAATGTAATAAAATGCTAAAAATCACGTGACTGCGCGTGTCTGACTCAGAATGGTTGTTACCACTGACTCATTTATGGTACACGCTATTCGAACCAGATAAGATTTCACATTTGGATTTAAAAATAATCTAGATTAAAAATAGTTTGTTTCGAAAACTTTTAAAAGCTTTAAGAGAGCTTGTTTGATGATTTAGAAACAATCGAATTCCTTTCATAAATAATTGATTAATCGAGTTTTATCATTTTCTCTCTCTCTCTCTTGGTGATTTTTCTCTTTATTGTGAAACAATTCTTGTTCAATAGTTTACAACATTGTATTTTTTTTCAAGAATCGAAATTTTCAAGATTTTTTTGTATTGTTTTTTTTTTTTGCTAAAACTCTGGCATCTTTTGTTACTTACCAGCCCAATAAGAGAGCATGAAACGCGCAAGATCTTTGTTCATTCTTCGCTGCGACGAATTGTCCTTTTCCTCTCTCTCCCCTTCTGATTTCTGGACGACAAAAGAAGCCAGACAAGCATATTGCGAGCTCTCGAGTATATTCATGTACAAATATTTTTTTTTCTATTTCAAAAATAAAGAGATAACTTTTTAGAATAAAAAAAGAGTCCTTAATAAAAAGAAGTCCATGCAGTAATTTTTTCATTCATCTAAAAATTTTTTTTTACACTGTTAATGAAATATTTCAATCTTTCAAAAGATTGGATTATTTAATAATAATTATATAAAATTATATTTTATTTAAACTTTAATTATTTCAGATTTACCAATTTTCGGCAAACAGAAAGAAAAGAAAAATGTGCATTCAAGATCAAAGTACAATATTGTTTGTTATAAATCAATGGTGAGATCTGTGGTATCAGATAAGAAAGGAAAAGAAAATATCCAGCACAGCTTTTACATGTGGACGTAATTCATGATATTTTTGGTACATGAAATAATCTTTGAAAGAAGAGAAAAAAATATGTGATTTCTGATTACTTAGAGGTTTAGAGGATTATTTTGTGCAGCAAGAGACCAGAATATAAAGAGGTGAGTTCAACACTTTACACTCTTGAGGTCAAGCTTTCTTTTTTATCAACACAACCTCTACTACCTGTTGAGTGTTGCCATAACTTTGTGAATTCGATAAAAAAAAATTTTATTCTCCAACAAGCTTTGGTTTTAATGGATCTATTAAATTAACAAGCTTCAATTTTACTTGTTTCAATTTGTTTTTGAAAAATAACGTATATAATTTATCACTTTAAGAATGATTTTCGTTTTTTAAACATTTAACTTGATATTGAAAAGTGAGCATTTTCAAAAGAATTTAAATTTTACAAAATTTTATATTCAAAAATTTCTGGACGTTCAAATGAACGAAATATTGTCAGGGTTGATACAAAAATTTAGTTTTGTTTCTTCTCCGATTTTTCATTTATTTTCAGACAAAATTTTGACTTTCCATGACCCTGAAGAATATTCTGATTCCCTAATGATTAGATACTTAAAAAAATATTGTTTAAAATTAATTTACGAATTTCTTTAATTGTAAAATTATTCAAAAACAACATAATAAGAATATTATTTTCATGTTTTATAATAATTAAAGATGACCGAGTGATAAAATCATTAAATATTTTATGTCTGTGAAGTTCACAACGTTTATGATTCAACGATTGTAAGAAAAATTATTTTTTTACACAGAAAACGATATTTGTTCTTGAATATTTTTTATTTTTTGAATTATAGATGAAGAAATAATGTTAAAAAATTTTTTTAGCTAAAAATTTGAACAGAAAAAAAATTTTTTCTAATGAATCTTTCATTATATAAACTTTGTGAACTTCACCTACATTATTTTATATTCTAAGAATATTCTAACTATAAATTCTTAAAAATTATTTTCATCATTTCAATTCAATTATTATTTTCTACAATTTCTGATTGAAATTCTCCTTTAAATCAATTACTCAATTTTTGAAAAAGTTCTTTGAGAATTTTCAAATCCATTTGTTTACAATTTAATTTTATGGAATTTCAATTATTCAGAAATTCTTCAATTAAATATATATTAGAAAATAAAAACTTCAAATAATAAAAAAAAATCAATTAAACTTTTTTTAAAAAAATTAATTCTACAGAATTGTTAATTAAAAAAAAAAATTCAAATTTTTAAAGATTTAAATTTGAAATCTTTTCAAAATTCAATTATTTCTAAAAATTCACGTTATAATGCATTTAATATTCAATTATTTCCTAAAATTTTAACTAAAATTAATTTTTAAATCGATTTTTATTCTAAAATTCTATGAAAATTCAATTAATTAAATACAAAAATAAATAATTCATTGAATAATTTAATGTTTCTTAAAATTAAATTCTCATAAAGAATTTTATCAACAAATTTTTAAATAATTGAATTCTTTTGACGAATTTTAATCAAATTTTTAAGAATATTTACATTTTTCGAAGAATTCGATTAAATTTGTATTAAAAAGAATTGAAATTCTGTGATTAGTTTTATTATTTATGAAAATAATTGAATTCCTAAAAAAAATTTTATTATTTCTAAAAATAATTGAATCCTTGTAAAAAATTGATATTTTATTATTTTTGAAAATATTTAAATATTTGCATAGAATATTATTAAAATCTTTTTTTAAGTAATTGAATTCTTTTGGAAAATTCTATTAAAATAGTAGAAATTGAAAATCATTGAATTGAGGAAAATTTTTGAAAATAATTAAAATTTTGACAAGAATTTTATTGAAATTTTTGAAAATAATTAAATTTCAGAGAAGAATTTAGAAATTTTTTTAAATAATTGAATTTTTGACGAGAATTTGAAAAAATGTTTAAACATAATTGAATTTTTGCGAAGAATTTTATTACTTTTGAAAATAATTGAATTTCTGCAAGTATTTGTAACTTCTTCAAAATTCAATTTTTTTAGTGTTTTTAACAAAAATTCTTCTATAAATACATTATTTTTAATAATTAATTAAATCTATATTAACAAATTTAATTAATTTCAGAAGAACTTAAATTATTAAAATTTTTCAAAAATTTTAATTAAAATTTCTAATTAAATTCATTTAGAATATTGAAATTTTATAAAATTTGAAATTGAAACCTTTTGAAGTTCATTTTTTTAAAGTAGATTTTTGTAAAAAAAAAAGTGTTTTACATAGTTTTTTAATCAATAATTTAAAAACTGAAAATTTGTAAACAAAATATTTCTATTCTTTTTAGTACCTATGGAAAATATTTTTTTTCAAGTTTGTGAAGTTCACAAAGTTTATAATCAACAATTCAGAAGAAACATTATTTTTCTATTTAAATTTTTATAAATTTTTGTATAAAAATTGTTTTATATATTTTTCTTTAGTCAATTCTTTAAAAAATAAAAAATTTGTAAACAAAAAATTTTATTATTTTCGGCGTAGAAAATATTTTTTTCTTTCAATTGTAGATTACTATTTTTGTAAACTTCACTAAAGTTTTTTTTCAATCATTATTCACAAATTTTGTAAACTTCACAAACGTTTTTTTAAATATAAATTTTTGTTACTAAACATTGTATTTTTATATTTAAAAAAAATTAATTTTGAATGAAATTTGTACAATATTTTAATTTGCAATATTTTTCATTTCGAATTTCGATCCAGTAATTTTTTTTTTTTTTAATATTGGATCATAAGAAATATTTTGTTCCAGATTTTTAATATTTAAATGGATAAATAATTCGTTTAAAACTTTAGAGAAATAAAGAAATAAGTTTTGTTATGTAAACATTCAGGACTTTAGGGATAGAATATTAAAAAAAAAAAACTATTTAATATTAATTTATATTCGTAATGATAAACTGTGGTTTTAATTAATAAATTAATTAAAAAATAAATTTTTTAACGTTAACATGCAGTTTAGTAAAATAAATACGAAATCCTCCAGGTAATAAAATACTTGAATTGTATCATGTACAAGGCAATGAAATGAATACCCTTTTCTTTTGAATATCATATTTTAAGAACTATGAGAAAAAGAAGCGAGAGCATTAAAAAGTAGATGAAAATTTAAATGATTAAATATTTATTCAACATAGATTGTTAACAAAAAAAAGTGTAATATTTTTAATACATATTTTTAAGTTTTTTTTAACGTATATAATATATAATTCGAAACATTGTTATTTATTATCTAAACGAGTATAAAATTGTAGGCTTTTCAAGTCCATGCAATTGAAAATATTCAACTAATATTTCTCTTTCTTTTTTTTGGCTAATCACTTGTTGTTGTTTCTATTTATTAAAGTTTTTATTCATCAGTCGAATTATTAAATATTGGTCAAGAAATCTATTGCGACGCTCTTGGAAAAAAAGAGATCGTAAAATTAATTCAAATAGAAGTACATTTTTTTTGTCATTTAATTTTAATATTGTTCTATATTTAGATGAGTATAAAGTTTTGTCAAATATAAATAGCTACAAATGATAAGTACATATTCAGGCTCCAGTGTACAAGTTTTAAGCTTATGAATTGATTTTTGTTTTATTGTTCTTTAAATATTGCTCTAAATTTAAATTGTCTATTTGGCTTTTCAATATTGAGAGAGAAAGGAAATTTTTAATTATTTTCTCTATAAATCGAGAAAGAAAATTAATCGACAGGTTTTATTGTTATAAATCGAGATAAAAGAAAAGCGAGCATAATAGTGCCTGCCACAAAGCAACCAACGAAAATATACCAAGTTTCCTCGTCAAAAACATCGGTAAATGCTGGTACTTGATTATAAAGTGTGTCTATCAATTTTAAATTGTAATCTTTGGGACGTGTATATTGTGTCATTTTGAAAGTTTTTTTTTCTTCTTAATTCGAAGAGAAAGGTGGAGATTATTTATTATTTTTTAAGCAATAGATATATGTGTATCTAAATTAGAGACACAATTCTTGCGAGAATTTGTGAAGAAAACCTGAGATGGTCCTACGCTTTATTTAGTTTTTGTTTTGTTTATATATCAAAAAGAAGCTCTCTCTACTTCCCCGCTATATTCGTTTCCAAAAATTTTAGATACGTTTTTATTTTTGGTTTATTGCTGGGATTTAATCTTTCTAGTTTCTCGTTCATGAATTGACAATGTAGGACATTTTGTTTATATTCCTTAAATATGTGCGGATTAATAAAGAAAAAAAATCAAAAAAGCATTTTTTCTTGTTTTTGTTTTATATTTTCAAGAGCACAGATTGGCGTTGGCAAAAAAAAGTAGGAAATATGCTCGTAAATTTTGTCAAAATTTAAAGGCAATCCCTTTTCTTTTTCTTTAAAAATTTTATCGTATAATCAGTAAACTTACTAATTTGATCAGAGCACAATTGCGTCTTTTTTTCTCGCAATGGAATTTGATTATCTCTTTTTTAGTTTCTTGCCTTTTGTTGTGGTTGGCTGCTCTTCTTGTGGTGGTGGCACAAGGGATGTTACATGCTTATTGTACAATGTCAGTAATTCTAATTCCGACAAATTGCTGCTTTTCATCACCACCTTCTCTCCGGATTCTGTAAAAGAAAATTTGTTTTTGACATTAAAAAAAAAATTATTACAATCATTTGGGGAATTTTAAATTAACTATAAATAAAATACCAAATAAGAATTTTTTTTTTATTTACCTAAGTCTATTGTTATTGTCGGTTCTGATTGATCGCAGACTATTGTTGTTTTAAACAAACATTTTGGATTTGTTTTCTTGTATCTTGGCGCACTTATGTAATTCAAAAACTTCCTGTAAACAAACAAGAGAGACGTTGATTAGAATATAAAAAATAATAAAGACATTTATAGAGAGGTAGATGATTATAAATTTTAATGTTTTGCTTTTTAGAACAATGGCGCAAATGGAGCAGCAAATTCCAATTCCAGTGCCAGATTTGAGCACGATTCGAATAACAACTGCTGTTTCTATGCTAGGCAAAGCTTATGGCTGTGGACAGTGTGCCGGTGAGTAAAAATTCCATTCACTTTTTATTTTAAAAAAATATGATTCTCCCTTGCATTCAAAAGTGACAGAAAAAAAAGAATTCTTTATCTGTATCACCACTATTTTTTAATAGAACTAATTTTACAATCAATTTGCAATTTTATTTCACAAAAAATGTTAAATAATAATTTAAATATAAAATAAGGCAAATATTATCAAAAAATTTGACAATAGAATTCCTTCGAAGAATTTCCTTATTTAGGAAAATAATTGAATTCTCGCGAAAAATTGTGTTAAAATTTTTGTAAATTTTAATTCAATTCTTTTTGAAGAGTTTCTTTAAATTTTTTTTTCTAAATAATGGAGTTTCTTTAATAATTTTAATTAAAAATATTGAAAATAATTGAATTTTATGAACAATTTCTTTCAAGTTTTTAAAATAATCGTGTTTGTTAAAGATTGAAATAAAACATTTATTTATTGAATTTTATTAAAATTTTGGAAAGTAATTGAATTTTTGCAAAGAATTTTACTATTTATAAATATAATTGAATTGTTCGAAGGATTTATTAAAATTTTACAAAATAATTGAATTTTTTCCCGAAAAATATTATTAAAATTTAAAAAAAAAATGAATTCTTTCATGAAATGTATTATTGAAATTGTATTAAAAATAATTGAATGTTTGCAAAGAATTTTACCATTTATAAATAAAATTGAATTGTTTCGAAGGATTTATTTAAATTTTTAAAAATAATTGAATTTTTTTGAAATATTTTACAACAAATTAAAAAAAATTGAATTCTTTCGTGAAATTTTCTTGAAAATAATTGAATTTTTGCAAAGTTTTTACTATTTAAAAAAATAATTGAATTGTTTCAAAGGATTTATTAAAATTTTAGAAAATAATTGTATTCGTTCGTTAAATTTTATTAATATTTTGTTTAAAAATAATTGATTTTTTGCAAACAAATTTACTGTTTATAAAAATAATTGAATTCTTACGAAGAATGTTCATTATTTATGAAAATAATTGAATTCTTGTGAAGAATTTGATTAAAAATTTTTGAAATCAATAAACAAGAATAATTAATTAGTAAATTAGTTAATAATTGAATTTTATTAAAGTTTGAATCTGAAATTCTTTAAAAATTTATATTTGAAAATAAAAAATTTGGTAATTTGCATAATAATAATAAATTTATGAAAAATTAATCATAAATTATTCACAGTAAAATATTAATATTTTAATATTTAATATTTTTATTCATTGTCCGAATGTTTTCGTTTTATTTGCCTTATTTTATAAAAGTTCTCGGACGTTAAAGTTTTTATTTAACTAATTAAATTTAATAGTTTACAAATAACTCCAGTTTTTTAAATTCTTACAATTAAATTTAATTTGATTCATTAAATTGGATTTAAATCAAAGTTTCTGGCACGTTAAAAATAATTTTTAAGGGAAAAAAATTGGGGTCACTGTATAAGTACAAATTGACAATATAGGGATATCGAACGAAAACTGCTCTCAAAAATTAATTTTAGAATTTAAAATAAAAACACCAATATTAAAACACAATAAACACACCTGATAATGTTAATTGTTACGAAAAGTAAATAATTTGAATTTTTACATTTTTTCTTGCTTTTTTTGGTAAAAAAAAAGAACTTTGTTTTTGTTAAAAATAATTTAACGACGTCGTTCCTGATCTCGTCTGCTAGTCTACTGGCAAAATGTAAATACGCATGTGCGAGTTATCGACGTCACAGGAACGTACAAACACACAGAATCAACATAAATCGTTACGTATTATTTAAGGGATCAAGTTGTCGTCCTTATACACTACGCTTTTTCCAATTAAAAACTCATTCCTTCTTTTATGGTTTTATGGAGCACATTAATGGATCGTATTCAAAGACTGAAAGTAATGACACAGAACAATGTATACCATTCGTTTCATCAAACAGTAATTATAGCATTTTTGTCAGGGTTTCTTTGTTGGAGAAAAATTTATTATTAATGCTCATTTTGTGGAAATATGTAGATGCATGATAATTGAAATTCTTTTTTTTGCATATTTGATAAATTTGTTCTGTAGTTTTTGTTGTTTTGGCGCTTTTGTGAAAGAAAATTATATATGATTGAAAACTAACCTCGCTGAGTCGGATCCCTCATGAAATGGATCAAATTGAACTGTAACTTTTTTTGCTGGTTGAAAATTGATAGCTTTTAATTGTTTTGCAATTGCACTTATTAGACCTGCTGATCGCGAATTTCGTCCACTGAATATAATCGACATTTTTTAAACATAAAAAAATTAACTGCACTTTTATAGATTACCAATCAACCATTTGTACATCATGATAAGTGCAGTGTTGCCAATCGCTATCAGAAGGCATAATGCTGCCAACATTGTAGTTTCTGTAGTGAATTTTTGTCTTCTTTTTCTCAAGTAGTTTTTATTGTTTTCTTTAATTCTTCATTTTTTGATTATTGTTAATATTATTTTCTCTCTATTATTTTATTTTATTTATTTTTTCTTAATTCTTGCAAGAAAAAATATTTTGTTCTGTTAGTATTAATTTGTTTATACATTTTTTTATTTATTGTCTTTGTAAATTTGTTGTAATCAATTAAAAGTTATGAAAAATGTTCAAAAAAAGTGAGATAATTTTTTTTTTTTATTTTGAATTTTGCCGCGAAAATTTTATCTTCTGCTGGTCATTCCGTTCTGTGATTGGTAATAAAGGAACCAATGAGAAGCTTCTAAGCATCCGCCATTGTGGGAGGCAGACAACTGGTTTCGCTTCAGTGTGTTGTTGAGAAGTGTGTTGGGTGGTTATCGGGTCTTGTGTTAAATTTTTTACTTATTTATTAGTGATAATTGATAATTTTTCATCGGCAGTAGCAAATATGTATCCTGTGGGACAGCGTGAGTAGTGATTTTCTTGTTTTTTGTCGCAAAATGGCGCGAAGTAGAATGATAAAAATGTGTTCCCTCTTTCGCTTGTTTAGAGGCTGATTCTAAAAACTTATCGTCTGTGTACATTGTGAGGGGGGGTTCTTTGTTCAGTTCACAATTCATGGGTTATTTGGAAAAAATGCCATTGAAAAAAATGAATTCTTTCATTCGATAGGATTTGTCCCTTGAAATCTTTAAGATTCTTTAATAGCAGGCAAAGCATTAGGAATGACCCCGAATGAACCCCCCGCTCAACAGGCGCATGTGTCGTTGCTTGTTTCACTAGATCCGTCACATTATTTAGAGAAAGACTTATTAATTTTCAATAATCCTTAATTTTTTGCTTGATAATCATGTAAATTTGATGAAAATGAAATTATATTTGGAACACGCTTGATTATTTCATGCACGATTTACCTGAAATGAGTTACTGAGAAAATCAATAAATAATACCACGTAGCATTGAATTTTTGACCTATTCTCGATTGTTTGATTTCCTTTCCCAATAATACACATTTGGAAAACCTACTGTTGCTTTTCGTCTGGTTTTTGTTTTCTGAAAATTCTGCTTCTTGTTATTTTTTTTCTATGATGATTATAAATTAGAAAATATTTTTGGGACAATTTACAGAAAATGCGAAATTTTACATGATGAAATTTTTTCATGAAAATGATATTTTTTTTCTATTTTCACAGAATTTATCTTTTCTATTTTTTTCTATTTACTGTTATCTTTCCATTATGATAAATATGTAGAAAATAGAGATAAAATGGTTTTCGAATGATTATAATTTTTAATTGAAAATATTGGAAAAATTAGAAAAAACTAATTTAAAAAGAGAAAATATAACTTTGCTGAAATATAAAAAAAATTGTGTCATATATCCCCTTGTTTAAAGTAAGCAGGTGATCTTTTTACTAGAGAACAAAGCACTTTTGAATGAAAGAAAATCTTAACAATCGAAGCAGCTGTAACATTTTTTTATTTTTTAATCCCAAGAATTTAGAATTTTCACTAATTTTAAGGAGTTTGATTTGGAAATGTTAATTTTGAGGTTAACTATAGAATTTGCTTATACATTCCTCTGTAAGAAAATAAAATGTAAAGTTCAACTCGGAAAAAAATGAGTAAACTTGTAATTTTAAAATCGTAGCAATATCTTTTTAATGCATGTAACGATATTATAAACTGATTATTAATTAAATTATTAATTTCAGCTCCCCCGCCGGGGTCGACAAGCACTGCCGTGGGAGCAGCTGGAACAACTGGAAGTAGTGTTGCTGCTCCCAGTTCCTTGAGCCTGGTTCCCGCCCAACAAACACACACGCCTCCTCAACCTCCAGATCTGCCGGGTATGTGATGAAAAAAATTGCAATTAATTAAAATAGATAAACACGTTGAATTTACATAAACACAGTAAATATCATAAACTTAGTAAATAAACTAAATTTGCATAAACATAGTAAATAACTTAAACATAGACAATGAATTCGTTTTGCTTGTTAATAACAATTTTTTTTCTATCCTTACAGTTTTCTCATGTCCAAGGAGGCCAAACATAGGCCGCGAGGGCCGAGTAATCGGTCTGAGGGCCAATCACTTCCAAATTACAATGCCACGGGGTTATGTGCATCATTATGACATTAATATTCAACCCGATAAATGTCCGCGTAAAGTCAATCGAGAAATTATCGAGACTATGGTTCACGCTTATAGTAAAATATTTGGAACTCTCAAGCCTGTTTTCGATGGTAGAAGCAATTTATATACCCGGGACCCATTACCAATTGGTACAGATAGAATAGAATTAGAGGTAAGGGATTATTTTTCTCTACTTTTAATTTCTCTGTAACTGTTTGTTTTGTGTACTTAATTTTTTTTTTTGTGTAATTAAATTGTTTTGTAATTAATTTTTTTCGAGTCATTAATTTCTTTTTCGTGTAATTAACATATTTTTGTGTAATTAAAGGTGATACTGCCTGGAGAAGGAAAGGATAGAGTCTTTCGAGTTGTGATTAAGTGGGTGGCTCAAGTTTCCCTGTTCGCTTTAGAAGAGGCACTAGAAGGTCGAACTAGACAAATTCCATTTGATGCGATTCTTGCGTTGGACGTGGTCATGAGGCATTTACCATCCATGACCTACACTCCGGTGGGAAGATCATTCTTTAGTACTCCAGACGGATACTATCATCCCTTGGGTGGCGGAAGGGAAGTTTGGTTTGGTTTCCATCAGTCCGTGCGGCCTTCTCAATGGAAAATGATGTTAAATATTGATGGTAAGTTTTAACTAAATTATTATTTATGTAACAAATATAGTTTTCATTTTGATAAGGAAACAATTTCTTTCTCGTCATAATGAGAAAGTATTTTTTGGTTATGTTATTACCTGTATCGTTTCTTTTGTCAAAAGAGGAAAATCTTTTATTTAAAGCTAAAAAAGACTAATTTGACATTATTTTTTAAACTGGACTGAATTATAATAAAAAATGGGAATTTAGTTCAAAACTACTTTTTTTGCTTCTTAAAGTCGAATTGAGGCCTGTTCATTTAAAAAAAGATGTATATTAAGATTCTTTTTTTCCTTTTCAGTTTCTGCAACTGCGTTCTATAAAGCTCAACCTGTAATTGAATTTATGTGCGAAGTTTTGGATATTCGAGATATTAATGATCAGAGAAAACCATTGACAGATTCGCAACGTGTAAAGTTTACCAAAGAAATCAAAGGACTTAAAATTGAAATTACACATTGTGGGACCATGAGACGAAAATATCGTGTCTGCAATGTGACGCGCAAACCTGCCCAGATGCAATCGTAAGTTATTTGAAATTTGAAAAAAAAAACTTCTACGCATATAACTATCGTTTATTGTTCTTTATTAACGTAATGTTTTTTTTTTGCAGATTTCCATTACAACTAGAAAATGGCCAAACAGTCGAGTGTACAGTTGCCAAGTACTTCTTAGATAAGTATAAAATGAAACTGCGATACCCTCATCTTCCGTGCCTTCAGGTTGGTCAGGAGCACAAACACACGTACTTACCACTAGAGGTTTGTTTCATTTTTTTAAATGCATTTGATTTTAGTTATAATAAATTTTGTTTTTAGTAAATGATTTATTAATTAATTTAACAGTTTAGTAAATAATTTATTAATTAATTTAGTAAATTATTTACAAAATTGAATAAAATAAAATGTAATTGTTAACAAAATAATTGTTTAATTCAGGTCTGCAACATCGTAGCAGGACAAAGATGTATTAAAAAATTGACGGACATGCAAACTTCGACAATGATTAAAGCAACTGCTCGTTCAGCTCCTGATCGTGAACGTGAGATCAACAATCTCGTAAGACGCGCTGATTTTAATAATGATTCTTACGTACAAGAATTTGGTTTAACAATTTCCAATAATATGATGGAAGTTAGAGGCCGTGTTTTACCACCACCCAAACTGCAATATGGAGGACGTGTTAGTTCCCTCACTGGACAGGTAAAGAATTTCACTCTAGAGGTAAATTGATAGCGCCTTTATGAAAAATGAATTTATTGTTAATTGTATAATTTGTTTTAAATTTATTATTTTTTGTCATTTTTTGTAGGCGAAACAACAAGCATTACCAAATCAAGGTGTATGGGACATGAGGGGTAAACAATTTTTCACTGGCGTTGAAATTCGAGTATGGGCAATTGCATGTTTTGCACCGCAAAGAACAGTAAGAGAAGATGCATTACGCACATTCACAACACAACTTCAAAAGATAAGCAGTGACGCTGGAATGCCAATTATCGGGCAACCTTGTTTCTGCAAATATGCCACTGGTCCCGATCAAGTTGAACCAATGTTCCGATATCTTAAATCAACGTTCCAAGGTTTACAATTGGTCTGCGTTGTTCTGCCGGGAAAAACTCCTGTTTATGGTAATTTTATAACTCAATTTATCTTTACTAGCGTCATTATCCTCGCTCGCTAATGCTCGTTTATCTTTATTGTTCAAAACCAGGGTTGCCAAGCAACCTGGAAACCTGGAAAACCTGAAAATGTCAGAGAATTTTATAAACCGTGAAAAAACCTGGAAAAGTCAGGGAATTTTCATCGAAATCCTGGAAGATTGTTGTTAACTAGTTTTATTAAAAATAATGAATTTATAGAACAATTTTAGATAAACACACTAAAACAAATTGAATGTTGAAGCAATTACAAAATGATTGCAGAAATTCAATTATTTTCAAAATTAGTAACATTCTTTTCAGAAATTCAATTATTTTCAAAAAATTTAATAAAATTCTTGACAAAATTTTAATTATTTTCCAAAAATTTTCTCAATTTAATGATTTTTAATATCTACTAATTTAATAAAAATTCCTAAAAGAACTCAATCAGTTAAAAAAAATTTTAATACAATTCTACGCAGAAATTTAATTATTTTCATAAATAATAAAAATTTCACAGGAATTCAATTATTTACAAATTATTTTCATATATTATTCAATTATTTTCATAAACAAAAAAATTCAATGCTGAATTTTAATTATTTATATAAAAATTTAATGGAATTCCTCGAAAAAAGTTATTATTCTTAAAAATTGTATTAAAATTTACCAAAGAAATTTAATTATTTTAATAATCTTTGCTACAATTTATTTATTAGAATTTAAGTATTATTTTCAATAAATTTTTAATTAAATTTCTTTAAAGAATAAAATTATTTTCAAAAAAATATTAATTTTTCCCCAAAATTCAATTATTTTAAAAAATTTTAATAAAATTCTTATCAGAATTTCAATTATTTTTAATACAATTTTAATGGAATTCCTTGAATAATGTAATTATTTAAAAAATTTTTATTAAAATTCGTCGAAAAAATTCAATTATTTAAAAATTTGTTGATAAAATTCTTTATGAAAATCATACTACCTGTTTAAATAATTCAATTCTCGTAGAATTTTCTAATAAAAATTTATTTAAAAATGAATTTCAGTTGAAATTTTAGATAATAATTGAATTTTGAAAAAATTTAATCGAATTGTTTTAAAAAATTATTTAAAGTTTTTATTTTCTAAATATTTAATTCAATAATTTCCGAATAATCAAAATTTCGTAAAATTGAGTTGTAAACAAATAGATTTGAAAATATTCTAGGAACTTTTCCCTAAATTATTTTTAAAAATTGATAATATTGTTCATTTATTTCTTTCAAAGAATTTGAATAAAATTTTTGAATTTAATTACATTTTTCGAAGAATTTACTTAAAATTGTATTAAAAATAGTTGAAATCCTGTGAAGAATTTTATTTATGAAAATAATTGAATTTTCGCAACGAATTTTTATTACATTTCTTTTAAATATGTAATTGAAATCCTGTGAAGAATTTTATTATTTAAGAAAATAATTGAATTCTTGCAAAAAATTTTTGAAAATAATTACAATTTTCGAGGAATTCATTTAAAATTGTATCAAAAATAATAATTGAAATCCCATGAAAAATTTTATTATTTATGAAAAATGATTGAATTGTTACAACGAATTTTATTACATTTTTTTAAATAATTGAATTAGTGTGGAAAATTGTATTCCTTGTAGAAATAATTGAATTTTTGCGAAGGATTTTATTAAAATTTTTGTAAATAATTTAATTTCTTTTTTTATATTTTCTGAAAATTTAAATTATTATAAAACATGAAGAAAGCGATCACCCTGAGTCGAAGACTCGGAGTGATCGATATCTTCATGTTTTATAATAATATTCTTTTGTTATTGAATTTCAAATTTTTGAATATCTTAATTTCTATAAAAAAAATAATTATTAAATATTTATTTAAAAATGAAGTTATTGATGTTTACGAATAATTCTCGTTTTAAAAATCTGGAAAAATTCCGTTTTTTAACCTGGAAAACCTGTAAAACTCAGGGAATTTTAAATAAGCAGAAGCGTGGCAACCCTGGAAACAAAAGTGTTTTAAAAATGCTTTTTTTGTGCTTAAGAGGAATTTTTTATTTTATGATTGATATTTATTTTTATGATATTTTTTCGACTATTTTTTCTAAGTAAAAAGTAACAAAAGGCTAACATAAGTTATTTTGTTCTAAGTAACAAAAGGCTTACATCTTAACAAAAACAAAAGTTTTTGTTAAGATGTAAGCCTTTTGTTTTTTGATGTTTTGTTATTGACAAGAATGGTAGTTTGATTTTGTAATATTCTTTTTTCAGCCGAAGTTAAAAGGGTAGGCGATACCCTATTAGGAATGGCAACACAATGTGTTCAGGCAAAGAATGTTAATAAAACATCTCCGCAAACGTTGTCAAATCTCTGCCTTAAGATCAATGTGAAACTCGGTGGTATTAATAGTATATTGGTACCAAGTATCAGACCGAAGGTCTTTAATGAACCGGTTATTTTCCTTGGAGTTGATGTGACACATCCACCTGCAGGAGATAACAAAAAACCAAGTATAGCCGCCGTTGTTGGTAGCATGGACGCTCATCCCTCTCGGTATGCAGCTACTGTACGAGTTCAGCAACATAGACAAGAAATTATTCAAGAACTCAGTTCTATGGTTAGGTATGTAAAACCACATACTTATTTTTCTTTTTAATTTCTATTTTTTTTATTTTATTTTTCGAAGTTTTTTACTTCTTTTTTAATTTCTTCTGTAATTAGTAATTTGTAGCTTTATGTATCACAGACTTTTTTTCAAATATTTTTAATCGGATAAACTTCTTACATTAAAACTAAAGTTTTAAAATTTTTTTAATTAATTTATCTATATTAATAATCGTGGTTTCTCGGTAATATATTCGCAGTTAGTTTTTGTTTGCTTCTTTGTTTCCTAATTTTTTTAAATAACTTTTCTTTTTAAATGTTTTGAATTCTAAAATTAATGTATTGAAAATCATTGAGTTCTTGCTAAGTATTTATCAAAAAATTTGAAAATAATTTAATTCCTTTGAAGGATTTTATCAAAATTTTTGAAAATAATTAATTCTTGCAAAGAATTTTATTATTTATGAAAATAATTTAATTCTTGGCAAGAATTTTATCGAAATTTTATAAAATAAATTGTTTTCAAGAATTTATTTGAATTTTTTTAAAATAATGAAGTTTTTTAAAAATAATTTTGATTACAAATTTTGAAAGTAAGATGAATTTTATGAAGAATTTCTTTCAAGTTTTTAAAATAATCGTGTTTATTAAAAGTTGTAATTCATAAATTTATAATTAAATTTTATTAAAATTATAGCTAGAAAATTCAATTTTTTTAAAACAATTTTATTAGTTTACGTAAATAATTACATTTATTTGAACAATTTCTTTAAATTTATTGAAAATAATTAAAATATACAAACAATTAAATCCTCTTAAGAAATTTTATTATTTATAAAAATAATTGAATTCTTTCGAAGAATTTTATCAAAATTTTAGGAAATAATAGGATTATTTCGAAAATTTTTTAAGAATAATTGAATTCATTCTTGAAGTTTTATTAAAACTGTTTTGAAAATAATTTAATTTATGCGAAGAATTTTATTATTTATAAAAATAATTGTATTCTTCCAAAGAATGTTATTATTTATGAGAATAATTGAATTCTTGCGACAAATTTTATTTAAACTTTTGAAAATAATGAAGGATAATAAATTATGTACTTAATAAGTGAATTTTTAAAATTTTGAATCTGAAATTATTTAAAAATTGATTTTTATATTTGGAAATATAAAAGCGCTTAATTTGGAAAATAATTTAATTAATATTTTAATAAATCTTGAATTTAATTTCTTAATACCTACTTTCATCGATTAAATTCTTTACTTATCGCAGAATTTAACTAGTCAAAAAATTTTAATTTTTTAAATTTATATTGTAGAAACAATTTAGCAAAACCTGATAAACTATTTTTTTTATTTTGTTAAACACGATTTTTATGAATGATTTATTGTAACTATTATGCATAAAAATTATATTTAGGTTAATAGAAAAATATGAAATTAATGAAAATATTATTTTCTTATTAAATATTATTAAAATATTAATTTTTTGGTGCATAACTTTATCTAAATTTTATTTGTCATCTTCTTGTCACCTTTTTTTTTAGAAAATAATTTATATTTTCACCTATTTCAAAGAAGAAAAAGCTTCTGTTATCCCTGAGTTTAATAACATTCTTATAGAAAGTGAGAAATTATTTAATTTTTATTATTATTATTATTCGTGTTTTATTTTATTAGAATTTTATTAATGTCAACTGATTTGCAATTTTCCGAATTGTTATTAAATCTTTCTGTGAATTTGTGTTTTACAGGGAGTTGCTGATAATGTTCTACAAGAGCACAGGTGGTTATAAGCCGCATCGAATAATCTTGTATCGTGACGGTATCTCCGAAGGACAATTCTTGCATGTTCTACAACACGAGTTGACTGCCATTCGTGAGGCCTGCATTAAACTAGAAGCTGAATATAGACCAGGTATCACCTTTATCGCTGTTCAAAAGAGGCATCATACACGTTTGTTCTGCGCTGATAAGAGGGAACAGAGTGGAAAAAGTGGAAATATTCCAGCTGGAACAACTGTCGATGTTTGTATCACCCATCCTACTGAATTCGACTTTTACCTTTGCAGTCATCAAGGAATTCAGGTGAGTCGTTGATTTATAAGTTTTCCTTACCTGCCTGCTATCGTGGGTGATTTATTTTTTATCTTTCCGTCTTTCTCGCTTCTTTCTTAAAGGGAAGAGAAATTTGCTTTTTATTTTTTTTTGCGTCCTTATTTATTATAATTTCAGGGCTCGAATTAGGTCCGTAAATCCCGTAAAAGTCCATAATTTTGGTTCAAGTCCGTAAAAGTCCGTTTTTTTGAAAAAAAGTCCGTAAAAATCATAATTTGATAGAAAAATGACGAAACATTCGTAAATTGTACGATTTAATTTGGAGAATTTTAGAGAAATTACAAATATTTTCAGAAATTTAATTATTTTCAAAAGTATTAAAATTCTTCGCAGAAATTCAATTATGTTAAAAAATTTGAAAAAATTCTCGTCAAAATTTCAATTATTTTCAAAAATTTTCCTCAATTCAATGATTTTTAATATCTACTATTTTGACATAATTTTCCAAAAAATTCAATTATTTAAAAAAAATTTAATAAAATTCTACGCAAACCTTCAATTATTTTCATAAAATAATGAAAATTTCACAGGATTTCAATTATTTACAAATTTTTTTATAAATTTCTTCGCAATCATTCAATTATTTTCGTAAATAATAAAATTCTTTTTAGGAATTCAATTATTTTCATAAATAATAAAACTCATCGTAGAATTTCAATTATTTTTAATACAATTTTAATAGAATTCCTTGAGAAATGTAATTATTCTTAAAATTTTTATTAAAATTCGTCGAAAGAATTTAATTATTTAAAAATTTGTTGATATAATTCTTTATGAGAATTGAATTATTCAATAAATTATTTTTTTTATTTAAATAATTCAATTCTAGTAGAATTTTCTAATAAAAATTGATTTAAAAATGAATGTCACTTAAAATTTTGGATTATAATTGAATATTAAAAGCATTATTGAATTTTTAGAAAAAATTGAATTTTGAAAAGGTTTCATATTAAAATCTTTGAAAATTTTAATTTTTCATACTTTCAATTAACAATATTCTACAGAAGAATTAATTTTTTTGTAACAGCTTATTTCAATTTTACTTGAAATTATTTATTGAAGTTTTTATTTTCTAATATATATATATTTAATTGAAGAATTTCCAAATAATTGAAATTTTGTAAAATTGAATTATAAACAAATGAATTTGAAAATTCTCAAAAAAAACTTTTTTAAAAATTATTAAAAATAATGGATTTATAGAAGCATTTTATTTAAAAACACTAAACAAAAATTCAAAAGAATTCAATTATTTGGGTTGATAAAATTCTTTATGAGAATTCAATTTTAAGAAACATTCAATTATTCAATAAATTGTTTATTTTTGTATTTAAATAATTGGATTCTAGTAGAATTTTCTAATAAAAATTGATTTTAAAATGAATGTCAGTTAAAATTTTAGATAATAATTGAATATTAAAAGCATTATAGTGGCGTAAGTTTTTAGAAATAATTGAATCTTGCAATTTACTTTTTTGAAAAAGTTTAATTGTAGGTAATTTTTTATATTTCTTTAAGTTTTTATTTTCTAATATAATTATATTTAATTGAAGAATTTACAAATAATTCAAATTTCGTAAAATTGAATATTATAAACAAAAGGATTTGAAAATTGTCAAAGAACGTTTTCTGAAATTAAAAATAATCGATTTAAACAAGAATTTTAGTTTGGAAATTTTTTAAAATAATAATTGAATTGATAATGATTTTATCACTCGGTCATCTTTAATTATTTATTATAAAACATGAAAAATTTAATTTATACTTTTAAGTAAAATGTTCTTTTATTTGACTCGGACTGGTTATATTTTTGTCAGTAATTGGTTCGTCAATGGTCCGTAATTTTTCATTTTTGGTCCGTAAAGTCCGTATTTTTAAATACTTTCACTGGTTCGATCCCTGTAATTTGTTCGTCTCATTTGTAAACGGGAGAATTTTTTATTCGCTTGATATTTATTTTAATTAAATAGTTATCTATTTTATTTTTTGCCCTTATTTTAAAAGAAAATTTTTTTTATGTACTTGGATAGTTATTTTTAATTGAATATCTATGTTAATGTTTCGCCCCTTTTTTAAAGGGAAGAATTTTTTTATGTACTTGGATGTTTATTTTTAATTGAATATCTATAATTTCGCCCCTTTTTTTAAAGGGAAAATACTCGACGGTTATTTTAATTACATATTTATTTTAATTAAAGAGCGTGTTTTACTATTTTCGCACGATTCTTTTTTAAAGAAAGAAACATTGAAATTTAATGTTTTTCACTCTTGCTTGGATATGAATTTTAAGGAAAGAAATTTTGAAATCATGTAGTCATGAAATCATGAAAGAAATTTTACTGGATTCATGGAATATTTTTGGCTATCGCTCTTTTGTGCTTTTGTTTATTTTACAGCCTCAAAAGCTGTAAATTTTACGCTTCTTTTTTTGTGCTTGTACATTTGCTTTCATAGTTTTATTTAATATGAAAAAAAAGTGTTGAGAATTTTGTCGAGAGGATGAAGAAAAAGTGGAGAATGAACTTATTTGATATAAGTTTGAAGTATGTTTTTATGAATGAAGAACTTTGAATGAACCTTTAAGTGATACAGTGAGTTGATTTTCAAAGTTTATTTTTCTGCTTAATTTGATAATTAAGAAATTGATATTTTATGATTAATTGTTTTTATTAATTTGTAGGGAACATCGAGACCTTCACATTATCACGTGCTTTGGGATGATAATCACTTTGAGAGTGATGAACTGCAATGTCTCACCTATCAACTTTGTCACACTTATGTCAGATGTACAAGATCGGTTAGCATACCAGCTCCAGCTTATTATGCTCATCTGGTCGCTTTTCGCGCTAGATATCATTTAGTTGAAAAGGAACACGACAGGTAAGTGTTGCAATTACTAGTTTTTATTTACCTCAATTTACTTAAATTTTCTTCAACATTCTTTTTCTGAATTATTAAATTAAAATCTGTTTTATTCATTATAGCATTTAACTTATTGTATATTTTTTAAACTTGATTCTAATTTGATTATTGAAATTATAATTTAAACGATTTGAACTGAATTTGATTTAATTTAAAACTTGGTTTAATTTTTAGTTGAGAATTAAAAAATTTGTTGTTTAAATTTTTGTTAAATTCAAAATTTATTGATTAAAAATGTATTATTCACAGTGGAGAAGGATCTCATCAATCAAGCTGCAGTGAAGATAGAACGCCAGGTGCGATGGCGCGAGCAATAACAGTTCACGCGGATACAAAGAGAGTTATGTACTTTGCGTAATTTATGCATGTTGATCATCTGCGAAATCGCCATATCCACTGGAAGAAACGATTGGGGGTTATTTTTTTTATCAAATTAGAAAAGAAAAGAAAACTCAATTAGCTAATAATTGATAGCTACTATTAAAATTGTCATATTATCCCCGTAATCATTTCTTCCAGTGTCTTTAAAAAGTAAAGTAAACGGAGTAAGGATCGTAGGCTACTTAAAAAAAAACTAAAAATTGACGCTTGAGAGCTCGTGGTCGGCCAATTTTTTTTTTAATGTACATTTATATAGATTGCTTACAAATACCATGTCATATCTCTGCTAGACTTGAAATGAAATTGAAATTCTTGAAATGAATTTAATAGATTCGAAAGCCCAAAATTGCTTTGTTGAAGAAAGTGGAGCCT
Organism: Leptopilina heterotoma; assembly: GCF_015476425.1. Classification (NCBI taxonomy): domain Eukaryota; kingdom Metazoa; phylum Arthropoda; class Insecta; order Hymenoptera; family Figitidae; genus Leptopilina; species Leptopilina heterotoma. The sequence continues at coordinate 1,045,925 of NW_025111110.1, forward strand.
CTCTTGATTTAGAGGACTTCTTAAGATCTGGAATTTGACGGCTTTTTATCATATCTTTTATTCTTTATATTTACTTTATTTTTCGGTGCAAAAAGTTGAATCTATTTTTTATTTTGATTTTTTATTTACGAAAAAAGTGCTTTTTTTAAGTTAATCAATCATGTTGTAGATTAAGATTTTCTCAGTTTCACTATATGAAGTAGTGAATTTTTCTCTTTTATAAAGATTTAGCTTTCGAGCTGGAATTACGCTTATTTTTTTTATATTTTTTGCTTGCTTTGAGATATTTTTTCTTATCTCTATTTTGAAAATCGGCATTTTGTATCATATCGAAAAAATACAGATTTCACAACTCATGCTATCACGTGACTGCCATCATAATATTAATTTAAATAAAAATACAATTACGATACTTGAGCTTTATATTTATGAATTAGGATTGCTTTAAATAATGAACTGAAAATTTTTGAGAAGAGAAAAAAAAAATTGGCCACCAATTGAGTGACTTTTGTCATAAAATGAAAACGCTTGATTATAACATACAAAGATACTGAGCTGATTTGCCAAGAGTTATATAAGAGAATGGCCAAAGTAAGTTTAGAATTTTATTAAAATGAAATTAGGAATTGTGGCGAAATTTTAATTAAGAACTTTCTGTTCAATGTTAGATTCTTAATTATTGCAGTTAGAATTATGCTTTACTTTCAAATATTTATATATATATATTTATATTTACGTCACGATTAGAAAAAAGATAAAGATTATTAATTTTTAACGACTATACATTTTTTTTTTCTTATATATTACGAATTTTCTTGATGCAATGTGTTCTTATTGAAATTTATCAATCGAAATTTTATGTCAGCCAAGAAAATGACCAAAATTTTGTGTAATCACAATTCGGGAGAGACTTAATATTTCCCATCTATATTTAAAATGAAAATAATTCATCAATCAGTTTTACTAAAAACTATTCTAAATCACAATATCCTAGTGAAATTAACAGTGCGTGCAGTAAAACAAAAAAAAATTAGTTATAGAACTCAAATTATAAAATATACACCAATCCCAATCGAGAAATGAATAAAATCGTTGCTTATATTATAATAATATAAAGAGCAAACTAAACGGGATAACTAGAATAAGAAAAAAAATATACATACGAATAATTATATAAAAAAAAATCTCTCGAAGAATCTGTACTCTATTTTGATTCATCATATTTTTATTATAAATCGAAAATCTCAAAAATAGAATTTGTTCACTCTAAATGCATTTAAAAAGAATTTAACAGACTTCACATAAAGATGTTTTGAAATGATTAAAAATCATCTAATTAGGTATTTTATTACCTATATTATCATTCGCACATTTTGCCATTTCATTATTTTTTGTTAATTCATATTGAAATTCTTTTGATAAGAATTGAGAATGATTGATTCATGATAATTTATAATTAATTGAGACAAAATTAATTAATTAACAAGTAATTAAAAAGAGAGAATGAAGGAAAGAAAAAAAATTTATCGTCGAAAGTATGAAAAGGACCTCGACTCTCATGTAATATTTATTCTAGATATAATAATGTAGAAGATGATCAATGACAGATACATAAACCTGTATAAAATTTAAATACTTAGGATCAGCCTCGACAAGAAAAGAAAAGAAATTAGGCAAATTTTGTTATTAAAAAAAAAAGTATCTTTCTTTTTGGTAATTAATAGAAATGCAACTCGAGTGTGATTCATCGAATTGCTAAGGCAATTTGAATTAAATACCAAAAGATAACTCAAAAGAAGATAGATGATAATGGGCTGAGTATAATTAGAACATTGAAAGTTTTATTAAAATAGTTGCGTTATTTAGAAGTTAATGAGTATCAAAAAAGAAAAGAAAAAGATTGAACACAGACGATTATTTGCTGTGCTAATAGATGTTACTGTTCAATCATAACGAGATCATGTAAATCAATAACTACTCACACAAATTCAACCATTTATATAGTAATTTTAAGTTACAGTGTGAGAAATTGTCAACAATAAAACAAACACAATGCTGTAAGTTTCAAATTAGAATAAAATAATTTTACATCAAATAATTTGCTTTGATAAAACAAAAATATTCCTAATGACAATTTCTCGCATTCTGAGAGCCTCGGATTGTAAATATTTCTCTTTTTAGTGTTTCATTATTTTTTTTTTTTTTCTAAAGTAAATTTCTCGGAGTACAAAGTTCTTTTCTTTCGAAGTCGAAATCTTATGATTAATCAATAATAGTTTAATAATCAATAATTAAAGTTTAATATTTTAATATTTTTTTTATTAGTATTTTAATTATTATAATTTTTTCGGTAGGACTGCTTTCACAATGTGTTCTTTATTTAGAGGCAATTACTGCAAGTATTCTCAAGAAAGCATAATACAAAAAAGAAAGAAAGAAAAATTGTCGATTATTGGGAAAAAATATTAGTAATACATAAATGAAAAATAAAAAAAAACTTGATAAACGGGTGTATGAAAGGATCCAAGCACTGCGGTTAAATTAATTTAAGGATATAAAATAATTTATATTTATATATATATTATAAATATATTGTATGTATATATTTACAAAAAAAAGAAAAGAATACACCTTCACACCATTTCATTCATAAATGGATAACGCACTTAGCTTATAATTGTCGATTACACATTATAATGCTGTATTCGCGATCGAAATGCTGCCTTCGCGAAGATGCCGATTATTATATTATATATATATATGTGAAAAATATATATATTAACATATGATACACTTATGAAAAAACAATTAATTTTAAACGATATCTTCGTTAGACGGACAACATCTTGTACACAATAATTGTACATATTTTTCTAGTAGTCTTTCAAGGTCATAATAATAGATATTTTCTAGAGAATAATTTTCCTCCATATCTTCTCACGCAAATGCATGTGTCACGTTATTCAAAGTACAGTTCTAAAATTTGATAAAAGAAAAACAAATTCCATGTAACGAATTTTAGAACCATAATATTGTAATTGTCTCTTTCTATATCTCTCTCTTTCTCTCTGCTTTTTAATGAGTTTCAAGAGTAGTATTGCTGAAAGAATAAGTAACATTTGTTCCCTTTTTAACATATAATTATTAAATAGATATAATTGACTTTTTATAAATATATTTTTATTTTAAAAAAAGTTTTTTCGAGTCATTTTTCTGAATTTTTATTCCAGTTTTCTAAATCAAAATCATTTGAATTCTTAATCCATTTTGTGAATAAAAATTATTTTCTGCAATTTTTATTACATTCTCTAAAATAAAATATTTTTTCGTAATTTTTGATTTTCAAAAATTTTATAATTTTTTTTCTCTCAATTTTCTTAATCTGGTCGATTTTTAAAATGAACATTTTAATTTATTTCTACTTTTTATTTAAATTCTAACTGATTATGTATTTATTTTGTTACAATTTTTAAAGTTAGTTGCAATTTTCGAATTTATAAAAATTTTATTTGTTTTGTTTTGTTTTTTTTTTTGGTTGCAAAATTGCTAACTGAAAAGTAGATTTTTTCAAATCACACTTAAATTACTTTCCGGATTGAAACTCGATTATATTATAGAAAAGCAAAATTAGCTAGTTGATATGATGCGTTTGTGCGAGTATTTTTTTCGATAGAAATAAGAGAATATCAAAATAAGACAGCAGTGACGAATAACGGGCGCATAAACTGAAAAATACTAGAAGAATTTTGTTTATTTTTGAATAGTGTATATTTCTTTTTTAATACGTAATTTATATTTTAGTCGTATTCTTTATATCTTTTTTATACTCTGCTTTTTTTAATTCTTTGTAAATTCTGAATATTTTCGAAATTCTGAACTATTTTCCAATATTTTGAATATTCAGAATAATATTAATATTTTTGAATTTTTTAATATTTCGAATATGATTTTGAATATCAAATCTTCATGAAACAATTTTATGTTTGAGACAAAAATTTTTTTATTTCCTTCTGAATTTTATTTTTATAAATAAAATATTTTTCCCTCGAATTTACTAATCACAAAAAATGCAATAGATTATTTAGAATGATAATTAGATTTATAATAATCGGTAAGAAATACGCTTTAATAAAAAATAAAGAAAAAGGAAATAAAAAAAACCACCGAGACTTAAATATATAAACTGTCCGTCATTTTGTGCAAGTAGAATATTAATAATAAAAAAAATCTTGCAAATGGCTACTCATCTGTGATAAAATGAAAAAAAAAACTAACAAAATAATGCAAAATATTTTGCATCTTTTAGACCCTTCTCTCTATACTGCCTGGACAAACATTGTCCTTTTCTCTTTTTAATTATTACACTATTAATCATTTTTTGTCATTATTTTAAAAAAAAATCGAGAAAATTTCAAGAAAATCGAAATTATAATCAATCAATTTGCGTTTTTAACCGTTATACGTCACTGAATTGCAATGAAAGTTGAGTTTACTTGTATAAAATTGCGCAAGAGGTGAAAAATAATAATTACAGATTAGACAGTTCTGCACGATGCGAAGAATGTTTAATGAAATAAGGGGCGATTTTAATATTATTATAATAATGCAAATTCATTTTAAAAATCACATAATTATTTTTAAGTATATTATGAAATATAGAAATAATAATTGTCAGCTTTAAGAATGTCAGCGTCCACGGATAAAAGTGTTTGATTTAAAAAAATTTCTAGTTAGATATTAATAGGTCTTTTATTTTCATTATTGAATTAAATAATTATTTAAATATACAATTATTATATAATTATATTTTCTTAATTATACATTAAATAATTTAAGAAGCTCTTCTAGAGGAACAAATTCAAATTATTTTCAATATTGTTTAGATTTTTCTTTAAATATTTACATTTTGCAATTCCTTTCACTTTTTTCTCAACAAACAAATTTTTTTTCCTGATTTATATTAAGTGTATTTCGCTATTATAATTCTTTTTAATAACATTCTTGGAATAATTTTTTGCTGCTTTATTGTCTTGAGGAGATGGAAATTTTTTAAATCAAAATAATATTTGTTTATAATTTTGAAAAGAAAATTTCTCATTTAAGTGCCTGGGCGCTCTTCGTGTAGGGGGAATTTTTCAAAAATTCTAAAAAAAAATATCAAGACCCTTTGAATCGGTTATGAATGATAATAATTAATTTTTAGTGAATTTAACGGTGCGTGCATCGTACTCTTTATCAAGAGAAAAAAACAAATTGGTAATAATGAAAAAAAAATTGACAAATTCATGTATGTGCATGCTGAAAGTATAAGTTAATTATGTCTGTTGAGATCCGTAAAGAATGTTATTGACTAGTTTTAAGATAATATATGACATACCTTATTATAGATTATAAAATAATAATTAATTTAGATTCTAAATGAGCATCATCTATAAATATTGTAAAAGTATATTATATATATATATATTTATGATAACATTAGATAAAGAAAACAGAATGAAAAAAAAATCGATGTTAAGTCCTCTCAATTTCTCGAGTTTGTAGATATTTTATTGTAATTCACTAAAATCGTAATCGTATTTATCTAAATTTTAAGAAAGTAACAAAAGTTCGATAAGCAGAAAGAAAATTTTCCGCAATCGACGCATTACGATTTTAGTTGAAAGAAAAAAAGCAAGAAAAGAATGTAAAATGTAACTTAATTATTTTTTTGTCTCTTTACAGGTACATATTATATATATATATAATGATAATAATTTGCTTGGCTTATAGATTTATTTTTTAGAAAATAATTTTTCTTTTAGACAATTTATCAGGAAGCAAAAATTTCTAGCAAAAATTGTTTTTCATCTTTCTCATCAAAATGAGATAATAAAAAATCTGCAATTTTTTTTCAATTCTCTCTGTATTCGCTACGATTTTTCAATGTCATTGCAATATTTCGAATTGTGTATTCAAAAGCCATACGCTTAATATGGTGTTATTTTTCAAATACTCTATTTTTTCTATAATAAATAAAAATATTAATCAAGTCGCTAATAATGTATATCAAATTCTGTCGATAAGAGTCCACTGACTAAAATATCAATGGCAATAAAAAAAAATGAAAGTATATAAACTATATTTTTTATTTATAAATTATATAATATAGATGATGTATTTAAAAAAAAGGATATAAAATTATTTGTGGATTCGAGTTGAGTGACAATAAATAAAAAAAAAGAATAATAACTTTTAACGTGGACTCTCATCGATCAGATTTTTTTTCTCGAAGAAAAAATTAATTTCTCTAAAATAGAAAGATAAATATGTAAATTTCGAAATTTTTCCTAAAAAAAGTGGATTTATGAAAATTATGAAAATTTATAAAATTAATTAAATTATTAAATTAAAATAAATGTGAAATTTCGAAATTTATAATTTTAGAAAAATGTTATAATTTACTTTTTTTTTTAAAAAGTTGATGCAATTTTAAGAATCAGAGAGAATAATTTGTAAAATATAAATAAGAAACTCTGAAAGTTCATTCCAAAAAAAATAGTTTCTTTCTCTTTTTTTGCGCATTCTCCTCTTTCTTGTGCAAAAAAGGAAATTTTTAGCAATTAAAATAAATAAAAATTGAATTCGCTTTAAAAAAAAAAATGGTTGACGCTTTATGGTCTCATTCATGTACCTAAAAATTTTAAAAGTAATTTTAATCGATATAAGTAAGAAAAGCGAAATCTTAATGCCCATTATAATTATATAAATACAATAAATAAGAAAGAAAAAAGAAGCAGAATTATAATAAAGATAAAATTAAAAAAATTTCTTTCTAGTACACTAAGAAATTACCATCTGTATTTAGGTAAAAAAAACATTATAATCGTATAATGAAATTGAAGGTGAAAAAACGGTGGTTTCATTATTAATAATAATGTGTTAAACAATGTAGATATTAAAACAAACAAAAATGATAAGAATTGTGTAAAGACATTTACTGTTTTACATCGCTGTATATACGTGATATATTTACATATATAATAATAATAATATATGTCGTATCATTTTGGGATGTGAAAGAAAAATTTTTTTTTTCTTTTTGGGAACGATTTGTTGTAATGAAACGACGTTCACCTTCCTTTTTATGAAATAATTTCTCGGAGTAAGCCTCGTATTAAATCATAAGCCGTTGCAGCACGGAGTATATAAAAAAAATAAATGGAGCTTATGGATAGCATTTCATAATTCGGAGTACGGGTTATAATTATTATCATCTGTTAATTAATTATTATAACTCTATTATTGAGTTGTCTGTAAAATATTGGATTTATAGTTTATTAAAAATGAAAATCATCTCTCATTGGGGAAAAAAATGTATTTCTATGATACAATATTTGAAAAAAACAATTTTTACTGTTTATAATTTGTATTCGTTTTTTTTTAGAGAGAGAGAGAGATGATTTTGGGAAAAAAAGAAAAAAAAATAATTATGAACTGACAAAACAAAACAAAAAATGAATGCTCTTCATAATTTAATTAATTTTTAGATTAGATTATTACGTATAGTCGATAAAATCGTGTGTTAGAATAATAATTAATGCCAGAATTCGAATAAATGCTTAATCCAGAAATTCTTAGTCACGATTCGATATTGATACTCTCCATCCTCTCTGAAATTATTGTATCCTTTGAAAAAAAATTCTATTTTTTTTTTGTATTTGAAAATTTTGTGTATTTTGTATTATTTTTAATTAATTTTATATTATTATTGTATAGGGAAATTTATTTTTAATAGAAATTACATTATAGAAATAATTTCAATTATATTTGTCGAATTAGTAATTATTCCAACAATATTACATTATTCTTTTTTAGAAATTAATAATTTGTGTAAAAATAATTTAATTAATTTTGATTAATTTTAATTAATTTTTATTTTGAATAATTAATTATGTATAATAATAATTTTTACTAATCCTAAATAATGAATTAATAATAATAATAATGAATAATTTGTAATATATGATAATATATTGATAATTACTCATTAAAATTAATTTAAGTTTTGAGTAATTTTTATCACAATTAGAAAACAATATTCCCTTATCCCTCGTCAAATAAATTTTTATCAAATTTGACGAAATCGATGTACATATTTTATTTATTATTATTTTTTTGTTAGTATTTTTATTACTATTATTATTATTATTATTATTATTTTTATTTTGTTAAAGTGGAAAATTTCTTTCAGATTTTGAAATTTCAAAAAATTCTCTCCAGGAAAAGTGTATGCGCATGCGCACGTTAGGAAAAAAGGAGCAGTGAAAAAAATTTTCCGAGAGCTACACGTGAGACGCGTGAGACTATAAACGAATCATCAAAACATTCCGGGTAAGAATTACTTTTATCAATTTCTTCAAGTTTAGATCAATTCTAAAATCTGAATCTAATTTACTATGTTTTTAAGTGAATAAATATTAATTTCTCAAATGCTGCAAACATTGCGATATTCTGGTTGCAAATCATGCCGCCTAAATTTTCTGTTACGTTCATTTTGTGTTTTTGTACTTTCACAATTATAATTAGACTTTTAAACATTCTAATACATATTTAACGAATAATTATTGATTTCTTTAAATAATATATGTGATATGATTGTATTATGAATTATTTGTATTATTTACAATTTTGTGAGTGAGAATTTTGTTAACTTTTTTTAAGGTTATGTCGATTGACGAAAAAACGTAAAACAATTGTTTCAGTTGTTGCAAACAATGTTTCAATTAATAATAATATAAACTTATTAAATTCCATGAATAATATGAAAGATCCCACAGCATTTACATTAGTTTTGGTTCCCAGTCGATTTTTCGTGTAAATTTAAGATATATTCGGCAGGGAGTCAAAACTGTAAATCCTGCACCGGTTCCTCTCGTGTGAAATTTTTTCTGTTTTCAACGTTCGAATAAAGTAAATTATTTTTGTTTAATTATTTTTAAAAATTACTATGTAAAAAGGAATAATAATTGAAATTAAACATTTAATTTATTCTTTTAATAAAAAACGCAAATCAAATGAAGAAAAAAATCGTTTTTCATTTAAACGTTCAAAATTTTAGGAACATTATGTGGAAATTTTTTTATAATGAATATAAAAAAATTAAAATATTTTTAATAATTAAACATTTATATTCTTATAGATGGTTAACGACACAGAGCCAATATCCGCATTTGCGGTTTATTCCATGAAGAGGAAGAGTGATGATTCTTTAAAGCCAAAGAATGCCAAAAAAGTTAAGAATAAAAAGAAGAATCCAACTAACGTAACGAGTATTTGTAATAATACAAAAAGAACAAATAATGGCAATGATACGTCTACAAAGAAAAAACTTATTATAGAGCATAATGGAAACGATTTTAAATTCATGGATTCAGTAGAAATGAAGAAAGTAGATAAACTAACGGAAAAAGCACAACCTGTTACTTTTGAGAAAAAAAGTAAAAATGCAAATAAATTGAAAAAAGTGACAAAAAATGAAAAGAGTAAAAAGTTGGAAAAAATTGAAAAACTTAGACAACTTAAACAAAATAAAGCAAAAAATGTCTCGAACGCTCAACATAAAACTGTAAATAATTCCAATGAGGGCAAAACGAAGAATACGAAATTGAAAAACAAGAAAAGTACTTTAGAACAAACAGTGTCTAATGATGAAGATTTTAGTGTTAATCCACTAAAGAAGAGTAAATTGTGTTTTGAATGGTTGATTTCGCCGATTAGCGCTGATGACTTTTTGGAGTAAGTTGCTAACTATATAAAATATGTAGTTATATTTCTATGTAAACTAAAACTAAACTTCTATATAATTTTCTTCTCAAATTGCTTTAAGTGCTTAAATATTGATTTTGAATTACAGGCAATCCTGGGAGCAGCAACCGGTACATATAAAAAGGAAGGATCCGGATTATTATAAATTTCTACTTTCGACTCCTATGTTGGACACTATTTTACGAGAACAACATGTTCTATTTACAAAAAATCTCGACGTAACTTCGTATACCAATGGAATAAGAGAAACTCACAATCCACCTGGCCGAGCATTACCCAGTATCGTTTGGGATTTTTTTGGAAATGATTGTTCAATTAGAATGCTGAATCCCCAAACTTTCGTTCCACAACTTCATGACTTGAATGGTAAATCACATTTTTTAAATTATTCTTTTCTAATTACATAATTTTATTATTTATTTTAGTGGTTATGTATTTTCGAAAGTTTAATGAACTCCTAATAATTACACTTAATCTTAAATTACTCTAAATTTCGTATTCTTATTTCTATTTTCTTCTTTTTAAAATTTTCGGAATGTGAATTCAACTTTAAATTTAAAATTACATCATCAGGGTTGTCACGGGTCAGGGATTTTCATTAAAAGGACTTGAAAAAATTAAATTTTTAGAATTCATAAGAAAATTCTGATTTTTGGTGTCTTTTTTGCTTGCTTTATAGAATATGAAATTTCTGACAATAATTTCTTTTTAAATAACTTCATTCTTGAAGAACTATCATAAAATTCTTATTTAGAAATTATTTAATGAATAATTTTACTTAAATGTTTCAAAATTAATTGAATTTTAAAAGATTTGCGCTTACAATTTTCATAAATAGATGAACTTCAAAAGGTTTCAATTTGAAACTTTATAAAAGTTTTCAATTTTGAATGGATTTAATTAGAAATTTTTGAAAAATTTTAATAATTCAAATTTATTTACAATTATAGTTACATTTTTAATATATATTTAGCTTGAATTATCATTGAATTTTTTTCCACCTTAAAAACTTTTAGATTCCCATAAATTTAAAAATAATACCTTGATTTTTTTTATTTTTGTAAATAATTAAATTTATTTTAAATAACTCAATTTTAGAGAAACTTTTTTGATGTCATGTATTATAATTAAGTTAGAAGAGATTTTAGTTATAAACTGTTGCAATTTCTGAAATAATTGAATTTCAAAAGGTTTGTTGCGTAGCAAAACAAGGTTTTAAACTAGAATTTAAAAAAATTTTAATATTGCTGTGAAGAAATTAATATTAATGAAATATTTAAGTTTTTAATAATTTTATTAAAAATTGTGAAAAAATTAGGTTTCTTAGAAATTTTAATTCAATTTTTTTTTTTTAAATTTTTACAGAAATTCAATTATTTTTATGAATAATAAAACTCATTGCAGAATTTTGATTATTTTTAATATAATTTTAGCTGAATTCCTCGAAAAATTTAATTATTCTTGAAAATTGTATTAAATTCGTTGAAAAAGTTTAATTATTTAAAAATTTGTTTATAAAATTCTTTATGAGAATTCAATTTTGAAAAAGATTCATTTATTCAATAATTTTTTCATTTTTGTATTTAAATAATTGAATCCTTGTAAAATTTTCTAATAAAAAATGTTTTAAAAATTAATTTCATTAAAAATTTTAGATAATTAAATATTATAGGCATTATAGCGTGAATTTTTAGAAATAATTGCATTTTGAAAAAGTTTAATTGAATTTTAAAAAATAATTATTTGTAGTGTTTTTTCTAAATATTTAACTGATGAATTTCCGAATAATCAAAATTTTGTAAAATTGAACTGTAAACAAAATGGATTTAAAAATTCTCTAGGAACTTTTGTAAAAAATATTATTATTATTATTTAGGGAAATAATTAAAGTCATGCAACGAATGTTTAATACATTTTTTTAAATAATTGAAATCCTGTGAAGAATATTATTATTTATAAAAATAATTGAATTTTTGCGAAGGATTTTATTAAAATTTTTGTAATTGGTAATTTAATTTTTTTTGAAAAATTTTATGGAAATTTATTTTATTTTAAAACATGAAGATATTAAATTTTAAAAAGGTTTAAATTTGAATTTTTTAAAAATCCTAATTCCTACGAAAAAATAATAATTTGATTAAATATTTATTTAAAAAAAGAAGTTATTGACGTTTTTGAATAATTTTACAATTAAACAAAATCGTAAATACTTGTAATAGAACATTTTTTTGAGTATCTAATAATTTTTAGGGTGAATCAGAATATTCTTTAGGGTCAGGGAGAAATTCAAAATTTTGTTTGGAAATCAGGGAAAAACAAAATTAAATTTTTGTGGCAACCCTGATAATTAAAATTTTCAAAAATTCGATTGAAATTAATTAAAGTTTTGATCTGTTTTTTTCTCAGCAATTCTTCAAGAGTTTTTCGGTTGCTTTGTCGGCGCAAATTCCTATCTCACTCCACCGAATAGTCAGGGTTTTGCCCCGCATTACGATGACATTGAAGCCTTTATTTTGCAAATCGAGGGCAAGAAACGTTGGAGACTGTATAAACCGCGTAATGAAGAATTTCTCGCTCGATTTTCGTCGAAAAATTTCGAACAATCAGAACTTGGTGAACTGATTATGGATACGGTTTTAAATGCAGGCGATTTACTGTATTTCCCCCGTGGAACTATTCATCAGGGAGAGACAATAGACGACACACACAGTTTACACATTACACTCAGTGTGTATCAAAAAAATTGTTGGACAGACTTATTTGAGAAATTATTGCCCAAGGCGCTTGCTCAAGCATCGAAATTGGACTATCGCTATCGTCAAGGTTTACCCGTTGGATCAACAAGATTTATGGGTTACGTTAATTCGAGTGATAGAAATTCAGAGCGAAAGGCATTTTTGGAGAAGGCGAAACTTCTTCTGGATGATCTTATAAATTATGCGGATGTCGATGAGGCCGTTGATGAAATGGCTAAGGGTCATCTTCACGATTTTCTGCCACCAGTTCTGAGGGACGAGGAGCAACGTAATTCCGTGATTCGCGATGGATGGATCGTGAGAAATGAGGGAATTGTTGAGGAACGTGTTGACATTCGACCCGACACGAGAATTCGACTTTTAAGATCGCACTGTATAAGGTAATGTTCCTATTAAAATATGTTAAATATTAAATTGAGAAACTAATTTGAAATTATTATTATTATACACTTGAAGAAAAGGTATATTTGCCTGAGAGCGAAAGAGAAATTTATTTATTACTACAATTAAATTTTATTTCGTAAAAAGAAATTATTTCAATGAAAAAAATTTATTTGAGCGAAATAAAATTTTTATAATTGAAATATGTAAATTTCTATATGGCTGTGAGACAAATGTAGGTACATGTACCTATGTATGTACATGTAAATATAGGTACAAATGTAGGTAAATGTATGTATGTATGTATTGAATAAATATTCAATACGAATTTATTATAATTGGTTCAAATAAAACCCTTCTCTGCGTGTAATAATATATGATTGAAAATTATTGTTAATATTTAATTGGAAATTATTTCTATTGGTAATTATTGCATTTTTTATTTGATTTTCTTGTTAAATTTTGAGTTGGAAATTAGTTTTTCACATTAATGTTTCATTCATGTTTATTCATAATTATTATTTTTGTGATTGTGTTTTAAATTAGTAAATACAGGGTTGCCAGAGATCAGGAAAAATTAAGGAAGTTTTATGAAAAGTAGTGAAAAAATATTATATATTCTTAGAATTCATAATAAAATTTAGGCTTTTGATGTCCAGCAACATTTGGAAACGTTAAAAAGATTTAATTCTTCTTAAATTTCATTTTGTTTGTCTTATAAACTTTTAAATCACTACGAATTTTAATCTAAAACCTTATATTATATTTTTTCTACTTTTGAACTTTACAGAATGTGAAATTGAATTTATTTTAAATAATTTAATACTTTAACAACTATAAAAAATTATTAGTTGTAAATTATTTAAAGAAAAATTTTACTTATTACTAAATAAAAAAAATAATTGAAGTTTAGAAGAGTTGCATTTAAAACTTTTGCTAATAATTGAATTTCAAAAAGTTTCATATTTAAATTTTGGAAAATTTGAATTTTAAATTAATTTAATTTGATATTCTCAAAGATTTAGTTTTTCAAAAATTTTTATTTAAATTTTTTTTTATGGTGAATCTTTGAATATTATATTTAATTAAAAAATTTTCGAATTATCGAAATTTTGTAAAATTGAATTGTAAACAAATGGATTTAGAATTATTTTAGGCTATGAAGTTTCGGGTTTTCTTTGAATAATTGAATTTTCAATGAATTTTCTCAAAATTATTAAAAATATAAATTGATTTAGAAAAGAATTTTAGTTAAAAAATCTAGAAAATAATTGAATTGAAGTGTTGAAAATAATTTTGGAGAAGTTACAGTAGCAATTCTTGTAAATTATTGAATTTTAAGAGATTTTAAATTAAACTTTTAAAAAATTTTAATTTGAAACAATTCTAATTAAAAATTCTGGAAAAGCTAGTTTTTGAAAAATTTTTATTTAAATTTTTTCGAAATTGAATTTTCTATTCATCAATATAAATGTAAATATAAATTCAATTAAATATAAATTCAATTTAAATTGAAATATAAATTTAATTGAATAATTTTCGAATTATTGTAATTTCATAAAATTGTAAACATGGATTTAAGAATTATTTTAGGCTGTGAACTTTTTTTTTTTCTTCGAATAATTGAATTCTTAAAGAATTTTTTCAAAAATTAAAAAAAAATAATTGACTTAGAAAAGAATTTTAGTTAAAAATTCTAAAAAATAATTGAATTGAAATCATGAATCTAAAGAAAACTATTGATCTTTCTGAATAATTTTATAATTAAAGATATTCTCAAATAAATGTATTAGAATTTTTTTTTGTAATTAATAATTTTTAGAGTGAATCAAAATATTCTTTAGGGTCAGGGAAAGAGTCAAAATTCTATCTCGAAATCAGATAAAAGTCAGGAAGAACAAAATCAAATTTTTTGTGGCAACCCTGAAAGAGTATTTTTAATTATCTACATTCTCAAATTATTACTTTTTTTCTGAAAAAAGATTATTAGAGGATGAAGATTCATTCAAGATTTACTACTCGACTGAAAACTCGAAGGAATATCATGAGCATGAACCGCAATTTTTCGAGATTGAACGTTACCAAGTACCTGTGATCAAAGAAATAATTCTCCAGTATCCGAATTATATTAAAGTGGAAGATTTGCCAAATTCCGAAATCGATATTGATGTCAAGGTGAGTAAAATAATCAAGTTTCTTCTTTTTTCATCTCTTTTTTTTATTACAAAAGATAACTTCTTTGTTTTTAAAGTTTTATTTAAAATTGAAATAACTGGGATATTTTTCTGTCAGCTCGGCATTGTACACGATCTTTGGGAAAAATGTTTGATAGTGACTGATGGACCACTGCCTCGAGATGATTGAAATTTGTAAGTAAAAAAATTGTAGGCGTTTTGATAAGTTTTAATTCCATGTACAAAATAAATGTTTTTTTTGTATTTAAATATTTAAAATTTTATCCTTTAAGGCCCTGTTTTCGCCCTGGTCACGTTGTCGACCAAGCATATATTCGATATATCCTAAGTAACCATCGTTGTCCAAGTCATCCTCCTCGAGAACCCTGTCTATAAGTTCTGTAAGAAGAAAGAGACAGAGAAATTGTAATTTAATTTTTTTTTCTGTATTTTGATGATTGTTTTTCAATATTTTGATTTTTATTTAAATTCTTTATTTTTTCGTGTTTCCACAGATTTCCTTACCTATAATCCAAGGCAATTCACTATCCTCCTCTTTGGGTGGGTAATCACTTAATTCCTTCTTCTCTCCTTCATTCTCATCTTCATGAAAAGTGTGCTGGATGGCATGGAGAATTTCTAGACCATCGAGCTTTGTATTATTGTCAATGTCGTGGAGTCTAAAATGTAAGTTTGTCAGTTTTTTTATTTTTACTTTTTAAACTCTTTGGTCAGAAATTTGTCCTTAGTTTACAGATTATTTAGTTGCAATATTCTTATTACATTTTTATTGTATTTAATTGTTTTACATTTCATTATTATTTAATATCGAAAAACTATTTTCTTTTTATCGAAAAGTCATTGAATTCTATTTTTTAGACGAATCCTTATTCGTCTAAAAAAAATTCAATAATTTCACTTAATAGATTTAATTCAATGATTAAATTTTTTGACACATTTTTCAAAATTAAAAATTTGAGTAATTATATTTATTTTAAATTTTTAATATTTGCAATTTAAGAAAGCTAATTCTTATTAAAATTGTGATGAATGAACTTACTTGAAATAGTAAAATTCCAATTCCTGATCAGATAAGTTAGATAAATCTAATTGATCCGCCAGCGGACCCATATCTTCTTTCAAGTGACTAGAAAAATTGAATTAAAATTTTTTTTTATTGTGAAATAAAATTTTAACAAATTTATTATGATTGTATGAAGATGATGACGTACGAGGTGTCATGAAGTAGTTGAGCATCCTGCGTGAGTTTAATGTCCTTTTGAGGCGCGTAATGATGATGCGAAACGCTACTTTGTGGATGATGCGGGCCCCGAAATCCCAGTGCAATACCAGAGTGAAGACTGATCAGAAGCAACAGGAGCATCTACATCAACAAAGCAACGAATTCTGAGCTTACATTTTGAAAAGACAAAAAAGGTAAGTGATTTACTCTTAATTTCATAAATTTCTTTTATTTTTTAACAAAAATGATTTATATCAATCACAGTTGGACAGAAAAACGAAATTTGGAAAAATTAAAAATGATTTTTAACTGATTAAAAGAATTTCAAATAATTAACTAATAAATAAATAATAATTTTAAACAATTAAGGTAATTCTTTGGAATCATAGCTTTTGTCAATTTTACAAATATTTCCTTAGTTTTCTTTGGAAAAGCTTTTATTTTAGTTAGAAAATAAAAAATTCTTCATGCAGTAGGAGTAATTATGTGTATTTCAAATTTAATAAAGTGAATTAGCTTTATTAATTATTAATAACTATAATAAAAAATAAATAAAACTACAATAAAAATAGTAAAGAAAATGAAGGAAAAAGAATATTAACTAAATTAATCAATGATAAATAAATAATATATAATTATTTACACAACAATTAGCATTTAAAATAATAAATACGTTAAACAGAATTGATGTAATCACGTATTGTAATTGTGATTATAATTTTTTGAGTTTCAATAAATATTAATATTGATTAATAATCAGTTTAATTTTTTTTAATATTACTTATAATCATTTTTTGTGGTTAATTAAAAAATAAAATAATACATTTTTCAATTTTCTCGAAATTGTTCACGAAAACATTTTTGTTTTAATTTCCAGAAATCTTTTCTTGTCCGACTGTGATTAGTTATAATCAACAATTGAATTTTTAAAACCTATTTCACTTTTTAAAAATTATAATTCTAAAATAACTTTGACATTGACAGGGTTGCCACAGGTCAGGGAAAAGTCAGGAAAAACGAAATTTGCCAGGGAAATCAGAAAAATGTCAGGGAATGTTATGAAAAGTTCTGAAAAAATAACAGACTTTTCTAAACTTACTACAAAAAATTTTGGTTTTTGGTGTCTAAAAATATTTTGAAAAAGTTTTAAAAAATCTTGAATTTTCTCTTGATTCTTTATTTCCGAAATTTTTTTCAGAAATAATTTAATTTCAAGTTTTATGCTTAAAGTTTGAAAAATTTCAGTTGACAAGAAATTAATACTAATTCAATGTTTATTTTAAAAATAATCTCTAAAAATTTTTACAATAACAATTTTTGATAATTTGTCAATTTTAAAAAGGTTTTAATTTTAAAGTTTAAAAAATTAATTTTGAAATTTTTTTATGAAAATTTTGCAAAATTAAGTTTCTAAAATATTTTAGTGCAAATTTTTGGAAAGATAATTGAATTTTAAAAACAAGTAATTGAAATTTTGAAAATAATTGAAATTTCCTAAGACTCTTTAAAAGTAATTGAAAATTTTTAATGGAGAGGATTCTTTGATATTTTTAACTATAATTTTTATCAAGAAAATTATTTAAATTACATAAAATTGTTTTCATAGTAATTTTTTCAGTGAAATTTAATGGTTTGATAATATTTTGACCCTTTCTGAATTTTTATTTGTCGTAAAAAATTCATAGACTTTTAAGTCAATTCCTAAATTTTTAGAAAATATTTTTTTAATTTATTTTTTTAAAAAAATTGAATTTTATTCTTCTTGAAGCATTTTTTTCGGAAAAGAATTTCATTTTTAGACTGAAAAACAATTTTTTTATTTGAATATTTATTTGTTCATTTTTCTAATTTTTTCAAGTCATAAATTTTGTTTATATTTTTTATTTTTAACGCAAACAAATTGAGATCTGAAAGTAGTTAGAAAAATAAACAAATGAATTTAAAAATTTAAAAAATTGAATAACAATAGTATTCTTTTAAATTTTTTCAGTCTGAAAACAAAGTTTTTTTTCTAAAAAAATGCTTCAAAAATAGTAAAAATCAATTTTTCCATTCGGTAATTTTTTTGTGGATACAAAAATTTATTTTCTACAAAACTTTGCATGAATTTCAAAATCTACTAATTTTTTAGGAAAAATGAAAATTAGAAAAGAGTTAAAATATTTTCTGACCGTTTTTATTTTATAAGCATTACTGTAAATAATCAGATTACTAATAAAACTAGAAAAATAATTTTATGGAATATTTAAACTATTTTCTTTATATAGGGTTAAAACTATTGGTCAACTCTCCCTTTAAATAATTTCATTAGAGTTTAACAAAAATGAAATTTTCAAAGAATTTAAATTCAATAATTGTCGAATAATTGAATATTGCAAGAAGTCAGAATTAGTTTTCTAAAACATTTCAGTTGTATTTTTTTGAAAAATAATTGGATTTTAGAAACAAGTAATTAAAATTTTTGAAATTATTGAAATTTCCTAAAATTTTATTTTAATAAAATTTATAATTATATAATTTAATTCTTTAATAATTTTATTGAAATGTCTGAAAATTGGGGAAAACAATAGTTAATTTTATTTTTAAATTAATTACTAATTAATTATTAATTAATTTTACACATTTAAAATTTCAAATTAATTGTTTGCTTCTAAATATTAACTTTTTTTTATAATTGAACTCTATTTGAAATATTTTTTTTAGAGGAAACAGGGATAAAGTTTGAAAATTTGTTCTGGATGTTAGAGAAAACTAAATTAAAATTTTTGTGGCAACCCTGATTGAATGAAAATCAAAATACCGCAAACAAAAATTGAAATAAAGAACAAAGTTTAGTTCTTTGTTATAATCTATAATCTAATGACAATTCAGAGGGGTTTCAAATTTCTTTCATGGAGAGTTAGCATTGATTTTCATTAATCGGCTCTTTTTTTTTTATATCGGTTATTATGCAACGATGGAAATCGGAAGAATTTCAAATTCAGTAACTCAAAAAGGCCCCACACGATATTTTTTGTGAACAGTGCACAATTACAATAGGACCTGCTGCTGGGTCGTGTTCGAAACGATTCTCTCGTCCAATGTCCTGTTCTCTTTCCTTCTCTTGGGGGCAAAAACTCTTTGCTCGACAGATGGGACGGTAGAGGGGGTCCCGTAGTAATTATTATGCGATTACCCACAAGCCCATTGATTTAGATTGGACTCTGGGGGGGTTCCACACATCGCATCAAATTCAAGAATACATCTCGAATTTTGTTTCAAATTTCAAGTATGTACTTTAGAAATCGTTACTCTCAAGTGTAAATACTTTGTTTTTTTATTTAGAGCTTGTCAAATCAATTCAAGTTGATATTTTTGCATTTTTTGCGGGAAATTAAATATTTTGTATTTGACATTTTTTTTTTATTTTTTTGGAAATCGGTTTAAAATTTGGTGACGTAGTGATTTTCTTTTTTGGGAAAATTTTGATTAATTTGAGTTTTAATTTGGGAAAATTTGTAAAGAAATTTTCTTTTTGAAAGTATTACCAAGGGACAATTTTATTTTTTGTTTAGTCGGAGTGAAGTTTCTTTGATCAAACGTTGTTTCATCTTTGAAAGAACGGAAACATTTTTAACAAGAAAACCTTTTTGTAATTAATATACTTAATTGTCTAGCAAATTTTTTCTTTACTTAAACGTAATTTTTTTTCACTATTTTTTGCTGGATAATTTTATTTTATTTATATAAATTTCTCTTAAGCTGAAGAAATGTTTTCTTTCTGTAAAATATTCAATTTAAATGGATAAAGAAAAATAGATAAAGTTTTCAGATTAATTTTTTTTAAATTAAAATTTATTTTAGTTCACAATTTTTTCTGAATCAAAAATTATTTCAGTTAGCAATTTTTTTTTAAATTTCAAATTAGTTAGAAATTTTTTTCCAAATTAAAAATTATTTTAGCTAGCAATTTTATTCAAATTAAAAATTATTTTAGTTTTAGTTTTTTTGAAATCAAAAATTATTTTAGTTCACAATTTTTTCTGAATCAAAAATTATTTCAGTTAGAAATTTTTTTCCAAATTAAAAATTATTTTAGCTAGCAATTTTATTCAAATAAATTAAAAATGATTTTAGTTCGTAGTTTTTTTGAAATCAAAAATTATTTTAGTTTGCAGTTTTTTCTAAATCAAAATTTATTTTAGTTAGCAATTTTTTTTTCAATAAAAATGATTTCAGTTAGCTATTTTTTCAAGTTAAAATCCATTTTAGTTAGTAATTTTTTTCCAAATTAAAAATTATTTTAATTAGCAATTTTAAAAATAAAAAGAAAATTTTTCTTACAATTAATTAATTTCTTTTTCGAAATTCAAATTTTCAAGAAACTGGTTCTGAAAAATTAGGAGAAATTTGTAATACGCATTTAAATACTTTTCATAGAAATCTTCGCTTGTTACTGTCTATCGTTTCGAAATATAATTTTCCGAAGTCATAAATCTTATGGCTTAAATTAAATTTTAATTGAAAAATTTCGGGTGTCTGGTACTCCACTATCCAGAATATTCCAACCTTGACTCTCGTTTAGTTTGGGGTCATATGAAACGCTCGATACAAACACTAAATACTTTTGGAAATTTTCAAATTACACTAATAATGTCAATGAACTTTTTTGTCGTTTGTTTATTCGTTCTTCTATATTGAAGAATTTATATTTTTTCAAATTTGCTAAATATTAGGATCAAAAATTATTTTCTTTAAATATTAAATTAAAAAATTTGTTTTTGAATTTTAAAATCAAAAATATTTTTTCAATTATTAGAATGAAAAATCTTTTCTCAAGTCAACGAAAAAATTTTTTTTATCAATGAATCAAAAATCATTTCCTTCAAACATTAAATCAAAATCTTTTATTAAATTAATTCAGAAAATTTTTTGATTTTAATATTACTACAATCAAAAAGTGTTTTTAAATATTCGAATATTAATAATAAATATGAAGAATAATATTAATAACAAAATTTATTTAAATAATTATTATTCTAATATTATTAGAATCAAAAATTTTTTTTTACATATTAAAGAAAAGATTTTTGATTTAAATGTTTGCAAAAAAAATTGTTTGATTCTGATACGTATTTAAAAAATTATTTTTGATAATTCTATTTGAAAATATTTTTTGATTTTAATAATATTAGATTAATTATTCTTATTAATATTATTAAAATTATAATTATTCTAAAATTAAATAGACCAAATTTACAAAAAAAATTACAAAAATTTTTGAATCAGCTGTTAGAAAAAAAATTTTGATTACAATATTTAAGACATTTCTGATTCTAATATTATTAGAATCATTTTTTTTAAATATTAGTCTCAAAAATATTTTTTAAATATTAGAAATCAATTTTTTTCCAAATTATCAGAATTAAAAATTTAATTTTTTTAAATAGAAAGTAAAAATTCTCTCACTAATACTCTGAAAAAAAATTTATTTGATTCAAATAATCGATTACTTGTTTGCTATATAAAATAAATATTTACTTAAATCAAAAAATATTTATTGAAGTGTTTTTATCAAATTTTTTTTAACTAAAAATTTAAGTATTTGCAGCAAATACTATATTTAATTGATTTAAATAAAAAATTTTTGATTCAAGTAAATATTTATTTGATAATCAGGGCTCGGATTGTGCAACTTTTCCGACTTTTTTCGACTTTTTTAAGGAAAATAAATTTAAGAATAATTACATTTTTCCATAAATTGGATTAAAATTGCATTAAAAATAATTGAATCGCTTTAAAAAATTTTTTATTTGTTTTTATTATGAAAATAATTAAATTAATGCGAAGAAGTGTCTAAAAAAATTTTTTTAATAATTTAATTCCTGTAAACTTTTTATTATTTATGAAAATTATTAATTGTTTGCGTAAAATTTTATTAAAATTTATTTTAAACAATTAAATTCTTGTGGAAAATTTTATTAAAATAGTAGATATTGAAAATCATAGAATTGAGGAGAATTTTTGAAAATAATTAAAATTTTTGAATATTATTGAATATCGGAGAAGAATTTTATTATTTATAAAGATAATTGAAAGTTTGACGAGAATTTTTATTTCTAAAAATATTTGAATTCCTGAAAAGAATTTTATTATTTATAAAAATAATTAAATCCCAGTAAAAAATTATAACATTTACGTAAATAATTGAATCACTGTAAAAAATTTCATCATTTATGAAAATAATTGATTTAATTAAAGAAAGCAAAGAAATTTTTTAAAAAAATTTTGTGAATAACTGAATTCCTATAAAATTTTTATCATTTTTTTATTTTCATCATTTTAATTCAATTATTATTTTCTACAATTTTTAATTATTTTTTATGAAAAAAATTCAATTTCTTAAAAACTTTTTTATTATTTATGAAAATAATGGAATTATTGCGAAGAAATTAATAAAAAATTTGTAAATAATTGAATTCCTGGGAAATATTTATTATTTATGAAAATAATTACATGTTTGCGTTCAATTTTATCAAATTTTTTTTTAAATAATAAAAAATAATAGAAAAAATAAATTTTTAAATATATAATAATCAAACCGATTATTCGATTCATTTAAGTATTTTTTTGCTTAAAAAAATAATTATTACGATTAAAAATTATTTTTGTGTCTCATTGCAAATAAAAGAAACTACAAATAAAATATTTGTCGAAATGTTAAAATTGTGTTTTTAAATTTTAATATTTGACTTGGAGGATTGATAATTTTCTTGATATTTTATACAAATAAAATAATTTTCATAACAATATTTTGTCACATTCTACACTCAATTCTAATAAAACCCCATTAACACTTTGCCATTTTTTATAATTTCATGCTTCTTTTTTTATCGTTTTTTCTAAAAATTCATGCGACTTTTCGCGACTTTTGTTGTGAATTTATGCGACTAAAGCGACCTTTTTTGGGTCTTAAAGTCGATCCGAGCCCTGAAGAGTTTTTATCAAATTGTATTTTAACCAATAATTTAAATCTTCAAGTATTTAATTGATTTAAATAAAAAATTTTTGATTCAAGTAATTGGTTATTTAAATCAAATAAATTTTTTAAAAATTATTTTTTGTTCTAGAGCGACTTTTTTAGAGTTGTAATAATAATGTCTCATTAGATGTTAATGACTTTGTTTGGACTACAGACTCTACCATAATAAAAGTGGAAAACATACGTGAATAATAGACATTTGTCAGGAGAGGGAGAGAGAGAGAATGAGATGTTCATATATGTAACAGTAGTGTAGGTGTCAAGAGACGTCAATTCGCACTCGCGAGTATGCGGTACTTAGGAATCAATTTTATGAGCTTACAGAGGGCTTGGACGAGAATGCATATGTTGAGGGGTCCCCGAGGGATTTTTGGTGCAAGTGGACCCCCCCGGGGGCTACGCACCCCAGCATAGGAACAGAACGTCCGCCCCCGTCGGGTGTCGAAATCTATAAATAATTTATATCATTTGGTCCATTCAGCGATAGAGAGCCCATATGTATACCTGTGTCGCCTTTCACCACTGTGCCCGAATCTACTTATGCTCCAGGATCTTCCTCTTCACTTGAAAAATGCCAAACTGCACACTACACTGGCTATTATTCAGGTGTTTAATTTTCGTCTTTTTCTTCCTGAGGTGGTGTCGAGAATTAATTTTTCCAATTTTCTGAAACAGAATGGAATTTTTCTTAGAATTTTTTCAATTCTTATTTCTCATTCCTTTTCAATTTTTCATCATTGGTTTCTATGCACTGGAAAAAAAATTTATTTGATTCAAATAAACGATTATTTTTCTATTATAGAATAGATATTTATTTGAATCAAATAATTTTTATTTCAATCAATTAAATGGTATATGAACGAATAATTTCTATGTTTAAAGCAAATATCGTTTAATTGACTCAAATAAAAATTATTTGATTCAATTAAAAATTTAATTGATAATAGTCAATTAATTGATTAGTTAAATCAAATACATTTTTCTGTCAGTGCAATTTTCTTTGGTGAGAAAAACGTTTTGATAATTTTTTTTGCAAATAATCAGAGTAGATTTGCTTCTTAATTTAAATTGTAAACTCAAATTTAAATTTACAAATAAAAATTTCCAATGTGAAATATTAGATTTCTTTACTGATTTTCTTATAATTGCTTCTCGCTTTTTTGGCAGATAAAAATTTGTATGGTAATCTGCTTCTTTTGGAAATAATCATGATAGTCCTGCTTATTGATTTGAATTTGTAATAATTTAAAAAAGATTCACTTTTTTGTTTAATTTCCTAATAATTCTTTCTCGATTTGTATAGAAAATGTTTTTTCTGCATTTCGTCTTAATTTGAATTTGCAAAAATTTGAAATAATTCAAAATTGTTAGATTTTTTGTTTAACTTTTCGAAAATTGTTTCTCCTTTTTTGGAAAATTTTTTTGCTTAATTGTCTCTTTTGTTTATAGCTTTTTCATATTTTTTTAAAGTTTTTTTAATAGTTTTTGTTTCTTAATTTGAATTAGTAAAAATTTCTAAAAAATTTTCTCCCTTTCTTTGTTGAAAAATTATGCAAGTACTTTGTCATTTTGCAAAAAAAAAATCAAGAAGTTTTGATTATAAATTTAAGTTTGCAAAAATTTTGTAATAATTCAATAAAGATTGTTGGTTTATTTAATTTTTCGATAATTGTTTCTCGTTTTTTTTGCAGAAAAACTTTTGTAAATTTGTCTCTTTTTGAAAATAATTAAAATAGTTTTTGCTTCTATTAAAAATTTGTAATAATTTGAAATATTTAAATTTTTTGTTTAATTTTCAATAAATTGTTTCTCGCTTTCTTTATAAAAATTTTTTTTTCAAATTTTTCTCATTTCCAAAGAATCAAAATAATTTTCGTTTTTTAATGTAAATTGATAAAAATTTGTAATTGTTTACAATGGACTTTTTTGTTTAGTTTTCTGATTTTTTTCACTTTCTTTGCCGAAAACAATTTTTTTTTACTAATTTGTCTCTTTGAAAATAATCAAAATAGTTTCCGTTTTTTAGTTTTAGTTTCTTGGTTCTTATTATGAATTCGTAAAAAGTTATTGATTTTTTAACCAAATTTGTAAATTAAGAAAATTTATAAAATTTTGTAAATTTTTTTTCGAAATATTTCAAAATTAAAAAATTTTAATTTAAAGAAAGATCTTATTTTTCAAATTCATTTTAGCATTTTTTCTAATATATGTATTTAGAAAGTTCTAAAAAGAAGAGCAAAAGTTTTTATGGAAAAAAAAAATACTTTCATTTTTTCACCCAGGGAAAAATTTATTTAAATCAAGTATAGAAAAGTACATTTGTCTAAGAATCTACTAAAGTATTTATTTGTTTTAAATAAAAATTTTATTCGACATACATAAAATATATAATATGTATATTTAAGCAAAATAAAATTCTATTCAAACCAAATAAAATATATTAGAAAACAATAAAATTAAAAAATTTTTGCAAATTAAAATTAAGAAGCAGAGTTATTTAGAATATTTTCAAAATAAACAAATTGGCGAAAATTTTTTTTATAAAAAAGTGATAAACAATTGTCAAAAATTTTTATAAAATATCAAATTATTACAGATTTTTACTAATTAAAATCAAGAAGCAAAAATTATTAAAAACTCTAAAAAAAATATGAAAAAGCTATAAACATAGGAGACAATTAAGCAAAAAAATTTTCCAAAAAAGGAGAAACATTTTTCGCAAAATTAAACAAAAAATCTAACAATTTTGAATCATTACAAATTTTTGCAAATTCAAATTAATAAACAAATCTTTTTTGATTATTTGTTGTAGAGATGTACTACTAAAAAAATTCTCCACAAAGAAAGAGTGAAAAAATTAAAAGAAAATTAAATAGAAAAATCTATTTCGAATTATTATACAAAATTTAAATAAGAAGTAAAAATTATTTTGATTATTTGCAAAGAAAAAATAATTTTTAACAAAATTTTTCACAAAGAAAGCTAGAAAAAATTGTCAAAAATTGAAAAAAAAATCTAACAATTATATGAATTATTACAAATTTTTGCAAATTCAAATGATGTAATTACTACAATTATTGTTCTATAAAGAAAAAGAGAAAACATTATCAGGGAATTAACTATAAATATTGATTTCGAATTATTAAAAATTTTTGCAAATTTAAATTATGAAGCAAAACTATATTAATTAATTGAATAAAAGAGACAAATTTAACAAAGAAATTGTTGAAATGAAAGTGAGAAACAATTATCAGAAAATTTAGGAAGAAGAAAAAAAAATCTAGGAATCTATTTCAAATTATTACAAATTTCTATTTGTAAATTTACATTTACATTTACAATTCAAATTTTTAAAAGCAAATTTATTTTGATGATTTGCAAAAAAGATAAATTTGTCTTTTTTTTTATTATTACCAAAAAAAAAATTTTCTCAACGGAAAGACAGAAAGAATTGTCAGAAAATTATAAATAATAAAAAATCTAATTGGCTCTGAGTCAAATATATCTTTTCTCTGGATGTAGTTCGAATAAAAACTTTTAAATAATTAACTGTAGGTACATATCTTTTTTTTTTGAAACAATTTCTATAATGTCAATACTTTCACTTTAGATTATCATTTGTTTTCGATGAAAGATAGAATGAATAATTGAATAAATACAAAAGGAAAAGTAGAGATAAGTTTTAGAATTAATAAATCCCCTTGTCGAATGTCGTGAAATTTGATACTACATTTGATCATTTCAAATAACTCGCGCCACAAAACCAGACGTCGTGACTATCGGCGTTCATTAATCTCGAAATAAGGGATGCTGTATGAGGAATGCTTTTACATGATTCATCCCCCTCTCCTTCTCTCTCACTCTCACCCTCTCTCTCTCTCTCTCTCGTCCTTTCTATATACTATACAAACTCACAAGGTTATGTTTTAGTCGAACCTGTTACATCTAGATTGTTTACATATCCCCCTCAAATAAAAGCTTTTTATTCAATCCCTAATTAAAAATCTCAATAGTTTTAATCACTCTTAAAATATTAGTTAGAAAAGTTCTTTTTTTAAAAAGAAAAAAAATAACAAACTCACCCTGTATGTATTGATGGGGCAAAAAATGGGTTTTCGATCCTCCTTCTGTGTTTCCCGGGACTGTGGGTATGGTATTTCGACGTTTATCGACGTTTTAGTTTGGAGCTTGCGTATTTTGAGAGTTGCTCTAAAAGCTCTAAATAACATGTTTCTCATTCAGCCTTGTATCGTTTTCTATTTTCTCTCCATGTGGCGCCACTTGGCTTTCTGAAAATCTAGGGGATGATATAGATCTACCCGGGTTCTTCTTTTTTTTTCGTAATTGAAATAGGCTTTTTTTCATTCTCTCTCGCTAGAGTGTCTACTATAATAAGGGTGAAAAAAAAAATTGTTCAGGATAACCGGAAAATAGCCGTGAATTAAAGTTAACCGGAAATTAAAAATTTTTTCGTCAAACTGCAAATTATTAACTATAATAATTTGAATGTTCTTTCATTCATTCACTTTTTCTGTCCCTCACACTCTAAAATCCTTTGAAGGTATTCAATTATTTTCAAAACAATTTTAATTGAATTCCTCAGATGAATTCAAATATTTTTAAATATTTCCATAAATTTCAATTATATCCTAAAATTTTAATAAATTTATCGAAACAATTTAACTATTTATATAAATAGTAAAATTCTTCGCATGGATTCAATTATTTTCAATTCACTTTTAATAAAATTCAATTGCTTTCAAAATTTTCAATTAAAATTATTAAATTAACCCCATTAGTTTAAAAAAAATTCAAAGAAATTCTTCAAAAGAATTTAATTAGGATTTTGAAAAATTTTAATAATATTCTTTGCGAGAATCCAGTTATTTTCCTAAGTAATAAAATTCTTTGAAAGAATTTTATTATCATCAAATTTTTTGATAAAATTCTTTGCAACAATTCGATGATTTTCAATACATTAATTTCAAAATTTAAAATATTCGAAAAGGAAAATTATTATAAAAAAGTTAAGAAACAAAAAGCAAACAACAACTAAATTCAAACTGCGAAGAGATTTGCCGAAACATGTACTTTATTATTAATTAATAATTAATTAATTAATGTTATAATTATTTTTATTTCATAATTAATTCAAAATTGTAATAACAAATAGAAATCATCAGAATTTTTTTCACTTCTTTTCATTAAAAGACTAAAATTTTGTTAAATATTATGTTTTGTCAAATTGAAATTATGCAGATTTGTGTTCTTTACTTCTAAAAAAAATTAGAAAATTGTTAAACAACTGTGATTAAGAAATAGAAAATTTATTTATTTTGCATTATTTTTCTTTATGAATCACAATTTTTTTAACAAAATTATTATTTTGTTTTAGAAAAAGAAGAAAAATATTTGTACAATTTCTATTTTTAATCTTATTTTTGGAATAGGATTTTCCACAGGAATTAAGACATTCAATAATTTTAAATTCAAAAATTTTTGAAATTAAGCAACTTATAAAAGTATTTTTATAAAACATGAAGATATCGAAGACTCGGAGTGATCGATTTCTTCATGTTTTCTAATAATTAAAGATGACCGAGAGATAAAATCATTATTTTATATTATAAGAATATTGTTATTGTAACTTCATCAAAATTAGTTTTATCATTTTCATTCAATTATTATTTTCTAGAATTTTAAATTATTTCTTATGAAAATAATTGAATTCCTGAGAAATTTTTATTATTTATGAAAATAATTAAATGTTTGCGTATAATTTTATTAAAATTTTTGTTAAACAATTTAATTCTTTTTGGGAAATTTTATTAAAATAGAAGATATTGAAAATAATCGAAACTAGAAAAATTTTTGAAAATTATTGAAATTAGGACAAGAATTTTTTTTGACATTTATGAAAATAATTGAACTTTGAAGAAGAATTTTGTTATAATTATAAAGATAATTGGGATATTTACAGGAATTTTTTTCAAATTCGGAACATAGTTGAATTTTATAAGAAGAATTTAATTTTTTTTTGAAAATAATTGAATTTCTGCAATTATATGTAATTTCTCCAAAATTTAATTTTTTTAGTTTTTTTAATAAAAATTTAAATTAGAAAATTTTTAAATTCTTTTATTTTTAAAATTGCTAATTTTATTTAAAAAAAGGTAGTAAGAAGTTAGCCGCGCGAATTATTGATGGTATTATGTAAACTTTTAGGAAATTTTTAATTTTATTGGAGAATTAATTTTTGGTAAATAAGAATTTACTCTATTATTATTATTATTTATTATAACTTTCTGAAATTTTTAAATCTGTCAATTTTTTTATACTTCCGGAGTATAATGTAAAAAAAAATCAGCAAAATTTACTTCGATAGTATAGTAAATTTTACTCCTAAAATAGTAAAATTTAACAGAAATTTGCAAAAAATTAAAAAAAGTATAAGTTTTACATTGTAAACAGTGAAACTTACTTTTTTCTTTTCCATCTATTTTTTTGTTTGAAATCGTTAATTAATTAATTTTTATGCTTATTATAAGTTGTTTAAATAAAATGAGAGTTTTTAAAGACAAAAAAAAAAATTTTTAATTTTTCTAAAATAATACTTTTTATAAGATATTAATGTATATCTTAAAATTTATTTTATTTGCACTGAAAAAAAATTTATTTGGTTCAAATAACTGACTTTGTGTCTATTATCAAATAAATATTTTCTTGAATCAAAACATCTAATTTTTCCAGAATTTTAATTAAAATTCTTTGAAATTTAAATTATTTTAGATGCATTTTAGATTTTTTAATGTTATTCTTAAAATTAAAAAAATAAGCTTATTTTATTAAAGTCAATTAAATTGTACTTTGAATCAATTATTTCAGTATTTGAAGCAAATACCATTATTAAATTGATTTAAATAAAAATTATTTAATTCAAGAAAATATTTATTTGATAATAGACAAGTAATCGGTTATTTGAATCAAATAATTTTTCTTCCATATTTTTTATTAATAATTAATAAGGCAAAAAACGTTGACTAATTGAGAAAATTTTATTTGATTGCAAACTTGATTTCATACACTGAAAGAAAATGTTTTTTTAAAAATTTATTTGGTTCAAATAAATGTAGGTAAATATTTATTTGCGTAAAATAATCTTTATTGTAGTTAATTAAATGATATTTGCTTTAAATATGGAACTTATTGGTTCAAATAATTTTACTTGATTTAAAGAAAAATTATTTGACTCAAGTAAAAATTTATTTATTATACACTGAAAAAGAAATTTATTTGAGTCATAAGTAACTGATTACTTGACTATTATCAATTAAATATTTACTTGAATCGAATAATTTTTATTGAAGTCAATTAAGTGGTACATATTTGAACAAATAATTTCAGTATTTGACGCAAATTCTATTTATTAATTGTCTCAAATAATTATTTGATTCAAGTAAATATTTAATTGATAATAGTAAAGTAATCGGTTATTTGATTTGAATAAATTTTTTTTCAGTGTAGACAAGCAATAAATATATTTGAATATTAATAAATTTTTTTTAATGTAAATTAAGGGCATTTGAAACTTGATGACGTCACACATGCTTTGCACAAACTGAAACGTCATCAAGGTTCAAATGCCCTTAAAGAATAATAAAAACTAATAATATAGTGCAAATTATAATTATTGCTAAGAAGTAAAATTAAGTAATTTTTAAAATAATTATTGAAAATTGTTAATAAAAATTAATGATAATACTAATAATTTAATTTATAACATAAAAATAATTATACCTAACAAGAATAGTAATAATTATTATTATAATTATAATAAATATAATAATAATAATTAATTATAAAAGTGTTTATTAAAAAATAAATAAAAATTTCAATGACAATTTTTTGTTTATGAAGGATTTTAAGTCACTAGGTTAATAATTAGAGTAAATGGAAAATTTATGAAAGATGCAGCGTGAAATTTCAAACATAAAATTCTCTTTTATACAAAATTATGATAGAAACATTTTTACATAGTAGGAAGGAATAAAAATTGCAAATTCAATTCGATCCTCCAGTAAAGTAGATTAAAAGTATAGATAGAAAAAATAAAATTGGTAAATTATTACAAAATGAAGTCTTAAAAAATCAGAGAGTTAATTTAAAATTTATGTTTTAAAAAAATATTTATCTCATCTACTCATATTTAATAAAAAATATATAGGTATTTATATCTTCTTCCCCACACTTGCGATATTTTAATTCAATATTCGATAATTCTATTTTTTTCTTTTATTTAATTCATCAGATAATTTTTCCGAGTCTTTTCCCCTCAATACATTATACATGTATATTTATATATATATAGTGTAAAGAAAATATCGTTTTGATTCTACTCTCGTATTTATGCAAATTAACATGAAATTAAATTTCCTTTGAAAATTTTGGAAACCAATGTTTTGATCGAAGATAATTACATTACAAAGGGTTGCAATATCCCATTATATGAAATGCCACTTATATAACGATTTATATACAATTTTGTTATCAATTTATTATACAATCTACGCGTAGAAAAAAAAACAAGAAAAAAAGATTTAATGACTATAGTTGGGACAAAAAAAAACTGTTTAATTTCCATACAGATTACTTCTTTTTCGTATATACATATGTATACGGGTTGAAAAAAAAATATTCAAAAGGAAAAAAAGAAAGTATATTTATTCCTATATATGGAAAAATTCCTCTCTCTAAACTAATTTGAATATCCAGATCTGAGTTAATCCGTCACATTTTCCCTGAAGATACAATGACCGACAAAAAGCCGCACGGAGAAAAGGATCTCAATGCATAGGGATGTCCTCGTTGAAAATTTCGAGGATGATCCCCCGTTGTAGGCGGGCCCGAACTTTTGAGCGTTAACAGGGAGAGAGAGAGAGAGAGTGATAAAGAGTGGGTGTAAGGGAGAGAAAGAGAGAGAGAGAGAGAGTGAGTGAGTGGATGGGTCTCTCAGGTTGCCACGGTAACCAGCGTAGCCTAAAGCTATGCTTTTATTGATTCCAAGCCGCAAACAATGTACAGGAGTGGATGTTTCGCTCTGTTCTATCTCTCTATTCGTCTGGATAGTGGGGAATTAACGCATTTCGTAAAATTGGTACCTGTAGCGGAGAACACGTGCTTTCCAAAACTGATATGCCTATTTCTCTCCCCCTCCCCCTCCCGGAAAGGGGGACCACCCACTATTTTCTCTAACTTGTCTCAATTTCCATCAATTTTGTACTTAAAATGTTGTCAAAAATTGTATAGATCGGTATTTTGAGATTATAACACAAAATAATGTAATGGGAAAAATCTTACTTTATCAGGGTTGCCACAGTGACCTGTCACTTCAGGGAAGTCAGGAAAAAGTCAGTGAAATTAGAATTAGTCAGGGAAATCAAGGAAAAGTCAGGGATTTTTATTAAAAGTACTGGAAGAAATTAAATTTTTAGAATTTATAAGAAAATTCAGAATTTTTGTGTCATTTTTGTTTGCCTCATAAACTATGAAATTGACAAGAATTCTAATACAAAACCTTCAATTTTTTCTATTTTTGACAATAATTAATAATTAACTATAATAATTTAAATGATCTTTCATTCATTCACTTTTTCTCTCCCTCACACTCTGAAGTTGTCTTTTGTTTATACTTTTGTTTTTTGTTATCTTTAGATATAGATTGTATATTATTAATAGCAGATGTTACGCGCGGAACGTGATATTAAATTTATTATTGTTATGCAAATTACAAAAAGTTTTTGTTTTCAAATGTAAATTTTTTAAATAATTTCATAATCAAAAATTTTAAAATTCACTTATTAAGTACACAATGAATTATTACTGTTCATATTTTCTAAAATTTTAATAAATCCTTCGAAAAAATTTAATTATTTTTATAAATACTAAAATTCTTCGCAAGAATTCAATTATTATTATATGAATAGTAAAATCCTTTGAAAGAATTCAATTATTTTCAAAACAATTTTAATTGAATTCCTCGGATGAATTCAAATCTTTTTAAATATTTCCATAAATTTCAATTATGTCCTAAAATTTTAATAAATTCTTCGAGACAGTTCAACTATTTTTATAAATAATAAAATTCTTCGCAAGAATTCAATTATTTTCAATACGCTTTTAATAAAATTCTTCTTCATAAAATTCAATTGTTTTCAAAATTTTCAATTAAAATTATTAAAGAAACACCATTAGTTTAAAAACAAATTCAAGGAAATTCTTCAAAAGAATTTAATTGAAATTTTTAAAAATTTTACTAAAATTCTTTGAGAGAATTCTGTTATTTTCCTAAATAATAAAATTCTTTGAAGGAATTCTATTATCATCAAATTTTTTGATAAAATTCTTTGCAACAATTCGATGATTTTCAATAAATTAATTTTAAAATTGAAAATATTTGAAAAGAAAAATTATAAAAAAGTTAAGAAACAAAAAGCAAACAACAACTAACTTCAAACTGCGAACAGATTACCGAAACATGTACTTTATTATTATTAATTAATAACTAATTAATATTATAATTATTTTTATTTTATAATTAATTCAAAATTGTAATGACAAATAGAAATCATCAGGATTTTTTTCACTTCTTTTCATTAAAAGACTAAAATTTTGTTAAATATTATGTTTTGTCAAATTGAAATTATGCAGATTTTTGTTCTTTACTTCTAAGCAAAATTAGAAAATTGTTAAATAACTGTGATTAAGAAATAGAAAATTTATTTATTTTGCATTATTTCTGTTTATCAATCACAATTTTGTTTTAGAAAAAGAAGAAAAATATTTGCACAATTCCTATTTTTAATCTTATTTTTGGAATAGGATTTTCCACAGGAATTAAGATATTCATTAATTTTAAATTCAAAAATTTTTGAAATTAAACAACTTATAAAATCATCTTTGTAAAATATGAAGATATCGATTGCTCCGAGTCGAAGACTCGGAGTGAACGATTTCTTCATGTTTTATAATAATTAAAGATGACCGAGAGATAAAATCATTATTTTATATTATAAGAATATTGTTACTGTTACTTTATCAAAATTATTTTTATAATTTTAATTCAATTATTATTTTCTAGAATTTTAAATTATTATTTATGAAAATAATTAAATGTTTGCATACAATTTTATTAAAAAATTTTTCAAATAGGGTCAATTGGGGTAAATGTAAACGGAATATCTATTTTTCACCAAAAACATTATAGTTTTTTTTGTTAAAAGGTAAAACGGAGAGATTTTTTTTGCATGAACATGTTACTAGAGTTCCCTAGAAAAATTTTATGAGGTACAAAAAAATATTGATGCACCTGAATCGCCTAAAACTGACTGTTTACATTCACCCCGAGATTTTGAAATTTTCCTAAAATTCGGGGTAAATGTAAACACCACTGTAGTTAAGCGAGGTTTAAGAAACAAGTTATTTCAAGTATACTACTGTTTTAAGGGATGGAAAAACTGAAAAAAAATTCTTCGTAGATGTATAGTAAATCAACCAGTTGACTGATAATATATCATATAAAATAAACAATCAACCATTACAAAATTAGTAATGTGAAAACTTTAATAACTTGAACAAATTTTAATAGATTTTCATTCAACTTGGTAAAAAGAAGTTTTTAAGGTTGCTGAATAAGAATCTAAAATCGAATTTTTAAATTTCAAAATGGTGGATCCAATATGGCGGATGAACCTAAAAATAATATTTTTTAAAAATTGATCAAATTTGCTTGAATCTGGCTACTAGGGGGTTTTTGAGGTCGGTGAATACGAATTTGAAGTCAAATTTTAAATTTTCAAAATGGCGGATGAACCTAAAAATATTTTTAAAAATTGATCAAATTTTCAAAAAAAAATTTTTTTTTTTATTAAATTTTTTTTTCAAAGAGGACCTAATTTCCTTTTCTATGTAATTTTACATTGTCAAAGTAATGAAATTGTGAAATAGAAGCAAATTTATTCAATTATTTTCTTTTAAAATGTAGTTCAAGTTCTGTTTACATTTACCCCGAGTTTTCGAATTCTCGGGGTAAATGTAAACACTTAATTATTTATTAACTAAATTGACGAAAATCAAAAATCAAAGTCAATTTTTGTTAGGGCATTAATAAGGAAGAATTACATATTTTTGTTTGATTTTTAAATTTATTTTTATGCAAATGCGAGACAAAATACTAAAACAGTAAAATTTTGATTTTCAATCTTTTTTGCATTAAAAGATAACTTACACTATGGCATTGCCAATTGTCAAAATAAAATATTGGCAATACTCAGAACATCTTGTAGATGAGCTGAGGTAAAAATATTGACGTCGTACTTATTTTTAAATTTGTAAATTTAGCTGAAACATCAACTGTTTACATTTACCCCTTGTTTACATTTACCCCAAATGACCCTATCACTTTTGATTTGTTTTTGTCTCAATTTGATATCCTTAGAGAAACTGTGCAGTCAATGCTGGATTTACACAGTGGATTTAGGAGTATTTTACATTGAAGCAGACAGTGTTGAATTTAAGACTGATCTTAAATTAAGATTTTCTTTTTACTGCACAGACAAAAAACAATTGTTAATATAGAACTAACAAATTTCGTTTGTTGTTGTTATAAAATTTTTTGTTACCTCAACAGATTTATTGTTATTAGAGAAAATTATAATTTCTAGGACAACAAAATAAATTTTTTAGTTACTATATTAACAATCTTTTTGTCAACGTAATAATACTTTTTTTCTAATTTTTTATCAAAAGTGCTGAAAGAATATCCAATTTCTAGGATCACTACAAAATTTCTGATTTTGAGAGTAAAAAATTGTCTTAAAAATTTGAAACTAAAAAACATAAAAATTAAGTCAATTGATTCTAAGTGCGATTTTTGATTTGAAATTATTGATTGCAATTCTATAAACAATTTCAGTTCTAATGTTTCACATATACTTTTCACAGCAATAATCAGTTAAATTATCCATCATCACTAATACAGTGATAATAGTAATAATATAATAATAATTAATTAATTGAACACATTCATAATCATAGTAAAATTTCTCATCACCACCAATTCAAATGAAATAGGTACAAGTTTCTATATTCCATAATTAATAAATATAATTGAATATAGGTACATATTATAGGTATAAAGTTTATGAATATGAATATTTTTTTAATTCATAGAAGCCAATGAAATTTATATCAGTTTTATAGTGATGATTCTATTTCGTAAGAACGGTTAATTGTCCTTTATGCTTTTGGGGCGTGAAATTTGAAACGATAAATTATTTATTTGGGAAAACGCAGCATGAAGAGAAGGACGAACAAGAAGGAAAGGATATATATAGTCAATGAAAAGCTTTGGCGTGTATTTCGCTTGTGCCTTTTGGGAATTGGAGTCTCGCAAGGAGGAACTTGACCAAACTCGAAAAACAGGTTGACATTTATATTTTTTTTCAATTTTTTTTTTTTTTTTTATTTTTTTAACTGCAACATATCCGATCATAGAATGTTGTATTCTGACGCATGAAAATTGCCCAAAGGGATGCGCCATCCGTATTTCGTGATCGATGTTCTCTATCCGATCAGAGAGAGTCTACCGAAACTGCCCGCCAAATAATATATTCATAGCTTCCGGATGGTTGAACGCGACTCTCTCTCTCTCTCTCCCTCTCACCCCCCTATTGCCACCCCCAAATGCCTTCAATGCAACTCTTTTGCCGGGTCCGTTTGCATTTCATTGCTTTTCAGTTCATCGCAATACGCAAATCATGCGTTCAATAATTGAGGGAAGTATTTTTCTACTGTTTTTCACTGGAAATTCATACGTTGATATTATTATTGTTCTTTTTTTTGTTGTTGTTGCGCGCCAAATGTTCAAAGTAAAATTGATGTATTATGATATTGAGTGTCACATTATTCGTGAAAGGAACAATTGAATCTCGTTTCAATTTTGACGTATTATCTTTTTTTTTTTATTTTCGAACATATTTTTTCATCTTCGACAATTCGGGATATATATGTAGAGAGAGATAGAGAGAGAGAGAGAGAGTCACGATTTTTTTCCCTCTTTTGAAGCAAAAGCGATCGACCATGTGAGGACATTACTTTTTTTTCCATCACCTTTTTCCGGTATAGAAAATTCACTTACTAAAAAAAGGGAATGTGAAAATGTCTCGAAAAAATTATTAGTATTTTAGAAGGTTTCGATAGGAAAAATATTTTCTATCTGATGCATTTAAATTTTGTGCACTTTGCACTTTTTTTATTTCATGTATATATATGTTAAGAAATATGCACTCTGAATGAAAGTGGATTTTTTCTATTTGTTTCAAGTTTTTTTTTATGAAATCTTTTTTTTTTGCACATTTCTGTATTTTGGGGGGGGGGGGGAATCAAATTTGCTACAGGTCAGGGAAATCGGAGAATTTTTTATCAAAAGTACTGAAAAAATATCCAATTTCTAGGATTACTACAAAATTTCTGATTTTTGGTGTAGAAAAACATATTATACAAACATCAAAACTGAATTCTTTTTCTCTCAACATTTGAATTAGTAAAAATGTTTTCTAATTTGAATTAACGACTGACTGTTTGCTTTTACTATTCATTAGTAAAATTATTTTCTATTTACTAATTAAACAGCAAAAAGTTAGTCACTAATATTAGAAATCAAAAAACTATTCTCAAAAATTATAATCAAATTCTTTAAAACGATTCAATTATTTTCAAAAAATATTCGAAATTCAATTATTTTCAATATCTACTATTTTTATGAGTTTTCGCAAAAGAATTTAATTATTTAAAAAAAATTGATAAAACTCATCCAAAATTCAATTATTTTCATAAATAATAAAATTTCTACAATAATTCAATTAATTTAGAATAGCAATTTCAAAAAAATTTTGAAATTATTCAATTATTTCCAAAAATAACAAAATTTTTCACAGAAATTCAATTCTTTTGAAAAATTTAAATAAAATTTTTCGCAATAATTCAATTATATTTGCATAAATAATAAAATTTTTCGCAATAATTCAATTATATTTGCATAAATAATAAAATTCTTCTCAGGAATTCAATTATTTTTGAAAATTTTAATAAAATTCTTAGCACGAACTCAATTATTTTCATAAATAATAAAATTCATCAAAGAATTTCAATTATTTTTACTACAATTATTTTAATCGAATTACTCGAAAAATGTAATTATTCTTAAAAAATTAATTTTAATTCCTCGAAAGAACCAATTATATTAAACAAATGTTTTTTTAAAATTGTTTGGAAGAATTCAATAATTATTTACAAAAATATTAAAATTTTTCGCGGGAATTCAATTATTTTAAAATATTTTAATAAAATTTACGAAAAAAATCAATTATTTTAAATACAATTTTAATTAAATTTTTTTGAAAATAATTCTTCTATCCAAGAATTCAATTATTTAGATAAATAATTCTTCAAAAGAATTCAATTATGTCGATAAATAAGAAAATTATTCCCAAAAATTCAATTATTTTGAGGCATTGTAATAAAATTCTTTGTAAAATTTAATTTTTTTGGTAAATAACAATATTCATCACAAGAATTCGATTATGTTTAAAGGTAATAAATTTCTTCTTGGAAATTCAATTATTTTCAAAAATTCTAATAAAATCGTTCGCAAAAATTCAATTATTGTCAAAAATTTTAATTGAATTCTTTGTAAAATTTAATTATTTTTAAAAACTTTTCGCAATTCAATGATTTTTAGTATCTACTATTTTCATAAAATTCCCAAACAGAATTCAATTATTTTAAAAAAATTTGGTAAAAATCTTCGTAAGAATGCAATTTTTGTTCATGAATAATAAAAATTTCACAGGAATTTAATTATTTAAATTAGAATTTGTATAAAATTAGTCGAAAGAAATCAATTGTTTAAAAATTTGTATAAAATTCTTCGCAAGAATTATATTATTTTTATAAATATATTTAAATTCTTTCATGAATAATAAAATTTGTTACACTAAGCTGCATGTGAAATTTTTTATTTATTATTTTTTTGCAGAATTCAAATAGTTAATGGGATAAAGTGTTGATCTATGATGAAAGGACCAGAAAAACGACAACTTCAATAAAGTTTAGAATAAATTTGAAAAAGTCATAACTGATGACAACTTTAATTTTGTTAATCTTCAAGTGACCTGAGATAACAAATCAACGTTAACTTCGTAAATCGCCAATTGAGTGAGTCCCTCCTGTTTCCTGAGATGTAGCGGAAACAGGTTGTAACATATATTTGGAAATATCGAATTTTGATTGACTAACTGAATCAATCAATTTAATAAATAATAAATATATTTTAATATACCTGAAAAAAATTTATTTTAATCAAATAACAGATTATTGTTTTTTTTCAAGTGAATATTTAATTGAATCAAATATAATTTTTATTACAGTTTTTCTAAGGATATCAAATTGACACAAAAAATGAATCAAAACGTTGCTTCGCAACAGTTTTGATTCATTTTTTGTCTCAATTTGATATCCTTAAAAAAACTGTGTATTTAAGTAAATTGTATTTGAAATGCAATTTGTATTTGAATCAATAATTTAAGTATTTGACGTATAAATACTACTATATAACGAATTTTATTCATTTGGTAACAGTTCGATTTTTCCTTTATTTTTTTAAAAATTTTTAATAATTTTCATCAAAATTTCAATTATCTTTAGAAATAATTCAATTCATCTCCGAAATTCAATTATTTTCAAAAATTGTCCTCAATTGAATGATTTTCAATATCTACTATTTTCATAAAATTTTCCAAAAGAATTCTATTATTTAAAAAACAATTAATAAAATTCTACACAAACTTTTAATTATTTTCAAAAAATAATAAAAATTTCACACAAATTTCATTACTTACAATTTTTTTTTATAAATTTCTTCGCAGTTATTCAATTATTTTCGTAAATAATAAAATTTTGACGGGGATTCAATTATTTTCGTAAATATAATAAAATTCTTTTTAGGAATTCAATTATTTTTAATATACAATTTTAATCGAATTCCTCGAAAAAATTCTTAAAAATTTTATTATTTGTCAAAAAAATTCAGTTATTAAAAAAATTTATAGATAAAATTCTTTATGAGAATTCAATTTTAAGAAACATGCAATTATTCAATAAATTGTTACTTTTGTATTTAAATAATTGAATTCTAGTAGAATTTTCTCATAAACATTGATTTAAAAATGGATTTCAGTTAAAATTTTAGATTATAATTGAATTTTAAAAGCTTTAGATTGTAGATTTTGAGAATTTGAAAATTCTTAAAGAAATTTTTCAAAAATTATTAAAAATAATAGATTTATAGAAGATGTGTAGTTAAAAACACGAAAAAAAATTCAATTTTGTAAAAGTTACACATTATTGCAAAAATTCAATTATTATCAAGAGTATTAAATATTCTTCGCAAAAATTAAATGTTGTTCAAAAATAATAAAATTCTTCTTAGGGATTCAATTATTTTCACAAATAATAAAACTCATTGCATAATTTTAACTATTTTTAATACAATTTTAATCATATTTCAAGAAAAATGTAATTATTCTTAAAAATTTTATTAAAATTCGTCAAAAGAATTTAATTATTTGATAATTTGTTGATAACAATTCTTTATGGGAATTGAATTTTAAGAAACATTTAATTATTCAATAAATTATTTATTTTTGTATTTAAATAATTGAATTCTAGTAGAATTTTCTAATAAAAAAAATTTTTTTTAAATATTATTTTGAGTTTTTATTTTATATTATTTATTAAATTGAAGAATTTACGAATAATTGAAATTTCGTAAAATTTAATAGTATAAACAAATGAATTTGAAAATTGTCAAAGAACTTTTTCGAAAATTATTAAAAATAATCGATTTGAAGAAGAATTTTAGTTAAAAATTATTGTAAATAAATAAATAATAATTGAATTGTAAATGATTTTATCACTCGGTCATCTTTTATTTATTATAAAACATGAAGAAATCGATCACTCCGAGTCGAAGACTCGGTGTTATTGATATCTTCATGTTTTATAAAATTATGAAAAATTTAATTTATAGTTTTAAGTAAAATGTTCTCTTATTTGACTCGGACTGGTTATATATTTCATAGTAATTGGTCCGTAATTTTTCTTTTTTTTTTTAAAGTCCGTATTTTTAAATACTTTCACTGGTTCGATCCCTGCAACAAACAATTTTTTTATTAACAATTGTTAATAAACAAAGGATAAAGTTCGATCAAAAAATAATTTTTTATCTTCTGCTGATTATTATCGGCTGAGGCTACTTTTTATTAATTGTGAATTGAATTCATTTTGATGACCCAGATATTAATTGGTATTGTTCTAGCCATATAGTTTCGGAACAGGATATAATTTTTTTTTCAAATTAAAAAAATTTCTGTAATTTTGCCTGTTTCTAAAGATTTTAAAGAAAATTTTAATTTAAAATTAAAAAAATTTTTTTTATCTCTTCGCTATATAAAAATCTTTAGGAAAGAAAAAATTTTTGGTTCTGATTGTCTTATTAAGTTTTTATTTTTTGGAAATTTAAAGAAATTTTCAGAGATAAAGTTGAGTTAATAAAAAAAAAACTTCTGAATAAGAAGATACAAATGAATTTCGTTAGATTTTAAAAAATCGTTCGCCATATTGAATCCACCATTTTGAATTTGGAAAAGTAACATTAGATTAGTAATCAGTGACCCCAAAAAGCACGAAGCATTAAATTTCTAGCTATTAGTATCAATTTGATCCATTTTAGTATCAATTTGATTCTTTGAAGAATACTGTTAAATTAAAATAAAAATTTTTTCTCTTTGTTGCATTGTCAAAGTAAAATAAAATATTTATTTCCTGTAAATTTTGTTCTTTATAAATGTAAGTAACTGTTGTTTAAATTCTCTGAAAAAGAGTACATTCTAATTTTTCAGTACTGCTTTTTTTCTTTCCTTTTTTTGGGCTTTTAATATATGGACGACGCGCGGGTTGTTCTAGTTTCTTCAGAAATTTTTTTCCGCTAAATACACCTAAGAGGACGAGGCGTGGAGGTAAAAAGGTCTGTAATGCGCGATCCCTTCCTACTCCGACCCTCGACTCTACAAGCTATGCTTTTTTCCAACGGGGAACTAAGTGCAAAATTATTTTAAAAATATTTTCTTAACCACGTTAGCTTGAAAGCTGACCCAGCGCGGACGGTTATATACCTACGCTCGTGCGTACATACAAGGCAAAAAGAATTGGATATGCCGGTGTGGTTATTTGACTTGCCGTGCTTTTTTTCATTCTTTTTGTACCCTTCCCCCTTTTTTTTAAGTCCTTTTATCGTCCTGTGGTCATTCCCTACATGATGCACTAGGTTTTTAAGATAATCCTTTTTTCATCTGCTGTGTCATCATTCATAAATTCTTCTCAAGATGCGTTTTCTTTTCACTTTCATGGTAATTAATATTTTATCTCATTCAGTGGCTTTTTAAATCTGAATTAGTGGAAACTGAAGCACTAATTTACAATGCTTATTGAATATTCACTAATTTTTAGTGGATTATTATTATTATTTTGTTTAGTAGATTTA
This sequence comes from Leptopilina heterotoma, assembly GCF_015476425.1. Taxonomy (NCBI): domain Eukaryota; kingdom Metazoa; phylum Arthropoda; class Insecta; order Hymenoptera; family Figitidae; genus Leptopilina; species Leptopilina heterotoma. Next base: position 1,088,964 of record NW_025111110.1, read on the forward strand.
ATTTTTTACTAAAGTTTTGGTTAAAACTCTAAATTTGAATCATTTAGTTAAAAATAACTGATGTTTCGGTAAATTTTTTTAACTGATTCAATTAGTCAAGTTTAACTAATTTTTCAGTTATGTTTTAACTGAAATCAGTCATTTTTTCACTTACGGACAGGTTAGGGACTGAAATTTTTGAAATCGAAAAAGTTTGTACACAATAATTAATTTTGTTTTTAAAATAGGTATCTAGACTTCCTTAAAGTTTTAAATTATATGTTTGTTTTTAAATATTATCTTCATTTATAAATTATAATTCAACTCCCTTTATAAATTTTTTATTGGGATCAGTAAAAAATCTAGCTAAATCTTCGAAAAAATTATTTAATTTTTGTTAATTTTTACGAAAAAATTGTCTTTTGATTCTTAACGTCGATGCCAACATCAGGGAGCTTATTAGACAATTGTTGCTGTTATTTCCCTAGGGCAATAATGAGTACTTTATTGACCTTGCTCATAGGTTAATAAAGATCAATTTATTTCGTTTTAGTTATAAAATAAAGAATATTATATAAATTACAATAAGAGATAAATTGAAAAACAATTTTTATTAATGAATAAAATTGGAGAAAATAAAGTAGGAGAAACATTAGTTATTTTATTTATATTAATCAATTTTTTATTTTAATTTATCTATAGACAGGGTGTCTACTAACCGGGAAATCCGGAAAATAGCCGAGAATTTAATTTGACCGGGAAAAACCAGGAATAAGCCAGGAATTTTATGCAACACCGGGAATTTTTTCACCAAATTAAAAAAAGTTTTATTATTTTTTAATTTGCTTTAAAAAAATCGCTTTTTATTTCAATTTTTAAAGATATTTGTACTCTTCTCTAAATTTGAATTAGTTAAAAATAATTAATTTGATAGTAAAAATTCAGTCACTGATTCAAATATAGCATGTAAATAAATTTAAAAAAAAATTATCCAATTAATAAAAATTTTGGGAAATTCACCTAAAAATAATTAAATTTGTTAAAGAATTTCATTAAAAACTTTTTAACAAATCGAATTTTCAAAGTATTTTAATTTAATAATTGATAAATAATTGAATTTTATAAAGAGTCACGTTCTAATATATTCATGTTTCTTAGTCCGAAGATTAATAATTAAAATTTATATTAGTTAATTTAAAAAAAAAGATAAACACTTAAAATTTTTTAATAAAATTGAATTTTTGCAAAGTTTTTTTGAAAATTCTGAAAAATAAGATTTTTGAAATTTTTCAATTTAATTGTTTCAAGATAATTGAATTTCTATAAACAAATAATTGAAAATTTGTGAAATAATTTAAATTTTTTTACATTCTATTAAAAATAATTAACTTCTTTTAAAGATTTTTTTTAAATTTTTCGAAAATAATCAAGAGAAGTTAGTCACTGTAATTATAATTTTATTTTTCAAAATTTCTTCCCGCAATATAATCAATTATTTTCATACATAATAAAACTCATTGTGTAATTTAAATTATTTTTAATACAATTTTAATCAAATTCCTCGAAAAATGTAATTATTTTAAAAAATTTTATTAAAATTCGTCGAAAGAATTCAATTATTTCTAGAAACTGTAAAATATTCTTCGAAAAAATTCGATTATGTTCAAAAATTTTAAAAAATTCACGTCAAAATTTCAATTATCTTTAGAAATAATTTAATTCTCCAAAATTCAATAATTTTCAAAAATTTTAATGAAATTCTTGTCAAAATTTTAATTATTTTCAAAAATTTACCTTAAATTCAATAATTTTCAATATCTACTATTTTAATAAAAAAAATGTTCATAAAATTTGACGCAAACTATTAATTATTTTCATAAATAATAAAAATTTTACAGGAATTCAATTATTTACAAATTTTTGATAAATTTCTTCGCAATAATTTAATTATTTTCATAAATATGTTTTTTACAGTGATTCAATTTCTTTCATATAAATAATAAAATTCTTTTTAGGAATTCAATTATTTTCGTAAATACCTAATAACACTTATTGCAGAATTTTAATTATTTTTAATACAATTTTAATCAAATTCCTCGAAAAATGGAATTATTTAAAAAAATTTTACTAAAATTCGTCAAAAGAATTCAATTTATTTCTAGAAACTGTAAAAAAATTCTTCTCAAGAATTCAATTATTTCCATAAATAGCAAAATTCTTCAGATTTACTAAATTCTTTTGAATATTATTTTTAAAAAAAATTCTTTACAAAAATTCAATTATTTTCGTAAATTTCCATAAAATTCTTGTCAAAAATTCAATTATGTTTAAACATTTTTTTAAATTCTGCTCAAAATTTCAATTATCTTTATAAATAATTAAATTGTTCTCCACAATTTAATTATTTTCAAAAAGTTTAATAGAATTCTACGAAAACATTTAATTATTTTCATAAATAATAACATTCTTTGGAAGGATTCAATTACTTTCATAAATAGTAAAATTCTTTGCAGAAATTCAATTAGTATCAATAAATTTTAATAAAATTGATTTTATCAAATTTTCAATTACAATTATTAACAGACAAGATTATTTAAAAAAATTCTTTGTTTAATTCAATTATTTTCCAAATTTTTAATTAAAATTATTAAAAAAAACATTATTATCAAAAAATTTAAAGAAACTCGTCAAAAGAATTTAATTATTCATAAAAACTCTAATAAAAATTTTTGAAGCCATTTCTAGATTTATTTATGTTCGAAATCAAATAAATTTAAATTTGATGAGAAAAGAAAACCGGGAATTTTATTGAACGAAAATAGTAAACACCCTTTTATAGATTTAGAATATTTTTTAGAATTTGTTTAAAAATTAGAATTATTCTAGTGAAATTCTATAAAATGTTCACTAGATTTTATATACAGAATCATTCTATAGAATAAAATACTAAAATTCTATTGAATTCTTTTTTTACTGAGTTGAATAAAATATATTTTGTATACTTCTGTACCTGAATTAAGTATACAATATTTTCTCAGTGCATTATTATTTCTCCATTATTTAGAAAAAAAGTTTCTATTCTATAAAATTAAAATAAAAAAAAATTCTAAATCAGTTTCTACTTCGACAAAAAAGAAATTGATGTGTTGAACAAAAATGATTTTTATCTTATCTTTTTCGTCTTTTAGAGACCGTTAGTGCTGTAGGTACTTTTAAGCCAGCCATCCGTAACCCCTGCTACTCCGGTGCTTTTTACGTCGCGCTTTTCTTTTATTTTTCAGCTCTTTCCCTGCGCTTCGGCCAAGAGTTTCTAGTCCGTATACTACACACAGAAAGCCTCGAACTCCTTCGAATGACTTTCTTTCGTTTTATCTATTTTAGAATGGTTGAGAGAGGAAAAAAGAAAAAGGGAAGGCGTATTGCGTTGCAAATCCTTCTAGAGAAAATAAAATGAAAAAAAGAAGAAGAAGAAAAAGGAAAGGGAAGAAAAAAAAATTAGCGAGAAAAAGTCAAACGCGTTCCACTATATCGTAATAGAGAGAAGAAAAAAAATAGATTTCTGGATAAATTATTTATCATTTTTTCATCTTATTTCTACATTTTTAAATTTATCATGTAACACAGTGGAAGAAGGGACACGAAAGCTTTACTTGGAACAGCTAAAAATTTCAGTATTATCAGTAAACTTTTTAGCTATTTCAATTAAGACTTTCGCTATTTCAGAGAAAGTTCTCGCTGTTTCAGCAAAACCGCTTTTTTTCTGTGAATTTCGCATAAATTTTTTCTTGTTTTACAGCTGAAAAAGTTCTATAGAATTTCACTAGAATCATTCTATATGAATTTCTAGTGAAAATTCTACATAATTTCACAAGAATGATTCTATAGAATTTCTACATAAATTCTATTAAATTTTAGTGATTTTTAAATCGAAAGAATTTAAATTCGTTAAAGAATATTTTTCAACTTTATATTATTGTGTAATTGAATTTAACATTTGATTTGTATGAAAAATTTTAGGCAAAAATTGTTTATATCATTTAAATTTATATAATTTGTTTAACTTAGTAACAGGGCTCGAAACTAAAAGTATTTAAAAATGCGGACTTTACGGACCAAAAATGAAAAATTACGGACCAATTACTGTTAAAAATATAACCAGTCCGAGTCAAATAAGATAACATTTTACTTAAAACTATAAATTAAATTTTTCATAATTTTATAAAACATGAAGATATCAATAACACCGAGTCTTCGACTCGGAGCAATCGATATCTTCATGTTTTTTTATATTAATTAAAAATGTCAAATTGATAAAATCATTATTTTATATTATAAGAATATTTTACTTCTTCAAAATTATTTTTAAGAATTTTTCGTTAAATCAATTAATTTTCTAAAAAGTTCTTCGAAAATTTTCAAAATCCATTTATTTACAATATTCAATTTTACAAATTTTAATTATTCGTAAATTCTTCATTTAAATATATATATTAGACAATAAAAACTTTAAATAATATAAAAAAAATTCAATTATACACTTTTTCAAAAAAAATTAATTGCAAAATTCAATTTTTTAAAAAAATTTATGCTATATTGCTTTTAATATTCAATTATTATCTAAAATTTTAACTGAAATTCATTCTTAAATCAATTTTTATTAGAAAACTCTACTAGAATTCAATTATTTAAATACAAAAATAAATAATAATTTATTGCACAATTGAATGTTTCTTAATATTCAATTCTCATAAAGAATTTTATCAACATGTTTTTAAATAATTGAATTCTTCCGACGATTTTTAATAAATTTTTAAGATTTTTTAAATAAAAATTAATTTCAAAATGCAATTATTTCTAAAAATTCATGCTATATCGCTTTTAATATTCAATTATTATCAAAAATTTTAACTGAAATTCATTTTTAAATCAATTTTTATTAGTTTTTTTTTCTCATCAAATTTAAATTTATTTGATTTCGAAAATAAATAAATCTAGAAATGGCTTCCAAAATTTTTATTAGAGTTTTTACGAATAATTAAATTCTTTTGATAAGTTTCTTTAAATTTTTTTAAAATAAAATTTTTTAAATAATTTTAATTGAAAATTTGGAAAGTAATTGAATTAAACAAAGAATTTTTTCAATTTTTTAAAATAATCTTGTCTGTTCATAATTATAATTAAAAATTTTATTAATTCAATTTTATTAAAATGTATTGATACTAATAGAATTTCTGGAAAGAATTTTACTATTTATAAAAGTAATTGAATCCTTCCAAAGAATGTTACTATTTATGAAAATAATTAAATGTTTTCGTAGAATTTTATTAAAATTTTTGAAAATAATTGAATTGTGGAGAAAAATTTAATTATTCATAAAGATAATTGTAATTTTGAGAAGAATTTAAAAAAATTTTTAAACATAATTGAATTTCTTTTTAAAATAATATTCAGAAGAATTTAGTAAATCTGAAGAATTTTACTATTTATGGAAATAATTGAATTATTGAGAAGAATTTTTTTTACAGTTTCTAGAAAGAATTGAATTTTTGAGAAGAATTTTTTTACAGATTCTAGAAATAATTGAATTCTTTCGACGAATTTTAATAAAATTTTTAAAAATAATTACATTTTCCGAGAAATTCGATTAAAATTGTATTAAAAATAATTGAAATTCTGAATTGAGTTTTATTATTTATGAAAATAATTAAATTCCTATAAAGAATTTTACTATTTTTGAACATAATTAAATTTCTGCTAAGGATTTTATTACTCTTGAAAATAATTGATTTAATGCAGTCATTTGTAACTTCTCCAAAATTAAAATTTTTTTAGCGTTAACTAAAATTTTTCTTTTAATCAATTTTTTAAAATAATTTTTGAAAAAGTTTTTTGTGAATTTTCAAATTTATTTGTTTTTAACTAAAATTCATATCTAAATCAATTTTTATTAATAAATTCTACTAGAATTCAATTATTTAAATACAGAAAAAAATTTATTGAATATTTGAAAGTTTTTTAAAATTTAATTCTCATAAGGAATTTTATCAACAAATTTTTAAATAATTGAATTCGTTTGACGAATTTTAATAAATTTTTTAATAATAATTATATTTTTCGAGAAATTCAATTAAAATTTTATCAGAAATAATTAAAATTCTACAATGAGTTTTACTATTTATGAAAATAATTAAATTCCTAAAAAGAATTTTATTATTTAGAAAAATAATTGAATTAGATTCCCAAAAAATTTATTAAAATTTATGAAAATAGTTGAATTTCGGAGAAGAATTTTATTATTTCTAAAGATAATTGAAATTTTGATGAGAATTTTTAAAAATTGTTGAACATAATTGAATTTTTGGGAAGAATTTTATTACTTTTGAAAATAATCGAATTTCTAGAATCATTTGTAATTTCTCTAAAATTCTCCAAATTATATCGTTTAATTTTCGAACTTTTCGTTCTTTTTAAATCAAATTACGGACTTTAGGGACCTTTTTTGAAAAAACGGACTTTTACGGACTTGAAGCAAATTTACGGATCTTTACGGGATTTATAAACCTAGTTCGAGCCCTGTATAGTAACCATATACATAATAATATAATGTTAGAATAATTATTTCACGAAATTTATATTCTTTCTAATTAAAAATCACTAAAATTTAGTAGAATTCATGTAGAATTTCTATAGAATATTCATTAGAATTCATATATAGAGTGATTCTAGTGAAATTCTATAGAACTTTTTCAGCTGGGTTCTATAATATATAAATGAAGGAGAGTTTTTCGTTTCTTTTTTGTATTTTTCGTTAGGAAATGTCGACAAGTACTTAATTACGTGGATATCTGGGAAATAACTTGGGGTTGTTTAACAACCATGTATATATTATTATATATATCTATAGATATGTATATATATATAACGAAGGAAGCAAGACTTATGATGAGATTTCAATTTGCCGCAAGGCACCGTCAGGCTGCGTTTAACAACTTTTTAATGGAGGCTTGGCGACCATCGTCACTCACAACTTGAGTCAGCAACGAAAAGTTGATCCTAACGGGCGTTAGTTTCTCCGCTATTATCTTATTTCTCCTTTTCATGAAACGAAAATTAGCAATCTGGTGAGCTCTAATTTTAATTTCGTAGATATTAGCCCCATCTTCTGTTCCAACTGATGATGTATCCCAATTTTTGGAAAAGAGAAAAAAAATTAAACATTTATATGCATGCGATCAGTTTTTTGGCTCAAAAGATAATAAATGTGCTTAAGTCGAAAAAGTTTTACTAAATTTCACTTGAAAGATTCTATAGAATCACAGTTTTTGTAAGGTTATCAAATTGAGACAAGAAACGTATCAAAATTTTTGCTTCGCAAAACAATGTTAAAAACATTTTAAAAAATTGAATTTTTGAGAAGTTACAAATGATTGCAGAAATTCAATTATTTTCAAAAATTTTAATAAAATTATTGGCAAACTTTTAATTATATTCATAAATAATAAAAATGTCACAGAAATTCGATTATTTACGTATTTTTTATAAATTTCTTCACAATAATTCAATTATTTTCATAAATAATAGAACTCATCGCAGAATTTCAAACATTTTTAATACAATTTTAATCAAATTCCTCAAAAAGTGATATAAATTCATAAAAATTTTATTAAAATTCATTGAAAGAATTCAATTATTTAAAAGTTTGTTGAGAGAATTCTTTACGAGAATTCTATTTGGAGAATCATTCAATTATTTAATAAATTATTTATTTTTGTATATAAATAATTGAATTCTCGTAGAGTTTTCTAATAAAAATGGTTTAAAAATGAATTTTAGTTAAAATTTTAGATAATAACTAAATAATGAAAGCAGTACAGCAAGAATTTTTTTAGGGTTGCCACAGGTCAGGGAAAGTAAAATTGGTCAGGGAAGTCAGGGAAAAGTCAGGGATTTTTATTTAAGTAACTGGAAAAAATTGAATTTTGGAGAAGTTACAAATGATTGCAGAAATTCAATTATTTTCAAAAGTAATAAAATTCTTCGCAGAAATTCAATTATGTTCAAAAATTAAAAAAGATTCTCATAAAAATTCAATTATCTTTAAAAATAAAAAAATTCTTCTCCAAATTTCAATTACTTTCAAAAATTTTAATAAAATTCTTTGCAAAATTTCAATTATTTTCAAAAAATTTTTCTCAATTCAATGATTTTCAATATCTACAGTTTTAATAAAATTTTTCAAAAGAATTCAATTATTTAAAAAAAAAATTTTGTTAAAATTCTAAGCAAACTTTGTAATAATTCAATTATTTTCATAAATAATAACGTTTTTTTTTACAAAAATTCAATTAATTTCATAAATAATAAAATTCATTATAGAATTTCAATTATTTTTAATACAATTTTAATTGAATTCATCGAAAAATTTAATTATTCTTGAAATTTTTATTAAAATTTCTCAAAAAAATTCAAATTTGTTGATAAAATTCTTTATGATAATTTAGTTTCGAAAAACATTCATTTATTTAATAAATTATTTATTTTTGTATTTAAATAATTGAATTCTTGTAGAATTTTCCAATAAAAATTGATTTGAAAATGAATATTAGTTAAAATATTATAGATAATAATTGAATATTAAAAGCATTATAGCATGAATTTTTAAAAATACATAATTGATAAAATACATAATTGAATTCTTTCGAATAATTTTAACAAAATTTTTGAAAATAGTGCCATTTTTCGATGAATTTACTTAAAATTGTATTGAAAATAATTGAAATCCTGTGAAGAATTTTATTAATTTCTGAAAGTAATTGAATTCTTGCAATGAATTATTTAAAATTTTTTTTTTAAATAATTAAAATAATGTAAAGAATCTTATTATTTATGAAAATAATTGAATTCCTGCATCGAATTTTATTACATTTTTTTAAATAATTGAATTCTTTTGAGAACTTTTATTAGAAAAGTAGATTGTGAAAATATTTGAATTTCAACCAAGAATTTCATTATATTCGTGAAATGTAATTAAATTGTTACAAAAAAATTATGAGAATAATTCTATTTTTCTATAGGAATTTACTTTAAATTGTATTAAATAATTGAAATCCTCAGAAAAATTTTATAATTTATGAAAATAATGGAATTCTTACAACGAATTTTATCAATTTTTTTTAAATGATTGAATTCCTGTGAAAAATTTTATTACTTGTGAAAATAGTTGAATTTATCCAACGAATTTTATTACATTTTATTTAAATAATTATATTCTTTTGAAAACTTGTATTAAAAATGTAAATTTTGAAATTTTTTGAATTTCAGCGAATGGCATTATTTGTGAAATGTACCTAATTCAATTCTTGCAAAAAATTTTTTAAGATAATTTTATTTTTCGAGAAATTTATTTAAAATTGTATTAAAAATAATTGAAACCATGTGAAGAATTTATTATTTATGAAAATAATTGAATTTTTGCTTAGAATTTTATTATAATTTTTGTAAATAATTTTTTTTTTTTTTTTGAAAAATTTTATGGAAATTAAAACTTTTATAAAACATGAAGATATCAATCACTACGAGTCTTCGACTCGGAGTAATTGATATCTTCATGTTTTATAATAATATTCTTATAAGTTGTTTAATTTTAAAAATGTTTGAATTTGAATGTTTTGAAGAATTTTAATTCCTATGGAAAAATAATAATTATTTAAAAATTTAGTTATTGATGTTTGCGAATAATTTTACAATTTATGAAATTCGTAAGTAAATGTAATAGAATGTTTTTTTTGAGTATCTAATAAATTTTAGAGTAAATCAGAATATTCTTTATGGTCAGGGAAAAAGTGAAAATTTTGTCTTGAAATCAGGGAAAAGTTAGAGAAAAATAAAATTAAATATTTGTGGCAACCCTGTTTTTAGAGATAATTGAATTTTGAAAGGTTGTCAAATTAAAATCTTTGAAAATATAAATTTTTCATATTTTTAACTAACAATTCTGTAGAATTAATTGTTTTTGGAAACAGTGCATATTATTTGAAGTTTTTGTTTCGTAATGTATATTTAATTAAAGAATTTCCGATTAATCGAAATTTTATAAAACTTAATTGTAAATTAAGACACCAAGGCGGTTTTAAATTATAAGATGCAACATTTTTAAGACAGTCAATGCTAAATTACAAACTGGACCTTAAATTAAATTTTTTTTTTTACACCGTGATGTGCAGAGAATGTAAAAAGGAATTAAAAACTTAAAAAAAGGAACAAATGTTTCCTTATTTCATGACTCAACTCTTAATTTGACAAAATATCTTGCCTTCGTGATATATCGAGAAGAAAACATTCTTTTCTCTCGTTGCAAAAAAAAGAAGAAAAAAAAAAAAGAAAAAGGGAAAAAAGGAAGAGAAGGAAAAATATATAATTTCATCCTGTCCATTTTTCTCTCTTGTAAAATACTGCCATGTAACAAATTTATCTGCAACGTTCGTTTCCTGTAATATACTTTCTTTCATCTCGCAATACTTTCAACACAGGGAATCAGAGAGCATAAGAAAGAAATGCTCGTCTACCTCTCGTCCACCTTTCCCTGAATCCTCTTCAAGGATCTTAGGATCTTCTTGGAAGAGTTTGAACTTCGGCATTACATCGCCGGATATCCTGGTACTTCGTCGGGCGCATTTCTTTCCTTCTTTTTTCGACAGGTTCCCCCCCCCCCCTCTCTCTCTCTCTCTCTCTCTCTTACTTTTTTCTCTCTCATACACTCTCTCTATCTCTAGATTTTATCTCCCTTTCTATTTTCCCTCGATCGAGTCATCCTTCTCTCTCTCTCTCTCTCTCTGTCTCCCTCTTTCGCGTGTTTCATCGTGAGCCCTCACGACGGCGGAAGCGTCACGTACTGCTCTGAAACAAAAACGTAGCGACGTCAAATGCGATTACGAGAGCTGCGAGAGCTCCAGAACGCGGATGCTGCGCTAGGTTAGATGGGCCAGGGGTATGGAGAGGAGTTTCCAGAGCCCGAGGGGTCGTTGGGTGGATACCAGGGTGGATGAGGAAGGCTACAAGGGCGGGGGAGGGAGAGACGAGAGTTGGGAGATTCTGCGAGAGTCGAGTGAGAGAGAGGAAGAGAGAGAATTGCGTGTGTGCACGTGTGAGTGAACGAGCACTCTCTCTTTATCTCTCTCACTCTTTGCGTATGTATTTACCTGAATATATAGCTATACACACAGCATCTACATTCAACACCTAAATCTGCCAACCTACGTGTACACGAAAAATCGATCATTCTGTTCGACGCTTGCCGAGGTGTACCTATATCATTCCCGGGTTTTGGGAACACCTGCCACGCGAAAGGGTGCACCAATACCGAAAATTTAGAAATGATCCTGCACCAGGGAATTTAAATGGGACCATCGATCCTAAAACGCATACATATACATTCGAATGAATCGCTATTTCTATACGTATCATCCTGGCATTTCTGTGTCAATACCAATTTTTAAATTATTTTTCTGTGTGTGTTCAATAAAAAAAAAAAAAAAAACAAAGTCTAAATCCGTTTACAGATCTTAAAACCAAAATGATTAAAAAGTTAGTTCCTATATTTTTAAGCATAAAACTATAGAAGGATAAAACACAGAAAAAAAGAAGTGTTATTTTAACACTAAAAATAGTGTTAAAACTACACGCAACATTTTTAACCGACACTGTGTGATTGTAGCACTTCATTAGTGTTAAAATAACACTGGAGTGTGTTGAATTAACACTAGAGGGTGTTAAATTAATATACATTTTAAATGGAGTTAAAATAACACCAAAATTGTGATAAAACAACACCATCTGAAAACTACACGCAACAAATTTAACACACTTTTTTTCTGTGAATTCAATCAAAAATGATTCTAATGTACTCTCCAAACTCAAGGCTCGAATCCACATTAAGACCCAAAAGAAAGTCGCTTTAGTCGCATAAATTCACAACAAAAGTCGCGAAAAGTCGCATGAATTTTTAGAAAGAACTATAAAAAAGAGGCATGAAATTATAAAAAATGGCAAAATGTGAATGGGGTTTTATTAGAATTGAGTGTAGAATGTGAAAAAATATTGCTATGAAAATTATTTTATTTGTATAAAAAATGAAGAAAATTATCAATCCTCCAAGTCAAATATTAAAATAATAAAAACACAATTTCAACATTTCGACAAATATTTTATTTGTAGTTTCTTTTATTTGCAATGAGACACAAAAATAATTTTTAATCGTAATAATTATTTTCTAAAGCAAAAAAATACTTAAGTGAATTGAATAATGAATTTGATTATTATTTATTTAAAAATTTATTTTTTCTATTATTTTTTTTTATTTAAAGAAAAATTTAATAAAATTGTAGGCTTACATTTAATTATTTTCATAAATAATAAACATTTCACAGGAATTCAATTATTTACAAATTTTTTATAAATTTCTTCGCAATAATTCCATTATTTTCATAAATAATAAAATTTTTTTTAAGAAATTCAATTAATTTCATAAAAAATAATTAAAAATTCAAGAAAATAATAATTGAATTAAAATAATAAAAATAATTTTGAAGGAGTTACCTACAGTAACAATTTTTTTATAATATAAAATAATGATTATATCACTCGGTCATCTTTAATTATTATAAAACATGAAGAGACCGATTGCTCCGAGTCGAAGACTCGGAGTGATCGATTTCTTCATGTTTTATAACAATTTTTTATTAGTTGTTGAATTTTAAAGAGGATTGAATTTGAAATTTTTGAAGAATTTTAATTCTTATGGAAAAATAATAATGATTAAATATTTATTTAAAAAAGAAGTTATTGATTTTTTCGAATAATTTTAAAGAAATTCATAAATAAATTGTAACAGAACATTTTTTTGTGTAAAATTTTTTCCTTTATTTTCTAAAAATTTAAAAAGTTTCAATTTCAATTTCATGTAAAATTTGTAATTGACAAATAGAATTTATAAACAATTATTTCCTTTATTTTGAAAAAACTTTAAATTTTATTCAAGTAATTGTAATTAAGAAATTGAAATGTTGCAAATCATTTCCTTATGAAAATTGAGAATTTTCTACGAAAAATATTAAAAAACGGGAATATGTAATGTTTCTTTTCTAAAAGAAAAGAATGAGTTTGTGAACAATATTGTTCTTGAGAAATAAAATTTTTTTAAATATTATTATAAATAAAAAAGAGAAAAATTTTCATAATTTAGATCACTCAAAAGAAATTTGTTATAGAAAAAAGCATATAATTAACAAAGTGTGGACAGACAATTAATGAAAGAATGAAATACGTAGATTATTATTTAGTGTTCTAATAATAGATAATTTACAAAAAAAATATTTCTGCTATTTAAAATTTAATTTTAATTTAATTTTTTGAAAGTATCAAATTCACACCAAAATTTGCATCAACTTTTGATTTGTTCTATATTTTTGGTATTAATTCATTTCAATTTAATACTTTTAAGTAAACAGTATAATAAAGTTACACCCAGAGAAATGTTTTATTTGAACCAAATATAATACGTATTTGGATTAAAATAAATTTTTTTCAGTCGAAAATAAAATTATTTGACTCAATTAATTATATTATTAAGGACCAAAATAAAATTATTTAACTCAAACAAATATCTTTTCAGTTGACAATAGAATTATTTGACATAATTAATTTTGGTCGGGCAAAAATAAAATCATTTGACTCAAATTAAATTTTTTCGATAAAAAATATGATTTTCATTTTTATTAATTTGTTTCATATAAAAATTAATAGTTTGTTAAAATAATTTTTCTTTTATTTTAATATTTACTTAAATATTATTTATTAAATTAATGAAATTCATCCTTTAATTAGTTATCAATTTGAAAATTAATAGATATAGGAATAAATTCCTACGAATAAAAATATTGAAAGAAGATAATTCTCCAATATAAAGAGAAAAGACTTGTGTCTGACCAAATAGGAATCTTTCCACTTGAACACGCACTTCTTCCTTATTCGTTTGATTCTTCGTTCTTCAATTCTTTAATATTCTTAATTCAAAGTACTTGAAGTTTTTTCAGTAAAAATCTGAATTACTTTGATGTTCCCTTAAAAATTAATTCGTTTGTTGAAATTATCATTTTATTATTCAAAAATCAATATTAATTATAGTTTCATAGCTCAAGAAGTTTGGTAGTTTTGTTTTGAAACCGAAGGGTAGAAAGGTTACATAAAATATACCTGAATAAAATGATAAAAGAAAACTTGTATCTAATAATGGGTATTGTCCAAAAGGCAAAAGGGGGGGGGCGTGTCTTCTTAGGTAGAAGCAAGCGAAAAATGATTAGTGCTGTGTAAGACGTTGTAACGATTCAATATAAAATATAATTAGTTAAATAAATTTTTATATTTTTATAATTTATTAAAATTTCTTAGTATAATTATATTATTATTTTACGTATATTATTATTGTTATTACTTTTGTTATTGGCATTATAATTATTATTCTTTTTATTATTACTGTTATATATTAATATTATTATTATAATAATTATTATTGTCATTGACTTTGATTTTTACTTTCATTTCCACTCTGACTTTAACTTTGACGTTGACTGCGACTTTGGCATAGACTTTGATTTCTACTTTCGTTTTCACTCTGACTTTGAATTCGACTTTTAATTTGAAGGATAATGTGTCAAAGTAAACGTCAAAGAGAAATCGAAATCAAAGTCAAAATCAAAGTTAAATTTATTAAATTCAGTGTCAAAGTTAAAATCGAATCGAAAGTCAATGTCAAATTGGAATTTGTTAATATGTATTGTTTTTGTTATATTGTTAATTAATAATTATGTCGTTTATGTTTCTTGCAGGTGATTCGGAAAAAATGACACTGGAGTATTTAATAAATCAAAAAGGCTTCTCTACCTCCGGGTGATATAATTGCACACCTTGGTTTTGCTATAAAAATTTTGAAAGATGAGGCACAATGCTATACACACTGCTCTCAAATTGGAGGACGGGATTTGGATAACGTTATAAGTAAGTTAAATTTTTGATTATTATCATTAGCAATACTACTCGGTCAGTGGACACGTGTCAACCAATTTGGTTTCAAACACGTGCCATCAATAAAACCACGTCCAAATATTGTGCGTTTTCTGAATAGGCCAATTTTACACTACACGCCTCTTTTTAGTAGGATGTGCCTTTCCAGACGCCCTGGTGTTTTTTTCTTCTTTTTTTTAAAATTTTTATTACAAAGTTTCGATTGGACTCAAATCTTATATGGCATTTACGCGAAAAGAAAACAATTAAGGTAACATTTAATATTTTTCTAATTTTTTGTCTGAACTTACAGGAATTTTTCAACATTTCTGTTTAATTACAAAATCGTACCCCAGGAATAAATTTCTGCTTTGACTTTTATTTTCACATCAAATCTTTTATTATCACTTTCATTTTCATTTTGATAGATTATTACTTCGAATAAAAAATCTATTAAATTGAAAATAAATGGGATAATAAAAATTGATAAAAATGAAAGTCAAAGTAGAAATAAATAAAATAGTCAAAATTTTAGATTATAATTGAATTTTAAAAACATTAGAACGTAAATTTTGAGAAATAATTGAATTTTGAAAAGGTTTTAGATTAAAATCCTTGAAAATTTGAATTTTCCATATTTTTAATTAACAATTGTGTGGAATTAATTTTTTTTTTTTAGAAACTTTAATTGTGGATTTTTGTTGAAATTATTTAAAGTTTTTATTTTCTAATATATATTTAATTAAAGAGTGTACGAATAATTGAAATTTTGTAAATTTGAATTGTTAACAAATAAATTTGAAAATCCTTAAAGAATTTTTTCAAAAATTATTAAAAATAATGGATTTATAGAACATACAAAAATTCCATTATTTTCAAGAGTTTCAATTTTGATTTTGATATTGGAACCAAAACGAAATAGAGTTCAATTTTGATTTTGATATTGGAACCAAAACGAAATAGAGTTGAATTTTGATTTTGATATTGGAATCAAAACTAAATAGAGTGGAATTTTGATTCTGATACCCATATCCGAATCAAAACAAAAGTATTTTTTAATTTTGTTTTGATTCCGTGACGGTCCCTGATTAAAATTCGTTGATAGAATTCAATTATTTGAAAATTTGTTGATAACGATTCTTTATGTGAATTCAGTTTCGAGTATCATTAAATTATTCAATAATAATTTATTTATTTTTGTAGGTATTTAAATAATTAAATTTTTGTATAATTTTCTAACGAAATGATTAAAAAATTTATTTTAGTTAAAATTTTAGATAATAATTGAATATTCAAAGTATTATAGCATGAATGCTTAAAAAGAATTAAATTTTGAAAAGGTTTTAAATTAAAATCTTTGAAAATCTGAATTTTTAATATTTTTAACAATTCTGTAGAATTAATTTTTTTTTTAAAAAGTTTAATTGAATTTCATTCAAATTCGTGGATAGAATTCAATTATTTGAAAATTTGTTGATAACGATTCTTTATGGGAATTGAAATTTAAGAAACATTCAATTATTCAATAAATTATTTTTTTGTATCTAAATAATTGATTTTTAGTAATATATTCTAGTAAATTCTAATAAAAATTAATTTAAGTTAAAATTTTAGATAATAATTGAATATTAAAGCAATATAGCGTGAATTTTTAAAAATAATTGAATTTAATTGTTTTGAAAAAGTTTAATTTAATTTTTTTAATATTTTTTGAAGTTTTTGTTTTCTAATTTATATTTAATTAAAGAATTTGCGAATAATCGTAATTTCGTGAAATTAAATATTGTAAATAAATGGATTTGAAAATTACCAAAGAACTTTTTCAAAAATTATTAAAAAATAATTGATCTAAAATAGAATTTTAGTTAAAGATTTTTGAAAATAATAATTGAATTTAAAAGATGAAAATAATTTTGAAGAAGTTACAATAGCAATATTCTTATCATATAAAATAATAATTTTATCACTAGGCCATCTTTAATTATTATAAAACATGAAGAAATCGATCACTCCGAGTCGAAGACTCGGAGTTATCGATATCTTCATGTTTTATAGTTATGAAAAATTTTATTTATAGTTTTAATTAAAATGTTCTCTTATATGACTCGGACTGGTTATATTTTTGTCAGTAATTGGTCCGTAATTTTTCATTTTTGGTCCGTAAAGTTCGCATTTTTAAATACTTTCACTGGTTCGAGTCCTGAGAGTGAATAATATACACAATTTTTTTTTCACTCCTAAAGTGAGTGAACATTGTCGACATAGCATATAAAATTTATTGGATTAAAATGACGATGTTTAAATTGACCTTTTAGTTTAAATGAATCGTCAAGAATGCGCATTGACTTTTTCAAGAAGAATAATAATAATTATTGTGATAATTTTACACCACTTGCGAGTTATATGATGAAGAGAGATGTGTGATTGTATGAGTTCTTTTCAACTCTATAGTAGTTTATTCGTGGCTACTGTGACAGATTTCGGCCACGCCTCACCGATATGGTACCCCTTGACCCACCCCCGTTGTCACCCTCCGAATAGAGCCCTAGCATTTACTAGCTTTGATCTGCGGGTCTCTTTTGCAGGACGAAAAGCGACTCATCGACTCAATCGTGTCGGTCGAGTCTAAAACAGAATGTTTTAAATTTTTATTACTTTTCCCTTTTTCTTTTTGCTGAAAATATAAATCGGGGAAAAAAATCATTTTTCCATAACGAAAAAATTTGCAGTTTTTTTTATGCAAAAGCTAATAAAAAATACTCGATCTTAATTTATGCACAAAGAATGAGGAATATTATTATTATCTTTTATAGGAACAATAGTTTTTTCTTTATAGAAATATTGCAGTTTTTTTGAGGGGAAATTTTATTATTTCATTATATCGAAGTTGTGAAATTACAGTAAAAGGTTCGATTGGCACTTGTATGGCTCACACAATAGAGATATAGTTCGCGGTGCACATGAATCTAAAAGCAGGAAATTGGTAGGCGGATATAACACATGTACAGAAGACTATTATTGAATGTCTACTATCACGAATTTCGTATCATTCTTTCGAAGAAAGATAACATTTGCTTGCTATTGTATCCGTATTCAATTTATAAGTATGGATAGTAACTTTATGGATAATAATAACTGAAATAATAATAATAATAATATATTTTTATTCTTATTAATTTTTTCATATTGTAAATAATTATAAATTGTTAAGTTAATTTATTATTGTTATTAACTTTCGTGGCATTCATTCAAGAAAGATAACATTTTTTATTGATGCCACAAAATAAAAATAATTAATAATAAAAAGTAAAATTAATAATTATTATATAAATATTTTTATTATTATTATTATTATTATTTTTCTTGAAAAAAATATTTCTTTTCTTTAATCTCCTATTGTCACAATGGGTCATCTTGACTCCAAATGAAGAATTAATTAAATTAATTTAAATTTAATTAAATAATGTTAATAAGAAGTATTCTTGAAGAACTGTCATCAAAATAATTTCTTATAAATTATTATTTGATAAATAATTTTACTTAAATATTTTGAAATTAATTCAATTCTAAAAGAGTTGCGTTTACAATTTTCAGAAATAGATGAACTACAAAGGTTTTATTTTGAAATTTTAGAAGATTTCAATTTTTAATAATTTTAATTAGAAATTTTAAAGAATTTAGATTTTTGAAAAATTTTAATAATTCAAATTCTTCTGAAATTTGTTAAATTTTTTCAAAACTTTTATATTTAATTTATTATTAAAAATAATGGATTTATAGAAGAATTTTAGTTTAAAACACTAAAGAAAATTGGATTTTGGAGAAATTACAAATAATTGCAGAAATTCAATTATTTTCAAAAGTAATAAAATTCTTCGTAGAAATTCAATTATGTTCAAAAATTTTTTTAAATTCTCGTCAAAATTTCAATTATCTTTATAAATAATAGAATTCTTCTTCGAAATTCAATTATTTTCAAAAATTTTAATGATATTCTTGGCAAAATTTTAATTATTTTCAAAATTATTTTATTTTCATCATTTCAATTCAATTATTATTTTCTAGAATTTTTAACTACAATTCTTCTTTAAATCAATTTTTATTAGAAAATTCTACGAGAATTCAATTATTTAAATACAAAAATAAATCATTTATTGAATAGTTGAGTGATTCTTAAAATTGAATTCTCATAAAGAATTTTATTAACAAATTTTTAAATAACTGAATTCTTTTGACAGAATTTTTATAAAATTTTAAAAGAATAATTAGGTACATTCTTCTGACGAATTCGATTAAAATTGTATTAAAAGTAATTGAAATTCTAAAATGAGTTTTATTATTTATGAAAATAATTGAATTCCTAACAAGAATTTTATTATTTACATGAATAAAATTTAATCACTGTAAAAATTTTATTATTTATAAAAATAATTAAACGTTTGCGTAGTGTTATTAAAAAATTTTATTTTTTGAAAATAATTTTATTCTTTTAGAAAATGTTGTTAACATATTAGATATTGAAAAATTTTGAAAATAATTGAAATTTTGACAAGAATTGTATTAAAATTTTTGAAAATAATTGAATTTAAAAAAAATTTAACTCAACGATTACTTGTCTATCATCAAATAAATATTTACTTCTATCAAATAATTTTTATTTCTGTCAATTAAATTTCATTTGCTTCAAATACTGAATTTTTTTTTTTTTGGAAAATTCTATTTTGAATTAATATTCAGTCATTATTATTTCTCCATAGGAATTAAAATTACAAAAATTTCAAATTCAAACCTTTATGAAATTCAACAACTTATATAAAATACTATTATAAAAATTTTTCAAAAAAATTAATTCTACAGAATTGTTAAAAATTGAATTCTCATAAAGAATTTTATCAACAAATATTTAAATTATTGAATTCTTTCAACGAATTTTAATAAACTTTTTAAGAATAATCAGGTACAAAAGATGACTTTGATTTTTCGACTCGGAGTAATTGATTTCTTCATGTTTTATAATAATTTTCTTAAAAGTTTTTAAATTTCAAAAGGATTGCATTTGAAATTTTTGAAAATCTTAATTTCTATTGAAAAATAATAATTATTATTATGATTAAATATTTATTTGAAATAAAACTATTGATGTTTTCGAATAATTAATTAATTAATTAATTACATTTATTTACGATTTTCTGTTACAAAGAATCGTAAATAAATGTAATAGAAGATTTTTTTGAGTATCTAATAATTTTTAGAGTGAATCAGAATATTCTTTAAGGTCAGGGAAAAAGTCTAAATTTTGTCTGCACTGAAAAAAATTTCTAGTAGGTTTGACTACTTTTTAACTACTCTGCGTGATTCAATAGGTCTTCAACTGAATTTAAAATGTTATATTGACTACCGAAAAGTAATTCAAAAGAGAACTCAACTAGGTAATAGTAGTTGAAGATTTGGACCAAATTTTTTTCAGTGTCGAAATCAGGGAAAAATTAAATTCAATTTTTGTCGCAACCCTGATTATTTTCAGTTTGGAAACATTTATTTTTATTTATTTTGAATGAAACAAAGCGAGTCTAAGAAACACTAAAAACAGAGCTAAAAAATTTAGAGGCAAAATGTCATCGAAAGTTGGTAGTAAAGATTTTTTATAGTTGAAAATTTATCCCAAAAATGAGCAGCTAGACTGTATAAACAGGAGTTGACTGTAAAAATTTTCGAGTTAATGTTAATTATTAATAATGAATTTAGTTATTTAATTTTTAATTATTTGTTCGTATTATTTATAATTTCATACCAACAATTTTTTTCTATAATTTAAAAAAAAGATTTATTTCTGGTTTTTTGGCTGAGTGGGATTTAAACACTGACATATATTAGCGCTCATTTTTGAATTACTAAATAATTGACTTATAGACAAGTGAGGGTTGAGTGATGGATTCTACGTTCTTTTTGTTGTTTTTTGATCAACATTTGCTTTTGATTTGATCGAATTGATGTGTTCAATTAGCGACACAAAATACGCAGACAAACTGCCTCTCGGTCCCATCAGTAAACTCGATTGAAAATCGACTTTTTAAAATGTAGAATCGTCAAGTCGAGGTATCCTTGGGGGAAACTAAAGTGCCCTTATACGATGTACAAGTTGCATATGGTCCGCGGAGTTTGCAGAAAGCGCTGTTCTATCCGTCGAATCTAATCTGCTCTACGATCTACCCTTTGGCGAATTAGATCAGAGATCGAGCTAGAATCGTGTACATACAAATAGTGGTTTGACATTACTATATCTATACGGCTCATAATACCAGAGGGGAATTGTATAATTTTTCAATTTTTTTTTCTTTTTTGTTTTTTCTTTATTAAAAAGGAACAAAATAGTATTTTGAATATAATCATTCAAAATGTTTTTTCTATACGTTAAGTAACATACTATTTAGGATAATTATGATGATAAATTAATTTTCGATTTTTTTCTCAATGCACTCAGGGAAAATTTATGCGTTTACTGTTTGGATAAAGAGTATTTTAACTTCGAATAGGATTCTATAGAAAATCGTAGTCAAAATCAAATTTTTATTTCAACTAAATACAATTTATTTCAACCAATTAAAGTTTATTTGGAGTAAATAAAATTTATTTGAATCAAATAGAATATATTTTAATAAAAAAGAATTTATTTGAACCAAATAAGATTTATTCGAACCGAAAAAAATTAATTTGTCAAAAAAATTCTATTTGGTTGTGAGACAAATATACTTTTCTTTGGGCTAAAGAGTAAATTCTTGTTAATTTTTTACAAAATTCAATAAAAATTAATTATTAATTCAATTCAACTAAAAGAATTAATACAGGGGTTCGAACTAGGTCCGCAAATTCCGTTCGTAAATTGTACTATATAATTTAGCAAATTTTAGAGGAGTTACAAATGATTGCTGAAATTCAATTATTATTTTCAAAAGCAGTAAAATTCTTCGTAGAAATTCAATTATTTCCAAAAATTTTAATAAAATTCTTGGCAAAATTTTAATTATTTTTAAAAATTTTTCTGAACTTAATGTTCAAAAATTTTTATAAATTTCTCTACAATAATTCAATGATTTTCAAAACTACTAAAATTCTTCTGAGAAATTCAATTATTTTCCAAAAGTTTAATAAAAATCTCGGCAAAGTTTCAATTATCTTTAGAAATAATTAAATTCTTCTCCGAAATTCAATTATTTTCAAAAATTTTTAATAAAATTCTTGGTAAAATTTCAATTATTTTCAAAAATTTTTCTGAATTTAATGTTCAAAAATTTTTATAAATTTCTCCGCAATAATTCAATGATTTTCAAAAGTAATAAAATTCTTCTTAGAAATTCAATTATTTTCCAAAAGTTTAATAAAATTCTTGGCAAAGTTTCAATTATTTTAAAATATAAATTTTTTTAAATTTAATTATTTTTATAAATCTTCTATTCTAATAATATTTTCCAAAAGAATTTTTATTTAAAAACAATTCTTATAAAATTCTACTCAATCATTTAATTACTTTCATAAATAATAAAAATTTCACAGAAATTCAATTATTTACAAATTTTTTTAATAAATTTCTCCGCAATATTTCAATGATTTTCAAAAGTCCTAAAATTCTTCTTAGAATAAATGTAATTATTCTTAAAAATTTTATTAAAATTTGTCGAAATAATTCAATTATTTAAAAATTTGTTGATAAAATTTCTTACAGGAATTGAATTTTAAGAAACATTCAATTATTCAATTAATTATTTTTTTTTGTATTTAAATAATTGAATTCTATTAGAATTTTGTAATAAAAATTAATTTAAAAATTAATTTGAGTTAAATTTTTAGATAATAATTGAATATTAAAAGCAACATAGCGTGAATTTTTAGAAATAATTGAAATTTGAAATTAATTTTTTTGAAAAAGTTTAATTGAATTTTTTTAATGTTATTTTAAGTTTTTATTTTATAATATATATTTAATTGAATAACTTATGAATAATTTAAATTTGTAAAATTAAATATTGTGAATAAATGGATTTTGAAAATTTTCGAAGAACTTTTTCGAAAATTATTAAAAATAATCGATTTAGAAAAGAATTTTAGTTGAAAAGTCTTGAAAATAATCATTGAATTGATTTTATCATTTGGTCATCTTTAACTATTACAAAACATGAAGAAATCGATCACTCCGAGTCGAAGACTCGGAGTTATCGATATTAATATTGAAAATTTTAATATTAAGTTATCGATATTAATTTTTTATAGTTATGAAAAAATTAATTTATACTTTTAAGTAAAATGTTCTCTTATTTGACTCGGACTAGTTATATTTTTGTCAGTAATTGGTTCGTAATTTTTCATTTTTTTCCGTAAAGTCCGTATTTTTAAATATTTTCATCAGTTCCAGACCTAGAATTAGTAAAAATAAAAAAATAATAATTAACTTAAATTTAAAAAATTATTAAAAATCAAAAAATTAAAAAACTTAGATTAAATAAATTATAAATGAATAATTACAAAGATTTTAAAGAATAATTTTATGCTGATAAACGAACGCAAATAGTTTTTACACGCGAGTCAGTCTCGATATAATTGTAAATGCGGAATTAGTCGGATGCATGGCGTGCATAATAAAAGGAGATCGATTGATCCGATTTAGAAAGGTCTTCAGGCTCTGACTATATGGTGAAATTGAATAAAAATAATGTTTTTCTTTTGGTACTTTTTTTTACATTTTCTCAAAAAAAAAGGAAGAAAAGTTTTGATTTACATAATTTTTTTTCTTGCAAAAAAAAGGAGAAAGAAAGTAATGGAGCACTTTTAAATGTAAATTTTTATTTGTTGTATATTAATTGAATTTTGAATGACATGAGAAACTTTTATAGGTCTTGATATAAACCTCAATGAAAAGCAGTTTTGGTTTTGAATTGGCTCGCTTTTTAACTCTGTTGTCTATTGTTGACGAAATTATAGTTCTGAAATTGTTGACACGCGTCATGGGCGTTCTGTTTTCGGTCCGTTTAAAAAAAAGGCCTCAGATTGCATTTTAGCTTGTGAATTGTACTTTTAAAGAAAACTATTTTTTTCGTTTATTCTTTTTTTAGATTCAATTTTTTTTAGTGTAGAAATTTTCAATGTAACGCATTTTTTATTAAATTATTAATTTATTAATTAGTCATTTCATTAAAATTTTTAGTTTTAATTTAATTATTTTCATAAATAATAAAATTTTTACAGTGATTAAATTTTATTCATATGAATAATAAAATTATTGTTGGGAATTCAATTATTTCCATAAATAATAACACTCATTGTAGAATTTCAATTATTTTTAATACAATTTTAATTGAATTTGTCAGAAAAATGTACCTAATTATTATTTTAAAATTTTATAAAAATTCTGTCAAAAGAATTTATTTAAAAATTCGTTAATAAAATTCTTTATGAGAATTCAATTTTAAGAAACATTCAACTATTCAATAAATGATTTATTTTTGTATTTAAATAATTTAATTCTAGTAGAATTTTCTAACAAAAATTGATTTAAAGAAGAATTTTAGTTAAACATTCTAGAAGATAATAATTGAATTGAAATAATGAAAATAAATTTGAAGAAATTACAGTAAAAATATTTTTATAAAATAAAATAATGATTTTAGCACTCGATCATCTTTAATAAATATAAAATATGAAAAAATCGATGATTCTGAGTCTTCGACTCAAAGTAATTGATTTTTTCATGTTTCATAAGAATTTTCTTCATAGTTTTTTAATTTTAAAAGATTTGAATTTGAAATTTTTGAAAATTTAAATTTCTATGGGAAAAGATTAGTTTGATTGAGTTTTTTTTATTAATTGATTCAAATATTATATTTTTTTGGATTAATTTTTTTCAAACCAAATAAGTATCTTTAAATTAATATACCAAATCATTCGTAATGATTTTAAAACAATTATCCTTTTATGGTTTATTTTAGTTTCTAATGGATTAATAAGCGTTGTAGATATTATTTTAGTTTATTTTTGTGTTAGAATTTATTTTTTTTAATATTTCGAACTACACTTTAAAAAAATAATAAAATTTTAGTTCCTTTTGAAGGAAAAGAAGTAAAATTTAGAATTTAAATTCCATTAGTCTACATTAACTCCTTAATTAAATATATGCAACTTTGAAATAATTTCTAGAGTCAATGCTAAACTATTTTTGCTTTATTTCTGTTTAACTCCTACTTTGGAGTAGATTTTTAACTCGAAAAACTTTACTATTGATGCCATTTACTCCCTTAATTTTTACAGTATCATTACGAAAATTAGGGTTTATATTGTAAGTGATACAATTCATATGGTTAATATTGTTATGTATATAATATTGGTATTAAAAATTTTATACAATAATTGAAATTTTTCTAGAAATTTTTTTATTTATGAAAATAATTAAATTTTTCTGAAGAATTTTATTATTTATGTACCTAAATAATTAAAATCCTGCGATTTTAAGAATAACATTTTAAATTCCGATTTTATAGCGTAAAAAGTAAAAATGTTGCTTTTTCACAAGTTTCATTATATTTATTTTGGATATTTTTATTTCGGATTTATAGTACTTTAGACTTTTTTTCTTAGATTTTTTTGTTCTGTAATCTTGTCATCTAGATAGTAAATATTGCAATCGAAGGTTCTAAATAATACAAGAATGATTGTAAAATGAAATTAGATGAATTAATCAAATTTCTGGTTTAAAATTAATCTTACAAGAGAGTAGAATTTGTTTGCTTTAAATTATAATCCGTCTTTTGCGCTTTCTCAAGGAACCGCATAAATAAATCAGGTATTTATTCTGTAACGCCAAAGAGAACATTTTTCCAACAGAAAATTAAAGAGAAAATAAACTCCCCCAAACGTTCATTTTTAAACTCTTTCTCTATAAAAATTAAGAGAAAAAATTGCAAACTTTTCTCCACAGTATCCCAACAAAAGACATTGATATATCTAAATCCAGCGCGAGGAAATAATCTTTTACGTATTCCATGACAAGGAAGAAACTTTTGCCAACGATATACATACATACATCTATATACAAGAAAGCAACTAGATATCTATAAAGCAGAAGGTGAATCCGCGAAGAGAGAAAACCACTTTCGCATTATCTTGAATTCTGTAACTGGATGCATGTGTGCATCCCAGATGATATACACTACACACACACACACACAAATAATATACTCTAGGACTTACATTAACATCAACATCTTCACTCATACACCTCTCTTTATTCTCCCAGCCTCTCAATACATATATATATATATATATATATATATATATATATATATATATATATATATAGGAGAGGATATCGTGTACAACGGTGGTATACGTTACAATCAAATCCCGAAAAAGGAAAAAGAATTAAAAAAGCTATCTGCCGCGAGATGATGAAAAAAAGGAGAAAAGAAGAAAAAAGGAGAAAGAGGATAGGAAAAAAAAACGTCACCGGTTGGTGGGTGGAATGATGACAAGGGTGATGGCAAAGGGACGAGGACGCAAAGAGAAAGAGAGAGAGAGAGTAAAGAAAATCGCTTGCAGGCTATTTTCCGGAGGAATTTTCATTGGATGGACGCCATTTTGTCTGTTAAGGGTAGCGAAGTAGTGAGCTCAATTGTGATTGGTTGTTGTCAGGGTAACGCTTCCCCGCGCGCTCCAATCCCAACACGATGTTCCACTCGGTGTTTTTGGGGGATGGTGACTCGCAGTTGTGCCGAAGGGGGTGAAGAAGGGGCGAAAGGGGGGGCGGTTGTCGTTTCGCCCCCATAGAGAATCCCTCCGCGCTTCTACCCCCAAGTCAGCAGGATAACTGCATTTCGCGGACAGAATCCCGCAAGAACTCACGGCGAGCGGTACCCCTATTCGGTGTGTGTCTCTCTCTCCTGATCCTCGACGTTTTCGTCAACGTTTGTCAATATATACATATATATATATACATAAACTGTAGAGTCTCTCGCTATATCGTCTCGTTTGTTATATATTCTCCATTCCTCTTTTGGATGTTCTCGGCATAACGTCATTTGGGTCCAATTATTTCGATATTTGAATTTTCAAGGCCGTTCGCGCGCGTTTTCCTTCCCCCCGAAAACAACCATTACGGATTACGAAATACTCTCTCTCTCTCTCTCTCTCTCTCTTACGCTCTCTCCTACGCCACCCACCGTAAGTACGAGGCGGGAGAGGAAACCCTAATTGGATTGACGAGGATAATCTCATTTGAATTTTCGAATCGGACCAGGCCAACCGCGACGCATCTAACGTGTCTCGTGGCGCTTCGATCTTATTTTGATTATTGGAATTATTATTTACCGGTTGCGGGTGAATATCTTCTTTCTTCTGCTTTTGCTTTTTGTTCTTCATTCGGAGAACCGCGTTGTTTTCGGGTCATTGGTTCCTTTGAGAGGGAGCGAAGTGAAGGTCACTCTGTGAAATTCGTGATTGATTTCGATGTTAAGGATTTTATTGTGAACTGCACTCAAAGTGAACTCTCTTGTTTGTGTGAAGCAATTTTTTTTGGGACATAGAAAAGAAGAGGAAATTGTTTGGTTGTTCTTCGGGATTAATTAATTCATCCGATTGATCAAGTGGAATACAGGACATAAGAAGAAAGGAAGGAAGGAAAAAAAGAGAAAATAAAGGGGGAAAAGGATGAAGTAACAAAAAAGAAGAAGAAACGAAATAAAGGAAGAGCGAACGAAAAAAACGAAAGAAAGAAAGTAGAAACTACAGCAGGAAGAGGAAACGGATAAAAGGAAGAAGAAGCGAAGAAACGGAAGAAGTAACGAAAAAAGGAGTTAATAACAAGACAGAAAAGGAGAAGTAACGAAACGTAGAAAGTTATAACAAGAAACAAGTGAAGAAAAAGGAAGGAAGAAGTTAAAAAAGAAGTAGCGAAAAAGAGGAATAATAACAAGATAAAAAGGAAGAAGCAAGGAAAGAAAGGAAATAACGACAAAAAAGAAAAGAAGTGACAAAAAAGGATATAATAACAAAAAAGAGAAGAAGAAGTGACGAAAAAGAAAGGAAGAAGTAGCGAGAAAGAAAGAAGTACCAAGAAAGGAATAATCCTTTCTTAAAAAATAACAAGAAAGAAAGTGTTAGAACAGAAAGGAAGTTACAGATAAAATAGTAACAGAAAACAAAGGAAGTAATAGAAAAAATAGAAACAGGAAAGAATAGAAAAGAATAAAAAATCATAAGAAAAAATAGAAGAAAATAAAAAGAATCATAAGAAAGAATAGAAGAGAATAAAAAAAAAACATAAGAAAGAATAGAAGTAGTAGTGAAAGAAAAAGAGGTAACAAATAAAAAGAAATAACAAAAAAGAAAAGAAGTAATGAAAAAAAGAATAAATAAAAAATAAAAGAAGAAGTAACAACTAAGAAAGGAAGGAAAGAAAGAAAACTAAGTAGCAAACCAAGAAACAAAAAAAAAACAAGTAACAACAAAGAAAAGAAGAAGAAGTGGTAAAAAGAAAAAGAAAGCACCAAGCGAGAAAAGCAAACCAAGAGAAATTAGTGTTCAGGTGAAAAAAATAGCCAAGAAGAGATGATTTTGTGAGAAAAGATAAAAGATATCTGAGTAGAAGAGATAATAAAAGAAAGGATTAAAGAAAAAAAAAGAAACAAAAATAAAAAACTTCAAGTATATAAAAATAAAAAACTTTATAGAAAATACTGAAGAACGAGGAGGAAAAAAAAAAGAAGAAAAAGGAGAAAACGGTGAAGAAAGGAACAAGAAAGAAAAAGGAGGAGAAAAATTAGAAGAAAAGGAGAAAAAGAAAAGAAATAAGAAAAGAATTACTGTACTGTTGAAAAAATAATTTAATGGTTAGAAACGAATCGTGAAGTGAAAATTTTAAAGAAGAAACATAATTTTTTTACTAAAAAACACTGTTTTTATTGCAAAAAAAAGGTGACTTTTGTAATCTACCTCTTCACTTCTAAAGCGAAGGAATATTTTATCTTCAATAAATAATAATAATAGATAAATTCTGTTTCATCAGAAGAAAAACAACAAGAACCTCAATAATTTCAACACAGTAATTGTAGTTGACAGTGAAGTAATTATTTCTTCTTCAACAATCATCAAATTACAATTTGATTGTAAAGTTAATTCCGAATTACAATTTGATTGTAAAGTTAATTCCGAATTACAATTTGATCGTAAAGTTAATTATAAATTACAGTTTGATTGTAAAGCTAATTACAAATTACAATTTGATTGTAAAGTTAATTACAAATTACAAACTCTCCTGACGGATTAATATCCTAATCATCAATCTTCACCGTCTAATTCTTAATCGTTTACAAATTGGTCCAACTGATCTGAGAACTTCATCACCTAATCTCGAGACAACTTGTTGTCATAATAATTTAGCATTATAAATAATAATATTCAAAAAATCTTAATATTTTCATTGAATACAGTGAATACAATTAAACAAATAAAATACATTTTCAAGTGAAAATGAGGATAAAAAGTCACCAGTTTCGGAGAAACTGACCCAACGCATTCTTGTGAAGAATGGAAGCGATTTGTTGAGTCGGAAACGTAAAAATAATTCTCGATTTGAGAAATTCTGAAATTCTGATAAAATTATTATTTTTCGTCAGGAGATTATTGAAGTGTTTAGAAAATAAAAAGGTGAATAATTCACTTCACAAATAGAGCTATTTGTGTATTATTATTTGTAGGACTTACTACTAAAATTACGGTTAAAGAAGATTAAAAACTTTTTTTACCGACATAAATAAATTTTTTAAAGAAGAGTATTGAAAGGAATTGAAAGAGGATTGAAGAGAATTGAAAAAGGATTGAAGAAAGTAGTGTGGATATTGGTTTTTTTTGTTTCGACGATGTATGATTAAAAGGAGGAATAATTAGAAGTGTGTAAATATTGCTAATCCATTTGGTAGACCTCGGCAAGGTCACCCCGGCATCATCCTGGCTAACGATTTATCGGGAAGTACCGGGCCGGGTGGCGGAGTTGGTTCCGTCGGTGGCACATCCGTCGGTAGTGGATCATCATTATCAACAACTGCATTGAGTTTAGATCATCAGCAATTCAATATATTCCCAGCGATATTCAGTAGGCAATTGAATTTTTCAGCGGCGGCCGCCGCTAATTGTGGACAGAATAAACTTATGGACGAATTGAGACCGAATCTTGGTTTATTGGGCGTTGGACTTGTGGAAAATGATACATTTCATTTGAATCATAATCAGGAGAAGAGAAAGTGTAGCAGTACAAGTTCAAATGAACAGGATTTTGGTCTTTATGGGGTGCATCAGGGTATTGAAGCGAGTCCACCGACGCCCGCCGCAACGCCTGGGAGAAATAGCGTTGGTTCTGCCAGTACTGTTGGTGAGTTTTAATCTTCTTTTTGGGTTTTTTTAAAATTATTTTTAGACTCAACGAAAAATAGTGGGAGGTGTCTTTATTGCAGACGAGGTTTTTTTTCGTTTTTTGGAACGAAAGTATTGGAAAGTTGTTGATGAAGGAATTTTCTCTTCGGGCAAGAATTTAAAAGGATTTTTTTCAAAATTAAACAAACTCATAGTTTTTCTGTAAGGATATCAAATTGAGACAAAAAACGAATCAAAAGTGTTGCGAGGCAACATTTTTGCTTCATTTTCTGTCTCAATTTGATATCCTTGGAAAAACTGTGCCTTACACTCCAGAAAGTAGTAAAATTTTAACTCCCAATTGGATTTTACAAACTTCGCAGTTCGCACCTTTTTGGAGTTAATGCAAAAGGAGTAAAATTTAGGGAGTTGAAATTTTACTCATCTATATTAACTCCTTTGCTAAATCACTGCAATATAACTCCAAAAGAAGTTAATGATAAACTCTTCTTCTTTTTTTACTTCGGATTATTTAACTCACTTTTGGAGTCAATTTTCGACTCGAAAAACTTTACTCCCAACTTATGATGCCATTTGCTCTTTAAATTTTTTGTAGTGTAAATAGAAGAGTAAAATCTTAACTCCAAGGTTTTTTTAATTTACTCATTTTCTTCATTTAAATTATTTTTATTTTTTACAGTTTTTTTTTGGAGTTATCGAGTGAATGACTCTTTACAGCCAAATTAGAAGAGTAAAATTTTTAACTCCGACAAGGATTTTGTTTATATAATTAATATTATTTATTTACTCCATAAACTATATTTTTAATCCCACCCTCCCTTTAAATTTTGTTTGTCTCTCTATTTGCACCAAAATTAACATGAATTGGAGAAATCATAAAAATAGAGATAGATGTGATAAAATTTGAAAAAAGAGAAAAAAAGTGGACAACGTGCCATCTCGAGATACACAAATTTTCCGGTTGTTGAGTCTTAAGTACATGACACGTGTACGTACACATTTGGTGGTACAGTGACAAGCCGGCACGACGTATTGACAAATGAGGCAGACATATGGTGCTACCTGTTCTATGGGCTATTATTATGTGCTCATGGGGGGATTAAGGGGACTTAGCACTAGGGGAACGCTAATGGGGTAGTGTAGCTCTGAGCCTTATAGGAATCACTCGAATCTGGCACCTCCAATACCCTCCCACTTCATATCAAAAAGGAAAGAAAGAGATGCGATTATATATTTCATTGTTTATTTAACACTTTCTCTCGAGTATCGCAAAACGTAAATTCGAAAACAAAGTCGAGAATTTACTTTTCATAATGAACATTCAAAACATTTGGAAAAATTTATGAGAATTTTGTTTACGGAAATTGTTTTTAACATTTTGGGGAAAAAATTGAAATTTGTTAATAATTATAATAAATTATTAATTAATAATTATTAAAAATTAATAATTAATAATTATTAATAATAATTATAACTTGTTACATTGGTAGGAATATCTCTAGTAAATGTTTATTTTTATTAAATATTGTTTTGCATCAATTATTCACTTTTATATTAAATATTTATTTAAAATTCATACAAATATGACAATAAGTATAACGAAAGCGCTTATTTAGAAAATTTAAAAGCAAATTGCCAATATTGAATGAAATGACAAATAAAATTATAAAATGAATGAATATTAATGACTGACACCTTTTTGCAATTCTAAATAAAACAAAACATTTATTGTCCTCGTATTAAATAATAGACTTATAATTTTGTTTCATTTCGCTTTTATATGTACACATATATAGGAAATAATAATGAACGAGAATAATGAATGCCTAATGAAATAATTTGTCAAAGTAAATATGAGAATATAATTTTTTTTAATTATTATTTTTTTTGTTTTTGAAACTCTAATTGAAAATAATGAAGAAAATTAGCTTGATTAAAAAGACTTGGAAAATTTTTTGATAAAATATTATTTTGAATTTTTTAATAAAATTATAATATTACTTTTTTGTATCTTCTTCTCGCCTTTTTAGTTTTGAATTTAATTTTCTGAAGCAGTATTTCATTACATGGTAATGAACATATCTGCATATTCATGAAAATGGTTCAATATATGAAGCAATGTAATGACGAGGAATTAATGCGCATGATGTGATTATCATGTATGAGAACGTTAGCGATTTGTGTGTATGATTTGACATTATGAAATGTCTTAATTACAATGATTTTGGCAAGAAAAATTTTTTATTAGAAGATTTAAATTTTTAAATTAATTGAGATTTTTGGAATAAAATAAATTCATTTTCTTGAAAATTTGTAATTTTTGAGAAAATAATTTTTAAAAATACATTTTTTTGTTTGAATAATGAAATTTTAAATACAAAAATAATTTTTATGAATATTAAATTTATTTGAATCTATTTTAATAGAGATATTTATTTTTGAATTCTTTTCAAATTTTTCTATATTCAGGGCTCGGATTGTGCGACTTTTTTTTGACCTTTTTTGACTTTTTTGTTAAAAAATGCGACTAATCGACATTTTCCAGATTTTTTCAGTAAAATGCGACTAATAGACTTTTTTTACATTTCTCAATTACTTTTTGACTTGAATTTTAAGTAGCAGAAATATTTTTTTTTGTAAATTATCTATTATTAGAACACTAAATAATAATCTTCGCATTTCATTCTTTCATTAATTCCGTCTGTCCACACTTTGTTTATTACATGCTTTTTTCTATAACAAATTTCTTTTGACTGATTTAAATTATGAAAATTTTTCTCTTTTTTATTTACAAAAATATTAAATAAATATTTTTTCTAGAAAGTTCTCAATTTTCATAAGGAAATGATTTGCATCATTTCTATTTCTTAATTACAATTGTTTGAATAAAATTTAAAGTTTTTTCAAAATAAAGGAAAAAATTGTTTATAAATTCTATTTGTCAATTACAAATTTTATATGAAATTGAAATTGAAACTTTTTAAATTTTTAGAAAATAAAGGAAAAAATTTTACTCAAAAAAATGTTCTGTTACATTTATTTACGAATTTCTTTTAAATTATTCGAAAAAATCAATAACTTCTTTTTTAAATAAATATTTAATCATTATTATTTTTCCATAAGAATTAAAATTCTTCACAACATTCAAATTCAATCCTCATTAAAATTCAACAACTTATAAAAAATTGTTATAAAACATGAAGAAATCGATCACTCCGAGTCTTCGACTCGGAGCAATCGATCTCTTCATGTTTTATAATAATTAAAGATGACCGAGTGATAAAATCATTATTTTATATTTTAAAAAAATTGTTACTGTAGGTAACTTCTTCAAAATTATTTTCATCATTTTAATTCAATCGCATTATTTTCTAGAATTTTTAATTATTTATTATGAAAATAATTCAATTCCTTAAAAAAAATTTTATTATTTATGAAAATAATGGAATTATTGCGAAGAAATTTATAAAAAATTTGTAAATAATTGAATTCCTGTAAAATTTTTATTATTTATGTAAATAATTAAATGATTGCGTAAAATTTTATTAAATTTTTTTTTAAATTAAAAAATAATAGAAAAAATAAATTTTTAAATAAATAATAATCAAATTGATTATTCAATTCACTTAAGTATTTTTTTGCTTTAGAAAATAATTATTACGATTAAAAATTATTTTTGTGTCTCATTGCAAATAAAAAAACTACAAATAAAATATTTGTCGAAACGTTAAAATTGTGTTTTTATTATTTTAATGTTTGACTTGGAGGATTGATAATTTTCTTGATATCTTATACAAATAAAATAATTTTCATAACAATATTTTGTCACATTCTACACTCAATTCTAATAAAACTCCATTAACATTTGGCCATTTCTTTACATTTTTTATAATTTCAATGATGATGATAAACAAAAAAAAATCGTTTTAAAAAATACATTAATAATTTTTGTTAGTCAATTATCTATTAGAGAATAATGAATATTTTATAGAAGTAATTTTTTTCGGCAAAAGAAATAGAAAATAATTAATTATGCATCTCAGTAGAAAATAATTATCGTAAATTTTTTTTTTTTTTGTGACAATGAGATAGGTAATTTTTCAATGAATTTCTTTCTTTTTTCGACTCTCATCTCGCGTCCTTACACTTTATCAGTGATTCGACGGAAATCCATATTATACGATCTGATTTTTCTTGAGTGCCTAGGACATGAACGTTTTTATTTCTGTCGCCATAGACTTTTTCCAGGAGATTTTTTTCTCTCCCAACTGCGGAAAATTATAAGACGAATCTTCTGTCTTCCGCCGTTCCGGGAGAGAGGAAATTACGCGCACGTTTATTAACGGAGGCAAGAAAATCGCGTGGGTGGGAAAAGCCCATCGACAAGGTACTTTTAATACCTCACTGAACTCGTAGAGTTAACTACGTTAATTTCTCATCCCTTCAGGCTCTCACTACTACCACCACCACCACTACCTCTTTAGCAAATGCTCGAGAAACTTTCTCTCTTTCTTCTTTTCGCCTCATCTTTTCCCCGTTCAACACTCTGCGAAAGCGCAATGTCGCAGTTTTTTTCATTTGCATTACAATTGCACTCTTCACGTGGAAAAGTTTATTTCTTCTTTTTTTATTTTTATTTATGGTAATTCCTGACCTTGACGATAAGGATCGGTATCGAAATATTTCATGTTGATCGTTGATGTAATGAAAAGAAATATTTATTTGATTTAAATAAATTATTATTTGTCTGTTATTAAATTTATTTAAATCAAGAAAACATTCGTTTATTTAAATCGAATAATTTTTATTGAAGTCTATTAAATTGTAGGTATTCAATTATTTTCAAAAGTAACAATTCTTCGCAAAAACTCAAAAAATTTTTAAAATTCCCATCAAAATTTCAATTATTTTTATAAATAATAAAATTCTTTGAAATTCAATTATTTTCTAAATTTTTAATCAAATTCTTGGCAAAATTTCAATTATTTTCAAAAAATTTCTTCAATTCAATGATTTTTAATACCTACTACTTTAATAACATTTTCCAAAAGAATTACATTATTAAAAAGAAATTTAAATAAAATTCTACGCAAACATTCAATTATTTTCATAAATAATAAAATTTTTTACAGGAATTCAATTATTTACAAATTTTTTGATAAATTTCTTCGCAATAATTCAATTATTTCTATAAATAATAAAATTTGTATTGAAATATTTTCGTAAATAATAAAATTCTTTTTAGGAATTCAATTATTTTCATAAATAATAAAATTCTTTTCAGGAATTCAATTATTTTCATAAATAATAAAACTCATTGTAGAATTTCAATTATTTTTAACGCAATTTTAATCGAATTTCTCGAAAAATGTAATTATTCTTAAAAATTTTATTAAAATTCGTCAAAAGAATTTAAAAAATTTGTTCATAAAATTTTTATGAGAATTTAATTTTAAGAAAGATTAAATTAATAAATTATTCATTTTTGTATTTAAATAATTGAATTCTCGTAGAATTTGCTAATAAAAATTGTTTTAAAAATGAATTTCAGTTAAAATTTTATAGATTATAATTAAATATTAAAAGCATTATGACGTGGATTTTTAGAAATAATTGAATTTTGAAAATGTTTCAAATTAAAATCCTTAAAAATCTGAATTTTTTACATATTTAACTAACAATTCTGTAGAATTAATTCTTTTGAAAAAGATTAATTGAATTTTTTTTTTGGAAATTATTAGAAGTTTTTATTTTCTAATATATATTTAATTGAAGAATTTACGAATAATTGAAATTTTGTAAAATTGAATTGTAAACAAATGAATTTGAAAATTCTCAAAGAACTTTTTTAAAAATTATTAAAAATAATGGATTTATAAAAGAATTTTAGTTAAAAACACTAGAAAAAATTGAATTTTGGAGAAGTTTCAAATTATTCCAGAAATATTCAATTATTTTCAAGAGTAATAAAATTCTTCTTACAAAGTTCAATTATTCTTACTAATAATAGAACTCATCGCAGAATTTCAATTATTTTTAATACAATTTTAATCGAATTTCTTAAAAGAATTCAATTATTCTTAAAACTTATATTAAAATTCGTGGAAAGAATTCAATTATTTAAAAATTTGTTGATAAAATTCTTTATGAGAGTTAAATTTTAAGAAATATTCAATTTATTATTTACTTTTGTATTTAAATAATGGAATTCTTGTAGAATTTTCTAATAAAAATTGATTTAAAAATGAATTTCAGTTAAAATTGTAGATTATAATTAGATATTAAAAGCAATATAACGTGAATTTTTAAAAATAATTGAGTTTTGAAATTAATTTCTTTGACAAAATTTATTTGGATTTTTTTTAATATTATTTAAAGTTTTTATTTTCTAATATACATTTCATTGAAGAATTTAGGAATAATTGAAATTTCGTATAAATGAATATTGTAAACAAATGGATTTGAAAATTGACAAAGAACTTTTTCGAAAATTATTAAATTATTATTAAATTTAGAAGACTTTATAGATAAATATATTTTTTCTGATTGCAAGTAATAAAAAACTGGTAAATGAGTAGAAAAAATGAAAAAAATGAAAACAAAAGTAGAAGTAAAAACGAAAAGAAAATTAGTAAAACAAAAATAAAAACAGAAATAGAATCAAAATAATAAAAATCAAAAAATATTTTATCGTAAAAAGGATATCGTCAAATTGAAAGTGAAGAAAAATAGAATACAAACGTAATTTATTGTAAAAATCAAAAATATGCGTTATTGTTCTTAAAATTGTATTTACTACAACTTTTTTTAAATTCTCTTTTTGTTTTTTGCTTATTTTACTTCTGTGTTGTATAGAAAAAAAATATTTGTACTTTTTTATTTTTATTAAAAATTACGCTATTACTTATTTTATCTTTTTCTTTTTTATTTAAGTTTCTCTCTTATTGATAGCTTTTTATTATTCACGATATATTTTTATTATTTGATTCGATTTTACTTTCATTATTTCTCGTCTTTTTTCATATTATTTATTATATTTATTACACATACGTATCGATTTTTTATTCCATTTTCTACTCCTCGGGTTTTAATATTTTCACTATTATTATTATTACTATTCACTGAGAAAAATTGTATTTAATTCGAATAACCGATTATTTTTCTTTTATCAGCTAAATATTGATTTGTATTAAATAATTTTTAGTCAAGTCAATTAAATTATATTAGCTTCAAATGCTAAAATTATTGGTTCAATTATAATTTAATGGAATAAATAAAAATTATTTGGTTCAAGTAAATATTTATTTGATAATAGACAAGTAATGGGTTACTTGAATCAAATAAATTTTTTCATTATTCATTTATTTATTTATCAAACTTTTACGTTCGAAAAATATTTCAGACAATTGATAATAAAACATTCTGACATCTTATTTTTGAAAGGCAAATAGCGATTTTGTAACATTTCTCTATCGTTTTCCGTTTGAATTTTTGTAGCATTTAATGAGGATAGATGTGTGAAAAAGAAAGTTTGTTCTTTTTTCCTAATTTGAAATACTCGATTTAGTGGAAGAAAAATGTGACAAAATCTCTAATGATTGTAATCCTGGACAGATGCGAGTGGCGAGTGGCCAATTGACAGCTGGTAGCTTTTACGGTAATGTCAAAAGGCTTAATGTCCGAACTTTGGTTAAAATCATCTCTAATTATTTTCATCCTTTTCTGTCCAGGTGCTCTTTAGCATTGGTCAGTTTCCTTTCAAAGTTTCTATAAAATTAGTATTTAGATTTTTCGTATCTATTATAGTGAGTGATGGTAATAGTGCGGTTATTTCGAAAGTTTGCGTCTCTTTCACTCCTTTTCGAATACTTTTTATTTTATTTTTTTTATTTCTTTGTCTTTATTGTTTACTTTATTCAAACAATTTTTATGATTTTTACTTTATTTTGATTTCAATTTTTATATTTTTATATTTCTCATATTTATTTATTTTTCATATTTTCTTACTTTTTTATATTTATTTACTTCTTGTATTAATTTATTTTTTTATATTTACTTATCTTTTATATTTACTTCTTGTATTAATTTTTTGTTTATATTTACTTACTTTTTATATTTATTTATTTTGTGTACTAATTTATTTTTATTTCCTTTCTATTTATGATTTATTTCCTTTCTATTTATGATTATTTACTTCTTGTACTAATTTAATTTTTAATTTACTTTTTTTATATTTAGTTACTTTTTGTATTTATTTACTTCCTGTATTAACTTCTTTTTTGTATTTATTCACTTCTTGTATTAACTTCTTTTTTATATTTACTTTATTTTTAAATTTATTTACTTATATTTATATTTACTTGTATTTATTTTTATATTTTCTTACTATTTATGTTTATATTTACCTCTTGTATTAATTTATTTTTTTATATTTTCTTACTTTTTATATTTATTTCTTGCATTTATTTATTTTTTATATTTTACTTTTTATATTTATTTACTTGTATATTAATTTATTTTTTGTTAGTTATTTATTTCTTGTATTTACTTGCTCTCTAACTTTATTTACTTTTTATATTTACTTATTTTTCTTGCTCCCAGAGGAAGTATTTTATATTTATTTACATTCTATGTTAATTTATTTTCTATTTTATTTTTATTTAAAAAAAACTTGTGGGAAATGTCCAGAAAAAAAGTTACATTTAAACATTTAAAATTTTAATTAAATAAATAAATGGAAAGAAATTGTGAAATTGTAATTATAATTCTAATTATAGTTATATGATTAATTACTCGGTAGTATTTAGATAATAAATTTTTGACTATTTGGGAAAAATATTTTACATTGACAATAAAATATTTTGCTGTCTGAAAAAAATGTTTTTTTTTTGTTTAAAGAAAATATTTGCTTATTGCAAAAAATATGTATTTTCGTTAAATAGGTAAATGTAACAAGAAAAAAGACCTTCTCATTTTTTTTATGAAAATGTAATAAAAGAAATGAAAATTGAAATGAGACGGGGAAGAAAATTCATGTAAGATTCGATTGATAAGAAATTTCTAAAGGATCATTAGGAATGAAGAATTATTGCGATAATTGAGTGATAGAAGAATTAATGAAAAATAAGGACACGCGCGACGAGTGATGCTGACTGATAAAGTTTAAACTGTCACTTGATTTTCTTGAACGAACTTGACCGAGTTTCCTCTCGTTCACTGGGTAATGGGGGAAGGTATGTAAAGTGGACAGCATTCATCCTTGAACATTGAATCAGCATGTAACATGATTAGGTCATTAACGCTCTAACCAAGTTAGCATAGTGCGAGGGACTTCGCTGGCTACGGTTACCTCGTCGCTTACTC
This sequence comes from Leptopilina heterotoma, assembly GCF_015476425.1. Taxonomy (NCBI): domain Eukaryota; kingdom Metazoa; phylum Arthropoda; class Insecta; order Hymenoptera; family Figitidae; genus Leptopilina; species Leptopilina heterotoma. The sequence goes on from NW_025111110.1 coordinate 1,128,774, forward strand.
CGTTCATAAAGCTGGGTGCGAGCTACAGTCTATGACTTCCCGATGACATTCCCAAACGGGAATCCTAATTGTTCTTCTTTAGCCTTTACTCATCCCTTATATCGAATTCTTGCCAAATTAAATACATTTCAAAAGAGAATTCAATTTGAAATTTTCTTTCCAATTCTTTGGGTGGAGTAATTTTAACCATTTTAACTAAGATGTGGATTTGAATGTATATATTGAGACTGAGTTTGCAAAAATTTTTTTTGCTGGAGGAAATATTGAGAAACTTTAATATAACAATTAAAATTTTTTCCATCATTTTTGTTTTTTGTTTATTTTTGTATTAATTTTTTTTTATTTTTTATTCGGGTTTCTATTCTTCGTTGTGGTTTATTATGTTTTTATTTCATCTGTTTTTGTGTTTTTCTGCGTCTTTATTTTATATATTTTATTTATTTCTATATTTATTTTTGTTTTTTATTTTATTCGTTTTTATATACCTATTTATTTCATTCTGTATTTACTTTTGTTTTAAATTTTATTCGTTTTGTATTGTATTTTATTTTTTTTTTTATTTTATTTGGTTTTGTATTTATTTTTGTTTGTTATTTTGCTCAATTCAATGATTTCCAATATCTACTATTTTAATAAAATTTTTCAAAAGAATTCAATTATTTAAAAAAAAATATTGATAAAATTCTAAGCAAACATTAAATTATTTTCATAATTAATAAAAATTTCACAGGAATTCAACTATTTGCAATTTTTTTTTTATTTTCATTATTTTTATTTTTATTTTATTTTATATTTTTATTTTTCATTATTTTTATTTTTTTTTATTTTCATAAATAATAAAAATTTCACAGGAATTCAACTATTTACAAATTTTTTATAAATTTATGTTGATTTATGTTGATAAAATTCTTTATGATAATTCAATTTAAAGAAACATTCATTTATTCAGTAAATTATTAATTTTTGTATTTAAATAATTTAATTCTCGTAGAATTTTGCAATAAAAATTGAATTAAAAATTAATGTTAATGAATATATTATAAAAGCATTATAGGATGGATTTTTAAAAATAATTGATAATTGAATTCTTTCGAAGAATTTTAATAAAATTTTTAAAAATCATTACATTTTTCGAAGAATTTACTTAAAATTGTATTAAAAATAATTGAAAACCTGTGAAGAATTTTATTAATTTATAAAAGTAATTGATTTCTTGCTACAAATTTTATCAAATTTTTTTTTAAATAATTGAAATAATGTAAAAGAATCTTATTATTTATGAAAATAATTGAATTCTTTTGAGAACTTTTATTAAAATAGTAAATTTTGATAATATTTAAATTTCAACGAAGATTTGCACTATAATTATTCGTAAAATGTAATTAAATTCTTTTAAAAAATTTCAAAAAAAAAATTCAATTTTTCGAGGATTTTATTATAAATTGTATTAAAGATTTCAATTATTTTTAATACAATTTATAATAAAATCCTAGAAAAAAGGAATTTTTTTCTGAAATTTTTTGAAAGAATTTATAACGAATTTTATTAAATTTTTTTTAAATAATTGAATTCATGTGGTTTTTTGAAGATAATTTCATTTCTCGAGAAATTTATTTAAAATTGTTTTAAAAATAATTGATACCCTGTGAAGAATTTGATTATTTATGAAAATAATTGTATTCTTGCAACGAATTATATTATAATTTTTGTAAATAATTTAATTTTTTTTTCGAAAAATTTTATGGAAATCTAAATTTTTATAAAACATGAAGATATGAATTACTCCGAGTCGAAGACTCGGAGTAAATCTTTTAATTATCTAATAATTTTGAGAGTGAATCATAATATTCTTTACGGTAAGGGAAAAAGTTAAAATTTTGTCTGTAAATCAGGGAAAAGTCATCGAAAAACAAAATTAATTTCTTGTGGCAACCCTGATTTATAAAAAATTTTTTTTTGTATTTTGAAACTTAGAATATTTCAATAAATTCAATAGAGAAATATTTTATTTTCTATATTTAAAAGTAAACTTTGATCAATAATGATGAATGGAGAATTTTTTGATTATAAAATATTCGTCTATATTGAATAAATAAGTTTAAAAAGTTATTAAATATTAAATTAAATAATTAAATAAATTTAATAAATTAATGAAAAAATGAAAATAAGTAAACAAATAGATAAAAAATCAGAAATGGAAAGATTAAAAACACAGGAGTTTTTTTTTAAACTTCAGGACAAAGATTTTTCGCATTGTAACCTTTTTTATATTGAATTAAAAAGGAATTGTTTACAGAAAACATTGAGTGGGTTTTTTTATTGGTTTCAGGAATCGAAGGAGCCTTCAAAAAATTAAAACCGGAACCCTGCGCCTCAAGCCCACACATTGGTCACACCCCTACTACCGCAAGTTGTCCTACCCCAGCCCGGCGGCGGCATAGAACCACTTTTACCCAGGTTGGTTTTATTATTTTTACAAAAAGGAAATTTTAAGGAAGCCATGAAATTTTAATAAGAGATGGTAAACCTTCTTTTATTTCTTATTATTTATTTATTCTTTCATCTCAAAAAATTACGAGTCGTTTACATGAATAAAAAAAAAATAGAAAATTGTATACAAATTTATTTTTATTATTTTTTCGTCTAAAGTAGAAAATACGAAATTTTTCTATATTCTTTATATTGCTTTTTTTAAATATTATTTTTAAATTATTGTCCTTATATTATTATTTTTATGTTACATTTTTATTAATTTTATGTTACGTAATTATTATTATATTTTCGTTTTCAAAAACAAAATTTATTTTGACGATTCAAAATGCCTGGAATAAAATTTTACATCGCAAGAAAGCAAAGCATTAAAGTCTCTCTGAGTTTATGCGTTCTATATTGAATTAGGCTTTGAAAGCAAAAAATAGAAAAATAAAAAAAAAATAATAATATAAAAATTCTTTTCATTTGCAAAATATGTTCTATTTTCTAATTTTTATTAAAATTTTTACAAAGTACAAAAATAATATTACTAAGTATAAAAATAATAAATTTCTAAAATTGATAAACAAAATTTAATCAAAAACTAATTGGAGTAAATTAGGTACAAATGAAAATTAGAGTTTAATAAAAACTGTTCGACGATTAAAAATTGTTTTTCAATATAAAAAGAACAAGTTGTAAATCCAGATGTTCATAACATGAACATTTTGCTTCCTCTTTACGATCAGCAAAAAAAATTTGCTTCCTCGTGGAGGAAGCATTAACAATAAGAATATTTAATTTTTAAATAACTTTTAATACAATTTAACATTCATAAAATAAAGTGCATTCGTCTTAATAGAAAGAATAAAATTTTCTTAAACAGTAATATGAATCTAAATAAATAAAAAAAATTTTAGTAAAAAAGTGAATTTTTCAAATTTGATTGTAATTAATTCTATATTTTTCAATAGATTATATACTTTATATACATCAATCGATTCGTCTTGATGCAAAGAATAAGATTTTTGATTTATTTTTCAATAAATAATAACATTTTATTGTACAGCAACATGATTTTTAAGAAAAAATGAATTTCTATTAAAAGTGCAAATTTTTTGTCTATAATTGGTTTTAATTCTATAAATTTAAATACAATATATACTTTATATATACCAATCGATCCGTCTTGGTGCAAAGAATAAGATTTTAGAAATAAATGAGTAAGATTTTCTTATACGGCAACATAATTTTGCGGAAAGCACTCATTTTTTGATAAAAACGCGAATTTTTCAGCTTTAATTGTGATTAACTCTGCAAATTCTCATACAATTTATACTTTTTATATACCAATCGATTCGTCTTGATGCAAAGAATAAGATTTTATTATTTATTAACTTCAATAACCAACTTAAAAAAAATTTTTTGAAAAAAAATTTTTTTTAGAAAAAAGCCAAAAAAAATTTTTTTTTGAGAATTTTTTAAAGTCTATCAATCCATTTCGAGATATTTTTAGGATAAACATACCTGGTAAATTTTAGCCAAATTCGTTAAAACCTCTTTGAGTTATCGTGTTCACAAAAATCGGGATCCACACACACACACACACACACACACACACACACACATACATACATCCGGACAATTGTTCAGGGTCTTATATAACATAGTCCCATATAGAAGAAAATTTGTTAAAAGGATTTTTAAAAATTTTGTAAATTAAACGACTACAAAGCTTCCTCACGAGGAAGCAAAATTAGATTATCAAATTAGAAAATTAGAAATTACATTGAATTCCCGCATAAAAGTATTATTAATTATTTAATTATTAAAGTCTCTAGATTCAATGTTTAATTATAAATAATTATAAATAATTAGAAATAATTAATTTTCCCGGAAATAATTAAAATTTCAAATTCTCAATAATTAATTTTACTTTTCCTTGACATTATTTTCCATTTTCGAGAACAAACAATAAATCGTCATTAAATGACAAATAGAAACAGAAAAACAGTTTGATTTTCGTGAATATTGTGCGAATCGAAAAAGAATGACAAAATCAATTCGGAAAATTTTACAATTTACAAAAGAGACGCGTAGTGGCAATGTAAAATTTTCTATTGGAAATTGTGTGTTTTTTTCGAAAATAAAACGAAAAACAAAAAAAAAAAAAAAAAAAAAAGCAATAACAATCGAAATATATGGAATAAAAGGGAAGAGAAAAATAATTTTATTATCTGTTTTTGAAACAAAAATTAGGAAATAATATTGAGAAATAATTTTGAAAGTAATACGCCTATTTTATTTCTCACAATGAATCATTTGTTCTGGATATTTCATTAGCCTATTCCCAGGGTGTTATTTGAGTATTACTGTATTTTCCCTTGACCATTACCGGACTGGTATTTTAGTGCTGTTTCGAATTGTTTCGTAGGAGCAGCTAGCGGAATTGGAATCGGCGTTTGCGAAATCCCATTACCCGGATATATACTGCAGAGAGGAATTAGCGAGGAGCACGAAATTGAACGAAGCCAGAATTCAAGTGAGTATAAAAGATTGTTAAAGACAAAGTTATTTTGTCATTATTTCAAAATAATTAGAAAATATTTTTTTTTTTCACTTTTATTGCATTATACGCGATATTTTTACTCATTTTTTATATATTTTTTTCGATTTTGAAAACTTAGGGAATTTTATACTCATAGTTTTTCTAAGGATATTTTGTTTCTGCTAAAAGAAACAAAATATATTTTTAACTTTGCCATTTTGAATATTTTTCTTAGAAAATGTTTTTCTAACTAAGAGTGAAATTTTATAAAGAGAATCTGACAAATAATTGTGTTAAATTTAATATAGTTTTGTATTTTTTATTTTTGAAGTTTAAACAATAATTGAGAGTCCCGATTAAAGAAGTGGTTATATTTTTTAAGACTCAAAAATTTCGACCTCTAAATAAAAAGAATATTCTTAATTTCTAGTAAGCATTTCGTATTTGTAAAAGCATTACGAGAATCTACCTCTAAAAATTAATTTTTAATTTTTTTATGGGCCAACAATTTTGAGCTAAAAATAAATGATAACTGATTCTTTGATCGGGACCTTCAATTTAAATATTAACTAAATTTTGATAAGTGGGTAAGGAATTTAATTTTTACATTTTAGACTAAAAATTATTAATTTATAATTATTTTAGTTTTTTTTATTTTTTACGAGTAATCAAAAATTCCATGTGAATAGAAATTGCAATTTTATCAATAAAAAACGATGTAAAAATAACAGAATAATTTTTACATAAATGATTATTATTGACAAAATTGTAATTTTTATCCAAATGGAATTTTGGATCGTAGAAAATGTTAGAAATCGAATTGTTTGTTTTTTTTCACAGAAAAACCGAATTTAATAATTTTAATATAATTGTTTTTATTAAAAAAAAGAATGTGAAAGTATAAAGTTGAATAATTTTTGTTTTCACTTTCCGACGGATTCTTCCTGAAGAATAAAATATACAAAAAAAAAAGATAAATTCCTACAAATGTTTGTCATTTTTTATTCAATCTTTAGCAAAAAAAAAAATGTTCAACAACTGAATAAAAAAATTAGCAATAAAAATAAAGAATCATAAATGTTGACTAGTTTTAGTCATTTTTCACTAAAACTTAAGCAAAAAAATTGCAACTTTTTTCGATTAATTATGTAAAAAGTATAATCACTTTTTATGTAATTATTAAAAAAAAAAAAAATTAAGTATAATTTGGGAGAGAAGTATTTTCTTTTTTTTTATTTCAAATGTAATAACTTAAATGATTTATATATTAAAAAGATTTAATAAACATATTTAATAAATACAGAAAAATATATTAATAAATTAATAAATTACGTAAAATAGATAACGAATATTACATTCCTGTGAAGAGAGTAAGCAGAAATAATACACTGAAAGAAAATAATTTCAAAAGTTTATAAATAATTTTATAAAAATTATTTTTTTAATTAATGGTCAATTTGTTAAGAAGCAAACTTTAAATGTAAAAAGTTTTAATTTAAAAAAATCTTTATAAAATTTAGTAAAGTTTTATTTTTTATTAAAATTTATAAAAAAAAATATTCACTACCTATTTAGAATATTTCAAACATTATATTTCAAATTTTAAACTTCATTAAAACAATGAACAATTTTACACAATTTTCAATGAGTTTTAGAATATTTTTAAACTAAAATTTCGTTTTATGATTTTAATAAATTTTTTATATCCGAATTTTTATTCAGTTCGTTTATTTATTTTATCTTTTAATTGCAGAATACTTTCATAGAATTTAATAACTATTTTTCCATCACTGTAGAATGTAATATTTACAATAAAAAGTGGAAGTATAAAAGAAATTCTTTCCGTAGAAAAATTAATAGAAATTCAAATTTTTGATATGTTCTTTATTTTTATTTCTCTCCTTTTAATAAATTTCGAACAAATTTTATTATTTTCCATGATTCTGAATGTTTTACCATTAGACGTATGCCGTTAGTTATGTAAATTAGAGGAGAAAAAAATATCTTTACATATTAGATAGGTAAAAATTTTGTTTTTGAATTTTTTTTTACTTCTCGAAACGAGTGCAAAACCATGTAAATCTAGCCAAAGGCGTAAATGGATTAACGTAACGAACGTAGAACATGGATGGTCGTTCTGAACTGAGGGTTTAAGTACGTTAAAGCTTCACATGTAAATGTATAGGTTCTCTCAAGTAATCATTTAGCAAAGCACGTCAGCATTTTTAATTTCCAGTGAATTATTTTTCCAAGGTTTATATTCAATTTATTTGTTCTCCTTTTTTTATTGTTCTTTTTCATTGCAATCTACAGTGAACTAATTCTAATTATATTATTTTATTCTTGAAATTCGCTCATGGAAAAGAATTTCGAGAAATTTTTTGTCAAAGTATCTTTCAATTTAGATTTTTTTGTATGTTGTTTATTCAAATTTATTAAATATAATTTATTAAACAAACCAATTAAACCATTTTTTTTTAGAAAACGTTAAAAAGTGTATTTTTATCAAAAAAATGTTTATAACATTTTTTATAAAACCTCAAAAACCTTAAAATCTAGTAAAATATTGGGAATATAAAAATAAAAATTAAAGAATAGAAATTGAATGAATAGAGAATTAAAAATTAATTAAATTAAGTAATCTTTATGCCTTTAAAGTTCTAAACGTTTAAATGAAAAAAATTTCTTTTCTTTTAGTGAAAATATTTTTTTCTGCAAAGTTTTTTATTAAACAACTTTAAAATTTGTAATTATTTATAAATATTACAACAACTTTTTCGAAATTCGTCTTTCCGGTTTACATATGATTACATTTCTGATTTATAATCGTTGAGAGAAAAATTGTTTTGGACAAAAATCCCTCATATACGAATTTTGTAGATTGCTGTTTATATTATATCTGGTTCGATGGAAGAATATATGATTTTTTCTTTTACTTGAACATTTTTATCATGACTCATCCTGTAATTGAATCAAAGACGCATGTAGGGTGATAAAATTAAGTTACATGCGCAAATGTCGATCCAAGACACCCCATATAGTTTTTCGGGGATTGAGAATTCGTTCAGGGGGTAATAATGGACTGTCGATTATTTCTATCCTATCGATCAGATGGTCTTTGTCTTTCAATAATAAAGTTAAATTTGTTTATGATACTTTGGTAGAAGAGAAGTTTATTTCAATTTTAGTTTTACATTTAAAAAGAAAAAACTTATTTTCTGCTTTTCTTTTTGACTATTTGAATAAATGCAGTGCGAGAAAAATAATAGCTGGAAAGAAAAATAATTTTGCTTTACATTTTAGTTGAGTTAACAACATTTTTGTTGTCTCAAATGAAAGTTTTAGTCATTTTTCACTAAAACGATCAAAAAAATTTTTGAACAACTGAATAAAAGAAATATAATTCTTTTATTAAAAAAAATATTTGTTATTTTTATTCTTTTATTTTTTTAAAATTTCAACTAGGTAAATTTAATAATTTTTTACTAAAACTTTAATAAACAAAATTTCAATAATTAAAAAAGTTAATGAAATTAGAAAAGTATAAATTTTTACCTCTTTTTGGTCATTTTTCACTAAAACAATCAAAAAAATTTGGAACAACTAAATAAAAGAAATAAATTAGGTAATAATGTAAAAATGAAAAAAAACTGAAAATTTCTATTACATTAATTAGTAATTTAAAAAAAAAACGATAAAAGTAGGCATGAAATTGTAAAAAATATAAAAAAATGGCAAAATGTTAATGGGGTTTTATTAGAATTAAGTGTAGAATGTGACAATATATTGCTATGAAAATTATTTTATTCGTATAAAATATGAAGAAAATTATCAATCCTCCAAGTCAAATATGAAAATAATAAAAACACAATTTTAACGTTTCGACAAATATTTTACTTGTAGTTTTTTTTTATTTGCAATGAGACACAAAAATATTTTTTAATCGTAATAATTATTTTTTAAAGCAAAAAATACTGAAATGAATCGAATAATCGGTTTGATTATTATTTATTTAAAAATTTATTTTTTCTATTATTTTTTTATTATTTAAATAAAAATTTAATAAAATTGTATGCAAACATTTTATTATTTTCATAAATAATAAAAATTTCACAGGAATTTAATTATTTACAAATTTTTTATAAATTTTTTTGCAATAATTCCATTATTTTTATAAAAAATAAATTTTTTTTTAAGGAATTGAATTATTTTAATCTATTTGTTACCACTTGAATTTTAATTAAAAAAACATTGTCTGAAAAAATCCATTTGTTACTACTTAATCTTTAACTAGAATAATAGTGTGGTGTAAACAATTAATTTTATTGGATATTTTAATTGCATTAATTTAATTTTATCCTCAAAATATTGTTTTTTAAAAAATATTAGACTACTATTTTTTTATTTCCTGAAACTAATTTTTTTTAAAAGTTTGGAGGATATTAACTTTACTATCTAAATTTTAATTGTTAAAAATGTTGACTAATTTGAATTAGTGACTGACTTTTGGCCTTTGAATTAGTAAATTTTACTAATAAATTAGTAGAAATTATTATTTATTAGCAAAATGTTATTTATCATTATTTAGTAGTAAAAATGTTTACTAATTTGCAAAGCCAAAAGCCAAAAGGCTTTTCAATTAGTAAATTAGTAGAAACTATTATTCATTAGTAAAAATATTTACTAATTTGAATTAATGCCTGACTTTTTGCACTTGAATTTTTAAGTTTTACTAATAAATCAGTAGTGATTACTGTGTAATAATAAAATTTACTAATTCGAATTAGTAAAAATTTTACTACTTCAAATTTAGACAGTACAAGTGGGAAACTTCTTCGTTTATCTAAAATGTAAGAAAAAAACTTTGATGTCTTGTAACTTTTTGAGTATTTAGGATATTTCAATTTTTCTTTTTGCAGATAAAAATGCTTTTGTTCTTCTTTCAAAAACCGTTGGAAAAGTTGAAAAATATTCAAAAGTAAAAAGTGTCTGCCATTTTACTGAAAAACTTAAAATTGAAATTACTAAAAAACAACTTTATTTAATATTTTTATAAATAAAAAAATGAAATTATTCTTTTTGCTCAAAATTTTTGGAGAATTTTCTTAATAATTAATATAATAAAATAATATAGTGAAGCCTGCCTTTTTTGAAATGAATTCGATCTTTAATTTTAATTTGTTTTAATTTCAATTTTTTTAAAACTATTTAAAAAAATTGTTATCTTTCTCTCTCTGCTTTTCTCTCTCGCTTTTCGTATAAATTCGTATATTAGATTCGATGTATACATTCGTCGACGCAATCTCTTTGCGTATATATACAAATACAAATCTGTATTCTCGGTCCAAGATTTTAAGTGTATATATATGTATATATATACACGGGTAGGTACATATTAAAATAGTCAACGCTGCGTTTCGCTCTTTTGATATATAATGCAACAGTGTTGTTTGTGTTAAAAGCCTGGGAACCGCTGCGACTTAACCCTGTTAAATTGCTATGCCAAGTGAAACGCGGTTTGCTTTTAGTCACCGGTTATAAGCCATGCACAAAGTGTTAGCCATTCGCTCTCGAGACCTGCGAAATTTTTGGTTTAGCCTGAAAATTCTACCACAAAGTGGTTTTATAATTCTTCTTAATGTCATTTGACAATTTTTTCTTCTTCCTTTTTTCTAATTACTCTCATTAGTACAAATTATCACAAAAAGATTTAATAATCATAACGTTCTTGCCCTCAAATGTGTTTTCACATACTTTTTTTGTCTCCACTTGTTTCTCTTATTATTTTTTTTTTTTTTTGAAAATTAAATTTAGAAAAAAGATGAAAAGAAAAAATTGTTTTTTTAAAACTATTTTCTTATGGTTTTGGATTTTGGGGATAGTTTTATATTTGGATTTTATTAATTTTTGGTGGAAAAAAGTGGAGAATATATTTTTTTCTAATTAAATTTTCGAAATATATACAATTTAACAGATTTTGAATAATTGAAATTTTGTAAAATTTAATTAAAAATAATTGATTTTTTCAAGTATTTTCTTACAATTTTTGATAATCAACTTTTGAAGATTTTTATTCAAATATTTTTTAAAAATGTAATTCTTAGAATTTTCTCATTTTGATTTTTCAAAATCCAATTATTTTCAATATTTTCACTTACATATTTCCCATTTCTTCAAAAATTCAATTATTTTATTTATATTTTTCAAAAATTCAATTATTTTTAAAAGCTTATATCAAATTTCAGTTGTTTGGAAATTTTCCAATTGTATTTAACTGAAAAATTTAATTACTTTTAAAAGATAACTTTAAAAAAAAGTTCTAATCATTATGAAAAATTGAATGTTTGTATTTAAATAATTAAATTCTTGAATAACTTTCGAAAAATTATTAAAAATAATTGGTGTAGAAATGAAGTTAATTTTGAAATTGTGGAAAATAATTTACCTAATTTTGGAACGATTTTTATAGATATTATAAAATTTCAGAAGGTCTTACATTGAAATTTATTAAATTCTATTTCTCTTGGAAAAACAAATGAGAAGTATTTCATTATTTTTTAAACAAAAATATTTAATTTTTAAATTATTGAATTTATAAATCACTGAAAGAGGAAAATCAGAGAAATACGAAATGAAGTTTTTGTAACGAAACTGAATTAAATAAACGAATTTTTTTACTCTTTTGTATTTTTAATCGACTAAAGCGACTTTTATCTTACGCATTAAAGACGATTCGAAGCTTAAATTTATTAGCAAAATTTCTTTTGACTGATTTAAATTATGAAAATTTTTCTCTTTTTTATTTACAAAAATATTAAATAAAATTGTTAATTGTTAAAAAATTATGATTAAGAATTAGGAAATATACACATTTTATGCATAACTTTTATTTCTCAAGAACAATATTGTTCACAAACTCATTCTTTTCTTTTGGAAAAGAAACATTACATATTTCCGTTTCTTAATATTTTTCTAGAAAATTCTTAATTTTCAAAAGGAAATGATTTGCATCAGTTCTATTTCTTAATTACAATTTCTTGAATAAAATTTAAAGTTTTTTCAAAATAAAGGAAAAATTGTTTATAAATTCTATTTGTCAATTACAAATTTTAACTGAAATTGAAATTGAAACTTTTTAAATTTTTAGAAAATAAAGGAAAAAATTTTACTCAAAAAAATGTTCTGTTTCATTTATTTACGAATTTCTTTTAAATTATTCGAAAACATCAATAATTTCTTTTTTAAATAAATATTTAATCATTATTATTTTTCCATAAGAATTAAAATTCTTCACAACATTCAAATTCAATCCTCATTATAAAATTCAACAACTTATAAAAAATTGTTATAAAACATGAATTAAAATTAAAGATGACCGAGTGACAAAATCATTATTTTATATTATAAGAAAATTGTTACTGGTAGGTAATTTCTTCAAAATTATTTTCATCATTTTAATTCAATTATTATTTTCTAAAATTTTTAATTATTTTTCATGAAAATAATTCAATTCCTTAAAAAAAATTTTATTGTTTATGAAAATAATGGAATTATTGCGAAGAAAATTATAAAAAATTTGTAAATAATTGAATTTCTGTGAAATGTTTATTATTTATGAAAATAATTAAATTTTAGCCTACAATTTTATTAAATTTTTCTTTAAATAATAAAAAAATAATAGAAAAAATAAATTTTGAAATAAATAATAATCAAACCGATTATTCGATTCATTTAAGTATTTTTTTGCTTTAGAAAATAATTATTACGATTAAAAATTATTTTTGTGTCTCATTGCAAATAAAAAAAACTACAAATAAAATATTTGTCGAAACGTTAAAATTGTTTTTTTATTATTTTAATATTTGACTTGGAGGATTGATAATTTTCTTCATTTTTTATACAAATAAAATAATTTTCATAACAATAACCCCATTAACATTTTGACACTTTTTACATTTTCATGCTTCTTTTTTATTGTTTTTTCTAAAAATCTATGTGACTTTTTCAAAAAAAAATTTCATGCGACTTTTCTCGACTTTTGCTGTGAATTTATGCGACTGAAACGACTGTTTTTGGGTCTTTAAGTCGATCCGAGCCCTGGATAGATGAATTAAGTTAGAAAATGGTTTTTCTTAAGTTTAAGTAGTAATAAAGGTTTTTAGTCAGGTAAAGGTTACAAAAATAATTTTTGAGTAGTAAGAGAATGATTTAGTCAAACGTTATTTTATTTACTTTAATATTTGTTAGTAGGTAGTTATAAAATGTAAATTTGGTCGAACGTAACTATTATTCTATACTGTGAGTTTTAGTAGAAAAAGAATGGTTTCATCAGACACGAAGATTAAATAATTTCCTGTAACATTACGTTACAAATAGAGCAATTTCACGGGAAGTGATCTGAAGAATTTTCGATGATTTTAGCAATATTAATAATACTTACCGAATTTGTTCCCTCATATACATGGAATAAAAATGTATAAAAGTTTTTTCAAAATTTTCAAAATTTTTTGAGTTACCGCTTACTCAAAATTTTGGTCGGTTTTTCAAAAAAGGCATATAACTTTTTTCTTTGTTAACCGATTAAGATAATTTTTTTTTTGAAAATACTCATAATAAGAAGCACTTTAAAGAAAAAAATAAAAAGAAAAAAAAATTTTTTTTAGCCTGAAAAAAATTAAAAAAAATTTTTTGAATCAAAATTTTGAAAAAAATACCTCTTCGATTTGAAAAAATTTTTTTTTGTAGTTATTGTCTATAAAGTCAAGAATACTTCCTATAAATTTAATTATGGGACAACAATAACTTTACGAGAAAAAAAATAAAATGTCCAGCGCGGCATGCTGGGACTCGTGCATGTATTCGCTTATGGCGGCGCAAGTTTCGTTCCAAACCACTCTACAAGTTACAATTTTTTGCCAAAACGATTTTTCTTTTTTTCTAAATCTTCGTAATTAAGTTTTCTATCGATCTCTCGAGCCCGGTTTTGAAATTTTGTTTTTAAACATTTTTTTAATAACAATAAGTTTTAAAAAAATCATAAAATCGTAAAATATATTTTTTTCAGCTTCAATCATTCAGAAAATTAATCAAGAAACCTATTAAAAGAATGTTTGAGTGTTTCTGATGTATAACAAAAGTATACCAATTTATTAAATTGTTTAAACAATTAATTGTTATTTCTTTCCTAAACTTATCATTGGACATATTCTTATATTGTAAGAAATTGAAAAATTGTTATAATTTTGAGGGAAGAATTGAAAAAAAACATTTCAACTAAAAAAAAAAGGAGAAAGAGAGTCACGTTTCTCGAGGATCTTCAATTAGACTTTTGCTTATATCTGTTGTATCCACCCTCGCCATTTTCGCGGAGAACGAACATGAGGTGGGTGGATGGAAGGAGAAGGAGGGAAGAGGGGAGGGGTGAGTTTGTAGGAAGGTATCCATCGCAAGAGGGTGAGATATGAGATGGGATGGCTTTGCTAGGGACGTATTCGTAAAGAAAGAGGGCCCCAACGATGAAGAGCCTCCGTAAGGTAGAGACGTTTCAGATCTATCTCGGGTGGAGAAAATTCAATTTAAAATGGCGGCTCAGATATAATGGCAGGCCCTGGTATAGAGTCGCCCAACCCCAACTCGTCTCAACTTTGCCTCCCTCGTGTAGCCCTCCGATTCCTCCTCGCCAGCCCCTCATCTCTCAATCTCCCTTCAAACGCGCCACCCCCAAGCTCTATCACTTGCGTTCTGTCAAACCCAAGGCACCCCTTTCCGAGTCTCTCATTTTATACGTATATATACGTAGATACATTTTACTTGTCCAGTATTTTACTTGTCGCCATTTCGCTTTTTAATAGAAACCTTGTAAATTGTAGGTAATTTTTAAAATATTTTATGTATTCTTTTTCACTCGTTTTTTTTATATTTCTCTGTGGAAATCTTTTTTTATTGACGAATTGTGTAAGTAAGAGAAGAGGAATTTTTATCATGAATGAATAATGAGGGGAAATGTGGGTAAAGTTATGTTAATTGGAAGCGTAAATTTAGTTGAGTAACTTAAGGTAACGGCAGTAGTTACTGTATGACAATGTCTGACTAAAGTGGACTGTTACTACTATAATATTAAAATTATTATAGGAGTTTCAAATATTCAAGTTTTAAAGATTGTCTGACTTAGCATAGTTTTTACCATGTTTTTTTATAATATCACTATACAAAAGTAACAGTAGTAAAAACCATTTTTAGTCAGGCGAAAGTTTTGTAATTTCTAGTAATTTTGATGTGAGCAATAATTGAAAAGCACAGTAAATCGTGAGGTATTAAAAAGTGTTACAGATTAAATTAACACCAAAAAAGATTAAAATAATCAATTTTTGTATTATTTTTTGCAATAAATGAAATTTATTCGACTCGAAGTGATCGATTTCTTCATATTTTATAATAATTAAAGATGACCAAGTAATAAAATCATTATTTTATATTATAAGAATATTATACTTCTTCAAAATTATTTTCATTATTTCAATTCAATTATTATTTTCAAGAAATTTTAACTAAAATTTTTTTTTAAATAAATTCTTTTTAATAATTTTCGAAAAAGTTCTTTGGCAATTTTCAAATCCATTTGTTTACAATATTCAATTTCACGAAATTTCAATTACCTATTCCTAAATTCTTTAATTAAATGCATATTAGAAAATAAAAACTTCAAATATTATAAAAGAAAATTCAATTAAACTTTTGAAAAAAAATTAATTTCAAAATTCACTTATTTCTAAAAATTCACGCTATATTGCTTTTAATATTCAATTATAATCTAAAATTTTAAATGAAATTCATTTTTATGAAATGAAAATCAATTTTTATTATAGAAAATTCTACAAGAATTTAATTATTTACATGTAAAAGTAAATAATTTATTGAATAATTGAATATTTCTCAAAATTCAATTCTCATAAAGAATTTTAGTAACAAATTTTTTAATAATTGAATTCTTTTTGTAGAATTTTATTAAAATTTGCATGAACATAATTACTTTTTTCAAGGAATTCAATTATAGTTGTATGAAAAATAATTGAAACGCTGCAATGAGTTTTATGACAATTTTCAAATTCATTCGTTTAAAATTCAATTTTACAAAATTCCAATTATTCGGAAATTCTGCAATTAAATATATATTGAAAAATAAAAACTTGAAATAATTTCAATAAAAATCCTATTAAACTTTTAAAAAGAATTAATTATACAGAATGGTTTGTTAAAAATATGATAAATAAAGAATTTCAATGATTGTTATTATTTCTAAAAATCCACGTTATAATGCTTTTAATATTTAATTATAATCTAAAATTTTAACTGAAATTCATTTTTAAAACCATTTTTATTAGTAAATTCTACGAGAATTCAATTATTTAAATACAAAAATAAATAATTTATTAATTTCATGTTTCTTGAAATAAAAATCTCATAAAAAATGTTATCAACAAATTTTTTAAATCATTAAATTCTTTGGACGAATTTTAATAAAATTGATTAGAATAATTACATTTTTCGAGGAATTCGATTAAAATTGCATTAAAAATAAATAATAATTGAAATTCTGCAATGAGTTTTATTATTTATGGAAATAATTGAATTCCTAAAAGAATTTTATTATTTATAAAAATAATTGAATCCCTGTAAAAATATTATTTATGAAAATAATTGAATTATTGCGAAGAAATTTATAAAAAAATTACTAAATAATTGAATTCCTGTAAAAATTTTTATTATTTATGAAAATAATTGAATGTTTGCGTAGAATTTTGTTCAAATTTTTTTTAATAATGGAATTCCTTTGGAAAATTTTATTGAAATAGTAGATATTGAAAATCATTGAATTTTAGAAAACTTTTTAAAATAATTGAAATTTTGACAAGAATTTGATTAAAATTTTGTAAAATAATTGAATATCAGAGAAGAATATTATTATTTATAAAGAGAATTGAAATTTGGACGAGAATTTAAAAAAAATTTTGAACACAATTGAATTTAGTAACTATGTTACTAAGTTAGTTAGTAAGTTAGTAACTAAGTTACACGGAGAAAAATATAAAGTAACTTTTTACTACTTTTATAGTAAAAAATTTCCGGTAAAGCATTTCTGGTAATTTTTTTTTACTTTTGAAGTAAATTTTACTACGTTCGAAGGAAATTTTACTAATTTTTACAAATATTTACTTCGAACTAAGCAAAATTTACTCCAAAAGTAGTAAAAATTATCAGAAATGCTTTACCGGAAATTTTTTACTATAAAAGTAGTAAAAGTTACTTTATATTTTTCTCCGTGTAGTAACTAACTTACTAACTTACTATTTTCCCTAGAGAAGCTAAATTCGTTGAATTTTGACAAATCGTTGACTTTGGTGTTTCATTTAAAGCAAAAATTTCATTCATAGTTAAAAATAACACCAAAATAGATTAATTTAATCCTTTCTGGTGTTAATTTAATCCTAGAGGAATTAAACTGTTGCAGATTTTTTTAATAATTTCTGGTGTTATCTTAACACCTCACGTTTCACTGTGTAATTAAAAAAATTGTCTGACTAAACTTGGTTTTTTCCACTGTTAATTTTGTAATAGGACTAGGTACTAAACTAACAGTAGTAAAAACCGTTTTTAATCAGACATGACATTTGTGATTTCTACTTTCTAGTTATTTTTACATCAGTAAAAATTACAAAGATTGATTGATTGAAATGGAATGTTACTACTGACATTAAAATTATTACAGGAGTAGTAAAAAAAACATTTAAAACAGATAATTTTCAAATTTTCGCATTGACTTTCAGTTTCAGTGCTAAGAAGTTTGTTAAAATTGATAATTTAACTATTGATATTCAATTAATTATTAATTGAAGATGTAAAGTAATTCTAAACTTTGATATCAGTATAGTAAAACTACTTTTAGTCAGCCAGTTTTCGAAACTTCTGTGCGAATACGTGTCGAGGGAGAATTCAGAAATTACTGTAACTTTTTTCTCAGTCGTTAAAAAAAAAATTTACAAACTTTTCGGAGCACGTAGTAGTATAGTAAAAGTCGGTTTTAGTCAGACGCATATTTTGAACTCAGTTAATAGAATCAGTGATGGGAATAAGTTTTAGTCAGTCGAATTTTACTCAAATAGTTTGTTACTTTTATATCAGTACGATTAATTTTTTATAGTTTGACTAATTTTTAAATTTCTGTTTTAAATTTTTCTCAGTAGTTGAAATCAAGTTTGGTTAGACTTTTTATTTTAAAATGCTTTTAGTAATAGTATCAGTGATAGAATAAAAAAATCAATAATTTCTTAATGAATATGTTGAGCAAATATTTATTACAATTTACACTAATTAGTTTATATATAGATAATGTATAATAATATGAATAATAAAAAAAATAAATAATAATAAAGTAATAATTATAATTCACAATATATATAACATAGGAATATTAGTAGGAGATTATGCAATTATTTTCTATTGTTTTCAAATAAATTGATAAACGTTTCGTAATCAACGAATTAAAATATATATTGCGAGTATTTTAAAAAGATAAACGGTCTTATAAAACGAATAGTGCCGTGGTTATAAGAGAATAATTCACGAATCACCGCACAAGAAATTTCATTAGGGCGAGGTAAAAGAAAAAGAACCTTTGATATTGAGTTAGTTGAATTTTTATTCGACCCCTTTTTTCACCTTAATTATTCAACTTCTGATCGGAATATTTTATACAACAAAGATTTTATTTTTCTGCTAATCTTATCATTTTATTTTTCAGAAGTTTAATTTACTGTTTTTATTATTGTATTTTATAATAATTTCATGCTCATTGTTTTTTATTATTTTATTTATAATAATAAATTTTATTTTAATTTCATTATTACTACTTTTCTTATTTTGTTTATAATAAATTCATTCTTACTAGTTTTATTATTTTATTTATAATTCTATTTTTATTATTTTTTTATTTTGTAAAAGAATAATTGTATGATTGTGATAAATATTATGTTCTTACTGTTTGTGAACAAAATATGTGTCAAATCCAATTTTTTTAAGGATATCAAATTGAGACAAAAAACGTATCAAAATAGTTGCGAAGCAACGTTTTGATACGTTTTTTTGTCTCAATTTGATATCTTTAAAAAACTATGCAGTTATAGCGAAATTAATTCGTCTGATTACTTGCCTGACTGAATATTTATTTTTCTACTCAATAATTTAATGCTGGCTAGACGGACCATAATCTTGTATTTGGCGGACTAAATACTGGATATTCTACTAAATAATTTAATGCTAGTTACACGGAATAACTTAATCTTCTATTTGTCTGACCAAATATCGAATTTTCTACTGAATAATTTACTATACTCATAAATACAGGGACCTAATTTTCTGTTTGTCTTACGTGGAGAATAAAGAAATTAAAAAAGTAAAATAAAAATTGAAAAATCGAAAAGAAATAGAAAAAAAAATGTAAAAATAGCTAGATAAGAAAAAAAAATAGAAAAATTGATAAAAAGATCAAAATAGATAAAAGAAAGAAAAAATAGAAAAATGAATAAAAAGTACCTAAATAGAAAAAAGGAGTAAGAAAGAAATTAAATGAAATACGTAAAAAATAAGTTAAAAATTCTTAGTTTCTAAATATTCGTAAATAAAAATGTCAGTGATTATATAATAAATTTTATTTTGCACAATTCTTTTAAAAAGCTAGACATGTTTTTCAGTATTCACGTCAGTTATTTTCATCAGTCAACTTTCTTTTTCTTCCATTTTATTTTGGTTGACCTCCATAAATAATGGCGTCGAAGGATAAAAGTATATAAGAGTAGAAAGATCCAAGGGGAAAACGTTTATTAAATTGCGAACTCTTAGCTTTCCGATTCTTGTAAGGGCGCTCTTTCATGGACACGGAAGTACGTACTACAAAAAAAGAAAAAAAAAGAAAGTTACTTCTTGGAAGAAGAAAAAAAGTCTTTCTTTTACCAATAGAAATGCTGCATTAAAAATTTACTGTTTTATAATGTAAAAGACTTTTTTGTCCTTTTTTTAAAAACTTGCTAATCTTTTACTAAAATTTAATATCCCTTGAAATTCTATATAAAATAGGGATCATAAAATAACAACAAAATCAACAATAATAAAAATAATAAAAAAAAAAAATAATAATAATAATAATGCTAATAATAATACTAATAATAATAATAATAATAATAATAATAATAATAATAAAAATAAGATAAATGATAATAATAAATTAAAAGATGAATAATATATAAAATATATATTCATCAGGAAAATAAAACGAATTAAATAATTAAAAATTAAGAATAAATAGAAAGAAAAATAGTAATAAAAGAATAAAAAAAAGTTTTTCTTCATAAATATTTATTTCATTTAAATAAAAGTTTTTAACCGAAATAATAATATTAAAGGATTTAATTTAACTCCTGACTTCAATTTTCCTCCAGTCAAAGTTAAAAATTCTGACCAGAATGAATTTTTTAATATTATTTAATTATTTCAAAAATTTTAATGCAATTATCTTGATAAATGACAAAATTCTTTACAAAAATTCAATTATTTTTAGGAATTAAAAAAAAATTCTTTACAAAATTCAATTATTTTCATAAATAACAATATTTATCGCAAGAATTCAATTATTTTCAAAAGTAATAAAATTCTTCGAAGAAATTCAATTATTTTTAAAAATTTGAACAAATCTCTCGTCAAGAATTAAATTATCTTTATAAATAGTAAAATTTTTCGACAAAAATTCAATTATTTTCAAAAATTTAAATAAAGTTTTTTGTAAAATTTCAATTATTTTAAAAAGTTTTTCGCAATTCAATGATTTTCAATATTTACTATTTTCATAAAATTTATCAAATAATTTAATTATTGAACAAAATTTTTGTTACAATTCTACGAAAACATTCAATTATTTTCATAAATGATAAAATTTCTTTTAGGAATTCAATTATTTTTATCGCAGAATTTCCAATATTTTTAATAAAATTTGAAATAAATTCAAGATTTAAATAAATTAAAATTTTAGAAATATTCCATTATTCAATAAAATAATAAAATTTGTTGCAATAATTCAATTATTTTATCATAAATAACTTTTCATTCGTCACAGGAAATTATTTATTTCCAAAATTTTTAAGTAATTCTGCAAATGAATTCAATTATCTTGATAAACAACAAAGTTTTCCACATAAAATCAATTATTTTAAGGAATTTTATTCAAATTCTTTTCTAAAATTCAATTATTTCGATAAATATCAAAATTCATCATAAGAATTCAATTCTTTTGAAAACTATAATACTTTCCAAAAATTAAATTATTTTCAAAATTTTTAAAAAATTCCCGTTAAGAATTAAATTACCTTTTTTATAAATAGAGAGCGAAATTCTTCTCAAGAATTAAATTATTGTCAGAAATTTTAATAACATTCTTAGCAAAATTTCAATTATTTAAACGAAAGCTAATTAAAATTCTTCGCATGAATTCAATTATTTTCATAAATTATTATTTAAATTCTTTTCAGGAGTTCAATTATTTTAAAAAATTTTAATCAAATTCTTCAAAAAGCTTTCAATTATTTTCAAAAATTGTTATAAAATTCTTTAAAATGATAAATTTCAGTAAAATTTTAATTAAATTCCTTAAAAGAAATTAATTATTTCCAAAAGTTGTTAATAAAATTCTTTGCAAAAATTAAATTCTCAGAAACATTCAATTATTGAATAAATTATTTATTTTTGTATTTAAATAATTGAATTCTCGTAGAATTTTCTAATAAAAATCGATTGAAAAATGAATAATTTCAGTTAAAATTTTAGATAATAATTAAATATTAAAACCATTACGGGGGAATATTTAGAAATAATTGAAAAGATTTCGAATTCAAATCTTTGAAAATTAGAATTTTTCGTACTTTTAATTAACAATTCTGCGTAGAATTAATTCTATTTTATTATTAATTCAATGGGTTATTTTTAATTATTATAAAAACATGAAGAAATCGATTACTCCGAGTCGAAGACTCGGAGTGTTCAACTTTTTCATGTTTTCTAATAATATTCTTATAAGTTGTTGAATTTCAAAAAGGTTTGAATTTGAATGTTTTGAAGAATTTTAATTCCTACTGAAAAATAACAATGATTAAATATTTATTTAAAAAAGAAGTTGTTGATGTTTTTGAATAATTTTACAATTAAAGAAATTCGTAAATAAATGTATTAGAACATTTTTTTCAGCATTCAATCATTTTTAGAGTGAATCAGAATATTATTTTCTGGTCAGGCAAAAAGTCAAAATTTTGTCTGGAAATCAGGGAAAAACGAAATTTAATTTTTGTGACAACCCTGAAGAACGAAATAAAATAAAATGAGAATGTTTCTTCACAACAGTATATAAATAAATTTCTTTTTGAAATTGCGCAAAAATCGTGCTATTTTTTTATCTTTATCTAATATTACATTTTTTACTCTTAATTTTTTTATTATAAATTTTTTTTCTAATTTTTTTCCAACATTTTTTTTTGCTCTGCGTACGACGTTCTTTTGCCAAGGAATGAAAATCATTGCAGATATTTAGCGAAGCGGCGACTCGTTTTGAAACGCCATGCTTCTGTGTGTTCCCTGCAGCTACTCCGGGGTGGATGGAAATGTCGATAAAACGTGTTGGCCAATGAGAGGGCGCGAAGTGACGTCAGGCGCCTGTTACTGGCCAATAGTGGTGCACCAGTGACGTAATCGCGGTGGTGGACACCCTCGTCGATCCTCTCTTTGCCGGCGAAAGCCGCAGGCTTTTCTCTCACTCTCTTTCTCTCTCTCTCTCTCTCTCTCTGGATATGAGGGGTCGCAAAAGAGGGTGGGTTTATGGTGGTGGTATTTCGGGCAACCCCATTATGGGTTTACTAATCCCGCGAAACAATGGAAATTGACCGATACAAAATGGCGATATTCTCGTTTCCGTTATCGATACCTTTAACTTAAAAAAAAAGTTAATTTCATTTTTTTACCGTTCTTTTAAGAGAAAAATTACAGTTTCAGTAGTAAGAAATGAATTTCGTCGGACAATGCTATTTTAATTTAAAGTTTAAGTAGTAACAAGTGGGTAGGGCATCTTTTTTTAATTAATAGTTGCAGTGATAATAGATGAATTTAGTCAGACAATGCTATTTTTGTTAAGGTTTAAGTAGTAAAAATGAATTTAGTCAGACAATGCTTCTTTAGTTATAAAGATTAAGTAGTAACAGATGGATTTAGTCTGACAATGTCTTTTTAGATAAAATGTAAGTAGTAACAAACGGATTTAGTCAGGCAATGACTTTTTATTTAAAAGTTGAGTAGTAAATAATGGATTTAGTCAAACATTGTGATTTTATTAAAGTTTCAGTAGTAACAGATGGATGTAGTCAGGCAATGCTTTTTAGATGAAATTTAAGTAGTAACAAACGGATTTAGTCAGGCAATGACTTTTTATTTAAAAGTTGAGTAGTAAATAATGGATTTAGTCAAACATTGTGATTTTATTAAAGTTTTAGTAGTAACAGATGGATGTAGTCAGACAATGCTTTTTTAGTTTAGGTTTAAGTAGTAACAAGTGGATTTAGTCAGACAATGCCTTTTTAGTTAAAATTTAAGTAGCAAGATATGAATGTAGTCAGACAAGGCTTCTCAGTAAAAATTTAAGTAGTAACAAATGGTTTTAGTCAGACATTTTGATTCTGTTAAAGTTTCAGTAGTGACAAACATACTGAGTCAGACAAGTCATATTATCATATTTTATTTATTTTAATATACAACTTAATGATAATAAACTTAATAAATATGAAATTAACTTATTAAGTAATCTCCCTTTATAAGCGTATATGTTACAGTAGTAAAAGACGAATTTTGTCAGACATTGCATTTTCGTTATGTACAAAATTTAAATTTTTCCTCCGACAGAATTCTGGTTTTAAATTTTATTAAGACGTCTATATATTAATGAGTTGTTACGCCTTCTTTTTGCAGGTCTGGTTTCAAAATAGGAGGGCGAAGTACAGGAAACAGGAAAAACAACTGCAAAAAGCTCTTGCACCAATTCCCGCCTGTCAGGGAGCTATGATGAGGAACATTTACCCCGGTGCTGGCAGAGGTTATCAACCCTATCCCCACCCACACAACAGTATAAACGGAATAAATCGTTACCCCCAGGTCAGCTTAAAAGTCCAATTAAATATTTAGTTTCTTCTTTTTCCTCTTGCATTTCTTTTTTTTCTTTTCTTTAAAATTGAGATACCTATTTTTTGTATTTTCTCATATTGCATGAATTTAAATAGGATTTCTTGAAATTGATATTGATAACTGGAATAATGAAATTTTACCAGTTTTGCTTGCGGAGAAATATGTATTCAAAGACAAGGTCTTTTTTGCAAATTAATTAAGAAATTAAAATTAATTGAAATAAATCAAAATTAATTGAGTTTATCTTTATTCTAATAAATATTGTAATATTAGTAAATATTATATTAAAGATTAACTTAATTAATTTTTATTTATTTCAGTTAATTTTAATTTCTTAATTAATTTACAAAAAATACTTTAATTGTAATTATAATTACGATTAGGTACTTTTAATTTTAAATTGAAACTAATTAAAATTAATGAAGAGTAATTAATTGATATTATAGTCACAGTAAATCGTGAGGTATTAAAAAGTGTTGCAGATTAAATTAACACCAAAAAAGATTAAAATAATCAATTTTGGTGTTATTTTTTACAAATGAATGAAATTTTAGTTCATTAAATTTTTTATAATTATAAAACATGATGATATCGATAACTCCGAGTCTTCGACTCGAAGCAATCGATATCTTCATGTATTAAAATTTTACCTTATATCAATTATTATTTTTAATAATTTTCGAAAAAGTTCTTTGGCAATTTTCAAATCCATTTGTTTACAATATTCAATTTCACGGAATTTCAATTATTCCTAAATTCTTTAATTAAATGCATATTAGAAAATAAAACCTTCAAATAATATAAAACAAAATTCAATTAAACTTTTTCAAAAAAATTAATTTCAAAATTCAATTATTTCTAAAAATTCACTTTATATTGCTTTTAATATTCAATTACAATTATAATCTAAAATTTTAACTAAAATTCATTTTTAAATTAATTTTTATTAGAAATTCTTCAAGAATTTAATTATTTAAATGCAAAAGTAAATAATTTATTGAATGTTTCTCAAAATTCAATTCTAATAAAGAATTTTATAACAAATTTTTAAATAATTAAATTCTTTTGCAAAATTTTATTAAAACTTGCATTGAACATAATTACTTTTTTCAAGGAATACAATTACAATTGCATGAAAAATAATTGAAACGCTGCGATGAGTTTTATTATTAGTAAAAATAATTGAATCCTTAAGAATTTTATTACTCTTGAAAATAACTGAATTTCTGCAATAATTTGTAACTTCTCTAAAATTAAATTTTTTTCTAGTCTTTTTAACTAAAATTCTTCAATAAATCTATTATTTTTAATAAATATTAAAAAAGTTCTTTGAGAATTTTCAAATTCATTCGTTTACAATACAATTTTTCGGAAATTCTGCAATTAAATATATATTGAAAAATAAAAACTTGAAATAATTTCAATAAAAATCCTGTTCAACTTTTAAAATAAATTAATTCTACAGAATTGTTTGTCAAAAATATGAAAAATTAAGAATTTTAATGATTTTAGTTTGAAACTTTTTCAAAACTTAATTATTTCTAAAAATCAACGTTATAATGCTTTTAATATTTAATTGTAATTTAAAATTTTAACCGAAATTCATTTTTAAAACCATTTTTATTAGTAAATTCTACGAGAATTAAATTATTTAAATCCAAAAATAAATAATTTATTAATTTCATGTTTCTTGAAATTAAATTCTCAAAAAAAAATATTATCAACAAATTTTTTAAATCATTAAATTCTTTGGACGAATTTTAATAAAATTTTTAAGAATAATTACATTTTTCGAGGAATTCGATTAAAATTGCATTAAAAATAAATAATAATTGAAATTCTGCAATGAGTTTTATTATTTATGGAAATAATTGAATTCCTAAAAGAATTTTATTATTTATAAAAATAATTGAATCCCTGTAAAAAAGTTATTATTTATGAAAATAATTGAATTATTGCTAAGAAATTTATAAAAAAAATTGTAAATAATTGAATTCTTGTAAAAAATTTTTATTATTTATGAAAATAATTGAATGTTTGCGTAGAATTTTATTCAAATTTTTTTTAATAATTGAATTCTTTTGGAAAATTTTATTGAAATAGTAGATATAGAAAATCATTGAATTTTAGAAAACTTTTGAAAATAATTGAAATTTTGACAAGAATTTGATTAAAATTTTGTAAAATAATTGAATATCAGAGAAGAATATTATTATTTATAAAGAGAATTGAAATTTTGACAAGAATTTTTTTTTTAATTTTTAAACACAATTGAATTTAGTAAATATGTTACTAACTTACTAACTTACTATTCTTCCTGAAGAAGATAAATTCCTTGAATTTTTACAAATCGTTAACTTTGGTGTTTTATTTAAAGTAATATTTTATTGAAATTTATTAAGTAAGTAAGTACAAAGTACAATACAACAATACGCTTGTTCTTCAACATTTAAAGTAATATTTTATTCATAGTTAAAAATAACACCAAAATAGATTATTTTAATCCTTTCTGGTGTTAATTTAATCCTAGAGGGATTAAACTGTTGCACATTATTTTAATCCATTCTGGCGTTATTTTAACACCTCACTACGTTATACTGTGATTTTAAGAAATTAATTAATAAACGATTCTTAAATTATGCTTTTTAAGTAGTAGAAGACGGGATTTAATTTCTATTCCAGAAATTTTTCAGTATAGAAAAATAAATTTAGTAAGGTAGAGGCTATAAAACTAATTTTTCAGTAGTACAATGATAGTTTAGTCAGACGTAGCCTTATTTATTTTAGTATTTGCTAGTACTACTTAATCATAAATCTTTAAAAGAAATTTCGCTTTTGGTTAAATAATAAATATTGATTTCGATTTTTATGAATATTTAAGGGTTTATTTCTATTAATGTATAGGTTTTAGTACATATATAATATACAAGGTCCTGGGTACCGGATAGAGAAATCCCGGAACATGTAGAACGAGCAAATGAATTGAATGCGTTTCTCGTTAATGATTTAAACCAAGGTATCAAATTGGAGTGCACCTGTACGTATGTAGGTATCTACATATGAGTCTGCGTAGCCGTTCACCGGCTCGGGTAAATTGCATTTCGACTAATTAGTTGGGTCGGATAGATAACCGAATGCCTATCGTATCAATTGAACCAATAATTTCTACCTAATGTCGAAACCACCAGCAAAAATCTTGCATCTGCTACCCATTTAATTAGATTTCAATACAGAGACCATAACTCTCGATATTTTCCAGGATAAATTGTTTTTTTCCTTACGTTTATTAAAGGTGTTCTTTTTTTTCTTTAATGCGGGACTCAAAATTTGTTTTCGCAACGGAGACGAAATTTTAATCTGTTTTTTATTTTTTAAATAATGCTGCCTTTCTAGTTGTAATTTCAGTATAGTAAAATATGAATTTAATCAGACATTGCTATTATATACCTTTTTTTAATTAAAATTTAAGTAGTTACAAATAGATTTAGTCAGACCATGATTTTTTATACAATTTAAGTAGTAACGAATGGATTTTAGTCAGACATTCTTTTTCTAATTATAGTTGCAGTAGTAGTAGATATATTTAGTCAGACAATGCTTTTTTAGTTTATGTTTAAGTAGTAACAAGTGGATTTAGTCAGACAATGCCTTTTTAGTTGAAATTTAAGTAGTAAATAATAGATTTAGTCAAACATTGTGATTTTATTAAAGTTTCAGTAGTAACAAATGAATTTAGTCAGACAAAACGTTTTTAGTTGAAATTTAAGTAGTAACAAATGGATTTAGTCATTCAATGCCTTTTTTAGTTGAAATTTAAGTAGTAAAAAATGGTTTTGGTCAGACAATGCTTTTTCAGTTGGAATTTAAGTAGTAACAAATATATTTGGTCAGACAATTTCACTTTCAGTAGTAAAGACCGTATTTAATTAAATTGCAAAATTCACCACAGTAGTAAAAAATAGATTTAGTCAGGCATTGCATTTAAATTCATCGAGGGCAATAGTGAGAAAACTGGTAAATTTCATTTTTTCAAGTTCTATAAGATAATCAATACTAATTGATAAATCTTCCATTTATTTAAAAAAAAACAAGGAAAATTTTTCCAATCATAAAAAAATCTGTGATGTAAAAAATTTTCTATTTTTTCAGATGGGAACGACATCATATCCAAGCATGACTCAACCCTTCTCGATGTCGCATTCAGCGTCTAATATGTCTGCAGTTACTGGTATGCGACAAGATGCAATGGGTAAGATTATAATTATACTCACCTTAATTAAATTAATTTAATTAAATTATAAAAAAAACTCAGGGCTCGGATCGACTATAAGACCCAAAAAAAAGTCTCTTTAGTCGCATAAATTTACAACAAAAGTCACGAAAAGTCGCATGAAATTTCCGAAAAAATCGCATGAATTTTTAGAAAAAACGATAAAAAAAAGCATGAAATTATAAAAAATGTAAAAAAAATTGCAAAAATGTTATGGGGTTTTATTAAAATTGAGTGTAGAATGCGACAAAATATTGTTATGAAAATTATTTTATTTGTATAAAATATCAAGAAAATTATCAATCCTCCAAGTCAAATATTAAAATAATAAAAACACAATTTCAACGTTTCGACAAATATTTTACTTGTAGTTTTTTTTATTTGCAATGAGACACAAAAATAATTTTTAATCGTAATAATTATTTTTTAAAGCAAAAAAATACTTAAATGAATCAAATAATCGGTTTGATTATTATTTATTTAAAAATTTATTTTTTTCCATTATTTTTTATTATTTAAAAAAAATTTAATAAAATTGTTTGCAAACATTTAATTATTTTCATAAATAATAACATTTTTTTTAAGAAATTGAATTATTTTTTATAAAAAATAATTAAAAATTCTAGAAAATAATAATTGAATTAAAATAATAAAAATAATTTTTAAGAAGTTACATACAGTATAACAATTTTTTTATAATATAAAATAATGAATTTATTACTCGGTTATCTTTAATTATTATTATAAAACATGAAGAGATCGATTGCTCTGAGTCGAAGACTCGGAGTGATCGATTTCTTTATGTTTTATAAAAATTTTTTATAAGTTGTTTAATTTTAATAAGGATTGAATTTGAATTTTTTGAAGTATTTTAATTCCTATGGAAAAATAATAATTAAATATTTATTTAAAATAGAAGTTCAAGATGTTTTCGAATAATTTAAAAGAAATTTGTAAATAAATGAAACAGAAGATTTTTTTGAGTAAAAATTTCTCCTTTATTTTCTAAAAATTTAAAAAGTTTCAATTTCAATTTCAATGTTCTATCTATCTCTCTATATATAATAAAATGTACGGAAATGATTTTATTAATGAATAGATCAAAATAAAATGGTGTAAAAATTAAATTTTATGATCCGTCTGATGGAAGATGAAATGATTAATCGACGGTAAATCGTTGATGAAAGCAGATATCCCGACGACGTTGATCGTAAAGTGCCGAAGAGAAGTCGATAGGCAATTCGCGAATAGTCTTGATTCGATTTAGAAGCGATATTCCCATCTTGCGCCGGAAATGATGTAAGACGGCGCTTTAGCGGAAATGGAGCGTCTTGAAGCAAGCGATTTTCGTGCCCAGAAACGTTTCACAGATTCGCTCCGTTTCCGTTTCTTTTTTTTCTCTTTCGTGTTTTTTTATTTATTTTTTTTTTATTTCTTTTTGCTCCACACTCATTTGATAATATTATAGGGTCAACTAGTCAACGAAATGAAATTTTCAAGTCAAATAAATATTTACTTGAATCAAATAATTTTTAATTGAATCAATTAAATGGTATTTGCTTCAAATAGTGAAATAATATAAAATTTATATTCTTATTAACTTTGTATAAATTTTAATGCAAAAGCTAATAATAAGTTTAAACATTATTTTCTTGAAATATTTATTTAAAAGTAAACAATTATTTGAGTCAGACATTATTAATGTTTCAGTAGTAAAGGACAAGTTTAGTCGGGCGTAAATTAAACAATATGTAATAATTTTGTTACAATTTAATTATAATTAGACAAATATACCTATATAAATAATAAATAATTTATAAAGAATAATAAACAATTTTTTACTAAAAATTTAGTAAGCAAATTTACAAAACAAAATATTAAAAATTGGTGAATTTTTTTACTATAGAAAAATCATTTTTTACTATAAATTTAATAAAGCAAAGCTAAAACAACTAAACAAAAGTGATATTTTACTAAAAATTGATAAATTTTACTAATAAATTAGTAAGCTTAAATTTTTTCAATTTTTAAAAGTTTAAGGCAATTTTTCCAAAGAATTCAAATATCTTGATAAAAAGCAGAATTCTTCTAGAAATTCAATTATTTTGAAGAATGTTAATAAAATGTTATGCAAAATTCAATTATTTTCGTAAATAACAATAATCATCACAAGAATTCAATTATTTTCAAAAGTAATAAAATTCTTGGTAGAAATTAAATTATTTAAGAAATTTTATTAAAAATTCTCGTAAAAAATTCAATTATTTTTATAAATAGCAAAATTTTTCGACATAATTCAATTAATTTTTTAAAATTTTACGCAGATGACAATGATTTGCAATACCTACTATTTTTTTATAAAATTTCTCTAGAATAATTCAATTATTTAAAGAAAAAATTAATAAAATTCTACGCAAATATTCAATTATTTTCATAAATAATATAAATTTCACAAGAATTCAATTATTTAAAATCGAATTTTCAGTGAAATTCAATTTTTTAAAAATTTTATAAATTTCTTCTAAAGAATTCAATTATTTTCCACAAATATTAAAATTCTTCACAGAAATTCAATTATTTTCACAAATAATAAAATTTTTCAGTGAAATTCAATTTTTTAAAAATTTTATAACATTCTTCTGAAGAATTCAATTATTTTCCACAAATATTAAAATTTTTCTCAGGAATTCAATTATTTTCCATAAATAATATAAATTTCACAAGAATTCAATTATTTAAAATCGAATTTTCAGTGAAATTCAATTTTTTAAAAATTTTATAAAATTCTTCTAAAGAATTCAATTATTTTTCACAAATATTAAAATTCTTCACAGAAATTCAATTATTTTCACAAATAATAAAATTTTTCAGTGAAATTCAATTTTTTAAAAATTTTATAACATTCTTCTGAAGAATTCAATTATTTTCCACAAATATTAAAATTTTTCTCAGGAATTCAATTATTTTCCATAAATAATATAAATTTCACAAGAATTCAATTATTTAAAATCGAATTTTCAGTGAAATTCAATTTTTTTAAAATTTTATAAAATTCTTCTAAAGAATTCAATTATTTTTCACAAATATTAAAATTCTTCACAGATATTCAATTATTTTCACAAATAATAAAATTTTTCAGTGAAATTCAATTTCTTTAAAATTTTATAACATTCTTCTCAAGAATTCAATTATTTTCCACAAATATTAAAATTTTTCTCAGGAATTCAATTATTTTCCATAAATAATATAAATTTCACAAGAATTCAATTATTTAAAATCGAATTTTCAGTGAAATTCAATTTTTTTAAAATTTTATAAAATTCTTCTAAAGAATTTAATTATTTTACACAAATATTAAAATTCTTCACAGATATTCAATTATTTTCACAAATAATAAAATTTTTCAGTGAAATTCAATTTCTTTAAAATTTTATAACATTCTTCTCAAGAATTCAATTATTTCCCACAAATATTAAAATTTTTCTCAGGAATTCAATTATTTTCCATAAATAATATAAATTTCACAAGAATTCAATTATTTAAAATCGAATTTGCATAAAATTTTTCGAAAAAATCAATTATTTACAAATTTATAAAAAAATTTTCAGTGAAATTCTATTTTTGAAAAAAGTTTTATAAAATTCAATCAAGAATTCAATTATTAATTATTATTTATTATTATAAGAATTTAATTTATTTTCCATAAATATTAAAATGTTTCTCAGGAATTCAATTATTTTTATAAAATTATAACATTTTTTTACGAATTCAATTATTTTCCTAAAAATAATAAAACTCATCGCAGAAATGATTCAATGATTTTCAATATCTGATATTTTAACAAAATTTTCCAAAAGTATACAACTATTTAAAAAATAAAAATTTTTAATAACATTTTACGCAAACATTTAATTCTTTTCATAAATAATAAAAATTTCACAGGATTTTAATTATTTACAATTTTTTTTATAAATTTCTTTGCAATAATTCAATTATTTTCATACATAATAAACTTTTACAGTGGATTCAATTTTATTCACGATAAATAATAAAATTCTTGTTAGGAATTCAATTAATCACATAAATAATAACACTCAGTGTAGAATTTCAATTATTTTGAAAACAATTTTAATCGAATTCGTCAGAAAAATTTACCTAATTATTCTTAAATTTTTTTTCTAAATTCTGTCAAAAGAATTCAGTTATTTAAAAATTTGTTGATAAAATTCTTTATGGAAATTCAATTTTAAGAAATTTTAAGAAATTAAAAATAAATAATACAATAAATTATTTATTTTTGTTACAGGAACAATATTTTATAATATAAAATAATGATTTTATTACTCGATTATCTTCAATTAATATAAAACACGAAGAAACGGATTACTCCGAGTCGAAGACTCGGAGCAATCGATATCTTCATGTTTTATAATAATTTTCTTATAAGTTTTTAAATTTCAAAAGATGTGAATTTGAAATTTTTAAAAAACTTAATTTCTCTGAAAAAATAATAATAATTGAATGTTTATTTGAAATAAAACATTTTTTAAGGAACTAATAATTTTTAGATTGAATCAGAATATTATTTTCTGGCCAGGAAAAAGGCAAAATTCTTCCTTGGAAATCAGGGAAAGACAAAATTAAATTTTTGTGTCAACTGCTGGAGTTTATGATATTAAATTAAACTAATTAATTTTTTTTAAATTTCATTAACATTAATTTTTAATTAAAATACAAGATTATTTTTTAACGCAAAATATTTTCTTTTTTTGTAGGAATGTCTGCCGAGGACGAATGGTACAATAAAAGTATCTCAGCCCTGAGAATGAATACAGCACATCATCCGAACCTTGCTGCACCGATGCTTCAATACCAAACATAATTTTAGGCGACGAAGGGCGCGAAGAGTTCTCCGATAAAGGATGAAGAGGGACCTTCGTTTCTTTCGTTCGGTACCACAAAATTGCTGACCTCCATGTCGAGTCAGTGGTTCGACCAGCAAACTGGTCGCTTTCGAAATTCGACATGAAAAACTTTTAACGATGTCCTAAAAGAATTTCGCGCCAGTCAACAAACTTGTCCGCACAGACAACCAAAAAAAAAAAGAAGAAAAAGAGAGAGAAACAAAACAGAATAAAAAATAATATATAACAAAGAAAAAAAGAATGAGTTACTTCACTGGCTTGAAAATATATTGAAGAAACTCATTCCATTGCACATTTTTTTTTAAAAAAAAGTGCAAATATTAACAGAAAGAATAATAATAATATTAATAAAAAAAAGTCTTTGTGAAAAAATTAATATTGATCATATCGAAGAAAAGATTTTTTTCCAAAATCTTTTAATATTCGTATTAATATTAATTAATTAATATTATTTTTATCATTAAAGTAATTAATATTATCTCTTAATATTAATTACTGTTAAATATTAATTAACATTGATTAATGTTAATCAATGTTAATCATTAATCAATTTTAATTAATATTAATAAAAATATTATTAATATTATTTTTATAAGATTAATATTAATGTAATTAATATTAATATAATAATAATATTAATTAATTAATGTAATTTTTATTAATACTATAATATTAATTTAATTAATATTAATATAATACTATATGAAAAAAAGTAAATAGTAACTATACATATATAAACGAATTATTTACAAACAAAAAATTCGACACGATCAATATTATTTCGTGTACAAAGTAAGAGAAGAAAATTGTCTACGCACTTTTTTGCGCTAGTCAAAAATGAAAATAAAATCTAGTCCCAATAATGATAATTTTTTTAGTGTTTATCGTCACGAGTCTACAACCGTCATTGAGATCGCCTATTTTTATTATAAAATAACGTTCGTTATATCGCTCATATCAGAGTAAGAGCATTATATTATATTATATAAATTTAAGTAGACGCGTCTACATGTCCAAGAAAGTTTACAGTAATAATTATAATTATTGTGACCAGCGTGAGAGAATCACAAAATTCGAGAAATTCAAGAGAAATGGATTTTCAAGTTTTTAGCCGTGTGTGAATTTAAAAGCGCGGATTGAAGCACAATGATAAAAGGACTTATTGTGTGCTGGGTGGGGAATTTATTAAAATTATTTTTTTAAATTATATTTTATTTATTATTCAAATTTTTTTTAATTAAAAAAAATTTTTTTTCGAGAATTTGATTTTGGAAACTATTTTAAAGTTGATAGTTGATGACGTTGATAGTTTTTGCTAAAAAGTTGAGGCTGAAAATTTACAAAAATTTGCCTAATAGTATTTCGAATATTTTTTTATTTTATTTTTTGATCTCCACTAAAAGTGGATAAAATCTACAAGATTTTCCAATTTGGATGTTTTTCATTCTTATAATAAATATTTTTTAGTCTCCACTAAAAATTAATTTTGAAAATCTATAAAATTTTTCCAAATTGAATTTTTTTATTCTAATTTTATATTTTATTTTTTATTCTCCCCTAAAAATTAACGCTAAAAACTTACAAGATTACGACAAGTAGAAGTTTATTCATTTTTTTTAATTTTTTAATTTTTCTATTTTAATTTTTATAATTTTATTTAAAATTTTATTTTTTATCTATTTATTATTTTATGTAAATTTTTTTAATTCAAATATAATGTTTTTTATTCTAATTTTATATTTTTACTTTTTAGACTTCACTAAAATTTTACGTTAAAAATCCTTAAAATCTACAAAATTTTTCCAATCTGCATTTATTTTATTTATTTTTTTTTGATTCATTATTTTAATCTCCACTTAAAGTTAACTTTGATAATAATCTGAAACATTTTTCCAAGAATTATTTTATTTTAAAAAAATATTTCATTATTATACCTATATTTTTTCAGTTTATTTTTAATGGAAGAAAAATTAACATATTTTCAATGTAAAATTTAAAAATATATTTAAAGCCACTAAAAATGAATGCTAATTAACTGTAAAAAATTCTTTGTAACTTTATAAGGAAAAAAAAGAGTTGGGAATTTTTATTTGAATATTAAAATATTAATTACCTAATATCAATAATAATTACTATTTATTTTTATTTCAAATCAAACGACTTCAATAAATATTCAAAATAAGTTGGGGTACAGTTTTTCTAAAACGTATTTTCTAATTTTTTATTTAAAAAAAAATTTTTTTTTAATAAAGTTGAAATTCTAAAAAACTTTTTTCTAATGAAGGTGATTTTCTAATTTTTGTTCTTCTAATAAATTTTCTAAAAATTTCTATTTTCAATAAAGGTAATATTCAATTTTTGTAATGACGATCAATAGGATTATGATTAAACAATAAAATTTACGACAATTTTTTAATTCTTTAAAAAAAAATACTTGAGATTTCGTTAAAAAATTAAAATAAGGAATAGAAATTATGCAAATTTTTTATCAAAATTTTTAAATAATCTAGTTAAAATCGTAATTAATAAATAGAAATTATAAGGATTTTTTTCGAAAGATATTTAAAATTTTCTGAATACATTAATTCTGGAAATTTTTTAAGAAAAATTATGCAAATTATTATTTTTTTTCAAAGAAGAACAGAAATTTGTTAACAAATTGTGATAAGAAATAATAATTTTATAAAAATTTTTCTTCTTTTCCAAAAAGAAACTTATAATTTTGTCAGCAGAATTGTGATTGAGAATCAGAAAATATACAAAATAGTTTCTATTTCATAATCACATAATTTTTTTAACGATTTTCTCAGTTTTATCAAAATTATGGAATTTTACTTAGGAAAATAAATATTAGAAATCATAACTTTTGAGAAAAACATTTTTTAGAAATCAAAACTTGTTATAAAAACTTTTTTTAGAAAACAGATTTAAATAGAAATCGCTTTTTTGTAATTATTATTATTTCCTCTTGAAGAACGCTTGGAATAAAAAATTTGCATGTTTCGAATTTCAATTATTAATAAAATTAAACAATAAAGAATTAAAAACAGCAAAAAAAAAAAAAAAAAATCGTAATCAAACTTAAGAATCTAAAGAAAATACATTTCTGATTTGTTCATATTCAAAATGGTGAATTAAAAAAAATGAAATTATTGCAATTCTCAGCCTTAACTTTTTAACAGAAATATTGACGCCGTTTAATTGCCTTAATAGAAATTCAAAATTTTATAATAAATTATTATTATTTATTTATTCAATTTAGACTTAATTTACTAATCAAATTTGATTTTTACTTTAATGTTTAGTGTTATTAATTTTTTTCTAGTTTTAATTTTCCAAATAAATTATTTTCAAATAATTATTTCGAATTTATTATTATTATTATTATTATTATTATTATTATTATTATTATTATTATTATTATTATTATTGTCCATATCAAATAAACGAGAAATTATTTTTCTCCAAAAGAGGAAAATTTTAATGCGTTTCCAAATGCGACCTTGTACAGGACTCGAATAAATTTAAAACCTGAAAGTATTTAATAAAAAATTGCACGCTCTTTCATTAGTTTCTTAACAACGATCTGCGAAAAAAAAGAACGGTTTTGTTAAATTTTAAACATAATAAAAAAAAGGAGAGATGCTCGTATTAGGAGAAACGCTGTACATAAACGAACGTGGGAGATAGATACGTACATATAGTATTATTAATCAAACAGATATCCTAGCGTATGCGATTTTTCAATGTCCTTTTAAAAAAAAATGTATGCATCCTACCTTTAAATAAACTGTTATAGATATTTTTGTTTTCACGCTTTTGTTGTTTTTCAAATGAATTCGAGAATAATTTTCAGTTCAAAATTTTTGCGACGCCAGGATTTAATATTTAATTTTTGCAAAGTGAGAAAAAAATAATAGATGAGAAAATAATATTGTGAAATAGATTCATTGAACGCAAAAAAAATGGAGGACAGAAAAGAATAAAAATTGTAAAACTTAATTTTAATCGAAATTAATTTTTAAGGGAATTTCACTGTTTTTTGCGTTTAAGGATTCTATTAATTTTTTTAGATTTGCGCTTTTTATTCAGTTATCAATTTGTATTATTTTTTTTTGATACTTGTAAATCGTCCTTTTCCTGGCGTTGTTCTGTCGTGATATTTGGAATCTGTCCAATCGACAATTGTCTATATTGGTGTCACTTTGCGATAACTGTCTACTCATTGTAAGGACTTGAGAGAGTGAAAAAGCTGCAGAGAGCTGCATTGTTTTATGCGCGGGAAGACAAATCACTTTGCGGAAATTAGCGAAAATTATTCTTAAAATGAAATTTTAATTAAATTAAAACCTACAATTAATTAATTTTACAAAGAAAACTAATTTTTTTAATAATTAAATTTAGAAATTCAGCGTCGACGTTAAGCGACAAAAAATATTCTTTTAGCAAAACCAAAAAAAGTTAAACAATCGTTAAACCGTTAAATGGAAAATTTCAGAATTCTATTAAATATACAATTTGATTGAATTGAGTGGTAAAATTATTAAAATAATTTTTGTTTAAGTTTCGCTAGTTTAGGCGAATGAATTGTTTCCTTTGTGCTATTTATTGGCGACTTTTCAGAAAATATCGCTCGTGAAAATGTTCCTAAAAGTTTGTAACATATCACATGCTCGCGTGATTAAATGAGCGACGAACTTGGTAACGAGCAACTGAAACATTTTTTGGAGAAGTTGGAAGAAACAAAAAAGAAAAGAAGAAAACAGAGGACTATGAATAAATACGGGAGCGCTATTTCGGTCGAGCGCAACATAATTTTAAATAAGGATTACGTATTGTACGTATGTGTTGTAAATAGCCTAAATAAAAATTAACATTTAAAAGTATCCTTTCTCGCTTTTCAGTTTGGATCCTTAATATTTATTTTCTATTTACACTCGTATTTATAATTTTCATGTCAAGTACAAAGCGCTATAGAAAATCTTAACTTGTAACGTATTCGATAATAAATAATCAAAACTTAGTTTGACTTTAATTTTTTTCTTTTGAAAATTCGTAATTTTTCTCAAATTATTTTGAGAACGACGTAACTTCTCTTATCTTAATTTAATTGCATTTAATCTGATTATATAAAAAAAAAATTGGAAAAAATTCTTATTTCATTTTCTTGAACTCTTTTTTTTACATTGTAATGTATTTACATTTTCTCATTTATATATAGACAATTTTTCTTTTCTGGATAAATATCTTTCACTTGGTTTTTAGATTATTTTTGCAATTACAGATAAGTAAAAAATTAGCTCTTCTTTCTTTATCGATTTTTACTTATTACCGACAGTTTATCAAAAGTCGGTATATAATCAGTCAGTGAATTTTTCATCGCTACAATTGGTTAAAAAAGAGGAAAAATTGTTATTGCAATTAATAAAGTATTTTTCGAATAAATTGTATAGTGAAAATATATAACTAAAGATAAGTGTTAAGTATTATTTATATTACCATATAAAATGGTAGGATAATTGCTTCCGTTTCAAAACAAACGAGCCACTCTAATGAAAAGTTTTATCACTTTCACGCGTAAACACAAATTTTATTTTCTTAATGCACTATTTCTTTTTTTTTCTTCGTTTTTTTCAAATCAGTCATTGATTTTCTTTTTCGAATTCTTAGAGAATTTCCGTCTTTCGACTGGTTAGACTTTTCTTTATTAATGCCCAATCTTCGAGAATGTCCTCGTCTTTGAGCATGTAAACTATAAATGGACCAGTAACGGAAACAGCTCTTCTTCGATCGGTGTGATTTCTTCTTCGTCTACCACTTGATATTTGCCATAAATCAGCGTGAATATCGACATTATTTCTGTCCTCCTCGAGACGACGAATTTTCTCCTGTAAATCACTGTGAATTGCATCCCAGATTAGTTGTTTTTCACTTTTTAAATTTTGCAATGCAGCCTGCTCCTCGGCGTCGTATTTATTTTGAATATTCTGCAATCGAAATTGTTTAAGAATATCGGCGACTTCTTGTTTTATTTTCATATTCTCCCTCAATCGTTCGAGTGGAATGAGATATTCCTCGGATTTTCCCACGCGAACCTCACCCAATTTTGTGTCGACCTGAGTGATTCGTTCGCGATAAAGCCTGGGGAAAATTTTTTTTAATTAATAATTATAAAATTAATTATATTTCAATTGTAATTCAGGGTTGTCACAAAACTTTAATTTCGTTTTTCCCTGACTTTTCCCTGATTTCCAGAAAAAATTTTCACTTTTTCCCTGACCAAAAAGAATATTCTGATTCACTATAAAAATGATTAGATGCTGTGAAAAATGTTCTAATACATTTATTTACGAATTTCTTTAATTATAAGATTATTCGAAAACATCAACAACATGTTTTTTAAATAAATATTTAATCATTGTTATTTTTTCATAGGAGTTAAGATTTTCAAAAATTTCAAATTCAAATCTTTTTTTCAATTCAATAACTTATAAGAATATTATTTGAAAATAGTTGAAGATTTTTTGAAGAATTTTATTTAAATTTTTTTAAATAATTGAATTCCTAAGAAGAATTTAAATAATAATTTATGAAAATAATTGAATTCATGCGAAGAATTTTGATTAAATTTCGTTTAAATAATTGAAATTTTGCCAAGAATATTATTAAAATTTCTGACAATAATATTATTCTTAAGAAGATTTTCGCTATCTATTTATTTAAAAATTTAATTTAATTCTTAACGGGAATTTTAAAAAAAATTTGAAAATAATTTAATTTTCGGAAATAATTTTATTAGTTTTCAAAATAATTGAATTCTTATGATGAATTTTGATATTTATCGAAATAATTGAATTTTGAAAATGAATTTTATTAAAATTTTTCTTAAAATAATTGATTTTATGTGGGAAACTTTGTTGTTTATCAAGATAATTGAATTCTTTTGCAGAATTACTTAAAAATTTTTAAAAATATGTAATTAATTTCCTGAGACGAATGAAAATTTATTTATAAAAATAATTGAATTATTGCAACGAATTTTATTATTTTATTGAATAATGGAATGTTTCTTAAATTTGAATTCTTTCGTCAAGTTTTAATAAAATTTTTAAGAATAATTGCAAATTTCGAGGAATTTATTTAAAAATGATCAAAAATTAAATTCTTGTTATAAATAATAAAATTCTTTAAATGAATTTAATTATTTTAAAATTTATTAAAAATTTATGAAAATAATTGAATTCTTTCGAAAGAATTCAATTATTTAAAACAAAAAGAATTCTTTGCAGAAATTTAATTATTTAAAAATTTATTAAAAATTTATGAAAATAATTGAATTCTTTCGAAAATTTTATTAAAATTATATTGAAAATAATTAAATTACTGCGAGGAATTTTATTATTTATGACAAGAATTGAATTTTTGAGAAAAATGTTATAAAGATTTTGGACAATAATTTAATTCCTCAGAAGATTTTTAGTATTTATGAAAATAATTAAATCATTGCAACGAATTTTATTATTTTATTGAATAATGGAATGTTTCTTAAATTTTAATTTGTAACTGAAATTTTAACATTTATGAAAATAATTGAATGTTTACGTAGAATTGTATAAAAAAATTTTTCAATAATTAAATTATTTGATAAATTTTATGAAAATAGTTAATATTGAAAATCATTGAATTGACAAAAACTTTTGAAAATAATTGAAATTTCGCAAAGAATTTTATTTAAATTTTTGGAAATAATTGAATTCTTGGCGAAAAATGTTTCTATTTATAAATATAATTGAATTCTTGACGAGATATTCGTTCAAATTTTTAAAAATAATTGAATTTCTTCGAAGAATTTTATTACTTTTGAAAATAATTGAATTCTTGTGATAAATATTGTTATTTATGAAAATAATCGAATTTTGTAAAGAATTTTTTTTAAATTCCTAAAAATAATTGAATTTTAGTAAAGAATTTTGTTATTTATGAAGATAGTTGCATTAAAACTTTTGAAATAATTAAATAATATTAAAAAATTCATGCTGGTCAGAATTAGCAAAAAGTTTTGAAAGTTTTGTATTACAATTGGTGATAGTTTCATAGTTTATGAGGCAAACAAAAACTAAAAAAGACACAAAAAATTTAAAGATTTTTTATGAATGCTTACTGTTCTTTGAGGAATGAAAATTGTTTTTCTAGATCGACTAGATTATCTATACATTCATTTCTCCGCCTTTCGCATTCGTCCTCATCCATCTCAGATGAATCATCACTGTCAGTGTGTTCTGCACTACTATCACAGGAAGCTGAACTTTGATTACTGTCATTGCTGTCGTGAGAGATCTCCTCTCCTTCGGGTTCAGATTCATCCTTTACACTCGGCATCTGCGAAATACAGAAATTTTGAGATAATATCCCTCATTTTTATAAATTTTGAATTTGATTTTTCAATATTGGAATAATTTATTTACTATCAACGGGCTGACAAAAAAATTCCCTTTCGTACTTTTTGTATTAATGTTTATGATTCAGTTATTATTTTTAAGGTTTTCTAGCAACATAATTAATTTCTAGTTTAATTTCTATATTTTTCCTAATGTTATATGGTGGTCCTAATTTATTTTAAAGTCAAAAAAAATTCTACGTCTTGACAATAATATCGAAAATAGTCAACATAGTCGCAATATAAACTTAACCTCAAAACATCATAAAAAATAATAAAAGTAAAGAAAAAGTAAATAAACAGTTACAAGAATATAATAGTGAATCGCCACTTACAATCTTACGTAAAGTATAAATTTAGTTTTTTAATTAAGCCTAATTAACAAACGTGCAAACAAAATAACTGTCTTATAGGTTATGTACCTTTGAATCAAACCATCAATTCTAAATTACACTTGGACTCGATTAAAGTAAACATAATGAATTTAATACAAAGAAAATAGAAAACAAATAGGGTAATTAGACAAAAGTTGTAGAACAATAAGTAATTAGAAAGAGCGCGAAATTTCTTAGGAAACATCTGTACTCACTGTGTTGATCACGGAAATATTCCGAGTTCTGACTCAAAATTGACAAAAATTATTAAATACACCAAAGCAATTTGAAGCAATAATAGGGAGAAATTCACTTACTTTATTGAATTTTTATCTCAATGTTAAATATTACACGAAAAATGTTTGTTTTTATATGACAAAAATGACCTGTCAACAGTTGGCGGCCATATGTAATTCATTTTTGCAGCGTACGCGCAGTATAGCGCATTGCCTATGTACAGGCGCGAAAACTTTGGCGGGAGTTTTTAAAATTATTTCGAAAATTAAGTGAGATAAAAAACAGTAATAATGAAATAAATAAATAATAAATAAAATAATTAGTTATAAAGATTATTCATTTAAATTTAATATAAAATACGAATAAGAAAATAATAAAATAAATAAAAAATAATAAAAATAAATAATAAAATAAAATAAAAAAATAAATAAAAGGAACTAAAGAAACTGACAGAAATGAAAAGAATAAAAAATTCATAACAAATTTTGTTTTGAAAATAAATACTTGCTAGTATTAATTAATTATCAACAGCAATACAATAGAATTTGTTTACTATTGATGCTTTTGTTTAAAGCAGAGAAATTATTTTCCATAAAAAATAAAAAGTAAATATAAATATAAAAGTCGAGAACGAAATTTCTTTCTTTTTTAATAAATAACAGAATATAAACAATATACCTAAAAATATAACAAATTTTAGTTTTTTCAATTTTTAATTAGTTTTTTTTTTAAAAAATTCTTTTTCATAAAAGAAATTTGAAGAAATATAAATTTTTTCCCTCCAAAGTACACATTTATAGTTAATGCAAGATTCATTAAATTTCCACTGGCTACGAGTAATTTTGAATAAACAATTTTTATGAGAAAAATAAACTGAACGCTTGAAAAGTTTCGAATATTTTACACAGGAATTTCTCCTCTCCGACGTTATTTATTTATACAAAGTATTCATAGCTATATGTTTGTTTATTTTACGGTTCAAATTTCAAAAAAAAGCCAGGGCGCATAAAAAAAAAGTTTATTTGCCAATTTATATTCCAACGCGAGAACATTTTCTTTATTTAATATTTGCAAGATGAAAATAAAAGAAGGGAAGAAACAAAATTTTTATTGGTGTAAATAAAAATTAGAGACCACAAAAGTTTTCTTTTTCCTTTTCTTTCTTGAGAAATTAATTGAAATTTAATAAATTATTGTTAA
The DNA here is from genome assembly GCF_015476425.1 of Leptopilina heterotoma. NCBI lineage: Eukaryota > Metazoa > Arthropoda > Insecta > Hymenoptera > Figitidae > Leptopilina > Leptopilina heterotoma. The sequence continues at coordinate 1,172,500 of NW_025111110.1, forward strand.
CAATAAAATAAGTAATGTGAATGTTTTTTTAATTTAATAAATTTTTTTCTTTTCATCAATAATGTTAGAAATAAAAAAAAAATTATAATTTTATTAATAAAATCAGAAAAAGAAATTAATAATAAATAAAAAATTATAAAATTGAAAAAATAATAAAAATGAAGAATAAGAAAGAAAAATGTTTATTTCAAAATAAAATAGTAACAATATAATTTTTAATAAAATAATAATTTTTTGTTCGAATTATAAAATTTTTTTTTCTTTTCGTATTTAACTTTAGAGGAGAATAATTTTCATAAAAGTCAAGAGTCGGTTTTCGCATATTAAATTCTTTTCAAAATTGTCTATATTATTTCAAAAAATGAATAAATATTTTATTTATTTTTAGTGATTCTTTACAGACTTTTCTCTTACCTTATTAGTGTTAGAGGTGCTTGACCCAAAAAAAAATCTCTTCTAAGGCTCCCAGATTCTATTATGAATCAGTACAACTTTGTATTCGGCCAAAAAAAAATAATTTTTTACGAAAAAAGTTCGATTTCTGCAAAAGGCCAAATTATTTTCATTAATAAAAAGTCTTTTTGAAATTTTAAACAATATTTAAAAAAATACTGTCGCAGAATATTGTTTTTAAAATTAAAATTTTTTTTATTTGAAAATAATCGTTTGTGCTTTAAATTATAAATATAATATTCAAGGATTATAATAAATTTACAATATAATATACTTTCAATAAATTAAAAAATCTTTTTCTAAATATTTTTCTTATTAAACTTATAATTATATTTATGATTTTCATTGGCTAAATAAAATTATTTAGCCAATTTAAAAACAATTGAATTTTATGAAGAAGAATTTTATTAAAATTGTATTGAGAATAATTGAATTCTTGTGAAGAATTTTACTATTTATAAAAATAATTGAATTGTTCCGAAGAATTTATTAAAATTTTAGAAAATAAATTAATTTTATGTTAATATTTGAAAATTTAAATTTTTTCGACGAATTCTATTAAAATTTTTTTGAAAAGAATTGAATTCCTGCAAAGGATTTTACTATATTTATAAAAATAATTGAATTCATGAGAAAAATTTTACTATTTATAAAAATAAATTAAATTCTTTCAATTTTTTTGACAAATAGGTATATTAAAAATTGCATTGAAAGTAATTTAATTTTTATATAGATTTTTTAAAAAATATTTTGAGAATAATTGAATTATTTTAAGAAAATTTTAAATTCATGTTGAAATTGAATTTTACGGAAATTTTTGAAAATTAATTAAATTCTTTCGTGTAATTTTATTTGAATTGGATTACAAATAATTTAATTCCTGCAAAGAATTTTAGTATATTTATAAAAATAGTTGAATTGTTTCCAAGAATTTATTAAAATTTCAGGAAATAATTAAAATATATGGAAATATTTAAAAATATTTGAAATCATCCGAGGAATTCAATTAAAGTTGTTTTGAAAATAATTGAATTCCTGCAAAGAATTTTACTATTAAAAAAAATTTAATTGAATTCTTGCGAAGAATTTTACTATTTAAAAAAATAATTGAATTTTTTCAAAGGATTTATTAAAATTTTAGAAAAAAATGAAGTCACTGATTCAAATTATTAAACATTTTTAATTTACTAATTCAAATTTAACTTTATTTTTTAGAAAATGAATATATATTAACAATTTAGAACTAGATGAGCATAAAAAATATAAAATAAATATAAAAATATATAAATACAAAAAAATATAAATGTTGTGTGTATATAATATATTATTATTTATCTATTTTGTTTCTTACTTATTTATTTATTAAATTTACTAATCTAAATTTACAACAAAATGAAAAATGTTATTTCATATTATTGAAAATGAAGAATATAAATTGAAGATGAAAAAAAGTTTTTAGAAAAATTAAAAAATTTAAAATTCAAATGAAAAGTAATAAAATAAAATTTATCTTTATTTTTTCAAAAAGAATATAAATTTCAGAACGGGATGAATAAATTCAGGGATAAATATATATATTATATATTTCGTTATATATATAATATTCCATCAGATACAATAATACATTTGGACCTGCATAGAACAAACAGACAGATAATGCAACATTCGCATAACTGTGCGATATAGTATCATATAGTATCCTAGCAATATAGTAATACTTTTATATATATAAATTTTTTTTCTTCATTCTCATTAGCATATATTATGTATGTTCTTCTGAAGACTTTCGATTAAATATTTCCATTTTTTTTTTGTTCATCTTTTTGCGAATAGAATTTTATAAAGTCGCAAAAAAAAAAATTTGTGCATTTCGGTATGAAATTTAGTAGTTTACTTTTTTTTATATCTTTCTTCTCTTTTTTCTATATAATAATAATTATTCTTAATAAAGAAGTCTCGTCGCTTATATTTATACAAAAAAAAAGACTCCAATATTAATTCCCCAATTGCGTGCAATTTGAACACTTTATTTTTCATTCCTATTTATTTCCGCAAAAAAAAAATTTCTCATTATATAATCTGCTTTTTCTTCTTTTTTTTTTTGCTCTTTTTTTATTCTGTCGAATTAAGTTATTTCGTATACGCGGGATTCTCTCTATATTATTCCGTGCGACGAAAACCTCGATGAGACTCAACATGCAACATTTATCGTGTCTAATGCCATCGCGGGTCGCATACAAAATATAAATTATTAGTCGATTCTTAAAATTTAATTCCATTTCCGTTGGTAGAATTTTTCTTTTTTTTTTGCTTTGCTTGCTAATTTAATATTTTTTACTTACGGAAAAAGATGTTTGAAAATTTTGACATTTTTAAAAAAAATTTTCTTTTTAAATCGAAGAAAATTTCAAACTAAAAAAATATTTTGTGACCCCCGATCGTATTTTTTATCTTATGTTTTTAATGATTAACGATCAACGTTAAATTTGTTTCGCTATATGAGAGAGAGAGAGGGTGCATTTCGAATTTTTTTCGTGACAATATGCAGGTTGATTTTTTTTTGTTTGCGATGAAATACACCTTTTTTTTTATTCGATATATTTATATATATATATATATTTTTTTTTTGAACACAGAATTTTCTCCGAGGTGAGTTTTCAACTCCTGTATGTACCCATTCGCTTACCGGTTTTATAAGATCCAAATAACGATTTTTCAGGAAAAAAAAGTACATCGATTTGACCCTCTTAGTTTAGTATGCGCATGACAGAGTAGCATTTCAGGAGACAGGTCAGAATATCAAATGCAATGTTTTAAATATCTCTTAATCCAGACTTCTCCTTTAATTTACGCGAGTCGAGTCCATGAAAGTTTGTGTAATGAAAAAAAAGAAAATTCTTTGCGATTTTTTTTTTTTCAAGGAAAAGTTTCTTCTCAATAAATTTTTTTCTTGTCCATTTTAATAAAGTGCGAAAGAAAATGTTTATTTAACAAATTAATTTTAATTGAACTCAATTGCAGTTTTTTAATTTTTATATTAAAAATATAAATAAAAAATATATTAAAAAATGTTTGCTAATTTAATATCAAAAAAATTTCAGTTTTTACATTTGAATTTGCATGTTTTTACTTTCAATAGTTCATTAATATTATTAATTATTATTAATAAAAATTAATCAGTAATATAAATACTGATAATACAAATATTCATTAATATAATTAATTCAATCAGGGAAAAAGTTTAATAAACTTTAACAATAAATTAATTTTTTTTAAATTTGATTTTCGAAGAAGATTTTAATATAAAGTGTCATTTTTCCGCTGGAAGAGGCGATTTGAATTTTTTTCAAAGGAAAAACGGGAGGCAAACGCATTTTGAGTGAAGACAAAATTCCCCAACGTCAAATTTATACTTAATTAGAGTGTTTAAGACGCGGGTTTAATTTTTCAACAAAGCAACTTAGTCAAGTAGCTAAAAGCCTTTCAACGAATACCAAAATTTACTCAACAGAAAGTGTTTACTTTCACTTTGCCAAAGCAGTTTCAAACATGATAAATAATTTAAATCACGTCATGAAAATTCTTTCAATTAATGGCAAAAATTTTTCCCCCTCGGGATAAATTTTTCTCCTCTCTTCGTGTACTTTGAATAATTGAAGTAAACACAAATTTTTTTTTGAATTTTAAAATTGCAAAAAAATAAAAAAAAATAAAATGAAATAGAAAAAAATTTAAAAAAAGAATTAAAGAGAATATATTATTATATATTTATAGTGAAATATAAAAATACAATAATTTGTATAAATTTATGTATAAATTTGTATCTAAATAATAATTAAAGGAAAATTATATAATAAAGAAAAAATTCTTCTTTTCTTTATAATAAAAAAAAAAAAATAAAAGAATGCAAAAAAGAAATTTAATTGGAAAAGTCTGGAAAATTTTCTTAACCCAGAGAGAACAAATAATTGTGGATTTTAATTGAAAGGATCTGAAGCAGTTTCAACTCACAATGAATCTCTTGATAAGCTTGTTAAAATGATGGGAGATAAATGCAACTGCAGGCTTGACAAAGTATGACAATGAAAAATTGAAAATTTCCTACCGTGATTGTTTGGGTGAAAAAAAAAGAATTTTTAACGAATTTTTATTTCTTACTATTATAACAATCTAGAAATGAATTTTTCAAATTAGAAAAAAAGTGAATACAATAATTTACAAAAGAATGAGTTTTTTCATTATTTTATTTAATAATTTAGAAGATTATTTTTGGCCAAATTTAATTGGCCAAAAATATCTTCTAAATTATTAAATAAAATAATTAAGGTCCTGAAAACACTCTACGTTAAATAAAATAATGAAAAAATATCTGAAGAAAAATATAGAAGAAAATATTATAATAAAAAATTAATAAAATAAAATATAAATATTAATATAGTATAATTTTTTTTATAAATTATAGTAAAAATAAACAAGTTAAGAAGATGTAAAATAATTTTTTTAAATTAAGCGTTTCTCTAATAAAAACATAACGATAATTATAGTGAAATGAGAATATTTTGAGAGAAAATGAAAAAAAATTGAGCTCTAATTATTTTTTCCTATAAAAATGATTGAAATTGTGATAGAATACGATTTGATATATAATAAAATGGACGTTTCGATACACACATACACACTTTATTTGTGAATTTATTATTTAAGGCATTTTATAAATGTCCTATAATAATTGAGAAATTATTGCGCTCATTTTGCGCGGGAGCTTTCGACGTTATCGATATGTGTACATTTTATAACTATATAATGTTATCAGTCTTACAGACGTTATTTTGTTAAGCGAATGGGTCACATTTATTTACACAAAAAAAAAGAAACAAAAACTGCGATAACTATTTGTTTTCTTTTTTTCTTTTGAAATATTTATCATAGACACATTAATTATAAACTATATTATACTATATATTTTTTATCTTCGCAATTTTGAGATGCAATTTTATTGCATCTACAAAAGTACATGGAGAATAGTTTTATAATAAGGATTCACCAATGTTTTTTTATTTACTCAAATTTTTTTTTTTATCTCTTTTGTCGAAAAATTTATTCCATAAGTTGAGTGAAATTATATGGATTATAAAATTGTATGGACAAAAAATTATACGAACACCATATTTTCGATATTTTAAATGAAAATATCGAAGATTTTAGTTACTTTTTAATTGAAAATTGAAAAAAGTTAGAGTTGTTTTTCTAATTTATTAATAATTTTTATTTTTATGTGAATTAAAAATTATTACGAATATTATAATATTATTATGTTAATGTATATTTTATAGTATAATAAAAATTATTTATTCGTTTGAATAAATAAATGAACAAACGTTTCGGCGCCCCTTAAATTTTTATTTACTTGTTCGAATTATTTAAAATTTTAATTAATTCGAATAATAGCAATAATTAATAATTAATTTGAAAATATAAAAATTATAATTTAAATAATATAATTATTTTTGTATACAATAATTATTATTGTAACATTATAATATTATAATATAATACAAAATATTACAACAACTCTAAAAAAATGTCACAAAATAGTCTTTATGTAAATAATAAATTTACAAAACTGTGAGAATAATTTTTTTTTTCAATTTTCATATAAAGGATTGTTTTTTCTCTAATATTGAGAAATTGTGTTTTTCCAGAAGGGTGAATCTATACATTTAAAAATGAGTATTCCCCATTACATATACTATTTTTAGAATAAATATTCTTTACCGATATATAACTTATGTACAGAAAAATGTTTATTTAACTATTGAAATAAATTTTGATTTTTTAACAAAGATAGTAATATTTAGATACATTTTTTTACATTTATTTTTACACCGAGGGAAAGTTATTTACTTGACAAAGTGTGTAAATTAATATATTATAAATATAAGGAATAATAGAAAAATTAGAAAATTAAAAAAATAGTAACAAATAAGAAATAATAATTTACTAGGATTAATTATATTTTTCTATAATCAAATAAGTAAAGTTCCATTTGATAAACAATGAAAATAAGAATTAGAATAAAAATTAATAGGTAATAATTTACTATACTAATTGTATTTTATTCAATTAATTAATAATAAAATAGTAATAAAATATATAATATATTTAATAATATAAAAAATAATTGAAAACAAAAATGTGACTTTAAATAAAAAAGAATCGAGGAACAATAATTTCCAAATAGAAAATCATTTGCAAATTTTGAATTCGTCGATAACAAAAATATTTTTCTAAGCAAAATTTAAAATTGAAATTTCTTCGATTAAAAAATATTATTTTTTGAAAATCAATTTAAAATGAATTCTATTATTAAAAAAATATTTTTCCCTTTCTTTTTGAAATAATAAAGTGTCACAAATTTTTTATCTATAATATAAAAAAATTATTATCTCTCTCGAAGATTCTTTTTCTCCGTCAATATTTGTGATTGGAAAAACAAATTTCTAGATTTTACACCCTTATAAGAATCATTTTTCTTTTTTTTTATTTCTTTTATTTTTGGCTCATTTCCAGTAGCCATGAAGAAAATTGTCGCGATAATAGCGCGTCTAGTACTGCACCTCGGAGAGAAGAAAAAAAATATTCAATAGAAAGAGAGAAAGGGACAGGAAAAAAGAATAGAAAGAGAGAAAGAGGAGAAAGTGAGTGAAGATTCTGGGGAAGAGGAAGAAGGTATATTTTCTGGACCTATATCTTAAGTACCACCAGGGAAATTGACATAGTGACGAGGGATGCTCGCTATTCCGGGTCCATCATTTTTTTTTATTTTATACTTATTATATATAAATATCGGACCTTATAGGCCCAAGGGAGACACATTCACAATTTTTTTTTTCTTTTTACAGCCATTATCAACACTTCAATTTCTCAGAAGAAAAATTTGTTTATTTTGTTTTTAGAGTCAATTTTACTTCAATATGAAATTTTTAAATTATCATTATTATTAGTATTTTATTTTTTATATTTAATAGTACCTCTATATATATTATAATCACACCATTATGAACACGATTTTCATAATTGAAATTATGTACAAAGAAGTATTTTGACTCTTTCTTTCACTTTTTTTTTTCTTTCGGGGCTGGGCAGGGGGGAAAATTCTGAGAAATTGTAATGTTTAGATTTTTACTGTGTCGAAGTGAATTATCGATCAATTTTTTTTTTTTTGCTCTCGATTGCTCTATTTGAAAAGCTTAGAAAAAATTTATTTTTTCTATAATATTAAACGCGAAGCGTTTGACATTTTTCATATTGACGTTACGTCAATTCCTTTTTGAAAGTATGTTTTTTTTTTAGTTGCAAAATTACATAAAGATGATCGATTATTTGCACGTTATTCGTTTGTGAATTTACGAGAGCGAGAAATGAAATGTAATTGACATTTGGTAAAATTTAATTTTTCACTGAGAGAAGAAAATATAATTTATATCTTTGTGGCATTGTTTCGCAGACAATGTAATGTGTATTAGTCGATTTTTTTTTTGAAAAGAAAATATAACGAATGATAAGTAATAAATAATTAATTTATACCTAATGTTGAAATAAATAAAAAAAATTGTGTGTAATAAAAATTAAATAGTAAATAGAAAAAATAAAAATTAAGAAAAAAAAATAAATGGCAAAATAAAAATGTAATTAAATTGATAAAAATTAAAATTCAAGCCATTCGAAAGAAGTTTCCTAATTTCAACTAAAAATAATTTTGACCCACTTATTATTTTCACTTTTAAGGGAAATAATAATAAACTAAACAAATAAAAATAAAATTAAATATTGAAAAAAAATAAAATAAAAAATATTATTTCAGGGAAAAAAAATTCCAAAGAAAGGGAATAAATTTATAAACGAAAAAAATAGATTAGGAAACAATGCGGTTATTGAAAATAATACCGAAAGATGAAAAATTCAATTGACAAAAACGTCACCCAAGAAAACTAGAGGGAGAAAAAAGGAAAAAGAAAAAAAAATAGAAAAGGAAAAAAAATAGAAAAAGAGAAAAATAGAAAGAGAGAAAGAAAGAGAGCGAGAGAGAGAGAGCCTTAGAGAGGGTTCATTTAAGAACAAGAGTGTTGATCTTGTCCCTAGATATGTCCCCATGATACTTTAGTCGAATTGGAACATCGGCTTTTATCAGAGATCCGCTATTCCTGATGACGAGGTAGTTTTGTATGCCTCGAGCTTTCAAGAAAATTCCCATTCAAAATTACTACCTTTAACGTGATCTCAGGAAAATTTTCATACAAAAAAAGAAAAAAAAATTTGTTCTCTAAAAATTCAATGGCAAAAACTAAATCTTTACAAAATTAGTCCCCCTTTGTTTTTATAACTGTATATATTATGTAATTCTCGAAAAAAAAGAAGAAAAAGTAAAAAAAAAACTTTTTTTTCTTTTGTCCAACTTAAAAGTTGATTACGTTACAAATTAAAAACTGATTCCCTCCGAGTTTTCTCAAGCTGATATCTTGCATTCGTATCATTTTAAGTAACACAGAATTGCTTCCTTAATATTTTTTCTTAATTAAAATTCACTGTCTTCCTTTTACTACTTCATTATTCAATTAGTCCCCCTTTTGCTTTATTTTTCATCCCAGTGCGCCTCGAGGAATTCCGGAAGAAATATTTCCGAATTTTTCGAATTTAGTGAAAAAAAGAAATAATATACAATAAAGGAAACAAAATTTATTCCTAATTTTCCCAAATGGTAAAAACAAAATAATAGAATAAAAAAGATTTAGAATAAAATAATTTCCCGAATCAGTAGAAAAGTTAGAAAATATAAAACAAAATGAGTTTCCGATTCAGAAAAAGAAATTACAAAATAAAAGAAAATAGAGAGAAGAATTTAAAAATTCGCGAATCGGTAAAACGTGAAACTAGAAAAAAATTAGAAAAAAATAATTTCCCGAAAGAGTAAAAAAAATAATAAATTCAGAGAAAATTAAAAAAAAATTCCTGATTTCCCGATTCGGTAAAAAAAAATTAGAAGAAATTAAAAAATAATTTTCGAGAATCGAAAAAAAATAATAAAACAAAAAAAAAATCAGAAAAAAGTTTCTTATTTCTCGAATTGGTAACAAAATAACGAAAATAATTTCCTAATATCCTGGATCAGTAACAGAATAAAATATTAAAATTAGAAAAAATATTTTCTGAATTTGGAAAATAGATAAAATAAAAGAAAAATTCAGGAAAAGAAACCTAATTTCCCGAATTGGTAATAAAATAAAATAAAATTGAGAAAAAAACCTAATCAAATAAAATTCAGAATAAAAAATTCCGAATTTCTCAAATCAGTAAAAATATAAAATTAGAAAAAAAAATTAGAAGAAATTAAAAAATAATTTTCTGAATCGAGAAAAAATTAATAAAACAAAAGAAAAATAAAAAAAGGTCATATTTTCTCAAATTGGTAACAAAATAACGAAAAAAAATGAAAATTAAGAAAAAAAATTCCTAATTTCTTGGATCAGTGGTAGAATAAAATTAGAAAAAATATTTTCCGAATTTGGAAAATAGATAAAATAAAAGAAAATTCAGGAAAAGAAACCGAATTTCCCCAATTGGTAACAAAATAATAAAATAAATGAAAATTGAGGAAAAAACCTAATAAAAAAAAATCAGAATAAAAAATTCCTAATTTCCCGAATCAGTAAAAATATAATTAAAAGAAATTAGGAAAATATATGTAATAATTTTTTGAATTGGTGAAAATAATTAGAAAATCTCGCAAAAGAAAATTTCCCATTTTCCCAAAAAAGTAAAAAAAAAACAAAAAAAAACCAATAAAAATAATCTCTTCGCTTATTTTTATAAATAGAAAATATAAATTAACATTGAGAGAGCAAAGAAATAAAAAAATACATAAAATAAGGGTAAATACAATTTATTAATGATAAGAATAATAATTATGAACTGTTTTCTTTTTCTGTGCGTTTAGTTATACTTTTTCAGAGTTTGCGCTTCTCGAATCGCCGCTATTGCAAATATATCGAGAAATTTTTCATAAAAAATAATCGATTACATTGGTATTTTATTTTCTTTTTTTTTTGGTTTGTTTTTTTATAAAATCGTATATTAAGTTATATTATAATAGTTTTAAGAAATCGTCTCAAATATCCGACAATGAGACAATATTCCTTGGCCACTCTCAATCGAACGAATTAATATTTATAACACTTAGCGAAACTTTCATCGAGTCCTGGGAATTGTTTAAAAATTGTTCGATTGACGCCACACCCACGATTTGAAAAAGAAAACAAAAAAGGAAAAAAAAATATGTTGATACATGAGAAATCGACCATTTGCTTATGATTTATTTGTCGAAAAATTAATTGAAAATAATGAATCCAAAAATTATTTAATTATTATTGCTTGAATTAGTTAATAATTAGTTAATAATTATTAAACAAAAAATTAATTTTATCCTCGAAATTAATTGACAATTATTAATTGCAAAATCTATATTAATAATTAATTAATAATTATTCCTTGAAAAAGTATTTAATAATTATTTTTTAATGAAAAAAGGTTACAAAAGAACTTTTTATTTTAAATTGAACTTTTTTTCTGACTAACCTCGATCGATTTTTATTCATTAATGCAATAAATTATAAAATGAAAAAAAATTTTTGGAATTCATTTTTTGGTACTTTGAGTTTTAAAAATTATTTCTTAATTCAATTTAATTTTATTCACTTATTTTATTTATTTAGATAAATTTTTAATTAAAAATTAAAAATAATTAAGTTATTCTTAAAGAGTATTTAAAGAGTATCTAAAGAGTATTTTAAAAATATTTAAGGAATTTTTAAATAATATTTAAGGAATATTTAAAGAGTATTTAAAGAGTATTTGAGGAGTATTTGAGGAGTATTTAAGAAGTATTTAAGAAGTATTTAAAGAGTATTTAAAGAATATTTAAGAAGTATTTAAAAAGTATTGCTTTAATATAATTTTTTTAAAATACGAAATACACCCTTGATCTGCAGGATCCTATTTTTTAAGGTTGCAATATTTCTAAAATACTCTGCTAATAAAATTAAAAAAGTACAATTAAATACTCTTTAAATATGACAGATGAACTTTTTATACTTTAAACGCTTTAAATAAAAACTAATATTTTACAAAAAATGTTGGAAAAATTTTTTTAAATCCGGGTTGTTTTCATATCTTCCTGTGCAGATTTTACAAAAAAAGGAAATTAAAATTATGTCAATTTTTTATTTAATGAAATGAAATGAAATTACATTAATGGAAATGAAATTTAATTGACATAAAATCGAATGAAATAAGATGAAAACGAATATTAAATTATTAGGAGAAAACTAAATTTAAAGTGAATTAAAAATCAAATTAAATTAAAATTAAATTAAAACTTAAAATTGAATTGAATTAAAAATTTAATTGTATTAAAAATTAATTTGAATTAATAATTAAAATTGAAATAAAAATTAAATTGAATTAATAATTAAATTGAATTAATATTTAAAATAGAATTAAAAATTAAATTGAATTAAAATTAAATTTATATCATTATTAAATTGAATTAACTATTAATTACAATTCAAGATTGAAATTAAATTAAAATAATATATTAGAATTTTCATAACTTCCTCCATGACATTTAAAAAAAAGAATTTCCTCAATTTTCCTCCAATTAATCATAAGCCTTCTTTTTCTCAAATGACATCCCCAAGACGTCAATATTTTATACTTGTGAGAAATATACCGGTAATACATACATAAAAAAATAACTGACGTATATTGATGACAATTTTTTGTCTACATATATAAATACACATTCTTCAATAAAAATGTATAAATATATGTATACATACTATAATTTTATATAGTCAAAAAATCACCTAAAAATTGATTTTCTTTTTTTTTAACGACCTTTAGGCGGTTGTGTGGTTTTTAGTCACGTGAAATATATTTTTATTTGTATATATATATTTAAATGAGAAATTTGTCAAAGAAAAAAAAATGGGTATCCAAAAAAATTATTTTTGACAAATTTCTGAATTCATTTTTCGTCGCCACCTTGTGTACTCCATTTTCTCGATGGAACGTGGCTCAAGTATTGGAAAAGTCTGTCCTCGTTTGGAACAAAACTGGGTGATTTTTCGTGAAATCAATGTTCCTATAAGCTCGTTCTTTTTCTTCATTCTCGGTTGATTTCTTTGAAAAATTTTCATTTTATAAAATGATTTTTTCATATTACTCCGCGTTATATAATATATATATATATATTTTTTTTTTATTTTGAATGTGAAATTATTTACATGTATTTTGTTTTTGCAAATATTCAAATGAATTTTATTTTTTCAAATGGATATTCTTTTTTTTCACTTTTCCTTTTTTTTCGATTTAAAGGATCAAGTTCTTTTTTTGTTAATTAACGACCTTAATAAAATTTTTTCTAACAAATATTACCCACGGATTATAATGCCGCGTTATCGTAACCGTCGATCAGTGTCTGTATGATGAATTTGATGGTTAACTTGTATATGTTCTCGACATTCTCCGTGTATCGATCGTCTAAGGTCCTTTTTACTGCCTCCAGAAACGGCGATTCGATATTCTGTAATAAAAAAAGGGGGAAAAAAATTATCTATCATATTTCTGTCGGGAAAAAAATTTTTTTTTTTACTTTTTTTTAAAAATATTTTTAAAATAGATAATTAATTAAGATTTTTTTGTCTATATAAAGTATATTCTACGTTTTTGAGGGGTTTTCTGGGAATATATAATTAATTAATTAAAAATTCACTTATTAAACGTACAAAATTAATTATTACTGTTCAAATTTTCAAAAATTTTAATAAAATCTCACGAAAGAATTCCATTATTTTCTAAAATTTTAATAAATCCTTCTAAACAATTCAATTATTTTTTTGAATCGTAAAATATTTACAAAAATTTAATTATTTTCAAAATAATTTTAATTGAATTCCTCGGAAGAATTCAATTTTTTAAAAAATTTTTAACACATATTTAAAAAGAAAATTCAATTTTTTTCAAAAATTTTAATAAATCCTTCGCAAAAATTCAAATATTTTTATAAATAGTAAAATTCTTCACAAGAATTCAATTAATTTTATAAATAGTAAAATTCTTTGCAGGAAATGAATTCAATTATTTTCAAAACAATTTTAATTGAATTCCTCGGATGAATTCAACACTAGAAAAACAAATAAGTTTTAATTTTAACCTGATTTTAGGGTAAATATTCGCTGCAACAAATTTTCACCTAAGTGAGGGTGCCACTTTCTATGTGAATTAGCATTGGTTAAAATTCCCCGCAACAAAATTTATACTATCTTTTTTTCTGTGAAATATTTAAAAATATTTCCATAAATTTCAATTATTTCCTAAACTTTTTAAAAAATTTTCGAAACAATTCAAATATTTTTATAAATACTAAAATTCTTTGCAGGAATTAAATAATTTTTAATCAAATTTAAATAAAATTACACGAAAGAATTTAATTATTATCAAAAATTTACATAAAATTCAATTTCAACAAGAATTTAAAATTCTTTAAAAATAATTCAATTATTCTTAAAATATTTAAATTCTATATAAAAATTAAATTACTTTTAATGCAATTTTCAAATATATTCGTCAAAAAAATTGAAAGAATTCAATTATTTTCAAAAAATAATAAAATTCTTTAAAGAAATTCAATTATTCTCGAAACAACTTTAATTGAATTTTTCGAAAAAATTTCATTATTTTCAAATATTTCTATAAAATTTTTCATAACAATTTAATTATTTCTTAAAATTTTAATAAATTCTTCGAAACATTTCAATTATTTTTATAAATAGTAAAATTTTCCTCAAGAATTCAGTTACTTTTATAAATAGTAAAATCCTTTGCAGAAATTCAATTCTTTTCAAAACAATTTTAATTGGATTCCTCGAAAAAATTTAAATTTTTAAATATTAACATAAAATTCATTTATTTTCTAAAATTTTAATAAATTCTTCGGAACAATTCAATTATTTTTATAAATAGTAAAATTCTTCGCAAGAATTCAATTATTTTCAATACAATTTTAATAAAATTCTTCTTCATAAAATTCAATTGCTTTTAAAATTTTCAATTAAAATTATTAAAAAAACGTCATTAGTTTAAAAAAAATTCAAAGTAATTCTTCAAAAGAATTTAATTTGGATTTTTAAAAATTTTAATAAATTTCTTCGCAAAAATTTAGTTATTTTCCTTAATAATAAAATTCTTTGAAGGAATTCTATTATTATCAAATTTTTTGATATAAAATTCTTTGCAACTGTTCCATGATTTTTAGTACATTAATTTTAAAATTGAAAATATTTGCAAAGAAAAATTATAAAAAAGTTAAGTTCCTGCGAAAGATATTGTTATTGTTGGAAATAATTTAATTCCTGCTAAAAATTTAATTATTTATGGAAATAATTGAATTCCAGCGAAAGATTTTTTAAAAACTTTAGAAAATAACTGAATTGTTTCCGAGAATATTTATTAAATTTTTTGAAAGTAATTGAATACTTTCAAGATATTTTATTTAAATTGTTTTGAAAATAATTGAAATCCTGAAAAGAATTTTATTATTTATGAAAATAATTGAATTCTTGCCAGAATTGTATTTAGATTTTTGAAAATAATTGAATTTTTGAGAAAAATTTTAATCTTGACGGAAATAATTGAATTCTTTCAAGTAATTTTATTACATTTTTTGAAAATAATTGAATTTTTTTAATAATTCATTTTATTAAAAATATAGAAAATTGAATTTTTTTGTAGAAAATTAATTCAAATTGTATCGAAAATAATTGAATTCCCTCGAACAATTTTTTTACTGACGGAAATAATTGAATTCTTTCGAAAAATTTTATTAAAAATTATATCTGTCAATAATAATTCAATTTCTGCTAAAAATTTAATTATTTATGGAAACAATTGAATTTCAGCAAAAAATTTTATCAAAACTTTTGAAAATGACTGAATTGTTTCTGACAATTTTATTAAATTGTTGAAACTAATTGAAGTCTTTCAAAATTTTCATATCCAATTGTACCTATAAAAAAATAAATGAATTCTTGCGAAAAATTTTATTATTTCAAACATAATTGAATTCTTTCAAAGAATAATTGTATTAAAAGTTTTGAAAATAATTGAATTGTTTCGTAAAATTATATTTAATTTTTAGAAAAGAATTAAATTCCTCAATAAACTTCATTTAAAGAGTATAAAAAATAATATTATAGGAAGGCAAAAAATTAATTGAATTCCCTCAAAAAATTATATTATTAACGAAAATAATTGAATTTTTTTGGAGAATTTCATTAAAATTATTGCAAATAATAAATAATAATAATTAGTTGGTTGGTTAAAAAGTGAATTTAAAAAAAATTTTAAAGTGAAATTTTATATTTTAATAATAAATAATAAATTATAAAAATATCGTTGAAAAATTGGTAATTAGTTTTCTTGTTCATCATTCGTGACAATAAAAAATAAATTTTTTAAATGAAAATTTTCTTGAAAAAAACTTCATTTCCTATTATTAGACGGTTTTTTATTTTCATAAATAACAAAATTGACGTTAATTTAGGGGAAAAAATTGCACCATCTCATTTCCTGGATGGTTAACTCTAATTTATTTTTCTGCTCTAATTTTTAGTCCTCTTTTACCTCTACACGTTGTTAAATTGTAAAGCAGAAATGGAAATTTTTTGCTATTTTCATCGCAACGTCAAAAAAATGTAGTTGAATACTTAATTTAAATCAAAATTAAATTTACTTCAAGAATGTAATTTTTTTATTATTTTTTTAAAGTAAAAATATATTTGTAACAATTTCTTTCTTCTATTACATTTTTTTTATCTATTCTCTAATACATAAAATAAACTAAATGAAACAGAAAAATAAGAATAAATAAACTAAATTTAAATTAAATAAAAATAAATGAAAATGAAGAGAAGAAGATACAAAAAAAAAAAAAATAATTAAAAGAGATAAAATAATTTTAGACTCAAATTTCAATTCTTTTTCTAAATTAAATATTTTTGGAAAATTTTCCATTGCAGGAGGAAATACTATAAAAAGAAAAATAAAAAGATCTTTTTAGAAAAGCGACGACAAGTTTTATTAAACTATTTACGAGCATGAATTTGGAATTAAAAAAGTGGTGATAAAAAAATGTCGGGAAAAAAACTTAACTCGAAATGACAAAAGGAAAACAATGGCAAAATGGACGAATGGAATATTGGTCAAACGGGGAATTTCGGAAGGAAACCGCAATGCAATTTACCGTAGTTAAATGTAAGCCACAGAATGCTCGTAAAACTATAATGAAAGGGCGGTAGCACAATTAAAATCAGTGTTCCCTCCTCAACAATTATTTTTGGTTTATGTGCCAGCAAATGTCTACATTTTCACCAAGGTTTTTAATTTTCATTTATTAGATTGTTCCCTTTCCTGTTGAAACCGCCTCGAAACATTTTGTTATTCATTTTTTTTCCGTTTTTTTGGAAAATAGAATTTTATTTCCAAATAAAACGACAGTAAAAAAAACTAAATTGGATAATTTATTTAAAAACATGTATTATTCAAGAGTTTGAATGTTTTTTATAGGGTTGAATTTTATTTCCTGATTCTGCAATTTTTTTCACATCTCTTTTAATTTTAAATGTCTAAATAAATTTTTTTTAATCATTATTAATTAATTATTTTATTGAATTACTAAATTAATTAACAATTATTCAAATATATACGAATTTTGTTAATTTAATTTTTAAAATTGTAAATTTCACGGAGTGTAAATCTATTTCTTTATAAATTTAATAATAAAGTAATTAATATTCAATAAGATTAATATTAAGAATATTTCATATTAATTTAATTTTAACATTTAAAATCAATACTGAAATTATTAAAAAAATATTTTAAATATTTAACAAATTTAAATTTAAACATTAAAATTTTAATTTAGAAAACAAATATTCTTATATAATCAATTTAAATTTTAAATTCTTTTCTAATCAAGTTAAATTTGTAGCCAAAAAAACTGAATAAAATTAAATACAAAATTTGTAATAATTATTATTTCTATAGTAATTATTAAAAAAATGTAAAAAGAAAAAAAAGTAAAAGAGTGCTTTTTTCACGCAAAATAAAATTAAAAAAAAAATTAAATAAATTAATGGAAGAACTTACCCAAAAATATTGACGTTTAAATTCTGGAATTCTTCTGTGTGACGCGCCCACTTGATGTAGATAGGAAAGAAAAACATCCATATCGTCCAAACCCTTAATACCTTCGTCTAATGTCGTCATTACTTTCACCGCATGATCCGCAAGCTCAGTACTCGTTGCTTGTTCGTCTTTTGTTTTTAGATGTTTAAAATTTTTAAACATTTCTAGTAATTCCGCATTATTCTCGAATAATCTGAAACAAGTGAAAAAATCCATATTTGGTCAGACGTATATTGCAAAAAAGAACATAAAAAAACATGTGAAACCAAATACCTTTATAGAAGTCAAAAAAAAAAAAAAAAAAAAAATGGAGGAAAAAAAATCTGAAAACAGAAATAAAAATATATTGAAAAACAATACTCTTGAAAAAAATACTTTTTGATAAATATAATGGAAAATGATAGTAATGAAAATAATGAAATAAGATTTTATTTTCTCTATTTTTTTCTGTTAATAACAAAATAAATAACATATTTGACAATTTGTGTTTAGTATAAATGATCTTGGGAAGGTAAATTATTAATTTACAATTTAACAATTGTTTATTTAAATAGTAAGGTAAAAATGCAAAGAAAAATAAAATTAAAAATCAATAAACCATGTCACTATAATGTTATTCTATTTATAAATTTAATAAATAATAAGAAAAAAATAATTAAAAAAATTATAATAATAAGTAATAGAATAAAAAATCTATTGTAAAATAAAAAATACTATATTAATATTAATATAGAACAAAAAATTATAAAAAATTTTATTATAATTAGAATCTTTTTAACTTAAAAAACTACTTACTTAAGGGCATTTGAACCTTGATGACGTCACACATGCTTTGCACAAACTGAAACGTCATCAAGGTTCAAATGCCCTTAATAAACAATAAAAGAAGGAAAAATAATAAAATAATAAAAAACGAAGAAAATAAGAAAAAAATACCAAAGGACTTTTTGTTTTTCTTTTGCTTAAGTAAATAAGTAAATAAATAAATGAATAAAGAGAAAATAAACTTTACAAAATGAAAAAAATTTATAATAATATTAATAATTATTAATCGAATAAAAATTATAAATAATAAAAAACCAACAAATCCCATCATTATGAAATCAAAAACTTGTTAGAAATTGAATAGCATTATTATCAGTTTATGTTAAAAGAAATATTTAACGAATAATAAATAATAAACAACTTTAAAAATATTGTTATAAAACATAAAGAGGATCGAGTGTTAAAATTATTTTTCTATATTATAAGAATATTGTTAATGTAACTTATTAAAAATTATTTTCATATTCTATTATTAACTATAATTTAAACTAAAATTCATTTTCAAATCAATTTTTATTCGAACATTCTACAAGAATTCAATTATTTAAATACAAAAGTAAATTATTTATTGAATAATTGAATGTTTCTTAGAATTTAATTCTTATAAAGAATTTTGTTAACAAATTTTTAAATAATTGAATTCTTTGGACGAATTTTAATAAAAATTTTTAGAATAGTTACATTTTTCAAAGAATTCGATTAAAATTTGTATTAAAAATAATTGAAATTCTGCGATGAGTTTTATTATTTCTGATAATAATTGAATTATTGAAAAGAAACTTACAAAAAATTTGTGAATATTTGAATTCCTGGAAAATTTTTATTATTTATGAAAATAATTAAATGTTTGCGTACAAATTTATTAACATTGGTTTTAAATAATTGAATTCTTTTGGGTAATTTTATGAAAATAGAAGATAATGGAAATCATAGAAATAAGGACATTTTTTGAAAATAATTGGAATTTTGACAAGAAATTTATTAAAATTTTTGAAATTAATTGAATTTTGAAGTATTTTTTTATTTAAAAAGATAATAATTGGGATTATGTTAAGATTTTTTTTTTTTGCAAATTTTGAACATAATTGAATTTTGTGATAAGAATTTTTATTACTTTTGAAAATAATTGAATTTCTGCAATCATTTGTAACTTCTTCAAAATTCAATTTTTTTTAGTGTTTTTAACTAAAATTCTTATATAAATCCGTTATTGTCAATAATTAATTAAATATACATTGACAAATTTAACTAATTTTAGAAGATTTTGAATTATTAAAATTTTTCAAAAATCTATAAGTTCATTAAAATTTCTAATTAAATTCATTCAACATAGAAATTTTATAAAATTTTAGATTGAAAGCGTTTGATGTTCATTTACTTATGAAAATTGTAAACGCAATTTTTTTGAAATTGAATTATTTTTGAAATGTTTAAGTAAAATTATTCATTAAATAATTTATTTATTTTTATAATAGTTTTCAAGATTTGAGTTATTTATAAAAAGAAATTTTTGTCAGAAATTGAAAAAATTGAAGGCTTTTTATTAGAATTCGTGGTAATTTTATAGTTTATGAGTCAAACAAAAAAAAACAAAAAAATTCGAAGAATTTATTTAAAATTATATTAAAAATATTTGAAATTCTGCTATAGGAAAATAATTAAATTCCTAAAAGAAATTTTATTCTTTATGAAAATAATTTAATGTTTTCCTAGAATTGTATCAAAAAATTTTTTTCAATAATTAAATTTTATGATAAATTTTATAAAAATACTAAATATTTAAATTCATTGAATTGAGAAAAAGTTTTGAAAATAATTGAATTCTTGTGATGAATATTGTTATATTTATAAAAATAATTGAATTTTGCAAAGAATTTTATTAAAATCCCTAAAAATAATTGAGATTCAGTGAAGAATTTTGTTATTTATCAAGATAATTGCGTTCTCTGAATTGTCTGCGTCAGAATATATGATTATTATAAATTATAATAATATTAATACTATATATTCCAATTCATATTTTGTTTTTATAAAAAAAAATTTGAATTAAAAATTTTTATGTTCTATTAATTTTTAAAATTGCTAAATTTATTTAAAATAGTGAGTGAGAAGTCAGCTGCGCGCGAATTGTTGCTAATAATAATAATTTAATAATAAATAATAACGATAATAATAATAAACAGTCGAATAAAAATAATAATTATAGAATGAAAAATATTCTACTATCAGAGAAGCAAAAAATTGTCAAGAATTTAATATTGTTGATATTATCATTTATTTTTTGTTTGTTTTTTATAAATCAAAGTTGAATAAACCCGCTTTTTTTAAAAAAAAAGAATGCATCTATATTTGCATTTCATCAATAATATATTTCGAAAGACAAAATAAATCACGCAACTTGTTGAAACAAAAATCGTATTTGGCATCGTGTAGAGCAATAGACATACAGTGAGAGAGGACAAGAGAGAGTGAGTGAGTGAGAGAGAGAGAGTGAGAGAGAGAGAAGGAAAAATAGCCCCAGTTGAAATATATTATTAGACTTTTTTCTGTGAAAAGTTGAAAAAAGGTGATGTTTTATTTAGAACAAAGCACCGACATTGTCGACTGCACGTGAAGTGTAAAAAAAGCAATTCACGGACTAGGAGTTCATTGAAGCGTTGTGTTGTCGAGCGTGCATTGGAAAGAGGGGGGAGGAGGAGGGAAGGGGTGGGGGAAAAATCAGAGCGCGAAATATGTTGTGCACGAGAATGACCCGGAGACTCTAGTTTGTGAGAATGCAAAAATTTTCATAAAGAAAACAAAACAAAATAAAAAAAAATATGAAAAAATAAAATCCACTACACATAGTTTACATATTTATGTGTTTTTA
Organism: Leptopilina heterotoma; assembly: GCF_015476425.1. Lineage (NCBI taxonomy): Eukaryota > Metazoa > Arthropoda > Insecta > Hymenoptera > Figitidae > Leptopilina > Leptopilina heterotoma. The sequence continues at coordinate 1,193,948 of NW_025111110.1, forward strand.
TTCTGTAGAGAAGAGGAGAAAAAAAATGAAATGATTTTTAATTACAGAAAGAAGCAATATAGTCGAAAGTGTAAAAGTGAGACAGCAGAAAACGATTCCCTGGAAGAAATAAATATATATTTCATTACAGAACTCGTGTTTTATAATTATAAACTTCTTTATTTATTTTTGTAAATTGTAGTTTTTAAGTGTAGAGAAAACAATACAGTCAAAACTGTAAAAGTGATTTTATTTATGCGCAGAATAGGCTGTCTTACTTAGACAGGTTTGATTGTACTGTTATTTTTTCTATAATTAAAATAAAAAAAAACATAATAATAAGACGAGGAGTAGTGTAATAATTTATTCACAGTAAATCACGAGGTATTAAAAAGTTTAGCAGATTAAATTGACACAAAAAAAGATTAAAATAATCAATTTTGATGTTATTTTTTACAATGAATAAAATTTTAGTTCATTCAATTTTTTTATAACTATAAAACATGAAGATATCGATAACTCCGAGTCTTCGACTCGGAGTCATCGATTTCTTCATGTTTTCTAATAATTAAAGATGACCAAGAGATAAAATCATTATTTTATATTATAAAAATATTGTACTTGTTCCAAATTATTTTCATCATCTCAATTTAATTATTATTTTCAAAAATTTTTAACTACAATTTTACTTTATATCAATTATTTTTAATAATTTTCGAAAAAGTTCTTTAGCAATTTTCAAATCCATTTGTTTACAATATTCAATTTCACGAAATTTCAATTATTCCTAAATTCTTTAATTAAATGCATATTAGAAAATAAAAACTTTAAATAATATAAAAGAAAATTCAATTAAACTTTTTCAAAAAAATTAATTTCAAAATTCAATTATTTCTAAAAATTCACGCTATATTACTTTTAATATTCAATTATAATCTAAAATTTTAACTAAAATTCATTTTCATGTAATGAAAATCAATTTTTATTAGAAAACTCTACAAGAATTTAATTAATTAAATGCAAAAGTAAATAATTTATAGAATAATTGAATGTTTCTCAAAATTCAATTCTCATAAAGAATTTTATTAACAAATTTTTAAATAATTAAATTCTTTTGTTGAATTTTATTAAAAGTTGCATGAACATAATTACTTTTTTCAAGAAATTCAATTATAATTGTATGAAAAATAATTGAAACGCTGCGATGAGTTTTATTATTAGTAAAAATAACTAAATCCTTAAGAAGAATTTTATTACTCTTGAAAATAATTGAATTTCTGCAATAATTTGTAACTTCTCTAAAATTAAATTTTTTTCTAGTGTTTTTAACTAAAATCCTTTAATAAATTCATTATTTTTAATAATTTTTGAAAAAGTTCTTTGAGAATTTTCAAATTCATTCTCATTCGTTTACAATTCAATTTTACAAAATTTCAATTATTCTGAATTTCTGCAATTAAATATATATTGAAAAATAAAAACTTGAAATAAATTCAATGAAAATCCTATTAAACTTTTAAAAAGAATTAATTCTACAGAATGGTTTGTTAAAAATATGAAAAATTAAGAATTTCAATGATTTTAATTTGAAACTTTTTCAAAATTTAATTATTCCTAAAAATCCACGTTATAATGCTTTTAATATTTAATTATAGTTTAAAATTTTAACTGAAATTCATTTTTAAAACCATTTTTATTAGTAAATTCTACGAGAATTCAATTATTTAAATACAAAAATTAATAATTTATTAATGTTTCTTGAAATTAAATTCTCATAAAAAATGTTATCAAAAAATTTTTTAAATCAATGAATTCTTTGGACGAATTTTAATAAAATTTTTAAGAATAATTACATTTTTCAAGGAATTCGATTAAAATTGCATTAAAAATAAATAGTAATTGAAATTCTGCAATGAGTTTTATTATTTATGAAAATAATAGAATTCCTAAAAGAATTTTATTATTTATAAAAATAATTGAATTCCTGTAAAAATGTTATTATTTATGAAAATAATTGAATTATTGCGAAGAAATTTATAAAAAAATTACTAAATAATTGAACGTTTGCGTAGAATGTTATTCAAATTTTTTTTAATAATGGAATTCTTTTGGAAAATTTTATTGAAATATTAGATATTGAAAATCATTGAATTTTAGAAAACTTTTGAAAATAATTGAAATTTTGACAAGAATTTGATTAAAATTTTGTAAAATAATTGAATATTAGAGAAGAATTTTATTATTTATAAAGAGAATTGAAATTTTGACGAGAATTTTTGAAAATGTTTTAACACAATTGAATTTAGTAACTATGTTACTAAGTTAGTTAGTAAGTTAGTCTAACTTACTAACTTACAATTCTCCCTGGAGAAGCTAAATTCGTTGAATTTTGAGAAATTGTTGGCTTTGGTGTTTTATTTAAAGTAAAATTTCATTCATAGTTAAAAATAACACCAAAATAGATTATTTGAATCCTTTCTGGTGTTAATTTAATCATAGAGGGATTAAACTGTTGCAGATTATTTTAATCCATTCTGGTAACCGTACAGTCAAACCTGCCTAAGTAAGACAGTCTATTCTGCGCATAAATAAAATCAATTATACCCTCAAGAGAAAATTAATTTTTTTAATTTGTTTGATCATCTGTCATCTTTAGGAAGCATACACGGAATAAGCAGCATATAATGTAAACGACAATTGGGTTGAGAACAAAATACAGATTCGTGACAGTAATATAGAATGCAATACCATCTTTCATATGTACGTGAAGCTGATTTTCAATATATATATCATATATCTATAGATCCGTGTGTTTGTCGCAAAAGTCACGTGTTTCTGTATATAGTGCATGGGGCTGGTGAAACGGGTCGTTCATGTAATTTCCTGTCTTTTCCTCCCGTGGGATACTGAGGTCAGGGGTCAGAGGTGTTTCCCATAAAAAATGTAAAGAGAGTAGGAGAAAAATATGAAGAAAAATATATATAAAATTGTGAGAGAAAGAGAGAGAGAGAGGGAGAGATGGAGTGAGTGATGGAGAAGAGAAAAGAATGCCAGTGAGAATAAGACTATAAATAAATGTTTTCCTTTTCTCAATAAATTTTATTTTCATCAAAAACTAATCAAGTTGAATAAAGAGGAATCTAAAACGTGAGATATTTAAGATTCTTTGCCAATAATAAAATGTATTTCCAATGTTATTCGCATCCCTTTCGATTTATATATTTCTTACTCGTAATGTGCATTTTAATATTAAAACACAATTTTTAAGATTATTTTGTTTCTACTTTTTTTTAAATATTTAAATATTTATAATCATCAGTCGAAAAAAATATTCAAATATTTATAATTATCAATCGATAATCATAAATATTTGAATATTTGTTTTCTTATTCCTAATATTAATGGAAGATAAATTTTTTGTGGGATAAAACATATTTGAATTATTTTGTCCTTCCATTAGTAGTCAATAATGGAAGGACGTTTTAGTCAGACGAAACATTAAACATTTGCTTTTATACTACTGGCAGTAGTAAATAATTAATTGAGTTTGACGAAATATTCAGAAATTGATTATTAACCTGGTTTCAGTAGTGAAGAATCATTTTAGTCAGACATTTCATTAACGAATGGTTTCGAACCTGATATTAGTAGAAAAGGAGAATTTTAGTCAGACATAACATTTTTGAATTATTTCTATAACCTGAGAGCAGTAATAAAAGACGCAATTATAGTCAGACGAAACGTTTGACAACAACTGTTAGTGGTAGTAAAGAATCATTTTATTCAGACGAAATATTAAAAAATTATTTTAAAAATGGTCACAGTAGTAAAAGTTTATTATGGTTGGACAACGAATATACGAATTGTTTCTATCGTGAAAGCAGTAGTGAAAGACAATTAAAGTCAGACGAAATATTTAAAAATTGTTTCTATAATTGTCTGACCATTTTAATAAGTTAAAAAAGAAATTGGTAAAAATATATCATGTGCTGTCTGACCATTAATGTGTCTATACTACTGATACTAGAATAATGAACAATTTGAATCAATTTTCTGTTTGACTAAAGCCCTTTTTTTACTACTTACTTACCTTACCTTAGAAAAATGTTCTAATACATTTATTTACGAATTTCTTTAATTGTAAAATTATTCGAAAACATCAACAACTTGTTTTTTAAATAAATATTTATTCCTTATTATTTTTCCATAGGAGTTAAGATTTTTAAAAATTTCAAATTCAAATCATCTTTTAAATTCAATAACTTATAAGAATATTATTACAAAACATGAAGAGGTCGATCACTCCGAGTCTTCGACTCAGAGTAATAGATTTCTTCATGTTTTTATAATAATTAAAGATAACTCAGTGATTTAATAATAAAATAAAATTAATTCTACGCAGAATTGTTAATTAAAAGTACGAAAAATTATAATTTTCAAAGATTTCAATTCGAAATCTTTTCAAAATTCAATTATTTGTAAATATTACCCCCTAATGCTTTTAATTTTGAATTATTATCTCAAATTTTAACTGAAATTATTCATTTTTAAATCAATTTTTATTAGAAAATTCTACGAGAATTCAATTATTTAAATACAAAAATACATAATTTATTCAATAATTAAATGTTTCTTAAAATTTAATTTTTACAAAAAACTTTATTAACAACTTTTGAAAATAATTAATTTCTTTTAAGGAATTTAATTCAAATTTTACCGAAATTTATCATATTAAAGAATTTTGTAACAATTTTTAAAAATAATTGAAAACTTTTTGAAGAATTATATTAAAATTTTTTAAAATAATTGAATTCCTGAAAAGAATTTAAATAATAATTTATGAAAATAATCGAATTCATGCGAAGAATTTTGATTAAATTTCGCTTAAATAATTGAAATTTTGCCAAGAATAGTATTAAAATTTCTGACAATAATTTCTTGAGATGATTTTCGCTGTCTATTTATTATTATAAAAAAGGTAATTTAATTCTTAATGGGAATTTTTAAAAAATTTTGTAAATAATTCAATTTTCGGAAAGTATTTTATTAGTTTTCAAGAGAATTGAATTCTTGTGATAAATTTTGAAATAAATCAAAATAATTGAATTTTGGAATAAAATTCTATTAAAATTCCTGAAAATAATTGATTTCATGGGAAGAATTTTGTTGTTTATCAAGCTAATTGAATTCTTTTGCAGAATCACTTAAAAAAATTTTTTAAAATAATTGATTTTCTACGACGAATTAAAATTTAGTTATGAAAACCAGGATACAATTTTGAAAAATTAACTGGGTGACAGTTTCAGCTTTCATTCAAAGAACATTAAAACCTGTAAATTATTTCAGAAATTGTGTTAATTTTAATAAAAATAAGGGAAAATCAAGAATTTTTCTAATATTTCTAGAAAATTGTTCAATTTTTTTTGTTTGAGGTTTAATGTTCAAAAATTTTTAATAGATTCTACTAGCTAAGGGAAAAAATATATAAAATTTCATTAAAAATTTTTTGTTTTTATAATTTTATTTAATTTTCTCATTTCTCAATCACAAAATTTCATTTTTTTAGGTTGAATTTTTAAAAAAATTTTAATGAAAAATTCTTTAAAGCATTAAAAAAGTAGAATAAATTTACACAAGTTTTGAAGACAGTGTAATTTTAATTAAAATTGGCTAAATTGGCTAAATGAATTCAAAATTCACTTTTACGAAGAATTTTATAAACAACTTTTGAAAATCTTTAATTTCTTTATTTCTTTTATTATATTAAAGAATTTTGTAACAATTTTTGAAAATAATTGAAAACTTTATGAAGAATTTGATTAAAAATTTTTTAAATAATTGAATTCCTGAGAAGAATTTAAATAATAATAATAATAAAATAAGAAAATAATTGAATTCATGCGAAGAATTTTGATTAAATTTCGTTTAAATAATTGAAATTTTGCCAAGAATATTCTTAAAATTTCTGACAATAATTTAATTCTTGAGAAGATTTTCGCTGTCTATTTTTAAAAAAGGTAATTTAATTCTTAACGGGAATTTTTAAAAAATGTTGAAAATAATTTAATTTTCAGAAAGTACTTTATTAGTTTTTAAAAGAATTGAATGTTTATCAAGATAATTGAATTCTTTTGCAAAATTACTAACAAATTTTTAAAAATAATTAATTTCCTGTGACGAATGAAAAGTTATTTATGAAAATAATTGAATTATTGCAACGAATTTTTTTATTTTATTGAATAATGGAATGTTTCTTAAATTTGAATTGATTTCGAATTCCTAAATGAAATTTTATCATTTATGAAAATAATTTAATGTTTACGTAGAATTGTAGAAAAAATTTTGTTTCAATAATTAAATTATTTGTTGAATTTTATGAAAATAGTAAATATTGAAAGTCATTGAATTGAGAACAACTTTTGAAAAGAATTGAAATTTTGCAAAGAATTTTATTTAAATTTTTGAAAATAATTGAATTTTTGATGAAAAATTTTGCTATATATAAACATAATTGAATTCTTGACAATACATTCGTTCAAATTTTAAAAAATTCTTTTTCGATGTATGTAATAAAAAAGATGATTAGTCAGACAAGTGGTTTAGAAGTTTCGCAGTTTTATTATAAGTAGTATATTGCCGTTTTAGTCAGACCAATCGCTTCTAAATTGTTATGAATATTATCAGTAGTAAAACTTTTGTAGTCAGAAGAATCATTTCTTTACGTTTATTATTTTTATTATTTATTTATTTATTTTTATTTATTTATTTTTATTATTTATCTTTATTAAGTAGTAAAAACATGAATAGTCAGGCGAAACGTTACTTAGTTTTCGTCATTAATATTAGTAGTAAAAACTTTTTTATGTCACACTAAATGTTTATTGCTTTTCTTCATTATTATTAGTAGTAGAAGAAATACGTTTAGTCAGACAAAGTGTTTTTTAATTTTCACAATTATTATTAGTAGTAAAAATTTTTTGAACCGGCGAAACGTTTTTAATTTGTTATGATTACTATCAGTAGTAAAAGTAAGTTTAGTCAGACGAAACGTTAGTTTATTTTCGTCATTTCTTCGACAATTAGGTTTCTATTTTTTGTCATTTTTCTTAACAGTAGTAAAATCATTATTAGTCAGCTGAAACGTTTTTTTATTATTATCATTGTTTTAAGTAGTAAAAGCATGTTTAGTCAGACATTTTTTAATTTTTATAATCGCTTTTTTTGGCCTCAGTCAAACTAAACTTTATTACACTTTTTTTTAAATAGTAATTAATAGATTTCAGTTCGTCAAAAAATACGCTGATTTTCTTCTTTTCTTTTGAATGTTATAAAATGTTATAACAAATTTTTTTTTTTAAGAATCATAAATTTATCTTGTGAAAAAATGTAAAAATATCCACTGAATTGCCAAATATATAGAATTTTCGAATATGTATACATTCGTAATACCAGATGTTCCACCTTTATATACACGTGTGAAAATTTTATCTTCGATTCAATTCGCATTTATGTTATTTTCAAGAAATCGAAAATTTGTCCGTTTATGTTTGAATTCATGTAAAATGAATATTAGATAAAAAAATATTTTCTATTTCATTTCCATTATAGCTCAGGTAATGTACAGCAAAATACATGCAATAATTCAATAATAATGTTTAACGTAAAAAATATTTTTACATCATTTTCATGTTTTACATGTGAAAATTAAATAGAAATTTTATATACTAATAAAAGTGGAAATTTGCGCTGCTATTGTAAATTATACGTAATAAAAGAATATCACCTCAATAAAGAAAACAAACAATTTTTTTAACAGTGTGTAAATTTTTTCCCTTCATTCTTTTGAAACATTTGAAATTATTTTTGTCATTTTAGATTTTACTGTTTTTTAATAAATAAAAAAAATACATTCAATTTTAAAAGGCACTCTTTCGCAAAAATGCTCCCTCTCTCCATTTGCACTTTAAACGTTTCACGAAGGCCAAAGCCGCGAGGGAATTTCTTTTCAAAGTATACGGAAATGTCTTTCTTAAATTTTTCATTACTCTATGAATTTTAGAGTTTTAAAAAGATTTAAAAGAAAAAATTTTCACAAATTAACAGACTTGTTTTATACTGGGAAGCCATAAAAAACAAGAGGAGAAAAACAGTTTACGAAAGATATTTAAATAGAGTATAAAATTAATAGAATTAAATGATAAAATATGCAAAAATCGAAATTTTTATTGTCTCTTGTGAAAATTTTTGTTATACGAAGAGAACATTGTTTTTATGGACAATAAAAAATTGTTTCGTGAAAATAAAAAAAAAATGTTTTGTTAAAATTAAAGAATATGTAAATTTTCAAATTAACTGTTAAATTTTAAAAGTATTTTGATAAAAATTGCTGGAATTTTTTTTTGTTTCGAAGCATGAAAATTTCTTTGTTGACAGTTGGATTCGACGATAAATTTAGAGACTTAAAAATTATTTCCTAATTCGTATAAATTAAAATTAAAATAATTTCGTAAATTAATTTTTAAAAAAGAAAACAGATTGTTGTGCAAAAATTGAAAAAAATTGTAAAGAAAATAAAAGAGTAAAATTTTCCATTGAACGAAATCAGTCAGAGTGACACTTTGAGTAAGGAAATAAAATTAATGGATCGTTATATGGGCAATGATTAAATATTTAAATGATATTTCAGAAAAAAAATCTATTTTTAGAACAATATGTATTAAAGTTGAAGGGAGGGGGATAGAAGAATGTATATATATATATATATATATATATATATATTTCTTGTGGGTTGCGTGCTTTGCTTGGTCATTGCAAGGCGCGTCGATTATAACATGAAACGCTTGTGAAGGGGATTATATGGTCTTAAGTGAAATCCAACCTAGCCATGATAGTCGTAAATTTTGTGCATAATATTTTCTTCAAGTTTATTGGGAATCAAATAATAGTTATTAAAACCGTATACACATTTAACCAAATCCGAATTTAATTAAAATATCTTGCGAAAATATATTTTTTATTTCGATTTAATTATTGGAAAGTGTATAATTAAAAAACATTGTCATTCTTGATATTTTCACTGTGTAAATGTGTTGCATGATTTTCAATTTTTATGATATGGTTAATGTAATCCTAATAATTTAATAGGAAAAAATTAATAATTAATTATAAATTTTTAAATTAATGCAAATTTAATTTAAACAAAAAAATAAAAATATTCCAAAAAATTGAAACAAAAAAATTACAAAATAAAAAATAAAAGTGCATCTTACTTTTAACCCATTTTTAACTACAATAGTTTTCATTTAATTGTTTAAACAATTTTTGACCTAATTTTAGTGATTTTAAGTGAAAATTTTACTTTTTATGATTAAAAAATCTCTGAATTTTAGATTTAAAAATGTTCTACTTTCTTGTTAATTTAATTTTAAGATTTATTAGTAGGAAAAAAACTCCTAATTTTTACTCCTTATTTTCAAGTCGCTCTGTAGGCGCAAAATTTAGTATTAAGTTTGTTAGGGAAAAAATTGTAAGAGAAATTTACGAAAAATGTAAAAACACTTGTATAGCCAAGTATGCAAGGCTGAAGACAGGTGTATAAACAAATAAAAAAAATAAATAATAATAATAATAGTTTTAGTTAGATTTTATAAAAATTCTTGTAATTTTTGTCGGAGTAGTAAAGATACTTTAGTAGTCAGATACGAATTTTTATTTTATTTATGAGTTTCAGTGGTAAACATCATGAATAGTCAGACAAAAATACAAAGCTCTTGAAATTTTTCTATCATCAGTATAAAAGATAACTAGAAAATTTTAATAAAATTGTATGCAAACATTTAATTATTTTCATAAATAATAAAAATTTCACAGGAATTCAATTATTTTTATAAATAATAAAAATTTTTTAAGGAATTCAATTCCTTTCATAAAAAATAATTTAAAATTCTAGAAAATAATAATTGAATTAAAATGATGAAAATAATTTTGATGAAGTTACAGTAACAATATTCTTATAATATAAAATAATGATTTTATCTCTCGGTCATTTTTAATTATTAGAAAACATGAAGATATTCTTATAAGTTGTTTAATTCAAAAAAGGTTTAAATTTGACATTTTTGAATGTCTTAATTCCTGTGGAAAATCCTGCTCCAAAAATAAGATTAAAAATAGAAATTGTGCTAATATTTTTCTTCTTTCTCTAAAACTATTGGAAATATCAGGGCGCGCTGCAGAGTGAAATAATGCACAAATGAATTAAAGTCGTTTATTTATAGACTTGCAGGATTTAAACAAAAATGAACACAGATCGACAATAAATATATATGGACAAAGAAAATAGTTACACGCGGTTTCAGCTAACACGATTCTCAGAGAACGTTCAGTGTAGCGTCGCGTCGTTCCGATTGGCAGTGTTGCCAACAATATGAAAGTAAATGACTCGACAACTATAAGAAAAATAATGGGGGGAAACTAGGGTCCATTCAAATGTTTTTCTGACAAAAACAAATTAATAATTTTGTTTAAAAAAATTGTGATTTATAAACAAAAATAATGCAAAATATAAATTTTCTATTTCTTAATCATAGTTGTTTAACAATTTTCTAATTTTGTTTAGAAGTAAAGAACAAAAATCTGCATAATTTCAATTTGACAAAACATATGTAATATTTAATAAAATTTTAGTCTTTTAATGAAAAGAAGTGAAAAAAATTCTGATGATTTCTATTTGTCATTACAACTTTGACTTAATTATAAAATAATAATAATTATAACATTAATAATAATAAAGTACATATGTTCCGGTAATTTGTTAGCAATTTGAAGTTAGTTGTTTGCTTTTTTGTTTCTTAACTTTCTTATAATTTTTTTTTCAAATATTTTCAATTTTAAAATTAGTGTATTGAAAATCATCAAATTGTTGCAAAAAGTTTTATCAACAAATTTTATAATAATAGAATTCTTTCAAATAATTTTATTATTTAGGAAAATAACTGAATTCTCGCAAAGAATTTTATTAAAATTTTTAAAAATCCTAATTAAATTCTTTTGGAGAATCTTCTTTGAATTTTTTTTAAACTAATGGAGTTTCTTTAATAATTTTAATTGGAAATTTTGAAAGCAATTGAATTTTATGAAGAAGAATTTTATTAAAATTGTATTGAAAATAATTGAATTCTTGCGAAGAATTTTACTGTTTATAAAAATAATTGGATTGTTAAGAAGAATTTATCAAAATTTTAGAAAATAAATAAATTTTATGTTAATATTTAAAAATTTAAATTCTTCCGATGAATTCTATTAAAATTCTTTTAAAAAGAATTAAATTTCTGCAAAGGATTTGACTATTTATAAAAATAATTGAATTATTGCGAAAAATTTTACTATTTATGAAAATAATTGAAATCTTTCGAAGAATTTATTGAAATTTTAAGAAATAATTAAATTGTTATAAAGAGTTTTATAGAAATATTTGAAAGTAATGAAATTTTTTCGAAAAATTCAATTAAAGTTGTTACGAAAATAATTGAATTTCTTTAAAGAATTTTATTATTTTTAGAAAATAATTGAATTCTTTCAATTTTTGTGACGAATATATTTAAAAATTCAATTGTAAGTAATTTAATTTTTATATGGAATTTTTTAAAAATATTTTGAGAATAATTGAATTATTTTTAGAAAATTTTAAATTCTTGTTGTTTGTTAATAATCGAAATTAAACATTCAATTATTATTGAATTTTATTAAAATAATTGAATTCTTTGCAAAGAATTGAATTCTTGAGAAGAGTTTTATTAAAATTTTTAAAATTATTAAACTTTTTTTAAAAATATTATAAAATAAAAATAAAAAATGCAAGACAAAAATTACGAAGAACTACAAGTATTTTAATAATTATTCTATTAGTAGTATTAACCGATTTCAGTCAGACCAATTTTTTTAATTAGACAATGAATTTTGAAAATTAGTCTGATATTGAAATTAATATCAGTTTATTAATAGTATTAGAATTAATTATGCAGCAATTATTATAATAGAACCGTATCCAACAACGATTTAAAAAATTTCTCATTATTCCGCTACAAGTAGTAAAACAACATTATAGTCAGACTGAGTATTACAAAATTTACATTATCTTCATATCAGTAGTACAAAACATGTTCAGCCAGACAAAACTTTCTAGTTTTCTCTCTCTCTCTCTCTCGTTATCAGTAGTACAAGTACATTACACAGTGAGCCTTGAAAAATTTCGAGAAAATTTTTAATTCTCTTGCCAGTAGTGTTATTGAAAAATAGACAAAAATTTTAATTAACTAAGTTATTAATTAATTAATATTTATTATGTAAAAACAAGAACTAAAATTTCTTTTAATAAAATGTTATTCTCTCTTCAACTTGCAAATATACACCGTAATTGCGAAAAACATTTTCTAATTATTACATTCTCTTTCTTGGCAAATATAATTTTCATTTTTAATACAAGAAATTTTTTTCACAAAGCATACATATATAGATATACACATAATTACAAGTTTGTATAAAAAGTAAACTATGTATATTTTTTTCATTCGTGGAAAAAGAATACTTTTTCTCCCTTCTTTTCATTACTTCTTCCCTTATTTTCTATTTTTTCCTTTTTTTTCTATTACTATTTTATTCTCGCTTGTTAAATTAAAACAGGATATTCTTAAGAATCTCTATAAAAGTTTCTTGAATTTTGTATCATCTCGATCAGTATATACAATATATATGTATATATATATATATATATATATATAGTAGATGAGAGTATAAAAAGAAAAAAAGATGAAACGAAAAGAATTTTCTTTCTGGGATCTCTGAGAGAGAAAGAGAGAGAGAGAGAGACTGCATCCGCAGCCTTTTGTAATCCGTTTGAAAGATTGGCGGGATTATCCTCTCTGGGTTCTCTCTTCTTTTTTTTTTTTTAAACAAAAATTGCAAACCTCCAACTTTGTTTTGCTTGTTTTAGCGACGCTGATTCCATTTGTTTCACTAGGTCTCATTCGTTACTCGAGTAATCGATATTTCAGAAAAAAAGGGAGACACAAAGAGATCTATTTATTCGATACCGAGAGTTGTATATATATATATTATGTATACACTATATACACCAGGAGGGGGAAAAAAGAATTCCCCCGAGCGAAATTACCAAAAATGGGTCATTCTCTTCTTCCCCTTTAACAATGTTGTGTATACATATATATATTCTCTTGGAAAACTATTGCAATAAACAACAATTTACTTAGAAAAGTATCAAAACAATCGCACAAGCGAAACTTAAATAAAAAATAATGGAATACTTAACGAGATATATTTATTTTTACTCCTAGTTGAGGATAATTTATTTTTTTCTTCCCCCTTGGGGTTTTATTTTCTCATTAAACTTTCGTGTGGAATAATTTTCGTAATTTTTCTTTTATTTGAGTGAGAGGAGAAAAAATATTATTTCTTTTATATAGTTCTATTTTTATTATCAACGAAGTTGAATTTTTAAAATTTTCTAATTTTTTTTTGAAATTTTCTAATTTTTGAATTAAATCACAGTAAATCATGAGGTATTAAACAGTGTTGCAGATTAAATTAACACCAAAAAAAGATTAAAATAATCAATTTTGGTGTTATTTTTTACAATGAATGAAATTTTAGTTTATTAAATTTTTTAAAACTATAAAACATAAAGATATCGATAACTCCGAGTCTTCGACTCGGAGTGATCGATTTCTTCATGTTTTATAATAATTAAAGATGACCAAGTAATAAAATCATTATTTTATATTATAAGAATATTATACTTCTTCAAAATTATTTTCATCATTTCAATTCAATTATTATTTTCAAAAATTTTTAACTACAATTTTACTTTATATCAATTATTTTTAATAATTTTCGAAAAAGTTCTTTGGCAATTTTCAAATCCATTTGTTTACAATATTCAATTTTACGAAATTTCAATTATTCCTAAATTCTTTAATTAAATGCATATTAGAAAATGAAAACTTCAAATAATATAAAAGAAAATTCAATTAAACTTTTTCAAAAAAATTAATTTCAAAATTCAATTATTTCTAAAAATTCACGCTATATTACTTTTAATATTCAATTATAATCTAAAATTTTAACTGAAATTCATTTTCATGTAATGAAAATCAATTTTTATTAGAAAACTCTACAAGAATTTAATTAATTAAATGCAAAAGTAAATAATTTATAGAATAATTGAATGTTTCTCAAAATTCAATTCTCATAAAGAATTTTATTAACAAATTTTTAAATAATTAAATTCTTTTGTTGAATTTTATTAAAACTTGCATGAACATAATTACTTTTTTCAAGAAATTCAATTATAATTGTATGAAAAATAATTGAAACGCTGCGATGAGTTTTATTATTAGTAAAAATAATTGAATCCTTAAGAAGAATTTTATTACTCTTGAAAATAATTGAATTTCTGCAATAATTTAGTAACTTCTCTAACATTAAATTTTTTTCTAGAGTTTTTAACTAAAATCCTTTAATAAATTCATTATTTTTAATAATTTTTGAAAAAGTTCTTTGATAATTTTTAAATTCATTCTCATTCGTTTACAATTCAATTTTACAAAATTTCAATTATTCTGAATTTCTGCAATTAAATATATATTGAAAAATAAAAACTTGAAATAAATTCAATGAAAATCCTATTAAACTTTTAAAAAGAATTAATTCTACAGAATGGTTTGTTAAAAATATGAAAAATTAAGAATTTCAATGATTTTAATTTGAAACTTTTTCAAAATTTAATTATTCCTAAAAATCCACGTTATAATGCTTTTAATATTTAATTATAGTTTAAAATTTTAACTGAAATTCATTTTTAAAACCATTTTTATTAGTAAATTCTACGAGAATTCAATTCTTTAAATACAAAAATAAATAATTTATTAATTTCATGTTTCTTGAAATTAAATTCTCATAAAAAATGTTATCAACAAATTTTTTAAATCGTTAAATTCTTTAAACGAATTTTAATAAAATTTTTAAGAATAATTACATTTTTCGAGGAATTCGATTTAAAATTGCATTAAAAATAAATAATAATTGATATTCTGCAATGAGTTTTATTATTTATGAAAATAATAGAATTCCTAAAAGAATTTTATTATTTATAAGAATAATTGAATCCCTGTAAAAATGTTATTATTTATGAAAATAATTGAATTATTGCGAAGAAATTTATAAAAATAATTTGTAAATAATTGAATTCTTGTAAAAACTTTTATTATTTATGAAAATAATTGAATGTTTGCGTAGAATTTTATTCAAATTTTTTTTAATAATGGAATTCTTTTGGAAAATTTTATTGAAATAGTAGATATTGAAAATCATTGAATTTTAGAAAACTTTTGAAAATAATTGAAATTTTGACAAGAATTTGATTAAAATTTTGTAAAATAATTGAATATTAGAGAAGAATATTATTATTTATAAAGAGAATTGAAATTTTGACGAGAATTTTTAAAAATTTTTGAACAAAATTGAATTTAGTAACTATGTTACTAAGTTAGTTAGTAAGTTAGTAACTAAGTTAGTAACTATAACTTACTAACTTACTATTCTCCCTGGAGAAGCTAAATTCGTTGAATTTTGAGAAATTGTTGACTTTGGTGTTTTATTTAAAGTAAAATTTCATTCATAGTTAGAAATAACACCAAAATAGATTATTTGAATCCTTTCTGGTGTTAATTTAATCCTAGAGGGATTAAACTGTTGCAGATTATTTTAATCCATTCTGGTGTTATTTGAACACCTCACGTTTTACTGTGTAATTTAAAAAATTAAAAAAAAATTCTAAATTAAAACAATGGGTGTAAAATAAATATTTTATACATATATTTTCCATTATCGACGATTCGTGTATTTTTTTAATTATACTTTAGTGAAGTAAAAAAAATTTCTTGTCAACTTTGAGTAAATTATAGTGCAGGGAGAAAATTTTATTGTTACTGTATATGAGAGTCATGTTCTATTTCAAACCGTAGAGAGCGGTAGCAAAGACAAACGCGGAGAGCACTTTTAAAATACAATTTACTTTATTAAAAGTACTTTAAATATAAAATGTAATTAATACTTTTAGGGGAGGATTTCTTATGCTTCCTACTAAGCTTTATGGAAATAATCATTCTTTTGCGGTGAATTTTGAATATTTAAATATTAAATCGAGAATAAAAGAGAAAAAAAATTTCTATTTATTTTAACTACTGAAATAAAAATTACGAGAAAATCCGGAAAAGTTACGTCTGACTGAAAATTTTTTTTACGACTGAAGATTTAAATTTAAATCAACTTGAAAATACGTCTGACTATAAGTTAATTTTACAACTAAAGTTATAAATTAAAATATAAAAAGTAACACGTCTGGCAAATTTATACCACAGAAAAAAATTTTATTTTACTACAAAAGTTTAAAATTAAAATTCGACTTTTAACTTCTGCCGGACTGTGAATTTATTTTACTATACTGAAATAATAACTAAGAAAAAAATCGAGAAAAAGTTTCGTCTGATTGAAAGTTTATTTTACTAATGAAGTTTTGAATTTAAATATATTTGAAAGTCTGGCTATATTATATGTGGCACTAAAAGTTTATTTTACTACTGAAGTTTCCAATTTCAATAATATTCTGAATGTAACTTCTCGGTTAAAAAGACTTTTGACTAAAATTTTATTTTACTCAAGTTTTAAATTGAAATCATTTTCCAAATTACGTCCAACTATAAATAAATTTTACCACTTAAGTTTTCAATTAAATTATTTAAATTACGCCTGACTGCATATTTACTTTACTACTGAAATTTAAATTCCAAGAAAATGCAAGAAAATTACATACGTCTGACTATAATCAATTTTAACTACTGAGACACAAATATAGAGAATTTTAATAATTATGTCTGACTTAAAACTGTTTTCTACTACTGGAAAAATTATTTTAAAAATTAAAAAATTATTGTCTGACCAAACCTATATTTTACCACTTAAGTGTTAAACTAGTGAAATAACTACTAAAGTAACAGCTAGTCAATTTAAAAAAGCTACGGCTGACTTAAAATTTACTTTACTACTGAAATTTTGAATTTAAATATTTTTTAAAGTAATGCTTGGTTGTAACACTACCGCAATTAAAGATTATGCTTTTACTAAAGTTTAAAATTGAAATCCTTATTTTAACTTTTGCCGGACTATAAATTTCTTTTACTACTGAAGTTTCAAATTAAAATTATTTTTCAAATTACGTATAAATTTACTATTAATAACTATAGTCAATTTTAGTTTTTATTAGTATTAAATTTTTTCTTAACAAAACTTTATTTTCTTATTCAAAAGAAATGAAAAAAATTTGTATGATTTCTATTTGTCAATTACAATTTTTGTCACAAAGCTTCAATTTTATTATAAAAGGGAAAAAATTTGCAGTAATTTTTTTTTCTGAATAAAATAATAATAATAATAATAATAATAATAATAATAATAATTAATTAATAAAAATAATAAAATTTAAAAATTTTTAATTCAAATTTTTGTTGCAAACACTAAAAAAATTGAATTTTGGAGAAATTACAAATAATTGCAGAAATTCAGTATTATTTTTAAAAGTAATTAAATTCTTCTTATAAAATTCAATTGTGTTAAGAAATTTTAAGAAATTCTCGTTAAAATCCCAATTATCTTAATAAAACAATATTCTTCACCAAAGTTCAATTATTTTCAAAATTATGTCAATAAAATTCTTGTCCTAATTTCAATTATTTTCAAAATTTTTTCTCATTTTAATTATTTTCATAAAAAATAATTAAAAATTCTAGAAAATAATAATTGAATTGAAATGATGGAAATAATTTTAACAAATTGCAGTAACAATATTCATATAATCTAAAATAACAATTTTATCTCTCATAGTTTTTTTTTCTCATAATTTTATCTTTCAGTCATCTTTATAATTATATTATGAAACATGAAGAAATCGATCACTCCGAGTCTTCGACTCGGAGCAATCGATATCTTCATGTTTCATAACAATACTTTTATTATGTTCTTTAATTTCAAAAAGGTTTGAATTTGAAATTTTTGAAAATCTTAATTTCTATGGAAAAATAATAATAATTAAATATTTATTTAAAAAGGAATTAATTTATGTTTTCGAATAATTTTCAATTAAAATTTATAATTGACAAATGGAAGTAATAAAAATTTTTTTCCTTTATTTTTAAAAAAACTTTGAATATTATTTTAAAAAAATACCTGGTAATTGAGAAATAGAAATGATGCAAATAATTTCCTTATAAAAATTTAGAATTTTGTACAAAAATATTAAGAAACAGGAATATGGTACGTTTTTTTTCCCCCAAAAAAAAAGAATTAATTTGTTATTGTCTGACTTAAAACTGGCTTTTACTACTGAAAAAACTATTTTTAAAATTGAAAATTTATTGTCTGACGAAACATGTGTTTTACCACTGATTTATTATACTTTACAATTAAAGAACTATGTTTCCCAAGGAATTTCAATAGTTGGAAAAAAGCACTACTTATTTTTGATATCCTTAGAAAAACTGTGTATGCATCAAAATAAGAGCAATAGAATAATTATCTTCTTATTATTTTACGATTTGTATAAAAATAATAATAAATATATAAAAATTCAATAAATTTTCCCAAAATATAGTAAATAAAAAGAAAAGAAAAAATAATTTTTTCTCCACTATATACAACATCTATAATGTGTCATCGACCCGATCGGAAGTTAATTTTAGATTATTATTGACTTAGTCCTCCTCGTCGTTGTCGAGGGTTGTATAATCGTAAATAAATTGATTTTTGACTAAAATTTGGCACGCACAAGATATAATAGATTCTTTGATGAGTTGAACAAATTGATCAGAATTTGTCTTTTGGTTGTTTACGATTGATTCTGTATATACGCATAGTTGGATAATAAATTTGATCCGACGTGAGTAAAATTGGGCACGAATCAAGGGAGCGTAACACATATGGTAATAAGTTTACCCCTATCTGTCGCTCGTGGTTAACTGGTTTCCACACCAGATTTTCTCTCACCCTAGCTTGTATATACAAACACACAAACACACTCACACTCATTTTATATTCATGTGAAACTTTTCTTTGTGCACTCCTAAGCAATATTTCAAAGCACAGTGTAAAAAGAAGAAAAAAATATACTTTCCGCAGCAAAATAAGAAAAAAAAAGAAAGAAAAAGATTAGTTTTTTTTTGACTTATTCAAAGGAGAATGAAGAAGAAGAAAGGAAAAATAGGAATAATTTTTGTTTGTCCAAAGGGGAAAAAAATAAAAAGAATAAAAACAATTTTTTATCATTTTGTTTATTACTAGTTTATTTTTCAAACAAAATGAATAAATAAATGAAAGAGTAACAAAAATAATAAAAATTTTTAACACAGTAAAACATGAAGTGTTAAAATAACACCAGAATGGATTAAAATAAATCTGTAATAGTTTAATCCCTCTATGATTAAATTAACACCAGAAAGGATTCAAATAATCTATTTTGGTGTTATTTTTAACTATGAATGAAATTTTACTTTAAATAAAACACCAAAGTCAACAATTTGTCAAAATTCAACGAATTCAGCTTCTCCAGGGAGAATAGTAAGTTAGTAAGTTAGTTACTAACTTACTAACTAACTTAGTAACATAGTTACTAAATTCAATTGTTTTCAAAAATTTTTTAAAATTCTCGTCAAAATTTCAATTCTCTTTATAAATAATAAAATTCTTCTCCTGTATTCAATTATTTTACAAAATTTTAATCAAATTCTTGTCAAAATTTCAATTATTTTCAAAAGTTTTCTAAAATTTAATGATTTTCAATATCTACTATTTCAATAAAATGTTCCAAAAGAATTCCATTGTTAAAAAAAATTTGAATAAAATTCTACGCAAACATTCAATTATTTTCATAAATAATAAAATTTTTTTACAGGAATTCAATTATTTACAAATTTTTTTAATAAATTTATTCGCAATAATTTAATTATTTTCATAAATAATATTTTTACAGAGATTCAATTATTTTTATAAATAATAAAATTCTTTTAGGAATTCGATTATTTTCATAAATAATAAAACTCATTGCAGAATTTCAATTATTATTTATTTTTAATGCAATTTTAATCGAATTCCTCGAAAAATGTAATTATTCTTAAAAATTTTCTTAAAATTCGTCCAAAGAATTTAATGATTTAAAAAAATTTCTTGATAACATTTTTTATGAGAATTTAATTTCAAGAAAGATGAAATTAATAAAAATGGTTTTAAATATGAATTTCAGTTAAAATTTTAGATTATAATTAAATATTAAAAGCATTATAACGTGGATTTTTAGAAATAATTAAGTTTTGGAAAAGTTTCAAACTAAAATCATTGAAATTCCTAATTTTTCATATTTTTGACAAAAAATTCTGTAGAATTAATTCTTTTTAAAAGTTTAATAGGATTTTCATTAAAATTATTTTAATTTCTTATTTTTCAATATATATTTATTTGCAGAATTTTCGAATAATTGAAATTTTGTAAAATTGAATTGTAAACGAATGAATTTGAAAATTCTCAAAGAACTTGTTTAAATAGTATTAAAAATAATGGATTTATTGAAGAATTTTAGTTAAAAACACTAGAAAAAAATTTAATTTTAGAGAAGTCATAAATTATTGCAGAAATTCAATTATTTTCAAGAGTAATAAAATTCTTCTTAAGGATTCAATTATTTTTACTAATAATAAAACTCATCGCAGCGTTTCAATTATTTTTCATACAATTATAATTGAATTCCTTGTAAAAAGTAATTATGTTCATGCAAGTTTGAATAAAATTGGACAAAAGAATTCAATTATTTAAAAATTTTTTACTAAAATTCTTTATGAGAATTGAATTTTAATCACCATTCAATTATTCTATAAATTATTTACTTTTGCATTTAATTAATTAAATTCTTGTAGAGTTTTCTTTTCATCTTCATGTTTTATAGTTATAAAAAAATTTAATAAACTAAAATTTCATTCAGTGTAAAGAATAACGCCAAAATTAATTATTTTAATCTTTCTTGGTGTTAATAAAATCTGTTAATAAAAATAATAAAAATAATAGAAATAATAAAAATTCTGAAAATACTGAAAATACTAAAAATAGTAGTTATGGAGAAATAATTGTAATGATAAAAAAAATAATGAAAATATAATAAAAAAATACTATTAAAAAAAAGTGGTTGATTTCTTTTGAAAAAATAATATACTGGTTATGATAATAAGGGCAATAATAAAAATAATAATGTGTTAAAAAAGAAATGAAAGGGATAAAATTTTTAAAAGAATTCTAAATTTATTCCAATAGATGCGCGAGCAGTGGAGATGCGGCTGCTAAGAAACTTATAAATTATTATTCTGAATTCAATAATGCCATTTTCTCGAATCCGCCTTTCAAAACCCCTGCTCCACTATTACTCGGAAGTAGAATTATTATAGATTCGTTGGAAAATCTTTAATGGCTACTTTAGAGCTTTTCATATTATTCGGAGAAGAAAAAAAAAGGTCATGTTAAAAACATTTTTACTCTAATTTTAATGACAACAACTTTAAATACAATTTCCAATTGAAATTCAAGTTTAGAAATGCGAAAAACACTTTTTAGATTATTTTTAATAGAAAAAAATTACCTTCAGCAAAGAAAATATAATAAATGGAAAAAAAACTTTTATAAATAAATATTAATAAGTTTTTTTTTATTTTTTGTTATTTAGTCGTAATAAGAGAATTCGAATTTTTGTCTGACTGTAAATTACTTTTACTACTAAACAAGCATATTTATACGAATGAATAAATAAATAAATATTATGTTTAAAAACAATTTGGAAAATCTATGTCTGACTCAAATTGTGTTTTATTACTGAAAATAATTATTTTAAGAAATTCTGGTGTACTAAGGCTGACTACAAATTGTTTTTACTACTAATTCTTTAAAATCGTAAAAGAGAAGCTAAAAAGAATTTTGAAAAGCAACGTTTTACTGCTAAAGGTGAAACTTCTAACTCTACTTCTAATTTTTGTCTGACTTTAACTAATTTTATCTACTTATCCGAAAAAATAATTTTTTTAAAAAATATTTTCGAATTAAAGATATTTTTTACTACAAAACTATAAATTATACGAAAATCCAAAAAAAATATGCCTGTATAAATATATTTCATAGTAGTCTATGTCTGACTAAAATGACTTATACTACTGACACAAGTTTCAGCATAATATCTGAAAATAAATTTAAATACAATTTTTCCAAATATTTTATGTTAATTTGTCATTATCGTTATTAATAATTAGCAATGTAAATTTCTATTTGCATTTGTTCGTGTGCATTAACATATTCAATTGAAGGATTCGTATATAAAAATATTTCACAATTATGTTTTAACATTTTTCATTAATGATAAGAAGAAATAAAATACAAAAGTAATAAATAAATAAAATAATAATAAAATAGAAAAATAATACCTACTAATTTTTAGTATTACAAAAAACAAAAATACTAAAATAAAAATGATGAAAAATAATAAATATAGTAAAATAATAATGCTACTATTAAAAATCATAAATTAATTATACAATCAAAGAATAATAACTTAATACACTAAAAATAGAGAAGTACTAAAATACTATATATATATATATATATATATTAAAATATTAAAATACTAAAAATATTAAAATTTACTAAAATACTAAAATATTAAAATACCAAAATACTAAAATAATAAAATATTAAAATACAAAAATACAAAAATACAAAAATTCAAAAATACAAAAACACAAAAATACAATAATACAAAAATACAAAATTACTCAAATACCAAAATACTAAAATATTAAAATACCAAAATACTAAAATATTAAAATTTACTAAAATACTAAAGTATTAAAATTTACTAAAATAGTAAAATACTTAAATAAAACATCAAATATCAGAATAATATTAATTCAATAAAAAAAATTAATAAATTCACTATTAAATAGAAAAAAAAATCGTAAAAAGCACCCAATGTTTTTTTTTGTATTTATATATAAAAAATAATACGATCCCTCATTTTCTAATGGATATCTCCTTTTATTATTATTAAAAAAAAAAAATTTTTTTCAACAGTATCATTATACTGACTGATGCAACTGGTATGGCGTACACACCAGTATCACGTTCATATGGCCGTTTATTGATTTCCAAGGCTAGTCTGGACCAAAGGCTTGCACTCGAGTCTCATGCTCATAATGTCATGTGACTGTATAGTCTGACCACTTTAATTATGATACCTAAAAGCAATTTATGCATTTCACGTCGTTACAATATTATTTCCATCAATTTTCATTTCACTCGTCATACAGAAAATTTTTATGTGTCAATATTAAAAAAAAAAGAAAAAAACCCGCCCGTGATTTATTTGCCAATAAAAAAGTGTCATTCATATTTGTCAATAAAAAAAAAAAAAAAAAAAAAAATGGGAAAAAACAGAAAAAAATAAAAAATATGTACTTTCGTGAATATATTAAATCAAGATGTATTTTTCTTGAAATTCTTGAAAATTTCAGATTCGCAGCAAAATGATAATGATGGTAAAAAATGTATTACTTTGTTTTTACTAAAGAAAAATTTAAAATTTACTTGTTTTTCAATTATATTTTAATTTTTAGTTGGAAAAATGTTGAACAACTTGAATAGTGATTTTCATAAATTACAGACACTGTTTTTCTAAGGATATCAAATTGAGACAAAAAATGAATCAAAAATGTTGCTTCGCAACACTTTTGATTCGTTTTTTGTCTCCATTTGATATACTTAGAAAAACTGTGATTTTGTTATATAAAATATTCTATTTCTTGAGGTAATTAAAAGATGTATATATTTTTATTTTCTATGCAAGTAGTACAAGTCAATTTCGGTCAGACAATGGCAGCAACAAATAATTTCGAAAAGAAAGTAACTTTCTAGTTTAGGATTTATTTCTTTATTAAAACTTATGTCTTTCTAAAATTCTTTTTTTCTTCTGACAGAAAAATAAAAGATTAAAAAAACTTGAGTCTGACGAAAAATAGGCTTTACTACTGATTTTTTTTATTATTTTTTTTAAAATATGCTTTACCACTGATTTTTTTTTTCTACTATTAAAATGTAGAATGAAATACAATCAACGTCTGACTAAAAATTTATTTTACTACTAAAATTTTTAATTGAAATTTTTTTAAATTAAGTCTGACTATAAATTTATTTTAATATACTGAAATTTCATTATTAAAAGAAAATTTCAAAAAAGCTACTTCTGACTAAAAAGATTTTCAACTACTGATACAGAAATATATAGAAACTGATGTCTGACTCAAACTTTTTTCTACTACTGAAAAATAATTTTAAACATTGAACACTTTTTGTCTGACGAAAAATATGTTTTACTACTTGTCTATTGAACTGAAGAATAAGAAGAAACTACGTCTGACCATAAGTTTATTTAACTACTGAAATTTTAAATTTAATACGTCTGACTAAATGATTATTTTACTATTGAAGTTTTAAATTTAAAAATATTGGAAATTTAACGTCTTGAAAAAAATACGTCTGACTAAAATCTTATTTTATCACTAAAGTTTTGAATTGCATTATTTTTTAAATTACGTCTGACTTTATATTTATTTTACTATTGAAATTCAAATTTCCAGAAAGCAAAGGAAAATTACGTCTGACTATAAATTTATTCTACTACTTAAATTCGAATTACAAAAAAAAACTTAAAACTTACGTCTGTCTTAAATGAGCTTTTACTACTGGAAATATAATTATTAATCCTAAAAACTTTTTGTCTGGCAAAAAATATGTTTCAACCACTTATGTATTAAACTAATTTTTCCAATTAGCGAAAATTTAATATCACCACAAAAATTCAATTTCAATCTCACAGACAATTTTTCATAATTAAAAGAAAAATTTGTCAGCTAAAATGACAAATCATAAAATTGTCATTAAAATTAAAAAAAATATTTCATAATAATAATTAACACTCGATAACAATGAGTCAAAAATTAATAAAACAATTTTGAAAATGGGAGTAATCACTAATATACATACATATATGTACGTGAGCTCAACCCTTTAATTAGTAATAATATGGCTGAAAGTTTTCGCTCGTAATGACAATATGTTCATTATGTAACTACTTGCACTGAAGCATTAATTGCGAAATTAATGAGTTCTCTCTTTTATTATATGTATATATGTGAAATACACATCATTTTTATTTGTAATCTAAAAAGCAAAAATATCATTTTTTTTTTTTTTGCTTTTTTTTAATTTCCCTTTTCTCTTTGTCAAAATGGAAGTGGTGATGCTGGGCTGGTAAGCTTCATTCCGCTTGTATTGGATTATTTGAAAACTAACTCATCATTCTTTGGAATTCTCATGTTACGTTGAATAACGCGCGAGTTTGTTCGAATTGATTCTTCTCCATTGGTCCATAAAAAGATGACTGTATACAAGAATTTTAATTAAAAAAAAAAAAAAAAAAAAAAATGTGGGAAATTAAAAGAAAATTTATTTGTATCATGAGTACCTGTACTCGATGAGAAATTGACAATTTAGGCACTTATAGCATATTTTTTTTTTAGAAAAAATATAGTTCTTGAAACAAAAAAATTTCATAATGAAATTTGTGTAAATTGATTTTTCATTTCGATAGGAAATTTCTCGTTAGAAAAATCACGATTAAAATGATTGAAAATAGCGGATTTTAAATTTAAAAAAATTCAAATTTAGTTAGAAAATATTTTTTAATTTATAAAGTTTTATTAAACTAAAGTTTACAACTTTGAAATCTCATGGTTTTTTTTAAAGAAAAATGATGTAAAATCATCAACTATGACGTTGTAAACTTTAGTTCAAATAAAGTTTTTGGTAACTTTGTATATTGTAGATAATTTAGTTTCGATATTTTCCATAGTTTTGAGTTCTGGAATTTTGTAAATTCGGATTATTGAACATTCCGTTAATGTTTTTTCCTTCAATTTCAAAATTCCAGGAAATAAAAATTCTTCTAAATAAGAAGACGTTAAATGTAATAGTTAAAGTTAAATTAATATAAAGTCAAATTATTAATTAATTTTAAAAATATAGTAATTAAAAAAAATTATTTGCTAATTAATTATTTTTTAACGAAAAAATTTAATTTTACAATTCAATTAAACAAAAATTCAGTCGCAAATGAAAATGTCTAAAGAAAATTCTGCGAAAAATTCTGCATGGAAGTAGACGAAAAATTTACAAAATTAAAAAAAAAATTTGCATAGAATTCTGCTAAAAAGTTATTTGTAAAAAATTCTGTTAAATAAAATTCTATCACTGGGAAATTCTAACAAATTACCTTTGTGGCTTATTCATGTGCCTCTATCTCACATAGAAAATAAAAACTTTCACAGTTTACATTGGTTTGAAGCGAATTTAATTAAAATTCAAATACATTGAATTAAACATTAAATAAATAAATTTTAATTGTATCCAAAAACCGAACTCAAAGAAAAAAAAAATTTTTCAATACAGTATTCATCGAAGCTAATGACGTATAAATTAATTAGGTAAAAAAATATTGAGAGTGAAATAATAAACAATTTGTAAAATTTAAAAATTTCTAATTAAAAACAAAGTTTTAAAATATTAAATCAATCTTTAACTAAAAATAAATAAAATTATAAAATATTTCGTACTATTGATTAATCGGATTAATTTTTTTATTTTAAATTATGTCTGACTATAAATTTATTTTACTACTCAAATACTAATTAAATGAAAATTCATGGAAAGTTAAGTCTGACTAAAAACGTGTTTAACTACTGATTCAGAAATATAGAGAAACTGATGTTTGACTAAAAGTGTCTGACTATATTTCTTATTCTACTACTGAAATAACAATTACAGTAAAATTCAGGATTATTACTTCT
Source organism: Leptopilina heterotoma (assembly GCF_015476425.1). Taxonomy (NCBI): domain Eukaryota; kingdom Metazoa; phylum Arthropoda; class Insecta; order Hymenoptera; family Figitidae; genus Leptopilina; species Leptopilina heterotoma. The sequence continues at coordinate 1,220,980 of NW_025111110.1, forward strand.
GATTAAATATATTCTTAACTATTGATATTATCATCCTATTGTCTGGATGAAACTGTCCTTTACTACTCGAATTATAATTATTATAATTATTATAATCTTTAAAATTAGAATAAATGTTTTATTTTAAATTACGTCTGACAATAAATTTATTTTACTTCTAAAATAACAAAAATTAAATGAAAATTCAGGAAACCTGCGTCTGACTAAAAAAGGGGTAAAATTTTTAAAATTAGAAGAACAATTCATGGGAGCTAAAGAGTTAAAATTTAAATTGGAAAAAAACTATGAGAAAGAAGCATATTATTTTAGAGTGAAAAATTAAACAAACTGCAAAATTTAAAAATAATAAAAAACATGAAACTAATAAGAAACAAAAATCAAAAATATTGCATCAGTCTTTAACGTCCGAGTTAATTAAATTAAAATTCTAGAAAAATAATACAACATAAATAAAAATAAATAAAATTCTAAAAGAACTTTTTTACTTTTGCTTACTTTGTTCCATAATCAAAAATTTTCAATTTTCTTCGTTGAAGCTTTTTAAAAACTCGAGTCTCTCTCTCTCTCTCTCTCTCTGTCTCTCTCTCTCTGTCTCTCTCTCTCTCTCTCGCTCTTTGTAAATACACATGAAGTTGTAAAACCAAACTTTTATATGCCACGAGCTTTTCCAGCAAATGTATACTAATAAAATTTTTTTTTATGTGTCCACTTTTTTTATCAAGTCTAATGACTTTTTAAAAAATAATGTACTTTTTCTTTACTGATCGCAATCTATAACAAACAACTGTTTTTAAAAACTTATGTTTCTTCAATCAAAAGTTTAGATGAACTTCCGGTTTATTGGGAAAAACTTTATATCGAACACTTATTAGGATCTTGATTAAACTCGATACTTTAATTCTTCTCTATACATTACTTGTGATGTTATCTTTGCTTTTACTGAGGAGATTAAAAAAAAAAAGAAACGTTAGTCTTATTGAAAAATGTTTATTGGAAATTTATTGAAGAAAATATTTTTTTATTTTTAGCCAAGTTTTAGTTCAGGATAAAGTTTGCTTTTAAAATATTATTATCATCATTATTATTTTTATTATTATTATTATAATCATATTATTTTATTATTATTATTAAAAATTCAACATAATTTCAATAAACTTGAATAAATAAAAATTATAAATTTTATTATTAAAATTATTGATTTTCCTTATTTTATTATTTATTTCTACTATTTTCTATTTATATTTGTAGTTTTGTAAATAAAATTAATGAAACGGAAAAAAAAAGTGGAAATTAGTACGGAAGTATATAATTGAGAAAAGAAATTCATTAATTTTCAATTGCATGAAGGAGGGCAATTTTCTGAGGGATTAAGATGAAGGGATTAAGTAGACAAGTATTTTTCCCCTGGTGAACCAAAAATTTCTCGAAGAAAATCGTTGCGGCAAATCGTAACGGAGCATAATGGTCTATATTTTTTCATTACAGCCAACAACTTGGGAGTTAAAGGTAAAACTATTTCTCTCTCACAGTGTTTTCACTGTAAAGAGAATTTCCAAGATTAGCTTCGCTTTAAATAAAATAGTTTTAGAAATGACTCTGTTAAAATGTCTCTTATCGCGAAATGTTTATTTCTTCAACAGAATTTTATCTTGGAGAATAAAGGAAAAAATTTATTTTTCCCCTTTTCTTTTCAATCTGATAAATAGAAAAAAGGTTCCACGATATAGAATTTAATTATTTTACTATTAATTATATTTAAAATAATGAGTCAAATAAAAAACTATTTTACTTAAAATTATAAATTAAATTTGTTCATAACTATAAAACAAAGAGAAATCGAGTCTTCGACTCCGAGCAATCGATCTCTTCATGTTTTATAATAATTAAAAATGGAAAATTGATAAAATCATTATTTTATATTTATATTATCAGAATATTGTACTTCTTCAAAATTATTTTCATCATTTCAATTCAATTATTATTTTTAAGAATTTTTCACTAAAATTTTTCTTTAAATCAATTAATTTTCGAAAAAGTTCATCGACAATTTTCAAAATCCATTTATTTACAATATTCAATTTTACAAATATATTAGAAAATAAAAACTTCAAATAATGTAAAAAAAAATTCAATTACACTTTTTCAAAAAAATTAATTTCAAAATTCAATTATTTCTAAAAATTCACGCTCTACATTCTGTTAAAATATATTAAATATAATTTTCTTCATTTTGAATTTAATATTTAATTATTATCTAAAATTTTAACTGAAATCAATTTTTAAAAAAATTTTTTTTTTTTTATTAGAAAATTCTACTAGAATTTAATTATTTAAATTCAAAACTAAATAATTTATTAAATAATTTAATATTTCTTAAAATTCAAAATTCTCATAAAGAATTTTACCAACATATTTTTAAATAATTTAATTCTTTGAACGATTTTAAAAAAAAATTTTAATAAATAATTACATTTTCCGAGAAATTCGATTAAAATTGTATTAAAAATAATTTATAATTCTGCATTGGGTTTTATTATTTATAAAAAATAATTTAATTCCTAAGAAGAATTTAATTATTTTTTGACAAAATTAAATTTCTGCGAAGGATTTTATTACCATTGAAAACACTTGAATTTCTGCAATAATTTGGAACTTTTCCAAAATTAAATTTTCTTTAGTGTTAACAATAATTTTTCTATAAATCCATTATTTTTATTAATTTTTGAAATAGGTTTTTGAGAATTTTAAAATTCATTTGTTATTAACTGAAATTCATTTTTAAATCAATTTTTATTATAAAATTCTATTAGAATGCAATTATTTAAATACAAAAAATTATTTATTGTATATTTGAATGTTTCTTATAATTGAATTCTCATAAAGTATTTTGTTAACAAATTTTTAAATAATTGAATTCGTTTGTCGAATTTTAGTAAAAAATTTTATAATTGTTACATTTATCAAGGAATTCGATTAAAATTTAATTAAAAATATTTTAATAATATTTTAATTCTTGAAAAATATTTAAGTTTTACTATTTATGAAAATAATTAAATTCCTAAAAAGAATTTTATTATTTAGAAAAATAATTGAATCCCTGTAAAAATGTTATTATTTAGGAAAATAATTGAATTTTATTGCGAAGATATTTATAAAAAAATTTGTAAATAATTGAATTTCTGTGAAATTTTTATTATTTTATGAAAATAATAAATATTGAAAATCATTAAATTGAGGAAAATTTTTGAAAATAATTGAAAAATTTTGCCAAGAATTTTATTAAAATTTTTGAAAATAATTGAATTTCGGAGAAGAATTTTATTATTTATAAAAATAATTGAAATTTTGCTAAGAATTTCTAAAAATTTTAGAACAGAATTGAATTTCTGCTATACGAATTTTCATACTTTTGAAAATAATTGAATTTTGCTGTCATTTGTAATTTCTCTAAAATTTTCCAAATTTTGTGATTAAAAATCATTAAAATTGAGTAGAATTCTTGTAGAAATTTTATAGAATCATTATAGTGAAATTCTGTAGAATTTTCACTAGAATTCATATAGAATAATTCTAGTGAATTTTCTATAGAACTTTTTCAGCTGGGTAAAGAAATAGAAAAGAAAAAAATCTTTAAATAACAACAAATATAATAATAAAAATATAATTTATTAAACTAACAAAATAAAATGAAATTGAAAACGTGAAACGAATTAAAAAAATTTCAAAAGCATAAAAAAATACTTCCTTTACAGTATTTTTATTTTTTTCCAAAAAAGTAGTAAAAAAAAGTAAAAGCAAAAATAGTAAGAAAATAAATTCGACATTGTATAAGAAGAGTAAAATAAATAGATATGTTCCCTTTAACGGAAATATTTCAACGAAATTGTTAATTTTCTTCAAGTAGATAAGAAGATTTTCTCGAGGATGAAAAAAAATCAAAAAAAAAAAGGAAGAGGAAGAAGTATATAAAGGGACCTTTGATAATTCTATACAGACGTAAATATCCACATTTGAAAGATGATCGAAGCAGACTCTTGGGACGATAAGAATTCCTCGCGTGTGGAAATAAAATTGACCGTAGGATAAAGTTTAACTCTAAGGGAATATAGTATATAGAGAGAACTTGCTTTCTCCTATCGTCTATTGGATCTCTGAATATAAGCCTGAAACTGATGTCAACAATGACCCTGACAATAAATATTAAGATTGTAAGTTAATCACACTCGCCCACAATTTTCTATATATATTTATTGTATAAATAGAGGAGGAGGGAAAATTCAATTTTTTTTTAACAAAACATAAAAGTTATATTAAGTGTCAATCTTCTCGTGAATTATAGTTTCTTATCAAATATTTATTTAGCAAAAATATATATTGTTATCGAATTAAGATTATTATCAAGAGATCAATGTATTTTTTGTGTAAGTAGTGCAAGTCAATTTCAGTCGTACAAAAAGGGAAGAAAAGTGTAATTTAGAATAAAAGGCGAATTTCATTTGAGTTTTCTTTATAATTTTGGTAGTTAGTAGTAAAAGCCATGTTTAAGTCAGACGAAACTTTTTCAATAATTCTTACAAAGTTTGGCAGAAGGAATGCGCATAGTTCTAGTCAGACGAATAGTTTTGGATTTATTTATACAATTTTTAAAATTTCAATCGGAGATAAATATCAAGTCTGACTAAAAATGACTTGCACTACTGAAAGAAAAAAATAAAACAATCAATTAGAAAATCAACGTCTGACCAAAATTGATGTTTACTACTTCCATATATTTCTTTACTACTATTATATTTTTACTACTTAAAATAACGACGAAACTCTTTCTTTTAAATTACGTCTGACTATAAATTAATTTTACCACTGAAATTCAATTATTACAAGAAAATTTAGAAAATCTACGTCTGACTAAAATTTTACTTTACTACTGATGTTTTAAATTGAAATTTCTTTTAGTTTCTTTTGACTATAAATTTTTTCTACAGCTAAAATTTTCAATTTATATCATTTCCCAAATTACGTCTGACTATAAATTTATGTTACTACTGAAATTCGGTTCCCGCCCATTCGCCCGACTTCATTAATATAAGAAAATTTAGAAAAATTGAAAAGGTTGGATATATTTTGTCTGACGAAAAATATGTTTTATCACTGATTCATAAAAATTCAGTTATTAAAAAAAAATCTGTGCCTTCCTAAAGGTTTATTTTAACTAGCAAAGTTTAAAATTTCCAGATTTTCAAATGTTTCCTCTGCGACTATTAATACTTTTTATTACGAAAATAACAATTAGAAGGAATTCAGTAAAGTTACGTCTAACTATAAACGCCTTTAACTACTGAAATAACAATTACGAGTAGAAAACTTAAAAACGAAAAAATAAAAGTAAACTTAACTATTTGTAATTCTAACACAAAATGAATAGTACTAAATAAAACTGAATTCAAAAATTAAAAAAGACGGTCTGGTCAAAAATGTTCTTTTCTACTTATTTACTTCAAAATTAATTAGAAACTTAAAATATTCCCAAAGTTTTCCTCTGATCAAAAAGCTCTTTCTAATGTATACAAATTTAAATTTGAAGAATTTATTAAACTTCCATCCAACTAAAACTATCTTCCATTTCTTTTTTCAGCAATAAAAAAAACGTCCTCATTAACCCGACATGCATTTCTTTTTATACTTGAACTCGATTTTAATTAAGAAGATAAAATATTTTCTCTCACAACTTGTAACGAAATGAAAAGGGAAATAATTTTTTTAATTCTATTTACTTCGTAACGTTTGCCTAAATTAAATGTATTCGATTTGTATCAATTAGACGTGTTTACTCTTGAACAAATATTTGTTCTTTTCGTTAATAAAAGTACGTCATTCAACCATGTCTGATGTTTCGTATATTGTATATGTATATACGTGTATATATTAAAGAGAAGTATCGATTTCGAAGCATTTTTTTTTTATCGACGCAACTTGGTAAAATGAACAGGGGGTTCTATTTCAAGAAAATATCACTGAAACACTGGTATATGAGAGAAAAAAAATGAGAATATTTTTTAGTGAATCGAGGGTAAAAATTTATTATCTAATACATTTACTGTTTTTTCTTTCTTTTGTTGAATCGTGTCAAGTCAAGTTTACACTACTCGAAAAGTAAGAGTCATACAATATTCATGCGATACATTATGATATCATATTTACTGGCTGGGACATTAGGAGTTGATGAGAGCTAAAATAATTTAAAAAAAGTATTCTCTATCTAATAAATGGTGTATTTTATTCGTATTTTTGAAATATTTTACTGAAAGTCAAATTTAACTATTTTCTTGGTTTTTTTAAATAAATATTTAATAATTGTTATTTTTCTATAGGAGTTAAGATTTTAAAAAATTGTAAATTCAAATCTTTTAAAATTCAATTATTTCTAAATATTCCCTCCTAATGGTTTTAATATTTAATAATAATTATCTAAAATTTTAACTGAAATTATTAATTTTTAAATCAATTTTTATTAGAAAATTCTACGAGAATTCAAATATTTAAATACGAAAATGAATATTTTATTTAATAATTGAATGTTTCTTAGAATTTAATTTTTACAAAGAATTTTATTAACAACTTTTGAAAATAATTAATTTCTTTTAAGGAATTTAATTAAAATTTTACTAAAATTTATCAAATTAAAGAATTTTATAACAATTTTTGAAAATAATTGAAAACTTTTTGAAGAATTTGATTAAAATTTTTTTAAATAATTAAATTCCTGAGAAGAATTTAAATAATAATTTATGAAAATAATTGAATTCATGCGAAGAATTTTGATTAAATTTCGTTTAAATAATTGAAATTTTGCAAAGAATATTATTAAAATTTCTGACAATAATTTAATTCTTGAGAAGATTTTGACTATCTATTTATAAAAAAAGATAATTTAATTGTTAACGGGAATTTAAAAAAAAAAATTTTAATAATTTAATTTTCTGAAAGTATTATATTAGTTTTCAAATGAATTGAATTCTTATAATGAATTTTGATATTTATCGAAATAATTGAATTTTGGAAAAGAATTTTATTAAAATTCCTTAAAATAATTGATTTTATGTGAAAAACTTTGTTGTTTATCAAAATAATTGAATTCCTTTGCAGAATTACTTAACAATTTTTAAAAATAATTAATTTCCTGTGACGAATGAAAAGTTATTTATGAAAATAATTTAATTATTGCAACGAATTTTATTATTTTATTAAATAAATGAATTTTTCATAAATTTGAATTCTTTCGTCAAGTTTTAATAAAATTTTTAAGAATAATTGCATTTTTCGAGGAATTTATTTAAAATTGATCAAAAATTCAATTCTTAATAGTAAAGTTTTTTAAAGGAATTTAATTATTTTCAATATGATTTTAATAACATTTTTGAAAGAATTCAATTATTTCCCAAAAAAAAATATAATTCTTTGCAGAAATTGAATTATTTTAAAATTTATTAAAAATTTATGAAAATAATTGAATTCTTTCGAAAATGTTCTTAAAATTGTATTGAAAATAATTAAATTACTGCGAAGAATTTTATTATTTATGACAAGAATTGAATTTTTTAAAAATGTTATTAAGTTTTTTTACAATAGTTTAATTCCTTAGAAGATTTTTATTATTTATGAAAATAATTAAATCATTGCAACGAATTTTATTATTTTACTGAATAATGAAATGTTTCTTAAATTTGAATTGATTTTGAATTCCTAAATAAAATTTTATCATTTATGAAAATAATTAAATGCTTACGTAGAATTATATAAAAAAAATTTTTTAATAATTAAATTATTTGATAAATTTTATGAAAATAGTAAATATTGAAAATCATTGAATTGAGAAAAAGCTTTTGAAAATAATTGAAATTTTGCAAAGAATTTTATTTTAATTTTTGAAAATAATTGAATTCTTGGCGAAAAATTTTGCTTTTTATAAAGATAATTGAATTCTTGACGAGATATTCGTTGAAATTTTTAAAAATAATTGAATTTCTTCAAAGAATTTTATTACTTTTGAAAATAATTGAATTCTTGTCATGAATATTATTATTTATGAAAATAATCGAATTTTGTAAAGAATTTTTTTAAAATTCCTAAAAATAATTGAATTTTTGTAAAGAATTTTGTTATTTATCAAGATAATTGCAACAAAACTTTTGAAATAATTAAATAATATTAAAAAATTCATTCTGGTCAGAATTAGAAAAAAATTTTGATGGTTTTGCATTAGAATTCGTGGTAGTTTCATAGTTTATAAGGCAAACAAAAAAGAAAAAAAACACAAAATATTCAAAGTTTTCTTATGAATTTTTCAAATTAAATTCTTTCCAGTACTTTTAATCCCTGATTTTTTCCTGATTTCCCTGACCTGTATCAACCCTGTAATAATTAGTTATTTTCTACCAATAATTAATTATTTTTTATTAATAATTAGTTACTTTCTACTATTGATTAGTTATTTTTTACTAATAGCTAAATCAAGAAATTTTACAAGATCTTACTAAAAATTAGTTATTTTCAACTAAATTCAGTATTAGAGTGTAGAGAAATTAGAAAAAAAAATTTAATAAATTTAAATTGTACTTGGCATAAAATTTAGTTTTAGTGAAATCATTATTGAATTGAATTCTATAATGAAAAAGAAGTTCAACAATAAAAGTTTCTTTTTTTCTTTAAAGTGATAAGTATAAGGACTAAACTGCACGTTTGTCGATGTCTCTTATATAGAGAAAGTTTTGAAACAAACTTTGTATTTAGAAAGTTAAATGAACACAACTAATCAATTACTGTGCCCCTTTTCATTGCAACAAGTGAAGTAATTTCCATCGAATAAAGCTTCTGCAACTCTAGAATTCTAATTTGTTTTCATTATGGGCAAATATACTCTAGAGTCAAAATATATACAGAGTATTTTGAACAAAAAAAAAATTTTAATATTTATTCAAAATGTGTATGTAAAAGAAAAACTTTTTTTTCTTGAAATAAACATTTCACACAATAGATGGAAATTAAATCGCTTTCTTTTGAAATAATATTTTTTTTGTTGACTTTAATGGGTCAACTTTCTAAAAGTTGAATATATAAGAAGAAAAGAGTTACAAAAAGAATTGAAGAAATTGAGAAAAAAAAATTACAAAGAATAATTATAGAAACAAATGACAAAATAAAATAATAAAAAACTTTACAGGGAAATTTAATATCTATAATTGGAACGAATTTTGCTGAAATTGTGTTCTCTTAATGAAATAACAATTAGAGAAATATAGAGAAACTCTGTCTGGCAGAAAGTGACGTTTATCACTAATTCTAACTAAAATTACAGAGAATTTAGGAAGTATATGCGTGATTATTTGCAGAACTTTAAAATTACGTCTGACTATTAGGAAAGTTTACTACTCACAACTAAAATTATTTAAGATAATTTATGTCTCACGTTAACTGTCTTCGATCGCTGACTAATTAACTACTACTTCTTTCTTTATAAATTTTTTAAAGTGAAAAAGTAAAAATAAAACGAGTAAAATAATTGAAATTAGAAAAAAACTGTCTGACTAGAAATGTATTCTACTACTTGTAAAAAATATCCACGAATTTCGGAAAGTAACGTCTGATTAATAATAACTAGCGATGAATTCCGCGCTCGCTCGGATTCTAATGTACTGTTAATTTTTTTATTTCTAGGTAATATATGTTGTATAACACTATAATTTTTTGAAAATTATTAATTTATATATTTAAGTTTAATGAAACAAAAAATAATGAAATGAAATGAAACAAAAAAATTAAATAATGTAATTAATAAATTGTAATTAATAATTTTCAATAAGTCCTTTTTCGGACTTATTATTCATAAAAAAATTAACATAGGTTTCAATCAGTTTTTATGACTTTTCCTAAGCCTAACACAATAAAAATCCGCAATAATGAATCCGCCATTTTAAATTTCTAAATTATGACCTCGTATTCACATGCAGTTTCCTAATAAAACCCCGGGTAACAATAATCAGTTCAATTTATATAAATTGAATTATTGAATTTGAAAAATTATCCCGACATTTTAGATTCGCCATTTTGAATTTTCGAATTCAGTTCATAAATTTGATAATATATTATTTTGCCTTACGGGTTAGGCAAAACTGTGGTGTTGCACTTGCTCAAAAAGTGTTGCATTATTTATGTTTGAAAATTTTTTTTCATTGCTCTTATCTTATTTTTTCTAACACTTAAATGTCTATTAAAAATTGTAATTTGTCAATTTAATATTTTTTTTCGTTAAATTTTCTGTAAACAGTCGATTTCTAATCCTATTTAGATATCTGTAATAATTTGGATATCTGATTGATATCTAAATAGCCGAATATAAAATGATATCCCTTATACGTCCTAGGGATATTCTGATATATTCGTTGCTGTGATAAATAAATAAAATCCTAGGGATATCATTTTGTCCGAGAAAATAAGCATATTTTTTAGATGTCCTGAGGATATCCGTGGACGTCCTAAGAAAATCCTAGAGATATATTGATTTCCCCCGACAAAAAATATCCCTAGTACGTCCTTAGGATATCCTGAATATCCTAGTGCTATGAGAGATGGATATTCGATTTGTTTGACGATATAAATCATTATATTTTGTAATTATATTAAATTTAATTTAATTTTTCAACTTTCAAGAGTTGTTTTTGATTTCTTAAATTCATTTTGTACATAGAATGATTTAATGTAATATAATTATATTTAAGAGATAATTTTTTTTAATTTGAAGAAAAAATTAGTTGCTTTGTGTATTTGTTTTTTTTTTTGTTAGTGAGAAAAAACGTTTCAAAAGAATTCGTCAAAATTCAAATGACACTCACTGAATCTTTAAAATTTAGTATGTAAATTTCTTTCGAAGAGAAAAGTACGAAGGAATTTTGTTATGTCTCATAGACATTGTGTAGTAGGTAAGTTTTAATATAAATTATTCTTTTATTATTAATTATTATTGTTAATAAATATTGTTGTTAGTTTTTTCAGGAAAATGAAAATTCTTTTTAAAAAATTTATTAACTGAAACTTTTACTGAATAAAAATTGTGTTTATTACTATTATTTAATTTCTTAAAAATGTTAATACTGTTACACATTGGAAAATGAAATTTGAGAAAAATAATATTAAAGAATTTTTCTCTTTTTGTCCTTAAATTTTGGTCAAAAACAAACAACTTTTCCTTTAGACACTTTTCTGTAGAACAAAAATCAAAAAAGTTATCACACTAAATCCAAAAAAGGACAATAATGTGTGATTTCTTGCCTATGAATTTTTTAAACTTTGGTATCTTTTTTAATTTTAATAAATTATGTTTTTCTCTTTTTTGTCCTGAAATTTTAGGTCAAAACAAACAACTTTTCCTTTAGACACTTTTCTGTAGAACAAAAACTAAAAAAGTTATCACACTAGATCCAAAAAAGGACAAAAATGTGTGATTTCTTGCCTATGAAATTTTTAAACTTTGGTATCTTTTTAAAATTTCAATAAATTATGTTTTTTATGAAAAATTTCGTGTGACTGAAAATATATTTTACTACTCATATAATTTTTTTTCAAAAGTTTCGAAATAACGACCGACTGAACTTAGTTTTGCACTACTGGCAAGAAACTTTCAAGGCTCTAAATCATTCTGCCTGGCGAAAATGTCCCTTTTTTACTCAAACACGAAAATCACAGGAGATTATTCAACTAATTTAGAATTCAAAAATTAAACCAATTTTAGTAAATTCAGAATCAAAAAGAAAACTTCTTGCTTTGAAGCATGGTAAAATAATTAATTAATTAATTTATTTATTTATTTATTTATTTTTAGAAGGTTTTATTTATTTTATTTTTATAGTAGAATTATTTATGAAAAAAATTTCGTCTGTCTAAAGCTATGTTTTACTACTATTATAATAACTTTCAAAAATTGGTAAATTTTTTGGTTAAAAATTTTATTATTGAATAATTTAAACATCGATTTTTAACCAATCTTTCCTACTGATTTGACAAATAAAATAATTCATGTCTGACTCAAACCGTTTTTACTACTGATTCAATAAGTGAAGGAATCTATTTTAAAAAACTACTTATGACTAGAAATATTTTTTACTACTAGTGCAATGGTTAAAAAAAATATTGAACAATTCTTTTTACTAGTTTAGAAAAAACACGTCTGGTTATAAAAGTCTTCAATCACTAATGTACTAATTATTATTAAACATTATATTTTGATACTTTATTGTTACGATTATCAGGATTATTCATGTCAGACTTAAAGTAATTTTTACTACTGATTTTTTAAGTGAAGGAATTAATTAAAAAATAAACTTCTGCAGACTAAAAACTTTTTTACTACTAGTATAATAATTTCTAGAAGAAATCTTGAAATTTCACTAGAAAATAATTACAACGTCTGACTGACTTTTCTACTGATTGTCAAAAAAAAAAAATTTTTTTAAATTACCTTATTATTGGTACAATAATTTTAAAGATTTTGAAAAGTTTTGTCTGACCATTCATTGTATTAACTACTGATTATTAAAAATCGTTTTTGTCTGACTTCAAACGAATTTTACTACTGAGGATAATTTATATCTGACATTAAACCACTTTTTACTATTAATTCTTGAAACAGGAGAATTGCTTTTTGAAAACTTCGTCTGACATGAACTGGTTTTTACTACTAGTATAATAATTTTAAAAAAATTGTAAATAAATGTTAATAAAAGTTTTTATGACTATAAATAATTAAAATGTCAGAAGTTTAACTAAATTTTTTAGATTCCTGAAGTTAACGTCGGAAAAGTATTTATCGCAAAAATAAAAAGAATAACATTATTTTTTTAATGTACGTCTCATTACAAAAGACTTTGACTACTAATGTCTGACTTAAACCACTTTTTACTACTGATTCATGAAATGAATAATTTATTTTAGAATACTTCGTCTCATCTCAATTTTATTTAGTTTTTATTTTATTTTATTTATTTTTTTAAGCCACTAATAATTTAAAGGAGTTTCAATAGTTACGTCTGACTATTCATAATGTTTACTACTGAAATTTATATTCGTACTAAATTATTAGAATTTTAAATAAATTCTAAATTTAGTTAGTACTATTTTAGCACTTTATTAGTACTATATATTTGTATTAGTAGCAACAATTGGTTAGCGCATGACTGCTTACTCACTTTTTTAAATAAAATTAGCAATTTTAAAAATAATAGAACGTAAAAATTTTTAATTTAAAAAAAAGTATTTTTTCTATAAAAATAAAATATGAACTGGAATATAAAGTTTTAATATTATTATAATTATAATAATCATGTATTCTGACATAGGGAATTCAGGAAAAAGTTAGGAATTTTGATTAAAAGTATCGAAAAAAATTTAATTTTTATAATTCATGAGAAAATTCTGGATTTTTGTGTCTTTTTTCTTTGACTCATAAACTATAAAATTACCACGAATTTCAATACAAAACCTTCAATTTTTTTAATTTCTGACAAAAAAGTTTTTTTAAATAATTTAAATCTTGAACAACTATCATAAAATAAATAAACTATTTAATGAAAAATTTTACTTAAATATTATAAAATTAATTCAATTTTAAAAGAGTTGCATTTACAATTTTCATAAATAAATGAACTTCAAACGGTTTTAATTTGAAATTTTATAAAATTTCAATGTCGAATGAATTAAATTAGAAATTTTAATAAACTTAGATTTTTGAAAAATTTTAATAATTCAAAACCTTCTAAAATTAGTTAAATTTGTCAATATATATTTAATTAATTATTAAAAATAATGAATTTATAGAAAAAATTTAGTTAAAAACACTAAAATAATTGAATTTTGAAGAAGTTACAAATTGTTGCAGAAATTCAATTATTTTCAAAAGTAATAAAATTCTTATCACAAAATTCAATATGTTCAAAATTTTCAAAAAATCTCGACAAATTCCCAATTATTATCTTTCTAAATAAAAAAATTCTTCTTCAAAAATCAATTATTTTCAAAGATTTTAATAAAATTCTTGTCAAAAATTAAATTATTCTCAAAAATTATCCTCATTCAAATGATTTTCAATATCTACTATTTTATTAAAATTATCCAAAAGAATTCAATTATTTGAAAACAATTTTAATAAAATTGTACGCAAACATTTAATTATTTTCATAAATAATAAAAATTTCACAGAAATTCAAATATTTACAAATTTTTTGTAAGTTTCTTCCCAATAATTCAATTATTTTCAGAAATAATAAAACTCATTGGAGAATTTCAATTATTTTTAATACAATTTTAATCGAATTCCTTGAAAAATGTAAGTATTCTAAAAAATTTGATTAAAATTCGTCAAAAGAATTCAGTTATTTAAAAATTTGTTAATAAAATTCTTTATAAGAATTAAATTCTAAGAAACATTCAATTATTCAATAAATAATTTATTTTTATATTTAAATAATTGAATTCTTGTATAATTTTCTAATAAAAATTGCTTTGAAAATGAATTTTAGTTTAAATTTTAGATAATAATAATTAAATATTTAAAAAAGAAATTATTGTTTTCGAATAATTTTGCAATTAAAGATATTCGTCAATAAATTTAACAGATAATTTTTTTGAGTAAAATTATTTTCTTTATTTTCTAAAAATTAAAAAATTTCCAATTTCATTTTAATTAAAATTTGTAACTGGCAAATAGAATTAATAAACATTTAAAAATTTGGTAATGAAATTTTTTATAAGTATTAAATTTTAAGAAACATTCAATTATATAATTTACTTTTGTATTTAAATAATTGAATTCTCATAGAATTTTCTAATAAAAATTAATTTAAACATGAATTTTAGTTAAAATTTTAGATAATAATTGAATAAGAAAATAATTTTGCAATTAAAGAAATTTATAAATAAATGTAACAGAACATTCTTTGAGTTATAAATTTTTTCCTATACTTTCTAAAAATTAAACAATTTTTATTTTCAATTAAAATTTGTAATTGACAAATAGAATTTACGAACATTTCTTTTTTCCTTTATTTTTAAAAAATTGAATTTTATTGAATCAATTGAAATTAAGAAATAGAATTGATGCAAATTATTTCCTTATGAAAATTGAAAATTTTCTACAAAAAATATTAAGAAACGGGAATATATATAATGTTTTTCATTCTAATAGAAAAAAAATGAGTTTATAAACAATATTGTTATTGAGAAATAAAAATTATGCGTATATTTTCTACTTCTTAATAAAAATTTTTTAACAATTAGCAATTTTCTATTATTTTTTTTATAAATAAAAAAAGAATAATTTGCATAATAATTATTTCTAATATTATTTTATTATAAATCAGGAAAAAATACCTTATTTTCAATTTGTCAAACAATACGGAGATTAATATATTTAATTTTGGTACTAAGAATTAGTACCTACTAATTTTATTTATTTATTATTAATTTATTAATTTATTATTATTTTTTATTTTATTTATTACGTACTAATTTTGGTAGGTAATAAAAAAAAATTACGGAAATCTTGTTTTCTTATTATTATTATTATTATTATTATTATTATTATTATTATTATTATTAGTAAAATAAAAAGCTCTGAATTACGTACTTAATGAACATATAGACGCCAGTTGTTTCCATAGATCGGGCAACAGCTTTCCAACTCGCAATAATTGTGTACTTTTGCCTCGCGGAAAGGGGAAGTCGCGGATCCGTGGCTGCTGGCGGTGGCGGACTATCGCGGCCAGTTTGATTCTGAGTTGTCGAGGACGCCAATTTACTAAGCTTGCAACCCATTGTGAATTAATGCCCCTTCTATTTTTCTTTTCACATTTACTGCCGAGCTTTTAACACCCCCCGAACAAATTTTCCAATGCCAAAAGTCCTCTTGACGTGTTGTCTGCCTCTCCTTTTTCTTCTTACATGGCGAAAAAATTATTTTTCTCTATACCATATATAAATATACATTCACCTATATATACAGTAAATTCAGTCTTCATGCACTTTATCCTTCACATAGTCCACTTGAGGGCAAAGTATCTTTTTTCGTTTAAACGACATATTTCGAATAGTTTTCGAAATTTATTTTCGAATATATTTATTCCTTTTTCTGTAACTTATTTTAAAAACTTAGCACATTGTTTTTGTATTTTTTTTTTAATTTGTATTTTAATTATTTTGTGTTCTTTTTATTTTGTAATGTTCAATTTGGTATTTTCTCTTCTTTGGTATTTTTTCTTCTTTAGTATCTTTTCTTTTTTGGTATTTTTTCTTTGGTATCTTTTCTTCCTTGGTATTTTTTATTTGGTATTTTTTCTTCTTCAGTATTTTTAATTTGGTTGTTTTTAATATTTTGTCTTTTTCTTATTTTGTGTTTCTTTCTATTTTGTATTTTTAATTTGTTTTGTTTCTATTTTTCGTCTTTTTTTCTGTTGTCCTTCTTTTCTATTTTGTATTCTTTCAAAGCATTTTGTTTATATATTTGTCTCCTCGTATTTTATTATTATTATTATTTTTTTTCTTCTTCAAGTTCCCAGTTTCCTTATATGAGAAAGCGCATCCTGCACATATTCGATTACTGATTTAATTAATTCTCGAAGCAGCACACTCACATGAAGTTTCCGGAGTGGATGCAGGATTCCGGAATTTCAGGTTATTGAATTTTGTTGAGATTCTCCTGGGTTTTCTACACAGATTTGTGGAAGCTTTGAGTTATAAATAGAAAATATATACGCACAAGGAATGCTAATTTTTTTCCCTTACACTTTTTTTTCTATTAGGAAAATTTGCAAAAAAAAAAAATAAAGTTCGAAAGTATTTTAAATTGCAGGAGTTTTCAAAACTAGTGGTGAATTGTAGAGAATGAATTTTTTTCTATCGAAAGTATATTGTTTATTTTCAATAACATTTTTAATTTTTCTATTTCATTTGCATGCATTTATTTTGTTATTTTAATTATCTTGAAAAATAAATAAAATAGTTTTAAAAATTTATTTATTTATTTATTTATTCAGAAAAAAATAAGTTCCTAAAGCTAACAAGCCCTCAAAGGAACAGTACATAGTAATAATGGTAGTTTTAAAAAAAAATATGTAATATAACTCGTGCTTATAAAAATTGAATAAATAAAGAAAAATAAATAAAAAATAAATAAAATACATAAATAAAAATTATTTTATTTCCTTTCAATAAAATTTTCAATGTTTACGTTTCATTTGACAAATAAATAAAATACACATTAACAAAATTACAACACTGGAAAATGTTAATTAAAATGAACGAAATTTGCAATTAAAAATTATAATTTTAATTAACTTAAAATTTCAGTGAATAAAATTTAGTTTCCAACGATATGTCATGTTCATTTAATGATATAATGTTTATTACAAAAATAATTAACGTTTATTTGTTAAATAAGCGGAAAATCAATTTTAACACACTAAGGAACAAAATATAATATTGAATTTATTAAATTTTATTTTATTCTGTATTGAAAAAGGGCAATGAAATTAAACTAACGCGAAGGCAGAAGTTATTTCAACCAATTTTCATCATTAGTTCCGCAATTTTCAAATAAATTTAATTATTAAAAATGATCAATTTATTTTAATTCGTGGATAAATATTTTAATTACAAGCATAACAGAATTATTTTCAAATACTCGGTTATAAAAATAAAAAACTATTCAAAATACTGTGAGAATTTATTTACTGCAAATAAATAATAATAAATAAAATTTATTGTAAAAATACAACCAATGTTAAAATTAAAAAATAGGATAAAAATAAAGAAAATAAAATAAAAATCTGAATAATAAGACAAATAATAATAATAATAAAAATAAAAAAATAGTAAATTAGTAAAGCATAAGTTATAAAATAAAAATTTGTCATTAATTACAATTGAATAATTAATATTGTTTATGAAAATAAAAAAACAATGTTAAATCACATAAATATTTAATGTTTGGCTTTTAAAAATTACAAAAAAAAACAAAAGTTTCTATCCCGAAGCAAATAATGCTCTTAACTACTTTTATGTAAATTTTTAATTTAGTTGAATTGCGAAAATTGGAAATGATTATTTGCTGAATATATACTTGATAAAAACACACACACACTTTCATTGTACAATTGGATTTTAGACACTAGAGTGTGTGCATTTTGAACATAAAATATTAATTAAAACTCGACAAGTTAATTCATGCGATTATTACGTGATTAAAAAGTTCCATTCTCCTGTAAAACGATAGATAATCTCACCAATTTCTGCAAGTTCATGGGATTTATAAAATTTTCCAACTTTTTTCATTTACCTTTTTTCAACCATAAAATTCAATTTTATTATCAACATTACAAAAAAAAAAATGAAATGAGAAAAAGTTGACTACACTTTAATTAAAGGAATGTGATTTTTAAATTTTTATTTCGATAATTTTTCTCTTTTTTTTCCTTTTTGAATTTTTCCGCTGTTTTTTCATTTTTTGGAAAATTAATTCAAAACACTCGACTGATTCGGTAATGTACTTTAATGGTAATTGAGGGAATTTTTTATTAATGCAAACAGATTTTTCATTTGGATAAGTGCGCGTACTAATTTTCATTATGTAAGGACTACAGGAAAAAAGCTCAATTTTCTTTTATGAAAGTTGAAAATATAATTTTAAGAGAACAGTAAATTTATGTATCTGTGACAATAAATTAGTGTCAAAATATTTATTTCAAAGTGGAAAATAAATTCATTGTCTTTGGAAATAGAAAAATTATACGAAATTTTGATGAGAATGAAATTTTTTTTATGATAATTGTAAATTTATATGTTTTGATTACTTATTTATAATTAATTAACTACAATTATAATTCCTTTAATTACAATTATAATTATTAAATAAAAAAATTCTAGTTATAATAAATTAATTCTAATTATAATAAAATATATTAAATAAAATTATAATTATAACTATAATAAAAAATACTAAACAAAATTATAATTGTTAATTATAATAAAAAATAATAATCAGAATAAACCAAATTTGAATTATATTTCAAGCTGTGGTATTTATTTACGCTTTTTATTGTTTACTTATTTTTTTATACACTCTCCCCACGGTCCAAAACTGAACCATAAATCGAAAATTTTATTTACTCTCAATCAAGGACCGACAGTTACAATAATAAATTTGTTTCATTTCTCCTATTTTTTATTTTTTATTGAAAAAATTTGTTTTAAATAAATTATTATTATTTTATTCCTATTTTCTGTTGTTTTTGTTAATTTTATTTATTTATTTTTTGGTATTTATTTGATTTGATTTATTTAAATAAATAAACAGTTTCCAGGTAAAACATGTTTTCCTTGTTTTATTTAGTTCAACTTTAGTTCGTTGAAAATGTACAAATAAAATATAAATGAATAAAATAATCGTTAACCCCTTCACAGTCAAGTGAAAATAAAGTTTTTGTGCCATAAGTGTTCAAAAAAATTTTTTTTTTTAAAATCATGATATTGTCATATTATATGTTTTTAAGGTCTCTAATTCAAAATCCGTGGTCAAAAAGTCAAAATTCAAAATGGCGGCTTCAAAATATCGACCAAAAAAAATTTTAAAGTTAAGGAATTCGTTAACTTAAAAATTTTTTTTTGTCTCCTTTTTAAGGCTGCTATTTTAAATTTTGAATTTTTGACCACGGATTTGAAATCAGCGACCTCGAAAACCCCCGAGTAGGCATTTTAAGGCAATTTCAGACAGATTCGTTAAATTAAAAATTTTTTTGGGCGCCATTTTGAAGCCGCCATTTTGAATTTTGAATTTTCGACAACGGATTTGGATTCAGCGACCCCGAAAACCCCCGAGTAAGGATTTTTAACCAGATTCGTTAACTTTTAAATGTCTTTTCTTTCGATGGCCCTATAGAGCCCATGGACATACAGGGCACGACATTTTTATGGCTCTATAGAGCCCACTGACAGTGAAGGGGTTAAACAAAATTGTTTATCAAAAGTCAAAACATTATAAACTTTTTGCTATTGATAATTTTGTTATTATTTATTATTTCAAATTTATTTATAGATTTTATCATTGAAGCGCAAAATATTTTTTATTATTATAATTAAGTAAAATAAATAAGTAAATAGAATACTTTTATAAAAATATCGTACAAGATCTATAAAATATTGGTAAAAGCTTTTTCTAAAGAGTTATACACACTATGTATTAGCATCCACATGCAACACTGTCATTAGTATCTAATGGAGTCATAAATCTTGATACCGCTTTAAAAATTCTCTCAAAAATTGACCTACATTATTTTTTTCCCTCATGATAGTGAAATATTCCCATAAAACAAACAATTCACTGTAATAAGTTTCAAGTAATGATAATAACGATAATAATAAACAATAATAAACTAATAATGATAATAATAATAATAATAATAATAAAAAATAATAATCATAATAATAAAAATTAATAAAAATAATGCACGAAAATAATAAATAATAATAAAAATAACAATAAGTCTCAAAAACGTTTCATTTTATTGAACACCTGCAATTTACTCTACTCTCGACTTGATGACAAAAATGACAATGAATTTCAATTTAATTATTTACCATTGGTCAATTTAATTTTAAAATTCACATTTACTTTTTACAATAATGGATTTGTTTCTATTTTTTTAATGTAAATAAGTAAATAATTTGAATTAAAATTCCATTTCAACAGAACACGGTTCAGATTTTATAATTATATTTTATAAAAATACTTAGGGGAGAAAAAGTGCTCAAATCTGTTGAGACCAATTTCATAAAGAAACGACTTCATGACAATTTAATATCGCACCTACTTTGAATATGAAATTTTTTTCCCTATCAAAGAGACACTTTTTTCACCCACATTTAAGTTGGTTTTCAAAGATGCGATATATACGAATATTCAACTCAACAATATTAGGAAAATTTTTATATTATTATGTACTTAAAATAAAAAAACGATCTTTATTAACTTCTTGTAATTTTTATTTTTCTTTCGCTATTTTTATAAACAAAATTTTTTATCTACTTGCATTATTTTGGAAAAGTAAAATTCATTTTTATTTTTCATTGTCATTTTTGTGCCTGTATAATAATTTTTTATTTCTCTATAATCAATTATTATTCATTTCAATTTTTCGAACTTTCTTAATTATAAATTTCATTTTTTTACTTAAATTTAAATTTTTTTATTTTATTTTTAATTTAAATTTTTTTATTTTAATTTTAATTGTAATTCCTCCTTTGTAAAAAGAAAATCACAAAAGCTTTCATTTACTTTAAATAATAGTGTTAAAAAAATCCCAACTGAAGAATAAATGAATATTTACAATTCAATTCTTTTTCTTTATGGTTATTACAAATGGAATTTGCTTTTTTCCTTTGATTCTTATGACTTTTATCGATTGAAATTCATCCACTGTCTACTTATATACTGAAACTATTCAACCACCCCACCTACAACTCCCCCCCTCCCTATAAACCACAAAGATCCCCTAGAAAACTTCATTACCGGTCTTCCAACAAATCCTTAAACACTTTAGAGATCTTCAATCACATCAGCACTCCCTAAATTCACACTTGTCCCCGATGAATGAAAGAAAGGAAAACAAAATTTTCTCCACTTTTCTTTATGTCAACCTGACGAATAATCCATTTCATCTTTCTTCACAAACCACTGTCAACAATAATAATTCAACAATGTTTCTGCATTTTGTTTCATTTTTCCAAGAAAAGGAGAATTTTTCTTCAAAAAAGAAATTTTTCCTGGGGAAAATTTTTTCTTTAAGGGGAAAAATTTTCTTTTTTTTTAACGGGGACTAATTTTTATATTTTACTAGGGAAAATGTTTCTATTTTTACAAGGGAAAGTTTTAACACCTTTACTAGGAGAAATTTTCCTTTTTACTAGGAGGAGTTTTTCTTTTTCCCTAGGAAAATATTACCTTTTCCACTAGGCAGAATTTTCCTTTCTTACTAGAGACGATTTTTCCTCCGTTTGAATGAAAAATGAAAACAATTTTTCTATTTTGTTAGGGAAAAATTTTGTCTTTCCAAATGGAAACAATTTTCCTGGTTTACTAGAGAAAATTTTCTATTTTTACTAGTGGAAATTTTTTCTCCTTTTACTAGAAAGAAACTTTTCCATTTTTACTCGAAACAATTTTCCTTTTTCACTAAGAAGAAAACTTTTTCTATTTTTTACTAGGGAAAAATTTCATTTTGAATGGAAAAAAAATTTTCTTTTTTACTAGAGAAAATTTGTCTTTCTTTTTACTATAAAAGAAAGTTTTTCATTTTTATTCAAAACAATTTTTCTTTATCACTAGGAAAGCTTTTTTCTGGAAAAAAATTTTCCTTAAACAGATTTCATTCTTTACTAGGGATTGTTTTTCCAATTTTTACAAAGGAAAACTTTTCTTTTTTCAATGAAAACAAATATTTCTTGTTTACTAGGGAAAATTTTTTCGTTTACTAGAAAAGAACTTTTTTATTTTTACTCCAAACAATTTTTCTTTTTTACTAGGGAATCTTTTCGAATTTTTTATTAGGGGAAACTTTTCTTTTTTCAATGAAAACAAATATTTCTTTTTCACTAAGGAAAATTTTTCTGTTTACTAGAGAAGAAACATTTTTCTTTTTACTCGGAATAATTTTTATTTTTCACTAGGGAATCTTTTCGAATTTTTTACAAGGGAAACTTTTCCTTTTTGAATAGAAACAAATATTCCTATTTTACTAGGGAAAATTTTCAAGAAGTTGAAGAAACCTTTTAATTTTTAATCGAAACAATTTTTTTTTTATCACTAGGGAAATTTTTTCCACAGTTTTTATTAGGGGAAACTTTTCCTTTTTCAAAGAAAACAATTTTTCTTTTTTACTAGGGAAAATTTTTCCGTTTACTATAAAGAAACTTATTTATTTTTACTTGACACAATTTTTCTTTTTCACTAAGGAAAACTTTTCTTTTTTCAATAGAAACAAATATTCCTTTTCTACTGGAGAAAATTTTTAAGAAGTTGAAGAAACATTTTCATCTTTAATCGAAACAATTTTTCTTTTATCACTAGGGAAATTGTTTCTATATTTTTTACTAGGGGGACACTTTTCCTTTTTCAAAGAAAACAATTTTTCTTTTTTACTAGGGAAAATTTTTCTGTTTACTATAAAGAAACTTTTTTATATTTACACGAAATAATTTTTCTTTTTCACTAGGGAAACTTTTCCTTTTTCAATAGAAACAAGTATTTCTTTTTTACAAGGGAAAATTTTCAAGAGGTTAAAGAAACATTTTCATTTGTAATCGAAACGATTTTTTTTTATCACTAGGGAAATTTTTTCCACATTTTTTACTAGGGAAAACTTTTCCTTTTTCAAAGAAAACAATTTTTCCTTTTTACTAGGGGAAATTTTTCCGTTTACTAAAAAGAAACTTTTTTATATTTTTCTCGAAACAATTTTTCTTTTTCACTAAGGAATCTTTTCGAATTTTTTACTAGGGAAAACTTTTCCTTTTTGAATAGAAACAAATATTCCTTTTTTATTAGGGAAAATTTTCAAGAAGTTGAAGAAACATTTTTATTTGTACTCGAAACATTTAATCACTAGGGAAATTTTTTCCACATTTTTTACTAGGGTAAACTTTCTCCTTTTTCAAAGAAAACAATTTTCCTTTTTTCCTATAGAAACTTTTTCTTTTTTTTATGAAAAAAATTCTCCTTTTTCACTAGGAAAAATATTTTTTTTACTAGGAAAAAATTTTCCTGCTTTACCAGAAAAAATTTTTTCCATTTTTTCTCTACTAGGAATGAAATATTTACTGTTTATTTCTTTTAAATTCTGTTTATAAAAGTGTATTATCGTTAATGAAACAGGAGTTTATACAGTGATGATCGATTTACATGGAAAAAGCTAACTACGAATCACACACGAACATGTCACGCGCGCTTACACATTTTCCCCTTTCTCGCGATTTCTATTTTAAATACCCTTAAAGGGAGTTGAAAAGCGGAGCATCTCTTCTTCACTTCCTCCCTCGCTTTCTCTCTCTCTCTCTCTCTCTCTTCACTAGAGAAAATACTTCCTGTTTTCACCAACAAAAAAAAAAATCCAAAAAAAAAAACGATAAAAATTTCAATTGTTTCTAATAATAACAATTCTCATTTTTCTCTCTAAATGGATACTTTTCACTTGTGCGAAAAAAGTAGTTCGCGATTATTTTCCTCCTTTTTTTTTTGCACGTACGTGACTGTGTATTTTTTTTGTTCAAATCGTAAGAGACGAATCGCGGGAAATTAAGGGGATGAGTTATCCCGGGGCGCCTGGACGAAAGCGTTGGGAAGATCGAGTACGTCGGCCGTATTGCCTACAGCCCAGGCGAGCCGAGACTGAGGCGCCTTGTATATGAAGCACTCGTTCCGGAGACGCATGCGCCCCTTAAACATCATTGCAATCCGCTCGGTAGAAACACCACTCGCACGTATATATACGATGAGAAATTAATTGTTTCTCCCTTGCAAGCACCCCCAACAGTGAAAAGAGAGTAGAAGAGAGACACACTCTATATATTTCCCTTCTTCATATATAAGCTGAGACGTTATATTTATCTTTAAGGGCATACACTCTTTTTTTTTTCTTACTCGCAAGTGATAAAAAAAAGCAGTTGACTGGTTTATATATATTATATGATAACAGGGGGTCAAATAAAATGAAAACGTAATGTAAACAATATATAGATTTCCACACGGAAAAAAATGTTTACCTGGAGAACAGCGATAAGTTTCTCTAAAATAGCGAAAGTCTTAACTGAAACAACTAAAAATTTGGCTAACCCAGTGAAATTTATAGCTGTTCCAGGTGAATATTTTTTTCCGTGCACTAAATAGGGACAAATTTTATTTTTTTTTTTCCTTTCCTATATTAGAGAGGAATATTTCATTGATATTCCTGAAATATTTCATTACAACTTTGGAAAAATAACATCCACATTTTAGGCATATATGAAAATGTTTTTTGAAGAGCTCGGAATATTCTATGACCATTCCTAGAATACTAGCAACAATTCGCGTGCGGATAACTTTTTATTTACCTTTTTTTAAAAATAAAATTAGAAATTTTAAAAATAATAGAACGTAAAAATTTTTAATTCAAATTTATTTTCATAAAAATAAAATATGAATTGGAATATAATTTTAATATTATTATAACTATAATATCATATATTCTGACACAGGGAATTCAGGGAAAAGTTAGGGATTTTTATTAAAAGTATTAAAAAAAATTAAATTTTTAGAATTCATAAGAAAATTCTGAATTTTTGTATCTTTTTTATTTGACTCATAAACTAAATTACCACGAATTCTAATATAAAACCTATTTTTTCAATTTCTGATAAAAATTTCTTTTTAAATAACTTAAATCTTGAACAACTATCATAAAATAAATAAATTATTTAATGAATAATTTTACTTAAATATTTCAAAATTAATTCAATTTTAAAAGAGTTGCGTTTATAATTTTCATAAATAAGTGACCTTCAAACACTTTGAATTTGAAATTTTATAAAATTTCAATTTTAAATGAATTAGAAATTAAAGAACTTAAATTTTTGAAAAATTATTAATAATTCAAAATCTTTTAAAATTAGCTAAATTTGTCATGTATTTAATTAATTATTAAAAATAATGGACTTATAGAAAAATTTTAGTTAAAACCCCAAAAAAAAAAATTTATTTTTGGATAAGATAGAAATGATTGCAGAAAATTAATTATTTTCAAAAGTTATAAAATTCGGCCCAAAAATTCAATTATGTTCAAAAATTTAAAAAAAATTGACGTCAAAATGTCAATAATCTTTATAAATAATAAAATTCTTCTTCGAAATTCAATTATTTTCAAAAAATTTTAATAAAATTCTTGGCAAAATTTCAATTATTTTCAAAAATTTTTCTGAACTTAATGTTCAAAGAATTGAAAAATTAAAAATCATCAATGATTTTCAAAACAACTAAAATTATTCTTAGAAATTTAAATATTTTCCAAAAGTTTAACAAAAAAATTTCGGCAAAAGTTTCAATTATTTTCAAATATAAATTTTTTCAAATTCAATGATTTTTAATATCAACTATTTTAATAAAATTTTGCAAAAAAGAGTTATTTTTAAATAATAGAGTTCTATTATTTAAAAAAAATTTTGATAATATTCTACGCAAACATTTTATTATTTTCATAAATAATAAAAATTTCACAAGAATTCAAATGTTTACAAAATTTTTTATAAATTTCTCCGCAATAATTCAATGATTTTCAAAACTACTAAAATTCTTCTTAGAAATTCAATTATTTTTCAAAAGTTTAATAAAATTCTTGGCAAAGTTTCAATTATTTTCAAAAATTTTCCTCATTTCAATAATTTTCAATATTCTACTATTTTAATAAAATTTCCCAAAAAAATTCAATTATTTAAAAACAATTTAAACAAAGTTCTACACGAATATTCAATTATTTTCTAAAATAATGAAAATTTCGCAGGAATTCAATTATTAAAAATACAATTTGCATTTTTTTCGAAAAAAAACCAATTATTTGAAACTTTTTTTTATAAAATTCTTCGCAATAATTTAATTATTTTCATAAATAATAAAACTCATCGCAGAATTTCAATTATTTTTTAATACAATTTTAATCGAATTTATTAAAAAAAGTAACTATTCTTAAAAATCTTATTCAAATTCGTCAAAAGAATTCAATTATTTAAAAATTTGGTAATAAAATTCTTTTTAAGAATTCAATTTTAAGAAACATTCACTATTTCAATAAATAATTTACTTTTGTATTTAAATAATTAAATTCTCATAGAATTTTCTAATAAAAATCGATTTAAAAATGATTTTCAGTTAAAATTTTAGATAATAATTGAATATGAAAATAATTTTGAAGAAGTTCTAGTAACAATATTTTTATAATATAAAATAATTATTTTATCTGCAGAACATCTTTAATTATAATAAAAAAATGAAGAACTCTATCACTCCGAGTCGAAGACTCGTAGTAATCGATATCTTCATGTTTTATAACAATATTTTTAAAGTTGTTTAAATTAAAAAAAAGTTTGAATTTGAAATTTTTGAAAATCTTAATTCCTATGGAAAAATAATAATAATTAAATATTTTATTTAAAAAAGAAGTTATTAATGTTTTTGAATAGTTTTCCAATTAAAGAAATTCGTAAATAAATGTAGGAGAACTGTTTTTTTGAGTAATATTATTTTCTTTATTTTATAAAAATTAAAAAATTTTCAATTTCATTTTCAGTTAAAATTTGTAATTGACAAATAGAATTAATAAACATTTTTTTCCTTTATTTTTGAAAAACTTTGAATTTTATTAAAACAAATTGTAATTAAGAAATAGAAAATGATGAGCTTTATTTCCTTAAGAAAATTGAAAATTTTCTACAAAAAGATTAAGGTGTACGAGAATATGTAATGTTTTTTTCCTAAAATAAAAGAATTAGTTTGTGAACAATATTGTTACTGAGAAATAAAAATTATGCATAAAATGGGTATTTATTTCTTATTTCTCAATCATAATTTTTTAACATAACAATTTTTTTGTAAATATATTTTTTTTAAATACATTTGTTTTAAATATGTTTTTTTTAAATATATATTTTTTTTAAATATATTTTTTTTAAATACCCATCAATTATTTTTCTAAGTACCCACCACGCAAGGTGTAAATAATTTCCACTCTAAAAAGTATAGTTAAGAGGTGTTAACACACCACGCGATAAAAATTTTAAATATTTGATAATCCAGTAAATTTTTTATTTTCATCTAAAATTTAGGCCAAATGTGGAATACAAGATATTCCCCTAGGGCAAGATTTGCGCCCCTCTTTATGTATATACATATACATATATATATATATATATATATATATTAAGAGTGTTATATAGCCCTTTTTCAAACTACGTGTGTGAACAAAAAATTTACCGTTGATTCGTCTAAGGGGATAAAAAAAAGTGTTGCCTTAAGTTTATTAATGACTCGGTGCAAAATTAAATAAATTTATAAGCAAAAAATTTCCACATTAATCTTCTTCTACAATGCAAAAACTTAGTAATTTTTTTGATCCTAAAATCAAATTTTTTATATTTTAAAAAATAAGGAGAAAAAAATTTTTTAATTTTATAATATATAAAATTTTTTAAAAATTCCTATTTTTAACATTTTAGAATTTATTAGTAATTAGGGTCAAAGGGTAAGTTCCGTTTATATATTGAAATAAATAAATTATCAAAATATTCATTTGCCACTTTGAAAAAATTATATTCAAAGGAAAATGAACATTATGATAATTTATCAGAATTTTATCGTTATATTTACATACGTTTTAACATATCACTTCATCCTTTGTATAGTGTATATTTTTTTTAGATAATTCAAAATTGAAGGCAGGTACTTACATAACTAATTATCTTAACTTTGTTGAGTCTTGGTAATGGGGGAAAAGCACCCTTATTCAATTACCTTAGCATATAATGACCTTAAAATACCTAAGGCATACATATACTTTAGAACTTGAATCTAAAATTAATTAGGTCTCTGTAATTAATCACCTCTTGCCCTAAAATTCTTCGTTCTTTCCTTCTTCATATGAAATGTTTAATCTTTATTTCTTTTTCTTTTTTTCTTTTTTAATATTCTTTTCACGTGAATATAAATATTATAAATGACAGTATTATAAATATTGATGATTCATTAATAAAAGTAATAATAAATGAATACAGAAAGTATTTTTATTATACAGAAAGTATAATAAAAAATGAATAAAGTAACAATAAACAGTTAATAATGCAATGAGGAGTGAATAAAGTAGTAAACAGTTAATAAAGCAATAAAAAGCGAATAAAGTAATAAACAGTTAATAAAGCAATAAAGAGTAAACAAAGTAATAAAGAGTAAATAAAGTAATAAACAGAAAATAAAGTAATAAAAATAATTAAAGTAATAAAAAATGAGTTTGTAAAGAAATGAAGAAAAGAAATATTGGAAATATAAAGAAATAAATAATTTTATTATAAGAGTATAAAGTAATAAAAAGAATGTATAATTACAAGAGAAGAAAGTAAAAGAATATAATTATAAGAATATAAAGTATTAACAAAAATATATATGAAAATCATTTTAGTAATAATTTGTTCCTTTTTTTTATCAATCTCGTATTTTTTATCCATTTAAATACTTTTGGTAGCAATTTAAAATTTTTTATCCAATTTTGGATATTTTTTTTTTTTTTGGTATAAAAAATTTTTTTGTCAATTTTAATAAATTTTGTATAAATTTTATTTTTTTTGGTATCAATAAGAAAAACATTATTAAATTTAAAAATATCAAATCGATTTACCAAATTGTGTCATATTGATACCAGAAAATAACAAACTGATACAAAATGAACTAAAATTGCTGCCAAAATATCAAACTGATACCAAAAAATATTAAAGTGCATAAAAAAATATCGAATTGATGTCAAAAAGCATCAAATAATTAATTAAAATTAAATCCAGTTACATCCGACATTTCGTAATCGAGAAATGTCTACAAATCATCATCAAGGTAATAAAATTATTGTCGCTATTACTAAATAAATAAACATATAATTTTGATCTTGAGAATTTTTATAAAAATATACAATTTCTTAGAATTAATATATTCCATACCTTATTCTCAAGAAAAGTCCACTGCAGAAAGTTTATTTCTATACAATTTTTCTTATAACGCGTCTTTCATTAATTTCATCATTTTCCCTTTATTTTGTCCTCTTTTAAACATACATAATGCTAAAAAATAATGATACACTTTCTTTTCAGGAAACTTTTCTTCTCTATAGAATAGCATTAAATTTACGATTTTTTTTTATAAGTAGGTGTTTTTATAAATTACGCTAACGAACGATGTAACATTTAATCTATAGTTAGGCATTACTTTTACATTTTTTCAAAAATAAATTTAAATAAATATATTTTCTTTCACAATCGCAAAAAAAAAACTTTTTTGAATATATGCATTATTTGATAAAAGTCGTTTATTAAAAGTTTTTCCAAATGATAAACGTACTTTCAAGGTTTTATTATATTCAAAAGGACATTTGTTAAATTCAGAGCGAGTATATATAATTGGAAAATTTTTTATAAATAGAAAATGTAATACAAACGAATATAAAAAAAAATAACTGAAAAAAAAATAAAAATATCAACGCAAAGTAGAATAAAAATAATAAAAATATAATAAAAATTTTAACAAAATATTGTTAATTAAAATAATAACAAATAATTTATACACTTCATACCACCTTTAAATAACAAATTTTATTAACAAAAAACTAGCAACAATTCTAACTTCTTACTACCTTTTAAATAAAATTAGCAATTTTAAAAATAATAGATAGAATTTGAAAATTTTCTAATTTAAATTTTTGTTGAAAACACTAAAAAAAATTCAATTTTTGAGAAATTACAAATAATTGCAGAAATTCAATTATTTAAAAAAAAATAAAATTCTTCTTATAAAATTCAACTATGTTTAAATTAGAGGCTTTAAAATTTGAAAAAAATTTCGTAAAAATACCAATTATCTTTATAAATAACAAAATTCTTCTACAAAGTTCAATTATTTTCATAAATATCAAAAAAATTCTTGTCCTAATTTCAATTATTTTCAAAAATAAAATGCATTTTTCTAATTTCAATGATTTTCAACATCTACTATTTTAATAAAATTTCCCAAAAAAGAATTCAATTATTTAAAAAAGTTTTTAATAAAATTGTATGCAAACATTTAATTATTTTTATAAATAATAAAAATTTCACAGGAATTCAATTATTTTCATAAAAGATAATTTAAAATTCTAGAAAATAATAATTGAATTAAAATGATGAAAATAATTTTGATAAAGTTACAGTAACAATATTTTCTAATTTTATTTAGAAGTAAAGAACAAAAATCTGCATAATTTCAATTTGACAAAATATAATATTTAACAAAATTTTTGTCTTTTAATGAAAAGAAGTGATAAAAATTCTGATGATTTCTATTTGTCATTACAGTTTTGAATTAATTATAAAATAAAAATAATTATAACATTAATTAATTAATTATTAATTAATAGTAATAAAGTACATGTTTCGGTAATCTGTTCGCAGTTTCAAGTAAGTTGTTGCTTGCTTTTTGTTTCTGAACTTTTTTATAATTTTTCTTTTCAAATATTTTCAATTTTAAAATTAATTTATTTAAAATTATTGAATTGTTGCAAAGAATTTTATCAAAAAATTTGATAATAATATAATTCCTTCAAAGAATTTTATTATTTAGGAAAATAACTGAATTCTCGCAAAGAATGTTATTAAAATTTTTAAAAATTCTAATTAAATTCTTTTGAAGAATTTCTTTGAATTTTTTTTAAACTAATTTAAAAAAACTAGTTTCTTTAATAATTTTAATTGAAATTATTGAAAGCAATTGAATTTTATGAAAAAGAATTTTATTAAAATTGTATTGAAAATAATTGAATTCTTGCGAAGAATTTTACTATTTATAAAAATAGTTGAATTGTTTCGAAAAATTTATTAAAATTTTAGGACATAATTGAAATTTATGGAAATATTTTTAAATATTTGAATTCATCCGAGGAATTCAATTAAAATTGTTTTAAAAATAATTGAATTCCTTCAAAGGATTTTACTATGTATAAAAATAATTGAATTATTGCGAAGAATTTTACTATTTATAAATATAATGGAAATGTTTCGAAGAATTTATTTCAATTTTAAGAAATAATCGAATTGTTATGAAAAATTTTATAGAAATATTTGAAAATAATGAAATTTTTTTGAGCAATTCAATTAAAGTTGTTTTAAAAATAATGGAATTTCTTTAAAGAATTTTATTAAAATTAAGTATATTCAAAATAATTGAATTCATTACAAGAATATTTTTTGAAAATAATTAAATTCTTTCAATTTTTTTTGACGAATATATTTGAAAATTGCATTGAAAGTAATTTAACTTTTATATAGAATTTTTTAAAAATATTTTGAGAATAAGTGAATCAGTTTTAGAGAATTTTAAATTCTTGTTGAAATTGAATTTTATGGAAATTTTTGAAAATAATTAAATTCTTTCATGTAATTTCATTTAGATTTGATTAAAAATAATTTAATTCCTGCAAAGAATTTAATATTTATAAAAATAGTTGAATTGTTTCGAAGAATTTATTAAAATTTTAGGACAGAAAAAGTGAATGAATGAAAGAACATTCAAATTATTATAGTCAATATTTAAAAATTTTAAATTAATATTAAAAATATTTAATATTATTTTAGAAGTAGAATTTGAAAAAATAATAAAATATGGAACAATTATTATAAAAGTAAAAAAATTAAACAAAAAGAATTTTATGTAAACTCTCCAGAAAATATTATTATAAAGAAATATAAAGTTACAAGTAGAAATTAGAAATACAGATATAAAAAGAATGTAAGTAAACAAATTAATTGATAACAAAAATGGATTATAAATCTACTTTGAAAAGTCAACATTTTTGAAATTTATTCCGTTTCTTATTGGTGAATTTATATTCTCTTCTCTTATCGCCATAGGGCAATTGAGGGGAAAGAATATCTTTTACGGATAATGGAATTAGCAAAGTATCTGAACGGAATAGAGATGATATGTTCAATTGATATATAGAAAATCTCATTGTTATGTAAAATATGTAAATTGTACCGATTTCATATATTGTTACAATTGCAGGAAAGATAAAATTACAATAGCTATTATTATAAATTACATTTAGTACCTAGTATATAAAACACAATTTTTCTTCCAACGATGTGAAATTCAATTCCTATTATGGATAATAAAAACAATATGTATTACGTCGAAACAAATTTTTCTTATTTTCATTCTATTATTATTTTATATATTTATTTAATATTTCTCTCAATATTAACTATTTTATTAATTATATTTCATATTATTATTAATTACATAATTTATTATTTTCTATTATTAAATATTTAAATTTTATTATTATTATTTTTTTATTAAGAAGTAATTAATTATTTTTTTATTATTTTTTATTAATGATTACTTATTAATTTATTGTTTTTATTAATAATTAATTATTTGTTCATTACTTTTCATTATTATTATTTACTTATTTATTTATTTATTTATTTATATATAAACGGTACTAGCCCTTCTATTTCACCCTCCCCCCTTAATTGTTTTTTATTATTATTAATTGTTTAAATTTTTATTTACTTTTTTATTTATTTCATTAATTTAATTGTTTATTTATCTATTTACTGTAATTTTGTAAGTAAAAAATATTTTAATAAAATTCGATAAAGAAGAAGAAAATATTATTATGCAGAATGAAGAAAAGAAATATATTTTTTCTCAAGGTAGATTATTTTTGACTACTTTTAAGTCACACAGAAAAATTATTATTTCATGCTGCTATATATATATATATATAAAGTTAAAATCACGCCTCAAAGACTCTCCTTCAAAGTCGTAATCCTTCAAGTCAATAATTCACGATAAATTTCAAATAATTTATCCATCCTTCAATATTTCTTTCGTTACTCATATGTGAATGTGCCCCTGAATATTTAGGTCGAGTCTCTTTACAGATGAATTGTAATTTTCATTTCTTTTAATATATAAAATATTATTTAAAAAAAAATTATATTACATTTCGAAAAATTGTAAATAAAAATATTTATACTAAAATCTCTAAGTATAAATTTCACTCGTTTTCCAAAACATTAAAAAATGATTCAAATTAAAAAATTTCAATGAATTTTCGCAATTTAATTAATAATTTATTAGTATTTTACTACTTTTAAATAAATAATAATATAATTCTAGTTATATTATAAAATTTGTTGAAAACTAATTATCTTTAGTTACAAATATTGAGAATTAATTTTTCTAAATATTTTCAAAATAAAAAAAGATTGCTTTGACGGTCTATATTTAATATATAAATAAAAAATACATTTCAAAAATATTTGAAACTGTTTTGTAAATTTTTCGATTGAACAGCTTTTGTATTATAGTTAATTAATTTTTAAATTAGTAATTATTTAAGTAATCTAAATAAAATCAGTGTAATTCAAGTCTCTTAAAATTAATATAATTTTTAATTAATAATTTATGCTGTTCTATTAATTAATAATAAACAAATAAATAATGAAACAGAAAATAATAATTGTATTTTTCATATTAATCATAATATTTGTGCACATCTTGAATAAATAAATAAAATATAATTATAATCATTATTTCAAAAAAAAAAAAAAAAATTTCAGATTATTACGAGAAAGTGTAAACAAAAAGAAAATAAAAGTTAAAAAAAACTTACCAAACATATGAAGATTGTTGAAGAAACAAAACCCTCGGATTCAAAAAAAGTTACTATTTCTTGCTCACGAATTTCGAAAATCTGAAAATTTAATAAAAACAAATTGTAATCGTTAAAAATATTGAAATAATGATAAAATAAATATTTCTGAATAAAAATAAAAATTATCAAAAAATATCAAATGGAAGCAAAAGATAATAAAATGAATGCAAAAATAGAAACTAAAAAATTTTCCGTTTCACTTTGAAAAACCACAAGAAATAGGTCATCTGATATTTTTTTTATTTCAACTCTGATTTTTTGATTCACATTTAAAAGTTTTATACTCCCTCAGTAAATACAAAAATATAGGTAGTTGTTTTTTATTTTTTTTTTTCATTTAAAAAAGGAAAAAGGAATTTTTAAAGCAGACGAATTTTCCAACTTTCTAAAATAAGACGGTCAAAGTAGATAAAAAGAATTGATTAAATATAAAAAAGGAGCTTTTTTTTGTCTAAATTTATCCCATTTAGTCGACAAGAAAAGAGAGGAAGAAAAAAAAGAAGAAAGAAATCAGTGCTGTCCATATCGTAAAAAGTTTTATTATGCAAAATTTTTTCTGACATATCCCTAAGTTCTTCATTTTTTGCACTCTTCTCTCTATATATTCTCTCTTTTTTCTCTCGTTTCCTTTGAAATGCAGAGTTATCTCTAGATGAAAGGGACGAAGAAACAAAATGGAAATTTTATAAGAAAAAGGGTCGAAAGCAGGGAATATGTCTTGAAAGTTATTGCCCACATATTTAGCATTATATATATATATATATATATATATATATATATATAAAAATGTATTGAGCTCTCCATGTGTTCTACAATTTATATTTTTATGAGCAAAAAAAAATATTTGAAAATTTTTTACAATTTTTACAATTCGTATTTTCAATTTCCCCCTTCTCTTTTTTTGTATAATGTAAAAATTATGTTTAAGAGTAAAATTTAAATTAAAAGTATTCAGTTTCATCTTTCATTTATTCTACTTAAATACTATTTTCTCAAATCGAATTCCAAGGAAAAATTGAACAGTGCAGTTCATGTTTATTAAAAAAAAACAAGTTTTTCATGAAATTTTCTTTTCTTGGAAATTTTCACATTGATGCAAACCAGTAAATTTTAATATTAATTTTAATCAACTGATTTTTACGGTATCCGGGCAAGAAGTCCAAAACAAAAAATTCAAAGTAAATGAAATCCAAAAAAGTAAAATAAAAAAAAAAATAGTTTCACTTTGGACTTATTTTTTTGGATTTTTCGTCCTGGTCAAAAAAGTACAAAGAAATTAAAAATCCATTAAAAAAATGGAGATACAAAAATTTAAATGGTTGCCTTGAATGAAATTGTCTTTTTTTTTAAGTTGCTCATGTCGATGACTGTGAATTGAAAGAAGGTAAACTTAATACTTTAAATTTCTAAAAATAATTAAATTAGTCGAGTAATTTAATTGGAATTATATTTAAAAAATGAGTAAATTTTTGTAAATAATTTCAAAATTGTTGAAAATAATTGTATTTCTTGGAATAATTGTTTTAAAAATTTTATAGAATAATTGAATTGTTGTGAAGAATTTTTTTATTTATGAGAATAATTGAATTTTTGTGTAGAATTTTATTATTTATGTAAATAATTAAAATCCTGCGATTTGAACATTAACATTTTTAATTCCGAGCGTAAAAAGTAAAAACATGGCTTTTTCACTTTATTATTTATTATGAACGTTCTTATTTATTTTTGATTTTGGACATTTTTATTATGAATTTTTTGTAGTTTGGACTTATTTTCTTGGATTTTTCGGTCTGAATTTTTTGGATTGGATTTTTTATCCTGAAATCGATTTTTACATGTTAATAAATACACAAGTAAATTTAACCTCTTTTAATATTTTTGCAACTTCAAAATTGTTTACTGATAAATAATATTAAATGCAGATTTATTCCTAGTAAATATTTATAATTATTTATTTGGTTATTTATTTAGTTATTTATTTACTTTTTTATTATTTATTTAGTAATTTATTTAGTTATTTATTTGGTTACTTACTTATTTAATTATCCACTGATTTATTAATTGCTTACTTATTTATTTAACTACCTACTTATTTAGGAGTTTATTTAGCTAGTAAATTATTAAGTTAGCCACTGATTTAATTGTTTACTTTTTTTTTTTAGTTATCTAGTAAGTTACTTATTTATTGCAGAAATTCAATTATTTTCAAAAAAAAAAAGAAAAAAAATTCTTCTTATAAAATTCAATAACTATATTCAAAATTTGAAAAAAATTTCGTAAAAATACCAATTATCTTTATAAATAACAAAATTCTTCTACAAAGTTCAATTATTTCCATAAATATCAAAAAAATTCTTGTCCTAATTTTAATTATTTTCAAAAATAAAATGCATTTTTCTAATTTCAATGATTTTCAATATCTAGGGGAATGTAGTCAAGGTTGGCCTACTGTCTAGGTAGGCCACTCGCGTTTTTTTGTCAAGTTCACTAGCGCCACCTACGCGCATTTTTGTCGAAGCTTGTCTTAGTGAAACCTAACTTTTTGTTCAATTACATTTTCGGAAAATCGAAAATTGTGTTTTCTGTGACGTCGGTACAAAAAAAGCTCAAAAAAAGTTTTGTGCATAATGTGAAAAACCATTAATAAAAGATAAAAAACAAATTGAATCGTCAAGGCAAGTATGCAGAAAATTTGTGGGACTCATGGTTGAAAGGAAAACAAAGTAAAAAATCGAATCCCGAAACGTATTTCTTTATGGTTACAACAATTCGGTAATGTTACTTACTGTCAAGGTCGGCCACTATGTGTTTAAAATGCGCAAAGATGAGGACGAGCTACTTCATTTGCAAAAACTGCAATTCTGTATAACTCATAATATAATTGATCATCTTACTAATATTTTTATTTAATTTTATTAATATTTTAGTGCAAAATTTTTTTTTATTTATATTTATTTTTTTATATTGTTTATTTTTATTATTTTGTTATTTCATTAAGTTACAAACTGTAAACAATAAAGAATCAATTTTCCGTAACTCCAAACATGTTATTTTATTTTTTAAAGATTAATGCCCTTTGAATTTTAAACATGGCCGACCTTGACTGTAATGGCCAACCTGGACTACAAAATTTTTTTTTTTTAAATCTTTATAACTTTTTCATTTTTAAACCTGTCAATTTACTTTGTACAGAAAAAATGTTCCTATTAAACAGGACTTTCCAACCATATACTTCAATTGTCCAAATTCATTTTTAAAAAAAAGTTATAAACAAAAGTCAAAAAGGTGGCCGACCTAGACTATGTTCCCCTACTATTTTAATAAAATTTCCCAAAAAAGAAATTCAATTATTTAAAAAAGTTTTTAATAAAATTATATGCAAACATTTAATTATTTTTATAGATAATAAAAATTTCACAGGAATTCAATTATTTTCATAAAAAATAATTTAAAATTCTAGAAAATAATAATTGAATTAAAATGATGAAAATAATTTTGATAAAGTTACAGTAACAATATTATTGTAATATAAAATAATGATTTTATCTCTCGGTCATCTTTAATTATTAGAAAACATGAAGAAATCGTTCACTCCGAGTCTTCGACTCGGAGCAATCGGTATCTTTATGTTTTATAAAAATACTTTTATAAGTTGTTTAATTTAAAAAAGGTTTGAATTTGAAATTTTTGAATGTCTTAATTCCTGTGGAAAATCCTGTTCCAAAAATAAGATTAAAAATAGGAATTTTGCAAATATTTTTCTTTTTTTTTCTAAAAAAAAAATAATAATTTTGTTTAAAAAAATTGTGATTCATAAACAAAAATAATGCAAAATGAATAAATTTTCTATTTCTTAATCACAATTGTTTAACAATATTCTAATTTTCTGAAGAAGTAAAGAACAAAAATAATTTCAATTTGACAAAACATAATATTTAACAAAATTTTTGTCTTTTAATGAAAAGAAGTGAAAAAAATTCTGATGATTTCTATTTGTCATTACAATTTTGAATTAATTATCAAATAAAAATAATTATAACATAATAATTTACTTGGTTAGTTACTTATTAAGTCATTTATTTATTTCTTAGTTATTTATTTAGTTTTCTTACTTATTTAGTTAATTATTTATTTTTGCTTATGATTTTTTTGTTATTTAGTCATTTATTTACTAATTAATTTAGTTATTTGGTTAGTTACTTATTTATTTAGTTCTTAGTTATTTATTTCGTTTTTTTTTACTTTTTTAGTTAATTAATAATTTTTTAAATGATTTTTTTGTTATTTAGTAATTTATTTACTAATTTATTTAGTTATTTGGTTAGTTAATTATTTAGTTAGTTACTTATTTACTTATTTACATAGTTTTTACGGATATTAATTCATTTGCTTAGTTAATTTTTTAGTAATTTATTCAGTTAACTTCTAATGTAGTTATTAAGTCATTTATTCATTTGGTTTGTTTCTTATTTAGTCATTTATTTAGTAATTTAATTAGTTACTTAATTTATTATTTACTTAATAATTTATTTACTTAGTTACTTAGTTGTCTATTTAGTTAGTTAGTTAGTTATTTAGTTTTGTCTATTTAGTTACTTCTTTAGTTACTTCATTTATTAATTTTTGTATTCATCTGGTTGTTTACATATTTTTATGCTTAAAAAAATAATTAATTCATAAAATAAGAAATGATGCATAAAAAATAAATAATGTTCATGCGACCATATTAATTCCTTCAAGTGAAAACAATTAAACTATTGTGATTTTTTTCAATTGAAATCCTTCTCTCTCACTTGTTCGGACAAACAAGTATTTTGAATATACATGTATATTATGTAAATTACAAAATAATATATTCATATTTTACGATGAGGGGGATGATTCCCGTAGGTATGTATATATATAGGGAATCGGGTCAAACTATTTTCATAATTCATAATATACACACGATGAAAGAGGAAATTTTCGGTTACCGTCCTCGTAAGCATTTATGCAAGAAAACGTATAAAAGTACTGAACCATATAAAAGACACATTTGTTCATTGAACTGTGAAATTCCAGAAATGTTTGATGAATCGTAAATCTTTCTCGTAAGGCTCGAACTTGTAAATTCATAAAGTTGCCAATGCATATATATATATATACGTATATATGTATAAAAGTATATTGAAAAATTCTTATTCTCCTGAATTTATCTTTTTACACTTTCAATTTGAATAAGATGAACAGAAAAGTTGCGAAATAAATTTCCCTCCACTGAAACTTGTGAAATAACCGAGGCAGTTTCCTTTCAGATATATATTATGTATAATTTTTTTCTCAAAATTCTTTTTTTTTGGAAATTTTTTTTTTTTTTACAGAAAAGTATTTTACAAATTTATTGATGAAGTTCAAAATTGAACTTTTTTGTTTTTTAAATTATTTTTAAAAACTTATTCCTACTTTTTACTTTTTTGTTTGTTTTTCCTTCCGACTTATTGGAGAAAGGAACGAAAAAAAAATAAGAGTAAAAACTCATTGCAACATATATAATAATTGCACGAAACAAGGGGTTGTCTTTTGTTTTTTTCTTTCACTATACAAAACGACCATATATGAAAAAGAATAACGAATATGTGTACAAAATCGATTTTCTTGTTTGGTCTTCAGAAATTGAGAGAAACTCAATTATTAATGGAATTATATATTGATAGAATTTACCGAATTGTGACGTTTAGAAAATTCTAAAAATAATCACTTTGAATTCTATAAAAAATCAATGATGCATTTATCGTCATTTTATAAATTAAATATAAAATTATAAACCTTATGTTTTATGGGATAAGAATTTAAATTAATCAGTTCAAAAAGAAAAATTATAAAGAAGAGAAAATAATCACAAATTAAATTTTTTTTTAATTACTAATTTATTTGAATTACATAGTTCCCCAGACTAATTATTTATTGTTACTATTACTATAATTAATATATTACTGACAATTAATAATTTTTATTTAAATATTAAAATTTAGTTTTACTTTTTCAAAAATGTTGTTTTTTTTGTTTATTTTAAAAATTATCAAAGAAATATTTAATTACAGCAAATAATTTTTATTCAGATCAATTCAATTCTAATTGAATCGAATAATTTCTCGATTTAAAGCAAGTAATATTTAATTGACCCAAATAATTTTTATTTTCTATCAAATAATTTTCATTGAAATCTAACAAGCTTGTAATGTTAAAAATTCATTTCTACACTCGAAGAAAATGTCATTTTTTGAAATTGTCTGAAATAAAAATGATTTGATATAGATAAAAATAAATATTTGTTCTACAATTCAAAGATAAGAAATGTTAAATAGTAATATTTAACTTAACGTCGATGACTTCTTTTCAATGTTAAAAAATTAAATTTCAAGTAAATAATTAATTGTAAATTTAGTGAATTTAATTAATTAATTTTAATAAAAAATTTGTTTCATCTTTATTAGATATTTTTTCGATTTATTCAAAATGAAGTATAATTTAAAATTTTACCGAGAAAAGAAATAAATAGTAAAATAAAAAAATTAAATTAAAAAAATAAATTGACAGGAAATAAAAAGAATAAGAATTTCTATAAAAATTTTTTGAAACAAAAAAGAATTTCTATATAAAAATTTTTTGAAACAAACCAAAATTTTTCTTTAAAAAAAATTCTATTTGTTTAAAAAAATAAATTTCTCCACTGGCACTTATTTTAATGAAATTATATTTTCTCTGTGGAAATCACAAAATCGCGTATTTCGGAGGTCCTGTGAGAAGATGAAAATGCAGAGAATTACGAACTATATATATAATATGGTTCGATCGAAGAGGAAAGATTCGTTGAACTGTATCGTTGGCAGTTTCTTTTAAAGCGCGCTTTTGAAACGACGTGTTTATGAAAGTTTCGCCTCAAACATATATATCTCAATCAATCATATTTTTTTTCTCAATGATTAAATAAACATAATAAGGTAAAAAAAAATATTCCTTCTTTCTTTCACACCTTCTCCATTTATAGACTGAAAAAAATCTACTTGGTTCAAATATCCGATTAATTTTCCAATATCAAATAAATATTTACTTAAATCCAATAATTTTCATTTAAATCAAGTAACTATTTATTTGAATTAAATAATTTTTATTCAAATCCAAAAAAATATCTACTTGAATTAAATAAAAATAATTAAATAATTTAAATTTTAAAATAAATTAAATAATTTTTATTTCAATTACATAAATAACTACTTGAATCAAATAATATTTATTTCAATCAAATAAATTTTATTTGAATAGTTTCAGTATTCGAGGTAAATATACCGTTTAATAAAAATTGTTTTTAGTTAACTAAAAATTATTTGATACAAATAAATATTTTTTAAATACAAGCAAATATTTATTTGACACAAACAAATATTTATTTAATAATAGAAAATTAATCAGTTTTTTAATCAAATAAGTAGGTATTTTTTTAGTGTAAACTAATTTTTTTTTTCGCGTAAAAACGAAAATGGAAAAGAATTATTTTCAGGAGTAAATTATAAATTTTTGCTCAAATCATCATCCTTTCGTATTTTATGATATAGAAAATTCTGCTCTCGATGTGAAAAACTTGTGGTTATTGATCGTGTCGATTCAACATTTAAGTGCATTATATCGAAATTGGCAGAATTTCAAAAAAAATATTTTCCTTTTCGTGCGAGTGATAATGTTCAATAGTGGAAATAGCTTTTAACAAATAAAGAAGAATTTTATCGTGAAAAAAGATTCTTTTCTCGCCTCGTTTACATAAACAATTGCAGAGTGAAAAAAAATATTTGGTTCCAATGAAACAAAAAAAAAAAAAATTACAATCGACGAATTTCTTTTGTATAATTATGGGAACAAATTTTTCTATGGTAAAAAAAGAAACATTATTTCTATCTAAACGTCGGACGTTTAGACAAAAATAATGTTTCTTTTTTTACCATAGAAAAATTTGTTACTATAAAAATTCTTTTTTTAACCCCCAGTCAAATATTTCTTTATTACAAAAATTTTACGTAAAGTTTTTAATTTTTTTAACTCAATTTAAATTAAAATTTAAATAAATTTCAATTCAATTTCAATATTAATTTTAGTTTAAATTTAAATTTTAATTTTAACTTTAATTTCGATTTTAATTTTAATTTCAATTTTAATGATTCTTTTTACGAACACTATTAAGAACTAAAAATGTGAAACAAAGAAATTTTTACTTTACCCCACCCCCCAAAAAAAGGGAGGGGGGAGAAGAAACGAAAATTATTTCCAAAAGAAAAAAAAAACATAAAGAACATTCATCTTAATGGTATAATTTATAAATTGAGAATAATTCCCCTCGTATATAATTTTTACGCATAAATTTCAATTATCCGCTAATTGTCTTCCAGTCGAGGCATCCTTTTGACCCCTTGCGTGAAGTCTTGAATTTGTTTTCTTTTTTTCTTTTCTTTTTTCTTCAAGCACACTGAGAAATTTTCTTTTTCTGTAAATACCTCAAGTTTCTCGTGTGCATGGGCAAAAGGGGATATATAAAGAATAGCAGAGAAAATCGTATGGATTTAATAATGTTCTTCTAGAATTGACGTAAGTATATTATATGTATATATCTATTCTGAGAAAATAAAACATTGTAAATTGCATTACACTCTCGTTTACCCCACAACAAGATTCTTTATTTGTTTTTTTTTTCCTCTTTATTTTTAGGGAAAATTTATTCCCACAATACAAGACTGGAAACAAAAATAAACAATTCGTGGAAAATATTGATAAATTGTTTTCTTTTTTCATCAAACGATAATTTTCTGAAAAAATTTCCATACAGAGAATTTTTTATTGATTCGTAAAATTATTGTTTAGAATAATTAAGAATTTTTTTAATTAAATTTAATAATTTATTATTTCATTACCTATAATTTTAATTAATTAGAAAAAATTTTCCATACAGATAATTTTTATCGATTCATAAAATTACTGTTTCAAATAATTGACGATTTTTTAATTAATTTATTAATTAATTATTTCATTATAATTTTAATTCATTAGAAAAAAATTATATAGGTATCGAATAATCTTCTCTTTTTCCATAAAATTTATTTTTAGGTAATTTTAATTTGTGTTTATTTAGTATAAATAAATATTTATTTGATTTAAATAAACATTTGGTCTATTTTAACAAATTTTGCATTCAAAGACTAAAATTTGGTTTCTAGAAGCAAATTTTTGGTATAGCAATGATTTTATTTTGTTGATTCTACCAAAATTATGTTATTTCAAACAAATTTTTTTCTGAGTGAAGAATTAGTAATTTTTTAATTAATTAATAATTATGATAGAAATTAATATTAAAAATTTTAAATATTACAGTTCGTGGCTTGTAATATTTTTGATTAATTATTTACTAATTATATTCTTCTCAAATTTCACTAATTACGTTCAATTTTTTCCCGAAAGAAAAAAAAAATAAACTCAATTTGGAAAATTTGAAAATTTATTAATTCCCGTAATTAAATAAAATGCACGAAACTTGGATCACATTTGCAGTCAGAGAATATATAATGGAATAAAAAATTTAA
Organism: Leptopilina heterotoma; assembly: GCF_015476425.1. Lineage (NCBI taxonomy): Eukaryota > Metazoa > Arthropoda > Insecta > Hymenoptera > Figitidae > Leptopilina > Leptopilina heterotoma. Next base: position 1,265,150 of record NW_025111110.1, read on the forward strand.
ATTAAAATATGAATATTGATATAAATTTTTCAAACTCATTTTTTTTTTATTTCACTTTGACAAACAATATGAGATTAATTTTCCTAATTTACAAGTGAATAAATTTATTACTCTGCAAATTGAAAAATATGCAAATTGCAAAATATGTAAATTAAAAAGTACGTTAATTATATTTCTATTTAAATATAATAATAAATTTTATAATAAAATTTTCCATCGTCGTTATTTTGAATTTATAAATTAACTCTTAATTACAATATAATATAAATCCATTAGATCTTTTTTTTTGTACACACGATTGCAATTAAAAATATTTCTCAGTATAAAATATATACCTATGTGTTTATAAATTTTTTCTATATTATAAAATGAGAATTATAAAACGCCCTCGCACGAACTACTTTTCCACTTTTATAATTGTAAAACACTAAAATAACTGTATTATAAGAGTCATATTATACTTGCGAATGTTCTGTTATAATTGCCTCCTATTATTTCGAGTAAAATATATATGTATATATATATATAATAACACAGACACGATTCTTCACCGTGGCCATTGTAATTTTTCCAGTTTAGTATTACATTAGTAATGTGAAGAATAAATAAATTAAGTTTGCTCCGTTTAAAAAGAAAATAGTTTAGGTCTAACTTTTTTTGCAGAGTTGAAACCCATTCATTCATTCATTCATAAAATTTAGTTTTTTTTTTTTTTTGTTAAATATTATGAATTCTGAATTATTGAAATTCGTGAGCGGATGTCTGGTCTTGCTTTCAGTAAACAAAAAAAGAGAACGAAAAAAAAACTAAATAAATATAACACGCAAAAATTGGGCTAAAAGACTAATGGAGGATATCCTGTCCCGGTAAAATGTTTTCTGGTTCATCGGTTCGGGAATTTATGCTTTGAAATATATTTTTTATAAACACACTCTATTAATGCAATATTATTTTGCGAAAATTAAAAATTACAATCTAAAAATTATATTTTTATTTTTAAAACATTTTTGTTGATGAATTAATTAACATCTTAATTAGCTAATTTGCCTACTAACTAATTAACTATTTCAGTTAATTTCCAATTTTTTCCCAGAAAAATAATTAAAATGTATATTAATTATTAACTACATAATTAGCTTGCTAAAAAATTAATTCATTTACAAATTCACTAACTATTTAATTTTATACTTATTTTGGTAAAATATTTACCCAATTAGGCAGCAGATTAAGTACCTAATCAGGTAGCTGATTAATCATTAGATAACCTATAATCATTAGATAGCCGTTTAATTATTTAATTAGGTAGCTGATTAATTTACTAATTAGGTAGCTGAATAATTACCTGATTAGTTAGATAATTAATTATTTAATTAGTTTGCTAATTAAGTACCTTGTTAGTCAAATTATTTATTATTTACTTAGTTAACAGATTATTTGCCTCATTAGTTTACTAATTACTTTATTAACAAATTAGCTGGTTAATTACATTATTAATTAGCTAATTATATACCTTATTATTTAGCTAATTAAGTACTTAATTAATTAGTTAATTATATACTTTATTATTCAACTAATTAATTATTTACTTATTAATTATTAATTATTTATTAATTATTAATTATTTATTAATTATTAATTATTTATTTATTAATTAATTATTTATTTAGTTAATAAAGTACTTAATTAATTAGCTAATTATATATTTAATTATTAAGCTAATTATTTTATGAATTAGTTAATTAATTACTTCATTAGTTACGTACTGAATTAGTTAATTAATAAGTTTATTAGTCAGCTAGCAAATTATTTTATTTTTAGATTAGTTAGATAGCTAATTAATAGGGGAACATAGTCTAGGTCGGCCACCTTTTTGACTTTTGTTTATAACTTTTTTTTAAAAATGAATTTGGACAATTGAAGTATATGGTTGGAAAGTCCTGTTTAATAGGAACATTTTTTCTGTACAAAGTAAATTGACAGGTTTAAAAATGAAAAAGTTATAAAGATTTAAAAAAAAAAAATTTTGTAGTCCAGGTTGGCCATTACAGTCAAGGTCGGCCATGTTTAAAATTCAAAGGGCATTAATCTTTAAAAAATAAAATAACATGTTTGGAGTTACGGAAAATTGATTCTTTATTGTTTACAGTTTGTAACTTAATGAAATAACAAAATAATAACAATAAACAATATAAAAAAATAAATATAAATAAAAAAAAGTTTTGCACTAAAATATTAATAAAATTAAATAAAAATATTAATAAGATGATCAATTATATTATGAGTTATACAGAATTGCAGTTTTTGCAAATGAAGTAGCTCGTCCTCAACTTTGCGCATTTTAAACACATAGTGGCCGACCTTGACAGTAAGTAACATTACCGAATTGTTGTAACCATAAAGAAATACGTTTCGGGATTCGATTTTTTACTTTGTTTTCCTTTCAACCATGAGTCCCACAAATTTTCTGCATACTTGCCTTGACGATTCAATTTGTTTTTTATCTTTTATTCATGGTTTTTCACATTATGCACAAAACTTTTTTTGAGCTTTTTTTGTACCGACGTCACAGAAAACACAATTTTCGATTTTCCGAAAATGTAATTGAACAAAAAGTTAGGTTTCACTAAGACAAGCTTCGACAAAAATGCGCGTAGGTGGCGCTAGTGAACTTGACAAAAAAACGCGAGTGGCCTACCTAGACAGTAGGCCAACCTTGACTACATTCCCCTACTTGACAAATTAATTAGTAAAAATGTTTACTAATTTGAATCAGTGACTGATTTTTTGCTGTTGAATCAGTGACTAATTTTTTGCTGTTGAATCAGTAAATTTTACTAATAAATAGTAATTTCACTAAATTATTAGTAAAATTGACAAATTCAAAAGCAAAAAATCAATCACTAATTCAAATTAGTAAACATTTTTACGAATTGAAATTTAGAGTGTAATTATTGTTACTATTACTACGATTACTAATTAAATACTTAAGTAACTAATTTGTTAGACAGAAAAATAACTAGTAATTACTATAAATACAGTTGCTAAATAATTTTTCAACTAATTTGTTATCAAAGCAAATAATTTCTTCATTTACAAAAAAAAAATTTGTTTCTTTTTATTTTTTATTATAATAAAGTACGAAGATCTTGTATAACCACAAAGTTAATTATGTTTTATATTATCTAATTAGCTATGAATAAATTTTTCCTATAAATTTAAAGAAATTTCGTAAACTTTTTCGAGTAAAATCTTGGGAAATGAAAGTTCTTTGTTATGAGGAGATATTAAATTTCAAAGGAAACGTTTCAAACTTTGTGTTAGAAATAATTCTAAACTTCAATATAACTTGTATTAAGCTTCTAAAGTTCCTATCCAAGTTATCTAGTCACTTTATTATAGAAAGTTTAGAATAATTTTCTCATACACGAAAATTTGGTTCATATTAAACTCAATTATACAGTTGAAAATGTAAATAATACATAATACTGAGTAATAATGTTCATTAGCAAATAAATTATTCACTAATAGTTATATTAGAAGTTTAAAAAATATATATTTTTCAAACAAAAAAATTTGAACAATTTTCTAGAAATATCAAAAAATTTCTCGCCTTCTTTTCATGAAATTAACATAATTTCTGAAATAATTTACATGTTTTAATATGTTCATTGAATGAAAGCTGAAACTGTCACCCAGTTAATTTTTCAAAATTTTATCCTGGTTTTCATAAATAACTTTTAATTCGTCGCAGAAAATCAATTATTATCAAAATTATTTAAGTAATTCTGCAAAAGAATTCAATTATCTTGATAAAAAACAAAATTCTTCCCATAAAATCAATTATTCTAAGGAATTTTAATAAAATTCTTTTCCAAAATTCAATTATTTTGATATATTTCAAAATTTATCACAAGAATTCAATTCTTTTGAAAAGTAATAAAATACTTTGCAGAAATTAAAATGATTTTCAAAATTTAAAAAAAAATTCTCGTCAAGAATTAAATTATCTTTATAAATAATATTATAGCGAAATTCTTCTCAGAAATTAAATTATTGTCAAAAATTTTAATAACATTCTTAGCAACATTTCAATTATTTAAACAAAATTTAATAAAAATTCTTCGCCTGAATTCAATTATTTTTATAAATTATTATTTAAATTCTTCTCAGGAATTCAATTATTTTTTTAAAAATGTACATAAAAATCCTTCAAAAAGTTTTTAATTATTTTCAAAAATTTGTAAAAAAATTCTTTAATATAATAAATTTTAGGAAAATTTTAATTAAATTCTTTAAAAGAAATTAAATATTTTCAAAAGTTATTTATAAAATTCTTCGTAAAAATTAATTTTTGAATTCATTTAGCCAATTTCAATTAAATTTACACTGTCTACAAAACTTGTGTAAATTCTACTTTTTTAATGCTTTAAAGAATTTTCTATTTACTAAAATGTATGAATTAACATTTCTTCTCTCTAAGACATTAAAATCTATTAAATTTTTTTTGAAAATTAAACCTTAAAAAGAAATTTTTTGAATGAGAAATGAGAAAATTAAATGAGATCATAAAAAAAAATTTATAAAGAAATTTCATATTTTTTCCCTCCAGCCACTAGAATCTATTAAACTTTTTTGAAAATTCAACCTCAAACAAAAAAATTTAAATAATTTTCTAGAAATATTAAAAAAATTCTCGATTTTGCATTTTTTTTTATTAAAATTAACACAATTTTTGAAATAATTTACATGTTTTAATGTTCTTTGAATGAAAGCTGAAACTGACAACCAGTTAATTTTGCAAAATTTTATCCTGATTTTAAACAAGAAGAGTATTTTATTTAAATTTTAAAATTTAATTCTCGTGATTATTTTCACTTTTATTTAATTATTTATTTAAGTATTTATATATATATTGAGGGGAGACTTCGATTATATTTTTAACTATGTATATCAAGAAAATGATTTAAATCTTCCATAAAATTATTTTTATAGTAATTTTTAAAGAGAAAATCAATGGTCAAAAAAAATTCTGACCTTATTTTTGGATTTTTCTTAAAAATTGATAGATTTTAAAATCCATCAGTATAATTCTGTGAAAAATATGTTTTTGTTTTCACAAAAAAATTGCCGAATAAAAAATGATTTTTATTACTTTTGAAGCATTTTTTTTGAAATTTGAAATTTTTTTTAATTACAGAACAAAAAATCCAAAAAAAAGTCCAAAGCACAAAAAATCCAAAATAAAAATGTCCAAAGTCGAAAAATCAAAAATAAATAAAAACGTCCAAAATAAATAATGAAACAAGTGAAAAAGACCCATTTTTACTTTTTATGCTATAAAATCGGAATTTAAAATGTTAATGTTAAAATCGCAGGATTTTATCATTATTTACATAAATAATAAAATTCTTCACAAAAATTCAATTATTATCATAAATAAAAAAATTCTTTACAAATAAATATTTTCATAACTGAAAAAAAAAAATTTTTACAAAAATTCAATTATTCTATAAAATTTTTTAAACAATTACTCCAAGAAACATAATTATTTTCAACAATTTTGATAAAATTCTTTACAAAATTTCAATAATTTTTTTCACTATAATTCCAATTAAATGACTCGATTAATTTAATTATTTTCAGAAATTTAAAATGTTAACTTTACCTAACTTTCAATTCTCTCAGTCATCGACATGAGCAACTTAAAAAAAGGACAATTTCATTCAAGGTAACCATTATATTTTTATATCTCAATTTTTTTCATTGGATTTTTAATTTCTATGGACTTTTTGACCAGGACAAAAAATCCAAAAAAATAAGTCCAAAGTGAAACTATTTATTTTTTTGGATTTCATTTACTTCGGATTTTTTTGATTGGACTTTTTATTTTGGACTTCTTGTCCGGATACCAATTTTTTTTATATAGAAATTCACTTGTTTATTTTTCTAACTAATTTCAAATCATAATTTTTTAAAAATAAAAAGTATAAAATACAAATAAATTATGATAAAATTATGATTTAAAATTAGTTATATAGAAAAATAAACAAGTAAATTTCCATATAAAAAAGATTGAATAACAATTATGGTTTTTTCAGCATTTACAACCTAAAAACAATGATTTTTTTCAAAAAAAGTTCTTCAAAAGGAATAAATGTCATTTTTTCATTCGTCAATTTTTTTGTAAATACAAAAACATATTTTCTACAAAATTACAGATGGATTTTAAAATCTATCAAATTTTTGAGAAAATTAAAAATCCTAGAATTGTCAAAATATTTTCTGACCGATTGATTTCTTCTCTAAAAATTACTAAAATTATAATTTTATGAAAGATTTAAATCTATTCATAATATAATTAAAAATGTAGTCGAAGTCTATACATATTTAAAATAATATTTCAATTATTTAGAAAATTATATTAATTTTAACAAAACAATAAAAATTCAAAAAATTTTCTGATCACAATTTTACTGCAGATGTTAAATTGAGACAAAAAATGTATCAAAATAGTTGCAAAGCAACGTTTTGATACGTTTTTTTTGTCTCAATTTGATATCTGCAGAAAAATGAATGAAGAAAAAAAAAGAAAAATAAATAAAATCGAAGGAAAAATGAATGTTTATAAATATAGGAAAAAATAAACGGAAACAGTGATTTTCTGCATCATCTTTTTCAAAAGCAAAAAAAAAAAAAACATATTTTTCTCCTTTCTTTCACTTCGCAGGACCAAAATACCCGTTCTCAAAGTAGAAATTAGATTTTTTCCACAACACAGCCGGAGCATATTTAGCAATAAAGCCGTAGATTTCAGGGCTAGACATATAATTAGAGCGAGGTATCCCTCATAATGATCCTGAATCACGGAACAAACTTTTCTCTTCTTGACTTTGCCAAAGTTTTTGGAGAGCCCCCCCCTCTCCTCTCTATATATATACTATCATGGTAGCCGTGTTTACACCATAAGAAATCGGTTTCGATTTTTGAAAAAGAAAAAAAGATGATAAAAAATAAAGAAAGAGCAGAGAAAAAAAAGACTCGTATCAGAATCTTCTCACGAAAAAAGAAATTGTGCGCTTCTGTTCTGTATATATATATATGTATGTGTGTGCTGATGCGAAGTTCGAGATGAGAGTTCGCGAAAAAATGCGCCAACAAAATCTTTAAGTGTATCGACCTTTGCCAAAATAATCACCGCCTGGACCACATTTTGGAGAGAAGAGAGAAACCCTCTCTCGAACTGCGGTTTAGGTACCCTTGCCCTTCTATTTTAAATTTCTCTCTCTCCCTTTGTCTCTTTTTCTCTCTTTCTCCCTCTCTCTATATATATACAGTTTTTAACCACGATCGTTCTCTTCAACAATTTTTTTTACCCTAATTTTTTACAAATATAGCAGCAGAGAGCAGACACACTAGATTTAAAAAAAAAATAAATAAATAAATGAACTGATTTTTTGGCATATTGTATATTTTTTTATTTTTCTTATTTTATTTAATATTGTTTCATTATTTTATTATTTTTCCAGTATTTATTTAATTTTTATTATTCATTTACTAATTTGAAAATAGCATAACTACACGAGCGTGAAATTTTCATCCCCCTTGTTAATTACAAAAACATTTTTTTATTTTTACTATATTTATTTACTTGTCTGCAAACGAAGAAAATTTTTTTTCTGATAAAAAAGATTTTGTCAAATGCGCAACAAAAAATATTTAAACATTTGAACTGATAAATATTTAAAAAATTTTAAATTTATAAAAATTAAGTTAATGTTTGTTTTACATTGATATTTACAACAAACTTTTTTTGCTAGAAAAACTTCCATAATAATAATAATAACAATAATTTAAAATTAATTGTATCAATTTAATTAATTGTAATTAAAAATAAAATATTTAATAAAGATAAGATTAAATTAAAGTGTAAATTAAAGAGGACAATGAAGTTAGTTTAATATTAATTTTAATGAAAATTTATTAGTTTTTAAAAAATTATTTTTTTGAAAAATATGCTTAATTAATTCGAAATACAATTCTTCAAGAAGACGATTCTATTTCAAAGCAAATTTTTAAAAGGAATAAAATTAAATTCCTTTAAATAAAAACTTTATTTCGATGAAATTAGGCAAAACTTTTAATTGTTTCAATTTTTCATATTTTTTCGGGAATTCATTTATCTTCAAAAAAATTTTCATTATAGTTTTTCAAAAACCTAATTTTTTTAGAATTTCTACATTAAATTATTCAGAACTTCAATAATTTTTTTAAAACAAATATTTAAAAACTTATTGATATTTATTTTAATAACTAAATTTCAAAATAAGTTGAATGTAAAATCTTTTGAAATTTAATTATTTCTAAAAATTACAACTGCAATTTTTCCAACAGTCAATTATTTTTTGGAATTTTTGAATAAAATTATTTAAAAGTTTAATAATTTTCAAAGGAACATAATATATTAATAATTTTTTTCAAAATTTTTATAATGAAAAAATAAAATTCTTTAAATAGAAAATTTATTTTAATTAAGTTTGAGAAAATTTCTTATTTTTTCAATTTTTTAAAATGATTTTCATGAATTTAAGTATTTTCAAAAAATTTTAATTACAATTTTTCAAAAACCTAATTATTTTAGAATTTTCTACATTGAATTATTCAAAACTTGAATAATTTTTTTAAACAAATATTTAAAAACTTATTATTATTTATCTTAATTAAATTTGTAAATAATTTCAATGTAAACCCTTTGAAATTTAATTATTTCTAAAAATTATAACTGCAATTTTTCAAAAAGTCATTTATTTTTTGGAATTTTTGAATAAGATTATTTAAAGTTTAATATTTTTTAATGGAACATTTAAATATTAATATATTTTTACGGCTATTAAAATGTTAAAAAAAATTTAACATAAATTCTTTTTTAAATCAATTTTTATTAGAATTCAACAATGATTGAATTATTTAAATACAACAATTTTTTTAAATGTTAATTATATTTCAAATTTTTAGTTACAATTCTTCAAAAAATACTAAATTTGAAAATCCTTTTTTATAGTGAAAAAATATAATTCTTTGAAATAGAAAATTTATTTTAATAAAATTTGACAAAATTTTCTATTCTTTCAATTGTTTAAAATTAATTTTGAAAATTCAACTATTTTCAAAAAATTTTAATTATATTTTTTAAAAAAACTAATTTTAACAGAATTAATTTTTTCAGACTTTTTGAATAAAATTTTTCAAATTTCATCAATTTTTGTTTAATAAGTATTTAAATATTAATTGTTATTTATTTGTCCACCAGGAATTAAAACTTCAAAATAACTTTTATAATTTAATTATTTCTTAAATTTCATGTTATTCAATTATTCTTCAAAATTTTAACAGAAATTCTTTTTTAAATCAATTCTTATTAGAATTCAACAATGATTGCATTATTTAAATACAAAATTTTTTGGAAAGTTTAATAATCTTCCAAGTTTTGTAGTTACAATCCTTCAAAAAATACAATAATATTTAAGAATAATTTTTTATAGTGAGAAAATAAAATTCTTTGAAATAGAAAATTTATTTTAACGAAGTTTGAGATCTTTTCTATTTTTTAAAATTATGTTCATGAATTTAATTATTTTTAAAAAATTTTTATTACAATTTAAAAAAAAACTCATTTTTTCAAAACTTCAACATAAAATTTTTCAAATTTCATTAATTTTTTTTGTAATTTATACGTAAATACTTATTGTTATTTGTTTTTCCACCAGGAATTAAAATTTCAAAATAGTTTTAATATAAAACCTTTTGAAATTTAATTATTTTTGAAAATTAAAACTGCAAAAATTCTTCAAATATTTTCTAAAATTTTAACTGAAATTCATTTTCAAGTCAATAAAATAATTGAATTTTCAAAGAAAAATCAATTATTTAAAATTTAAATACAAAAATAAATAATAAAATAATCGATTATTTCTAAAAAAAATTGCAACTGTAACTCTACTTATGAATTTTTTTTATTCTGGGAAAGAAAATTCTTAGACTATTTAAGATTTTTAATAATTTGATATTTTTTTAATTGTTTAGATAAAATGTCCTTACTTTATTTATTTCCCTGTCCTGTAAAAATCCAGTTAACGTCAAAATTCTAGGGGAATTAATTTCACTAAAATACTAATCACTCTATTTACAAATTAATTGTCAAAATTTTGACATGACAATTTCAGCTGTAAAACAATTATTGGGAATCAAAAAACCCTAACTTCACGTGAGGATGAAATTTCTCGATTATTATTATACAGTATTTTTATTATTATTATTATTATTGTATTATAAATTTTTATTACAAATAATAATAATTTTATTATAAATAAATTATTTTGTAATAATATAAGCTGCCTATATTAAAAAATAATTTATTATAAGTATTTATTATAAACGATAAACATTTATATCTTTTTTTATTTATTTATTTACAAGGCAATTATTTTACTGCCTATAATATTATTATATTATAAATTATTTATTTAATTTTACAAAAAAATTTATTTATTCAGTAAAAAATTACCGATTTTTATTCAGTATTCATGTGTAATATGTAAATGTTTAATTTTTCCTTTTTGGTTTTGTATTCTTATATTTTTTTGTAATTAAAAATTCAAATTACAATATCTAGTTTAAATCCATGATATTAAAGTTTTTCTCGTATTATTTTCAGTATATTAAAATGTGTAATAATTCTATGAGAAGTATCACACGAGAGAGGGTGTGCTAATGTGGAACGAATGAGATAACACAAAATAGGTGTAAAATAAATATGGAAACATTCTAACAGTTATATATGTATATATTAGTTATTTATATAGTTTGTAAAGCTGAATATATGTATGTATATAGGTATATATAATTCTTAGATGGTTACACGTCAATAATTAAATGAACAATGCGGCAAATACCTAATAGGGAAAAATTTCTCGTCGTCGCGAGTAGATTTCTATGTCACAATCCCTTTTTCAATGAGAAGTTCATGAAAAATAAATACATTATCATTTCGTAACGTGTCATTAAGAGACATTTAAACGAGGTCAATTTCGTTTTTTGTTTTTATTTGCAAAACAGTGGAACTGGAAAAAAGTTTTTAATTTCAAAATACTAGTTTCCTTGATTTCTTTCTTTCAAAATAAATTTTTTTTTTTAATTAAAAAAAGAGGATTTTTTATTCAAAGAAAATTCCTTTGATTTAAAGAATTTTTCTTAGATTTTAATTTCAAAGAATTCGTTTCCTCAATTTGTTTCATTCAAAATAATTTTTTTTTCAAATAAAAAAACTCCACAAAAAAATGTTTTTGATTCGAAGAAAATTTCTTTGATTTAAACAATTTTTCTTAGATTTTAATTTTAAAGAATTCGTTTCCTCAATTTGATTCATTCAAAATAATTTTTTTTTTCAAATAAAAAATTCCACAAAAAAATGTTTTTGATTCGAAGAAAATTTCTTCGATTTAAACAATTTTTCTTAGATTTTAATTTTAAAGAATTCGTTTCCTCAATTTGATTCATTCAAAATAATTTTTTTTTCAAATAAAAAATTCCACAAAAAAATGTTTTTGATTCGAAGAAAATTTCTTTGAATTAAACAATTTTTCTTAGATTTCAATTTTAAAAAATTAATTTACTTGATTTGTTTAATTCAAAATAAATTTTTTATTTCAAAGAAAAGAGGATTTTGAATTTGAAGAAAATTTCTTTAATTGAAACAATTTTTCTTAAATTTTAATTTAAAAAATTTTTTTCCTCGATTTATTTCGTTCAAAATAAATTTTGATTTCAAATAAAAAAAATTCCTAAAAAAAAAAGATTTTGAATTTGAAGAAAATTTCTTGGATTTAAACAATTTTTCTTAGATTTTAATTTTAAAAAATTAGTTTCCTCAATGTATTTCGTTAAAAATAAATTTTTATTTCAAATAAAAAAATTTCATAAAAAAAGGTTTTTGATTCGAAGAAAATTTCTTTGATTTAAAGTTTTAAACAATTTTTCTTAGATTTCAATTTTAAAAAATTAATTTGCTTGATTTATTTCATTCAAAATTAATTTTTCATTACAAAAAAAAGAGGATTTTGAGTTTGAAGAAAATTTCTTTAATTGAAACAATTTTTTTATGATTTTAATTTAAAAAATTATTTTCCTCGATTTATTTCATTCAAAATAAATTTTTATTTCAAATAAAAAAATTCCTCAAAAAAAGATTTTTTAGTTGAAGTAAATATCTTTGATTTAAACAATTTTTCTTAGATTTTAATTAAAAAAAAATTAGTTTACTCGATTTGTTTCGTTCAAAAAAAAATTTGTCTATCAAATTTTAAAAAGGTTTTTGTGATTCAAAGAAAATTCTTTTTATTTACACAATTTTTCTTAGAGTTCAATTTTGAAAAATTAGTTTACTTCATTTGTTTCATTTAAAATAAATTTTTCATTTCAAAGAAAAAAAGGATTTGGAATTTTGAAGAAAATTTCTTTGATTTAACCAATTTTTCTTAAATTTTATTTAAAAGAAATTACTTTCTTCGATGTATTTTACTAAAAAAAATTTTTATTTTAACTAAAAAGAGAATTTTTTTTATTCGAAGAAAATTTCTTTAATTTAAACAATTTGTTTTAGATTTTAATTAAAAAAATTAGTTTCCTCGATGTATTTCGTTAAAAATAAATTTTTATTTCAAATAAAAAAGTTCCACAAAACAAGGTTTTTGATTCGAGGAAAATTTCTTTGATTTAAACAATTTTTCTTAGATTTCAATTTTAAAAAATTAATTTACTCGATTTGTTTCATTCAAAATAAATTTTTTATTCCAAAGAAAAGAGGATTTTAAATTTGAAGAATATTTCTTTGATTTAAACAATTTTTTTAGATTTCAGTTTTAAAAAATTAATTTACTCGATTTGTTTCAATCAAAATAAATTTATCATTTCAAAGAAAAGAGGATTTTAAATTTGAAGAAAATTTCTTTGATTTAAACAATTCTTCTTAGATTTTAATTAAAAAAAAATTAGTTTTCTCGATGTATTTCGTTAAAAATAAATTTTTATTTCAAATAAAAAAATTCCACAAAAGAAAAAAAAATAATAAAAAAACGTTTCTTGATTCGAAGAAAATTTCTTTGATTTAAACAATTTTTTTTAGATTTTAATTAAAAAAAATTAGTTTCCTTGATTTTTTTCATTTAAAATGAATTTTTCTTTCAAATAGAAAAAGAGTTTTTGATTCAAAGAAAATTTTCTTGGTAAAAACAATTTTTCTTTGTTTTAAACAAAATTTTCTTCGAATCCAAGAAATTTTATTATTGATTTACGACAGTTGAAGAAATAATTATTTATTTAACTTGCAAATGTTTTACAAAATAATTACAGAAACAAAATATTTTAATATTACTGTAATTTAAAAAAAATGTCAATATTTTGATGAAGAAGAAAAATTTGAAAGAAAGAAAAGTAAACGTAATAAACACAATTGAATTCGTCAGCACTTAAAACAAAAAACCCGTATTATACAAAAATAATTGAAATAAAAAAATCATTATAACTGTTTATATAGTTTTGGTCTAACAATAAAAAAGCAGCTAAACGAATAATTATCTTGTATAATTAAAATTAAAATAGTTGGTATAAGATAAAAGGTGCGTGCGGAGCTTTCTGCTCGTTGGCCATTGTTTTCGAGCGCGACGAGCCTTGGAATTACACGATTCTTTAAATTATTGTGTTTCTTTTACTTGTTGCAGGAAAAAAGAGGAGAGCGAGAGTGAGAGAGAGAGAGAATGCAGACGAAGAACGTGAATCAAATGCGAAGTAACTATCAGGTGAGGCATAATTTTCAAAAATGAAATAGAATTGTCAGAAAAGATTTATCTCGACTTAATAATCACACGCACTATAACCCGCAATTGTATATTATAACTAATCTATAACGAATCACTTTAATTATTATTTTCTTTTTTTTCTCTCTATTAAAGTCAAAATATAATCGCAGAGTAAAAGTAAAAATGCGTGTGTATGTGAAAAATACAAGGAAAAAAAAAGAAATAACGAAATTTTTCTAAAGCGCCTCGGGTTACTAAGAAATATATATAGAGTATATAGAGAGTAATCACACACCTTTCAAGAGTCAAAACTTAAGGGTCGCTGAACGAGATTTAATAACTCGAAAATATTTCCAAGGACGATTTGGAAGTTTCAAAGGTCTATTCATTCAACCAGTTTAAACACCTGTTGTTTCATTTTTTGCTGTTTTCTTGTTATTTTTCTTTTCTTTTTTTTTGCAAAACCAGTGAAAAATTTACTAAAAGACCATTTAAGAGCAGTGGCTGTAATATTGGCTTCAGTGACTGAATAAAAAGACTAAAAAAATAAAGAACAAAAAAATAAAAGAATAAATAAATAATAATAATAAAGGAAAAATAAAATTATAAATAAATAAATGATAATAAAAATAAAAAAATAAAATTATAAATAAATAATAATAAAAATAAAATAATAATATAATAAATAATAATTAAATAAATTTGTTCATTAAAATAAATGTTTAATTTATTTGAAACTAGCAAAACTAAACGCACATGAAATTTTCTTTGCCACTGTTACTTTAAAAGATTTGCTTTTTGAAATTTAATAAAAATTCTTAATTTTTTAAAACATATAACTTTTTTAACAGTTTTTCTTTAAATTTTAATTATTGAAGATATTTCTAACATCAACTTGAATATTTTTGTGATTAAATAATAAGTTTTTACTCCTGGTAATAAGTTTCTTCTAAACTCTTTTAAAATTCAATTATTTTCCAAATTTTCAATTAGAATTCTTCAAAAATACAATTATATTTCCATATAGTTTTAAAAAATAAACAAATAAAATTTATTAAAATATACTTCCGATGAAATTTGCCAAAATTTTCAATTATTTCAATTTTTTAAAATTATTTTCGGAAATACAATTATTTAAAAAAAATTTTACTTACATTTTTTTAGAAAACAAATTTTTTCGAAATTTCTAAATTGAATTATTCAAAACTTCAATACTTTTTGTTAAATAAAAAATTAAAGACTTATTCTTTATTTATTTTTCCACAGGAATTAAAATTTCAAATAATTCATGAAATTTAATTATTTCTAAAAATTGCAACTGTAATTCTTTCAAAATTGAATTATTTTTTTTTTTTTTTTTTGAATTTTTGAATAAAATTATTGAAAAACTATAAGAATTTAAAAACAAATATTATAATTAATAATTTTTTAAAATAAAAATTTTAATATTTTTATACTTTTGCTTTCCTTAAATTTTCCAAGGAATTTAATTTAAAAACTTTTTAAAATCTAATGAATTTCTAAAGTTTCTGTTATAATATTTAAAATATTCAATTATTTTCTAAAATTATAACTGCAATTTTTTTTAAATCAATTCCTAACAGAGTTCAACTACGAGAATAGAATTATTTAAATAGAATAATTTTTGTAAATTTGAAAAATAATGTATTTTCAAAAATACAATTATATTTATAGATAATTTTTAAAGGATGAAAAAAAATTCTTTATAATAGAAAATTTTACAAAACTTCTAATTGTTTCAATTTTTTCAAAATATTTTCAAGAATTCAAGTATATCTTCAAAAAATTTTAATTACTATTTTTCAAAAACCTAATTTTTTCAGAATTTCTAAATTAAATCTTTCAAATTTCAATCATTTTTGTAAAATAAATATTTAAATACTTTCAATATTTTAAATATTTTGAATATTCAATATTTCAATATTCTGACATACTTTCAATGTAAAATCATTGAAAAATTTTTTTATAAAAATTTGAACCCAATTAATAATTTTTTATATTCAAATATTTCCATACTTTTGCAGCAAATTAGAATTTCAAAGATTGAAATTTAAAAAAATTTTGAAATTTAATTATTTCTAAAGAATCCTACTTTAACACTTCTAATTATTTTCTAAAGTTTAAACTAAAATTCTTTTTTAAATAAATTCTTATCAGAATTCAATTATTTAAATACAAAAGTAAATAATTCACAGAATAATAATTAATTATTTTAAAAAATTGCAACTGTACCTTTTTATTGAGTTTTTGAAATTGGGGTTAAATTTTCCTACTCTATTTATTTTATTATTTACAAATTAACTGTCAAACTTTTGATGTAACAATTCGAACTATAAAACAAAAATTAAAAAAGGAGATTAATATGAAGAAAATAATATATTTCTTACCTCTTATTATTTTCTCTAATTTTTATCCATTAGTAAAAATTATTTACAATTTATTTATTCGATTGTTGATTTTTAACTATAGAAATATAATTTTTGGAATAATCAGAGTGGATAAAACTTTGTAATTGATATAAAATTATTAGTTCCAAGATCCTTTTATTTAAAGTTACGAAATTTTTCTAAGGATTTCAAATTGAGACAAAAAAAATGCATCAAAATAGTTGCGAAGCAACGTTTTGATACGTTTTTTGTCTCAATTTGATATTCTTAGAAAAACTGTGGATTTAAACGACAAACACACTTTTTGCATAGAAATTAATATTTTATAGGAAAAAATATTAGGTATGACCATTATTTTAATTTTTAATACAAAAGCTTGATACTTAAAGATGAACAAAATTTTCAATGCTGTTGCATGTTATAAATAATTTATAAAATATAATAATAATAATAATAAATATAATAATATTATATTATTATATAATTATAATAAATAATAATAAATATAATTTTATAAATGTAAATTTAAGAAGAAAAGAAAAGAGAAGAAATTTCCTTTTTTCGTACACTTTTTTTGACTGGCTGTGATTTAAAGACGTGGTACTAATTTTGTTTTAATTTTTTAATCCTGCTAATGGCAGAATTTATAATAATATGCTGAGGGAAGCAAAACTTCAGAATACTTGCTTTTAAATGAAGTTTATAATTTCCAAGTAAGCCAGGCCGCTTTAAAGTTTAAAATTAGTAAACACCTGTTACTTGTCTATATACCACCTGTCTATTACAGAAGCAGGGGCTCATCATCCTTACGACAAAGAGTGAGTACAAAACTTGCTTTATTTTAGTCGCTATATATATCCACTTTAATGTGAATTGAGATTGAAAATCCCTTTTGAAAAAGGTTATTATAATTATAATTAATAATGTTGTCGGAGAAGGTAAACTTTAGCGGAATAAATACGTGAATACAAATTTAGAGTATGATATAACAAGTGCTCGATATAATTTTATAAATTGCTTACTAATTACCATTGTTAAAAAATTGCTTTTTTATTTTTTTGGATTGATATTTATTTATTGAAACTAGGAGAAAAATAAAAATAGAATATCAATTATTAGTTATTTTATTATTTATTCGTTAATCATAAAAAATAAATTTTTTTACTTTAAATTTTGAATTTGTACATTTAAGGGTAGTTTTTTCGATTTAAAAAAAAACAGTTGGTGATGGAGCAATAGTAAATTCAGGAAAAGTCAGGGACTTTTATTAAAATTATTGTAAAAAAATTAAATTTCTAGAATTCATAAGAAAATTCTGAATTTTTGTGTTTTTTTTCGTTTGCCTCATAAACTATAAAATTACCAAAAAAACATTCAATTTTTTTCTATTTCTGACAATAATTTCTAATTAAATAACTTCATTCATAAATATAGATAAACTTCAAAAGGTATTAGTTTGAAATTTTATAAAACTTCAATTTTGAATGAATTTAAATAGAAATTTTAAAGAATTTAGATTTTTGAAAAATTGTAATATTTCAAATGCACGGAGAGAGAATATATATTAAATTTTGTAAAAATATTTTCAAATTGGGGAAAAAGTGCGACAAAGCGAAATTTTGATATAAAAAATACTAAACTTTAAAAAAAGTTTTGTGAAATTTATTAAAGTTATATTAGAATTTAATTAATATTCTTGATATTTGATATAATTATACTAAATTTCACATAAGTTTTTTTTAAGTTTAGTATTTTTTATATCAAAATTTCGCTTTGTCGCACTTTTTCCCCAATTTGAAAATATTTTTACAAAATTTAATATATATTCTCTCTCCGTGTGCTTTTGAAATTAGTTAAATTTTTTAATATATATCTCATTAATTAAGAAAAATAATGGATTTTTAAAAGAATTTTAGTTAAAAACAATAAAAAATGTTGCATTTTGAAGAATTTACAAATGATTGCAAATATTCAATTATGTTCAAAAGTTTAAAAAAGTTCTGGTCAAAATTTCAATTATCTTTATAATTAATAAAATTCTTGTCCGAAATTCAATTATTTCCAAAAAATTAAATAAATTTTTGTCAAAATTCCAAATAGTTTCAAAAAATTTCCTCAATTTAATGATTTAATTATTTTCATAAATAATAAAAATATCATAGGAATTCAATTATTTACATAGAATTCAATTATTTATTATCAAATTTAATAGAAATTTATTCGTAGTAATTCCATTATTTTCATAAACTATCCAATTTTTTACACAGATTAAATTATTTTCGTAAATAATAAAAATTTTTTTTAGGAATTCAATTATTTTCATAAATAATAAAACTCATTGGCAGAATTTTAATTATTTTTAATTGAATTCCTCGGAAAAATGTAATTATTCTTAAAAATTTTATTCAAATTCGTCGAAAGAAATTACGGATTTAACAATTTATTGATAAAATTCTTTATAAGAATTCAATTTTGAAAAATATTCAATTATTCAATACATTATTTATTTTTGTATTTAATTGATTGTAAAATAAAGAAATAAAGAATTGAATTTTCTAATAAATATTGATTAAAAAATGTATTTCAGTTAGAGTTTTAGATAATTATTGAACATTAAAAGCATTACAGCGAAAATTGTTAGAAATAATTTAATTTTGGAAAGGGTTTTAAATTAAAATCCTTGAAAATTTGAATTTTTCATATTTTTAACTAACAATTCTGCAGAATTAATTTTTTTCAAAAAATTTTACTTAATTTTTTTTTTTAAATTATTTTATGCATTTATTTTCTAATATATAATTAATTGAAGAATTTTCGAATAAACGAAATTTTGTGTAAAATTGAATTGTAAACAAATGGATTTGAAAATTATTAAAAAACATTTTTGACAAAATTATTGAAAACAATTTATTTAAAGAAAAATTTTTGTTAAAAATTCTAAAAAATTACAATTAAAATGAATTGATGAAAATAATTTTAAAGAAGTTAAAGTAATAATATTTTTTTTATAATTTTATAATTTCTTTCGACTAATTTTATGCAAATTTTAATTTAAATAATTGAGGCCTTGGATCCAATAACTCGCCCGACGCTCGAAGGCACGCGCTAATGCCAGTCGGGTAGCAGTGTGTGGCCCAGAGGCGCTCACTGCTCACTGACTGGCAGTTGCGCGTTCCTCCGAGCGTCGGGCGAGTTATTGGATCCAAGGCCTCAATTGTATTCGGTTTGGAAATTTTATGAAAATAGTATAGATACTGAAAATCATTGAATTGAGAAAAGTTTTTAATAAAAATAATTCAATTTTACAAAGAATTCTATTAAAATTTTTGACAGTAATTGAATGTCTGTGTGGTATTTTATTGTAAAATCTTTTGAAAATATTTGAATTCTTAAAAAAGCATTTTATTATTTATGAAAATAATTGAATTCTTCCAAAGAATTAAAAAACATTTTTTTTAAATAATTGATTTTTTACAAGGAATAATTACATTTTTTTGAGCAATTCCTGAGAAATTGTATATTAAAAATAATTGGTATCCTGCGATGAATCTTATTAGTTATGAAAATAAATTTAAATAATTTAAAATAAACTTAAGTATTTAGTGAATATCTTATAAATATTTGGGAAATATTAAGTAACTTACTCAAAAATATTTAATAAATGTTTAATAGATGAGTATTTAGTAAATACCTAGTAAATATTTGCTAAATATTTAGTAACTGGCTGGTAAATATTAAATAAATTTTCAGTAAAAGAATATTTAATAAATATACAAACGTTTAGATATTTAATAAATTTTTAGTAACAGAATATTTAGTAAATATCTAGTAAATAGTTGATGTTTACCAGATATTTAAAATAAATTAAGTGAATAAATTAATATTTAGTAAATGTTTAGTAAATGAATATTTATTTACGAAATAAATATTTGTTAATTTAGTATGTAGTACCTAGTAAATATTTAGTAAATGAAAATTTATTTACTAAGTAATTTAGTAATTTAGTAAATACCTAATAAATATTTAGTAAATGTTTAGTAAATAATAATTTCTTTACAAAATGTATACTCAGTATACTCAAACATCTAGTTAATATTTAATAAATAAATAAATAAATAAATAAATAAATATTACGTAAATATCTATTAAATATAAATAGTAAATAAATATTTTGCCGATTCTATGGCAGACGATATCTTATCGATCGAGTATCGATAACGTAGAAATTCCGAGGGCACAACACAATACTTTTGGGGCCTTAAAATGAATGCCTCCTTGTCGTGCGTGTGTATGTGAGGGAATACGAAAGAGTGAGAGAGAGAGAGAAAGAGTAAAAGAGAGAGGGAGAGACTCCTTTTTATCTTCTCAGGGCCTGATCCTTTTTCTTATGGGCCTTACGAGTTATCGCGGCGACTGGTGGGGAGGATGAGGGGCCTTTTCCATCCACTCCCACCTGGCGTCTCTCACTTATGTGCCACCTTCATTCTTCTCTTCCTACAGCAGTGGCGTCTGTTTGCGGGCGCGAGTCTTGATGAAAAGAAAAGACAATTAGACGTTTCGACGTCGGTATCAATTTAATTACGTTGGGACGTCTACACTTTGGCCGGGTTTCCGGAAGTGCCTCCGGTACCAGATATTTCTCTCCTTCGCACAGTATACCAAAATTCAATTTCCGATACTCGCTTCACTTCAATATAATACACATTCACAGACAGGCACAAATAAATATATATATATATATAGTGATAATGAAAGCGGACATTCCTTGAAAAGAGACTTACTTCTACTCGTGTAAATCGAATCGAATTTTTTCATAGACAAAAAAATCGATCAAAAATTCTTTTCTTTTTTTTTCGAGAGTTTGTACCAAAGTGTTTTTTTGTTAATTTACAAAAATAGAAAATTTATATAACTCAGTTTATTTACTTCAATATTTAATGTAAAGAAATTGGGAAAGAATAAAAAAGAAGAGAAGAAATTGCAAGAAATGTTAATAATGAAATAATAAAAATAAAGAAATTAAAGAAAATAATAAAAATAATAAAAATAAAGAAAGAAAAGAAAATAATAAATTTAATAAATATAATGAAAGGGAATTGAAATATAAATAAAACAAGAAAAATGAACTTTACAAATTAAAGGAACAAAAAGTAAGAAGTGATAAAGCCATGTGTTCATAAAAGTGCAACGAGAATTAAAGTGTGTTTTTTGAATGAGAAATAAAATATGTGAAAATCTAAATTTCATTTGGTGTTTACGTTGAGTTGAATAGTTTATTAATTATTATTGGCTGAAGGAATTTCCGGTTCTTTTTCCATTTGAGCTTCTGAGTGTTAAGATGAGATTTATCAGCTTAGAGGAATGTGCTAACCACCAGCTTTGCATGTGCAGCATGCACGAAATGCAAAGAAACAGGTAAGAACATTTTTCCAGTAAATACTATTACATGTAGGTACTACCATACGAACACCATCGTCGTGCTTTATATTGGAATTATCGAGGTGTGATATGAAAGAATATTGTATATTGCATTATATATGTTATTTTGCGATGAAGATAATTAGCAGTGCTGGTAAATTAAAGATATAGTTAATCAAGATATTTTACACAAAACATTTTTTAATTAAAAATAAATAAAGAAATTTTATTATTTATTTGAATTTTTCACTTTGTTTATTTTATTTTTCTTTTTGTTTTTTTTTGTTTTATTCTTTCATTTTATTTTTATTTATTTATTAGTCTCTAAGTTCGAATTATATAGTAAAATGTTTACTATAATGTGAATTAGTGACTGAATTTTTGCTTTTGAATTAGAAAATTTTACTAGTATCTTAATTACTATATATACTAATATAATAACTTCTACCAGATTATTAAGTAAAATATACTAATTCAAAAGCGTAAATTCAGTCACTAATTGTTATTAGTAAAAATTTTTAGTAATTCAAATTTAATAGTATAATTAAATCAATAGTAATACTAATTCACATAGTAATTTTAACTAATTTCTTATTGAAATATTCTTATTAAAAATTTCTTATTAAAAATTATTAATTATTAAATATTAAATATTTCTTATTAAAATTTATTAAAATTTATTATTAAAATTTACTAAATCAAAAGCAAAAAGTCAGCCACTGATTCAAATTAGTAAACATTTTTACTAATTTAAATTTTGTGAGTGTGTTTCAAAAATTCAAATTTAAATCTTTTAAAATTCAATAAATTTCAAGAATATTATTATAAAACATGAAGATATCGAGCACTCCGAGTCTTCGACTCGGAGTGATCGATTTCTTCATATTTTATAATAATTAAACATGACCGAGTGATAAAATCATTATTTTATATCAAAAGAATATTATTACTTTAACTTCTTGAAAATTATTTTCATCAATTCAATTATTATTTTTTAGAATTTTTAACTAAAATTTTTCTTTAAATCAATTCTTTTTATAATAATTTTTTCAAAAAAGTATTTTTTAATGATTTTCAAATCCATTTGTTTATAATTCAATTTTACACAAAATTTCGTTTATTCGAAAATTTTTCAATTAATTATATATTAGAAAATAAAAGCATAAAATAATTTTAAAAGAAAATTTAGTTAAATTTTTTGAAAAAAATTAATTCTGCAAAATTGTTAGTTAAAAGTATGAAAAATTCAAATTTTCAAGGATTTTAATTTAAAACCCTTTCCAAAATTAAATTATTTCTAACAATTTAAGCTGTAATGCTTCTAATGTTCATTTATTATCTAAAATTTTAACTGAAATACATTTTTTAATCAATATTTATTTGAAAATTCTATACGAGAATTCAATTCTTTATTTATTTCTTTATTTTACAATGAATTAAATACAAAAATAAATAATTTATTGAATAATTGAATGTTTCTCAAAATTGAATTCTTATAAAGAATTTTATCAAGAAATTTTTAAATCATTAAATTCTTTCGACGAATTTTAATAAAATTTGTAATCAAATTATATTTTTCGAGAAATTCAATTAAAATTGAATTAAAAATAATTAGTATTCTGCTATGAGTTTTATTATTAATGAAGATAATTAAATATTTTCGTAGAATTTTATCAAATTTGTTTTAAATAATTGAATTCTTTTGGAAAATTTTATTAAAATAGTATAGATATTGAAAATCTAAAATAAAATGTTAACTGAAATTATTCATTTTTAAATCAATTTTTATTAGAATATTCTAAGAGAAATCAATTATTTAAATACGAAAATAAACAATTTATTCAATAATTGAATATTAACAACTTTTAAAAATAATTAATTTCTTTTAAGGAATTTAATAAAAATTTTACTGAAATTTATCATATTAAAGAATTTTATAACAATTTTTGGAAGGAATTGAAAATTTTTTGAAGAATTTTATTAAAATTTTTTAAATAATTGAATTTCTGAGAAAAATTTTAATAATAATTTATTAAATTAATTGAATTCATGCGAAATTTTGATTAATTAAAATACTGCAGAGAATTTTATTATTTATGACAAGAATTAAATTTTTAAGAAAAATGTTATTAAAATCTCTGACAATAATTTAATTCTTGAGAAGATTTTCGCTACCTATTTATAAAAAAAGGTATTTTAATTCTTAACATAAATTTTTAAAAAATTTTGAAAATAATTTAATTTTCGGAAGTAATTTTATTAGTTTTCAAAAGAATTGAATTTTTATGATGAATTTTGATATTTATCGAAATAATTGAATTTTGGAAAAGAATTTTATTGAAATTCATTAAAATAATTAATTTTATGTGGAAAACTTTGTTGTTTATCAAGATACTTGAATTATTCTTTTGCAGAATTACTTAAAAAATTTTGAAAATAATTAATTTCCTGTGACAAATGAAAAGTTATTTATGAAAATAATTGAATTACTGCAACGAATTTTATTATTTTATTGAATAATGGAATGTTTCTTAATTTTGAATTGATTTTGAATTCCTAAATAAAATTTTATCATTTATAAAAATAATTGAATGTTTGTCGAAAAATTTTGCTATTTATAAAGATAATTGAATTTTTGACAAGATATTCGTTCAAATTTTTAAAAATAATTGAATTTCTTCGAAGAATTTTATTACTTTTGAAAATAATTGAATTCTTGTGATAAATATTGTTATTTATAAAAATAATCGAATTTTGTAAAGAATTTTTTTAAAAATTCCTAAAAATAATTTTGTTATTTATCAAGATAATTGCATTAAAACATTTGAAATAATTAAATATTAAAAAATTCATTTGTGATCAGAAATTTTTTGAAATTTTAGTAAATTCTAAGGAAAAAATAATGAATGAAAAATAAAAATAAATTTGTCCAGTGGTGAAGAAAAATTTTTCGAAACAAAAAAAAGCCCACCAAGAAAATGGAAATCTCTCTTCGTAAAAAAATTGATTCACTTTAAAATTCATGGATCATTAATTATCCGGCGATCCTTGATCCCCCTTCGTCATTCTTTCTCTCTCTCTCTCTCTATTTTTTTTTGCTTAAAAATATTTCTTTGAATTCTTATTTAAAGGAATTATTATTTCTTTATTATATCAATATTTCTTCTAAATCATCTGAAAAATCTTTTTTCCGGCTTTCTTTGTGACGGGAAAATAATAAATTAGTATTTTAATTTAATACTTTATTTTTTATTATAAAACAAACACTTGTTATTTTACACTTTTATTTTAAAGCGGAGAGAAAATGCGTCTCACACGTATGCCAGTCAACATCAATCTGCCCTTTTTAGTCCTTTTTGGGAAAAGTCAGGATGGTTGTCTTTTGTATTGCGTAAGGAATGCAGTCTAGTCCGGTTTTCGGGGGAAATGCTTCCTGTCTATTGAAAAGTCGTCTTGTGCGATATCTGTCCTTGTACTTAAAAGAGAAATCGTAGGGCCTCGTCACACCTCCCGTCTTAGATTGAACTTAGTCTCTAAGTTCGCAACCTAACAGACTTTGAGACAATAACTGGATCATTTGTCATTACTTGCTCAGGGGCGGAAGCAACGGAAGCATAATGGACTACTGGCGTGGCATTTACGTTAGCATTTACACAGAACAATTTTATACACAAATTTTTAGGTATCAATTTGCTAAGTAATTCGCAAAATCCTATCTTATACATGGTAAACAAAAATACAATTAACAATGATGTATAACCTAAATAAGTTATAAAATCTGTTCCCTTTTCTATCCACGTTTTATTTCTGCGTCGATTTTTTATTTTTTGTAGTGAATTTTCCATTAAATCTAAGTTTTGTCGTAGAAATTTTAAGTTTTCGTGGTGAAGTGAGTCTTGTACAGTGGGTAATTGTGAAGTTAACAATTCAAAGTCTGACTGATCAATTGTGTACGATATGTTTTTCTTATATATAATATCAGTTCGTCGTTCCATGGATTGATGCATTTTTAATATAGATTTTGGAGTTTGTAGAATACAATCAGTTTTACTATAAACTAAAGAAGGTTCTGTTATTACAATTGTTTGAGATTGTGAATTACATAATGCGCTTAATTCTACTTCTTTTTGTGGAATGATAATGAATTGGTTAGGATCTTTCAATGGTATATATACTACTTCAATAATCTGAAAAGCAGAGAATTGACACATGTGGTCGTTGATAACTTTATTCTGATTTTTAAGAATATTAGTTTCGCAACTTTGTACTTCGCTGATTAAATAAGAAGGTTGAACGCGTTTACAAACTCTCAGATCGTCGGTTTCTTTACATTGTCGTAGCGCAAACATGTCGCTAGGGATGTAGAAGCTTTTTTCAGTGTTTACTAAAATAATTTCATGGGTAGGAATTGGAGCTATGAATCCATTTGCATGTTGGATGGGAATTGGGATTAAGTGAAGTGTTTGCAAATCTTCATATTCTAAGATTGGTATTCGTAACACATATACAAGCCTTTTGTTTGTAATGGCAATTGAGACCTCGGAGATGTCGATGATGTGTTGATAATTTTGCGTAATGAGACGAATGGGATATTTAGTATTGGAAGAATCTTCGAACTGTTTCAGTTCCCGTATGAGAATGGAAGGCGTCAATATTTGGGGGTGGACAATTCCATGTTTACCGTCGTTTATGGCATCGATAATAAGATTGAGTTCTTCACTCAATTCACTTATAGCCATACTGCACAAAGTAATAATATTGGAGATAAGGAGGTTTTGTTGATTAGCATTAGTAGCATTGAGAATATTATTTAATTCGCTGACAGAACTAATGGAGTGATCTTTCATTAGTTGTAAATCATGAGATGTTGAACTTAGCCAAGATTTTATCATCCTTGTTTGATTCCCGAGTGTGTCAGCAAGAATTTTGTTATCAGAATATATGGAATCAAATTCATGGTTTATCAAAGTTAAGTCGGTTTCGTCTAAAGTGCCAAAAAGAGTTTTAGACAGGGTACCAACGATGTTTAAGAATCCTCTCTTTCTACGTCCAACTCCAAGCATTTGGTTCAGAACCGATTTACTCTCTTCTAACCTAACAATCCTATTATTCAATGCTTTCAATGTTAGTTCTTCTGAGCAACGGTTACACATTTTGAGACTCCTTTCGTAGTTTTCTTGAATTTGTTGAAAATGGTCATTGATACCAGAGACGTCTATCCCTAATATAAGTCTCCAAGTCTGGTGATACATTTTTGTGACTCCAAGATTTTCGGCATAGATGGTGGTGCCTTTTAACGACCTGGTTACGACGTTTCCTTGAACCCCTTCAATTATTATAAATATCCAGATGAGAAACATGTTGTACCTGAAATTTAATAGTTGTATGTTTTCAACCTGTCAGCATGAATAGTGAATCGACTATTGTTAAATAATATTTCGTAATTATTTTTGGGGAGAGCTTTTATAACAACAGCAGGACCTTTCCAATCAGGGCTTAATTTATTTTCTTTCGTGTTTTCTAGCATTACGAGATCACCTGTGTCAAATAAACGCTGGGGCAAAACAATTTTAGCGTCTTGAATTCGTTTATATTTTTCTTTTGCCCTCATTATTTGCTCTTGAGCTTTCCTAATATATCTTTCATGTCTTTCTTGCCATAATCGTACTAATTCCGGATATTTTAAACTAGGTGTTGTAGCTAATGCTGACGGAACATTCGCGTCTCTTCCGAATGTGAGCTTAAAAGGACTGAAACCGGTGCCTTCGTGAGTCATAGTATTATAGGCCATGCAGATAAATTTAAGTGTCGAGTCCCATTCAGTATGTAGATCTGCCATCGCTGTTCTTATCAAATCCTTAATGGTACCATGAGATCTTTCTAGAGCACCGTTACTTTGAGGGTGGAACGCAGTTGTTTTGACATGTTGAATTCTGAATAAGTTTTCAAAATTTTGCACCAGTTCTGATACTAGATTCTGCCCTTGATCTGTTAAAATGTGTTTTGGTGATCCGAATATATAAATAAAATGATCAAAAAGTTGCTCAATTATTGTCTCGGATTGGGTATTTTTTAAAGGAATGAGTACAAGGTATTTAGTTAACATGTCCTGAATAGATAATATATATTCGTAGCCTTGAGAAGTGATTGGCAGGGGACCGAATATATCCATTGCGATTTTGTCATTAGGTGTCGTTGGCGTGTCAGGGATAATAGCTTCAGAGCGTCGTTTAATACGGTTTAGCTTGTGGGTTTGGCAGGTGTGGCATTTTTTTATGAAATCTATAATATCGTCTTCCATGTTGGTCCATGTTCCTAATTCTCTGGCCCTCTGAATTGATTTGTTTTCTCCAAAATGTTGAGACATTATTGATCCATGACTTTCATTGATTATTTTTTCTCGTTCTTCTAAGGTAAGCTCTGTGGTAGAATTATAACAACTGAGAATTTTTAATTGTGGGTACTTAAAACTAATGAATGCTATCAACGTCTTAAGTTTTATGCGTTCTATGGAAGTGATAGTTGGATCGTCAAAATGTAAGCGGAGAATACTTAATTTTTTTGATACACACCATTCCGTGATTTCGATTAATTTTTTAAGCCAACTTTTGTCAGAGTATTGGGGTAATGTGATACAATTCAAATCGTTAGTTGGTCTCTTAGTAAATCTTTTCCATAATTTTCCATTGGCATTAGGTTTCTCTACTTCACGTGTGTCTGTCTTGTTTTCAGACCACCTGTAGTATTCTTGTAGTATTTCATTATTGACAGGTGTTGTTGGTGGTAAGTGGACAAGGTTTTCGTCATTGTCACCTGTATTATCTTCAGTAGGCAATTCTAATGGGATTTGCAACAACGCTCCTGGAATTGTTTCGTTATTTTGAGGTGAAGGTACGGGTGTATTTAAATCAGGCTCTTGAGGTGTTTCAATGGTTTCGATATCAGGTAATTCTGATTCCAAATCAAATTCAGCGTTTGTAGTGTCTGCGTCGTCGTTTAACTCGTGGATTGGTTGTACTCTAGATAATGCATCAGCAGCGGTATTCTCCGAACCTTTCTTGTACTCAACTTCATAGTCATATTCTTCCATTTTTAGTCTCCATCTCATTAATCTAGATGAAGGGTCTTTTACGTTAAATAGCCATTTCAGTGCTTGATGATCCGTGAGGATTTTAAATTTCCTGCCTAATAGGTATTGTCTGAGCCTTTTTGTTGCCCATACTATTGCAAGTAACTCTTTTTCAGTCGTGGTGTAATTCAGTTCAGGTGCATTGAGGGTACGAGATATGTAATAACAAGGATGCCCGTCCTGAGACAGGATGGCTCCTAACCCTACATTGGAGGCGTCAGTCGTAAGTACAAATTCCTTTTCGAAGTCGGGATATCTTAACACCGGCGCACTACAGAGAGCATCTTTCAATTTATCAAATGAATCTTGACAATTTTGAGTCCAAATAAATTCCTTAGTATTTTTCGTCAGTTCCGTAAGAGGTTTAGCGATTGTGGAATATCCTTTTATAAATTTGCGATAATACCCCGAAAGTCCCAAAAATGATTTAATGTTGGTAACGCTCTTGGGTTTTGGGAATTCCGTAACAGCCGTAATTTTTTTTGGATTCGGTTTAACGCCTTCAGCCGTAATGACGTGACCTAGATACTCTAATTCTGGTCGAAGATATTCACATTTATCGGGCTGAAGTTTCAGACCAGTTTGGCGTAATCTTTCGAACAGCGTAACTAAGTTTTTGTTATGTTCTTCTATGGTAGATCCAAAAACTACAATGTCATCTAGATATACGACGCAAATTTTGTTGATTAACCCGTTCAAAGCATTGTTAATCATCCTCTGGAAAGTAGCAGGTGCATTTTTTAATCCGAATGGCATGCGTTCGAATTCGAAATGACCTTCTGGAGTAGAGAAAGCTGTAAATTTTTTTGAACTTTCTTCCATGGGAATCTGATGGAATCCAGCACTAAGATCGAAGGCAGAGAAAAACTTTGCTTTACCAAGGGTATCAAGAATATCCTCAATAACCGGCAGTGGATATGAATCCTGATCGGTAATGTCATTAATCTTTCGGAAATCTATGACTACTCGCCATTTCTTTTGTCCTGATGCATCTGCTTTTTTAGGGACTATCCAAACTGGAGAATTATAAGGAGAATCTGAATGTCTTATTATAAATTGCTTTAAGAAATCCTCAACTTGATCTGTAAGTTCCACTTTATGACATTCTGGAGGTTTATATGACCGGTTATTAATAATTTTATCTTCTTTTAGAACTATTTTGTGGCTTGCGAGTCGTGTTCCTGGTAAAGGGTCTCCAGGCAGTCTGAATATATCGTGATAAGTGTGTACAATTTTCTGAATTATGTCTTTAAAATCTGTTTCAATGTGATCTAATCGAGTATTTTCATTTAAAAGATTTAACCGTTTGGATAAGTCGCTGCATGATATAAGATGAATTTCTTCGTCAGGGATGGTTGATTTGATAGGTTGGTATTTAAATTCGTTGGAATTAATGTGTTTAAATTGCGAAGAGTTGTTACAAATGGGAACAGTGATCGTTCGATCTCTTATTGAATAGATAGAATCAGGAATGTGTGGATTATCAAAAATTACAACATCACCTTTTTTTTCAAATACAGGGATGTTGATCAATTTGATTTGATTTGGCGGGATAATATACCCGTCATCGATTAGTGGATGTTTCTGCTGATTTAACTTTAAGTTAACGTTTGATAAACTGTAATTGTAACTTTGCATAAATGGCAATCCCATTATACCATCTTCAGGAAGAGGGAAATCATCATTTACGATGTAAAACGTATGAGCTTCGTTTAGATAATTAATCTCGACTTTAAATTCGGAAAATTGTTTCCAATTCCCCATTTGGAATTCTTTTTTACAGGCTTCTTTTATAATTAATGGAGGAAGTAAAGAATTTTTTATCAAATTTATTGATGAACCGGAGTCCACAAGTAATCGCAAGGGTCGAGCAAATCCTGTTGGTCGTACTGACACTGATTGTAGTCGTCCGGAAATTCGTGTAATTCTATCGATGAATGTTCCGTCGTTTCCTGTGGTGTTTGTGTTTCTTCGATTTGTTCCTCCGCTGAGGATGTTTCGGTCGTGAAATGAACTCGATTTGGTGGTCGTTTTAATTGGGGGTTTGATTGAAAATTCTGTTGATTTCTTTTTTGATAACATTGGCTCTCTAAATGACCACTTTTTTTGCAAAAGTTGCATTGTGCCCCGATAGGCCGATGTGAACTTGATGGATTTCCACTATTAGAGAAAGGCCTTGGGTTTGTAGAATGATTGGATGTAGTAGGGAGTTGTGTCGCACGCGGGACCAGTCTTGGCGCGGCGCCTGATCGTAGTCGAGCTTTTTCACGTAATCGGGTTTCTACTTCTAAAGCTTGTTGTTGAGCTTTACCAATACTATCCGGATTAAGTGTCCACATCAAAAAAGTAATATCATCCCGTAAGTTCATGATATATTTTTTTATGGCAGATGTCTCTTCTAATTGCAAAGCAATTCTACGGGCTGTAGCATTTGCGTGTTCGGCTTGTATTGCATAATTCAATTCATTTAATGCTTGCCGAAATCGCAAATTATATCCTTGGACGGTATCACTACCCTGTCGACAGTTGTCTAATTTCGCGCGACATAATTCTACGGATAATCCGAGATTCATATTTTGTTGTAAGGCAATATATAAATCATCAAAAGAATTGATCGGAACATAGCGAATTGCACGTTTAGCGTCATCGGTAATTTTTTCAGTCAATATAAAATCTAACAACAATTCGGGTTGACTGCATCTTTGTTTTGCTTTTTTAACGCGACGAATGAAATCTTGTACCCCTATATCGTCTTTACCATTGAGGGTTTCAACTGTACGGATAATATCTTTAGCAGGTAGCAAACTAACAGGGACAACGTTCGTTTGAAGTATTGGAGATACCCCGTTGCGATGTCTGTTCGACGAGTCTCTTCTATCGTCCGCGAAACTTTCTCTTTCTTGACTATTTTCCTTATTACTATTTTCATTCTCGGTGTCGTCATCTTCGGTTAGCAATGCGTTGTTTTGTCGTGCTAAAATTTTTATTTCCTCTGTGCGTTTTATATTTTCGTCGTTAAGAATCGCGAGGCTTGAATTTATTCTATGTTGATTTTCCTCGATTACTGTTACTTTAGAAACAATTTCTTTAAGACTATTAGCAATTGTCTCTAAATTAACTGTTGCCATTTTTGTGTTTGAAAGATTAAAGGGATTGGGATTAATTTGGGTTGGTTGTAAACACTGATTATTAGCGGATTCGTAACCGGATAAATGCCTAAGATAAGATTTAAAAGCCAGCGTAAAAAATTGTTTTAAATATAAAATTTCCCTAAATTTTGTTATTATATTTTTATTTTCGCAATATAGACTATTTACGGAGTTAATAGCAACATATACTTATAATGTAAATACTATCTTACTGGTTTGGTGAATTTTCCGTAGAGAGCTCACGTTGAAAAGTTGAACAGCTGGGCTGGAAAAGTGTCCTCGTAAGAATTTTTCTCCCTCGTTGCCAACTTGGTTGGGTGACGTCACACCCTTTCTAGGACTTACACCCACGGAATCACTGTCGAACTTACTTAATTCGGCCCGAGTTCGTGTTTTCCGGTGATTTCCAGTGAAAATTTCACCGTATAATCCGTCACAATTATTTTTTTTTTTCACAAAAAAAAAATAATTTTTCACAATAATAATTTCTCACAAAATAATTATATATATATATGTATATATTTTTTCACAAAAATAATTTTCCACTTTCCACAATAATAATTTTTTTCACAAAACTTTCTCTTTTTTTCCACTGGTTCGCACTAAGATAGTCGATTTTGATCGTAATCGTGTCGAACTATCCTGGCAGGATCGCCAATTTTGTGACGGGAAAATAATAAATTAGTATTTTAATTTAATACTTTATTTTTTATTATAAAACAAACACTTGTTATTTTACACTTTTATTTTAAAGCGGAGAGAAAATGCGTCTCACACGTATGCCAGTCAACATCAATCTGCCCTTTTTAGTCCTTTTTGGGAAAAGTCAGGATGGTTGTCTTTTGTATTGCGTAAGGAATGCAGTCTAGTCCGGTTTTCGGGGGAAATGCTTCCTGTCTATTGAAAAGTCGTCTTGTGCGATATCTGTCCTTGTACTTAAAAGAGAAATCGTAGGGCCTCGTCACATCTTTATATTACGAGAGTGAATGAACGAGTGAGTGAGTGTATCTTCAATATGATTTATGGGCCTTCCATGATATACCTTGATTAAGGGCTGTTCAAAACTTGAAATCAGCGATGAGTGACGCTGAGAAATGTAATAATAATGATAATACATTGTTAATTGCAATGTTACATTATGCAATTATTATCCAATTGTTATATTATTTAATAATGCGCAAACGATAATAATGTAACAATAAGAGTAGTAATGATGACAATAAAATAATAAACAAGTAACAATGATAATAATTAAAAAAAATAATAATCATAATGATAATAATAGTAATAAAAAAAATAATTATAATATTTTGGACTGTTTACTACGAAGTTATAATAATAAGAAGAATTAATGACACTCACTAAATTAGCAAACATTTCAATACTAATTGTTAGTCACTTTTCCCTAAAATTTGAGTAAAAAATTTGAACTTTTAATAATAAAGTAGTAAAATATTAGGTTAATTAAAATATATTATAATTTATCAGTAAACTAATAATATTTTATTCTTGACAATAAAATTTATATGATGATGGTTAATATACAAGATTGTTATTATTTATAGTTCTCAATTAAAATTATTCGATAACTTATTGTAATTATGATAAATAAATAACATTGTAAATGAAGTGCTTTCCTTTTAAATTCCTGGTGATTTTAATTTTATTTATTTCATCTCTTATATTGTTATCAACAAATTCCTTATTCAATTAGACTGACCATTAAATGTTCAAGGGGACAATATTTATTGTCACCATTAACTCAAAATATCTCGTTAATTAGATTGATTAAATGAAGCACCATAAATAGCTTCAATTAGTGATAGCGCTAATTGAAGATATCAATGATTGAAACTACCACTAACCGAAAATATCATACATGCATATCTGAAACTACCATATTAATTCCATTGTCTCAACAATCAATATTAATTTAAAAAAAAAAAATTGTTTTAATTCAATTTATTGAAAATATTATTAATCGTAAAAAACATTTCCCCGCCATTAAAACAGAAACAATAGAATTAAAAATATGAATCAAAAAAAAAAAATACTATCAACTGGAGAATAAAAAAAGTGTATTTATTATCTTTCCGCTTTCATTCTTTTCTCAAGAAAAATTTCTAAAGAATCCCTATGAGTGTTAAAATTCTTAATCCGTTTTCTCCAATATAAAATTTAACTCTCGCTATAAAAAACGGTTCAAGTTGTCTGCGTTTGGAAGAAGATGAAAAAAAAATGAAGAAAAGGCACGTAACAAATGTCTTTTCCGTTTTATTATTATATTATTAGCTTTGGTGACTCTTCTACATCGAAACGTGTGCGGCTTTTACGATTCTAAATGGAAAGACTTCAGTCTTTCATTGTATACATATATATATACCTGCTCAATAATTATTCCTCGGGCATCAAAAATTCTTCCGTACAGTTATTCTGTTTGTTCAATGAATGAGTGACGACAGGTATATTTGATTTTAGATGTTTTAATTAGTGATGTATATGAGGAAATTTTATGCCATTATTTTCTTTGTGAATGAAAGAGGAAAAAAGGAAAAATGGAAAGAAGGAAAAAAAGGAAAAAGGGAAAAAAGAGAAGAGAGAGAAATAAAGAAAAAAGGGGAAAGGAGAGTAAATGCTAAATAATTACAATGTAATTTCGCTGTACTGCAAAGTAAAAGCATAACGTTCATTTTACTGGAATATGAGTATAGCCACTTTTATTTATTTGCCTCTTGAGATAACATTAAAAGAGACATTCACCTTTTATATTTTACTCATCGTTTCACCTGAAATCGTGAAGGGAAAACATCACACAATAGTGGACGACTAGTTTCACTGTTTGTATTCATAGTCTCATGTAATAGAATCACAGGTTTATTAGCACGTCCATTCGTGTAAATTAGTTTTGATTCTGCAATTTTTCTGCCATTTTCTTTGTTTCCTTTTCTTTTTTCTCTGCGTCCTGTTTTTTATTTTCTATTTCTTTCTTCTTTTTCTTACTTTTTCTTCTTATTTTCTATTTCTTTATTAATTTTTATTAATTCTAGAATAAGGCAAATAAAACGAAAACAATTTGGACAATGAATAAAAATATTTATTTACTCCAACATTTCGAAATCTAAATGATTCCCTCTTCAGAGAGTCTATCCAAAAAATATATGGTGCATTCCAGGCCAAATAGGAAATTATTATGCTTTTGCATCTCAAATTTTTTTTAAACATTTTTTTTTCTTTTAGTACTCTTTGAAATGAGCTACCTTGATTTTTGTCAAATTTTTTCATAAAGCGGTTCAGGAGATACAGATTTTTGAAAAATGACGTTTTTTACGTAAATTTTTGATTTAAAAATTTTAAATGCTTATAACTCGGTCAAAAATTGATCAAATTGGACGTTATTTTATTATAATGAAAAGTTTTGCTTTCACGCGTAGTTTTTAATAAAAATATTTTTAAAAAAATTTAAAATAATTTACGATAAGATTTAAAATTTTTTAAATGAGATTTCATTTTTAACAATGTATGTATCGATCAATTTTTTTCAAAATTTTTTGTGAGAAACTGGCACTAAATTAACAATTTTTAAGCCTTGTCCGATCGTGGGCAAACAATGGGATCTATTTATTTAAAAATTTTTAATTTTTATATACGCAGTGGGTGGCCAATGACTAACTTGTCATTTGACCAAATCACAATTTTACACAGAAAAAAGGTTAAGTTTGGAGAGACTTAGTCTGAAAACACATGTTCTGTGAAAAATTTGTGTGATTTTGTCAAATGGCAAGTTAGTCATTGGCCACCCACTGCGTATATAAAAATTAAAATTTTTTTTAAATAAATAAATCCCATCGTTTGCCCACGATCGGACAAGGCATAAAAATGGTTAATTTAGTGGTAGTTTCTTACAAAAAATTTTGAAAAAAATTAATCGATACATACATTGTTAAAAATGAAATTTTATTTAAAAAATTTTTAAATCTTATCGTAAATTATTTAAACATTTTTTAAAAATATTTTTATTAAAAACAACGTGTGAAAGCAAAACTTTTCATTACAAGAACGTCCAATTTGATCAATTTTTGACCGAGTTATAAGCATTTAAAATTTTTAAATCAAAAATTTACGTAAAAAACGTCATTTTTCAAAAATCTGTATCTCCTGAACCGCTTTATGAAAAAATTTGAAAAAAATCAAGGTAGCTCATTTCAAAGAGTACTAAAAGGAAAAAAATGTTTAAAAAAAATTTGAGATGCAAAAGCAAAATAATTTCCGATTTTGCCTGGAATGCCCCATATACAAAAATAAAATAATAATAAAAAAATAATTTTAACAATAAATAAAAATTATTTGGCCTAAACTTGATGATTTTAAATTTTTTCATTAGAGAAAATTACCAAAACCTTTAAATTCTCTTATTAAAATGGACTTTAATTACAAACAGAGCGTTTCAAATAGAAAAAATATTCAAAAATGAATAATTTATTAAAATGGAGTTTAATTACAAACAGAGCGTTTCAAATAGAAAAAATATTCAAAAATGAATAATTTATTACAATTTTTCTACATTAAAGTTAATTTTAATAGTTTTGTGAAAATTGTCATTTGTTTAAATTTCTCGAAATGACAAAATTTGGATTTATCTGGTTTTGAAAACTTACTCCTCTATTATGTTATAATTATTTTTATTTAATAATTAATTCAAAATTGTAATGACTAAAAGAAATCATCAGAATTTTTTTTACTTCTTTTCATTTGAAGAGTAAAATTTTGTTAAATATTATGTTTTGTCAAATTGAAACTATGCAGATTTTTGTTCTTTACTTCTAAACAAAATTAGAAAATTCTTAAACAACTGTGATTAAGAAATTAAAAAATTATTTATTTTGCATTATTTCTGTTTATGAATCACAATTTTTTGAACAAAATTATTATTTTGTTTTAGAAAAAGAAGAAAAATATTTGCAAAATTCCTATTTTTAATCTTATTTTTGGAACAGGATTTTCCACAGGAATTAAGACATTCAAAAGATTCAAATTCAAACCTTTTTTAAAATAAACAACTTATAAAAGTATTTTTATAAAACATGAAGATATCGATTGCTCCGAGTCGAAGACTCGGAGTGATCGATTTCTTCGCATGTTTTCTAATAATTAAAGATGACCGAGAGATAAAATCATTATTTTATATTATAAAAATATTGTTACTGTAGGTAACTTCTTCAAAATTATTTTTATCATTTTAATTCAATTATTATTTTCTAGAATTTAAAATGATTTTTTATGAAAATAATTGAATTCCTTAAAAAAATTGTATTATTTATGAAAATAATTGAATTCCTGAAAAATTTTTATTATTTATGAAAATAATTCAATGTTTGCATACAATTTTATTCAAACACACTTCTTATTGAAAACAAACTTTTTTCTATAAACTTAACAAACAATCAAGTTAATGCAGTGTAATACAGCAATATACATAATCGTAACATGTCTCGATAAGAAAAATTTATTCAACTATGATGTCGATCTACGAGGAGACAAACTAACCGAACCAGTTATTTCCATATAGCAAAAGTTTATACTCCACAAATATGTATTTATTAAAAACAAACAAAAAAACTAAAAACCCTTTTGCTACACGAAGATAAAATAATTACAGCTCTAAATTACCTTTCAGAACAGTATTTCCAATTCGAAAATCGATAAACAAGTATTTACCATCTCTCAATTATTTATTAACTTTTCCTCATCGATAAAAATTAGAAATGTACTTTGAAACTTGTTTAATATACAAAATTAATCATTTCCGGAATTTTTAATTAACTACTTCTAAAATAATTCCACTGTACAATCTTTGATGAACGTAGAATTTTATTGAAAGTGTTATTTTAATATGCGTGTGTATTAATAAAATATTATTTGTTTTGAAGAAAAATGGAAATTAGTATAATGAAGCTAATTTTTATAATAATTAAAGATGTTCGACAGATAAAATAATTATTTTATATTACAAGAATATTGTTACTGTAACTTTTTCAAAATTATTTCTATATTTAATTATTATCTAAACTTTTAACTAAAATTCATTTTCAAATTAAGTTTTATTAGAAAATTCTACGAGAATTCAATTAATTAAATACAAAGTAAATTATTTATTGAATAATTGAATGTTTTTTAAAATTAAATTCTTATAAAGAATTTTATCAATAAATTTTTAAATCATTCAATTCTTTCGACGAATTTTAATAAAATTCTTAAGAATAATTACATTTTTTCGAGGAATTCGATTAAAATTGAATTAAAAATAAATAAAATTCTGCTATGAGTTTTATTATTTATGAAAATAATTGGATTCCTAAAAAAAATTTTATTATTTACGAAAATAATTGAATATTTGTAAAAAAAATTGTATTATTTATGAAAATAAGTGAATTATTGAGAAGAAACTTATAAAAAAATTTGTAAATAATTCAATTCCTGTGAAATTATTATTATTTATGAAAATAATTAAATTATGTTTGCGTACAATTTTATTAAAATTTTTTTTAAATAATTGATTTCTTATGGGTAGTTTTATTAAAATAGTAGAGATATTGAAGACTATTGAAATGAGGAAATTTTTTGAAAATAATTCAATTTTGAAGAAGTATTTTATTATTTATAAAGATAATTGGGATTTTGACGAGATTTTTTTCAATTTTGAACGCGATTGAATTTTATGATAAGAATTTTATTACTTTTGAAAGTAATAGAATTTCTGCAATCATTTGAAACTTCTTCAAAATTCAAATTTTTTTAGTGGTTTTAACTAAAATTTTTCTATAAATCCACTATTTTTAATAATTTATTAAATATATATATTGATAAATTTAACTAATTTTAGAAGATTTTGAATTATTAAAATTTTTCAAAAATTTAAGTT
This sequence comes from Leptopilina heterotoma, assembly GCF_015476425.1. Lineage (NCBI taxonomy): Eukaryota > Metazoa > Arthropoda > Insecta > Hymenoptera > Figitidae > Leptopilina > Leptopilina heterotoma. The sequence continues at coordinate 1,304,023 of NW_025111110.1, forward strand.
CTTTAAAACTTCTAATTAAATTCATTCAAAATTGAAATTTTATATTATAAAACCTTTTGACAATTGTAAACGCAACTCTTTTAAAAAATTGAATTAATTTTAAAATGTTTGAGTGAAATTATTCATTTAATAATTTATAAGTCAATATTTTATGATAGTTGTTCAAGATTTAAGTTATTTAACAGCATGTGACTGTTAGACATTCAATGGTAATTTTTTCGACCACATTTCTCTTTAAATATTTAATAAATTGAGATGAAATTTTGTAAGAAAGTCTAAAATATAATAAAGAAGGGCAGTAATGTGCAAAAGTTTTAATAATTAAAAAATAAATTATAATAAAAAACTTTGAAATCGGTAAAGACGAGAAATTGATTAGAAGTGACCGTGACAACTGATAATTTTAAAGTAATTTGTAATAATTGATTTTAAAAATATTAAAACTTTTGCACATCACTGCCCTTCTTTATTGTATTTTAGACTTTTGTACAAAATTTCAGCTCAATTTATTAAATATTTTAAAAGAAAAGTGATCGAAAAAATTACCATTGAAAGCCTAACAATCACATGCTGTTTAAAAGAAATTATTGTCAGAAATTGGAAAAATTGAAGGTTTTGTATTATAATTTGTGGTAATTTCATATAGTTTATGAGGCAAACACAAAAACTTCTTCAAAATTATTTTCAACATTTCAATTCAATCATTATTTTCTAAAATTTTTAATATTTTTTTATGAAAATAATTGAATGTTTGCCTACAATTTTATTATAATTTCTTTTAAATAATTGAATTCTTTTTGAAAAATTTTATTAAAATAGGTTGAAAATCATTGAAATGAAATTTTTTTTTTGAAAATAATTGAAATTAGGACAAGAATTTTATTGAAATCTTTGAAAATAATTGAACTTTAGGGAAAAATTTTGTTAATTATAAAGATAATTGGGATTTTGACAAGAATTTTTTGAAAATTTTAAACATAATTGAATTTTGTAAGAAGAATTTCATTACTTTTGAAAATTCTTCTTATTTATTTAAGGATAAGAATTTTATTACTTTTAAAAATAATTGAATTTCTACAATTACTGTAGAAATTCAATTATTTTCGAAAGTAATAAAATTCTTCTTAAAAAATTCAATTACTAAAATTTATTTATTTGTAATTTCTCCAAAATTAAATTTTTTAGTGTTTTCAACAAAAATTTGAACTAAAAATTTTTAAATTCTATTATTTTTAAAATTGCTAATTTTATTTAAAAAAGTGAGTAAGAAGTTAACTTACTTACTACTAATTATTGTTGCTAGTAAAATTAAATAAAGATGAAATTAAAAATTGTTTATTAACCAACAAAAATACATTAGCTGACATTATCAATTATCAATTATTGAACATTTATTGAAACTATTTATCGAAATAGAAACAAAATATCGCCGGAGGAAAAAAGTGTGAAGGAGATTCATAGGAAAACAATTTTTATCCGGTCAACAAGAAATTTCTCGCGCGCTTTACGATTATCTCATTCCTTTAATCCAGAGTATATAGATACAGAGAAATAGGTGGAATATAAGATTATAGCTTTTATTCGCATTTCTAAACTGAAAGAAAAAAAAATAAAAGTTGGAATATCGGACGTTCAATTGCTAGTGGGCTGGAAGAAAATAGCAATCAATATACAGTTATTTTTGAAAGCACACGACGTTATGAACCAACATATAACATCATATATGAGCGCGAGAGATGTATAATGATCCTGGATCCAAAGTATATTTTCCACTGGCATAAGATTCACGATCATTTAGAATTCTCGTGAATGAGATGGGGAATTATGCTCGTTTATGTGTAGCAAAAACAACAACAGCAAAAAAATAAGAAAGAAAGAATGAAGAAGAGAAAAAGTGGGAATGAAAGAAAGGAGAGTAGAGTTGAGAATCTTCATTGTAGCGGTGGGATTATCAATCTTCCGCATGTAGAAGGAAGACTTTTGAGACAAAGTGTTAGGCATAATTCATAACGCGAGAGGCTTGTATCATGAATGGAGTATGCATTCTGTTTGAGGGAAAATTAATTAAATCAGTTGTACATTTCTTTTTCAATGCTATTTAAACGAAGTGTTTTTGATTTAAAATTGAAAATTAAGGAGTTGTTTTAGAGTAATTAAAAATTTAGAAAATAATAATTTATTCATTCTATTTTTATTAACTGTTAAAATTTTACTGTATAAATTAACTAAAATTTAACTGGTGTATTTTTTATTCTTAATTTTTTCCGAACCAGTAATATATCTTTAATTAATATTTTCTCCATTTATCAAAAAGTGCAATCGGTGCAAAGTTTTTTTTTATTAATTTTTAGAATACATAAGAAAATTCTGAATTTTGGTATTTTTTTTTCTTGGCTTCATAAAGTTTTAAATTACCACAAATCCTAATACAAAACCTTTAATTTTTCTATTTCTGACAATAATTTATAACTTAATTAATTCTTAATTCTTCAAGAACTATCATAAAATTATTACTCATAAATTATTTAATTAATAATTTTACTTAAATATTTCAAAATTAATTGAATTTTAAAAGAGTTGTGTTTAAAAATTTCATAAATAGATGAACTTCAAAAGGTTCCAATTTGAAATTTTCGAAAATTTCAATTTTGAATGAATTTAATTAGAAATTTTGAAGAACTAAGGTTTCTGAAAAATTTTAATAATTAAAATTCGTCTAAAATTAGTTAAATTTTTTAATATATATTTAATTAATTATTAAAAATAATGGATTTATGGAATAATTTTAGTTAAATACACAGAAAAAAAATTTATTTTTAAATAAGATACAAATGATTGCAAAAATTCAATTATTTTCAAAAGTAATAAAATTCTGCACAAAAATTCAATTACATATGTTCAAAAATTTTAAAAAATTGTCAAAATTTTAATAATCTTTATAAATTATAAAATTCTTCTTCAAAATTCAATTATTTTCATAAAATTTGGTAAATAAAATTCTTGGCAAATTTTCAATTATTTTCAATAAATTTTCTTAAATTCAATTATTTTCAATATCTACTACTGTAATAAATTTTTCCAAAATTATTATATTATTTAAAAAAAATTTGATAAAATTCTATACAAACATTTAATTATTTTCATAAATAATAAAAATTTCACAGAAATTCAATTATTTACCATTTTTTTTTTAATTTTTCGGCTATAATTAAATTATTTTCAAAAGTAATAAAATTCTTCGACAAAATTCAATTATGATTAAAATTTTTTTTAAATTCTTGTAAAAATTGTAATTATTTTCAAAAGTAAATAAAATTCTTCTTCGAAATTCAATTATTTTTAAATATATTTTAATAAACGTCCTGTCAAAATTTCAATTATTTTCAAAATCTCCCTAAATTTAATGATTTCCAATATCTATATACTACTTCAATAAAGTTTTCCAAGAGAATATTCTATTATTTCAAAAAAATGTTGATAAAATTCTACGCAAACATTTAATTATTTCCGCATGAATAGTAAAAATTTCTCAAGAATTTAATTATTTAGAAAATTTTTCTAAATTTCTCCTAAATAATTCAATTATTTTCAAAAGTAATAAAATTCTTCGCAAAAATCCAATTCTGTTGAAAATTGAAAAAAAAAATCTTGTCAAAATCCCAATTATCTTTATAAATAATAAAATTCTCATCCGAAATTCAATTATTTTTAATAAATTTTCCTAAATTCAATTATTTTCAATATCTACTATTTTAATAAATTTTTACAAAAGAATTCTATTATTTCAAAGAAATTTTGATAAAATTCTACATAAACATTTAATTATTTTCATAAAATAATTAAAATTTCATAAGAATTCAATTATTTACAAAATATTTATAAATTTCACTGCAATAATTCAATTATTTTCAAAATAATAAAATTCTTCGCAGAAATTAAATTTGTATGTTCAAAAATTTTTAAAAATTCTCTTAAAAATTTCGATTTTTAATTACTTTCAAAAATTTTAATAAACGTTCTGTCAAAATTTCAATTATTTTCAAAAATTTTCCTTAATTTAGTTATTTTTAATATCTTCAATTATTATTTTTAAGATAATTTTTATCAAATTCCTCGAAAAATGTAATTATTTTTTAAAATTTTATTAAAATTCGTCAAAAGTATATTCAATTATTTAAAAATTTCTTGATAAATGATAAAATTCTTTATGAGAATTCAATTTTGAGCAACATTAAATTTATATATTTATTTATTTTTCAATTTAAATAATTAAATTATAAAATATAAACAAATGGATTTGAAGATTCTCAAAGAACTTTTTTTAATAATTATTAAAAATAATTGATTTAAAGAAGAATTTTAGTTAAAAATTCTAGAAAATAATAATTGAATTGAAATGATGAAAATAATTTTAAAGAAGTTACAATAATAATATTCTGATTATTTAAAAAAGAAGTTACGTATGTATGTTTTTGAATAATTTTACAATTATTGAAGAACTTTGTAAATAAAAGTAGTAGAACATTTTTTTGGGTATGTAAAAATTTTTAAAGTGAATCAGAATATTATTTAGGGTCAGGGAAAAAGTAAATTTTTGTGGCAACCCTGTTACTAAAAATTTGACTTTTCTTTTGTCATAAAAACGCAAAATTTTCTTCCCTCTTCTCTCCTTGTTTCATTGTTTAGAATTTCTGACCTATAAAGAACTGAAATTTGAATAGATTCTTATAATAATAATTTGAATATCAACTTTTTAAAGTTGATATAGATTCAAAATTATTATTTCGAAAAAAGATGAAAACTTGAGGAATTCTGAGCTAATTATAAAAATTCATATAAGACACGATCATATCATATCGACGGTGTTCATTTTCTTCTGAAAATGAGTGATCTCTGTTTTTCTCTCCTGTTTCTCTCCAATTATGTACAAGATGGAATACTTTGGTGCTCTCGCTTCCAACCCTCTCTCGTTCATTTCCTTCTTCGTTATTCGTATAGCACTTCCGACTTTATTTTTCTCTCATTTTGTTGTGTTCAAGTGCCGGCCACGTCGTGTATTCCTTCTTCTTCGCGATACAAACGGCCTTTGAATAGCGTCTAGTTTTTGTCCGACGCAACTAGTTTTATACACACCCGTGGCTTTTCATTCCCCTTTGCACACACAACATTATATTGTGTCCCGTACCTCGTATCACAAATCGATTGGGCCCCTACCATAATTACATCAAATTCATTTTATTAATTTCTTTTTCTTTGCAATTTTCATTTTTCTCAGCAGTCATTTTTAATTTATCACGTAAGGCAATTATTATTAATTTGCCTGTTTTTAATTATTATTATTATATAAATTTTAATTACATAGAAGTACAGTAGGATTTTGGATTCTTTATGGAGACAATTGAAGCTATTAGGGAGTGAAGTTGCTAATGAAGTTACTAATGAAGTTAATTAAAGTTAAGCTTTCTAGAAAAACTTGTATTAATTATGTGGAATTGAAGCTCAGGCCTGTTCAAGTTTACTTTTTTCGATCTTTTTTCCAGTGAATTCGTTTTTTATTTTTTAAATTTTCTTAAAACGAATTCTCGCATAAACTGAAGAAATTTTCCATTTTTTTTATTTGCAAAGTAATTGCTTTTAGTATAAGAAATAATACTTTTGGAAAATTTTTTTTTCTTCTTCTTCTTCGTCTTCAGAAAGTTGAGTTTTCAAAAATGTTCGTATTCAAAAAGTTTGGTTTCCAAAAATGTTGCGGTATTCAAAAAGTTCAGTTCTCAAAAATGTTGGTATTCGAAAAGTTTGGTTTTCAAAAGAAAAAAAAAACAAAAAAAAAATTAATAACTCGCTGGGAAGTAGGTATAATGAGTGAAACATTTAGATAGAAGCAGAGGGGGGGAAAGTAAAAAGTTCAACGTCTGGGAAGACATAGCGTGAAATCGCAAAGGGCTTCTGCCGTGGAAGCACAAAGTGTTTCGAGGAAGGATATATAACGAGGTGTTCTATAGTTTTATCCTTTGCAGGTGTAATGTCGAGAGAGAGAAAGAGAGAAAGAGTCTTTTTCAACTTTCGTGTCTTGATGTTCGTCTACAGTTTCTTTCAAACAACACAAACATTATATTATGCATGTTTAACGCAATTTTCTCTATTTTTCATTCTCCTCTCTCTCTCTACGTCCTTTATCTTTTCAATATCCCCCCCCCTCCCCTATTTACAATCTATATAATACTAAAAGGAAAAAATTATATACTGAAATTTCACTGCCTATAATTATAATCTCAAAGATATACGGCTAATCTATAGTTTAATCTGGAAGCCAATTTACAGACAAAGCAACAAAAAGACAAAAAAAGGGAAAAAAAGTTCTTTTTTTAAACAATTTTTTCCTTTGAAATGTTTTCTATATACGCTAGAAATTTTAATTTTATTTAAATTATATTTTGAAAGTAATAAAAATATTGAAATATGACTATTAAAAATAATAGTAATAGTAATTGAATATTTTTTATATTTAAAACGCTCTGTTTGTAATTAAAGTTTATTATAATAAGGGAATTTAAAGGTTTTGGTAATTTTTTTCTAATAAAAAAATTAAAATTAAAAATCATCACGTTTAGGCCAAAATATTTTGTAAATTAAAAATTTTCTTTGGTAATAATATTTTTTCTTAAATTGAACAGTGATAAATCGATTTTTAAGGATTTTAATAATATTTTGAATATGTGTTTATCTCAATTTTTTTTAAATTTTGTTATCTTTAGATAGATTGTATATTATATTATTAAGTTATAATTATTTTTTTATAATTAATTTAAAATTGTAATGACGAATAGAAATTATCAGAATTTTTTTCACTTTTTTTGATTAAAAGACTAAAATTTTGTTAAATATTATGTTTTGTCAAATTGAAATTATATGCAGATTTTTGTTCTTTACTTCTAAACAAAATTAGAAAATTGGTAAACAACTGTGATTAAGAAATAGAAAATTTATTTATTTTGCATTATTTTTCTTTATCATTATTTTATATCATAAGAATATTGTTACTGTAACTTTATCAAAATTATTTTCATCGTTTTAATTCAATTATTGTTTTCTAGAATTTTAAATTATTTTTATGAAAATAATAATTGAATTCCTTAAAAAAAATTTTTTATTTATGAAAATTATTGAATTCCTGTGAAATTTTTATTATTTATGAAAATAATTAAATGTTCACAATATTTTATTCACATTTTATTAAAATTTTTTTTAAATAATTGAATTCGTTTTGGGAAATTTGATTAAAATCGTACCTAAAATTCTTTTTTAAAATCAATTATTTTTTAGAATTTTTGAAAAAGTTCTTTTAAGAATTTTCAAATCCATTTATTTACAATATAATTTTATGAAAATTCAATTATTCGCAAATTCTTCAATTAAATATATATTAGAAAATAAAAACTTCAAATAATTTCGAAAAAAATTCAATTACACTTTTTTAAAAAAATTAATTTCACAGAATTGTTAGTAAAAAGTATGAAAAATTCCGATTTGCAAAGATTTTAATTTAAAACCTTTTCAAACTTCAATGATTTTTAAAAATTTACGCTATTATGCTCTTAGATATTCAATTACTATCTCAAATTTTAACTGAAGTTAATTTTTTAATTAATTTCTATTAGAAAATTCTAAGAGAATTCAATTGTTTAAATAAATAATTTATGGAATAATTGAATGTTTCTCAAAATTGAAAATTTTTATCGAAAAATTTTTAAATAATTGAATTCTTTCGACGAATTATAATAGAATTTTAAATAATAATTACATTTTTCGAGGAATTTGATAAAAATTGTATTAAAAATAATTTGAAATTCTGCAAGAAATTTTATTAACTATATGAAAATAATTGAATTCTTGTAAAGAATTTTATTATTTTTTGAAATAATTGAATCTCTGTAAAAAATTTTATTATTTATGAAAATAATTGAATTATTGCGAAGAAATTTATAAAAAATTTGTAAGTAATTGAATTCCTGCGAAATTTTTATTATTTATGAATATAATGAAATGCTTTGCGTAGAATTTTATTAAATCTTTTTTAAATAATAGAATTATTTTAAAAAATTTTTATTAAAGTAGTTAAATTAAATATTTACATACAATTTAATTAAAATTTTTTTTAAATAATTGAATTCGTTTTAGGAAATTTTATTAAAATCGTAAATATTGAAAATCCTTAAAATTAGAAAAATTTATGGAAATAATTGAAATTAGGACAAGAATTTTTTTGACATTTATGAAAATAATTGAACTTTAGAGAAGAATTTTGTTATTTATAAAGATAATTGGGATTTTTACGAGAATTTTTTTTAAATTTTGAACATAGTCGAATTTTGTAAGAAGAATTTTATTTTCTTTTTGAAAATAATTGAATTTCTGCAATTATTTGTAATTTCTTCAAAATTGAATTTTTTTAGTGTTTTCAACAAAAATTCAAATTAGAAAATTTTTAAATTCTATTATTTTTAAAATTGATAATTTTATTTTAAAAAAGTTTATTTTTTTATATTTTTATTGAAAAATTTTAAGTTAGCCGCACGAAATGTTGCTAGTTAGTTATTTAAAGAAAAAAATAATAAATAAATAAAATAGAAATAAAAAATAAATTTAAATTCAATAAAAAAATAACTGAAACAATAAATTAAAAAAGTACCTGAAAAAATAAATGAAAAAAAATAAATAAATAAATACAAATTTTTAAATTATTTTGATAAAAAATACATGAAAAGAATAATGTAAATACTGAAAGCAATTAAGAAAGTGTTTGATTTGCCATCATTTGCAATTTCCCCCTTTTGATTCTTAAAGATGACGACTTTTCAACATCGCGCACAGGGGAGAATATATAAGTGAATAAAGTTTTCATGATATTGAGTTGGACTTCAAAGTAAGCAGTTGAATAGAAATGAGATCGAATGAGATCAAATAGAATCGATTGCTTCTTTTATCGAAGAATGGGATTTCGTTGCTAAGTACTTGAAACTCTGCTTCAATATAATACTATTCACTTGCTTATACATATACCACTGTTCTTTAGAGAACCATTGAATTCGAATTAGCATACACATCATTTCCATCAATTATCCTTTTTCTTTTTCTATTTTTTCTTTTCCTTCTTCTTTTTTTTTGTTTGACTCTCAATAGAAAGTTTCTTAATTCAATTATTATTTAACTTCTTTGCGAAGAAATTTTTTTTTCTTCACTTTTCATCAATTACCAAAGAGAAATCAAAATTGAAAAATTACGCTGGGAATTTTGAGTTGAAATTGGCGAGAATTAATTTTCCGGACGATTGAGTAATTTTGTGACTAATTAATTGCATAATTAGCTGTCTAATTGACTGACAGTAAAAATTTATAAATTAGTTTCTTTGATTAACTACAATTTTGAACTAAATTTATTAATTTATTAATTTATTTATTAATTTATTCATTAACTTATTTGTTAATTTATTTAAAACATTAATTAATTAATTAATTAATTAAAATAATTAGTTTATTTATTTATTTACCTAATTCATTTGTTTATCAATTTATTATTTAATTTAACTAATTTAATGATTGATTAACTGCATAATTAGCTTACTAATAAAATGACAGTAAATTTTCTTTAATTAGTTTCTTTGATTAACTATAATTTGTTACTTAATTTATTAATTTCTCAACTAAATATTTTGCTTAATATTTACTGAAAAATGTACCAAATTACTTGCAAACTATTTACTAAATACTTTACTAAATATTTTTAATAAAAAATTTTAAAAATTAAAAAAATTTTCTAAAGAATTTGCTAATTGATTATTCAGTAATTATTTATTATTAACTAGATAATTTTCCAACCAATTCTTCTTTAGACAAATTATTATTCAGTGTTACATATTTATTACCTTCGTATTTCTACTGGAAAATAATAATTCATAGCGGTCAGTTTCGTAAAGGAATAAACTATATATATATATACAAAAAAAGAATTCTAGTCACACGATTAAAAAATAAGGAAGATATGTAAAAAGTTAAAGTGAAAAAAACTTTTTTTCACATAGTTATGGAATGTGTATTATAAAACGTGTATAATAATCATCGCAATGCCTTCCTTCTTGCAAATAAAATTTCTCAAAGCGACTCTGTAATTTGACAAATAAATAAATTACTTTATATCTCTAGTTGCGACTATAAAATTATAGTTTCAAAATTACAGTGATTTTTTTTTTTATCATAGAATGTCGGTGTAAGAAGCAAAAAAAAAAAATTATAGTGTCCAAAAGAAAAAATTTTTCTTTCATTTGAAGAACTTAGACAAAAATTCAAGTCATGTTTTACGAATTTTAAAAGACTCAAAAATGTTTTTTTAAATTTAAAAAAAATAATATGTTTTTAAAACATAATTTCTTTATTTTAATACTCATTTTGGATTGAAAAGATGGAAGGGCTTAAATTAAAAATTAATATTTCTTCAAATTAGGAAAACTGTTCGGTTTCTTAGTAAAATTCTATTTCAATGAGAAAAAATAGTAGGTGGATCTTTAATTAAATGCAAAACTGTGCGGATTAAAATTTTAATCTAGAATAATTTAAATTTTCTACAAATTTATAATTATTAATTAAATTTATTCAAAATTTCTCTGAACTAGAAGAACTGTTCAGGCCCTTGCTAATATTCTATTTTAACTAGAAAAAAATAATTTTCATTTTTTTTATTTCAATTAAAAACAATCACATTTATGAAATCAAATTTTAAAAAATCAAAATTCATTCAAATTTATTTTAAATGGGAAAACTGTCTAAATAATAATTTTTTTTCAGCTTCATTAATTAGGAAAATTAGTCAGAAAACCAATTAAAATAATGTTTGGGTGTTTTTTTTGGTTGAAAAAAATTGTGACAATTTATGAAATTGTTTAACAATTTATTGTTGTTATATTTTTTTTTCCTAAATTGTACTTAAGGCAGTTATTTCTAGTTCTTCTAGTTAATAAGTTATAGTTCTTCTTCTTAATTTCTAGTTTTTTCTCAATTGAACAATTTTTCATAAGTAAAACATTTACTGATAATTAAAAATTGAAAATTAATTAATTAAAAATTGTTAAAATAATTTATTGTTATCAATTTTATGATGTTTTTAAGGACGTTTATCCAAAGAAATGCAGACATCTAGAAGAATAATTAATTAACATTTAAATGGTAATTAAAATATTGTTATTAATAGCATTTTTTATAAAGTTATCAATTTTCAAGAAAAAATATTGACAATCAAAAAATTTATATATTTAAACAATTTACATATGATCAAAAATTTTTTTTTATACCGCATCTGTAGAATTTTTCAAAAATGATTCGATTTTAATGTAATATGGCAAATATTTTCAACAAAAAATAATTCTCAACAACTTCACCGTTCAGATTTTTAAACAAACATTCTATTTAGATAATATGCTTATTTGTTTAAAAAAAGTCAACATTTTCTTTTAAACAAATAAGCATATTTTCAAAACTGTCTGTCTAAACATCTGAGCGGTGACGTTGTAGAGAATTATTTTTTTTTTCGATGAAATTAAGCGATGTGACAAAAAAAAATTTGAATCTTGTGTAGTGTTTAAAAAATAAATTTTTTGATTGTCAATATTTTTTTTTGAAAATTGATAATTTGATTTTTATAAATTAAGGTAAATAAAACGAAATCATTCGTACAATGAAAAAAATATTTATTCACTCCAACGTTTCGAAATCTAAATGATTCCTCTTCAGGGAGTCTATCCAGAAAGATATATACAAAATTAAAATAATAATAAAAAATAATTTAACAAAAATTATTAACAAAATTATTTTCATTTTATTTTGAATTAATTTATTGTGAACCGTTATTTATTTAATTATTTATTATCTATGTGTTATTAATTTATTTATTGTTTTTATACCAAGACGGATTATTTTTTTTATTTATGGTTTATTTATTTAGTTTTTATTATTATTTATTATTTATTATTAATTTTTATTTATTATTATTTTCTATTAATTTTTAATAATTTTTCATAATTGTATTATTATTTTTTTAATTAATTTTTCATAAATGTAATTTTTTTATATAGCAATTCTTTATTAATTTTTAATTTGTTACTAATTTCCATTCTTTTATTGTTGATTATTAATTTTTTCTCTTTTTAATTTTCAATTGTTAAATTATTTTTTATTATTATTTTAATTTTGCATATAATTTTTATTATTATTTTAATTTTGTATATAATTTTTATTATTATTTTAATTTTGTATATAATTTTTATTATTATTTTAATTTTGTATATATTTTTTGGAATAGACTCTCTGAAGAGGAAATCATTTAGATTTCGAAACGTTGGAGTAAATAAATATTTTTATTCATTGTCCGAATGTTTTCGTTTTGCCTTAATAATTTATAAAGGATCTCGGACGTTAAAGATTATTTGACTAATTGATTTTTATAGAAAATACTATTACTAATAATATTTTAATTACTTAAATGTTAATTAATTTCTTTTCTAGAGGTTTGCATTTTATGTGCGATGAACCACCTTAATACTTATTATTATTAAAAAAAGACGTTTAAAAACAAAAATCCAAAAATCGAGCTTGTCAGAACGTCAGAGTATTTAATGACGAAAATTTAGAAAAAAAAGTCGTTCCGGTTAAAAAATTGTAACCTGTAGAGTGATTTGAAACAAAGAAGTACAGTTTTCGCCACTGTGCCTGTGCATTACAAATGAATTTTTTTCTCCAAAAATCAACAAGAAAATTAGAGGGCGAGACTGGGAAGCAAAATTGTTTTGAAAAAACAAAAAAAAAACACCCTAAGGACACACTCACTTTAGGGAAGTGAAATAAGGAAGAAATTTTGGGAATTAAGAAGGGGGGTGGGAGAAGGGGGAAGACAAGCAGTTAGATAGGAAGAAGACCCTCTTGGACTATGAGGGGGCGACTGTATGTGACATCCTTGCTTATTTCCTCTACACAATATGGCAGATTTCGAGGTTTTTAAAACTCATGATCCGTGAGAAAATCCGTTGGGGGACACACGCGCACTCACAATATACATATATGTCTTCATACACATATATCTAGAGGACTGCGAGCCTTATTCTGGAAGCAAGTGCGTAAGCCAGACGAGCGGACTTGAACTCACCAGCAAACTACTTAAGTAACTCAACCATGCATGGTTCCCCGTACTTGCGAGCATTACAGGTGAATTACAGTAGTAGTAGGACGAGTCCTACTTGTCCGCGAAAAAGGGGTTTTATACAAAAAAAACAAACAAAAAGAAAAGAAAAGAAAAAACTAGGAAAAAACATGCTTCTGTAATCCATGATCAAGAGAGAAATATCGAAGGAGAGTGCCAGTTCTTGATCGATTGCGTGCGATGTAACAGACTCGCTATCATCTCTTTTCAGTCACGCGACATTTGTAAAATATATTGCGAGTGATTTTTTTTTTGAAAATAGATTGGAAAAAAGGATTTTTTTTCTTCTCTTTGGCAGAATGTCTATGTGATGGTGATTTATATTCTTCTTTATAGAGGACTCAGTTATTTTGACCTAGTGGATAAATGTTAAGATGAGTTTTCGAGAAAGTAATTGGCACTCTTGTGATCAATTTTAGCTTTTGGAATTTTTGACCTAAAGGAACGAAATTTGGTCAAAATTTCCGTTTTTCCGTGTGGATTAGACGAAAAATGTTAGAGAAATATTTTGAATTTGATTTTAGTATTCTTACTTCTTGGAAAATTAGAAAATGTTCAAAAAATTTCTGATTCTTTTTTCTTTTCCTTAATTACAAAAGAAAATGGAACGAACAATTTTTAATTTTTTTTCTTTTTAAGAGGTCAACAATTTTTTACCTAAAGCACTAAAATTTGTGCTTGATTTGTGCTTGATTTTAATGTTTTCTGATCAAAAAACATAAATTTTTGGGAAAAACTAACTTTATTTTTTTTCTGTTCCTAACCGTAATTGTTCTTGACTAATGGAATTAAAATTTGATTAAAATTTTTATTTTTTCTTGTAGAATACAGGAAAAATATTACGAAATATTTCGAATTTGATTTTAATATTCTTTCTTCCTAAAAAATTGGAAAATTTAAAAAAAATATTCTACTCCCTTCTTGCTCTCGTTTTAAGATCATTAATTTATTACCTAATGAACTAAAATTTTGTCAACATTCGTGTTTTTCCAGATAGCTTAGAGAAAAAATGTAGTGAACCATTTTTAAGTTTTGTTTTTAATGTTTTTTAACCAAAAAAGGCAAAATTTTGGAAAAACTAAAATTACTTTTTTCCTGTTTCTAACAGTAATAATTTTTTGCCTAATGAACTAAAATTTGGTTTTTGGAAAAAATAATATTACCTTTTTCTATTTCTAAAAGTCATAATTGATTACTTACGGAATTAAAATTTGGTCAAAATTTATATTTCTTCTTGTAGAATAAAGGAAAAATATTCACAAATATTTCGAATTTGATTTTAATATTCTTTATTTTAATATTCTTTCTCCTTCAAAAATTGAAAAATGTTAAAAAAATATTCTACTCCCTTCTTGCTTTCGTTTTAAGCTTTTAAGATAAATAATTTTTGACCTAAATAACTAAAATTTTTTCAATATTTGTGTCTTTCCAGGTAGATTAAAGAAAAAATATAGTGAACCATTTTTAAGTTTTGTTTTTAATGTTTTTTAACCAAAAAAAGGGATATTTTCAAAAAACTAACATTACTTTTTTTCTCTTTCTAACAGTAATAATTTTTCCCCTAAAGAACTAAAATTTGGTCAATATTCGTGTTTTTCCGAGTAGATTAGAGAAAAAAATGTAGGAAATTATTTTTAAGTTTTCATTTTAATGTTTTCTGGTTAAAAAAAAAAGAATATTTTGGAAAAACTAACATTTCCTTTTTCCATTTCCAAAAGTAATAATTTTTAACTTATGGAATTAAAATTTGGTCAAAATTTATATTTCTTCTTGTAAAATACAGGAAAAATATTACGAAATATTTTGAATTTAATATTTGATTATAATATTCTTTCTCCTTCAGAAATTGAAAAATGTTAAAAAAATATCATACTCCCTTTTTGCTCTGGTTTTAGGATCCACAATTTTTGACCTAAAGAACTAAAATTTGGTCAATATTTTTGTTTTCTAGGTAGATTACAGAAAAAATATAGTGATTCATTTTTAAGTTCTGTTTTTAATGTTGTTTAGTGAAAAAAGCGAAATTTTCGAAAATTTAACATTACTTTTTTCCTGTTTCTAACAGTAATAATTTATGACCAAAAAAACTAAAATTTGGTAAATATTCGTGTTTTTCCAGGTGGATTAGAGAAAAAATATAGGAATTAATTTTTAAGTTTTAATTTTAATGTTTTCTGGTAATAAAAACAATTTTTTGGAAAAACTAACATTTCCTTTTTCTATTTCTAAAAGTCATAATTTTTTACTTATGGAACTGAAATTTGGTAAAAAGTTGTATTTCTTCTTGCAGAATACAGGAAAAATATTACGAAATATTTTGAATTTGATTTTAATATTCTTTCTCCTTGAAAAATTGGAAAATGTTAAAAAAATATTCTACTCGCTTCTTGCTCTCGTTTTAAGATCAATAATTTTTCACTTAAATAACTAAAATTTTGTCAACGTTTGCGTTTTTCCATTTAGATTCCAGAAAAAATATAGTGAACCATTTTTAAGTTTTGTTTTTAATGTTTTTTAGCCAAAAAAAACGAAATTTTCGGAAAAACGAACATTGCTTATTTTCCTGTTTCTGGCAGTAATAATTTTCGACCTAAAGAATTAAAATTTGGTCAGTATTTGTGTTTTTCCAGGTAGATTAGACAAAACATATAGGAAATAATTTTTAAGTTTTGATTTTAATGTTTTATGGTCAAAAATCATAAATTTTTAGAAAAACTATGTATGTAACAGTACTTTTTTTCTATTTCTAACAATCATAATTTTTGACTTATGGACCTAAAACTTGGTCAAAATTTATATTTCTTCTTGTAGAATGCAAAAAAAAAACAAAACGAGACATTTTGAGTTTGATTTTAATATTTTTGTGTTTTAAAAAATAGAAAATGTTTATTCTCGCTTCGTTTTTAGGGTTAAAAATTTTTGACCTAAAGAACTAATGTTTGGTCAATATTCGTATTTTTTCATGTCGATTAGAGAAAAAATATACAGAATCATTGTTTATTATTCTTAATTTTTAATTATAATAGTTTTCTTTATCCAAAAACGGACAATTTATGAATAACGAACATTAATTTTTTGTACTATTTCTAGCGACTATAATATTTTACTTGAAAAACTGAAATATTTCTTAAGCTAAAACTTAAATCTGATTGAAATTAGGAAAACTGGACAAGTCCTTGATAAAATCCTATTTCAAGTAGAAAAAAAAAGTTTCCTCTTTTCTAATTTAAATTGCCCTACTTTTTTCTACTGAATCCCTTCAACATTCATAATAGCCCAGACAGTTTCTTCTACCCTCTGCGATATAAAAACCTCTTCTTTAAAACAGAAAAATCGAAGCAATTTTATCAAAAAGAAATCTTTTCATTTTTTCTTTTTTTTTGTAGAAATAGAAGAGAATTTTTCTAAAAATTCAATTTTATCATGAAAAATTGCCTGGGAAATTGAATTTTCTTTTCGTTTAAATATATTTGTAAAATCCGTTGACTTTTGGACTTTAAGACAGGAAGGAAGTAGGTCTGTGTGAGTTTAACTGTAGGTATGTCTGGTGTGTTCCCCTTCACAGGAGTTTGAGTGGTATGTAAAGCATTTTCCTGCTCAAAGGAAAATATGGGAAAACATGGTTCGCATAAATCCACATTTTTCTGTAATCTAAACGAAAAAATTCGAATGTTTATTCATTTATTTATTTCTTAAAATTCAATTCCCATAAAGAATTTTATCAACAAATTTTTAAATCATTCAATTATTTCGACGAATTTTAATAAAATTTTTAAGAATAATTACATTTTTCGAGAAATTTGAAAATTATTATTTATTATTCATGAAAATAATTGAATTATTGCGAAGAATTTTATTATTTACGAAAATAATTGAAAACATGTAAAAATTTTATTATTTATGAAAACAATTGAATAATTGGGAAAAAATGTATAGAAAATTTGTAAATAATTGAATTCCTGAGAAATTTTTATTATTCATGAAAATAATTGAATTCTTACAAAGATTTTAACAAAAAAATTTTTAAATAATTGAATTCTGTTTGGAAATTTTATGAAAATAGTAGATACTGAAAATCATTGAATTGAGAAAAGTTTTTAAAAATAATAATTCAATTTTACAAAGAATTCTATTAAAATTTTTGACAATAATTCAATGTCTGTGTGGTATTTTATTATAAAATCCTTTGAAAATAATTGAATTCGTAAAAAAGCATTTTATTATTTATGAAAATAATTGAATTCTTGCGAACGATTTTATTAGAATTTTTTAAAATAGGTAATTGAATTGCAAGAAGAAATTTATTACTTTTAAAAATAATTGAATTCTTGTGAAAAATTCTAATACTTTTGTAAATAATTGAATTCTTTCAAAGAATTAAAAAAACATTTTTTTAAAATAATTGATTTTTTCAAGGAATTGAAATTAATTTTTAAGAATAATTACATTTTTTTAAGCAATTCCTGTAAAATTGTATATTAAAAATAATTAAAATCCTGCAATGAATTTTATTATTTATGAAAATAATTGAATGGTTGCAAAGAATTTTATTATTTACGAAAATAATTGAATTCCTCAGAAAAATTTTATTATTTATGCAAATAATTGAATTATTGCGAAAAATTTTTAAATAATTTAAAACGAATTGAATTTCAGTGATGAATTTTGTTATTTTTCAAAATAATTGAATTCCTGGTAAGAATTTTATAAACATTGTTTTAAATAATTAATTTTTTCGAAATACATTAAATATTATGAAAATTTTATTTTGAATAATTGAAGACTTGTAAAAAACTTCATTTTTGAAAATAATTGAATTTTTCGATTTATTAATTTAAAATAGTGTTAAAATTAAAAATAATTGAAATGCTTCGATGTCTCTTATTATTTATAAAAATAATTGAATTCTTGTTTAGTAAATTAACAAAAATGTTTCTTTCAAAATTGAATTTCCATGAAAAATGTTATTATTAGTGAAAGCAATTGAATTATTGTAAAGAATTGTATAAAAATTTTGTTAAATAATTTGAGTTTTTCGAAATCTTTTTGTAAATGTTATTCTGAAATTAATTGAATTCCTGTGGAAATTTTATTATTTATGAAAATAATTGAAATTTGAATGTATTTTATTTTTTTAATAATTGAATTCTTTTGGAAAATTTTATGAAAATAATAGATATTGAAAATCATTGAGTTGAGGGGCATTTTTAAAAATAATTGAAATTTTGCCAAGAATTTTATTAAAATTTTTGAAAATAATTGAATTTTGAAGAAGAATTTAATTATTATTTATTTCTAAAGATAATTGAATTTTTGAAGAGAATTTAAAAAAAATTTTGAACATAATTGAATTTCTGCGCGAAGAAATTTATTACTTTTGAAAATAATTGAATTTCTCCAATCATTTGTAACTTCTCTAAAATTGCCCAAATTATATAGTACAATTTACGAACTTTTCGTCTTTTCTAATTCAAATTACGGACTTGGTACTTTAGGGACCTTTTTTTCAAAAAAACGGACTTTTACGGACTGGAAGCAAATTTACGGACCTTTACGGAATTTACTTTAAATTTTTAAAACAAAATTAGATTAAAATTAGAATCGGAAAAAAAAGTTTCTAAAAATTAAAATTCCTTTAAACTAAGAAAACTGTCTAGGCCCCTAATAAAATTCTATTTTAAATACCATCAAATTTTGGCGTTTTTTTTATTTTAATACTAATGTGAAAGAAAATTTACTAAATTTCCTACAGTTTAGTTTGTTGAAAATGAAAAATAATGAAAATTAGTTAAATTATCCAGGTCCTTACTAGTTTCTTATTTGAAAGTATAGTAAATAAAAAAATAAGAAGAATTTAGATTAAAATCTACTTTTTTTCTCTAAAATAAGTAGAAATTTCTGGTAAAGCATTTCTGGTAATTTTTACTACTTTTGGAGTAAATTTTGCTACGTTCGAAGTAAATTTTACTAATTTTTACAAATATTTACTTTTCGAACGTAGCAAAATCTACTTCAAAAGTAGTAAAAATTACCAGCAATGCTTTACCGGAAATTTTTTACTATAAAAAGTAGTAAAAGTTACTTTATATTTTTCTCTGAGTACATACAACAAAATTTTTTCTCCTACAATTATATTTAATTAAAAATAAAAAAATTAATTAAGATATTTCTGAAACTGCAAAAATATGTTTCATTCTTCTTAATACAAAAAAAAATTCTTTCTCCTTACAATTATAATTAATTATAAAAAAAAAACTTCTAAATCACTACAAAAAATACACTTCGAAAAGAAAAAAAAAATCGGAAATATCATTTTCCTCGCGGTATGAATAAGAAAAAAGGAATCTCTCTTACATATATTATCTTGGAGTATCTTTCAGGCATATATAGCAAAATCATCCTGGGGGATCAGAAGAATAAAGTGTGTGTACTTTATACTCATATATATGCATATGTCCGAATGCGTAAGGTGCGTGAATACATATATAAATTTTTCTTGAACGCGTTGAGCGCGACGTATGGACTGGGAATAAATTATCCAGGGTGTCTCTATGGACTCTATGGGTCTATAATGATTTCTTGGCATGGTGGGATGATACAGGAAGTGAACTCACAACAGCGGAACCAGGCGTTCACTCAATGGAAAGTCTTTCAGTATGTCCAAGAGGCTCGCCAAGTGGGCAGTCTCTTCTCTGAAAAACATTCACTACAAAAACTATTCAATAACTTGTCTCTCATTCAAATAATATATAAACACACAGACATTTTGATTTTAACCCTCAATATCTCTAATCACACGCCAATTACACTATACATATCAATAGAAGGCAATTACCCGCCTCTTAGAAATGTCAACAATAATAAACTTCTCAATTCATTGACATTATCATTAATCACACAATTAGTCGGTCAATAATTAATTCGAAACACAATAATTACGGGGATTTTTGTAATAAACGGAAATTAGTCTCTTATTGCTAAATTGTAAATAAATATTATGAATCTAAATAAATAAATAAATAAATATAAACACAGAAATTAAAAATAAACACAAAAATAATAAATAAACACAAAAATAATTTAAAAAAACACAAGAATAATAAGTAAAAAAAATAAATAATAAATACAAAAATAATAAATAAACACAAATAATAAAAAAACACAAAAATAATAAGTAAAAAAAATAAATAATAAATACGGAAATAGTAAATAAATAAAAGATTGACAAATAAAAAAAAGTGAATAAAAAAAGTAAACAAGTACAGAAGTTATAAATAAATAAAAAAGCGAAACACAAAAAACAATAAGCGAACATAAAAGTAAAAAATACAGAAATAGTAAATGAATGAAAAAATACTAAATACAAAAATGACAAGTGAATAGAAAAATAAAAAAATACAGAAATAATAAATAAATAAAACAATACTAAATACAAAAATGACAAGTGAATAGAAAAATAAAAAAACACAGAAATAATAAGTGAACAGAAAAGTAAAAAATACAGAAATAGTAAATTAAAAAAATAGTACTAAACATAAAAATGACAAGTGAATAGAAAAATTAAAAACTCAGAAATAATAAATAAATATTCAATGCAAATTAATTAAAAATTTGAATAAGATAAAAACATTTTTTTTTGAACACGTGGAAAAAATTCGAAAAACAATCGAAGATTGCTTTAGGAAATAAATCAAAAAATTAAATTAGAAAGTGATTTAATTATAAATTCAGTGATGAAATCAGTGAAAGTTGGGGTTTTGATGAAAATGTGATAAATAGGAGAAAAAAAAATATATTTTTTTCTTTGACGTAATGAAAAATACCAGTGCGTGGAAAATGGGGAAAAAAGAAACAGTGATTTGAAATGTGATGAACAAAGTGGGTGAGAAGTGAAGCGATGTATAGGTATATATGACTCAGAGAAAAATGTAGAATCATGTTCTCTACCTTCACACACGTGTATACAATATAAGAATCTTGAGACTTTTATAATACAAATACCGTATATAAAAACCTATAAAAGAATTTTTATATTTCCGGTATTATATATGAGATTTTTACCTTTTTTCCAGTTTTTTTTTGTTTTGGACAATATGAAACTAAAGAGAAATTAAATATTCTTGTTGCGATAAATTGAATTTAGAAGAAATTAAATTAAACTAGGAAAAAAATGAGAAAAGTAGTGAACTGAAAAAGAAGGAGAAAAAAATAGTGAAGTATAAAGGAACATTAAAAATTGTGAACAAAAAATAGTCTCTTAAGAATAAGAGAGAAAATTCATCACTGAAAGTTATATCTTCATTAAAAAAAGAAAAAAAAAATAATAGAAAAATCTCTTCAGAAAATGGTCAGCCAACACGCAATGGCTACTACTGTTCGCAAAGTCAAACAGGAAAACAGATTGAGGAAACTTAATCAGAATCA
Source organism: Leptopilina heterotoma (assembly GCF_015476425.1). Taxonomy (NCBI): domain Eukaryota; kingdom Metazoa; phylum Arthropoda; class Insecta; order Hymenoptera; family Figitidae; genus Leptopilina; species Leptopilina heterotoma. The sequence continues at coordinate 1,325,689 of NW_025111110.1, forward strand.
AGGTAAAAATTGAGAATTTTCTTTTTTTATTTCATTGACGATTTTTTAATTGACTAATTACAAATTAATTGTTTGTTTCAATGGAAAAATATAATAATCATTAATTAATATTAACTCTAATTTTAGAAAAATGTTATTTAGAATGTTTTTAGATTTTTTCTAAAAATGTTTTTCTGTTAAATGTTTCAATAAACAAAAGTTTCAATAAATAAAAGTTTTAGTAAATAAAGGAATCAATATAAACGAAATATTTAATAAATTATTTATACAGTCAGTAAACATTAGTTGCCATAATTTAATTTCGATAAACAGAAGCTTCAATGAACAAAAGCTCGATTAAATATTAACTTTAATGAACATAAATGTTTCCAATAAATACCAGCTGGCATTAATTATCCCTCATCCCAAACTATAATAATGATATACAATTAATTTAAATAATATAATCCATTTTAAGTAGCTTTAGTAAATACTAGCTCAAGTCATGTCAAAGACATGTGTGCATCAATAAAATCTCAAATTTCTTGTCAAACGATACCATCAATCTACGAAACTGGAGCCAAAAGTATCGACACAGGATATAGTATTTTTTTTCTCTCATGCTCGACCGTTCACCTAGTCAAAAATCGAACACTAAATTGTAGTTTACTTTCTCAAAAACAATACATAAAATTTGTGGATAAAATCTTTAATACAATTTTTTGAATAAAAATCTCAAATACTATGAAATTGGTGGAGAAAATCTTTAAAACAATTTTTAAAGAAAAATTTCTACTATAAAATTGGTGGCTAGAATTTACGAAATAATTTTTAAAAAATCTCCAATAATATCATAAATAACAATATTCATTGCAAGAATTCAATTATTTTCAAAAGTAATAAAATTCTTCGAACAAATTCAATTATTTTTAAAAATTTGAACGAATATCTCGTCAAGAATTCAATTTTCTTTATAAATAGCAAAATTTTTCGCTAAGAATTCAATTATTTTCAAAAATTTAAATAAAATTCTTTGCAAAATTTCAATTATTTTCAAAAGTTCTTCGCAATTCAGTGATTTTCAATATTTACTATTTTCATAAAATTTATCAAATAATTTAATTATTGAACAAAATTTTTGACATACAATTCTACGTAAACATTCAATTATTTTCATAAATGATAAAATTTCATTTAGGAATTCAAAATCAATTCAAATTTAAGAAACATTCCATTATTCAATGATATAATAAAATTCGTTGCAATGATTTCATTATTTTTATAAATAATAAAAATCTTCTAAAGAATTAAAATATTGTCAAAAATCTTAATAATATTTTTCTCAAAAATTCAATTCTTCTCATAAATAATCAAATTCTTCGCAGTAATTTAATTATTTTCAATACAATTTTAATAAAATTTTCCAATGAATTCAATTATTTTCATAAATTTTTAATAAATTTTAAAATAATTCAATTTTTGCAAAGAATTATATATATTTTTTTAAAATAATTAAATTCTTTCGAAAATGTTATTAAAATCATATTAAAAATAATTAAATTCCTTTAAAGAATTTGATTATTTATAAGAATAATTGAATTTTTGATCAATTTTAAATAATTTCCTCGAAAAATGCAATTATGTATTCTTAAAAATGTTATTAAAACTTGACGAAAGAATTTAAATTTAAGAAACATTCCACTATTTAATAAAATAATAAAATTTGTTGCAACAATTCGATTATTTTCATAAATAAATTTTCATTCGTCACAGGAAATTAATTATTTTCAAAAATTTTGAAGTAAATTTTGGAAAAGAATTCAATTATCTTGATAAACAACAAAGTTTTCCACATAAAATCAATTATTTTTAAAGAATTTTAATAAAATTCTTTTACAAAATTCAATTATTTTCATAAATATAAAAAATCACAAGAATTCAATTCTTTTGAAAAGTAATAAAATACTTTGCAGACATTAAATTATTTAAAAAATTTTTTTTAAATTCTCGTCAATAGTTAAATTTTAATAAACATTCTATTATTGAATAAATTATTTATTTTTGTATTTAAATAATTGAATTCTCGTAGAATTTTCCAATAAAAATTGAGTTAAAAATGAATTTCGGTTAAAATTTTAGATAATAATTTAATATTAAAAGCATTATAGCATTGACTTGTAGAAATAATTGAATTTTGAAAAGGTTTCATATTCAAATCTTTGGAAATCTAAATTTTTCGTTTTTTTTAAATAATAATTGATTTAAAGAAGAATTTTAGTTAAAAATTGTAGAAAATAATAATTGAATTTAAATGATAAAAATAATTTCGAAGAATTCAAATTTAAGAAAATTTCAATTATTTAATAAAATAATAAAATTAGTTACAATAATTCAATTATTTTCATAAATAACATTTTCATTCGTCACAGGAAATTAATTATTTCCAAAAATTTTTAACTAATTCTGCAGAAGAATTCAATTATCTTGATGAACAACAAAGTTTTCCACATAAAATCAATTATTTTAAGAAATTTTAATAAAAATCTATTCCAAAATTCAATTATTTCGATAAATATCAAAATTAATCATAAGAATTCAATTCTTTTAAAAACTAATAAAATACTTTCTGAAAATTAAATTATTTTCAAAATTTTTAAAAAATTTCCGTTAAGAATTGAATTACCTTTTTATAAATAGTCAGCGAAAATCTTCTCAAGAATTAAATTGTTGTCAAAAATTTTATTAATATTCTCGGCAAAATTTTTTGAATGAATTAGAATATTTTTTTCTGGTCAGAGAAAAAGTTAAAATTTTGTCTGGAAATCAGGGAAAAACAAAATTAAATTTTTGTGGCAACCCTGAATTAGTAATTATTAACAGCATGTGATTGTTACAGAATTCAATGTTAATTTTTTCGACCACTTTTCTCTTAAAATATTAAATAAATTAAGCTATTTTTTTGTGAATAACTCTAAAATATCATAAAGAAGGGCAGTGATGTGAAAAAGTTTTAATATTTTAAAAATTATTTATTAAAAAATAACTTTAAAATTATCACTTCTCAAAATCACTTTTAATCAATTTCTCGTCTTTTCCGATTTCAAAGTATTTTTTTATAATTTATTTTAGAATAATTAAAACTTTTGCACATCACTGCTCTTCTTTATTATATTTTAGAGTTATTCACAAAAAACTAGCTTAATTTATTTAATATTTTAAGAGAAAAGTGGTCGAAAAAATTAACATTGATTTCTGTAACAGTCACATGCTGTTAATTAATCAAATTTTAGTAATTTCTACTAATTTATTAGTAAAATTTACAAATTCAAAAACAAAAAGTAAGTCACTAATTCAAATAATTAAATTCAATTTAGTAAACAAATTTAGAGAGTATAGAAAGAATATAGTAAAATTTGTCATTGTTCCACATGAAGTTTTTTTGCCCGTTAAAAAAATCCCAAATAAAAAAAATTCTTGAAGAAAAAAACAGAGAGAAAAATTTTATTTTGTACAAAAAGAAAACGAAAACATAAAATTTGATTTTTTTCTCTTCTTTGAAAGTTTATCCATCAATTATATTTACAGGCAAGAGTGCATATGTATATATAGTGTAATAAATAATAAAAGAGAAAATAAAACTGTCACGGGAAGGAATCACGTTAACAAGATTGACCTTGTCTCTCTTCAATGTTAAGAAAGTTGCATGGATCTGAATTGTCACATTGACTGCCCAGCAGCTCTCTATACAATCTGCACAGAGACACACACACACACACACATAAACAAATAAATTGTGTATATGTACAAGATGCGTTACAAATTTGTAATAGAAAATCAGGTTTATGTACGCGACTTTCGCAACTTGTGATATGCAGCTGTGGTGAAAATTTTATAATTCATCATTCTTTTTACTATACATTATGCACTAGCTGTCGTACTCGACTTTGATGATTTTTTCCTACTTAGAGAAAAATTTAAAATTTTGTCTTTTAAAAATTCTGCTAAATTTTAGGAATTTTATTTATTACTTTACGTTTCTTAGTTGAAATTAAATTTATTATTATTAAAATAATTAAATCCAAATTATGGTTTATTAAAATTATTTATCAACATTATTTAAAATATTAAATATAAATTATAAAATCATAAAAATATTTTTCTTCTTCGTTCAAAATAATATGTCAAATTACGAAAAAAAAATCTAATTTCATTAATGTGAATTCGTCATTAAATATGTCAATTATTATTCATGTTTGAAATGCAGGAAAAAATTTCTTTAACTGCGCGGATAAAATAGGAAAATTAGAGACAAAATGGGAAAAAAATCTTTTGACAGCATCAATTTCAACAATAGGTCCAATCACAAAATGTCAACGAAGCACCACCACTACGAACCGTACACAAATTCAATTAAAGTTCGGGATGAAAATTTCATTTGCATATTGCCTCTCAATGTTTTACATCTTTTATTGAGCAACGAACTTCAATTAAAGTTGGCACAACTTTTATGCACGTCGCAAAATCTATGTATAAATTTTCCTTAAAATACGAAACATATTCGGCTGATCTTTATGCAAAACTGTTTTTTTTTCTGTAAAAAAAATTTTTTTTACCAAATTATTTTTATAATACAATAAAATCAAGTATTTAATTAATTTAACTCTAATTAATGAATTAATTGATTTTAATTCTTTGAATTCTTTGAATTCTCAAATTTTTAGATGACAGTTTATCTTATTTCTTGAACCCTAAATGAATCCTATAATTGAAAAACAGAACCGCAGTATATACAAATATTAGCTTCGAAGTGATAAAAATATGAATAAAAATGAGAAGGCGTGTTTGAAGAATCAAGATAGGAAATTTTTTCATTACGATTATGAAAATAAGATTCTGAATTATGAGCTTTAATTTATGTGGAAATTAAAATTTTTTTTCTTCTTTTTCATTTGATTTCAGATGAGGAGGAATATTATAAGCCGGTGCCACCACCGAAACCGGTGTCGAATAATCAGAAGAATCAAAATTTTCAACAGTCACAACAGACGATAGTGGAAGCGTCGTACCCTAAGGTGACTTCCGGTCAATCGGGGGAGGATACGCTCGCTCGTAATTCCGTACAAACTCCTGCACCGGAATACAGGATGCCACCTTTATATGGCGACGAGCAGAGTTCAAATCAGGCTCAACAAGCAGCCAATCTCCAAACTCACAGTAGCAAATTTCCGGTAAGCTTCTTTTCTATTTTTTATTTTATTTTTTTTTTTTACATTCTTTTTAAAAATAAATATTCTTCTCTAATTTTCAATTCATTCGGGGAAAAAAGATTTTTCGAAAAAAAAGAGAGAGAAAAATTGACAGGAATCTGTATATTTGATTTGGAGATGGAAAAAGTGTAACAACGCTATTGAAAAAAATGCAAAAAACAAAATCTCTTTATCTCTCGACTTGATTAAATTGATCTCTATTACCTATAGTTTAGTATTAAACTAAATTGATAAATATTAAAATATAAAATAGAACTATAGTATTTATTTTATCGAAAAATAAATTTATCGAAAAGTTAGAATGGTTTTCGAATAGTTTCTGAATAGTTTTTTTAACATTTTTTCTTGTTTAAAGCAATTTTAATTTTTAATTCAAGAAATTTTAGCTTTTCAATACAAAATAAAAAATTAAAAAATTTTTTTTTTATTTGAACAGAATTTTTTTATATTATAATTTCTTTATTTTAATACTCAATTTAATTAAAAAACTGAAACGGCATAAATTTAAAATCAATATAACATTTTTTTGGGGTCCTTAGTGAAATCCTATTTCCAATGAAAAAAAAGTAAAGGTCAATTACTATTTTCTAGTACAGAACTAGATTAAAATTAACTAAATTGATTGTATATTATATTATTACAAGCAAAATTTTTTATTTTTAAATATTAATTTTTTAAATAATTTCATAATCAAAATTTAAAAAAATCACTTATTGAGTACAAAATTAATTATTACTGTTCGTATTTTCAAAAATTTTAATATCAAATTTCACGAAAGAAATCCATTATTTTCTAAAATTTTAATAAATCCTTTTAAACAATTCAATTATTTTTTTGTAATAGTAAAATATTTACAAAATTCAATGATTTTGAAAAGAATTTTAATTAAATTCCTCGGAAAAATTCAATTTTTTAAAAAAATTTTAGCACATTTCGAAAAAATTCAATTGTTTTCTAAAATTTTAATAAATCCTTTGAAAAAATTCAATTATTTTTATAAACAGTAAAATTCTTCACAAGAATTCAATTAATTTTATATAAATAGTAAAATTCTTGGCAGGAATTCAATTATTTTCAAAACAATTTTAATTGAATTTCTCGGACGAATTCAAATATTTTTAAATATTTCCATAAAATTTCAATTATTTCCTAAAATTTTAATAAATTATTCGAAACAACTCAACTATTTTTATAAATACAAAAATTCTTTGTAGGAATTAAATTATTTTAAATCAAATTTAAATAAAATTACACGAAAGAATTTAATTATTTTCAAATATTTCCATAAAATTCAATTTCAACAAGAATTAAAAATTTTCTAAGAATAATTCAATTATTCTCAAAATAGTTTTACAAAAAATCTATATAAAAATTGAATTACTTTCAATGCAATTTTTAAATATATTCGTCAAAAAAATTGAAAGACTTCAATTATTATTATCAAGAAATAATAAAATTCTTTAAAGAAATTCAATTATTTTCGAAAAAACTTTAATTGAATTTCTCAAAATAATTTCATTATTTTTTAATATTTCTATAAAATTTTTCACAACAATTTAATTATTTTTTAAAATTTTAATAAATTCTTCGAAAAATTTCAATTATTTTTATAAATAGTAAAATTTTTCGCAATAATTCAATTATTTTTGTAAATAATAAAATCCTTTGCAGAAATTCAATTCTTTTCAAAACAATTTTAATAGAATTCCTCGAATGAATTAAAATTTTCAAATATTAACGTAAAATTCTATTCTTTTTAAACATTTTAATAAAATTTTTCGCAATAATTCAATTATTTGCATAAATAATAAAATTCTTTTCAGAAATTAAATTATTTTTGAAAAATGCAAATGAATTTTTCTTCATAAAATTCAATTGCTTTCAAAATTTTCAATTAAAATTATTAAAGAAACTCCATGAGTTTAACAAAAAATTCAAAGAAATTCTTCAAAAGAATTTAATTAGGATTTTAAAAAAATTTTCGCGAAGATTCAGTTATTTTTCTAAATAATAATAATAATTATTATTTATAATAATTATTATTAATAATTATTATAACAAAAAATAATAATTTTTTGTTGAAATTCTTTGCAACCATTCTGTAATTTTCAATACATTAATTTTAAAATTAAAAATATTTGAAAAGAAAAATTGTAAAATAGTTAAAACACAAAGAAGCAAGCAACAACTAACTTCAAAATTGGGAACAGATTACCGGAACATGTACTTTATTATTATTAATTAATGTTTTAATTAGTTTTATTTTATAATTAATTCTAAATTATAATGACAAATAGAAATCATCAAAATTTCTTTCACTTCTTTTCATTAAAAGACTAAAATTTTGTTAAATATTATGTTTTGTCAAATTGAAATTATGCAGATTTTTGTTTTTTACTTCTAAACAAAATTAGAAAATTGTTAAACAACTGTGATTAAAAAATAGAAAAATTATTTATTTTGCATTATTTTTGTTTATGAATCACAATTTTCTTAACAAAATTATTATTTTGTTTTAAAAAAAGAAGAAAAATATTTGCACAATTCCTATTTTTAATCTTATTTTTGGATCGATTTCTTCATGTTTTCTAATAATTAAAGATGACCGAGAGATAAAATTATTATTTTATATTATAAAAATATTGTTATTGTAACTTCATCAAAATTATTTTCATCATTTTAATTTCATTATTATTTTCTAGAATTTTAAATTATTTTTTATAAAAAAATAACTGAATTCTTTAAAAAAATTTTATTATTGTAATTAAATGTTTGCATAAATTTTATTAAAAATTTTTTTTAAATTCTTGAATTCTTTTTGGGAAATTTTTTCAAAATAGTAGATATTGAAAATCATTAAAATAAGTAAAATTTTTGAAAATATTTGAAATTGGGACAAGAAATTTTTTTCAAATTTTGAACATAGTTGAATTTTATAAGAATAATTTTATTTTTTTTTTAAATAATTGAATTTCTGCAATTATTTGTAATTTCTCCAAAATTGATTTTTTTTATTGTTTTCAACAAAAATTTAAATTAGAAAATTTTTAAATTCTATTATTTGAAAAATTGCTAATTTTATTTTAAAAAAAAGCAGCAAGAATTTAGCCGCGCGAAGTGTTGCTATAGTGTTAATTATACCTAATAATAATATTAAAAATATTCGTATGTTTATAAACGTAATTAAATTAATATTAATATGTTTAAAATATGTTTCAAATATTTTTTTTAAATATAGTAAGAAAAAAGGGTAATATTGTTGAGAAATCAAATAGCGATATAAAAATACCAATAATTATTGAATTTAGATGCAATTTTCAATATGAGAACACAATTATCCGTTATTCATCCTAATTAGTATATCCATTCGAGCAAAATTCTCAATTCGTACAAAATTCGCCTTTTCGAACGAAAAACTGCACAAGAAAATTTAATAACTCTGAAAACTTTCTTTCCTGAACATGAAAGAGGATAATTAGAAACACAACGTGTGAAATAAATCATTACGCGAACTCGATATGAATAAATATTTTCTCTACACACAACGTAATTTGCCACCCCCTCCCATTGAGGGGGAGACTTAGTATAAATTTTACAATAAGGTGCTGAATAAAAATCTGGAACGTGAGAGTCAATAAGATTTAAAGCTGATTTTCTTTTGTTGCTTTTTAATCTCTCTCTATAAGTTTAATGATAAAAGAACAAATTATCACCAAGTGTAGATGTAAGTAGATGTAAGTATAGATGTAAGTCAGTTGTAACAATAGACGTATTGCTTTTACTAATACACATGTCATTATTGGCTTTGTCTATATACCTATATTTATATATATAAATACATGTAGAGAGTCAGTTGTTGAACTGTTGGTTGTATAGTATATTAACGCGACGACGATTCCTAGAGGAAAAGTGATGTACCAAACACATTTCCGGTAAACGGTACACATAGAAACCCCATGAGAATATTCCCAGAGTGCATGTAACACGCGTACAATGAACTGTTACCAAAGATTTCACCAAAGTGCACTTCTCTGTTAGCGCAACTTTTTTTCATTTTTTTTTTTTTTTACACTTTCGAGAAATTGAAATAAAAAAAGTGAGAGCACTGTAGGGGAGAAAAGATGATTCATTCACGCGAGAAACCGAAAAATTAGGGAGAGAGAGAAAGAGTTATCAAGAAAAGAAAGAAAAAGCCGAAGAAAAGTTGAGAGAAAATTTTAATGAAAAGATTTTTCTCGCACTCTTATGACAATGAATGGACGCATTTTATTATTCAGGAAAAAAATTTTAAGTATCCATTGTAAGGAATATGTGACAAGAAATATTTTTTGCAATATTCTGGGAACAATTTTTTTGAAATACATTTTTTTAGAAATATTCCACTCGTATTTTTGGAATATTTTTCGGAAATATTTCATTCATATTTTACAAATATTTTTTAGAAGTATTACATTTATATTTTAAAAATGTTCTCTAGAAATATTGCACTCGTATTTTAGGATTATTTTCGATTAATATTCCATTAATATTTTTGGAATATTTGAAAAAAATTATAAAAGTATTCCATTAGAATATCGGAAGAATACTCCACCAAAAAAAAAGTAAAAATATTCCCAAATAAGTTGGATTACAATAAAAATATTCCACTTTTAATAGACTAGAAATATTCCAAGAATATTCCAGGAATTGAATTAATAATTATAAATAAAAAATCGTAAAAAATAAAATTAACCGAAAAATAAAATAGTTTTGTAAAATATTTATTTCTCTAGAGAGTAGAAAAAGTCTCAATATAAAAAAAGACAAAAAGGCAATTTATTTAATTAACATTATTTTTATTTTGTGCTCACAGATTGAACGTGAAGTTGTTCTTTCATCAGGAGACAAGAACTCGAAAATCCCAATTCTTCACGAGTACAAGCAAAGAAGTGCCGGAAGGGCGGCAATCGCACCGGATGCACCAATCAGCCAACAGGCTTGGGTTCAGGAGGTGAGACGAAATTGCATGGTGTGCCTGGCACTTTCTGGTCCCCCCCCACCTCTTTTTTTCAAATTTTTTTTTTAACTTTTTTTTTTTGAGAGAACCCTCTTTAGAAAACGACTGTGAGAACTTGTCCTATGCTTAAAGGTAATCAGGTTCTTTTTTCTTATACTTTATCGTCCCTTTTCACATTAACCAACAAGGTCAATTAAAGTTCATTAGAAAAAATCGGTTTACAAATTTTTATTTAATGAATAAAATTAGATACATTCATTGTTTCTTATTTATTTATTGAAAATTGATCCGTCAGTTAATAAACATTTTTTCATATAGTTAATTGACTAGGAAAAAATTTTAAATAAAAATAAATTATTATTTTTTATAAAAATAATGTTACTCCTCACTTCTTCGAAATTTTTTTCATTATTTAAATTCAATTATTTTTTACAATTTTTAACTACAATTCTTCTTTAAATCAATTACTATTTAAAAGAACGAAAAATTTACATTTTCAAAGATTTGAATTTGAAACCTTTTCAAAATTCAATTATTTCTACAAATCCATGCTATAATACATTTAATATTCAAATATTATCTAAAATTTTAAGCGAAATTAATTTTTAAATCAATTTTTTAAGAAAGTTCTGCAAGAATTCAATTATTTAAATACAAAAATAAATAATTTATTCAATAATAGAATGTTTATTAAAATCTAATTATTGACGAGAATTTAAAAAAAAAATTTCTAAATAATTTAATTTCTGCAAGTATTTTATTACTTTTCAAAAAAATTTGAATTCCTGTGATTTTTGATATTTATGAAAATAATTGAATTTTGGAAAAGAATTTTATTAAAATTCCTTAAAATAATTGATTTTATGAGGAAAATTTCGTTGTTTAACAAGATAATTGAATTCTTTTGCAGGATTTACTTAAAAATTTTTTAAAATAATTGATTTTTTGATTTGAATTAAAAGTTATTTATGAAAATAATTGAATCATCGTAACGAATTTTATTATTTTATTGAATAATTTTATTGAATTTTTCTTAAATTTGAATTCTTTCGTCAAGTTTTAATAAAATTTTTAAGAATACTTGCATTTTTCGAAGAATTTATTAAAAATTGTATTAAAAGTATTTAAAATCCTGCGATGAAAATAATTGAATTCCTAAATGAAATTTTATTATTTATGAAAATAATTGAATATTATCGTAGAATTTTATCAAAAATTTTTGTCAATAATTAAATTCTTTAATAAATTTTATGAAAATAGTAAATATTCAAAATCATTGAAATACAAAAAACGTTTTTGAAAATAATTGAAATTTTGCAAAAAATTTTATTTAAATTTTTGAAAATAATTGAATTTTTGGCGAAAAATTTTGCTATTTATAAAGATAATTGAATTCTTGACGAGATATTCGTTAAAATTTGTAAAAATAATTGAATTTTTTTCTAAGAATTGTATTACTTTTGAAAATAATTAAATTCTTGTGATGAATATTGTTATTTATAAAAATAATTGAACTTTGCAAAGAATTTTTTTTAAATTTGTAAAAATAATTGATAATCTTTTTAAATAAATTTTTATTTAGGTAAATTTAAATTTTTTATACAAAAATTCTAAATTTGATTTTTCTTAAATCCTTTGCAAGCAAAGAAATTTATAAAAAATTAGTAAAGAATTGAATTTCTGTGAAATGTTTATTATTTATGACATTTTATGAAAATAATAATTAAACGTTTGGGTAGAATTTTATTACTTTTGAAAATTGTTGAATTTCTCCAATCATTTGAAACTTCTCCAAAATTAAATTTTTTTTTTTGTGTTTTTAACTAAAATTCTTCTATAAATCCATTATTTTTAATAACTAGTTAAATATATATTAAAAAATTTAACAAAATTTAAATAGGAATTAAAATTAAAATTCTTCAAAAAAATTAATTCTATAAAATTAACAATTAAAATTATGAAAAATTCATATTTTCAAAGATTTTAATTTGAAACCTCTACAAAATTCTATTATTTCTAAAAATCCACGTTACAATGCTTTTAATATTTAATTATTATTATCTAAAAATTTATTTATTTATTTATTTAAATGTATAAACGGTATTTATAATTTAAATTGTATAAACTAATTTTTATTAGAAAATTCTACGAGAATTCAACTATTTAAATACAAAAATAAATAATTTATTGAATAATTGAATCTTTCTCAAAATTGAATTCTAATAAAGAATTTTATTAAAAAAATTTTATTAACAATTTCATTCTTCTGACGATTTTTAATAAAATTTTTAAGAATAATTACATTTTTCGACGAACTCGATTAAAATTGTATGAAAAATAATTAAATCCTTGTAAAAAAAATTTGAATATTTATAATAATTTAATTATTGCGAAGAAATTTATAAAAAATTTGTAAGTAATTGAATTTCTGTGAAATATTTATTATTTATGAGAATAATTAAATTTTTGCGTAAAATTTTATTAAAATTTTTTTTTAAATAATTGAATTATTTTGCAAAACTTTATTAAAATAGTAGATATTTAAAATCATTGAATTGAGGAAATTTTTAAAAAAATAATTGAAATTTTGCCAAGAATTTTATTAAAATTTTTGAAAATAAAATTGAATTTCTAAAAAGAATTTTATTATTTATACCTAAAGATAATTAATATTTTTTAACATAATTGAATTTCTGCAATCATTTTTAACTTCTCCAAAATTCCATTTTTTTAGTGTTTACTAAAATTCTTCTATAAATCCATTATTTTTAATAACTGTGGCAACCCTGTAGTAATAAAAAAAAATAATTTTTCTTTGCATTATATTTTTCATCTTTCAAAATTAAACCTATATATTAAAAAAAATATTTTTAAAAATCTTTAGGAAAAAACAAATTGCTCTCATTGTAAAAAAGAAGAAGAAGAAACAAAAATGAAACGGTCTTTTATGAAAGTTTTCGTCTACTTTAACATAAAAATTACAACCCTTCTTTACTGATTTGTCCAATTAACTCTATTATTCCTGCGGCTTATGTGTATAAACGGAAATGTAAAATGCTCGAGAGTAAAAAGTAAATAAAAGCTACTTCCTCCTTCAAGTACATAAGTACCTCACAGATAAAAGAAAAGAAAAATACTTTTCAGGTCAATTCTCATTTCTCTGAAATATGAAAATTATCTTATTATTAACCCAATTTGCCGCCTGATCTACCATTATAATATCTTTTCATAATTAATTTCTTTTTTCCGTAATTTATTCTTTCATAAAGAATAATTGCAATCAAGAAAATATTGCCAGTACAGTAATTCTTAATTTTCTTGATTTAATGAATAGTCTTTTTTTAATAAATATAGAGGGAGAGAGAGAGAGAGATAAAGTGCAAATGTGAGGTAATTTTATTATTATGTGTCACACATGAAACGCCAACACGCAATATCGATAGTGTATAGCATAATATTACTCACGATGGTGGACTACTCATTTAATTAAGTTAATCACCGAATCGTGAGATTCTACAGTTACGATAGTGAATAGTGAAACTCCCCAGAGTCTCGATTAATTTAAATGATATTGTTTCGAATTGCCATCTTTATGGAGAATTAACTTTATACATTTGATATTGATGACTACCTATAGTGGAGCTATTTGAAAAAGAAAAGGAGTTTTATATATTTTCTATATTATATAGTTATATACAAATCGACAAGTTCTTCTTGATGATCCAGATTCACTCTTGCGTGGAAAATGGCCAACTTTCGTTATATTCTTTTTAATATTTCCACATCATTTTCAGAAATATTTATGTCTTTCCGCTCCATTAGCTGTATAGAAAATTTGTCCACAAGATTGATAAAGAGAATTTTCATTATTATGATGATTGAACATTTAACACTATAATATGTACGTGCGGTGAAAGCTACGGAAATTTTTTATTTTTTAACCAAAAGCAAATTAATAATCAAATGAAATAACTTTTCAATCTTTATTGAAAATATTTCTTGAATTCTTTTGCTAAAATATATTCCGGATATTTTTTTATTATAAAATTTTATTTTTATTATTATAATAAAGTTAATTATTATTATGTCAGTGATATAAACAGGGTTGTCACAGGTTAGGGAATTCAGGGAAAAGTCAGGGATTTTTATTAAAAGTACTGGAAAAAATTAAGTTTTTAAAATTTATAAAAAAAATTCTGAATTTTTGAGTCTTTTTTGTTTTTAAAAATTTTTCTCATTTCAATTATTCTTAATATCTACTATTTTAATATAATTATCCAAAAGAATTCAATTTTAAACAAAATTTTAATAAAATTTTCACAGGAATTTCATTACTTAACAAATTTTTAATAAATTTCTTCGAACCAATTCAATTATTAAAAAAATTGGAATAAATTTCTTTGCAATAAATCAATTATTTTCATAAATAATACAATTTTTCTTGAGAATTCAATTATTTAAAAAAATTTTTAATAAAATGCTTTATATAAATTTGAAAAATTATAATAAAATTGATCATAGAATACAACAGGCCTGGAATACAATTATTTTCGTAAAATATAACATTCTTCCTAGGAATACAATTATTGGCAAAAATGTTTGTCAATTTTAATAAAATTCTTCCCAAGAATTCAATTCTTTAAAAAAAAATTTAATAAAATTTGCTGCAAGAATTCAATTATTTTCTCATCTTAAAATTATTATGAAATTTCATTGTAATTTACTGAGAAATTTTTATTATTCATGAAAAGAATTGAATTTTTACGAAGATTTTTACAAAAAAATTTGTAAATAATTGAATTCTGTTTTGAAAATTTATGAAAATAGTAAATACTGAAAATCATTGAATTGGGATAAGTTTTTAAAAATAATAAAATTTTACAAAGAATTCTATTAAAATTTTTGACAATAATTTAATGTCTGTGTGGTATTTTAATAAAAAACTTTTGAAAATAATTGAATTCGTAAAAAGCATTTTATTATTTATAAAAATAATTGAATTCTTGCGAACGATTTTATTGGACATTTTTTATAAATAATTGCATTTCCAAGAAGAAATTTATTACTTTTAAAAATAATTTAATTCTTGTGATAAATATTGTTATTTATGAAAATAATTAAATTTTGCAAAGAATTTTATTAAAATACCTCAAAATAATTGAATTTTCGGGAATAATTTTGTTATTTATCTTTAATAATTAAATTCTTTTGCAAAATTATTTATGTAAATAATTGAATTCTTGGCAAGAATTATATTAAAATCTAAAAAAAATAATTGAATTATTTCCAAAAAAAAAAAAAATTAATTAAAATTGTATTTAAAAAAATTGATTTCTTTCGAACAATTTTATTCAATTATTTGAGAATAATTGAATTCTTGCCAAGAATTTTACTATTTATAAAAATAATTGAATTATTTCGAAGGATTTATTAAAGATTTTAGAATATAATTGAATTTATTCCAAACAAAAAAAAATTTTATTAAAAATTAAATTCTTCTGAGGAACTCAATTAAAACTGTTTTTAAAATAATTGAATTCCAGCAAAGAGTTTAACTATTTATAAAAGTAATTGAATTCCTTCGAAAAATTTTTATAGCGAATTAAGAAAAAAAAATTAAATTCTTTCGCGAAATTTTATTGAAAATAATTGAATGTTTGCAAAGAATCTTGTCAAAAAATTTGAAGAGAATAATTTAATTCCTTTGAAGAATTTTATTAAAATCCTAATTAAATTCTTTTGAAGAATTTAATTGAATTTTTTCAAAATAATGCAGTTTCTTTAATATTTTAATTAAAATTTTTGAAAGCAATTGAATTTTATGAAGAAAAATTTATTAAAATTTTTCAAAAATAATTTAATTTTTGAGAAGAATTTTTTATTATTCATGCAAATAATTGAATTATTGCGAAAAATTTAAAAAGAATTTAAAAAGAATTTAATTTCTGTGAAAAATGTTTGTTATTTTTGAAAATAATTGAATTCTTCATAAGAATTTTATAAACATTATTTTAAATATGTATGTTTTTCGAAATATAATAAATATTATGAAACTTTTTATTTTAGATAATTGAAGTTTTGTAAGAAACTTTATAAGTGGAAATAATTGAATTTTTCAATTAATTAATTTAAAATAATATTAAAAATAATTGAAATACTTCTGAAGTGTTTTATTATTTATGAAAATAATTGAATTCTTGCTTAGAAAATTAACAAAAAATTTTTTTTCAAACTTGAATTTCCATGAAAAATGTTATTATTAGTGAAAGTAATTGAATTATTGTAAAGAATTGTATAAAAATTTTGTTAAATTTTGTTAAACAATTGAGTTATTCGAAATTTTTTTTGAAAATGCTATATTCTGAAATTAATTGACTTCCTGTGGAAATTTTATTATTTTTGAAAATAATTGAATTTTTGATGTATTTTATCAATTTTTTTTTTAAATAATTGAATTCTTTTGTGAAATTCTATGAAAATACTTGATATTTTAAAATAATTGAATTTCGAATATTTTTTGAAAATAATTGAATTGAGAATATTTTTTGAAAATAATTGAATTGAAAATATTTTTTGAAAATAATTGAATTTCGAATATTTTTTTGAAAATATTTGAATAGTTTTAAAGATTTTGATTATAATTTTTGAGAATAGTTTTCTGTTTTCTAGTATTAGCGAATTAAAAGTAGTGGAAATTCTAAAAAAAAAATTCTCCAATAAATTAAAAAAGAAACGATTATCTTTTTCAATTTTGTTAATTAGAATAATTTCAAGATGACTATTTACTGATAAACTTGTGACATGCAGGGAAAATCGTAAAATACAAACAACCGACCCAATTTTTTTTTCTCTTTTTTTTTTTGTTATTGGATTCTGAATAAAATGTATCACTTCATAAAAGGAAGTTATGAAGGACTGAACAATATAGCGCGTTTACACATTGAAAATTCCCAAGCTTTCACTTTTCAAATTGAGAAATTTCTTCTAGATCATATGTATACCATAGTTACCTCTTTATCTATACCTATAATTATAGATGATAGATTATATTATATACTAAACAGAAAAAAAATGGAATTTCCTATTTTTTACATAAAAACTGTCACACAAAGAAACGAGTATGAAATTAATTTTCTCTCTCTCTCTCTCTCTCTCTCTCTCTCTCTATTAAGAGAGAAAGAGAGAGTACTACATATAAAAATTCCCTCAAGGAAAATTGAATTTTATTGTTATCCTAATTTTTTTTCATATAAATAGACAGCGAATAATTTTTTTTTTCTTCAATTCCTCTTTTTTTTAAGGCGGTGGTGGTGGTGTTGTTGGTAGTAGTAGTTCAATGAGATTCAGAAAATAGACATGAATATTGATCTCGAATCGTAACCGTTAGATGAGTTAGCGATTCTCCACGCTCTATTATACTCAACGATCGGAAAGAAAAACTTCTATTCTTCCCTTGACGCATCGTTGTGTAAAAAGAAAACTGACAGAGACTTTGCACGCAACGAGAAGCAAAAAAAAAGAAAGAGAGAAGAGAAAAAATACATAAAACGAGAAGATAAAAATTATAAAAAAAGGGACGAGAACACGTTCCTCCCGCATAATTCAAGCGTACAAGATTCTTGTGGTGTAAAACACGACCCTTTTATAATAGTACACACAAATAATTAAAAAACCAGTCTTCTTTAACAAGGCGAAAGAAAATGATTTGAAAAATAATTAGAAACAAGTTTAACAAGGGGAAGACAATGAGTTTGAAATAATTCCTCTTCTTTTTTTTTTTATTAAGTTTTACATAACTTGTTATCATGTTAATGCAATTGGATTCTTTCTTTTTCCAATTTATTTGAATTTTGCATTTTGTAATTTAGTTTTTACATTATTTTCTAATGCAATAAAAATAGCAGAATGGCATTGAATTATGGATGAAAAATGATAAAACATAGTGTAAAATAATAAAATTAAAAATATAGATGACTTTTTGAAATAAGTACTACCTATTTTTCAGAAAATAAACTATTGTTTATTTTTAAACAATAACTAATTTTTCCAAATATAATTCTTCAAAAATACGATTATATTACAATTTACAACAAAATTTTTAAAAAAATTAAATAAAATTCTTTCAAACATAAAATTTATTTCAATGACAAAATTTGACAAAACTTTTAATTGTTTCAATTTTTAGAATTATTTTCGGAAATTCAATTATCTTCAAAAAGATTTTATTTGCAATTTTTCAAAAACCTAACTTTTCTAGAATTTCAACATTAAATTATTTAAAAGTTCAATAATTTTTCTCAAAAAGAAAAAAAATTTTTAAACTTATTGTTATTTATTGTAATTGAAATTTCAAATAATTTCCAAAAGAAAATTTGTTGAATTTTAATTATTTCTAAAAATTACAATTGCAATTTCTTTCTTTCTTGACAAAATTTCAATTATTTTTAAAAATTTTCCTCACTTCAAATATTTTTAATATCTACTATTTTAATATAATTATCCAAAAGAATTCAATTATTTAAACAAAATTTTAATAAAAGTTTCACAGGAATTTTCATTACTTACCAATTTTTTATAAATTTCTTCGAACCAATTCAATTATTTTTCATTTTTTAATGAATTTTCTCGAAAGAATTCAAATATATTCAGAGAATTGAAAAAAATAGTTCTATGAAAAAATTCATTACTTTTAAAAATAATTGAATTCTTGTGATGATTATTGTTATTTATGAAAATAATTAAATTTTGCAATGAATTTTACTAAAATGCCTCAAAGTAATTGAATTTTCGGGCATAATTTTGTCATTTATTTTTAATAATTGAATTCTTTCGCAGAATTATTTATGTAAATACTTGAATTCTTGGCAAGAATTATATTAAAATCTAAAAGAATAATTCAATTATTTAAAAAAAAAATTAATTAAAATTATATTTAAAAAAAATTAATTTCTTTCGAACAATTTTATTAAACAATTTGAAAATAATTGAATTTTTGTGAAAAATTCTAATATTTTTGTAAATAATTGAATTCTTCCAAAGAATTAAAAAACATTTTTGAAAATAATTGATTTTTTCGAGGAATTGAAGGTAATTTTTAAGAATAATTACTCTTTTCGAGCAATTCCTGTAAAATTGTTTATTAGAAACAATTTTCAATTTTTAGAATTATTTTCGGAAATTCATTTATCTTCAAGAAGATTTTATTTACAATTTTTCAAAAACCTAATTTTTCTAGAATTTCAACATTAAACTATTCAAAAGTTCAATAATTTTTATAAAAAAAAAAAATATTTAAAAACTTATTGTTATTTATTGTAATTGAAATTTCCAATAATTTCCAATATGAAATTTTTTGAATTTTAATTATTTCTAAAAATTAAAATCGTATTTTTTTAAAAGTCAAATATTTTTTAGAATTTCTAAATTAATTATTCACAAATTTAATAACTTTTAAACGACAAAAATATATTTTTAATTTTTTTAAATAAACATTTAAATATTATTATAGGTACTTTTACAGCAATTAAAATTTTCGAACAATAAATTTAAAAATCTTTTTAAATTTCTGTTATAACGCTTCTAATATTTAATTTCTTTTTCAAAATTTTAACATAGTTCTTTTTTTAAATCAATTCTTGTTAGAATTCAACGATAATTTAATAATTTAAATAAAAAGCTTTTTGTAAAATTTAATTATCTTTCAAATTTAAAGTTACAATTCTTCAAAAAATACAATAAATGTTTAAAAATAATTTTTTAAAGTGAGAAATTAAAATTCTTTGAAATATAAAATTTATTTTAATAAAATTTGAGAGAATTTCCTATTTTTCCAATTTTTTAAAAATTATTTCGGTAATTTAACTATTTTTAAAAAACTTTAATTATGATTTTTTTTAAAAACTCATTTTTCAGAATTTCTAAATAAAATTTTTCAAATTTCATTAATTTTGTTTAAAAAATACTTGAATACTTATAGTTTATTTATTTGTCCATCAGGAATTAAAATTTCAAAATACTTTTAATGCAAAACCTTTTGAAATTTAATTATTTCTAAAATTTAGAACTGCAAATTCTTGAATTGTTGAAATGTTTTCTAAAATTTCAACGTAAATTTTTTTTTAAATCAATTCTTATAAAAAAATTATACGACAATTCAATTATTAAAATACAAAAATAATAAATAAACTGTAACTCTACTTATGGATTTTTTTAATTTGAGAAAAATAATTTATAGACTATTTAAAATTTTCCATAATTATTTTTGTAATACTTTGGATAATATTTTCTTACATTAGGTACTTCTTTTCCTGACCAGTAAAAAATTAAAAATCCTCTTATTGTCAAAATTTTAGAGAAATTAATTTTACTAAAATACTTATCACTTTATTTATTGTCAATTTTATTTAATTTTCAATCTGAAATTATTCAAAGATTGAAGTTAATATTTAAAAGTAGAAAAATTTTGTAAATTGAATAATAAGATTTGTTATTCATAATAATAAAATTATAAAATTACAAACGAATAAATTTTTTATTTTTGAAAAACAAATATTTAAATTTTCCAAAGTTTCCAAATACTGGGTAGTTAAGAATAAAAAATTTCCCTTTTTATAAGAAATCAAATTTTTTTCTCTATCGCTCTTTTAAAGAATTGCTATTTTTAAATCAAAATCTTGGGAATACACAAGAAGAAAATATATACATACACCTTCTCGGTATGCAAGAAGCGTGCCGCAGAAAGTTCAGTGGGGTTTGCAAGCAAAATGTTGTGTTATTATTCCAGTTGCTTCCCTTCTTAAGAAACGAAGAACCGACTAACAAACTTCGAAATTCATCATACGACTTTGAATGTTCTTCTCCTCAATTCATTATTATCACAAGTATTTTTTACATTATTTTTATTTACTTTTGTTCTTGTATTTATTTTCCTACTTTTTGTTCAGGAAAAATAAATCTCAAAATTTCAGGAAAAATTAAAATTTTCCGTTTAAGTTTTCCTAATAGCGAGTAAATAAAAATAAATTAAGGTAAAAAGATGAAAAAAAATATTAATATTTAAAAAATAATTTAAATTCTTTATATTTGAAATACCATATTATTAAGCAAGTACCTAATTATTTATTTATTTCGAAAATTAAGAACACTCCGGCGATAAAACTATTTCGAGACAAAGAAATAATTCAGTGTGACAATTATAATCATTAAAGAAGAAAAAAAAATTAAATTAACCGTCATTTCAGCGATAAAAATAGTAACGTTACTTTTTAATTAGATATTTATACGAATGTGAAGAAACTAATAAATAAATGTAAATCACGAACAATTATTATATATTCGGAGTAGTTTTTAATTTACTTCCATACAGTGTGTTTTCATATAGATACATGTTTCGGCTCGTAGAATCGTGAAAAATTGAAATTAGTTTATATTTAATTCCAAGGAGATATAATTTTATTTTCCGCCACGATTTTCATTAACGAAAAAGTTCGCTTCGATGCACCTCGATGCACTTTCAAACATGTTGAATGTTTTCCGCTCTTAAAAATTCTTCGTTTTTCTTAGTTATAACTCAACTTATTAATCAAGTTCCAAGAGTGAGCTGTATATAAAGGCAATGATTTTCCTTTCGTTTTCTTTTTGATTAAAAATAAAAAATAAAATATTAAAAAAATATATTAAAAAAATATATTAAAAAAATATACACAGAAAAGAAGGGAAAAAAATATAAAGGTTAATTCATTTTTTGCTCCAGGGAAATCAGATGCAGGAACTGAGACAAGAAAGTCAGCGAAACTACCAATCCCCAGAAACCTACTCGTAAGTAATCCATATCTGTTCAGATATTAATTTCATTGTTGGCTTTTTTAGTGCTTCGAATTACCGGTGTACATTTTTTCGAATTTTTGTTATTTGTAATTAAATAAAATAATTGAGTACAATAATATTTAAGTATAATAATTAAATAATAATAATTCTAGAGAATATTTCTCAGGGTTGACACGCAACTTGGAAAACATGGAAAAGTCAGGGGATTTTGATCGGAATCCTGGAAAATTGTTGTTTTCTAAAAACATTGGGTTTTTTTGGATTGAAAAAATATTCAATTTCTAGAATTCATAAGAAAATTCTGAATTTTTGTGTCTATAAACTATAGAAATTACCACAAATTCTAACACAAAACCTTAAATTTTTTTATACTTCTGACAATAATTTCTTTTCAACTAATACTTAATTCTTGAAGAACTATCATATAAAATATTATTTCTCAAAAATTTTATTAGAAATTTTTAAGAACTTAAATTTTTGAAAAATGTTTAATAATTCAAATTCTTCTAAAATTAGTTACATTTTTTAATAAAAAGGTTTTGTATTAAAATTTGTGGTAATTTCTATACTTTGTCTAAAATTTTAACTAACATTAGTTTTTAAATAAATCTTTATTCGAAAATTCTACGAGAATTCAATTATTCAAATACAAAAATAAATAATTGAATGTTTCTCAAAAAATTGAATTTTATTAAAAAAAGGTATAAATATTAAATTCTTTTGACGAATTTTAATACAATTTTTAAGAATAATATCATTTTTCTAGAAATTCGATTCAAATTTTATTAAAAATAATGAATTTAAAGAAGAATTTTAGTTGAAAACACTAAAAAAATTGAATTTTGAAAAACTTACAAACGATTGCAGAAATTCAATTATTTTCAAAAGTATCTAATAAAATTCTCAGCAAAAATTCAAAAATGTTCAAAAATTTTAATTATCTTTAGGTATAAATAATAAAATTCTTTTTAGAAATTCAAAAATTTTAATAAAATTCTTGGCAAAATTTCAATTATTTTTAAAAATTTTTAATAAAATTCTTGTCAAAATTTCAATTATTTTCAAAAAATTTCCTCAATTCAGTGGTTTTCAATATCTACTATTTTAATAAAGTTTTGCAAAACAATTCAATTATTAAAAAAAAAGAAAAATTTAATAAAATTTTATCCAAAAATTTAATTATTCTCATAAATAATAAATATTTAACAGGAATTCAATTATTTAAATTTTTTATAAATTTCTTCGCAATAATTAAATTTTTATACATATTCAAATTTTTTTACAGGGATTTAATTATTTTTTATACAATTTTAATCGAATTCGTCGAAAAATGTAATTATTCCTAAAAATTTGATTAAAATTCGTCAAAAGAATGAAATTGTTTAAAACTTTTTTTAATAAAATTCTTTATTACAATTCACTTTTGAGAAAGATTCAATTATTTAATAAATTATTTATGTTTGTACTTTAATAATTGAATTGTAGTAGGATTTTCTAATAAAAATTAGTTTATAATTTAAATTATAAACACCGTTTATATACAATAAATAAATATATAAATAAATTTTTAGATTATAATAATAATCGAATATTAAAAGCATTGCATTGTAACGTGAATTTTTAGAAATAATAGAATTTTGTAGAAGTTTCAAATTAAAATCTTTGAAAATTTTAATTTTTCTCAATTTTAATTGTTAATTTTATAGAATTAATTTTTTTTAAGAATTTTAATTTAAATTCTTTTGAAATTTGTTAAATTTTTTAATATATATATTTAACTAGTTATTAAAAATAGTGGATTTATAGAAGAATTTTAGTTCATAAAATAAAATGTCATAAATAATGAAAATTTCACAGAAATTCAATTCTTTACTAATTTTTTTATAAATTTCTTTGCTTGCAAAGAATTTAAGAAAAATCGAATTTTTTACAAAATTCAATTATTTTTAATAAAATTTTAATCGAATTTCTAGAAAAATGAAATTATTCTTAAAAATTGTATTAAAATTCGTCAAAAGATTTTAATATTTAAAAATTTTTTTAATAAAATTCTTTATTAAAATTCAATTTTTTGAGAAACATTCAATTATTCAATAAATTATTTATTTTCGTATTTAAATAATTGAATTCTTGTAGAATTTTCGAATAAAAATTTATTTAAAAATGAATTTCAGTTAAAATTTTAGATAATAATTTAATATTAAAAGCCGAGTTAAAAGCATTATAGCATGGATTTGTAGAAATTAATAATTGAATTTTGAAAAGGTTGCATAATTCTAATTATTAATTTTATAGAATTAATTTTTTTTTAAAACAATTTAATTGAATTTTTTGAAAGTATTTAAAGTTTTTATTTTCTAATATAATTTCATTGAAGAATTTCCTAATAATCGAGAATTTCGTAAAAATTTAATTGTAAAGAAATGATTTTAAAAATTCTCAAAGAACTTTTTCAAAAATTATTAAAAATAATAAATTGATTTAAAGAAGAATTTTAGTTGGAAATTCTAGAAAATAATTGAATTGAAATGATGAAAATAATTTTAAAGAAGTTACTGCTTCTTATAATATAAAATAATGATTCTGTCATCTTTAATTATTAAAAAACATGAAGAAGTCGATCACTCGATTTCTTGATGTTTCATAAAGGTTTGAATTGAAATATTTTGAAAATAATTTTAATTCCGTTTGGATAAATACTAATAATTATATTTTTATTTAAATAAGAAGATATTGATGTTTTCAAATAATTTTACAATTTTATATATCAAAGGTATTTATAAAAATTTATTATTTTATTTATTAAAAATTATAGTTTTAAAAAATCTGGAAAAGTCAGGGAATTACAAATGAGTAAAAGCGTGGCAACCCTCTTTCTGTTAGAATAATAAAAGTAATAAAAAATATTCTACAATATTTTTTTGAATAAGTATTTTAATTTCTAAAATACTATTCAAATAAATTTTGTGGAATATTTTTTATTACTTTCTTCGATTTCTTTCTTTTTTTCGCATTTACTAACTGACAAATATACAAGAATAAAAATCATCTAATTAGCACATACAGCAAGTAAAAAAACAAATAACAACTACTCTAATCAACGAACCAAGAAGTTAATAATTCACAACAAATTGCAATAATACGACAAATAATATTACGAATATAGCTATTTATACCTGCTTCACATAATATTTTATGTTAAATTTAATAATTCAAAGTTTGTAAATTAGTCGTTGAGAGATATCTATATTATCGAATCGTATATTATATACTGGTTGGGACAACTTCCTCTCCTCATTATACAAATAGATTTTAATCTCAAATATCATTAAAATACTCAAGATTTGTTTCTTTTGATTCCTTTTTTTTACATATATAGAATATAGTGGGGAATATCTTTACAAGTAATTTGCATAAATTTCTATATATATATATGTACATATATATGTATATACTGCTTCAGGTCGACGGCGACAGGTGCTGTTCCTCGAACGACCAAAGTCGATGAGGAAAAGACCAAGACCCTATCGAAAACATATCACACCATCAAGGATATGATTTCGAGTCGATTTGGTCCAAATCGAAAGGATGCTGATACAGAACCTGAAGCGAGTTTAAATAATGTTACGGAGGAATTGAGAAAATCGAGTCGTGATATTGAAGAGGACGAGGTCAAGAAGAAGGAAGGTGGTGGTGTTTACGGGAAACCAAGAGCGCAAGAATCCTCTCTCAATATGCAACAGTATCCGAAAAATTCCTATGGTACTCTCTTTGGTTTCTGCTTCTAAATCTTCTTTATTTTCTTTTACAACTATTTTGTTTGTTCTAGATTTTCTTCTGCATGTCCTTTATTTTCCTCCAAAACTTTTTTATTTTATGCTGCATCATTACTTTCCTGTTCCTAAACTTCTTTATTTACTACTGCATCTTTATTTTTCTCTACATCCTTACTTTCTTCTTCCACAACTTTTTTTATCTTCTTCTGCATCTTTATCCTTTTCTACATCTTCTTTATTTTTCTCTGCATCCTTACTTTCTTTCTCCACAACTTTTTTTATCTTCTTCTGCATCTTCAGTTTCCTCTTCCACGACTTCACTATTTTCTCCTTCTCCCTTTTTATTTTTATTGCTTCTTATTTCTTATCTTCTACCAAGTTTAGCCAATGAATTTTAATGATTGCCTTCTGCAATGCTTGCAGGACAATATGGACACTCGTATGGCTATCAAGGTGGACAGCAAACTGTCCCACTTCCAGGACAACTTCAGTCTCCGTCGCAAATTCAACCGAGTTTGCCGGGACAAAGTGCACAACTTCACGTGACTCATCACACACCACCGGGAGGAGTTCAAATGGCCCATCAGACACAAATATCTGGTTTCGTTCAATCCACAAGTGCTGGACAACCGGTTCAGAATGTAAACAGGGAATACGTGGTGCAAGGACCCGGAGCTATGAATCAGGTAAGAAATCAACGCTAATTACATTCTTCCCTCACATTTCCAATATCTCTCTAAACTTAAATCTTTCATTTTCATCAGTAATTTCTGCAAAAACTTGAATCCTTTTCGAATTTTGATTCTTGTTTTGACTTTCTGCTTTCTTGCTACATTACTATTTTGTCTCCATTTCATTTTTTCCGCAAAGAATCGTAATTCGTAAATTGTAATCAGAATAACTCCTCTGTAGAAAATTCCTTTTTTATTCTGTACTCGATTCTAAATCTTCATCTTTCTCTAAATTGTGAAACTCAGAATCATGGCATACCAGTGATGAAAGTCGGTCTGTTGCTACAGCAAGCAACAAACGTGCATCAGTCGTCGCATCAAAGTTACCAAAGTCCTCAGCAATTGTTGCATCAGAGCCAGCATCACCAAAGTCCACGATTCTCTCAACAGCACGCTCAAAATATGCATCAGCGTCAATTGATTCAGCAGATGCATCAGCAGCAACAACTCGCCGGACAGCAAACAAATTCTCATCCCCTACGAACAACAAACAGTCACTTTTCGGGAAATGTTCCTTATCAACAGTTCCAGCAGACTAGACAACCAATCTCCAGATCGCAGATTGATTTGCCCAGCACTTCGAGACAAAATCAGGATCTTCGAGTTTCCGGACAGGAAATCTACTATCATTACGCTCAAGGCAGACCCAGGTAGCATTTCTAATCAATCGTTTTCTGAGATAGTGTAAAAACAATGTTTAGTCCCGCCTTTATGACTCTATATACCCCCTTAACTTTTGTTTCCCAAAGTTAAATCTTCTATTTTCCAGGTACGGAGTGCCTCAAGTCTACATGAAACCCGAAACGCCAAGTCAGGAGATCGAATACCAAAGGCAAAACTCGATGAAAGGAATTGAGAAAGCCGCCTCTCAACCCCATCTTTCATTCGAGGAGGAGCGACTCGGTAATAATGAGAATTTCCCCCAACGCAATAATTCCACAGCCGATGCAATGAAATCAAGTGTCTCTGTCGATCCCCTGGACAAGGAGAAATACGAAATCACCGTCGAGGAACATCAAATGGATTTCGGTAGAAGTGGATCGCAAAGAAAAGACGAATACCGTCCGGAGACAAGTTTTGGAATTCGTCGCGAGGAGGGACGAACATCGAAGAGAGGCGAACACGATCATCAGAATAATCAAAAAGACCCATCTCAAAATACAAATCAAACATTGTCGGTGCAAAAGCGAATAGAGGAACTTCAAAAGAAAAACGAGCAAGATGGTATTTATACTGCGAAACCATCGAAAGATGTGAGCAGTGAAAATGAAGAGATCCGTAATAATTCAGGACAAAAATTAGAGATGTCGAAGAGACTCGAAAATTCGCAGATTACCAACAATAAGGAGAATTATTTCAAGAACGATACGAAGAGTAAGGATGATATTGAGCAGGGACTAGCGAGAATGAAAATTCAGGGTCAAGGTTCGGGTTCGGATTACGATAAAGCTGGACAGAGTTCGTCGAATGTGGATTCTGGAAGGGGATCCGCTGTTTATTCGAGTGGACGACGACCGCCTCCTGAAAATCAAGGACACGCTCAAGGTAAATACTTCCTCTGCCTTTAAAACAAAACCAAAATCGTAGAAAATTATTTCCCAAACCAAAATTTCTACCATTATTTTTTACTTAACCTTTCTGTTAGGTTATTAAATCACAAAAAATTAATTTACAGATCTCGCATCTCTGTTCTTATACATATATCAATCGATTGTAATGACTGCTATTGTAACCAAAACTCTGGTAATAATTGTTTGGGTGACTAGCCATGGTAACTACTCCCTGGCTACGTTAACCTAAACCGTAGCAACCATAGGTATGGTAACGATTTCTATGCTGTCCTTAGCAACTATTGCTATGGTAACAGTTACTACAGCAACGGTTGCTAAAGTAACGGTTCTTATAGTGATCGTTGCTATACTGACCGATTCCTTAACAACCACTACTATAGTAACAATTCCCACACAATAACCATCACTAGACTAAAAATCCTAATTCAAAACAAACGCCATGCCACAACACTAAAAATTGCTACAACACTTGCCAGCGTTATTTCGCTGGCAAAAGAAAATCGAAAATTGCGATATAAAAAACTTTATCCAACCTAAAAGCTATATCTCCTAAAAAGTAAAAAATCTTATTTTTATAACAACCTAAATACTTTTATTCCAGTGAATATTTCTTTTTTCTGGTTTTTGATGTTCCAATCGATAAAATTTCATAACGTGAGCGACTTTTTGAAAACTTAATTTTCATTTTATTTCCACGTTTCTAGGTCAGGACTCTGAGTGGGTGGATATAGTGGAATCAGAATTGAGAAGCATTTTGGAGCCAAGAGATGTTCCGGCAATGGCGCACTCCACTTTATCTGAAAGTGTGTCGTCAGTGACACCTCCCTTGCCTCCTTTATCGCCCCATGGAAGTCCTAGAACTCCACGAAATAGATATTCAGCGAGGTAAATGATATTTTTATATTTCACATAATACATTTGCCTTGCAATAAGTGTTTGCGAACCAAGTTCTTAATGAATATTCATCATCCTATTTTCAGGATATTATTTTTTTTTCTTAGTCATAAATTCTACATAAACAATGTTCATCGAAGTAAAAAAAAATTACTCTATGATTTTATTTCTAAAAGGAGTGAAAAATATACTTGTTTTATTACTTTTTTTCTTGTAGTTGATTATAATATCTGGGTTTATTTAATTATTTTATGGACAAATTGTCCATAAAATAATTAAATAAACCCTGATATTATAAGGGCTCGAACTAGGTCCGTAAATTTGATTCAAGCCCGTAAAAGTCTGTTTTTTAAAAAAAAAGGTCCATAAAGTCTGTAATTTGATTAAGAAAGGACAAAAAGTTCGTAAATTGTTCTATATAATTTAAAGAATTTTAGAGAAATTACAAATGATTGTAGGAATTCAATTATTTTCAAAAGTAACAATTCTTCGCAGAAATTAAAAAATTTTTTAAAATTCTTATCAAAATTTCGATTATTTTTATAAATAATAAAATTCTTCTTCAAAATTCAATTATTTTCAAAAAATTTAATAAAATTCTTGGCAAAAATTTCAATTATTTTCAAAAACTTGCTTCAATTCAATGATTTTTAATATCTACTATTTTAATAATATTTTCCAAAAGAATCCCATTATTAAAAAAAATTTAATAAATTTCTACGCAAACATTCAATTATTTTTAATATTATTTTAAATTAATTAATCGAAAAATTCAATTATTTTCCCAAATAAAGTTTTTTACAAGACTTCAATTACTTAAAATAAAATTTTCATAATATTTATTATATTTCGAAAAAATTAATTATTTAAAACAATGTTTATAAAATTCTTATGAAAAATTCAATTATTTTCCAAAATAACAAAAAATTTTTCACAGAAATTAAATTCTTTTTAAACATTTTAATAAAATTTTTCGCAATAATTCAATTATTTTCGTAAATGATAAAATTTGTATTCAATTATTTTCGTAAATAATAAAATTCTTTTTAGGAATTTAATTATTTTCATAAATAATAAAACTCATTTTAGAATTTCAATTATTTTTAACAAAATTTTAATTGAATTCCTCGAAAAAATTCGTCACAAGAGTTCAATTGTTTAAAACTTTGTTCATAAAATTTTTATGAGAATTTAATTTTAAGAAACATTAAATAAATAAATTATTCATTT
Organism: Leptopilina heterotoma; assembly: GCF_015476425.1. Lineage (NCBI taxonomy): Eukaryota > Metazoa > Arthropoda > Insecta > Hymenoptera > Figitidae > Leptopilina > Leptopilina heterotoma. Next base: position 1,355,959 of record NW_025111110.1, read on the forward strand.
TTGTATTTAAATAATTGAATTCTCATAGAATTTACTAATAAAAATTGTTTTAAAAATGAATTTCATTTAAAATTTTAGATTATAACTAAATATTAATTTATTTTTTTCGGAAATTATTTAAAGTTTTTATTTTCTAATATATATTTAATTAAAGAATTTCCGAATAATTGAAATTTTGTAAAATTTAATTGTAGACAAATGAATTTGAAAATTCTCAAAGATCTTTTTCAAAAATTATTAAAAATAATGGATTTATAGAAGAATTTTAGTTAAAAAATAAAAACACTAGAAAAAAATTGAATTTTGGAGAAGTTACAAATTATTGCAGAAATTTAATTATTTTCAAGAGAAATAAAATTCTTCTTATGGATTCAATTATTTTTACTAATAATAAAACTCATCGTAGAATTTCAATTATTTTTAATACAAATTTTATCGAATTTCTTAAAAGAATTCAATTATTTTTAAAAATTATATTAAAATTCGTCGAAAGAATTCAATTATTTAAAAATTTGTTGATAAAATTCTTTATGAGAGTTAAATTTTAAGAAATATTCAATTAATTATTTACTTTTGTATTTAAATAATGGAATTCTCGTAGAATTTTCTAATAAAAATTGATTTAAAAATGAATTTCAGTTAAAATTTTAGATAATAACTAAATAATAAAAGCAGTACAGCAAGAATTTTTTTGGGATAATTGAGTTTTGAATTTAATTTTTTTGAAAAAATTTAATTGGATTTTTTTAAATATTATTTGAAATTTTTATTTTCTAATATGCACTCAATTAAAGAATTTAGTAATAATTGAAATTTCGTAAAATTGAATATTGTAAACAGATTTGAAAATTGCCAAAGAATTTTTTCGAAAATTATTAAAAATAATTGTGTTTTTTTTTGTTATTTACTTTATTTATTCGTCGTATTTCGCTAATTTTTTTTGTTTATTCAAAAGAAACATATATTTTCCAGCTTACCTTACGGATCAAAGCCAAACTACAGTGAATATAGTAAAGGATGTGACAAAAGAAACTACCCAAGCTCCTCTAAGCATCGCGGTGCTTCAACATCAAAGAAAGATTCAACGAAAAAGTTCTCTCATTGTAAGATCAAATACTGAATTGTTAATGCGAATATATCTAGCCAATATTAAAGTCGAATTTTCACTTTTCAAAGGTTTCTTCTTTGAAAGAACCCAAAAAAAAAGATTTCCTTTAAATTCTGAACCATTTTAGCTCGCATATTTATATGTATATTTATACTGGCACAAAAATGTTTCTTCAATTTAAAGAAAATTTTTCTTCAATTTAGAGCTTAAACATATTTTCTTTCTCCTCTTTTTTTTCTTTACTTTTGTTTTATTAAAAATATGAGTCCTGTAAGAAAGATTTTTATTTGATACAAGAGGAGAAAAAAAAATGTTTTCCCATAAAGAAAACTTTCTAGAAAGCTTTATTATATGATCGGAAAAACTAAAAAAATAATCTTCACTTAGTATTCGGAGTGGAAGCGGCGGATTTAACATCGACGACAACAGGACTCGATTTAGATTCGATGCTAGACAGAAGTGATTCTGATCTGAGTACAAATGATGCAAGGACAATAAGAAAACAGTTGGAGGGTCTCGAAAATATGTATAGCGAAGTGAGTTTCTCATTATTTTTGTGTAAACAAATCTCGAATTTAAAGCAGAAAATATTTTTTTAATTGAAAAATAATTTTTTCCTTAGATTAAAAATTATTTAAATTATTTTTCTCAATTATTTACTTATAAAAAAGCATCTAAAACATTAAGTTCTAATTAATTGTTAATGAATAATTTGTTTCTTAAAAATTTGATTATAATTAAAAATGTTGTTTAAATTAAAAATTATAATTAAAAATTTGTTTTCAATTAAAAATTTTTTGTAAAATTGAATTATGTATTTTCAATTGAAAATTTTTTCCTTCAATTTTTAAAGATTCCTATGCGATTTTTTTCTTCTAATTATAAAAATTATTTGAAAGATTTTCTTTTATCACTTGTCTATAAAAACGCTTATCAAGTTCATTATGAATGTAATTGAATTTTCCTTTTCGGCAAAGGTTTTAAAATTACTTGGCGGAAGTGTGAAGAAAAAGAGAAAATCAAGAGGACTCACCAGTTACGGTTCAGTTTCTTCTCTTCCAACTTCATCAGTTTCTTCCAGGCCAGTGACAAGGCATCACGATAAGCGAAGATCACACGCTATGGATGACAGAATGAAAAAAGTTAAAGATATCAAAGTACGTCTAATTTTTTTTTAAATTCTTAAATTTAAAATAAAGTATGTAAACAAAATTAAGGAAAAATTAAAAAAAAAAATATTTACAGATGTAAATAATTTTTTTTTTATTTAACTTTCAATAAATAAAATAAATTTATAAAATTTGCACCAGCTTTATTTTAGTGTCTTAATTTTAAAGAGTTAAATAGAGTTCTAATTTAATTTTGTGAGAGTAAAATTTAAATTTCATTACTTTTTGTAATTGTGATGATAGAAAGTTAAAATAATAATATTAGTATTCTCTTCATATTTATTGTATTTCATTTTATTTTTATTTAATTTAATTTGAATTTATTTTAAATATTATTAATAAATAATAATATTTTATATTTTATTAACGTTTCTTCATTTTTCAGAGTATCAATAAACGCTTTCAACGGCTGGAATCTCACGTGGTAACTCTGGCAAGATCTGTAGCACATCTCAGTTCTGAGATGAGAACACAGCATTTAATGATGCAGGTGAAAAATTAATACATTTTATACTTGAGGGAGAATTTAAATTTTAAGAATTTTCAATTTAAAAAATTTTAATTTAAGAAGTACAAATTTTACAGAATTCTTATTTGTAATTTTACATTGAAAAAAAATTTATTTGATTCAAATAATAGATTATTTTATTATTTATTATTAATAATCTATTACAAAATAAATATTTACTTGTATCAAATAATTCTAACTTTAAATACCTTTTTATTTAAAAAATACTCAATTTGAAAAATTTAAACTTAAGGATACAAAATTTACAAAGTTTTCATTTTTTTGTTAAAGATATTTTTGTTCGTCCAAAATAAAATAAATAAATTTTTAATTTCATATTTAATGAATTTAAATTTAATATAATTTATTTAATTTTAATTCATTAACAGGGTTGCCAAAAAAATCTAATTTCGTTTTTCCCTGAGTTCCGGACGAAATTTTAACTTTTTCCCTGACCAGAAAAGAATATTCTAATTCACTCTAAAAATGATTAGATGCTGAGAAAAATGTTCTAATATATTTAATTACGAATTTCTTTAATTGTAAAATTATTCGAAAACATCAACAACTTCTTTTTTAAATAAATATTTAATCATTGTTATTTTTACATAACAGTTAAGATTTTCAAAAATTTCAAATTCAAATCTTTTGAAATAATTTTTATAATAATTAAAGATAAACCAGTGAATTATTAATAAAATTAATTCTACGCAGAATTGTTAGTTAAATGTACGAAAAATTCTGATTTTCAAAGATTTGAATTCGAAATCTTTACAAAATTCAATTATTTCTAAATATTCCCCCCTAATGCTTTTAATATTTAATTATCTAAAATTTTAACTGAAATTATTCATGTTTAAATACTTGAATGTTTCTTAGAATTTAATTTTCACAAAGAATTTTATTAACAACTTTTGAAAATAATTAATTGTTTTTAAGGAATTTAATTAAAATTTTACTGAAATTTATCATATTTCTTAGAAGAATTTAAATAATAATTTTCGAAAATAATTGAATTCGTGTGAAGAATTTTTATTAAATTTCGTTTAAATAATTGAAATTTTGACAATAATATTATTAAAATTTCTGACAATAATTTAATTCTTGAGAAGATTTTCGCTATCTGTTTATAAAAAAGGTATTTTAGTTCTTAACGGAAATTTTTAAAGAATTTTGAAAATAATTTAATTTTCGGAAAGTATTTCATTAGTTTTCAAAAGAATTAAATTCTTCCAATGAATTTTAATATTTATCGAAATAATTGAATTTTTGAAAAGAATTTTATTAAAATTCCTTAAAATGATTGATTTTGTGTGGAAAACTTTGTTGTTTATCAAGATAATTGAATTCTTTAGCAGAATTACTTAAAAATTTTTGAAAATAATTAATTTCCTGTGACGAATGAAAAGTTATTTATGAAAATAATTGAATTATTGCAACGAATTTTATTATCTTATTGAATAATGGAATGTTTCCTAAATTTGAATTTATTTAAATCTTAAATTTAGTTAAAATTGTATTAAAAATATTGGAAATTTTTCGATGAAAATAATTGAATTCTTAAAATGAAATTTTTTCATTTATAAAAATAATTGATAAATTATTGTATCAAAAAAATTTTTTAATTCTAATTAAATTATTTGATACATTTTATGAAAATATAGGAAATATTAAAAATCATTGAATTGCGAAAACTTTTGAAAATAATTTAAATTTCGCAAAGAATTTTATTTAAATTGTTGAAAATAATTGAATTCTTGGCGAAAAAAGTTGCTATTTATAAAGATAATTGAATTCTTGACGAGATATTCGGTCAAATTTTTTAAAATAATTGAATTTCTTGGAAGAATTTTATTACTTTTGAAAATAATTGAATTCTTGTGATAAATATTGTTATTTATGAAAATAATCGAATTTTGTAAAGAATTTTTTTAAAATTCCTAAAAATAATAAGAAAAAAATTTTGAAGGTTTTGTATTAGAATTCGTGGTAGTTTCATAGCTTATGAGATAAACAAAAAAAAGACACAAAAAAATTCAGAGTTTTCTTATGAATTCTACAAATTTAATTTTTTACTGTACTTTTAATAAAAATCCCTGACTTTTCCCTGATTTCGCTGACCTGCGGTAACCCTGATTAAATTAAACTTTTCATTAACTTAATTATTTTAATTGGATTAATTACAATTTCTAATTACTTTTTATTTAAATTTAAATATAAAGAATTTAAAAAAATTATCTAATCAGAACTTAATTGGGCGAAGTAGTTTTAAAAGGAATTAAAGTAATTATTTGAATTGAATTTAAAAATTAGTTAAAACAGTTATTTAAATAAATTATTTAAATTTATTGAAAAATAATTAAATTAATTAATTTAATTAATTAAAAATTTAACTAATGCTTGTACATTGCACTCAGAGAAATATTTTAATTGAATCAAATAAAATCAGAGTTGAATAAAATTATATTTCTCTTGTAACCAATTTATTTGTATCAAATTCTCTCTCTTTTTTTTGCCCAAAACCAATTAATTCTTGGTGCAGATAAAATTATCATTTAAATGAAATAAAACTTAATTTATGAAAAAAAAAAAATGAAATAGGTCAAGAAAAATACAATTTATTTTCTCTTGATCAGGAAGATATAAGAATCCCTTCTCATTTTTGTTGAGAATGTAAAAAAAAGTAATAAATAAATTGGATCACTAGCAATAATTAATTTTTATTATCGGTTTCTCTGCATCAATGACAATAAATTTCATTTGTCTTTTTTTTCATCGCAGGAAATGGAGAACATTAGGGGTGAAATTGCGGCGTTAAGAACTCAAACGAGCATGGCAATGGTGAGATCGCAGTCTCAGCCTCTGATCAAGGATTCTGAATTGCCGGCTCTCTCGAATCCTTCAAGGGTGAAAAAGCTCACCAAGTTTTTTGGAACAGAACCGCCACTCATCAGGCTTTTTCTCCGGGAACTAGGGTATGAGGTAGGGTATTTCGCACTGAGAAAAAAACTGCTGCCATGAAGATTTCTTCGGAAAAAGATTTTCATTCATTTTCATTCTCTTTTTTTTCATAAAAATAGTGTCCTCAGAATATTAATTATTATCTTTAATATAGTTATACATATGAAAAAATTGTTATTCAAAAACACAAACGAAAAACAAAGAGAAAATTAATATTTTAAAACTAATATTTTTGACGAAAGTTGTTGTTTGCTTTTTTTGTTTCTTAACTATTTAATAATTTTTCTTTTTAAATATTTTCAATTTTAAAATTAATGTTTAGAAAATCTTTTAATTGTTGCAAAGGCATTTTATCAAAAAATTCGATAATAATAGAATTACTTCCAAGAATTTAATTATTTAGGAAAATAGTTGAATTCTCTGAAGAATTTTGTTAAAATTTTTAAAAATTCTAATGAAATTATTTTTGAAGAATTTCTTTGAATTTTTTTTTTTTTAATAATAGACTTTCTTTAATAATTTTAATTAAAAATTTTGAAAATAATTGAATTTTATGAACAATTTCTTTCAAGTTTTTAAAATAATCGTCTTTCTTAAAAATTATTGAACGAATTAACAAAAAAGATTGAATTCATTCGTGAAATTTTTTTTTGAAAATAATTCAATTTTTTTGAAAAATTTTATAACGATTTAAGAAAAAAATTTAATTCTTTTGTGAAATTTTTTTGAAAATAATAATTGGTTTTGGAAAAAATATAGTAATTTGAAACTTAAAAATCTTTTTATATTATTTCTATAAAAAAAATGCAGATTTTTTTTTTAAATAATAGAGTTTGAATAGTTTAAATTCAAATTGTTTGGAATTTTGGACAAATTGTATTATTCACAGAATAAATTCTACTAAATTTACAGTACATTTTACTAATTATTATCAATAAAATTTACTATACGAATATTAGGGAATTTACACTGGAAATAATGATTCTTACAAGAAAAATTATTCAAATTTTCCTCGAACATTACAATTAGCAGATTAAAAATTCTTATTTTCAGAGTAAATTTTTCTAATTTTCATAAAAAAAATTGTCAATTGAAAATAATAAAAGTAGTTTATTCTGAAAATAGCAATTTTTAATATTAAAGTTTACTATTTTGGAAGGAAATTTTTCCAAGTACTAAATTAATTTTTCTAATTTTTTCTCTGAAATTTACTTCAAATGTACTAAAATTAATGGAATTTTAAAATAAAACTAGCGTTGTAATGAAAATTTTGATTAAGAATTTAAAGAAAGTTACAGGACTACAGAAAAAGGGAACAAAATATCAATAAATAATTAATAGAAAAAAGTTAATTTTGTATTTGTTTAATTAAAAAAAAAAAAAAAAAATAGTTTATGGACGATAAAAAAATGAAAGATAATTAAATATAGATTATAATGAAGCTAATGATATGCAGTGATAAAAGGAAGTAAAAGTAATAAAAAGATAAGTAAAAAAAAGAATGAAAAATAATGTGAAAATTTAATGAAATAATAATGAAAAAGAATGTATAAAATTGCAAAGTATGGTAAAGAAAAGAGAAATAAATGAGGAAACAAAAGGAGTAAATAGAAGTAAATAAAATGCAATTATTGTAAAATAAAAAATGCAAAAAAATAAATAAATATTAATAATAATAATAATAACCTGAATTTACAGATTTTTCACTTCCGACTGAAAAAAAAAATAATAATAATAATAATAGTAGTAGTAATAACAGTAATATTAATAATAATAGTAATAATAAGTAATGATAATATAATAAAAAATAATAATAACAATAAATAATACAAAATTATTATTATTAAAATATAATTAATAATTATATTCTTCATGGCAGTAGTTTTTACACATGTTGCACCTTTGATATTATTCACACGAATTAATCGACAATTTGGTAATTAAATTAGAGAAAAAATGTTTGCTGAAAAAGTAGAAAAAATATTTTTTAAAATTTAAATTCAATTTGAAAATTTAAATTGATTATTTTTTTATTTTTCCTCCATTTGAAAAACGCATATGTCACAAAAAACTAAGGAAAAATATTGTTAAACGTAAATCCTCGCAAATTTTTTCAAAAAAAAGTAATCTCTCTCATTCTCTCTCTAACATATAATCTAAATTTTTTTTCTTTTTATTTAAATTGAATTTTTCTTAAATCTAATAAAAAATGTGATTTTCACAGAAATACGCCGGCGCCTTCGAGAAAGAAAGAGTAGGAATGGTTGAATTACCTTACTTGAGCGAAGAAAGGCTGCAAAAGATGGGTGTCCCATTGGGACCAAGACTGAGAATTTTGCAAGAAGCGAGAATATCCGTACTGAAAGATCCAGTGTACGTGGTGTAACCGTGTACCAAAAAAAGAAAGAGGACAAAAAGAGGAGAATAAAAAGAGAAGAAAGGAGAATAAAAACAAAAAAAAGAAGAAAAAGGAAAAAAAGGAGAAAAAGAGACAAGGAGACAAGGAGAAAAAAAATGGCAAAAAAGGAACTTTTATATACAGAAATGTCCAGAGAGTGAACAGTGAAAATAAAACTTCTTTTTTATATTCAAAAACTGTCTTTCACGTTCCAACTCTTCTCTGGAGTACGAAAGAAAAGTGAATTTGCCGGTAAAACTTAATCAAAAGAAGAGGATGAAGAAAAAAAAGACTTTATCGACTTTATACTAAACTAAGTGCTATTTAAAAATGTTAAATATCACAAATAGTTAGTTATTTTTATTCGCTCAGTTTATCAAAACTCTTGTTCATTTTCTTTCGAAAATAATATTTTTCCAATTAATTAATTATAAATTCCCCTTCTCTCGAATATTAATAGCAAAATTTAATTTATCTGCAAGCAGAGAAAAATGTTATTTAAACCAATTTTTTTTATTTAAGTAAAAGTATATATTTTTCTCAGAGCCTACTTAATAATTTATTTGATTTCATTCAATAAAAATTTTATTCGACACAGAATTTTTCTTTGAGCCAAATAAAATTGATTAGAAACAAATATTTTTTCATTTGAAACAAATTAAAGTATTTTTGAACCGAATAAAATTTATTTGTTGAATAAAATAAAGTTTATTTGAACCAAATAAAATATATTTGAACCAAATAAAACTTATTTGAACCAAATAAAATTTATTTGAACCAAATAGAAATAAAAAAATTTAATTAAACTTCCAAATTAAATAATTAAATTAAAATCTTAATTTCGATAATTAAACAAAAATCCTAATTTAAATTTTTCCTTTTTCATTTCGAGAAACAAAAAATAGATTTTCGTTTTGTCATACTTATAAATTTTTTTATTTTTGAAATTATAATCGAATTTATAATTAATTAATTGCAGATATCTTCTATTAGAAATGGAATAATAAAACTTTCATAATTATAAAAATAGAAGCCAAGGATTAATTTTTACGTAAAGAATAAATGAAATTCAAGAGCGCCTTTGCCAAAGAGCGATGTATTTTGTTGTTAATATTAATATTCGAATTGTGGAAAAATATAATTTTTCTTTTCAATTCTCAAAAAAAAAAAATTGTACTTAATTTTTGAGAAATAATTGAAAATTATTATTTAAAATAAAAATTTTGAATAATAATGATAATTCTAATAATTTTGAACGAAAAAAAAATTGACTCGAACCAAATAATTTCTTGACAAGTTATTTCTTTTTTTTTTTGACGAAAAAAAAGTATTTTCTATGTATTTCTTGTACAGTGAAGAAAAAAATCATGAATCGCGATATGAAATAATTTTTTTCTAATAATTTTATATTGTTACGTTATTTACATTTATATTTAAAGAGTTATTAAGAAAAAGTACCTTTAAAATACTCATGATAAAATGTAAGTTATCAAAATCCTACTTTGTTAATATACGTAAAAATTTCGTGGGATTTTTTTCTCTCTCTTTAATTCTAAAAAAAAACAAAATAATAATATTAAAATACATAGTTGATAAAATACGAAAAATGATAAAAATAAAATTTAAGGCAAAAAATACCAATTATAATTAGTATTTTTTTCTAGTAAGTTTATAGTGTACTTAAGAGTGTTATATTTGTTAGCAAAAATGCTAATTATAATCAGTATTTGCAGTTTATATGTATAGGTACTTAATGCGATGTTTCTTCTCATGTATATCTTTTTTTGGAGTTTGTTTGTAATATTTATTTAAAAAAAAAGAAAATAAAATGGTCTATAAGAAAAATTTACTCTTCTAGTTATTTTATTAAAAATTTGTCTCAATAAATAAATTAATTAATAAATTATAAATTTGCTTTTTTGTTTTTTTTTTTATTTACTTACTGATTTATTTATGGACTTGTTTCGATTACTATTGAAAAATTAATTTATTTATTTATTATATTATTATAATTAATTAATAAATTATAAATTTGTTTTTTTGTTTATTTTTTTATTTACTTACTGATTTATTCGATTTATTTATTTTATTTACTTACTGACTTGTTTCGATTACTATTAAAAAATTAATTAATTAATTTGGTATAAAAAAGTTAATTTAAAAAAATAAACACACAAATACATAAAAATAAAGCGAATTTTGAATTTATTTATTTAATTATTTATAAATAGTGTAAATTGAACAAATCTTGTTGCTATATTTCCTTAAGAAAATCTCAATCAATAATTCATAATTGAACTTTCATTGCCTGTTGTTTGTTAATTAAAAGAACTCTTGTTTTTACAACCTTTAATCTTATTTCATAAATTATGTCAAATTCTTTCAAACACTGACACACTATCTGCATATTATACTTTTGTAAATAAAATGAAAAAAAATGATCTGCGAAAGTAACTTCAATTATCTTAACACCGTGTGATGTAATCACAATTGCTTTGACACAATTGAATATAAAGGGGAGTCAGTGAACTGGGACATCGACTTAATTTCAACAGTGAAAATGTTTTTATTTATATTAACGACATTTTTTTAATTCATTTAGTTATGTATATCTCTATAGTTAAACGAAAAGAAAAATAATTAAAAATAATTTTCTTCTGAAATATATAAATTTTTCTTCTAATTTCCAAAGATCTTTTTTTTTATTTCATCTTTTTTGGAATTTTATTTATTTTATTTTATTTTTCGTTACAAAATTATGACATTTTTCAATATTAAAAATTTTCTAACTAGACTTTTAGATGTCGAATGAAGGAAATTCACAATTTTGCAATTAGAGTGAATTATATTTTTCCAGTCGACACTAAGCATCAGTTATTGTTAAAGTCACGCTATTATTTTAATTAATTTTATACTCATCTCTTTTCATACCGTAAATGTGGTTAAACGTATTTTTTTAAATCTAAATTTTGCAAATTTTTAATCAAAAATTCTTTTAAAAATTCTTCTAAGAACATTTCCTGAAATCGAAGAAACGTTTTTTTATCGTTTAACGATTTTGAAGTATTCTTTGATTTAGAGAAATTTTCTTTGATATACAAAAAAAAATGTTCCTCTAAATTTTTACTAAAAATAATTGTTAAATTTAAATTTAAAAAAATTATTAACTTTTATTTTGAAAAAATTTTAATAAATTTTTAAAATTTTAAGTTTAATATTTAAAAATTCGTTAACTTTAGAATTTAAGTTATATTCATATTATTATGTTATAACTTTAATTTTCAAAAAATTAAGTTTAATAGTTAAAATATTTTTGATTAAAAAAACATTTTTTTTAAACTTATTCGTAAAGAATTTCTGAGAATTAAATTTTAAATAATTCTTAAATAAAAAACAAAAAAGATTAAATAAATATCTTTTTCCTGACGTTATTCTCTTTTGTATTTAGTCATACACGATTTTCCAGAATTAAATTTTACAAAATTCATAAATAATACGAAAAAGTAAATAAACAAATAAATAAAAGAATAAATAAATACAAAAAATATTTTTAAACAGTTGCTGAAAAATAAATAATTATATTTTATAATTATTTTCTAAATAAATAATTGTATTATACAACTATTTTTTTATTTCAATACTTTTGTAAAATTGAAGTATTTCCTTGTTCGTTTGTGAATAAAAAAAAAATAAATAAATAAAAGAATAAAGTTTTATTCAAGTGTTTAAAAATTGTATTTTTTATTATTATTTTTCTCTTTTTCTTTATTTAGAGTATTTCTAATATTTTAAAAACAGAAATAGAAAAAATTCCAAAAAAGGTAAACAATAAGATAAGATTTTAGAATCAGGAATAATCTCTCATCTAAAAGGAATTCTCAACGTAATCTTATTTTTTTTTGGGAAAAGAAAACAGTAACAAAATTTAGGTTGAGATTATTTAAAACTAACTCTAGTTATCTGAATTGAACTATGGCCCCTCTTCTCTTCATTATCATTTCAACCCAACTGACGGTCATAGCGTTTTTCTTTCACTCAGTTGCTGACCCTTTGTCAAGAATGATTAACCAAAGTGCTATTGCCTTCGTTCTTCTACTAATTTGCACAGCTTTTGCCGAAGAAGTTCAATGGCATTACTGTACTCCTGGTATGTACCTATTTATTTTATAAAAAAAAAATATATATTTAGGAATAAAAAAACACGAAGAAAAAAAATTTCTCAAAAAGAAAATTTACATGCATGAAAGAGAATTTTTAAGAAAAAAAATCCATTATTTTATTTTGCTTCTTGCATTATTCAATTTTTCAAATCTTGTTTTTTTCGTTTGTCTAAAATTTTATTTTTTTATTCATTTAATATTGAATTTTTCCATTGCATTCAAAAATGTATATTTTTCTTTTTATTTAAAATCGTATTCTTTTCATTGAATTCAAAATTTGTATTTCTTTTCACTGAATTCAAAATTGTACATTTTTTTTTTTTGGTTAATTTATTCAAAATTCTGTTACTTTTCAATACTTTTTTCACTGAATTCAAAATTATATTTCTTCATTGAATTCAAAATTGCATATTTTTCTTTTATTCAAAATTGTGGTTTTTTATTATTATTTATGTTATCCAAAATTAGATTTCTTTTCACTGAATTTAAAATTGTACTTTTTTATTGTTTATTTTATCAAAAAATTATATTTTTTTCATTGAATTCAAAATTGTACTTTTTTTTATTATTTATTTTGTTCAAAACTGTATTTCTTTCCACTGAATTCAAAAATATAATTTTTTCACCGAACTCAAAATTGTATTTTTCTTATTTAAAATTTTATTCAAAATTATTTTATCTTTGAATTCAAAACTGTACTTTTTTTATTTCATTCTAGAAAATTTTTTTTTTATTTTACTCAAAATTGTATACTTTCCTGTTTATTAAAAATTACATTTTTTCATTGCATACTTTTTTATATTTCATTAAAAAAAATTTTCTGGTATTTTACTCAAAATTTTTCTTTTGTATAAAATTGTATTTTTTCATTGAATTCAACAATTTTGTTTTTTTTTTGTATTTCACTCAAAATTGTAAACAGAATTTGCTCCAAGTACAGAAATTTTTTGTTCGAATGGTTTTTTTAAGTAAAAATTATTCACTAAAAGTAAATATTTATTTAATAGTCAAAGTAAAGGATTATTTTATTTAAATAATTTTCTATTCAGTGCAAGCGAACTTTTAAAAAGAATTTTTACAATTAAAGGTCAGAAAGTGGATGAAAGAAAAATAATTTGATTTTCTAGTAAACAGAAATAAAAAAGCAAATATTTAAATAAATGGTACAATAATAATAACAATAAATATTAAGTAAATATATTGATGTATTTGTTTAAAAAATTCTTTTTTATTGTTTGTGCAATTATTCAAATAAATGTTTAAATCAATAATATATTGAAGGCATTTATTGAATAAATGCTCTTTTTTTATTTTATTTTATTTATGCATTTATTTAGAAGAATGCTTTTTATTATTTTATACAATTTATTGACAGAAATTCTTTTCGTTATTTATTACATTAATTAAAATAAATCCTTTTTATTATTAAAACCTGTTTTTAAATAAATTCTTTTTATAATTTATTCAATTATTTACATGAATGCACACTCTTTCGTTATTTAAATAATTTGCCAAACCACTTTAGAGGTACACTCAATTCTAAACATTACAAACTTTCCATTCAATTTTTCAAATTATGGTTCGTAATTACATTAACTTTTGTGTATTCTAGGGAAATTTCGTTCATTCAATAGAATCAGTAAATCACCTCATTAAAATTACATCTGAATAAATGCAGTATTAGTAAAGTTTTAAGCAAACAAGAAGGGCATAATATAACAAAGAGAGAATTTACATTCCTTACGTAAATTGAAAAATCCTCAAACAAATTAAATTTATTATAAATTCTCTTTAATTGAAAATTAAAAATTAAAAATTAAAATTATTAAAAATCAAAAAATAGTATTAATAATAATAAAATAGTTATTAATAAAAATGACCTATATTTTACACTAAACAGTCGAAATATTTTCTGTTCAGTTCTACTTTCAATACTCAAAAAAAAATATATATATATTCCATAACTTAATTATTTATTTATTTTATTAAAGTGAAAAAAAATTTATTCATCGTATTTTTTTTGTATTGCTTCTTAAAAAGAAGATTTCATCAAATTTCTCCAGTTTTGCAAAAAAATTTCAAACACGTGTATTAAAAATTTCTACATAAGGAAAAAATATTTTTTTCTTTTTGCTTACATAGACGCAAAAAAATATGGTAAAGTTTAAAAATTACTCTTGAGTCATTTCACTAATACTAAATGACATTTGAACTGCGCGGAAGTTAAACGTCACTGTATATGTGAGTTGTAAAGGAGAGCATCTATATTATTAAGTATTTAAGAAAATAATTTTCTCCAAAACCACTTAAAAATTATTTTACTGGACAATTTATTATTTAAATAAATTTTTAAGCCTAAATTGTAGTTATAGTATTTAAGTTTTTAAAATAATCATTATCTTCAATTTTTTAGTTATTATTTATTATTTTCAATTTTTTAGAAACAATTTTTGAAACAAGTATGCAATTTGTGAGAAACTATTTCTAAAATGCAATTTATGACAAATAATTTTAATAATAAATTAATGAATTAATCGATTAATAAATAAATCAATATATTAATAAATCAATCAATATATTAATAAATAAATCAATAAATTAATTAATTGATTAATAAATAGATCAATACAAAAAATAAATTATTTATTTAATTAATAGGTAATTAACTAATTTACCAACATTTTATTATTTGCTATTTATAACGAATGGTTATTATTTTCTTTTTGTTACAGAAAGCCAAGATTTATGTACAATTCAAAATGTTCAAGTAGACCCATGCAAAGAAGCAGTTAATAATTTACCATGTAGACTAAAGAAAGGATTAGATGCACAAATTTCATTTAATTACACTGCAAGTAAGTATATTAATTATTTACTATTTAAATACTGAAAAAAATTATTTTTTATTAAAAATTTAAAATAAAGGTTTTTTTGTCTTTTATCAAATAAATGTTTGAATCAAACGATTTTTATCGAAATCAAATAAATTTTATTTGAATGAATAATTTCAATATTTGAAGCAAATATTATTTAATTGACTGAAATTAAAAATTATTTTCTAAATATTTATCTGATAATTGACAATTAATCAATCAAAAAAAAAAAAATTACAATAAGTAACAAACTGACTAATAATCGTTTACTTGAATCAGATAAATTTTTTTTAATGTTAATTAAAATGTTTAGTTTTAATTTTTGCAGATTAAATAAAATATTATCCAAATTTGTCTATAATTAGTTTAAAAAAAACTATTTTTAATTTTCGACAAAAAATAATTAATTTCCTCTAATTTAATAGACTTTAACGCTGAAAATGCAAGTTCTCAAGCATACTGGGACTCGGGGATTTTGGATTTACCATTGGCTGGAATGAACACTGACGCTTGTAAAAATACTAAATGTCCGATTGTTAAAAATGAAAATTCAAATTATGACATAAAAATACACATCAATAAATTATTCCCCTCCGTAAGTATTTTTTTTTCCACAAATTAATTGAATTGTAACTAATTAAAATTGAAAACAATTCGCTATATATTGTTTCAAGAAAATTGCTACATAATTATGATTATTTTTTTCTAGATTTTATAATTAATTAAATTAAATTAATAAATAATTGAAAATAATTCATTATTGCTTCAAGAAAATTACTTCAATATTTTGATTTTTAATAAATTCAGAAAAATATTAACAAAATTTTTCAAAATTTTTGCAGAAAGAATTTAAGGTGAAGTGGAAACTATGGGACAACGCTCAACAAAATGAATTGTGCTGCTTCACTATTAATATTAAAATACATCTATAATTAGAAATATGAAAAACAAGAGAAAAACTAATTTTACATACAACTGACTTTTTGTTAAATAAAAAATTGTTTTTGATTTTAAAACATATTTAATTTTCGTTTATTTCCATGATCGTTTACTTTTGTAAAAAAAATATATTCTCAGCAAAAAAAAAAAAAAATACTTTTATTTACAGATAGAAAATGTTAATAGTAGGTAGTAATTAATTTTTATTTGTAAAAAATTAAAAAATTGTAAAATAGATTTTATATTTTTGAAATTATATTTTATTAACTAAAATTATAATTCTATAAAAAATTAATAAATGTTCAAAAGGAAAAGAAGAAAATAATTAAAAAATAATTTTAAAAAATTTTTATTGTTGATAATTATGAATTATTAATAGAATACAGTAGAAATTAGTAGAAAAAAAAAATGAATAATAAATTAATAACTCAACGTTATAATAATAGAAGTGAAAATAATTTTTTTTTTTGCAAAAATTAATTATAAGAAAATAAGCAATGACGATTATTTAATTACGAGTAGTTATTTTCTAATAAGAGTGAATAGGAAAAATTGAAAATAATTTGAAAAAAAAATCGCTGCGGACAGGATTCGAACCTGTGCGGGCAAAGCCCATTGGATTTCGAGTCCAACTCCTTAACCACTCGGACACCGCAGCTCGTGTCAGATGTTTCGAAACTTCACTACAAGAGGTGAGGGGCGGTGTTCACAAACGCATCCAATAATGAACAGATGAACGGCGGGAGTTTCAAGTTTCCCCTTCTCTTATTTAGTATTTGCTTCTCAGAAAAACGAGTCTATCACTTCCATTGATAATTATATTTATTAATTATTATTTTACTAATTATTATTATTTTATTAATTTTAATTATTTAAATTAATTATTAATTAATATTATTTATTAATTATATTTATAAACTGATGTATGTCAACTATTCTCATTGCAATTATTTTCCAGATTATTTATATAATTATAAAAATAATGTAAACAATTATTAAAAATATTCTAAAAAAAACATTTTTAACTTCTAATTTTTTTATTATAATTATTATTAAGTATTTGCATAATTAATAATAAATATAATTTTAAATATAATTTTTTTTTTCTATAATTTGTTTATACTAAATAATAAAATATGGAAATTAATTAATATAAATCTTATTATTTTATTAATATTAATAAATTTTTTGTTTAATTAATCACAAATTAATAAACTTTATTTATTTATACATGAAATAAATAAAAATTTATTAATATTGATTATTAACTACTAATAATTAATAATAATTATTATTATTATAAACTTAAATAACAATAATAATAATTCATTAATTATTATTATTAATTTAAAATTATTATTAATTATATATAATAATAATATAATTATTATATAATTATTATATAATTATAAATAATAATTAATTAAAAATTAATTAATTATTAATAATTATTATTAATTTTTAATTTTTTAGTTCCACATATTTTGTTAAATAAATAAATAATATAAATTAGCTAATAAAAAATATTCAAACAATTATAATTTTTCTACAGTCTTCAGATTAACTATTTAGTTTTTGATATGAAATTAATATTATTTATTTATTAACAAATTTAAAGAATATTATTATAAAACATGAAGATATCGATCACTGCGAGTCGAAGACTCGGAGTAATTGATATCTTTATGTTTTCTAATAATTTCAATTTTAATAAAATTTTCCCAAAAAAAAATAAAACTATTTACAAAAATTTTAATAAAATCCTTCCCAAGAATTCAATTATTTTTACATGAATTCAATTATTTTCAACAATAAATAAAAAAATTCTTCAAAGGATTTCAATTATTTTTAATACAATTTTAAATAAATTTCTCAAAAAATTTAATTATTTTCAAAAATTTTTTGCAATGATTTAATTACATTTCACAAATATAATTAAATTCTTAAAAAAAAATTTAATAAAAATTCTTTACAAGAATTTAATTATTTTCCTAAATAATAAAATTCTTCACAGGATTTAAATTATTTTTTATACAATTTTATAAGTAAATTTTTCAAAAAATGTAATTATTTTTGAAAATTCATGCTATAATAATTGATTTTAATATTCAATTATTATATAAAAGTTTATAACTGAAATTCATTTTTAAATCAATTTTTATTAGAAAATTCTACGAGAATTCAATTATTTAAACACAAAAATAAATAATTTATTAAATAAATGAATTTTTTTCAAAATTCAATCCTCATAAAAAATTTGATCATAACAAATTTTTAAATAATTCGATTTTTTCTACGAATTTTAATAAAATCTTCAATAATTACATTTTTCGAGAAATTCCATTAAAATTGTATTAAAAATAATTGAAATAATAATAATAATAATAATAATTGAAAAATCTTTTGCAAAATTTTATTATAAAATAGTAGATATTGAAAATGATTGAATTGAGGAAAATTTTTGAAAATAATTAAAATTATGGAGAAGAATTTTTTTATTTTTAAAGATAATTGAATTTTGACGTTGGCATTTTAAAAAATTTTTGAACATAATTGAATTTCTTTGAAGAATTTTATTACTTTTGAAAATAATTGAATTTCTGCAATTATTCATAACTTCTTATAAATTCAATTTTTTCCCAGTACTTTAATAAAAATCCCTGGCTTTTCCATGGAATTTCCAAGGGGTATACTTCCATGAAATTTTTCGACGTAAGTTTTTTTCAGTGTAACAAAATTAGTTTTCATTAAAATTATTATACTTCTATAAAATTTAGAAAAATTTAATAATGTTTAGTAAAGTTTATAGTAAAATCAACAAATTTTATAATATAAATATTATTATTAAAGGCTTTTGAACCATTATGACGTCACAATTTGTGCACAGCGTGTGTTTCAAAACTGTGACGACATAATGGTTCAAATGCCCTTAAAATTAATACAAAAACTTTTATTAATTCAAATTTAGAAAACATATAGCAAAAAAAAATTTTTTTGGTGCAAATTATATCTATTTTACGAATTATTTTTATTTTGTAAAAATTCTTTGTATATTTATGTACATAAATATGTAATTTTACCTTTATTATGCATCATAGTGTGTTTATTCGCTATTACATATTGTACACTCTTATAAAGAGAATCATAAATATTAAATCGGACTGAATGAGAGGTTTTACCTGGGCGTTTTGAACCCACCTTGTTGAAAAACAGTAGAATCAATAGAATGTGTTACACATTATGGTTTTCTACTTCTTACCGACTGTATACTATAACTAACTACAAAGAATGTAATATACCTTCAGAAGGTAACCGGGGACAATGTGCAGCAAACAAACAATGAGTCTTTACATTCGTGTATGTATGTAAACGTACTGTATTCTTCTCCTTCTACAATACTTTCTACCCTTTCTATTTTATATATACATATATATACTGAATGTGTAAGTGCATTTTAGAAACTGCAAGTGAACATTGTCACACACCAATGTCACTATCAATATTATAATGTATTTTCGTGGGCGTTCATTGAATGCCTCACAAATTCCAGATGTAGAACATTTTTATCGTTTTAATTTATCATTTTTGGGAAAATGTGCAAGATAATGAAAATAATGAAAATAATGAAAATAATGCAAAATTAAATAATTATGCAAATAATAATAAAAGTTAAAAAAAAGTATAGTAATAAATAAGAATACATTTATTTACTGAAATACATTTATTTACGAATTTCTTTAATTGTAAAATTATTCAAAAACATCAACAACTTCTTTTTTCAATAAATATTTAATCATTGTTATTTTTCCATAGGAGTTAAGATTTTCAAAATTTTCAAATTCAAATCTTTTGAAATACAATAAATTATAAGAATATTATTATAAAACATAAAGATAAGTCGATCACTCCTCGGAGTAATCGATTTCTTCATGTTTTCATAATAATTAATATAAAGATAACCCAGTGAATTAATAATAAAATAAAATTAATTCTACGCAGAATTGTTAGTTAAAAGTACGAAAAATTTTGATTTACAAAGATTTGAATTCGAAACATTTTCAAAATTCAATTATTTCTAAATATTCCCCCCTTATGCTTTTAATATTTAATTATAATCTCAAATATTGACTGAAATTATTCATTTTAAAATCAATTTTTATCAGAAAATTCTACAAGAATTCAATTATTTAAATACGAAAATAAATATTTTATTTAATAATTGAATGTTTCTTAGAATTTAATTTTTACAAAGAATTTTATTAACAACTTTTTAAAATAATTAATTTCTTTTAAGGAATTTAATTAAAATTTCACTAAAATTTATCAAATTAAAGAATTTTTTAACAATTTTTGAAAATAAATGAAGACTTTTTAAAGAATTTTATTGAAAATTTTTTAAATAATTAAATTCCTGAGAAGAATTTAAATAATATTTTATGAAAATAATTGAATTCATGCGAAGAATAAAAGTTATTTATGAAAATAATTGAATCATTGTAACGAATTTTATTATTTTATTGAATAATTGAATTTTTCTTAAATTTAAATTCTTTCGTCAAGTTTTAATAAAATTTTTAAGAATAATTGCATTTTTTAAGTAATTTATTAAAAATTGATCAAAAAATCAATTCTTGTTATGAATAATAAAATTCTTTATAAAGGAATTTAATATTATTTTCAATAGGTATGATTTTAATAAAATTTTCGAAAGAATTCAATTATTTTCAAAAATAATACAATTTATTCTTCACAGGACTTCAATTATTAAAAAAAAAATTTAATAAAAATTCTTTACAAGAATTCAATTGTTTTTCTAAGTAATAAAATTCTTCACAGGATTTCATAATTATTTTTAATACAATAATTTTAAGTAAATTCTTCGAAAAATGTAATTACTTTCAAAAATTTTGAAAATTCAATTATTCTTGAAAATTCATGCTATAATTGCTTTTAATATTCAATTATTATGTAAAATTTTAACTGAAATTCAATTTTAAATCAATTTCTATTAGAAAATTCTACGAGAATTTAATTATTTAAATAGAAAAGTAAATAATTTATTTAATAATTCAATGTTTCTTAGAATTCAATCCTCATAAAGAATTTTATCAATAAATTTTTAAATATTTAAATTTTTATGACGAATTTTAATCAAATTTCCAAGAATAATTACATTCTTCGAGGAATTTCATTAAAATTGTATTAAAAATAATTGAAATTCTATGATGAGTTTTATTATTCATGAAAATAAGTTTTAATAAAATTTTTAAGAATACTTGCATTTTTCGAGAAATTTATTAAAAATTGTATTAAAAATATTTGAAATTTTGCGATGAAAATAATTGAATTCCGAAATGAAATTTTATTATTTATGAAAATGATTGAATATTTTTGTAGAATTTTATCAAAAATTTTTGTCAATAATTATATTCTTTAATAAATTTTATGAAAATAGTAAATATTCAAAATCATTGAATTACAAAAAACGTTTTTGAAAATAATTGAAATTTTGCAAAGAGTTTTATTTAAATTTTTGAAAATAATTGAATTTTTGGCGAAAAATTTTGCTATTTATAAAGATAATTGAATTCTTGACGAGATATTCGGTCAAATTTTTTAAAATAATTGAATTTCTTGGAAGAATTTTATTACTTTTGAAAATAATTGAATTCTTGTGATAAATATTGTTATTTATGAAAATAATCGAATTTTGTAAAGAATTTTTTTAAAATTCCTAAAAATAATTGAATTTTTGTAAAGAATTTTGTTACTTATCAAGATAATTGCATTGAAACTTTTGAAATAATTAAATAATATTAAAAAAATTCATTTTAGACAGAATTAGTAAAAAGTTTTGAAAGTTTTGTATTAGAATTGGTGATAGTTTCATAGTTTATGAGGCAAACAAAAAAGAAAAAAGACACAAAAAATTCAGAGTTTTCTTATATGAATTCTACAAATTCAATTTTTCCCAGTACTTTTAATAAAAATCCCTGACTTTTGCCTGAATTCCCTGACCTGTGGCAACCCTGTTCTACTAATTATTTTTTATTATTATAGCTTTCTCAGTTTTCTTAACAGCATTGTTGCCCCAAGGGTAGAAAAACATTAATTATCTCTCTAGGGCTGAAAATTATTCATTTTCAATCCTCAGAATGGAGATTGAAAAAAAATTAAAACAGGTTGTAAAAATAATTTAGTTCCAATTAAATTATTCGTTTTATGCAATTAATTAATTTTTCATTAACTTTTAAATTCATAAATTATTCCTTTTTGCAATCACATTTTAAATACTAAATTTCTAAATTCAGTTAATGTTTAAAACTATATTCTAAAAGTAATTTTAACAAAAATATGAAGTTTCAAACAGAAGTAATTTTTTTGCAGAGATTTTTGTCACACTTTATTTAATAAGGAAATATTTTGCATTGTCAACAAAGTATTTAGTTTATGCAACCGAATATTTTTTAACTTGACAATTGCAAACTTGTTTGTTAAATTAAAACTGTTTTTGATTCTTGTTTTTTTTTTTTAATTCTTTATTTTTATGAGATTATTCTAGATTTTTTATTTATTAGACAAAAATATTATAATTAAAATAGAAGTAATTTTCAAAGTAATTAAACATTTACTTTAAAAGTTTAAAATATTATAAAAATTTGTTATTTTCTTTACAATTTTTGGAATTATCTCTAAAAATAATTATACTAATTTATTTGTAAAATAAATAAATAAAAATAAATAAAAAAAATTAATAAAAAAATTAATAAATAAAAATAAATAAAAAAAAATAAAAAGAAGCAACACAATTGAAAATCTTAATTAAAAATTCAGAGAAAATTAAAAAGAGAACAAAAATAAATGTAAATAAAAAGCAAAAAAATGGTTTGTTTTCAATTTAAAACCAAAAAAAAATCGTGACTCGAATTTTTTTTCCCTCTCGTTAAGTATTTTCCATATTTTTTCTTTTCTATTTCGCTTATAATCGTAAAACCGTCAACTGACATCAAGGAAACAGCAGTGAGAGCACACCTGTCACCCACAAGGTAGGTAAAACAGCCGTCCCTGGACTCAAACTGTTGGCACGACTCACCTGTTGCCAGTACTTGGTTGCGATCTCGAGTGTAAGGTACCGTCAATCGCCTATACCTTATATTATATTCTTTGCAGATATTTTAAACTTTTACTCAAACAAATTTTAAATATCTGAGTTCGTATTTTTTTCCCTTTATCAGTGCGTGTTTACTCCAATCCATTTGTTTCGTCCCCTCTCTTTAAAAAAACAACAACTAAACGAGAAAAACCCAACTTCAAAAATTAATAAATAAAAAAAGAAACATAAATTCTTGATTAAAAAAAAAAATCTTTGGAAAAATTACAAATAAAACGAGGAAGGGGGGAGAGAAAAAAAAGGAAAGGTTGGCTACTTTAGATGCCGACCAAGTGGAACTTCCGGCGCCGCTTCCTCTTCATTCTTTTCGCATATAGTGGTGAACCATAACGTGTTCGTGCGAAAATTTCTTTTTTTTTTCTTTATCGCCAAAACGAATAAATTATTGTATGCAAATGAAAAGGTGAAATTTTTACCTTTATTAGGTATTAGAAGAAGAAGAAGAAAAAGTTGACTTTTCATCCATTCGATGGTGCGACAATAACAAAAGTGTTTTGTTTTTAGTTTGCAATTTATTTTGCGATAGAAATATATTTATATAAGTGTATATGTGTGTGTGTGAGTGTGTGTTTTGTCCATACAGTCTTTAAGAATGTGCAAACTCACTCTTATTGAACCTCAGCTTAGAATGTATCTTGAGAAACTATTGCAGTGAGACGAAATCTCGCAACAACCAAACGAAATACGATACGTTTGCGTTTCACGCAGGTATGTATGAATATATATTTTTAGATCTGCAAATATCGAAGAGAAAGAGAGAGAAAGAGAGAGAAAGAAAGAGAGACTATTTGACCATGTGTGCGATTTTTTATGTAGTTGTGGTGTGTTAAATGACACTTTTTTACCACATGTTTTTTGTTATTCTCTCAAAATGTTTGTTCTTTGATTTTCGCAAAATTCAGTCAATATTTCTCACACAATATTCATAATTTGAATTTATTATTTTTCAACTTATTGATTTTTTCAATTTATTGGTTTTTAATTAATTTATTTTTTCAATTTCGTATTTTTCAATTTATTGGTTTTCAATTTCTCATTTTTCAATTAATCATTTATTGATTTGTTTATTTATATAATTTATTATTTTACAAATAGCTCTATTTTTTCAATATATTGGTTTATAATTAATTCCTTTTTTAATTTCCTTTTTTCAATTTCTTAATTTTCAATTCCTTTAATTTCTCAATTTACTGGTTTTCAATTTATTTATTTTTTCAAATAATTATTATTCAATTTATTTATTTTTTTCAATTTCTTATTTTTCAAGTAATTTTTTTTTAATTTCTTTATTTTCTCAATTCATTGGTTTTCAATTTATATATTTTTACAATTAATTAATTTTCGATTTATTTATTTTTGCAATTTATTATTTTTTAAAAATATTTAGTTTTTAATTCATTTATTATTTCAATTTATTGGTTTTTAATTAATTTATTTATTCAATTTCTTATTTTTGAATTTCTTTATTTTTTTGTTTTATTTTTTCAATTTCCGTTTTTCCATTTCGTATTTTTCAATTATTTTAATTTTTCAATTTATTGGCTTTCAATTTTTTTCAATTTCTCATTTTTCAATTAATTATTTTTCGATTTCTTTATTTATGCAATTTGTTATTTTTCAAGTACCTTATTGTTTCAATTTATTGCTTTTAATTAATTTATTTTTTCAATTTCTTAATTTGCAATTCCTTTAATTTTTCAATTTCTTTATTTACTCAATTCATTGGTTTTCAATTTATTTTTTTTAATATCTCATTTTTTAATTAATTAATTTTTTATTTCTTTATTTTGTCAATTTATTATTTTTTCAATATATTTGGTTTTCAATTTATTTATTTTTTCAATTTCATTTTGTCAATTCCCTCAATTTTTAAATTTATTAGTTATCAGTTTATTAATTTTTTAATTTAGTTTTCAATTTATTTATTTTTTCAATTCCCTTGTTTCAATTTCTCATTTCTCAATTAATTATTTTTCAATTTATTGGTTTTCTTTGAATTTATTGATTTTTTTATTTTTTCAATTTTCGTTTTTCCATTTCATATTTTTCAATTACTCTAATTTTTCAATTTTTTCAATTACTCATTTTTCAATAAATAATTTTTCAATTTCTTTATTTATGCAATTTGTAATTTTTTTTAAGTACCTTATTTTTTAAATTTATTGCCTGATTTTATTTTTTCAATTTTTTAATTTGCAATTCTTTTAATTTTTCAATTTATTTATTTTTTTAAATTTCTTTATTTTCCCAATTCATTGGTTTTCAATTTATTTATTTCTTCAAATTTCTCATTTTTCAATTAATTAATTTTTGATTTCTTTATTTTTCAAATAAATTATTTTTTCAGTCTATTTGGTATAGGTCTATTTGGTATTTGGTATAGGTTTTCAATATAGGTATTTATTTTTTCAATTTCTTTTGTCAATTTTTCGTTTTTCAATTCCTTTAATTTTTTAATTTATTGGTTTTCAGTTTATTAATTATTTTAATTCATTGGTTTTCAATTAATTTATTTTTTCAATTAATTAATTTTCGATTTCTTTATTTTTGCAATTTATTATTTTTTAAATAAATTATTTTTTCAATTTCTCATTTTTCAATTAAATTATTTTTAAATTTCTTTATTTTTGCAATTTATTATTTTTCAATGTTTTTAACAATAAAATAACAATAGTACGAGTCCACGAGATATTTGCAATGTTCTTTTGAGTAAGTTCATAAATGGAAACGAAATTTCTTATTTTTTTTTTTTGGATAAAGTATAAAAAAAATAAATATTTTAAGTAAAATCAATATTGTTTCTTTTAAAAAATACAACAATTGTTCAAAATTTTTTATACTTCTATACATCTTCTAAACATTTCACATTAAATACAAAAATTTTTTTTGCTTAATATTTCTATTGTCAACATAAAATACAGAAAATGGTGAATATTTTTAATTAAATAATTAAAATAATTTACTGAAGTTTATTCTTCTCTCGCAGAATTTTTATGAGTTTAAATATTATTTGTAATTTGCTACTTAAAAATACTTTCAAATTTGCTACTTTTTTTGGACTTCAAATTTTTTCTACTTTACTAGCAGAATTTTTTGCTCTAGTAAATTTTTATCGAAAAAATTTAGTTCACAGTGACAGAAAGTTGATTTGTTTTATTTATATTTACTAATAAAATAATTGAGCAATAAAAATAAATTGTAAGTAAATTAGCATAAATGGTTTTTCTAAAGATATCAAATTATGATAGTAAAAATAAAATAGTAAAAATAAAATAGAAAGAAAATAATAGAAATTTTACAAAATAGTATAAATTAAATATTAACAAAAATTTCCCAAATAAAACATAAAATAGTATAAATAAATAATTAAAACATTTCACATTCAAAATTCCAAACGCCCCATAAAAAATATGTATAATACATACATAAAAAAGTATATCAAGGAAAAGATCCATAATCTGATGTTACTTGATAATATCCTCTCCCTTTTTTCCAAAAGAAAAAATTTCTCTAATGAATACTTTAAGAGATGTATATGTATAACATATTCTAAGTGAAGAAAAAAATGAAGAAACACTTTGTCATCACTTAACACTTACATTTCACCGTTATAAACCAAAAAAAAAAGAAAAATTTCTTCTCATAATGTTATAAATTTTTAACTCCGATAAAAACATTCTAATAAATTTTTTTCTTCACTTTTTGATTATATATACTTAGTGTCAGTATAACGTTCTTTTGGAGTAACGAGTTCAAAATTGAAAAAAAGGAAAAAGCATCATATAGATGATATGAAATGAAGAAATCCTTTCGATAAATTAGTAAACCGTGAAATTTTCTAATAATCTATACTTAATTTTTATATAAAAATATAGTTATATTAAACCCGAAGGACTGTACATACAATTTTTGTGACTATTGACCTAATTTTTCATATATAGAATTTTTTTTACGTAGCTATATATTTTGATATACATATATACTTGAGAATTCGATGATCGTACACCAGTAACTGAATCGTGAAGCTTATAAGGCGACAATTTTCTCGAAAGTTCTGATTTCAACTTCAGTGACTCGTAATCAATTATGTTAGGAGTCGAACAATTTGTTCATGAGTTGAAAAAAAATGGGAGAAATTTTTCACTTTGAGAAATTGCCTTTCCTTTTTTTGAAAATCAATTTTCGAATCTCTCTCAATTTTATGTAGTGAAAAATAACAAGACTTCATACTAGAAGTCAGTGCCTGATTTGAAATATAATTATATTTATAATTTTTCACTAATTAAATAGTTAATAACTACTAATTATTAGTGAACTAATTCAATTATTTAAATTTTACTATTTTTCAGTCATTTATAAACTAATAATTATTTTTTTTTCTACAATTAATTATTTTAATTTTACTAACTTTGACTTATTTTTCTCTCTCTAAATACGAATTAGTGAAAATTATTTTCAAAAATTACGACAAACATTGCAACAAAATACCGCAATTTTTAGTAAAAAAAAAGTGTAACTTACTTTGATTTTTATAATGCGAAAAATAACTATAAACAAGTCTTTCAAAAATTGTTTTTGAATCATTTTTTAAGATAATTAAATTTTTCAAATATATCCATAATAAAAAGCTTTTTGAAAAATTGAAATTTTTGACAATTTAATTGAAAATAATTATAATTTTTTTTCAAGTATGTATTTTGTTAAAATTTTTGAAAATCAACTTTTGAAGAATTTTCATTGCAAATTTTGAAAAGAATTGAATTATCAAAAATGTTAATGATGTAAATTTAAAAATGAAAACTAATGAAAAATAGGTTCAAATTTTTTAAAGTTCAATATTTTAATAATTTTCAATTACATATTTCCGA
Source organism: Leptopilina heterotoma (assembly GCF_015476425.1). NCBI lineage: Eukaryota > Metazoa > Arthropoda > Insecta > Hymenoptera > Figitidae > Leptopilina > Leptopilina heterotoma. Next base: position 1,384,114 of record NW_025111110.1, read on the forward strand.
AATTTCAAAAATATACCTATATATAAAAAATAATAACATATTTTAGAATTATTTTTAACATTTTGGAGAAAAAAATCATATTTAAAATTTTTAATTAAAATTCATCAAAAAAATTAATTAGTTTTTTTAATTATACAAAAATTCTTTTAAGAAATTCAATTATTTTCGAAAAATTACATTAAAATATTTTTAAAAACTAATTATTAGAATTGTTTTATAATAGTTTTTTAAGATTCAATTATCTTTGAACAATGTAAATAAAAATTTATGAAAATTTACATTTTGGACTTTTTTTAGAAATCATGGTTAAAATTCTTCAAAAATTTGATTATTTTTAATTATATTTTTCAAAAATTCAATTATTTTTAAAATATTTTACCAAATTTTAATTGTTTAGAAATTTTTCAAAATTGAAAACTTATTATCTTTCTTTTTTTCTTATTTTAAAATATTTTTAAAAAATTAATTGTAAGAATTTCTTTAATAACTTTTTGAAAATTTTATACCTTAACTCTTAAAAAAACTATGGAGAGTTACAATTATTATAAAAAATTGAGTTTTTTTATTTAAATAATTAAAATTGTACCGACCCGAATTGTAGAAGAAATTTTGGAAAATTATTTAAATTAATTGATTCAGAGATGAAGTTTAGTTGAAAATTTTATAAATTAATTGAATTCAGGAAGGGTTATAATTTTAATTTTTAGAGATTGTTAAAATTCATAAATTTTACTCATTTTCCGTAAAAATTCATATTTTCCTGTAGAAAAAATTTTGTCAGGGAAAGTAATTTTAATGTCAGTAAATTGTCAGGGAAATGTCAGGGAAATTGATAAACAGAAACTTGTGACCACCTTGTTTACTAATTTGAATTAGTAAACTTTACTTAAAAATAGTGATTTTTACTAATTGCTTCTGAATTAGTAAATATTACCAAGAAATAGTAATTTTTACTAATTTATTATTAAAATTCACTAATTCAAAAGCAAAAAGTAATTTTAAAAAATAGTAGTTTCTAACTATAATTTATTAGTAAAATTTACTATTTCAAAAGCAAAAAGTCCTTATTTACTAATTCAAATTTAGAGAAGTAAATGTCCTGCAGTATCTTTAACAATTATATTACAATATTTATAAATTGTGAATCGTAATAAATTATTAACGTTTCAGTGAATTTGAAAAATTAATTATTTAAAATTTATTGCCTAATTTATCACTATAATAGTATTAAAGAGTTGGAAACAAGATTATTTGGATAATTCTGTCATTCTAGAAAATTAAATAGCATGTAAAGGTTCTTAAAATTATTTATACATTTTATACACATATTTCAGGAAGAGTAGAGAGAAAAATTTAATAATTTTTTTTTAATATTTATTTTTATGAATAGTATGAAAGTCATGTGTAGTGAATTTAATATATTTTCAAGAGAATAGAAATGATTGCAATGTAATTCCTTTCAAGGGAAATTGCTATAAGACTTAACATGAACACAATAAAATTGAATTCAATCACATGCGTTGGAATAAATACGATCAAAAATGTATTCCATTACAACATTGGATATAATATATATAATATATCTTCTTATCTTATGGATCGATGAATTTCTAAATTATTATTATTGTTACTTTCATTATTATTCTTTTTATTATAATAGCATATTTTATTATAATTTCTTTCACCTGAATATTCAAAACTTTAGGAAGAACGTTTTTATTATTTTTAATGTTATTATTTTGTTAAATTTTTTTTTTAATGTCATAACATTTAAATTATAAAGATCTTAGACTTATTTCTATTATTATTATTTTTTTTATTATTATAAATAATAATAATTATTATTATTCTTATTTTTGTTATTATTATTATTATTAATATTATTGCTACTAATGATTTTGTTATTATCGTTAACATTATTCGGATTATTATTACCATTGTTAGTATTATTATTATTATGTTATTATTATACCGAGAGATAACTAGCTTGGGGGAATATTATAATCCTTCTCACACTGAGGCGCAATGTTTCTCGTTATGTCAGATATACAAGAAACGAACGTACAATACTTGTCGTTTTTAACTGTAGCCTCGTCACGCTAATCGCGTTTTCGTGAGAAGAAAACGTATAGAATATAAAAAAAAACCTGGTTTAATTTACAAAAAAATTTATACATCTTCTTTGAATGATCTCCGTCATTCTTAATTGCTTAATTCAAGTGCAAAAATTACAGATATAAAAATGTGGTGAATATCACACTCACACAAACACGAAGCAGAATAGAAATATAATTGCTTATTTAGTTTTTCTAATATGCTCCCATCATTATAAATTTAGTTTCAAGAACTAAAAAGCTAATTTACTTTATTTTCTTCTTCTATTTGTAAATAATTTTTGAATTTTTTTTTTTAGAAATTATTACGCTTTATTTCTATTTTTATTAATATTTTTTTAAACTAAAAATTTACTTTATTTCCTTCTTCTACTTGTAAATATTTTTTGAATTTTTATTTTTTTTGCGAAATTATGTATTATTATTATTATTTTTATTATTAATTTTTTGAAGCAAAATGTAGCTTTCAAACTTAAAAAAAGTAGTAAAAAAGTAGCTATCAAAAAATTAAACTTGAAGACCAAAAAAACTCGTTAACTCGTTTTAGCCACTTTACAAAACTGACGAAACTTTCATTCTATATTTCATTTTCCTGACTTTTTCCTAATTTTCATTCAAAAATATTTACTTCTTCCTTCTCCTGCTAATAAATTGAATTCCTTTAACGAATATTTTATTATTTATGAAAGAATTTAAATATTTATAAAAATAATTTAACTTTTGCGAAGAATTGTATAAAACTTTTTAAATAACTGATTTCTTTCGACTAATTTTATACAAATTCTAATTTAAATAATTGAATTCCTGAGAAATTTTTATTATTCATGAAATAATTGGAAATTTTATTAAATTTTTTTGAAAATAATTGAATTCCTAAAAACATTTTATTATTTATGAAAATAATTGAATTCTTGCAAACGATTTTATTAGAATTTTAGAAAATAATTGAATTTTGCAACGAATTTTATTAAATCATGCCTCAAAATAATTGAAGTTTCGGGAATAATTTTGTTATTTATGTAAACAATTGAATTCTTTCGAAGAATTATTTATGCAAATAATTGAATTCTTGGAAAGAATTTTATTATTATTAAAATTTTCAAAAATAATTGAATTCCTGAAAATAATTGAATTATTGAGAAAAATTTTATTAAAATGTTTATAAAGAGAATCGAATTTTTGTGAAAAATTTTGTTATTTTGGAAAATAATGTAATTCTTCATAAGAATTTTATAAACATTGTTAAAAATAATTAATTTTTTCGAAACACAATAAATATTATGAAAATTTTATTTTAAATAATTGAATTCTTACAGAAAAACTTTATTTATGAAAATAATTGTATTTTGCAAAGAATTTTATTAAATTGCCTCACAATAATTGAATTTTCGCGAATAATTTTGTTATTTATGTAAACAATTGAATTCTTTCGAAGAATTATTTATGTAACTTATTAAATTCCTGGGAATAATTTTATTAAAATCTAAAAGAATAATTGTATTATTTCAAAAAAATTAATTAAACTTGTATTTAAAATAATTGATTCCTTCGAAAAATTTTATTAAAATATTTGAAAATAATTGAATTCCTGTGAAAAATTCTAATATTTTTGAAAATAATTGAATTATTCCGATAAGAAATTTATTAACATTGTTTTAAATAATTAATTTTTTCGAAATATAATAAATATTATGGAAATTTTAGTTTAAATAATTGAATTCTTGTGAAAAACTTTATTTGTGAAAATTATTGAATTTTTCTATTAATTAATTTAAAATAGTTTATAAAAATAATTGAAATTCTTCGATAAGTTTTATTATTTATGAAAATAATTGAATTTTTGCTGAGAATTTTATGAAAAATTTTTTTTTAAAAATTGAATTTCCATGAAAAATGTTATTTTTAGTGAAAGTAATTGAATTATTGTGAATAATAAATTGTATAAAAATTTTGTTAAATAATTTATTTTTTCGAATTTTTTTTTAAAATGCTATTCTAAATTAATTGAATTCCTGTGGAAATTTTATTATTTATGAAAATAATCGATTCTTAAATTATTATAGTAGAGAAATAATTTAAAACGGAAAAATTTAAGTAGTTGTGAATATGTTTTCTTTACTATTTAAAAAAATTTATCTATTTTATTAAAATTAGAATATAATGACTGTCGTAATAAAGAATATTTTAGTGGTGCATAAAGAAAATTTTGTTTTAATTAATAATGTAAAATAATAAATAATGTAGAATAAATAATAACAAAATTACTATTTAGTGTATACTTCACTGCGCAGGGGCGGAGCCTAAGCGCTGGAGTGGGGCAATGAGAGTGAAAAGGACATTTAAATACTTCTCTCTTACTGGCATTATCCCCACTCTAACGGAGTGCGCATAATCACTGGAGTGGGGATAATGAGAGTAAGAGAAATATTAAAATCTTTATCTCTCACACTCTTTATCGTAAAAAAATATATTAATTTAGTATGTAATTTATTATCTGAATCAAAAATTTTAAACAATAAAAAAAAACATTAAAATAAGAAACAAATTCTTAACTTAATTCTTATTCGATATTTCCTATTTATTAATTAATTTGCTTTTTAACATATTTTTTTACAATTCTTCTAAAAATAATTTTCCATATAAAAAATATATTTCAATTTTAAGGACAGTTGTAACAAGAAAACTTTTCCGCATAAAATCTAAACGACTTTGACATGCCCATTTAAAATCATTTAAAGTTTATCCTTAAACGAAGGAAGGAAAAGGAAATACAAGGAAAATTTTTTATTCCTAAATAAATAAAATTATATTTTTTCCTCTTTTGAGACTTTTGTACCGAAATTTTTTTTTTTATCACTATTGATAGTTTTATGGATTATGGAGAAAATAAATTTTTTTTGAAAAGAAAAGAATGGAAAATGACAGGCATATGTTCTGCCTCTAATGCGGCAATAGCTACGAATATGGTTGTGTGTAAATGCAAATGCATAGTTGGCATGGCGTTGCAGTTGACTGACCTTAGGTGTGCAACCAAGATGGTAGCAAGCAAGGTAGTCCACTCTATACACCGCAAATCTGTGTGTCTCACTATACAAAACCAGTTATTTGGAAATTATCTCATTTACTCTCTAAATCTGAATTAGTTTAAAAATAGATCATTGTTATTGTGAAAATATTGGCAATTTTTTTTTTTTTTTTGTTTTCTGTAATTATAGAAAAAAATGTCTATGATTGTTAATAAAATATTTCCTCTATGATGAGGATGCAAAATAAATAAGTATTAGTAAAAGAAACTAATTTTCAGAAAACAAACTATTTTCTTTACTAATATTAACATTTTGTTTATTAAAATAATTTTGTTTGTTAAAAATTAGTTTTTAGTAAAAGATACTAATATTTAGTAAACAAAATAGAAACAAATAACAAAATAGTTAACAAAAAAACATTAGTACAAAAGGACGAATTATAAGTAGAAAAATAATTAATTTTTAGTCAACAAAATAACTGTCCTTAGTGTAAAAGACTAATTATTAGTAAAAAGTTATAATTTTTAATAAACACAATATTAATATTCAGAAAACAGAATAGAAAAAAAATAATAAATAGGTATAGTAAACAAAAAACATTAATAAAAAAAGATTAATAATTATTAATAAAATAATAATTAATTTTTAGTAAGTAAAATAACTGTCATTAGTACAAAAAAACTAATTAATAGTAAAAAAGTAACTAATTTTTACTAAACAAAATAATTATCATTAGTTTTGAAAAAAATGGCCACTAATTTTTTACTGTTCAAATTAACAATTTTTTTATACTTTATTTAGATTTGAACTTTTTTCGAAATTTTTTTTTATGATTCAGAACAATTAATTATTAACGAAATAAACAATTAAATTTATTAGTTTTATTTTTTTAATATATTTGAACAGAAAAAAAATTCGTTCATTTAAACGTTTACAATTTGAGAAGAATATAAAAATACAAATTATTTGTTTTCTTCGTATAATGAAATAATTATTAGCACGACGTAAACTAACTATTAGTAAAAAAAACTAATTATTATTAGAAATACTAATTTTTAATATAAAAAACTAAAAAACTAATTCTCGCTATAAAAAATAATTTCTGATATAAAAAACTAATTCTCAATATTATAAAAAATTAATTTTATTATAAAAAACTAATTATTAATGGGAAATTACTAACTATTAGTAAAAAATTTTAAAATAACTAATTATTTGAAGAAAAACTAATTTTTAATGCAAAAAGTAATTTGTGGCGCAAAAAACGAATTCTCGATATTATAAAAAATTAGTTTTATTATAAAAAACTAATTCTTGGTATACTATATTAATTATTTATGAGAAGTAACTAATTATTAGTAAAAATTCTAATTTTTAATATAAAAAATCATTTCTGCTATAAAAAAATAATTCTCGATATAAAAAATTAGTTTTCAGTAAAAAATCTAATTCTCGAAATAAAAAAAATAGTTTTAGTATAAAAAACTAATTCCTAGTATAAAAAACTAATTCTTAGTCAAAAAACTAATTCCACTATGGAAAAAACATTATTTTTGGTATAATGAACTAATTATTAATCAAAATTAACTAATTATTAGTCAAAAATAACTAGGAATTAGTAAAAAAAAAAATAGCGAATTTTGATTATAGGAAAATAACCAAGCATCCTTTGAATCAAATAGGAAAAATTTTACTTCCACTATTTTTTATTTTTATCCGCATTCATTAAAAACATATTTGTCAAACACTGCAATTACATTACAAGCATCCTCAATTAGTAAAGAAATCTTAAATGGGATCATTTTAGAAAATTTGCCAACTTGTATATATAAGTAGACAATAATGAGAAATTTCCGAAACGTGGGAACTCTGTTCCCTTTTTTTTTTCTTTTTGCAAAAAAAATATGAATAATAAAAGAGAGTGTTTTAGCGATACAATTTATTCTCCCGGAAATTTCAATTTATAAAACGGATCATAGAATAAATTATAAATTCATATTATAGTTTCGTGAATTTTTTCTTATTTTCTCCAAATAATTAATGACAAGAACAGAGAAAGAGAGAAAAGTTTTTAATGAGTCATGTTTCAATAATTCAATTTCTAAATCATTAATTTCCCTTTTATTTCACTTCATTTTAGTGCTCTAATTTTCTGATCTACCGTTTCTTAATTGATCATTATGTCATTAGAGGCGGATTTGTTAATCAGACATTAGGAAATCTCAATTCTCGTAGAGAGCTCCTTAAATCGACTGTGGAGAAAAAAATGTTTGTCATTCATCTTTATTACGTTTCAAAATCACTTTTAATTTCCTCTCAAGTTTGTGTGTGTGTGTAAGATTTCAACGAATTTTACGAAAAAAGAATATGAAATCCGCTTGAAACGAAAATATTTTATTCATACACTCAGAAGAAATTTATAATCCAGAGAAAAATTTTATTTTAACCAAATATAATTTATTTCAGTTAAATAAATTAATTGAGTCTCAAACTGATTTTTTCGATCTCAGAGTCAAATAGAAATTTATTTGTCTTAAATAAAAATTTTATTCGGCACAAATAAAATTTATTTGAAACAAATAGAAAATATTTGAGTCAAATATTTTCTTCTGAGCATTTGTCTCAGAGCCAAATAAATTATTTGATTTAAACCAATTTTATTTGTTTTGAATTAATTTTATTTGGTTCAAAAAAATTTTATTTGACTAAAATTATTTTTTTATACCAGAAATAAATAATTTTTTATATTTGTTTGATTCAAGTAAATTTTATTTGGTTCAAAATAAAAAAAATATTTTGCTAAATAAAATTTTGTATTTGATAAAAAAAATAATTTAGTAGTCTCTGTGACAAATATACAGTTTTATTTGACTCAAGTAAATTATATTTGGTTTAAGTAAAATACTATTCTGAGTGCGCTGATAGATTGTAAATTATTTTTTTAAAACTATTTTTAGACACCAAAATAAAACAGTAAATTATTTTCTTTTTAAAATATTTTTAGACTCAAAAAAAACAGTAAATTATTTTCTTTTTAAAATATTTTTAGACACAAAAATAAAACAGTAAATTTTTTTTTTTTGCAAATATTTTGAAACGTAAAAGTAAAAAAGGAATGTTGGTGTGGTGATTTATATAAAGTGTGTTTCCAGAAGATTTAGCAAACTGTCATAACGAATCTTTTTTCATCATGTTGGGCCCGTTCACAATATACAAAAATCTACATTCATTTATGGCGTTACGGAGATTGCACACACATACACATTTATACACGTTGGGAGTAAAATAAGCTCCGTGGGGTTTGACTTGGACCAATAAGGCAGGATTCTGCTGCCAGGTCAATGCTTACCGGTTTTGCGTTTCGCCTTGTCGCCTTCGAGCGAAATGAAGGAAAAAATTCTCTTCTATATAGGCGAAATAGAAAATATTCCCTCTCCCATTATCATATATTTTTTTCCCTATAAAGGAAAAATCTACATCTACCTTTTGTCGTTATTCATTATTCGAAAAAAAACAAGAATATTTTTCAAAGGTATATTCTTGTTAGAGAATAGGGCAAATGTTTTTTTTAAATATCCTGTCTCGGATATTATGACTTTTTCGACTTTTTTCCACTATTTTCAAAAAATGCGACTTTTTTTACTTATTTTCAAAAATTTCGACTTTTCTTCCAAATATTGCAACAAAATATCACATTTTTAGTATACATTGCAAATTATTTCGATTTTTCTTGGCAAGAATTCAATTATTTCAGTATCTAAATAATAAAATTCTTTGCAAGAATTTAATAATTTTCAAATTCTTTCATAAAATTTTTTTGCAAGAATTCAAAATATTAGCGAATGATAATGGCGCGAAATTCAAAATTGAAGAGTGAGAGAAATAAAGAATATAGTTCAAGTAAAAAAAAGAAATAAATCAAATAAGCCCTTGATTTAATTATTTTAAATAAATAAAAAAGAAGTAAAATCAAAAAGTTATGTGATTATTTGAACCAAATTTTTAACATTGAAATTATTTAATTTCAGGAAGAGGAGAAAAGTGCATGGTCTTCAAATTATGAGAAGAAAATTCTGGTTTCGACGATGCGCGTAAACGGGCATCAACTTCAGGATACGAGTCACGAAATGGGTAAATATAATGGAATTTTTATAAAAATCACTATTGTTATTAATATTATTATTAGGTAATACAATATTAATATGACGAGTGATAGAATTGACCTTATATTATTTATATCATTATTATTTCTATTAGTGTTATTTTTATTACCATTTTATTATTATTATTATTATTATTATTATTATTATTATTATTATTATTATTATTATTATTATTATTATTATTATTATTATTATTATTATTATTATTATTATTAAATTTATTTCATTACGAGCATAAATAAATCTACAAATGGCTTCAAAAATTTCTATTAATTTTTATGAATAATTAAATTCTTTTGACGAGTTTCTTTAAATTTTTTGCAAATAATGTTTTTTTTTAATAATTTTAATTGAAAATTTAGAAAATAATTGAATTAAACAAAGAATATTTTCAATTTTTTAAAAAAATCTTGTCTGTTCATAATTATAATTGAAAATTTGATTAATTCAATTTTATTAAAATTTATTGATACTAATTGAATTTCTGCAAAGAATTTTACTATTTATAAAAGTAATTGAATCCTTCCAAAAAATGTTATTTATATATTAAATGTTTGCGTAGAATTTTATTAAAATTTTTGAAAATAATTGAATTGTGGAGAAAAATTTAATTATTTATCAAGATAATTGAAATTTTGAGAGATTAAAAAAAATTTTTAAACATAATTGAATTTCTGCGAAATAATAATAATAATAAAAACATAATTTATTTCTAGAAATAATTGAATTCTTTCGACGAATTTAGAATTTTAATAAAATTTCTAAGAATAATTACATTTTTCGAGGAATTCAATTAAAATTGTATTAAAAATAATTAAAATTCTTTAATGAGTTCTACTATTTATGAAAATAATTGAATATATTGCGAAGAAATTTTTAAAAATAAAATTATAATTACGGTGACTAACTTCCCTTGATTATTTTCGAAAAATTTAAATATAATTCTTTAAAAGAATTTTATTATTTTTAATAGAATGTAAAGAAATTTCAATTATTTCAAAAATTTTCAATTATTCGTTTATAAAAATTCAATTATCTTGAAACAGTAGAATTAAAAAATTTCAAAAATTTTATTTTTAAAAATTTTCATTAAAACTTTGCAAAAATTTAATTTTATTAAGAAATTTTAAGTGTGCATCTTTTTTTAAATTAACTAATAAAAATTTTAATTATTAATCTTCGCACTAAGAAAGACGAATTAATTAATTAATTAATTAATTAATTAATTAATATATAATATAATAATTTGAATGTTCTTCATTCATTCACTTTTTCTGTCCCTCACACTCTGAAGTTGTCTTTTGTTTATACTTTTGTTTTTTGTTATCTTTAAATAGATTGTATATTATTTTATTATGTTATAATTATATTTATTTTATAATTAATTCAAAATTGTAATGACAAATAGAATTCATCAGAATTTTTTTCACTTCTTTTCATTAAAAGACTAAAATTTTGTTAAATATTATTTTTTGGCAAATTGAAATTATGCAGATTTTTGTTCTTTACTTCTAAACAAAAATTGAAAATTGTTAAACAACAGTGATTAAGAAATAGAAAATTTATTTATTTTGCATTATTTTTGTTTATGAATCACAATTTTTTTAACAAAATTATTATTTTGTTTTAGAAAAAGAAGAAAAATATTTTCAAAATTCCTATTTTTAATCTTATTTTCAAAACAGGATTTTCCACAGGAATTAAGACATTCAAAAATTTCAAATTCAAACCATTTTTAAATTAAACAACTTATAAAAGTATTTTTATAAAACATGAAGATATCGATTGCTCCGAGTCGATGACTCGGAGTGATCGATTTCTTCATGTTTTATAATAATTAAAGATGATCGAGAGATAAAATCATTATTTTATATTATAAAAATATTGTTACTGTAACTTCATCAAAATTATTTTCATCATTTTAATTCAATTATTATTTTCTAGAATTTTAAATTATTTTTTATGAAAATAACTGAATTCCTTAAAAAAACTTTATTATCCCGAGTCGAAATTTAAGCCCTACTTTCACCCTGAATTTTCAGGGTCTATTGAGTGTTAGGAGTAGTAAAGTAGGGTCTAATTCTAATACAATTAGACCCTACTTTGACTCCCAAAACAGGCGGAAATTTGCCAATCTTCCATTTGGAGCAGCAAAGGAGGGTCTACTTCTAAGAAACCTATACCGTACTTTTAAACCTCGTAGACCCTACTTTCATACTCCTAGACCCTACATTCTAAAAGAAAATTTTGAATTATTTTTTAATGAATTACTTGAAACACTGCAAATGCAAAAAGTACTCCAAATTCATAAATACTGATGTGTTTTATAGCGTCTATATACACTTCGTGTATATTCCACTTTTACTCATCCCAAGTGCTTCATTTGAATCTGAGCAAATCTTAAAATTTTTCTTTTTCTAATTGTAGGGTCTAGGAGTATGAAAGTAGGGTCTACGAGGTTTAAAAGTACGGTATAGGTTTCTTAGAAGTAGACCCTCCTTTGCTTCTCCAAATGGAAGATTGGCAAATTTCCGCCTGTTTTGGGAGTCAAAGTAGGGTCTAATTGTATTAGAATTAGACCCTACTTTACTACTCCTAACACTCAATAGACCCTGAAAATTCAGGGTGAAAGTAGGGCTTAAATTTCGACTCGGGATATATAATAATCGTCGTGATTCCAGATTTCCGGATCTCTGTCCACACTTGAAGTTAGTTATAGTTATTCTTTTGTTTTTTATACGTTTTGATAGAAAATAGAAATATACATATACATATACATACATTATAATAATCGTAGGTTTCCTTTCCGTTAGCAAATTATCTGCATTCATTTGTTTGTTTTGAAAATTTAATTTTGTGGGTTAAGTATTGGCATTTTTTATATATTTTTTAATGTCAAACTTTTTAATGTGGAAAATACTTTACTTATTAAATTGTCTCGACTCTTTGGTAAAAAATCTAAAATTATAAAAAATTCGAAAAAATTCAAAAATCCGTTTTTCTTAAAATTCAACATTTTTTCCTCTCTTTTATGGGATTTAGCTTCATTATTTTTGTGCTTTTGGAAAATACTTTACTTATTTAATACTCTCGACTCTTTGGTAAAAAATCTAAAATTATCAAAAATTCGAAAAAATTCAAAAATTTGATTTTCTTAAAATTCAACATTTTTTCTTCTCTTTCATGGGATTTAGCTTCATTATTTTTGTGCTTTTGGAAAATACTTTACTTATTAAATAGTCTTGACTCTTTGGTAAAAAATCTAAAATTATTAAAAATTCGAAAAAATTCAAAAATCCGATTTTCTTAAAATTCAATATTTTTTCTTCTCTTTTATGGGATTTAGCTTCATTATTTTTGTGATTTTTGAAAATACTTTATTTATTAAATTGTCTCGACTCTTTGGTAAAAAATCTAAAATTATCGAAAATTATCAAAAATTCAAAAATCCGAATTTCTTAAAATTCAACATTTCTTCTTCTCTTTTATGGAATTCAGCTTTATTATTTTTGTGCTTTTGGAAAATACTTTACATATTTAATAGTCTCGACTCTTTGGTAAAAAATCTAAAATTATCGAAAATTATCAAAAATTCAAAAATCCGTTTTTCTTAAAATTCAACATTTTTTCCTCTCTTTTATGGGATTTAGCTTCATTATTTTTGTGCTTTTGGAAAATACTTTATTTATTAAATTGTCTCGACTCTTTGGTAAAAAATCAAAAATTATCGAAAATTATCAAAAATTCAAAAATCCGAATTTCTTAAAATTCAACATTTTTTCCTCTCTTTAATGGGATTTAGCTTCATTATTTTTGTGCTTTTGGAAAATACTTTACTTATTTAATACTCTCGACTCTTTGGTAAAAAATCTAAAATTATCAAAAATTCGAAAAAATTCAAAAATCCGAATTTCTTAAAATTCAACATTTCTTCCTCTCTTTAATAGGATTTAGCTTCATTATTTTTGTGCTTTTGGAAAATACTTTACTTATTAAATTGTCTCGACTCTTTGGTAAAAAATGTGAAATTATCGAAAATTATCAAAAATTCAAAAATCCGAATTTCTTAAAATTCAACATTTTTTCCTCTCTTTTATAGGATTAAGCTTCATTATTTTTGTGCTTTTGGAAAATACTTTACTTATTAAATTGTCTCGACTCTTTTGTAAAAAATCTAAAATTATCAAAAATCCGAAAAATCGAATTTCTTAAAATTCTTTATTTTTTCTTTTCTTTTATGCCATTTAGCTTTTTTATATTTTGAATTTTTATTCAAGAGAAAAAATGGAAAACTGAAAAAATTTATAAACTTTTAAAAATTCCAGGCCTTTTCCATGATTTCCCTGATTTCCCTGATTTCCAGATTCTGTAGGAACCCTGCTTTTGTCTGACTTTCTTCTAAATTTTCGAATTCAGTGATTTCTGGGGTGAATTTGGTTAAGTTGTAAAATGATTAATTTCTATTTGAATTCGTTTTTTTTAATGTAGAAAATCTGATGTTAATTTAATTCTTTTTTCGTTATGCACGGCAAAAAATATTTAGCTGGATGAACTACAGATTTCACTTTAGTAGCGAAATTTTTCAGTGCTTCAATTAATACTTTCGTTATTCTAGAGAAACTTATCACTATTTCAAGTAAAACTTTTTTCAGTGTGTAATAATTATTATTTCTTTAAAAAGTATTTAATTTAAAGTGGCTTTATAAAATAAGCAATGCAAAAGATGACCCAGATACTAATTGTAATTGTTCTAGCCATAGTTTAAGTCTAGTAATGTAAATTCTATTTAAATTGAGACCATTGAGTGAAATTATTTGAATTTTAGTTAGTTAAATCTCTTTGTTAGGTTATAATAATTATTTCTTTAAAATTTTTTAAATTGTTTAAAATAAGCAGCCCCATACAACATTCCCGCGCGCTTGCGCGCGGATAGTTTGGCTAGTTATTTATAAAAATAACCCGAGTCGAAATTTAGACCCTACTTAGCCTCTAAAAATGTAGGGCTTATTCAGGTTTAGCAGTCGTAAAGTAGGGTCTGATTTCAATACAATTTTTAAAAACTAGACCCTCCTTTGACTCCCAAAATAGGCTGAAATTTGCCAATCTTCCATTTGGAGAAGCAAAGGAGGGTCTACTTCTAAGAAACCTATACCGTACTTTTAAACCTCGTAGACCCTACTTTCATACTCCTAGACCCTACAATTAGAAAAAGAAAAATTTGAAGATTTGCTCAGATTCAATTGAAGCACTAGGGATGAGTAAAAGTGGAATTTTATGTGTTTTATAGCGTCTATATACACGAAGTGTATATAGACGCTATAAAACACATCAGTATTTATGAATTTGGAGTACTTTTTGCATTTGCAGTGTTTCAAGTAATGCATTAAAAAATAATTCAAAATTTTCTTTTAGAATGTAGGGTCTAGGAGTATGAAAGTAGGGTCTACGAGGTTTAAAAGTACGGTATAGGTTTCTTAGAAGTAGACCCTCCTTTGCTGCTCCAAATGGAAGATTGGCAAATTTCAGCCTATTTTGGGAGTCAAAGTAGGGTCTAATTGTATTAGAATTAGACCCTACTTTACTACTCCTAACACTCAATAGCCCCTGAAAATTCAGGGTGAAAGTAGGGCTTAAATTTCGACTCGGGAATTGAATTCCTATGAAATTTTTATTATTTATGAAAATAATTAAATGTTTACATACGATTTTATTAAAATCTTTTTAAATAATTGAATTCGTTTTATGAAATTTTATTAAAATTGTAGATATTGAAAATCATTGAAATTAGAAAAATGCATTTTATTTTTGAAAATAATTGAAATCAGGACAAGAATTTTTTTTTGACATTTATGAAAATAATTGAAGTTTAGAGAAGAATTTTGTTATTTATAAAGATAATTGGGATTTTCACGAGGATTTTTTTTTCAAATTTTGAACATAGTTGAATTTTATTTTTTTTTAAATAATTGAATTTCTGCAATTATTTGTAATTTCTCCAAAATTTAATTTTTTTAGTGTTTTCAACAAAAATTTAAATTAGAAAATTTTTAAATTCTATTATTTTTAAAATTGCTAGTTTTATTTTGAAAAAAAGGTAGTAAGAAGTTAGCCGCGCGCTTTAGCGCCCGAATTGTTGCTATAGTTATTAAATTAAAATACTTTGAAAATTCGATTTGTTAAAAAGTTTTTAATGAAATTCTCTTTAACAAATTTAATTATTTTCAGTTGAATTTCACAAAATTTCTATTAATTCGATAACTATATATTAAAAAATTAATTCATTCAATAAGCAATTTAGCAGCATAGAAAAACTTAATTCATAAAAAAGGAAAGGATCAATTATCGAACAATTTACGATATTGGCATCATTATTATTCCTAGGAGTATGCACACACATGTAAATTGTATATATGAGAACAAAAGATTCAGTGTAAATGTGTTAAGGATAATTAAGGACTTGTACTTCAAGGCCGAGGCGTTGCTTTTAAAATGATTGGCGCTATGAAAGGTCGTTTTTATGAGGGCTGGTCCTCGTGTATTATTAAACGACACCTACGTATTCAGCTGTGCACACCTATGACCCAGACAATATATCTACCTCAGTATTTGCACAGTGGCAATTATTATGTAAGCCATTCAAGGTGGCAATATGACGTTACATTGTAAGGTGCGCCTATGGTCCATCCTGTTATTCCTTCATTATAAATACCAATCGCGTCTTTTACTCTTAACCGGTTACTTAACGGTTTCGTTACACCTATCAAACAAAAATTTCCCCTCCAAATTTTTTACTTCTATACGAATTTTTTGTCTGTTTTTTATTTTTTAATTTCAAAATATTATTTTATTTTTGTTTTCTTATATTATTATTATTATATCTTATTTTTTTTTCAACTTTCAGCTAATTTTGAATTTGTGTAAATTCTCAAAAAAAAGTATCTTTTAGTGTCTAAATTGGAACAAGAATAATACATTTTTAATTTAAAGGGGTGGTTTCGACCTTCAGCAATATATAACTGTTGACTTTTTGAAGGTCAAAACCTTTCTTTAAATTAAAAATTATCGTTTGCCTTTGTTTTATTGGAATAATTGCTATACTACAAAAGTGATTGAAGATTCGCGTGACACAAAATGCATAGTGTTTCTAAATACATTGACGACATTAGAAATGATTATGTCGATAATTATTGCGACTCCTACGATTACTATTATAGACAACATAGAGACAAAATCGAGACAATAACATTCATTTATGACACAAAAGTTTATATGATAAATTGATTCTAAAAATATACTCTACAAATTCATCGCTGCGGTACTTCAAAGTTACACGATACAACGATAAAACCCTAGGAAAGCACATTAAAACAACATTAAATTCCTTCTTACCCATATCCAACAACGATTAATGCTAAGACATTAACGGCTCGAGTGTACATTATCACCATAACGACAATTTTTTATATACAAATCATTTACTGCTCCTAAATGAACTATAAATTGAAAGCTATTAAAATTAATATTTCTCCAAAAAAAAAAGAAAACAAATTTTATACACAATACTATTTTTACAGTATCAACAAATTTTTAATTACAGGGAAGAAAACTCGAAATATGCCCATACATTAATTTTTTCGTTTCGCAACAAAAAAAATCAGAAAAAATGTTAACAAACATTCGTTCATTAATGTTTTTTCTGATTTTTTTTTTTTTGCAAATATGCTTTTTTTAATATCAAAATGAAATTTATCGGTATATTATTTTTCCAATTATCAATTTAATTCAAGATACTGGAGTATAGAGACTAATAACGTCAGAGCGTTATTATCTTGCGATAATAAACTTGTATTTGAGCGGGAAATAGTGGTTTGCACGTCTGACATTCCATCGCTAATAATAGATTACGGATACACTACTAATGTTTATAAATAAAGTATATATATGGAAAAAAAATGAAAACAATGAAAAAAAAAGAAATATTAAAATAATGCTGCGCGAGAAGGATATGAAGATCCCATTCCTTTAAGGAAAATATTTAAACTGGAATCTCAGGGAAGAATTTTTTCTCATAACCTTAGGAAGAAATATCGTCCATGCGGGAGATATTTCAGATATTCCATAGAGATATTTGTAAAGAGAAATTTCTTTTTCTTTTTAATTCAATTATGAAAGGAAATAACCTTTCTTTTTGGAAGACTAAAAATTTCTTTGTTTCGACTTTTTTAAAACATTTCGATCATTCCCAAAGAACGTGTTAACAAACTTTGATAATCAGGGAACAATTTTTTTTTACTAAAAAAAATTTCTTTACAGGGTGTCTACTAACCGGGGAAAAACCGGGAATAAGCCAGGAATTTTATGTCAAACCGTGAATTTTTCAATAAATTAAAAAAGTTTGATTATTTTAATTTGTTTTTAAAAAATC
The DNA here is from genome assembly GCF_015476425.1 of Leptopilina heterotoma. Taxonomy (NCBI): domain Eukaryota; kingdom Metazoa; phylum Arthropoda; class Insecta; order Hymenoptera; family Figitidae; genus Leptopilina; species Leptopilina heterotoma. The sequence continues at coordinate 1,401,842 of NW_025111110.1, forward strand.
GCTTTTTATTTCAATTTTTATAAATATTTATACTCCTCTCTAAATTTTAATTTTTTCAAAATAATTAATTTGAAAGTAAAAAAGCAGTCATTGATACAAATTAATATAGTATGTAAATAAATTTTTAAAAAAATTATCGAATTAACAGAAATTTTGTGAAATTCAACTGAAAATAATTAAATTTGTTAAAGAATTTCATTAACAACTATTTAACAAATCGAATTTTTAAAGTATTTTAATTTAATAATTGATAAATAATTGAATTTTATAAAGAGTCACATTCTATGGTATTCATGTTTCTTAGTGCGAAGATTAATAATTAAAATTTTTATTAGTTACTTTTAAAAAAGATGCACACTTAAATTTTTTTAATAAAATTGAATTTTCGCAAAGTTTTTATGAAAATTCTGAAAAAGAAGACTTTTGAAATTTTTCAATTCTATTGTTACAAGATAATTGAATTTTAATAAACAAATAATTGAAAAATTTTGAAATAATTGAAATTTCTTTACATTCTGTTAAAAATAATTAAATTCTTTTAAAGAATTTTATTTAAATTTTTCGAAAATAATCAAGAAAAGTTAGTCACCGTAATTATAATTTTATTTTTAAAAATTTCTTCGTAATATATTCAATTATTTTCATAAATAGTAAAACTCATTGTAAAATTTTAATTATTTTTAACACAATTTTAATTAAATTTCTTGAAAAATGTAATTATTCTTAAAAATTTTATTAAAATTCGTCGAAAGAATTCAATTATTTCTAGAAACTGTAAAAAAATTCTTCTTAATAATTCAATTATTTCCATAAAGAGCAAAATTATTTTGAATATTATTTAAAAAAAAATTCTTTACAAAAATTCAATTATTTTTATAAATTTCCATAAAATTCTAAAAAACAATTCAATTTTTTTTCAAAAGTAATAAAATTCTTCGCAGAAATTCAATTATATTTAAAAATATGTTTAAATTCTCCTTAAAATTTCAATTATCTTTATAAATAATTAAATTGTTCTCCACAATTCAATTATTTTCAAAAATTTTAATAAAATTCTACGCAAACATTTAATTATATAAATAACAACATTCTTTGTAAGGATTCAATTACTTTTATAAATAGTAAAATTCTTTGCAGAAATTCAATTAGTATCAATAAATTTTAATAAAATTGAATTAATCAAATTTTCAATTATAATTATGAACATACAAGATTATTTCAAGAAATTGAAAATATTCTTTGTTTAATTCAATTATTTTCAAAATTTTTAATGAAAATTATTAAAAAAACATTATTTTCAAAAAATTTAAAAAAAAATGTCAAAAAAATTTAATTATTCAGAAAAACTCTAATAAAAAATTTGGAAGCCATTTGTAGATTTATTTATGTTCGAAATCAAATATATTTAAATTTGATGAGAAAAAAAAACCGGGAAAAACCCGGAAAATAAAATAATTTTTTATTTAAATGAAATAATTTGTATCTAAACCAATAAATTCTGGATTTGAAGTTTTTACCAGATTTTTATTCAAATCAATTATGAATTGAATAAATCTATTCGAATAAAAATTATTTGATTCAATTAAATATTTAATTGATAATAGTCAAGTAATCGGTTATTTGAATCAAATAAATTTTTTTCTAACGTTTATTAATGGGACAAGTTTGTTATTGTTAATACGTTTTTTTTATATTTTTTATTGTCATTAATTTTGAAAAAATTTTCGATAAAATCTATACTTACTCTAAAACATTAATTTTTTCGTATAAAAATATTAAATTGAGGGTAATTAGGAGTGAATTTAGAAACTCGTGATCGAACGAGACACGCGATGTAAAAATAAAATATTTTTTCATAATTTATAATTATATTTTACAATTTACAATTATTTTATGATTTATAATTATATAATTATATCTAAAAATAATTTTCAAATTTCGCAATAATTTTACTTACCCACGCCGCTTACAGAAGTGATCCTCGCCATTGACTGTCATGTAAAAGTGGGAGATGATGAAGGTGGAGAACTTCTCTTCCTCTGCCACTCCAATTTCCATTTTCGAAATTACCTGCAATTAAAAAATTTAATATTAATAAAATTTAATATTTTAAATTTAATATTTTAAACTTAATGTTAAAATTCATATAATTTAAAATGTAATATTTAAAATGGGTATTAATAATTTAATTTAAACTATAAAGTTCAATGTTAATAATAATTATTAATTATTATTAACATTAAACTTTAGAGTTTCAATTTTTCCATTGATAATAATTTTTAAATGAATCGTTTTTGGAAATATTTTTAAAGTCTTGCGGACATTTGAGATTGATAATCATAATAATAATATAATGTTATTATATTTCTAAAAATTTATAATTTTATATATTTATAATTTATAAAAATAATAAAATAACTGTATTATTTGTTCGGTAAATAAAAATTATTTAACTTATTAACTATTTTAACGTTTTAACCTGAATAGTTCTAACAATTTTATTTTAACCTCCATAGTTTTTTACATCCAGGGAAAAGTTTATTATTAATTTACAAAAATTATTAAAATTTATTATAAATATATTGTATAAATAAAATTTTCTTGAAACGAATAAAAAGTTTATTAGTTTCTAAGAAAAGTATATTTATTTTTTCTGGATGTACAATATTGGTAGTCGCGAGTACTATATAGTCGATAATTATTTTTTTTATTTTACTATAACATTTTATAGAAAATATAAACATTTATAAAAAAAAAATTTAAAAACAGAAATAATCTAGACAAACACACTATACAGAACATGATTATATATATTTTGTAGAAAATACATATATCAGTAGATTTATTTTATCAAGTCACTACTGTGTGATAGGAAAAGACTATTGTGAGTATCATCGTGGCAAGGTCATCACTCATGACATCATGACTTTTAGTAAGAAAAGAAAAAAGGAATAACTTTTTAATCCTCTATCTTGTTTGGAATTTCCCATAAAAATTCTCAAATGTCCCCAAGGTTTTATATAAAACAAAAATTTTCAAAGAATTCATTTCAAAAATTGTTTAAAATAACATTCAAGGTATTTTCATAATATTCATTTTATCATTTTATACTTTTTCTTCATTATTTGAATAACACAGAGAGTCAATAATTGTCTTACATTTTAAACATTTTCTCTCATATAAGGTGAAAATAAAATTTAAAAAAGAAAAAGAGAATGAAACGTATATAAAGTACCGAAAATTTCTGCTATTTTTCTTTTCCTGAAAAGATTATGCTTTAATAAAAATATCTTTAATTTTATTATTTAACCACTAATTTAAATTAATATTAAATATTAATCATTAATTATGTTTATTGTTTAATCGCTATTTTAAATTAACATTAAATATATATTAGTGAAGCTTCACAAACTAAAATTAATATAAAATATTAATTATTATATTAAATATGTACTAGCAACAATTCTTCTTACTGCCTTTTTTAAATAAAATTAGCAAATATTTTAAAAATAATAGAATTTAAAAATTTTCTAATTAAAATTTTTGTTAAAAACACTAAAAAAAATTCAATTTTGGAGAAATTACAAATAATTGCAGAAATTCAATTATTTAAAAAAATAATATAAAATTCAACTATGTTCAAAATTTGAAAAAAATTCTCGTAAAAATCCCAATTATCTTTATAAATAACATAATTCTTCTTCAAAGTTCAATATTATTTTACTAAATGTCAAAAAATTTCTTGTCCTAATTTCAATTATTTTCAAAAATAAAATGCATTTTTCTAATTTCAATGATTTTCAATATCTACTATTTTTATAAAATTTCCCAAAACCAATTCAATTATTTAAAATTTTTTTAATAAAATTGTATGCAAACATTTAATTATTTTCATAAATAATAAAAATTTCACAGGAATTTAATTATTTTTATAAATAATAAAATTTTTTAAGGAATTCAATTATTTTCATAAAAATAAAAATAAAAATAAAATTGTATTAATATTGTATTAATTGTATAATAAAATTGTATTAAAAATAATTGAAATTCTGCAATGAGTTTTAATATTTATTAAATATTAAAAGCTTTATGAAAATAATTGAATATATTACGAAGAAATTTTTAAAAATAAAATTATAATTACGGTAACTAACTTCCCTTGATTATTTTCGAAAAATTTAAATAAAATTCTTTAAAAGAATTTAATTATTTTTAATAGAATGTAAAGAAATTTCAATTGTTTCAAAAATTTTCAAAAATTCAAAAATTCAAATTAAAAAATTCAATTATCTTGAAATAATAGAATTGAAAAATTTCAAAGTGAGAAAATTAAAATCTGTTGAAGTGAAAATGAAAATTTATCAAAGTGACAGTGAAAATGAAAATAAAAATCTACGAGAGTGAAAGTGAAAATGAAAGTGAAAAAGAAAGTCAAAATGAAATTACGTAATCGACTTCCTGATTTTTCTATTTCTTATATATATTTAAGTTCTTTTCTTTTTTCCCTCTTTTTTACTTTTTATTAATATTTCTTTCTCTTCTCTTTCTTTTCTATTTCTCAATTCTATTTTTATTCTTATTTCTATTTCTTATTACTATTTTTTCAATTTTTTGTCTTTTTCTTGTTTTTCTATTTCTTAAATACATTCTTTTCTTTTTTTTTCTTTTCTAGGTTTCTCATTTCTATTTTCATTCTTATTTCTATTTTTTATTAAAATTTTTTTATTTTCTTTCTTTCTTCTATTTTTCAATTTTTTCATTTCTTATTTATTTTCTTTCCTCTGTGTTTTCTGTTTCTAATTTATTAATTTTTTTATTTCTTAACCTTTTTTATATTTCTTTTTCTTATTTATACATTTTTTAATTTCTTTCTATTTTTTTTTTGTATTTTATATACTATTTTTCATATTTCTATTTCTTATTTATATTTTTTTTTCGTTTATTCCATTTCTTATTTATATTTTTTTCACTTTTCCCAATTATTTCCTAAACTTCTCGAAAAGTAATCTATTTTTTTCAGCATCAAATTCCGAATAACTATAAAAAAAAAATTCACCCCGAAATTAAAATGTCTCGCATGATAGAGTGCAATAACATTCCTCACATTATCAACAAAAAAAAAAAAAGAAAAAAAAACAAAACAAAATTTGAATAACTCCCGGAAAGGTGCGCCGGCGCATCGGAAATATCCGGTTTGGCTCGCAATTCGATTGTACGCACTCTATTCATATATGCCAATCGCATTTTACAGAGGGAATCGAACAAGCTTATTTGAAACAGAGAAAATTGTCCACAATTTATTTTTCCAATATCACCTCTATTCCATTAAATAACAATTATACCTAATTTTACACAATAGATTTATTATAAACATTGATATTTTTTTTTTAACATAAAAAATGTCCATTGAATGGATTTATTATCTAGAAAATATATGTACAACAACTTCCTCTCATCTCAACTATCTGAAACGTATTGATCGCGCTTAAAGCAGCTGGAGTTGGCCGACAGTAGCGTCGGGGCGGTCTTGGGGAAAACACACGTGTTACACGCTCGCGAGAATGGAAACAACACAACTCCTAGGGGAAGTTTCCCTCGATCGAGCAAGAGTGACGTGAAAATAAAAGCGCGGAGAGAGGGAAGAATGGAAACAAATGTATATTTCAAACCTCAATATCAAAAAAAGAGAGGTGCACACCATATAAATTGCTATCACTTAAAATGAAATTTATTCTGAACATAAAAAATATTATTATCACAGAGAGAAAGTGAGAGAGAGAGGGGGAAAGAGATTTTGGAAATATTTTTTTCCCTATGAACAGTATAAACATTGAAATTCTAATAAAGCAAAAACAGTCGTAAGTTTTTTAATTTTTGGCTTGTAATAGTAGAAAAAATTTATTGTACGTTTTTCTGACAAGTAACGAGTTTTAATTGTTTCTTTGTGACTTATTTTTTTAAGTATATTTACTTATTATTTATTATTATTATTATTATTATTATTATTATTATTATTATTATTATTATTATTATTATTATTATTATTATTATTATTATTATTATTATTATTATTATTATTATTATTATTATTATTATTATTATTATTATTATTATTATTATTATTACTATTATTATTACTAGTATTTTTATTACTATTATTCTTACTGTTATTATTATCATCATTATTATCATTCTTATTTTGTGATTTTTGTCTTTTGTTTTTTTTAAATATCATTATTATTATTACTATCATTATTATCATTATTATTTATTTGTTTACTCTTTCTATTTGTATCCATTTATTCTTACTTTTTGAATTAATATTTTTTACTTTTTGTCTTCATTTTTTTATTTTTCCATTTTTCTATTTATTAATTATTTTTATAAAATGTCAACAAAAATTCTTGTCCTAATTCCAATTTTTTCAAAAATTTTTCTTAATTCAATGATTTTTAATATTCTACTATTTTAATAAAATTTCTCAAAAGAATTCATTTATTTAAAAACAATTTTTGCCAAAGTTCTAAACGAATATTTAATTATCTTCTAAAATAATGAAAATTTCACAGGAATTTAATTATTAAAAATAGAATTTGCAAACATTTTTTCGAAAAAAACTAATTTTGTAAACTTTTTTTTTTATAAAATTCTTCGCAATAACTCAATTATTTTCATAAATAATAAAACTCATTGCAAAATTTCAATTATTTTTAATTTAATAAAATTTTAATCAAATTCTTCAAAAAATGTAATTATTAATAAAATTTTTATTAAAATTTGTCGAAAAAGTTCAATTATTTAAAAATTTGTTGATCAAATTCTATATAATTATTTACATTTGTATTTAAATAATTAAATTCTCCTAGAATTTTCTAATAAAAATTGATTTAAAAATTAATTTCATATAAAGTTTTAGATTTCAGTTTGGAGAAGTTACTAATAATTGCAATTTTTAAGAAATAATTGAATTTTGTAAAGGTTTCAAATTAAAATCTTTGAAAATTTGAATTTTTCATACTTTTAATTAAAAATTCTATGAAACTATTTTTTTTTTCAAAAAGGTTAATCGCAATTTTTTAAAATTATTTTAAGCTTTTATTTTCTAATGTATATTTAATTGAAGAATTTGCGAATAATCAAAATTTCGAAGAAATTAATTGTAAACAAATGAATTTGAAAATTCTCAAAAGAACTTTATCATAAATTATTAGAATTTGTTTTTAAATTTTAGAAAATAATAATTCAAAAGAAAAATTTATGGTCAGGGAAAAAGTCAAAATTTTGTCTGGAAATCAAGGAAAGGTCAGGGAAAAAAAATTAAATTTTGGTGGCAACCCTGACACTATTTATTATTTTTCGTTTTTACTTTTTATTTTGCGTCTTTATTTTTAACTTTTTGTCCTACTTTTTTTTTATTCGTATTTTTTTATTTTATTCTTATTTTTTTTTATTTTTTGCCCCTATTTTTATTTTTTGTCTATATTTTTTATTCTTAGCTTGTATTTTTTTTTATTTTTTGTTTATATTTTAAATTATTTGTCTGAATTTTTTATTTTTGTCCTCATTTTCTATTATTCTTTGGAATTTGTTTATTTTTTATTTGTTATTTTTTATTTTTTGTTTGCATTTTTTCTATTCTGTTTCTATTTTTTTTTATTCGTCACCATTTTTTTATTTTTAACCCTATTTTCTATATTCTTCGTCAGAATTTTTTTTTCTGTTCCTGTTCTTTTTTATTTTTCGTCTCCATTTTTCATTTTTTTTTTGTCTGTATTTTCTATTCTTCCTTTGAATTTTTTTTTGTTTTTTTCCTAAATTTTTTATTTTTCGTCTCCATTTTTCATTTTTTATCTGTATTTTTTATTCTTCGTCTCTATTTTTTGCACTTTGCCCCAATTTCTTACATTTTATCCTTATTTTTAATTTTTTATTTCCGTTTTTTTATTTTTTTGTTCTAATTTTTTAAATTTTGTTTACCTATGTTTTAGAACATTTTTTTCAATTCTTTTAGTAACTTAAAAATTTTTTAAATTTATCAAAACTGATTTTATAAAAAAAAAAAGAAAAAATTTACTATTACCTATCATGAAAAATATTATCAAAAGAACAATACTTCCATATTTTTATACACAAAAAATAAAATATTTTTTTCATAAAAAAAATTTTTTATAAAAATAAAATTCTACATTAACTCCAATAAAACTTTAATAAATTTGAGAAATGCCATAAGTTTAAAAGAAAGAAAGAAAATGGAAATATAAAAATTTTCCGAAGAAGAATTGCGAATGAATTACAGAAAACGAGGACAATACGTAAAAGTAAAGTGACGCAGTAATGGCGGGAAAAATAATTCTTTTTACAATTCAAAGCGTATAAAAATTCTCGTCAAGTGGATATTTTATGGATTCAGAGGATGAAAATAGTTGTTACATTAAAAATACAGAAATGAACGGACTGTTAAGGCAATAAAAAATAATAGTAATAATAGTCATTTCTATATATATATATATATATACACTTTTTTTTATATCTATAGAGAAAAATTTGAAATTGAAGGCTAAAAAGGAATGTAAAATGTGTAATAAAAGTATAAAAACAGTTGTGAACCTAAATTAAAATGACAATAACCAAAAGAAAAATGAGAATCATTCAAAATATTTCAATAATTATGCAAACTAAATACATACATACAATCTATATTTTTTACTATGACACGAAATTGTGCTCGTCTTAAAAAAAATATCGAGATACTTTATGAATATTGCGCCATCGATTATGGTGCCATCTGAATGAGAGAGACGAAACTATTTGATTCAAAGAAGAATTTTTCTCTAAAAAGCATAAATTTTTGTTAAATAACGTGTATTGAGATTACGTGAACGAATTGGAATTAAAAATTATGTAAAGGAGGTTGATATTTGGAATTTTTTTTTTTTTTTGAATTCTTTTAGGAAACAATTTTTAATGCAGTTATTAAGTTTTAATAGAGAAAATGGTATTACAATAAATTCAAGGAAATTTTTTTTGCATAAATATTATTATGGTGTAAAATCAGTTTTTATTGTTTTTATACTATAGAGACTTGTAGTTTTACTAGTACTTAGCAATTTTAATGCAACAATTAGCATTTTCACTGAGAGTATTATTAACAATAATAATTTTCAATTAGAAAAATTAATATTTTCACTGATTATTATTTTCTATTGTTTAATAGAAGTAGTTTACCAATTTTCAATTTTAATTTTTAATTTTAATTTCCAATTTTAATTTTCAATTTTATTTTCCAATTTTATTTTGACTAATTAATATTATTTTTTTATAGTTTAATAGTATTTTACCAATTAGATATTTGTATTGTTAATGGTATTTTTACTAATTATTTTTCCCGTTCCAATATTGTCACTAATAATTATTTTTTGTTTTTTTTTATTTACACTAATTATCACTTTTTGTCGCTTTTACTATTTTTACTAAATTTATTATTAATATCAATTTTCCCTACATATTATTTTTAATGAAAACAATTTTCCTTTGTATTTTTATTTTCATTAATTATTATTTGTTATTCTTTTTATTATTTTATCCCATAATTATTCTTTATTGTTGATAGTACTTGCACTATTTTTTTTTACTAACTATTATTTTTTAATCGATTTTTATTAATACTATTTTCCTAATTATTAGTTATTTGTTGTTAATATCATCTTCACTATTTACTATCTTTTATTGTTATTACAATTTTCAGTGTTATTTTTTACTAACTATTATTTTTTATTAATATTTTTTTCCTTAATTATTAATTTTTTGTTGTAAATATTATCTTCACTATTACTTTATAATCATTAATGTTATTTTCCATAATTATTACTTTTTATTAATAGTATTTTTCCTACTTACTATTTTTTATGGTTAATAATAATTTCTCTAATTATTATTTGTTTATTGCTACTTTTGTCACTAATTAGTAATTACTAATTACATATTACATTTTATTTTTAAAAAAATTTCCACTAATTATTATTTTGCATTGTCAGTACTATTTGCACTAATTATTATTGACAATTGTTATAATAATTAAACCGTTTGCTAAACTAATAATTTTCGTCCAGCAATTATTTTTTTAGTAATAATTTATTTTTTAAAATAAAGTTTCAATTTAAATTTAATAATACCTAATAATAATATAATTAGTATTTTTTGTATAATTTAAAAAAATGCTTTTGGAGTAAAATCAAGTCATGTTGTTTAAAACTGTTTTAAAAAGTAATAATAATGTATTTTTTTTAAACAATAGTTCATTTTTTCCAACAATTTTAATTTTTTTGTCATAATTTTGGGAAAATTCTGAAATGATTTATAATTCCAATTATTATTAATAAATAAAAAAAACATTTAAAAATAGAAATAATTCTAACTAATATTTGTACAATTTAAATCGATCTAATTTAATTTATTTTAATTTGATAATTACTATTTTGAAATGAATTTTATTAATTAAAAATTGAGAAGAAATTGATATAGAAAACTATCATTATTTGTACGTGGCATATGTAGAAAGTGAGTTTTTCCGTAAAAATAGTAAAGTAAATTCTGTAATATCATGTGAGTTGAGTGTACACACATTACATAATTGACCGGCATCAACACACAGGCCACGCGTCCGGCATATGTGACATATGTGTACCTTAGCATGCCATTATTCAGATCTGCTTTCAGTGCAATATAATCAGCTCAGAAAGATTGACACAGTGTGCTCATTTGATTATACAATTTCAACACACTTATACACGAGAAAACTTTTCATCTAATCATTTTTTTTTTTTTTTTGATTTTCTCAATAATAACAAAAACGATTTTTTTTAAATTTAACATATCTTTCTATTTTGTCAAAAGTAGAATGTAAATTAAGAAATTAATTTTTCTCGATTCACAAAAAAAATTGGTTTTTGAATATAAATTTTATAATTAACAAAAATTTTTTTAATTACCAACTAATAATTATAGAGAAAATGGTAATAGAAAATAATGATTAGTGAAAGTAGCATTAACAGTGAAATTATTATTAATAAAGAATAATAATTAGTAGAAATAGTGTAAACAATGAAAATATTTTCAATTATATAATTCAAATTATTAAAAAATAAATAAATGTAAATATTATAAATAATATATTTCTCTAATTTAAAATTAACAATATAGTTGAAATTATTTTTAATTATACTTAAAAATATAATTAAAATTCTGAATATATTTTCAATTATGACAAAAAATATCTCTTTTTTGAAGAAAAATAAAGAATATATTAAAAAATATTCTTCTGGGAATATTTTTTTTTAAATCAATTAACGTCTAAATACTATACGACTTGAAATGAAAAAAATATTTTTCCCCCACTTTTTTTTTGGTTACTTGACAAAAAATATTTCCGGCGCATTATAAATACGTTTGAAAGTGTATAGTTTATTTTCGGTTTATTTTCAACGACTGTTGTCTAAAAGACAGTACAGAATATACCTATATAAAAAATAAATTTGTGACGATGATACAATTGTCGCTTTTATATTCTGATACGATTAAAAAGCACGTTTTAATTAGTCACGTGATTATTTATTTAAAAGTGCCTCTCGTATCTGATTATTTTTCATGTATTTTGTTCAGTGTGAATTTCAATTTTTAAGTGTTTGCACACCAGACGATCTCTTTTTTTATTAATTTTCCAATATTTAATAAACTGCGCGTATTAATTGAAATTAAAAAAAAAAAATTTAATTTAAAAATGTTCTTGTAATTTTCTACTTTTTCAATTTAATTTGAAAATTGTTTTATAATTGTTTTTTAATTCAATTTGAAAATATTTTCTGTAATTTTTTCGGTATTTAATTAAAATCTTCGCTTTGCAAATTTGTATATTTAATTAAAAACTGTGATCTAAATTTTGTCTAATGAAAACTTTGTTCTATAATTGTTTTTTAATTTTTTATTCAACTAAAAATTTTGGCTGATAATTTTTTTATTCAATTTGAAACTTTTGTTTTGGAATTTTTTCTAATTCAATTTGAAAATTTTCTCCCAATATTTTTTGTATTTAATTAAAAATCCCGTTCTGTAATATTTAGAATTGGAAAAAAAAAATTTTAAACATATTTCAATTAAAACTTAAAACAGTTTCAATCAATTTGCATGAATTAAAATTTTGAATCCAATCAATTTTTTTTTCAAAAACGAATTAATTTATTAATAAGTAGAAATTAATATTTTCATTATAAATTTAAAATTCATTTATTTAAATATTGAAATTATTTACTAGTTGCAGTTTAAAAATTTAAAGATTGATTTTTCATTTAATGGCTCTCACATTCAGAAAAGTTTATAAATTTATCATTTTCGATTAATATAAATTTTACCGTTGACCACGATTTGTTTATTGGCATTATTATTTTTGTGTGAAGGTATTTTACGAAAATGTGCGATTACATACTTCGAAGTGCTGTGCGGTGATTATAACGGAAATGAAAAATATATGAAATATACACGATGACTGAAAGTACATTGGCTCTGTTTAAGTTCCGTTAATCAGTTCAATTGAATAACGCATTAATACGTCCGAGGGGGTCATCGTTTGGGGTTAATCGCGATGTCTACGCCAGACATGATGAACACAATCGACGAGGCTGAGAATGCTTGGCGTAAGTAAAATCTACTCCAAAAAATAAAAAAAATAAATAAATAAAAATAATTTCCAAAAAAAATTCCCTTTAAATTAAATCAACTCTTTAATTAAATCTACTCCAAACAATCCCCCCAAAAGAAATTAATTTTCAAAAATTTTTCTTTTAAATTAAATCCAAAAAATCCCCCAAAGAAAAATTTAATTTCAAAAACCTTTTTTTTTAAATCAAACACAAATTGTTTTTAAATAAAAAAATCATTTTTTTGGAAATCAAATACAAATTTTTTTAAAATAAAAAAATGAATTTTTATTAAACAAATTAAAAAATATATTCTTATTAAAAAACTAAAGAATATTTGTAAAAAAAAACCTAAAAAAATAAATTGTAAACTAATAATAAAAAGCATTCAAAAATATTCAAACAATAAAAAAGAGCAGGCTGCTGCTTTAGACTATTTCTATTTTTCTTTCCAAAATAAAAACAGTTTTGAAAATTAATTAAACAGTAAAAAGTATTTTAAAAAATTTAAAAAAGTCTTGTTTTTTAGGTCCCACTTCAACCCAAAAAAACATAAAAATAAAAATACATAAATATAAAAGAAAATATTTTTTTCAAAATAAAAATATTTTTAAAATTAAATTAATAGTAAAAAGTATTAAAAAAATATTCAAAAAATAAAAAAAATGACAGTTCCACTTCAACCCAAAAAAACCTAAAAATGAAAATATATCAATTTAAAAAATACAAAAGAAAAATTTTTCTTTTTAAAATGAAAAAGGTTTGAAAAATAAATTAAATAGTAAAAAGTATTCAAAAATATTCAAAAATTAAAAAATGACACTTTTTAGGCTCCACTTCAACCCAAAAAAAACCTAAAAATGAAAATACATAAATTTTAAAAATACAAAAGAAAAAGTTTTCTTTTCAAAATAAAAATAGTTTGAAAAATAAATTAAATATTCAAAAATATTCAAAAATTAAAAAATGACACTTTTTAGGCTCCACTTTAACCCAAAAAAACCCCTAAAAAATACAAAAGAAAAATTTTTCTTTCTAAAATAAAAATAGGTTTTAAAAATAAATTAAATAGTAGAAAGTTCTAAAAAAAATTCACTTCAACCATTTCAACCCACTTTCAAAATAAAAATATTTTTGGAAATAAATTCATAGTAAGAAAATTTTTTTTTTTTAAAATAAAAATAGTTTGAAAAATAAATTAAATAGTAAAAAGTATTCAAAAGTATTCAAAAAATAAAAAAATGATAGTTTTTTAGGTTCCACTTCAACCCAAAAAAACCTAAAAATGAAAATATATCAATTTAAAAAATACAAAAGCAAAATTTTTCTTTTTAAAATAAAAACAGTTTGAAAAATAAATTAAATAGTAAAAAGTATTCAAAAATATTCAAAAATTAAAAAATGATATTTTAGGCTTCAACTGAAAAAGAACCCTAAAAAAGAGAAAAGAAAAATTTTTCTTTCCAAAACAAAAATATTGTGATTAAAAATAAATTAACTAAAAAGTACAAAAAAAATGTTAAAAATAAAAAAATGACATCTTTTTTAGGTTCCCCATTCAACCCAAGAAAAAGACAAAGGAAAATTTCTCTTCCCAAAAATAAAAATAGTTTCGAAAAACTTTAAATCAAATTTATTATTATCTCCGCGGGCGTTTCTTCAAAGATAAGACAAGAATTATGATCATGTAGATTACTTGCAAATATATTTCTGATTCTTTTGATAAGATCACAATATTGTCAGGAGATATATGGAAAAAAATTTTTCTCTCTTTATAAATGTCTTTAAAAGACATTTTTCATACGAATGACTCGTGAGTTTTTTTTTTCTCGTCTCTTCTCTTCTCTTCATTTTTTTTATATTGGAAATAAAAATATGTTTCGTTAACTTTGACATGGCCCCTTTAAAATTGAAACGTTATAATTGCCGTTAATTGAGGAGTTGTCACGAGAGAATAGTCAGAGAATCGATCAAAAGTGCAGTCTGCCATAAAAGGGGATGATATTCTAAAATCTACAGACCGTAACATTGTGTGCGAGTGTGTTTACTTTTGATCAAAAGTGATAGCGGTCCAGTGATCATAGTTTGAAATTGATTCACTTGCCAAAACAAGTTGTTCTTTTTTTTGTTTCTTTCCTCTCTGTCTCTCACTGTCTCTTTCTGCCTTTGTACAATAAGTCAGCAGGTGAAAATGATTGGAAAATTCAATTATTGGAGAATTAATTAAAGGAAAACGTTTAATATATATGTAGAATGGAAAGATAATTGGAAAAAAAGGAGAATCAAAAATCATAAATGTTTGAAATTACGCTAAATAAAAATTCGTTTAAAATAAAATTTCCTTTAAAAAAAAAAAAATGAGAATTAAATATAGAAAATTTCTTTCCTGATAATGAAAGTTCAGTGAAAGGGAAATTTGCTACAGAAAAAATTGCTGTTATAAAAAAAAATTCTGTTACTTATAGAAATTCTGTTCGATAAAATCAATAAGATAAAAAATTGTTACACAAAAATTCCGTTAAATAAAATTCATTGCGATGAGTTCGGCTACAATTTTAAACTAGATCAAGAAAATGATTTAAATCTTCCATAAAATTATTTTTATAGTAATTTTTTAAGGATAATATTCAATAATCACAATAGGAAATCGGTCACAAAATATTTTGACTCTTTTTGAATTTTTCGGGAGGTATTTAATAGTCAGAATATAAAGTAGTTCAGAAAATATTTTAAACCTTTTGAGTTTTTATTTCTCAATTTTTTATAGGTATTTAATGGTCAGAATATAAAATAGGTCAGAAAATATTTTAAACCTTTTTTGAATTTTTATTTCTCAATTTTTTCAGAGGAATTCAATGGTCATAATATAAAAACGGTCAGGAAATATTTTTACGCTTCTTGAATTTTTATTTTTCTTAAAAATTAATAGATTTCAAAATCCATCCGTAATTTTGTAAAAAAAAAATTTTTTTGTGTCCCTAAAAAAATTGCCAAATGAAAAAATTGATTTTTACTATTTTTCAATCATTTTTTTGAAAAACAAAAATTGTTTCTAGGTTAAAAATACTAAGAAAATACCACTGTTTATTCAATTTCTTTTATATATGGAAATTCATTTGCTTATTTTTCTAGCGAATTACAAAACATTTTTAAAAATAAAAAATATAAAAAACTTATAAAATTATGATTTGAAATTAGTTAGATAATAGATAAATAAACAAATGAAATTCCATATAAAAAAATCGAATAACAATGATATTTTTCATCATTTTCAACCTAAAACAATTTTTTTTTCAAAAAAATGCTTCAAAAATAGTAAAAATAAATTTTTTTATTTGTACATTTTTTCGTTTATACAAAAACACATTTTCTACAAAATTACAAATGGAATTAAAAAACCAATCAATTTTTAAGAAAAATTAAATTTCAAAAAGGGGCAAAATTTTGTATCATCGATTTTATTTTCTGACTGTTAAATTCCTCTCAAAAAATTACTATAAAAATAATTTTATGAAACATTTAACGGAGATTATAAAATTTACTCTGCAAATAACGATTTTAATTAGCAAAATTTACTATTTTCTGTGCTTTTATAATTTTTCTAATTTTTATAAAGAAATTTTTTTCGAAAATAGCAAAAGTTTATTCTGACAATAATAATTTTTAATAGTAAATTTTACTATTTTTGAACGAAATTTTACCAAATTCGAAGTAAATTTTCTAATTTTTATTGAAACTCACTTCGGATATTATAAAAGATTAAATAAACGATTCAGCAAATAACCTTTGTGATTTAAGCGCCTTTTTTTATCAATATAAAATTATAAACAATATATTTATTAATATAAATAACATTTTATTTATATGAATAAAAATAAATTTATAAAATTTATTATATTAATAGAAATTGTCTCAAAAAAAAAAAAATTCTGTATATTTTTGAAAATGAAAAATTTGAAATTACTTGAAAAGAAAAATGCTTTTTACAGATGAAATGTGGGAGTGTGAATTAAAATTTTCTAATACATATAAATAACATTATTTTGTAAAAATTTTCTCAAAAAAAAAAAAACTTCGGTATATTTTTGAAAATGAAAAATTTGAAATTACTTAAAAAAAATTCTTCTTACAGATGAGATGTTGGAGTGTGAATTAAAATTTATTAATACACATAAATAACATTATTTTGTGATATTGTCTCAAAAGAAAAAAAAAAAAAATCGGTATATTTTTGACAATGAAAAATTTGAAATTACTTAAAAGGAAAAATGCTTTTTACAGACGAGATGTTGGAGTGTGAAGCGGGATCGCTTTTGGGTCGTGTCGCCGACTTGGAGAAGCAGTCTTTGGCTCAAAGAGACGAGATTGTCTGTCTTCGAGCGACTTTGGCGGATGCTCTCAGGCGAATCGCTCAATTGGAGGGTCGTGAGAAGCGGGAGGATGACAGAAATGAAAGGAGAAACGAGAGAGGTCTCTCTTCGCCCTTGAGGAACGGACACGTTCCATTTAGAAGTGAGTGAAATTAAATTCATTGTGTGCAAAAATGAGACGTGCATACACTACAACAATTATTATTATCAACCATATCTCTACCCACTAACAATCTGTCTATTCAATATTTTTACTAAACTTCGAGCTCTAAACTCTTCACAATACACTCAAAGAAAGAAAATTCTTTATTTTCATCCACCTGAATGCAAAATAAAATCGAAATTTATGTTAAAGAAACTTACTCTAAAATAGACAATATTTACTAAAAAAAAAAATTATTTTTCTATTTTTGTCATTCGTGTAAAATGGGGTAAAAAAAATACTTTTATACTTTTTACGCTATAAAATCGAAATTTTTAATTTTTTTTTCAAATTTTCGGTTTTTTCCCGGTTTTTTTTCTCATCAAATTTAAATTTATTTGATTTCGAACATAAATAAATCTACAAATGACTTCTAAATTTTTTATTCCAGTTTTTATGAATAATTAAATTCTTTTGACAAGTTTCTTTAAATTTTTTGAAAATAATGTTTTTTTTAATAATTTTAATTAAAATTTTGAAAAATAATTAAATTAAACTAGCGCGGCTAACTTCTTACTGCCTTTTAAAACTAAAATTAGCAATTTTAAAAATAATAGAATTTAAAAATTTTCTAATTTAAATTTTTGTTGAAAACACTAAAAAAATTAAATTTTGGAAAAATTACAAATAATTGGAGAAATTCAATTATTTTCAAAAAAAATTTCAACTATGTTCAAAATTTAAAAAAAAATCTCGTAAAAATACCAATTATCTTTAAAAATAACAAAATTCTTCTCCAAAGTTTAATTATTTTCATAAAAGTCAAAAAAATTCTTGTCCTAATTTCAATTATTTTCTCAAAAATTTTTCTAATTTCAATTATTTTCTCAAAAATTTTTCTAATTTCAATTATTTTCAATATCTACTATTTTAATAAAATTTCCCAAAAAGAATTCAATTATTTAAAAAAAATTTTAATAAAATTGTATGCAAACATTTAATTATTTTCATAAATAATAAAAATTTCACAGGAATTCAATTATTTTTATAAAGAATAAAATTTTTTAAGGAATTGAATTATTTTCATAAAAAAGAATTTAAATTCTATAAAATAATAATTAAATTAAAATGATGAAAATAATTTTGATGAAGTTACATTAACAATATTCTTTTTCTTATAATATAAAATAATGATTTTATTTCTCGGTCATCTTTAATTTATTAGAAAACATGAAGAAATCGATCACTCCGAGTCTTCGACTCGGAGCAATCGATATCTTCATGTTTTAAAAAAATACTTTTATAAGTTGTGTAATTTAAAAAAGTTTTGAATTTGAAATTTTTGAATGTTTTAATTCCTGTGAAAAATCCTGTTCCAAAAATAAGATTAAAAATAGAAATTGTGCAAATATTTTTCTTCTTTTTCTAAAACAAAATAAATAATTTTGTTAAAAAAATTATGATTCATAAACAAAAATAATGCAAAATAAATAAATTTTCTATTTCTTTATCACAGTTTTTTATAACAATTTTCTAATTTTGTTTAGAAGTAGAGAACAAAAATCTGCATAATTTCAATTTGACAAAAAAATTCACAAGAATAATTAAATAATTGAATTCTTGACAAGAATTTGACAATTTATAAAACTAATTGAATTGTTTTGAAGAATTTTATCAGAATTGTTGAAAATAATTGAATTTTTATTAAAACTCTTGAAAATAATTGTATTTAAATAATACTTTTTGAAACAATTGTATTCTTTCAAGAAATTTTATTAAAATTGTAATAAAAATAACTGAATTCTATTGGAAAATTTTCTTATTTATGAAAATATTTTAATCTTGCGAAGAATTTTCTTATTTATGAAAATAATTGAATTTTTGCGAAGGATTTTACAATTCATAAAAATAATTGAATTCTTTCGAAGAATTTTATATGGAAAATTTGAAAATAATTACCTATTTTTTAAAAAGAATTTCATCAAAATTGTCGAAAATAATTGAATTTATATTAAAATTCTTGAAAATAATTGAATTTGAATATTTTTTAAGATAATTGTATCCTTTCGAGAAATTTTATTAAAATTGTGTTGAAAATAATTGAATTATTTTTTAGAATTTTATGGAAATTTATGAATATAATTGAATTCTTGTGAAGAATAGTTTTTAAAAATAATATTCAAAAGAATTTAGTAAATCTGAAGAATTTTGCTATTTATGGAAATAATTGAATTTTTGAGAAGAATTTTTTTACAGTTTCTAGAAATAATTGAAAAAATCTTATTTTTCAGAATTTTCATTAAAACTTTGCAAAAATTCAATTTTATTAAAAAATTTTAAGTGTGCATCTTCTTTTAAATTAACTAATAAATATTTTAATTATTAATCTTCGCAAAAAGAAACATGAATACATTAGAATGTGACTCTTTATAAAATTCAATATTATTAAATTAAAATACTTTAAAAATTCGATTTGTTTGAAGTTTTTAATGAAATATTTTATGTTCTTAATTTATAGTAATTTGTGGTTTTTTAATGTTTTTATTTAAAAACATTAGAGCAAATTTTTGTTAAAAACCAATTTAAAAACAATTTAACTTTATTTTCATCATTTTTTTTTTGTTTCAATTTTTTGTAATTTGTATTTTTTGATATTTTTATTCTAAATTCATTGTTTTTAATTTACTATTTTTTTTCTATAAATTCTATTGCTAAATTCTTGTTCTTCATTAAAATATTTTTGGATAAACTTCGTAAATTATTTCGTTACATCTATACCTAATTATAAAAATTATTTAGATTTTGAGCAGAAAAAATTGGAGACAGATTTTTTTAGACCAAATTAAAGCAAAATTTTATTAAAAACCACTTGTCGAAATGCATTCATTTTATTACTTTCCAACAAATTTCAAAAATAGTACAAAAAAAATTTTATTTTCTAAAAAACAAACATAAATTTAAACTTTAAAAAAATGACGGTTTAAATTTTCTATTACCTCTTAGCAAAGTAGAAAAAAGTAATTACCAAATTTCATATAAAACTATTTCCAGCCCATTTTTATAATACAGAGGAAGTGGTGCTAAAAAGGAAAACTTTTCATATTATATTTTTTAAACTTTGAAAAAAAAGTTGCATAAAAGTTGGAGTAAAAAAAAAGTTGTAGCTATTAACAAAGTTTAAAATTGGCAACTTAAAAACTCCACCAAAAAAAAAAAACTACTTACAAAAAATATTTAATTAAAGTGCATGAAAAAAATACGTTCTCATTTTCCTGAGAACAAAAAATAAAAAAATTGCTAAATGTCACACGCCTTCGGGACATGAGACAAAACGTATTTTACAGATAAATTGTAGGGTTTTATAATGTCATATATTATAAGAAAATATAATACATAATATCCACCCACACAATTTTCAAAATGACAGGATTTTAGTCCAAGATTTTAAATTACTTTTAAACAAGAAAGAAACTGTTGTGTTTTTTTTATTTCTCTTCTTGCAAAAATGATTTGTATGAATAAGCGAAATAGGTATTTAGATGACTTATTATCCTTTTGTTATTCTCGCGGTCATAATAAAAAGAAGTTGAAGGTTTTCCGCCATAGTTTCTTTTGTAAATTAGTTTTTATCTTTTATATTCTTTGCTCAAAAACTTTTACTCATTTAGTCTATTTTCATTTTACTGCATTTCCATTTTACATTGTATGAAAAATGCAGTCATTTACTTTTAAATTATTATAAAAGTTATTTATTAGTTTGTTATTTTCTATTAGTTCTTTATTTACTATTTCATATTTTTATATTTACTATTTACTATTTTTATTTTCTTCTATTATTACTTTTTTTATTTTTTACATTTGTTTATTTCTTAATATTCAGCTAATTAATTAATTAATTAATTAATTAATTAATTAATAATATTTATTGCATATCACAAGTTTGACTTAATTTAAAACAATTTTTAAATTAAAGTAAAATTAAATTTTCAAATGTAAATAATTGTCCGCCAATTTTTTTTAACCCTTTTGGAAAAAAAAGACCCCCGATTGACGTGAATAAATAAAAGGAAAGAAAAATTTGTTTACATTTTCGATGCTAATGAAGCTAAGTCAACTCTTTTCCAACAAGCATGCGTGTCAACGTCATTCACGTTTACAAAACATAAAAAAAAATAACAAAAATTTTTATCCTTGTTTTATGTGTGTCGTCCAAAGTGCATCTTATTATCGAGTCGCCAAAAATAATTCCTATGTTTATCTCATAACTATACAAGAGATGCATATGTGCAAAAAGAATATAAGTTATTCGCTACACATCACCTACAAAACAGTTTACAAACACTTCTCCAAGATTTTATTTTTAGATTTCAATTAAAATTTTTGCCTTCAAAAAAAAATCCACCAAATAAAAGTTATATCCATTTTTTATCAATTTTTATGTCAATAATTAAATGAGACCTTCTGAAAAGGTTACAGAGATTTCTTTGGGTTAAAAAAAATTTTTTTTTAGCTGAAAAAAAGTAAAAGGCCAGGAGGAAAGAAAAAAAATTCAAATGTCACTCGTTATAGTGGACTTAAATTAATTATACAGGAAAAAAAATTAATAATTTTTTATAATGAGGTAGAATTTTTTCTCTAAAGGAAAAAAAAATTTTTGATGAGAATACCGGTTTTTCGTATTTTGATATAAAGAAAAGGGAATGTAAAATATTCAATTTTCAGGTCATGTATCAAATACATGTAGAACAACGCCTCTAAAACTTGGTCACGATTTATGTCAGTTGACATTCTCCACATTCGCTATCGCGAAAAGTCACATAAAGGGTGTCTTAAAAGGAAATGATTCACACGCTCTTTGATTTATTTATTGCGTAGGGAAATTTTTCACGGTCTTTGCATACATATATATAGAAATTAATTTTCAAAGTATAGTAAAAACATTTTTAATGAATAAATTTTCTTTTCTGTAAAATTATTCCAACTTTTTTCTATTTCTTTTTCTAAATTTTAATCACTGGGGTAAAAAATAAATTATTTTCTCCCCTAAGGTAAGAAGATACTTTTTATTATATTTATTACAAAAAATTTTCTTCGTTATGAAAGAAATTTTATTTTTAAGAAATTTTATCTTTAAATTAAAATTTAAAAAATCTATTTTCAGTTTAAGATTAAAAAATTTATTTTCAATTTAAAATTTAATTTTACTCACTAATAAGTTATTTTATTCACTAGGACTAACAATGGTGAATTTACTCATTGAAGTATTGAAAAGTTACATTACTCACTAGGGTTGAAAAGGGTCATTTTAATTCCTGGAGTGGAGAAAAGTTATTTTACTCACTAGTGCAAAAAATGGAAAATTTACTCACTAGAGAGAAAGTTTATTTTTTGCCACCAAGGATTAAAAATGATAATTTTACTCCCTAGAGTTAGTAAGAAGTTATTTTATTTTACTCGCTAGGGCAAAATCGACAATTTTATTCACTGGGTTAGTAGAAAATAACATTACTCACTAGGGGGCGAAAACGGTAATTTTACTTCCTAGAGTACTAAAAATTTTTTTTACCCACTAGGACTAAAAATGGTAATTTTACTCACTAGGGAAAAAAAGTTACATTACACACTAGAGTTAAAATTTGCAATTTTACTCACTAGGGTCAATAATGGTAATTTACTTATTATTTATAGTAGTAGAAAATTATTTTACTAAATCCAAAAACACTAGAGTCAAAAATAGTAATTTATTTATTTTCTAAAGTTTTAGACAGTTATTTTATTAACTAGGGTCGGAAATGGTATTTTACAGAGGCTAAAAGTGATAATTTTATTCACTAGAGTCACTAATAGTGATTTATTTATTTCCTGCAGTGTTAAAAAGTTATTTTACTAGGGCAAAAAATGGTAATTTTACTCACTAGAGTCAAAAATGGTGATAGATTTATTTACTACAATTTTAGAAAGTTATTTTATTCACTAGGGTCAGAAAAAATATTTTATAAGGCCAAAAATGGTAATTTTACTCACTAGAGTCAAAAATGGTGATAAATTTATTTACTACAATTTTAGAAACTTATTTTACTAACTAGGGTCAGAAAAAATATTTTATAAGGCCAAAAATGGTAATTTTACTCACTAGGGACAGTAATGGTGATTTATTTTTTCCTAAAGTATAAGAAAGTTATTTTGCTGAACCCAAAAGTTGTAATGTTACTCACTAGGGTTCAAAATGGTAAATTACTACTATTAATTATTTTACTCAGACCGTAAATGGTAATTTTACTCACCAGGGTCAAAAATGGTAATTTATTTATTTGATAGAGTTTTTTAAAATAATTTTACTCACTAGTGTCAAAAATTAAAATTTATTTATTTCCTAGAGTTTTAGAAGGTTATTTCACGCACTCGGGTTAGAAAAGATATTTTACTCACTAGAAGCAGAAAGTTACTAAGGCAAAAAATGGTAATTTCACTCACTAGAGTCTAAAATAGTGATTTATTTATTTCCTAGAGTATTAGAAAATTATTTTACTAGGGAAAAATGATAATCTTATTCACAAGGGTTAAAAATGGTAATTTACTTATGTAGAATAGTAAAAAATAATTTTACTCACTAGAGAAGCAAAAAAGTTATTTTACTTAGGCCAAAAGTGGTAATTTTACTCACTAGGGTCAAAAATGGTGATTTTTTTACTTGCTAGAGGTTTAGAAAATTATTTTTCTCACTAGGGTCAGAAAAGACAGTTTTACTCTCTAAATTCGATCAAGCAAATATTGAAAAATAAGAATAATAAAAAATATCAACTCATTCCCTAAAAGAGAAGCATAAATAGAAATTCCCCTACCCTAATTTATTTCTCCACACGAAAATAATATTTCGCTTCATCATCAAACTTAATATCATTATCCAACATCAGTTTAATATTATCCATTAAAAGAAAACAAAAAATGAAAAAAAAAACTTTTCGAAATGAAAGCATGTTAGAAGGTTCGAATTACCTTGAATGAAACTTGGAATGTACCTGACGACTTGCGAATGGAAACCTCACGAGGTTAAATCCATTTGTGCTCGTGAAACTTGGCTGAAGGGGTTGGAAATTTGCGCACGCGATGAAGTTTTAAAACCATGCTAGTGCAAAACAAGAGCAAATTCAATTTCTCAGACAATTGGATTCGCACATCTGTTTATTACACTGATTCTGACATTACAAATATGAAACACGATTTTCGGGTATTAACTATAAACACATATGTATAGACACAAAAAGTTTTTGTAGTTTTTAGGTCAGGGTTAACTATATATACATACACTACCGGTGGTAATTGTGCGACCCCTACTTTTTTTTGATGACTATTCAATTTCTTTTAACTTGGAAAACATCAATAAACCTTTAAAAACTTGGAAAATATAATAAATAAAAATTTTTCCTCTTTATTTTCAATAAACGTATCTTTCTAAGAAATAACCTTTTTTTCAACGTTCATAGGTCATTTTAATCGTATATTTTTGTAGAATTGAGATTTTTTACAAGATTTTCTCTACATACATTTTTTTTTAGAAAATGCAAGTGATTTGCGTAAAAAAAAATTGGAAAAATTATAATTACTGTTAAGATGCTAAAAAGGTAATTAGTAAAATCTGTTATTTACAAAAAAAATGTTTAAACTTTGAATAAAGTTTTGAATTAAGTATATATTTGATTTTTAAAAATTATTTTTCAGTTGTAAAAGTACCTTTAAAATTTTCATAATTTTTTCTTTCAACTTTCGGCTCTTGCATTTTCTAAAGAAATGTATGTTAATAAAATCTTGTAAGAAATCTCAATTCTACAAAAATAATACGATTATAATGAGCCTACACTGAAAAAAATGTATTTGATTCAAATAACCGATTAATTGACTATCAATTAAATATTTACTTGAATCAAATAAAATTTATTGATGTCAATTAAATGGTATTTGAACCAATAATTTCAGTATTTGAAGCAAATATTAATTGAACCATTTAATTGACTCCAATAAATATTATTTGATTCAATTAACTATTTAATTCATTATAATCAATTAATCGATTATTTGAATCAAATAAAATTTTTTTTCAGTGTATGAACGTTGAAAAACGTTAATTTCTTTGGAAGATATAAAAAAATTAGTCGAATCATTGAAAATGGGGGGTTTTTTTAAATATCTTTCAAAAATTAATATTTTTTGTTATTAAGGTGTAATTTTTTTCAAAATTTTATACCTTTATTGAAAATAAAAAAGAAAACTTTTTAGTTATATTATATTTTCAAAGTTAAAAGATATTGAATAGTCATCAAAAAAGTAGGGGTCGCACAATTACCGCCGATAGTGTACTCATAAAAATCAATTTATTTAGACGCACGCATATAAAAATCGATTTTTCCCCCATACGAAATAAAAGTAATATTAAATTTATGTAATTTTCTCTTTGAAAGGTAACCAAAATTCAGTTCCTTTGAAGGACATAAGACTGCGACAAACGGCTTCACTTGGTTTGAGAAGTTCACCATCGTCTGGATCTGCTCACGACGTTAGAGACGCAAATTCAAGTCCTCGACGACCTGGAAATTATACCTCACCATCCCAACTTCCTCAGAGGTAAGAAATATTATTTTTTTTCTTATCTTAGGTCGAAAAGACAAAATTCCAGTTATTGGGGTAAAAAAATGTAATTTTTCACCCCAGAGAAATAATTACACAAATTTGCAATATTCGACTTTTTTATTTTTGATATTGGATTGGTTTCTAGTGTACTTTTTTTATTCTGAACACGGTTTCGGGTACAAAAATTGCTTAACGCGTTAGGATTTTGAGAAAAGTGGGGGTAAAGACCCAAAAAAACGAATTTTTCGGGGTTTTCAAGATATTTTTTTCTATAACTTGATTTTTAAGTTATTTTTGATATGGGAGTGGTTTCTAATGGATTTATGTTCCTGAGCACGATCCCGGTTTCCTAAAACGCAAATAACGTTCAAATTTTGAAAAAAGTGTGAAAAAAGTCCAAAAAACTTTTTTTTGGGGGTTTTAAAAAAAATTTTTTTTTTAACTTGATGTTTAAACTATTTTGATATGGGAGTCGTTTCCAATGTATTTTTGTTCGTTGAATACGATCCCTGGTCTCAAAATCGTCTAGAATGTCAGTTTTTTGAAAAAAGTGGGGTACAATCTCAGAAAAACGTATTTTTTGGAGTTTACAAGATATTTTTTCTCTTTGACTTGATTTTTAAGTTATTTTTGATATGGATTTCGAGAAGTTTGGATTCATATTAAAAATTGTTAATTTTTTTATAATAAAATTAAATTTCTGGGTCAATGAACTCTTGTTGAATAAAATTCCAAAAACCAGGGAATACAATTGTTTTGAATTTTTTTCTTTTTAGAAGATCCGTCCACTATCAATCAACAAATTCTCTACACTCTGACAGTCCGAGCAGTAGTAGCGTATCTCCGGTGCCATCACCCAGTCCTAGGGCTACGCCACTTCCTGCAGCAAGGTAAATATTTAACACTTGAAAAATAAAAAACCTTTTCTCTTCTCGCATGATACGAAAAGAAAAAAGAAAATTTCTTCTTTTGTCGTTGATTGAATGCCTGCCTAGAAAACGCATCCTTAAAGACTAGCATTTTTTTTTTAATGTTTGTTGCAATTTATTGTATACTTTCTTTGCATGAGTAAAAAAGTAATACGCATTTGATATCTTGCTAAAGACGAAGTTTTTTTTAAATACGAAATAAAATTGTTTCATTTTAATAAATTGCGGTTAAAGTAATCGTAAAGGAAAAAAAGAATCACAGTGAGAAAAAAATTCGGTTCCAATCAAATTCTGGCTACTGGGACTGAAATTTTTTCTCATCTCTAAATCTTAATCAGTTGGAATTTTAAATTTTTGAAGTATAAATTAGATAACTTTTAAATTAGATAAATTGAAATTAACTTTCGACTGTTTTAACTTTAAATTTTTTTAAAGTAAAATATCTTATTTTCAACTGATAAATTAGTAAATTTAAACTAATTTGAAAGCAAAAAGTCAGCCACTGCTTCGAATTGCAGTTAAAATTTTAACTCATTCAGAATTAGAGAGCTCACATAGTTTTTCTAAGGATATCAAATTGAGACAAAAAGAGTATCAAAATTTTTCGATGCAACGTTTTGATACTATAATAGTCTCAATTTTTGAGAATCTTAAAAAACCAGTGAGAATAAAGAAAAAAGTATAAAATAATAATAAAAAATAATAAAATAAAGAAAAAAATCAAATGAACAAAAAAAGTAGAAAAGAACGAAAAAAGAGAGAAGGAAAGTAAGTAAGAAAGTAAGAAAAATAAAGAAGAAAAAAAGAGCCAATGATAAAAAATCGAAACGAGTATCATGTAAAATCCTCAGCAGATCACCAATAACAAGAACAAATGGACCACCGCCTAGTAGTTTAAGAAGAGCAAAGAGATGGTCATCAACGGGCGATTTTACCCACTCCCCTCAATGTCCCGGAAATAACAGTCAACTTGCCAGTTCTAGGTAAGTCGAAATCCACTTTTTTGCCCCTCTCACATTGGGAGAGTTCACTCTCAATCTGTTTTAAATTATTTAGAGAGAAAGCTCCGAGAAATGATCTCTTTTAAGTGCAAAAAGGAAACAGTTCACGCCTCGCGGTATTCAAAAATTATTTTACTAGAAAAGCCCATTTTAGATTAGATATCCGCTTATCTAACCTATACATATATAAATAGGTACTTGTAATCTGTCACATTATAAACAAATTCCACGTTATTTGTACATGTGAAAGTTAAATGTTCAATGCTGTACAAGTAAACACTCTCTGAAGTTTAATTAGAACCCGTGTTCTTAATTTCAATTAATGACTTTTACTTTTGAATTAGATACATTTTTTTTAATTTACTACACTGAGAGAAAAATTGTTTTAAATCAAAAGCAGGTTTGCCACAAAAATTTAATTTCGTTTTTCCTTGTTTTCCAGACAAAACTTTAAATTTTTCCCTGACCAGAAAATAATATTCTAATTCAATCTAAAAATTATTAGATACTCAAAACAATTTTCTATGACATTTATTTACGAATTTTTTTAATTGTAAAAATATTCAAAAACATCAACAACTTCTTTTTTAAATAAATATTTAATCATTGTTACTTTTCCGTAGGAGTTAAGATTTTTAAAAATTTCAAATTCAAATCTTTCCAAATTCAATAACTTATAAGAATATTATTATAAAACATGAAGAAGTTGATCACTCCGAGTTTTTATAATAATTAAAAATAACCCAGTGAATTAATTATAAAATAAAGTAAATTCTACGCAGAATTATTAATTAAAAGTACAAAAAATTCTGATTTTCAAAGATTTGAATTCGAAACCTTTTCAAAATTTAATTATTTCTAAATATTTCCCCCTAATGCTTTTAATATTTAATTATTATCTAAAATTTTATCTGAAATTATTCACTTTTAAATCAATTTTTATTAGAAAATAAATAATTTATTCAATAATTCAATGTTTCTTAAAATTTAATTTTTACAAAGAATTTTATTAACAACTTTTGAAAATAATTAATTTCTTTTAAGGAATTTAATTAAAATTTTATTGAAATTTATCAAATTAAATAATTTTATAACAATTTTTGAAAATAATTTAAGACTTTTTGAAGAATTTTATTAAAATTTTTTTAAAATAAATGAATTCCTGAGAAGAATTTAAATAATAATTTTTGAAAATAATTGTATTCATGCGAAGAATTTTGATTGAATTTCGTTTAAAAAATTAAAATTTTGCTAAGAATATTCTTAAAATTTCTAACAATAATTTAATTCTTAAGAAGATTTTCGTTAAATCTATTTATAAAAAAAGGTAATTTAATTCTTAACGGGAATTTTTAAAAAATTTTGAAAATAATTTAATTTTCGGACAGTATTTTATTAGTTTTTAAAAGAATTGAATTCTTCTGTTGAATTTTGATATTTATCGAAATAATTAAACAAATAACTTTGTTGTTTATCAAGATAATTGAATTCTTTTGCGGAATTATTAAAAAATTTTTGAAAATAATTCATTTCCCGTGACGAATGAAAAGTTATTTATGAAAATAATTAAATTATTGTAACGAATTTTATTATTTTATTGAATAATGGAATGTTTCTTAAATTTGAATTTATTTAAATCTTAAGATATATTTAAAATTGTATTAAAAATATTGAAAATTTTGCGATGAAAATAATTGAATTCCTAAATGAAATTTTATCATTTATGAAAATAATTGATAAATTGTATCAAAATTGTTTTTCTAAAATTAAATTATTTGATAAATTTTATGAAAATAGTAAATATTAAAAATAATTGAATTTTTGTCAAAAAATTTTGCTATTTATAAAGATAATTAAATTCTTGATGAGATATTCGTTCAAATTTTAAAAAATAATTGATTTTCTTCGAAGAATTTTATTACTTTTGAAAATAATTGAATTCTTCTGATGAATATTGTTATTTATGAAAATAATCGAATTTTGAAAAGAATTTTTTTTAAATTCCTAAAAATAATTGAATTTTTGTAAACAATTTTTTTATTTATCAAGATAATTGCATTAAAACTTTTGAAATAATTAAATAATATTAAAAAATTCATTCTGGTCAGAATAAGAAAAAAAATTTGAAGGATTTGTATTAGAATTCGTGAAAGTTTCATAGTTTATGAAGTAAACAAAAAAGAAAAAAGACACAAAAAAATTAGTTATTTTATGAATTCTACAAATTTAATTTTTTCCAGTACTTTTAATAAAAATCCCTGACTTTTCCCTGATTTCCCTGACCTGTGGCAACCCTGAAAAAATATGTTACCAACCAAAAAAATATGTTTGAATTAAACATATTTTATAATAAATTGAATTAAACGTAATTTTATTCATTTACTTTTTATTTATTTACTTATTATTTATTGAATCAATAATATTCTGTTTAATTCAAATATAATTTTTGACTGTATAATAAAGATAATTATGTTTGATTCAAATATATTGTTTTGTCAATGTAATACTATTTGTTAATAAATAATATTAGATAATTTTTTCAATTTATTAATATTATTTGCACTAAAAAAAATTTATTCAATTCAAATACCCGATTACTTTTCTATTAGGTATAAAATAAATATTTACTCGAATCAAATAATTTGATTTCAATCAAATAAATGGTATTTTCTTCAAATACTGAAATTATTGGTTCAAAAAAAATTTAATTGACTTCAATAAAAATTATTTGATTCAAATAAATACTTATTTGGTAATTAACGAAAAATCGGTTATTTGAACCAGAAATGCACAGAAATGTTTCAAACATTTTATGTTGCAGTCTAGAAATAGTAAAAATTGTTTTAAATTTAGGACTTTAAATATAATTCATTTTTTGTACGTCGAAGAAAAAAGTCAACTATCTATTGTTTCAAATTATTTAAAGTATTTACTAATTCAACTTCAGAAAGAGTTTTTTATAAAGATTTAAATTTAAATACTATCGATTTCATAAAATTCAGTGAATGTTAGAGAATTTTTTGAAATCGATAGTATTTAAATTATTTTTCAATATCAATCTATCTTTAGTAAATTATCGGAAATGTATTAGAATTCAAATATTTTTCTTATAATAATATTATACTCAAAAAGAAAGAAAAAAAATGTATAAACGATTTTTTAATGTTTCTCTTCTTTTTAACCGATAAATTTTTGTATACACTGACGAAGTAATTACGAAATTTGTTTACGAAATTACGAAACGCGAGTCAATTCCAAGAGTTATATATATTATTTTTATATAAAAATTTCCCCCCGTTGTTGCTTTTATTGCTCAATTATTGTTATATACTCTTTAAATTAAATATTTATATCTGCCGCTTTCTTCATGTTTTTATTGTGTTTTATAATGTTTGCACTTTGAAGTTGATTTGTTATAAATATAGCTTTTTGTTAATTTTAAGTACCTAGACACTTTCCCTTTACGTCTTCGTTGGAAAAATTTAGTAACCATTATTTTTAATTTGTTATTTTGAATTTAAACAATAATTATGAATTTAATTAAAATAAATTGCATATATTTTCGTAAAAGAACGAAATTAGGATTATTTTCATTATAAATAAATTAATTAATTATCTTTTTTTATATTTTATTACCGTTTTTATTATTTCATAACCATTATTGTTAATTTAAACTTTTAAACAATTATTTTAATCGCATTCGCGAAATAAAGTACCTAGTCATTAGTCAATAAATATTTTATTAGGAACAATTTTTTTTTAATTTTTCTATTTTTATTTATTTGTTTTAGTTTTTAATTTATTTTTTTATTTCTTTATTACAGTTTTTAGTATCTATAGACTTATTTTTTTTCGAAATGTTTAATTTCATTTTCAATTAATTTACAACATTTTTGTTATTTTCAATGATAATAATAAAGTTCCACGAATTGAGTGAAATTTTATTTCTAAAAGTATAATAAAAAGAGGCGAAGATTCTTTTCAAAATTATTTTGTAAATATTTGCAAAAGAAACGAGTCTTTACTTTTATTCATTTAGTCGCTTTCGCTTGTTATTTCAATTAAATTTTAAATGAATATTCAGAAATATTATTCGGTTATTACTTATTATAAACAATAAAAGATAAATTATCATTTTTAGCTATAAACAAAATTAAAATTGAAAAAATAATTGAACTTATCAATTTTGGTTATTATTTAAAATTAAAATTATCAATTTTGTTTGATTAGAAAATTGAAATTAAAATTTATTATTAAAAGTATCCATTTTTTTAAAAAAGTAAAATTAAAAATTTTTAAATTTGGTTATATGAAAAAATTAAAAATTATTATTAAAATTGTCAATTTTGTTTTTTAAAAAACTAAAAGTAAAAATTGGCAAATTTGGTTATTAGAAAATTAAAATTTATTATTATATCAATTTTGTTTTTAAAAAAAAATTAAAATTGATAAATTTAGTTATTAAGGTATAGAAAATAAAAATTATCCAATACATTTGGTTTTTTTGAAAATTTTTCCAACGAGAACAAAATTTTTTGATTGCATTATTGACATGTGTTGTTTCCTTTGTTTTATCGCATGGTTTGTTTTTTTGTTTTGCTATTTTCCATGAATTGTAGATTGTCTGCCTCCACCAAATCATTGTTCAACCTCTTCAAGCCACCGGTGCCAAACAGCGTGAAACACGGGTAAATAAATCAATAAGTAATTAGGGAAAGTTAATTTCCATTTCATATTCACCAATTCCATTAAATATGTCTAATTATAATTTTTAATTATATTCTTCAGGAAACATTTTTTCTTCTATAGTAAAATTTTTATTACATTTACAATTCTAATTTTTTTCTCTTCAAATTTTGCATGGAATAAAATTTTTGTTAAAATAATAAAAATATTCAAAAATTTAATAAACAATACGAATATTTTTTTTAAATTAAAAAATAAGTAAATAAATAAATAAGTAAATGAGTTAATAAGTAAATAAGTAAGTAAATAAATAAGTAAATAAGTAAACAAATAAATAAGTACAAAACTAACAAAAAAAAAAATAATAATAAATTAAATAATATATAATAAATAAAATACAAAACCAAATTTAACAATGAAAAGATAATTGAATAGATAGATTAATTACACAAAGGTAATTAAAAATTAAAAATAATATACAATAGAAAACATTTCAAAGAACAAAAAATTCTTTCTTCAAAAAAATTTAACAATGAAAATAACTGAATAAATGGATTAATTACCACAAGTTAATTAAAAACGAAAAACAATACATAATACAAAAGAATTAAATAAAAAGAATTAATTTCTCTTCTAAAAAAAGGAATTCTTCAGCTATAAATAATTGAAAAATTCCTCAACGCCAGAAATATATTTGTATTACCGATTTTCGATTTAAGGAACGAATATCAATTATGTGAATCACATAATGTACGCAATCTGAGATATTTCCGAGGTTGAGGAACTCTCATTATATACAGAAGGTGGGCAGAGGCGGTTTGCATAATTTCAGTAGATACTCGAGTTGATAAACTGGCTTAAAGAACACATACCGTTCATTTTTTTTTCTCCTCTTATTCAAGTCAATGTTCGGAAAAGAATAGTCTTGACTTAATTCGATTAAAAAGAAAAAAAAGAATAAAAACAGAATTGCAAAAAAATTATCCTCCTCCCACTCCATATATTACTAGAGTTTCTTTAACTTTATATATTCTAAATTTAAATTCAATTCTCCGTCAAGTAGAAAACGAGTTTCCATATTTATAACAGAAAGAAAAAAAAGCGAGGGAGTTTCGCATTACCTTTAACGAAATGCAAACATTCCTTGAATATCATTAACAAGTTTTTTCGCCCCAATAAATTTTTGAAACAAAAAAATTTTTAAATTTCTTAGAGCGAGACAAATTGATCTTTAATAAAGGATTTTATTTTATTTTTTTTATTTTTTCTTAGATTAGAATGAGAAGAGTCGATAAAAAGAAATCGTGGTTGATTGCAAATTTTGATTGTGTAAAATAATTCTTTTTTTTCAAGTGAATAACGGTATTTCAGATAATTGGATGATATTCTAACCTGGATACTTCATTCGTGTTCCTCATTTTCACAACGGTTCATTTAATTCGTGAGCACACGAATGGTGTTAATGAAGAGAGCAATTTTTAATTTTCCCTTGAAATACGTCTCATTACATTTCACTGTCGCGAACAGAAATTAAAGGAAAAGCTGCTTTTAATTAAAAAAAATTTAATTTGCT
Source organism: Leptopilina heterotoma (assembly GCF_015476425.1). Lineage (NCBI taxonomy): Eukaryota > Metazoa > Arthropoda > Insecta > Hymenoptera > Figitidae > Leptopilina > Leptopilina heterotoma. Next base: position 1,435,857 of record NW_025111110.1, read on the forward strand.
CCAAAAGAGCAAAAATGAAAATTATTAGCATTGTTATTACTATTGTTATCATTTATTTCTATTTTTAATGAAGAAAATAAATTTATTATTATTCTTGTTATTGTTCATAGTGACAATCGAATCTTTACGATTTACTAATTTTTATTTGGAAAGAAATATTTAACTAAAAATAATTTTTAGGTTTTTAATTAATTAATTTAATAAAAGATAACTAACTAATTAGGACAAAATTTGCATTTGTAAAAATTGAAAAATTTATTTGAAAACTATTTTTAGACTAAGTTGAAGTAGTTAATAAAAATTTAGTAAAAAAATAAATAAAAGTTGATTAATTTAATTAAGGCGAAAATTACATAAAGTGAAAGCAAAAAAATATTTAAAGGTCACTGTTTTTTATACTTGAACTTTTTTTTCTTGCAATAGTAAAAATTACAAGAATGCAATTTCAATAATTGTGTTATAAATTCATCTATACAGGAGTGTAATAAAAATGAACAATACTATTTATTTTTACGAGAGTTCTTCAACGAATTCAATGTCATTTCTGAACGAAACCGGAAGTCACGTTTCCTTCGAATCTGGGTCTTCAAATTTGTAATTTCAATAAGTATGCTAAACAAAAAACAAAAAGTGTAAAAAAATGATAAATAAGCTAATAAGCAATGCAAAAAATGTTTATCGTCTCTAAAGTGAAACACAATGCTCGTTAAAATTTCATTAGTTGGTTTTTATTATTCTCTACTCTCTAAAAAGAAATTATTAATTGATTCATAACAGGACGATTCATTCATTAAATTAAATTAGTAACCGGATATTTTACTAATTATTAGTCAATTATGACTAAAATATGCGTATTTACCTTTTCTATTTTCTTTTATTTTTTATATTTTTTTTATTTAACTATTTTTTGAATTAATTTTTGTAAAGTTTCCTATTTACTATTTATTAAATAAAATTTACTACTAAGTAGTAATAAAAAATAATTATTAATAATTAATTATTAAATTTACTATTAGAAAATTTAAAATTAGTAAATGTTTCAGATTCAAAGTAAAAGAAAGAAGTAACAAATTTCTAGCAAAGTTCACTGATTGAAATAGTAATTTTACTTAACGTATCAGTATAGTTTCTTACTATCAATTGGTAATTTTCAACTACTGATAAAAAATTTCTTACTACTAATCAGTAATTCTTGTATTATTTACTTTTTTTTTTTACTATTTTTACTCTATTTTGGAAAAGATTTAATCAAAATTATTAGCAACGTTTACTGATTAAATTCGTAAGCTTACTAAAGGAATTAATAATTTTTACTACTAGATGGTAATTTTATATTACTAATAAAAAATTTCCTACTACCAGTCTGTTTTTTTACTATTTTTTAAATATTTTTTTTTTGACAAAGATTTAATCAAAATTGTTAGCAACGTTTACTGATAAAATTAGTATTCTTACTAAAGGAATTAATAATTTTTTACTACTATTTAGTAATTTTCCACTAGGAATTAAAAATTCCCTTACTACCAATTTGCTTTTTTTAATTATTTTTAAAATATTTTTTGACAAAGTTTAATCCAATATGATTAGGAAAGTTTACTGATAAAAAGAATAATCTATTTACAAAAATTAATAGTTACTTACTACTAGTTTAATATTCCACTACTAATTCAAAATTATTTCTGTTCAAAGTTATTTCTGATTTTTTTTTTACTAAAATTCGACAAAGATTTGACAAAAAAAACTGTTAGCAATATTTACCGATTAAAATAGTAATCTTACTAAACAAATTAATACTTTTTTTACTACTAATGACTGATTAGTAATTTTCTACTGGGAATTGAAAATTTCCTACTACTAATTTGCTTTTTTAAATTGTTTTTTAAATATTTTTTTACAAACTTTAATTCAATAAGATCAGGAAAGTTTACTGATAAAAAAAATAATCTGTCTACAGAAATTAATAGTTTTTAACTACTAGTTAAATATTTTACTACTGATTCAAAATTTCTTAGTGTCAATCTGCTATTTTACTATTTTTAAAATATATTTTGATAAAAATCCAATAAAAAATTATTAACAAAGTTTACTGCTTAAAATAAAAATTTAAATAAAAGAGAAAATATTTTTTTTAATAGTAATTAGTAATTTTCCACTAGGAATGAAAAATTCCCTACTAGCAATTAACTATTTCTGATTATTTTTTACTATAATTCGACAAAGATTCGACAAAAAAAACTTTTAGTGATATTTACCGATTAAAATAGTAATCTTACTAAAGAAATTAATACTTTTTTACTACTAAATACTAATTGGTAATTTTCTACTAGGGATTGAAAATTTCTTGCTACTAATTAGTTTTTTTTATTTCTTTTTAACTAATTAAAATAATAATTCTGCTATTAAAATTAAGATTTTACTACTAATTAGTAATTTTCTACTTGGAATAAAAAACTTTTTATTACCAATTAATTATTTTTGACCACTTTTACTGTATTTTGACAAAAATTGAATCAAATTTGTCAGTAATGTTTACTATTAGAAATAGTAATTTCAGTAAACGAATCAGTAGTTTAGTTTACTACAAGTTAGTAATTTTTTACTACCAACTAGTATTTTTTACTAGTATTTTTTTACTAACTAGTATATTTTAACTAAAAAAATTGTTTTTGGTATAAGTAAGTCTGTTAAGTCACCAATTAATTAAATTAGTTCGAATTAGTTACTAGTTTGTTATTAATTAATTTAATTGTTGAAAAATCGTTGTTAAATTAGTTAAAAGCGTCTAATTCAAATTAGGGAGTAATAAAAATATTATTATTAAATATTTTCAAGTTAAATATTATTATTAAATATTTTCAACCAAAATACTATTATTAAGTATTTTCAACAAAAATACTATTTTTAAATATTTTCCATCACTAATATATTATTATTGAATATTTCCAATTAAAAATATTGTAGTTATTAAAATAATATTTTAATTTATAACAAAAATTACAATTATTATATAATAGGAAACTCTATGGAAAATAAAAACTTTACTATAGAGTTAAAAAAAAAATTTACAAATAAAATCAGAAACTACAAATTTAAATTTCACATTCAAAAGACGCTTTGAACCTGAGATATTTATTTTTTCTTCTTATTCTTCTTCGTCTTAATTTTTATTGTCTAAGGAATAGCGCGCGTGCTTAAAGACAAAGAAAAGTGAAAATAATTCGCGAAGCATAACTTTGTTACTTTTGAGTGAACATGATGAGAAGGTGCGTTAGCAGTCCTCAGAATAAAATGAGTCAGCCACTTGGATGAAAAAAATGTCCCTCGTTTTGCCAATATAATTTCATCCTAGCGTAATTCAACTCGCACCAGTGGTGCAACAGCTTCCAGCTGGAGAGGCTGCACTTTTTAAATTCACTTTGCCGCGCGTCCTAGATCAAAAGCCGTGAGTCACAACACAGAATAATTGCAAAAAAGGCGAAAAAATTTAAATCCACCTTTTGTAATCGATTCAATGAAAATAATACCTAATTATGCAACAACTAAAAAATTAAACGAAAATTTAAAAAAATAAATAAATAAATACAAGAAATAAAATGAAAAATAAAGAAAATGAATAAAAGAAGGAAATTAAAAATAAATAAATTTTAAATAAACAAATATCTTTGTTTATTTAAAATTTATTTATTTTTAATTTCCTTCTTTTATTTATTTATATATAAATTTTAAAATAAGTAAGTAAATAAAATAATAAATAAATATAAATAAATAAACAATAAAAGTAAATAAATAATAGTTAAATAAAAATTAAACGAAAGAAAATAAAAAAATTAAAATAAATTACATAATAGGGAAAAATGAATAATAATAAAATTTATTATCACCTGTCTGTATATTTAAATTAATAAGAAAAAATAAAAAAGAAGTAATAATGGGCAAATAATAAAATAAAATATTATTTACCTATTTACAAAGATAAACTTAAAAAAGTATATAATAATAAAATGAATAAAAATAAAAATTTTTTCCTATAAACAGAATTTAAAAATTGTTTATTAAAAAATTAACAAAAAGGAGAAATAAAGAAATATAATTTTTTTCCACAAAAGAAAAAATAATTTTTATAGAGAAAAATGTGATTTATGGGAGTTGTAAAATTTGTTGTTTCGACAGCACTAGAGACATGCAGTACAACGAGGATGAAGGTACAGTGCGAATATACCTTCGAGGACGGCCAATTGTCCTTTATGTGCCTACTCCATTGGCGGATACCTACGATCCCCATAAGGTTAATACACCACCTCAGAGCAAATTGAAATTAGACTGGGTCTACGGATACAGAGGCAGAGACTGTAGAAATAATTTACATCTCCTTCCAACGGGAGAAATTGTCTATTTTGTCGCCGGCGTTGTTGTTCTTTACAATATGGAGGTACACAGTCAAAGACATTACATTGGTCACACTGACGATGTCAAGTGGTAAGTCGTCAATTTCATTTTATTTTCTTACTTTTTATATTTTTCATTTGTTATTTTATTTATTTATTTATTATTTTACTACTATAATAATAATAATTATTATTATTATTATAAATATTATTATAAAAAAATAATTATAAAAAAGATTATTATAAATAATAAGACTAATTATGAAATGTTTGTAAATAAAAGTTGATTTTATTTTTACAGCATGGCCATACACCCTAATAAATTAGTTGTCGCCACTGGTCAAGTTGCTGGTGTCGATCGAAACGCCATGGTAAATAATTATTTTTGTCAAATTTGAAATTTAATAAAAACTATATTTGAAAAACATTTCAAGTCAGAATGAATGAAACTATTATTTACTAATGAGGGTCAATGAATATTTTTATTTAAACTTCAAAAATTGTTATAAATAGTCTGAGTCTAATTCCCCTGTACTACTAAAGAAAATCTAAAAGAAAATCTAAAAAAAAATACCAAAGAAAACATTTTTTACCTAAATAACTTGTCAAGAAAGAAGAAAAAAAATATAAAAAGAAAATTTAAAAAAAGTTACATAAAAAAATGAATTCTTAGAAAAAGGATATGTCTGACTAAAGCATACTATAACTACTGATGTCAAAATTATTAAAATTCGCAAATTAGGAAAATAAAAATTTTAATTTTAATTCTAACTGATTTTCCAACCGGTAATTCCCTTAAATTTTTTTTATGTGGATTCGTCTGACTGTAACAATCTGTTACTACTCAGGAAAAAAAATTGTCTGACTTTAAAAAACTGTTACTACTGACAGAAAAATTTGTCTGACTTTGATAAATTGTTACTACTGACAAAAAAATTTGTCTGACTTTGATAAATTGTTACTACTGACAGAAAATTTTGTCTGACTTTGATAACATGTTACAACTGAGAGAAAAATTTGTCTGACTTTAACAATCTGACACTACTGGCACAAAAAATTTGTCTGGCGCTGATAATCTGCTGCTACTGCAACAAAATTTTGTCTGACTTTGAAAATCGGTTAAAGTAGTTTTTACTACTTTTATAAAAAAATAATGAAAATTTAAACATTATCTTACGTTATTCTGAATAATTGTATTTGATTAAAATCAACAACAACACATTTCTCTTCCCTAATAAAATAATAGAAAAAAACAAAATTTATCAGTCTGACTCAGAATGGCCTTTACTACTAATTAAAAAAAACTCTAAATTGTCTTAATTGATTGTCTCTTAAAGTCTTAATTAATTATAAAAGAATTTTTGCCGACTGAAATGAACGAGAAAACATTTTTTCTCCTAGAGAAAAAATTATGGAAAGACAAAAATTTCAGTCTGACTAAAAATGTCTTTTACTACTTACTACAAAAACTCAACTACTTATCACGAATACTCAACGTCTTGTTGGATTTTAAAGAATTGTATCTGACTGAAATCGACAAGAAAAAATTTTTTTTTCTTGAGGAAAAATAAAATAAAAAATTCCCAGTCTGACTAAAAATTGATTTTACTACTTAATACAAAAACTCAACTATTTGCTACTCAAGAAGAAAAACTTATTGTTGAGTATCAAAGAAATAAAGAATTATGTTTGATTGTAACTAACATAAAAAGATTCTTTTGCCTATTCATATAATAATAAACCAAAGTTTCCCAGTCTGACTAAAAATGTTCTTTGCTACTTACAACAAAAAATTAAACGTTTAATTGACTTCCACAGAAATAATTAATTACGTTCGAATATAATCACCATAAAGACATTGTTCTTCCCTAGTCAAAGAATTAATAGAGACAAAAATTTCACAGTCTGACTAAAAATGTCTTTTACTACTTACTACAAAAACTCCAATACTTACGACAAAATTCCACTATAGTTAATACTCAAAAACAAAAACTTGTTGATTGCAGTCAGACAGAAATCTTTTTCATTTTTTTCCCTATTCAAAAAATTAAGAAAAGACAAAAAAATTTTCAGTCTGTCTAACAAAGGCTTTTACTACTAACTACTAAAAACTTAACATTTTATTGGCTTAAAAAAATTATGTTTGACTGTAATGAACATAAAAAGATTTTTTCCCCTAGTTAAAAAATTAAGAAAAACCAAAAATTCCCAGTCTGACTAAAAATGTCATTTGCTACTTACAACAGAAAACTGAACGTTTTATTGACTTCCACAGAAATAATAATTAATTACGTTCGACTATAATCACCATAAAAACATTGTTCTTCCCTAGTCAAAAAATTAAGAAGACTGAAAAATCCTTAGTCTGACCATAAATGTCCTGTTCTACTAATTACAAAAACCTAGCGCCTTATTGACTGTTAAATGATTCCGCCTGACTAAAATCAACCCCTACCACTACTATCAACCTAAAAAAAATTTCCACCCTCTTTTGCAGCCACACATTAGGATATGGAATTCAGTGAGTTTAACAACACTCTCAGTAATCGGAAGCGGTGAATTCGATGGATCAATTTGCTGTCTCTCATTCTCGAAAGCAGACGGGGGGAATTTTTTGTGCGCCATTGATGAGACAGCGGATCACAATATTTCCATCTGGGACTGGCAGAAGGGTGAACGTGGTGTCAAAGTCACCGAGACGAAGGTAAATCTCCCTTTTTTTGCTAAAGAAAATAATTATACAGTACATTTAACAAATAACAATCTATAAATAAACAGGATGACATTTGTTACTTTTTTTTGCTTGGTTTCTTTTTTTTTGGTCCGTTAGCTATTGTTGATAAATATTTTATACCAGCGGAAGTAAGTGATTAAACGGAGAGGACAATTTTCAATTACAGTGTTCGGTTGATACGGTGGTGTGCGCCGAATGGCATCCGCTGGAACGAAATCAGATTGTTTCGTGTGGCAAAGGACACGTTTCGTTTTGGTCCTTGGACAATGGCGGTATGCTTTACAAGAAAATGGGTGTTTTCGAGAGTCGCGAGAAGCCAAGATACGTGACTTGCGTTGCCTTCAATCAAAATGGTGATGTCCTCACTGGCGACAGTAATGGGAACATTATTGTTTGGGCGAGAGGTAGATGGAATTCCATTTTATTCAACTAAATTAGAATTCAATTTTATTCAATCCCATTAAATATTAATAAATTCAATTAGGCTTTATTCAATTAAATTCCAAATTACTAAATTCATTTAGATTTTATTCAATTCTATTCTACTTTATTAAATTCATTTAGATTTTATTCAATTAAATATTCCTCAATTCAATTCCATTTTATTAAATTCATTTAGATTTTATTCAATTAAATTCAGTACATTTTATTTAATTAAATTCATTCCATTTTATTCAATTAATCTATTTAAATATTATTAAATTCAATTCAATTTGATTAAATTCAATTCAATTGCATTGTATTAAATTGAATTAGATTTTATCAAATTCAATTGAATTAAATATTCTTCAATTTAATTTAATTCCATTTTTCTAAATTTATTTACATTTTATTCAATTCTATTTAATTTAATCCAATTAAATATTATTGAATTGAATTCAAGTCATTAAATTTAATTCAATTCCACTGTATTATATTCAAATAGAATTTATTCAATTCAATTCAATTCTACTTTATTAAATTCATTTAGATTTCTTCCAATTCAATTCAATCCATTTTATCCAATTAAATCCAATTAAATATTATTAAATTCAATTCCATTCCATTGTATTAAATTCAATTAGATTTTATTTAATTAAAGTCAATGAAATATTCTTCAATTTAATTCAATTCCATTTTATTAAATTGATTTAGATTTTATTCCATTCAATTAATCTATTTAAATATTATTAAATTCAATTAAATTGCATTGTATTATATTGAATTAAATATTACTTAATCCAATTCAATTCCACTGCATTATATTCAATTACACGTATTTCAATTAAATTCCATTTTATTATCAATTCAATTTCATTTTATTAAATTCATTTAGATATTATTCAATTTAATTCAATCTATTTTATTCAATTAAATCCAATCAAATATTATTAAACTAAATTCAATTCCATTGTATTAAATTCAATTAGATTTTATTCAATTAAATTCAATTAAATATTCTTCAATTTAATTCAATTCCATTTTATTAAATTAATTAAGATTTTATTCAATTCAATTTAATTAAATTCAATTCAATTCCACTGTCTGAAATTGAATTAAATATTATTCAATCCTATTCAATCCCATTCAAATCCATTTTATTGAATTCAATTACATTTTATTCAATTTCAATTCCATTGTATTGTAATTAAAAAACATATTAGTTTCTTTCAAGAAAGACATTATTTTTACTGTCGAAAAAAAAATTATTTTTCGTTTTTGAAGAAAAACTGTTTTTTTTTTGTTTTCGAAAAAAAAATTGTCCTTTATTTTCCGAAAAGAAAAATTTCTTTTTTCTTTATTTTCAAGGAACAAATACAATTGCAAGGCTGGTGAAAAATGTTCACGAGGGATCGATATTTTCCATGTGCGTTTTAAAGGACGGAAATATTGTCACGGGTGGTGGCAAAGATGGAATGCTTTATCATTTGGACGGGTCCTTGAATAAAACTGGACAAAGTGCACAGGTACAAAAATAAACTTTTTTACACTAAAAAATGAAAATTTATTTTAATTTAATAATCGATTAAATACTTATCAAGTAAATATTAATTTAATAATAAGTAAAAATAATTATGTCAAATAAAAGTTAAGTAATATGAAAAAATATTTCTTTAATAACTAATCCATTGTTTGAATCAAATAAAAATTTTTTTCTAAGAAAAAATGTTTTTATTTGAAATTAATAAAACATTATTTGCTTTAGTATAGAAATGGTTATCTTATTATTTTTTATAATTAATGTTTATTATTATTTTTTTGTAATTATTTTTTATAAGTATTTTTTATAATTATTTTCTTTTGTAATTATTTTGAATAAAGGAAATATTTCTTTCATTGTAAATAGTCGATTATTTGAATCGAGTAAATATTTATTTGCAAAAAATAATTCATAATTTAAATCAATGTAACTGTATTTGATCAAATACAGAAATTTTAGTTTCAAACAACTTTTTTTTTATTTAAATAAAAATTACTTGATTCAAGTAAATATTGTAACTGTAACTTTATCAAAATTATTTTCAAAATTTTAATTCAATTATTATTTTCTACAATTTTAAATTATTTTTTATGAAAATAATAATTGAATTCCTTAAAAAAATTTTATTATTTATGAAAATAATTGAATTCCTGTGAAATTTTTATTATTTTATGAAAATAATTAAATGTTTGCATACAATTTTTTAAAAAAATTTTTTTAAATAATTGAATTCTTTTTGGGAAATTTTATTAAAATCGTAGATATTGAAAATCATTGAAATTAGAAAAATGCATTTTATTTTTGAAAATAATTGAAATTAGGACAAGAATTTTTTTTTGACATTTATGAAAATAAATTGAACTTTGGAGAAGAATTTTGTTATTTATAAAGATAATTGGGATTTTTACGAGAATTTTTTTCAAATTTTGAACATAGTTGAATTTTTTAAGAAGAATTTTATTTTTTTTGAAAATAATTGAATTTCTGCAATTATTTGAAATTTCTCCAAAATTGAATTTTTTTAGTGTTTTTAACAAAAATTTAATTTTTAAATTCTTTTTTTAAAATTAATAATTTTATTTAAAAAAGGCCAGTAAGAAGTTAGCTAGTATATCAAATAAAATAAATTGGAACTTGAAATAAAAAGTTAATAAAAAGGACATTAAATTTTTACAATATAAAAAAATTTTATTTATTTAAATATTTATTTATTGAAAATTGAAAATAAAATAAGGAGAATAGTGGACGATTGCGATTATCTCATTTTACGAATGTTGGAGACGTTCGTCCAAAAGTTACAATGAGGTCTTTATAAAAGAGGTCGAGGCATTGAAGATTGAGTAATTTCAACTCTCATTATACAATTTGCCAGATCGAGGATCATTTTGGCGGAATTCGCACAGTGAACGAGGGCAGGGGTTCTCAATATTTAGTGGGCACTACGAGAAATTGCATTTTGGTCGGCGATATGGAAATGGAATTTCATCCAACTGTTTTGGGACACGCCGACGAGGTATGGGGTTTGGCGTCGCATCCAACTTTACCACAATTTGCAACTGCAGCTCACGATCGCTTATTACAAATGTGGGACAGTCTCAGTCACACTGTCGTTTGGAGCAAGGACATCGGGGTGAGTTTTCAGCTCGACCTTTCAATATAATATCTTCCAATGAGACAATTTTTTTTTCTTCTTCTTGACCTTCCCTAATTAACGACACTTTTCGTTGAATTTTTATTTACAAAAAAAAAATATGAAAAAAATTTTATGTCTCCTCATTCAACCACTGCACGAGGTGAATTTATTTTCGTCTCTTGAATTTTAATTAAAAGTCATCGATAAAAGGTTTCAATTTATTTTTTTTTTACTGAGGAAAGCAAAAAAGATAATTTGTTTGCAAATTTTAAATAAATTTCCTTGTCACGAGAATATAATTTTAATTAAAAGTCATCAAAAAGAGGATTCAACTTTTTTTTTAAAATAAAAAATTTGGCTTATAAATTCGAAAAGTAAAAATAAATAAATAGTTGATAATAATTTTACTGGATCGATTTAACGAATTAATTGAAAATGCTAATTATTTTCAGGAACAAGCGCAGAGCGTTTGCTTTTCGCCAGACGGAAATATATTGGTTGTCGGTTGCACGAATGGAAAATGGCTAGTGATTGATAGTGAGACAAGAGAATTATACAGTCATCATTCAGACGGTTCTGAGCCAATTCAGGTGAGAATCGATTTTGCAATATATATATATAGAAAACAATGAACCATTTCAAGATACAATGTAATTGATTAATAACAATTGTACTTTCCATAATGAATGTGTCCTAATTCTTTCGTCAAGCGCATATATAAGATAAATAGGCGGAAAAAAATTGGCAAACTTCTTTTTGGAAATCCTCCAAATTAAATTAAGCAAATTTTTGTAAACTTTATTGTTCAGCTTCTTCTTTTTTTTGTGTTACAATTTTTTTTTTTTTTTTTTTTTGAATTTTTACCTGTCTTTGTAAAATTAATAATTATAAAATTATAATATTTAATAATTAATTTTGCAATTTATTTCCAATCGAAAATTGTTCAATTTTTTCCTATATTTAATATTTGTTGTCAGAATAGAGAATTTTTATTTTGAGAAATTCTGTTTTCTTCTAGAATGAAAGCAAAGAAAAGAAAAAAAAATAAAAGTTCGAAAAAATTAAACATTAAAAGTGAAAAAAATAATAGTTCGAAAAAATTAAACATTAAAAGTGAAAAAATAAAACATTAAAACTGAAAAAGAATAAAAGTTGGAATATAATAATATTAAATGAATTGTTTTCAGATAATGAAATTTTCACCTGACGGTTCATTACTTGCTATTGGTTCTCGGGATAATCATATTTACATTTATCAAGTGAGCGAGGATGCGATAAAATACAGTCGAGTTGGACGTTGCATGGTAGGTTGAAATTTATTTTGAATAATTTCCCAAAAAAAAAAGTTTATAATAATTAAATGATAAAACAAAAAAAAACTGTCGAGAAAATCGAAGGCTTCTTTTATCAAATAATAACTGAAATAATAAATTTTTTTCTCGCTTTCCAGCCAAAGCGGATTCGAAGACGCGGAGTAAGATTTGTCATTGATTCATCTCCGAAATAGACATTTTCGTTGATATATTATTTAATATATAGAAATATTAAAATATAACATAAAAATTATTTTAAAATTTCGAAGAAATTCCAAGAAATTTCCAAGAAGAAAATTTCGAAATTGAGAAATTTAGAAAAATTAGTTTATCGTAATTTTTTAAAATGTCTCTTTTGGAAAACCATTAAATTCTATATAGAGAAAATAGAAAGTAGATTTGTTCTTTTTAAATATGTATGAAAAAAATTTTTAGAGACAAGCCATTACTTCATCACAAGCACGCTTTTCATATTTGTTTTCTACTTTTTATCTCATTATACTCGCATCGTTATTATTTTTGCAGCAAAATCGCATGTTCGAGAGAAATTCGGGATTAAAGAAAAAACTGTGCAGTAATATTTCGATAATGAAAGTAAAACTTATTACTAACTTTTTGGCGAATAAATGAATGAAAATATATTTGTTTCAGTAAATAATATACTTTCGATTATTTATATTGAAAATTTCTATATTGAATATTTGTACTATTAAATATTTATATTATTGAACATTCCTATTGAATATTTGTATTAAATATTTATGCTAAATATTTGTATTAAATATTTATGCCGAATATTTCTATTAAATATTTCTCAAAAAATTTTTGCATTTTTGTTAATAATTAATTTATTACAATAAATGAATTAATTAAAAAAATTCACCGTCTCTAATACTAAATTTTAGTTGCGATTCTAAATAAATATATTTAAAGAAATAAATAAGGAGAGAAAAAATAGAAAATAAAAAATAAAGAGATAATTGTTTAGTTATCGAAAATTTACTGTAATTTCTTGAAAACAGTTTTATGTTCAATTATCGAGAGTTTACTGTACTGAATTATGAATTTATAATGTAAACTAGCAAATATGTTACGAAATTATTTTCAAAAATAGAATCCTGTTAATATTTACTTAAAAACTAAAAACTATTTATTTTTTCCAGGGACATTCCAGTTTTATAACTCATTTAGACTGGTCGGCAGATGGAAATTATCTTCGAAGTAATAGCGGGGATTACGAATTACTTTACTGTGAGTATAATTTTCAATTTGAAAAAGTTTATCATCTCCTACTTTTTTCATTATTGTTTCTTATTATTTCTTATTATTTATTCTATTTATATTTTATTTATTTTAATTTAATTTATTTTTTAATTTTTTAATTTATCTACTTTATTTATACTTTATTATTTATTTATTTAAATATTTTATTCATATTTTATTATTTATTTACTTTATTTATACTTATTTACTTATTAAACCACTGGACGAACATAATTCATGTTTTTATTTTATTTAATTTGTTAATTAATTATTTTTTATTCATTGTTTACTTTTTCAAAAACTATTCAATTTTTCAAGTTGAAATATTTTCGAAAACTATAATTGAATGAAAATAACTACCTAATATTTGTAATTGAATAATAAATCATAAATAATAACTAACAAGTAAAAAATAATAATAAACAAATAATAAATAATGATAAATATAAAATAAAAACTATCTTATGCTGTGAAGAGAAATTCCTACTCGAAGGAAATCTTTCTTACTGACAGTGTGGTAAAGAAGAGAAAGAAATTAAAAATTTTTTTTTTTAGGGAATCCGGGAGTTTGCCGACAAATTCCTCAATCGTCAACTTTAAGGGATGTCGATTGGTCAACACAGAATTGTGTTATTTCTTTTGAAACAATCGGTATTTGGCCAGATGGTGCAGACGGCACTGATGTTAATAATTGTTCACGCAGCGGAGATGGCAAGTTACTTGCCACTGGTGATGATTTTGGTAAAGTCAAGCTCTTCTCTTATCCGGTTTGCCAACCAAAGGTAAGAGTTCAACAATATTTTGTTTCAAATTTTCAAAAAAAAAAAAAAAATCTGTTCTTTTTTGACTAAAAATATTTTCATTATTAATCACTTTGAAGCATTATTAATTAATTAATTCGTCAATAATATATTAATTAATTCGTTATGAATTAATTTATTATTAATTCGTTATTAACTAATTATTTACTGATTCCTTATTAATTAATTCCTCATTAATTAATTTCTTATTAATTCGTTATTAATTAATTTCTTATTAATTCGTTATTAACTAATTAATTATTAAATCTTTATTAGTTACTTCATTATTAATAAATTCGTTGTTAATTAATTTATTATTGATTCGTTGTCAACTAATTTATTATTAATTACTTATTAATTCATCATTGATTAACTCTGTATTAATTAATTAATTATTATTTTCGTATCAAATTAATTTCTTTTTAAATTTTTAATTCATTATTAATTTGTTGGTTATTAAATCGTTATTAATTAATTCGTCAATTATTTGTTAATAATTAATTTATTATTTATTCATTATTAACTATCTAATTATTAATTTCGTCATTAATCAACTTCTTATTAATTGGTTATTAATTAATTAATTAATGATTCAAATAACCGATTACTTGACAATTATCAATTAAATATTTACTTGAATCAAGCAATTTTTATTTAAGTCAATTAAATAGTATTTGAAGCAAATACCATTTAATTACTTCAAATAAAAAGTTATTTGACTAAATTAAATATTTAATTGATAATAGTCAAGTAATAGGTTATTTGCATCAAATAAATTCTTTTTCAGTGTAGAATAGGGCTATTTAAAAATAATTTTTTATAAATATTTCAAATTATAAAAAAGTAAAGTAAAAAAGTAAAAAGTAAAAGTAAAGAATTAAAATTAATAACAATTACTATTTATGTTAATTAATTCTATCCTATTTTTTGTACTTTTGAATTTTTATGATAAATTACTGAAAATAGCGCTAGAGATATTTTACAAAAATATTTCTAATTTTTTACTTTCTACTTTTTTTTAATTTTTCAAAAATGTTAGTTGATTTTTTTTTAAGTAATTTCTACTTGCCTAAAAAATTACAAAAGATTTAAAACAACTTTGCAAAATTTATTAGCGTAAAAAAAATTCTGATTTAAAAATCGAATTTGGAAAGGTCACTTGCATAATTTTTTGGACTCTTTTTTTCAGTCACTCCACCATTCTTATGGAGGTCACTCGAGTCACGTGACAAATGTCGCCTTTCTGCAGGATGATACCCGGCTTGCATCAATTGGAGGTGGTGATACCAGCGTTTTACAGTGGGTTGTAAATTAGATTCGTTAAAAAAAAGAAGAGGAAGAAGAAGAAGAAGAAGAATGACGGAAATGACATCACCGGAACTTTACGATAACACTTCTTTTTTTTCTCCAAACTAATCGATAGATGAAAAATGGAGAAAGCGAAACGCGAAATCACTTTCTTTCAACATCAACAGGACGACGACTTTCGGTTTTGAACAGTGTTTCTCAACCGTCATTTGTCCTCATGAAGAATGCAATTTCGCTTTTTACAAATAAGCATAATATACGTTCGATTGTAAATAGAAAAAAAAAGAATTTTTACTTCAGTTCAATAACGTTTAGAAAACTTAGTAACGAACTCGATATTTGTAAGACATATTGAGTTGTTTATTTCTCTATTCAATTTTTTTTTGTAATTCAAACAAAGTTTGAAGGAACGAAAAAATTTCTACGAAAAAAATTATTTACAAAATGTTTTACAAAAAACGGTTTCAAAATGAATTTTTAGTAAAATAGTATTTTCACTTCGTTTTAATTTTTTTCAAAAACGAATTTGTCAAATTAAATAGTCAAATTTTTACTAGATTCTATTTTCTTCTAAACTAATTTACCAAAATGGTAAATTATTAGTATTTTCACTATAGGTTAAAACTTATAGTAAAAATAACTTTTCGTTAAGTTAATTTTTAAAAAAATAAATTTTTTCATAAATGAACTTAAAAAAATTATTTTCACTTAGATTTTTTTTCCAAATGAATTTATCAAAATAGTCTTTTAATTTTTATTTAGTTTTTATTTTTTCTTTCTCAATTTTTATTATTTCGAATAAAAAAAAGTGAAAAAAGTTTGACTTAGTCATTCAACGAAAACTTCTACAAGATTGCTACTAAAGAAAAAAAATAATAACTCAGACTTAAACTAAATAAAAATAATTACCTCTCAAGGAACGAAAATACTATTTTTAGACAAATTTTTATGCACAAAGGAAGCAGTAAGCAGGATTAAAAGAAATTTCTGGTCGATATTTTATAATTAAAATTCAGCAACTGTAAAAATTTACATCTAAAATTGTCAAATTGTGAATCAATTGTAAAAATTAAAAAGAAAAATTTATGCCTTGACACAATTGTAAAAAAAAATTTGGACAAGCAATTTTAGGTTCCAAATTCTAGTTTCTTAACATTAATAAATTTTTATTAATTCGGAAATAAAGCTTCGATTTCTATAAATATTGAAGACAAGAGACTCGAGGAAACAATTTTTTATAATATTTATTATTAAAAATAATAAATAATAATTAAATTATTAGAGGAAATGAAAATTAATTATTAAAAAAAAATAAGTTAATTCAGTTGTTGAAAAGAATATATAAATAATATTTAATTATTAAAAAGAATAAAAATCACTTTGAAGGGATTAGTTTAATTATGAAAGGGAGTAAAAATAATTCAATTATTAAAAGAAATTACAGTCATTTAAATATTAAAAAGAATAAAAAAAATTCCTTTAAAAGGATTAAAAATAGTTTAATTATTAAAAGAATAAAAATAATTCAATTATTAGAAATGAATGAAAATAGTCTAATTATTAAAAAAAATAAATAAAATTTTAATTAATAAAAAGAATGAAAATAATCTACTTATTAAAAGGAATGAAAACAATTTAATTATCAAGCAGAATGAAAATGATTTTAATTATTATATTTAGAAACTTTTTCAAAAATTATTTTTACTTTTTTTAGTAATGAAAGTAATTGAGTTATTAAGAATAAAAATATATATGTTAATTAAATTAAAAATGGAAAACATACATTTTATAATATTTATTATAAAAAATTGTCATTTAATGATTTAATTGTATGTTAGGTACGTAAATTATATGATGAAAGTATTAAACAATTTTTTTTATGAAATGAAAACTGTACATTAATGTAATTGCATTATTTATTTGAATTGTCTATTTCAACGAGATTTTTTATTCATGATGTTAATAATTAATATAAGTTTAAATATTAAGGCGTAAAACTTGTTTCAATTTAGAAAAAAAAACTCTGCGCACAAAATTTTTTGTTCATGTTGCCATGCCAAATACTATTATTTGATATTAAAAATGTCCGCATAATATTATTGCTAGATATTAAATCTATTAATAGTATACATTAATAATATTGTTTAATTATTTTTAGTAAATTAGTAAATCAATATTATCAATATTAAATCATTACGAATATTGCAATATTAAATTAGTAAATATTATAATATATTGCAATATTATTATTATTATAAAAATTATGATTGTAAAAATTATTATTAATTCTACTATTATTACTATTATTATAATCGTTTTTATTATCATTATTATCATTATAATTATTATCATTATCATTATGTTTATTATTATAATTATCATAATAATTGTCAGTATGATTATCATTATGTTAATTATTATTCTTATTCTGATAATTATTATTTTATTATGATAATTATTATTATAATTATGACAGTTATATTACAATCTATTATAATTAGATCTAAGAAACAATGAAATTGTTAAAAAATATTCCTTCACCGGTTTGATAAAAATCAAAATTGTCTATGGACGTATAGAGATAATTTTAATCAAGTAGGAAATTTATTAAAAATAAATAAATAAACTAGATGTTCATAAACGCACAATAATTGTGTTATTAAATAATTATAATTTACGAAAAGTACTTATTTAACTTACGATCGAGAATGAAATACAACCTTCGAAATTTTTATTAGTCTCTTGTCTTCGACAAACTAATAAACTTCATGTGCGACAATTGCCGTCCATAAAGTTATAAAGGAAATTCAAGGTGATTCGACGGTTAAAATTGTGAGAAAAAAAACGAAAAAGATAAAAAAAAAAACTAAGAAAATTTTGCAGAACCAGTCAGAGGCCTTTGAAAACAACTCAGATTTCAGAAGAGTGGAAATTTCTCTAGGAATTATTTTAAATAAATTTCCTTTGTGTAAATAGAATTAAAAGAGAAAAAAAATATTCTAACTTAAAAAGAACCACTAATTCTAGTGATTGTTCTAAAAAACTAATAAAAAACTAAAAATAGAATTTTTTATTTGCAAAAGTAGAACAAAAAAAAGTCAATTCGAATTAAAAATTCGAATTTCTAGAAACCGTCGCAAATTTTTCTAATTTTAATTTTAAAAAAAGTCGTTTTTAGATTGTATACGATCATTTTTAATTTATAGAATTAAACAGAAAACAAAAGCTTTTGCAAAATTTGCAAACAAAAAAAAATTGTCATTTTTTTGTATAGGTAAAAACTGAATAGGAAGTAGGAAGTTAAAAAAACAATTATTCCTTCCTTTTTGCGTGTTAAGTTTTTCAAAGGAGAGAAACGCGAGACAAATATATAATTGAGGCCTTTTTCTCAGTAAAAAAAAAGAAAAGATAAGAAAAGAAAATAATAATCAAAGAGAAGAAAATTTCTCTATTCTGTTTTTTTTTTGGAATGAACCAAAGTCATACTTAATAAAATGCGCGCGAGAATTTTTCTATATATTTTCTTCTCTCCGTGATCGTGTAAGATATCTACCTAAATATATATTTTATTTATGTCTATCAATGATAAAATTGTAAGCTCTACGAAGTATAATAAATATGAATTTTCCTGAAAACGTACTATTATATATTATTTATTAGTGTTAATATTATTTTTATTATTATTATCTTTTTTCCATAATTTCATTTTTCAAAATTTTGTATCTTTATTTCATTTCTTTATAAAATTTATGTTTTTTGGAGTCTTTGTACTTTGTACTTTGTTTTTTTCTATTTCCTGTAAACAACTCAATTTATTTTGAATAATTATATAATTATTTTGTAATTAGGTTCCTGAGAAATTTTAATTCAATTGCTTAAAGATAGTGGAATTAAAAAAAAAATTTATTTCAGAAATATCAAATTAATTAAAATTTTGTGAAATTAAATTGAAAATATTTCAATTTTTTTAAAGAATTTTATGAGAGATTTTAAAATAAACGTATTTTTAAAGAATTATAATCGAATTCTTTTTAAGTTTTGTTTTTACTTTTAAAAAAGGAATTAGAGAAAAAGTCTAAGTTCTGTCTGGAAAACAGAAAAAATCAAATTTTTGTGACAACCCTGTTTTATTATTATTGTATTTTTTAAAATTTTTATCATTCACAGTTATCTCAGAATAAATTTATTCTTCAAAATCGAAAAAAATATTTTTTTTTTCATTATTATAAAATGAAATGGAATTTTCTTCTCAGCGAAATATATTGTATCAACATGGAAATAGTTTACCTATACAGAGTAAATTCTAACGATTTATTTTTTTATTTTATTTTTTTTTTTTTTATTTTTTTTTTTTGCAAATGCTAAAATAAATAGTAAATCGGTCAAGATCGTGCAGAAGATAATGAGAAGCCTGAGAAATGAGTTTTGAAATAATAATTATTTGTCGTCACGGTTGTGTTGGAATGAAGGCGTAGCCATGTTCTCTCATAATTTTTTCTTGGTCCATTGAATCTTGCAAAAATATCAATTTTAAATGGTCTCGTCTTTTCATTAATAATTCCCGATTTCCATTCAATAATTCATCACGTAATTTGTAGCATTCCTTTTTTAAAAAAACATGTCGCGTCGGATCAGTTTTCAAGGTGGATTTCGAATTTAATTCATTGACTTTCATTTGCCTTGGAGATATAATTTTTATTATTAATTATTTATTTACATTAAAATATAAGCGTTGCAATTAATATTATTATTAATAATTACCATTACTAATTAATATAATAATCATAATAATAAAAAAATTCTTTACAAAATTCGATTATTTTCATAACTAACAATATTCATCGCAAGAATTCAATTATTTTCAAAAGTAATTAAATTCTTCGAAGAAATTCAATTATTTTTAAAAATTTAAACGAATATCTCGTCAAGAATTCAATTATCTTTATAAATAGCAAAATTTTTCGCCAAGAATTCAATTATTTTCAAAAATTTTAATAAAATTCTTTGCAAAATTTCAATTATTTTCAAAAGTTTTTGACAATTCAATGATTTTCCATATTTACTATTTTCATAAAATTTATCAAATAATTTAATAATTGAAAAAAAATTTTGATACAATTCTACGTAAACATTCAATTTCATTTAGGAATTCAATTATTTTCATTGCAGAATTTACAATATTTTTAATACAATTTTAAAATAAATTTAAGATTTAAATCCTAAATTCAAATTTAATAAGCATTCCATTATTCAATAAAATTAAAAAAATCGTTGCAATAATTTAATTATTGTCATAAATAACTTTTCATTCGTCACAGGAAATTAATTATTTTAAAAAATTGTTAAGTAATTCTGCCAAAGAATTCAATTATCTTGATAAACAACAAAGTTTTCCATATAAAATCAATTATTTTAAGGAACTTTAATAAAATTCTTTTCCAAAATTCAATTATTTCGATAAATATCAAAATTCATCATAAGAATTTACTTCTTTTGAAAACTAATAAAATACTTTTCAAAAATTACATTATTTTCAAAATTTTTAAAAATTCCCATTAAAAATTAAATTATCTTTTTTATAAATACATAGCGAAAATCTTCTCAAGAATTAAATTATTTTCAGAAATTTAAAGAATATTCTTGGCGAAATTTCAATTATTTAAACGAAATTTAATTAAAATTCTTCGCATGAATTCAATTATTTTCATAAACTATTATTTAAATTCTTCTCAGGAATTCAATTATTTAAAAAAATTTAAATAAAATTCAAACAGTTTTCAATTATTTTCAAAAATTGTTATAAAATTCTTTAATTTTATATATTTTAGTAAAATTTTAGTTAAATTCCTCAAAAGAAATTAATTATTTTCAAAAGTTGTTAATAAAATTCTTTGTAAAAATTAAATCCTAAGAAACATTCAATTATTGAATATATTATTTTTTTTTTTTTTTTTGTATTTAAATAATTGAATTCTCAAAGAATTTTCTAATAAAAATTGATTTAAAAATTAATAATTGCAGTTAAAATTTTAAATAATAATTAAATATTAAAAGCATTAGAGGGGAATATTTAGAAATAATTGAATTTTGAAAAGGTTTCGATTCAAATCTTTGAAAATAAATATTTATTTAAAAAAAAAGTTTTTCATTTTTTGAATAATTTTACCATTAAAAAAATTTGTAAATAAAGGTATTAGAACATTTTTCTCAGCATCTAATTATTTTTAGAGTGAATCAGAATATTATTTTCTGGTCAGGGAAAAAGTTAAAGTTTTGTCTGGAAATCAGGGAAAAGTCAGGGAAAAACGAAATTAAATTTTTGTGACAACTCTGAATAATAATTTGCTTATTGTAGTGAGAATTATAATAATTATTATAATAATTACAAATTACTAATTTTTATTTATCATATTAATACCAATATTATTAATAATATTTTATTTTTGTCAAATAAACTATAAATTTTCTTTTCATAAGATTATAAATTAAATTATATTTTTTTTGTCATTTTGAGATGATTGAGAATAATAAAAGGAAAATAATTCTTAAAAAAGAAATAAGAAATAAAATTCAAACTATAATTTGAAAAATGATTAGACACTAAAAAAATGATTTAATTCAAAATATGTAGGTTATTAATTCAAGTTATGATGAATTACTGCTTACATGTATGATAATAATTTTTGTTCAGTTGGAGACATTTTCTTAAATTTATCTATTGACATTTTGATATATCTTTTAATTGATTAAAATCCACTTTTATGAAAATGTTACTTTATCAAAATAATATTAAACATTTACGTAATGTACGCGCTCAGATTTTATCTGACACTTTTGAAACACGATGAACATCGATTGAAAAGGATAATAAAGTAATTATCTTGTTTCAAATATAGAACAATTTTACTGCGCGTTATGTAATGAGTGAATTTAAAAATACTTTGTATTTTATATTTAGGTATAGGTTGAAAAAATTTAATTACTTCCAATTAATAAATGTTTTCCACAATATATATATATAAATTCTCTAGACGTATGTATAACATAAATATTAAATTAAAATTCACATCATCAAATTTAAAATAGCGATTATCAAATCGATTATATTAAATTGATTATTAAATTTACTTTTTTATTTCTACCGATATTTTTTCTCTCCGTTGCTTCTATTAAAGAAATAAATAGGTAAATTTTAAAAATAGTTTTCTTTTAATACCACGACTGATTATTTATTATAACTCGGGAGTATTTAATTATTTAGTATTTAAATTAACAGAATTTTAATTATTACAATCTCCCTAACAAATATTAAAATATTTTTATCGACACTCAATTTTCCTTTTTTTTTAAATTTCCAATAAATTGAGAATTAAATATCAGTCAGTTTTTTTTGTAGGTTATTAAACTGTATTTATTTTTATTCGATTTTATTTACGATTCCATTAATGAAGAAAATCAATACCTTGAGTAATAGGTTGGCAAACACGTATTAGAAACTGTAAGTAGTTTAATACTGAATTAAAAAAATATTTCTTAATAACTGAGCACTGAAAGTTGTCTTTAAAATAATGAATGACTTACTGAATTACTGAAAGTGAGTATAATTATTAAGAAAAAGCAAAAAAATTTCCGAAATTATTGAAAATAACTGAATAATTAGAAAATTGAGAAAATGATTCATGAATAAAAATTAAAAAATAACAAAAAATCGAAATATAAGTATGAAATATGAATAAAAAAATATAAATAAAAATTAAAAAGAAATTATGTTCGATTAAATGTTAATGACCTGTTCACTGAATGTTAAAGATTACATACGTGAGTAATCTGAATAGTATACACAAGTAGAGGTAATACTTTTACTTTTTAAAAGAAAAACACTTGAAAGCTGAAATAGAAAGTGGAATCACTTTCTTGCAGTTTTACTGCTTTTTTTTCGATATTTATTTATTATTGACAAATCAAATATATTTCCAACAACCACAACCAACTTTTGTTTTCCAATGCAAGCAAAATATTTTCTTAAATTTATTAATTACTCACACGTATAAGCTTATGCAACAATTCTACAACACTTTTACAACTTGTAAATTCTTAATGAATCGTGTATAATAAAATTTTTACACGAAATCTCTCATTACGTAAACAAAAAAAAAAGAAAAAAAAATACGATATATATACTTGTAAATCTAATAACTTTATTCTTCAAGATGAGAAAAAAAACTGACAATTATTTTCTAAAAAGTGAAAGTTAATAATAAAAAAAAAGATTTTGTAATTGACAGCTTCAAGAAAGTTCATCAAAATTTCACAATACTTTCAATATTGAAAATATTTAGAGTTCTTAATAGACAATTGATTTATTATTTAATTCAGAATTAAGAATATTTGCACTAAAGGTTAAATATTTCACTAATTAGGAATGTAAACGAACTCACTAAATTTGAATTAGTGAAAATAAAAATGTTTATTCATTTTAACTAGTAACTTATTTTTTGCTTTTAAATTAGTAAATTTTACTAATAAATTAGTAGAAATTACTATTTGATTAATTAATAATTACTAATTAACTATTAGACTTTTTGTTTTTGAATTAAATTTTACTACTGAATAGTAACTTCTACTGATTTATTAGTAAAATCAACTAATAAATAGTAATTTCTACTAATTTATTGGTAAATTTGACAAATGAATAGTAATTTCTACTAATTTATTAGGAAAATTTACTAATATAGTAATAATCGTTTATTTTCTTCCGTTGTTGTAATTTGTTAATGTTTTTAAATCGATTATCGGAAGAGTAGTAAATGAAAAATAAAAAAAAATTACGAAAATTTACTAATTCAAAAGTAAAAAGTCAGTCACTAATTCAGATTAGTTAACATCTTTACTAATTCTAATACTAAAAAATTTGGAAATAATGAAATAATTTCTTTTGAAATTAGTTAAAAGTTTTAATATATTTATTTAATTAATTATTAAAAATAATGGATTTATAGAAGAATTTTAGTTAAAAACAATAAAAAAAATTTTTATTTTTGAGAAGTTACAAATAATTGCAAAATTCAATTATTTTCAAAACTAATGAAATTCTTCGCAGAAATTCAATTATGTTTAAAAAATTTTTTTAAATTTCTTCCAAATTTCAATTATTTTTATGAATAATAAAATTCTTCTCCAAAATTAAATTATTTTCAATTCTTTACGAGAATTAAAATTCCCAATATTCAATTTAAATAATTGAATTCCTCGAAAGAATTTAATTATTTTCATAAATAACAAAATTCTTTGCTGGAATTCAGTTATTTTCAATAGAATTTCTAGAAAGAATTCAATTATTTTAAAAAATGTCACTAAAATTATTTGAAACAATTCAATTATTTTCGCAAATATTAATAAAATTCTTTGTAAGAATTCTATTATTTTCATGAATAATAAAATTTCACAGGAATTCAATTATTAACAAATGTTTTATAAATTTCTTCGCAATAATTCAATTATTTTCATAAATAATAAAATTTTTAACAGGCATTCAATTATTTTCATAAATAACAAAACTCATTGTAGAATTTCAATTATTTGTAAATTTTAATACAAGTTTAATGGAATTTCTCGAAAAATGTTATTAATATTCGTCTAAAGAATTCAATTATTTAAAAATTTGTTGATAAAATTCTTTACGAGAATTAAATTATTTCCAATATTCAATTTAAATAATTGAATTCCTCCAAAGAATTTAATAATTTTCATAAATGAAAAAATTCTTTCCGAAAATTCAATTACTTTCAATACAATTTCATAATAGAATTCTTAAAAAAATTCAATTATTTTTAAAAATCTCACTAAAATTTTTTGAAACAATTCAATTATTTTCACAAATATTAATAAAATTCTTTGTAAAAATTTAATTATTTTCATGAATTTTTTTTTGAATAATAAAATTTTACAGGAATTCAATTATTTACAAATTTTTAAAAAATTTCTTTGCAGTAATTCAATTATTTTCATAAATAATACAATTTTTTATAGGGATTCAATTTAGTTCATAATTAATAAAATTCTTTGTAGAAATTCAATTATTTTTAATACAATTTTAATTGAAATCATCGAAAAATGTAATTATTCTTAAAAATTTTACTAAAATTTGTCAAAAGAATTCAATTATTTTCATCGCAGAATTTTCAATATTTTTAATACAATTTTAAATAAATTTTATATTTAAATAAATTCAAATTTAAGAAACATTCCATTACTGAATAAAATAATAAAATTCGTTGCAATGATTCAATTATTTTCATAAATAACTTTTCATTCGTCACAGGAAATTAATTATTTTCAAAAATTTTTAAGTAATTTTGCAAAAGAATTCAATTATCTTGATAAACAACAAAGTTTTCTACATAAAATCAATTATTTTAAGGAATTTTAATAAAATTCTTTTCCAAAATTAAATTATTTCTATAAATATCAAAATTCATCATAAAAATTCAATTCTTTTATAAATTAATAAAATACTTTCCGAAAATTAAATTATTTTCAAAATTTTTTATAAATTCCCGTTAAGATTTAAATTACCTTTTTATAAATAGATAGCGAAAATCTTCTCAAGAATTAAATTATTGTCAGAAATTTTAATAATATTCTTGACAAAATTTCAATTATTTAAACGAAATTTAATCAAAATTCTTGGCATGAATTCAATTATTTTCATAAATTATTATTTAAATTTTTCTAAAGAATACAATTATTTTTAAAAAATTTAATAAATTTCTTCAAAAAGTTTTCAATTATTTTCAAAAATTGTTATAAAATTCTTTAATTTTATATATTTTAGTAAAATTTTAATTAAATTCCTCAAAAGAAATTAATTATTTTCAAAAGTTGTTAATAAAATTCTTTGTAAAAATTAAATTTTAAGAAACATTCAATTATTGAATAAATTATTTATTTTTGTATTTAATTAATTGGATTCTCGTAGAATTTTCTAATAAAAATTGATTTAAAAATGAATAATTTTAGTTAAAATTTTAGATAATAATTAAATATTAAAAGCATTAGGAGGGAATAATTAGAAATAATTGAATTTTAAAAAGGTTTCGAATTTAAATTATTGAAAATCAGAATTTTTCGTACTTTTAACTAATAATTCTGCGTAGAATTAATTTTATTTTATTATTAATTCACTGGATTATCTTTAATTATTATAAAAACATGAAGAAATCGATTACTCCGAGTCGAAGACTCGGAGCGATCGACTTCTTCATGTTTTATAATAATGTTTTTATAAGTTATTGAATTTCAAAAGATTTGAATTTAAAGTTTTTGAAAATCTTAACTCCTATTAATTATTTGTAATTTCTCCGAAATTGAATTTTTTAAGTGTTTTCAACAAAAATTTAAATTAGAAAATTTTTAAATTCTATTATTTTCAAAATTGATAATTTTTATTTTAAAAAGGCAGGAAGAAGTTAGTAGGAAGTTGCTAGTACAATAATTATATTTTTAACATTAACAATATTCACAAAAGTAACAATAATAATAATTTTTTAAAAATTAAAATCAAGTTTTTAAAAAATAAAAAAAAGATTGAAAAAAATAATAGTACTATTAAAAATAATAATTATAAAGAAAAATAACTGTTCCAGTGTAGAAATGGAATAAAGACGGAAATTTCCAATACATTAGATCGTTAATGAAACATCGATCATGATCAACATTCCTTGCCATTATGTTTCGAAAGAAACATATATATGTAAAATATCTCCATAATAAAATGCAATATAAAAACAATAGAAATATATGAGCACACACAATATATTGTATAGATATATATATAAATGAAAATAAAAATAAAAATAAAAATCCATACATATATTCATGTATAGAAAGCTCATGATCCGAGATCGACTCTCTTGCAAGAAGATCAATGTGTTTCCATATATGTTTATATACTACAAATACAAACATATATAAAGGCCCCACGTGAATTGTGAACATTTGATCCATACGAGAAATATTCATAATACACACGCACGCATGTATATATTATTTATTTATTTATACATGTAGTTGCACATATTATATAGTGTACACGTTATAATGTTGTGTATATATATTCAAGTAAGCGACTTGAGGGAAAGTGGTGTCCTACTTGTGTGCCAGTTACCAACACGGCGACAAACTTAAAGAATCCTTTATGTAATCGAGCGTGTAACTCGGAGAGCGTGTTGCAAGATTTCATGAATGAATCGCTTCTCTCAGTGTATATATATATATATATATATATATATATATATATATATATACTTGTGCGGCCAACACGGATCGATCAATGACGATTCGATAGACAAATCGAGTGATTGCTCTCCTCCTCCTCCTCCACCTCATCTGATATATAGAGGAAAGGAGATCGATCGATTTGTGCTGACCGAGAACTATACCAATTCCCCTTCTTATTTCTTGCAATGAGGAAATAACCGCAAAACATTGAGATTTATTATTATACGTATGGTTTTCGACATCAGAAAATTCAATCTCGTTTTCTGAGTAGATTCGAAGGCGAGAGGAGGGTAGACAAAAAAATTACATTTACTCAGTTTGTAAAATGCATTTTTGAGGTTTGAGGGCATTCATCCCTTTTTTTATTTTATGTACACGGAGAGACCCACATTCGTAAAAATTACTAAAAACGGTTGCAATGACCGGAAATAAGGGGACTTTTAGCATAATGTACTACAGAATTAGATAAATTTACAAAAGAAATAGATAAATTTGCTACATTGAAATAGCAAGTTTTAATATTTTGTGTAAGAGTTGTAAATGTAGCGAAAATTGATTATAGTTTTCTCTAATTTCGTTACACAAAATCTGACAAATGAAAACATTTTCCACTAAAACCTACGATCCACTGTAGTAATTTTTGGTGAGCAAGTGTGGCTAGCGAGTGCAGTCATATGGCGCCTGCATTTCTATTGGTTACTAACCTCGTCAATCTCCGTAAATGAGCCGATGCCATCCGATCATTGACAGTGACTATGTTTCGCGTACGTAAAATAAATTTGGATATTATCTACAATAATTAAATATAAAGTGAAACGTAGGTCGTTCGTTATCTCAGAAACTGACCATTGAAAATTAATAAATTTTGCATTTATTCCTGTCCCAAGAACTATGTCTTATAATAAGTTGTTAAAAGTGAACTGCTTTCTCGTAAGTGCTGTAAATTTTCATCATTCAATATATAAGGAAACAAAGATGTATGCTTTCAGTGAAATTCGTTGTCGTGCGTGCAGTTGTGTATTAGTGTATTAGTTAACCGCGTCTATACATATAAGTGAAATAAACATGTGTGTGTCTTCAAATATTTATCCAACAAATATATAAGTGTGTGTGTGTCTGTGTATGTAAAAATCCTTCCAGTTTGTCTCCATTAGTCAAGAATTGACGGGGAAACCGGCGACAAAAATCCGTATTTTTTCTTTTCACTCTTTCTTTCTGCATTTACAACGACTATAGTAATTTTACGTACACAATACTTCTGAGTTTACTACAGTTGTTTGGAACTATTGGACGAAATAGTAAGAAACATTGCTAATTTGGTGAACATTTGTCGGGATTAGTGACTTAGTGTAGAAAATAGTAAAAAATACAAAAAGTCCCCTTATTTCCGGTGGTTGCAATGTGAAAATAGTAAATTCTAGTGTGATTTTATACAAAAATTAGTAATCTCGGTCTCTCCGTGTAGCTGTAGTTTAAATACCTACTTTGGGTTTGTAATTTCTTTTGGACTTCGTTTTATATCACTGAGAAAACGATTTATTTGATCCAAACAAATTTTGTTTAAATCGAACTTAAAATATATTTGCTTTACAATCAAACATATTTCACCAACACCGATTAAAAGTTAATCAATGATTAAATCCTCAATTAACCAATCAGAAGCCTTTAAACTGTCTTTAATCATTGATTAACTTTTAATCGGAAGTTGGTGAAACTGGCTCTTAAAAGTTTAATTCAAACACGAATTACTTAATCTTACTACTCATTTCCCTTTTCCTCATCACAACATTTTGTTTTCGGTTTTTAACCATCCCTGTCTGCGCGTGTGTTATTGGATATACTTTTGCTTTCCAAACACACACTCACGCTGCTTGACTTGAAGAGTGAAAACGAAAACTCACCGCGCGAGTTTTTAGACCGAGAAGTCAGTCGCTTTTCTAAAATTAATTGTCAAGAATTTGAGAAAAAAATAAATATTCTATATTTTACGCTCGAAGCATAAATTTTTTTTTTTTTTTTTTGAAAAATATGGGTCAGACGAGAAAATTTACCTGATTTTAATAATTATGCAATGCATTTATATATTTTGAATTATGTAACTCTCACAATCTATATATATTATAATAGTCTGTTTAGAAACTATCCAATTTACATCTTTCTTTTTCACCTCTCTTTCTGACCTTATTTTTCATCCTGTCTTTTTATTTGATCATTTCACGCATAAATTTTCCGGTTCTTATATTAATATATATGATGATGACTTTTAATTAGATGATTAATTTATTATTTATAAAAGAGTTCAGTATTTAAATTGGTATGAAATTTTTTATTCATTTTCTTAATTTCTTAACACATTGAGTGTTAATTATTAATTCAGAGTTGCCACAAAAATTTAATTTCGTTTCTCCCAGACTTTTCCCTGATTCCCAGACAACATTTTTTTTTGCCTGACCCTAAAGAATATTCTGATTCACTCTAAAAATTATTAGATACTGAAAAAAATGTTCTATTACATTTACAAATTTCTTTAATTGTCAAATTATTCAAAAACATCAAAAACTTCTTTTTTAAATAAATATTTAATCATTGTTAATTTTCCACAAGAGTAAAGATTTTAAAAAATTTCAAATTCAAATCTTTTGTAATTCAATAACTTATAAGAATATTATTATAAAACATGAAGAAGTCGATCACTCCGAGTCTTCGACTCGGAGTAATCGATTTCTTCATGTTTTTATAATAATTAAAGATAACACAGTGATATAATAATAAAATAAAATTAATTAATTCTTCATGCGAAGAATTTTGATTAAATTTCGTTTAAATAATTAAAATTTTGAAAATAATTCAATTTTCGGAAAGTATTTTATTAGTTTTTAAAAGAATTTAATTCCTATGATGAATTTTTATATTTATCGAAATAATTGAATTTTGGAAAAGAATTTTATTAAAATTCCTAAAAATAATTAATTATATGTGGAAAACTTTTTTGTTTATCAAGATAATTGAATTCTTTTGCAGAATTACTTAAAAGTTTTTGAAAATAATTAATTTCCTGTGACGAATAAAAAGTTATTTACGAAAATAATTGAATTATTGCAACGAATTTTATTACTTTATTGAATAATGGAATGTTTCTTGAATTTTAATTTATTTAAATCTTAAATTTGTTTAAAATTTAAAATGTTGTAAATTCTGCGATGAAAATAATTGAATTCCTGTAAAAATTTTTATCGTTTATGAAAATAATTGAATGTTTACGTAGAATTGTATCAAAATTTTTTTTTCAATAATTAAATTATTTGATAAATTTTATGAAAATAGTAAATATTGAAAATCATTGAATTTCGGAAAACTTTTGAAAATAATTGAAATTTCGCAAAGAACTTTATTTTAATTTTTGAAAATAATTAATTTCCTGTGACGAATATAAAGTTATTTATGAAAATAATTGAATTATTGCAAAGAATTTAATTATTTTATTGAATAATGGAATGTTTCTTAAATTTGAATTTATTTAAATTTTAAATTTATTTAAAATTGTATTAAAAATATTGGAAATTCTGCGATGAATATAATTGAATTCCTAAATGAAAATAATTGAATGTTTACGTAGAATTGTATCAAAAAATTGTTTCAATAATTAAATTATTTGATAAATTTTATGAAAATAGTAAATTTTGAAAATCACTGAATTGCGAAAAACTTTTGAAAATAATTGAAATTTTGCAAAGAATTTTATTAAAATTTTTGAAAATAATTGAATTCTTGGCGAAAAATTTTGATATTTATAAAGATAATTGAATTCTTGACGAGATAGGTATTCGTTCAAATTTTTAAAAATAATTGAATTTCTTCAAAGAATTTTATTACTTTTGAAAATAATTGAATTCTTGCGATGAATATTGTTATTTATGCAAATAATTGAATTTTGAAAAAGAATTTTATTAAAATTCCTTAAAATAATTGAATTTTTGTAAAGAACTTTGTTATTTATCAAGATAATTGCATTAAAACTTTTGTAATTATTTTATTAATTCCAATATTTTATAATTCAAAATTATATTATAAATTTTAATTTTAATATTACAAAATAAATTTTTCAATTCAAAAGTAAACTTTCAGTGTCAATTAACTCCAACTTTTAATTAAATTAATTAATGTATATGACAATAAAATTAATTAAATTCAAATTAAGGTACTATTATAATAAGTTTTAGTTAAAGTTATCAAAATTAAATTTTATTAAATTTAGAGTAATTAATTATTTAATTAATATTATTTAAAATTGAAATGCTAATTCCCTGTAATTGACTTTAAAAAATATAATTGTAGTGAAAATTACTATAATTCACTACTCTAATTGAATAGCAAAAATGTTATATTAATTTGTATAAAATTGTGAAAAAAGAAATTGTAAAAAATTGACACGAAAAAAATGTGTTTTTCCTACACTGTGATTGCATGTAATATCATTGGTGTAGATATAATTATTGTTTTTGCGAAGCACACTGTGCTTTGAGGTCAATTAAAAGAATAATAATCGACAGGCAATTTGAGTGTAGTGATATCAGAAATTACCATGTTGAATATCCTTCGAATTTAATTTTTTTTTATCAATAACGTAAGCACACTGTAAACTGCGCCCTAGATTCATGCATAGCCTTAATCGCTGACGCATTTAACAATCTTTTCATCAAAGGCGCGATAAATACCATCTTCAACTCGGAGCCTTTCATTTCACTCGAAGGTGAAAAGAATAATTTTTTCAAATATATATATATATGTATTTATATATCCAAACGGGTAAATATATGTTTTTTTGAAAAAAAATTATCTGTGTTAAAAAAAATTTTTTTAAAAAATTATCTCCGGTAAGTATTAAAAAAAGTTGTCTAAAAATTTTATTCTAAATTCAGTTTTGCAGATCAAATGTACAGTAGAAATTGTTAAAATGCATCTCTTTGAAATTTATCAAAAATTATTACCACTCAGTTTTAGAATATTGTGAAAATAAATAAATTATTAAAATTTGTTTACTCACTGAAAAAAGCTCGTATAGCTGGCGTCATGTTCTGGTTCATTTTTGAGCTGCAACAAAAAGTAAATAAAATTTTTTGTGTGTTGTTAAAAAATTAAGAAAATTCAATTATATTTATATTAATTTTATAATTATTGTTATGTATAAAAATTAAAAAAAATTATTTAATTTATTTTAATGTTAAATAATAATAATAATCTTTCTTCACTATAATAATAAAAAAAAATCAAGTTCCATTTTGCAGGTTTTACTGTATAATGTAAGATCAAAACACAGAATCAGTTGCAGAAAAGAAAGACAAGAACCGAAATAATTGCTTATCTAAATGCATAAAAGAAAGAATAAAATTACCTCTATTTATTTTTATTTTTATTGCAGATCAAAAGCGGGATTTTTAATTAAAGTGTTGATAATTCTTGTTGAAGAAGTTGCTTAAAGACGTTTTACATAA
Organism: Leptopilina heterotoma; assembly: GCF_015476425.1. Classification (NCBI taxonomy): domain Eukaryota; kingdom Metazoa; phylum Arthropoda; class Insecta; order Hymenoptera; family Figitidae; genus Leptopilina; species Leptopilina heterotoma. The sequence continues at coordinate 1,469,024 of NW_025111110.1, forward strand.
ATGCTTGTCGTTTAAAGCAAAAGAAAAGAGAAAAAAATCCCTTATTCACGAAATCCTCATTTGCATTTTCCCCCTTATAATTAGTGTCGAATGATTTTATTTGCACTTTTGCTCTGCGATATATAAATGCATAAAAATGAGATGCATTTTTCTTCTTTAGAATTTAAAATAAAACTATTGACAAAGAACTAAAATATTATTGAAGGTATTCAAAGGGAGAAGGGGGGTGGGTGATCACCTTTCATTTTAGGGCCTCGAGGAACCTTGAGATTTGTTAGTAAACAAAGAAGCGTGATTTCAGTGGCGATATGGCCAACGCCCTTAATGTCCGTCGAAATACAAGTTGAGGAGTGGTATAGATAGCGTTGAGGTTTGAGGGAGAAAATGGCATCATCGAAAAAGGGAGAAGAAGAAGAAGAAGGAGAAAAAGAAAAATAAGAAAAATAAGAAAATAAGAAACTAAGAAAAAAAAGAAAGAAGAAAAAAGAAAGAGGGCAAAAGATAAAGAGAGAAAGAGCAAAGGAGGAAAAGATAAAAAATAAGTTAGGGAAGAACGGGGAAAAAGAAAACAAGAGAAATAGAATAAGAGAAAAAGAGAGAAGAAGGAAAAGAGAGTTAAGGGAGAAAAAAAGAGAGGGGAGAAGAAGAAGAGAAAAAAGAAAAAGAGAGAAAGAAAAAATAAATAAAGATAGAAAAGAAAGAATAAAAGAGAAAAAGAAAAGTAGAAAAAGAGAAAAACGGGAGAAAAAGAATAAAGAAAAAGAAGAAAAGGGAAAATTAAACAGAGAGAAGGAAAAAAGAGAGATAGAAAGATGGAAGGGATAAAAAGAAGAAGAGGGGAAAAAGAAAAAGAAGGAAAAAGAAATGGAGAAAAAAGAAAAAGAGACAAAAAGAAAAAAAGAAATACAGAAAAAAGAAGTAGAGCGAGAAAGAAAAACAGGGTTTTTACAAGTAATGGAATTGAGGGAAAAGTCAAAAGGTTTTAATTTGAAATTTTATAACATTTAAATTTTAAATGAATTTAATTGGAAATTTTAAAGAATTTATTGTTAGATTTTAAAAAAATTTTAATAATTCAAATTATTTTGAAATTAGTTAAATTTTTTAATATATGAATGAATGAATTAATTATTAAAAATAATGGATTTATAAAAGAATGTTCGTTAAAACACTTAAAAGAATTAAATTTTAGAGAAGTTACAAATTATTGCAGGAGTTCAATCATTATTTTCAAAAGGAATAAAATTCTTCGCAGAAATTCAATTATGATCAAAATTTTTTAAAAATTTATCGTCAAAATTTCAATTATCTTTAGAAATAATGAAATTTTTCTCTAATATTCAATTATTTTCAAAAATTTTAATAACATTCCTGTCAAAATTTTAATTATTTTCATAAATAGTAAAATTCATTGCAGAATTTCAATAATTTTTACTACAATTTTAATTGAATTTCTCGAAAAATAATGCAATTATTCGTAAAAACTTAATATTAAAATTCGTAGAAAGAATTCAATTTTTTTTAAAAATTCTTTGAAACAATCAATTATTTTCCCAAATATTAATAAAATTCTTTGTAAGAATTCAATAATTTTCAAAAATTTTCCTCAATTCAATGGTTTTTTTTCAATATTTACTATTTTAATAAAGTCTTACAAAACAATTCAAATATTTAAAAAAAATTTAATTCTTTTCATAAATAATAAATATTTTACAGGAATTCTATTATTTATAAATTTTTTTTAATAAATTTCTTCGCAATAATTCAATTATTATAAACACCCGTGTAGAAATCACCATGCTATGCCTAAAATGATTATTGGCCCTAGCTTGGACCTAACTTGGCAACCCCTTTTTATATATCCTGGGTTGGTCCTAACTTGGTACTAGCTAGGAGATCCAGTTATGACTTAGAAAAATTTTTAGGAAAATAAAGTGTCAAAATTGATACATGAAAAACATGTAAAAATTGATAAATATTCTCAATTAATATTTATACAATTAATTGATAATCATATTTGTTTAAACAATTTATTGTTTGACATAAATCAGAAAATTATACAAATACTATAAAATAAAGTTAATTTATTAATTTATTAATTCAGCAATTGTTTAAACAAATAATTGTTATTTACTAACTTTTTAAACAAACAACCTAGAAACTAGCAGTTTTTTCTAATTTTGCAATAAGTAAATACTCAGATTAGTTAATTGCAAAATTTTAAAAGACTACAAGTGTCTAGGTGCTTTATTGTCTCAAGAGTTAATAAATAACAACAATTTTTTGTTTAAACAAATGCTGAATTGTTAAAATTATAAATTTTCTTCATATTTCACTACTCAAGTGTAATAATCGCGAAGTTAGATAAAAAACTGCAAATTTTTAAGTAATTTGTTACAAAAGTTAATAAAACAGCAAAATTTATTTATTTATTTAAACAGATACAGACTGCAATATAATTATCATTAGTAAAATATATTTCTAATTTCGTTCGCTGATTTTAAGTTTCGTTTAAGTTGGTGCTAAACACTAAGAGATATTGCAATTCGAATGTGGGCTGACCCACCCAGGTCCAACCCAGGACCTACCTGGGCTTCCTAGTTTCATTAGCAAAAATTTCTAAGTCCAAGTCTAAAAAATTTTTTGCAACAAAAAATTAATGCTTAAAATGATTGAGAACAATGAAAAACCTGTTTTTAACGAAAATGTATAGATATTTTTTTTCTTGATATAATATAAAAATATTAATTTTTGAATTTTTATTTGGATATTATTTTATTATTATTGTTGTTAAACTATTTTTTTATTTATTATCGTGTATTAGTGTCAATAATTACTATATTGAATCCTCAAAAGCAAGTCCACAAGTCACTGACAATAAAAATTTTGATCTCAACTAGTTTCATTAGCATAGTGGTTAGGGCGTCAGTCTCGTAGTCCGTAGGTCGTAGGTTCGATTCCCGCGTGCGTTAGATTTTATTTACTTCTTAGGTTTGCGTTTATTCCGATTTTTCTGCATTGTATTCGTATAAGTATGCAATTTAATGATTATATATACTGTAAAATAATTTAATTAACAAATTTCTAATTTTTTTATAATTTTTAATGTATATATATTAGAGGAATATATATTAATCTCTACATATACTAACATTATTTATGAATTCGCTTTTGGTCATCATTTAATTGAAAAAAATAATAATTAATTAAAACTAATACTTATTATTAATAATTTAGGTTATTTCTTTAGGAAATATTATAAACTAATTAAAATTATAATAAAATATATAAATAAACTGGTCATAACTAGGCTCCCAAGTTAGGACCAGGCTAGAATCGCATCACCAGCCATTGTTGGTCCAACCTACACTGCCAACCTAGGACCAAGCTATTAACAGGGCAAAATAGGTAGGACCTGGCTAGGACCAATTTTCATTTTCCACACGGGGCATTCCAATTTTGTACAGGATTCAGTTATTTTAAATTCAATATTTTTTTTAATCGAATTTCTAGAAAAATGAAATTATTCTTAAAAAGTTTATTAAAATTCGTCAAAAGAATTTGATATTTTAAAATTTTTTAATAAAATTCTTTAATAAAATTCAATTCTTTGGGAAACATTCAATTACTCAATAAATTATTTCTATTCTTATTTAAATAATTGAATTCTCATATAGCATTTTTGAATAAAAATTTATTTAAAAATGAATTTCAGTTAAAATTTTAGATAATAATTGAATATTAAAAGCCTTAAAGAGAGAATTTTTATAAATAATTGAATTTTGAAAATAATTGAAGAATTTCCTAATAATCATTGAATTTTGAAAAATTTTTTTAAGATAATTAAATTTTATAAACAACTCAATTAAAATTTTTAACAATAATTACATTCTTGCGAACGATTTTATTACAATTTTTTAAAATAATTGAATTTCCAAGAAAAAATTTATCACTTTTTAAAAATAAATGAATTCTTGTGACGAACATCGTTATTTATAAAAATAATTGAATTTTGCAAAGAATTTTATTAAAATGCCTCCAAATAATTGAATTTTCGGGTATAATTTTGTTATTTATCTTTAATAATTGAATTCTTTCGAAGAATAATTTATGTAAATAATTGAATTCTTTCGAACAATTTTATTAAAATATTTGAATTCTTCCAAAGAATTAAAAAAAAACATTTTTTTAAATAATTGATTTTTTTGAGGAATTGAAACTAAATTCTTAAGATTAATTACATTTTTTGAACAATTCCTGTAAAATTGTATTAAGAATAATTCAAATCCTACGATGAATTTTATTAAAATTTTCAAAAATAATTGAATTCCTAAGAAGGATTTTCTTTATGAAAATAATTGAATTATTGCGAAAAATTGTATTAAAATTTAAAATGTTTAAAAATAATAGAATTCTTGTGAAAATTTTGTTCATTTTTGACTGAAAATAATTAAATTCTTCATAAGAATTTTATAAACATAGGTTAAAATTATTAATTTTTTTGAAATATAATAAATTTTATAAAAATTTTATTTTAAATAATTGAATTTTTGTGGAAAACTTTATTTGTGAAAATAACTGAATTTTTCTATTAATTAATTTAAAATAGTATAAAAAATTAATTGAAATACTTCGATTAGTTTTATTATTTATGAAAATAATTTAATTCTTGCTTAGAATTTTATGAGAAATTTTTTTTCAAAAAATTGAATTTCTATGAAAAATGTTATTATTAGTGAAAGTATATAATTGAATTATTGTGAAGAATTGTATAGAAATTTTTTTAAATATGCTGTTCTAAATTAAATGAATTTTTTGTAAAAATTGTATTATTTATGAAAATAATTGAATTGTTTTGCGAAATTTGATGAAAATAGTAGGTATAGATATTGAAAAAAATTGAATTTCAAATATTTTTTTGAAAATAATTGATTTTCGAATATTTTTTTGAAAATTATTGAATTTCGAATATTTTTTTGATAATAATTGAATTTCGAATATTTTTTTTTTTAAATAATTGAATAAAAAACGATATAGAGATTGAAAGATAGAAGAAAAAAGAAAAAGAGGGAAAAAAGAGATAGAGATAAAAATATAGATGAGAAAAAAGAAAAGAAGGGAAAAAATAGAAATAGAGAAAATAGAAAAAGAGTTAAAAAGTAAGAGAGACAGAGAAAAAAGAAAAAGAGACAAAAAGTAAGAGAGAGAGAGAGAGAGAAGAAGAGCGAAAAAAGAAAAAGAGAGAAAATACTTTAAAAAAAGGAAGAACTTCAAATCAAGGACCAGACGAACCGGTCTTCTTCTCTCCTCCTTGTTTGGGGCCCAATTTTTTCCCTCGACATTTCTTTTTTTTATTATTCTTTTCTTTTTTCCTTTTTTTTGTTCCTGTTTTAAGATTTACCCTTCTCTTTCCAGTGTGTGATCCTCTCAGGTGTCCGAGATACCTGAGGGCGCTGCCTAAACCACCCTTGGTGACTTCAGTGACCCCTGCGGTTTTCTTTAATCCGTAATATATCAAGGACGAGAGCAATGCGCCTAGTCTATTAGACCCACGCAATAATAGACTATATATATTCGTTGGCATTCGATTTTATCGACCTTTTCATTTCATCATTAATAAGAGGTCAAATTTCTCGATTATGAGAAGGTCACGTTCAATTTATTGCGAGGCTTCCAGTTGTACGAACACACAGGTATAGAGAGATCGTATTATTGAGATAGAGAATTTGAGAAAAATCTAGTTTCTCCTACTTCGATTCTACCATTTTTTAGAAGAAAAAAATAATTCTTGTTCCATTTTGAATCATTAATCAAAATTTATCAAAAATGTAACTGATTGTACGTTCTTTTGCTTCCGATTGAAAAAAAATATTTAGAGCTCATGAACAAAATTTGATTCGAAAATAGTAAAAAATTGTATTTTAATAATTCGTGGGAAAAGTAGAAAAAAATAAAAAACATTCCTAACAGTTTAGTAATTGAAAAATTTTCTCAACGAGAATTGAAAGATATTAATGAAAAAATTAATAACGAATGTACAATAAAAAATCGTGTCAGAATGCTTTGCAATTATTTTCACTTTTGCTTTCAAATTGATAAAGATAAATGAATTACTCATAAAAAAATAATTACTCAAAGATAACATTGTGTACAGTTTTAACTGGGCTAAAAAACATCACATTGTTTACAAAAATTTATTAAAAGTACTTCACACTTATCACCGTAAAAACAAAATCTTAAACCTAACTTTATTTTTAGCACTTTCTGTTCATAAATAACTGATATTTTTGGACTCAAAATATAAGACCTAAAATTGCCATTTTTTGTCATAAATGAAATAAAAAAAATAACATGAAAATTAATTAACTATAATAATTTGAATGTTTTTTTTAATTCATTTATTCACTTTTTCTGTCCCTCACACTCTGAAGTTGTCTTTTGTTTATACTTTTGTTTTCAAATATAAATTTTTTAAATAATTTCATAATCAAAACTTAAAAAAATGTACTTATTAAGTACAAAATTAATTATTACTATTCATATTTTCAACAATTTTCTTTTAAATTTCATGAAAGAATTCAATTATTTTCTAAAATTTTAATAAATCCTTCTCAATAATTCAATTATTTTTTTAATAGTAAACTCTTTACAAAAATTCAATGATTTTCAAAACAATTTTAATTGAATTCCTTGAAAGAATTCAATTTTTATCCAAAATTTTAACACATTTTGAAAAAATTCTATTTTGCTTCCTCATAAAGGAAGCTTTGTATTAGCAAAATTTTGGATTGTCATTTTTTGACATATTTATAAATTTTTTTTTATTATGCCTAATACTTTAGTACTTTATATATGCACAGGAACTCGCCGTATAAATGTTCTAAATAAATAAAAAAAAATTTCGACGTATTTTGAACACTGAAGTCCAAAAAACGGATTTTAAAAATTTGTCCCGATGTGTGTGTGTGTGTGTGTGTACTAACATTACATTTGCCTCCATATCTCAGAATAAGAAAGAGCTAAAGGCCTCAATTTTTTTTTAAATTGTAGGTCTCCCCGGGGGACATAAAATGAGAGTATTTTCAGCCCGATTCATGAAGTTTAACTATTTTTTTTTTGCATTTTTCATTTTGTAAAAAAACGTTTTTTGGACGTAACTTAAAAAAATGTTAGGACACTTATAAATGTTTTTCTTTAGTTTTGTAGAGTTTTTTCACACGCATCTTTTGAGCCCTAATTGAATATTTTTCGTTCATATTAACCGGAAATATTAAACTTTAAAAAATCAAAAATTTTAGAAAATAAGACTTTTTTGAAAATTTTGTTGAAAAATGTAGAAGTTTAGTTTTGTTTTGTATTTAGTTTTGTAGAGTTTTTTCAGACGCATCTTTTGAGCCCTAATTGAACATTTTTCGTCCATATTGAGCGGAGATATTAAACTTTTAAAAATCTAAAATTTTGAAAAATAAGACTTTTATAAAAAATTTTTTAAATTATGTAAAAGTAACTTCAAAAAATTATTACCAACTTGAAGAGCATTAAAAACGCTTCGTTTGACCTATTTTTTAACCTGATTCGGGCCGAAATTATGAAATTATTGGTATTTGAAAAATCAAGAATTGTGGAAAATATCATTTTTTCAACATTCTTGTTTATTAATTTATGTGTAATTATTAAACTATTATTATCATCTTATAGAATATATAAAAACACATTTTTTTGACCAAGATTTAATGATTTTTAACCCTTTTATAAAAAGTAATTCTTATATTTCAATTATTATTATTTCTATGAGGAAGCAAAGTGTTCATGAAATGAACACCAAAATTATAAAAATGTACAACTTGGCAGCGGTTTTTTTTTCTAAAATTTTAATAAATCCTTCAAAAAATTCAATTATTTTTATAAATAGTAAAATTCTTCAAAAGAATTCAATTAATTTCATAAATACAAAAATTCTTTAAGGGCATTTGAACCATTATGACGTCACAATTTTAAAACTCATGCTTTGCACACATTGTGACGTCATAATGGTTCAAATGCCCTTAAAGGACTTAAATTATTTTTAATAAGATTTAAATAAAATTACATGAAAGAATTTAATTATTTTCAAAAATTTCCATACAATTCAATTTAAACAAACATTTAAAATTCTCTAAAAATAATTGAATTATTCTCAAAATATTTTTAAAAAATTCTATATAAAAATTAAATTACTTTTAATGCAATTTCTAAATATACTCGTCAAACAAATTAAAAGAATTCAATTATTTTCAAAAAATAATAAAATTCTTGTGATGAATTCAATTATTTTGAATATACTTAATTTTAATAAAATTCTTTAAAAAAATTCAATTATTTTCGTAAAAACTTTAATTGAATTTTTCGAAAAAATTTCATTATTTTTAAATATTTTTATAAAATTCTTTATAACAATTTAATTATTTCTTAAAATTTCAATAAATTCTTCAAAACATTTCAATTATTTTTATAAATAGTAAACTTCTTCACAATAATTCAATTATTTTAATAAATAGTAAAATCCTTTGCAGAAATTCAATTTTTTTCAAAACAATTTTAATAGAGTTTCTCGAAAGAATTTCAATTTTCAAATATTAACATAAAATTCATTTATTTTCTAAAATTTTAATAAATTCTTCGGAACAATTCAATTATTTTTATAAATTAAAATTAAAATTAAACTTACTTTTAATAAAATTCTTCTTCATAAAATTCAATTGCTTTCAAAATTTTCAATTAAAATTATTAAAGAAACTCCATTAGTTTAAAAAAATTCAAAGAAATTCTTCGAAAGAATTTAATTAGGATTCTTAAAAATTTTAATATGTAAAATTCTTTGCGAGAATTCAGTTATTTACCTAAATATTAAAATTCTTTGAAGGAAATTTTCATTAAAAGACTAAAATTTTGTTAAATATTATGTTTTGTCAAATTGAAATTATGCAGATTTTTGTTCTTTACTTCTAAACAAAATTAGAAAATTGTTAAAGAACTGTGATTAAGAAATAGAAAATTTATTTATTTTGCATTATTTTTGTTTGTGAATCACAATTTTTTTAACAAAATTATTATTTTGTTTTAGAAAAAGAGGAAAAATATTTGCACAATTTTTATTTGTAATATTATTTTTGTAACAGGATTTTCCACAGAAATTAAGACATTTAAAAATTTCAAAATCTAACCTTTTTTAAATTAAACAACTTATAAAACTATTTGTTATAAAACATTAAGACATCGATTGCTCCGAGTCGAAGACTCGGAGTGATCGATTTCTTCATGTTTTATAATAATTAAAGTATGACCAAGTAATAAAACCATTATTTTATATTATAAATGTGAAATTTAAATTAAAAAATCTTTATTATTTATGAGAATAATTAAATTTTTGAGTAAAATTTTATTAAAATTTTTTTTAAATAATTGAATTCTTTCTGGTAAATTTTATTAAAATAGTATAGATATTGAAAATCATTGAAATTAGAAAAATTTTTGAAAATAATTGAAATTAGGACAGGAATTTTTTGTTTGACATTTATAAAAATAATTGAACTTTGGAGTAGAATTTTGTTATTTATAAAGATAATTGGGATTTTTACGAAAATTTTTTTTCAAGTTTTGTTTATAGTTGAATTTTATTTTTTTTAAATAATTGAATTTCTGCAATTATTTGGAATTCCTCCAAAATTGAATTTTTTTTTTAGTGTTTTCAATAAAAATTTAAATTAGAAAAGTTTTAAATTCTATTATTTTTGAAATTGCTAATTTTATTTTAAAAAGGTAGTAAGAAGTTAGAAATTCGCGCTTTAGCGCGCGAATTGTTGCTAGTTATACATAATAAAGAAAATTATTTCAATGTTTGGCTTAATGGACAAAACCGAAAAAATAGAAAAACTAATATTCAGAAATAGAAAGAAAAATCTGAGGTATAATTATTTTTTCGAAAAAAAATTCCGATGAAGAAAAAAAATGTTAACGAGTCAACTTTTTTGCTTCTTGCTCAAATTCACACGTAAAATTCACGAGGTACTTCTTTTTCAGCATAAAAGGACATTATTTTAAAAAAGACTCGAGGACGAACTAAACACACGGAGAAAATCCAAATCGCACATAAAAGATGAGTTGAATTCTTAAACAAAACGCATTGCTGCACGATATACTCGTTTCGAATTCGAACACAGTCTGCAAAATGCAGAGAACCAAGAATTTTATTATTGACGATCTAAAAATATATAATTTTCAAAAAGGCAAGATCAAAATTCTTATTTTACATAGATATGTATAATTTTATTCGGAAATATTTTTTTGTCACTCTTCCGGAAACTATAAATAGAATGATTTTTTTTATTAAGTATTATGTATACTTGTTTGTATAAATAACCAGTAAATAGGAATAAAGTGCACTCCTTTTGATATTTTTTAGCACTTTATAAGTATTTTTACTACTTTAAGTATTTTTACTATTTTCAGCATTTTTACTACTTTTAGTATTTTTACTACTTTTACCACTTCTACAACTTTTTTTAAACTATTATACTAAACTATTATAGGAATTTCTACACATTTCTGTAAATTTTTATTATTTTCGGAATTTTATTAGCAAATAAACTTTTGGTTAAAAATATTTGAATTTGTAAAATTTACCTTTAGAAAAATGTTTCATTTAAATAAAATATAATCAGGGTGTCTACTATTTTCGTTCAGCAAAATTCCCGGTTTTTTCCCGACTTTGTCCTAATTTTTCCAGTTTATAAATTATAAATTAGTGAAAATTACTACTTATTAGTAGAAATATTAATAAATTAGTAGAAATTACTTTTTATTAGTAAATCTACAAAAAAATTAGTAGTAATTACTATTTATCAGTAAATCTACTAATAAATTAGTAGTAATTACTTTTTATTAGTAAAATTTACCAATTCAAAAGTAGAAATTCAAATTAGTAAACATTCGTACTATTTTAAAGTGTAAAGAATAATTTCTTTAAAAAAGACAAGCGACACTGATAAATATCCCTCATTTATTATACCCTCTCCTTCAATTTGAAACTCACGTGAAAAATATGCAATATAGCGCAACCTTGTTTGTCGTAAAATCCACTTCATAAAATAAGTATCCAATCACTGAAGCGAGCAAGACACGCGAGTTAGTTTCACGGTTAACGATGACATTTATGCAACATTATTTTGTATTTACAAAAAAAAAAGAAAGAAAAGAAAATTCACAACAAAAGAGGCAAAGTAAATGAACGATTCCCTAGATGGCAATGACACACGAAAGTGAAAATATTATCAATTGCAAATTTTTTTCTCTTCTTTCAATTTCAGTCAATACATAATAATAAGCAATTGCAATGAATATAAATTTTATTTCCAGTTAATATTACACGTTGCATTCATATATAATAAATAAATATACAAAGTAACGATGCGAGAATAATACCGGAAGGAAGCATTGCAATGCGACACACAGGAAGTTACTTCCGTGTTGTTTGATGATAATACTTTTTATATACTTACAACAACATTGCGCACACACAAAATGACATGAACGATCACTTTTAAAGGTCGAACTCGATCGGTCGTGCGCATCGATAAAAACGGGTCTCAATCTAAAATCATTTGTATTATTTTCATCGTTCTATTTATTTTCTCTACGTTTGTGTGTGACTGCTTTTTCTTTTTTTTTCTTTTATTTATTCGCAGAGATCGATTTTTACAGGCGACAGGCTTCAGATACGAAATATAATGAAAAATTGTCAATTGGACTGTGCAAATATAAATTGCAACGATTATTTTTAAAGGTGAATTAGTCGAAAAATTAAAATATATTTGTTTCCATTATTATCGAGGCAGGATATGGATTTTCTATTCAAAACAGTTGACATTTCTTTTTTATCAGAAAGAACAGAATTTTTAGAGATTTTCGTAAATTTGTTATATTAAAAAATTATCACAGATTTTCTATTAAAGATATCAAATTGAGATGACAAAAAACGAATCACAAAATTTTAATTTCGATTTTCCCTGATTTCCAGACAAAATTTTAACTTTTTCCCTTGACCCTAAAAAATATTCTGATTCACTCTAAAAATAATTAGATGCTAAGAAAAATGTTCTAATACATTTATTTACGAATTTCTTTAATTTTAAAATTATTCGAAAACATCAACAACTTCTTTTTTAAATAAATATTTAATCATTGTTATTTTTCCATAGAAATAAAAATTTTTTAAAATTTCAAATTTAAATTTTTTGATATTTAATAACTTATAAGAATATTATTATAAAACATGAAGAAGTCGATCACTCCGAGTCATCGACTCGTTATAATCGATTTCTTCATGTTTTTATAATAATTAAATATAACCCAGTGAATTAATAATAAAATAAAATTAATTCTACGCAGAATTCTTAGTTAAAAGTACGAAAAATTATGATTTTCAAAGATTTTAATTCGAAACCTTTTCAAAATTCAATTATTTCTAAATATTTCCCCCTAATGCTTTAAATATTTAATTATTATCTAAAATTTTAACTCAAATTATTCATTTTTAAATCAATTTTTATTAGAAAATTCTACGAGAATTCAATTATTTAAATAGAAAAATAAATAATTTATTCAATAATTGAATGTTTCTTAGAATTTAATTTTTACAAAGAATTTTATTAACAACTTTTTAAAATAATTAATTTCTTTTCAGGAATTTAATTAAAATTTTACTAAAATTTATCATATTAAAGAATTTTATAACAATTTTTGAAAATAATTCAAGACTTTTTGAAGAATTTTATTTAAATTTTTTAAAATAATTGAATTCCTGAGAAGAATTTAAATAATAATTTATGAAAATAATTGAATTCATGAGAAGAATTTTGATTAAATTTTGTTTCAATAATTGAAATTTTGCCAAGAATATTATTAAAATTTCTGACAAATAATTTAATTCTTGAGAAGATTTTCGCTATCTATTTATAAAAAAAAGTAATTTAATTCTTAACAGGAATTTTTAAAAAATTTTGAAATTAATTTAATTTTCCGAAAGTATTTTATTAGTTTTCAAAATAATTGAATTCTTGCGTTGAATTTTGATATTTATCGAAATAATTGAATTTTGGAAAGAATTTTATTAAAATTCCTTAAAATAATTGATTTTATGTGGAAAACTTTGTTGTTTATCAAGATAATTGAATTCTTTTGCAGAATTACTTACAAATTTTTGAAAATAATTAATTTCCTTTAAAGAATGAAAAGTTATTTATGAAAATAATTGAATTCTTGCGACGAATATTGTTATTTATGAAAATAATCGAATTTTGTAAAGGATTTTTTTTTGAACTCCTAAAAATAATTGAATTTTTGTAAAAATTTTTGTTATTTATCAAGATAATTGCATTAAAACTTCATCTGGAACAGCGAAAAATTTCTTCAGCATAGCGAAAGTATTAATTGAAACAACTAAAAAATTCGCTGATATTGTCAAATTAAAAAAAATATTTGATTTTGTTTTAATTTTGTTTTTAAAAAATTTTGTGAGTGTATAATAAAATATTAAATAATAATAATAATTATGATAATATTATTTTTTATTTTACTTTATTTCAACATAAATAATAATAAATAAATATTTGTTTAATATTAAAAAAACGAACAAAAACGACAAAACAAAACGAAACTCAAAGAGTGAATAAACTCTCATCACTGGGTTAACGTTTCGAACTTGAATCCAATAACTTCCTCTTTAGAATTTATTCTCGAATTTATTGTGACACTAAATTTATAAAAATAAAAAATGCAAATAAATAATAGTAATTTTGATGAACTACAACTACATGAAAATTCCAATATTTGATCTAAATTAGAAAAAATAAAACCAAACGTAAGAAAAAAATACACTAAGAAACGTTAAATATTTTGTACAATAAATATAAATAAATAATAATAATAAATGATAAAAAAAAATAAATAAAAATAAATAAATAATAAAAAATAAATGAAAATAAATAAATAATTATAATAAATGAGTAATAATAAATAAATACTAATGAAAAATTGTGTCAGGGGGAGAAAATGAGAAAAAAAGAAATGAACATCATTTGCTGAATTAAAGTGATAATCACTTCTGTTGAAGAATTCCTTTATGAATGTCAACTGTAATATATTATTATTATTATCGACCGCGTTTCAGTCAATTTATGACAATTAATGCGCCCGTATTTCAGCAACACGCGACCTACTAGTACACAAAGACCAATTTCCAAATCGTATGGTTACTGTATTGCACGATGCGGGCTTGGAAAATGACCCTATAATATAAAACGCCTTATGAATATCAGCTGTAATTCGAACACGATTAAAAAGAACCCAAATTTCATTTTATTACTTTCATTTATTAAAATTGTATATTTTATTTTATTTTTTAATTTCAGTTGACCAGTATATTATAAGGGAAGTTTTTTAAAGATGAAACTACCATTTTTTGTGAATAAAAAAAAGTTAAAAATTACTATTTATTAGTAAAATTTACTTTTAAATTAGTAGAAATTACTATTTATTACTTGGTAAAAAGAATTACCCATAGAAAGCTGCGTTTTATTTTTTCAAAGAGAATCGATTTTCGTTGACAGTTTTTAAAAATTATAAACTTTTTATTAATTTATTTAAACTATTGAAAATTAAAAATAAAAAAACATATTTAAAATACTTTTTCATTCAATAATATTTTACACACATTTCCAGATAAGTAAATAATTACCGAAACATTTGAAAAATAAATTTTTCGTTTTTAAAAATTTTACAAATACTATATTCTCTCTTTTCTTCCCCTCGCCAAAAAAATTCGGAACTTTTTGTTTGTCAAAATAATCGTTTCACTGCAAATCATTATTGTAAAACTGTAAATAAACATTAATTAGCAAAATGAGATGATAAAAATTATTTCTAGCCGGTACAATATCATAATATCAATATTTTAGTACCGAGAATAACAGTTGCAAATAAAATTCTTAAAGAGATAGAATTTTTCGCTTGTTTATCTCTCGTTTGCAGAAATAATGTTTAACAAGTTCATCGCACCCTCATCGTAATATAAAATTATATATATATGTTTCTAAGAAATAATTTATGATCACTATATATATATATATATAATATATATATATATATATATATATATATATATATATATATATATATGTATGCATGAGGAGGATAGCGTGTGCTGTTACAACAATGAATGATAATGCCAAAACGTGTTTTTTTTTCTTAAAAAAAACACAAGAAATAAATAAATAAAACTGTCATATGGTGTGTATATTTACCGCAGTCAAACGTATGCATATATTATGTCAATCTAATTTTCCGGACCCGCATAAACTACGAATATATACATACATACATGCATACCCTGATTTAATCATAAATAATGATTATTTCTTTTTTTTTTTTGTTTTTTTTTTATAAAAAGGACCTTTTTCATTATTCTATGTGATTTTATCTTGTTTGTAATTACAATAATTGTCTATAGAAATAAATAATACGCTTATAATGCACAATAATTGTTAAGTAACACCCGGACAATAATCAGGTGCGTTATGTAAAGACTTGATGGCTATTTTTTTGTTTTTTTTAATTTTGTATATTTTGTATATATTTATGGTAAATTTTGTGAAATTCATCAAGGAGAAAATAATTTTTCTTTATGTAGCCGTCAGACGTATATAATTAACATATTATAAATATTGGTAAAACAATATTTTACGTTTTGCAATTTTACAAAAAAAGGTGTCAAGAAAAATGCGAGAAAGATTGTAATTTTTTACAATTATTTTTTTTATTATTTTTAGTAAAATTTTTTTTAATAAAAATAGTGAAAATAATATAATAATCACAAAAAACAGATTCTATACTCTCAGCGAAAAATATTTTCCTTTGATTAAGAATTTTTTTTCGTATATGATTAAATTTTTTGTAGTTTTCAATTATTATTTATATGTTCAAAGAGAAAGTATTGTATTTAAATAAGACTTAACTCTCACTTTAATCAACATTAATAATAATAAAATAAGAAACTTTTGCTTCTTATTTTATTATAGTCTAGCAAAATTTTCTCCCTGCTATAAAATAATTTTTAAATTCTCTTTAATTACATTACAGATATTAGAGGCAAACGTCTGCTGTTTTATATAAAATTTTTCTCCAAATAAATTTTTAAAAATTTATATTTAGATTTTTCAAAATTTTGTATTTCGGAAAATTTTCTTAAGCTAAAAAAATTAATTGCTTAAACATATAGCCCTTAATTAATAAATAGTCAATTCTCTTCTTTTTTACAAGAATAATCATTTCGTCTACAAAATTTCCTATTAAAAAAAAATAAGTATAATTAAAGTAATGAAAAAAATAAAATTGTTAAATTTTACTTGAGAGAGATTAAAAAGTATTCAAAAAGTGATTGTAAAAAACTATTCTTCACTTTGTTAGTTGCATTAATTTATTACTTATATTAAATGAATTATCACTCTCTGCATTTGAATTAATTAAAAATAAATAATTTGATTTTAAAAAGTTAGTCACATACTGAAATAGTAATATTTCTACTAATCAAATATAGTGAATTATTAGTTACTATTAGTTAAAAATTAGTTATATTTACATTCGTTTTATGTCAAAATAACTAAAAGTTTTGGAAATTAATTCAGTTTGTCTAGTTTTTAATTATTTTTTTTACTAATATTTCGCCGTTTTCTACGAATAATTAGTTATTTATTTACCAATAATTAGTTATTTTTTTAGTAATAATTATATATTTTATTCTAATAACTGATTAATGTCTATTAATAATTAGTTATTTTTTACTAATAACTAATTAATTTCTAGTAACAATTAGTTACTTTCTACCAATGATTAGCTATTTATTTTATGTTAATTAGTAATTTATTTACAAATAAGTAGCTATTTATTTTTTATTAACTACTTATTTATTTACAAATAATTATTTGTTTTCTACTAATAATTAGCTATTTATTTATTATTAATTAGTTATTTATTTACTAATAAATAGTTTTTCTATTAATAATATGTTGCCATCTTCTAATAATAAGCTTTTTATTTTTCATTTATTAGTTATAATTATTTGCGAGTAATTAGTTATTTTCTACTAATAAATAATTCATTTCAACTAATAATTAGTATAATTAGTTATTTTTTACTGATAATAAAGTTACTTTCTACTAATAATTAGTTACATATTTACTATTAGTTAGTTATTTCCTTCTGATAAAAAATAATTACTTTTTACTAATAATCATTTATTTTTTATTGATATGCAGTTATTTTCTTTTAATTAGTTACTTTCTACTCTCAAAATATGAATTATTAAAAATTTTCACTAATTTAAATTAGTGACCGACTTTCTGCTTTTGAATTAGTAAATTTTACGAATAATTAAGTAGAAAGTACTGTTTATTAGTAAAATTAGTTTTAATTGAATTTTTAATTTGAATTATGTAAATTTTATTAATAAATTAGTAGAGATCACTAATTTTAGTCAAATTTACTATTTCAAAAGCAAAAAGTCCGTCACTAATAAATTCCAAATCAGAAAGTAATAATAATTAATTAATTTCTACTAATAATTAATTAATTTCTACAAACAATAAATTATTTTCTCCTAAGAATTTGTCATTTTTTTTTACTAATAATTGTCGAAGCAAAAAGTCTACCAAGAGATTCTATTCAGTTTTAAGAGAGCATGAAATGTGTAACATATTAAAAAGTATAAAAAAAAATATTATTGCCTCTTGGAAAGGAGAAAATTTATAGAAACCGATAAAAATCAACAAGGTGTTTAACATGCAAATGGATATAAAATCTAAATAATAATTAGAAAAGCAGAAGTCGAGAAGGAAATATACGAGCCAAAAAGGGATATATGTATGTATGTATACGTGTATGTATAAACGCGAGAAGAACAATATCGCTTTAAACGCACTATAATTTCAGGGCTAACTTATTTCTTCACAAGGATAAATATGATAGGACCATCCATATTTTACGGTTAAATATGCCTCCACACACCATATTTCCATCAGTGGTTGAGGATAAGGTCGTATCCTCTCTTCTCAGAAAAATCTTACACATAATCCCCTCTACTAGCTCTCATCATCCTTTTACCCTCTTCTGATGATTTTTTTTAAATCCTTTTCTCTCTCTCTCTCTCTCTAAAAAGACGCTAGGGGGAAATGAGATTACACACGGAGGGGGGAGGGACACGAAACCGCATATATAATGATCCTTATAGTCATATATACGATAAATTCTTATCGCTGTTTCATTAAGACTCTATCTCTAAATGCACTGTACGTTTATATACATATATGTATACTTATAGAAGAACGAAAAGCACAATTGATTCGTGTGTGAGAGAAATAAGGAGAAAAAGAAGAGAGAGAGAGAGAGAGAGAGAGAGAGAGAGAGAGAGAGAGAGAGAGAGAGAGAGAGAATCGAAGGAAAAAGATAGAAAGAGAGAGAAATGAAAAGAATTAGAGAGAGAAGTAAAGAGTAAAAGAGAGAAAAACAAAGAGAAAGAAGAGAGAAAGAGAGGGAAAGAAGAGAAGCGAAAAAAGAGAGAAAAAAGAAAAGAAAAAGAGGAGAATTAAATAAAAAAGAGAGAGAATTGGAAAGAAGAGAAAAATAAAGAGTAAAAGAGGAGAGAAACTAAAAGAAAAAAGAGATAAATAAAAAGAGAGCGAAATGAAAAGAAGAGAAAAATAGAGAGTAAAAGAGTGAGAGAGAGAAATAAAGAGTAAAAGAGAAAAAAAGAAGAAAAAAGAAAGAGAGAAATGAAAAGAAAAAGAGTAAAAGAGAAAAAAAACAAGAAGAAAAAGAAAGAGAGAAATGAAAAGAAAAAGAGTAAAAGAGCAAAAAGTAGAGTAAAAGAGAGAAAAACGAAAAGAAAAGAGAGAGAAACAGCGAGAAATGAAGAGGAAAATAAAGAAATGAAGAAAAAATTTAGAAACGAAAAGAAAAAGAGAGAGTGAATTGAAAAGTAGAGAAAAATAAAGACTAAAAGAAGAGAAAAAGAGAGAAATAAAGAGATGGAAATGAAAAGAAAAAAGAGATAAAAAAAAAAGAGAGCAAAATGAAAAGAATAGAAAAATAAAGGGTAGAGAGAGAGAGAGAGAGAGAGAGAGAGAGAGAGAGAGAGAGAGAGAGAGAGAGAGAGAGAGAGAGAGAGAGAGAGAGAGAGAGAGAGAGAGAAATGAAGATAGAAACGAAAAGAAAAAGATGGAAATAAGAAGGAAAAGAGTATAAGAGGGAGAGAAAGAGAGAAATAAAGAGAAAAAGAGAGAGAAACGAAAAGAAAAAAGAGAGAAATAGAGATGAGAAACAAAAAGGAACAACAAGAACAAGAATATAAGAAGAAGAAGAAGAAGTAAAAAAGAAGATGAAGAAGAGGCAACACATGAAAGCCGTGCAGCATTAAAATTAACCCTTTATGGCTCTCGGCGCTTCACGTGCATATAAAGATACAAGGATAAAGATGGAAATTAACCCTCACCCAAATGAGAGAGTCTCCCTTTTGGGCTGAACTCGTTTCGGACAAAATGTATCAGCTGTAGTAATTGACGTTTCGGACATACTTTTTATTCCAACATCTTTTTATGGGACCAGTAGGTTTTTAATTGATCTTGTTTTCTGTGCGAGCTTTGCAAATTCACCGACATATTCCCTCTATATCCCATAATGGTCCTTCGATAAAATTACGAGACCCAAAATACTCTCATCTCTCATACGAATGTCATTTATTTCCCTGTTTCCAAAAAGTATTATTTATCCTTTTTACCTATTTTTATTATTTTAATTTTTATTATTTACATAGGGGAACATAGTCGAGGTCGGCCACCTTTTTGACTTTTGCTTATAACTTATTTTTAAAAATAAATTTGGACAATTGAAGTATATGGTTGGAAAGTCCTGTTTAATAGGAACATCTTTTCTGTACAAAGTAAATTGATTGGTTTTAAAATGGAAAAGTTATAAAGATTTAAAAAAAAAATTTGTAGTCGAGGTTGGCCATTACAGTCAAGGTCGGCCATGTTTAAAATTCAAAGGGCATTAATCGTTAAAAAATAAAATAACATGTTTGGAGTTACAGAAAATTGATTCTTTATTGTTTACAGTTTGTAACTTAATGAAATAACAAAATAATAAAAATAAAGAATATAAAAAATAAATATAAATAAAAAAAATTTTGCACTAAAATATTAATAAAATTAAATAAAAATATTAATAAGATGATCAATTATATTATGAGTTATACAGAATTGCAGTTTTTGCAAATGAAGTAGCTCGTCCTCAACTTTGCGCATTTTAAACACATAGTGGCCGACCTTGACAGTAAGTAACATTACCGAATTGTTGTAACCATAAAGAAATACGTTTCGGGATTCGATTTTTTACTTTGTTTTCCTTTCAACCATGAGTCCCACAAATTTTCTGCATACTTGCCTTGACGATTCAATTTGTTTTTTATCTTTTATTAATGGTTTTTCACATGATGCACAAAACTTTTTTTGAGCTTTTTTTGTACCGACGTCACAGAAAACACAATTTTCGATTTTCCGAAAATGTAATTGAACAAAAAATAGGTTACACTAAGACAAGCTTCGACAAATATGCGCATAGGTGGCGCTAGTGAACTTGTCCAAAAAATCGCGAATGACCTACCTAGACAGTGGTCCAACCTCGACTATACTCCCCTACATATTTTCTTTTGTTTTTTATAGGTATTTATTATTTTTATTCAAATATTTTATTTTCACTATAATTGGTGTAATTAATAACTATAAATAAATTAGGGGCAATATAATTTACTGGGGAAAATACAAAATATAAATAATTTGTAATAATTTTTAACTCTTACAAAATTGAATTTTGTTTTCGTGTTTTTAACTAAACATCTTCTATAAATCCATTATTTTTAATAATTTTTGAAAAAGTTCTTTAAGAATTTTCAAATTTATTTGTTTACAATTCAATTTCACAAAATTTCAATTATTCGTAAATTCTTTAATTAAATATATATATTAGAAAATAAAAGCTTTAAATAATTTCAAAAAAAATCCTCAATTAAAGTTTCTCAAAAAAAATTAATTCCACAAAATTGTTAGTTAAAAATATGAAAAATTCAAATTTTTAAAGATTTTAATCTGAAACCTTTTCAAAATTTAATTATTTCTAAAAATTTACACTCTAATGCTTTTAAAATTAAATTATAATAAAATTTTAACTGAATTCCATTTTTAAATCAATGTTTTTGAGAAACATCTACTAGAATTCAATTATTTAAATTCAAAAATAACAATAAATTTATTGAATAATTGCATGTTTCTTAAAATTGAATTCTCATAAAGAATTTTATCTATAAATTTCTAAATAATTAAATTCTTTTGCCGAATTTTAATAAAATTTTTAAGAATTTTTTCGAGGAATTCGATTAAAATTGTATTAAAAATAATTGAAATTCTGAAATGAGTTTTATTATTTATGAAAATAATTGAATTCCTAAAACGAATTTTATTACATAAGATAATAATTGAATCCCGTAAAAATGTTATTATTTAAATGAAAATAATTGAAAAAGAAAAAATTGAAGAAATTTATAAAAAACATTTGTAAATAATGAAATTCCTGTGAAATTTTTATTATTTTTTGAAAATAATTAAGTTTGTGTAAAATTTAATTAATTTTTTTTTTTTTTTTTTGCTTTACGGACCTTTTTTCTAAAAAACGGATTTTTACGGACTTGAAGCAAAGTTACGGACTTTTACGGGATTTACGGACCTAGTTCGAGCCCTGCATCTGTCGAAAATTACAGAAATTAAAATTTTTGGCGCGAAATTCAAATAGGTACAATAAAACAGAAAACGCAACCAATGTTACTTAAAATTAAGAAAAAAATATTTTTCGCCAGTTTTAATAATTGCCCGTGGAGAAAGAGAGAGGGAGATAATATCACAGTGACAAAAAATATGTAATGTGATAATAATTCTGAAAAATGAAATATCGGCAGAGAACCAAATAGGATAGCATAACATGATTGATGCTGCAGAACGAGGATATTAATTTCAGTAAAATATATTGCGTTTCATTCTTGAAAGGATTCATCGAGGCTCTCGTGTTCGTTTATTCCTCATATCATTTATATATATATATATATGTATATATGTATATGGTGAATGTTGGAAAATGGTCGGTTACTTGGACAACGTCCTTGTTCGTTAATTCACGGCTGCGTGTATCACCGAGGTAAGCGAGTGAAAGACGCAGGAAAAGAGAGCAAAGGAAAAAGAAGAAAAAAAGAGGAGAAAAAAAAGGGTTCAGTTAAAAGGAGAAGTAAAGATGGACCCCGGGGGTAGCAAAACCCGGTCCCGAGACGACTCTTCCCTTCGAGCCTTATGCAGCTTCTAGACTTTTTTTCCTCCTTCGTTATATGCAGGGCATTTTCAAACGAGCGTTGCGCACGAAATCGCTACCTGACATTTTGATTAGGAACTTTCCTTTTTTTATAAAGCGGTTACAATTTCACCAATTAAGGGTGAGGAGGGTTTCAAGAACGTACAGTCGAAAGCAAATTTTGGCCAAACTTCTTATTTTATGGACGAAAAAAATTCATAATTATAATGTTATAATAATAATTATTTAATTTATGAGACGGAGAAAATGAATAAAGTAACTTTTACTATTTGGATAGTAAAATTTACACTGACTTCTGCTATAGTCAAAATTAACAAAAAATGTGAAATAATTTCTGGCAGTTTTGGTTTTAGTAAAAAAAAAAATAGTAAAAGTTATTTTGTATATATTTTTTTACGATATATTATTTTATTACTTCATAAAACTCAAACAATGCAAAGGCTTTTGTTAATTTAAATTAGTAAAATTTACTATTTTAGTATATTTTATTTATTCAGTTTAGAATTTAGAATTTTCTAATTAAAAATTAAAATTAAAAATAAATTTTAATTAAAATAAATAATTAACAAAAAATTAAAAAAAAAACTCTTACTTTTCAATTACAATTTGAGAAAAATAATTGAATACATTGAAAAATGGAAAATCAATTTCATGTTCAATGTTAATTTGACAAGACTAATTATTGAAGCAGCTTCTTCTTTTTCTTCTTCTTTGCATTTAATAGTTTCCGTTCAAAGCTTCTCTCGTTAATGTTGACAGATAATTCTTGCGGGACAGTTTTTAAGACCAATTAAAATAAACATCTCTCGGAATCATCCAATGAGAGATGCTTGAAACCATCGGCAGTTAAACTTGAGTGAATATTCTAATTTATTTAAATCTTTCAAGTGACTTCTTGAAATACTTTGAGAAAAAGATGCTAATTTATGTTGAGTGTGAAATTCTTTGGTAAGTGCGATTTAAAAAAAAGGGGAGAGCCCCCTCTCTCCCTTTTTTTTTAACTCGGAGGGGGGAAAAATTGATTATCTAAAAAATTAGAGAAAAATCGAATTGGACAAAAATATTCAACAGAATAAAAATATTTAAAAATTAGAGAAAAATCCATTTGGACAAAAAAATTAAACAGAAAAAAAACCCAAAAGGAAAAAAAATCCTTTGGAACAAAAAATTCCATCAGAACAAAAAAAAATTCACCAAGACTTTTAAAATCTACCACGAAACAAATAAATCGAAAACTATTTTATTTCCTGTAGAAAAAAGCCAAAAATCGAAATAAAAAATACTTTTTATTCCTCTCCTTCATTTTTTGCTTTGTTGATTGAAAATAAAACCGTTAATGAGAACTTGCTGCATATATATGATTGAGGTATATTATTTCGCATCTCTTCAACTGAACAACTGACGTCAGCAATCGGATTCCACATAAATCTTCAGCAATCAGCGGGAGTGAAGTCTATCAACAACCTTTTGTTAACGGCCCGGCCATATGATTATCTCAAAGCAAATTCTAATTATTCAAAAGTTATTTTTTCTCGACAGCAAAAAAATGTATTTTTTTTAATAATTCCCATAATTATTCAAACAATAATTCTATACAATTTTAACAAAAAAAAAATTTTTTTTTTAAATCTAAACTCTATAAAGTAGGTATTTATATATTTAAAAATGAGATGCGTCATGAAAAGGAAACGTATTTTATAATGATACCAAAACGCGATAAATTAGTCGGTTGTAAAAAAAAAATCTTAATTAATTTAATTTTATCAGCCACTTAATCTTGCCTAATCATCAAATCAAGCTGTAAATCTATAGTCAATTTTTTATCAATCAATCAATCGTTTATTGACACAAGTTACGTGTGTAATTAATCAGATGGCACATTTTAATTCAAAATCATTTCCATTGTAATAAAACTAAATCTTTTTTCCAATTATGAAAATTTTGCTTTTATTTTTACGAGAATTAAAAATAAATATTATTTTACGAGAACTAAAAATAAATATTTTTACAAGGAACTAAAAATTTTCCACATTCTTTTTTTTATAGAAAAGAAAAATGTTTTCCCTGACCAAAAAAGAATATTCTGATTCACTCTCAAAATTATTAATTGCTGAGAAAAATGTTCTAATACACTTATTTACGAATTTCTTTACTTGTAAAATTATTCAAAAACATTAAAAACATCTTTTTTAAATAAATATTTAATCATTATTATTTTTCAGTAGGAATTAAAATTCTTCAATTAAAGATAACCCAGTGAATTTATAATAAAATAAAATTAATTCTACGCAGAATTGTTAGTTAAAAGTATGAAAAATTTTGATTTTCACAGAATTGAATTCGAAACCTTTCCAAAATCAAATTATTTCTAAATATTCCTCCCTAATGCTTTTAATACTTAATTATTATCTAAAATTTTAACTGAAATTATTCATTTTTAAATCAATTTTTATTAGAAAATTCTACTAGAATTCGATTATTTGAATACAAGAATAAATAATTTATTCAATAATTGAATGTTTCTTAGAATTTAATTTTTACAAAGAATTTTATTAACAACTTTTAAAAATAATTAATTTGTTTAAAGGAATTTAATTAAAAGTTTACTGAAATTTAACATATTAAAGAATTTTATAACAATTTTTAAAAATAATTGAAAACTTTTCGAATTTTATTTATGAAAATAATTGAATTCATGCGAAGAATTTTGATTAAATTTCGTTTAAATAATCGAAATTTTGCCAAGAATATTATTTAAATTTCTGCCAATAATTTAATTCTTGAGAAGATTTTCGCTATCTATTTATAAAAAAAAGATAATTTAATTATTAACGTGAATTTTTAAATAATTTTGAAAAGAATTTAATTTTTGGAAAGTATTTAATTAGTTTTCAAAATAATTAAATTCTTATGATGAATTTTGATATTTATCGAAATAATAATTGAATTTTAGAAAAGAATTTTATTAAAATTCCTTAAAATAATTATTTTTATGTGGAAAACTTTGTTGTTTATCAAGATAATTGAATTCTTTTGCAGAATTACTTAAAAATTTTTGAAAATAATTAACTTCCTGTGACGAATGAAAAGTTATTTATGAAAATAATTGAATTATTGCAACAAATTTTATTATTTTATTGAATAATGGAATGTTTCTTAAATTTGAATTTGTTTAAATCTTAAATTTATTCAAAATTGTATTAAAAATATTGAAAATTCTGCGATGAAAATAATTGAATGTTTACATAGAATTGTATCAACATTTTTTTTCAATAATTAAATTATTTGATAAATTTTATAAAAATAGTAAATATTGAAAATCGTTGAATTGCGAAAAACTTTTGAAAATAATTCAAATTTTGCAAAGAATTCTATTAAAATTTTTGAAAACAATTGAATTCTTGTGATGAATTTTGATATTTATCGAAATAATAATTGAATTTTAGAAAAGAATTTTATTAAAATTGCTTAAAATAATTGATTTTATGTGGACAACTTTGTTATTTATCAAGATAATTGAATTCTTTTGTAGAATTTCTTAAAAATTTTTGAATGTGACGAATGAAAAGTTATTTATGAAAATAATTGAATTATTGCAACGAATTTTATGATTTTATTGAATAATAAAATGTTTCTTAAATTTGAATTTATTTAAATCTTAAATTTATTTAAAATTGTATTAAAAATATTGGAAATTCTGCGATGAAAATAATTAAATTCCTAAATGAAATTTTGGCATTTATGAAAAAAATTGAATGTTACGTAGAATTGTATCAACATTTTTTGCAATAATTAAATTATTTGATTAATTTTATAAAAATAGTAAATATTAAATTGCGAAAAGCTTTTGAAAATAATTGAATTTTTGGCGAAAAATTTTGCTATTTATAAAAATAATTGAATTCTTGACGAGATATTCGTTCAAATTTTTATAAATAATTGAATTTCTTCAAAGAAATTTATTACTTTTGAAAATAATTGAATTCTTGTGATGAATATTGTTATTTATAAAAATAATTGAATTTTGTAAAGAATTTTTTAAAATTCTAACAATAAATGAATTTTTGTAAAGAATTTATTAAAATTCCTACCAATAAATGAATTTTTGTAATGAATTTTGTTATTTATCAAGATAATTGTATTAGTACTTTTGAAATAATTAAATAATATTTAAAAATTCATTCTGGTCAAAATTATCAAACAGTTTTGAAGGTTTTGTATTAGAATTTGTGGTAGTTTCATAGTTTATAAGGCAAATAAAAAGGAAAAAAGATTTTTACAGGAACTAAAAATAATTAATTTTGCAACAATTAAAAATAATCATTTTTATAGAAAAGAATGTTTCCAAAATTTTATTCTGAAGGAAGGGAAAAGAAAGGGCATTTCCCAGAAAAGAAAAATAATAATTTTCATGCGAAAGCTAAAAATAACTATTTTTACAGAGAAAAAGAATTTCCATATATTACATATATTGCTTATTCGAAAAGAAACGTTTGCCAAACGAAGTATATTTTTAAATATAATTTTTGTTCAAACGATCGTAAAACTCGAGTCAAAAGTAATATACATAATGATTGGTCCAATGGCTAATGCATATATGTATAGGTAAAAAACATATATCTAAAAAAAAGGCAAGG
The DNA here is from genome assembly GCF_015476425.1 of Leptopilina heterotoma. Classification (NCBI taxonomy): domain Eukaryota; kingdom Metazoa; phylum Arthropoda; class Insecta; order Hymenoptera; family Figitidae; genus Leptopilina; species Leptopilina heterotoma. The sequence goes on from NW_025111110.1 coordinate 1,496,158, forward strand.
GACTTTAATTTGTAATTCTACGAAGGCAAGATAATGACACTGGTTTAAATTTGAAAATATAAAACCCATACTTTAAAACGAAATACTAATTATAAGTACTTCCATACTGTGTTTAAAAATTATCGATTTCAATTTAAAATATGAAAATTTTAATAAATAATTTCCCTCAGTTTTTTTTTGCAGATATCAAATTGAGACAAAAAACGTATCAAAATAGTTTCGAAGCAACATTTTGATTTGTATTTTGTCTTAATTTGATATCTGCAGAAAAATTGTAATTAATTTTAATATTAAAAATAGTTTTAAATAAATTATCAAAAAAAAAGTTCCATTTTTGCAAAAATGCAAAACTTCAAACTACAAAAAGACATCCGCAACACAAAGATTATTAATATAGATACAAGATTTGTATGCACACACATATATACATATATATAAAAATTAAGAACAGTTGTAAAACTTGAAATAAAAATTAAAATATCCACTTTTATTGGACAAGTGATTTATGTAAAAATTTATGTAAAATTCAATAAAATGATTCAATAAATGTGTGTTTACTTGAATAGTTATTAATGAAAAAAAAGAAAAGAAAATTTACATCAGCAATTGCTTGCACTATTTAACACGCCTAGTTATGCAAAACTTCCAGATGATAATTATTGCAAATATTCTCTTGTGAAGACTCGCGATATAATTGCCAATGAACATTTTTTTTTCTTTTCGTATTTTTTTTTTGTTAAACAAGAAATAATCAAACACACATAGCAGGAGGATGATAGTAATGATACATTGTGATAAGTAATTGGCTTAATCACAACGAATAGATAAGTAATTGATAAAGGTGATATAGTAGTTTTTATTTCTGTCATAAAGTCACTCGAGTGCAAAAGGTTATTATGTAAAGCATTTTTATAAACTTGGTACAACTCTTGAAATATGATAGCTGTTTACCATAAATCCATAAAATTTTTCTACAAATCACTACAACACTATACTAACTCTTCTACATAACGGCTATAAATTAATTTCAAAATCTATTGATTGATCTAAAAGATTCAAATCATTACACAAAGAAATTTAAATATAAAATTCTTATAGGTACTCATATATACGCACTAATAAAAATAAACAACGCTGCTTGAGATTACAACAAAAGATAATAACTGAAAATAAGAAAACATTCGCATGAAAGTTAATGAATAGGAATGCAAAAGTATTTAGTAACATAGGTAGTGAATTTTTATTAAAATAAGGAAAAATATTTTTATAATGTGAAATATACAATTCCTGATGCAATACAGAATAAAAATAATTGTAAATGAGGGATTTTAATAAAACTCATTCTTAATGAACCTTCCTTAATGGAATCAGAAAAATAAACTCGTACCTTGTGTAGAATTTATTGTTAGTGCCGAGGGAGAGGTGGTTCGAGAGTAAGAGGGGAGGTGAGACAGAAGAAAAGTTGATTCTCTGGACTTTAGAATAGATTGTGAGTACTACTGACTGTAACTAATGATTGTAATTAGTAGCGAAGATTGTAACTACCATTCATGGTTACCACCAACTTTTACTACCCTTATTTAGTTACCAGTGCTTGTGACTTGGAAGAATTGTAATTAATGTAGTTTTAACTATACGAACAGTAGTAAACGTTGATAATTGTAAATGACGACTACTTTGACCTGTGACGATTATTTTTATTAAAAACTACTTTTTACTATCGATTATGCTGATTGATAGCTATTTTGACTATCAAAAAGATTGTCAACTATTTTAACAAACAGCTATTTTGACCATTAACTATTTTGATTACCATCTATTTTCACTACCAATGTTTGTTACAATCATTATTTGTAACTACAAAATATCGTTGCTAGCAATATTTGTTACTATCAACAATTGTAACCATAAAATTGTGTGGTACCAATAAACAGTAACTACAAAATATTTTTGTTACCAATATTTGTTACTATCAATAATTATTGTTGCTTTAAAAATTTGTGCTGCCAATGAATGTAATAACAAAATATTGGTGCTACCAATGTTTGTTACTGTTAATATTTGTAACTAGAAAATATTTTAGCTATCAATATTTGCTACTATCAACAATTACTAAATATTATTGCCACCAATAATTACTATCAACAATTTTATTGACCAAAATTTGCAACAAAAGATTGCAACCACCAACATTCACATAAGATATGATATGATTCTTCAAAACATTATTCCTACCAATAATTGTTACTATTAATATTTCCAGTCATCAAGAATTGTAATTTATAACTATCAGCAATTTTGATTACAGAAATTTGCAACAACCAACATTACAAATAAAGAAAAAGAACTCATACCATTAACCATATACCTATACCAACATTCCCAACGACTAAAATCTCTAACTATTTTTGCAACCACAAAAAAACTCCAAAAAAAAAAATAATTCCAATTCGATACCAAGTAATTAATTACTATGGGAAAGTTTATAGTCTGTAAATGAACATATATATGTTTTATATACATATACATAGTATGTGATTTCATCAGGATTCATTCCCATTACTCATTTATAAATATGATTCGCCATATGCCTTCTTGATACATGGTACTAGTTCATTTGCACACCCACATTTCTTACTTTACTTTTTTTCCCTACATTCACGCACAAACGCTTGTATCCATATATCCATTTACACACTTTCTGTTTTACGTGTATATATATATATAGCTCTCCTCATGAAACGTGTAAACCTCACTGTGTGCGTGTAACTAAATACATTGCCCTTTTATGTTTTATTCAAGGTTAATACTAGTCATTGACACGTCCAGTTTAGAAAAATAATTTACGAGATTAAATTATCGGTTTTATCTTATTTTACTTTTTTTTTTGACCAAGAAAGAGAGATTAAAGAAGTTGAAAAAAAATTAATGAAATTTGAATACACTTGAAATACTATTCACATCCTGGATCTGATGAATTCGATATACATAATAAAAAAAGGTGCCGTATCGTTACGAATTTTTGAAAATGATTAACAAAAAAGGGAAAATTTTTACTCTCTAATTTCTGTAAAAAAATAATAAAAAATGATTATAAAAAAGTGCGGTTTTTTAAAAAATTTGTTGTGTTCTTTTTTTATCTTTTTTGTTGATTTCTATTTTTCGTTTAATAGTTATTATTTTATTTTTTATGTCTTCTATATTGGTATTTTATACTTTTTCTTTGCATTTTGTGCGTAAATTTAGAATTGCCGGGTATAATAAAAGGAAAGTAATTTCGTATATACAAAATTACAACTTCTTTTCTCTCACGCTGAATTCATTCACCGAAAATTACACCTTTTGTGTGTATACATATATATATATAGGTTTAAAAGTGAAAAGACCTTGCAAGTTTCTCATGGCTTTCGTTTAGCTTCAGAATGATAATTTTCTTTCCTTGAAATTTTCTCGCGAACAGTACTCATTAATAGCAGGTCTTTGTCTTATCGTACGTAATCTCATGCGTGTGAGAGAGCATTAGATGTACTTACACCTAATTTTGTATTTTCACGCATTTTGAGAACTATATTGTTTTCCTTGGGCCCACTATAGTCAAGATTTCAATTTTCTTTTAATATCAAAAATTTTCGTTCAGCATCTAAATTTTTAGAAAATACCTAATAATTCTATCAAACAATTATTAAACGAAACATATTTTGAAAAAATAATGATTAATTTTCCTGAAAATTTGAAATTAACAAAAAATAAATTCAAGAAAAAGCGAAAGAATTCGCGATAATCGACCCATAAATAAATTGTACGCAACTAGTGTCACGTAGACGTAATTCCGAATGACGTTTTGATTATGAAGAAAGCGCGGACAAATAATAATTTGTAATCTCTGTGGAAGAAACCAGCTTCGCAAGATGAGACAATCTCGGAAATTTGCACGTTTAACGAAAAAAGAAACGTTAGCAATATACGTAAGACGAGAGAATAAAAATAAAAATTATAAAACCAACCTAAAATAAAATTTCCCTCATTTTAATCATTTTTTCCGAAACGTAAATAAAAGTAAAAATAAATAAACATACGCGTTTTGGGTGTGGAGAAGAAAGATTGCAAAATCACCGTATTTATGTTTTCATTGTTGGCTTGACAAAGACGACCTTTCGGAAGATTATTTTCTTCTCCATCAAAAACTGTGCCACAAGAAATCCATCAATCAGCCATTTTTTTTGCTTCTTTTTTCCTTCTTCCATTTTTATTTTTTTTTTTTTTTTGTTAAATAATAATAAAAAATAAGATCGATAGTTTCTTTACACGCCTTCAAGATTTAAAGATCGGACGAGAGACTTTTCATATTCAGGAGAGCATCGAGGAAGTCTGGTACGTGACACTGTTGTCAACTTGGGGTACAAACAAGAGATAAACGAAAAAAAAAAAAAAAAAAATTCCTCCCCGAGACGCTCCATCTTCAGCATATGTAATGTCTATTGTCGTTACATGTGTAAAGACACCAGGACATTTAGAATCGTTGTAGAATTAGAATATATTCTTAAATTTCCAGGAAAATACAAGGAGTGTTTGATTCTAGGGTGAGAATAGCAATATGAGAAGAAAAAAGTCTCATTTAAATTCAGAGTGTACTAAAAATAATAAGACTACTAAATAAATAGGAAAAAATCGGACAGGCACTGAAAGTTATAGAGTCTCGTACCCAAAACGAACTTATTTAGTGTAAAAAATAAAATTTAAAGGATGGTCCACTTTTTATTAAAAAAATATTGAAAATCTTAACTCCTACGAAAACATAACAATGCTTCCATAGGAGTTAAGATTTTCAAAAATTTCAAATTCAAATCTTTTGAAATTCAATAACTAATCGATTTCTTCATGTTTTTATAATAATTTAAAAAAAAAACAGTGAAGTTATAATAAAATAAAATTAATTCTACGCAAAATTGTTTCAGTTATTTTAACTGAAGTTATACATTTTTAAATCAGTTTTTATTAGAATATTCTACGAGAATTCAATTATTTAAATACAAAAATAAATAATTTAATCAATAATTGAATGTTTCTTAGAATTTAATTTTTACAAAGAATTTTATTAACAACTTTTTAAAATAAGTAATTTCTTTTCAGGAATATAATTAAAATTTTACTAAAATTTATCATATTAAAGAATTTTATAACAATTTTTGAAAATAATTGAAAACTGTTTGACGAATTTTATTTAAACTTTTTAAAATAATTAAATTCCTGAGAAGAATTTAAATAATAATAATAATAAAATAAGAAAATAATTGAATTCATGAGAAGAATTTTGATTAAATTTCGTTTAAATAATTGAAATTTTGCCAAGAATATTATTAAAATTTCTGACAATAATTTAATTCTTGAGATGATTTTCGCTATCTATTATTAAAAAAAGATAATTTAATTCTTAAAGGGAATTTTTAAAGAATTTTTGAAAATAATTTAATTTTCGAAAAGTATTTTATTAGTTTTCAAAATAATTGAATTCTTATGATGAATTTTGATATTTATCGAAGTAATTAAATTTTGGAAAAGAATTTTATTAAAATTCCTTAAAATAATTATTTTTATGTGGAAAACTTTGTTGTTTATCAAGATAATTGAATTCTTTTGCAGAATTTCTTAAAAAATTTTGAAAATAATTAATTTCCTGTGACGAATGAAAAGTTATTTATGAAAATAATTGAATTATCGCAACAAATTTTATTATTTTATTGAATAATGGAATCTTTCTTAAATTTGAATTTATTTAAATCTTAAATTTATTTAAAATTGTATTAAAAATATTGAAAATTCTGCAATGAAAATAATTGAATGTTTACATAGAATTGTATCAACATTTTTTTTCAATAATTAAATTATTTCATAAATTTTATAAAAATAGTAAATATTGGAAATCGTTGAATTGCGAAAAACTTTTGAAAATAATTCAAATTTTGCAAAGAATTCTATTAAAATTTTTGAAAATAATTGAATTTTTAACGAAAAATTTTGCTATTTATAAGGATAATTGAATTCTTGACGAGATATTCGTTCAAATTTTTAAAAATAATTGAATTTCTTTGAAGAATTTTATTACTTTTGAAAATAATTGAATTCTTGTGATGAATTTTGATATTTATCGAAATAATAGTTGAATTTTAGAAAAGAATTTTATTAAAATTCCTTAAAATAATTGATTTTATGTGGAAAACTTTGTTATTTATCAAGATAATTGAATTCTTTTGCAGAATTTCTTAAAAAATTTTGAAAATAATTAATTTCCTGTGACGAATGAAAAGTTATTTATGAAAATAATTGAATTATTGCAACGAATTTTATTATTTTATTGAATAGTGGAATGTTTCTTAAACTTGAATTTATTTAAAATTGTATTAAAAATATTGGAAATTCTGCGATGAAAATAATTGAATTCCTAAATGAAATTTTATCATTTATGAAAATAATTGAATGTTTACATAGAATTGTATCAACATTTTTTTACAATAATTAAATTATTTGATAAATTTTATGCAAACAGTTAAACTGCGAAATACTTTTGAAAAGAATTGAAATTTTGCAAAGAATTTAAAAAAAATTTTTGAAAATAATTGAATTTTTGTCGAAAAATGTTCCTATTTATAAAGATAATTGAATTCTTGATGAGATATTCGTTCAAATTTTTAAAAATAATTGAATTTCTTCGAAGAATTTTATTATTTTTAAAAATAATTGAATTCTTGTGATGAATATTGTTATTTATGAAAATAATTGAATTTTGTAAAGAATTTTTTTAAAATTACTAAAAATAATTGAATTTTTGTAAAGAATTTTGTTATTTATCAAGATGATTGCATTAAAACTTTTGAAATAATTAAATAATATTAAAAAATTATTCTGACCTGTGGCAACCCTGTGAAAGTTGAAAGTAAAAATGAAAGAGAAAAAAAAAATCAAAGCGAAAATGAAAATGAAAGTCTATGTAAAAACGAAATTATCGATCCCCAGAATTAGAAACAAATTTGTCAATATTATAAAGAGATAAATTTTGAAAAAGAAGAAAAATATAGAAGTCAAGGAAAATATTCCAATCGATGATGAGATTTCATAAACATTTAATGAATTCGATGAAAAGATTGTGGAAATAATTGATTGTGAAATAAATTCAATTATCGAATGAAAATTTTCATATAATGTTTATAGTATTTCATTGCACCTTCTGAATGAGACTGTACACGTAAATTTGTATCAATTGTCTGTACAGCTGCTTCAATTTATTGTGGGATTAGAAACAATGAACAGGGTGCCGTTGATGTCGCCGCTGACGTCATTCTTACGTCCAAACTTATCAGACGCCTATCTTTGTCCATCGAACTTTCAAATTAATTTCCCTAGACGGAAAGAAATATGAATAAAAGTAATTTTTACTAAATTTGCATACTTTATTATTGTACACAGTTGTCATACTAAAAATAAAAACATACAAAATTCGAAAGTAATTTTTTTTCGAAAAAATTTTTTTCCAATTATCGAAAAAATTTCTCCTAATTTTTTAAACAGTTCCAAAAAAATATTTACACTATTCAATAAAGAGGAAATTTCTTTTTAACTTTAATAACTAATAATTAATTTTTCGGCTGCCAGTGAAAACAATTTCACTTTTTTTTTCTCTTCCCTAAGAGAACAATGTCCTCTTTCTCTTATTGTATTTGTCGGCACTATGCAATTATTGTATAAAATATAAGAGAGGCGATAGTTTTGTTTCTATAATTATCAGTGAAGAAAAATGCGGAAATTGTCATAAAAAATAATTCAAATATAAATTGTAACTTTCACTGCAACTGTACATTAAATTTTTGTCCATTATTATGTGATATTTAATGATTAAAAAATTTACGTTCTTTATTCGCAACACCACTTTTCATTTTTTTTTTAAATTTTGATTAAAATTAACAGCGAGATAAAAGTATTAAAAAGTAAATAAACAAATTTTTAAATTAATTTTATTAATTATATTAACTAATTATCAATTAATATAATTAACTTCATTAACTAAATTGTAAATTAATTTAGATAATTACACTATCAAATTAATTAAACAGTATAAATTAATTTAATTAATCATATTAACAAATACGAATTAAATTAATTAATAATAATTAATTAATCATTACCTTGGATGAATTTTATATACATAATTAAGAATATTAGTTACTTATAATTTGACTAAATTAATTATATTAACTAATTAAAATTCATCTCATTAATTACACCAACCAATTATAAATTTAAATAATTGTATTAACCAATCACAATTATGCATTCAATTAATTATACGATTTTATTTAATTAATTGAATCCTCTTGCATTTTCTAACAAATCTATTTATCACGTTTACATATATACGAGATCTTTGTCTTGAAGTCAAGGATTCTGTTTACATTTCTATATATGCCGCATGTATTGATCTATTCTTGTATATAAATTTTTAATAGAGATAAGACCTCTCAGGTAAAAGATGAAAGGTTAATAATGTCTAATAAAAATTGCTAATAACGCGGTCATCATCCGGCCGACAATGAATTCCCACGAACCAATATAAATAGATAAAGAAATTTTCAGGAAGTTACATCTCGTGAGCTCTTAATCTCTATAATCATTATCCATACGAAAAAGTTTGACGGAAGAAACAGGATTCTTGTTAATAGTTATATAATTCCGTATATACTGTAACATTCACGTGTGCAAAAAACAAAAACAAAAAAAAAACATTATAATCCAGCTTCTTTAACTATACCTACATACGAAAACGATAAAAATTTCCCAATCAAAGTTTAGTTTAACAGAAAGAAGAAAAATTGCTCAATTTTGACAAAAATTAATTTTTTCTGGGTTATTTTTGGAAAATTTTAACTATTTCTTCCATTTTATTAATTTTTACTATTTTATTACGATCGAGGTAAATTTTACAAATTTTACAAATTCTACACTAAAATTATTAAAAGTTAACTAAACTAATAAAAATAAAAAAATAAAAGTATAACTAATAAAAATAGAAAGAATAAAAGTAGTAAAAGTAAATATAAATATTAAAATTTACTAAAATAATAAAAGTAGAACTAATAGAAATATGGAAAATAAATAAATTATGAAAACTTACTTAAACATGTAAAAACAGAAATAATGAAAAATAGTAAAAGTTAAAAAATATTACTGCAATTTATTCTGGAAATAGTAAAAATTAAAGCAAAAGTTTACAGAAATTAGTTTAAATTTTATTTACGATCAAGGCAAATTTTACAACCTAATTTTTACTAAAATTGGTAATAAATCATGAAACGAATAAAAATAGAAAGAAAGAAGTAGTAAAAGTAAAATAATTTTTTATTTTCTAAAATAATGAAAAAACTACTAAAAATAGGAAAAATAAAAAGAAAGTACTAAACTAATAAAAGTAAAAAGAATAAAAATAGTAAAAGTATAAAAAATAATATTAAAATTGACTAAAATTATGAAAATAACAACTAATAAAAATAATGAAAATAAAATGAAAATTAAAATACTAATGAATATTAAAATATACTAATGAAAATAAAAAAAAATTAAAATTAACTATAAAACAGTAAAAACAGAAATAATAAAAATTCTAAAAGTAAAAAATCCTTCAAATTTACTCTAAAAATAGCAAAATTAAAGCAGAAGTGCTTAGAAAAAATATTAATCCGATCAAAGTAAATTTTATTAATTTTTTTTACTAAAAGTAGTAAAAAACTACTAAATTAATAAAAATAGAAATAATGAATTTAGTAGAATTAAACAAAATATTAAAATTTACTAAAATAATGAAAGTAGATCTAACAAAAGTAGTAAAAATGAAAAAAATGTATTAAAATTTATTGAAAGAATTGATAAAAATAGTGAAAATAAAAAAATGATTAAAATTTACTAAAATAGTAAAAATAGAATATTAATAACAATTCTAAAGTAAAAAATCCCTCAAATTTACTCTGTAAATGAAAAAAATTAAAGCATAAGTGCCCATATATATTTGAATAAATTTAATACATTCAAAAAAAAATTTATCATTTTACTAATTTTTTACTAAAATTTGTAAAAATAATTAAAACATTAAAAATGGAAAGAATAAAAATAGTAAAAGTAAGAAAATTATTAAATTTACCAAAATAATGAAAATTCAACGAATATAAAAACAGTGAAAATAAAAAAATGATTAAAATTTAGTTTTATTATTAAAAGTAATTGAACTAAAATTAATAAAAATAGTGAAAAAAATTATTAAAATTTACAAAAATTGTAAAAATAGAACATAGTTTTTTTAATGATATTAAATTGAGACAAAAAACAAATCAAAAGTGTTGAGACAATTTTGATTTCTTTCTTCAGTAGAAGTAAAAAATTTACTAAAATTTAGTCTGGAAATATAGTAACAATTAAAGCAAAATTACACAGAAATTAGATTAAATTCTAATAATTTTTTACTAAAATTGGTAAAAAAATTTACTAAAGTAATAAGAATAGAAAGAATGAAAGTAGTAAAAGTAAAAAAAATTTTAATTTACTAAAATAATAATAAAACTAATAAAACATAGTAAAAAAAAATTATTAAAATTTACTAAACTAATGAAAGTCGAAATAATTAAAATATAGAAAAAAAAGTTATTAAAATTTACGAAAATAGTAAAAATAGAAATAAAGAAATAGTAAATGTAAAAAATTACTAAAATTTACTTTAGAAATAGTAAAAATTAAAGCAAAAGTGCCTAGAAATTAATTTAAATTTTATTTACGATCAAGGCAAGTTTTACTAATTTTTTTTACTAAAATTGGTAAAAAAAAATCACTAAACGAATAAAAATATAAAGAAAGAAGTAGTAAAAATAGGAAAAACAAAAATATTATTAAAATTCCCTAAAATAGTAAAAATAGAATCAATATATTCCGTTAATTTTAACCTGAATCGTAAATTCTTCTTCCCAACTCAAAACAAATTAATCAAAATTCGGTCCAGATAACCAAAAAATCTCGTGTTTGGAAGAATCGAAATAAAATTTTAATTAACAACGAAAACAGATGAAGAAATATTCGAAACGAGCAAAAAAAAAAAAAAATAGATAACTTTTTTTTCGTACATTAGTAAAGTTATTACAAAATTATAGAGAAAGACGCAGAGATGATCGCGGGTCACGAAGTATTTTTTTCGCCTTTTTTTTATTAACAAACAGTCGGAGCAATATATTAATCGTCCCTAAATTAAAAGAAAGCTCTCTCATGAGATGAGAGAGTTGGAGGATCGTACCAAATGGGTCGCGTATTTTGATTGGCCAGACAACGGGAAGTTAACGTCATAATGTTAATGAGATTCGTAAAAGGCAATTAACTATAGCGTCGAGAAGATAACGCGACTCGATTGACGCAGGCCACCAGCTGATAAGTAATTTTAATTTTTTTCTCTCTTTTTCTTGTCTTTTTTGTTCGTTTTCTCTCTTTCTCTCTCTCTCGTTTACAACGAATCAGCAAAAGACTTATCACTCAGGTCAGGGTTCGCTTCGTCTACCACTATATTTTTCCGGGGCCTGAAAAGGAACCCTCTTAGCCTCACGATTATCTCGATCTCTTCGTCCGCCTCTTCCTCCCAATATATTTATAAATCAACAATTTCAGAGGGAAAAAAGCACCTCAAATGACGTACTTTGTTTGCGATAACTCCTCAAAGAGTCCTGTAAATCTCACATCAGTGTACAGTATCAAAGCAATATACTTTTTCTTTACGACTCATCTCTCTCCTTCTCTCTTCTTATACCTCTCAAAAACCATTAAAGCGGAAAATTTTCTTTCCTCAAAGTGTATTTCTCACTTAACTGGCATTCTACTGATAAAACTATATCTCTTCGATTTTTTTTTTCTACAAGAAACAGCAGAACGAATGTGAAAAAATTGTGGAATTGTAAAACGAGGAGAAAATATAGTTAAACTATAAAAATAGAAATTTATTTTCTTTTCATTTATTTATATTGATGGGACAAGGCCTTTTGTAGATAAATAAAAATAATTCATAACATTGAATTCTAAAATTTAATTTGTTAAGTCGGCAAATATAAACAATAAAATAGTAAAAGGAAAAAAAAATACTAAAATTGACTAAAATAATTTTAAAAAATAATAAAATCATAAAAGTAAAAAAAATTACTTTTGAACTTTTGGAGAGGTAAGTAATTTAGAAATAAAAATAATCAACGACATAAATATAAGTATAAAATTCAATAAATATAAAAAACAATAAATTATGCCCATATCTATAAATAAAAGTCAATAATTTAACTTTAATGTAATTTTAACCCTCTAAATCTTACAACTTTCCTTATCTTTAACCCCAAAATACAGAAAAAAGTAGAACGAACGAAAAGTAAAATGAAAAAATCGTAAAAATAGTAAAAAAAATTCCTTTGGGTAAAATTTAATTTGAATTTCTTTTTTCATTTTACGTGTCTGTGATAACAAGCACGTTCATTTGCAAAGTGAATATGGCTCTTTAGCAACAAGATATGAAAATTGCTACGTACGAAAAGTGATAACCTTTTCACATATATACATACACAAGAAGTAATTTGAAATAATCAGAAATCGCAAAAAATAATGAATAGCGAGATTTAAGTATATACATTAATAAAGACTTTGCGAAGTTTAAAAAAGAAAAAAGAAAAAAAAATATATATATATGTATAAACGAAAATAGATTTTGTAACTTGTGCTTTTGTCTCCCTAATCAATCATGTCTTCCTGGGTTGATAGGCGCGTATCTCATCCTAAAGTATAAGTGTACTATCAAGAGAACTTATTTTGTTTCTTTTATCACTATTTTTTAATTAAATTTTTTTTGATTCCTTCTTTAATAACAATTTTTTATATTTAGTAACATTTTTATTAATAACATTTTTCTTTGCATTTTTGATCACATTTTTCTTTTTTTTAATAATTTTTTTTTTTCTAATAAAGGGTTGCACAAAAATTTAATTTCGTTTTTTCCTCACTTTTCCCTGATTTCTAGACAAAATTTTACCTTTTGCCCTGACCAGAAAAGAATATTCTGATTCACTCTAAAAATGATTAGATGCTGAGAAAAATGTTCTAATACTTTTATTTACGAATTTCTTTAATTGTAAAATTATTCAAAAACATCAACAACTTCTTTTTTAAATAAATATTTAATAATTATTATTTTTCCATATAGGAGTTAAGGTTTTCAAAAATTTCAAATTCAAATCTTTTGAAATTCAATAAATTATAATCGATTTCTTCATGTTTTTATAATAATTAAAAAAAACCCAGTGAATTAATAATAAAATAAAATTAATTCTACTCAGAATTGTTAATTAAAAGTACCAAAAATTCTGATTATAAAAGATTTGAATCGAAACCTTTTCAAAATTCAATTATTTCTAAATATTCCCCCCTAATGCTTTTAATATTTAATTATTAACTAAAATTTTAACTGAAATTATTCATTTTTAAATCAATTTTTATTAGAAAATTCTACGAGAATACAATTAATTAAATACAAAAATAAATAATTTATTCAATAATTGAATGTTTCTTAGAATTTAATTTTTAACAACTTTTGAATATAATTAATTTCTTTTAAGGAATTTAATTAAAATTTTACTGAAATTTATCATTTAGTAAAGAATTTTATAAAAATTTTTTGAAAATAATTGAAAACTTTTTGAAGAATTTGATTAAAATTTTTTTAAATAATTGAATTCCTGAGAAGAATTTAAATAATAATTTATGAAAATAATTTAATTCATGAGAAGAATTTTGATTAAATTTCGTTTCAATAATTGAAATTTTGCCAAGAATATTATTAAAATTTCTGACAAATAATTTAATTCTTGAGAAGATTTTCGCTATGTATTTATAAAAAAAAGGTAATTTCATTCTTAACATGAATTTTTTAAAAATTTTGAAATTAATTTAATTTTCGGAAAGTATTTTATTAGTTTTCAAAAGAATTGAATTCTTATGATGAATTTTGATATTTATCGAAATAATTGAATAATTATTTAAAATTTTATTAAAAATATTGGAAATTTTGTGATGAAAATAATTGAATTTTTAAATGAAATTTTATCATTTTTGAAAATAATTGAATGTTTACGTTCAATTGTATCAGAAATTTTTTTCAATAATTAAATTATTTGATAAATTTTATAAAAATAGTAAATATTGAAAATCATTGAATTGAGAAAAACTTTTGAAAATAATTGAAATTTTGCAAATAGTTTTATTTAAATTTTTGAAAATAATTGAATTTTTGGCGAAAAATTTTGCTATTTATAAAGATAATTGAATTCTTGACGAGATATTCGTTCAAATTTTTAAAAATAATTGAATTTCTTCGAAAAATTTTATTAGTTTTGAAAATAATTGAATTCTTATGATGAATATTGTTATTTATAAAAATAATTGAATTTTTGTAAAGAATTTTTTTATTTATCAAGATAATTGCATTAAAACTTTTTAAATCATTTAATAATATTAAAAAATTCATTCTGGTCAGAATTAGAAAAAAATTTTGAAGGTTTTTTATTAGAATTTGTGGAAGTTTCATAGTTTTTGAGTCAAAAAAATAGAAAAAAGTCACAAAAAATTCAGATTTTTCTTATGAATTCTACAAATTTAATTTTTTTTAGTACTTTTAATAAAAATCCCTGATTTTTTCCTCAATTCATTTATTTCCCTGACCTGTGGCAACCCTATAATAACGCTTTTTTTATTTATTTATTTAAATCTCAGTCCTTTTTTCTTTTCTAATAATAATATTATTTTCTGTTTTTTGTAACAATTCTCTTCTTTTTTCCAATAACATTCTTCCAAATTAAATTTGTTTCTTTTTTATTACCATTTTTCTTATTCTTTTTCACTAAAATAAAAATTTATATTTATTTATAGAAATGTATGTAAATTTTTCTTGTCTCAATACTATTTCTCCTTTATTTTTCCTAATAACACTTTTTTATAATAATTTTTTTCGTTTTTAATATCATTTTTTTTTTTATTATCAATTTTTTTCTTTTTTCTCCTTATTATAAAAATGGATAAATATTTCTATTTTTAATAACATTTCTTTTATTATCATTTTTCTTCTTCTCTTTCCTTAATATATTTTCCTTAATATTCCTTAATAAATTTTTCCTTTTTTAATAAACATTTTTTTTCCTTCCACTACATTACCATTTTCTTCTTCATTACCAATTTTTTTTCCTTCTTCTTCCATAATATAAAAATGAATATAAATTTTTCCTTTTTTACAAATAGAAGATTATTTTATAGAGAGAGAGAGGGAAAAAGAGAAAATACAAAAAGGCATTAAAGGCCGCATCTATCAGCGATTGGATTTGCGCAATAAGAAAATTACTGGCGGAGGCAATAAATGAAAAAGACGATTGCGTATCAATGAATGTTCTTGACAAGCACTTCCACGCAGGTTATCTTCGTTGAACAACGCGCGGGTTCGAGAACCTGTCCATGGCAATTCAGGGACGAAAGAAGACTCGAGGAGATAATGGTACACGCGTCCATCACTACACATGTCAATTTAATGCAAATAAGATTTATTGTCCACACTGATACCCTCCAGGGATGAACAAATTACTGCCACCTTGTGCGACTCAATTATAATCCACTTGGAAAATATTACAATTATCAATTTTCATTTTTCAATTTCTAAATTTCTATTTTTTCAAGTCAAAAATCCATTTTTTTTCCAATTCAATTCAGAAATTCATTCCCAAATATTAAATGAATATTCTACTCTACGGAAATAGTGAAATTAATTTCAGAACTAATTTTTCTTTTTTTAATTATTCTAACTAGTAAAATACAAAAAAATAATTAAAAACGAAACAAAATCTACTGTTTCACTGAGATAAAGATGAATAACTAATTTGTAATTTTTTATGTCTGTAAGGCAAAAAATGCAGCACTAAAACATAATCTTTCAAGTTGATTAGGTTTTTTTTTTGAAGTTAATACAATGGTTTGCAATTCACATGAGTCACTGATTGTCATGATTCATTTTTGTTTGTCTCTTATCTGCGAATACTGATTTTCATTCTGTAATTTCATTAATATTTCAAATAGCTTTTTCATTGAGAACGCATCATAACGAGATAAAAATTTATTTTTTAACGCTTAATCTCTTTATTTTATAAACAAATAGCATTGTACAAAAGAGGCATTGTGTACCGTTTGTTCATTTTTTCTCTCTCTCTCTCTCTAAATTGAATTTATCATTCAAAATTACTTTCAATGAATAAACAATTTTTTAAAATATTAATTTCAATAAAATATGATAAAAAATGAATTTATAAATATAAAATTATATATTATTAATATAAATATAAATTTATAAATAAAAATATGTTTTTAAAAAATAAAATATTTTACTAAATAAAATTAAAAATGAATAAACATAAAATCAATTTTAATTGTTTAATTATTTATTAATTAATTATTTTAATTGAATTTTGATTCGTCTTTTGTCTCAATTTGATATCCTTAGAAAAACTGTGCGCTTCGTAATAATGAGTAAAAACTTCTAATATACATAAAAAAGTGGTTTAAAAAATTATTGATAAATAGTAAAAATATTATATTTTTAAATTTATTTATAATTTTTATTATATTTATTTTAATTTAATTATTTATTTCTTATTTTGTTATTTTATTGTACTCTCTAAATTTGAATTAGTAAAAAACTTATTCCAAGGAGACTTATTTAAATTTTACAAAAACTTAAATATTTTTAAAAAATTTTCCACAAAATTATTTTAAAAAATTCAATTATTTTCAAATTTTTTTTTTATTGAATTTCAATTATTTGGAAATTTTTCAATTATTGACAATTGAAATTTAAGTATATTAAAATTAAGAATTCTTAAGTTGTGCATAATATTGAAAAATCTGTTATCTTTCAAAAATTATTTTATAATATTCTGAAAATACTAATTTCAAGTATTTTTTTTGTTATAATTTTTTAAAAATTGATTATTTTCAATATTTTTTGTTACATGTTTTCAATAATTTATATAAATAATTTTTTTTTAATACGTATGAAGACTTAAAGTTGCAATTATTATCAAATAATTGGATTTTTTTTATTTAAATAATTGATCCTTAAAGAACATTATTAAAATTCTTCTCCAAAATTCAATTATTTAAAAAAATTGTCCTCAATTCAATGATATAAAAAATATTTACTATTTTAATAACATGTTTCAAAAGAATTCAATTATTTAAAAAAAATTTAGATAAAATTCTAAGCAAACAATAAATTATTTTCACAAATAATAAAAATTTCACAGGAATTCAACTATTTACAAATTTTTTTTATAAATTCCTTCGAAATAATTGAATTATTTCTGTAAATAATAAAACTCATCATTGAATTTCAATTATTTTAGTACAATTTTAATCGAATTCCTTGAAAAATGTGTAATTATTCTTTGAAAATTTAATTAAAATTCGTCGAAAAAATTCAATTATTTAAAAATTTGTTGATAAAGTTGTTTATGAGAATTCAATTTTGAAAAACATTCAATTACTCAATAAATTATTTATTTTTGTATTTAAATAATTGAATTCTCGTAGAATTTTCTAATAAAAATTTATTTAAAAATAAATTTCAGTTTAAATGTTTGATAATAATTGAATATTTAAAGCATTATAGCATTAATTTTTAAAGATAATTGAATTTTGAAAAGGTTTCAAATTGAAATCTTTGAAAATTTGAATTTTTTACACAAATGGAAAATTTTTAAAAATAATTACATTTTTCGAAGAATTTACTTAAAATTGTATTAAAAATAATTGAAATCCTGTGAAAAATTATATTAGGTAGGAGAATAATTGAATTCTTACAACGAATGTTTCTAATATTTTTTTTTTATAATTGAAATCATGTGAAGAATTCTATTATTTATGAAAATAATTGAATTCTTGCAACGAATTTTATACAATTTTTTTAAAAATAATTGAAACCCTGTAAAGAATTTTATTATTTATCATAATAATTGAATTCTTGAAACAAATTTTATTACATTTTTTTTTAAATAATTGAATTCTTTTGAGAAATTTTATTAAAATAGCAGATTTTGAAAATATTTGAAATTCAGCGAAGAATTTCATTATTTATGAAATGTAATTAAATTCTAGTAAAAAATTTTCGAAAATAATTACATTTTTCGAGAAATTTATTTAAAATTGGATTAAAAATAATTGAAATCCTATGAAACATTTTATTATTTATGAAAATAATTTATTTGTTGTGGCAACTCTGTTATTGTTTTTTATTATTACTATTATTATTAGTATTACTATCACTATTATATATTAATATTTATCATTATTACTATTAAATATTAAAATTATTATTATTATTATTATTAATTACTCAATCTAATACAGCAATCAATAGCTAAAGATTTATCCGTTACAGTGATTCCGTTTGCTAGTTTACGAGAACATTTTTTAACCGTACTGATAATAAAAAGTTCTTCCAAGAACAGTAAAACTCTCTTAAAAAAAAAAAAAAAAAAAAAAAAAAAAAATGAAAAAATATGTCGATACAGAAATATCTGTAGTAAAAAGCAACAAAGACATACGTTGTTTCTTTTCAATAGTGTTACTGTGTGTCCCCCATTCTCCAAGACCAACACGAGATATACATACCGTATACCTTTATCATAGAACGTTCTTTTTTTCTTTCGACTTTTGCTTATCACCAAAACAGCCACTTTGACAGAATGCAAAGTCATATCGAAAGAAAGTAAAGTGGAAAAAAAATATATTATCGTCGAGTGCAGACGATTGCCAGCCACCCCTTTCTTTTTTTTAAACTCGATAGCACAGGGAATACAAAGCAAGAGTAAACTATACACGGCAGATAATAAAATGACTTTTATTCCGGTTTTCAACGCTACATATATTTTTTTTTCCTTTTCACAGAAATCGTGGGAATTTGCATTCACATTATATATCTTATCACCTTCATCGTCAACTGCATTCATAAATCCTAATAATTTCAGAAAGTATAAATGAAAGAATCACTTGTGTTTTAATTTCTGTGACAAAAATATAAAGGTCTTTCTGTAAATTTTTTCGATTTCGTGAATAATCAATGGAATATAGAGAACACCACTGTTGCCAGAGAAATTTATTATTAATTAATAATAAATTAATTTACAATAGAATTTATTATTTACAATAATTTATAACAAATTTATTATTAAATTAATGCTTTTTTCTTTAACAAATTTCGTTTGACTAATCTAAATTATAATGCAAATTATTCTCCTTTTTATTTATAAAAAATACTAAAAAATTGTTAATTGTTAAAAATTTTTTATCAAGAAGTAAAAAATATACCCATTTTATGTATAATTTTTATTTCTCAATAACAATATTTACAAACTCATTTTTTTTTTTGGGAAGAAAAACATTAGATAATCCCGTTTTTTAATAATTTTGAAAAAAAATTCTCAATTTTCATAAGGAAATAATTTGCATTAATTCTATTTTTTTAATTTCAATTGTTTTAATAAAATTCAAAGTTTTTTTTAAAAAATAAAGGAAAAAAATGTTTATAAATTATATTTGTCATTCAAACCTTTTTGAAATTCATCAACTTATAATAATTTAAATTTCCATAAAATTTTTCAAAAGAAATTAAATTATTTACAAAAATTTTAATAAAATCCTTTCTCAAGAATTCAATTATATTTTTACAAGTAATAAAATTTTTCACATGAATTCAATTATTTAAATAAATGTAATAAAATTCGTTGTAAGAATCCAATTATTCTGATAAGCAATGGAATTTTTCTTAGGATTTCAATTATTTTTAATACAATTTTAAATAAATTCCTCGAAAAATGTAATTATTTTCAAAACTTTTTTGCAAAAATTCAATTACATATTTTACAAATAATCAAAATCTAAGATGAAATTCAAATATTTCCAAAATCTACTATTTTAATATAATTTCTCAAAAGAATTTAATTATTTTAAACAAAATGTAATAAAATTCGTTGCAGAAATTCAATTATCTTCATAAATAATGAAATTCTTTACTGGATTTTAATTATTTTCTTAAATAATAAAATTTTACATAAGATTTTAATTATTTTAAAAAAAATGTAATAAAAATTCGTTGAAAGAATTCAATTATTCTTCTAAATAATAAGAATCTTGCCAGGATTTCAATTATTTTTAATACAATTTTAAGTAAATTTTTCGAAAAATGTAATTATTTAAAAAATTTTTATTAAAATTCTTCAAAAGAAATCAATTATCAAATTGTTTTTAATAATTTTTGCAAAAGTTACTTGAGAATTTTCAAATATATTTTGTTCACAATTAAATTTTATAAAAATGCTATTATTCGGAAATTGTTTAATTAATTATTTAGACAATAAATACTTGAAATAATTTCAAAAAAATGTAATTAACCTTTTTAAAAATAATAATTAATTCTACAGAATTGTTAATTAAAAGTATGAAAAATTCTGATTTTCAAAGATTTGAATTCGAAACCTTTTCAAAATTCAATTATTTCTAAATATTCCCCCCTAAGGTTTTTAATATTTAATTATTATCTAAAACTTTAATTGAAATTATTTCATTTTTTAAATTAATTAGAAAACTAGAAAAATCTCTGAGAATTTAATTATTTAAATAGGTACAAAAATAAATAATTTTTTGAATAAATAAATGTTTCTTAAAATTGAATTCACATAAAGAATTTTATCAACAAATTTTTTAATAATTGAATTTTTTCGATGAATTTTAATAAAGTTTTCAAGAATAATTTACATTTTTCCAGGAATTCAATTAAAATTGTATTCAAAATAATTGAAATTCTGCGATGAGTTTTATTATTTTTGAAAATAATTGAATTTTTAAGAAGAATTTTTTTATTTATAAAGATAATAATTGGGATTTTGTAGAGATTTTTTGGTAAATTTTGAACATAATTGAATTTTGTGATAAGAATTTTATTACTTTTGAAAATAATTGAATTTTTGCAATCATTTGTAACTTCTTCAAAATTCAATGTTGTTAGTGTTTCTAACGAAAATTCTTCTATAAATCCAGTATTTTTAATAATTAATTAAATATATATTGACAAATTTAACCAATTTTAGAAGGTTTTGAATTATTGAAATTTTTCAAAAATCTAAGTTTATTAAAATTTCTAAATAAGTTCATTCAACATTGAAATTTTATAAAATTTCAAATTAAAACCGTTTGAAGTTCATTTATTTATGAAAATTGTAAACGCAACTCTTTTAAAATTAAATTAATTTTGATATACTTAAGTAAAATTATTCATTAAATATTTTATTTATTTTATGATAGTTGTTCAAGATTTAAGTTATTTAAAAAGAAATTTTTGTCAGAAATTGAAAAAATTGACGGTTTTGTATTAGAATTTGTGGTAATTTTATAGTTTATGAGTCAAACAAAAAAGGCACGAAAATTCAGAATTTTCTTGAGAATTCTAAAAATTTAATTTTTTTCAGTATTTTTAATAAAAATTCTTGACCTTTCGCTGAATTTTCTATGTCAGAATATATGATTATTATAATTATAATAATATTAAAACTATATTCCAATTCATATTTTATTTTTATAAAAAAAATTTGAATTAAAAATTTTGACGTTGTATTATTTTTAAAATTGCTAATTTTATTTAAAAAAGTGAGTGAGAAGTCAGCCTCGAATTATTGCTAGTAATAACATTAAAAATGTTTAATTTATTAATATTCAATATTTGTGAATTTAAGAATTCTTTAGAGTGCAGGGAAATAGTCAAAGTTCTGTCTAGAAATCAGGGGAAAATAAAATCGAAATTTTTCTAACAACCTTGTTGTAAAATTCTATAAATTTTACATTTGGTTTAGAACTAAACATTTTCGATTTAATTTAATTTTTACCCCATAATTTAAATATATGACGAAAAATAAAGAATTTAAAAAATAAATCAATCACTAAAAAGAAAATTTTCCCATTTTAAAACCACCTCCCTTTTCTTGTCCAACAAGAAAAAAAAACCACACCAAGTGTGTAATTCATTCCATACACAACCAGATACGACTGTAACCAAAGAAGAGAAATTTGACAAGTTTTTAACGAGAATTACAATTCTCGAAAACTTATCTCACCATTTTTTTTTCTTTTTTTTTTTTTTAATACTTTTTGCACTCTCCCCTTCGTACCCACCCGCTCAATTCTCCTGTTCTGAAATGCACACACAGAACATACACCGCAAGGAGAAAAAGAATACTCTGAAATTGTAGTAGATAGCCTTTTGTTGAAGGCAGTCTGCAAAACATAAAATTCTAGAGATGTAGAGAGAGCGAAGACCAAGGTCGAGAGTGGGACGGAAAATCATGACTTTCGAGTAGGTGCAAAGGAGAGAGAAGGATCGACAACCCCATAGGCGTACATATATAAACACAAACACACACACACACATAAATACAATGTCTGAGAAACACTGTCGGCAGAGATAACCAATGGTCCAGACTCACACACTCAGTCAGCATCTCTTATATACTATATACACACGGGAGAACCGTGTAATTCCGAGAAGAGTGTACAGTCATCGGAAAAAGTGACGGGGGTTGGGTGGAAGAGAGTATATATATATATACACTCTCCTCCACCCTCCTCCTCCTCTTCTCTCCTCCACCCAAATACACTATGTATTAGGGTGGTCGTTAAAAGTATGGACTTTTCAAATTTTTATTATTCCACCCCCTCATTTTGTCCCAAATGGAAAAAAAATAAAATACACTGTAAAAAAAGGGAGTTAAATTTTAACTCCCCCGGGGGTCTATAAAAATCGCACCCATTGGGGAGTTAAATAAAGAGAGTTAAAATTTAACACCCAAATGCTAACTCCCCATGTAAAAAATAACTCGCGCGGGTGTTGAATGAAGGGAGTTAGAAATTAACTCTCTTTTGGAGTTGATTTTTAACTCGAAAAATTTCACTCCCAACTCCCGAGTCCGTTAACTCCCTAAATTTTTTACAGTGTACTCGAAAGACTATATTCCAATGGAAAATTAACCATTGGTTTATATTGATCAATATTCAGGGTTGCTATAGGTCAGGGAAGTCAAGGAATTCAGGGAAAAATCAGGAAAAGTAGAATTATTGGGCAGGGAAGTCAGGGAAAAGTCCGGGATTTTTATTAAAAGTACTGGAAAAAATTAAATTTTTAGAATTCATAAGAAAATTCTAAATTTATCTTCAAAAGCTGTATTAATTTGAAATTTTACAAAACTTCAATTTTGAATGAATTTTTAGGTAATTAGAAATTTTGAAGAACTTTGATTTTTGAAAAATTGTAATATTTCAAATTTTTCTGAAATTAGTTAAATTTTTTAATACACTGTAAAAAATTTAGGGAGTTAACGGACTCGGGAGTTGGGAGTAAAATTTTTCGAGTTAAAAATCAACTCCAAAAAAGAGTTAATTTCTAACTCCCTTCATTCAACACCCGCGCGAGTTATTTTTTCCATGGGGAGTTAGCATTTGGGTGTTAAATTTTAACTCTCTTTATTTAACTCCCTTGGCATTAACTCTCCAATGGGTGCGACTTTTATAGAACCCCCGGGGGAGTTAAAATTTAACTCCCTTTTTTACAGTGTATATCTCTCATTAATTATTAAAAATAATGGATTTATAGAAGAATTTTAGTTAAAAACAATAAAAAAATTTTGCATTTTAGAGAAGTTACAAATGATTGCAAAAATTCAATTATGTTCAAAGGTTTAAAAAAGTTTTCGTCAAAATTTCAATTATCTTTATAAGTAATAAAATTCTTCTCCGAAATTAAATTATTTTCAAAAAATTTAATAAATTTCTTGGCAAAATTTCAATTATTTTCAAAAACTTTCCTTAATTTAATGGTTTTAAATATCTACTATTTGAATAAAATTTCCCAACAGAATTCAAACAAATTTTGATAAAATTCTACGAAATCATTAAATTATTTTCATAAATAATTAAAATATCATAGGAATTCAATTATTTCTAATGAATTCAATTATTATCAAATTTGATAGAAATTTCTTTCTAACAAAGTATTCTGTATGAAAATAATTTTATTATTTATGCAATTTTTTACACAGATTCAATTATTTTCGTAAATAATAAAATTTTTTTAGGAATTCAATTATTTTCATAAATAATAAAATTCATAGCAGTATTTCAATTATTTTTAATTCAATTTTAATTTTTAATCAAATTCCTCCAAAAATGTAATTATTTTCAAAAAATTTTTTTTAAATTCGTCGGAAGAATTTAATGATTTAAAAATTCATTGATAAAATTCTTTATAAGAATTCAATTTTGCGAAACATTCAATTATTCACTAAATTATTTATTTTTGTATTTAATTGATTAAAAAATAAATAAATAAATAATTGAATTTTCGTAGAATTTTTTAATAAATATTGATTAAAAAACGTATTTCACTTAACATTTTAGATAATAATTGAACATTAAAAACATTACAGCGTAAATTTTTAGAAATAATTTAATTTTGAAGTGGTTTTAAATTAAAATCCTTGACAATTTGAATTTTTCATACTTTTAACTAACAATTCTGCAGAATTAATTTTTTTCAAAAAATGTAACTGAATTTTTTTTTTAAATTATTTTATGCTTTTATTTTATAATATATAAATAATTGAAGAATTTTCGAATAAACGAAATTTCGTGTAAAATTAAATTGTAAACAAATGGATTTAAAAATTATTAAAAAACTTTTTCAAAAAATTATTGAAAATAATTGATTTACAGAAAAATTTTAATTCAAAATTGGAAAAAATAATTTATTTATTAAAAATAAATAATTTATGCAATAATTGAATGTTTCTTATAATTAAATTTTTACAAAGAAATTTAATTATAATTTTATTGAAATTTATTAGGTATATTATAAAGATTTTTTATAACAATTTTTGAAAATAATTGAAAACTTTTTGAAGAATTTTATTAAAATTTTTTTAAATAATTAAATTTCTGAGAAGAATTTAAATAATAATTTATGAAAATAATTGAATTCATGCAAAGATTTTTGATTAAATTTCGTTTAAATAATTAAAATTTTACCAATAATATTATTAAAATTAGTATTTTTTTAGTTTTTAAAAGAATTGAATTCTTATGATGAATTTTTATATTTATTGAAATAATTTAATTTTGGAAAAGAATTTTAGTAAAATTTCTTAAAATAATTGATTTAATGTGGAAAACTTTGTTATTTATCAAGATAATTGAATTCTTTTGCTGAATTTCTTTAAAATTTTTGAAAATAATTAATTTCCTGTGACGAATCAGAAGTTATTTATGAAAATAATTGAATTATTGCACCGAATTTGATTATTTTATTGAATAATGGAATGTTTCTTAAATTTAAATTTATTTAAATCTTAAATTTATTTAAAATTGTATTAAAAATATTGGAAATTGTGCGATGAAAATAATTGAATTTCTAAATGAAATTTTATCATTTATGAAAATAATAGAATGTTTACGTAGAATTGTATAAAATTTTTTTTTTAATAATTAAATTATTTGATAAATTTTATAAAAATAGTAAATATTGAAAATCATTGAATTACGAAAAACTTTTGAAAATAATTGAAATTTTGCAAAGAATTTTATTTAAATTTTTTAAAATAATTGAATTTTTGGCAAAAAATTTTGCTATTTATAAAGATAATTGAATTCTTGACGAGATATTTGTTCAAATTTTGAAAATTAATTGAATTTCTTCGAAGAATTTTATTACTTTTAAAAATAATTGAATTCTTGCGACGAATATTGTTATTTATGAAAATAATCGAATTTTGTAAAGGATTTTTTTAAACTTCTAAAAATAATTGAATTTTTGTAAAAATTTTTGTTATTTGTCAAGATAATTGCATTAAATCTTTTGAAATAATAAAATAATATTAAAAAAATTAATTCTGGTCAGAATAAGAAAATAGTTTTAAAAGTTTTGTATTAAAATTCGTGGTAGTTTCATAGTTTATTAGGTAAACAAAAAAAAAGATACAAAAAATTCAGAGTTTTCTTAAGTATTCTACAAATTTTATTTTTTCCAGAACTTTTAATAAAAATCCCTGACTTTTCCCTGACCTATGACAACCCTGAAAAATAATATTTTGAGTTTAAGGTAGTAAAAAAGTTGGGATAAAATGATTTACACCTCGGATAACAAAGGTTCGGATAATCGAGGTTCTACTGTATATGCATGTGCATACAAGAAGAGAAGGAGATCCAAATGGGAAGTTATGAGAAAAGAAAGGATGAAGAGGAGAGATGAATAAAGATGGAAATACTTGTGTGCAATATTTATGTACGCTTGCATGTATATATGTATGCATGTATAAAGTAAGAAAATCCCGCTGAGTCCTTGTCCAATCATTTTGTCTTGTTTTCATTAACACTCTATGTTCACGGCCGCTATATCGTGATGACAAAGACCGCCGCATGTGCAGTCAACGTTCGCAATTTAACCAAGAGAAAGAAACCTTTGTCACAATTCATATTTTCCTCGGAACTATTTACAAATGCAAATTTTCTCCTTTATATATTTTTCTCTCTTGTCTTTTTCCATTACATATTGTTCAAACAAAAATGGTTAAATATTATCAAAAAAAAAAAAGTTCAAAACAATTTTTCTTGTAAACTTGTGTTCTTAAAAAGAAGACGACAACAACAAAGAATTCACCCTTCGAAAAAAGAAAACATTTTTTTCTTTGTCGAAAATTACTCACTTGTGAAAATACTTCTTGAAAATATACTTGTTGAAAATACTTCTCGAAAATACAAGAGGAATTTAAAGAAATTATTCAACATTTTTATGCAAAAGAAACATTTTTTCTTTTTTTTTCCTTCCTTTTTTGTGAAAGAAACATTTTTTTCTTCTTCTTTTGCTACAAAGAGTATATATTATAATTATCGGTGATAATTATTAATCAGGTAGATTATATAGTTTCGTGGAATGTGTATATAACTGAAGTAATGATAATGCTGGTAGCTATTTAAAAATTCTAAACTTGAATGAAAGTATATTTATCGCTTCAACGAAAGGTTTAGCTGAAAGGCAGTAGTTAGAGTGCAACAATAGTCAGCCAATTAGTTTCGAGTGATTGTTGTAAAAGTTAGACGAGAAAAAATGAAAGTATATTTTATTGCAAGTGCTGTAATACGCTTGTTATTTCTTTTAGAAAATAGTTCTTAAACTACAAGTTTTAATCAACTCAAGCAGATGAGGAGAGTTCCTCGGAAGGAATCATCGAAAAAATTACTAATTTAATTTTAAAACAGAGCTGTTTCAAGTAAAATTTTTTTCTTGTAGCTAATCGTAAAAAAGTAGTAAATAGTAGTTTTTAGTTATTTGGTAGTTGAGTTTGAAACTTGCTATTGATAATAAATTTCCGTTTTTACAAATTATGAAGAAAAATTAATCGAAATGAATGGTAATTTTGAAACAGGCATTCGGAATTTGTAATTTTTCGCGGCCAATTTTGTAAACTTCCTGTGCGTATAAACATAGAGGCACGCTCACCAAGAGAGAATCAGCTGAGAAAGAAAATATCAATGGGACCTTTTGACCCCGTATATTTAGAATACTGTACACAAATAAAAAGGGGGAATAATATGGGGAATGACTTAAAAGTTGAACTCTCGAAAAATATACATGTGCACACCTTCTGTTTTCTGCGCCTATATATGCAATCTCTCTCTGTCTCTCTTTCACGTCCCTTTTTTTCCAATTCTCCATACACCGCGACGCAGAAGCACGTTCGTGTTACACTGTCTCGTCTGGATGTATTTTTTTTCCTCTCCATCGCAAGCAACAATTTCTAGTGACGGAAGTAATTTTGAAGATTTTATTACTTGCGGGAAGTCACCATAAAAGAAATGAATGGAGAGATTTATTTAGAACAGGCTATAACTTGTTTCCTCATTTCATTTAACTAGGGTTATTTTAATTTTTTTTCTCCTGTATTTTCAAGCCGACATTCTATACCGAAATTGGATCCGTTATTCGATAATTCCTCTTTGAAACCAGATGATTGTGATTTTTGTAATTGAAATCTAACAGCAAATGGTGAAATTATATGTGAATTCAGTATAGTTGCCAATTAACCACCAATTTATTAATTAGAGTGAGTGAGATGGCTCAGTGGATACATTACTGCACTCGCAATAGTAGGAGTCGGGGTTCGATTCCTCGAGGGTGTGGATTTTTTTCCAGTCTTGTACAGTGTTGCCACATGTTAGGGAATTCAAGAAAAAGTCAAGGAAATAAGAATTGGTCAGGGAAATCAGGAAAAAGTCAGGAATTCTTATTAAAAGTACTGGAAAAAATTAACTTTGTAGAATACATAAGAAAACTCTGAATTTTTTGTATCTTTTTTTTTTGTTTACCTCATAACCTGTGAAACTACCACGAATATAAATAAAAAACATTCAAAAATGTTTTCTAATTCTGACCAGAATGAATTTTTTTAATATTATTTTATTATTTCAAAAGATTTAATGCAATTATCTTGATAAATAACAAAATTATTTACAAAAATCCAATTATTTTTAGGAATTTAAAAAAAAATCCTTTACCAAATTTGACTATTTTCATAAATAACAATATTCATCACAAGAATTCAATTATTTTCAAAAGTAATAAAATTCTTCGAAGAAATTCAATTATTTTTTAAAATTTTAACGAATATCTCGTCAAGAATTCAATTATCTTTATAAATAGCAAAATTTTTCGCCAAAAAATCAATTATTTTTAAAAATTTTAATAAAATTCTTTTCAAAATTTAAATTATATTCAAAAGTTTTTTGCAAATAAATGATTTTTTAATATTTATTAATTCCATAAAATTTATCAAATAATTTAATTATTGAAAAAATTTTTTGATACAATTCTACGTAAACATTCAATTAGTTTCATCAATGACAAAATTTCATTTAGGAATTCAATTATTTTCATCGCAGAATTTCCAATATTTTTAATACAATTGAGGCTTTGGATCCAATAACTCGCCCGACGCTCGGAGGAACGCGCAACTGCCAGTCAGTGAGCAGTGAGCGCCTCTGGGCCACTCACTGCTACCCGACTGGCATTAGCGCGTGTCTCCGAGCGTCGGGCGAGTTATTGGATCCAAGGCCTCAATTTTAAATAAATTTAAGATTTAAATAAATTCAAATTTAAGAAACATTCCACTATTCAATAAAATAATAAAGTTCGTTGCAATAATTCAATTATTTTCATAAATAACTTTTCATTGGTCACAGGAAATTAATTATTTTCAAAAATTTTTAAGTAATTCTGCAAAAGAATTCAATTTTCTTGATAAACAACAAAGTCTTCCACATAAAATAAATTATTTTAAGGAATTGTAATAAAATTCTTCTACAAAATTCAATTATTTTGATAAATATCAAAATTCATCATAAGAATTCAATTCGTTTGAAAACTAATAAAATACTTTCCGAAAATTAAATTATTTTCAAAATTCTTTAAAAATTCTCGTTCAGAATTATATTACCTTTTCTTAATAAATAGATAGCGAAATTCTTCTCAAGAATTAAATTATTGTCAGAAATTTTAATAATATTGTTGGCAAAATTTCAATTATTTGAACAAAATTTAATCAAAATTTTTCGCAAGAATTTAATTATTTTCATAAATTATTATTTAAATTCTTCTCAGGAATTCAATTATTTTAAAAAATTTAAATAAAATTCAAAAAACTTTTAATTATTTTAAAAAATTGTTTTGAAATTCTTTAATATGATAAATTTCAGTAAAATTTCAATTAAATTCCTTAAAAGAAATTAATTATTTTCAAAATTTGATAATAAAATTCTTCGTAAAAATTAAATTTTAATAAACATTCAATTATTGAATAAATCATTTATTTTCGTATTTAAATAATTGAATTCTCGTAGAATTTTCTATTAAAAATTGATTTAAAAATGAATTATTTTAGTTAAAATTTTAGATAATAATTAAATATTAAAAGCATTAAGGGAGAATATTTAGAAATAATTGGATTTTGAAAAGATTTCGAATTCAAATCTTTGAAAATCATAATTTTTCGTACTTATTTAACTAACAATTCTGCGTAGAATTAATTTTATTTTATTATTAATTCACTAGGTTATCTTTAATTATTATAAAAACATGAAGAAATCGTTTACTCCGAGTCAAAGACTCGGAGTGATCGACTTCTTCATGTTTTATAATAATATTCTTATAAGTTATTGAATTTCAAAAGATTTGAATTTGAAATTTTTGAAAATCTTAATTCCTATGGAAAAATAACAATGATTAAATATTTATTTAAAAAAGAAGTTAATGTTTTCGAATAATTTTACAATTAAAGAAATTCGTAAATAAATGTATTAGAATATTTTTCTCAGCATCTAATTATTTTTAGAGTGAATCAGAATATTATTTTCTGGTTTTTTTATTCCAAAATAAAAATTTTTTTAAATATATCGACTTTTACAATTTTAGTAATTTCAGAGTGAAATAGCCAAGTGGCTATTGTACCGGGCTCGTAACAGTAAACGCCTGGGTTCGAATCTTCACGACGAAGAATTTTTTTTCGCCTCAAAATTTCGTCCACTTCGCTTTTCTGAACAAACGACATGTTTCTTGAGTCAAAAAACAATAAAAAGTAACGGAACAGATCTAAAAACAGCAAATAAAAACAGTTTTGCGAAACTAATCACAATTTTCAAACAATCTAACTGTTTGAAAAAGGGGAAAAGAAGAAACAAAAACCATAAATAAAATAAGGGCGTTTGTAGCGTCATGATAAATTTCCTCCACAGAAATTTCGACAAATTCAAAATGAATACTTAATGGTGAATGAGTTTCAACTGGACCGAAACTATTTTCATGCTTCTCTTATTTTTGCCCTTCTCGCACTGATTCTCAAGATCAGGTGTAATTTGCAACAACTTCCGCCCCTGAACGATCATTATATATATGTACCTTCCAAAAAAAGAGTGCAACAGCAAAGTTTCCTTTGTTCGTCAATGACGCCCACGTGCGTAATGCACACATGTGTGAGAATATAAATATGCGTAAGTCCTACCAAAGCGAAACATTACCCTATAAATACATATATACACATGTTCTCTCGTGTATTCAAAAACATATTGTATATATATATATATATGCTTATGCGCACGTTATTTTCATTGCGAAGGTGAAACCCGTTGATTCATCCACCAAACGAAAATTGTCTGCAATGTCTGCTCCTTTTTGTTTTGCACTTTATAAATATGCGCTTTAGATCGTTATAAAAGATTCGCCTATATATACTCTCGCGTCACACCACGTGAATTTAATCGTCAAGCATTTTTACCTTCATTTTTAGCGCATATGCACTGAGGAAGTTAACGACTCGAGAACGAATATGGAACTTTAAAGTAAATGATTCAGGGACGCAATAAAAGTTTCGAAAATTATTGCTTTTTTGAACTTGAGAGAAGGAAAAATGTTTTCAGAGCGCCTTTTGTATGCCTACACAGACTGAAAAAGGAATATTCTGACTTTAAGAATATTTCACTGAGGGAATTATTTTTTTAATTCAAAAATAAGTAGCCGACCATAAAAAAATATGTTTGAATTAAACAAATTTTATAATTGAATTAAACGTAATTTTTATAGAATCAAAATTATTATGGATCTCACTAAATTTACAAATCGAAACAAAATAACATCGTAATATCAAAATTATTATGTTTAATTCAAAGATAATTTTTGCTTGACTGTATAACAAAGATAATAATTATGTTTGATTCAAATATATGTTTTTCTCATTGTTTACTTATTGGTAGAGATTTTATGACTTAAATAGGCACCAAGAATGCATTCTTAAGTTAATAATAATAAGTAATAATAATTATAAGATTTAATAAGTCGGTTATCAGGGTTTCAATAGCAATTTTAATTTGTTTTGCCTGAATTTTTCCTGATTTCTAAACAAAGATTTGACTTCTTCAATGATACCCATCCCTGATTTCTAGATAGAATTTTGACTCTTCCCCTGATACCTATAAACAAAAATTTAATTATAAACTTTAAGAGTTATTCATAAAATAAAATTTACAACTGTGGATAATTTACCTCAACTACTCTAAAAAATTTCCACAATATTCTTTTTATAAAATTTAACTATTTTTAATAGAATTCTAGGAAGATTAAATTATTTCAAAAATTTTCAATTATTTGTTTATGAAACTACAAATATTAAAAAAGTAGAAATCAAATATTTTAAAAACTTTACTATTCAGAATTTTAAATAAAACTTTTATAAACTTTCAATTATTTATAAAAAATTTCCATTAGTTTTCTATAGAAATTCAAATATGTACCTTTAAAAAGTTGAAATTAAATATTTTAAAAATTTAATTTGTCAAAATTCTAAAGAGAAATGTTCAAAATTTTCAATTATTTTAAAAATTTTCAATTATATTTAATTCAAAATATTCAAATTCTTAAAAAAATAAAATTAAAGTGCATTAGGTAAAAACTTTATTTTTCAGAATTTTAAATAATAATAATAATTTTCTAATCATTTCAATTATTTCAAGAATTTTCAATTACACTTGTCTAGAAAGATTCAATTATCTTTAATAAAATATAGAATTTAAATATTTTTAAAACTAATTTTTCATAAATTCTTAATTAAAACTTTTCAAATCTTTCAAATATTTCAAAAATATTCAATTATTTGTTTAAAAAAATTCAAATATCTTTAAAAAATTCGATTTTTTAAAGTAGCAAAAAGTAGCTATTAAACTAACAAAAATAGCTATCGTAAAATTAAACTTGACAATCAAAAAAACTCGTTTTAGAAACCTAATTTTTATCAAAAATATTTACTTTTTTCTTATCCTGCTAATAAATTGAATTCCTACAACGAATTTTATTATTCATCAAACAATTTAAATATTTATAAAAAAGATTTAATTCTTGACAAGAATTTTATAAAAAATTTTAAATAATTCATTTCTTTCGACTAGTTTTATGCAAATTCTAATTTAAATAATTGAATTCCTAAGAAATTTTTATTATTTATGAAAAGTAAGAATTTAATTCTTACGAAGATTTTTACAAAAAATTTTTTAAATAATTCAATTCTGTTTGGAAATTTTATGAAAATAGATATTGAAAATCATTGAAATGCGAAAAAATTTTTAAAAATAATTAAATTCTACAAACAACTTAATTAAAATTTTTAACAATAATTTAAATTCTTGTGAACGATTTTATTACAATTTTTAAAAATAATTGAATTTCCAAGAAAAAATTTATGAGTTTTAAAAATAATTGAATTCTTGTGATGAACATTGCTATTTATGAAAATAATTGAATTTTGCAAAAAATTTTATTAAAATGCCTCCAAATAATTGAATTTTTGGGAATAATTTTGTTATTTATCTTTAATAATTGAATTCTATCGAACAATTTTATAAAAATATTTTAATTCTTCCAAAGAATTTTAAAAAAACATTTTTTTAAATAATTGATTTTTTCGAGGAATTGAAATTAAATTTTTAAGATTAATTACATTTTTCGAACAATTCCTGTAAAATTGTATTAAAAATAATTGAAATCCTGCGCGATGAATTTTATTAAAATTATCAAAAATAATTGAATTTCTGAGACGGATTTTATTATTTATGAAAATAATTGAATTTTGGATGAATTTTATCAATTTTTTTTTAAATAATTGAATTGTTTTGCGAAATTTGATGAAAATACTAGATATTGAAAATAATTGAATTTCGCATATTTTTTTGGAAATAATTGAATAGTTTTAAAGAATTTGATTATAATTTTTTCGAATAGTTTTTTGATTTCTAGTATTAGCGAATTTAAAGTAGTGGAAACTCATAAAAAAACAGAAATAGTAGCTTTTAGTGGCTTAAATCTAAAAAAAGTACCCAAATAGTATCATAACGTAAAAAAAGTAGTAAATAGTAGGTTTTAGTAGATGAGTGCAAAGCCTGAAATTGTACTGAAGCATCAGTTTAACTAAATTAAACTAAATTTTTAGTAAAAATATTACTGTTTGAATAAGTGACTGATTTTTCACTTCTAAATTTGTTACTTTAACTGATTCAAATTTAGAGAGCACAAATAAATAAAATAAATAAAAGAAAATAAAAAATTATAATCAATTAATTATTTTCCAAGATGTCAATAAATAATTTTTGAATATTATTTTTCACGAATTTGATCTTTGTATAATAGAAAGAGAAAAATACATTTTAATAACTAAGAAAGACTTAATAACAAAGAATAGAAATATTATGAAAATAATATTTTTAGCTTTACAATAAAAAATATAATTTAGAATATTTTTTCAAGAATATAGGTATTATACTTGAAAAAGTAGAATATAATTTTTTCACCGTATGGTACAATAGAGAGGCTTTTAAAATATATTATAAAAATGGTAGATATTTTTTTGTTTGCATTTCACAAGGGAGGAGAAAGAGAGAGAGAGAGAGAATGATGATCTTGAAATTTCATCTGTCTTTGCGCCTTTGTCTCACAGAGAAGAGATTGAAAGACATAGGACCGTTGAAGACACCTGCGAGAGAACAATAGTTGCCTCGATAAGAAATGCGTCGACTTCGCGAAGGGCAAATCATGAAGAGAGAGAGAAAGAGAGAAACCGAGATAAAAGTCGTGTCTATCTGTCGAAAAAAAGGGACGTTGTCTTGAAATTTCAATGAATCCTTTTTTTCCCTTTTCCTTTCTATATACCCTATTTTAAATATACTTCTCAGTGAAATCTTTTTTCTTTCCATTTTATCTTTGTAAATCGCCGATAAAAATGTTTAGTCCGAGCAACAAAACTTTAGTTGCACTCAGAAAAATAACCAACCAAATAATTTTGTTTGTATTTAAGCAATCAAATTATTTGTTTTTAATGTTTTTGGTTGGTACGATAAAAACAGCCGAATAATTTGGTTGGTGTAATTAAATTTTTAGTTGGTGTAACCAATTGTTTGGTGTAACTAATTGTTTGGTTGATGTAACCAAATGTTTCGTTGGTGTAGCCAAATGTTTGACTGATGTACCCAAATATTTGGTATTGTCATAATCATAATCAAATGTTTGTTTGACACAACTAAATAATTTCGTATCAGTCAAAAATTCGGTTTTCACATCCAAAATTGTCAAAACAAAATAATAACATTTTCTAGCATTGCCAGCACTAAATTTCTTTTTTCCCACCATAACTTGGAAAAATGAGAAAAATCTTTCGAAACAAAACAACAGAAAATCATCCATCTTTTGCAAAGTCAGGAAGAGATAGTACGAAATTCCTTCCTGTATTTATCATTTTAAGTATATTTTCCAGGGTCATTGTTCCATTTTACATTGGCGAGCATAAAAGGTCCATTTACTCTGAAAGTATAAACGATATTTGACCATCGATATTGTATATACTATTTAGAAGGAAGTAGAACAGTTTGGAACAGTTTTACCATTCTTGGAATACCAGACGAGAAACGATTCATACCACAACACAACAACATGACCCTCTACTCTCCCTGAATTGTTTTATCGTGCTGTTCCTTCTTTTACATTCATTCCTCTTTAGAGAGGGAGGAATCCTTTCTAAAGAAATCGA
This sequence comes from Leptopilina heterotoma, assembly GCF_015476425.1. Lineage (NCBI taxonomy): Eukaryota > Metazoa > Arthropoda > Insecta > Hymenoptera > Figitidae > Leptopilina > Leptopilina heterotoma. Next base: position 1,531,950 of record NW_025111110.1, read on the forward strand.
ATAATTGTTATCCTGTTGTGCTTTTTATGTCCGTAAATTTAAAGAGCAAAAAAAAAATTTCAAAAACAATTTTTTTTTTCTTCTAAACACAACTTTTTAGTAGTTTGTATTGTTATAGTTTCTATTGTTGTTTTTGTTTCATTGTCACTTTATCAATGGAACCACTTGTTGGAGAAAAAAAGTAGAACATTTTTTTTTCCTTATACCAGGTCCTTGTAATTTTTTATCGTTATTATAGGAGATATTTTAACCAATAGTTTCAAAAATAGGTAAACTTTTTTATGTATCTAAAAATTGGATTCTAAATACGAGAGAAAAGAAACTTTTACTAGTTACAAAGTAAAATCAAAACTTTTAGAAAATTCTGCACATTTTTGCTTTGTACAGGGTTCGAACCAGTGAAAGTTTTAAACAATTTCCAAATTTTTCGTAGCATTATATGATCTAATTATTCAAAAGAAAATTTCAATTACTATTTTATTGTTAATAATTTATTAATATATTATTTATATTGAAGGGAAAAAAGAAAAATAGTATAAATAGTGAAACTTGTCTGGACTTTTCAAGCCCCATTTGCAAATTTCATAATCGGGTAATAGAAATTCAGTGATTGCAAAATGTCGCTTCACGTACACACGTTTCTTTCTGTATCTATTTAGCCCAGATGTCAAAGGTCAAAGGTTTCATATTAAGAACTGCCTTTTATTCCCCAACAAATTATTATTATTACACATTTAATTATATAGGGTTGACGTGTGAAAGAAATGAGCTTTAACGTAATTAGCAAATAGCAATGTATAAATTGTTGGTGAAAAAACAATTTTTTTTCAAGCAAATGTCAAAAGACATTGTTTTAAAAAAAAAAAAATATTTAACAATTTTATCAAATCTTTAACAAATTTATAAATCATTTAATAAATTTATCAAATCTTTAACAATTTTATTGTTTAATAAATTTATTAAATATTTAACAAATTTGCTAAATATTTAACAAATTTATTAAATATTTAACATATTTATTAAATATTTAGCAAATTTATTAAATTTTCAACAAGTTTATTTCAATTAAATTTAAACTGCGTATACAAAAATTGCGTAAACGTTATTAGAAAATTCTACTAGAATTCAATTTATATTTAAATACAAAAATAAATAATTTATTGAATAATTAAATGTTTCTTAAAATTCAATTCCCATAAAGAATCGTTATCAACAAATTTTCAAGTAATTGAATTTTATCAACGAATTTTAATAACAATTTTAAGAATAAATACATTTTTCAAGAAATTCGATTAAAATTGTATTAAAAATAATTGAAATTTTGCAATGAGTTTAAATATTTGTGAAAATAATTGAATCCCTAAGAAGAATTTCATTACTTTTGAACAATATTTAATTTTTGCGAAGAATATTATTACTCTTGAAAATAATTGAATTTTTGCAATAATTTGTAACTTTTACAAAATTAAATTTTTTTTTTTGTATTTTGAATTAAACATCTTCTATAAATCTATTATTTTTAATAATTTTTGAAAAAGTTCTTTAAGAATTTTCAAATTTATTTTTTTACAATTCAATTTTACAAAATTTCAAATATTCGAGTAAATTCTTCAATTAAATATAGATTAGAAAATAAAAACTTTAAATAATTTTTTAAAAAATCCGCAATTAAAGTTTCTCAAAAAAAAACTAATTCTACAGAATTGTTAGTTAAAAATATGAGAAATTCAAATTTTCAAAGATTTCAATTTGAAACCTTTTCAAAATTCAACTACTTCTAAAATTCACGCTATATTGCTTTTAATATTCAATATTATTATCTAAAATTTTAACTGAAATTAATTTTTAAATCAATTTTTATTAAAAAATTCTACGAGAATTCAATTACTTAAATACAAAAATAAATAAATTTATTGAATAATTTTCAATAAAAACGACACATTCGGACAACAATGTAACTTTTGTTTTTTAAAAATCCAATGTTTCGAGTATAAAAATAATTGAAATTCTGCGATGAGTTTTATTATTTATGAAAAGAATTCGACTCTTGTAAAAAATTTTATTATTTTCGAAAATAATTGAATTATTGCGAAGAAATTTATTAAAAATTTGAAAATAATGGAATTTCTGTGAAACTTTTATTATTTATAAAAATAATTAAATGTTTGCGTAAAATTTTATTAAATTTTTTTTTAAATAATAAATTGAATTCTTTTGATAAGTTTATTTAAATAATAAATATTGAAAATCATTAAATTAACCGATGCAGAAATTGAGATTGGAATTTTATGGGGTCCTAGCCAGAATTCCCTATCTGTAGTGGGGAACTGATTAGAGAAAATCGTTAGAACCCAACTACTTTCATAACGGTCGGCAGATGGGGTATAGACTAGAATATCTAGTCGGGAACTAGTATTAAAACTAGCTGTGTGTTGATAGGGCCCCGACTAGAATTTTCTAGTTGACTTTTAAAAATTATTATTTTTCAACTTAACCTATTTATAATTAAATTCTTCATTCATATTAACATTATTAATGAATGTTGTACACGAAAAACCTGAAACTTGAGTTGAAAAATCTCGTGCCCATGGGGGATCGAACCTTGGACCTTGGGGACTCCAGTCGGATACACATACCTCCCGGCCGTGATAGCTTGGAAGCACCTCCGCTTAAATAACATCCCGTGCAGCAATTCACCATTTGCCCCTATCTCTAGTAGGGCTCTCGCTAGATTCTAACTAGAATCTCTAGTCTAGAAAAACTAGTCGGGTTCCAATCAAATTCTAGTTAAATAATTTTTACCAGCATTATTTTTTAAAAAATTTTGCATATTATTTAATTATTTCATTTTTTAACATATTTGAAACCCAATTTTTAATATTGTAGAACATTCTTACATAAAATTCCAATAAAACAATTTTATTAAATAAAAATCTTTTATTTAATAAGTAAATTAAAAGAATAAGACACAAATAAATATTAATTATGTGAGTATAATTAATTTTTATTACCTAAATATTGTAATATTATCCGTAAAAATAATTATTTAAAAATATATGTAAGTGCAATTATACTTTAAAATGTTTTTGACAATTCATAAAAATATTTATTTATAGAAAGACAATTTATGTATATTACTTGTACACTAGTTTGTCGCTAGTTGGAAATCAATAAGGTCCTAGTGAGTTTTTCTAGTCTGAATTATCTAATAATTTCAATTAATAATAATTCTTTATAATCTAATAATAATTTAAATTAAAAAATTATAAAGTTATTAAATTATTTAAATTATTAAAATAATAAATAATAATGTCAATTAATAATAATTCTTTATAATACAAAATTAGTAATAATAATTCTTTAACTAGAATTTGATTGGAAACCGATTAGTTTTTGTAGACTAGAGATTCTAGTCAGAATCTAGCGAGGTTCTAGACAGATTTTTCTAGAGTAGATTTTCTAGGATGGTTCTAATCAGAATCCAACATTTGGTAGGGACAAGTAGGGAAATTTCTACATGGGAAAGAAAACTTTTGAAAACAATTGAAATTTTGACAAGAATTTTACTAAAATTCTTGAAAATAATCGAGTAAATAATTCTACAGAATTCTAAGTGAAAAGAATGAAAATTCAGATTTTCAAATAGATTTTAACTTGAAACCTTTTCAAAATTCAATTATTTCTAAAAATTCAGGCTCTAATGCTTTGAATATTCAATTATTATTTGAAATTTCAACTGAAATTTATTTTTAAATCAGTTTTTATTAGAAAATTCTACGAGAATTTAATTATTTAATTAAAAAAAAATAATTTCTAAGAATAATTACATTTTTTGAGAAATCTATGAAATGAATATAATTGAATTCCTTAAAAGAATATTACTATTTATGAAAATAATTAACTGTTTGCGTAAAATTTTATTAATTTTTTTTTAATTAATTGAATTCTTTTGGAAAATTTTATTAAGATAGTAGATATTTAAAATCATTAAATTGAGAAAAATTTTTGAAAATAATTGTATTTCGAAGAAGAATTTTACTAGTTTTAAAGTTAATTGAAATTTTTTTTAATGTTTGAAAATAATTAAATTTCTGTGGAGATATTCATTAATTTTGAAAATAATTGAATTTCTGCAATCATTTGAAACTTCTCCAAATACAATTTTTTTAGAGTTTTTTTAACTAAAATTCTTTTATATGTAAATTAATTATTTTGAATAATTAATTAAATATTTATTAAAAAACTAAAATAATTTTAGAAGAATATATATATAGTAATGATGCTATCACTCGGTCGATAAAATATTAAGATGATGAAAAAAATTTTAGAAAAATCTAAGTTCTTTGAAAATTCTAATTAAAATAATCATAAAGAATTTTATCTATAAATTTTTAAACAACTGAATTCTTTTGACGAATTTAAAAAAAATTTTTAAGAATTTTTTTTTTTGAGGAATTCGATGTAAATTGTATTAAAAATAATTGAAATTCTGCAATGAGTTTTATTATTTATGAAAATAATTGATAATTATATAGTTAATAATTCCCAAAAAGAATTTTATTATTTACGAAAATAATTAAATTACCGTAAAAATTTTATTATTTATGAAAATAATTGAATGATTGTGAGGAAATTTATAAAAAAAATTTGTAAATAATAAAATTCCAGTGAAATTTTTATTATTTTTTGAAAATAATTAAAAGTTTGTGTAGAATTTTATTAATTTTTTTTTTTAAATTGAATTCTTTTGGAAAATTTTATGAAAATAGTAAGATATTAAAAATCATTGACTTAAGGAAAATTTTTAAAAATAATTGAATTTCGGAGAAGAATTTAATTATTTCTAAAGAAAATTGAAATTTGGATGAGAATTTAAAAAAAATTTTGATCATAATTGAATTTTTGCGAAGAATTTTATTACTTTTGAAAACAATCGAATATCGTACAATTTACGAACTTTTCATCCTTTTTGAATCAAATTACGAACTTTACGGACCTTTTTTCAAAAAACGGACTTTTACAGGATTTACAAACCTAGTTCGAGCCCTGGAGAGAGAACACAAAATTTGAAATTAATTTTCAATATTGATAAACAGAAATATGTTTCACTCGGCGAATTTTTCTGTTTATTTTTTTCATTACTTTCAAGAATCATTTAATTCCAATCTAACAAAATATTTTCCTTCTAGACTTACATTTGAAAACATTCGAAATTACGCTTTGTTTTGAAAAAAAATTCGGAGCCAGGGCACGATTAACGAATCACGTAACATAAGTAAATACCATATACACCTCCTCTGTTTATTAACATTTCCTTTTCGATTTTTTTTCTCTCTCTCGTTTCTTTGGCAATTCATGGCCGCCCAAAACACAGTTTGACCATCAAAACACCCCGGGATCGTTAAGAGGTCTGGTTTGCATCATTCGAGCACGTTTTCATGTTAAGTCTTTCTGAGCCACGAAAGCAAAGTGAGGAGGTGGAGGAGAAGACTTCTCTCGAGTAGAAATGTAGTTTGTCGAAAGAAGTAAAAAAAAGGAAGGAAAAAGATTATTGAGGCATAACGAGGGGTCGACTAAAGGTCTCTCTCTCAGTCTCAATTTCTTCTTTTTTTTTCTTTTTTTCTTTTTTCCATCTCTTTTTCTCGCTAGGTCTCCAAGTCTCGATAACAGTCGATCATTATTTTCGGTGCTCAAATTTCAAGTAGGTTTAATGGTCAATATCCTTTGACAGGCTCGGGATTATTTTTGACCTGTTCAGTTTGAGATTTGAGACAAACCTTGGTTTAGGACCAAGTGTGTATCTGGAATCCTATCTTGGAACTATTTAAAAAGTTTAGGGTCCAGGGCCCTATCTTTCGTCTCAGAAAACTTTCAAATGAGGAGAGATACCCCTTGTTTTGTTGTCTCAGTATGCGTCTGTGTGTTTTTAAGACACGCCAAGGTTGGAACTATAGTGAGCCTAGTTTACACTGTAAAATATTGAATCAATACAACGCACACACATACACAATGATATGGAGATGGGAATCTCTTGCGAGGACGATAATATAAGCTGACAAACAACAAGCGAAATCTTCATGCCTGAGACAATTTTCTTTTTAAATATTTTTTTATTTTTTTTCTATTTTTGACTTTCAATATTCAAATTAGAGACATGACTGTGCAAAATTCGTTTTTATTATTTTACTAATTTTGTCTGTTTTTCAAAAATTTATTCATGTTTTGATAGGATTTCGATTTTTTTATTTATTTTTTTTTTTTGTAAATTAGGATAATGTAAACATTATCCTAATTTACCAAAAAAATAAATCAAAAGATCGAAATCCATGATCCACAAGATTTGAACGTTCAAATGAACGAAACATTTTTTATTAGAAATATTTTTATAAACTACTGTTCTCAATAAAAATTCAAAACTTAAATTTTACACTTAGAAACTTTATAATTAATTTTTTTTATAGTGACACAAAATTATTGTAACAAAAATTTAAATTGAAAAAGAAATAAATAAATTTCGTTCATTTGAACGTTCAGAACTTTAGATTCATCGAAATCCCACAAGTTATGTTATAAATGGTAAAAAAATTACACATACAGGATTGTTACAAAAAATTAATTTTGTTACTCCCCGACTTTTCCCTGATTTCTAGACAAAATTTTGACTTTTTTCCTGAACCTAAAGAATATTCTGATTCACTCTAAAAATTATTAGATACTAAAAAAAAATGTTCAATTACATTTATTTACGAATTTCTCTAATTGTAAAATTATTCAGAAACATTAATAAATTCTTTTTTAAATAAATATTTAATCATTATTATTATTCCATAGGAATTAAGATTTTTAAAACATTTCAAATTCAACAACTTATACTTTATAATTAAAATTTCCATAAAATTTTTCAAAAGAAATTAAATTATTTACGAAAATTTTAATAAAATTCTTCGCAAAAATTCAATTATATTTTTACAAATAATAAAATTTTCGATTTTTTCACATGAATTCAATTATTTACAAAAAATGTAATAAAATTCGTTGTATGAATTCAATTATTTTCGTTAGCAATAAAATTTTTCATAGGCTTTCAATTATTTTTAATAAAATTTTAAATAAATTTCTCGAAAAATGTAATTATTTTAAAAAATTTTTTTGCAAGAATTCAATTTCATATTTTACAAATTACAAATAATGAAAATCTAAGCTGAAATTCAAATATTTTCAAAATCTGATATTTTAATACAATTTCTCAAAAGAATTAAATTATTTAAAACAAAATGTAATAAAATTCGTTGCAGGAATTCAATTATTTTCAGAAATAATTAAATTCTCTACAGGTTTTCAATTATTTTCTTGAATAATAAAATTTTCCATAGGATTTTAATTATTTAAAAAAATTTATAGAATTCGTTGCAGAAATTCAATTATTTTCAGAAATAATGAAATTCTTTACAGGTTTTCAATTATTTTCTTAAATAATACAATTTTACATAAGATTTCAATTATTTAAAAAAAAATAATAAAAATTCGTTGAAAGAAATATTTTGAAAAACTTTACTAAAGTTCTTCAAAAGAAATAAATTAACAATTATTTATTATTTTGAATAATTTTTGAAAAAGTCCTTCTTGAGAATTTTCAAATCCATTTGTTTACCATTCAATTTTACAAAATTTCAATTATTCCGAAATTCTTCAATTAAATATATATTAGAAAAGAAAAACTTGAAATGATTTTTAAAAAAAATTGATTCTACAAAATATTTAATTAAAAATATGAAAAATTAAAATTTTCAATTATTTGAATGTAAAACCTTCTCAAAATTCAATTATTTTTAAAAATTCACGCTATAATGCTTAAATATTCAATTATTATCTAAAATTTTAACAGAAATTCATTTTCAAAATCAATTTTTATTAGAAAATTCTACGAGAAGTCAATTAATTAAATACAACAAAAATAATTTATTTATTGAACGTTTCTTAAAATTGAATTGTCATAAATTGAAAATAATTGAATTCTTATAAAAAATTTGTATAATTTATATATTTTCTATTTTTACATAAAATATAATATTTATTATATATTTATATTTATATAATTCAATTATTTATGAAGATAATTGAATTCTTGACTAGAATTTTAATAAAATTCCTGAAATTAATTGAATTCTTTAGAAAAATGTTAATAAAATTATTAAAAAATTCATTTTTTGAGTAATTTATATTTGTAATTGTATTGAAAATAATTGAAATTCTGCGATGAGTTTTATTTATGAAAATAATTGAATTTTAAAAAAGAATTTTGTTATTTATGAAAATAATTGAAACCCTGCAAAATTTTTTATTATTTATAAAAATTATTGAGTCCCTGTAAAAAACTTTATTATTCATAAAAATAATTGAATTACTATGCGAAGAAATTTATAAAAAATTTGTATTCAATTCAAATTACTAAAAAAATAATTGAATTCTTGTTAAGTTTTTATTGTTTCTGAAAATAATTAAATATTTCAGTAGAATTTTATTAGAATTTTTGAAAATAATTGAATTTTTGCAATAATTTGTAACTTCTTCAAAATTATTTTTTTTATTCTTCTATAAATAGATTATTTTGAATACTTAATTAAATATATATTAAAAAATTTAACTAATTTTAGAAGAATTTGTATTAAAATTTTTCAAAAATCAAAGTTCTTTAAAATTTTTAATTGAAAATTGAAATTTTATAAAATTCAAAACTAAAATCTTTTGAAGTTTATCTATTTATGAAAATTGTAAACATAACTCTTTTAAAAATCAATTAATTTTGAAACATTTAAGTACAATTATTATTAATTAAATATTTTATAAGTAATAATTTAATGGTAGTTGTTTAAGAATTAAGTTAATAAAAAATAAATTCTTGTCAGAAATTGAAGGTTTTGTATTAAAATTGGTGGTAATTTAATAGTTTATGAACTTTTCGCTTTCGATAATAATTAGATATCAAGAATAAACACAATCACTTTAGAAAACAGCAATTTTCCATAGGATTTCTATAAATATTTCCAACTTTTCCAGGTTTTTTCAAGGTTTATAAAATTTCCTGACATTTCCAGGTTTTCAGGTTGGGTGACAACCCTGATTTTTATTTTTTTCCGATTTTTTCACTAATTTAGTCCGTTTTTCAAAAATTTACTCACGTTTTGATGGGATTTTGATCTTTTGATTTAATATTTTTTAAATTATACTATAAAACAAGTTACGCAATAAATGATAGAAAAATCAAATAAAAAAAATTACACATATTACCCCATTGCTCCCTATTACCCCTATCTTACGCTCTTCTATTCTCTCGCAGTTCAAATCTATTTTTAAACACATTATTTCGCGGTATAAATCATTTAATTTTTTGTTTAATTTAAATTGTACTTAAATAACTCTCTTCTTAAACGGAATGATTAATGAAACATTTTAAAATTTCGATGCCTATTGTTCCATTTGATACTATATATCAGGATACACATGCAAATACATATAAATGTGTATGTACGTGTATATTTTAAAAAATACACACACTCGTTTGATTGGTACAAAAGTGAGATGACCATTGACCAATTGTTGAAAATGAGTTTGGAATTGTTGGACTCAATCAATCTTGTTCTCCCCTTGAGAATAAGTGTTAACTTATAAAGTGAAGATCCAATGGAGCGTTAAAATCAATTTTATTATCAAAATCGAGACTGCGGAGCCTCAAGGGGTTAATAGTGGATATCACAACCACGTACGATCGGTCTAATAACGTAAGAGAGTTAACTCTCGTGATTCGCATCACGTGCCCTTAAGTATCAGAAATGGCGTGCTAGGTGCTCGTATATAGTTTGCACTTACATTGGCGTAGCAAACAATTCTGTCAAGTGCTTTGTCTTTATCTCCGTACTCTTATCTCATTTACATCAGATTATTATTAGTGTTATTAATTTTATTACTATTATCTTCATCATCATTATTATCATTATTATTACTATTATTGTTGTTCGATATCATTATTGTCATATTGCTAGCATTTTTTAACAATTATTATCATTATTACTATTATTATCGTCCTTTTTTTAACACTATTATTATTGCTGTTATTAACATTTTTAACATTGTTATTATTACTATTATTATCATTTTAAAAATTATTATTACTATTACTACTATTTTCATTATTGACAGTATTATTGTTACTATGGTTATCGTTACTAACAGTATTCCAGACTTCCAGGGTTGCCACAGGTCAGGGAAATCAGGAATTCAGGTAAAAGTCAGGGTTTTTTATTAAAAGTACTGGAAAAAATTAAATTTGTAGAATTCATAAGAAAATTCTGAATTTTTTGTGTATTTTTTCTTTTTTGTTTGCCTCATAAACTATGAAACTACCACGAATTCTAATACAAAATCTTCAAAAATGTTTTTCTTATTCTGACCAGAATTAATTTTTTAATATTATTTAATTATTTCAAAAGTTTTAATGCAATTATCTTAATAAATAACAAAATTATGTACAAATATTCAATTATTTTTAGAAATTTAAAAAAAATTCTTTACAAAATTCGATTATTTTCATAAATAACAATATTCATGACAAGAATTCAATTATTTTGAAAAGTAATCAAATTCTTCAAAGAAATTCAATTATTTTAAAAAATTTGAACGAATATCTCGTCAAGAATTCAATTATCTTTAAAAATAGCAAAATTTTTCGCCAAAAATTCAATAACATTCAAAAATTTAAATATAATTCTTTGCAAAATTTCAATTACTTTTAAAAGTTTTTCGCAATTCAATAATTTTTAATATTTACTATTTTCATAAAATTTATTAAATAATTTAATTATTGAAAAAAATTTTGATACAATTCTACGTAAACATTCAATTATTTTCATAAATGATAAAATATCATTTAGAAATTCAATTATTTTCATCGCAAAATTTCCAATATTCTTAATACAATTTAAAATAAATTTAAGATTTATAACTTTTCAATCGTCACAGGAAATTAATTATTTTCAAAAAATTTTAAGTAATTCTGCAAAAGAATTCAATTATCTTGATAAACAACAAATTTTTCCACATAAAATCAATTATTTTAAGAAATTTTAATAAAATTCTTTTCCAAAATTCAATTATTTCAATAAATATCATTTCAATAAATATCAAAATACATCATAAGAATTCAATTCTTTTGAAAACTAATAAAATACATTCCGCAAATTAAAATATTTTCAAAATCTCAAGAATTCAATTATTTAAAAAATTTTTAATAAAATTCTTCAAAAAGTTTTCAATGATTTTCAAAAATTGTTATAAAATTCTTTAATATGATAAATTTGTTATTTTATCTTTAATAATTGAATTCTTTCGAAGAATTATTTATGCAAATAATTGAATTCTTGGGAAGAATTTTATTAAAATATAAAGGAAAAATTGAATTATTTTGAAAAAATTTAAATAAAATTATATTTAAAATAATTGATTTATTTCAAACAATTTTTTCAAGAAATAAAATATTTTGAGCAATCCCTGTAAAATTGTATGCAAAATAATTGAAATCCTGCGACGAATTTTACTATTTATGAAAATAATTGAATTGTTGCAAAGGATTTTATTAAAATTTTCAAAAATAATTGAATTCCTGAGAAGAATTTTATTATTTATGAAAATAATTGAATTATAGAGAAGAATTTTATTAAAGTATTTAAAAATAATTGAATTTCTGTGAAAAATTTTGTTATCTTTGAAAATAATTTAATTCTTCATAAGAATTTTATAAACATTGTTTTAAATAATTAATTTTGTCGAAATATAATAATAAATATTCTGAAAATTTTATTTTAAATAATTGAAGGAAATGAATTTATCCTTCAGTAATTAAATATTAAAGTTGAAAGAAGTCAACAATTATTTAATTATTTAATTATAATTTTATTATTTTATTTTTATTATTTTATTTTAAATAATTGAATTCTTGATTGGAATTTTATTTAATTTTTTTAAAGTTGAATTTCTATGAAAAATGTTCTTGTTAGTGAAAGTAATTGAATTATTGTGAAGAATTGTATAAAAATTTTGTTAAATAATTTATTTTTTGGAAATTTTTTAAAAATGCTGTTCTAAATTAAATGAATTCTTGTAGTATTATTTATGAAAATAATTGAATTTTGGAGGAATTTTATCAGTTTTTTTTAAAAATAATTGAATTCTTTTGCAAAATTTTATGAAAATATTATTTACTAAAATTAGTAATATTATCATTATTACTTTTACTACTATCACCATTACAGGTATTATAGTAAACTTGTCAGATTCATTTATCACTTTAGATAACAAGTTATTTGCAAGCGTCTATTCATTATGTCAAAATATTTCCTTATATTCGAATTTCGTGTCTTAAATTTACGGATTTTTTTAAATTTAATCTTAATACAATAATACAATAAACCTTGATTATAAAAACAATCAGATTTTGATCAATTTTTTTTCAAGCTAAAGAAATTTTTCCCCTTATTTCGAGAGAGGATGAAAAATTTTTTTAATTTCCAAATAAAAATTATTTGATTCAATTAAATATTGTTTTTTTTTTATTTACTTATAATCGAAAAAGTACCAATTGAAACAAAATAATTAAAATTTTTCAGTGTAAAGAAAAATGATAAATATTTATGAGATTTCTTCATGGAACTCCAATCGATGAAAAGTGCACTCGATCGAAGTTTCACTGTAAAAATTGAGGAAATAAAATAATTTTCAAATAAGAATATAGAAAATTTTTGCATCGATAATTAGAATAATTGCATTCGATTGGAGTTTAAGCGCACTAATTTCGAAACTAAAACCTCCATTTCCAAACAAGAGCACAAAAAAAAAAAAAAGAAAATTTAAATCAAATTTTTTTACTTTCATTTCAGATTCAAATTTCGATTTTTAATTTTGAATCGAATTTCAAAACTAGAAAAAAAATGTAAAAATCAAAATGAAAAATAACAAAGAATCGAGTACTGAAAAAACAAGAATTTGAAAAGAAATTGTGACAGTGTGAAACGATCTTTTCACTTGCTCCTCAGCGTGGGGCGTGTAAAAATGTAAAAGGTTTCTTGCGCCCTTGAGAGGTGGTCCATGGGGCCCCGAATGGATTTTTTAGCACGATGCGAATATATACACACTGCGGATAGAGAAAAATAACATTGCCCCCACACGAGGTTCAAACGCAATAATACCTCCACTGGTTTGATGATTTTTTTTATTGCACAAGCTCATATGTTCTATTATTAAAATTGTCTCCTCTCACTTGCCTCGAAATTTCAAATTTCCCATTGTTTTATTTTCAGTGCACTATTTTTAAAGCTTCAATAAATGCTAAAAACTAACAACTACATATTATTATTGTTCCACTAAACCGAGAAAATTAAAATTTTTATTATAATTATCAATAATTATTAACAACATTATTTCCAAAATATTTTTTTATTCAAAAAACAAATCCAATAAAACACTAAAAATTTTAATCTATTTTTTATATTTAACTAAACACGAAAAACTATCATTTTTATTATAATTATTATAATTATTATATAATAATTATTAATTATTATAATTATCATAATAATTATTTCCAAAAAATATTATATTATCAAAAAAAAAAATAATAATTTAAAAAAACACTAAAAATTATCAACTTGGCAATATTTCCTAAATTTTTTGTCTTTAAAAAAATAATACCAAATGAAAAAATTTTCAATTGTGAAAAAATTAATTTTCCTCCAAAAATTGTTGGAAAGAGAAATTTTACAAAAATTGACAAAAACAAATTGTTTTATTTCCAAACACAAAAATTATAAGAAACATATATTTACAAAATATTTTTTATTTTGAAACTAAAAATAACTATTTTTTGCGAAGCAATTGACGAAAATTATAAATGAGAGTAAATTTTTGAAAAATCTCTCCACAAATTTTCGAAGGTTGTGAAAGAAACTGAAGTTGATGAATGGGAGACAAGGGGATATTATTTTCGAGAGTAGAGAGAGGTTCTCCTTGCTCTTTTTCTTTCTTTTCTTCTCATTTTTTTATTTATTTATTTTTTTTTATTTTCTTTTTAACCCGAGAGATGCGGTTGTGAGCCGCGGGTGCTGAAATAAAATTTGAAGTTATTACACCGCGCAATATAGGGACCTTACCCGATAATTATTTTTGTAGTCAGCACGAACGTGCCATCAACAATAAGTGAAGATCATAAACGTAAAGCGTTTCTTTTCGAATAGAAGAAGGCAAAGTAAAGAAAAATAGTAAAAAGCCCTCAGCAATCATGCGAAGAAACACAATATTTGCTTAGGACGTGCAAAACATACGAAAAATCTTTTACATAGAAAAATCTTATACAAGCGCGACTCCAAAAAAGAAGTGTGAAAATATATTTCTATTTTGCTCTCATGCTCTTCTCTCCTGAGACACTTCAAATATTTCGAATCTTATTTAAAATTCGATAACCAAATTTGATATTTACTCAAAGGAAAAAAAATCACGCTTACTTTGAAAAAACTTTGAAATATTTTTTTCATATCTTTTTAAAATAGAAAAAAATTGTTTAGAATTTAAAAATTGGAATTAGAAATTATTCTTCATGTATTTACTTAAAAATTAAATTTTTTAATGGGAACAATCTGACAGTAAAAACAAAAATTACTTCAATGGCGTAATTTCGAATTTGTCATTGAAAAATTTTAAATTCGGTTTTGTTAAGAATTAAGGAAGTAAAATAAAAATTAAATTAAAGAAGTAAATAATTAACTTTTCAACATTTTAAACAACTAAACGTTGCAATTAAAATAAAATTCGCAATTTTCTCTAAAAAAACATTTATTCGATTGTAATATTAAGTAAAATAATAAATTTTATTTAATAAAATGAAATAAATTAAAATTGTAATTTTCCTTCAAATACAACTTTTAATTGTTTAAAATTAAAATATTGAAAATTAAATTTCTTATCCTATAACCTATAATTTGAATTTTTAATTTATTTTGGTAAATGGATAAATAATAAACAATAACAGACAATTAATTTTAATCGATTTTAAATAACTGTAATTAATCTAAGAAAATCTTAATTTATTAATTAATTACATTATCGAAGTTAATTATTTAATAGAATTATTTATAATTATAAAATTAAATAAAATTTTTACCATCCAAACGTTGCATTTAAATAAAAATTATAATTTTCTCCGTCAATAAAAAATATTTATTCAATTTTTGCTTATAAATCGTTATTTATTGATAGAAAATTTTTTAATTATATTACCAATTAATTATTACATTAACAATTTATTTTGAATTTAAATTTAACTTTTCACTGTTTAAAATATTGAAAAACAGTTTCGTTATCTTGCCGCCAAATCGAATTTAAAATTTAACTTTTTTTTGTAGTACAATAAGTAATGAATAATAAAAGATAATTAATTTCAATTAATCAATAATTAAAATAGAATTTATTGACTTTAATTAAATTGAATTACCTAAAGTAATTAATTAAATTAATTTGAAGAAGGAAAAAATTACAATTTTCTGTCAATAAAAAACGTTTAGTAGATTTTTCCTTACAAATTTGTTCTCAGGAACAAAAAATTCTAGTTTTTATTCAAATGCAAACATTTAAATGTTTAAAATATTAAAAATTAAATTAATGTATTACTTACAAAAAATTTAATTTTCAACGTTTTAAACTATTAAACTTAGCATTAAAAGGCGAAATTAGTACAATTTTCTGTCCACAAAAATAATTTCTTTGTTTTTTGCTTACAAATCGTTTCTTATACACAGAAAAATTTATAATTTCGAAAAAAAAATCATCAGAAAAAAATTATAATTTTTATTTTTTAAATACAACTCTTAATCGTTGAAAATATTGAAAATTAATTTCTTTATTCTGTCACCAAAAGGAATTTAAAATTCAATTTATCTATAAAACAGGATAAATAAATGAATAATAATAGAAAATTAATTTTTATTAATTAAATTAAAATGAACGAATGAATTAAATAAAAGTAACAATTTAATTTGCAACATTTTAAACAACTTAATGTTGCATTTAGTTAAAGAGAATACAATTTTCTGTCAAAAAAAAATATTAAGTCGAATTTCGTTTGTAAACCATTTCTTGTTGACAGAAAATTGTAATTTTCCATCAAATGCAACTTTTGATTTAACTTTTCTTTAACTTTTCAACTTTTTATGTTGAAGATATTAAAAATTATTAATTGTTAATATTAATTATTCAAAAATTAAATTATTTTCTCTGTGAATAAGAAGAATGTAAAGTTTAATTTTTTTACGATTATAATTTTTCTCAATTCAATTCAAAAATTAAATTATTTTCTACGTGTAAAAAGAGTGTAAAATTTAATGTTTTTTTGCGATTAAAATTTTTTTATTTAATAAGCACGATTTTATTTATTGAAATATACGAGCAGAGGATCGATTACGTAATTTCATTTTCACTTTGACTTTCATTTTCACTTTCATTTTTACTTTCACTTTAAAAGATTTATATTTTCACTTTGATTTACACACTGTTAGGTTTTTTATTTTCTCTCCTTTTATTTTTACACTGCATTGTTTGAATTTTATTTTTACTTTCATTTTTACTTTATTAGATTTTTATTTCAACTGTTTGGAAAAGTGAAAGTGAAAGTAAAAGTGAAAGTAAAAATAAAAATCTATCAAAGTGAAGGTGAAAATAAAAGTACGTGACAGTGAATGTAATAATAAAAATCTATTATAACAGAAGTAAAAATAAAAGTGAAAATGAAAGTCAAAGTAAAAAATGAAAGTTAATTAATTAATTAAGTTAATTTTTTAGGATTGTTAGTCGAATTTTTTCTTAATTAAAATTGCAAGAAAAATTTGGATAAAAAATTTTAAAAAAAAGTTTAAAGGAAAAATTATCAAAAGTGCCAAAAATGTTTCTGAATTTTAATTGAAAGGGAAATTAAATACAAACTTAAAAAAAAGTTAAAAGACTTTAAGTCTTTTAACTTTTTTTTAAGTTTGTATTTAATTTCCCTTTTGCTAATATAATCAAAAGTACAAAAAATAAAATTCTTTTTCAATTTCAAATTAAAAGGGAAATTAAACAAAAAATTAAGAAAGAGTTAAAGAGAAAAATCATCAAAAGTACCAAAAATGAAAATCAAAACAAGTTTTTTTCCCCGAGTGTGCTCCAAATAATTCCAAGTAAACATTAGCAGCCAATTGTGTAAGAGGAGAATACGTAATTTAGATGCAAAAAAAAGAAGAATAACAAGTCGCCTTAGAAAATGAGAAGAAAAAAATACAAAGGGTGAAAAAGTGAGAGACATTCGAAGGATTTTTTTTTCTCAACAGGGGCATACCGTAAATTTTGGCACACTGAGCAGTCCAACAAGACAGATAATACACACACACATATTTATATACATATATACTTTTAAATACAGGTATAAAAAAAGAGAGGAGCTAAGAGGCATAACTCTAAAAGGATAATCCCGAATAACGCGTCAGATCTCTCATGTCATGTTTTCGAGGGAGTGACAGTTGACTTTTGAATTTTCCTTTCTCTTCAAATCTTCTTTGTCCTTTCATTGTTATACCTGTCTTCTTTTGCTTTTCATCCAAGCGAATATTAACAGGTGGAAATCCATAGTTAATTCAAAAAAAAAAAAAAAAAATCTATTTTTATTCATACTCTCAAAAACTAGGCTCACTTATTTCTTAAACTTCCCCCCAAAAAAAAAAAAAATGCTAAACAGAAAAAAATTTACACCAAAAAAGTCAAAATTTATAATATTGCGCGCATTCAAAAACAAATTTTTGTTAGAAAACTTTAGGACCGTCATCATTTTAGAACCCAAAAGTCATTATTTAAATTAGATTCTGATCTTTTGTAGCAGGTATAGTGTACCAAAAACCATGAGAAAGTTTTGAAAAAGCAATAATATCAACTTTCATAATCTAAAGCTAAAACATAAACACTCTAAATATTTTTAGAATGAAATATGACATTTGCAATATTTCTGTCACGATTCATTCATAGTTATATTGTTATAATAATTGGTCCCAATTTTTTTTTCTCTTTTTCTGTTTGAGAACAATTTGATTTCCTATTATATAGTCTCATTTGAAAAATTTCTAATAGTTATTCTTTAAAGTGAAACTGTCTCTAAGAAAAGAGAGAAAGTGAACATCCCATCCCGGGTTACGAATAATAATAAACTAATTTCGCTGGAAATTTCGTAACAAATTCGGCTCTCCCATAATCGGGTCGCGAACGCCAATAAAATATTGAGTAAGTTACATTTATACGTGCCTATATAAATATACATATAAATATCTATATTTAAATATAATTATTTAAATTCTATATAGAATAATTGAAAAGAAAAATTTCTGATTCAAATAACCAATAAATGGACTATAATAAATATTTCGTTGAGTCAATTATAATGTTTATTTAAAATAAATAAATTGTATTTGAGCCAAAACAAGTGGGCTACAAAAATATTAATTTATTTTTTCCTGACTTTTTCCTGATTTCGAGAGAGAATTTTGATTTTTTCCCTGAAGCCTATCAATAAATTCAAAGCAAGTTCAATAATTATAAAAATAGATCATTTTTAGAAGGAAAAATTTAGTTTATAACTTTCAAAGATGATTTTCTATTTCAAAAATAAAATTAATTTTTGTGGCGAACTTCCCTCGATTATAAATAAAATTTTTAAAAAATACAATTATTTTTTATAGAATTTCCGAAAATTTCAATTATAACAAAGATTACAATAAAAATCTTAATAAATTCAATTATTTTGTAAAGAATTTTAGAAAATTTCCATTATTTCAAATACTTTAATAAAATTATTAAAAAATTCAATTATTTTTAAAAGAATTTTACAAAATTTCAATTATTTCAAAGATTTAAAAAAAAATGATTAAAAAATTTAATTATTTTTAACAAAATTTTAGAAAATTTAAATTATTTCAAAAAGATGTCAATAAAATGATTAAAAAATTCAATTATTTTTTGAAGAATTTTAGAAAATTTCAATTATTTCAAATACTTCAATAATATTATTAAAAAATTGAATTATTTTTAAAAGAATTTTAGAAAATTTTAATTTTTTTAAAAAGATGTCAATAAAATGATTAAAAAATTCAATTATTTTTAAAAGAATTTTTAAAAATTTCGATTATTTCAAAGATTTTAACGAAAAATTCTTAATAAATTCATTTATTTTTTAAAGTATTTTAGAAAATTTCAATTATTTTTAAAATTTAATGAAATTATTAAATAATTCAATTATTTTTTAAAGAATTTTAGGAAATTTTAATTATTTCAAACAGATGTCAATAAAATTATTAAAAAATTGAATTATTATTTAAAAAATTTTAGAAAATTTCAATTATTTCAAAGATTTTAATAAAATTCTTTAGAAAATTCAATTATTTTTAAAAAATTTTTAGAAAATTTTAATTATTTCAAACAGATGTCAATAAAATTATTACAAAATTCAATTATTTTTAAAAGAATTTTTAAAAATTTCGATTATTTCAAAGATTTTAACGAAAAATTCTTAATAAATTCATTTATTTTTTAAAGTATTTTAGAAAATTTCAATTATTTTTAAAATTTAATAAAATGATTAAAAAATTCAATTATTTTTTGAAGAATTTTAGAAAATTTCAATTATTTTAAATACTTCAATAATATTATGAAAAAATTGAATTATTTTTAAAAGAATTTTAGAAAATTTCAATAAAATTCTTAAAAAATACTATTTCTTAAATAGAATTTTAAGAAATTTCAATTATCTTATGAAAATATAACTAAAATATGTTAATTACCTATTACTGAGAATTTTATAAAAAAATTTTTCGAAACTTCAATTTCTAAGCAAAATTTTTGAAACAAAATTAATTACTTCAATATTTGATTTTACTAAATTTTAATTAATTTGATAATTCATTAATAAAATTAATTTCTGCGTTTTAACTAAAAAATTAAATAATTTTTTAAATAAATATTTACTTTTATTACAGATTTCTATAAGACAATTGAAATTTTCAAAAATTCTACTTTCAAGGTAATTTAATTATTATTATTTTTGAAAATTGAAACATTTTTTAAATAAAATCTTTTCTTAGTTAATTATTCGTTCTAAATTTGAATTAGTAAAAATGTTCAATAATTTCAATTAGGTACTGAGTTTTTGCATTTTAATTAGTGAATTTTCCTAATAAATTAGTAGAAGTTACTTTTTATTAGCAAAATTTACTAATTCAAAAGCAAAAAGTCAGTCACTAATTCCAATTACCTAATAAACATTTTTACTAATTCAAATTTAGAGAGTACTTCATAAAGTCTCTAAAAAATTAATTCTAGAATTTAATAATTTAAAATAAATTTAATTATTTTCAGGAACAAGAAATCAAGTGAAAAAATTACATTAAAATCCAAAGTATTTAAGTTTTTTAAAACTATTTTTGGAAACCAAAGACCAGAATTTTTGTAGTAATTCTAAAGTCTCTGGATCTGAATTATAGTATCGAAATTTACTAATGAAATGATAAAAAGTTGTCTACTAAACTATTTACTAATAATTTTACCAGCAATTAGTGAAATTTTATTAATCTCAACCCCGAATAATTTCAATATTTTAAGCAAATGCCATTTTCTCTAAATTTCAATTAGTAAAAATATTTACTTATTTTTAATTGGTGACTGTAATTATGCTTTAAAATTAATACATAAATTTAACTAATAAATTAGTAAAAATTACTATTTACTAGCAAAATTTACTAATTCAAAAGCAAAAATCAGTTACTAATTCAAATTAGTAAACATTTTTACTAATTCAAATTTAGAGAGTAGGTACCTCTCTTATATTTATAAGTATCTATATATACACATATAAGTACCCACGTACAAATAAGCAAATCGAATTAAATGGCAAAAGCTGACATTCAATGTCCCGATACATGTTTTAAAAAGCAAGAAAAAATTTTTTTATATTTCCAATCGAGAGGAAAAGTCAGGGTGAGAACATATATACACGCAAGAAAAAAAAAATTCAAAAATTGTAAATTGTAAATTCTCCACAGAACTCTAATGACCTGTTTACTCAATGGATCAAGTAATTGAAAGATTGAAACACAGAGTCGCGGTTCAATGACGACGCAAGAAACTTATCCAAATTATTTATAAAACCGGTATTTGCAATTTACATAAATTTTTTTTCCCCGCAGATAAATCAAAAAAGGTTATTTAATCGAATCGAAAAAAGTCCCTTTTTGTCGTTTTTAGTATACGGAAATAAAAAATCTAATTTAAATTTTCAATTTCCTAATTCAAATTCTCGTTTTTTTTTAACGGATTTTTTTTATTTGGAAATAAACTCCTGCGTGGAATATAGAAATGTTAAGTTTTCAGAGAGACTTTGAGAAAATATTGTCTTTTATGCCGATAGTGAATATTTTATTCCGCCTGTATAATAACCTCAAACCAACACACACACACACATAGAGAGAAATACGTAAAACGTACATGAGGAAAGGTGTCGTTTCCGCAATATAAAATCTTGTCACGAATTACTAGAGAATGCTGAGAGGAATATCCTTTTATAAAAGATGAAAAAACTATATAAAGGCCTATACGCATAGAAATATGTTTATTATATTGTTACAAATATAGTAAATATAAAAAATATATTTGCATATGTAAATAATGGTGGTGTGACTTTTTTATATAAATGTAAAATTTAATTAATTATTTTCACATTATAATGTAATATATACCTATATTATTATAATTACTTAACATTCAGAAAATTATATTTTTAGAGAACTTTTAGCAATTCGACTGTCCAAATTTTACTGCAAAGCTTTTTCATTTAAAATTTTATTTACAAGTAACAAACAAAATGAGAATTTTGACTAATTTTTGTTTTTACTATCAGCAAAATGGTACTATATTTTTTTAAGTTACAATTTAATTCATTAAAAAAGCCAAAATGACACAAATTCTTACGAACTTTTGTTTTTACTGTACAACTTTTTATGTTCGATTTTTATTTATTAAAAAAAACGAAAAGAAAATGCGAATTGTGACCAATTTTTGTGTTTACAATTACAGGGTTGCCACAAAAATTTAATTTCGTTTTTCCCTGACTTTTCTCTGATTAAATCAATTTTCCTAAAGAATTTTAATAAATTTTTTAAGAATAATTACATTTTTCAAGAAATTTGATTAAAGTTGTATTAAAAATAATTGAAATTCTGGGATGAGTTTTATTATTTGTGAAAATAATTGAATCCATAAAGATTTTATTATTTTTAAACAATATTTCATTTTGACGAAGAATATTATTACTCTTGAAAATAATTGCATTTTTGCAATAATTTGTAACTTTTACGCAACATTTCATTTATTCGTAAATTCTTCAATTAAATATATATTAGAAAATAAAAACTTTAAATAATTTCCAAAAAAATTGTATTAGAATTCAATTATTTAAATACAAAAAAAAAATTATTGAATAATTGCATGTATTAACTAAAATTCATTTTTAAATTAATTTATATTAGAAAAATCTACTGCAAAATAAATTATTTAAATACAAAAATAAATAATTTATTCAATGATTAAATGTTTCTTGAAATTTAATTTTTACAAAGAATTTTATTTACAACTTTTGAAAATAATAAATTTCTGTTAAAGAATCTAATTAAAATTTTACTGAAATTTATCATATTAAAGAATTTTATAACAATTTTTGAAAATAGATGAAAACCTTTTAAATTTTATTAAAAATTTTTAAATTAATTAAATTCCTGAGAAGAATTTAAATAATAATTAATGAAAATAATTGAATTATAACGAGGAATTTTGATTAAATTTCGTTTAAATAATTAAAAATTTGCCAAGAATATTATTAAAATTTCTGAAAATAATTTAATTTTCTGAAAGTATTTTATTAGTTTTCAAAAGAATTGAATTCTTCTGATGAATTTTAATATTTATCGAAATAATTGAATTTTGGAAAAATTTTTTATTAAAATTCCTTAAAATAAAAGATTTTATGTAGAAAACTTTGTTGTTTATCAAGATAATTGAATTCTTTTGCAGAATTACTTAAAAATTTTTGAAAATAATTAATTTCCTGTGACGAATGAAAAGTTATTTATGAAAATAATTGAAATATTGCAACGAATTTTATACTTTTATTGAATAAGGGAATATGTTTCTTAAAATTCAATTGATTTTGAATTTCTAAATGAAATTTTATCATTTATGAAAATAATTTAATGTTTACGTAGAATTGTATCAAAAATTTTGTTCAATAATTAAATTATTTGATATATTTTATGAAAATAGTAAATATTAAAAATTATTGAATTGCGAAAAACTTTTGAAAAATAATTGAAATTTTGCAAAGAATTTTATTTAAATTTTTGGCGAAAAATTTTGCTATGTTAAAAGATAATTGAATTCTTAACGAGATATTCGTTCAAATTTTTGAAAATAATTGAATTTCTTTGAAGAATTTTCTTACTTTTGAAAATAATTGAATTCTTGTGATAAATATTGTTATTTATAAAAATAATCGAATTTTGTAAAGAATTTTTTTTAAATTTCTAAAAATAATTGAATTTTTGTAAAGAATTTTGTTATTTATCAAGATAATTGCATTAAAACTTTTGAAATAACAAAATAATATTAAAAAAATTCATTCTGGTCAGAATTAGAAAAAAATTTTGAATAAAAAAACCAAAATGTAAAAATTTTTACTAGTATTTGTTTTTACTGTTCGTCAAATTATTGTACTGTAAAGCTTTTCGATTTAGAATTTTGTTTTAAAAACATGAACTTTTTTACTAAAAAATTTTGAATTTACAAAAAAATCCGAAAATTGACTAATTTTTATTTTTACTATCAGTCAAATTGTACTATAATTCTTTTAAGTCAGAAAAGCATCTTGTAAATGCAAATTTTTGACTAATTTTTGTTTTAACAGTTTGACGAATTTTGCAACAACGTTTTTCAAGTTAGAATTGTATTTATTAAGAAAAGGGGAAAAATGCAAATTTGGACTATTATTTTTGTTTTTCTACAATTTACTACAAATTTTTTTATGTTAGAATTTAATCATTAAAACAACAAAAATGCCAAAAATTTTAACCAATTTTTGTTTTTATTGTCCAACAAATTTTATAACAAAGCTTTTAAAGTTTACTGAAAAGGGGAAAAGAAATTGCGAATTTCGACAATAAATTCCGTTTCTTACATTTTACTATACAAATCTTTTTAAGTTAGAATATTATGTATTAAAACTACAAAACTTTTTAATTTAGATTTCTGTGTATTTGAAAAGAAATAAAAATTTTGTACTGCAAAGCATTATATTTTAGAAATTTTAAAACATTTTATTTCAAGAACACATTTTTTTTAAAGAACGAGAAATATAATCTATTGTACTACAATAGTAGTAATTGTAGTTATTTTTCCAATTGAAAAAAATAAACACAAATGTATAATTACTTTTATTAATATTACGATTCCATAAGCAAGTTTTTTTTTCATTTCTTGCGTAATTTTTTTTTTTTAAGTGTTTAGAAATAGAGATAAAAATAATATTATACCACTGTTATTTCATTGTATTAATATTTGAACGAAAATTAAATTAAAATTATTATCTAAATGTACATATCCTTGAAATTAATTTTGTGGCAAAATTTATTCTATGTAATTTTTGGTAATTCAATAAAAAAAATTTTCTAGAGTACTTTATTTTATTACTATTTGTAATAGACTGATAAGAAACTTTTAAAAAATCCAGTTTTATTATTAAATAAATACACTTTCTATCCTTGTGAATAAGAAATGTTGTATAATTATGGCATAATTTAAAGTCAACAATAACTTTTTAACTTTTAAACCTTGCAGAGGTACAAATTAGGACTGAAAGTTTTATTTTTTTTTTTTGCTCTTGGTGTGAGGAGAAGAGGTTGATGAATTTTTCATAGAATATATATTCATAAACGAACTTTTACTCAAATGAATGCAAAATAATTTTAAAAATAATTTTCTATATATATTTAACACACAAAAAAAACCAGTTATTTTATAGACTATAATTTAGATTGCAGACAAAAATAAACTAGGTGTAAATTTTTTTTTACAATGATGGGGAAAAAAAGTTAGGTGTAAATAATATAAATACAAATAAAAGAGGAAGGTATTTTTGACAATAACTTTTTGTATTGTATGCTGGAAAGCTTAATTTTTATATCAACAGAAATATTTTTCGGATTATAAAAGTCACACCATCATTATTTACATATGCTAATATATTTTTTTCTAAAAAGATTCTTATCGTGTCAAATACCTATTCACGTAATAGGAAATAATTGTTAATATTTAAGACGCATTTTCCATTCGAACGAAAAAGTTTTAGACATTTTTTTTGTAAGGTTACTCAAATAACATATATCTTTTATAGATTCAGGTGCAAAATTTGAGTGTATTTGATATGCAAAAAGAACAAATAGAAGAAAATTTTTTTGAAGACTCAACATGTTTCATGATGACTTTTATCATTAGGTTAAATATATCTACATAATTATTCCATAAGAAAATTATATTTTTCAGGAAAATTTGTTTCAGTTAAATAAAAGTATACTTAAATAAAAATAAATTTTTAAATTTTTAAATACTTAAAAAATAAATAAAAATAATTTTAAATACAAACTTTATTGTCCACAAATAATTACATTTATTTAGAATATTTACAGTAAAATATAAAGAAGAAAAATTATAGTCAAATTATCGTTCTTTTTTCAAATAAATAAAAATTTTATACCCTAAAAATATTTGAAATTTTATTGAGGAAATATAAAAATTATAGTAAAAATTCTCATTTTCGTTAATTAAAATTCATAACTTAAAACGTTTTACAGTAAAATTTACAGACAGTTAAAACAAAAATTCGTCTAAAATTTGCATTTACGAGATTTTTAATAATTAAAATTCTAAATCTAGAAATTTAACGGCCGGGAAAACAAAAATTATTCAAAATTTGCAATTTAGAACTTTTTTAATGTCATAAAATTCAAACACGAAGAGATTTGCAGTAAAATCTTATAAATAAAAAATATAATCAAAATTTGCATTTTCTTTTTAATAAATAATGTTCGTCACAATTTTTAACATTTTCGCTTTTTTCATAAATGAAATTCTAACTAAACAAAATTATTGTACAATTTGTCTGATGTCAAAACTTGCATTTTTATTTTTTTATTTTATAAATAAAATTCTAAATTAAAAAGCTTTGCAGCAAAATAAAAAGGAAAGTAATAACAAAAATAATTCATAAAATTTTTTGACATTTTCGATTTTTTAATGAATGAAATTTTAATTTAAAAAAATTATAGTACAATTTGACTGACAGTAAAAATAAAAATTAGTCAATTTTCGCATTTTTTTTTTTTTTGTAAATCAAGGAAAAGTCAGGGATTTTTATTAAAAGTACTGGAAAAAATTAAATTTATAGAATTCATAAGAAAACTGAATTTTTTGTGTATTTTTTCTTTTTTGTTTGCCTCATAAACTATGAAACTACCACAAATTCTAATACAAAACCATTAAAATTTTTTGCTAATTCTGACCAGAATGAATTTTTTTAATATTATTTTGTTATTTCAAAAGTTTTAATGCAATTATCTTGATAAATAACAAAATTCTTTACAAAAATTCAATTATTTTTAGAAATTTAAAAAAAATTCTTTACAAAATTCGATTACTTTTATAAATAACAATATTTATCACAAGAATTCAATTATTTTCAAAAATAAGAAAATTCTTCGAAGAAATTCAATTATTTTCAAAAATTTGAACGAATATCTCGTTACGAATTCAATTATCTTTTAAAATAGCAAAATTTTTCGCCAAAAATTCAATTATTTTCAAAAATTTAAATAAAATTCTTTGCAAAATTTCAATTATTTTTCAAAAGTTTTTCGCAATTCAATAATTTTTAATATTTACTATTTTCATAAAATTTATCAAATAATTTAATTATTGAACAAAATTTTTTATATACAATTCTACGTAAACATTCAATTATTTTCATAAATGATAAAATTTAGGAATTAAAAATTAATTTAAATTTAAGAAACATTCCATTATTCAATAAAATAATAAAATTCGTTGCAATAATTCAATTAGTTTCATAAATAACTTGTCATTCGTTACAGAAAATTAATTATTTCAAAAATTGTTAAGTAATTTTGCAAAAGAATTCAATTATCTTCATAAACAAGAAAGTTTTCTACATAAAATCAATTATTTTAAGGAATTTCAATAAAATTCTTTTTCAAAATTCAATCATTTTGATAAATATCAAAATTCATCATAAGAATTCAATTCTTTTGAAAACTAATAAAATACTTTCCGAAAATTAAATTGATTTCAAAATTTTTTTTAAATGTCCGTTAAGAATTAAATTATGTTTTTTATAAATAGATAGCAAAATTCTTCTCAAGAATTAAATTATTTTTAGAAATTTTAATAATATTCCAGTCAAAATTTCAATTATTTAAACGAAATTTAATCAAAATTCTTCGCAAGAATTCAATTATTTTCATAAATTATTATTTAAATTCTTCTTAGGAATTTAATTATTTAAAAAAATTTTAATATAATATTCAAAAAGTTTTTAACTATTTTCAAAAATTGTTATAAAATTCTTTAATATGTGACGATCACCGTATTTATTTTGAATTTAGAAATTTATTTTAAGAGCAGGGGTGAAATATTTTTGTTACGGCACTGTAGTTCGTCCTCTACGAATAGACGGAGAGCTAGCTACATAAAAATGCATGTTATAAGGTACATGAAAAATTAATATTTAGATAGGTTCCATTTGAGTCCCTAAGTACCGAATGCGAAGTCTGCCTGCGCGTTCTGGAAGATTAAGCCCGCGAATTGACGGTCGAAAATGATAAATTTGATAAGGAAAACATGTGATAAAGGTCATGGATAAAAGTTATAAAATTTAAAAGTATTTATCACCAGTAAGCTTATAAAATTTTGGCAGACAATTTTTTGGACGACAAAGTATTGGCAGACAGTGTCAAAGTTGCGTAATCCGTAGTGAAAAAAAGATCATAAGAGTCATGGCTAAAAATTAATGGAAATAGTTAATGAACTCTTATGGAAGCTATATGTCAAGTGGCAGACAAAAATTCGGATGATAACATCGAGGCAGACAACGATAAAAAGCGCGGTTCCCATGCGATTTCGCTGATTTCGCGCTATTTGCACTAAATAGTTAATTTTTGAAAAATGTGAAATTTTTTTGGGCTACATTAATTTTTAAACATAATTTAATGATTTTATAAACTTTTGAATGAATATGATTTATTTTAAATTAAATTTTTTATAAAAATAAAAAAAATAAAAATTGAAAATGTGATTTTTGTATAGAATTATTAATTTTTTTAATAAATAGATAATAGATTGAAACTTCTGAGAAAAATGTATCCTAATTTAAAAAAAGAAAGAGCAAAATCGGTCAGTTGGTTTAAAAGTTAGAGCAACTTTTCAGAATTTGAAAAGTTGGTATCAATTCTGGCGTGAGCGATTGCTGCCGCGTGTCGCTGGATTCCCCCACTCTGCCCACCTAAGGAAGGTAAAATCTCGCACTCACTTTTACCTCTATTTTAAACAACTAAATAGTGCAGTATGGATTCCATAATTTTTTTGGTAATAGTGTTGTTAAGAATCTTTATATTTGTATAAAAAAAATTGTAAAATGTTAATAAATAAAATGTCACGATTAGAAATATTTAAAAAAAATTATTTCCCCCCCCCTTGGAGTTAGGTGCAATTTTTTTCTTTTAAAATTTCAAAAAAATATGTTTAATTAAATTACTTTTTTTCCCGATATTATGAAACAAAAATTGGCTGAGATACGCTTAATTGTTTATAGTGGGAAATATTACCTCTTTTCTGCAACTATTTTTATGCAAATAAACAAGAAAAATCATTTAGTGTGTATATGTAAAGGATAGATCTCATCTTCGCAAGTGAAACGATATTTTGAAAAATGTGATTTTTTGAGTTTCCTTCATTTTTCATACATAAAAAGAAACATTGTTTTTAGTAAACAAATGGATTTATTTAAAAACTATTTATCCCATTGGGCTCAAATTTGATACACTCTTTAAAGGTATCAAGGGCAATACTTTCTGTCAGTTTAAAAGTCATCTCATTAAAATTAAACAAATTATTAAACAATTAAGAAATTGCAATTTTTATCTGTTTAAATTAATTTTCTCATGAACAAATAATTGAAAATTTTTTGCGACCTATCATTTTATATGTCTTTTTAAGCTCTATCTCATTAAAATTAAACAAATTATTAAACAATTAAGAAATACAGTTAATAGTGATTTTGAGAATATAAGGAGTGTCATATGTGATTTATTAATTTCACTCTACAATAGTGTTTTGTATTCGGTAAATTTATACATACAATGTTAACTTTTTGAAGTAAATTTACTAAATTAATTTACTTAATTATTAAATACTAATTTTTATTTCGCCAAATAATATTTACCTCAATGTTTATAATAAATTTTCTACGAAAGACTGTAATAATAATATAATTATGCACACTTAACCTTAAATTATAAGTTTTATATTATACTTTCCTGATAATATGAACTTATCAATTAATAGCATAAATTTTTTAATTGTATAAAATAGAATCTTATGCTTCATTATTTACATCTGATTCAATTTCCTCCACATCTTCTTCACTGTCGCACTCGATATCATCCTCAGATTCGATTTCATTTATGTCAGCTGAAAAATGAAAACAATTAATAACTCATACTTTTAATAAATAAAATTGTCAGTGTATGTATAAAGATTTGTACCTTCAGACTCTTCTTGATTGGATTGATTAATTTAAACAGATAAAAATTGCAATTTCTTAATTGTTTAATAATTTGTTTAATTTTAATGAGATGACTTTTAAACTGACAGAAAGTATTGCCCTTGATACCTTTAAAGAGTGTATCAAATTTGAGCCCAATGGGATAAATAGTTTTTAAATAAATCCATTTGTTTACTAAAAACAATGTTTCTTTTTATGTATGAAAAATGAAGGAAACTCAAAAAATCACATTTTTCAAAATATCGTTTCACTTGCGAAGATGAGATCTATCCTTTACATATACACACTAAATGATTTTTCTTGTTTATTTGCATAAAAATAGTTGCAGAAAAGAGGTAATATTTCCCACTATAAACAATTAAGCGTATCTCAGCCAATTTTTGTTTCATAATATCGGGAAAAAAAGTAATTTAATTAAACATATTTTTTTGAAATTTTAAAAGAAAAAAATTGCACCTAACTCCAAGGGGGGGGGAAATAATTTTTTTTAAATATTTCTAATCGTGACATTTTATTTATTAACATTTTACAATTTTTTTTATACAAATATAAAGATTCTTAACAACACTATTACCAAAAAAATTATGGAATCCATACTGCACTATTTAGTTGTTTAAAATAGAGGTAAAAGTGAGTGCGAGATTTCACCTTCCTTAGGTGGGCAGAGTGGGGGAATCCAGCGACACGCGGCAGCAATCGCTCACGCCAGAATTGATACCAACTTTTCAAATTCTGAAAAGTTGCTCTAACTTTTAAACCAACTGACCGATTTTGCTCTTTCTTTTTTTAAATTAGGATACATTTTTCTCAGAAGTTTCAATCTATTATCTATTTATTAAAAAAATTAATAATTCTATACAAAAATCACATTTTCAATTTTTATTTTTTTTATTTTTATAAAAAATTTAATTTAAAATAAATCATATTCATTCAAAAGTTTATAAAATCATTAAATTATGTTTAAAAATTAATGTAGCCCAAAAAAATTTCACATTTTTCAAAAATTAACTATTTAGTGCAAATAGCGCGAAATCAGCGAAATCGCATGGGAACCGCGCTTTTTATCGTTGTCTGCCTCGATGTTATCATCCGAATTTTTGTCTGCCACTTGACATATAGCTTCCATAAGAGTTCATTAACTATTTCCATTAATTTTTAGCCATGACTCTTATGATCTTTTTTTCACTACGGATTACGCAACTTTGACACTGTCTGCCAATACTTTGTCGTCCAAAAAATTGTCTGCCAAAATTTTATAAGCTTACTGGTGATAAATACTTTTAAATTTTATAACTTTTATCCATGACCTTTATCACATGTTTTCCTTATCAAATTTATCATTTTCGACCGTCAATTCGCGGGCTTAATCTTCCAGAACGCGCAGGCAGACTTCGCATTCGGTACTCAGGGACTCAAATGGAACCTATCTAAATATTAATTTTTCATGTACCTTATAACATGCATTTTTATGTAGCCAGCTCTTAGACTAGAAGTGCGCACGCGTCGCCGCACCTCGTACAGGTATATAAGCTGGCGCGCGGCAGCGAGCCAGCGGAGACGACGGCCGGTATTACCGCCTGGAGTCACTCTCTGAGGGATCACCCGGAGATGGTTGGAATCACCACCAAGACTCTCTCTCTCCGAGGTATTACCCGGAGACAACGGTCGGAATAACCGCCATGAGATGGAATTAACCTCTCAAAGTACGTGTTTCACACGCTACGTTTTTCGTCGTAATCGTCGCCCGTAATGTACCGTAATCCGTTTTTCGAACGCTGTTTATTAGTTTTCGCCCGTAATTTTACGTCCACGTTCCGTATCTTTCGTTTTCCGTACAATATGTATTTTTCACGTCTTTTTATCACTTAATAAACCATAGTCAAATTTAAATTCCCGAATTGCACTACTTATTTAACTTCCTATATTTTTAACGAACTCTGGTTCGACGAGCTAATCCGCACCCATGAAATTAACAATCGTTACAGATTTTGGCGCCCGAACAGGGACTTTAGAGTCATTTTCGTATATCGAATCACCGGTCAATTCGTTATTATAGACAAAATGAGTTTTAATTATTCTGTAGTGCAATTCTTTTCGGTATTAATAACGAAGTGTCTTTTATTTACAGTCGAAGTAAAATAGTTTATTTATTTTTTGCTTTCCCTCTTACGTGTTACGTCGCGTTATTTTATCGCATTTTCGGTGCGTGGAAGTGTCTTACGTTCTTACGTCGTCTACCCAGTCGTTTCTACGAACGATAAAAGAAATTTGATTTTAAAATCATTATTATTCGTTAATCGTCATGTAACGTCGTTTTAGTCATTCGTGTTGAGCAAAACCGTCATTGTTCAAATATATCCGTTTTGTTTTTACGTCCGTTTCATTTTATATCCGTTCCGTTTTATGTTGTCGTCCACGGGAATATTTGCTAGTCGCGATAAGTCGACGTCGAAGACTTTCGCATATCCAGGCTACAATAAATTCCAAAAATTAATCGAGAAGTCGTTGTACGAAATTATACGCGTCCAGCCTGTCGTAGTTTAGATAACGCTGGCGTTAGTCGATTAAATTCGACAGCGTAGCGTATCCATAGACGTTTGGCGTCGCGTATCGTCGAATTATTATTACGTTCCTTGTCATTACGTATAGTTTCCGTGTTGTATAAACATTTAGTGTAAATTATCGTCGGCTTCACTTTTCGCTGATCGGGATTTTTTTGCAACTAATAATCATTTACAACTCGTTCGAATTCCGTCTTAAAGAAATACGTCTCGTAGAAATTTCCTTATTATATGTTGTTACACCGTTACGTTCGTTACCGTTACGTTATCGTTACGTTATACTGTACGATCGATTAGTGACTGACATCATAGGTTCCAGAGTTCCGGCCGTAGTGAATACATCAGTTACTATTCATTTTCGTTTCAGTCCCCGCAATCCGTTTACGTGTGATATGTCTTGTCGTCGCGAAGACATTTTCAAATCATTATCGTTTTACGTCGTTACCCGTTAAATGTCTCGTCGTCGCAGAGACATTTTAAAATTGCTCGTGTTTTACATTAAACAAAATTATCGTTTTACGTCGTTATCGTTTACGTGAATAGAGTCTCGTCGTCGCGGAGACATATTCAAATAGTTCATCGTTCTACGTCATCATGAGTCGTCGTTATTCGTATTACGTTGAGATCGTTTTGTCGTAAAAGACATTTTCCTCACATTAGTCATTCTACGTTTTATTCGAATCGTTATCGTTTTACGTTATAGAGTTCAGTTACGTTTCCGTATTAGATTTAACCTGATAAAACTCATTCGTTTTATCATTATAATGTCGTCGTACATTGAGTATTGTACACCGATTTAGTTAATAGCGGCAATCTACTTTTATTTTAGTTCGCGAATTCCGTAAATTGTAAAACAAGATTTCGTCACGATAATGATCCATCGTAACTGATAAAAACTTGAAAATTCTCGGCCAGCATTTAGTTAACATTTTTGTACATACTCGTCCACAGTCTAAACGTCGTAAATTATGAAAAACCGTATTTCGTTTTCGAACCATCTTACGTCCGTTTACGTTACAGTTTATACGTCATCGTAAATAAATATTTGAATTATTTAATCGTTTGTAAATACGTTCTAGTTTTATCGTAAGTAATCGTCGACCGAAAGATGCGTCTATTGAAAAACTCAAGTCCAGAAATATTCTATCTGTTCCGTTGTTATAGTTTTATATTCGCGTTTCCTGTAAGTCGCGTCGTTGTGTGAAGTCCTACGTTTTGTTCATTTTCATATTTCCATTCACGCTTAGTTTTTCGTTTTACGTACCCGTTTATCGCTCTACGTTTCGTTTATGTTCAACGCATGTATTATAAGAATAAATCCCGAGTTATTTTAAATCAATCGTCGTTGTAAAAGTTGGATCAAACCGAAGAGTCGTCATCATCATCAATAGTGTTCAATTCAATTACGTCAAGCCAAAGTAAAAGTATCCAGTCTAAAAGTTTTATCCAGTTTTACATTCAGTGTCAAGTCAAGAGCCCGATGGAAATCAATTCACTTTTAGTAAACAACAGTGAATTGGATTTATCAGTCAAAGTGTCACGTACGTCACCAAAGTTCCTGTCATCCGTTTTGTTGCCAGTCACTGTCCAGTTACGTTTTCCTGTTCAGAAGATTTATGGTTACACTCAGATGTCAACGGCTAAGTTTTACGCAATCAGTTTTCGGATTTCGTCTTTTACATTTTCCAATCTTACATTACGATACGACATCATCAAGTTTAACGAGGATCCTCTGGAGTCAAGAACAACGTATCACGATTTGATAACGTTCATCCCAAGATCACCAGCAGTCTCCACTCGTAAGTTTGATCC
Source organism: Leptopilina heterotoma (assembly GCF_015476425.1). Classification (NCBI taxonomy): domain Eukaryota; kingdom Metazoa; phylum Arthropoda; class Insecta; order Hymenoptera; family Figitidae; genus Leptopilina; species Leptopilina heterotoma. Next base: position 1,566,333 of record NW_025111110.1, read on the forward strand.
GACTTCGAAAAGTGTTTAGTGAAATCTATCGTGTTTCTAAAAACTTTATGATTTATAATATTTAATCGATTTTCGAGTCAGTGTGTAGTGTTACTTCGATCTACGATTCATACGTTCATGTTTTACGTTTGTGTTTTTATTCTACGTTCGCGATTTTGAGTTACGAAACCGATACTTTATAATTGTTCGCTTTAGGTCTAGTGTTACGTTTTCCGCCCAGTTAATTGTACGTCATTCGGTTTCTTACGCGTTACACCCAATAGTTCATTTCGATTTGTGTTTTTTTTTTGCGACAGAAAACTCACATGTGAGTTTTCTTTCTACACGAAAGAGGGGTGTGACGATCACCGTATTTATTTTGAATTTAGAAATTTATTTTAAGAGCAGGGGTGAAATATTTTTGTTACGGCACTGTAGTTCGTCCTCTACGAAGTGCGCACGCGTCGCCGCACCTCGTACAGGTATATAAGCTGGCGCGCGGCAGCGAGCCAGCGGAGACGACGGCCGGTATTACCGCCTGGAGTCACTCTCTGAGGGATCACCCGGAGATGGTTGGAATCACCACCAAGACTCTCTCTCTCCGAGGTATTACCCGGAGACAACGGTCGGAATAACCGCCATGAGATGGAATTAACCTCTCAAAGTACGTGTTTCACACGCTACGTTTTTCGTCGTAATCGTCGCCCGTAATGTACCGTAATCCGTTTTTCGAACGCTGTTTATTAGTTTTCGCCCGTAATTTTACGTCCACGTTCCGTATCTTTCGTTTTCCGTACAATATGTATTTTTCACGTCTTTTTATCACTTAATAAACCATAGTCAAATTTAAATTCCCGAATTGCACTACTTATTTAACTTCCTATATTTTTAACGAACTCTGGTTCGACGAGCTAATCCGCACCCATGAAATTAACAATCGTTACAAATAAATGATAAATTCCAGTAAAATTTTAATTAAATTTTTTGAAAGAAATTAATTATTTTCAAAAGTTGTAAATAAAATTCTTTGTAAAAATTAAATTTTAAGAAACATTTAATTATTGAATAAATTATTTATTTTTGTATATAAATAATTTAATTTGCAGTAGAATTTTCTAATATAAATTGATTTAAAAATGAATTTTATTTGAAACATGCAATTATTCTATACATTTTTTTTGTATTTAAAAAATTATTGAAATCTAATACAATTTTTTAATAACAATATTGATTTAAAAATGAATTTCAGTTAAAATTTTATACTATAATTGAATATTAAAAACATTAATTTAATTTTTTTGAAATTATTTAAAGTTTTTATTTTCTAATATATATTTAATTGAAGAATTTACGAATAATTGGAATTTTTTAAAATTTAATTGTAAACAAATCAATTTGAAAATTCTCAAAGATCTTTTTTAAAAATTATTAAATTTCATAGAAGAATTTGAGTTAAAAACAAGGGAAAAAAATTTAATTTTGTAAAAGTTACAAATTAATGCAGAAATTCAATTATTTTCAAGAGTAGGTACCTAATAATATTCTTCGCAAAAATGAAATATTGTTCCAATAATAATAAAATTCTTCTTATGGATTCAATTATTTTCACAAATAATAAAACTCACCCCAGAATTTCAATTATTTTTAATTCAATTTTAATCATAAATTTCTCGAAAAATAAAATTATTCTTAAAAAATTTATTTAAAAAAATATTTATTTAAATATTTATTTATTTAAAAAACATTCAATTATTAAATAAATTATTTATTTTTGTATTTAAATAATTGAATTTTCGTAGAATTTTCTAATAAAAATTGATTGAAAAATGAATAATTTCAGTTAAAATTTTAGATAATAATTAGATATTAAAAGCATTAGGGGGCATTCTGTGTAGAATTAATTTTAATTTATTATTAATTCACTGAGTTATGTTTTATAATAAATAATCTTATAAGTTGTTAAATTTCAAAAAGGTTTAAATGTGAATCTTTTGAAGAATTTCAATTCCTATGGAAAAATAAGAATGATTAAATATTTATTTAAAAAAGAAGTTGTTGATGTTTTCGAATAATTTTACAATTAAAAAAAAATCGTAAATAAATGTATTAAAAATTAAAGGCATAGTAAAAGCAAACAAATATTTGGAATAACCAATTTTTTCAGCATAAATACCATCAAAAACTATTAATTTAATAAAAATTTTTCCCCTGAATAAAAAAAAAAATTCCACCTCATCATTAAAAAGATCCATTAAAATAAAGACGTTTGGAACGTGAAGGAGAATTTTTTCCCCCTTCCTCATAATATATTGAACTAGAAGATTAAAATAACGTCTTATTAAAAGATTATCTAACAATTAAACAACACTAAAACGACTGCGGGGAATATCTGAAATTATACAGTGAAGCTACATCTTCCAGGTAAGTAAAGTGTATAGTTGGTTAGCATAAATAAGTGCAGCACACACTAGCACACAAACAGGCAACTTTGGTCATGGTTGGATAAGGTCCTTCGGAAATGGGTGAACAGGACACGAGGTCTGTTACGTGAGAAAAAAGGAAGGATAGATCAGCTTTTGCAGTAGTGGCGTTGAGATTTTTTTCTTTTCATTTTTTTTTATTTTTTCATTTTTAAACTGTTGAAGCACGAGCCGACTAATAAACCTGCTGCTGCTGCGCTATTACTATTACAAGAAAACGCACGATGCGTTACTCTAGCAATAAGCGTTCACTTACTTAGTATACTATATGAATATGCATAATTGCATAAGCAATCGGAAATAGCAAAGGGCAGCTGCTGGAAACCATGGCAGCGTATTGCGAGGACCGAATAATTGCCATTAATGAGCGTATATGCACTGCGCTCGCGCCTATCAATTCATTTTTACTTCGGAAAACTCGAATATAATAACTATCAAGGATTCGCATTTTATATATAATATGAATATAAATCTTAGTATTCATTAATTATGTCCTTTCCAATAATTATCATTTTTATTGAGTTGCCTGTTGCAAAAAAAAGTTGTACGGTCTTATTGTTTTTTTCTCATTGATAATTAAACTACACGGAGAGACCCACATTCGTAAAAATTACTAAAAACGGTTGCAATGACCGGAAATAAGGGGACTTTTAGCATAATGTACTACAGAATTAGATAAATTTACAAAAGAAATAGATAAATTTGCTACATTGAAATAGCAAGTTTTAATATTTTGTGTAAGAGTTGTAAATGTAGCGAAAATTGATTATAGTTTTCTCTAATTTAATTAGACAAAATCTGACAAATGAAAACATTTTCCACTAAAATCTTCTATCCACTGTAGTAATTTTTGGTGAGCAAGTGTGGCTAGCGAGTGCAGTCATATGGCGCCTGTATTTCTATTGGTTGCTAACCTCGTCAATCTCCGTAAATGAGCCGATGCCTTCCGATCATTGACAGTGACTATGTTTCGCGTATGTAAAATAAATTTGGATATTATCTACAATAATTAAATATAAAGTGAAACGTAGGTCGTTCGGTATCTCAGAAATTGACCATTATAAATTAATAAATTTTGCATTTATTCCTGTCCCAAGAAGTATGTCTTATAATAAGTTGTTAAAAGTAAACTGCTTTCTCGTAAGTGCTGTAAATTTTCATCATTCAATATATAAGGAAACAAAGATGTATACTTTCAGTGAAATTCGTTGTCGTGCGTGCAGTTGTGTATTAGTGTATTAATTAACCGCGTCTATACATATAAGTGAAATAAACATGTGTGTGTCTTCAAATATTTATCCAAAAACAAATATATAAGTGTGTGAGTGTGTGTGTCTGTGTATGTAAAAATCCTTCCAGTTTACCTCCACTAGTCAAGAATTGACGGGAAACCGGCGACAAAAATCCGTATTTTTTCTTTTCACTCTTTCTTTCTGCATTTACAACGACTATAGTAATTTTACGTACACAATGTTTCTGAGTTTTACTACAGTTGTTTGGAACTATTGGACGAAATAGTAAGAAACTTTGCTAATTTGGTGAACATTTGTCGGGATTAGTGACTTAGTGTAGAAAATAGTAAAAAATACAAAAAGTCCCCTTATTTCCGGTGGTTGCAATGTGAATATAGTAAATTCTAGTGTGATTTTATACAAAAATTAGTAATCTCGGTCTCTCCGTGTATATTTAATCTTCGTATTCTTTTATTCATTCTGTCCGCAGTTTAAAGTTAGTTTATGTGTATGCTTTTGTTTTTTTTTTTTTTAAATCATTTCTAACTTCTTCAAAATTCAATTTTTTTAGTGTTTTTAACTATAAAATTCTTCTATAAATCCATTATTTTTAATAACTAATTAAATATATATTGACAAATTTAATTAATTTTAGAAGATTTTGAATAATCAAAGTTTTTCAAAAATCTAAGTTCATTAAAATTTTCTAAATTTCCTAAATGCAGTTTAAATTAATTTTTTAATTTATTAAAATTTGTAATTTTTAATAATGTGCTTTAGTCATTATTTATAATATTTCTTTAATGCCACTAATTTGACTTCAGTCGACGAGTTTTCTTTGATGAGTCAGAGAAATTTCACTGAGTCACAGTGAAAACCACTGATTCATGAAAGAAAAGGTTGCCACTGAATTCAAATTAGTAAAATTTTCTCTGACTCAGATTTAAAATTTATTATTATAATACACCCAGAAAAAAGTGTTTGTCGATTTAAAGAAATCACTTTCTTTGAATTGTTTCAACGATTGAAAATTAAAATCTCTTTGGTTCAAAAAATTTATTTGATTCACAAACAATTTATTTGGTTCAAAGAAAATTGATTTGATTCAAAAACAATTTATTTAGTTTAAAGAAAATTTATTTCATTCAAAATCAATTTATTTATTTCAAACAAAATTTCTTTGATTCGAAAACAATTTATTTAATTCAAGCAAACTTTATTTGATTCGAAAACAATTCAATTGGTTCAAATAAAATTTATTTTCTTCATACAAAATTAATTTGCTCAAAACAAAATTGATTTGATTCAAAGAGAATAATGTATTTGGTTCTAAAACAATTAAATAAATTCTATTCATTTGAACCTTTCAGAACTCTAGAAACATTTCAGCATTTTCTTAAGATAAGATTTTCTACTTACTGGCGAGGAAAATTATTTTCTGCGATTTCAAACAACAATAATAATAATTTAGTCACAATAGTTTAAAAATTTAGTCACATATAAACAATAAACAATGGCAGTGTCAATGATGACTATTCGAACAATGAAAATAACAACAATAGAACTTTCAATTGTTTCGTAAAATTCACCACAATCTGAGGCGAGCAAAATTTTCGTTTTAACAGCTGGTGGTAATAATACTAACAAAAATAGCAATAATAATAATAATAATAATAATAATAATAGTAATTATTATTATTATAGTAATAATAATTCTAATAATAATAACACAATTATAAAGAATGTAATAGATAAACCAGTTTAATACATAATTTGTTAAACGCGAGGTATAATGATTGTAACAATTACTTTTAAGATACGGAAAAACCGGTTTGCAAAGTATGGTTCATGACAATTCATGTTGTCAAAAATGTCTGTCTCCGGTGTTGGATTTCAGTAAAAATTGTGGGCATAACTTTCAGCTTATATCACTCACAAGTTCTGATGCAAAATTTAATCTTTCATGGTTCATGATTAACTGTCAATAAAATATACATACACAATACACCGAAAGTTTTTCTTTTTCTCTTTCTTTTCAGCAGAAATAAATACAGAAGGCAAATAATAATATAATCGAAAGTAAAAGCGAAAATGAATGTATAATAAATTAAAAAATGTAATCTGTAATATCTAGAAACATTCCTATAAATGGAAAAAAAATGTAGAGTAACTTTTACTATTTATTGCAATATTAAGTAAAACCTAAAATTTCTGGGAATTTTTTACGCTTCTGCTTTTGCTATTTTACTATTTTACTATTTCCTGAGTAAATTTTACTAAAATCAAAATTTATTCCGAAAATAGTAAAAGTTATATATGTACATAGTTTATTTTACTATATTTAAGAAAATAATTGAATTCCCATAAATAAATTTTGTTATTTTTAAAAAAAAATTGAATTTTTGCGATGAATACTATATTTAAGAAAATAATTGAATTCCTAAAAAAGATATTTATTATTCCTGAAAATAATTGAATTCTTGAAAAGAATTTTATTATATTTAATAAAATAATTGAATTTCCGTAAAAAACTTTTGTTATTTTTTAAAAATAATTGAATTTTTGTGAAAAAATTTACTATTTAAGGAAATAATTGAATTTCCGTGAAAAATGTTTGTCCTTTTTTAAAAATAATTGAATTTTCGCAAAGAATTTTGCTATTTATAAAAATAATTGAATTCCCTAAAAAAATTTTTGTTATTTTTTAAAAATAATTAATTCATGCTAAGAATTTTATTATTTATGAAAATAATTTAATTTCCGTGAAAAATTTTTATTATTTATGAAAATAATTGAATTCTTGCTAAGAATTTTACTATATTTAAGAAAATAATTGAATTTCCGTGAAAAATTTTTGTTATTTTTTAAAAATAATTGAATTTCTGTAAAAAACTTTTGTTATTTTTTAAAAATAATTGAATTCTTGCTAAGAATTTTACTATATTTAAGAAAATAATTGAATTTCCGTAAAAAAATTGTGTTATTTTTTAAAAGTAATTGAATTTTTGCGATGAATTTGACTATATTTAAGAAAATAATTGAATTCCTAAGGAAAATATTTAAATTATTCATGGAAATAATTAAATTCTTGCCAAGAATTTTACTATTTAAGAAAATAATTGAATTTCCGTGAAAAATTTTTATTTTTTTAAAATAATTGAATTTCTGCAAAATGAGTTTTACAATTTATGAAAATAATTGAATTCTCGTGAAAAATTTTTGGTATTTTTTAGAATAGTTGAATTTTTTCATGAATTTTACTATTTATGAAAATAATTGAATTCCCGAGAAAAATTTTTGTTATTTTTTAAAAAGTAATGGAATTTTTGGGAAAAATTTTATAAAAAAAATGTTGTAAATAATTGATTACCTATGAAAATTTTATTATTTATGAAAGTAATTGAAATAATTGAATTTTTTGTAAAAGTTTTGTTATTTATAAACATAATTCTTGGGTGTTTTGACGAAATTTTTTTTTATAATTTTGAACATAATTGACTTTTGTGAGAAGAATTTTATTATACTTTTGAAAATAATTGAATTTCCGTAATCATTTGTAACATTTGCAAAATTCAATTTTTTTTAGTGTTTTCAACTTAACTTCTTCTATATAAATCCATTATTTTGAATAATTACCTAATATTAAAAAATTTCTCCTGATTTCAAAAGAATTTGATATTATATATTTTTTATTTTATTTAAATTATTATAATTCATTAACGTACAAGCTCTCTAGACTTAGTAAATTTTATTAATTTAGTAGAAATCACTATATTTAGTAGTAAAATTTGCCTATTCAAAAACAGAAAGTCAGTCACTAATTCAAAATAGTAAATTTATGATTCTTATATTATTTTTAAACATTAAAATTTTGCTAAAAGCAAAATTTATTCTGAAAATAGTAAAAGTTATATATAAATAGTAGTTTTAGCAATATTTATATTTTCTAAGTTAATAATTTTTCGAAAATAACCTTTATTTGAAATAGTGATAAGTTTTCTTTAGATAAATAAGAATAACCGTTATAAATATGTGCTAAAAATAATATAAATTATTCCTACAATAACATTTTTTGTTTTATTAATTAGAAAACAATTTTGTCGAGGGGTAAAATGGTGTTTTAAGTTTTCCACCTGAGAACGCCAAGGTCACCACCAGGTGGCAGGGAAAATTCCAAGAAGGAACTAAAGTGCCATCTACTGGTGACCTTGGCGTTCTCAGGTGGAGAGTAGCATCTCCATATTCAGTCTCAAGATATTCGTCAATATTCGTAATAAATAAATAATAATTAAATAGTTCTATCGGGTAAAAAAAATCCCATATTTCCGAGACCTGGAAATATTAAAATGATATAGAATTTTCGTTTACAAAAAAAGAGAAAAACGACGAGGAGGAGCTTTTTTTCAAAACTTCTTCTCAAGATTACAATATTTATCAAAAGTTGTTTACAATTGATAAAAAGTGAATTTGAAGATGAAAAATAGTGAAGGTTTCAGATGTGAAGTCAAGAAAAGAAGTGGGAGGGGTTGGGGGGAGAGTAAAAAAAAGAGGGTGAGTCAAATTGAGTTCGTATTAAATTTTATGCTTCTACAGTAACTGGCCGAGTATGTGTAAGAGGAGCCGGATATGATAAGTTCTTATCGTTCAAACAGCACACGAACCCACGCAAGTAGAATCCTTATCGTCTCTGTACACCCGATATACTTTACTTGGGAAACTCTAAAGTTCGAGTTTCTCGCTCTCTGGGAACACAAACACAAATATAAATGAAAATCTAACATAACTCGGGAAAAAAAAAGTCTCTCTGGAGTTTCCAGTTCACATTATTAGAATGAGACTATCAGTTAAGAAGGTCATTGAATCAACGAACCCTCTATACATATATATGAATAATTCTACCCACATCTTTTTTTTTTTAACCAACTCGCATTGATCCAAATTTTTCTTTGATACAAGTTATACGTGTACATAATAAATTATGTTCATTCAAACGTAAAGAGTAAAATCAGAAAAAAGAGAAAAATCATCATATTATCATTTAACAAGAGTAAAAAAAAATTATGAAAAACGAAAGGAATTATTAACATGAAAATAATTTATCATAAGCGAAAAATAATCATTCCGACTATCGTGTCACAAAGTCACGAGAGATGAAATTTAATTGGAAATATTTTTTTTCGGGTTTCTTTTTCTCTCTCTCTCTCTCTCTCTCTCTTTTCAAATGAGTGGACGATCAAGATTAAGGGGGGTTGGCGAATTAAATCGGGTCCCAAAACATTAATGGGAAATGCTTAACGTGACGCGAGCAACAGGTCTTTAGACTTGGCAACGCTGCCACCAGTTAAAATGTAAACAACTCAGCCGCACGTACAGTCGAATACAAAAATTTACAAACGATAGTGTAATTGTTACTTCATTATTTTCTCTATTCACTGTACTTTAATGATCTTTTCATAAATGTTTTAATTACAGACGTAAAGTGTGTAAACATAATTGCCACTGAAAAAACATGCATTTCAAACTCAATATTCCTTTTTTTGTTTTTGCAAAAAAAAAAAAAAAATTCATAAGGAAATTAAAAACTAAATCTTTGCTTGCAACAAATTACTATGTCAACATGTTAAACTCTAAATCGAATGTCAAACTAAACAATAAATTTAGATGTTAATTAAAATAAATTAAATACGAAATAAAAAATTTAAAACGTAAATCTGATGATAAATTATTTACTAATTAAAACAAATTTAATAAACAAATTAAAAAAATATGGTAACAGAGAATTGAATAACAAATATGAAAAGATTAAACTACTGAAAAATTAAAAAAAAATTAAAAGCAAAATTTAAACAAACAAAAATTTAAACAATTTTGATAAGAAACAAATTAAAGTTAAAACAAATTAAACAAACTAACAAACAAAAACAAATTAAATAACAAACAATTTAGCAAATTGAATAAAAAATAAATAAGAGTTAAAACAAATTTTATAATAATAAATAAAGATTAAAACAAATAAAATAAGAAATTTATAAACAAATTAACTAAAAATTTGTTTAATTCGTTTATTTAATATTAATTCTCTAAAAAATTAACTTATTTAAGTTAAAATCCATTCAAATCGAATAATAAAAAATTAATGTTTTAAAAAAATGTAATAATTAATAACTAAATGTTCAGACAAATTTATAAACAAAGAACAAAATTCAAATAATTTGAATAACAAATGAAATTTAAAACAAACTGAATAACAAATAAATAAAAGTTTAAACAAATTTAATAACTAATGAGAAAATTTGAAAGAAATTAAATAACAAATTAGACATTAAAACAAATTGAATAAATAAATATAAATTTAATAACTAATAAATAATACTAATAAATAAAAGTGAAAACAAAAATAGTATAAAAAATTAAAATAAATTAATTAACAAAATAAAAAATTAAAACAAAATAAACAATTATAGAATTGAAACAAAATGAAGTAAAAAATATGAAATAAAAGCAAATTGAATGACAAATAGATTAAAACAAATAAAATAACAAATTATTTAATTTGTTTATTTATTGTAATAAACTGAAAAGAAATTTAAACTTGGATAATTTATAAATAAAAGTTAAAACAAATTTATTAACTTATAAAAAATTTAAACAAATTAAATGAATAAATATTAAAACAAATTGAATAACAAAAAAATAAGCAAATTTAATTATTATAATTATTTATTTAAAGCAAATTTAACACTAATAATTAACCTAAAACTAATAAATAAAAGTAAAAACAAATTTAATAATTAACAGAAAATTTAACATTATGTAACAACTTAAAAATAAAACAAAATAAATAAAAAATTAGAATACAAATTAGATAGTAAATTAAGCAACAATTAATAAATCCAAATCTTAATTAAAATCAGAAAATAAAAACTAAATTGAAACCTATCATTAAAATGGAAATTGAAAAAAATAAATTAAAAAACCAAGAAATGAAATGCATAAAAAGGAAGCAGTAACACTAAATAATAAAATCGAGAAAAATGTAACAAAATTTACACCCAATATTTTTAAGCCGGAAATTATTTCACTTTGTGGAAATCGTGAAACTACAGACCACGAAATTATTCGTGAATATAAAGATAACAAAAAATGCAGTAATAGGGGAAACTCGATAGTATACCAAGTGAACGTTTGCGAAATTAATGACGGTAAAAATTGCTAAATTATATTAAACTTTGAACATTAAGTGAAATTTAGTGACTCTTATATCACTGGGAAATAAATAAATAATAATAATAATAATAAAACACTCTCTTGCCTCTATCATCTCCATAACGATGATGAACTAATCATTTCATAATGTTTTTCACACATGGAACATTTTCTGATAAATCGCTTTTATTTCCAGTTCCCCTTATCACGAGAGAAGTAAAAAAAAGAGAATAATTTAGGCCCCTCATTATTTTCGCTTACTTACACTTTTCATTTTATATAATAAACAATTTTTATATTTTCGTAAACGACTAAGGTTCACATACAATTTGAAAAGTTAATTAGCAATTTTATAAAGACGATAAATTTTCTTTTCGCCTTTTAAATTCAACCTATTTTTTCTATTATTTCTTTAGTACCTTTAATTTTATTATATTTTGAATAGTTTTAAGTAATTATTATAATTATGCATTTATTTATTTATTTAACAGATAAATTAAATTAATTTAACAGATACACGGAAACTCAATTATTTTCTTAAATAGTAAAATTCTTAGCAAGAATTCAATTATTTTTTTAAATATAGTAAAATTAATCGCAAAAATTCAATTATTTTTAAAAAATAACAAAAATTTTTCACGGGAATTCAATTATTTTCATAAATAATAAAAAATTTTCACGGAAACTTAATTATTTTCATAAATAATAAAATTCTTAGCATGAATTAAATTATTTTTAAAAAATAACAAAAGCTTTTTACGGAAATTCAATTATTTTCTTAAATATAATAAAATTCTTTGCAAGAATTCAATTATTTTTAGGAATAATAAATATTTTTTATATGAATTCAATTATTTTCTTAAATATAAATTAATGTAGTAAAATTCTTAGCAAGAATTAAATTATTTTTGAGAAATAACAAAAGCTTTTTACGGAAATTCAATTATTTTCTTAAATATAATAAAATTCTTTGCAAGAATTCAATTATTTTTAGGAATAATAAATATTTTTTATATGAATTCAATTATTTTCTTAAATATAAATTAATGTAGTAAAATTCTTAGCAAGAATTAAATTATTTTTGAGAAATAACAAAAACTTTTTGGGGAATTCAATTATTTACATAAATAGCAAAATTCTTTGCAAAAATTCAATTATTTTAAAAATAAGAACAAAAATTTTTCACGGAAATTCAATTATTTCCTTAAATAGTAAAATTCCTTTCAAAAATTCAATTATTTTTAAAAAATAACAAAAGCTTTTTACGGAAATTCAATTATTTTCTTAAATATAATAAAATTCTTTGCAAGAATTCAATTATTTTTAGGAATAATAAATATTTTTTATATGAATTCAATTATTTTCTTAAATATAAATTAATGTAGTAAAATTCTTAGCAAGAATTAAATTATTTTTGAGAAATAACAAAAACTTTTTGGGGAATTCAATTATTTCCATAAATAGCAAAATTCTTTGCAAAAATTCAATTATTTTTAAAAAAAGACAAACATTTTTCACGGAAATTCAATTATTTCCTTAAATCGTAAAATTTTTACCGATAATTCAATAATTTTCATAAATAATAAAATTTTTTTTAGGAATTGAATAATTTTCATGAATAATAAAACTCATTGCGGAATTTCAATTATTTTTAATAAAGTTTAAATCTGTACGAAAGGGAATTGCCCGAATATTTCTCAAATAAATAAATAATTACTACGAAAGGGTAAGTCCGTTTACTTTGAAATAAATAAACAATCAAAATTAAATTTTTCCTACATTTTTTTCCCATTAAATTAAAAAATTAGTTTATATAGAAAATAACTTAAAATAAAAAAAAACTTAAAAAAAAAAAAGTTATAAAAATAACTTAAATTCAGAAAGTTTTTTTCCTTGACTTATAAAATTTACACATATATATATACAATTCTCATCTTGAGTATTTCCTTTCATGTATTTATTGTTCTGTTTATTTTTTCCTTGACGTCTGTCCTATTCATTAATAAACGGCACTTAGTGAAAATGGTTACGAAAGCACTGCAGTTGGATGAAGAGAGCTGCATTTTACATTGTGTATGAATAGTGAATAAATATATTCGTTTCTCGTCAAAAAATTTTCAAATAAAAGTTCACAAGAAGAGAGAAGTTTCGAGGATGCTTCATGCATCGATTACAAGGCGACTTTTCAGATTTTACATTATAATATGAGTGGCAGGTTATTTTGACAGGACTATTTTTTCTAGTCGCCATCACCTTTGAACTGCGTGGTCAATTATTATTATCGATAATTATACGGAATTTACTCAGTTGCTTTCTATATTCATAACAAAAATACTTTTCCTCAGTAAATGACAAGAAACAATTAAATTTTTTGATTCTGTAATAAAATCAATAAAAAGAGAATTGCAAATTTGATGTCTCTAAAGTTTTGAACTTTTAAATAGTAACGAAATTAATATATTTCTTCTTTAATTTCACAAATTAAAAAATCAAGAATTTTCAACTAAAATTCTTCTTTAAATCGATTATTTTTAATTATTTTCGAAAAAGTTCTTTGACAATTTTCAAATCCATTTCTTTATAAATTTTAAATATTCAGGATATATTGATTCTACTATTCAATTATAATCTAAAATTTTAATTGAAATACATTTTTAAATTAATGTTTATGAGAAAATTCTAATAGAATTCAATTATTTAAATACAAAAATGAATAATTTATCAATTTAATCTTTCTTAAAATTCAATTCCCACAAAGAATTTTATCAATAAATTTTTAAATAATTGAATTCTTTCGACGAATTTTAATAAAATTTTTAAGAATTTTTTGAGGAATTGGATTAAAATTTTCGAGGAATTCGAATAAAATTGTATTAAAAATAATTGAAATTCTGCAAAGAGTTTTATTATTTGTGAAAATAATTGAATCCATAAGAAGAATTTTATTATTTTTAAAGAATATTTAATTTTTGCGAAGAATATTATTTTTCTTGAAAATAATTGAATTTCTGCAATAATTTGTAACTTTTTAAAATATAAAATTTTTTACCCTGTTTTTAACTCAAATTCTTCTATAAAATTTAGTAAATTTTAAAAAAGATCTTTGAGAATTTTCAAATTCATTTGTTTACAATTCAATTTTACAAAATTTCAATTATTCGTTAATTCTTCAATTAAATATATATCAGAAAATAAAAACTTTAAATAATTTCCAAAAAAATTTAATTATTGTTTTTAATATTCAATTATAGTATATATAACTTTAACTGAAAAAATTAATTCTTTTGGAAAATTGTTTTAAAATAGTAGATTATTGAAAATCATTGAATTGAGGGAAATTTTTTAAAATAATTGAAATTTTGCCAAGAATTTTATTCAAAATTTTTGAAAATAATTGAATTTTAAAGTACAAAATTTTTATAAAAATTTAAATTGAATCCATTTTTAGTTTATCTATTTGTGAATTTTTAATAAAGTTTTTAAGAATAATTGAACCTCTTGATGCAAGAACCAGACATAGACCAGTGAAATTAAATGGGCTGCGTTTGCTTCATGCATCAAGGGGTTCAATTATATTTTTCGAGGAATTTAATTAAAATTGTATTAAAAATAATTGAAATTCTACAATGAGTTTTATTATTTATGAAAATAATTAAATTCTTAAATAAAATTTTATTATTTACAAAAATAATTGAATCTTTGTAAAAATCTTATTAGTTATGAAAATAATTGAATTATTGGGAAATAAAAAATTTGAAAATAATTGAATTCCTGTGAAATTTTTTTTATTTTATGAAAATAATTAAAGGTTTGCGTAGAATTTTATCAAAATTTGTTTTAAAATAATTTAATTCTTTTGAACAATTTTTTTAAAATAGTAAATATTGAAAATCATTGAATTGGGGAAAGTTTTTAAAAATAATTGAAATTTTGCCAAGAATTTTATTAAAATTTTTGAAAATATTTGAATTTCGGAGAAGAATTTTATTAAAATTTTTGACTTTATACACCTTTTTTTAAAAAAAACGGACTTTTACGGGATTTACGGACCTAGTTCAAGCCATGAATATATAGATATTGATTAAGTAAATAAATGAATAAATAACAAAATAAAAGAAAGATCAGAAAAATTTTTTTTTGCCGATAAAAATATTAATTTTGGACAATATTTAAGTTAGAGGAACAATAAGAAACAGTTAGAATTAAAGGAGGAAAAAAATACATGAAAATACGTAGAACTTGGGTCGAAATTCGGAGAGAAAAAACTACTTTAAAAAAGGTACTGGTTATAAAGTCGTGTCTGAGATGAAATCTGGCAACGTGAGTGGGCCCTTGGAGAGGAACGAACCAAGAACCAAAATAAGAAAGCATTTTGTATAGTCCTGACTGGGGGAGGGGCCTTCATGCGCGAGAGAGGGGGAAGGGGGCCCAAAGAGCAGGTCCTTTAGACCCCTTGAAAAATGAAACTCGAATAGGTTCAGGACTCTCCTTCTCTCTCTCTCTCTCTCTTTCTCTCTCAACTCTCGACTCACCGCAGAGAGAACCCATCTCTTCGATTCTTTAAACCGAGAACGAGAGAGAAAGAAAGAGACGAAAGAAAAATGAGAGAGAGAGAGAAAGAGAGAAAACGAAAGAGAAAATAAGAGAGGGAGAGAAGAGAGTCCGAAAAGGCAAATTTCGCATCTTGATCCATCGCAGACGCATGGGGTCTGACACCGATCTGGGGATTCTGGGACCATTGAAAGACGAAACTTTTCTTTTCAAAAATCTATTGGCTTGGGCCGCATATGATGGACAGAAATGCATTTTTCTCTTTCAACATATGCGAGAGAGAGCAAATTTCAAAACAAAACGGAAAGGAAAGGAAAGGGCCAAAAAAAATATATATATATATATATGTATAATAAAATAAGAATTACTGCAGCTGTACATTTCTGACCTCGACAATGGCTTTTATTTCGCCATGTCAATTTAAAATTAACATCTCCCCATAGTATTCTACAATAGGCCTAATTGAAGTTTTCATATATTTAAAACGGTCACAATTAATCCAAACATTAATCAAGTTAAATAATGAAGACAAATTTTTTTCTCCTTTTAAATTACCAAAATTATTTCACTTCATTTTAATTTTTAATACAGTCAATTTATCATTTATTTTCAAAAAAAAAATTTACTTTTATTTCATTTTCGCTTATTTCTAACTATTTCTATTTATTTTAACTTCCATCTTATTATTATTTTCAACTATTATTAGATATTCTTGTTAATTATTATTATTTCCACTCTCTAAATTTAAATTAGTATAAAAATGTTTAGTAATTTGAATGAATATCTTTTGAAAGTTCATCTATTTAAAAATGAAGTTATATAATTAGAAATTATTGTCAGAAATAGAAAAAATTGAAGGTTTCCTGATAATTTTATAGTTTATGAGTCAAACAAAAAAAAACACAAAAATTCAGAATTTTCTTATGAATTCTAAAAATTAAATTCTTTCCAGTACTTTTAATAAAAATCCCTGGCTTTTCCCTAACTTCCCAGACCAATTTTACTGTCCCTGACTTTTCCCTGAATTCCCTGACTTTCCTGACCTATGGCAACCCTGTTCAAATTTTATCCGATTACCTTAAAACGTATTGCTCGGGGGTTTTTGGAGTCGTTTTTTAAAAATTAAAAACGGCGGATGCAATATGGCTGACAAATTTTCAAATTTGACCAGATTTTACTTAAAATTTAATATTCGAGGGTTTTCGGGGTTCGCAGAATCTGAAGTCATTTTGAAGAAATTCTAGCTTCATACAATTCTTTTAAATTGTCAAAGTCTTTTTAATAAAGAAAAAGTTTAGTTTAAATCTTTTCCATTTCTTAAAATTAAATGAACTGAATTTATTTTTAATTCGAGTCAAAATGACCCAGCAGTGTGTCAACGGAAGTTTAAACATAAAATTATAAAATTAAAAGTTGAAAAAAAGAGAAGAAGTTGAAATAAACATTTTTACAAATTAATAAACTTACCTTACCGAATATCCTCCATTTCCTCCAAAGTCCCCCCCAACTTTCCTTTGCAGTAGAAACGAACACCTAGAAATTAAAGAGACCAATTTTCAGAAAATATCCCAAAAACAATGTTTTTAAAAATTCTAAGTTCGGGAAAATTTAAAGAGCAGGGTCAACAGGAATAATACGAAAGGAAAATTAAAGGAAAATTGACAACAAAAACAAAATAATTACCCCTTCAACTTTCTACAATAAACACCCTCAAATAACAATAGAGAGAAAAAAGCATTTCCCAACAGGGTTAAGAATAATTTCAAAAACGTCCCAAGGACATTGATGGATCTTATTTCACGGTCAAAATTTTCAAGTCCTATTACCTCAAACAGGTCTAGACTGCTTAAGAAAACTTTATGTTTATTCTCCTTCTCTCTCTCTTTCTCAATTTCTCTCTTTCTGCATTGTAAGAAAAATATAAAGCCCACTAACTTTTACCACGTCATAAATGGAAATTTTATTTTTGTTATAAAAGTTGACGTAACAGAGAAGATCCCTCAGCTAGACCAATAATATTGCTGACCTGCGACAAGAAGGGATGAGAGTGGAGGGTTAAGGACGATAATGATGATGATGATGATGAAGATGATCTCATATGTTGATTTTCAAAAAAAAATTCCCATACACCGTATCCAATGTTCAACCGGATTTAAACCGTGTCGCGAAGCTAGGACGTTAATTTCTGTTTATCTAAAACGACCCTGGGGGCGTGCACGAATGGAAAAACGTGAATTGATACTCAGAAACGAGTGGTATAATAGCACAAAAAATAAAAAAAAATAAAAGAAGAAGTAATGGAATCAGAAACATTCAAAAAACAGGTTTTAGACCCAACTCTTCTAAAAATTTTATCTGGGTAAAAAAGTTATGTCATTTGTAATTGAAATTAGCTATCTGCTCGAATGTATTTTTTTTCGTATTTATTCATTTATTTTTCCCTTTCTTTTTTATCAATATAAACGAAATGGATATACAAACGAAGTGAATTTTTTATTCAAAACAAAATAAGATCTTTTTTTATGAATTTTTTATATTCTTGATAATATAGAAAAATTCGTCTTCACAAAAACATTTCGTTGACTGTGACTTTTGTTAATGTTACTTTTCTTCTATTTATATAGAAATTTTTAACAAAGAACTTCAAAAAACTGGTTGAATTAACAAAAGTTTGGGGAAAAACATTAACACATTAGCATTATATTAAGAAGAGAAGGGAAATGTAAATGTAAATGTAAATGTTTGTAAAATGAAAATAATAAACTAATAGTCAAATATTCTATTAATCTTAAAACCTTTGTTATTTAAAAACAGCTTCTTTAATATGCTTCGAATAGGTATTTTAATCGTAAAAATGGACTATGACAATAAAGTCAAACTATAAAAAAAACCATCGTTCATTTGTATGGATTATTTTCAATTATATTTCTACTTTTTTAAAAACTTTTTAATTACTTTTATTTTATTTATATTTGAATTTTAATCTTCAAAATAAACTTCACTCTCTAAATCTAAATTACTCACTTTTCACTAATGAAATAGAACTTCCTTCATTAAATGAATTCTAAGCATTTTGACAATTTTTATCCAAAAACGACTAATTGCTAGTAGAAAACGATTAATTAATTTGGTAATTGTTGTAATTGTTTAAATTTTACTAATAAATTAGTAGAAATGATTATTTATTAGTAAAATTTAGCAATTCAAAACGAAAAGTCATTTTCTTTTCATAGAAATTAAGATTTTCAAAAATTTTAAATTAAAAAATTTGGAAATTCAATAAATTATAAGAAGTTATTCTAAACCATGAGAAAATCGATCACTCCGAGTCTTCGACTCGGTATAATCGATTTCTTCATGTTTAATTAAAGTTGACTGAGTGATAAAATTATTATTTTCTATTATAAGGACATTGTTACTGTAACTTCTTCAAAATTATTTTCAACATTTCAATCCAATTATTATTTTCTACAATTTTTAACTAAAATTCTTCTTTAAATTAACTATTTTTAATAATTTTCGAAAAAGTTCCTTGAGAATTTCCAAATTCATTTGTTTACAATTCAATTTAATGAAATTTCGATTATTCGGAAATTCTTCAATTAAATATGAATAAAAAATAAAAACTTCAAATAATTTCAAAAAAAAAATTCAATATTACATTTTTTCAAAAAAATTAATTACAAAATTCAATTATTTTTAAAATTTCACGCTACATTGCTTTTAATATTCAATTATTATCTAAACTTTTAACTGAAAATAATTTTTAAATCAATTTTTATTAAAAAATTCTACGAGAATTCAATTACTTAAATACAAAAATAAATAAATTTATTGAATAATTTTCAATAAAAACGACACATTCGGACAACAATGTTACTTTTATTTTTTAAAAGTTTAAAGTTTCGAGTATAAAAATAATTAAAATTCTGCGATTAGTTTTATTATTTATAAAAAGAATTCGACTCTTGTAAAAAATTTTATTATTTTTGAAAATAATTGAATTATTGCGAAACTGTGAAAACTTTCTTTCTTCCTGTGAAACTTTTATTATTTATAAAAATAATTAAATGTTTGCATAGAATTTTATTAAAATTTTTTTTTAAATAATTGAATTGTTTTGAAAAATTTTATTAACATAGAAGATATTAAAAATCATTGAATTAAAAAAAATTTTTGGAAATAATTGAAATTTTGCCAAGAATTTTACTAAAATTTCTGAAAATAATTGAATAAATAATTCTACATAATTTTAAATGAAAAGAATCAAAAATTCAGATTTTCAAAGATTTTAACTTGAAACCTTTTCAAAATTCAATTATTTCTAAAAATTCACGCTCTAATGCTTTGAATATACAATTATTATTTAATTATTATTTAATTTTGAAATTATTATTTGAAATTTCAACTGAAATTCATTTTTAAATCAGTTTTTATTAGAAAATTCAACGAGAATTCAATTATTTAATTAAAAATAATAATTTTTAAGAATAATTACATTTTTCGAGAAATTCGATTAAAATATTGCATTAAAAATAATTCAAACTATGCGATGAGTTTTATTATTTATAAAATGAAAATACATAATTGAATTCCTAAAAAGAATTTTATTTATGAAAATAATTAAATGTTTGCGTAGAATTTTATTGAAATTTTTTTTAAATAATTGAATTCTTTTGCAAAAATTTATTAAGATAGTAGATATTTAAATTTTAAAATCATTAAATTAAGAAAAATTTTTGAAAATAATTGTATTTCGAAGAAGAATTTTACTGTTTTTAAAGTTAATTGAAATTTTTACTAGAATTTGTTTAAATGTTTGAAAATAATTAAATTTCTGGGTAGATATTCATTACTTTTGAAAATAATTGAATTTCTACAATCATTTGAAATTTCTCCAAAATTCAATTCTTTTAGTTTTTTTTAACTAAAATTTTTTTATAAATCCATTATTTTGAATAATTAATTAAATATTTATTAAAAAACTGAAATAATTTCAGAAGAATTTGAATTATTAAAATTTTAGAAAAATCTAAGTTCCTTAAAATTTCTAATTAAATTCATTAAAAATTGAAATTTTAGAAAATTTTAAATTGAAACCTTTTGAAGAAGTTCATCTATTTATGAAAATATTGTAAACGCAACTTTATTACATTTCAATTAATTTTGAAGTATTTGAAGTAAAATTATGCATTAAATAATTTCTGAGTTATAATTTTATGATAGTTCTTCAAGAATTAAGTTATTTAAAAAGAAATTATTGTCAGAAGTAGAAAAAGTTAAAGGTTTTAGAATTTGTGGTAATTTTATAGTTTATGAGTCAAACAAAAAAAAAAACAAAAAAATTGAATATTTTCTCACGAATTCTAAAAATTTAATTTTTTCCAACAGTTTTTATAAAAATCCCTCACTTTTCCCTGACCAATTCTACTTTCTCTGACTCTTCCCTGAATTCCCTGACCTTTGGCAATCCTGCAAAAAGTTAAACAAACAGAGTATCATTATTCCCCTTGGGAGTGATTTCGTAGCTATACATTTACAGAAGAAGTTAGAAAAGGGAAGTAAAATTTCAACTCTCTAAATTTTTCATCGACTTCCAAAAAGAAATTATTACTACAAACAGTACTTTTGTAAAATCCCATTGGGAGTTAAAATTCAACTCTTCTTTTTTACAGCCTACAGACGAAAATACACTAAAAATCTAACATATAAAAAAATCGAGTCTTAACCAAATCATAATTGATAAAAAAGCAAATGACGTTTTCTTAATGAATGACCCAATTTCACATAAATACACTCTGGACGCAATAACTAACTAATAAAGAAACGTCAAGTCACATCATTGGACCAATTGTCACGTGAGGGCTATTATTTGACATCAATTGGTCGGTTTAATTGGTAACAAAAATATATTTGACTACAGTAAAATCGATGGAGAGACTAAAGAACATATTATGATGAAAGAGAGTGCGATTGAGTGAGAGAGAGAGAGAGAAACCACAATTCAACTTCTTCGGACCATAAGTTCTGTTATTGCAGAGAAATTGATATAACCCCGCTGGCACACACATGCCACATATTACATGCGTGTAACTGAGTCCCCTTTTGCGAAAGGCTCTCGATGGGTATCGCCAAGAACGGAGCGAGTTTAAGATAAGAACCTAACGAGACAGACAGAGACAGTTGCAATATTCTGCTGATGCAGAATCAGGGCTGTACATTCTCTTTAATGGATCCCAATTAATCTACACAACTTTTCAATATATATAAAGGCAAAACTAAATTTATATTTCTCCTATACATTTATCGAACAATTGACCTTTCAAATACTCTCCATTTCTGGCTCCACCCCGACGAAAATATTTCCAAGAAACAACGCTAATTACACTTTTTATATACAATATATTGAATTACAGTTCTGTGGTTCACTATTATCTGCGAATTATTGCAAAATATACTGTACAATGAAAATTTTCAGGAAAAATCCGACAATCGGAACAAAAGTTGAACCAGTACCAGCTACTACACAACTATCTAAATCTGAATTTTTGCTAATATAATTTAAATGTTTAGAATGAATAAAAATTTTCTTCTGCTCGAATATTTTTCAAAAATTTACCATCTGAAAAAAAATATTGTCGTTCATTTGAACGTTCGAAACTTTAGGAACATAAATCTCGTTCAGTATTAAAAGTGTAAATTATTAGAATTAATGATTGACATTTAGATTTTATATCAGTTTCTGCTTTTTCAGTAAAAAAATTTTTTCTACTAATGCATCAGTAAAGATTTGGTAGAAAATAACAATTTAACATTTAAATCTACACAATTCTTCCTTAAATTTAATTAAACTTTAAATGTTCCTCAAGTTCTGAACGTTCAGATAAATAAAATTTATTTATTTCTTCTTCAAATTAAAATTTTCTTATAATAATTTTGGGTCATAAATTTTTATTCGTGACGCATATAAATAATAAAATTTAAGATTTCAATTTTTTTGCAATCTTTGAAAATATTTTCTATGAAAAATATTTCATTCATTTGAACGCTCAAAATTTTTGGATCATTTTAAATGCATTTTCGTAGAAAATAATACTTTAAACAATTCAATGTCGCATATAAAAAAATTACTTAAATTATTTTAATTATTCATTACTTAAATTAATTATGTACATCGAGTTCTTTTAGGCTTTAAAAGTATTTCTGAAAAGCAAAAATTTTTTTAAAACGTACAACAATAATGAATTTTAAAAAATTTCTATAATTTTATTTTAACTTGTTCAAATATAACAAAATGTTTTTAGTTTTTTAATAAGAGTGAATTGTTAGAAAAAAATTATTGTAGAGAAAATAGAAAATTCCCTTGAATAATTTTTTAGTTTTACTATTTTTTTTCAAAAGTATTAGTGTTTAAAATTTTGTTTTTTTTTATTTTATTCATATTTTTCTAATTGTGCTATTTCTCTAAAGTTTTAAACGTTTAAATAAACGAAATATTTTTTTGCGATCCAATAATTTTAAAAATTACTAGACTGAAATGAAAAATATTTTAACTGAAAATTTATTCTAAAATAAAAAAAGTTTTTTTTTCGTTTTTTCTTATTTTTTTATTGGAAAATGAAAAGTTTTACTTAAAAATTAGTTAAAAACTAATTTTTTAATTATAAGAACAATATTTTGTACATAAAATTCGAATTAAAAAAAGTTATACAAATATCGTCGTTCATTTGAAGTTTCGTACATTTTACTCTAAACATCATTGCTGTCTGTTAATGAAATTAATTAATTAATTAAATCAATAAAATTACCATTATAATTGCAATAGTTGATAAAATTTAGAATTTTTTCTACCAAAACTTCCTTTTTTTATCAATATTGTCCTCAAACTGTACAATTTTTTTTATAAAATTTGATTAATATTTTCTTTTAGTAAAAGAAAAGTAAAAATTTTTTGTTTGCTTATACAAAAATAAAAATATTTTTCTGCAATTTTTAAGAAATTTTGAATTTTGTTTCTTAAAGAAATTCTAAAATAAAAAGCACCTTTCTGAAACGACTGTAATTTTAAACTTCATATTTATTTTTACTTCTCAAAATATTCAACAAAATTGTAATAAAGAAACTAATAGAATTTCTATTTCACCGAATATTTCTTTTAAAATAATTTGCCATATTTGTCAAACACTTATTTTTAAATAAAAAATTTACAATTCACCTCATTGATTATTCGATCAAATAAAAATTCTTTTACGTAATGTAAAAAAAATTCCATTTCTTAAAGAATTTCTAAAGTTTTCTACGAAAGTATTTTTTATTTGCTAAAAGTTATTCATTAAAGTCCAGAAAATATTATTTTTAACAAAATTATTATTATTCTAATCTATATAATTCTAATTATTATTCTAATCAAACTATTCTAAATTTAATAATTAAATTTAGTTTAAAGTATTTAATTAAAAAAATTTAATTTTTTAAATATTTGATAAAAAGAAAAATTCTTTGCAATGTCCTGAAAGTCCTCAACGTTTGATTGAATGAAATTAATTTTGTTTTAAATATTTCATTTCAAATTCAAATCGAATTGGAATTAAATTTCAACTTAAAATCGAATTGAAATTCAAATTCTAATTAAATCAAATTGAAATTCATTCCAAATCAAACCAAATTGAAATTTAATTTCAAATCACAATTTTAATATTGCGTTACGTACCAAACAAATAAAATTTCGAAACGTTTTACTTACGTTTTCAATTTTCAATTACAATGAGTAATTCTTCGTAAGAATTATATTGAAAAAATATTTGAACGTTAGAACCTTTTGAGATTTTTTTCACTAAAATTTCTCCTTTTATCACTTAAAAAACCGAAATATACTTTTAGAGAAAGTACATATTTAAAAAAATTTTGTTTTTATTTTTCTCTCTGATTATTTTTGTTTTTACAATAATTGCAAAAAAACAATCAAATCAAAAAATTCATTTTTCCAATATTTCCAATCGGAAAATTGAAAAATAAAATTTTAAATAAGACTGTGATTTTCACTACAGCCCTGCGAAGAAAGAGAGAGTGATACCCACGAGAGCGAGAGGTCGAGACGCCCCTCAAGAAAAGAAGCAAAAAAAAGAAAAAGAAAAAAGGAAAAAGAAAAAAACGAAAAAAAAGAACTCAGATGAGAGTGCGAGAGAGCGCGAGAGTTATAAGGATAGAATGAGAAAGAGGGCGCCCCAAGCCTCGTCTTGAAGATTTTTTATCCCTTCAAGGTCAGAAATATGGCCGTGCCTGGTCCACGCTCGCCTCAAGCCGAAGAGTTAAGAGCCAGAGTTTAAGAGGCCTATGGTTGTATCATCGCTGATACAAACCGATCCTTACTCTTAACGTATATAATGTATATAGTTAACCACAATTCACCAAAAACTTTCAACGTCATACATGTTCCTTGACAGCCCATACCATATAAATAAAGCAATATACTTTTACAATGTATCTCTGACAATAAAGAAAAGAGAGGAAAAAAAACTTATAAGGATGTAAAAAAGTTTCACTTTCAAACGCAATAGAGAAGGTATTTTCCGTTTTTTTCCTTTTTTTTTTTTGAAACACTTTATGATCTCTTTGAAGCAACTGTTGTAAATTTTTAAGGCCTACGAATTGACGTTTGTTCTTTTCTCTTAGTTTTCATAGGGAGAGAAATTTTACAGCTGGTGTAAAATTGTAAGGATTTTTCCGAAAAAAAAATTGGAAGAGTCCTAAGAAAATTGAAGATCGTATTTGCAGATCTTCGTGACGTAATAATGTACAAATATTAAGACTCGACCTTCTTGAGAGAAAAAAAAGTCGATTCAAGATGTTCCTAAAGTTTCGAACACGTTCAAATGATGGACGATAATTTTTATCGTTATTACATAACTTAAATTATTACTTAACTTAAAAAAAAATTATTTAAATTAAAAGAACTAAATTTTGCATCAATCAATCAAATAAATGCATTGGCATTTATTTTGATTTTGAAACGCTCGTTTGATTCAACTAAAAATTTGCTTCAGATAACAAAATTAATAAATTTTCATTAATTTCTTTACAAGAATTTAATTATTTTCATTACAATTTTAATAAAACAGGGTTGCCACAGGTCAGGGAATTCAGGAAAAATTCAGGGAAAGTAGAATTGGTCAGGGAAAAGTCAGGGATTTTTATTAAAAATACTGGAAAAATGAATGAATGAATTTTTTAATATTATTTAATTATTTTAAAAGTTTTAATGCTATTATCTTGATAAATAACAAAATTCTTTACAAAAATTCAATTATTTTTAGGAATTTTAAAAAAATTCTTTACAAAATTTGATTATTTTCATAAATAACAATATTTATCACAAGAATTCAAATATTTTCAAAAGTAAACAAATTCTTCGAAGAAATTCAAATATTTTTAAAATTTTTAACAAATATCTCGTCAAGAATTCAATTATCTTTATAAATAGCAAAATTTTTCGCCATAAATTCAATTATTTTCAAAATTTTAAATAAAATTCTTTGCAAAATTTCAATTATTTTCAAAAGTTTTTGACAATTCAATGATTTTCCATATTTACTATTTTCATAAAATTTATCAAATAATTTAATTATTGAAAAAAATTTTTAATATAATTTTAAATAAATTTAAGATTTAAATAAATTTAAATTAAAGAAACATTCCATTATTTAATAAAATAATAAAATTCGTTGCAATTATTCAATTATTTTTTATAAATAACTTTTCATTAGTCACAGAAAATTAATTATTTTCAAAAATTTTTAAGTAATTCTGCAAAAGAATTCAATTATCTTGATAAACAACAAAGTTTTACACATAAAATAATTTATTTTAAGGAATTGTAATAAAATTCATTTCCAAAATTCAATTATTTCGCTAATTCCCGTTTAGAATTAAATTACCTTTTTTATAAATAGATAGCGAAAATCTTCTCAAGAATTAAATTATTGTCAGAATTTTTAATAATATTTTTGTCAAAATTTCAATTATTTAAACGAAATTTAATCAAAATTTTTCGCATGAATTCAATTATTTTCATAAATTATTTTACTAATTATCATGAATTCAATTATTTTAAAAACTTTTACTAAAATTCAAAAAGTTTTCAACTATTTTCAAAAATTGTTATAAAATGTTATAAAAATTGTTTCTTTTGAAAACAAATAAAATATTTTCTGAAAATTAAATTATTTAAAAATTTTTTTTTAAAATTCCCGTTAAGAATTAAATTATCCTTTTTTTATAAATAAATAGCGAAAATCTTCTCAAGAATTAAATTATTGTCACAAATTTTAATAATATTCTTGGGAAAATTTCAATTATTTAATCAAAATTTTTCGCTTGAATTCAATTATTTTCATAACTTATTATTTAAATTCTTCACAGGAATTCAATTATTTAAAAAAATTTTAATAAAATTCTTCAAAAAGTTTTCAATTATTTTCAAAAATTGTTATAAAATTCTTTAATTTGATAAATTTCAGTAAAATTTTAATTAAATTCCTCAAAAGAAATTACTTATTTTCAAAAGTTGTTTAATAAAATTGTTTGTGAAAATTAAATTCTAAAAAACATTCAATTATTAAATAAAATATTTATTTTCGTATTTAAATAATTGAATTATCGTAGAATTTTTTAATAAAAATTGATTTAAAAATGAATTATTTTAGTTAAAATTTTAGATAATAATTAAATATTAAAAGCATTACGGGGGAATATTTAGAAATAATTGAAGTTTGAATAGGTTTCGAATTCAATTCTTTAAAAATAAAATTTTTTTCGTACTTTTAACTAACAATTCTGCGTAGAATTAATTCTATTTTATTATTAATTCCCTGGGTTATCTTTAATTATTATAAAAACATGAAGAAATCGATTACTTCGAGTCGAAGACTCGGAGTGATCGACTTCTTCATGTTTTATAATAATATTCTTATAAGTTATTGAATTTCAAAAGATTTGAATTTGAAATTTTTGAAAATCTTAACTCCTATAGAAAAATAACAATGATTAAATATTTATTTAAAAAACAAGTTGTTGATGTTTTCGAATAATTTTACAATTAAAGAAATTCGTAAATAAATGTATTAGAACATTTTTCTCAGCATCTAATCATTTTTAGAGTGAATCAGAATATTCTTTCCTAGTCAGGGAAAGTTAAAATTTTGTTTGGAAATCAGGGAAAAACAAAATTAAATTTTTGTGGCAATCCTGTAAAATTCAAAAATAAAAAAGTTACAAAAATTATGATTATAATTATTCTGATACTGAATCAGAAATTAAATAAAAATTGATTTGTTTCTATAAGGAAACCAAAAGTTTTGATCCACTATTTTAACCAATTTCCAAAAATGTCTAAAACACTAAATTAATTGCAAAAATGTTTACCGAAATGAAAAAAAGAATTCACAGAAATGCTCGTGTTTTGAAATTCGATTCTAAACTGTTACCAAAAAAAAAAAAAAACTCATCCTTTAAGAAAGTTACGTGTATACAAAATAACCGGTAGAATAGAAACGAGAAATTTAATTTACAACAAAACAAGAAAACAAAACCAAAAAGAAAAAAGAAAAGAGATGAGATGAGAAAAAAATATACACACAAAAATAAGAGTTTGAGTGAAAAAGTGCAAAATATTTTGTCAAGAACTAAAATGACTATAGTGATTGTTATGGAAATGATGTATCTAATAATGAGCCAGAAAAATGTAAAAGATGCTAAAACCAGTTTTGTTCCCAGAGGCCGTTGCATGAAAACTTTTCCATAAAACCGGATATTGCTTGCACATATTGGTTTGTGAATGACTTGGTGCAAATTTGACTACATTAAGCTCCCTGAGAACCGGTCAGAGGCGTCGCTATGTCCGTTTTCATATGTGGAATCCTTAGTTATTGAACCTCTCTTGAATATATCTGCGATATTTGCCAGTTTTGTGCGATTTTTTTCAAAATTACTTTTTGTTCTGTACTATTTTTTTTCTTGCACTTGGAAAAAAAACTCTATTTTGGAACAAGCAAAATTTTCGTTGAATGTATTATTGCTTTGAGAAAACAAAATATTTTCTATGAACGGAAAATTTGTTAAAAATCAACTAAATTTTTATTTCAATTTAAAAATTATTTATTTAGATTAAATAGTCTTTACTGAAAATATCCTATACAAATTTCGTAAAATTTCTACATGAATATTGAGATCGATTTTTTTGTGTTTTATAATAATTAAAGATGGCCGAGTGATAAAATCATTATTTCATTAATTTTTATATAAAATTTTTATATTACTAATATTTTTTGGTTATTTACTGTACTGAAGTAACTCGACATTCCACCCCCTAAAAAATAGACAAGTGCGAATAAGAGGAAACAAAAATTGACATTTAATTTGCCATCGAGAATTTTTTTTTCTTTTTTATACATATATACAAAGAACAGAAGTGAATGTGACAAATGGCATAAACTGTTGGAAGATAAAAGGGAAGAGCCACACAATTTGATTATGGAGAGCAAAGTTGGTACATTAGGGATGTCGAAACAAGAGACTAATCTCGATAAGAAATATATGTGTATACTGAAATATCCTTCTGGCAAGAGGGAATAAATGCCACTTTTCTTGGCACGATGACATCGTCTTATTCAGCGATTGGTGAAGAAACCGGTCGACTCTCGACAATTTCCTTAGGTCGCTCCCCAGTTCATTGGATGCTGCGCGGCTTGCCTTCGCAGAAAGTTGTTCGCGTTTACCTTTTGCTCTTCGAGTCTCCAAGATATAAGAATATATATGTGTTCAAAGTATGAATACGTGTCTATACATATTGGAAAATATATACATACATAATATATATATACATAGAAAAGTATATAATGTATATTAGAAATGTATATATAAAGGATTGACTATGACTGTCTTCTTTCTCATATACCGAAAAGCACTTTCTCCGTCTTGAATTCTCACCTGATCTCTAGCACAAGGAACGAACAAACGAAAGTCGGAAGCTATAGTCTTCCCCGTGAGTTTCTAACAAAGTCTATAACTTCAAGATTGTCTTATAATAATATAATGTTTTGTCCAAATCATATTGTGCAACTTGAAATTTCACTTTCCTTGTATATACATATATACATTAGAACACTGATGACTATATAATACCTGCGAGAGAGAAATCTGTTCGCCTTTCAGAATTAATGTTACTGAGTTATTGTTGATAAGTTATTATTAATAGTCAACTAGATTGACGTGCGTATATACTCAATACGATATTTGCAAAGTGTCAAATGCCTTTTCTAAACTGATAAATGATGAGGTCAATTTTTTTTAACAAGAAGAAAATATTTGACAACTTTGACATTAAACAGATTTTTTATGTTCTAAATTTCAATTTTTGCTTCAATTACAGGGCTCGAACCGGTGAAAGTATTTCAAAATATACGGACTTTACGGAATAAAAATGAAAAATTACGGACCATTTAGGGACCAATCTGACAAAAATATAACCAGTCCGAGTCAAATAAAAGAACATTTTACTTAAAACTATAAATATTAAATTTTTTATAACTATAAAACATGAAGATATCGATAACTCCAAGTCTTCGACTCGGAGTGATCGATTTCTTCATGTTTTATAATAATTTAAAATGACCGAGTGATAAATTCATTTACAATTCAATTATTATTTACAATAATTTTTAACTAACATTCTTCTTTAAATCGATTATTTTTAATAATTTTCGAAAAAATTCGTTGACAATTTTCAAATCCATTTGTTTACAATATTCAATTTTACGAAATTTCAATTAAATAAATATTAAAAAATAAAAACTTAGAATTTCTAAAAATATTATGCTAGTAGAGTAGAGGGGGGTAATGTAGTGCAGGGGGTAATGTAGTGCACTGACTTTACTGACTAAACAAATGAATTGAATTACTTGCCGTTGGTATAATAGGGTTAAGGTATCAAGTAATAGTAATGTATATCATTTTGGCTTTATTGTGCTTCTTCTAAAAGAAGTTGTGGCGTCACTTCAAAAACACTAGATTTCGAAACCATATTTCCGTTTTTTTAGTGACTTGAAAAAAATGTGAGGCTCGTTAAAAAAGTATCAGGAAAGTGATTTTTCCATGTAAAATTTACTTCTGAACCCAAATTTAGTATTGTTTTGACGTTTAATTTTGTTTTTATTGAGATATTGAAGTCAACGTGAAAAAAGTGCTTGGGGGCATTGTAGTGCACGGGGTTGGGGGCAATGTAGTGCAATTATACAGAGTACCGTAAATATGTATTATTTAACCATGTTTGCTTTTTGCAAATTTTTGCAGTTTTCTTTCAGTTTTATCTAACACAGGACCAAAGAAATCTCTAGTTTATAGTGCTATCCACGAGATGAGATGATACCATGCAAAGTCTTGATCTCGTCTCGGTTTTTACATGCAAAGTCTCGTCTTGTGGACATCACTACTAGTTTATAGTTTTTTAAGTTTCTTATGTTCCTAATATTATATCTAATAAAATAAAATCGTTTATGATATATTCTCTGCTTTTTATTTCACTAAGAAAGTGGTGCACTACATTGCCCCACAAATTTTAGAATGTCGATAAAAAGTGCCTTCAGTTATTTGCATATAGAAAAGCTCCATCTACATCTACAAAAAAATAATGTACACCATAAATGTAGCTAGAAGCATTGTCTTTCCAACGAGTCCTTATTGATCAAAATTGGTTGAAAATTACGACCACAGGAGTCTTCGAAAGAAAAGTGCACTACATTACCCCCTTCTACTCTAATCAGGGTGTCTAACAAGGATTGAGAAAATAATTCCCTGACATTTTACTAATTTTATTTCTGCTTTCTTGGGACAAAAATATGGTAACTGACATATTTAACAATAAATTAATATCTAACGATAGAAACAAGCGATAATAAAAATCTTCTAAGTTCTGTTAGATTAAAAAAATTTTTACTCCCAAAAATCTTAATTTTTGTATAAATTTTTAGAAATTTTCCTGACTTTCAATGGAATTCTCTTACATTCCCTGACTTCCCTGACCGTTAAACACCCTGTTAATAGTCTCCACCCTTTAGTAAAAAATCTAAAATTATCAAAAATCCGAATTTCTTAAAATTCAACATTTTTTCCTCTCTTTTATAGGATTTACCTTCATTATTTTTGTGCTTTTGGAAAATACTTTACTTATTTAATAGTCTTGATTTTTTGGTAAAAAATCGAAAATTATCGAAAATTACCAAAAAATTCAAAAACATGAATTTCTTAAAATTCAACATTTTTTCCTCTCTTTTATAGGATTTAGCTTCATTATTTTTGTGCTTTTGGAAAATACTTTACTTATTTAGTAGTCTCCACCCTTTGGTAAAAAATCTAAAATTATCAAAAATTCGAAAAACCGAATTTCTTAAAATTCAACATTTTTTCTTCTTTTTTATGGCATTTAGCTTTAATATTTTTGGGCTCTTCAAAAACACTTTACTTATTTAATTGTCTCCACCCTTTGTTAAAAAATCTAAAATTATGGAAAATTAGCAAAAATTTAAAAAACTGAATTTCTTAAAATTCAACATTTTTTCTTCTTTTTTATGGCATTTAGCTTTAATATTTTTGGGCTCTTCAAAAACACTTTACTTATTTAAATAGTCTTCACCGTTTGGTAATGGTAATGCTTTTAATATTCAATTATTATCTATAAAATTGTATATTGAAATTCATTTTTAAATAAATTTTTAATAGAAAATCCAACGAGAATTCAATTATTTAAATAAAAAAAATCGATAACTTATTGAATAATTGAATGCTTCTTTAAATTGAATTCTCATAAAGAATTATATCAACAAATTTTTAAGAATAATTAAATTTTTCGAGGAATTTGATTAAAATTGTATTAATAATAATTGAAATTCTGCAATGAGTTTTATTATTTATAAAAATAATTGAATTCCTAAAAAGAATTTTATTATTTATGAAAATAATTGAATCTTTGTAAAAAAATGTATTACTTTTTGAAAATAATTGAATGTTTGTGCAGAATTTTATTAATTTTTTTTTAAATAATTGAATTCTTTTGGAAAATTTCATTTAAATAGAAGATTTATTGAAAATCATTGAATTGAGAAAATTTTTTGAAAATAATTGAAATTTTCTCACCAATATTATAAAAATTTTTAAAAATAATTGAATTGATACGAAGAATTTTATACAAAAGTTTTAAAAATAATTGAATTGATACGAAGAATTTTATACAAAAATTTTAAAAATAATTGAATTGTAGCAACAAATTTTATTAAAATTCCAAAAATAATTGAATTCTGACGAAGAACTTTATTAATTTTTTTTTTAATAATTGAATTCTAGTGAAGAGTTTTATAGAAATTATTTCAAATATTCCATTTTTTTCGACAAATTTTATGAAAATTTTGTTAAAAACAATTGCTTTCAAGTTTTTACAATAATCATGTTTCTTAAGAATTAAAATTAAACATTCAGTTCTTGAATTTTATTAAAATTTTTATAAAATAATTTAATTCTTTGGAAAAAATTCTTTAATTTATTAAATACCTACAATTGAATTTTTTAAAAATTGTAATGAAAATAATTGAATAATTCCTAAAAAAACTTATGAAAAATAATTTAATTCTTACGATAAATTTTACTATTTACAAAAATAATTGATTTGTTTCGAAGGATTTATTAAAATTTTAGAAAATAATTGCATTATTTCAAAAAATGTTATTAAAAATTTTTTTAAAAATTGAATTCTTTCATTAAATGTTATTAAAATTGTATTATAAATAATTGAATTTCGGAGAAGAATTTTATTATTTATAAAGATAACTGAAATTTTGATGAGAATTTTTAAAAATTTTTTACCATTATTTAGTTTTTGCAAAGAATTTTATTACTTTTGGAAATAATTGAATTTTTGCAATTATTTAAATAATTGAATTTCTGCAATTATTCAAATAATTGAATTTTTGCTATTACATATTTGTAACTTTTCAAAAACTCTATAAATTATATATAGTTAAATTTACGAACTTTTATTGCTTCTTCAATCAAATTACGTACTTTACGGACCTTTTTTTAAAAAAACCGACTTTTACGGACTTCAAGCAAAGTTACGGACTTTTACGGAATTTACGGACCTAGTTCGAGCCCTGTTTAAACTGAAAAAAAATATTCATCTCTTTTTTTTAGCGGTAAGATAGGAAAAGAAAAAAGAACTTGTCCTTGGTTCTCACTCTTTTTTGTCTCTTTTGAATGTAATTATTACGTGTGTAGAGAGGGGAAGGTAAAAAAAAAAGAAAAAATTCAATTGAAAAATAAATAAATTTTACGCCACTGGGATTTCTTTTTTTTAAGTCCCTATTCGTAGGAGGCAGCACCTGCTTTCATCCCTGTTTCATTATAAGGGTATAAAACGGGGGTGTGTAACGGCAGGTCACGACACAAAAAACTGAGAGGGGGAACTCGGAGATAAAAAGATATAGATTATAAGAAGCTTCTTTCTCTTTCTCTCTCTTTCTCTGGACCAAAAAAGAAAAAAGAAGGGTCCAAAACTTTAGACCCATTTCTTCGTGCAGTTAGAAGGGGAGAAAAGGGGGGAGAGAGGCGACCCCAGTATTTTACTCACGTGTCCCTCCTTTATTATTCTATGAGACACCTGTGAGCCCGACCCGTATATTTATTTATCCACGGGGGAATCGAATGCACACACATATCTACCTGGCGAGGCGTTTGTGGAGGCTGTGAATGCACCCGAATCCACTTCAAGGATGGTTCCCGAATTTTTTTTCCTCTCTCTCTCTCTCTTTCTCTCACATTCTCTCTGAGAGTAGAGGAAATTGTATATAAGAGGGGTGAAAATTCACCGTGACCTTTCACTATAATTCCGACAGTTATATAGTTATACTTTTAGATTTTTTTTTGATCTGACATTAGGATAGAGAGAACCCTCTATATGATCTTGAATTTATATGCACACTATTCTGATTCATTTGTGACTAGGCAGACGTAATATCTACTACCCTTGTGGTGTGTGGGACACAAATCAAAAATTTTAACTAAAGAATATTTTCTTTTCTTCTCGACTTTTTTTTGCATTTTTCACCCACTATATTAGATTTTTCCTTTGTGCGGGTGTATTTTTCAAATAAAATAGTATTTTTTGTTGGATGTTATTTTTAAAGAATATTGTTAGACTTTGGGAAAAAGTTTGTTTCACTTTACACCAAGTTTTTGTATTAAAGGCTTCGTACTCGATAATTAATTTTAAAAAAGTAGCTTTTGTTTCCCTTTACACTAAGTTTTTGTATTACAGACTTCGTACATGATAATCAATTTTAAAAAAATTAGCTTAAAGGCAAAAAAAAGTACACGGAGAGAGAATAATATATATTAAATTTTGTAAAAGTATTTTACAAATTGGGGAAAAAGTGCGACAAAGCGAAATTTTTATATAAAAAATAATAAATTTTAAAAAAAACTTATGTGAAATTTAGTATAACTATATATCAAATATCAAGAATATTAATTAAATTCTAATACAACTTTATTAAATTTCACATAAGTTTTTTTTAAAGTTTTGTATCTTTTATATCAAAATTTCGCTTTGTCGTACTTTTTTCCCCTAATTTGTAAAATACTTTTAAAAAATTTAATATATACTCTCTCTCCGTGTAGTAAAAAAGTAGCTAATATCGAAAAATTAAACTTAATAATTCAATTTTTTTATAATTTCTTAATAACATTGAAAAATATAATAATTTTTTTAAATAAATATTTGAATGCCTATATTTATTTTGTCTGCAGGAATTAAAATATTTCAAATGATTTCAATTTAACGCATTTTTGAAATTTAACTATTTCTAAAAACTACAAAAGTAATTCTTTCAAAATTGAATCATTTTTTTTTTTTTTTGTGAAAATTTTAAATAAAATTATTCAAAATTTTACTTATTTTATTTTATTCAATTCTAAATCAATTCTTATATTAGAAAGTTCTACGAGAATGAAATTATTTAAATAAAAAAAATAAATTATATATTGAATAATTGAATATTTCTTGAAATTCAATTCTTATAAAGAATTTTATCAACATTTTTTAAAATAATTAAATTTTTTTGAAGAATTGCATTAAAAAATTTTTAAATAATTAAATTCATTTAAGAAATGTAATTAAAAATGAATTGAAAATAATTATTACACTCTAACAACAAAATTATACCAAATTTTTTTAAATTATTGAATTTTTTCAAAGAATTTTATTAAAAATTTTTAAGAATAATTGCGTTTTTAGCAAAATTAATTGCAAATTATATTTAAAATAATTGAAATCCTGCGATGAGTTTTATTATTTATGAAAATAATTAAATTTTTGTCACCGAAATTTCCTAAAGTTTTTAAAATAATTGCATTCTTGAGAAGAATTTAACAAAAATCTTTTTAAAGAAATGATTTTTTTCAAAAAATTTTATGAAAATAGTGTTTTAAATAATTGAATTTCTTTGAAAATTGTATATTGTTTATGAAAATAATTGAATTCTTTCGAAAAGTTTTATTAAAATTGTATTGAAAACAATTCAATTGTTGTAAAGAATTTCATTAAAATTCTTTAAAATAATTGAATTCTTTCAAAGAATTTTATTAAAATTTTTAAGAGAAGGTGCATTTTTCCCGGAATTTATTTAAAATTGTATTAAAAATAATTGAAATCCTGCGATGAGTTTTAATATTTATAAAAAAATTAATTGAATTTTTGCAAAGATTATTATTAAAATTTTAAAAAATAATTAAATTCCTGAGAAGAATTTTATTATTTATAAATGTAATTGAATTCTTGCGGAAAATTTTTAAAAAATCTATTTAAATAATTGATTTTCTTTGCAAATTGTATAATATTTATAAAAATAATTGAATTCTTTCAAAAAATTTTATTAAAATGATTTTGAAAACAATTCAATTATTATAAAGAATGTCATTAAAATTTTTTTAAATAATTGAATTCTTTCAAAGAATTTTATTTAATTTTTTAAGAATCTATTTAAATAATTGATTTTCTTTGCAAATTGTATAATATTTATGAATATGATTAAATTCTTTTAAAAAATTATAATAAAATTATATTGAAATTTTGAAAACAATGCAATTATTATAAAGAATTTCATTAAAATTTTTTAAAATAATAGAATTCTTCTAAAAAAATTTATTATTGACGTGTTTTAATATTTATAAAAATAATTGAATTCTTGCAACGATTATTATTAAAATTTAAAAAAATAATTCAATTCCTGAGAAGAATTTTATTATTTTTACAAATAATTGAATTCTTGCGAAAAAGTAGCTTTTAGTGTAGCAAATAAAAAAAAGTATCCAAATAGTAGCAAATCGTAAAAAAACGTAGTAAATAGTAGGTTTTAGTAGATGTGCGCGAGGTCTGATATAAACCAATTTTATTTATTAGGATTTTTGTCTTAAAAAATAAAATTTTGTTAATGTAATTAAAAATTTTGATTCTCATTACTAAATGCGTAAAATTTTTTTTTTATACGCGAATGAAAATTTTTCTTCACGAACAGCATATTTT
The DNA here is from genome assembly GCF_015476425.1 of Leptopilina heterotoma. Classification (NCBI taxonomy): domain Eukaryota; kingdom Metazoa; phylum Arthropoda; class Insecta; order Hymenoptera; family Figitidae; genus Leptopilina; species Leptopilina heterotoma. Next base: position 1,603,403 of record NW_025111110.1, read on the forward strand.
TCGAAAAAGAATCAAAAAAGCACCTTATTCTTTTAAAATAATCCCAAAAAAGAATTTTCTAAACAATCAAAATAAATTAACAATAAATTATTTTAATTTGTTTTTAAAAATTTCGTCAGGAATCCCACAAAGTTTAAACAGAAGAAAAAAACCTACTCGAATACAAAGGATTTTCGAGAGAGTAAATAATACAAGTTCCTGCTTTATTTAAATACCAAAGTTGCATCTTTGAAGAGAAAAGAGAAAAAAAAAATGACAACGACAAAAGATGAGTCATCAGTGCAGAGAGTGAATAACTGAATGTTAAAATCATCTTGACCACAAATACCAAAAATATATATCCAGCAACATTATCATTGTTTAAAATAAAAAGCCTATAAAGAAATTCAATAATTTGCAGAGAGTCGTGTCTGCAGGGAAAAACCTTCAACCCACAAAACTTAGAGTATTTAATTTAAATTTAGAAAAATTTAATATAAAGAAACTTTTTATTCTGTATGTAAAAATAAACCAGTCACATAAAAATGGAACCAATATATGAGTCAGCATGATTCGTAATAATTAAATAAAATATAGTAGGTACCATTTCAATAATATATTAGCATTATTTTCAAAATAAATGTCTACTTTGAAAAAAAATAGAAAAAAGCTGAGAAAATAATGGTTAATTATTTAAAGAGAGATAATTTAAATTTCTCAAAATTTTTGTATATGTATATTCTTCGCTATAATAAAATCTCATAATGATATATTCAAATCTGGATCCGGATTTGAAGGTTTATCTTTCAACTTTTTGAATGTGGAATCTACAATTTATGATTAGGAAACCTGTATAGCAATTGGTGAGTTGGCTTTTATAAAATATGATATATAAATTCCGAAAGAGATTTTCTATAGATATATGTGTTCGAAAGGATTCACTGTGTATATAAAATCCCAATGGGACTGGATTTAAAAAGCAGGTTTCTGTATATTCATTTATGTGTATCTAATTTTAAATACAAAAAAAAATTACAAAATAGAAAAATATATATTTCATTATGTAATTAATGCTTGTACTCGTTTGCTGATTTTTCATTATCAATATATTACATACTAATAAGCTTTTTAAGTAAACAACTTTTCTTAATTTGTGTTTGAAATTTTTATACTTTCCCTTATCAGTGATAATTAATTAACGGAAGCTTCTGCTTAATTACTTATAATTATTAATAATTTTCTAAACAGGTATAAATATATGTTTCCTTTCGCAAAACTTTATCAAAATTTCAGCAAAACTAACAAAACTTTAACAAAACTTGAATTAATAAATTTTTCCATTTATTTACATCAGAAAATTTTTATTCAAATCAGAAACTTTTACATTTCATACAGAAATTTATTTTATATGCTTTTTGTTAAAAACCGCTGTGAATATTATAATTTTTTTATTTAAAAAAATTCCTATTTGTAACAAAAGAATTTTTAATTGTGTCAAAGTATTTTTTATTTTTCTCAATATAACTTTTATTTGAGTCAATGATTTTTTATTTGTTTAATTTTACCTTTTGGCAAACATTTAATTAATAAATGAAGAAATCAAATAAAAATTATATGATAAAGTAATTATTTATTCAACAATAATTTACTCAAGCAATCGATTATTTTCAATGAAATAAATATTGTCAGTGTATTTTGAAAATAAAAAAAGATTCAGACAACTTTAATGAAAAAAGAAATTCAAAATAAAAATAAAATACAAAAAAATAAAAATGCAGTTCCACAAAATCCAAAAAGAAAAATAAAAAAGTCCCCAAAAATGAAAAATAAAATATAAAAATCGACATTAAAAATAAAAAATTTAAACCAAATAAAATCTTCAACGTTTATGTTAATCGTATGTTTTCGAAAGTTTACACATTTTCAAAAAAAAAATCCAATTTCTTAAAACAAACAAAGCGTGTGTTACATAAGCTCGGAAAAACTCTTACTCATTTTTTCCTATATTTTAAAACAGACAAATTTATTTTCCTTTTTTTTGCTTGTTATGTTCTCCCCCCACTCCTCTCCCATTTCCATTAAGAAAAAAACGCTTATTTTCAAACCGTTTGTTTATTTTTCTCAAATAACTTCTTGGAAAGGGATTTAAAATGATTCTACGCCCTTGAGGGAGAGACGAACGTCTTAGGGATGTTGCACACATGTACTCTAAGAAGAAGGAAGACAGAATAAGTTTTGTCCAACACTCAACGCCAAATCTATCAAATTCCCTTAATTCTAATTCTCCAAATGAAATAAACCCGAAAGGAAAAATTCTCCCAAAACAATTCTCCGTCAAAAAATGTAATTTTCCCTTTTGTACCTCATCAAAAACCTAATGATAACTTTGGTTTTAAATTCAAGAATCGTGTTCAATATATTTCAGGTCAACTTCGTCTTTCCCACGAACCACAACACACCCCAATTGACGGTTAGAATTGGTCGATCTGTGAAGCTCTTTATGGGGGTGTTCAAGCCTGTTTCCACACATGGGCTTTGGTTAGCAAAAAAATGGACCCCTGAGAGACCTCCTTGGTAAGACGTTTCAAAATTCTCGTGTCAAGGGTCGTCTCCTCTTGTCGAATGACTTACGGCTTCTTAAAGGTTCGCCTAGAAATTTCGTCTCCCTAATTAGACACGAAAATTTGTCCCCTTCGATAATGGGCTTTGAATATATGAGAAATCAACACATTTATCAATTTTCTTTTACAATTTTCTCCCGACATTTACTAGACAATTTTACTCTACCAAATTTTTTTTTTCCTCCTAATTATTTGTGTCCCTAAAAATGATATGAAAATTTAAACGTTCAAGTGAACGAAATTTATTTCCTTCATCTTCAAATAAAAATGTTTTCTTCCTAATTATTTGTGCGTCTTTAAAAAGTTATGAAAATCTGAACATTTAAAAATAAACTAAATTTATTCCATTCATTTTCAAATAAAAATTTTTTCCCATCTAATTATTTGTGTCCCTAAAAAATTATGGAAATCAGAACGAAATTTATTTCCTTCATCTTCAATTAAAAACTTTTTCTTCCTAATTCAGGGTTGCCAAAAAAAATTTAATTTCGTTTTTCCCTGACTTTTCCCTGATTTCCAGACAAAATTTAAACTTTTTCCCTGACCATTAAAGAATATTCTGATTCACTCTAAAAATTATTAGATGCTGAAAAAAATGTTCTAAAACATTTATTTACAAATTTCTTTAATTGTAAAATTATTCAAAAATATCAACAACTTCTTTTTTAAATAAATATTTAATCATTGTTATTTTTCCATAGGAGTTAAGATTTTCAAAAATTTCAAATTTAAATCTTTTGAAATTCAATAACTTATCAGAATATTATTATAAAACATGAAGAAGTTGATCAATCCGAGTCGAAGACACGGTTTCTTTATGTTTTTATAGTAATTAAAAATAACCCAGTGAATTAATTATAAAATGAAGTAAATTCTACGCAGAATTATTAATTAAAAGTACGAAAAATTCTGATTTTCAAAGATTTGAATTCGAAACCTTTTCAAAATCCAATTATTTCTAAATATTCCTTCTAATAATGCTTTTAATATTTAATTATTATCTAAAATTTTAACTGAAATTATTCATTTTTAAATCAATTTTTATTAGAAAATTATACGAGAATTCGATTATTTAAATACAAAAAAAAATAATTTATTCAATAATTGAATGTTTCTTAGAATTTAATTTTTACAGAGAATTTTATTAACAACTTTTGAAAATAATTAATTTCTTTTAAGGAACTTAATTAAAATTTTACTGAAATTTATCAAATTAAAGAATTTTATAACAATTTTTGAAAATAATTGAAAACTTTTTGAAGAGTTTTATTAAATTTTTTTTAAATAATTGAATTCCTGATGAGAAGAAATTAAATAATAATTTATGAAAATAATTAAATTCATGAGAAGAAATTAAATAATAATTTATGAAAATAATTGAATTCATGAGAAGAATTTTGATTAAATTTCGTTTAAATAATTGAAATTTTGCCAAGAATATTATTAAAATTTCTGATAATAATTTAATTCTTGAGAAGATTTTCGCTATCTATTTATAAAAAAGGTAATTTAATTCTTAACGTGAATTTTTAAAAACTTTTGAAAATAATTTAATTTTCGAAAAGTATTTCATTAGTTTTCAAAAGAATTAAATTCTTCCAATGAATTTTAATATTTATCGAAATAATTGAATTTTTGAAAAGAATTTTATTAAAATTCCTTAAAATAATTGATTTTATACAATGGAAAACTTTGTTGTTTATCAAGATAATTGAATTCTTTTGCAAAATTACTTAAAAATTTTTGAAAATAATTAATTTCCTGTGACGAATGAAAAGTTATTTATGAAAATAATTAAATTATTGCAACGAATTTTATTATTTAATTGAATAATGGAATGTTTCTTAAATTTGAATTTATTTAAATCTTAAATTTATTTAAAATTGTATTAAAAATATTGGAAATTTCGCGACGAAAATAATTAAATTCCTAAATGAAATTTTATCGTTTATGAAAATAATTGAATGTTTACGTAGAATTGTATCAAAAATTTTTTTCAATAATTAAATTATTTGATAAATTTTATGAAAATAGTAAATATTGAAAATGATTGAATTGCGAAAAACTTTTGAAAATAATTGAAATTTTGCAAAGAATTTTATTTAAATTTTTGAATATTATTTAATTTTTGGCGAAAAATGTTGATATTTTTAAGGATAATTGAATTCTTGATGAGATATTCGTTCAAATTTTTAAAAATAATTGAATTTCTCCGATAAATTTTATTACTTTTGAAAATAATTGAATTCTTGTGATGAATATTGTTATTTATGAAAATAATCGAATTTTGTAAAGAAATTTTTTTAAATTCCTAAAAATAATTGAATTTTTGTAAAGAATTTTGTTATTTATCAAAATAATTGTATTAAAACTTTTAAAAATAATTAAATACTATTAAAAAATTCGTTCTGGTCAGAATTTGAAAAAAAATTTGAAGGTTTTGTATTAGAATTCGTGGTAGTTTTATAGTTTATTGTGCAAACAAAAAAGACACAAAAAATTCAGAGTTTTCTTATGAATTCTACAAATTAAATTTTTTCCAGTACTTTTTATAAAAATCCTTGACATAATTTTAATTTTTTTGATTAATTTATTTCTCAAATAACTTACTTAAAATTATTAAAAATAATTGATTGAGAAACGAATTATAGTTAATAATTTATTCTAAAAAATAATTGAAATTTTGACAAGTTGCAGTAGTAATTTTTAGAAATAATTAAATTTCAAAAGGTTTCAACTTAAAAATTTTTTTAACTTTCAATTCCAAAAAAACTGAAATGTCATTACTTTTAAAAATTGACACTATAACTATTCAAAAATTTTATTTTCTAGAGTTTTTAAGCAAAATAACTCAAAATTTTAATAAGTTTTCAAATTCATATTTAAATATAATTAAACTAATTCTACAGCAACGGAAATTTAAAAAATTTTTAATTTGCGAAATCATCTGAAATTTAACTATATCTAAAAATTTATACTGTAACTTTTTCAAAATTCAATTATTTTCTAAAATCTTTTACTAAAATTCTTTTTTCAATCGCATATTTTCAATTTTTTTTAAATTTGGATAGTTATTTATTTAAAATTTTTAAATTAAATAATAAACTCAAAGACGAAAAATTCTCATTTTCTTAAGGTATAATCGAAGAAAGTCGAAAAAGTCATAATTATCCAAGACTTATAATTATTTGAATTATGAAACAGAAATTGTAGAAGAAAAAAATTCTCATCCCCACATTTTCTTTTTTCCTTCTCCCAGAAGAATTTCGAATTAAAAAAAATATTCCCATGAAGAAACTATATTAAAACGATTCCCAAAAAGAAAACATGTTAATGCACTAAAAACTTCATCCGGAGCTCTAAGAAAGAGAAAAAAACTGAGATGCGAGTGAAAAATTAACCTCGAGGGGGAAAACTTGACACACAAGTGACACAGTCTCTCCAATTTGCTGATAAATGAAAACTATTCTTGGAAAAAAAAATTTTCTCTCCAACACTCATTAAAACCACAATTTCTTTGTTAGCAAAAAAAAAATACATTTTCGTCTTTGTTTTATACGCTTTCATTGTTCACAATAATTGTCATAAGTCTGTACTTTGCAAAAAGCAAATAAAAAAAGAGCAAAAAAAAAATGCCACTGAACATAAATTGCACCGTATTAGTCTCGTTTTTATAAAGGTTAATAATTCCTCTTATCGACACCCGACGATGAGGTTTTAACTTACTGCTAAATACCCCTAAAGGCTTTGTAAACTCTTGTGAATTATATAACAAGTAATTTACGATCGACAACTATTAATTATCCATTCGATTTTCCACGATCAAGTCTCTGCTGTGTAAACTTTTCTTAACTTTTAAAGCACGTTGCATTTTTTCCTTTCATTATTTTTTAACACGACAGATTAATGTACGCAATCTTTTAGCAAATGAACATTAATATTTTTTTTTCTTCGATTGTAAAATAAATTACCACCGTCGTGTATTTGTGTGTGAGTGTAAATCAAATGTTAATTAGCATTCGTAAAATACAGTGAAAAAAAAATTGTTAATTATTTTTGCACAAAATTTTCGATTGGGAAATTGTGAATCAGTGGTTGTTGAAACACGTGATTTTCTCAATGGCGTTCTCTGACCACGTGTTCTATATATTTTCTTTTCAGACAAACGGATGATTTTAAATATTCATCACGTTTTGAATATGTGGGGCTCAAAGAAAAAGTGGTATAAAATAACAGTGCGAGCAAAAGTGAGTTAACTTTTCTGACGGGTAAGAATGGGCCAGATGAATGCTGCGAGGAAAAACAGAATTTCTTTCGAGCGCGAGCAAAAGCGGGCTAAATGGCTATCCCATTTTTGCTCTTAGTCAAAAGTTGATCCGCTTTTGCTCGCACCGTGAAGTCTATAGTAATGTCGAGATACGAGCCGTCGCTACATTTTGACAATTTGACGTTTGATTCCATTTCGTTTATTTTACTTTTATTTAATTGTTTCAATGTGTGAATAATAAAATAAGAATAAATAATAAAAATAATAATAATAATGTGTGAATATTGATAGAATATTCCTTTAAAGTGAACAGAATATTTCTTCCAAAACTTATTTTAAATATTTTGTTGTTGTTGAAAAATTTGTTAGTTACATTAAAAATATGATCATGTTATTTATTTATTTATTTATATGTAGATAAATAATTTCCTAATATTTTTCAAGTTTTTAACATGCTAATTTTTACTGGAAAACTTTTTCATTTTTCTCGAACATTTTTCTCGAAAAATTATTTTCAAAAGGTTGTTAAATAACAAATTTTAATAATTGAAATTAACAAAAAATTTCAAGTCAAAATTACTAAACATTATAACTCTATTTCTTCCAAAGTTCAATTATTAAAATTTTTTTAATAAAAGTTTAGTTTCATAAGTCAATTTCAATTATTGTAATAAAATTTTTTAGAAATTCAATTATGTTTAAAAAATCTCGCATTAAAAATTCCTTAAAATGTAATTACTGACCTAAATTTGTGAAAAAAAGTAAGTATTTCAAATATACAAAAATTTGTATTTTAAATTTCCTACATTTATATTATTTACAAACTTTTTAACAAAAATTATATTTCAAATTAATTATTTTCAAAAAATTATAGTATGAAATTTAAGGCAAATTTTTAGCAATTAAAATTTACAAATATTCGTAGTTTAATTTTTCTAAAATTCAATTTTTATTAAATATACATTAGAATTTAGATTGAAATTTTAAATAATTAAATTTTAATGTGCCTGAAGTTGCCATCGATGCTCAGCATCGAAATTTTTTTTTCATCAGACCATCAATTTTTTTGCATTTTCGTACTCAAGTAGGTACCCAATAAATACCTAATAAGTTTCGTCCTATTATCGATAGGGGAAAGTTGTCAAATCAACCCCTAAATTTAAAAAAATAAAAAAAAATAGGAAAAAATTGTTATTTAAAAACTAATAACGAGACCATAAATTTTATTGCATAAAATGCATTCACTCGATGCCCAATGAATACAAAAAAATTTTGACCCGCAAGTCGATAGGGAAAAGTTGTCATTTTCAACCCTTAATATTTAAAAAATCGAAAAAAAATTACAAAAAAATTTATTAAAATTGCAGTTATCCTTTGACCAGCGATTTTCTTTTTGTTTATTGTTTCTACATACTCCACTAATAATGAAAAATAATTTCAGAAAAATCTATTTTTCAATTATTATTGTTTACAACAATTTAAAAAAATTATTATATGTTTTATTAATTGCCTAGTGGTCTGCTTGGATTATCTTGAACTGATTTAAATCATGTGCAGTAACGGAATAAGAAATAAAAGTCCATTTTAAAAAATTGTATTAATTTGTTAACTTTGATTAAACTAAAAAATTATAAACAATTAAAATCTCAAAAATCAGTCTCAAGGGATGTCATAAGAATTTATTCCCCTTTAATTTAAATACAAGATCACTCAAATCGTTTAAAAATTGTAGGCTGAAGACATTTTTGAAAAGTAAATTGTAAAAAAATCCCACTGTGTGTAGGACCAAAATGTCATTTGGTAGTCCCTATTCGATTTTCGTTCTTTGTGCTAAACGTGGAAAGCAACGTAGCGAGTCTTTAAATCTCAAGGTAAGCCGAAAATTGCCGAACGCACCAGAGCTAGGACCCAACAGGCAAACACTCAAGTTCGCGGAGAGAACAGGCGACGTTGAGAGTTTGTGTTGGAGAATTACTTCGGGTGTATTCGGGTAATCTCGTCTTCCCGTAGGATTTAAAGTATCGCTGCATTGCCCGAGCACTGAACGAATGCCAAAAGAAGACACGATAAATAAAAATCTCCCCTTGAATTGCACAATTCGGACAAATGGCAACTGTGATTTTAACAATTTTTTTTCTTATTTTTTTGAGTTTTACTAATATTTACGGGCAAAAAGTAAAACTTTCCAGAAGGCAATTTTTTTAAAATTATGTACACATATTAGAGGAATATGTAGAAGTAATAACAAAGAAGAAAAAATCCCTGGTCAAAAAACAACTGTAATTTTTACATTTTTTTTTTAATTTTTTAATTTTTTCATTTTTACGGGCAAAAAATCAAAGTTTCCGGTCGACGAATTTTTTGAAATTTTGTTGATACATTAGGAAAATATGTAGAAGTAAGAAACAAGAAGAAAATCTCTCGTCAAAAGAAATTTGTAATTTTCACCATTTTTTTACCTATTTTTTCTTAATTTTTTTGTTTTTACGGGCAAAAAAGTCAAAGTTTCCGGGCGACAATTTTTTTGAAATTGTGTAGATACATTAGGGGAATGTGTAGAAGTAAGAAGAGGAAGAAAATCTCTGGTCAAAAGACATCTGTAATTTTTACAATTTTTTTCTTATTTTTTTTTGTTTTTATGGTCAAAAAAATCAAGTATTCCGGTCGGCGATTTTTCTGAAATTATTTTTATTTATCATTGGAGTATGTAGAAGCAATAAACAAAAAAAAAATCCCTGGTCAAAAGATAATTGTAATTTTCACAAATTTTTTTCTAATTTTTTTTTAATTTTTACGGGCAGAAAAATCAAGTTTTCCGGGCGGCAATTTTTCTGAAATTATTTTTACTTATTAGTAGAGTATGTAGAAGCAATAAACAAAAAGAAAATCCCTGGTCAACAGATAATTGTAATTTTCACAAATTTTTTTCTAATTTTTTTTCAATTTTTTAATTTTTACGGGCAGAAAAATCAAGTTTTCCGGGCGGCGATTTTCCTGAAATTATTTTTACTTATTAGTGGAGTATGTAGAAGCAATAAACAAAAAGAAAATCCCTGGTCAAAGGATAATTGTAATTTTCACAAATTTTTTTCTAACTTTTTTTTCAATTTTTTAATTTTTACGGGCAAAAAAGTCAAGTTTTCCGGGCGGCGATTTTTCTGAAATTATTTTTACTTATTAGTGGAGTATGTAGAAACAATAAACAAAAAGAAAATCGCTGGTCAAAGGATAACTGCAATTTTAATAAAGTTTTTTGTAATTTTTTTTCGATTTTTTAAATATTAAGGGTTGAAAATGACAACTTTCCCCTATCGATTTGGGGGTCAAAATTTTTTTGTATTGATTGGGCATCGAGTGAATGAATTTTATGCAATAAAATTTATGGTCTCGTTATTAGTTTTTAAATAACAATTTTTTCCTATTTTTTTTTATTTTTTTAAATTTAGGGGTTGATTTAACAACTTTCCCCTATCGATAATAGGACGAAACTTATTAGGTATTTATTGGGTACCTACTTGAGTAGGAAAATGCAAAAAAATTGATGGTCTGCTGAAAAAAAATTTTCGATTCTTGTCTGATTGTAAAGTAATTGAATTTATATTTAAATACCTAAAACTTGAAATAATTATATTATTCTTAAATTAAAATTTTAAAAAATTGAATTTGTTAATTAATTTTGAAATAATATCATTATAAGTATTAAAGTGGTAATAATACCTATAAAATATATGGGAAGAGTGAAACAGGCAAAAATGAATCTTAAAATGAGTGCGGGCAAAAACGGAATATATCTGTATCCCTTTCTTGCGCGCAGTGAAATCTTATCCCGCTTTTGCTCGCAGCCAAAAGTAATTCGTTTTTCCTCGTAGCGTAACATTTGTTTCGTTCTTCCGCGCTTACGAAAACTTGACTCACTTTTGCTTGCACTGTTATTTTATACCACTTTTACTTTGAGCCCCTCATATATTACTTTAAAGCGAGAAAAAAATGAGCACAACGTGTCGAGGATTTTTATTTATTTCAATTATTTATTTAACGAAGAAAATAAATTGTTCATTTTGAATAAATACTCGAGTTAAATAAATTAATAAATAAATGATAAAAATTGAATTTATTACTTTAGAGCGAAAAAAATAGCTGAATATTTTTAATTTTAAATTTAATTTAATTTATAATTTAATTTCTAATGTCCCTGAATTTAAAACTTCAATTTTTTTTAAACAAATATTTAAGAACTTATTGTTATTTATTTTAATTGAATTTTCAAATAATTTCAATGGAAAACCTTTTGAAATTTTATTATTTCTAAAAACTACAACTGCAATTTTTTTCAAAAGTCAATTATTTTTTAGAATTTTTGAATAAAATTATTCAAAACTACTATTTTTTTGAGAAAAATAATTTATTGATAATTTTTAAAAATAAATATTCTTATACTTTTACGGCGATTAAAATTTGTACTATAATTTAATTTATACATTAATTTATAATTTAATTTTTACTTTAATTTATAATTTAATTTTTACTTAAAGTTTTTAATTTAATTTGTACTTTAATTTCTAATTTAATTTTTACTTCCATTTTTAATTTAATTTTTAATTCAGTCCACGATTTAATTCAAAACTAATTTGAAAAATTTTTGTACATAAAAATTTTCAAAATTAATATAATTTGACTAAAACTCAAGACAAACTAAGTTTGTAAATTTTCTACAAATTTTTAAATCAACTACAATTTTGACCTGCTATTATTCAAGGTTAATGTTGTGTACTTACCCGAATATAAACACACCGCTTGACTCCATTGTTTTGTTGCATTTCTCCAATCCCATTGTTGACAATGCCTCCAACTTTGTATATATCTCCCATCTATAACTATTCCTGCAACACAAAAAAAAGTAAAATTCTTATTACAAAATTTCTTCAGTCATAATTTAATTTTAAATACACTTTAAAAAGAACTTTCCATAAGTATATTCTAACCTCACTTTTTCACTTTTGCGGTCAATGTCACAAAAGAATAGAAAATAACACAAAAATTATTCTTTTCTCTCTACAAATACTGCGGTAACTGACCATAACTATACGTCTATTATTATTTTTAAAACCAAAATAATAAAATTTTCACTCTCACTCTTCTTGTTTATCAAAAGATTTAGTTCTAAATAATAAATACTGTCACTTCTATTGTTTTTTTTTAAATATGAAAGAAAAGAAAATAATTGCTCGTAAATTGATTAAGTTATTTGTTTACTCAATCAGATGTGTTCATTATTGTTTTCTCTAACATTGTTAATTTTAATTGCACATTCTATTGTCTTTCCTAGGAACGCATAAACGACTTTAGTTATGTATCTCCTATTTATTGAAAGTCATAAACATTTACTTTTTTTGTGATGTTAAAACTATACTTTGTATGATATGCACTTTGTCGATGATTTATGCCGAAACGTTTAAAATATAAAAAACGTTTGAAAATAAATACTAGAAAATTGTATTTTTCTATAAATGGTTATGCAAGTTAAGTTTATATTATGTTATACAACGTGAAACAATCTTGTGAATGAAAAAAGTCATTGAACACCTGGTAGGGATTATGGAGAGCGTAAAATGAGTAAAACGAGCTAAAATAAGTAATAAATACGTAAAAGTCTCATTTTAGGTGTTTATTACTTAGTTTAGTTCAAATTAAAAGTAGCGGATTGAATAAAAACGATTAAAAGAAAAAAAAGGGGAATTTCGAGCAAAAGCCGGAGTGGGGATAATGAGTGCGAGAGAGAAATTTCTATGGGTCTCTCTCGCACTCACTGTCCTCTGGCGCTTGCGCGGTTTTCGACGCATGCGCGTCGCAACAGAAAAGCGAAGCGCATGCGTTGCCGGAGTGGGGACAATGAGTATGAGAGAGAAACATCGAAATTTCTCTCTCGCTCTCACTGTCCTCCGGCGCTTGCGCTTTGAAGTTCGTTTCGCTTCCTCTTAGTCGAAAAAAAAATGTAAAAAACCCTTAAGTATTCAACGAAAATACTCACAAACTAAGATAATTTAATATTTCTTACCAAATATAGACCTTTAACAAAAAACAAAATATAATTCGCCACATCGCAATTCCATCTCACTGCATTGTACTTATACCTCATTTTTCTTTCTTTGCAAAAGGAGTCATCGTATTCCACGATCCGTATGCATATGACAGTCCCCTTAACCCATATTCTTATACTTCATATGCACATAAGATCAGAGCGCGATCTGTTCAATTTTTTTTTCTCGATCCAAATTTAGTTACAGGTATACGACCGTGATGCATTCGTCGAAAGTTTCCTGACCCGTCGGTCATGAAAGAATAACAGTTTTGAATGTTTATAGTCAACGACACACAAGTCTCTCTCTCTTCTCGAATTTTCATGCCGACTTGAAGCTGAGAGGAAACAGATAAAGCCTACTTTTCAGGCTATTATAAATAATGAGACAACGATATATACCGAGCGACACGGCCGATATTTTCACCACGAAGCGAGACATCGAAATTCAAAAGAATTATAAATTATTTACGATGTTACTTTGAAAATCTTGTCGTGCGGTTGGAAAATTTTCCATCAACTGCGCACAGTTTTTGTTTAGAAATGCAAAATGCAATCAATTTTCGGAAATCACTCTCTTCAATTCGTTTCAAAATTCATGTACTTTATAAACAGCAACTTTCGATTTCAATAACTTCAAGGTCGACGATTTCGTTTTAATATTTTTTGGATTTTTAAAACCTTTTGGTTAAAACGTATTTGATGTACTTACATTTGAGAATTTATATCATTTAAATCGAAACTTTAATTATTATCTGCGATAAAGATTGCTTGTTGCCCTTTCCTAGAAATCTGCATTCTGCTATTCAAAAAACATTACCAAAATGTTTCATAAGACTAAAGTCCACAGCACTGATTATCAATTTTAGGATTGCGGCATCAATTCAGGAAAATTATACTTCTGTTCCTCTCTCTCCATCCAAGCGATGTACTCGTACAGACTTAAGGAGAAAGGGTTAAGAAAAGAGGAATCGAAAAAAGTGATCAGACCAGAACGAAGTGGGTTGTGTAAGAACAAGAATTGTGTAAAGGTGTATAGTATATAGAGTGTAGAACAGAGCTACTGCTATTCTTTGCGGACCATACCTAGAAACGCGTGAGTGGACATTGGCAAACCCACTAGGGTGTATCCCAAGTGCACACCGCGACCATAACATTCTCTCCATCCAGTGGCAACCATAAAGGACCTAACCCTCCAAGGATCTCACAAGAAGCCTGACGTGAACAAAAATCCGCACGCCTCACTGCCACTAAACATGTTACCGATGTTATGACGCCCATATATACCTCCTGTATTACCTATCAAGAGACTAAACAATGCCACTTTTTTTTCCGGAACTATATAAGACTCTCGCATATATACTGTTACACTTCTAATACTTCTTTATATACCTGAAGTTTTCTCATTGAGTCCCTCACTTCACCGAAAGATTCAATCATACTTCGATGGTGAATAGAAGCTTTCCAAAAATTTTGACAGATTTCTAAAAGATTTTCCACTTTTCTGAAACTCTACCACTTTTGTCCATATTATCAGAATCAATGGTTTCAAATTGGGAAAAATTTATGTAAAGAAAAGTACTCCATTTCGGTTTTGTGTTTGATATCCGTAAACATCCGTAAACATTTGTGAATATCTGTAAACAAAGAATAGTGCACACAAAGGGAAAATGAACAACAAACATTGCTGTAGAGTGTAAAAATCTAGTGAGTCGTGTTGACCATTGGGAAAATCTCCGGTGTCATTGATAGTTTTTAAGCAGCATATGCAGAAACAAAAAATAAAACTTTGTGACACAAGACAAAAAAGACTTTCAGCTTGGATTCAGCAGCATATTGACATCAAAATATAAAACTTTGCTACACAACGCAAAACTTATTTTCAGATAAGATTCAGCAAACAAAACAAGCATGATTTTCAGATTAGATTCAGCAGCAGTCATCAATATGCAGAAACAAAAAATAAAACTTTGTGACAGAAGATAAGAATAATTTTCAGATTAGATTCAGAAGCATATTGTCATCAATATGCAGAAGCAAAAAATAAAACTTTGTGACACAAGACAACAATTATTTACAGATTAGATTCAGCAGCATATTCTCATAAACAAAAAATAAAACTTTGCGACGAAAGAAAAAACTGATTTTCAGATTAGACTCAACAGCATATTGTCATCTATATGCAGAAACAAAGAATCAAACTTTGTGACAGAAGACAAGAATGATTTTTAGATTAGATTCAACCGCACATTGTCATCAATATGCAGAAACGAAAAATCAAACTCCGTAACCTACGAGACAAAAATGAGTGAAGATATCAAATTTCAGGAACAATCGACATTATCTTTATAACTAATTTTTAAACATCATTTTACGACCCATTGTCTTGCATTGTCAATGACTGACACATTGACTGGATTCTCAAAGTATAATGCACTTGATGTATAATTAAAAGTTGTTCCCTAGCCTTCTACAAATGGTGGCGCCTTGTTCACTCTCAAGTTAAAATAAGTGACTAATTTATTACACTCATACACTGTCATTGCATCACGATCCATGAGTACGCGCTGATTACCAGTTTAAAATACGATGCATGTGTGTAACAGAAACTTGGCTCTTTCGTTCACCACATACAGGAGAGAAAAAAAACGAGAGACCACCATAAATGTAGCATACAGGCATACACACCAGAATACTTTGTGTGTGTGCGCACAAATACAGTATTGCAAGTACATACGTATTGTAAATACACATGTATTATAAATACACATGTATTATAAATACACATGTATTATAAATACACATGTATTATAAATACACATTCATTATAAATACACATTTATTAAAAATGCATAAGTATTATAAATGCGTAAGTATTATAAATACATACATATTACTGATAAATACAGAGTACAAATACATTCTGGGTACAAATACGTTCAGAGTACGAATACATTTACGATACAAAGACAGACACATTGCAAACACATACAATATTTATAAATACACATCTTTGTATGTAAACTAAAGCAATGTATATAGATGGGTTTATTTAAATTGAAAAGCAAGTTGAGAATGTAGAGATGTAAATGGAAACAGAGAGCGTCACCTCGTCTGTCCCTTATTGCGCGATGTAGTTAATTGGCGTTTCGTTTACTTAGATGAACGCGCAGCTGTATTTGATTCCCTTTTCCTGCTCCTTATCCTCTCTCTCTCGCCTTCATCTTCTCGACTCGATGTTTGTCTTCACACTCGCGCCGTCCTTATCCAATCATTATATTATGGTTCTACTCCAGAGAGCAGACCAAAAATACGTCTAATTGAGTCGAACAGAAATTAACATTTGACATATTGATGCGATGGAGTGATCCTTAAATTTACATACAAGTCTCCTCTACTTTTAAATTAAGCAAAAAGAAATATCCCTTGTGTATGTATGAGAGCAGCTCAACGCAAGACAAATTATAAACCCTTCGTCAAATTCTTATTTCTTCTTCTTAACAGAAGAAAAGGAAAAGAAAAAGAGCGCTTCTCATCTGTCACAAAGTTTAGATAAATGTTTTTACACTTCTTTTATATTTGTACATAGCGAATTTTAGTCAGGGGGGACAGTATTTTTTGTTTTGTTTTATAGTAAAAGTTAAACTGTTAGGAACTTATAAGCATTTCTGCTTTGTAATTTTTACTATTTTCGAAGTAAAAGTAGATATGGGAAAAGTATCTTTTTGTAGAAGTCAGTAAAATTTACTCTGATCGTAGTAAAATTTACTCTGGTCGTAGAAAAATTTACTCTGAGTACAGGGTTCGAACTAGTGAAATTATTTAAAAATACAGACTTTACGGACCAAAAATAAGAATTATGGACCATTTATGGACAAATTATTACTGACAAAAATATAACCTGTTCGAGTCAAATAAGAGAACATTTTACTTAAAACTAAAAATTCAATTTTTCATAACTATAAAACATGAAGATATCGAGTCTTCGACTCGGAGTAATCGCTTTTTTCATGTTTTATAATAATTAAAGATGACCGACTGATAAAATCATTATTTTATATTATAAGAATATTGTTACTGTAACTACTTAAAAATTAATTCCATCATTTCAATTCAAATACTATTTTAAAAAAATTTTAACTAAAATTCTTCTTTAAATCGATTATTTTTAATAATTTTCGAAAAAGTTCTTTGACAATTTTCAAATCCATTTGTTTAAAATTTAATGTCACGAAATTTCAATTCTTCAATTTAATATATATTCGAAAATAACAACTTCCAAAAAAATTCAATTAAACCTTTTATGAAGATTAATTTCACAGAATTGTTAGTTAAAATTTTAATTTCCAAAGATTTTAATTTGAAACCTTTTCAGAATTCAATTATTTCTAAAAATTGTATGCTAGTAATGCTTTTAATATTCAATTATTATCTATAAAATTTTAACTGTAATTCATTTTTAAATAAATTTTTAATAGAAAATTCAACGAGAATTCAATTATTTAAATACAATAATTAATAATTTATTGAATAATTGAATGTTTCTTTAAATTGAATTCTCATAAAGAATTTTATCAACAAATTTTTAAGAATAATTAAATTTTTCGAGGAATTCCATTAAAATTGTATTAAAAATAATTGAAATTCTGCAATTAGTTTTATTATTTATAAAAATAATTGAATTCCTAAAAAGAATTTTATTATTTACGAAAATAATTGAATCTTTGTAAAAAATTTTATTATTTCTGAAAATAATGAAATTATTGCGAAGAAATTTATTAAAAATTTGTAAGTAATTGTATTTCTTGTGAAATTTTGATTATTTTGTGAAAATAATTAAATGTTTGTGCAGAATTTTATTTATTTTTTTTTTTAAATAATTGAATTCTTTTGGAAAATTTCATTTAAATAGTAGATTATTGAAAATTATTGAATTGAGAAAAAGTTTTGAAAATAATTGAAATTTTCTCACCAATATTATAAAAATTTTTTAAAATAATTGAATTGATACGAAGAATTTTATACAAAATTTTTAAAATAATTGAATTCTTGCAACGAATTTTATTAGAATTTTCAAAAATAATTAAATTCTTACGAAAATCTATATTAATCTTTTTTTTAATAATTGAATTCTATAGTGAAGAATTTTATAGAAATTATTTTAAATATTCAATTTTTTTCGAAAAATTTTATGAAAATTTTTTTAAAAACAATTTCTTTCAAGTTTTTACAATAATCGTGTTTCTTAATAATTGAAAATAAACATTTAATTCTTTAATTTTTAAAAAATTTTTATTAAATAATTTAATTCTTTCGAAAAATTTCTTTAATTTATTAAATGCAATTGAATTTTTTAATAATTGTATTGAAAATAATTGAATTCCTAAGAAGAAGTTTATTATTTAGAAAAAATAATTTGATTCTTACGATAAATTT
Organism: Leptopilina heterotoma; assembly: GCF_015476425.1. Classification (NCBI taxonomy): domain Eukaryota; kingdom Metazoa; phylum Arthropoda; class Insecta; order Hymenoptera; family Figitidae; genus Leptopilina; species Leptopilina heterotoma. The sequence continues at coordinate 1,621,782 of NW_025111110.1, forward strand.
TACTACTTGCAAAAATAATTGAATTGTTTCCAAGGATTTATTAAAATTTTAGAAAATAATTGGATTATTTAAAAAAATGTTATTAAATTTTTTTTTAATAATTGAATTTTTTCATGAATATTTATTAAAATTGTATTAGAAATAATTGGATTTTTCGGAAGTATTTTATTAAAATGTTTAAAAATAATTGAATTTCGGAGAAGAATTTTATTATTTATAAAGATAATTGAAATTTTGATAAGAATTTTTAAAAATTTTTGACCATTAATCATTATTGAATTTTTGCAAAGAATTTTATTACTTTTGAAACTAATTGAATTTTTGCAATTATATTTAAATAATTGAATTTCTGCAATTATTCGAATAATTGAATTTCTGCAATTATTCGAATAATTGAATTTTTGCAATTATTTGTAACTTTTCAAAAGTTCTACAAATTATATAGTTAAATTTACGAACTTTTATTGCTTTTTCAATCAAATTACGGACCTTTTTTGAAAAAAACGGACTTTTACTGACTTCAAGCAAAGTTACGAACTTTTACGGGATTTACGGACCTACTTCGAGCCCTGTGAGTATAGTAAAAGTTGCTACGTTCTAAGTTACTTTTTGTAAAAATTAGTAAAATTTACTCCGAACTTGGCAAAGTTTACTCCGAAAGTAGTAAAAGTAGCATAAAGCAGTAGCTAAAGTACCAGACATTTTTGGTCATCTACTCGGCAATTTGAAGTGTAAAAATTGTCGCGAAATTCAAAAAATAAAAATTCAATTAATGTATTAAGAAATCTAATAATAATGCAGACAAAAATAAACTAATCTAAAAATACATAAATTTTTCAAATGTATCAAAATTCAAGGATGTTTACCCAAACCCTAAGCCACTTGAAGCATATTAAATATAGAAATTTTTCACTTTAGGTTTTAGGAACATGTTCTATTGGTAAGCTTTGTGCATTATATTTTGAACGAGTTGAGTCACGAATAAAAAGGAGAAAAGAAAGAGGGAGAAAGAAAGAAAGAGGAAAGCTTCTGTACAGTATACCGAGCACTTGGTCAAACAACGAATAAGTCTCTACAACAGACCTCCTTTTATTGGCACTTCTAATTCCGGACCGGAAGTGGTCGAAAGGCAGCCGCAAAACAGACCTCAGGGATTAAAATAGTTCGCTATAGCACTTCGGTTTATATAGGAATCTTTGTGTTGATAATTATCATGTTCTATTAGTTCTTTAGTTGATCCCAAACCACCATCTCTCTCTCCCTTCTTTCTAACATTAGCACCTTCCACCTTTTTCTCATTCCCCATTTTTTTCTCTCAAGTCGTATTTATATATATTTCCTTTGTGTTCAAGACACGCTAGCTCAAATTAATGTAAAATAATACAGCTACAGGTATATATATAAGAAATTAGAATTAGTATAAAATTCAAATTTAATTTTTTAAACGAACATTTAGAGTATCATTCACCATATGGTACATACTACGATTTTTATGTTTACATTCGTGTGTTGAGCCCTCAAAATGTTAAGGAAAGTTTCTTTATTAGAATTTTGGAAAATTATTTCTATTATCGTACTTGGAGAAAAATGTGGAGTAACTTTTAGTATCTACAAAAAGTACATTGAATGTTGCAACTTTTACTACACTCAAAGCAAATTTTTTTGCCAAGTTTGGAATAAATTTTACTAGTACAAAAAAGATACTTTTCCCATATCAACTTTTACTTTGAAAATAATAAAAATTGCAATAAAGCAGAAATAGGCAGAAGTTTTACTATCTTTTCGTACAGATTCTTAAAAATTATTCTAAATTCCTATTAATTATTATTACCAATTTCACATAAACCAGCTATTTTAAATTCTTATTAATTTTAATGCATTATCCAATTTTCGATTGGAATTTTGAAACAACAAGTTTTTCAAAGACAACCATGGTTTTTAATGGTGAATTGAAGGTGTAATTGGAACGGATTTTGTGCTCGAGAATTCGTTTGTACGGCACTGTAATAAAAAAGTCGAGTCTACGATCTCTCGGTCGTTCGGCATATCGTCTCTCTGCCTCTTGGAGATGGGTTATCTCGCATACAAAGAGGCTGTGATCCCAAAAAACACTTCTCTTAGCCTCTTGCCATATTATCGATAGAGGCTTTTTTATACCAAAACTATTTCCTTCCTCCGAAAATACATTTCTATCAAACACTCCAAAGCGAGCTCCAATACTTATATTAGTCAAAAACAAAAAATACATTTATTACATTCAAGTAAAACAATAAAATAATAAAACCCCCTAAATGGTTAATTTCAAAACCAAACAATAATATAACAATACAGTATTCTAACAATGTCAATTCTGAATTTTTTAAAACAGCAATATTTATTTGTTTTAAACAAATAAAGAATAAAAATAGTATTCCGAATAAAATAGAACATTCGATTTAAACATTTTTTCGATCTTTTGTTCAGATCTCTTTTTCTTTCTTTGAGAATAAAGAACAAAAAACTCAATTTTATTTTTTGTACATCATTTAAAGAAGAATTCAATTTTCGAAGATGCGATCATATATAAAGACCGGTCTTGGCTTTTCAGAGGTGTATAGGCTATACACATATATGAGGATATAAGATATAAGCCTATAAAGTATACAAGAAATATAAGAATAAGCTCTAAACCAGCACTCATGCTATCATGCTGCAAATGTCATATATGAGAGAAGAATGATAATAGCGCGCTTGGAAAATTCCACTTTAGTGGGAGGCTAATAGTGACAAGAAAGAGACAACATAAATTAACAACGATCACGACGCTTGTGTGTTAAATATCTATCCTGCTTCTTTTCTGATAGATCATTTTATCGCATCTATAACTATACAAACGAGAAAACGTGAAAATGCTGCACGTTTCTCAACGCGAAGAAAATATATGTTATCGTCATTTATTTCAACTTCAATTAAAAGAAAAAAATAAACCACACAAACAAAACAAAACAAACAAGAATCAATAGAAAGCAAATTAATCACAATTCGATAAATATTCCAATATGGAAATTAATTAATATTTTGTTATTGGGTAATAATTATTGTTAATATTGCTAATGCTTACTTTTAATTTAAATCTGTACATATATTTTTACTTTTAAGTACTTCATGTTTTATATAATAATTAAAGATGACCGAGTGATAACGCATCTTTTCCAATTCAATTATTATTTACAAGAATTTTAAACTAAAATTCTTCTTTAAATCGATTATTTTTAATAATTTTCAAAAAAGTTCTTTGACAATTTTCAAATACATTTCTTTACAATGTTCAATTTTACCAAACTTCAATGATTTGTAAATTGTTCAATTAAATAAATATTAGAAATTAAGAACTTAAATAATATTTAAAAAATTCAACAAAACTTTTTCAAAAAAAATTTACAAATAATTAAGATCCTAAAGTTCTGAACGTTCAAATGAACGAAATTTATTTATTTCTTCTCCAAATTAAATTTTTATTGCAATTATCTTGCGTTATACTATCCAAAAAATTAATTACTGAGTTTCTAAACGTAAATATTTCAGTTTTTAAATTTGTTTGTGATTAGTAATTTATTAAAATATCTTCAATAAAAAATATTTCGTTCATTTGAACGTTCAAAACTTGGGGATCATAAATAATTGAATTCTATCAACGAATTTAAAAAAAAATTTTAAGAATAATTAAATTTTTCGAGAAATTCGATTAAAATTATTGTATTAAAAATAATTGAAATTCTGCAATTTGTGAAAATAATTGAATCCATAAGAAGAATTTTATTACTTTTGAACAATATTTAATTTTTGCAAAGAATATTATTACTCTTGAAAATAATTGAATTTTTGCAATAATTTGTAACTTTTCCAAAATTGAATTTTTTTTCTGTTTTTAACTAAAATTCTTCTTAAAATCCATTATTTTTAATAATTTTTGAAAAAGTTCTATAAGAATTTTTAAATTCATTTGTTTACAATACAATTTTACAAAATTTCAATTATTCGTAAATTCTTTAATTAAATATACTATAGAATTTAATTATTTGAATAGAAAAATGAATAATATTTATTGAATAATTGCATGTTTCTTAAAATTGAATTCTCATAAAGAATTTTATCTATAAATTTTTGAATAACTGAATTCTTTTGACGAATTTTAATAAAATTTTTAATAATTTTTTCGAGGAATTCGATTAAAATTGTATTAAAAATAATTGAATCCCGCAAAAATTTTATTATTTATGAAAATAATTGAATGATTGCGAAGAGATTTTTTTAAAAATATTTGTAAATAACAAAATTCCTGTGAAATTTTTATTATTTTTTGAAAATACCAATTAAAAGTTTGTGTAGAATTAAAAAAAATTTTTTTTTTATTAATTGAATTCTTTTGGAAAATTTTATGAAAATAGTAGATATGAAAATCATTGAATTGAGAAAAATTTTTTTAAATAATTGTATTTCAGAGTAGAAATATATTATTTTTAAAGATAATTTAAACACTAAATTATATACTAAATAAATAAATAAATAAATAATTGAAATTTTCCCAAGAATTTTATTAAAATTTTTAAAAATAATTGAATTTTACAGAAGAATTTTATGATTTTTGAAAATAATTGAATTTCTGTAATCATTTGTAACTTCTCCAAAATTAATTGTTTTATAGTGTTTTTAAATAAAATTCTTTTCTAAATTCAAAATTAAAATTTTCTAAAATTTCAAATTAGAACCCTTCAAAGTTTATTTATTTATAAAAATTGTTAACGCAACTCTTTTAAGATTCAATTAATTTTGAAATATTTAAGTAAAATTATTAATTAATTAATTTCTAAGTAATTATTTTATGACAGTTCTTTAAGAATTAAGTTATTTAAAAAGAAATTATTGTCAGAATTGAATTATTGGGAAGAAATTTATAAAAAATTTGCAAATATTTAATTTTTTTTTTTTTGAAATTTTTAATATTTATGAAAATAATTAAACGTTTGAGTAGAATTTATTTTATTAAATTTTTTTTTAAATAATGGAATTCTTTTGGAAAATTTTATGAAAATAGTATAGATATTGAAAATCATTGAATTGAGGAAAATTTTTGAACATAATTGAATTTCTGGGAAGAATTTTATTATTTTTGAAAATAATTGAATTTCAGCAATCATTTATAATTTCTCTAAAATCCTACAAATTATATGGTACAATTTACGAACTTTTCATTCTTTTTGAATCAAATTACGGACTTTACGGATATTCTTTTCAAAAAAACGGACTTTTACCGACTTCAAGCAAAGTTACGGATTTTTACGGTATTTACGGACCTAGTTCGAACCCTGTAGTATCAAAACGCTGCCTCGCAACAATTTTGACACGTTTTTTGTCTTAATTTGATATCCTTAGAAAAACTGTGCTTATTTTTTCTTACTATTATAAAATATGTAATAAATTTTATATAAATAGTAATACTATTATTATAGTAATAAGTATTATTATTATTATAGTACAAATATTATTACACAATAAACATTTTATTGCATCTATACTAAAATCCTATATAAAAATTATTAATCATCTTCATCACTAAAACAATAAACTGCGTTTACTGTAAATAAGCAATTTATTCTATTTAAACAAAGAAAAGAAAAGTGTAATTTCTGAAAAGAGCTTTTGTTGAAAATTTTAAATAGAGGACTATTTTTTTTATTATAAAGATTACACTATGTATATGTTAGTATACTTAGTATAAGTACAATATTTGTGAATCTCTTTATAATGCATGTAGTTTTTCGAGAAAAAGGTTCTTAATCAAGATAAGTATATGGATATTTGCTTTTTCATCGCCGTGCTTATAGAAATATACAGACTAAAAATATATTTGTATTTGCGCACCAAATATAAAATTGTGAGGATGGAAAAGAGCGATAACAAAAATGCCCTTAAAAAAATAATTAACTGAATTGTTTCCTTCACTTTATTTTTAAGCACTATTTTAGAGTATATATTTAATATTCCATCTATACTCGTTCAAATTCAACATCAATTATTATTATTACATTTCTTTATAAATTTCTTTAAATGTAAAATAATTCAAAAAAAAAAATCAATATAGTTTTATTACAAATAAATATTTAATTATTATTATTTTTACATAGAAATTAAATCTTCAAAAATATAAAATTCTAACATTTTTGAAATTCAACAGCTGACTTTTCCCTGACCTGTGCAATCCTGAATTATAGTCAAATTTACGACTATTTTCTCAGTGATTTATTAACTAATAATTAGTTAATTTTTACTAATAAAAAAAATAATAATAACTGTAAAATACAAAAATCAAGAAGTATGTTCTGGCTAAAAGAGCAGAAACTAAAAAAACGTTTTCTCCCTTTTCCTCATCAACTAATTTTCCATTCAATTTACAAAACTATTTTCCATATATTAAATAAAAAAGTGACTAGATAAAAATTTTCGATAAAGCATATTATACACGCCTGATTGTTAAAAGTGTGTGTATTATGAATTTTTCACAACTCTGGCAAATCGTTTTCTTCGTGACTTTAGCAAGGTCTGCAAATCAATGGCGATAGTGCCAATACTTTTATGAGCAACCATACGTGAGGGAATGTGCATAAAACTTATTAAGAGAGTGTGTAACCAGTTATACCAATGCTACAAGTAAAAGAGAGAGAGAGAGAGACCAAGTGTGTGTGTGTATGTGTGAGAAATGGAGGGTCTAGGATCCTGGCAAAAAGGGAGAGATAATATTCTTAATTGACCTTAGATATCGTTTCACTCTTATACCTGCGAGAACGTTACTAAAACACGATTCTTATATACAATCGAAATTGACCATTACATGATTCAGCCATTGTTCAGATACCTCTATACCTTACTTTTAATTATACAAGAAAATTACATTTCCTAGTAGTTTGTATCTTAATATTATTCCATTTACAAATTTTACTCTCTTCTTTACTTTTTTATTTTTATTAATTTTCTATAATATGAGTTAAGTTTCTTTACTAATTTCTAACAGACAGGGCTCGAACCAGTGAAAGTATTTAAAAATACGGACTTTACGGACCAAAAATAAAAAATTACGGACCAATTACTGACAAAACTATAACCAATGCGAGTCAAATAAGAGAATATTTTACTTAAAACTATAAATTAAATTTTTCATAATTATAAAACATGAAGATATCGATTTCTTCATGTTATATAATAATTAAAGATAACCGAGTGATAAAATCATTTGCAATTCAATTATTATTTACAAGAATTTTTAACTAACATTCTTCTTTAAATCGATTATTTTTAATAATTTTCGAAAAAATTCGTTGACAATTTTCAACTCCATTTGTTTACAATATTCAATTCTACGAAATTTCAATTATTCGTAAATTCTTCAATTAAATAAATATTAGAAAATAAAAACTTAAAATAATATTTAAAAAATTCAATTAAACTTTTACAAAAAAATTAATTTCAAAATTCAATTATTTCTAAAAATGCACGCTATATTGCTTTTAATATAGAATTCAATTACTTAAATACAAAAAAAAAATTTATTGAATAATTGAATTCTATTAACAAATATTAATAACATTTTTAAGAATAATTGCAATTTTTCGATAAATTCGATTAAATTTGTATTTAAATAAAATAATTTCAATAAAAATCCGCAATTAAAGTTTCTAAAAAAAAATTAATTCCATAGAATTGTTAGTTATAATATGAAAAATTCAAATTTTCAAAGATTTTTATTTGAAACATTTTCAAAATTCAATTATTTCTAAAAATTCACGCTATAATGCTGTTAAAATTTAATTATTTTCTAAAATGTAAACTGAAATTCATTTTTAAATCAATTTTTATTACAAAAATCTACAAGAATTCAATTATTTAAATAGAAAAATGAATAATTTCTTGAATAATTGAATGTTTCTTAAAATTAAATTCTCACAAAGAATTTTATCAACAAATTTTTAAATAATTCAATTGTTTCGACGAATTTTAATATAATTTTTAAGAATAATTGATTTCTTTTAAGAAATTCGATTAAAATTGTATTAAAAATAATTGAAATTCTGCGATGAGTTTAATTATTAGTAAAAATAATTAAATCCTTAAGAAGAATTTTATTACTATTGAAAATAATTGAATTTCTGCAATGATTTGTTACTTTTACAAAATTGAATTGTTTTTCGTGTTTTAACTAAACATCTATAAATCATTTCTTTTTAATAATTTTTGAAAAAGTTCTTTAAGAATTTTCAAATTTATTTGTTTACAATTCAATTTCACAAAATTTCAATTATTCGTAATTTTTTCAATTGAATATATATTAGAAAATAAAAACTTTAAATAATTAAAAAAAAAATCCGCAATTAAAGTTTCTCAAAAAAATTAATTCCACAGAATTGTTAGTTAAAAATATGAAAAATTAAAATTTTCAAAGATTTTAATCTGAAACCTTTTCAAAATTAAATTATTTCTAAAAATTTACGCTCTGATGCTGTTAAAATTCAATTATAATTTAAAATTTTAACTGAAATCCATTTTTAAATCAATGTTTATGAGAAAATTCTACTAGAATTCAATTATTTAAATACAAAAATAACAATTTATTGAATAATTGCACGATTCTTAAAATTGAATTCTCATAGAGAATTTTATCTATAAATTTTTGAATAACTGAATTCTTTTGACGAATTTTAATAAAATTTTTAAGAATTTTTTGAGGAATTGGATTAAAATTGTATTAAAAATAATTGAAATTCTGCAATAAGTTTTATTATTTATGAAAATAATTGAATTCCTAAAAAGAATTTTCTTATTTACGAAAATAATTTAATCCCCGTAAAAATTTTACTATTTATGAAAATAATTGAATGACTGCGAAGAAATTTATAAAAAAAATTTAAATAATAAATGCAATCATTTGTAACTTCTCCAAAATTGAATTGTTTTATAGTGTTTTTAAATAAAATTCTTTTATAAATTCAAAATTAAAATTTTCTATAATTTCAAATGTAAACCTTTTAAAGTTCATTTATTTATGAAAATTGTAAACGCAACTCTTTTAAAATTCAATTAATTTTGAAATATTTAAGTAAAATTATTCATTAATTAATTTCTAAGTAATCATTTCATGATAGTTATTTGCGAAGAAATTTATAAGAAATTTGTAATGGAATGACATTGTAATGGATGAATTTAATATTTCTAAAAAGTGCCACAAAAGGTGGCAGCGATGGGATTTGTTTTAACCCAAATTCTAAATGTTCAAAGAAATCATTTTTGCTCTAGAATTCGGATTCTAATTTTGTCAAAAATAGGTTACTTGTTGACTCTATACACCATTTTATTTATTCCCACTAAAATGAACAATCGTCATGGTATATATTAATTTCAAATATCCAAATTATCAATAATTACTCGGTTGTCTTCGAACAATAATAAAAGAAAAAGGTAATTATTGAAACACTGAACCATTAATTGAAATATAAAACAAACATACAACTTGTTTGAAAGACATTTTCACAAAGAAAAAGAAGAAGAAAAAATACAGTAAACAGTGAAAAATAAAATATAAGAAATAGTAAAAGAATAAAAGAATAAAATGTAAGTACAATATATTCAGAAACAAAATTGATACACGATTGAGTAAACAATGAATTGCAATCACGAAATCAATTAATATTTTATGACTGAAGCAATCATTATAGAAATACATATAATGTCATTTGGAAAGATCGAAAATGAGATTGGTTGATTTGAAAATGAGTTTTATATATACGTATATATATAATATGTGCGTGGGAGTTGCTAGAGTCTTATCGACATGGCTAGAGCACTTTGAGCGCTAGATAGTTTATCAATGCAAAAGTCAATGACTCGTTTATGTAGAGCAAAATGATAGGTATGTATTTGCACTTATCGCCGCGTTCAGTAACAACAACTAACAATAAGTACATTGAACGAATGCAGACATGTAACAAGAAAACACTTGGGGGATGATTAAAATAGAGCATTATAAACCAGAGATATATATATGTACACATGAGAAAGTTACAAACACTATCAGTTACGCTATCATCTATTCTTTTCTCTAAATATCAAACACTCTGCTGGTGTACAGTTTATTTTTAGACAATATCATTCTCTCTCTGATTTTTCATTTATTTTTAATTAAGTGACAAATGTCATTTCTTTATATCATAATAGGTGTTTACACAGTAAATCGAGAGGTATTAAAAAGTGTTGCAGATTAAATTAACACCAAAAAAGATTAAAATAATCAATTTTGGTGTTATTTTTTACAATGAATGAAATTTTAGTTCATTAAATTTTTTTATAACTATAAAACATGAAGATATCGATAACTCCGAGTCTTCGACTCGGAGTCATCGATTTCTTCATATTTTATAATAATTAAAGATGACCAAGTAATAAAATCATTATTTTATATTATAAGAATATTATACTTCTTCAAAATTATTTTCATTATTATTTCAATTCAATTATTATTTTCAAAAATTTTTAACTACAATTTTACTTTATATCTATTATTTTTAATAATTTTCGAAAAAGTTCTTTGGGAATTTTCAAATCCATTTGTTTTCAATATTCAATTTCACGAACTTTCAATTATTCCTAAATTCTTTAATTAAATGCATATTAGAAAATAAAAACTTCAAATAATATAAAAGAAAATTCAATTAAACTTTTTCAAAAAAATTAATTTCAAAATTCAATTATTTCTCAAAATTCACGCTATATTGCTTTTAATATTCAATTATAATCTAAAATTTTAACTGAAATTCATTTTTATGAAATGAAGATCAATTTTTATTAGAAAATTCTACAAGAATTTAATTATTTAAATGCAAAAGTAAATAATTTATTTAATAATTGAATGTTTCTAAAAATTCAATTCTCATAAAGAATTTTAGTAACAAATTTTTAAATAATTGAATTCTTTTTGTCGAATTTTATTAAAACTTGCATGAACATAATTACTATTTTCAAGGAATTCAATTTATTATAATTGTATGAAAAATAATTGAAACGCTGCGATGAGTTTTATAAGAATTTTCAAATTCATTCGTTTACAATTTAATTTCACAAAATTTCAATTATTCGGAAATTCTGCAATTAAATATATATTGAAAAATAAAAACTTGAAATAATTTCAATAAAAATTTTTGAGATTTTATTGTTAAGAATAATTACATTTTCCGAGGAATTCGATTAAAATTGCATTAAAAATAAATAATAATTGAAATTCTGCAATGAGTTTTATTATTTATGAAACTAATTGAATTCCTAAAAGAATTTTATTATTTATAAAAATAATTAAATATCTGTAAAAATGTTATTATTTATGAAAATAATTGAATTATTGCGAAGAAATAACTTACTATTCTCCCTGAAGAAGCTAAATTCGTTGAATTTTGACAAATCGTTGACTTTGGTGTTTTATTTAAAGTAAAATTTCATTCATAGTTAAAAAATAACACCAAAATAGATTATTTTAATTCTTTCTGGTGTTAATTTAATCCTAGAGGGATTAAACTGTTGCAGATTATTTTAATCCATTTTGGTGTTATTTTAATACTTCACGTTTTACTGTGTATAATTAACATCAATATTAACATTAAACTAAACTTTAAATTGAATTTAAGAACTTGAAACGATAGTTACAACAAAAACAACAACGACAATATGCGAGAATGATAATATTACCACAAATATTTATAATTATAATAATATTTTAAAAAATATGTACAATAATATAAAAATACTAATTACAACTCCTTAAGGTTTAATTAGTAAAAAACTATTCTTTTGAGATAAAAGATAAAAACTAAAAGTTATAGAAATAAAATTTTGACACTATTTCTGCTTAAGGTTTTAAAATTCGTTAGGACCCTATTTCAATATAAAGGCTCGAATTTTTTTGTTTAAAAAAAATTCTTATTTAATAAGTTTAATTTTATTAATAAATTGTAAAAAAATTGCATATAAATTTATTAATGAATTGTAAAGAATTCATTGGCAAGAATTTAACATACTTAATTAGTAGTTCAATTTTTAATAATTAAGATTTAAAGAATATTTCTACAAATATTGTAATAATAGAAACGAAAAATTCAGATACTTTTGAGTGGTAATTTTTTTTCTATAAGTGTATAAAAGAATGTAACTTTAAAAAAACTTCATTCAGTTTGAACAAGTGTTCTGTTTTTGATACATTCCAAATTAATTATAAAGTTCAACAATTTTTTTTTAAATTCGAAAAGAAATAATTTTCATGAACAAACTGAAAAATTAAAAAAAAATTCTTTTTAGGAATAATAAATGTTTATTAATTCGTTTATTAAAACGACCATTTTTAAATGAACGATCAAACGAAATATTATTCGTAAAATATAATTTTAAAAAATGAGAATGTTTTCTATAAGTATGGAAAAAAATCAGCTTTAATACTAAAAAAATTCATTCAACAGAATTAGTGCCCTATTTTATATTAGTAAAAGATAAAACAAATTTTGTTTTCTTAAAACTATTTTACATTAGTAAACGAAAAAAATAAATTTCATTTACTTTAAACGAGCGTAAATTAATTTAATTAATTTATTGAATAAAAAATTCTTCATAGAGAATTGAAAAAATAATATACTTTTAAAATAAACTTCCATCACCATCATAAATGGTTATTGAACTTTATCAATATTCATTTAAACTAATTTAAATTATAAACTGAATAATAAAAATTATTGTAATTTTTCGTATAGGTATAGTTGCAGAAATAGAACTATACAGAAATAGAAACAATACTCTAAATAATTAATTTTCGACTTCTTTATTGAAAATTTATATATACAACAAATTTTATCAATATTGTCGAGTAGTACAAAAAGAAATTAATTATTTTATGTCAGAAAAAAAAGATTTATTATATATATTATTATTATATATTCAATAAATATTTATTCAAAGCAAATAAATATTAGAGTCAATTAAAGATATAATTTAAACCAGTTTTATTGATTTGCGAAATTTTTATTCAAAATAGTCATTGTTTCAATAAAAGTTTCTTTTATATCTTTTAATTTCCCATTCAAATAATCATTTGTTCCCTAAATTGTCTATTATTACCGCGGGTATTATTATTTTCAATTTATTCTATATTAATGCTTTTTTCTTCTTTTTGCACATTGGTATTTTTAGGGCTATCATAATATTATTATTATTATTTATTCTTTTATTATTACAATTTATATAAATTATTTGTATAATTTATATTTAACGTCATCGATATACATTTTCAACATTAATAAAACGAACAGAAAAGAGAAAAAAAGAAAATGTCCTTTTTTGTTCGTTTTATTAGTGCTGATTATTTTTTAATGAATTTAATTAAAAATTTTAAAGAACTTAGATTTTTCAAAAAATTTAATAATTCAAAATCTTCTAAAAACAGATTAATTTCTCAATATATATTTAATTAATTTATTATTAAAAATAATGGATTTATAGAAAAATTTTAGTTAAAAACACTGAAAAAAATTGAATTTTAAAGCATTGACAAATGATTGCAGAAATTTAATTACTTTCAAAAGTAATAAAATTCTTATCACAAAATTCAATTATGTTTAAAATTAAAAAAAAATTCGTCAAAATCCCAATTATCTTTATGGATAAAAAATTTTTTCTTCAAAATTAAATAATTAGAAATTTTAAAGAACTCAGATCTTTGAAAAATTTTAATAATTCAAATTCTGATGAAACTAGTTAAATTTTTTAATATATTTAATTAATTATTAAAATTACTGGATTTAAGTAGGAATTTTGGAGAGGTTACATATGATAGCAGAAATTCAATTATTTTCAAAAGTATTAAAATTCATCGCAGAATTTCAATTATTTTTAATAAAATTTCAATCGAATTCCTCAAAAAATAAAATTATTCTTAAAATTTTTATTAGAAAATAATATGAGAATTCTATTATTTAAAAATTTGTTTATAAAATTCTTTATGAAAATTAGATTTTAATATACAATAATTATATAATTTACTTTTGTATTTAAATAATTGAATTCTCATAGAATTAAAATTCTAATAAAAATTGATTTAAAAATAAATTTTAGTTAAAATTTTAGATAATACCTAATTGAATATGAAAATAATTTGCATAATTTTGATCAGTCAAACGAAATTTGTTATAGAAAAAAGCATATAATAAACGAAATGGGTAGATATATTTTTTAATTTGTTAATCATAATTTTTTTTAATTTTCTAATTTCTAATATTAATATATATTATGAATCATGAGAAAATACCTGCATATTTTCGATTTGACAAACAACATTTTTTAAAGAAACAAAAAAATTTTACTGTCTATTTAGTTATATTTAACTAATCCAAATTTAGAGAGCAAAGATACGAAAAATTCATAAAACTTGTAATTAAAAAAAAAATACAAATACAATAATCGACCTGCTTTCTAAAAGATGGATATAAAAAAAGAGAACTCTTGAATTTGAAGAAAATATTCTTACATAACACTGGGTATAACTATAAACACAGTGAAAGTGAAAATACACACATTTAAAATGTATATACTCATAAATACGTTGAAAATTATTATCTATTACGCATGAAGTAACATTCTCAAGGAAATTAGAAACTCCTTTGAATCCGAAACCATAAAAAATAGGTTAATGTCAGACGGTGACACGGCCAATGCAGGCATTGAAGGTATACACCAACAGACGATGTTCTTGGGTGCGTTTTCAGGAGAGTGAGAGAAGGTACCGGAAGTGAATTGGCTCCACAACACCGAAGTTCCGGCATTCATAAGAGAAGAGAAACATTATTTCTCGTCAAACAACATTGAGAGTCTCTCTCGTTTATAATATTCCTCCTTCTCTTACAAGAGAAAGAAAGGGAAAGTTTTAGCGGGCGCTGCGGTGAAAGTTCTCTCCTCGACGAGAGAGAGAGAAAGAGGATAAGATATACTTTTGTCTGCTGTGTTTATCTCCAATTGGCAGTTACGTCTCGAGAGGTGAGAGACTATCTCAAAAGACCAGTAGCAGTTAAAGAATATGTATACGCGTCTCTTCTCTCAGGTTAAAATATATTTCACTTCTGGGCATAGACATTTTTCAAGCCTGAGTCAAAAACGAGAGAGAAAAAAATCTCTTTTATTATACATAAAAGTCGTACCTGTTTTATTATCTTATCTTCTCCTTTCCTTCATTTATTTCAGGTTGAAGACAAAAATAGTGAATGCAAAGGGAACATTATGTCTTTTCAAAAATTATACTCTTACTCAAAAATTATATTACAAAAAGTTTAGTGAAAAATCATTAATGATTCAAATTTCAAGACTCGAACCAGTGTATTTAAAAATATGGACTTTACGGGCCAAAAATGAAAAATTACAGACCAATTACTGACAAAAATACAACTAGTCCGAGTTAAATTAGAAAATTAAAACTGAAAATAATATTTAAAAAATTCAACAATTAAACTTTTTCAACAAAATTAATTTCAAAATTCAATTATTTTTAAAAATTCACGCTATATTGCTTTTAATATTCAATAATTATCTAAAATTTTAACTGAAATTCAATTTTAAATCTATTTTTATTAAAAAATTCTACTAGGATTCAATTATTTTAACCCCTTGGCTGTCAACGAGATTTCCACTGTTTGGGCCAAAAGTGTGTTGAAAAAAATTTTAATGGATTTTTATGAAACTTGGTACCCTAAGGTTTCTGGGGTCGCTGATTACGAATCTGACATCAGTTTTTCGAAATTCAAAATGGCGGATTCAAGATGGCGGAAATTTTTTCCAAATTCGTCGAATTTGATTGAAACTTGTTACTCGGGGGTTTTAAGGGTCGCTGATTACGAATCTAACATTAGTTTTCCAAAATTCAAAATGGCGGATCCAATATGGCGGACAACGACATAAAAAATTGATCAGATTGGCTTGAAACTGAATACTTGGGGATTTTCAGGGTCGCTGATTACGAATCTGAGATCAGTTTTTCAAAATTCAAAATATCTGGTTCAATATGGCGGAAAATTTTTTAAAATTTATTGAATTTGTTTGAAACTGGTTAATATGACATCAGTATGATAATTTTTGGTGAAATCGAATTTCGATAAATACCCTAGAAAAATAATGACAGATTCGTAATCAGCGACCCTGATAACCCCCAAGTATTCAGTTTCAAGCCAATCTGATCAATTTTTTATTTCGTTGTCCGCCATATTGGAACCGCCATTTTGAATTTTGGCAAACTAATGTTAGATTCGTAATCAGCGACCCTTAAAACCCCCGAGTAACAAGTTTCAATCAAATTCGACGAATTTTGAAAAAATTTCCGCCATCTATGCGTCAGCGACAGTCAACGGGTTAATACAAAAAATAATTTATTGAATAATTGAATGTTTCTTAAAATTCAATTCTCATAAAGAATTGCACTTTTCAAGGAATTTGATTAAAATTGTGTCAAAAAAAATTGAAATTCTGCAATGAGTTTTATTATTTATGAAAATAATTGAATTCCTGAAAAGAAATTTATTATTTACGTAGAAGAAGTTTATAAAAAATTTGTAAGTAATTGAATTCCTGTGAAACTTTTATTATTTATGAAAATATAGTTAAATTTTAAAAACATATTAATTTTTTCACAGTCATTAATATTTTCAAAATTCTTTATCCTTCTCTCTAAATTTGAATTAATAAAAACGTTTACTATTTTGAATTAGTGTCTGACTTTTTTCTTTTGATTCAGTAAATTTTACTAATATTAGTATATTTTATAAATTAATTAGTAGAAATGACTATTTATAAGAAGAATTTACTAATTCAAAAGCAAATGTCTGTCACTAATTCAAATTAGTAAACATTTTTACTAATTCAAGTTTAGAGAGAATGTTAGTACTGAATTAGTAAATTTTAAATAAAATAGAACCGATCCGTTCATTAAGTGAATTAGTAAGCTTTGACTAAGTTATTCTTATTCAAAAACTACAAATTTGTAGAAGAAAACTACTAACTAATTTGTTAAGGCTACTATTTAGTTTTGTAAATGTTACTAAGGGGCCGTCCTTAAATTACGTAACACGTTTTTAGTAAAATTTTGAACCCCCCCCTCCCCCTGTGTAACAAGTTGTAACAAAATCGTTTTACACCCCCCCCCCTATCATTGTTACGTAATTTTTTAAAATATTTTTTTTACTAACGTTTTTCGAAACAAATTTGTTTCTTACTGTTATTTTTAGTATTTATATCGTACAATAGCAAGACAAAATTAAGTTAAATATAAAAAACATTTAGAGGAATAATTTTATTAATTTTATTAATCATATTGAACAACTAAAAATATAACATTGATTTTTTAACAATAATTTTATATTATTCCCAAGAATTAATTCGCGAAATAAATCGATTTTTATTTATATTGAAGTGGCGGCAATGGACAGCTTTTCAAAAATTTATCGATTATAAAGAGATCAAGTTCCTTATAAATATTACGTAACAATGATGATTGACTAATAAATAATTAATCAAAGCGGTTACTAATTTAAATTAGTGACTGACTTTTTGCTTTTGAATTAGTAAAATTTACTAAAAGAATTAGTAGAAATTACTATTTATTAGTAAAATTTACAAATGCAAAAGCAAAAAGTCAGCCACGAATATTCAAATTCGCAAACATTTTTACCAATTCTCGAATTTTTGACGTTGAAAATTTATTTTCCCGTGAAATAATTTATTTGAGACAATAAGAGAAGGAAATAATAATTACAGCTGGTTGAAGGGAGTCAATTGAAAAAGAATAATTACGAGCGTTGAGTCATCCCACGTGCACGTCATGTGTGATCGAAAATGTGCCTAATACGAGAGGGAAATGGCAACATAAGAACATAACGATGCACGAATGAGTCTCTCTATCAATTCGCCAATGCATATAACGCAAAGCGCAAGCGTTAAATGATAGACATATACATATATATATGTTTAAACGCAGACGCACCCTTCGACCTATAGCAATGACTCCATAAATATACACTGAAACGCCTACCAACAACATACATATATACACATATACATATGCCAACAACCAGCATCTAAAACCCTCGCATTTATATTTCAAACATCATTTTTATTCAATTTTTCTTTTAATCATAGGTCAATAAAATCATTAATTAGGATAAATTACTGATATGGATGGTCCATTCTTCATATCTTAAAAGTGAATTCTCTATAAGTATTTGCATTAAAAAATAACATTTATTTTAATCAAATAACCGATTACTTGTCTATTATCATTAATCCAAAAGTGTATTAATTTAATATTTTTTTAATGTGAATAATTTAAGCTGAAAGGCTTTTTAATTATAGGGGAGACTGGGGTAAACCCGCTCACTTTTTTCAGATCGGCTAAAATCTAGGAAATTATTCTCTAAATCCAAGTTAATTTATATCATTTGAAAGCTTATGATTTCTACTAAAAAAATTAAAAAGAGTTTTTGATTTATATTTTTTAGTTTTACTTAGAGAAACTTTTTCATAAACATATACCAAATTTCGAAATCACAATTTTCCAGGGTAAACCCGCTCACCTTATCTTTTCAAGACGGAAGAGTTTTATTTTTTAAATATTAAAGTTCGTCTTATTCCCGTCTTGAGTATGAATTATTATTGATAATTTATGAGTTTTATAAACAATTCTATAAACAACAAATTGGTTTAATAAATAATGAACATAGATTTCATGAATTACAACTATGGATTTAAATAGTGTTATATTTTATTAAGAGAAAGTGAAATGTAGTTACAATTTTGGTTTTAATAAGTCATAAATTGTGTTATTGTTGAAATATAATACGTGAAATTATTTAATTCTAAATTTTAAATTTAAAACTAAGTGAGCGGCTTTACCCCGACTTCACGTGAGCGACTTTACCCCGAGTGTATTCCTCACATTTCAGAATAAATTTAATTAAATCTTTTTAAAATAAGACAAAACTATATATGTACTTCGAAGAAGGACATCCAATAGCAACAAAAAAAATTTGCCAGATAAATTAAGACTCAAAAATAATGATCGAAAAACTTAAAAATCCAAAATACGTTTTTTTTTCTGACACCTCTAAAAACATTTGATCGTCTCTGATTCTATGTTGAATTCATGAAACTAAACGAAAGTTCGTTAATATAAGTTGAATGTCAAGTACTATTCACAGTACCAATATCTTCATCTTAAGTTGAGTTCATGGCGTAAAATCGCTAGTGAGCGGGTTTACCCTGTGAGCGGGTTTACCCCAGTCTCCCCTACCTTATAATTTACTGTGAATCAGTTTATGAATATATTTTAAAAAATAAATATTTCGTGCATTTGAACTTTCAAAACTTGTGGATCATGAATTTTCCTAACAATCAGTAGTATAGATCCATTTTATTAAAATTCGTCATCAATAATTAATAAATATTAATAAACATCAATAATAATTGAATTTACATTATCTCAATTTTCAAAATGTGCGCAACATGTATCCATACTTTACTCCACGTCAATAAAGTCATTAATTCATTAGAAATTTATCAAGTCATATGTGTATGGTATACACACATCAATAAATTAACCATTCACCATACCGATTATTGCACGAACCAGGAAATTCATAACCTACTCAAATAATATACAAAACATAGAACTAAATAAATAGAAAACCAAACGAATTTCATTAACACAAATTTATCGATACATTTCTAAATAATTTACAACGAATTTTGTAATATAGTCATATACTCAAAATGTTAATAAATACCTATTGCAAAAAAAAGAAGAAGAAAAAAAATGCAGAATCAATATATGCGGAAATTCACATACGAAATGTATACATATATTTATATTCGCACGAAGAACTCGATTACGTAACGAAAGATTGCTATTAATTTGAAATTAACGTGAAATGTGAAAGTGCCAAGCAATTGCTTATAGCCTTCGGGTCTTTGCTTTTGTGAAGAGAAAGAAAGTGAGAGCAAGTGTAATAAGACGTAAACAAGTACAACATATATATATACACGAAGCGTGAATGGAGGTACCACATTTCACCCAATATAATCATCATCACCAATCGACAAAATTGGTAATCATTAAAGTAAACTCGAGAGAAGTTTAATTCAAATTAAACTTGATATTTGCTATCCAACTGAACCAACTCGCCTTCAATACTTATGACTGAATAAGGCAGAATTCTACTTTATAAAATTAGTTTCACCATCTTTTTTAAATTCCAAACTTTCTATATATATATATACACGAAAGATTTCATTTTTGGACCTCGTGGTCACTATAATGTGAATTCTTTCGTATATATTTTTGTACTTTATAGCAAATGTCATATCATTTGTCTGCAAATAAATACCTTAATGAAAATTCATGTTTATATGAAGACTAAATAATTAGCTTTTACAGCAGTAGATTTCATGCTTTCTCCAACTTTATACAGATACTATATCCTCTCTTATATTCAAAATGAAAAAAAAAACAGTGAATTTCTCTTTAACAGGGCAATATATATTTTTTCCTTTCAAAAAGAGTGTCAACGTTAAATCAATGATGTTGCAGAAGAAAAAAACCTCGTGTTGATGATGGAGAACAGAAAAAACTTATTTTAAGAGAGAAAGTCTTGTTTTAAGTTCGCATTTTTATGACTGTCTTTGATTAATATTTGCTTTTTGTTTTAGTCTTTGACTAATATTTGCTTCTTTTTTTAGTCTTACTAATATTTGTTTCCTACTCTTGTTTTGCAAAAATGTGTTTCCTACTCTGCAAAAATGTGTTACATTTAAGAAAAAATACAATTAATCTGCAAGTATTTCAAGAAATTTTTTTAATGTATTTACTGTCTTCTTAATTTCTTATACTTTTAATTATTAAACTTTTTATTTAGGATTCAATTTTAAAAATTAAGACGAGCATTGTTAAGATTAAAACGAAGTTATTTAGAAAAAAAACCTCACACACAATTACAATATCTTAAACGTCTAATTTTAGGATCAAATATGTGTCTTAACTTCATGATAGTTTTTTTTATTATTTTTTTTTTAATTTAGCACATAAAGTACTAATAGTTGTCAAACATTTAAAAATTAAAGAAGAATTAAAACAAAATGCAAATATTGTTAAGGAATTAAAAACAGAAGCAAATTAAATACTAAAGCAAAAAGAAAATATTAAGATTAAAGAATCTTATTTCCATTTAAATGTTCAAGTTTTTAGTATTTCGTATTTTAGTTTTTAAGAAAACAAACTAAACTAATAACAAAAAAAAATAATTTTTAAGGATCTGTAACTGCTCCAAAATTAATTTCATGCTTTTAATTCAATTATTTTCCAGAATTTTTAACTAAAATTCTTCTCCAAATCAATGATTTTTGATAATTTTTTAGAAAGTTCTCTGAGAATTCAAGTGTTTAAAGAAAAAATTAAAGTTCACTTTTTGCTTTTGAATTAGTACATTTTAATAATAAACAGTAATTTTTACTAATTTATGAGTAAAACTCACTAATTCAAACACAAAAAGTCTGACACTAATTCAAATTAGTAGACATTTTTATTCATTCAAATTTATAGAAGATGTTAACATAACATTTTTTGGAAACTAATTCAATTAGTAAAATTTGACTAACTTCTTAGTTATTTATTTTCTAATAATTAGTTATTCTCTAGTATTAACTAAATATTTTCGACTAATAATTAATTATTTTTTACTAAATAAAGATGGAAAAAGCCAGTCAAGAAAATTAATTTTCGTTTAGCAGAAATCAAATTTAGAGATAATTTTAAATTAAAAAAATAATCTAAGTTTAAAATTGATTTAAATTTTCTAAACAAATTTCAAAAAAAATTTTTTAAAATTCTTTAAAAACGCAACTTTTTCAGAATTTTCAATTGAAATTATTTAAAATTACAATTTTCTAAAATTTCAATTTGAAAACTTTTGAAATTCAATTATTGATAAAAATTGTAAACACAACTTTTATAAAATTCAATTATCATTGAAAAAACTTGTAGGAAATTTTTATTATTTCAAAAAATTTCAAGCTACATTGCTTTCAATATTCAATTATTGTCTAAAATTTTAACTGAAAATAATTTTTAAATCAATTTTTATTAGAAAATTCTACTAGAATTCAATTATTTAAATACAAAAAAAAATAATTTATTGAATAATTGAATGTTTCTTAAAATCCAATTCCTATAAAGAATCATTATCAACAAATTTTCAAATAATTGAATTCTATCAACGAATTCTAATAAGATTTTTAAGAATAAAAAAATTTTAATTCCACAGAATTGTTACACGGAAAAAATAAATTTAGCAGATTTTACAAAACTGTTACGGAGTAGCGGATACAGCTTTTTACAAAACTGAGTTTTATAAAATGTGAGGAAGATTTCAAGATAAAGTACAGAACTTTCGTAGTTTATACTGAATATTTTTGAAGTTTATCCTGAAATATTTCTTACATTTTACAAAACTCAGTTTCGTAAAAAGCTGTATCCGCTACTCCGTAACAGTTTCGTAAAATCTACTAAATTTATTTTTTCCGTGTAGTTAAAAATATGAAAAATTCAAATTTTCAAAGATTTTAATCTGAAACCTTTTCAAAATTCAATTATTTCTAAAAATTTACGCTCTAATGCGGTAAAAATCAATTATAATCTAAAATTTTAACTGAAATACATTTATAAATGAATGTTTATAAGAAAATTCAACTAGCATTCAATTATTCAAATACAAAAATAATAATTTATTGAATAATTGCATGTTTCTTAAAATTCAATTCTTATAAAGAATTTTATCTATAAATTTATTTATTTATTATCTATATATTTATTTATTATTTATAAAAATAATTGAATTCCCAAAAAAGAATTTCATTATTTACGAAAATAATTGAATACCCATTAAAATTTTATTATTTATGAAAATAATCGAATGATTACGAAGAAATTTATAAAAAAATTTGTAAATAATGAAATTCCTGTGAAATTTTTATTATTTTTTGAAAATAATTATAAGTCTTTGTAGAATTTGAAGAAATTTCTTTAAATAATTGAATTCTTTTAGAAAATTTGATAAAAATATAGTAGATATTGAAAATCATTGAATTGAGGAAATTTTTGAAAATAATTGAATTTCGGGGAGAAGAATTTAATTATTTCTAAAAATAATTGAAATTTCGATGAGAATTTAAAAAAAATTTTGATCATAATTGAATTTTTGCGAAAAATTTTATTACTTTTGAAAATAATTGAATATCGTAGAATTTACAAAATTTTTATCCTATTTGTATCAAATTACGGACTTTACGGACATTTTTTCAAAAAAAAACGGACTTTTACGGACTTCAAGCAAAGTTACGGACTTTTACTTTTCCCAATTTCCCTAATCGATTTCATTTTCCATGACATTTCCCTGATTTCCTCAACTTGTATGTAGGAACCCAGAATAAAAAAAATACAGTGAAAAGATACTACAAATTCAATATAAAAAAAAATTTAGGTAATTGAAAATGTGTGTAAACATAAAAATTCTTATTAACCAGCTTAAAAATATGATTACTGAACTAACGTCACTTGAATTTAAAGAGACAAAATAAAGACACTTGAATAAATATAACTGACTAACTGACTACTAATAAGTGACTTACATGGAAACATTCATCGACTTCAATATCAAAATAAAATGATAAGAAGAAAAATTGCTTTTTCCATAACAAAGAAAATTCTTTTTTTCAGTGTCGACGACCTTACAAGGAGGATACAACTAGAAATATACATACACTTTGCTTCATTGTATAAAAAAATATACAATTTCAATAAGAATCGAATAAATTAAAAGCGCATATAATTTGAGAAAAAAAAACGCACGAATACCGTTTTTCTCTTTCTCTCTTCTATATACTTAAAGATACTTGTGGACAATTTTGAAAGTCCGGTTTCTGTACAGTCATATTGATAATTATCAGATTCGCAACTGAGAAGTACTTACAGTGTAAACTCAGGTATACATATACCTGAACATTACCTTGGCCTTTCAAATTCATGGAAAGATCTCGACTCAACTTGATCTAACGATTTTCAATCTTAGATTATACCTAACGATACAGTAAACGTACAACTCCTCGGAAAGTTACTTCAACGCAATATTCTCCAACGCAACAACCAATAACTTTATGACTCCCGCAAAAGAGAAAAAAAAATTTTTCATAACAATGTATCTCTACTTTATAATTATAAACAAAAACCAATTGAAAATACATACATTTTATAATCATTCCTCTTATCTCTAGCAATTATCTTCCATATACATATATATATATTTAAAATAGCACACACGATTATATTTGCATCTCATTTTTATTTTATATAAAAATCTCATGCACTTTCCTTATGCGCATTGATATATAAAAAAGAATAAAAATAAATCCCAAGAAGTAATGGATAAAAATTTTATTTCTTTTTCCTTCATTTAAAGTGCGTGAATAAAAAATGTTTTGGAAGAAGAAGGAGGAGAGAATGCATAAATAAAATGTGATTTCATGTTTTGCATAACATATGGGACATTCAGGATGAAAATACCGTTATATACTTGATTCTCCTCTCGCACTTGAACAGATTCAATCGAATTTGAAATCATTCAAATACACTTGCGTAAATCGAGAAAAACAGATTGGGAATAAGTATATATATAATGTATGTTTAAATTTAAAATGAGAATTCTATGAATAATGTACTGCAACTATAAGTCAATGGACGTATCAATCCCGTTAGTCACTATATACAATTTTTTTTACGTTTTTGTATTTATTTATTTATTTCAAGTTTTGAATAAAAAGAATCGTACGTAATTTAGCATTGCGGATAAATAGGGAAGTAGAGAAGAAGATAACAACATTTCGGAAGATTGGAAGAAGAAAAATATTTTTCCTCCCGAAACTGCAAATAACTTCCACATTTTCTATAATACAAAAATACCAAATAAAATTTTGATACAAAAGTATCGAAGCTGATTTCAATTTGAAATCAAGCAAAACGATTAAAATCAGGGTTGCTACAGAAATTTAATTTTCTATTTCCCTAACTTTTCTCTGATTTCCAAACAAAATTTTACCTTTTTCCCTGACAATAAAGAATATTCTGATTCACTCTAAAAATTATTAGATACTCAAAAAAATGTTCTATTACATTTATTAATGAATTTCTCTAAGTGTAAAATTATTTCAAAACTAACAATAACTTCTCTTTTAAATAAATATTTAATCATTATTATTTTTCCATAGGAATTAAGAATTTCAAAAATTTCAAATTTTAACCTTTTAAAATTCAATAAATTTTAAGAATATTATTATAAAACATAAAGATATCGAGCACTCCGAGTCTCGACTCGGAGTGATCGATTTCTTCAAATTTTATAATAATTAAACATGACCGAGTGATAAAATCATTATTTTATATTATAAAAGAATATTGTTACTGGAACTTCTTCAAAATTATTTTCATCAATTCAATTATTATTTTTTAGAATTTTTAACTAAAATTTTTCTTTAAATCTATTTTTTAATTTTTTGAGAAAGTTTTTTTTAATAATTTTCAAATCCATTTGTTTACAATTTAATTTTACACGAAATTTCGTTTATTCAAAAATTCTTTAATTAATTATAGATTAGAAAATAAAAGCATAAAATAATTTTAAAATAAAATTCAGTTAAATTTTTTTTTTTAAATTAATTCTGCAGAATTGTTAGTTAAAACTTTTAAATTTTCAAGGATTTTATATTAAAACTTTTCAAAATTAAATTATTTCTAAAAAATTTACGCTGTAATGCTTTTAATGTTTAATTATTATCTAAAATTTTAAATAAAATTCATTTTTAAAACAATTTTTATTAGAAAATTCAATTATTTCAATACAAAAGTAAATAATTTATTAAATAATTGAATGTTCCTTAAAATTGAATTCTCATAAAGAATTTAATCAACAAAATTTCAAATAATTAAATTCTATCAACAAATTTTTATAAAATTTTTAAGAATAATTCAATTTTTTGAGAAATTTGATTAAAATTGTATTAAAAATAATTGAAATCATGCGATAAGTTTTATTATTTATGAAAATAATTGAATCCCAGTAAAAAATGTTATTTTTTATAAAAATAATTGAATTATAGCGAAGAAATTTATAAAAAATTTGCAAATAATTGAATTTCTGTGAAATTTTTGTTATTTTTGAAAATAATTTAATGTTTGCATAGAATTTATCAAAATTTGTTTTAAATAATTGAATTCTTTTGGAAAATTTTAATAAAATATATAGATATTAAAAATCGTTGAATTGAGGAAAATTTTGGAAAATAATTGAATTTCAGAGAAGAAATATATTATTTTTAAAGATAATTGAAATTTTGCAAAGAATTTTATTAAATTTTTTAAAATAATTGAATTTTAGAGAAGAAATTTATGACTTCTGAAAATAATTAAATTTACCTGTAATGCTTTTAATGTTCAATTATTATCTGAATTTTTAATTGAAATCCATTTTTTAATCAATATTTATTAGAAAATTCTACGAGAATTCAATTATTTATTTATTTCTTTATTTTACAATCAATTAAATACAAAAATAAATAATTTATTAAATAATTGAATGTTTCTTAAAATTGAATTCCCATAAAGAATCTTTATTTATAAATTTTCAAATAATTGAGTTCTTTTGACGAATTTTAATAAAATTTTTAAGAATAATTACATTTTTTCGAGGAATTCAATTAAAACTGAATTAAAAATAATTGAAATTCTGCTATGAGTTTTGTTATTTATGAAAATAATAAATTGAATTCCTAAAAAAATTTTATTATTTACGAAAATAATTGAATCTGTGTAAAAAATTGCATAGTTTATGAAAATAATGGAATTATTACGAAGAAATTTCTATCTTTGATAATAATTGAATTCATTATAAATAATTGAATTCCTATGATATTTTTATTATTTATGAAAATAATTAAATGCTTTCGTAGAATTTTATCAAAATTTGTTTTTAATAATTGAATTTTTTTTGGAAAATTTTATTAAAATAGTAGACATAGAAAATAATTAAATTGAGGAAAATTTTTGAAAATAATTGAAATGTTGCCAAGAAATTTATTAAATTTTTTGAAAATAATTGAATTTCGGAGAAGAATTTTATTATTTATAAAGATAATTGAAATTTTGACAAGAACTTTTTTAAACTTTTGAACATAATTGGATTTTTGCAATCATTTGTAACTTCTCCAAAATGCAAATTTTGTTATTGTTTTTAGCTAAAATTCCTCTATAAATCCATTATTTTTAATAATTAATGAAATATATATTAAAAAATTTAACTAATTTCAGAAGAATTTGAAATATTACAACTTTTCTTTTTTTGTATTTTCGAACAAATGATAAAAGTTTATTAATTCTAATTAAATTTTTTTTTATTTCACCTTATTTTTCAAATATAAATAAATAACTCTCTAATAAATTGTAATTGATGAATTAGAGAAAAGTCATTATTTTTAATAAAATCAAATTTAGAGAGAATAAAACAATCAAATTACGTAAATTTAGTAAAATATAACTAATTAGTAGTAGAAAATAACTAATTATTAGTTGAAAATAATTAATTATTATTAGTTGAAAATTACTAATTATTAGTAAATAAACAACTAAGAAAATAATATCTAACTAATAGGATTAGTTACCTAACAATTAGTCATTATTAAAAATTTGATCAATAGAAATATTACTATTTGAATCATCCACTGAATTTTTACCACCTTAGTAACTATTAACTAATTCCAATTCAAAGACTAAAAATTCTCTCCAAAAGAAATTCCACCAAATGAATATTCCAACGAGCGTAAACATCAAAGAATAATTATGCTCATCACATTTTTTCCAGATGTAAAAAACAAGTTAGAGTTTACATATCAGAAGATGCCAGAACTGCAAAACGTAACTAAATGACATCATCACTTCCTACCATAAGTATTTGGTGCACGTATATAACTTCGTTATCAAACCGTCTTTTTTATGAAACCGTTCTTTGAAACCTACACTTAATATTTAGTCTAGAAAAAAGCAGTGCTTGAAAATTAATCCCTTCTACCATATATAGGCTATTTAATAATCATGTTGATTTTATAATAAATATATATGTATAACCAAAGAGTCGAGAATTTATCACACATGTTTTAATTACAAATTTATATATACATATATAGGATGATTACGTTATCGGTCGCTATCTAATCGCACCCACATTTCTTTGGACACATATAAGCAATAAGTTTCATCAATAACCACCGGCGAGAGTAAACCGAGAGTAACATATCGGCATTTTTTAAGATTGCATCATTAATATCATTTATTTTCAATGAACCGATCCCGTGATTATTCTTTAAGGCCTTATGTACAATATATACAGTAAGCGCGTAAACAACTCCCTTTATCTATTTATTATCTCTAAAACACCGACTGGAAAAATTATTAATAAAAAATTTCATTCAAAATTCATTCATTAACTCTCTCAATTGGAATTAGTAAAAATGTTTACTAATTTTGAATTAGTAATTGACTTTTTGCTTTTGAATTAGTAAATTTTACTAATAAATTAGTAGAAATTACTATTTATTATAGTAAAATTTACTAATTCAAAAGCAAAAATTCAGTCACTAATTTAAATTAGTAAACATTTTTACTTATTCCAATTTTGAGAGTAAATATAAAAAATCAAAATTTCGAACTGTTTAGGGTCAATTGGGGTAAATGTAAACGGAATATCTATTTTTCACGAAAAACATTAGTTTTTTTTGTTAAAAGGTAAAACGGACGGATTTCTTTTGCATGAACTTGTTACTAGAGTTCCCTAGAAAAATTTGATGAGGTACAAAAAAATATTGATGAACCTGAATCGCCTAAAACTTACTGTTTACATTTACCCCGAGATTTTGAAATTTTCCTAAAATTCGGGGTAAATGTAAACACCACTGTAGTTAAGCGAGGTTTAAGAAACAAGTTATTTCAAGTATACTACTGTTTTAAGGAATTGGAAAACTGAAAAAAAATTCTTCGTAGATTTGTAGTAAATCAACCAGTTGACTGATAATGTATCATATAAATAAACATACAACCATTACAAAATTAGTAATGTAAAAACTTGAATAACTTGAACAAATTTTAATAGATTTTCATTCAACTTGGTAAAAAGAAGTTTTTAAGGTTGCTGACTAAGAATCTAAAATCGAATTTTTAAATTTCAAAATGGTGGATCCAATATGGCGGATGAACCTAAAAATATTTTTAAAAATTGATCAAATTTTCAAAAAAAATTTTTTTTTTTTATCAAATTTTTCTTTTCAAAGAGGACCTAATTTCCTTTTCTATGTAATTTTACATTGCCAAATTAATGAAATTGTGAAATAGAAGCAAATTTATTCAATTATTTTCTTTTAAAATGTAGTTCTAGTTCTGTTTACATTTACCCCGAGTTTTCGAAATCTCGGGGTAAATTTAATTACTTAATTATTTACTAAGTAAATTGACGAAAATAAAAAATCAAAGTCAATTTTTGTTAGGGTATTAATAAGGAAGAATTACATATTTTTCTTTGATTTTTAAATTTATTTTTATGCAAATGCGAGGGAAAATACTGAAACAGTAAAATTTTGATTTTCAATATTTTTTGCATTAAAAGATAACTTACACTCTGGCATTGCCAATTGTCAAAATAAAATATTGGCAATACTCAGAACATCTTGTAGGTGAGCTGAGGTAAAAATGTTGACGTCGTACTTATTTTTTAATTTGTAAATTTAGCTGAAACCTCTACTGTTTACATTTACCCCTTGTTTACATTTACCCCAAATGACCCTATATTTTTAGTTTTATTTCTAAAAAGATCGGTTTTTAACCAACTGTAAAACAAAATCCAAAAAAACGTCAGAAATTTTGAACTATTCATAAAGTAACTTTTTTGTCACCAATTAAAATAATTTTAAAGATTAATTCTCAATTTGAAAATATTCCTTCTGCGAGACTATATACTAAAATTTTGTATTTGTGAAATTTTTCATTTTTTTTCAAGACAAACTTGAAACTTTGATAAGAAGTGTAGTAAACACTTTTCGAATAAAAATGATAATGAAATTAGTGAAGAGTTTTGAAGTAAAAGTGATAAATGATAACAATATATGAACTATCATTGCTTTTAACTACCAGTGATTGTAAATGTTACTATTTAAAAAATTACCAACGTGGGGATGACGATTATGATGCAAAAGTTTTAATAATTCTAAAATAAATTCTAAAAAAATACTTTGAAATCGGAAAAGACGAGAAATTGATTAAAAGTGATTTTGAGAACTGATAATTTTAAAGTTATTTTTTAATAAATAATTTTAAAAATATTAAAACTTTTTCACATCACTGCCCTTCTTTATGATATTTTAGAGTTATTCACAAAAAACTAGCTTAATTTATTTAATATTTCAAGAGAAAAGTGGTCGAAAAAATTTACATTGATTTCTGTAACAATCACATGCTGTTAAATGTTTAAAATGTTTAAAATGAACTAAATTCAAATTTAATATTTTGACGATTATTTAAAAAGTTATAAAAATTAAATTAACAAAATTGTTTGGAGAATACGTTTTACGATACTGTATTTTCAAAGAAAAATCTAGAAATTGAGAATCTTGAGAATTTTATTAGTTTTGAAAATAATTGAAATCTTGCGAAATATTGAAAATTTGGACAAAAAACTCAATTCTTTCCAGATATTTTATAAAAATTGTATTAAAAATAATTGAATTCCTCCTTAAAATTTTATTATTTATGATATAATTGAATTCTTACGAAGAAGATCGCTAAGATTTTTAAAATTAATTCAATCCCTAGTAGAAATTTGTCATAGTATCTTTAAGGGCACTGGACAGTTCCACTGGAAAATTTCGAGGCACTTTACAGTTAAACTGGCTAAAAACTATAAAGTGATGTCACGCTAATTTCTTCAAGTTATTGTCCAGTCAAATTTTACAGTTTCTGATCATCAGTCCTGTAGAAAAACTATACAAAATAATTCACTTGGAAATGTCAAAACTTTCTTTATATTGACGTTACGTATTAAACACGTACAAATTTGAAAATATAACGTTAAATTTTTTTGTCAACAAATTAAATAAATTAAAATTTTACGAAACTATATTTTTACTGTTGGTGTATCTATTGTTCCGTATAATAAATGATTTATAATAAATTATCTGTAAAATTATTTTTAAATAACTACATAATTAAAAAAAAATATAAAAATTACTGATTCTTGAACACATGTCATTTTTTTACATTAAACAACATTCACTTTTTCCTTTAATTAAGCACAACACTGAAATAAATATTATTATTTTATCACACTACAAACTTATAAGTAAACCCTAATATGAAGAATTAATTCAGTTCAAACGAAAAATATCTAGCGGTTTCGGGGAGCGAACTCGGGTCACACTGGGACGAAATACCTAAACGCACGCTTTACGCATCACGGCCGTTCTAGTCGATGGACGATTCCGGAAAAATAAGAACCATACTCTACCGGCAGGTAAAGCAGTTCCCTTTTTCATCTTTTCTAGCTCAACTGGCGAATTACTGGACAGCTACTGCATAACACTCTAAAGTTGAACTTATTGATTATTACTGTATAGAAGTTCTGTCTGTCCAGTTATTCTCATGGTACTGTCTAGGCGTTCCGTGAAATTATGTTTCAAAGTTTGTCGTGGCGTTAGCGCTACCGTCAGTCCAGCAACTGAACAGTGTTGTGTAGACATTTTCCATAAATACATCAGAGTATACACTGAAAGAAATAATTCGCGGGTGTAACTAGAATTATGTCTATTTTTTCCGTAAGGAATTAGTAATAAATTGTTACTGTCTACTGTCATTAATTATAGACAGTTCTGTTATTCAGATTGGAGAGCTATACATATGTCAACGTCAATTCATCAATGTAAAACATAACCTCACTTTATTGGACCAATTCTAACTTTTTGTATGTAACAGGTTTGTTAAATTAATATTTATACATATAATAAGAGTATATAATCTTGAAAAGAAATTGTCTTCTGAATTTAAAAAATTAGTTATTTTAATTAACTCAATTAATTGAAGCGAATTTTAAAAAAATTTTTTTTTTCTAAAGGAATTGTCATTAAAAATAAATTTTGATTGAAAAGAAATTTTTATTATTAAATCAAAATTTTAATATTAAATAATTTAAAAAATTTGTTATTTAGTTGTCAACAGTAAAATAAAAGAACAAAATTAAAATTATAAAAACTATAAACTGTAAAACCAAAAGATTTATTTTATAGAAAATATTTCGAAAATGTCAATACACAACTGTTTAGTTACTGAAACTGGCGGTAGCGCTAACGCCACGACAAACTTTGGAACATCATTTCTCGGAACGCCTCGACAGTGCCATGAAAATAACTGTACAGGACTTCTATGCAGTAATAATCAAGTTCAACTTTATATTTTCTTTAACAGTGTTATGCAGTAGCTGTCTAGTAATTCGCCAGTTAAGCTAGATTAAACTTCCATGACTAAAACTGTACAGTAACTTGAATAAATCTAGTCATGCCACGACAAATTTCTACTAGGGATTACTTCTAAAATTCTTAAGAATTTTATTAGTTTTTAAAATAATTGGATTCTTGCGAAATTTTGAAAATTTTTACAAAAAACTCAATTCTTTCCTGAAATTTTACTAAAATTGTATTGAAAACAATTTCATTATAAACGAAAATAATTGAATTCTGTCGAAAAATTTTATTCAAATTTTTAAAAATAATTCTATTCATTCAAGGAATTTTATTTAAATTTTATTGAAAATAATTAAATTTTCTGTGAAAAATGTTATAATTAATAAAAAAATAATTGAAGCCTTGCGAAGAATTTTATTCAAAGTTCTATTATTGTATAATTGAACAAAATAATAAAAGTAAAATTTAAAAATAATTGAATTCTTTCAAAGAATTTTATTAAAATTTTCTTAAATAATTGAATTTCTACGAAGAATTTTTTTATATATGGAAAAATTGATTTCTGGCGAAGAATTTAGTTGAAATTTTTAAAATAATTGAATTTTTTCTAGAAATTTTAATAAAATTGTATTGAAATAATTGAATTCCTACCAAGAACTTTATTATTTTTTATAATTGAATTCTTGCAAACATTTTACTATTTATGAAAATAGTTGAATTCTTGCGAAAAATTTTATTATTTATGAAAAAAATTGAATTTCTGCGAAGAATGTTATCAAAATTTTTTAAAATAATTGAATTTATGTGAAGAATTTCATTATATTTATGAAAATAATTGAATTCTCGTAAATATTTCTATTCCAATTGATGAGAATAATTGAATGGTTTTAAAGAATTTTATTAAAATTTTCGAAAATAATAAATAATAATAATTAAATAGTTAAAAATCCAATTTCTTTTAATTTTGAAATTATTAAAAAATTGAATTAAATCCTAATTGATTAATTACAAGAATAATTTTTTACTAATTGAATGATTTCCAATGATTTTCAACGATGAGAAAAAAGAGAGAGAAAAATAATATTCCAATGATAAAACAGATTGTTTTCTCGATATATATTTTTATTATTTTCCATTGAAAATAAAACGGCAATATTGTTCATCAAAGTTGATGGCAAAAGAATTGATTACATCAGTTCTTTGTTCTTTCTTTCTTTTTCCTTCTTTTTTTCTCTTTTCCCCCCTACTTTTATTTCCCCTTTTTTCTCCTTCATTCTCATCCACTATTTTTCTCAATTTTCAAGTAAATTACTTTTGTTTCAGTTTTATTACAGTTTCCACTGTAATTTATGTTTCCACTAAATAATACCGAGTTTGAATTTACGATACTTCCGAGAACCAAAATTACTAATTTTAAGGAAGTCTGAAAATCGAGTTGAAAATCCTAAAATATCATTTAAGGCCTCAAGGAGTATTAACCATATAATCTTATATAGGCTCAACGCGTGTTTGAGGTGTTAAAACCTTAAAATATTATCTAACACTCTCCCTAACGACATTTCCTTTCAGTTTATACAAAAATATTTAAGAAAATTTGAGATTTTAACGACTTAAAATTCTAAAAACGAAATGTTCCTATAAATTTTCAAACGTTCAAATAAGCATTTTTTAAATTTATATTTAACCCAGGCGCGAAAGACCAATGCTGACGATGGATTGAAGATTTATTGAGCCTTGAACGCCCAGCCTGGGTAACCCAGTGTTGAAGCAGTCTTTATACCACTGTCACTCAATGTTGATTCAGCATTGGACACCAATGTTCGTTCCATGCTCGATTCAAGACTCGGTCAATCTTCGTGAGTGAAGCTCGAACATCTGATCTTAATTCAAGCCTGAATCAATCTTGACAGTTTATTTATTGACATGTGCACTTAAAAATATTAAATATAAATATTTATAAATTAATTAATATTAAAATATTTTTTATGATAATTTTGTATACTATTTAAAAATTATTATTATTATTAAGATATCAAGTGGTAAATAAATATTAATATTTATTTAGTGTATAATATTTATATTAATTATTAATTTATTAATAATAATAATAATAATAATAATAATTATTATTATTATTATTAGGTATTATTATTATTATTATTATTATTATAAGAATAATAATAATTATTATTATTATATTATTTATTATTAGATATTATTAATTATATAAGATTCATATAAATAAAGTTAAATTATATATTATTTTTTTTCTTGCTCAGTGTCAAATTATTGTTTTCAAAGTCCAAGAGTTTCGTTTGTCTGAAAAATTTTCAGTAAAAAAATGTTCATTAGTGTGTAATAAATATTTATGCCTAGTAGTTGTACACTAGGATCAACTGTTTAGTAAATATTATCAAAAAACTATTTTTTGTCAAACGCGTGCGACTAAATGCAAATAACCTTGAGACTTTAGCATTGCCAACTCAAGAGTTGAGTTGGTAATGCTGGAGTTTCAAGGTTATTTGTGTTTAGCTGCGCGTGTTTGCTAAAAAATATTTTTTTGATAATATTTACTAAACAGTTAATCCTAGTGTAAAAACTACTAAGCATAAATATTTATCACTACCTAATGAACATTTTTTTCACTAATAATTTTTCAGATAAACAGTCATAATTTTTCAAAGATAAATATCTTTGAAAATAATAATTTGACACTGTACAAGAAAAAAAATAATATATATAATTTAACTTATAAAATTATCATAAAAAATATTTTAATATTAAAAAATTTATAAATATTTATATTTAATATTGTTCAGTGCACACGGTAATAAAAAGAAAGTGAATATTCTATCAAGATTGACCGAGTCTTTAATCGAGCATGGGACGAACATTGGTGTCCCATGCTGAACAAATATTGAGTGACGCGCCGTATATACAGAATATACGGCGCTGGCATTGAAATAGTAGATTAGGCGAGGTGCCTTCCAGCCTTCTGTGGCCGAGCGGTTTAAATGCGTGCGTTGAGAACTTCCGGTATGCGTTAGGGGCGGGGTACGTGAGTTTCGATCCCACATGCGAGCGAATATTTTTCATTCTTTGTTTTAAGCGTTTATATATAATAATAAATTTGTGTGTTGTGCTGTGAATAAAAAATGTGAATATGTTTGTAAATAATATTAAAAAGTCTGCTGAAAAATCGAGAAAAAAATGTACCGATTAACAGAAAAATTGTTTTCTTTTACTAAAATTATTTTTTTAATATTACTATTTTAAATGACATTTACTGTTAGTAATATATTATTTATATGAAAATGATATAATTATTATAATAGTAACTTAATGCCATTAAATTAACAAACGCATATAATATGAATAAAAATAATAACAATAATATTCATTACTATTATAATAATAATAATTATTATTATTATTATTAATATTATTATTAATATTATATACAATTCATATATTCGTATTATATTGAATGGGCGCGAGAGACGCGTAAATTTGGGAACAGTGGAAGCAGCCTTGTTTCAGTCCTGCATTAGGGTTCCGCAGCATTGATTGAACATTGAACGCGAATCTTCAACAAGGACTGGAGCGTCAGTCTTAAATAAGTGTTACATTATAGCTAGAAACAACCTTCGTTCCGCCGTCCCACCAAGGCTTGATCAATGTTGACCAAGCCTCAACGAAGGTTCCGTAAAGCCTGAATCCACCGTCAGTTCTCACCTGGGAATTTATATATTATAAAAAAATATATTTATATATTAAGAAATTAATTCTTAACTAAGAAAATAAAAAAAAATATTTGTTCATTTAAACGTTCAAAACTTTACATAGAAAAGGAAAAACTATTTGAAATTTTCTTTAAAATTTCTAAACAATTTTTACTAGAATTAAAAATTTTGTATAAAAATAATAAAATGTAAAATTTAAAATACATCGAAAAAAAAACATTCTCCGATAATTTACGATCACACTTCCGGTGGCAAAACTGAAATTAAACAAAACCATTTCACCAAAAATTCTCTCACTCTGCCAAGAATAGAATGAAAAATAGTTTCAAAGGAAACCTTTGCAAACGGAAACGAAATTTTTCGCATCAACTTGAAATAATTTTTCCATTTTCCCTTTTCAAAAACTTTAATGAACTATCGCAAGAAAACATCTGGAATCAATTGAATATATTTTGTACCTAAAACTTGTACCTAAAGCCCAAGTGTCCAACAGATGTATATATACGAGAAGAATAATAAAAAAAAAAAAACGTAACTGGCATTATTATGTGAAAACAACATAGGAACATGGAACTATTCAATATTGGAAGTGCACATGGAAGTAAGAGCTCAGCTAGGGGTCTGGTGTGCTCGTTCTTTCTTGCGTCCTCACGTTTTGCGTTGCACCACCAATGCGTATTACCAATGCTGAATGAATGTATGTAAGAGAGAAAGAAAGATCGTGACTTAAAAAAAAGAGCTAGAAAGGAAAACAAGACAAAGAATATATATATATATACTCAACTCCAACCGCGAATGCAGTTAACACGAAACACCCATACTGAAAATGTCGCACGCCGAGCCAATGATGTCACGAATCCTTTACTCTGACTTTTTCAGATGAACGCACATTATCATCACAAAAGAGTACACGCACACATGTGTATATATATCTACATAATGTTTTCTCAATGTTTTCTTTTATCGACATTGTCCAAATTATCGAATGAGAAACTTCGCATAACAAAGCACGCTCTATTATAATATAAATTCTGTAATAAATATATGACAAGAATATTTTTTATTTAAGTTAATTTACTTTTAAGGGAGTGTCTACTTAGCCGAACTTTGATAACTAAAAAAAATTGAATTTTAAAGAAGTTACAAATGATCGCAGAAATTCAATTATTTTCAAAAGTAATCAAATTCTTATCACAAAATTCAATTATGTACAAAATTTAAAAAAAAAATCTAGACAAAATCCCAATTATTTTTATAAATAAAAAAAATTCTTCTTCAAAATTCAATTATTTTCAAAAATTTTAATAAATTTCTTGTCAAAATTTCAATTATTTTCAAAAAATTTCCTCATTTCAATGATTTTTAATATCTAAGTACTATTTTAATAAAATAACCCAAAAGAATATAATTTATTATTTAAAAACAATTTTAATAAAATTGTACACTGTAAAAAAAGGGAGTTAAATTTTAACTCCCCCGGGGGGTCTATAAAAGTCGCACCCATTGGGGAGTTAATGCCAGGGGAGTTAAATAAAGAGAGTTAAAATTTAACACCCAAATGCTAACTCCCCATGGAAAAAATAACTTGCGCGGGTGTTGAATGAAGGGAGTTAGAAATTAACTCTCTTTTGGAGTTGATTTTTAACTCGAAAAATTTAACTCCCAACTCCCGAGTCCGTTAACTCCCTAAATTTTTTACAGTGTACGCAAACATTTAATTATTTTCATAAAAAATAAAAATTCCACAGGAATTCAAATATTTACAAATTTTTTATAAGTTGTCTTCTCAATAATTCAATTATTTTTAGAAATAATAAAACTCATCGCAGAATTTCAATTATTTTGCATTTAAATAATAAATGTCTGAATTCTTGTAGAATTTTCTAATAAAAATTGATTTGAAAATTAATTTTAGTTTAAATTTTAGATATTATAGAATATGAAAATAATTTTTAAGAAGTCGCAGTAAAAATATTCTTATATTATAAAATTGGTTTGAATTTCAAATTTTTGAAAATCTTAATTCCTATGGAAAAATAATAATAGGAATCAAATATTTAAAATATTTAAAAAAGAAATTATTGTTTTCGAATAATTTTACAATTAAAGATATTCGTAAATAAATTTAACAGAACATTTTTTTAAATCAAATTTTTTCCTTTATTTTCTACAAATTTAAAGATTTTCAATTTCATTTTCAATTAAATTTTCTAATTGACAAATATAATTTATAAACATTTTTTTCCTTTATTTTTTAAAAACTTTAAATTTTATTAAAACAATTGACATTAGTAAATAGAATTGATACAAATTATTTCCTTATTAAAATTGAGAATTTTGTACAAAAATATTGAGAAACGGGAATATCTAATGTTTTGCTTCACAAATTTTTTTAATTGTAAAATTATTCAAAAACATCAATAACTTCTTTTTTAAATAAATATTTAATCATTATTATTTTTCCATGGGAATTAAGATTTTCACAAATTTTAAATTCAAACCTTTTGAAATTCAACAATTTATCAGCATTATTATTTTCTACAATTTTTAACTGAAATTCTTCTTTAAAACAATAATTATTTTTAATAATTTTTAAAAAAGTTCTTTGAAAATTTTCAAATCCATTTGTTTGCAAATTAAATTTTACGAAATTTTGATTATTCCGAAATTCTTAAATTAAATATACATTAGAAAAATAAAACTTCAAATAATTTCAAAAATATTCAATTAAACATTTTCAAAAAAATTAATTCTTAAAATTTCTTATAGTTAAAAAAAAGTATGGAAAATTCAAATTTTTAAAGATTTTAATTTGAAACATTTTCAAAATTCAATTATTTCCAAAAATTCGTGCTATAATACATTTAGTTTTCGATTATAATCTAAAATTTTAACTAAAATTTATTTTTAAATCAATTTTTATTAGAAAATTAATTTTAAAGAATAAATGAATTTTGCGAAGAGTTTATTTGAAATTCTATTAAAAATAAGTGAAATCCTGCAAAAAATTTTATTATTGATGAAAATAATTGAATTCTTGCAACAAATTTTATGAAAATTTTTTCAAATGATTGAATTCCTGTGCTATTTATGGAAATAATCAAATGTTTGCGTAGAATATTATTAATTTTTTTTAGAAAATTTTATTAAAATAGTAAATATTAAAAATCATTAAATTGAGGAAAATTTTTGAAAATAATTGAAATTTTGCTAAGAAATTTATTAAATTTTTTGAAAATAATTGAATTTCGGAGAAGAATTTTATTATTTATAAGGATAATTGAAATTTTTACAAGAATTTTTTGTGAATTTTTGAACATAATTGAATTTTTGGGAACAATTTTATTACTTTTGAAAATAATTGAAATCTTCTGGAAAACTTTATCCAAATAGTAGACCTTCACGGAAAAAACTGGAGATTGGAAATCAGTAAACTGACGAGAATTTTTGAAAATAATTGAAATTTTGACAAGAATTTTATTAAAATTTTTAAAAATAATTGAAAATTTGTCAAGAATTTTATTACTTTTGAAAATAATTTAATTTCTGCATTTAATTGTAACTTTTTTATAATTCAATTTTTTTGAAATGTTTTTAACTAAAACTTTTCTAGAAATCCATTATTTCCAAAAGTAGAAAATTTAACTATAATTTCAGAAGAATTTGAATTATTAAAATTTTTCAAAAATCTAAGTTCTTTAAAATTTCTAATTAAATTTATTCAAAATTGAAATTTTATATAATTTTAGAAATTAACTTTTGAATATCATCTTTTTATGAAAATTGTAAGCGCAACTCTTTTAAAATTCATTTAATTTTAAAATCTTTAAGAAAAATTATTCATTAAATATATTACACAAAATTTCTGTTTAATTTTAATTTTGATAAAAATGAACTACAATAAAAATTCTATTACAAAGAATAATAAATTCTACTATAAAAAATAAAAACTTTTCTATAAAAAATAATAAATTTTACTATGAAAAATAATATATTTTGCTATCAAAAATTAAAATTTTACTATAAAAAATACTAAATTTTACTTTAAAAAATAATATATTTTACTATCAAAAATTAAAATTTTACTATTAAAAATTATAAATTTTAGTATCAGAAATATTCTATTATAAAAAATAATAATTTCAGCAAAAAAATTATGTTTTCCAGATTCTTCGTCTAAAATATAATTTAATTCAAAAATTATGAAAAATCGCGACAAAAATACGTGTTTATTCTTAAAAAGAAATAAAAATAAAAGAAGTTTGCCATCCTATTTGCAGACTCAAAATCAGAATAAATTAAAAATAAAATTTAATTGAAATCTTCCCCAATTAAAAAGGGTAAACACTCCTACTCGTAACGACCATCCTGATAAAATCATTTTTACAATTTTTAAAAAAGGGCAACTCCAAATTATAATTAAATATTCACCCTCGAAAATACGTTTACATAACTCTAATTCTCCTACACAATCAAAAACATACACGGATCTAATTTTCTTAAATGTCCACTCTCCTTTTCAAAACCAATAAAAAAAAAAGATACAGACACACAGCATGATATTTCTTTGTGAAGAAAGAAAGAGAATTTGAATTCCTTCTAGAGAAACATTATAGCATCAGTTAAGAAGAAAACAAATGCGCACCTTATAAAAGCTGTTAAGCCCGAAAATCCGAATAGGTACTTACTATATGAGAATTTAAAAATAAATGTATAATCATAGCAAGCTGAAAGGACTTGGAAGGACACTTAAATCGAAATTTCCAATAAACGACAGCTGTTGACCGTAGGCCAACTTGATTAACAAGGTTTTATAATATGGCCCTCAAGTGCACGTGACCTTTTCGTAACACCTGACATTGGACCTCCATGAAACAAGCACGGCAGGAGATTCGCTTCCTACACTCAGCAACCTCGAAACCAAAAAGCTTCCGGCTTTCCCTTTGCAAAAAATATCATAAGAAAAAATATATATTCGCAAAGAAATCAAGAACAGGGTTGCTACAAAATTTTATTTTCTATTTCCCTGACTTTTCCCTGATTTCCAGACAAAATTTTGTCTTTTTTCCTAACCCTAAAGAATATTCTGATTCACTCTCAAAATTATTAGATACTAAAAAAAATTTTCTATTACATTTATTTACAAATTTCCTTAATTGTAAAATTAATCAGAAACACCAATAACTTCTTTTTTAAATAAATATTTAATTATTATTATTTTTCCATAGAAATTATGATTTTCAAAAATTTCAAATTCAAACATTTTGAAATTCAGTAACTGATAAAAAAATATTGTAAAACATGAAGAAATGGATCACTCCGAGTCAAAGACTCGGAGTGATCGATTTCTTCATATTTTATAATAATTAAATATGACCGAGTGATAAAATTATTATTTTATATTATAAAAGAATATTATTACTAGTACTTCTTCAAAATTATTTTCATCGATTCATTTATTTTTTTGAATTTTTAACACAAATTTTCCTTTAAATCAATTAGTTTTAATAATTTTTTCAAAAAAGTTTTTTAATAATTTTCAAATCCATTTGTTTACAATTCAACTTTACACGAAATTTCATTTATTCGAAAATTCTTCAATTAATTATATATTTGAAAATAAAAGCATGAAATAATTTAAAAATAAAATTCAGTTAAATTTTTTGAAAAAAATTAATTCTGCAGAATTGTTAGTTAAAACACAAATTTTCAAGGATTTTATTTTAAAACTTTTCAAAATTAAATTATTTCTTAAAATTTACGCTGTAATGCTTTTAATGTTCAATTATTATCTAAAATTTTAAATAAAATTCATTTTTAAAACAATTTTTATTAGAAAATTCAATTATTTAAATACAAAAGTAAATAATTTATTAAATAATTGAATGTTCCTTAAAATTGAATTCTCATAAAGAATTCAATCAACAAATTTTCAAATAATTGAATTCTATCAACGAATTTTTATAAAATTTTTAAGAATAATTCAATTTTTTGAGAAATTTGATTAAAATTGTATTAAAAATAATTGAAATCATGCAATAAGCTTTAATATTTATGAAAATAATTGAATCCCAGTAAAAAATGTTATTGTTTATGAAAATAATTGAATTATTGCGAAGAAATTTATAAAAAATTTACAAATAATTGAATTCCTGGGAAATTTTTGTTATTTTTGAAAATAATTAAATGTTTGCGTAGAATATTATCAAAATTTCTTTTAAATAATTGAATTCTTTTGAAAAGTTTTAATAAAATATGTTATAGATATTAAAAATCGTTGAATT
The DNA here is from genome assembly GCF_015476425.1 of Leptopilina heterotoma. Lineage (NCBI taxonomy): Eukaryota > Metazoa > Arthropoda > Insecta > Hymenoptera > Figitidae > Leptopilina > Leptopilina heterotoma. The sequence continues at coordinate 1,664,494 of NW_025111110.1, forward strand.
GAGGAAAATTTTGGAAAATAATTGAATTTTAGAGAAGAAATATATTATTTTTAAACATAATTGAAATTTTGCCAAGAATTTTATTAAAAATTTAAAAAATAATTGAATTTTAGAGAAGAATTTTATGACTTTTGAAAATAATTAAATTTAAGCTGTAATGCTTTTAATGTTCAATTATTATTGAAATTTTTAATTGAAATCCATTTTTTAATCAATATTTATTAGAAAATTCTGCAATAATTCAATTATTTATTTATTTATTTTACAATCAATTAAATACAAAAATAAATAATTTTTGGAATAATTGAATATTTCTCAAAATTGAATTCTTATAAAGAATTTTATCAATCAACTTTTAAATCATTAAATTCTTTCGACGAATTTTAATAAAATTTTTAAAAATAATTACATTTTTTCGAATAATTCGAGTAAAAGAATAATAATTCGAGTTTTAATATTTATGAAAATAATTGAAGTCCTTTAAAAAATTTCTTATTTACGAAAATAGTTGAATCTGTGTATAAAATTGCATAGTTTATGAAAATAATGGAATTATTAAGAAGAAATTTCTAACTTTGATAATAATTGAATTCCTATGATATTTTTATTATTTATGATAATATTTAAATTTTTTTGTAAAATTTTATCAAAAATTTGTTTGAAATAATTGAATTCTTTTGGAAAATTTTATTAAAATAGTAGATATTGAAAATCATTAAATTGAGGAAAATTTTTGAAAATAATTGAAATTTTGCCAAGAAATTTATTAAATTTTTTGAAAATAATTGAATTTCGGAGAAGAATTTTATTATTTATAAAGATAATTGAAATTTTGACGAGAACTTTTTTAAACTTTTGAACAAAATTGAATTTTTGCAAACACAAAAATTCAGAATTTTCTTATCAATTCTAAAATTTTATTTTCTAACAGTACTTTTAATAAAAATCCCTGACTTTTCTCTAACTTACCGGATCTGTGGCAACCCTGAAAAACCTTCACGACAATTTTCATCCTTTAAATAAAATCCAAAAAAACCTTTTACAATTTTCTTCCCTATAAAAAAGAATCCAAAACACCTTCACGACAATTTTAATTCCAAAAAAAAGAAGAAAAAAACCACAAGTCAATAAAAATGCAAAACAACAAATATAAACGCGCAAGAATTGAATCCGACATATATGAATATATATACGTCGCTAGAAGATGTGAGACGTAAAATTTGATATTTATTTTTTCACTGCGCTGTAATTCTTAGGGTTTATGCATTCTATTTTGCGGGGGTCTTAACCCTTTCTTGACGACTTCTCTATTGGTTTTGCGGTAAATAATAAACCAACGGGATATTGTGCGTCTTTTTTTAACCAAAAAGAAAAAAGAGAAAAAAATTTTTTTTTTCCTAATGGAAGAGATGACTATTTGCTGCTGGCAACAATAATGAAGATTTATGTCTCTGTCTGAATAGAGAGAACATACGAGAAAAGTAATAAAAAGTAAATGGAAAGTGAATTTTTACTCACATTTATAATTAGATAATATTTTATTTTCGTATCTATAGTACAGAATAGCGATAATTTCATCGAATTTATTCAATAGAAAAAAAATTACTAATTATATATGCAAATTACTTCATTACTCATAGAAATTAATATCTACTTCTCTCGAGTGATAATTCATTTTTAATTATTCACCTAAAAAGAATGATTTGATTTGAACCAAATATAATTTATTAGATATAAATCACGCAACAAATAATATTTGAGTTCCAAAAAATTTTATTTTTATTAAATAATTTATTTTAGTTAAATAAAAGTATATTTGTCATGTTCCTAAACTGAAAAAGAAAATTTATTTGACCGAAACAACCGATAACTTGTCTATTATAAAATAAATATTTACTTGAATCAAACAATTTCTATTTAAATCAAATAAATTGTATTTCAATTTTGAATCAATAAATTCCGTATATTTTAATCAATTTTAATTGTCTTTTAATACTTTTACTACTTAATTTAATAGAAAAATTAATAAAAATATTTTTAAAATAACAAATTAAATTATATTAAACATAAAAATAAATTAAAATAATAAATTGAATAAATAATAATAAACTTCTAAAGGTACAAAAAACTGTTGAATAACAGTTCAAAACTGCAAGAAAATTATTTCTCATAGAGCCCAATAAATTATTTTTAAAAAATGTTATTTGGCATAAATGAAATTTATTTGAAACAAATAAAAAATTTGGTAGATTCCCCATATTTCCCCAGACACAAACGTTATTTTTTCTATTTTTCAAAAATTTATATATATTTATACTCTTGATTTGATAAAAAGTAATTTTTAATGACCTTTAATTAAAAAAAACTGACTTATAATTATTATTGAATTTCGGGAAAATATAATTCTCGGAATTTTTCTATTAAATTAAAATAGTAAAAGTATTAAAAGACAATTAAAATTAATTAAAACATGAAACTATAAGTTCATTAATAAAAATTTTTATAATTCGTAAACAAATTAACATGCAATTATAGTTGATTATAGTGAAGTTATCCTAATGAGGATAGTGAAGTTTTCCATTTAATTTTTTTCGATGACAGTCATATCTCTATATTATGTGTTTATATATATACGTATATAATAATCTTTACAGAAAGAATACGTATATCTGTAAATATAAATTTTTCTTTTTTAAATTTTGTTACAATAATTATATTCTCATCCAAGATCGTATAAATATTTTGTAACAACTATACTTGCAAGCGTTGCAAAATAATTTCTTACTAAGCAAAATCTTTTCTATTCATCTGACCCGACGAGTATGATAAGGGATAAAAAAAAATCTATTTTCCAGTGTGTCTCTCGACGCGATCGACAGCTGCACACCGATAAGGAATTGATAAGACGCTATTTTAATATAATTAAGTAGACACTGTTTTGCAAATACCATGTTTGCTCTCTTTTCTAGCGTAAAACTTTTATACTTTGTATGAAAAAGAAAAATGCCTGTCACTTCTAGTTTTTCAAGAAACATAATATGACTTGAATTTCTTTTCAATTGTGTTGGAAATTTTTAGAATTTCTTTTAACACTCCCAACACGCTTGAGAAATTTATTGTTTTCTAATTTTCACTTGTTAAAAAAGAAAATAAAAAGACAATAAGACAAATTTTTCAACGTTGAAAAAATTAAATTACACCAATTTCGAAAAAGAAAGTTATCCGAAAAATAATTTTTACCAATATAATTGTAAAATTAATTGTAAAATTAAAAATGCATGTAAAAAAATAATTTACACGCATTTCTATACAATCTCTTTTCGAAATAATTGATTTAAATAATTGCAGGCCTCGTATTAAATTTAGGAAGAAAGAAAAATTTTCATTTCTTTCCTTGTCCAGATAATAACATCAATTTTGAGTTTTTGTAAATTTCAATTATTTTTAAACAAATTTTTGTATGTTTTCATACTTTTGTCCAAAAAAACCTTTTTTTTTATTTAATTTTAATCAAATTCTTTCAAATTTATATTTTAAAGACAAATTTAGGTATATTTATAGAAATTCAATTATTTTCAAAAAATTTTCATATTCATTTTTTTTAAATTTCAAACCTAAATTATTTTAAACTTTTAAAATTTTGTTAAATAAATATTCAAATATTTAGTTTTTTATATTGCCGTAGAAATTTAAATTCTTGAAAGTTTTTCAATTTAAACCTTCAAGAATTGAATTATTTAAAAACATTACTACAATTGTAGATCTTCAAAAATAAAAATTTTTTTAGTTTTTATAATTAAAATTTTTTGTTTTATTACTTAAATAAAAATTTTAATATCATTGAACTTCGATATTAATTAAAATGTTAAAAAATATTATATTCAGAAATTTAATTGTTTCTAAAATAACTTTTCCAAATTCAATTATTTTACAGTACAATTTTTAACTATAAAATTCTTCTCGAAAGCAAATACTTTTATTAAATTCAAAAAAAATTTTTCTTAAAATTCAATTACCAAAAAAAAAATTCACTTAGAATTCGTTTAATATTCGATTGATTTCAATTTCATTTTCATTTTCAACAAAATTTGAATTAAAATTTTTCAAAAAACTATTGATTTTCAAAAGTTTTAATAGAAGTTATTCAAAATTCAAATTTTCAAGAACTTCAACTACAAGTCTTTTGAAATTTAACTATTTCGAAAAATTTCTACTGCAACTTTTCCAATATTCAATTATTTTTTAGAATTTTTTACTAAAATTATTCTATTAAATTATTTTTAATAATTCTCCAAAAACTCTTTGAAAATTCTATTATTCCATTTTTTTCACGAATTTTCATGAAAATTACAAACTGTAAATTTTATGGTTGTTACACAAAGTTTTTAAAGCAAAAAAGAAAATTCAAAGAAAATAAAAATTTTTCAATCTTTTCAGAGGAAAACAAAAATAGAATTTTTTTACCAATTCTAGAAATTTGATTCTTTTCCACTATATTCTGAATAAAATATCCTATAACTTCTCTGATTTCCCTGACCTGCGACAACTCTGTTATTGACAAAATTCAAAAAAATGTCTAACTCAAAATTAAATTTTGAAAAATATTTAAAGCAAATGTTTAAAATTTATTTTAACCAATAATAATAAAATTTTAATTCTTTCTGCATTGTGAAAAAAAGTTCTATTTTTTTCAAAGTTCAGAGAAAATTATAGTTGTTTTAATGGATTTTAGGCAAATTTTGCGATTTAATTTTTGGAAAATTGAACTTATTCACAAAAGAATAAAATAAATATGAAACAAATACCAGTTAATTGACTTGAATAAAATTATTTGTCACAAATAAATATTAATTAACAAATAAACAAGTAATCGTTTATTTGAATCAAATAAATTTTTTTCAGTTAATTTTTTTAGTATAAAAAACAATATCAAAAAATCCAAAATGCGTCGCAGAATAATTGAAATTTCGAAAAGTTTTATTTAAAATTCTAAATAAAATTTATTTAAAAAATTTTTTAAATTTTTTGAAATTAATCGACTTTTTGAAGAATTTAAATTTATTATTTGGAAATTTATTGAATTTTACGATTTAATTTTTAAAATATTGAAGTTATCCAACAAATAAATAGAAAAATGTATATTTGAAGCAAATACCATTTTTAATTGACTTAAATAAAAATTATTTGATTTAAATAAAAATTATTTGATTTAAATAAAAATTATTTGATACAAATAAAAATTATTTGATACAAATAAAATTATTTTATACAAATAAAAATTTGTTGACACAAATAAATATTTATTTCCTAATACACAAATAATCGTTTATTTAAATCACATAAATTTCCTTTTTCACCCTGATTCACATAATTGATCCCTACACGCGATTAAGTTTTCAAAATAGTCGAAATAGAAGAAAGGAAACATCTTGAAAACACGTTTTTCACTCTCTCTCTCTCTTTTTCCCTCTGTATCATAAAAAGGAACACATTTGAAATTAATTGGCATTTTCAAACATGAAGGAATTTTTTTTCTCCCTCAAAAAAAAAAATGTCTATACAGAAAACAGATCGACGACCCATGTCAGAGAATTTTAACCACTTTTTCCAAAAAGGGAAAATACCCAATATAAGTGGAACAGAGAGGAAAAAAAATCTGTTGGGCTTGACTTCGAATGCAATTAGAATTGCTGTGATATTTCCCATCGTGTTGCATAGGGGCAAAATGAGGGTGGGAAGTCCGGACAAAACCACTTATGGGGGTGTTTTTCAACCCCTCTACAAGAGTAATAGATTCTCAAGCTGCTAAATATATATACCTATATAATGGTAGGGGGAGAGTCAATTCAAAGCTCACTTTAACAAAGTGTGTAACCCTCTAAAATGCCACGTGATATACATGCGGGTGTATAAATGTATTCAAAAAAAAAACTTGTAACGACATTTCATCATCAAATAAAAAAGAGAAGTTGGGTTTTTCATGAAAATTTCACATGCGATACAATTCTTTTTCTTTCTCACTCTTCAATGAAAAAAAATGCATTCAAAAGAAACCAAAATTCTCCAAAAAAAAGAAAAGTTTCTCCTAGAATAAGCTATTGACATTTTATTTGCAATATATTGTATTTTATATTTGTGTATTTGGCCCAATTTCAAAAAAAAAATTTTTTCCGTGTACTTGAAGCAAATACTGTTAAAATTTTCCTACTTCTCATCGCATATACAATGATACATAAATCGAGATAAGAGAAATTTTTAAAAATAAATATGCAAGTATAATGTGAATTTAACGCTTTGCAATTATCAATTTAATCTCACAAGAAAGAAAATGCAATATTATTTCTCTTAATACATTTCAATTCCTCCAAAGTTGAAAAATAAACAAATGTTTAATTTACTAAAGAAATTAAAAATTTTAATAGAAAAGCAAACATTTTATTTATTAAATTTTTTCTTTTGATTATTTTTTCTTCTTGTTTTTATTAATGATACTATTTGTTAAACAGAGATTATGGTTTATTTGATTTGCGAAAAATATTTGTTTCTCAATTCTTTTATTATAAACAAACTTTGTTAAATAAAAACTTTGTTTAAATCAACTTCCGAAAGTAATATTTAACCCGTTGCAATAATATTTAGAACACGATTCTTTTTTTATTTTTCAAAATTATATATAAAAAGTCTTTTACTTTCAAAAAAAAGTTCCGACACTATTTTATTGTATATAGCATTTAATTTTATTAATATTATTAATATTTTATTAATATTGTTATAGTAAATTTATTATATTACAAATATTTATTATGTTATTTGAAAATATTTTCTGTTAAAAAAAAGTTGAACGTTCTAATAAACGAGATATTTTAATATAAATATTTTCATAAATTACTCATCGAAATAAAAAATAAAAAACATTAATCGAAAATTTTTAAACTTTATTACATTATTAAATACAAAATTATTTTTAATAAGTGACTCAATATTATTGTAAAAAAATTTTTAATTTGAAAAAAAAGTTTGTTCATTTGAACGTTTAAAACTTTTGGGGAAAAGTAAATTATTTATTTTTAATGAAAAATATTTCGTTAATATGAAAAAGAAATAAATAAATGTTGTTCACTTGAAGGTTTAAAACTTTAGGGGAAAAGTAAATTATCAATTTTTGTATGAGGGAGAATTTTGTGAAAATTTATCAAAAATGAAAATGAATAACGAAAAATATTTCGTTGAATGTTCAAGCATTAAAAGAATTAAAAATTATTTTTTCATAAAGCACCAAAAGAAATTGTATCGAAATGAAAATTTTCACATGAACTTTAATATAAGCAACTCATTGGAGAAATATGAAACAAATATTAAAAATATATTACAAGGAGTAAAATCCAGGATAATTCATTGTTTACTTAGGATTAAAATCTAGTATCCATTACTTTAAATACCATCAATGTAATCGGCATTATTCGCCAGACCCATTAAGAGTCTCGTCCCTGTTTATACCTCTATCGTCGGAAGGAGAAAAAAAATCTCTCTCTATATATATATATATATATATATATATATATATACACCTCGGGCTTTTTGGATTTAGATATAAACGAAAAGCAGTTTTGGAGAGAAGGGATTTTATGAAATCGATCAAAGAAAAAGATTGTCGAGTATTGAATCATAGATCCTATGAAAAATCTGCAGACATATATATATAAGAGAGGTAATAACAATATAACAGCAACGACAATTACTATTTAGAAACGGCGGTCTACCAAGGAGCATGAATAGAAGTAAAGATTCCATTCATGAGACTCGACCGCTTTCAATATACTACACATATATACTTTTACATGTATTCATGACTCTAGACACACATGTATAAAATATATAGTATAAGGTATACATTAAACAATTATACGTATACCCGCAGCGAAAGACCATGTAATTTACTTTAATTTTAATACTAACTTTGATGATTCCTCTATGTATATATGTATAGACGTCGGCACTTGAAACAATTTTATATCATTTTCGATGAATTTTCACACAATTCTCCCCAAAGACAAAAAATTGATAATTGACTGACAGCAAATTTTGACACCTGCAAAATATTTAAATTAGTTTCCTTTGTTTTTTAAAATAAACAAATATGTATTATTTATAAATAATTCGAAATTATATACTGTTATTGTTAAATAATTAATTTTGAGATTAGGTCGCACTGTCTGCGCCCTGCAAAATATTTAAATCAATTTTTTTCGAAAAAATAGTTGTAAATAATTCGAAATAATCGAAATAATAAAATGTTTGGCAAACAATGTATTTTGAGGTTAGATCGTACTGGTTTTGGAAAAATATTACACGATTTACATCTGCAATCTATTTAAATCAATTTTTTTCGAAACAATAGTCGTAAATAATACCGCAATAATAAACTGTTTGGTAAACAATGTATTTTGAGGTTAGGTCGCATTGTTTGCGCCCGTCTTGGAAAATATCGACAAAAATGTAGAAACTGGCAATAATTATATAAAACATTTAATAAATTTCATGATTCAATCGAATAATAATACGATTAATGTTACATTTAATAATAAAACAGTGATAATTCGATAAATGAAACTTACTTGTTGACAGTTGAAATTGACTTTCTGACTTTGCAAAAAATTTATGTTCAATTTTGTACCGATTGATTAAAATGTCAAACGAATATTCAATATTCGAACTTTCTGTGCATAAAACCATTTTTAGAGACACTACTCTTGTTAAATTGAGTTTAATAAATGATACTTTTCGGCAACAAAGACAATTCCTTCGGAGCGAGAACAAACAACTGTGCATGACGCAAAGTACACTTGTTGCGCATGCGCATGTTGTCAAATCGAAATGCAAATAATTTTTACTTATTTTAGACAAAAATTTGTAACGTCAATCCCGAAACATGATGAATAAATAAAAAACTTGTTAATATTGGTAACAAATGTCCGTCACCGTCCCTTTTTCTCGAATTAATCGTTTCCGTACACAATGTATTTTCAGGTTAGATCGCATCCCCCGTATACCCCCGTTCAATATACAGAAAAACTCCAAAATTTGTTCAAAATTGTAAAAATTCGTTTAAAATATCGAACAACTGGTCAAATTTATTAAACACTTTTAATAAATAGTGAAAAAAATGATATTTTCGGTAAATAATGGAACTTACTTGTGAACCTTGTGAAAAAATGAAAGATTGAAAATCTGTTTCTTTGGACATTGAAAATTTCGATTTACTTCCACTTGGTTCAGATTTCAAACAATTATTCACTAATCCAACTGTTAATCTATAAAACTTTTCGTAAATTCGCTTTTCTTCGTGACAATGAGATAAAAAAGTAAAATATTTCGTGTGTTTTGGAGGGAGAACAAACAACTAATAACCATAGACGCAAAGTACTAAGATAAGCATGCGCTGTTGCAAAATTGCAACGAATCGCATGTTAACTAGGCTTTAATGCCAGGGTTGGGCTGTTAATTCCCCTAACCGAATTAATTCGACTAGAAATAATATAATTCGACAATAATAGTAAATAATAACAAATAATCGAATAAAAATACTTGGAATTTATCAAAAAAGGTAATAAAAGTAAATAAGAAGTAAAAATAATAATGTATAAAAAAACGATTGAGTTGATAACAGCCCTAACCGAATTTATTCGACTAGAAAAAATCATATAATTCGATAATAATTGCAAATAATAACAAATAATCGAGTAAAAACACTTGGAATGTATTAAAAATAAAAATATTAATAAATTAAAAGTGAAAATAATAAATAAAAAGTGGAAATATTAAATAAAAAGTGAAAATAATAAATAAAAAGTGAAAATAACAAATAAAAAGTCAAAATAATAAATAAAAATTGTAATAAATAAAAAAATTAGTAATAATTATTTAAAAAAATTTAATAATGAATATTATCTGAAAAAAGTCCATTAACGAAAAAAACTAAAAATTGCAATGCAAACAGCATGAATCAAGAAAGGAAAATTTGAAATAATTATTATTATCGCACAAGAGAGAGAGAGAGGAAAAAAATACCGAGTTCAGAATTGAAAAACCGCAAGAACCAATTTCATGAAGAAAGGACAAAACAGATCAAAAATGTATAATTAATCCTCCCAGTGATCATTCGAGTCCCTGCCCATCACATTAGAATTTAGAATCTACAAAGCCATCATCATTCGTTAACTTTCCTCCAAAAACATTTTGAACAAGCACAGAAAATCATCTGTCTCTGTCTAGTTTTTTTCTCGGACCTGCTCAGCAGGCAGTGGATCACCAAGTGGGGACTCTCAACAGAGAGCGATAACAGAGAGAGAGAGAGAGAGAGAGAGAGAGAGAGAGAGAGAGAGAGAGAGAGAGAGAGAGAGAGAGAGAGAGGCAAAGAAAAAGACAGTAAAAGAAAGAAGAAAAAAATCTCAAGTCTGCGGGATCAAGAATCGCAGTGGGAGAACATTATAAAAGGGATGCAGAGAAAATTTCAACTTAAAGCCCTCGACCAATCATTTTACTTGGCCCCCTTAGGGTTGGAAAATCGCGTGCTTCGAAATTCGCGGGGTTTCTGCATTGTTCATGATCGAGGGGAATGTTTTTACTAACATTGCGTTGCCCTCGAGTTTACACATCGAGAGAGAAAAGAAGGGGATTCACTTACTTGATTGGCTGGTCCAGTGGCGCCGCCTTTCCCTCCGCTCATCAATTTACCCACAACTCGAAAACCAGCTTCAGATCCCTGTTCACTACACGTCTGTTTTCCAGTTTGCTTTCGGGAGTCGAGCAGGATACAATCAATTTTTTTTTATTCCTCTTGAATAATCGTGAAAAACCGGCTTCTCGAAATCAACCCTCGCTCACTCTGAAACAAAAAGAAAATAAATTACTAGTGAGAGAGAAAACAATAACAAAAAAAAACAATCACAAGAAAGAAGAGTAGTGCGTCGATTTGAAAAAAAAAACAAAGTGCAGTTACGTTTTTTTTTAAACAAAATATTCAATGCAGACTCTTCGTTTATATTTACATCTTAAAAGTTATAACACTTCTTGTCACTCGCTTTTAACACGGGCTCAATTATAAATCTGACAACGAAAACCAATTCTGTGAATTGGATTTGCATTTTTCTTTTTTTAAACGTGTTTTGACGTGATTTTTTTTATTATTATCGTCAAATCGGCGTTCAACGAGAGCAGCGTGTGTGTATTTTCGCATAAATGTAATCGCGACACCAAGTGTCAGTTCATCGAGTAAATAGTGTTAGTAAAGTTTTTTTTCGCAATTCACGCGAAGAAGCTGATAAATAATCAACAACAAAAAATCGATTCAAGTTTTGTCCTGGCATTTAAGCAAAGGAGAAAACACGTTTTAACGAGAGAAGAGAAGAAAAAAACAAGTGTTTAGAAGAAGAGAGAAGAATTTTAATACGAAAAACTTATTTTGATATTCAATGACTCTTGTATTTTGGCAAATCCTGAATGCGATTTAGCCTTGAAATTGAAAAGAGCAGAACGAAGGGAGTTTTTCACCACAGGTAATTATTTCTTTGCCAAAAAAAAGTAGTAGATCAAAATGATACAAGTGATGGTTACTGAGAAGTGAAGAGAGAAATATGTTGTGAATCACTGTCAACAAAGTGATTATTGTGAAGGAATTGATAGAAATAACCTTTAAATCGGAAGATCAAACAGTTTCAAACAAAGACTATTTTGCTTTTTAAAATAACAAAACAGTTTGAGTTTTTTTTTTAGTGAAATTGTGTTCTTGATTTGAAAAAAGTTTTAGAATTGCCTATAATAGTGGAATATAACATTTACACTTCTGACATAATTTTCAATGGTAAACAAATAATTTAGGTAACATAACCTAAAATATGATAGTTTTGGAATAAATTTTTACTTTATAAATTCTTTTCTTTGCCTTTTTGAATTAATTTCGTAAATTTCAATTTAAATATTCGAATAATTAAATATTAGTGAAAATTTTATTACAAATCAGTGCTATTCATATTTGGAGTAAATTCGTAAACAATTATTTTAAAACTAATTTTTTTTCGTTAAAAATAAAAGTGAAATTTACTCATTTGCAAAAAAGATTTCAATATCTCGGTATCAGTACTAAAATTAAGATTACAGTGCTTACCGAAAATGAAAAATTTGTTTGCAAAATGATGACTTAAAAATTATCAATAATTAATACTTATTGCTGTTGAGACTATCAGATTAATTTGGCAAATATTCATTTAAAAAGATTTTGCATTATTAGTCTCGTATCTTGATATATTGCTTATGAAGCCAATAATGTTCTCTACCGGAATTCTCAAATAGGAAATTAATTTCAATTTTAATTTACTCTACAATTAAATACGTATTTTAATTATTATTTTAAGAAAAATTGTTATTCCAAACTCAAATACCGAGAAAAATTAATGATTTGTTTTCAATTTTCCTCAAATTTTACAAGTTCAAAGAGACGAAAATAAGTGAATAATTATATAACAACAAATATTTAACTATATAATGATAAATAATTATTTTATACAAATTAATAAATATAGAATAATAATAAAATAAATAAAATTCAATTCGAGTAAAAATACAAATTCGATTCAACAAATTCAAGAATTTCAATCGATTTCTGTATCGTTTTTTCCAAAAAGTAATTGTTATAGAATTTGTTAAAAATAATAAACAAATGATTTAAATATCATTAATAATTTTTCAAATTTTCATTTATTCTCTCCTTTTTTCGGAGTGAAAAAATTCGTCCACACGAACGTTTAGAATTTGAGAAAAATAAATCTGAAAATTAAAAGTAAATAAACCGGAAAAATTGAGGGAACTAATGAAAAATAATAAATTACATTTGTCAGAAATATTCTAGACTAGTTTTAAAATATATAGACAAAAGTAATCACAATTCTAATTAAATCTGGATTTTCCTCTCGTTGAAACATTAAAAATAGATTCCCCATAATCGAGACGAGTGCTTCACTCCTTTCTTCATTACAATATAAAATATCTCTTCTCTCTTACCTCAAGGAATACTAAATTTTTATGACCTCTGTTGCAAAATGACTAATGAAGACTATTGTAAATAATAGTCCCAACAACTTACAAATGTTTTCTTAGGATAAACTGCTGTCATTATACGACACAGGCAAAAAGGGTTAATTAATCTAACGAGAATAATTAATAACAAATAATATTTTTGTAAAATAAATTATGGCCTATACACAAAGTAGAGACAGAGATGAAAGTTTAGATTTAATTTCAATATTCAAAAACAAGTTCATGAAAGTAAATTTAATAGTTATACTATTATTTTTTATAGCAATAATAATATTAATAATTAATAATTAATAATAAATTATTAATATAATTATTTAATTACAATAATAATTGCAATAAATAAAATAATTTAAATAAATAATAGATTCTATCAATTGTTCAATATTGAGTAAAATAATAATAAATGCTAAGTAATATAATAATAATATTATTATTAATTTTCTTTGTAAGTAAAATTTTTAAATCCTAAAGTTTTGACCGTTCAAATGAACGACGATACGTTTTAACTTCTATTTTTTTAAATTTCCTTATTAAAAAAATTTTTATAGCAAATAATAATTCTGTATATTAACAAAATTAATTTTTGAATTAATAAATATTTATAATTGTTTTTCTTTTTACTATAGTATAGTTATAAAAAAAATTTAAAAAGGAAAAAAATTTTTGTCATTTGACGTTTCAAAATTTTTATTATTATTAATTATATATTATATTCATTAAATTATTATGTTATTAAATATTATAATAAATAATACTTTTCATAATACAAAATATTCTTTTCCATAATTGGAAATTTAATTTCTTACCAATTAAATATTTGAAATTTCATTCAATTTTCATTTCAATGTAGTAGGGGAACATAGTCTAGGTCGGCCACCTTTTTGACTTTTGTTTATAACTTTTTTAAAAAAATGAATTTGGACAATTGAAGTATATGGTTGGAAAGTCCTGTTTAATAGGAACATCTTTTCTGTACAAAGTAAATTGATTGGTTTTAAAATGAAAAAGTTATAAAGAAGTAAAAAAAAAAAAAATTTGTAGTCGAGGTTGGCCATTACAGTCAAGGTCGGCCATGTTTAAAATTCAAAGGGCATTAATCGTTAAAAAATAAAATAACATGTTTGGAGTTACGGAAAATTGATTCTTTATTGTTTACAGTTTGTAACTTAATGAAATAACAAAATAATAAAAATAAACAATATAAAAAATAAATATAAATAAAAAAAATTTTTGCACTAAAATATTAATAAAATTAAATAAAAATATTAATAAGATGATCAATTATATTATGAGTTATACAGAATTGCAGTTTTTGCAAATGACGTAGCTCGTCCTCATCTTTGCGCATTTTAAACACATAGTGGCCGACCTTGACAGTAAGTAACATTACCGAATTGTTGTAACCATAAAGAAATACGTTTCGGGATTCGATTTTTTACTTTGTTTTTCTTTCAACCATGAGTCCCACAAATTTTCTGCATACTTGCCTTGACGATTCAATTTGTTTTTTATCTTTTATTAATGGTTTTTCACATTATGCACAAAACTTTTTTTGAGCTTTTTTTGTACCGACGTCACAGAAAACACAATTTTCGATTTTCCGAAAATGTAATTGAACAAAAAGTTAGGTTACACTAAGACAAGCTTCGACAAGCATGCGCGTAGGTGGCGCTAGTGAACTTGTCCAAAAAATCGCGATGGCCTACCTAGACAGTAGACCAACCTTGACTACATTCCCCTAATCTTTGAAAATTTTTGAGCAGAAAAAAATTTCGTTTAGATGAACATTAAACTTTGGGAAAATAATAATAATAATATGTTTAAAAAAAACAGTAACTATAATTAAAATACATTTTTGTTTGAATTTGAGTAACTAATTTTATGAAATTAAATATTTTTTATTTATTTCTATTTAATTTAATTTTTAAATATTAGCAATAAGTGCGAAAATATTTACTTAAATTTTGACAATCAAAAGATTTCGATTGTGACAATTTTCGTTTTATTAAGTAATATATAACAAATATTTTTTCCTTCTTGTTTTCGCAGTATCAGAGGTCAAAAAACTGAAGTGTATAATAAATGAAAAAGAAAAAGAATTGAAAAAAAAATTTTTTTCACAATTATCACTCATAAGCTAAATTTTTGCATGTCAATTACAATTGCAGATTTATGAATTAAATTCCAAATATATGTAACATTTAAATGATAGGTAAAGTTCTTTTTTTTTTTTGAAAAAGGAGGGGGCGAGGGGGAACTGATGGCAGCTGCTTGCGCCGCTGCATATCCCTCTCCTCTCCTCTCCTCATTCACTTTCACCTCTCCTTTAGTCACTCACGAAACGTGGAGGTGTAAACTTCAGTCTGACGTTTATAGTGTAAGAGCGAATTTTTTTTTTCTTCAAAGACTTTTTTATTTGTTTATTTATTTCTTTTACTTTAAAAAAAAAATAATCACGCTCTAATATTTTGTGCATAAAGACAAGAAGGAAAAAATAGTTTTCTAAATTTAGTGTGAACGTTAAAAAATATAAATATTTTTCTTTCGTTAACTTTCAGTGACTAATAATTGGCTACTTGCTGTAGCAAAAGGGCCATTTAATAAGAAGAAAGGATAAGATGTCGGCTGCTGTAATGAACACACCTATGTTTGAGTGCAGTGAGCTTCTTTTTAAGGTAATTGACAATTATTTCTATTTATGGAATTTTTACTGTTTTTTTTCTTCTCTCTCACGACCGTTTCGAAACGAGATGAAAAATTTCGTTCTGTTCTCTGTTGGTTTTTTAATTCGAAACATTTATTTTACTGCTAATTCGGAAATATTAATTAGTGTTCATAATTATTAATAATTATTATAAGAATAATATTAAAATATTAATATTATAAGATTAATATTTAAATATTAATAAATATTAATATTACAATTAGTATTGATAAATATTAATATTGAAATTAGTGTTAATGAATATTGATAAATATTAATACTACAATTAGTATAAATAAATATTAGAATTTTTTGAGTAATTTTTTTTTTGTTAGTTATCGGCAAATAAGAAAGTGGAAAACACCGGATATATTGTAAATAAAATAATGTGTGCGTGTGTATCGTGATTTAAAAAGGGAATTCCACCGGCAAACAGGACAAATATGAAAATCATTTTATATTCATGATAGACGGATTAGCTACATCCTTACATATAAATAAGTTCAAGCTTCATAATATACGCGATATTACCCACGGGAAAATCACACCCATCATTTCGACATTCTTCTTTATTTTCATAGTTTATTTTATTCTAAATTCAATTTTTTTAATTCGTATAATTGTAATTAAAAATGTCCCTTAATTTTTGAACGTTCAATTTTTTTTGCAATTTTCAAAAATTAACATAACTAAAATAAAAAATAATGTTAATTAAATAGTTACTTAATTTTTTAAATAAAAATTTTTAAAGAACATAAATATTAATTTTATGGAAAAATTTTTGCAAATTTTTCTATAAAAACTAGTAAAATTTTTAATTACATTTTCTTATGGATCAATTATTTGTGTCTCTCAGAGAGGATATT
Source organism: Leptopilina heterotoma (assembly GCF_015476425.1). Classification (NCBI taxonomy): domain Eukaryota; kingdom Metazoa; phylum Arthropoda; class Insecta; order Hymenoptera; family Figitidae; genus Leptopilina; species Leptopilina heterotoma. Next base: position 1,681,156 of record NW_025111110.1, read on the forward strand.
ACACAATTTTTCACGTTCTTGTCATTGTAAATAATTTCCCGATTTTTAATAGTATAGTTATAACAAGATAATTTGAGAAAAAAATACCATTTTTCATAGACACTGTTCTTTTTTTTTTGTCCTTTTTGTTGACATACATTTTTCACAATGTTTTAATTTCAAGCACGTGACATTTCCATATATAGGTTGTGAACGTTAAAAATTAATTGTTTTTCAGAAAGAAACACAAGATGCAAAATGGCAATTATAATGATAAATGCACAAACCTATTATTCTCTTATTACCAATTTCTGATTACTACTCACTTCGAAAAAAAAAAGAAAAATTTTTTTTTTCTTTATTTCTTCAAAAGGCCTTCATCAAATTTCACAATTTGCATTATTTCCCATTTTTACTTTGCTGATTCATAATATATGTGTCGTTGATAGCACTTTTTGATTAGCGGAAATTCTTTCTTTTGTGAAGAAATTTTTTTAAACTTTTTGTGCGAAATAATTATTGACAATTTTTTCGAGAAAGTGTTTTTAATATAAATTGAAAATTTTTTTGTCTCTTTGTGGAGGGATTTTTTTTTTATTGTACGCCCACTGATTTTTTTTTTGACTGCATGAAGGTGCATATTTAACAATGAGAATAAAATCTTCAGAGGAAGAAAGAAAGAGAGAGAGATATCGAAAGCGGGCAAAGACACGCGACTAAATAAGACAAAACGAAAGGAACAACTCTCGCCTTTCGCAGAGCAAAGTCTTTCTCAGTTTCTCTCCGCACTATACCTCATGGAGTTTCACTCGAGTAGATGAAATGGATCTTATTCAACTAACAATCAAGACGAATGTCAACTTTTCACCTTTTCAATTAAAATTAATGATCGTTCAATTAAAATTGAAATAGAAATGAGCCAATTATAATGCCTCTTTATATGTAATTTTCATTGCATTTCCTATATATTACGATTGCAAATTTTTCTCTTAAAAAAAAGTATAATACCTACTCGTATTTTTTTTCCCGGAAAAGTACTCAAGTAATATTAATTTTTTATGACCCTAAAGTTTTGAACTTGAAATTTTTTTCCTTGTTTAATATTTTCAAAAATTATTTTATTGATAATAAAAATAAACAAGAAAATTCCCAGAGTTGCCATAAATATTAAATTTTATTTTTCCCTGATTTTCAGACAAAATTTTAACTTTTTCCCTGACCCTAAAGAATATTCTGATTCACTCTAAAAATTATTAGAAACTTGAAAAAATGCTCGAATATCTGCAAATTTCTTTAACTGTAAAATTATTCAAAAACATGAATAACTTCTTTTTTAAATAAATATTTAATCATTACTATTTTTCTGTAGGAATTAAAATTCTTTAAAACATTCAAATTCAAACCTTTTTGAAATTGAACTTATAAGAATATTATTAGAAAATACCATAAATTTTTTTACAAAAAAGTTAATTATTTACGAAAAATCCCAATAAAATACCTTGCAAGAATTCAATTATTTTTACAATTAGTAAAATTTCACAAAAAACTTCAATTATTTAAAAAAATGTAATAAAATTCCTTCCAATATTTCAATTATTTTCATAAATAATAAATCGATTATTCGTTAATTCATTTATAAATTAATTTTTATTAGAAACTTCCAGAAGAATTCAATTATTTAAATTAAAAAATAAATAATTAATTGAATAATTGAATGTTTGTTAAAATTGAATACTTTTGACAAATTTTAATAAAATTTTTAAGAATAATTATATTTTTCGAGGAATTTAATTAAAATATTGTATCAAAAATAATTAAAATCCTGCGATGAGTTTTATTATTTATGAAAATAGTTAAAAATTTTCGAAAATAATTGAATTTCGGAGAAGAATTTTATTATTTATTAAGATGCTTGAACTTTTGACAAGAATTTTTTTTTGAATTTTTCGAACATAATTGAATTTCTCCTAAGAATTTTATTACTTTTTAAAATAATTTAATTCTTCCAACGAATTTTATTCAAGTTTATGAAAAAAACGAATTTCTGTGAAGAATTTTATTATTTATATAAACAATTTAATTCTTCCAACGAATTTTATTCAAGTTTATAAAAATAATTGAATTTTGGTGAAGAATTTTATTATTTATAAAAATAATTGAATTCTTGCGACGAATTTTATAAAAATATTTTTAAATAATTGAATTCCTATGAAAATTGTATTACTTATGAAAATAATTGAATTATTTCGAAGAAATCTGAAATTTATTAAAAATTTTTGTAAATAATTAAATTCCTGTGAAATTTTGCCAAGAATTTTATTAAATTTTTTAAAAATAATTGAATTTCCATGATGTATTTTGTTATTTATAAAGATAACTGAAATTTTGACCAAGAATTTTTATAACTTTTGAAAATAATTGAATTTCTGGAATCATTTTTAACTTTCTCAAATTTAATTTTTTTTAGTATTTTGAACTAAAATTCTTTTATTAATCTAGTATTTATGGAAATTGTAAAAATTATTCATTAAATAATTTATAAGTCATAATTTTATGATAGTTCTTGAAAAATTAAGTTATTTAAAAAGAAATTATTGTCAGAAATAGAAAAAATTGAAGATTTTGTTTTAAAAAAGTTCGTGGTAATTTCTTAATTTACGAGGCAAACAAAAAAACATCAAAATTCATGATTTTCTCATGATTTTTAAAACTTCAATTTTTTTCAGTACTTTTACTAAAAATCCCTGACTTTTCCCTGATTTCCCTGACTTCCCTGACCTGTGGCAACTCTGATTTCTTAAGAAACTAAAGTTCATAGTTATAAAGTCCTTTGAATTTGTTTCCTTTCAATTCCATAAATACTTATAAAATATGCGGACACTCGTATTATGTGTTGATGAAGATTGAGTTGTTGGAAACTAATAAAATTTAATTCGAAAAGCGATAACGTCACGATGACAAGAAGCTAATCGTCGTCTTTGCCGAAAAGTTGGTAAACAAATTATATTCAAAACACTTTTATTCGAAATCAGAAATATTTTCCATCATCATCAATTTTTCCCATGTGATTCATTTTTAACAATCCTTGTTAATCATACCTACATGAATCGTCAAAAATTAATAATGATAAATTGAGTAATGAAGAAGTATTTTTTTTCGATAAAATTAAAAACGATTTAGATAATTTTTCGAATACAGTTCGTTCATTCATTTTCCAAAAGAAATATGAAATTTGATTTTCTGTACTTGAAAGTACGGCCCTGAATGTTCGTCTCGCTCTCGAAAGTAATGATGCGTGTCAGGGGAATAAGCAACAGTCTTGTTTGATACTTGATAATTTTATTTCTTTACGACTGTTTTGCCAATGGCCTAAGAACGGAGATGGAAAAATTATGAGGAGGGGAAAAAAGAATTCAACAATCGGAAACCGCAGTAGTCTAATAGAGCGTAACATTATGATCTCGTTTGTCTCACAAATCTCAATTTAACTTGAATTAAAAACTTTTTCTTTTTCTTACACTATAACAACTGCTATTACTATAAACATTATGAAGTATTATTCCATCGAATTCTTTCCGATATTTATTAATTTCTATTTAAATACTATAAACTATAATTATTCTTCTACTGAATTCTGAAAAAAAATTTAGTACTAAATTCATATTTATTTCTTTATTTACTTCTGCATTTAATTATTATTTATTTATTATTTATTTATTATTCGTTTGTTATTCATTATTGATTTTTTTATTATTATTTATTATTTATTTGTTATTCATTATTGATTTCTTTATTATTATTTTTTAAAAATATATTAACATTAATTACAAATTATTAAATATTAGTTAATAATGACAATTTAACGATTTAGTTAATAAAGATAAATAAAAATATTTTTTGATAATATTTCATATTTAGTTATAATAATATTTTAATATTATTTATTTATTTTCTATATTACCGTTGAATTCTTTCGAAATCTATATTTATTTTTCATTGAAAAATTTCTCGTATAAATGGATAGTCATTAAATCGTGAAAAGTTATTCAATTAACAAAAATGCGCTCTTTTTCCAATTAGTGAGCATACACAGACGCACACTGAGAATTAGAAAAGAGAGCAATTTTCATTGATAATTCACTTTCCTAACTCTCGTTTTCTATTTAAAAAAGAAAAAAAAGTTCATAAACGATGGAGATTAAAATTACTAATGACCATACGAGAGATTTAGCGATTGAAAATAAATTTTTGAATGTCATATATGCGACTTTCTCACGGCAATTATATTTAAGTTACGTAAAAAAAAAGTTTCGCAATGTTTTAAAAAGAAAATATGTATTACACGAGATATGATAAATCATATTCTCAAAAATTGGAAAAATTGTACTTTGAATTTTTTGTTGGGAGCAAAATTTTCTTTCTAGTAACATTAAATTATAGTAAATTTATTTATATTTATTTGTATTTATTTATATTTATTTATTATTATATTAAAAATTATTTATCATATTTATCTAAAAGTGTATAAATTTATATTTATTTGCAAAAAACGAAAAGGCATTTCTTCCTTTTCTCCTTTCGAACACTTTTGATATTAAAATGTACACAAATTTTTATTAAAGATATAAATTATTTTAATATACGTTTCCAAAAGGAATGGCGAAACAATTTTTTGTAATTTACTCAAAAAAAGACGTTTTCAATAATAAAACGAATTTAAACATTTCATCCATTGAAATCTTTTGTATAATTTATTTTCAGTTTTCTGTTCAAATGTAAACTAATATGTTTACTTTGGTTATCGCATGTTTGATATCAATTGTATATGTTACTCTTTGAAAGTCCGTGTTATCTGTATTTTTTCATTTCATTTTCCCTTTTGGTGAATTATCAATTTTATCGACATTTTTTTTTCAAAAAGAAAAGAAAAAAATCGTTTTTCTCCTTAAAAAATAAAATAAGACGTTAAGATGGAAATCTAAAAATAAATTATTCTTGATTGATAATAATTTTAATTTTAATTATTTTTAACAATTTTAAATATTTTAATTAAAATTAAACATTCTATTCAGTTAATTAATTATTAATTTTTTAATAGGGCAATTTTTTCTCTAACAATAAATACAAAGAAAAGAAGTTAAAAATATTTTCGTTCATTTTTTTTGGAGAAACTGCGATGAAAATAAAATTTGAAAAAATGTAGTTACTTTAAAATGATAAGAATCAATTTTTGCTTCGCCTTGACTTTCGAGGTGACACGATTTTTCCATTTCCGCAAAAATAGATCGCTCGACCTTTGCCACGAACCTAGACTTCTTGCTCATTTGATTTTCTGAGAGAGACGACCCGCCATTTCACATACGGTCTCACCTCGTTTCTTAAAAGAAATATTTGTATACAAAACCATTTCTTTCAAACATTTTTTTTTTTTTCATTGTGTTTCGACCTTTCACACTACACGCACAAGAAATAAAAGAAAAAAAAAAAGAAAACGAAAGAATAAAAAAACGTTCCACGAAATGAGTCATGTTTGCACGATTTATTCACTCGTTAATCAGCTCATTGTTTTACCACCAGTCATATCAACTATTATTCAAAAAACCAAAATTTATACGTATACAAAAAATAATTAGTCTTTCGTTTGGAATTTTTTGTTTTCTAATAGGAAAATTATAAATCGGTTCTAAAAATTACCGATTGTAATAATAAAAATACTACTAAATACCTACTAATTTTCCTATTAGAAAACAAAAAATAATTTTATTATTAATTTTGGATAGCTTTTCAGTTTTGAATGTTGAAAAAAAATTTAACCATTTAATTTGGATTTGAAGAAAAAAAAAGTTCTTAGCGTCGACGCTAACTTCAGAGACTTGGAAAATTACTGGAGTAAAAAAAAGAATCGTTAAAGTTTACTAACACTTAGTATTTTTTGTTACAATTTAAACTAACTTGAGAATTAGGTTTTTAATGTTCCTGAAGATAGCGTCGAACAAAAAAATACTTTTCAATGCTAAGCGTCGACACTAACTTTAGAGATTTAATAAATGGAAAATTAAAATCAGTGCCATTTTCGTCTCTAAAAACCCAAAAAAAAAAGATTATTTTCTCTGCTAAGCGTCGACGCTAACTTTATGAACATAGTCTCAGGCCCATATTTTGCCGTTCTTTTAGCAACACTTTTAATGCCCATTATCTTTTTCAAACAATGCCTTTTTTTTCTGGAAGGGATTATGCGTTCTATTATATATTTTTAGAAATAAAAAAGAAGAATGTAAAGAAAGGAAAATTTCCTTTAAATGGTGATCTTTTGAACCGGAAATCGGACCACGTGGTGTTTTTTCGTCCCTAAGGTGCGAGAAGGGGGGGGGGATATTTAAAATTTCACGACCTCTTAATCGTGATTTCGAGTGTTCCCTAATTTCTGTTTTGATGCATATGTATGCCGGAAGCACTGGTTTGGTATCTCAGTCACGTTTTGCCGAGGAGTCATAGGGTCGTAAGTGCGAACCTGTTGCTTCATTCTGGGTGTGTTTACGAGGTTCCCCTTTGTGCAAAAGCAAACCTCTACTATATATAACACAGCCCCACACTTTTCTGCACTTGCATCCGCACGCAGTCTCCTTTTCTCTATTGTTAAATTCACAGGACCATCTCCTTCTCTCTCTTTCTCTTTTTTCGCTGTTTTTTCTCTCTCTACTATTTTTCTTCGTCTCGCTCTTTTTGTCTCTATTTTCTCTCTTTTTCTCTCTCTCTATTTTTTTCTCTCTTGCTCTTGTTTCCCTTTCTCTATTTTTTTCTCTCTAGCTCTTGTTTCTCTCTCTCTCTATTTTTTACTTTTTCTTGTTTCTCTCTCTTTCTATTTTCTTCTATCTCTCTCGTTTTCTTTCTCTTTTTTCTCTCCTTTTTTCTCTTTTTCTCTCTCACTCTTTTCCCCTTGCTCACTCAATCCGAAGCTTTAACTCCGTAAAATGCTTTGCTTGAAAAATTTTTCCCATATTCTTGAAAAGAAACGAGACGCATAAAAGGGGAGGATTTCCGTACACCTTGCTTTTTTCACTCCTCATCGTTACTATACTTGGTTTTCTTGTTGTTGTGTTGTTGTTGTTGTACGAAGTGAGGAGGGTTGCCTGCCTCTCTCTTTTTCTGGTTTTGTTCACAAGTCCATTTTACACCCAGTCACAACTTACATCAAGTCTTCACTTTCACTCTCTCTCTCTCTCTCTCTCTCTCTCTCTCTCTCTCTCTCTGTTGCTCTCTCGTAACTTATTTTTCCGTTGAGTAACAAAAGCAAAATATTGTAAAGAAATTCACAGTAAACTTGTAGAGTGACCATTATTAGTAATTGTATTTTTTTCTCGATTGAAAATCATCGAGTGAATAAATTTTGTGTAAAATGTTTTTAAATTTCTTTTCAATGTAACTGATTTTCTATTGAAAGGATTTTCTATTCTACTTTGGAAATTTATTCGCACCGTTGTCATTATTTGTTTACTAATAGTTATTATTTTTTAGTTTTTACTAAAAGGCCGAAATCGGCCGAAATTAAAAAATGGTTTTAAGCAAATAGTTGTTTATCAAAATATTCATTATTTGTTATTTATCAAAGTATTTATCATTTTTTTTCTTATTTTTTAATAAAGGCCGAAAATCGGCCGAACTTTATTTTACTACAAAAGAATTTTTAAAGAAACGGTTTTAACAAGACGCAAATATTTTTGTTTACCAATTTATTTATTTATTCTTTGTTTACGAATACATTTATCATTATCGCTATTTACCAATAACAAATAATTATATTCACGATGCCATTATAAAGTTCTGGTTAATTTTCATAAAATCCATTTTCAGCTTATGACATTGTAAATAAGAAGCAATGAAAGCAACAAGTACCGAGTCATGAATCTGTATTTTTATTGCTATTTAAGGAATGAGTAACACGCTTCGTACATTGCGGAGAATCGCCTTATTAACCTACTAAGCTTTTGTTATTCCAAGATTAGCATTCAATATGAAAATGACGCATTAAAATACTTCAGTTCAATACACTCGCGATGCATTGAAAAACTTTGATCTTGAGTTTACGAGTGGAATGAAATTATCATATTTATATTTCTTTTGCGCTAATAATTCCATATATGTTTATAAAAATATCCATTCAATTCAAACCGTAAAGTCGCAAAATAATTGGAAAACTTTCATGTCTCCTAAAAGTTTTCAACGAATTTGAAATTGATATTTATTTGTCACTACTTTTTATTTGTTTACATTTATTTATTTATTTCAAATTTTATTAATGTTTCTATTTCTAAAGTTTCCAAATATAAGACAGAAAAGAATTTCCAATCCGAAATCGGAATAAAAGAAAAAACTGGTTCAATGAAATTAAGAAATATTCAAAATTCAATGTCTTGGCAAATCTAAATTTAAAAATCTCGATGTAAAATATTGTCAGGCCAAGGGTTCACACTTTTGTCAATTTTTTTTTTCGTTTTTTTCTGAGAAAGAGCGCAGTCAGTCTTCGTAGTTTTTTTTTCGACATCATACCGAGGGGGCCAAAGTGAACACAAAGGAAAAACGCGCGCAAAAGACCGTCTCTCCCACGCTTTTTTTTCTCGCATCTTTTTCTCTTTTTTTTATTTTTTGGATTTCTTTGGCTCCCTGCCAGATGAACATTTTCCAGAATCATTTAATACTTCTGTATTCAGTATTGACGTCATGTATTCTATTTGTTTTTTTCTATAGTAAATAGATTACAAACAAATATATATATGTGTGTGTACAATAACAAATACGAAATATAACGTGAGCAATAAAGTCATTACTCGATTGAGATATCACTCTTCAAGTGTTTTTCATTATTTCAATTTTTTTTTCATCGTGGTAGAAGTTTATAAAAAAATCAAGATTTTATCGTTGGATTTTTTAAAAGAAAGATTGATTAGAGGCAATATTTTTCAGAGAAAAGCAATAATATCGCAATAATAGTCAAGAGGTGGATGTGAAAAAAAATTTCATTCATTAAAAAGAGAGGAAAAAATTTGCTTTTTTTGTTGTTGTTATAAGATGGTTTTTATTTAGATGTTTTAACCCTTGATCACGTGTTTCTTTTTTTTCTATTTCTTGTGATTCGCTATTTTTATTTTTGTCGAAACTTCTATTTTTGTCCGAATGACGTTGAGATTAATTGGAAATTTATTTATTTTTAACTTGATAGCTCGCTTGATAGGGAATTTTTTTTATTACTTTTTTTTAGTACCAAAATTTTTGAGAAAATAATTTTGCTTCTCGACTCTTTTCGTCCTTTTTTTTCTTTTAATTTTGTTAATTGAAAACTTATTTATTTTCAACTTTTTTTTATCTTTATAATTTTTTTCAAGTTTTTTTCATTTACTTAATTTTGATTTACTTTTTTGAATTTCCTTTTTCTTATTTACTTTTTTTTATTCTTTCTAAGTATTTGAAAAGAGTCGAAAACTTTCATAAGAGGGAGTGGCAAAAATGATTTTATTTTTTTTTTGTTCTTTTCGTCTTTTTTCTTTTATTTTTATTGTTTGACAATTTATTTTCAACTTGACAAATTTTTTTACTAAATTTTGTTATTTTCCTTTATTGTCTTCTCTCGAAAGCTCGTTCGAAAGTTTTCGACAAGAAATACCGGAAATAATTTTCTTTTCATCTCTTTTTGTCTTTTTCCATTATTTTTTAATTGAAAATTTATTTTTTTTATTTTGCTTTTATTTTTTTTTATTAGTAATTAAAGATTGATGTATTTTTGAAATACTGTTTATAATATTATTTTGAATTATGACGAAAGTAATTTTTTAGCAAATAAGTATTTTCGTTTTTTAGTAATTAATTTTTTAATTGAATTGAATTGAATTGAATTGAATTGAATTTTCCATCAAATGAAAATTTAATTTTCTAGCAAAAAAAATTTAATTCTCTAGCAAATGTAAATTTAATTTCCTAGCAAATAGAAATTTAATATTCTTTTCTTTCTTTTTTTAAAAAGTTAATGGCCTTCAAAAATTAATTATGGTAATTTCCAAAGTTTTCAGAATAAATTTCAATAAAAATCCAATATTTACACTTGAATGTAACATTACACATTTATTACACGGAAATTTGAATACAAAACTCTGATAAGATAGCACTTTTTTTGTCAACTTGAGAGAAAATACAAATTTTTTTCTCCCTCCCTCTTTCTCTCTCGCTAAATATTAATTTGCCGAAACAAGAAAAACCAGTTTATATAGAAAAGATGTTTATTCAGCTTTTTATATATTTATTTTTAGTTTTAATATTTTTCTCCACGACCAGCAATAGTAAACCTTAAGTGTATATACATACACATACACGAAATGAAGATAATAAAGAAAAAAAAAAGTCGTGGAAAATTACAGACTACGGAAAATGAAGATGTGCTCCAAAGTAATTATAAGAGCAGAAGGCTAATAAAGTAACATTCTCCGTTATGTATCTATACAAGTCTTTTTTTTTCCTCATAAAATCGCACTCGAAATGAATTGAAATTCCGTAAAATAATAGAAAATTACGTAATAAAAGTATAAATTCAAAAAAAAAAATTGATAATTTACTAAAAACAATGGAATTCAATTTCGTCCCCTTCTCGTCTATAGCTAACGGAATGTTTTCTTCAATTACAATTTTCCATCAATTTTTTCACAATTCTTTCAAAAAAAAAAATTTTTTTTTTCCTCCATAGAAGCAGCAACAATACATTGTTCACCACGTATTATATTCATCATGGTAGTGCAATTATGTTCGCAGGATAGCAACCGAGGGTCAAACGAGTTAATTCGTGTCTGGTTGAAATTTCCGAAGCGTGACAGCGACTTTAGAACTGCACGCGAGTTAGAGTTCGAGAGACTTTGAAATGTTGACGAACGAGAGCGAGAGAGATGGAAAAGCTGGGTCAACGGGTATAGGCCTACGCACTCTCTGTGAGCACACAAACACAGTGTTAAAAAATCACTCGAGTATATGTGTATCTATATAGGAACACGTGATTCTTTAAAGTATATGTGTAACTGGTCTTATGTAGCGACCTATACATAAAAAATAGTTGTGTGTGTGTATGCACACAAATACAGAGGCAATACATACAAATTGCCTCAGTTGAGAGCATAAAGTGGCTTTGTGCCCGCAGAAAAGTCGTCGCGGTCATGTAGCAAAGCCTGACGCATACCCGAGTCCTATAGCTCGCACCAACAACCATAGGCACTCTTCTTCTTCTTCTTCTTCTTCGAGTCCAAGTCTCTCTGGTTGCGTGCAAAGAGCCTCCTTCTCTCGCTCGCACAAAGGAAAAAAAAACTCACTTTGCCCGGGGAAAAAAAGAGAAGACACGCTCTTTTGCGCCGGAAAGGGAAACCTTCCCTTCTTCCTGGCAATGCACAACACTTTTTATCTCAAAACATTCGTATTTTTATCCAGGATTCCGCAATATTTTAATTATCCCCCCCCCCCCCTGTATGTATGTGTGTGAGTGTGCAAAAGTCCATTTATGGGTTATTTTTTTATATCGCACTTTTATTATTATAATGTGCCATTTCATTGTGTTTTACCTTGCAAAATACGTATATAACTATATACAAAACGTAGTGTGTATTATCAATTGTAATTTTTAATGAAGAATGATATATATAAATTTAAATTAATTTAATTTTTATTTACTTTGATTTATACTTTCTTTAATTTAAATTAGTTTAATTTTTATTTAATTTATTAATAATTCAGTTTGGATTTGATTTATAAGTATTTAATTCAATTCAGTTTACTTTTAATTTCAATTAGTTTACCTATTCTCTCTGAATTAGTAAAAATGTTTACTAATTTGAATAAGTGACTCACTTTTTGATTTTTAATTAGCAAATTATATTAATAATAAATAGTTATTTTTACTACTTTATTAGGGAAATTTACAGGGTGTTCAGCTACCTTGAAAACCTTGAAAAGTACTTGAATTTTTTTTTGCTCCTTGAAAACCTTGAAAACACCTTAAATTTTATGACAAAACCTTGAAAAATTAAAATTCCTAAAAATGAGATTTATTTCATAAATGACAATATTCATAACAAAAATTCAATTATTTTAAAAATTAATTAAATTCAATTATTTATCGCAGAAATTCAATTATTTTTAAAAAATCTGAAAAAAATGTCAACATTTCAATTATTTTTATAAATAATTAACAATAATCTTCGACAAAGTTCAATTATTTTGAGGAATTTTAATAAAAATCATGGCAAAATTTCAATTATTTTCCAAAAAATTTTTCTTACTTCGATGATTTTCAATATTCTATTTTAATAAAATTTCCCGAAAGAATTTAATAATTAAACAAAAGTTTTTAAAAAATTCTACACAAACTTTCAATTATTTTTAAAAAAAAATTTTTTTTTTACTTTAATTCTATTATTTAAAATAGAATTTGCATAAATTTTTTTCGCCAAAATCAATTGTTTTAAAATTTGTCATTAAATTCTTCGCAGTAATTCAATAATTTTCAAAAGTAGTAAAATTCAATTATTTTCAAAAATAATAAAATTGAATTATTTTCAAAAATTTTAATAAAATTCATTGCAAAATTTAAGTTATTTTCAAAAATTTTTCTTAATTCAATAATTTGTATATTAATTATTTTAATAGAAATTGTTAAGAGAATTCAATTATTAAAAAATAATTTTGATTGATTAAATGAACAGAATTTCACTTAATTCTTTCATTTAAAAATTGGGAAAAATGTTAAGGGCACTTTTTTTAAAACAAAAAATATTTTGATTTACAAAATTTTCGAAAAAAATATTTTTTGACGCTCAACTTCGACTTTAACTTTAGAAATCTGTTAATTAAATATTTAATTACTTAAAATTTTTTTTTTTTATATAAAAAATGAAAATTGTCTAATAAAATTCAAAAATGAACAGTAATAACAAAAATATAAAAAAAAACACACATAAAAGAATTCAAAACTTTAGGTACATTAAATTTTAATAACTCAGACGTTAAAAATTGATTTAAAAGAGAAATTAATTTAAATTTAATTTGAAACGAATTGATCTAATTTAATACACTTGAAAACAATTTTCATTTCTCTATAATTAATGAATAAGAAAAGATAAAAATAAATGAATCATTAAAAAAATATTTAGAAAAATATAATAAAAAATAATAAAAAACTAATATAAAAAACAATTATTAAAGAATAGTATACGAAACTGCGTAACATAAAAAATGTCCCTAAAGTTTTAAACGGTGAAATGAAGGAAAATATATGTATTTTTTTTACTAGTTTTAATTTATAATTTATTGAAAAATATTATTTTTTATCTAAAAAAAATTAACTCTTCACTGAGTAAATATTGAATTGACAAATATTTTCCAAAGCAATATTATTAATTTTTTAATATATTTAAATTAGAAAAAAAATTGGTTCATTTGAACGTTCAAAATTTCAGTGTATTATGAAATAAAATTCATTATATAAAAAATATAATACACTATAAAAAATATAAGAAAAATATAGTACAAAACTAATTAAAATATGAACTAAATAAATAATTATAATTTTAAATTGAATAATTAATTAATTAAATAATTTTAATTAGATATTAATATTACCTAATAATAACAATTAATAAAAATGATAATAATAATTATTATTATTTATTACTTTAATGATAATAAGAACAAATAGCTTTAATTATACGCAAATAATAAATATAATAACAATTAATTTGTATCGGAAAAATGAGTACAGGGGGTAAAATTCCTTCAAACATCGTATACAGAGCACTTGAAGGCAGGTTTTTTTTATCGCCACAACTGTTTCTAAATTAAAAAACGCCTTTCGATTATTGTAATTTTTAATAAGCCAATATTGAAGCAGATGTTTTTTGTCTCTAAATATATATCCGTGTTATAGAAACGCGAATATGAATAGAAATTGAGTCCCTTTTAACAAATATCTAATCTATTCTCTTAAAATTGAATCAATCTTCTTATCTACTATAAATTATTATTGCTCGAAAAAAATTGTCTTTATAAAAGGTCTGAACGAGAAAAAAATTAAGAAATTATATCAGAATAAAAATTTTTATCGTAAAAACAGTTTTTTTTCAACAAAAGAAGAGTCACAAAATAAAATTTTTCTAAACATTAATAACAAATAAGAAAAAAAATTAATATTAATAACAAATAAGAAAAATAATTTTTTTCCCCAAAATTTTGAACGTTGAAATAAACGAAATTCATTTAAGTGTTTCTTTAAATATTTTTTCTTCGCAAGTACTAAAGAAAAATATGTCTCTCATTATCATTGCAAATGTCAAAAAAGTGACACATTTGTAATAAATGAAAAATTAAAATATTAAATAGTGGGTGTTAGGTGAAAAAAGTTTTTATAATAGATAATAATTAGCCGCGTAATCGAGTTGTCGACCTCCCGTTGTTAATTACGTGCAAATGCATTATATGAGACACGACTTTGTCGAACGAATGACGACCGGAAATGACTACCTGTCCTCAGAGTTACGCAAACCTACAATTATTCTTTAAAGAATCAGCGAAGGAGAGAGACAGAAAATTTATAAGAATGATGAAAAGAGAAAATATTTATGTGAAGAGACCGAAAATCTTTGTCACGTGCTTCAAAGAAACGTCTTGAGTTTCTAATTTCCATAATTAGATTTATCGCAATGCACTTAAAAATTATAAACGGCAATTTCACAAATTTAGACGTTTAATTATTTTTCAATTTGAAATATTTAATGATTTTGGAAATTAAATATTTCACATTAATATCGAAGTATTTAATAATTAAAGTATTTAACAATTAAAGTATTTAACAATTGAAATATTTGACGATTTAAATATTTAACATTTGAAATATTTGACGATTTAAATATTTAACGATTTAAGTATTTAACAATTGGAATTTTTAACATTCGAAATATTTAATAATATAAATATTTAACAATCGAAATATTTAACAATATAAGTATTTAACACTCGAAACATTTAACAATTTTTAAATTGAAGTAATTAACAATTGAAATATTTAACAATCGAAGTATTTAACACTCGGAATATTTAACAATTTTCAAATTGAAATGTTTGATGATTTAAATATTTAACAATCGAAATATTTAACGATTTAACTATTTAACAATTAGAATTTTTAACATTCGAAATATTTAACAATATAAGTATTTAACAATTGAAATATTTTTAAATTGAAATAATTAACAATTGAATTATTTAACAATCAAAGTATTTAACACTCGAAATATTTAACAATCGAAATATTTAACAGTTTTTAAATTGACTTAACAATTGTAATATTTAACAATTTGTAAATTGAAATTTTTATCAATCGAAATGTTAAACAATTCTTAAATCGATTTAACAATTGAAATGCTTAACAATCAAACTATTTAACAATTTAGAAATCAAAATCTCATTTCGTTTTTACAAAATTGAACTCCTTTATTTATAAAATCAATGGAAAGTTGTTATGAAATTGATATAAGTAGGGCATAAATTTACTCCTTATTTTAAGAAATCGTTACTTTCTTTTTTCTCAAAAAAAAAAAAAATATATGAGCGCACATGAAACGAAAGATGATAATTGTCGTTGTAATTAGAATTTCAGTGAAGATTACGTAATGTCGTGTGTTACATCTTCAACGCGAGACGTTCTTTGAATACAAAAACCGTGACTCGCTTCTGCTTTTCACCTCTGACCTTCGGGTTTGTATTACGAACATTACAGTGAAAGTTTCCCCTCTCTTAACAACAAATTAACGCGATGATATTTCGATAAGGATTATATATTCTTCTTCTTCTTCAGAAAAAAAAAAATTTTTTTTTACTCCTAATGAATTATATGGCAAGCGTATCGAAACATTTGAGAATATCAAAAAATTGCGCCGAAAGACGTGTCGAGGTAGGGGAAAAGAAAAAGGAAACTACTTGTTGAAAGGTTTTTCTTTTAATCCGAAAAACCTGTGACGAATTTGGAGAAAATGCTTCTCCTCCAGTGTATAGCATGTCAGATTGAAAGATGGTAGTGCCAGATAATTGGTCCATTAGAGCCGGAGAGCTAGAACCCTTGGAAATTCTTTTTTTCCCTCAATAGAAACTTGAAGAATTACTTTTTGAAAAGGAAATTTTTCACGAAGCGAATCCGTTAAATACAAAGTGCACTAATACGTAAGATTTTCCTTTGTCGGAAAACTTCCCAAGGGACAATTTTTACGTAATTTCAATCTTCATCACGCGATTTTTGCTTCTTTTTTTTTGAAAAATTGTTTCGTATAACTTTAAAAATTGTTTCACAACTTAAAAAATCAAAAATCACAATAATCCAAGTTACAGAGGAATTTAAAACAAAAATCTCACGTGAATGTGGATTATTATGTAAGAAGTTAACGAGTGACTCGTGAAGTGAGTATACACGATAATTGGAAGGGAAAAAAAGCAGAAGCTTTAAAAATTTACATGAACACAAATTAGTATTCACTATAAGGAATATCCGATTTCTATTTGACTGAAAAGTAATGAGCATTTTTTTTTCTCTCCTCAGTATTTACATAATTGCTACAATTTACATTTCTGAAATTCAACACTGTGACTCGAACACAGTACTGCTAATATATGTCTTTGGAATTATTACCGCGCAATTCTAAATTACGGAATGAAATGAAGAATATTGAAAATACGAGACATAACCTTGTATGAACGTGTAATAACACTTTTTTTTCGGTGTGTGGGTTGACATTTCGTAATGTACAACTGATGAATGAAGCGATATTTTGAAACTAATATTTCAAAGCAATATTTGAACCACAACCGAACACAACTAATAGATTTTATCACTCGAGCAAAATTTTGTTTTAATATTTCCATTAACGAAAAGAAGATTAGAATCTGAAAATGTAAATCAGTTCATTACGAATGAAAATTGTTTCTTTGTTTCTGAGAATGAAGTTCGATATTAGTGAAAGATATTTTAATTGGTATTCTTAATTCGCGTAGCAAACATGTGTGTGTGCATTATACAAAACTTTAATAAATGACTTGAGATGAAAGTAACCAATTTCTAATTTCCTCTTTCTTTTTTTTTGTAAGTTATACACTTTCTGTTTCACTTTCTTTCGTTCAATTTAGTGAAGGTTGAATATCCGGTTTTAGAATCTCGTAATAAGATATCCAGCTGTGGCAGTTCACAAACTTCACTCTTCGATAATAGAAGAAGTGACATTTATTGGAAGCAGACCTTCCAACAGATCCTAAATTTTCTTTTTTCCTTCCCACAGGACTGAAGTTTGAGACTAATTTTAGCTAAACAGCTGTGATAATTTGTATACTTTGGTATTTTTTTGAAGATTTTTCAAGCGAAAAAAAAGATTTTTTTTCGAATTCGAAACCAGAGTGTCAGTTTTCCTAAATAGCCTCGTTATAATGATACTGATCGTGGAATCTCTTTTTTAACATTGAGAATAATGTATTTTGCGGCCTTGGGAAAAAAGTGTTCCGGCTTCTACTTTCTCAACTTGGCGCCATCACCTTTGTTGGTCGTATATTAAACTTTTGAGAAAGCGATTGCGTCCCTCTCGATTCACCCGGATGTTTAAAGATGGGACGGATTTGGGATGGACCAAAAATTCAGAAATTTTGAGGATACGAAACGAAAAGAGTTTCGTAATTGTAGTCGCAAGAGTTGAAGTATTTGTGAAAAAAAAGAATTATTTTCAAATTCTGAAATTAATGTCCAAGAAATAAATTCTAAATGGACATGAATAATGTCGTCATTGTATGACAAAATTGGTCGATAGGTTCAAGGGCGATCTTTACATATGGCTCTTAATGACTTTAGTATAGAATGACTAAACTTCCGGCTTTTATTTTGACCTTTGATTTAGAATACGAAATCCGGTTCATACATCTTGGCAAAGAGTTCATTGACAGACCTCGAGGCACACTGATCTAACAACCAATTATCAATTGCTCCAATCATACTCTATTATTTTCATATTCAGACTCTCCATCGTCTTTTGAAGCCCTTTAAAGAGCACTGAAGGGGAGTCTGATTGACTAAAAGTGTTTCTTGATTGTTTCAAATGAAGGGCAAACATATATCTGGTAAAACTCTTTTTACAGTGCACGAGGAACCCTCAACTGAATTCATTGTCAAATTTTCTTTGTTCGCTATATTGTACCGATTTAAAGCTGTTTCTTGATAAATATTACAGATGTTAAAAAAGAATTTGTGAGTTTCTTTTTATCAAATTCGATAAAAAAGATTTGAGAGTTGTTATCAATCTACAGCATATCTTATGCTGATGATAAATTTTTGAATATCCAAGTTTTATTACGCTTTTGGTTTTATTATAGAGACAGAAAAGTTGTATAATGAGTTATATTGGCATTAGCGGGAAACTCATAAAGCGGTTTTATGACGAAGGATTTTGATTGCATACTCAAGCGGGAATTATCGTACGATCGAGGAGAAATCGTACCAGGAGCAAAAAAAATATGTTTCTATTACGATGTAATTGCAAGCGAGGCTGTTAGAATATTGTTTCTAGACACCTATTCATTTTTTTCTGTCTATAAATGCGGGAGTGCAAACAAACAAAATCCGTTTCGGAGACCTTAGTCTCCGAAACGGATTTTGTTTGTTTGCACCTAGACGACTTGAAATTAGGGGTACTGGCTAAAAATGTTGGTCAATGTAAGAACCTAGTGAAACTCTGCTAAAAACCTTGGAGTTTATGCGGATCACTAGATTTTTTTCTCAGTAGAATTTAGATAAACCTTAATTTATCTAGTATCGAAGACTTGAACTAACGTGAACAATATTTTTTGTTACAGAATGCTGCTCCATCGAAGAAAGATCCTGCATCGAACACAAATGGCAATGGTCACGCGCCTCTGCGTCGGAGTTACACATCCCTGGTGAATCTTATCGAGCAGCACAGGAAGCTTGACCGCAGCGTGAGTGAGCCGACCTCACGCTACAAGACCGAGCTCTGTCGACCGTTTGAAGAGAGTGGCGTCTGCAAGTACGGCGACAAGTGCCAATTCGCCCACGGCTTCAATGAACTCAGAAATCTCGCACGTCATCCAAAGTACAAGACCGAACTCTGCCGCACCTTTCACACGATAGGCTTCTGCCCCTACGGGCCCCGCTGTCACTTCGTGCACAACTTCGAGGAATTGTGCACGATGCACAATCAAAAAGTTAGCGCTCAGCTTGGCACCACACCAACAAACATAATGGGCCTCAATCCCCTAATCGCCGGCAATGCTCCCGCAACAAACGTCAGTGTCAGTCTCCTTGAGCAAATCGCAACATCGCCCCAGGTTGCTGCCGTTGCTGCCGCGGCCGCCGCTGCCAGTACACCACTCATGCGAGCAAACTCACTCAGTCTCGGAACACCCGCTGCCACTTCGTACAATCAGCCACTCCTCAGGACCAACTCGTTGACCCTGGCGAACATCACCCACCATCACCTTCATCAACAACACCAGCAGCAGCAGCAGCACCACCACCACCAACACCACCAACAACAACAACAACAACACTCCACAAGTTCCGTGATTGGTGCCCCAAGACCAAAGCCCTTGAACCTCAGTCCCACTTTCTCCCTCGGCAGTACCGCCGACTCCATTTCGCCATCCTCGAGTCTCAGTCAATCGCCAACAAATTCAATGGCCAGCTTCTTCAGTGACGATCAAACCAACATCATTGCACCAACACCATTCAGTTTTGGCCAGGACTTTGGCCTCCTAGCAACGAGACAAAGTCCCAGTCCCCAAGGCATTTGCAGTCCAATTTCCGACGATCTCACACCACGAACACCATCACCACTCTCATCAAACGGCGAGTCCCGACTTCCCGTCTTCAACAGGATCAGCAGCACTCGCTCAACTTTCGAGAACCTCAAAATCTAATCTTTTCCACTAAAAAAAAAATCCCAACTACTAAAATCCGAAAAATCCGAAAGCCCCACCCCCAAGCGATAATATCGAGAAGTAACTAAAAAAAAAGAGGGAAAAATAGAATTCCTCTGATCTCGTTTCTTCCTTCTCGAACTTAACCCTTGTCGGTGGGATTTCCTCCATTTCGGGGCAGGTGAGAAGTTGCAATATTTCAAGAAAAATAATAACCTCTTCTAAATAGAGCGTTCCGCTGTCTTTTTTTTTTAATTTAACAAAGATTTGGTTAAAGGGATAAAAAACTCCCGATTGTCTTCCAAATGCGAAAGAGTAGAGAAAGTGTGATACGTGTGAATGTGTTGCGTGAAAAGAGAGAGAGAGAGAGAATGCGCGAGAGTGACAGTGGAAACTTATTAACAGTGGGCCTGTTAATAAACGAATAAAGAAACAAATATCAACTATATAGAATTAAAAATTAGATTTCTAAAAAAATGGTTTTTTGAAAAATAACTCCAAAGTTTAACGGTGGAGTTTTTTTTTTCGCTTTTTAATTGCGGGAGTGAACCAAGCCATGTCGCGCATTCTCGACACGTAAAACGCCATAGAGTGCGAAGGGGAGGTCATTAAATATTCGTGGTAACATGTTCTTTCCCATAAAAAAAAAATGTGATATGTAACTATTGCAATAGAAATATTTACTTTAATTGAAGAATATTCTATTTCTAACGAGATAGGAGAGCATGGTATATAAACCCGTGCGACTTTCAATGGAGAATTTTTTCACCCATTTAATTGCCATTTTCAAGTTTTTAATTTGACAATTGGCTTTTTTAATTTCTTTTTTGAAATTCGATTGCCTTTTTTAAATTTCAATTGACTATTGAAATTACCATTGAAATTTCGATTGAAAAAATCACTCAATCGCTAAATACAAAATGCAAAACTAACAAAACTACACAATTCGAATCATTTCGAAAATTCCGATTTCAATTCGAAAAAAATATGTTTCGTTTGGAAAAAAACCCGAATTTTCTAAAAATTTGATTCTTTTTTTTAAACACTCGACATATTTTCAAAAAAAAAAAAATCGTTATTTCAAACATAAATTTTTTTTAAACCCTTTTATAAAAATTTGATGAAAAACAGATTGTTTTTTTGAATAAGAGTTTGAAATTTGGTTTTTTTTTTAAAAAATATTTAAGAATAATTTGGGATATTTTGCAAAAATGAAATTTTTGTAATATCCAGACTTGATTTCGAATGTGATGAAAATTGTGGTTTATATTTTAAATTTATTTCTAAATTTAAAATTCAAAAAAATGGTTTTGAAAAAAAATTCAATTGAATAAATTCGATAAATTGAATATATTCAGTAAATTGAGTTAAAATAATACTGTATTTTAAAAAAATTCAATAAATTCGATTGAATAAATTTAATGAATTCAATTGAATAAAATTTATCAATTCAATTGAATTGAATAAATTCAATAAATTAAATAAATTAAATTGAATTGATAAAATTCAATAAATTAAATTGATTTTAATTTAATGAATTCAATTAAATAATTTCAATAAATTGAATATATTCAGTAAATTGAATTGTAAAAACATTGCATTAAAAAAAATTCCTATAAATTCAATTGAATACATTTTATGAATTGAATTGAATAAATTCGATAAATTAAATTGAATAAATTCTATAAAATGAATTGAATTGATAAAATTCATCAAATGCAATGGAATAAATTCAATAAATTGAATTTTAAAAAAAATACAATAAATTTCAAAATTTCAATTGAAATAAAAAAATGAAAAATTCTTTTTTTTTTAATAAATCGGCAATAAAATGGTGCAAAATCTCTTCGTGGAGCGTCACACGGGAATAATAATTCAAGTAAACTAAAGTGCCTAAGTGACGTGGTTTTCGAAAATCGAATACATTCTGTACATATACTCTTTTCTTACGATACGAAGAAGAAAATGTTTTCGTTTAAATTATATACATGATTCAAAATGTTATAGATTTAGTTTATTAATATTATTTTCACGATTAACAATTATTATATTATTATATTATTATTATTATTATTATTATATTATTATTATTATAATTATTATATTATTATTATTATTATAATTATTATATTATTATACTATTAATATTATTATTATATTATTAATATTAATATTGATATTATTACTAATATTAATAATAATGTCAATATTATATTATTATTAATATTATTTATTAATATTATTATTATTATTATTATTACGACACTATTATTATGTTCGCATACGCGTCGGGTTTGAAAAAGCGCAGCATACTCTATTTATGATATCCCGTTAGCATGGTGTTTTGCAAAAGCGCTAAAATTTTTTTACGATGAGGGTGCGTTCTTATCTTTTTTTTTTGTTTGTTTTTTGATCATATTTAAATACGAAGTCACCTCTTGTCGGTATATAGAAAAAAAATCAAGTCAGTCCAATCATCCGTTTCCTCATTTATATTGTAACCATTACTACTACTCTAGGTGTACTGTTACGCTATTACATTATTACTTTCTATTATTACCATACGCCATTGTCACACTTCCATAACGGGTTAAATGTTTCACAAAACATTTTCTCAGACGATTTCTTGAAAAAAAAAAAATAATTTCGCAATTTATGAAAAATGAAAATAATCTCCAGAATATTTTGAGTTAATTTAGTAGATTATTTTTTATTATTTTATTATTATTATTATTAATATTATTATATTATTATTATTATATTATTATTATTATTATTATTATTATATTATATTATTTAATTATTTAATTTTTTCTATGTTATGAACCGTCTGTCTCTCCCGTTTGCTCTTTTGTTTCTTCCTAGGCTCGATTTTTGTCACTTTTTACCAAAATAATTATTTACTTTTAACGCTTTTTTATATTATAGTATTTAAGAGATCAGTTTTTTCTTTTCTTTTTTTCTCTCTTTTTTTCTTTTTTCTTTTCCTTTTTCTTAATTTTTCCTTTGCTTATTTTTTTCACACTATTTTTTTCTTTTTTCTTTCTTTTTTCTAATTTTTTTCGCTATTTTTTTCTGCCCCTATTTTATTATTTTCCTTTTTGTGATAAAATCTTCCTTTTTTAATTGGAGTCGCAGGGCAAAAATTTTTAATAGCCGAAGGAAGAAGGGAAATCGACAGACGGAAGCAAAGAAATATGGGAGAATGAAGAAAAAAGATTTTTTAAAATATTTCTTTCGTGAAAGATAGAGAGAGAGAGAGAGAGAGAGAGAGCGCGTGCTTGAAAAAGTGTCTCGGAAAATAATTATTTTTTAAATGTATTTAAGCGGAAAAGAACTGATTCGCAATTCGTTAGTTTCATTTTTTTTTTTTTTTGCCAAGATTATATATTTATGCCATGATCATGAAAAACAAGATAGAGAAAAAAAAATGGCGCCCCAGTACACTATGAGCGCGCGGGCTTGGTTGCATTATCCTTGCGAGTATATTTATATTTATAAATTATTATTTTTTTCTTCCTAATTTTTCCAGTTTATAATCTAATATATTTGAAAAATTAATTAAAATTTATCGCAGATGCAGAAAAATAATTTTTTTTTTCTGTAAACAAAATAATTACGTGCGTGCAGAATATAAACCCTCTGACTCGGATTTTTT
This sequence comes from Leptopilina heterotoma, assembly GCF_015476425.1. Classification (NCBI taxonomy): domain Eukaryota; kingdom Metazoa; phylum Arthropoda; class Insecta; order Hymenoptera; family Figitidae; genus Leptopilina; species Leptopilina heterotoma. The sequence goes on from NW_025111110.1 coordinate 1,704,776, forward strand.
TTCTTTTTCTTTTTATTGAAAGAATTGCATGCATCTGATTAATTTTAATGCGCGCGTCTTTTTCTTTATTTATTATTATTATATTATTATTATTTATTTATTTACTTTTATGTTTTTTTTTCTCTCAACTTGAAACGGAAAATAATTTAAAAGAAAACGAAAAAAAAGTACAAAAAAAAAAAAGAAACGTAAGGGTGACGCTCAAGCAGCGCGCTTTCCTGTTATAGACTTGACCACTTCTATATATAAATATATATAATATTATTAATAAATAATATACTATACGTGTACGTCTCTTTTTTAATTTAATATATTTATTTTTTCAAACGTATTTATATATTTATACAATATTTTATACTGCGTTCTTCACAGATATACACGAGCAAAAACTGAAAATAAAAAAAAAAAAAAAACAGGCGCATGTTATGTGTGCAAAGTCGATCTCTTGGCTCTCAGAGGAACCGGATGTTCTTTAGCTATTCTCGGAAGCCCTTTTTTTTGTCGAGACAGAATAATCATCCCTGCGATTTTTTTCATCAATTTCGAAATGTTAGTTTTAGTTTTTGAAAATATTCCTTTTTCTGTGTTTATAAAAAAAAAAACTGTGATCCATAGCAGGGATGATGTTTCTTTCAAAGAAAAATCTCTCTTCCCCCTCCATCACCATTTTTGCTCTAGTTTTTATATTTAAAAAACGTAAAGATATACTTAATTTCCCTTTGTGATATATAGAAACGCGTATACAATGCGTCGATCGTCCACGATTTTTTTTTTTTTTTGAGCGAGTATATGTGAGAGAAAGGAGATGACAAACAAAAAAAAAAAATTTATAATATCGAAGAAGTGTATTTTGTGAAAGAAAAAGAAAAATAAAAATTGTAAAAAGAAATCTCGTGCTTCCTTCGACGAATGAAAAAAAAAAACACTTCGAAAGTACAGTATAGTTAATACACAGACACACAAACATATGGGAGCCAACTGATAGGCTGGACGGAAGTCGTTCGAATCCAAAGTCAAAGTTTAGTTATGTGTATAAATGAAAGATCATATTTATTTCTGTATTCTGTGATAGGACTCGGTTTCAACTCTTTCCCATGTTCCCGGATGCGAGATTATATATATATTATTATTATTATTTTTTTTTTACGAAAGAGTCGAAATTCTTTTTTTTTTTGTTAATTAACCTTCTTTTTGTTCAAAAAAAGAAAAAAATTCCTTTTTGTTAATTCTTTGAATAAAAAAAAATTATTTTTAGTAAATAGTTTTTTATATTTATTAATATTATTATTATAATGGAAAGATCGAAGGTTCGAACGGCTTCTTCCTTGAAATCGCAACGGGACCACAAACGTGATAAAATAAAAATAAAAATGAAAAAAAAAACAAAAAAAGAACAGATTTTTTTTTCGTTGTCAAAGGAGAAAAAGTCAAGTCAGGCAATATAAGAAAAAAATAATGTTGAGAGTGAAGAAAATGATTTTTCAAAATTATTGTGATTTTTTTTTTTAAATAATATAATTGTGTGTATAATGAATGATAAGGGGAGATCTTTAACGATGTGCCTTAGCTGAATTTTGTTGGTTTGTGAGAAAAGAGAGAAAGAAGGGGAAAAAATAAGAAGAAGAAAAAAAGAAGAAACTTTTGGCATTCTCAGCAGATTATAGATTCTAAATATAGAAAATAGCTTTTTTTTGAATTGTGAAATAAAAGTTTTTTTATCGTATTCTTCTCACGCGGCTGGTGTCAGTTTATGTGAATTAATGTGAATTACTGCTGAGAATTAAATGATTTCGTTATTTTTCTCTCTTTCTTTCTTTCTTTCTCTCCCTCTCTCGGCAGGATTTTTTTCATTACATTTTCTGAAAACAAACACATAAGTCTCATGTATGTATGTAGTTTGATAAGTATTGCCAACAATACATTACCTATTTAATACATTTTATTATTACAAAATATTTAATCACGTGTTTTCATTTTTTAATCCTTTCGTCCTCTAGTTTTAAGACTTTTATCAAATTACTATTAATTTAGTTATTTTTATGTTAAGATTTATTAATTATTTTTTTATTCATTACATTTATTATACTTTTTATTTATTTTATTTTTTTAAATTACAATAATAAATTTTTAAATTAGTTTTAAAACATAAAATTAAACATAAAAAAATTAATTTAAAAAAAACATAAAATCTTTTAATTAAAGTCTTCAGATTATTATTGTCAGTTCTAATAATTAATTCGATGCATAAAAAATTGACCACTGCATAAAAAATAATTCAGAAAAAAATTGATTTGGATGTTTCCTAATTATCTTTTTTGAAAAAAGAATTAAAGGTAAAAAAAAATTATATTTTAATCGAAGATTTTTATCTTACTAGTTTTTTTATACTCGCAATAAAAAACTTAAAGTTGACAATTATATAGACTCGTTTGTGAGTTAATTATTTAAAAAAAATGGTATAAATTATTATTTAAGATAATCATTATACAAAATATATTTAACCACTCACTTTGATAATTATTTAAATTATCCTTTTAATTGTTAATAATGATAATTAATTTTTATATTTATTTTATATTTTTAATAAAATACGTCCGAATCAGAAAAAAGAAGAAAAGCAAAAATACGAACTTAATAAAAGATTATCAATAAACTCGTTTATTTACAAATAAATTATAATTAGAAATTCGAAAAACTAATTAAGATTGAGAGAAATAATTAGAGAGACTGTTATTTCGATATAAATAATATCTATCTATCTAGATTATATAGATATAGAAAATGTACTTCAATAAATACAAAATATTAATTAAAATTTAAAATTCACAATTTAAATTCAAAAAAACAAAATTTACATTTTAATTAAAAATTTTATTTTTAAATCTAATGAAAGAAAAAATTCGATTTCCTCATTTTTTTTCTGTAGAAAAAAACAAGAGTAAATAAGAAATAAAATTTAAAAACAAAAACTAAATAAACAATATAATTTAAAAATAAAGACTATGTAAATAAAAAAAGATAATTGAAAAACAAAAACTAAATCAAAAAGATAATTCGAAAACAAAAACTAAATCAAAAAGATAATTTAGTAAGAAAAAATAAATAAAAAGGATAAGTTAAACAAGAAAATAAATAACAAAAAGATAATTAAAACAAAAGATAAATAATAAAAAAAAATGATAATTAAAACAAAAAATAAATAAATAAAATAAATTAAAGAAAGAAAGAAATAAAAAAAGATAATTTAAGCAAAAAATAAATAAAAAAGATATAAAATTATCAGAAAATTGTGTAAATAGTTGGAATAAATTTGAAATGAACGTTTGAAATTGTACAGTAACAAGGCGCGCAGACTTGGAATTTTTTTTTCATGCGTAATCTTGGTAGTTATGCCAACATATCAGTCGATAGTAATCAATATGCATGTTGATCAATTTTATTAGCAGACAGAGAAAGACAGAAAAATTGTAAGAGAGAGAAAGAGAGAGAGAGAGAGAGAGAGAGCCGTGTGAGAAAGCCTCACGATGGAAATCCTCTTTGGAAATTGCCAACTCTATTTGTTTCTAATGCAAATGTCTTGCCCTTTGGGATTGAGTAACTCGGTATAAGAAACAGGTTCTCAAATTTACTTCAATGCCCATTTTCTTCTTTTGCTACTTTCAAATCAAATTCACTTCTCTGTGTATATATTTTATTTGTATATATGTATATATATATACTGTATGGTAAGTATATTTATATTTATTTATTTGTATGCCTGTGTATATGCATTTTTATCCGATAATGATAATTGTAAAAACTTGTTTTCAATATTAAATTCAAATTAATTTTTTTTTTCACCTAACTAAAATTTTCTAATTCTCGTAAATGATTAAAATAATTATTAATATAATAATAATTATTAGTTACATCTAATATTGTTCGCTTAAATAATTATTTACTATTCACAATAACTATAATTTTCTTTCATATTATTACTTGATATAATAATATAACAATAATTTACTCCATTTGTATTTTTTACACTTTTTATATTATAAATTAAATAGATAATTATTATAATTTTATTTATGATTATTGCTTATCAATTTAAGTATCTAATTATTAATTAAATTAAAATACTAATAATCAAGAATTTATTTAATTAAGGTATTATTTTTAGTATTTTTATTGAGTCATCTATTATTAATTACGTAGCTAACAGTTTATTAAATCTATTTTTTGAACTCATCACAGTGATCACACACTGAAAAGAAAATTTATCTGATTCTACTAAACGATTAAATTGTCTATTATCAAATAAATATATTTATTTTTATGAAATAATTTTTGTGTAATAAGTAAATATTTATTTGATTATAAATCGGTTATTTGAATCAAATAAATTTTTTTAGACCAGTGATTTTTTCTGGAAATATTAATTTGTAAAATTTATTAGTAAAACTTACTAAATCAAAAGCAAAAATTGTTAGTTAACATTTTTACTAATTTAAATTTAGAGAGAAAACTTCAATGATTAGTAAAATTTATTACAGATTTGATCAGATTTCCCCATAAAAATATAGGTAGTAATAAATTGACTATTTGATTTTTATTTTTTATTCTATTTATTTAATTATTAAATTTTTTATTACCAGAATAACTTTTACTATTTTGAAAGAAAATTTCCTTTATAAAAATTAGAAAAACTTATTTCAGAAGTAGTAAAATTTTGTTCTTTTAATTTAATTAATTATATGGATTCCATAAAAACACTTTGGAGCTGATATTTTTCGTTTAATAAACGAATTGTAATTTTCAAATTCTTTCTTTGATAATTATATTTTACTTATAATTAATAGAATTATAAATATTTCAATTCAATATATATATTTACTTACAAAATAAAGTCGACAGGAAACAGATGTTGTTTAATTTACCTGAAACAAAAAGAAAAGAAAATATTTGAATTATTATGAAAAAAATAAAAATGATTAAATAAAAATATGTTATAATTTCTATTAAAAATTGATTTAAAAATGAATTTATGGGGAAAACAACAATAAAATATTGGAACCATTTTGTGGTACCAATATGGTACCAGTCAAAAATTTGATGACACCATATTTAAAAAGTAAAAAAAAATACTTTAAAAAAAATTTTTTTTTATTAAAATTTTGTTTAAATAATAGAATTCTTTTGGAAAATTTTATGAAAATAGTAGATATATAAAAAATAATTGAAATTTTCTTAGGCACAAATAGTATCAATATTCAGTTTGTACAACAATCACTTGATTTCTTTTAGCCTTCGGATTTCGATATTCGGTTGGAAGCAACATTATATAATTTCTTTTGGCATTTGTTAGCATCAAAATTATTTTTTGGTACAATATTTATTTCCTTTGTGTCTTTGTTACCGTCAAGATTATAGTTTGGTCCCAAAATTTGTTTCCTTGGTACCAATATTCTGATGGCATAAAAATTATTAGTTTTCTTTTGGTCGCAATGACTAAGAAAATTAATTTTTCTTTGGTATCAATCTTCGGCTGGTACCAGTATTTATTTTTTGTAGGTCAGTGTTGCAATCAAGATTGTAATTTGGTACGAACATTAACCATTTTGTTCCAACATTCTTCTGGTACTAATATTCTGTTGGTACCGCAATCATTTGACTTCTTTTGGTCTTTACTATCAATTTTCAGTTGGTACCAACATTATATATTTTCTTTTGGCCTTAATTACTATTTTGGTTTCAACTTTGTACCAAAAACACAATTATTTAGTTATACCAACATTATTTATTTTCTTTGTATCTTTGTTACCATCAAAATTATGTCTTGGTACCAAAATTGTTCGTATGGTACCAATATTCTGTTGGTACCACAATTTAAATTCTTTTGAACTTTGGATACCAATATTCAGTTGGTACCAACATTATATATTTTCCTTTGGCCTTTGTTACTATAAAAATTATATTTTTGGTATTTAATTTTTTCCAGTACTTTTAATAAAAATCCCTGACTTTTCCCTGACCAATTCTAATTTTCCTGACTTTTTCCTGAATTCCTTGACTTCCCTGACTTGTGGCAACCATGTTACACATACAAATGTCCTGGAGAAATAAGAAATCTGTCCTGGAATGTCCTGGAATTTTAAGTCATATTTTCAGTAGACACCCTAACTCTGGTACCTATTGTATATTTGAGCCTAAAGTCTGTGTTCATACCAAAATATAATCTTAATGAAAATAAAGACCTAGAGTCAAAAACCTAGAAAAAGAAGAAAATTTTATTTAAATCGCAAAAGAAAAGAACAAAAGAACTACTGGCTTTTTCATTGGCAAAGACTTGAAAATTGGTGAAAAATAAAAAGATGAAGAAAAGTGTTGTTTTTTTATTCATATGGTTAAAGGCGGGACGTTTTGAATGTTTATTCCTGGTAGGAAATTATTTCCGTCTGTGTATTCTGAATACATATACACATGTAGATAAATGTGTTTGTGAATTAATGTCGTTGAACGCTGCCAAATATCTTGACGCTTTACTCCCTCGCTAATTTTAGGTCCTCTTGAATGAAACACACAAGTCAAGGTGCGCGGACTTGGAGCCAAGTTTCCTCTTTTCTCAGTTGTGCCGCGCCAATCTATATAGCGCGTTTTCGAATGTCCACACAATCGCTTTCAGCGGGGTCAAAGACCCAGCTTCTTGGCGAAACCGTAGTCGTAAAGCAAAAGCTGACTGCAAAACTGCGTTGGGGCAAAGAGTCGTAAAACGAATCTGCGTGTAAAGAAAAGGATGAAAACAGTAGCAAAATTTCTTGAAACGAAAGACCGAAAAAAAGAAGAAAGAAAGAAAGAAAGAAAAAGAGTTGAGAGAATGAAAGATGAAAAGGAAATTAGTGTAAACTATTATAGAGAATTTTGGGACATTCCGAAAAAAAATCTCTCCCTCAGTTATGAAAAAGAAGAAAAAGCAAACTTGTTTCTTCTCTTTTTCTTTTTTTAATGTTCAGTTTAGGAATTGACCCCATCACTATAATGATGGTTGAAAAAAATAAAATTAGATACGATTTAGTGTTTCAGATTTTTCAAAAAAATTGATGTATTTGGCTAAATTATGAAAATTAATTTCCAAGAAATAAGAATTAAGTTCAGGGATCACAGTTAGTCTCCTTTTTTGACCACTTTTCCCTTCTGTTTCTCCTTAAATTAACAAAATCTCTAAAACACTTAAAATCACTCACGCGACAATTGATACTTTTTCAACTTTTATTATTACAGACTTCGCACACGATAACTAATGTTAAAAAAGTAGCAAAAAGTAGCTTTCAAACTAAAAAAAAGCAGTAAAAAAGTATCTAGCGAAAAATTAAACTTGACGACCAAAAAAACTCGTTTTAGAAACTTCACAAAACTGACAAAAATTCCATTCCATATTTTTTATTTTTCTAACTTTTTCCTAATTTTCACCCAAAAATATATTTACATCTTTCTTATCCTGCTAATAAATTAAATTCTTGCAACGAACTTTATTAATCATGAAAGAATTTAAATATTTATAAAAATAATTTAATTCTTGCGAAGAATTTTAGAAAAATTGTAAAATAATTGATTTCTTTCGACTAATTTTATGCAAATTCTCCTATAAATAATTTAACTCCGGAGAAATTTTTATTATTCATGAAAAAAATTAAATTCTTACGAAGTTTTCTACAAAAAATTTCTTAAACAATTAAATTTTACAAAGAATTCTATTAAAATTTTTGAGAATAATTGAATATTTGTGTGGCATTTTATTAAATTTTTTTTAAAATAATTGAATTCCTAAAAAGCATTTTATTATCTATTTATGAAAATAATTAAATTATTGCAAACGATTGTACTAGAATTTTTTAAAATAATTGAATTTACAAAAAAAAATTTATTACTTTTAAAATTATTGGAATTTTTGAGATGAATATTGTTGTTTACTAAAAATAATTAAATTTTGCAAAGAATTTTATTAAAATGCCTGAAAATAATTGAATTTTCGGGAATAATTTTGTTATTTATTTTTAATAACTAAATTCTTTCGAAGAATTATAATTATTTATGTCAATACTAATTGAATTCGTGAGAAAAATTTAATTAAAATCTAAAAAAATAATTGAATTATTTCAAAAAAGTTTTATTAAAATTGTATTTAAAATAATTGATTTCTTTCGAATAATTTTATTAAAATATTTGAAAATAATTTAATTCCTGTGAAAAATTCTAATATTTTTGTAAATAATTAAATTCTTCCAAAGGATTTAAAAAAAATATTTTTTAAAATAATTGATTAGGAATTATTACATTTTTTTGAGCATTCCTGTAAAATTGTATTAAAATAATTGAAATCCTACGATGAATTTTAATATTTATAAAAATAATTGAATAGTTGCAAAGAATTTTTATTAAAATTTCCAAAAATAATTAAATTCCTAAGAGGAATTTTAATATTTATGAAAATAATTAAATTATTGCGAATAATTTTTTTAAAATGTTTAAAAATAATTTAATTTTTGGAAAAAATTTCGTTACTTTTGAAAGCTAATTGAATTTTTCGCTTAATTAATTGAAAATAGTATTAAAAATAATTGAAATTCTTTGATGAGTTTTATTATTTATGAAAATAATGGAATTCTTGCTTAGAATTTTATCAAAAATTTTTTTAAAAAATTGAATTTCCACAAAAAATGTTATTATTAGTAGAAGTAATTGAATTATTGTGAAGAATTGTATAAAAATTTTGTTAAATAATTGAGCTTTTCAAAATTTTTTTGGAGAATTTATTTATAATTTATAATTTATTTCTAATAATTAATAATTAAATAATTTAATTAATTAATTAATTTATAATTTATTTATAAAAATAATTGAATTTTGGATGAATTCTTTTTAAATATAATTAAATTCTTTTGGGAAATTTTATGAAAATACTAGATATTAAAAATAATTGAATTTCGAATATTTTTTGAAAATAATTTAATCGTTTTAAAGAATTTGATTATAATTTTTGAAATAGTATCTTTTAGTGGCTGACATTTTATTTTTATTCGTTAGTAACTTTCAAGTTCTCAGTCGCAAACCGCGTTTATTAATAACAGTACCATACGTAAATAGAGAAAAACGAATTATTTTTTTTTGTAACTTTAAAAAAACTGTACGACACAAACCCGATAAGGGTATATATAAAAAAAACTTGAAGTAAAATAACAAGTGTACATTTATTATAATTTGAAATTGTCACAAGGTTGTCTTGTACTTAAAAAATTGTTATACTTAGTATGGTTAAAGTAATAATCTGTATTTAGCATAATTTAAAAAAATGACTCACGTCTCATGTCAGGCGAGTGGAAGTTTAAAGAGAAAAAGAAGATGAAGAAGATGATGAAGAAAAAAAAATATTTAAAAAAAATATTTCTCGTTACGTGAATGACACATTTGAAAAAGGTAAATCCAGTTTGTTGCTCACGATGCACGTTTTGCGAGTGAATCTCTCTCTCTCTCTCTCTCTCTCTCTGGATGAGACTTGAAGAAAATAATTTGCGAAATGTGAAATAGACGTAAATTATATTGAAGGAAACTGATTCATATATAAATAAATAAATGCAGTTAAGCGCGTATATAACACCCTTGAGTTGAGACCATTGGAATATACATATAGACATGTGTACACATGGACTTTGCTATTCAATCAGTGCACGATGGAAAGTCATTTAAATCGAAGTCACTTCACTTCCTGTATCGGAAAAGGATTTCCTTACAAGCTTTTGAATCGATTAAAAAAAATATTGCCTTGGAAGAAAAAAAATTGTTGAACAAAAATCCCATTGCAAATGGCAAAAAGGTTTTTTTTCTTTCTTTTTCAATTCTGAAAAGTTTACTTCTAAAAAAAATTTCTAAAAAGGAAAATTTTCTTGCTGAGTTTAATCTTCTATTTGCAAAATATTTTTTCCTCTACAAAGAAAACCTGAAACAATTTTTTAGAACTAAAAAAAAGATCTCCAAGATTTTTCCCTCTCAAAAAGAAAAAACAATATTTTTGAACTTGAAAAAAGTTATTCAAGAATTTTCCCTTCGCAAAAAATCAAAATAATTTTTTAGAACCAAAAAATAAAAAACAAAAAAAGAATACCAAGTACTAAAAACAAAGAAAAACTAATAACAACAAAATAATCTTTTAATTGATACCAGTATTCCATTGCTATACCAATAATTTTGGTACCAAAAAAATCTCAAAGATTTTTTTCTCAAAAAAAAACCCAAAACAATATTTTTGAACATCAAAAAAGGTCTCACAAATTTTTCCCTTTCCAAAAAAAATCCAAATCAATTTTTTAGAAGAAAGAACAAAACAATCTTTTTGGTATCAGTATTCTATTGGTATCAATATTTTTGGTACCAAAAAAAAATCTTCTAGATTTTTCTCCCTACAAAAAAATTACAAAACAATGTCTTAGAACAAAACAAAAACAAGCAACAATAAAGCAATTTTAAAATTGATACCATTAATTTATTGCTACAAATAATTTTCTTACTAAAAAAAGTCTCCAAGATCAAAATTTTAGAGACTAGAAAAAAACAAAAAAATCCAAATGACTTTTTTAGAAATTAAAAGATTTTCAAGATTTTTTCCTTCACAAAGAAACCAAAACAATTTTTTAGAACAAAAAATATTAGCAAATACTAAAAACCAAACAAAAACAAAAAAGTAAATAAATAACAAAAGAATTTCTAAATACCAGTTTTCTATATTTTTATCAATAATTTTGGTAACAAAAAAAAATGTTAAAGCTTCTTTTCTTTACAAAAATATCAAAAAAAAAAAAATTTTTGAAAACAAAAGAAGAATACAAAATATCAAAAACAATAAAGAACAAACAAAGAATCTTTAAATTGGTACCAGTATTCCATTGCTACCAATAATTTTGGTACCAAAAAAATCTCAAAGATTTCTCTCTCTACAGGAAATCCAAAACAATAATTTTAAACACCAAAAAAGATCTCACAGATTTTTCCCTTTCCAAAAAGATAAAAATCAATTTTTTAGAAGAAAGAACAAAACAATTTTTTTAGCATCAGTATTCTATTGCTATCAATGTTTTTGGTACCAAAAAAAATCTCCTACATTTTTCCCCCTACAAAAAATTACAAAACAATGTTTTAGAACAAAACAAAAACAGGCAACAATGAAACAATTTTAAAATTGATACCATTATTTTATTGCTACAAATAATTTTCTTTCTAAAAAAGTCTCCCAAGATTTTTATCTTTAAAAAAAATCTAAATGACATTTTTAGAAATTAAAAGATTTTCAAGATTTTTTCCTTCACAAAGAAACCAAAACAATTTTTTAGAACAAAAAATAATACCAAATACTAAAAACCAAACAAAAAAGTAAATAAATAACAAAAGAATTTTTAAATATCAGTATTCTATATTGTTACCAATAATTTTGGTACCAAAAAAAAATGTTAAAGCTTCTTCTTCTCTTTACAAAAAAATCCAAAACAATTTTTAGAAAACAAAAAAAGAATACAAAATTCTAAAAACAAAACAAAACAAATAAGAAACAAACAAAGAATCATTAAATTTGTACCAGTATTCTATGGCTACCGTTTATTTTATACCAAATAAAAATCTGCAAAATTTTTCCCTCTACAAAAAAATCCAAAATTTTCTAAACAAAACAAATTAAAAAAAAGAATTCTAAATACTAGAAGCAAAACAAACGAATTATAACGAAAGAATTTTATAATTGGTACCAGTAATCTATTCTATCATCCAAGATATTTTTCCCAGATATCTAAGATGTTTCTCTTTGCAAAAAAAATCCGAAACAATTTTTTGAAAACTCAACAAAAAAATCTCCAAGACTTTTTTTTGAAAAACACTTCAATAAACCAGAAACAAATAATAAATCTTATAAATCCCCAAAAAATATTTCTGCGACTCTTATCCCCTGTTCCTCATAAAAGAAAATTTTTTCCACTTTTAAACTTACAATTGAAAAAATAAATACAGAAAATGTGTTAAATACAGAAAAAGGACATATATAAGATTAATAGCTGTGACTCAATTAATTAACAATTCCTGACGAGAAGGGGGAGGACGAGGGAGGGAAAAAATGTAAAGAAATTATAAACGAGGAGATTGTAACCTTGATTCTAAAAAAGGACATATATTTTGGCCTTGTGAAGATATAGAATGGACATTATTATTATCAGAAAGATGCGAGGTGTAGATGAAGATGAAGATGAAGAAGAAGAAGAAGAAGAAGAAGAAGAAAAAGGTTCGTAGATCCCAAAGAGAAGGCAAGGATCGTAGAAAAATATTTTTGCCCCAATGGAAAGAAGAACACATTACACACACAAACACACATATTGGATTCATGAGAGAGAGAAGCGAAGGCACTCTTGTGATGGTCTCAGCTCTCGTGCTTTTTTGGCGGTCTCGAAAAATAGATAAAAATGTGCAAATAAACGTCGGTCGCTTCTCTCAGGGACAACCAGTTGCCATCTTGCTTTCTTATATAAGTCCCTCCTTTAGTCTTCTCTCCTCCTCATCCTCAACCTCATCCTCCTTCCTTATCCAATATATATAGATATATTTATATATAAACCTTCTCCTCTCCTCGAACCACCAGCTCCTCGTCATTATTCCTCTCTTTTTCTCCACATATGGCTGTCACTGTCTTTCCTCTCATCTTTAAATTGATCGCATTTTCAATCTTATAGACCTGCCTCATCAGAAGATAATACCGGATTTTTTTCTCTTTTCAAAAAAAAAAAAAAAAAAAAAAATCAGAAAAAAAGGATTTATTGATTTTTCTTGCAAACAGAAATGTGTATTTTTAAAATCCAAAAAGTTGTTTTGAGACGAATCAAACTTTTGTTTAAAGTTGTGTAAACAATTTCAAGTGGTTAATAATGTAGATGAATAAAATTTTCAAAATGTATTTTTGATATTTTGTTTCAACAAAGAGGAAATTATTTTTCGTTTTCTTTTTATCTTTAACACCATCAACACTTTCAGTTTGGTAGCAATATTTAGAAGATACGATAATCATTTACTTTTTTTTTGGTACCAATAATTTGATGATCCCAACATTATTTGTTATCTTTAACACTTCGTTTTCATGAAAATTTAATTTTGGTACTTATATTTTCTTAGTGCCAATAATCGCAGTACCAACATTATTTTTTTTCTTTCTGTTTTTATTACCATCGAAAAAATTATATCTTTTTACCAATATTGATTTTTTGGTACCAAAAAATCAATTAAATCTGTGCCTTTGGTACCCAAATTATGCTTCATTCTTTTTGTTTTTGACACCATTAATATTGTAATTTTGAGACCAATTCTTCTTTGGTACATAATCAAAAATTTACTTTTACTCATCCTTACAATCAAAATTGTCTCTTTGGTATACAATTTTCTTTGATACAAATATTTTTCTGGTACTAAAATAATTTTTTTTAACTTCAATACCATCAATACCGTATTTTTGGCAACAATTTTCAATTGATACTACAATTATTTGATATCTTTTCATTTTTTGTACTAATATTCAGTTCCTATCACAACCATTTGATTTCTTTTGGTCTTTTGTACAAATATTCCGTTGGTACCACAATTATTGGTTTTCTTTTGATGTTAGTTCCGATAAAAATAATTGTTTCTTGGGCACAAATAGTATCAATATTCAGATGGTACAACAATCATTTGATTTCTTTTAGTCTTTGGATATCGATATTCTGTTGGAACAACATTATATAATTTCTTTTGGCATTTGTTAATATCAAAATTATTTTTTGGTACAATATTTATTTCCTTTGTGTCGTTGTTACCATCAAGATTATAGTTTGGTCCAAAAATTTGTTCCCTTGGTACCAATATTATGTTGGCATAAAGATGATTAGTTTTCTTTTGGTCGTAATGACTAAGAAAATAAATTTTTCTTTGGTATCAATCTTCTGCTGGTGCCAGCATCATTTATTTTCTGTAGGTCATTGTTACAGTCAAGATTGTAATTTGGTGCATTAACAATTTTGTGCCAACATTCTTCTGGTACTAATATTCTGTTGGTACCACAATCATTTGACTTCTTTTGGTCTTTACTAATAATTTTCTGTTGGTACTAACATTATATATTTTCTTTTGGCCTTAATTACTACGAAAATTAAATTTTGGTTCCAACTTTATACTATAAATACAATTATGTAGTTATACTAACATTATTTATTTCCTTTGTATCTTTGTTACCATTAAAATTATGTCTTGGTACCAAAATTGTTCCTATGGTACCAATATTCTGTTGGTACCACAATTTAAATTCTTTTAACCTTTGGATACCAATATTCAGTTGGTACCAACATTATATATTTTCCTTTGGCCTTTGTGACTATAAAAATTGTATTTTTGGTACCAAAAACTAATGTTGATACGAACAAAATATTAATTGGTACCAACAGTATTTATTTTCTTTCAATCCTAATTACTATGAAAATTATATTGTGGTACCAACTTTGGACCATAAATATTATTATTCAGTTATACCAACTATTTATTTCATTTGTATCTTTTTTACTAAGATTACATTTTGGTACCAAATTTTTGTTTCCTTGGTACCAATATTCTGTTGGTACCACAATAATCAGTTTTTTATCCTAGTTATCAGGAAAACAATTGTTTCTTTGTTACAAATTTTTTGTTGGTACCAAAAAATCAACTTTAGATCTTTTCTTCATAAAATATTATATTTTGGTACCAACCTTGCTTCTTTGGTACCAATATTTTATTCTAACTATAGGATAATTCATTTTCTTTAGTTCTCATTATTACCATCGACTAGTCACTAATGAGAATATTTTTCCAAAAAATTGGAAAAAGAAATTAATGTCCGTTTACAAGCAAGAAAATATTTTCCTAAAGAAGTAAATAATACTATAATGTGAATTTTCGCATAAAAATAAAAATAAACTTTGTTTATTTACATATATATCAATTTCCCATTTTAGCGGTTCTTTTTCAATTACATATATACACGTTGTTAAATCAACAAGTTAAATCAACAGGTTTATTGTGTCGTGAATCAGAAACCAGTCTCTCGCGCATCGAATATAACTTTATTTTTCACTTTGAAGAAGAAAAAAAAAATTTGTTCCTCTGAATCAAATAAATTGTAAACTTTATATTCGAATATAAATCTTAATGCCTTCTCCTAATAAGTGCTTTTGCAAAATGTAATTTCACAATTTTGACATTTTATTTGAAAATTACTTTTAGCTTTCCCGAAGTGATTTTCTATGCAACATAAAAGAAAATTACGTGCGGTTAAACTTCTTTTATTATAGTACTTTATTATCATTTACAAAAAAAATTACCTAAAGAGATGTACAATATATTATAATTTATAATTGTTATTTAATTACGCTGTACAATAATTTTTGAATTATTTCATACAAAACTACTCTTGCGAGTGTAAGAGAGAAAGAGTTTCTTTTATGTCCACAAAAGACCCTGACCTTTATCAATATATTTTTATTTAAAAAACCACCAAAATATAAAGTAGTTTTTTCTTTTAATTCTTCTTAACTATATTTGCTTGAGATTTGATTATAAATATTGACATTAACAGCATGTTGTTTTAATTGACTGTCATTATTTATAAACTTGTATAAAATAACTTTTTTTTTAAGAGAGCGATAATTTTTTTCCATCAAAAGAATTCCAATTATTTCGTTTCGAAATATTCAAAAAGCCATTAAATATATTTAAAAGTTTCTTTTCGTCTGTAAATTTTGATTTTAAGAATACATTTTATTGCGGTAAGACAATTTGGATAAAACTTATAAAACAAGCAAGGAGAACTCTTTCATTTCTTTGTAATATTTTGTAGAAAGAAAAAATTGTTCGCAGTATTTTTTTCTTCTTCCTTTAAATATAATTTATCGTTTAATAAATGAAGAAACAATAGTACATTGTTTCTATTTTTTTTATTTTTTTTTTATTTTTTATTTTTCTATTTATTTTTTTTATTTATTTATTTTTTATATTTCTACATAGGTATAGTTTTAAAAGTAAATAAGAAAAAAAAAGGAAAATGAAAAAAGAATTGTCACTTTTCACCGGAAAAGTGTAGTTTAGTGACCTAGTGACAACACGGGGAAGTTTAACTTCCGTTTCTTTATTCAAGTCACAATCTAATCAACAATTTTCGTTTTCTTTTTATGTAATAATAGAAAATATTTTGTAATTTTTATTTTTTATGAAATAATAAAAACAATTTTGTAATTTAATTTTGATTTGGGTCAATAACTGATAAAAAAAAAACAGTTGACAATAATAAATTTTATTATTAAAAGGAAATAATTTGATAAATAAAATATCGAGAATCAGAAAATCTAATCAATAATTATCGCTTTCTTTTTATGGAATAATAAAAAATATTTTTTTATTTTTGTGGAATAATAATAACAAATTTCTAATTTACTTCAAGTTATTAATTTATAATTAACAAAAATAAGTTTTTATCTTTAAAAGAAATTGAGTCGATAATTCCAAATTCCAATTTTTTGATTTTCATTTTTCATTGAATATTAAAAACAAATTTGTAAAATAATTTAATTTGAGTCAATAAATGATGATGGTAATAAAGATTTAGAGAAATGAAACAATATTTGTATCAAACAAATAACAAGAAAAAGAAATAATTTTTGGTCCAAAAAAGCTATTGGTACCAAAGGTACAATTTTATTAAGAGAAACCAACAAAACAATAAAATATTGGTACCATTTTGTGGTACCATATTGGTACCAATCAAAAATTTGATGGCACCATATTTAAAAAGTATGGAGAAATATTTTTGGTTATAATTTTAGTGGTAACAAAGATAGAAAGAAAATAAATAATGTTGGTACCAACAAACTATTGGTAACAAAGAAACAATATTGGTAGCAAAATATAATTTAGATGGTAATAAAAACAATAAAATAAACAAATGTGGTGCCAACTAAATATTCTTACTTAGTATAGGTACAATTTTGATGATAACAGAGGCCAAAAGAAAAAAAATGTTGGTACCTAGACAATATTGGTATTAAAGATCAAAATAAATCTAATGATTTTGGTACCAACTACCAACTGAATTTTTGTACCAAAGGACAAAAGAAAAGAAAATTTTGATGATAATAAAGACCGATGTTGGTGCCAAAGATAAAAATTTGATGGTACCAGAGATAAAAAGTAAAGAGAAATCATTTGGGTACCAAAAATATTATTATCAAAGAAATAATTTTGGTACCAAAAATATTTATAGCAAAAAATTATTATTGGCACCAAAACAAATACTTTGAATGGTACCAAAAAAAAACAAAAGAATTCTTTGCAAGAAATGATTTTTCAGCCAAAGAAACAACAGTTTGAATCGTAGTCCGAATGAAAAAGAAAGACAAAAATTTCTTCAACCAAAGGAAACAATGCATTCTACTGAAGAAAAATTCACCTTCAACCAAAACACATAATAATTAATGCTAAAGAAAGCAAATAACAAGAGCAATAACACCATTGTCTCACGATGAAAGAAAGAAAAAAATTCCATCCGATTGAGTGACAGAAAAAAATAAAAATATTTATCATCAGCAGCGTCAAAGTAATGTTCAATACACACAATCATCATATTGGCTCAAGAACTTGAGAGGAAACAAGAAGCTTCCATTAAAACTTTTTTCCTACATTGATTATTCAGTGGCGCTATTTACTTAAAATCTCCTTAAAAAGGATCAGCATTCGTTTTTTTATTCTCTTTCGAATCCTGCTTATTGTTATTTGCAGATGACTGGACGTAAAATACACAAAAATGTCACTTAAAGTCATCCAAGTCATTTTGAAGTCGTGTCCCAAGGACTTAAACTTCTCATCGCAGACAATCTTTTGTTGAATGATTGTACATCAGTATGAACGAGAGAAACTTCATGTGGAGAGTTAATCTTTTGGGTAGAGAGAAAATTTCCTACACACCCGTATATGTAATATTGTATATATATATAAAATAAAATATTGCTTGTCAGTCTTTTCGAAATGACCAATTTTCTTTTATTTATAAATATTAATTTTCGACACTGACAAATGGTTGAGGTTTCATGGTTCGGTGATAGTTTTCAATTAAGCGACTATAATTAGACTAAGGCTCCACGGAGTGTACATAAACGCGCGGTGAGACAGATTTCATATCTTATAGACGAAAGGAAATTATATAAGAAAACGTTCTAGAATTTCTAGATGGGTAGCAAATAAATTCAGATGTAGTGACAGCAAACCAATTATCCCGCTGATCGTTTACTTTTAACGTCGATTGCCATTAATAATTTGTTATTTTAACTAACCTATCGTTTCTTCAAGTGAATGAAAAAATTCAACTTATTCCTCGATATCTTGTTGAGAGAAAATGAAAACAAAAAGGAGATAAAAAAGCGAGAAATTGTTGGAAGTACTTTTGATTCAAATAAAGGAAGGCTGTTTATTATTCTTGAAAATGATATCTTTCTGTAAAAATTTTTGAGAGAATTTTGAGGAAGTGGCTCTTTTTGTATTCAGGAATTTTTTATTCGTATTTATTTTTCAATGCAGTATAACATTTTTTTTTATTGACTGCGCATGAGATTTTACTGAATAAATTAATTTGCGTTCCTTTTATCTTTAACATCATTAAGTAACCGTATTTTTGGTGACAATATTCCGTTGGTATCATAATTGTTTCATTTCTTTTGATCTTTGGTACCAACATTTTTTTTATTCTCTTAGCTTCTGTTACCAGCAAACTTGTATCTTCAACTTGTACAACAATCATTTGATTTCTTTTGGTCTTTGGATACCAAAATTCGGATGGTACCAACATTATAAATTTTCTTTTGGCCTCTTTTACCATTAAAATTATATTTTGGTACCAAAATTTGTTCCTTTGATGTCAATATCCTGTTGGTACAACAATTATTGGTTTTCTTTTGGTCCTAGTGACAAAGAAAATAAATATTTCTTTGGTATCAATTCTTTGTTGGTACATTATTTATCTGTAAATCATTGATACAATTAAGATTGCAATTTGGTACCAACATTGATAATTTTGCGACAATATTATTTTTGTTTTCCTTTGGTACTAACATTCAGTTGGTACCACAATCATTTAATTTTTTATGGTTTTCACTACCAATATTCTTGTTGGTACCAACATTATTTATTTTCTTTGGCCTTTGTTATCATTAGAATTATATTTTAGTACCAACATTATTTATTTTGTATCTTTGTTACCATCAAGATAATACACTGGTAACAAAATTGTTAATATGGCAACCACAGTTGGTACCACAATTATTTGATTTCTTTTGGCGTTTGGTACCAACATTATGTTTTCTTTTGGAGTCGGTTACCATGAAAGTTGTATCGTAAATACGAATAATAATAGTTGGTACCACAATTTTTTTTAGTCTGTATTACCATCTAAATTGTATTTTGGTACCACTATTCTGTTGGTACCAACATTATTTATTTTCGTTAGGTCTTTATTACCATCATATTAAATTTTGGTATTAACATTATTTTTTTTGGTATATCAATATTCTGTACCGAAATTTGTTTCCTTTTAATCTTACTTGCCATCTAATTAATTGTATTTTTCGAACCAGTGGCTTCTTTGCGCTAATTATGATAAGTATTCCATACCACAAATAAAATTTATCACACCTCCAAATAATTGTTACATTACACTTAGAATATTTATATCCACTAAATTTTCCACTTACTTTGTTAGAGCGAATAATGTAAATAAAATCAATTTTCTACGATATGAAATATTAATGAAATGTTATTGATAAAATTATTAAATATGTATGCGCGTTATGAGGAATAAATTGAATCGGCAGTATGGATGGTATAATTAAAATAGTTTACGTTGAGCTCTATAATACGCACTCACGTCGTGCGTAAATATATGTACATAAAACAAGAAACGAGAACGAAAAATAATATTATTAACCCATGAGACTCGTAATACCTATACAGTTTATAATCGAAATTGAAATTCAAAGCAATAAGAAGAAATCGCGCGGGAAAATATTCTTATGTACGATTAATCAAAGTCAAAAATATAATAATCACTTCGGAAAATATCTGATATAAAATTGAATTAATCTCTATTTCAAAAAAAAAAAAAAAAAAATTGTTATCTAATTTTTCTCCAGTTTGTGTATTCACCTTTACACTGTTTTCTTCTGAAAACACGATATCAATGTTTGGTGTTTGATTATCTGGATCTTTTTTCTTTCCCTCTCTCTCTCTCTTCATAAATATATACATATTTCATGTAAGATGCTGTTTTTGTCAAGTAAAGTTTGACCATTGATATGAATTTCTACGTTTACAATAATTTATTTCTTGGGGAAATTCCAGAAATATCAATAAATAATGTATACGATTGGTAAATGTCAATACTACTGTGATAAGAAAAAAAAAAGTGAGCTAGAATGATAAAACTTATGATGAAGGTAAAAGTTGAAAAGAACGATACTTATCTGATAAGATAAAGATAAGTTTTTGTGTATAGATAAAATATGTTCATCATAGAATTATTTTGTATTGTATTTTTCTTCCTCATTTTTTTAGATGCAAATTTTTCTCATACAATGTTTTACTTTTATTTTTAAAAACGATGTTTAAAATTTCCGAATATATAATTTATTCATTGATTTAAATTTTAGAAAATAATTCTTTATTCTTTGTTCTAAATTTTAGAAAATAATTCTTTATTCTTTGTTCTAAATTTTAGAATATAATTCTTTATTCTAAATTTTAGATTATTCTAAATTTATATTTGAATTGTTTATTAATAAAATTATTTATATTCTAAATCTTAACTCTAAAAAATATTTCTAAAATAAAATAAAATAATAAAACTTATTCTAAATTTCTAGAAAGAAAATTAATTCTAAATTAATAAATAAAATTCTAAGTTTTACTCATTTGAAAAATAATATAATTCTTAATTTTTTAAATAAGTAAATTTAGAATTTCTATTTTCTTTTCTTTATCGTTTTTATTCTAAAATTTATATATTTTTATAAGATTCTAAATTTCCAAAAAAGTTAATTCTAAAATAATAAAAAAAAACTAATCCTATTCATGGAATGATTTAGAATGTAATATAATTCTGTATTCTAAATTTAGGAATTTAATTCTTCATGTTAAAATTAAAAGCAAAAAAAAATGCAAAATCGTTATGCATAAATATGTAAAAAAAAAAAAAAAAGAACGCATGCTCTCGATGAAGACACGCGTTTCGTATTACGAACGAAAGAAAGTTAAAGAAAGATGAAATGATTTTTCGAAAGTGAAAGTCCCAGTTTATGATGAGGATACGTCAACATTAAGAAATACATAAAAACTAAATGAAAGAATAAAATGTAGTAGTAGTAAAAAAAAGAGGAACTTCTTTTGTACTCGTACTTTTTCAATATATGGTTCATCATTGTTATTATGACTTATTACTACCCATTTCGTTATCGTATCACGTAATTTTAGACAGTCTGTGGGTTGGGTAACAATGTAGGTCAGTATTCACTGATGACTTCAGGAATACCAAATAAAGATCATTAAAAATAACCCACCGAAAGTTCATTATTATTATTTATTTATTTTCATCTCGATTATATCAATTTCGAAAGTCTTGTTTTACTTCTTCACTTCTTTACTTGTTTTATTATTTATAATTGTCTTTTTTGTTTTATATGTAAATTATTTTTAATTGTTTCTTTTAATTAAATTAAATGAAATTAATTTTTATTTTTAATTTACTTTTGTTTTATTTATTTATTTATTTTATTTTATTATTTTTAACTGTTTTCTGCTTTTATTTATAAATTGTTTTTAAAAAATTTCTTTGCTTCATTTATAAATTATTTTTCTATTCAATATTCAGTTCAATCAATATATTCAAATAGTGATTCAGTTTAAATATTGTATGTATCACTATAAATGAGTCACATTCGCAAAAAATTGTCTCTGAAGTTCAAAGTTCTATCAGTGAAATAAAAATAAAAATTTTTCATTTAAATGAGAAACAAAAATTAAGGGCATATTATTTATAAAATTTAATATTCTAAAAGTTGTTTTTATTTTTTGTTTTACATGATTTAAATATGTCGATTCTTTCAAACGAAGAGAAAATTTCATTGAGAAGCGAAAAATTCTTTTCTGTACCAGGAAAATTTTTTTATTCTTGGAATATTAAATTAACTAATTAAAAATAAAAAAAAATAACAAAATAAATAATTAATTTCTTCTGCTACTGATCCTCAAAAAACTATTTTTATTGCATTTTGTTTATAAAATTGAACCCTAAAAAATGTTTTCTTATTTTTTTATTTCTATTATTATTTTTTATTAATGATTTTTGGTTTGAGATGATTTAAAGCCCTATTTTTTGTAAAAAAAAAAGGAAATTTCATGGGAGCAAAAAATTATTTTCAGAATGAAGAGAATTTTTTTCATTCTGGAACTAACTTAATGAAAGTTAAATAAATAAAAATAAACTAAATAAATAAATTAAATAATTAATTTCCTCTTCTTCTAATTCTCAGAAATGGACTTTTTTAATAAATTTGGTTTATAAAATTCAATCTTAAAAACTGTTTTATTATTTATTTTTGGTTTGAGATTATTTAAATTTCAAAAGTTTAAATGCAATTATCTTGATAAATAAAAAAATTCTTTTCAAAAATTCAATTATTTTTAGGAATTTAAAAAAAATTCTTTACAAAATTCGATTATTTTCATAAATAAATTGTTATTTATCACAAGAATTCAATTATTTTCAAAACTAATAAAATTCTTCGAAGAAATTCAATTGTGTTCAAAATTTTTTTTAAATTCTCGTCAAAATTTCAATTCTCTTTATAAATAGCAAAATTTTTCGCTAAAAATTCAATTATTTTCAAAAATTTAAATAAAATTCTTTTCAAAATTTCAATTATTTTCAAAAGTTTTTCGCAATTGAATAATTTTCAATTTTTACTATTTTTATAAAATTTATCAAATAATTTAATTATTAAAAAGAAATTTTGATACAATTCTCCGTAAACATTTAATTATTTTCATAAATGATAAAATTTCATTTAAGAATTTAATTATTTTCATCGCAAAATTTCCAATATTTTAAATACAATTTTAAATAAATTTAAGATTTAAATAAATTCAAATTTAAGAAACATTCCATTATTCAATAAAGTAATAAAATTCGTTGCAATAATTTAATTATTTTCATAAATAACTTTTCATTCGTCATAGGAAATTAATTATTTTCAAAAATTTTTAAGTAATTTTGCAAAAGAATTCAATTATCTTGATAAACAACAAAGTTTTCCATATAAAATCAATTATTTTAAGGAATTTTAATAAAATTCTTTTTCAAAATTCAATTATTTCGATAAATATCAAAATTCATCATAAAAATTCAATTCTTTTGAAGATTAATAAAATACTTTCCGAAAATTAAATTAATTTCAAAATTTTTTTTAAATTCCCGTTAAGAATTAAATTACCTTTTTTTATATAAATAGATAGCGAAAATCTTCTCAAGAATGAAATTATTGTCAAAAATTTTAATAATATTCTTGGCAAAATTTCAATTATTTAAACGAAATTTAATCAAAATTCTTCGCATGAATTCAATTATTTTCATAAATTATTATTTAAATTCTTTTCAGGAATTCAATTATTTTAAAAAATTGTTATAAAATTCGTTAATTTGATAAATTTCAGTAAAATTTTAATTATAAGTTCCTTAAAAGAATTCAATTATTTTCAAAAGTAATAAAATTCTTCGAAGAAAATCAATTATTTTTAAAAATTTGAAGGAATATCTCGTTAAGAATTCAATTATCTTTATAAATAGCAAAATATTTCGCCAAAAATTGAATGATTTTCAAAACTTTGAATAAAATTCTTGGCAAAATTTCAATTATTTAAACGAAATTTAATCAAAATTTTTCGCATGAATTCAATTATTTTTATAAATTATTATTTAAATTTTTCTCAGGAATTCAATTATTTAAAAATTTTTTAATAAAATTCTTCAAAAAGTTGTCAATTATTTTAAAACATTGTTATAAAATTCTTTAATATGATAAATTTCAGTAAAATTTCAATTAAATTCCTTATAAAAAATTAATTATTTTTAAAAGTTGTTAATAAAATTCTTTGTAAAAATTAAATTCTAAGAAACATTCAATTATTGAATAAATTATATTTATTTTTGTATCCAAATAATTGAACTCTCGTAGAATTTTCTAATCAAAATTGATTTAAAAATTAATTATTTTAGTTAAAATTTTAGATAATAATTAAATATTAAAAGCATTACGGGGGAATATTTAGAAATAATTGGATTTTGAAATGGTTTCGAATTCAAATCTTTGAAAATCAGAATTTTTCGTAATTTTAACTAACAATTCTGCGTAGAATTAATTTTATTTTATTATTAATTCACTGGATTATCTTTAATTATTATAAAAAACATGAAGAAATCGATTACTCCGAGTCGAAGACTCGGAGTAATCGACTTCTTCATGTTTTATAATAATATTCTTATAAGTTGTTGAGTTTTAAAAGATTTGAATTTGAAATTTTTGAAAATCTTAATTCCTATATGGAAAAATAATAATTATTAAATATTTATTTAAAAAAGAAGTTGTTGATGTTTTCGAATAATTTTACAATTAAAGAAATTCGTAAATAAATGTATTAGAACATTTTTCTCAGCATCTAATAATTTTTAGAGTGAATCAGAATATTCTTTTCTGGTCAGGGAAAAAGTTAAAATTTTGTCTGGAAATCAGGGAAAAACGAAATTAAATTTTTGTGGCAACCCTGTTGAATTAACTTAAAAATTTAAATATTTGAAGTTAAATAAATTTGTAAAAATATTTTTACAATTAAGAAATTTTTTTTTTTCCGATTTCAACACCCAGTATATATAGATATATGATTGCAGTGTCTATAACTTCTCATATTCGGCTAAAGATCCCATGAAAATTCGTAGTGTCTTGTGTTGGTCTTGCCCCAGGCCTTGAGAAACTATTTTGAAATACCCCCACGTGTAATGGGCAATCCGCCATTTCTCTTTGTGCAAACGAACAACACACATATGTACACATAAATACACGAGGGCATAAACATTAAAGAGATTTTCACTCAAATTGTAACGGATAATTATAGTGTGCATTTATATTTATATGGAAAGGAAATAATACACATGTATATTAGAAAATATACATATATACATGTTAAATGTATTATACCTTTCGCTTATTTTTTTAAAAGTGAAGCGGAGCCAATTTTTTTTTCACCCATTATACAGTCTCTCTAATGCCAATAGGCACAAAAAAAAAGAAGAAGAAGAAGAAGAAAAAACAAAAAATTGCACTATTAATCATATTTAATGACTATAAAAGAAACGAGAGGGATTTGACCAAGAAAAAAAAACACAAAATCTTGGAAATACTATATTTTTAATATTAGAAAATGTTTACTCTGCTTTTTTTATTTGAAAATGTTTCATTCATTAAAAGTTGAAAAGTTTTTGAAAATTGGAAAAATCAATCACTTTTTCTGCAGTTGAAAATAATTACAAATTTTATTATTTGTATTGCAATTATTATTAATGACCTTTTTTTAAAGATAAAAATATTTAATACAAGAAAATTTTCAATATAAATTAAAATGGGAAAAATATTATTAAATATATATTTTTTTATTATATTTAAAAAGAAAATAATTTCTAATACGTATTTACGTTCAAATAATGAATTTAATATTTAATTTCTCTCCAATTCCGGATATGCAATTCATAATTTTTTAAGTCATTTATCAGTTCATCAAACTATCGCATTAGCTTGAAAGATTAAGACCCTATTATCCTGCGTGACGTCCATAATGTAATCGTTCTTGCATATCAACTTCCTGTTTCACATATAATCATCTAAAACCTCCGAGCATACACATATTGATTCTGAATCGTTTTTCTCTTTTTGTTTTTATTCCACATGTGTGTCTATACACGACTTTCATATAAATAAAACGAAACAAAAATTATCGTCGTGCACTGAAGTTTTATTATTTTAAAGGAAAAATTTTATTTTTTATTTAAATTTTGTTTATTTTATATTAAAAGATATAATTTGAGAAAAATGCTATTTTTAGTTGAGAATTCAAGAAAAGATGTTTTTTCAAATCCAATAAACTTGTATAATTTTCAGTAGCGTACAAAAAATATTTTTGTTTTGGTAAATTATTTGTTTACTATCAATATTTTTTAGTAGAGAAACTATTTTTTTACTACCAGTATTTTTTTATACAAAAACTATTTCTTTGTTAATATTTTTTTGGTAACAAAACTATTTCTTTGCTACCAATATTTTTTGGTACCAAAACTATTTCTTTGCTACCATTATTTTTTTGGTACGAAAACTATTTCTTTGCTACTGATATTTTTTAGCACCAAAATTATTACTCTTTAAATTTTATCTCTACTACCTATTATAAGTTTGTACCTTTGGTAACAATATTGTTTCTTTGGTACCCATATTTTAAAGTAAAAAAATTATTTTATTCATACCAATATTTTACTGGTTCTAAAGTATTTTTTGTATTTTTTCTCATTGACACCATCAATACCGTATATCTATGGTAATAATATTCTGTTGGTACCATAATTATTAGATTCTTTTTGGTCCTTGGTACCAATATTTGTTGGTGCAAATATCATTTGATTTCTTTTTGTTCCTTGGTACCAATATCTATTGGTACAAATATCATTTGACTTCTTTTAATACTCAGATACCAATATTCAGTTGGTACCAACAGTATGTATTTTCTTTTGGCATTTGTTACCATCAAAATTATATTTTGGTACCAACATTATTTATTTCCTTCGTATCTTTTTTACCATGAAGAATATATTTTGGTACCAAAATTTGTTCCCTTGATGTCAATATCCCGTTGGTACAACAATTATTAATTTGCCTTGGTCGTAGTAACTAGAAAAATAAATATTTCATTAGTATCAATCGTATCAATTCTTTGTTGGTACCAACATTATTTATCTGTAGGTCATTGTTACAATCAAATTCGTAATTTAGTACCAACATTGACAATTTGGTTCCAATATTTTTTTTTTTTTTTGGTACCACAATTCTGTTGGTACCACAATCATTTGATTTCTTCTGGTCTTTACTACAATAATATTCTGTTGGGACCAACATTATATATTTTCTTTTGGCATTTGTCACCATTAAAATTATATTTTGGTACCAACATTATTTATTGCCTTTGTATCTTTGTTACCATCAAAATTATTTTTTGGTACCAACATTATTTATTTCCTTCGCATCTTTCTCACCATCAAGAATATATTTTGGTACCAAAATTTGTTTTCTTGATGTCAATATTCTGTTGGTACAACAATTATTGGTTTTGTTTTGGTCCTAGTTACTAAGAAAATAATTATTTCTTTGGTATCAATTCTTTGTACCAACATTATTTATTTTCTGTAGATCATTGTTACGTACAAGATTATAATTAAAAACTAACATTGCTTCTTTTGTACTAATATTCTTATTGCTAATATTCTGTTGGTACCACAATCATTTGATTTCTTTCGGACTTTGGATGCCAATATTCGGTTGGTACCAATATTATTTTTTTGGCCTTTGTATCTTTGTTACCATGAAGAATATATTTTGGTACAACAATTATTAATTTTCCTTGGTCGTAGTAACTAGGAAAATAAATATTTCATTAGTATCAATCATTTGTACCATCATTATTTATCTGTAGGTCATTGTTACAAAAAAGGTTGTAATTTGGTACCAACATTGACAATTTGGTTCCAATATTATTTTTTTCCTCAGGTCTTTGTGACTATTTAGATTATATTTTGGTACCAAAATTGTTTCCTACCAACATTATTTGTTTCCGTTGGTTCTAGTTGTTATCAAAATAATTGTATCCTTGGTAAGAATGTTTTCTTCCCAATACTAATATTTTTCTGGTACCAAAATTTTCTTTGTTCTCTAAATTATTTTTTTGTACATTGCTTCTTTGGTACCAATCTTTTGTTGGTAGGAAAATTGTTTCTTCGATAACAATTTTTTGTACCAACATTATTTCTTTGGGTGTCAATCTTTTGTTGGTATCAAAATTGTTGCTTTGCCAGCAATTTTTTTGTTTGTATCAAAATTATTTATTCTCTTCAGGAGTTTGTTACCTTTTATTTTTTTCTTTTGGTACCAGCACTTCCTCCTTTATGCCAATATTTTACTGGTAGAAAAAAAAATTATATTTCTCACATATAAAAAATTATATTTGTCACAAATTATTTATTTGTGTTTTAAATGAAAATTTTATTTAGCATTTAAATAAAATGATTCTAATTATAAATTAATAATGAAGTAAATGAGCTTTATTAAAAGTAAATACAATTCATTAACTGCACTTAGTGCTTCGTCACGAATTATTATCATATTCAGGATAGATAAATTTGAGTGATTCATATTTTTCATTAATTCACTGCTGGATGATACGTCAACATATTTTTCCGTAATGAAGAAATCTGTTTTCACTCGCAAGGCGCTATAATATGTATATATAATGTAGAGTTCAAAAACTGTATATATTCTCTTATTCGATACACATATATATAAATGCATATTAAAAGTGATGGATTACGTTAGTTTAAATCTTCTTATAAAATTCTCGTTTTCTTTCCTTTTCCCCTTTTACTTGATAATATTTTAAAAGCATTTCACTGTCAAGTGGATTTACGTAAATGAAGAAAAAGTCTTAATTAAAAGCAAAAAAAGGAAAACTGGTCTACTCATCAGTGACATGCATTTGCAATAAAATTTATACATTTTAAATAATGAATACAATTTTTTTTTTTTTTTTGAAAAAACTAAATTTCCTGTTTTAAAAAAAAAAATTTTTTTTCTTGAAATTTACATTAAACTGTACATAAGTAAATATCAATTTGAATTTGAATTTCTAAATTGTGTCAGAGAGAAAATTTGGTAATTATTTTTTTTCAATTTTCTGTGAATCTCGAAATTATTCATATTATAGTATGATGACAGAAAATAATGATTTAAATTTTAAACCTTGAAATATTGTCTTTTAAATACGTAAAGATGAATTTTTTTCCCGAATTCTATGAAAATAAATAAATAACTTAATTAAAAGTTTGATAATCTGTTACGTACACAAGTGTTTTTTTTTCTTTCTTAAGTGTGCAACATTTGGAAAATTTTTGAAATTTAAAATACTGAATATATGTTTGCACTTGTCTAACGTGTAATCAAACTTGTCGGCTTTGATATATCAGCAATGTGTGTCGTCTATCAAGTGACGTTATAGTTGAATTTTCAAGATTACTTAACTCACAGCTCAACAGTCAAGTGACAAGAGTTCTGAAATCTCAAAGTGATCGATAAGAAACCGGTGTATACTTGGTCTATAAAGTAACATCACACGACATTGATCGAACCATGGGAATTAAGATGAATCTAATCGATATGAATTAGAAAAAAATTAGAAAAAATTATTTTTATTGGTACTTTTTTTATATCATTATTATTATTATTAGCATTTTAATTTTAATTTTAATTTTAATTTTAATTTTCAAAAAAAAATAATTGGTGTCAAAGAAATTATCTTAATGGTAGCAAAGACATAATTTTAGTTGTGTAATTTAATTTGTATTTTTAATTATAAAATTATTCGTAAACATAAATATTTAATTATCATTGTTATTATATTTCTCCATAGGAATTATTTTTTTAATAATTTTTTAAAAAGTTCTCTAAAAATTCAATTGTTCAAAAAAAAAAGAGGAAGTTCACCTAAAATAATTCTGAAATCCACTTGTTTGCAATTCAACTATTAAAAAATTTTTCAATTAAATAATTGATTGTCAATTAAATATTCAAAAATTCAACTAATTTCAAAAAAAAAATTTGAATACAATTTTTTCAAAAAAATAAATTTTTCAGAATTTTTAATTTAAATTATTTAAAATTTAAATTTTCCAAAATTTTATTTTGAAACCTTTTGAAATCCAATTATCGATAAAAATTGTCAACGTAACTCTTATAAAATTCAGTTACATTTAATAAAATTTTAGAATTAATTAATTTATTATTAATTAATTTAAAAAAAACTCACATACTTGATAATAAAAATTCAATTACATATATTTAAAAAAAATAGAACTGAAATATTTTAAAAACAAAATTTTTCGAACTTTAATTTCTAAAAGAATTTTTTAATTTAAATATGTGCTTTTTAAATTAACTATTTAATAAACTAAAAAATTTTAGGTATAATTTGAACTCATTAAGGCTGATTTTTACACTAATGTGAATACATTCAATTGTAACTCTGTAAAATTTAATTATTTACTAAATATTAAATTAAAATTCTTGGAAAAATCGTGTTTAAAAATTTCTACTGAAATTCTCTCATAAATTTAATTATCTTCCATTCGATTTCACAAAATTTAAATTTCTTTTCAATCTTTTTAAAAATTTTAATTAAAAGTATTTAAAATTAAAATAAATTATTTTAAATAAGTATTTAATTATTATTAATTTTTTCACAGCAATTTAAATTTTCAAAAATTTTCTTTCTTCTGAAGTTTAATTATTAGGGGAGAGTCTCCAGTTATGAGACGGGTTTCATTTTTGACCCGTAAATTGTAAACGGGTAAACGAAATTGTAAATAAAATACACCGTTCAAAAGGTAACAGAAATACGCAACTTTTATTAAAAGAAAGTATAGTGTTTCGATGAATTCAAAAAATTTTACGATACATTTTCCGAGCACATCGCTTTTTTCAAAAAAAAAAAATGTCTCCAGTTGTGAGACACTCATTAAAAATTGCTAAAATTTAATAAGTTTGACATAAAACGTTATGTTCAGTAGAAATAATTAAATATATTAATAATATATATTATTATATACTAAATAATAATATTTATTCGCCAAAATATGACTATCAAATAAACACAATTAAATAGCTTCAACAAGAGCATTAAAATTGATTTCTTCTGAATCAATTGACTTTTTTCCACTTGACATGCCCAAAAATACTAGAAAAAAAATCAAAACAACATTTAAATAGTATGCCTGCAAAGTCGTATTTTTTATGCTGCCCAGATGGGTGTTGACACCGTCTCACAACTGGTGATATGCTGTGTCTCACACCCAGAAATTGGCGCTATTTTGAAAAAGGAAAATTTAATTATTTTCAACCGTAGATTGGAACAATGCAATATTGCATCACAAAATATAAGGAAAACACTAAAAGAAAATGCATTACATTTACCTTTTCCAATTAATTAACTTGGAAAAAAAGTACTTTGCATTTATTGAAAAAACGCTTTTTAGTCGATTATCACACACAGTGTTGGTATTTAACAAAAACAGTTTATATATCCGCTTCGGCGTACACGAAAAAGTTGGCTCATATAAAAAGAAATGTTTTTATATAAACCAATCGGCTTTTTAATATTGCATGTTAAAAATAATTGACTGTCTCACAACTGGAGGTGTCTCACAACTGGAGACTCTCCCCTATCTTTTTAAAAATTGCAACTCTTTTAAACTGCAATCATTTCTAAATTAATAATAATAATTAAGAATTTTTAAGAAAGTTATTCTAGAATTAAAGTATTTAAAATTTATTTACAGAAATTATAATTAATTAATTATTATTATCTATTATTAATATTTTTATTTTTTTTATTTTTATATTTTTTTGTTTAATTAATAATTAATAATTCTGCATAATTACCTAATATTTTGTTTACTGTTATTAATTATGATTACAAATTCAAATGTATATTTTCAGTTATTTATTTACTGGCTTATGTGTATATATAGTAATTTCAATACAGGAAAACGAGTGAATAAAAATTGTTTACAAGAAAAATAAAACAGATTTTTTCACTCGTGACAGGTAAAAAAGCGTGATTTCCGGTGAAAAATTAATTGACTTGAATTGAACGATTGAATAATGAAAAGTGCATAATCTAGGCCAGCATTAAAGTTGTTGTGTCAATTTTGAAACATTTACTACATTCATCGAAAAATTTACATTTATACACATTTAAAAAAAAATAATCTTTATAAAGTTTGACACTAATAAAATTTAAAATGAAATAATTAATTTAATAATTTCAATTGAATTAACATGTAATAAATTTTTATTACCTACATTATTTATAATTTTTTATTTTTATTAATTAATCTTTTACGTCCGAGAATATAATTTAGATACAGAAACAAGACAACATTTGGATCCTAAAATTATTTTTTTTATTTATTTGATTATATTTATTAAACAACAATTTGTCAATAGTATAAGAACGTTAAATTTTTTCATATCTATAATATATCTATAAAATAAAATTATTTAATTGGGTATATTTAAATGTAATTAATTAAATTCAGTTAACAATTTACTAAATTTAAATTTAAATTTTGTTAATATAGAATTTTTTAAAATCCTTCTAACTGTTTATGCATTCTTCTATTATTTGGATTTTTATTCAGTTAAATATATTGTATGTACGTATTTTTTTTTCATTGTGCATTGAAAAGACAAGGATTTCGAAATAATGACACAATTGCCTAACAATTATCAAATGCATGAAGTGGAGAATTATATGCACCTTTCATCTAAAGAGAAAAGTCATACAAAGTTCAATTAGGTAGTTATGAACATAATAAATGTGTCTCGGCTATTTTGCAAAGTATATATGAATGGCAAAGTAATTGTATTTATCAGTATTAAGTAGCTTAATATCTCAGAAGATACTTTATAGCTTTTACTATGATATATGCTTAATATAGGTACTGTATAATTTATATAATATTATTATTTGTATATAATAAATAAATAAATATTTTTACACTCTGAATTTGAATTAGTAAAAATGTTTACTAATTTGAATCAGTAACTGACTTTTTGCTATTGAATTAGTAAAGTTTACCCATAAATTGGTAAAAATTACAATTTATTGGTATAGAATTTACTAATAAATGAATTAGTAAATTTTACCCATAAATTAGTAGAAATTACTATTTATTAGCAAAATTTACTAATTTAGAAGCAAAAATTCAGTGACTGATTCAAATTAGTAAAAATTTTTATACTAATTTAAATTTAGAAAATAGATAATAATTATTTTTGATGTAAACCTTTTTTGTTACAAAACAAAAATTAAAAAAGAGAATTAAACATACATACTTATACTTTATTTATTTCTATATATTTTTATATATATTTATATAAATTTCAATTTTGAATAAATGAATTAAATACTAAAAATTCCACAGGAATTCTATTATTTACAAATTTTTTTTATAAATTTCTTCGCAATAATTCAATAAATTACTTTCATGAAGAATAATATTTTTTACCAGGAATTCAATTATTTATTTATTTACAACTTTAACTGGTTATACCCTTGATTACATTTACAAAAAAAAAAAAATTATAATAGTATAAGAAACATATAAGCAGTACATAAAAACATCAAGCATTATGCCATTTAAAACGCATTAATCAGTGACAACTTCAACTGTCTT
This sequence comes from Leptopilina heterotoma, assembly GCF_015476425.1. NCBI lineage: Eukaryota > Metazoa > Arthropoda > Insecta > Hymenoptera > Figitidae > Leptopilina > Leptopilina heterotoma. Next base: position 1,738,476 of record NW_025111110.1, read on the forward strand.
TTAAGAGCAGATTGTGAGGAGCCAAAAAAATTTACATCTTTATAGAAATTTGCTTCTCTGCAAATTATTTTCATAAATAATGAAATTTTGTATAGGTTTTCAATTATTTTCATAAATAATAGAAATCATCGTAGAATTTCAATTATTTTTAATACAATTTTAATAGAATTTCTAGAAAAATGTAATTATTCTTAAAAATTGTATTAAAATTCATAAAAAAAAATTCAATTATTTTAAAAAGCCTTCCTAAAATTTATGTATTATTTTCAAAAATTTTAATGAAATTCTTTTTAACAATTTATTGAATTTTTTTCCAAAATAATTTTAATAAAATTCTTCGTAGAATTAAATTAATTTCAATAATTTATCAAAATTCATTTATTTTTAATATCTACTTATTTTAATAAAATTTCACTAAAGAATTCAATTATTTAAAAAGCAATATATCATTAAAATTCGTCTCAAGAATTCAATTATTTTCAAAAGAAATAAAATTCTTCACAGATATTCAATTATTGTCAAAAGTTTAAAAAAAAAATTCTTGTCAAAATCTTAATTATCTTTGTAAATAATAAAATTCTATTTCAAAATACAATTATTTTTACAAATTTTAATGAAATTCTTTTTATCAATTCAATTTTTGTTCAAAATAATTTTAATAAAATTCTTCGTAGAATTAAATTAATTTCAATAATTTATCAAAATTCATTTATTTTTAATATCTACTCATTTCAATAAAATTTCACTAAAGAATTCAATTATTTAAAAAGGAATATATAATTAAAATTCGTCTCAAGAATTCAATTATTTTCAAAAGTAATAAAATTCTTCACAGAAATTCAATTATGGTCAAAAGTTAAAAAAAAAAATTCTCGTCAAAATTTTAATTATCTTTATAAATAATAAAATTCTTCTTCAAAATTAAATTATTTTCAAAAATTTTAATAAAATTCTTGACAAAATTTCAATTATTTTCAAAAATTTTTCTCAATTAAATCAAATTTTTTTATGGAGATTCAATTATTTTTAATGCAACTTTAATCTAATTTCTGGAGAATGGAAATTATTCTTAAAAATTTTATTAAAATTCGTTAAAAGAATTTTAATTATTTAAAAATTTGTTGATAAAATTCTTTATGAGAGTTCAATTTTAAGAAACATTCAATTATTCAATAAATTATTTATTTTGTATTTAAATAATTGAATTCTCGTAGAATTTTCTAATAAAAATTGATTTAAATATGAATTTCAGTTAAAATTTTAGATAATAATTGAATATTAAATTCTAAATTTTAATTAGTAAAAATGCTTTTTAATTTGAATTAGCGACTGACTTTTTGCTTTTGAATTAGCAAATTTTACCAATAAATAGTCGTTTCTACTAATTTAATAGTAAAATTTACTAATTCAAAAGCAAAAATTCAGTCACTAATTCTATTAAATAGTAAACATTTTTACTAATTCAATTCAAATTTAGAGAGAAAGTATTATAGCGTGAATTTTTAGAAATAATTGAATTTTGAAAAGGTTTCAAATTATAATCTTTGAAAGTTTGAATTGTTCATACTTTTAACTAAAAATTGTGTAGATTTAATTTTTTTTAAAGTTTAATGGAACTTTTTTGAAATTATTTGAAGTTTTTATTTTCTAATATATATTTAATTGAAGAATTTCCGAATAATCGATAAAATTTCGTAAAGTTGAATTGTATGTAAACAAAAATATTTGAAAATTTTCAAAGAAATTTTTCAAAAATTATTAAAAATATTTAATTTACAGAAGAATTTTAGTTAAAAATTCTAGAAAATAATTGAATTGAAATTTTGATGAAGTTACAGTAACAATATTCTTATAAAATATAAAATAATGATTTTATTAGTCGGTCATCTTTAATTATGTTTTATAACAATTTTTTATAAGTTGTTTAATTTCAAAAAGGTTTGAGTTTGAATCTTTTGAATAATTTTAATTCCTAGGGAAAAATAATAATTAAATATTTATTTAAAAAAGAAGCAATAGAACATTTTTCTGAGTAATTTTACTTTCTAAATTTGAATTGGTAAAAATTTAACTAATTTGAATTTAGAGATTATCGATTTAAGGAATTAACAAAATCGTAGGATTATAATTATCTATATTTATTTATATATTTATTATAAACTTTTATAAAATATTGCATAATATTAACATAAAAGTAAGTTGCATTTAACGCTTTTCACATTCCGTTTACTACATAATATCATCCTACGCTTTTGTTAATTCGTTCGGTAAAATGTACCCGCGAAATGTCGCGTGAATTACGTATTGTTGTCTATACGAAAGTGGAATAATTTACGTGGGCGAGGTCATTATAGTTATTTTTAAGAAATATAGTGTTCAAGACACATTGAGGTCAAAAATGCATTTAAAAAAATTGAATTCAGTTGCGAAGATATTCTTCATTTTTTTTCATTTTACGCAGTCAAACCTTATATATTATAAGTGGAACACTGCGAAATAAAGGAGATTTTTTTATTAAAACAACAAAGTATTATTTCCTAAACAGAATTCTGAAAATTTTCTAAAAATTTATTTTATTTTAATAACAGTTGCAAATAGATAATTTTTTTTTTTAATAAGAAAAAAGTTTTTCGGAAATAAAATGGTGGATTGATTTCTTCACCTGAGAACACCAAGGTCACCACCAGGTGTTAAGAGAAATTCCAAGAAGGAACTAAAGTGCCATCTACTGGTGACCTTGGCGTTCGCAGGTGGAGAATAGAATCTCCATATTGAATCTCAAAATATTCATCAATATTCGTAATTCTATAATTATTTATAATCAAATTTAGAGATGTTGGCAGATCTACAATAATAATTTTCAACAATAAAAATTTAATCTACAAAAATAAGAAAATAATTCAAAAAAATAATTCAAAACAAAAAAAAAATAAACAGAATTTTTTTTTACTAAATTTCCAAACATGGTGTACCTTAAACATTGGATCCCTTCAATGTAATTCTAATCTGATGAAAATTGAAAGGATTTGAAATTTTAAGGCCCATTTCAAGAGGGCCATTACATTTAAAATATGTAAACTCATCAACTCACATATATAACTTTGAAATTCGCCGCTCCTAATTCATTGCCCCAAGGTATAAGGTTGCTCAATCGACTCAGAAATCAGCCTCCAGAATAATTAGCAAAGCGATGGTGTATTACACTTTTGCCAATGGCTCATCTGCTTCTTTCAAAAACAAAAAGGGAACCTGGAAAAAAAAATTATACATTTTCTTATTTTTAAATCGAAAATTATTTCCTCATTATAATTCATTTAAATTTTAATATTAAAAAAACTATTTCCATCAAAGTTATATAATTTTTTTTCTTCTTCTTTGTATTTAATCATCAATAATATATTATATCCAGTAGTGATTAATTGTTTCTAAAAAGTTTCAAACGAAATATATTATTTTTCTAATCAATTTTATTTATTTTATTCAATAAATTTTTTTCTCTCTTTTTTATAATGTTTCTAAAGTTCCTAAAGTTCAGAATTTCAGATGAATGACATTATTACTTCTTTTTATTTGTATTTTTTAATTTGGAAAAGTTATTCTGTTGGTCAAAGAAATTATTGCTTAATTAATGTTTAACTTTAATTATTAATCTTTTTTGTACACTTCTTACAATAAACAATAACATTTTTTTAATTATAAAAATTGAGGAATAGAGAAAATTTGAGGGATAAAATGGTTATTTAATTTCTTCACTTGAGAACGCGAAGGTCATCACTAGGTGGCGCTTGATTTTTTCAATTGAACTGCCATCTGACGGTGACCTTGGCGTTCGCAGGTGGAGAATACCAACTCCATATTGAATCTCAAGTTGTTTGGAATTTTCTAATTATAACAATTAATACAAATGGATTTGAATCCATTAACTTTAAAATAAGTAAATAAAATAAATATTAATAATATAAATAAATATAAATAAATATAAATAAATATAAATAGATAAAAAAAATTAAATAAATAAATTTATTGTACAATGAAGAATTTACATAAAAAAGAGTACACAATTTTCTATCTAATATGACTAATATTTTCGATTTCTAAATCAGACGCGTGCTTTTAATTTAAAACGGTACGTGTCTTTGACATATTAATTTTCTTCCTGCAATAAAAAAAAGTCTAGGCAAATTGGTATGAGGTCACGTTTTCTTCAATGAGTAACGATTGTGTACATCGGCTATTGTCATTATTCACAAAGTATATTGAAAAAAGTATTTTCATTCTTAAGAAAGAAAAACCTATTTTTTTGTCTTTTGATAAAATTTTCTTTCAAAAACAAAACTAATTCAAAAATTTTTCCCTCTTTCCCATAACAATTATTTTTTATTTTCTATAATTTTTTTTCCCAATCATCAAGCACATAATTTATTTCAAAACCAACAAATACAAATACGATCGTCAAGGAAGTGATAAATTTTGAAAATAGTAAACCCTCATTTCCGTTATTTTCGAAAATATGTCACGAATACATTGCTTCTCGAATAATTAGACTACTTTAGAAGCAAAGGAGATTTTTTTAAAATGCAAATAAAATCTATACATGTTTCTATATGTTTCCTTTGAAAATTTACACCTAACATTGAATGAACAAATCTCATTTTTTTTCGAAGATAAGATTCACGTGGTGTAAACGTGACTTTTTAGCAACACTTAGAAGCACACAGAGAAATCATAAATACTATAGAGTATATAGATAATGTGATTATTCTATCGACGTCATACATTCGTATCTTTACAATTTAAGAAAATTTTTTAATATAAAAAAAAATATTAAAAGAAAACAATTTTTTGGTCTCTTCAAAAAAAAAAAATTTTTTTTCCTTACAATTTTTATCGTCGTATTGTCAAAAAATTAATTTTGAACATTACCAAAAATTTTCAAAATAAATTGGGAAACATTCTTCAATATGAATAACTTCAAGGATTACTTGCATTAAAAATTAAAAAAGGAAATTAATTTTTGAAATTGATATATTATTTTTGACTACTTCAGACAATACTATAAAAGAATTTGAATATTCTGAATAAATCAATTTTCATTTATTTTCAGATTCGAAATTACAAAAAATTTTTGAGGAATAAAATGGTGGATTTATTTCTCCACCTGAGAACGCCAAGGTCACCACCAGGTGGCAAGAGAAATTCCAAGAAGGAACTGAAGTGCCATCTACTGGTGACCTTGGCGTTCGCAGGTGGAGAGTAGCTTCTCCATATTGAATCTCAAAATATTTGTCAATATTCGTAATTCTATAATTATTTATAATAAAATTTATTTTCAATTTAATAATTTGCAATTTTTTTATAGTCTCCAATTATTTTACAGTCTTACAATTACCATATTTAAATTTTCGGTTTAGAAAAAGTACGATTTTTTTTTTAAAGTAAGATTAGTGGCCCTTTTAACGAAATAAGTGTCATTAGCAGCTTATTTATAAAAATAATATCTAAATATCAGGTAAAAAAATTATCGCATGAATCCGAATGGCTGCAATAAAAAAAAATTGTTTTCTTTCATATATAGAAACCCATTTTTCATTATCGAGCGGAAACAATATATAATTTTGCGTTTGTCAAAATAGTGTGAAATATAAAAAAAAGAAAAATTCAGTCGATGCCTATTGGCTTTATATACACACAAGCCAATATTTTTAGAACGCGGAACGAGGAAATGAAGTCGAAGGTTATATACAGCGAGAGCGGGGACGACGAAGAGAAACTTTGTCTTGAGAATATTTAGAACAATATTCACACAATTCATTTTTATAATTGGTTCCGCTCGGCTAAATGTTCCCAAAGTTTTGAACAACTTTTATTATTATACAAAAAGGGAAAAAAAAGAAAAATTATCCACGATCCCTTGTCCATAAGTCTGTGATAACAATAAAAAGCAAAACGAACGTCATTATGGAGACTAATTAAATAATTTAAATTCGCTATACTGTATAAAAGGAGGGGAACAAAAAGCGAATTATTGCATACGGAACAAGAAATAAATATAAATTAGCACCGCACAATTTTTTTATATATAAAAGAGGAGAAAAATACGAAACAGAAATATAAATGTGGAAGCAAAAAAAAAAAAAGAAAAAAATGTAAAACTAAAAATAAGATGCTTTTTATTTTTCTATTTTATATTTTTGTTTTATTTTCTATAATTTTTTTTATTTATATTTTATTATTTTTTGCAGGTAAAGTATATTTAAAAAATGCAGCTTTTTGGAATTAAACTTTCTGTCGAAAGTTTAATCCGAAAAAGCCGATGTTCAGAATTAAAAAATATATTCTTGGAGAACTGTAGTTTTATAAATAAAATAAAAATACTTTCTTAACAGTAGATAATAAAATTTATATTTATACACGGAAAAAGTAGTAAAGTATAATTTTTACTACTTTCATAAAACAATCCAAACTTTTTGAAATTTCTGCGCAACGCTTTGACAATTTTTACTATTTCCGGAATAAAATTTACAGTGAAATGAATTTTAGTCAAAAAAATGCAGTAAAATTTACATCGAACATAAAATTTTATTTATTCCATTTTCTCTATTTTTTTAATGTTTCTAATTTTTTTTATTATTTATTTTTTTATTTATTATTTACTTTTTTATTTATTATTTACTTTTTTATTTATTATTTCTTTTTCCATTTATTACTTACTTATTCATTCTTTATTTATTTTCTATTTATTACTTTTTTATTTATATATGTGTATATAATAAATATTATTTATTTATTTACTCCGAAAATAATTAAAATTACCACAAATTTTTTAGTCAAAGTTTTACTTCGTAAATAAAAAAGTTCTTTTTCAATTTTTTTAATTATTAAAAAGTGTTTGAGGGATGAAATGGAGTTTTAATTTCTCCACTTGAGAACGCCAAAATCATCACTAGGTGGCGTTGAATCTGGTTTTGTCAACTGAACTGCCATCTAGCATTGACCTTGGCGTTCACAGGTGGAGATTAGCGTCTCCATATTGAATCTCAAGGTATTTGTAATTCTATATAATTATTTTTAATCAGACATTAGATCTAGAAAGTTTAACCATAAACATAAATAAACTTTAATTAAGTCCCAGGCCTGAATAAAAACAATATTTTAATTTTAAATATAATAATGTAATAAAAATTTAAAATAACAAAATAATTCAATATTTCAAATTCAAATAAAATATAAACATAAATATATGATATATATTTAATATATAGGTGATATTTGCTAAAACAAAAAATAAATAAAAATATAATAATAAAAATAGATTTTTAATTTCTTAATTTTACATTTCAACAAATAAATGCAAATATATTTTAAAAATCATAGGCAAGATTAAGCATACACGTAAATTTAAACTATCTATTTTTCGTCGAACTCATTTACAAAACATTAAGAAAAAAATCAACGAAAATCGAATATTTTATTACATATCTTAAAAAATATTTCGTTTCTACCTTTCTTATTTTACTGTTTTCAATAATGCAAAAGAAGAAAGGATCATAAATCAAAAATGCTTCCTCATTCATAAATTCAATTATTAAAAAAACTTTACGGAGAGAAAGAAGAGTTCTCGTTTTCTTTTTTTTTGAAACCTGTGGACTCGAAACCGCACATTTTTACTCATGTTTTATTGACTTTAATATTGCCATGCGGTTTTAAATAAAAAAAAAAAAAAGAAGAAGAACTGTGACACTCTTGGTTTTCAGCGCGAAAATCAACGAACGGAAATATTGATAAATACCTTCTTTAGATGTTAAAATAATATTTTTTTAAACAATTAATAATTATATTAGAATTAAAATAATTTTTATTGGAACTTCAAGAAATGGACGTTTATTTATTCATTTATTGACGGAACGAGTTTAGATACTTCTTTTCAAATTAATGATATTAGGAAAAAAATGATATAGAAAGCAAGTGAAATATATTTTGTCTTAGAAAAAATACGATTGTACGGGAGTCATTAAAATTAATTATTTACTTTGGTTTTGCTCTTTGAGTGTATATTTGCAATTATATTTGTAAATGTATAAAAGTATGTATATATAAACCCACAAGAAGTGCATGGAGTTATTAAGCGAAAGTAAGATTCACTATCTTTTTTTCTCACGCTTCGTAAATCTCTCAATTATTTCGAATTGTGAAACTGTGCACATTTTTATTTATATACAAAAAAAAAAATAATTTAGTTATAACCTTTAATAACAAATTTCACCTGCTTCAAAAATTTTATGCAATTGCAATTTTTTTCCTATCAATCGCAAATAATTATTTAAATTAATTTTAACCATCATTTTAACATTTTTCAATTAATAAAATTTAGTGAATTTTTTCAAAATAATTTATTCCTTTGATTTTCACCTTGTTCACTTGTCTTTTTTCAAATATTTTTAATCGAATGTTCAGTTTCAAAAATTTTATAAATTAATTTATATTTTGATGATAAACTGTATTTTAATTTCACAAAACTTTCATTCATATTAAACTTGTAAGTGACTCTGAATTTAATTCGTTAAAAATTTTAATCTATGTAATTATGATTCATTTTTTTTTTAATTAAGAACATTATATTTTTCCTTTTCTTTTGTATAAGATCGTTGCCAAAATAAATTTTAAACAAATATAAAATTAAAAATTTTAATGGAAAAAATATTTTTTCTTCTAAATCGCTGCTTATAAACGTTGTGAACTTCACTAATGTAAATAAATAAATTTTGTCAATTTAAATTTTTAGAAATGTACATAACTTGCTCCTCATTTCAAAATGTTCTGAATTTTTAAATTTAAAAATTAAATTTCTAATTTAGTTAATTTAAATTTTACTTTATTCAAATTTTAAATAACGTAAATTTTTAATTTTGATAATATCAAATGTAATCACTAATCAGAAGTATTAAAATTTATTATGAATAAAATTTTTTTAAAATTAGAAAAGAATGTTTACATTTGAAAAATTTATTTAGACTTTTCTCTTCTAATTCACTATCTCCTTTTGGTCTAAATTTGAATTAATCGAAATTTTATTTATTCTTAATTTTAATTGATAAACAATTTTCAATCTATCAATAAATTTTAAACATTTTAAGCTTCAATTTTTAAATAAATAAAATAAATGAAATATAAAATAAATATAAGAATAAAATAAACAAAATTAATAAAATATTAACTAAAATTAAAAAAATCCAATTAGAAAACTAACCGCGCAAAGGTAAAATCTCAAATTGCTTCATCTCGAATATAAAAAAAATGAATTTAAAAGAAAAAAAAATCTCAAATTCCAAGATTGAAGCACAAAGACAAAGCACGTGTGGCAGCTTGATTTTCTGGAAATCTCTCTCGCAACATTTGTTACATCGTGCGGAATATTAAGCCGACATGAGAGACGTTCGCGACGCCCCTTTCAAGCACCGATAAATACTTCTCCTACCGGTTTTTATCCATTAAGATGCGAGCGAGAAGAAGAGAGTGAAAGAGAAAGAGAGAGAGAGAGAGAAAATTGAAATTTGCAAATAAAGAAGATGAAAATTTTTTACGCCACTTAGATTACGTGACAAACTTTCATGGCTTTATATCTGCATAAAAATCGTTCCGGAAATAACGTTCCGTGTCATTTCCAGGATATGTTTTGAACTGTAAAGTCAAGATATGCGTCAAAAATATAATTTATTTGTCATCTGCTAGCCACTGGCAATAATAAAATGTTCATTTTCTCTTTTTAAAACAATCGATAATTTACATGCAAAACTAGTGGCAATTGTTTGTCTTTTAATAAATTCTCAATATATGACTTCTTTTATTTTATATAAAAAAAGAAATATTCTTCTCGAAGAAAAAATTAATCATTTCTTTTAAGCAATAATTCAATTTTAATTAATAATTAATTAGTTAACGGTAATTTATTAATTTAATAGTTTTACATAGAGTAGTTTAGTTTCAGTACAGTTATTTCTATTATTAATATAATTATTTATTGCTATTACAATAATATAATAATTTTTTGTTTAAAAAATTAATACTAATTAATAACGACAAATTAATTATTAGTATTAATTAGTAACAAATTATTACTAATTATTAATTTGTTATTACAAATTAATAATTAGTAAAAAGTAGTTAATAATTAATAAGCCATAATTATTTTCTATTGTAAGATGTAAATTATTATTTTCTTTATTATTTATTTTGTTATGTATTATTAATAATTATTAATATTATTTAAATTTATCTAAACTAAATAATTTATAAAAATATTAGTTAAATAAAATAATAAATAAAATAAATAAATTATTTTACGTAATTAAATTAATGTAATTTTGACTAAGTTTTTTTAATTGTTTCTTTTGTTTGAATTTACAGGAAGAGAATAAATATTTATATTTGGAAAAGTTATTTACTAATTTCTCTTATTCAATTGTTTATTTATTGTTTGTTTACTGTTTGTATATATATGTTTCGTATATTAAAATGTTTATTTATTAAATTTCCAGTAGGAAAAGTTCTTTAGAATTTTACTAGAATAGAATAGATAAATAAAATGATCTTATTTCCCCACTTTATTTTCTCTAATTTTTTCCATTAAAAATAATTATTTGCAATTTATTTATTAATGTAATTTTCAATATTATTCATTTCATAACTTAAATGAAAGAATTTTACATCACCGCTCTTTTAATTCGTGTTACTCTATTCACTTCATGTCGTTTGTGAGAGAACTTTCATGCCGTCTAGGCGGTAATTTAAAGAACTAATTTGCCGCGAAATTCAAAAACAGAAAAATGGCATTAAAATATTAATATTTAAAACTCGTAGTCAATTAATATTTCTAAAAGAAATAATTGTCTAAATTTTTGCTTAAAATTTACCGGAATTCATTTAGAAATTGTATTGAATTGTTCTAGTAAAATTCCATAGAAAGTTCGCTAGATTTTACCTAAAATCATTCTACAAAATCATTCTAGTAAAATTCTACAGAATTTTTTTGATTGGGTTCCTTTTTTATTGAAATATTATTTATTAAAATTTTTTTCTTAATTATCTATTAAATTATTTATTAAATTATACTTAATTTTAAAAATTCGTTTTATTAAATTTATTTATTTATAACTACGCACGGACTGTAGAAAAATGCCCCTTTATTTATTCATATTAATAAATGGCTATTTGAAATGATGTAAATTTTTTTTTTTTTTGATTTATTATAAAAATTGTGGCGAGGGCAATCATGTGAAAATAAGTGCTTTTATAGTATAGAGAAAGACGAGTTTTGATATTCTGTGCCAAGCAGCGCGTTACAAAACACATTGCTTGGCGCGATAACATAATCTTTGCTTAACAAGCAACTACCAACGAGAATTCAAAATGAGAACTTCATCAGTTTTCTTAAAGCATTGCGATAATTAATTGTAACTTCAATTCACACGAACTAAATTATTTATCTCACTAAAATTTATGTCTTCAATTGTTCTCAATTGTCTCAATTGGAACATCATTATTATTATTATTATTAATATTAATATTATTATCAATATTATTATCATTAACAACGTTAATTCAATTTTCAAAATTAATTATTATTCTAATTAATAAATAATAATGATATTAGAAAAAATAATAAAAAAAGGGGTTTTTGAAAAAAGCCAAAAGAAGAAAAAGCAAAAAATTCAAAAATCATTCAAAAATAAAGTGAAAAAACACAGAAAATAAGAAAAGAATTCGAAGAAAATGTAAAAAAAGATAAAAACTATGGAAAGCATTTATCATAAAAAATGTTACATATTCAAAACGTGATAACAGTCAATTTTTAATTTCAGGGTCTTTTAACGATTTTCAATCCTTTAGAAAGTTACAATTTTTAAATTATTAACTAAGCGAATTTTGAAAGAACTAATTATATAAATACTAATTTCATTCATTCATTCATTTTCGAATACATTCAATATTAATTCTTCAATTATTATTCGGTAACTTAAAAAAATAAAATTATAAATAAACTTTATTATTTATAAATAATTATTTAAATAATATTCAGTAATTAATTCTAACATTGTCACTTTCCAGACTGAATAAAAATATATTAAATTTAATATTAATAAATCAAACACTAATGATGACTTATTAATTAATTATTAAATAAATTAACCGTTTGATAGTTTAATTTATAATTATCTGGAAAATTTTATTAGTTCTTATATTTATTTTGCTTCATAATTATTGTATTTTATGTACTGATTACAAAAGATTTATAATAAATAAAAATAAATTACTAAATAAATAAACTAATAAATCTATTTATTTATTTAAATAAATAAAATAAAAAATAGTGAAGGAGAATAGAACTAAAAAATAAAAAATAAAATAATGAATAAAGTAGGTAATGAACAAATAAAATTGTAAAAAATGTAATAATTAATTTTCTGCAATAATTTAATAGATTTTATTTATTTTTATTAATAACTGTATTTTTATAAAAAAAATATAACAAATTTTTCCATAATGAAGAAACAGACGATTTTAGCAAGTAACAAAATTAATAATTAATGAAGTATTAAATAAATAAAATACTAAATAAATGAAATTATGAATAAATTAAGGTAATAAAGTAATAAATAAACAAGTAAATAAAATTATTAATAAAAAATAATTATAAAATTTAGTTGGATATTTTTTTAATAAATTAAATTTCTTTTTTTATTAACAATTAAAGTGGTATAAAAATAATAAAAAAGTTTTAAAGTTCTTTTTTTAAAATAAAAATTATTAATTTGGAAAACGAATCGGTGTCGGCATCTGTCGTACATTGGCTGCAATTGCAAGGAAACTTATTCTCTCTCCGGATAACTAAGAAAGTGGCGCCAATTTTTATATTAAAATATTCATTAGATCGAATCTTTAGGCGATTAAATAAATACTTGATCTTTTTAATCAACGCCAAAAGACTATTTTGCATTAGGTTGAGCATCTATTTAACCCCAAATGAATTGCGAAACAGAAATTTGTAATGGAAATAGCGTTCGTTCGTAATTTTTTATTATCTAAAAGTTTCTTTTCTCCAAATCGTATATATTTTTCTCTCCAAAATTTCCTTTTCTACGTCGATTTTTTTATTAAATAAACATTTATTAATTAATATAAATTAATATATATTAATTAATATTAAAATTGACTATAATTTTTATTGTTTTGTGCATTCGTTTCTATTTTTTACGTAAAACAATATAAATTTCAATAAACGTATTATTTGTTATTTTGTCAATTTATTTTACAATGAATTGAAATAATTTTTGTTCAAAAAAATTATTTTACATAAATTTTATTCGAACTACTAATACGAAAACGAAAATTTGATAAAAAAAATGTCTTTGAAACAATTTTTCTCCAATTATACATATATTATACTTTATATCATAAACAATGCAATCTTCATAATTAGCAAATAACATAATTATATGCTCCTAATTATTAATACACTTTTTTATTGCCAGAGAAGTTAGTGATAAGAATTACAGATATAACTGAAAATATTATTCCTAATCACAATTATAGCTTCATTCATCATTAAATCTTCAATTTACAATCTAATAAATTATTGTAAATTAAATTTATTATTATATTAACTAATTAATTTCGATTAACTATAATTAAAACAAATTCAATAAAATATAACTATTATATATCTTTTTTTCATACAAATTTTTTCCAGTAAATAATTTTCGTTAAAAAAAAATACTGGAAAATTATATTATGTAAACAAAAATAGTTAATTTTTATGAACTTTTAATTTTTTTTATTGCCTGCTATAGGAGAATGGAATTTTCATCGTCGTCCCTGAGACCCAGGTATCTATCGGTCTGAAAACATCAGGCACAACCCAGACATGTCAACTGGAAGTGGTCTTGTTTTTTGAATCCCCTCAGTGTGTCAGTCAGTGTTGTCTCATCAAAAGTTAAACTAAGGAGGTTCAAAAAAAAAAAAAAAATATGGCGCTTTTAATCAAAATTGCCCAATTAGAGGTGCGTTCAATATTGTCAAGAATATTTAACACTTTTCACATTGATTTTTATTTAATTGTTGTATAAATATTCCCTCAGTTTGAAAGGATCGATACTCTAATAGAATAATAAATATTATTTCATTCTTGTGGAGCTGGAAATTTATTTTTTACCTTTAAAGCAATTTTTTTTGCATTTAAAAATAAGTTTTTAAATTTGAAAACAATTTTTCCAGTTAAAAATTAATTTTTTAAGTTGAAAAATAAATTTTTACACTCGGAAATAAATTTAAACGATAAAAAATAAATTTTTTTACTGCAAACACAAGTTTATAAAATTAGAAAATTAATTTTTAAATGTAAATAAATTTTTAGAAGTAAAAAATAAATTTTTACATGCAAAATTAAACTTTTTCATTCAGAAACAAATTTTTACATTCAGAAATAAATTTTTACATATAGAAATAAATTTTTACAATCAGAAATAAATTTAGACAATAAAAAATAAATTTTTTTAAGTAAAAATAAATTTGTAAAAGTAAAAAATTAATTTTTAAAAGTAAATAATAAATTTGTAAAAGTAGAAAATTAATTTCTACATGTAAAAATAAACTTTTACACTCAGAAACAAATTTTTACAATAGTTATCAAATTTTTACACACAGAAATAAATTTCTACAATCAAAAATGAATCTTTTAATGCAAAAATAAATTTCTGAAAGTGAAAAATTAATTTTTAAAAGCAAATAATATATTGTAGAAGTAAAAAATAAATTTTTACATTCAAAAATAAACTTTTACATATAGAAATAAATTTTTGCAATCAGAAATAAATTTAAACAATGAAAAATAAATATTTTAGAGTAAAAATAAATTCCTAAAAGTAAAAAATTTATTTTTAAAAGTAAATAATAAATTAATTAAAGTAAAAAATAAAGTTTTACATGTGAGAATAAACTTTTACATTTATAACCAAATTTTTACAATAACAAACAAATTTTTACATACAAAAATAAATTTTTGCAATCAAAAATACATTGTTTAAAATTAAAATCAATTTCTAAATGTAAAAAATAATTTTTTAAAAATAAAACATAAATTTCGTTACCTACTTTAATTCAAATTCTCTTTTAAAATTGTTAATCAAATTTATTTTTACTCAGTTTTAATATTAAACTTCACTGAATTTATTTATTTATATAAATATTGTTAAACATTATTAACATATTATTAACATTAATATTATATAAAAATTTGTAAATTGAAATAAGATTTAATTTATTAATTTCCCAATTGTAATAAAAGCTGACAATAGTTGGTAATAATTATATTTTGCTTCTTGAAGTTAATTTTTAAAAAAGGTTGCAAACAAAAAGAAATTGTTAAACAAATTCAAAAATATGTTAATTTACAAGATATTTTTATTCATATGATTGTAATTCAAGGCCGTGGGTTTAAAATTTGA
Source organism: Leptopilina heterotoma (assembly GCF_015476425.1). Lineage (NCBI taxonomy): Eukaryota > Metazoa > Arthropoda > Insecta > Hymenoptera > Figitidae > Leptopilina > Leptopilina heterotoma. Next base: position 1,753,976 of record NW_025111110.1, read on the forward strand.
TTAATCGCTATTAAAGTATTTGCATCTCTTACAATCTCTGAGTAGATTATAATCGTCACTTTCAATTTCAATCAAATATCAGTGCTTAATTTTTTTTAAATAAAAATACTAAAAACAGAATTAAATCCTTAGAAGAATTCTTTCTTTCTTTGTTAATACAAATTACAAATTATTAATACTTCAATTAAGTAATTTATTAATTAATTTTAGTTAATTTTAATTTTCATTAAGTATAATTAATATTTGAGAATATTAATTGTTCTTTATGTGAAAAAAAATATTTTGCAAATTAACATATTTTTGAACTTGTTTAAAAATCACTTTTTGTATTTGAAATATTTTTTTTTTTAATTTTGAAACTATTTTTATAAGGTAAATTCAAGAAGAAAATTGTAATTATTACGCTAATAATTTTCGAAAATAATTATAATTAGGAATTAAAATTTCTAATATTAATAACTAAATCTTATTTTATTTTCTAATAAAAGTTGAATTATTCAGATTAATTTTATTTTTTTTTAATTTTTGTAACAAATTATGCAAATCGAATAAATATTTGTTCAAAAAACAGTAATAAATATTTATTACACTGCTATGAAGTAATTACAAATGCAATTATCATTCATCATTTTTTAAAATATTTATTTTTTGTCCTTTTTTTTCTTTTTCTTTCCAGAATAATTCACTTTCTCGAAAAAAATATCATTGAAAATATTTACTATTTTCGTAACTTGTAATTTAATGTAAATTTAAATTTTTTTCTTTTTCATTTTGAATTGAAAATTTATTTTTCGCGAAACCTATAAAAGTGTTACATATTCGACAATGTTTTTTTTAAGTCATCTCTGACCTACATTTTAAAAATTCTTTTTATATTTATAACTCCTTCTTGACGATATGGTAATTTATAACTTTCTGAAAAATTCTCTCTATACTGTTTAATATTTTATTTTTTTCCAAACGAAATGTTTAAAAGAAAAACAAACCCTCTACTTAATTTTATTTTAAATGTTGCAATTTCTTATCGCCTCCGGATGTACTGTAAAAATATATTTTCGTTAAGCAACATAATGATAAATCATCTGTATAATAATTATTATTAGCTTTCGAGAAAAACCATTCGATAGCACAATAAGACATATTATACGAAAGAAAAAAAATCATCTACGCTCGTAATATAATGTAATAATACAAATTGTGTAATTTGATTATTGGAGTAATCGATATTTTCCAATGAAAATCGAAAAACATGAAATAAAAACGTAAAATTATTTAAATTGCATAAATAAATAAATATATGTAAATATTTATTGACGTAATTTAAATAATTGTCCGAATATTTGTTGTGGAATTTTATCATTGCTAGTTAAGAGGAAATTTTTCTTTTTGCGTAACATCAGTTTAGAGAACAAACAAACTGGTTCGATGGCTTTTGATTATAAGCACGGTTGTCAGTGCAAAAATAACTGTGAATGAGAAATAATATCTCAAATCTAGTGTGTTATTCAAACAGTACAAATAGAAAGCGAATTTTCTTTTTAAGTATTTGCAGTGTACCAAAATGAAAAGTGTTCGGTTTCTAAGAAATGGACAATTATTACAAGTAAAGGGTTCTTTTTTCTTAAAATGAAATTAATTAACTGAATAATAATAATATTATTCTGTTTTTGTAAATAAATAAATAAATAATAAATTTTACTGTAAATTAACTTTTAAATTAATTTTACTGCAAATTAACTTTACAACTGTCAATCAATTTACTGTAAATTAATTTATTACCAATTAATTTTACTGTAAATTAACTTTTCTGTAAATTAATTTTATCCCGAATCAATTTTATTTTATTTACTGATTAATTTATTAATACAGTCGACTCTCCCCTTTAAAAAAACTGTTGAAACTTAAAAAAATCTTTATGCGGATCGGCCAAGTCAATTTCTAAACATTTTAGTCGAGATACTACTTCCCCTTTTTTGAATTTTGAAAATCTGATATCAGATTCGTAATCAGCGACCCCAAAAACCCCTGAGTAATAAATATTAAGCGAATCCGTTAAGTTTCTAAAAATTCGTCCGCCATATTGACTCCGCCATTTTGAATTTTGCAATTCTGACTCTAAATACGAAATCGTTATCAAAAAATCTAAAATGTGTCTGTGTTATCAAAGGTTTTATTTGTCAAATATTTTTAAGCACTATAATTTTTTCTAGAGACACAAAATCCATTTTAACTAACCTAAAAATTAAATTATCGAGAGATGACTGTATTATTTATTTAATTGAATTATTTTCGCAGACAAGAATGTCAGCCAGAGCCTATGGATCTTCAGCTCCGGCTGTAAAAATGTTCATCGATGGACAGTTTGTTGGTACGTCTGTTTAAATTTTTGAAAACTCAATTATTTTTCCCAAAAGTAATTTAAAAATAAATAATACTTTCTAAATTATTAATATTTATTATATTGCTTTTTCATAGAGGAAGGAATGTATTTATTATTCTGAATTATTTATATTGTCAGAAGGTAAAAATAATTCTAAATATGTTTGTGAAAAATTTTCAGATTCAAAGAGTACGGAGTTTACGGATGTTCACGATCCAGCAACAAATGAATTAATTTCCCGAACACCAAAATGCACAAAGGAAGAAATGGAAAGTGCGGTTGCAAGTGCAAAAAGTGCCTATCACAAATGGAAGAATACCAGTGTTTTAACGAGGCAAACTTTAATGCTCAAGTATCAAGCACTAATTCGTGAGCATTCGGTTAGCTTCAAATGCAATTTTAAACTATTCCCTTTTGTCACAAATAAACGAACAAATAATTTTCACCTAAAACTCTCTCTCATCTACAATAAGGAGAAAATCTAACCGTCTTTCCTTTTATAGAAAGAAATTGCTGCAAATTTAGTCAGGGAAAATGGAAAAACAATGGCTGACGCTGAGGGAGATGTTTTAAGGGGCCTCCGTAAGTAATCAAATTAGTTCTTAATTTAATAATTGAATTAAATCTTAATTCAGCTGGTACCACCAACTATGTAGAAACGAGGCGTTCCAATGGAACGTGAATTAGAACCCATGTAGTTAAATTAATTTTTAAGTTAAGTTAATTCAATAATTAACCACTTTGGTAGCAAGGTGTTCCAATGGAAAGCCAATTAAAACCGAAGTAGTTGATTCCTTAATATTATTAACCACTTTGGTGGCGAGGCGTTCCAATGAAACACCGATTAGAACCAAAGTAGTTGCATTAAAAACCCATTTTTAAAAATACTTACCCTTCTTTTCTTTTCAGAGGTTGTTGATGCATGCACGGCAATTCCGTCCCTCCTTTTGGGAGAATCTATGCAAAATATCGCCACAGACATGGATACAATTTCTCATAAAGTTCCACTGGGCGTGACAGCGTCAATTTGTCCATTCAATTTTCCAGCAATGATTCCACTATGGTCATTTCCAATCACAATTGCCTGTGGGAATGCTGCAATTTTAAAACCATCCGAAAGAGTACCAGGAGCGTCAATGATATTGGCCGATCTCTTCAATAAAGCCGGAGCTCCTCCGGGACTTTTAAATATCATTCACGGACAACATCAGTCCGTTGATTTTATTTGTCAACATCCGGACATCAAAGCTGTCTCCTTCGTTGGCTCCGATCAGGCCGTGAGTTTGCAAATTAATTTACTGTTCGAATCCAAATCGGGGCTAGATCTGGCGTCCCTATTATTGGCATGAAACACCTTTTCAGATCGAGGCCAAGTCTGACCCCGATCTGGGAAGGTGTTTCATGGCCAAAATATGACAATTTCTACACGGGTACCTTTGTATAGTTACCCAAGGAGCACGTAAGCTTATCTTGACATCACTGTAATATTACATTGGAGATTCGTTATATTACACTGTAATATTACAGTGATCTTACTGGGATATCAAAATGTCCGCCTGGAGGTAATATTACGTTGTTATATCAAGAGAATATTACCTGGTAATATTAAGGTAATATTAACGTAATGTTAAGGTAATATTCAGATAAAATTAGAATAATTTTATAATTTAGAAAAAAACATTTCACAAAGCTGGACTTGAACCCTGAACCTTGCGCACAGTAATCAAGAGTCTTACCACTGAGCCAAACTTACTTGTAGTGTATTAAGATTTTTGATAAAATATGAAGAACTTTAAAAAACTTACAAAGATTATATACCGTCGAGAATCTTAATACACTACAAGTAAGTTTGGCTCAGTGGTAAGACTCATGATTACTATGCACATGGTTCTGGGTTCGAGTCCAACTTTGTGAAATGTTTTTTTCTAAATTATAAAATTATTCTAATTTTATCTGAATATTACCTTAACATTACGTTAATATTACAGTGTAATATTACCTTAATATTACCAGGTAATATTCTCTTGATGTAACAACGTAATATTACCTCCAGGCGGACATTTTGATATCCCAGTAAGATCACTGTAATATTACAGTGTAATATAACGAATCTCCAATGTAATATTACAGTGTTGTCAAGATAAACTTACGTGCTCCTTGGGTAGTGAAATTTTCGCGTCTCGGTAATTAGACACAGTGAGTACAACTGCATAGAAGTATTGCCTGTGATAACACGGAGGATAAAGCGTGTCTAGGCTTCCCCACTCCGAGAAGTAGCGCGTTCTAGGATTCCCCCACTGTACGGTACCCCTTCCACTTTTTCGTGCGCGGATATAAAAGCCGGACTCCTGAGCGGCAGAGGCACTTCGTCGCCGACTTCCGACGAGACTCGACCTCTCCCTCTATAAAACGTCGCGCGTTCTATGGTTCCCCTACCGTTCGACTCAGAATGCCCCCTCTACTTCTCCGAGCGAGGATATAAAGACCGGGCTTCTGAACGACGAGCACACTTCGTCTTCGACCTTTGACATGAGTTCTACTCTTTATTTTTCACACATAGGACGTTTATCTCCATTCGAAAAATGTCCTAAAGACACCTTATGCCATAAAATCGTTTCTTGGTCCCAATATGTGTTTAAACCGTTCTTAGGGCATCCCTAAAAAATCTATATTACAATGAAACGCTGATAGAGTACAGAGATTGGTGATGAGGTGATACTACTGTTGACACATGGGGCCCCGCATTCTTGTAAACTATGTCTAAAAACTTTATACTAAAGGTATGTCCTGAAGACGTCTTTTGGACCCAAATTCTTTTTAGAAAGTCCTTCAAAAGAACATAACTCTCCTAATAATCCCCGATAGAGATCATAAAGACACTTAAAGTCCCAGTACCCACTGCGAGCCAACAATCTCTTCCCTAAAATCCAACACCAATATTTATTCAACAATCGAATACCCAACTTTTTTTCCACTTTCAGGGGGAGTACATCTACAAACAAGCGAGCGCTCACGGAAAACGAGTCCAATGCAACATGGGAGCAAAAAATCACTGCGTAGTGATGCCGGACGCCAACAAAAACAAAACAATTTCACAAATCGCTGGTGCTGCATTCGGAGCTGCCGGACAACGTTGCATGGCACTATCAGTTGCAGTTTTCGTAGGCAAATCACAAGACTGGATACCAGAACTCGTCGAGGCTGCAAAAAGACTAAAAGTAAACGCCGGACACATTCCGGGAGCTGATCTTGGTCCCGTAATTTCGCCCCAATCAAAGAAGAGAATTTGCGAACTCGTTGAATCGGGTGTTAAGGACGGCGCTGGTCTTCCACTCGACGGAAGAAATATCGTCGTGTCCGGCTTTGAGAAAGGAAATTTCGTCGGTCCCACCGTTCTCACGAATGTTAAGGTAAACTTTTTTCCTTATTACATTTTAACTTTAACAAAAATAAAAAGATGCATCATTTTTGTCGATATTTTCCATACTGACTCTCGAGGAGAAATTTTCAATACTTTCAGACGTCGATGCGTTGCTACACGGAGGAAATATTCGGACCAGTTTTGGTGTGCATAAACGCGGACACTTTAGACGAGGCAATTAATATCATTAATAATAGTAAATATGGAAATGGAACGGCAATTTTCACGACTAATGGAGCCACGGCGAGATCTTACGTTAATAGAATTGAAGCAGGTCAAGTAGGTGTTAATGTTCCCATTCCCGTGCCATTGCCTATGTTCAGTTTCACTGGAAATAAAGGTTCTTTCCTTGGTGACAATCATTTCTACGGAAAATACGTAAGGATTTTTTTCATTTTCTCTTAGAATAGAAATTTTTTAAAAAATGTTGTTAAAGAACGAGAAAGAATAGAAATTTTTTTTCTGTTTAGCAATTTTTAATAAATTTTTCTCTCAAATTTTTGTTTTCTATTTTTTAGGGAGTTAATTTCCATACGCAGACGAAAACTGTCACACAATTATGGAGAAGTGGAGATGCTACTGATATTACATCATCAACTGCAATGCCCACAATGCAATAGTAATTTTAATTAAGAGAATGTCGAACAGTTTCTTTTTTTCGAAATACGCTACTTTTAACAGCTCAAAAAAAAACGAACTTAGTATTACAATCATAAGCATAATTTAACGTTTTTTGTTCAAAGAAGGCAATAATTTTCAGAAAAATGTAAGAAAAGCGCCAAATGCAATTTTTATGTCTCCTAAAAATTTTTACTAATTAACTTTTACTAAAAATTTATTTTATTTAGATTTATATAAATCAAAATATCTTTTAGTATAATTTTTTATCTTATTTTTCTACTTTCTTTCAACATAAATAATTTAATAAGTATTTAATTTTTAACATTGCAAATAAATTATTTAATTTTTACTAAATTGAAATCAGATTAAAAAAATAAATTACAAAAAGAAGTATTTACTTTCTTTATTTTTTAAAAACTTTTTTGCACTTTTCCTATATTTTTTACTCAAAAAAAAATTATTGATTCTATCAACGAGGAGAAAGAAAACTAGAGCTGCTAAAAATATAGATTTGTAAGAAATCTAAGAAGAAACATATACATTACGACAGCTATTTACGCCCTCAGGTATATTCACATCAAAAAGTTATGAAAGTTTTATATTCACAAATTCTGTTAGAAAGACAAAAGGAGATTAAGCATTTTTTTCTTTCATGAAAACGTCTCCGTATCATGCAATGTCTTCCACTATTTATAACTGTTACCGAGTATTTTTACTTTAGTCCAAAAATTATCTCTGCAATGAAATAATTCGTTTGAATCAAATAATGAAAAATTTGACAATTAAAATTAATTTTTAATTATATTATAATTAATAATTATATTAATTGAAAGTTTATTTGGATATATAAAGAAATTAATAATTTTAGAAAGCAAAAAGTAATTATTTTCTAGTTGATTAAATAATTCTAATACTAATTTTAATGAAAGTAGAAGAACTGAGAAAAAGAGACACTACTTTCTAATCTTATTAATTTATTTCCAAATAAATTACAATTTCTGACATTAGTTTCTATTAATAAAATTTTTTATTGACAAAAAGTTATTTTTTTGGTTAATAAAATTTTACATTAACAAAACGATATTTTTTGTAAATAAAATTTTTTATTAACAAAAATGCACTATTTTTATTTTTTGTTAATAAAAAATTGTTTTATAAAATTAAATACAAAATTGCCAAATATTTCAATATTTGACTCAAAAATTCCTTCAGTATACTCTTGTTAAATGTTAGACCGCAGTACAAAGATTTAAAGAGAATTAAAAAAATACAAAGTGTGTTAAAAAAATGATACAATTTAAAAGGCTGAGTTACATTTTTTATAAATAGATATTTAATATTTTTAATAAACATAAGAAATACGTGAAAATAAAATAATCGAAAATATTCTAAATTACTTTAAGAAATTCAAAAAAGAGAATATCAAATAATTTTGATAAACACAAAAAAAAAGAAGATAATTGTTTAAAAGAAAAATTGTAAGATAATATTGTATGTATAAAGAAAAAATAAACAATAATAATTTTTTAAAAGATTTAATTATGAATTTTCAGTTTTTAAAATTAATTACTTCTTACTAAACTCATTAAGAAAATAAAATTCATTTATAATATTTCTATTGAGAAAAAAAATTAGTTTTTCATTTCTTACTAAATTTATTAAGAAACAAATATTAAATTATAATTTTCCTACAAAACTTGTTAGGAGAAAAAATTATTAATTTACATTTTCTCACTGAACTTACAAAGAAAAGAGAAGAAAATTAATTTCTAAGTTCTTACTAAAGTTATTAAGAAAAGAAAATTAATTTATAATTTGTATTATTATGACCTTTTGAATTAAAATAAATAAATAATTTCTTACTAAATTCGTTGAGAAAAAGAATTATTAATTTTTTTACAAAATTAATTAAGAAACAAATATTAATTTATAATTTCTTAATAAACTTGTTGAGAAATAAAATTTCTATTTTTTAATTTCTTACTAAATTTATTAAGAACAAAAATTCATTTATAATTTCTCACAAAACGTATTTAAAAAGAAAAATTTTCTAATTTGCGAAACACTAAAAAAATCTCAACTTATTAAAAAAAATATTTTTTTCTAAAAGTAGAAAATCGAAATTGTAATTATCACTCATTTCTATTTTTAATAATTAAGTTTTAAGTGAAGAAAAAAAAACATTTGAAAATGAGTTCATACTCATATTCCTAAAGGGAAATTGGGGTGCGCATGCGAAATGAATTTCACCCCTTAGCACGCAACTGCGCGTTTTTCTAAGGAAACCCTTTAGGTTTTACTTGTCCCGGATTATTGCTCCGGTACAGCTTGCCCGGAAGAGGAAACAATAAAGGAAAAAAAATAATAAGAATTATATACAAAATTATTATCATCATTCTCAAAAATTGTCACACACAAATACACAACCACACAGTAAGTACTTGAAATCTTCTATTAATGTCAAATTAATCCAACTACGATCAATAAGACATAGGTGGGAATAATAATTTTAAAAAAAAAGAGAATAGAACAGAATTTTCTTCTACCAACCAGAAATCGTCATGTCAAACGTACATTCAGTGCACAACATTATTGTTTTTACTTTGAAAAAAATTAAATATACAATTTTTTTTTATTTTTGACAAAAAATTAATTACTTAATGGGGAAAATTAAATTTATATTTAAAAAAAACCATAAAATTAAAATAATCGAAGAGACGTCTCTTTGAAAAATCGATTCTAAAGTTTCTCTCTTGGGAGAATAATACCTAAGCTTTCAACGCGATTGCATTTTGATTTTTATTATTTAATAATTACTTTCGTTGGGTGAATTTTAATTTTGAATATTCATTTTTGTGAGGTGGATTTTCCTTTTATATATTTTTTTACTTATTAATGTTTAACTGTATGTAAATTAATGTTTCAATATGCAATGACAATAGGAATCATAATACAGATTAGATGACTAAAATTACAATTTCAGTAATTGATAATTATCATCCCTTTCATTATAATAATAATAATTATTATAATTACTATTGTTGTTATTTTTATTACTATTATTATTGTTACTATTATTTTTGCTATTATTACTACTATTATTATTTTCCTATTATTACAATTGTTTTTACTATTATTACTATTGTTATTACTATTATTACTATTGTTACTATTGTTATTATTATTATATTGACTAATGTGTTTGTTTTTATTATTATTATTTTTATATAAAATTCATAATCAAAATTATTTTTATGTTTAACTTATTTAATTTTTTAAAACTAATTTTCAATATTAATATAAATAAGAAGAATAAAAATGTTAATAATAATAAGAATAATATAATATTTCTTTAATATTACAAAAATATTGTTAACATTAATGTACTTTTAACGTAATGCAAAAATTAACAACACAAATTGAACAATAATATTTATTGTAGTTTTTTGACTTTAAGATGATTTTTAAAACATTTTTATATTGTTAATATAATTTAAATTGTTATTGTAATTGTCACAATTATTGCTTTATAATTAACATTTATAATACAATAATTTGTAATGCATTAACTTGCATTACAGTAATTTCTGCAACAATAATTTTGTATCAAAATAATTTGTATTCAATAATTAATGATTAAATTATTTCAATAAAAATTATTGTATTACAAATTATTGTATAACAAATTATTTTATTACAAATATTTGTAGTACAATAATTTGTATTACAATAATGTGATTGTTGATTATTTTAATACAAATTATTGTAATACAACTATTGTAATACAACTATTGTAATTAAAATTATTTTAATAACAATTAAATTAACAAATAAAAAAAATTAACAATTAACAATTATTGCATTACAAATTATTGTCTTAGAAGTTATTGTACTACAAATTATTTTATTAGAAATTATTGTATTTCAAATTATTCTAATGCAAATATTTGTAGTATAATAATAATTTGTTTAAAAATTATTTTTTAAAACAATAACTTGCAAAACAATAATTTGTAACACAAAAAATTTGTAACATTGTTAAAAAAACTTCCATAAAATGTAATATTGCAATTTTCCAATATCAACAAACATTAACTTCGAAGCAAACAAAAATAACCATTACTCCTCAAAAATTCTCATCAAATTCATAAAAAAAAACGACTGTTATTTGAAGAAAAATTTCCACTATTTATAAACGTGTATTAAAAAAAAAGAAAATCACTCTTTTAAAGAACTAATAAAATTTTTCGTTACGTGCCTCACAGTTTTTCGTATGAATTGAACTTGAGAAGTGCAATAAAAGTAAGAGTAAAAAAAAAGAGATGAAGTGCAAGAGGAGGTACTTGTGTAACTATCCAACCAACTTTTTTTTTTCCTGTTTGAGTGTGAAGAGTTGTTTTTTCCTCTCCTCTTTTGCACACTCATTCAGAAGGGTGGTTTCAAAACCAACTTGGGTTTTACGTTCAGCGTTGCCTTCCGCCTCACACAGTGGCTATACGATGAAAAGGAGTCTCTCAAAATTACACGGCGTGAATTCGTTAATTAAAGTCTATGTCAATCTTTTTTTTCCTGCCGTTTTTAAAAAACAAAAGAAAAAAAATAACTCAAAATGAATTCTTACATCTCTCTGTGTGTGTGTGTGCGTGTGAATATTTTCCACGTTTAAAATTCTTTTATTATTCATACCTAAATTCCAACAATTTCCCTAATTGAGCACATTTTTTATGGCTTTAAGGCATTTAAAAAAAAATTTTCTTTTAATGAAAATTCTCTCTCGATGAAACGAAATGGAAAAATTATTGTTTGGCCAATTTTATAAAATGTTTTATGTACATTTATGAATTTTTTTTTGGGTTTTTTTTATCTGATGTTTTTTTTATTCTAATGTTACTTCAATTATTATAATGTTAATTTTGTTGCTATATAATGTTATTTCTGTTGTTGTACTGTTACTTTTGTTGCTATTGTGTTACTTCCGTCGTTATTTTGTTGCTATAATGTTACTTTAGTTGTTATAATTTTTCATTGGTTGCAGTAATTTTATTTTTCTTCTTATAATGTTAATTTTGTTGCTATAATTTAATTTTTGATGTTATAATGTTAATTTCATTACTGTAATGTTATTTTTGTTATTAAAATGTTATTTTTGTTGTTATAATGTTACTTTTGTTGTTATAATTTTACTTTGGTTGCTATAATTTTATTTTAGTGTGGTTATAATTTTATTTTTGTTGTCATAATGTTACTTTAGTTGTTATAATACAGTTATTTTGCCATATCATTTTATTTATGTTGTTATAATATTAATTTTGTTGCTGTAATGTTATTTTTGTTGTTATAATTTTATTTTTGTTGTTATAATGTCAATTTTGTTGCTATAATTTAATTTTTGATGTTATAATGTTAATTTCATTACTGTAATGTTATTTTTGTTGTTATAATGTTACTTTTGTTGTTATAATTTTACTTTGGTTGCTATAATTTATTTTTGTTGTTATAATTTTATTTTTGTTGTTATAATGTCAATTTTGTTGCTATAATTTAATTTTTGATGTTATAATGTTAATTTCATTACTGTAATGTTATTTTTGTTGTAATAACTTTACTTTGGTTGCTATAATTTATTTTTGTTTTTATTATTTTACTTTGGTTGCTATAATTTTATTTTTGTGTTGTTATAATTTTACTTTGGTTGCTATAATTTTATTTTTGTTGTTATAATGTTACTTTGCTTATTACATCACAGTTATTTTGCCATATCATTTTATTTCTGTTGTTATTATATTAATTTTGTTGCTGTCATGTTATTTTTGTTGTTATAATGTTATTTTCGTTGCTTTAATTTATTTTTGTTGTCATAATGTTAATTTCGTTATTATAATGTTATTTTTGTTGTTATAATTTTACTTTGGTTGCTATAATTTTATGTTTATTGTCTTAATGTTACTTTCCATGCTTTAATGTTATTTTTGTTGTTCTAATGTTACTATTGTTGTTATAATATAATTATTTTTGCAATATCATTTTATTTCTGTTGTTATAGTATTAATTTTGTTGATGTAATGTTATTTTTGTTTTTATAATGTTAATTTTGTTGCTATAATGTTACTTTTGTTTTTAATTTCAGTTATTATTACTTTTGATGTAATTTTGTTCTTTGTTTAATATTTTTCTAAACTTGTTTATTATTTTTTGTTACTTTTTTCTGTTGTGGTTGTTGTTATTATTTTTTCGGCATTTAATTATCAAAAAAAATCAACAGTGTAAATAAACCTTATAAATTTAAATGTAAATAAATATTGTCAAAAAAGACAAAAAAATAAAGCTGCAACAAAATAATAACAAGAAGACTACAAAAGTAATTTACAATAAAAAAATATACAAAAACAAACGTGACACAGAAACTAAAAACTGTAACTAAAACAAATATTTTATATTTTTACTTATAACTTTGCTTCTCTTATTTTCCTTCTTACTTGTTTACTTCATTATAACTTCTTCATTTCTGTTAAGAGCAACTTTTGTTCTTCTATTAATATTTTTCTCTCACTTTACAACTTTAAGAACAAACAAAAAAAGTTGAAAAAAACTCCTTTATTTATTTTCGTTTCTTTAAAAATTCAATAATTATTACTTACTTTAAAATATTTTACTGTTTGCAGTAATGTTATAAGCATAAAATATAATGTATTTTATACCTAATAATAAAAGAAAAAGTGTATCTATAAATTAGCTGTCAGTATATAAAAAGAAAAAAGTGCATCAAAATTGAGTTTACGATTCACAAAAAAGAACCATAAAAAGAAAAAGAGCAAATCATTTTTCGTCATCTCTTGAACGACTCTTTAAAAGTCTAAAAATACCAGTTCGTAATCCGTGATACCTCAATATTCGGAAAAAAAAGTGCAAACGCTCTTTTTATGACAAGAAAGATTAAAGAAAGATGACTCTCCTATACATATACATCAGATAGAGGGAGAGAGAGTGAGTGAGTGAGTGACTGAAAACTCAAATAGAAAATGACCTTCTTTTTTTTCCCTCCTAATTTTATCGGAATATTTTTTTCTTCTCTCCTTCTTTTCAAAACTTGAATGAGATTCTTGAAAACATAAAAAACTCGAAAAAAATTTCCATCTGTCGATAGGAAGGGGGCAAATCGTTGGCAAAGTGCGGGTCGTGTCTTTTACATTTACTTAAGTTTCTTGAAACTCTTATTCTACGAGTTTTTACTTTTTAAAGCAGTTTGAAGATTGAAGAACTTCCTCAGCAGTTATTGAGGGCTTAGAAAACGTCTTTTAGCTTTTGCGACTATATATACCTATAAATTTCAATATCACGAATATTATTCTCAAAAGAAAGATAATTTGTAAACTCTGACTTATTAAAATAATCACAAATCAGAAAATTTATTATTATTATTATTATTATTATTATTATTATTATTATTATTATTATTATTATTATTATTATTATTATTATTATTATTATTGTTTTTATGAAAATAATGAATAATTATTTATTAAAATAATAAAATAATTATTAGCAAATATTGCGTGCACGAAACGAGGAATTTAATTCATATTATTATTCAGATTGCAAAAGTTTTTATTTTATTTAATTACGAACTTTTATTTTTCAATAATTTCAGAAACAAAATTTAAAAAAATTCACTTACTAACTAATTAACTAATTAAATATTATTTTTCAAAAAACAATTTAAATATTTTCACAACTAATAAATTTGTTCACAGGAGTTCAATTATTTTTAGTACAATTTTAAAAACTTTTTTGAAGAATTCAATTAATTTAAAAAATTTTTATAAAATTCTTCATACGAATTAATTATTTTTAATAATTAACTCCTTAAAGGAATTCAAGTATTTATAAAAAAAATTTAATAAAAATATTCGACACAATTAAATTATTTTCGAAAATTTTAATTGAATTTTTCGCAATGATTCAATTATTTTCAATACAATTTAAAAAAATACCTTCAAAAAATTCAATTATTTACTAAAATTTTGATAAAATTCTTCATAAAAATGCAATTATTTTTATAAGTAATTCTTCAAAAAAATTCAACTATTTTCAAAAATTTAATAAAAATCTTCAAAACAATTCAATGATTTACGAAAATTTTAATAAAATTCTTCACAACAATTCAATTATTTTCAAAACAATTTAAAATAATAATTCCTTGAAAGAATCCAATAATTTTCAAAAATTTTTATAAAATTCTTAGCAACAGCTCAATCATTTTAAAAAATAATAAACTTTATCAACAGATTTTGCAACGAATTTTATTAAACTTTTAAAAATAATTAAATTTCTGAGAAGAGTTTTATTATTCATGAAAATAATTGAATTCTCGTGAAAAATGATATTATTTGTGAAAATAATTGAATTTTTGCAACAAATTTTATTAAAATTTTAAAAATAATTTAATTTCTTAAAAGAATTTAATTATTCAGGAAAATAATTGAATTTTAGTGAAGAATGTTATAGTTTGTGAATATAATTGAATTTTTGCAAGAAATTTTATTAAAATTTCAGAAATAATTAAATTCCCGAGTAGAATTTTATTATTCATGAAAATAATTAAATTCTCGTGAAAAATATACAATAATCTTCGAAATAATATTCAATTATTTTCGAAAATTATAAAATTCTTAGCAACAGTTCAATTACATTAAAAAATAATAAACTTTTTCAACAGGAAATAAATTATTTTCATAAATAATAAAATTCTTCGCAGAAATTCAATTATTTTAAAAAAATTTTATAAAAATCTTCGAAACAATTTAATATTGTCAAAAATTTTAATATAATCCTTCGCAATAATTCAATTATTTTCAAAAATAATAAACTTTTCCACGGGAAATCAATTATTTTTATAAATAATAAAAATCTTTGCAGGAAGTTAAATATTTTTAAAAAATTGAAAAAAATTCTTCGAGACAATCCAATTATTTTTGAAAATGGAAGTAAAATTCTTCCCAAAAATTCTATTTATATTCAAAAAAATACAATTTTCCAGAGGAAATCAATTATTTTCATAAATAATAAAATTCGTCACAAGAATTCAACTATTTTGAATGGATAATTTATTTGTCTTATTAAATTTTTTTTAAAATTGTCAAGTAATAAAATTCTTTCAATCAATTTAAATATTTTCAAAATATTTTATTAAATTCCATGCAAGAATTAAATTATTTCATATTCAAAATTATAAAAGTAATAAAAATAGCATCACAAAATTTTTTTCTAAATTAAAATTAATAAAAATTTGAAGTAATTAGAGCAAAAATGATATGAAATTTTCTAGTTAAACATTTTTTAATTCTATATAGAACAAGACATTAACCCCTTAACAGTCCATGGCCCATATATGGCCACGAAAAGTCGTGCCACCTTCGCGTCTGTGGCCATATATGGCCATCTCAAAAAAAAAATACTAAACATGATTTGATTTTAGTAGCGAAGTACATACTACTGTTTTTGGGGTCGCTGAATCCGAATCTGAAGTCAGATTTAAAAAATTCAAAATGGCGGACTCAAAATGTCGACTTCAAAAAATAAAAAAATTTCAAATTCGCTTTAAACTCGTTACTTGGGGGGTTTTCGGGGTCTCTGATTACAAATATCAGGTCAGATTTTCAAAATTCAAAATGGCGGATCCAATATGGCGGATAATTTCAAGATTGATGCGATTGGATTAAAATTCGTTTCTCAGGGGTTTTTGGGGTCGCTGAATTTGAATTTGATGTTCGTTTTACAAAATTCAAAATGTTAGATCCAATATGGCGGATAGTTTCAAAATTTATGCGTTTCGATCGAAATTCGGTTCCCGGGGTTTTTTGGGGTCACTGTATTCGAATTTGATGTTCGTTTTTCTAAATGCTAAATTGTGGATTCAATATGTCGATCAAATTTTTTGAATGTTGACAAATTTGTCTAAAATGTTTACTCAGGGGTTTTTGAGGTAACTTCATATTTTTTTCGCATCAATCTTGAAATCATCCGCCATATTGGATCCGCCATTTTGAATTTTGAAAATATGACATCATATTTGTAATCAGAGACCCCGAAAACCCCCGAGTAACGAGTTTTAAGAACATCTGAAAAAAAATTTTTTTTTGAAATCGCCATTTTGGGTCCGCCATTTTGAATTTTTTAAATCTGACTTCAGATTTGGATTCAGCGACCTCGAAAACCCCCGAGAAATGAATTTCCCTTAAAACTCTTTAATTTTAAAATTATCCACCATATTTGGTCGCCATATTGGATCCGCCATTTTGAATTTTCAAAAACTAACCTCAAATTCGAATTCAGCGACCCCAAAAACCTTATATATGATGAAATCATATTTTTTTGTAAACTTTTTTTTCGGACCGTTTTTGGACCACAAGCGATTTTCAACTAGACTGCGAAGGGGTTAAAACAATAATAATTATTATTATTAATATTATCTACAATATTAATAATATATCAATAATTAATATTATCAATACTATAAATAATAATAATAACTATTATTATTTTTATTATCCAAGTGTTTGCGATAATTGAAAATTTTACTCATTTCCCAAATGTCCATTCAACCGTGAAATTACCGAAATTAATTAATTAACTCGATTTCAATTTAATTCGATGAGTTTAAAAATTTTAATACCCACGCACAGAAACATCAAAGAGAATTTCAATTATAACTCAATTTTTTCAATCACATTATTATTTGCAGCAAAAAAATTAATTAATCTAAAAAATCATTTAATTTTCGCCCCCAAAAAGAAATACTTAAAAAAAAAAAATGTTTTCAATATTTTTCCTTTCCTGTTATTTTACAGATTAAAAAGCAACGAGATGTACAAAACAGTTCGCAAGGGAGATGCAAGTCTTCAGTATACAATACTTCCTCAGACAGATCAATTTACTACGAGTGGAATGCCACAGCAGCAACAGCCGCAATCGACTCGAAAAAGTAAATTGAAAGTGGCGAAATATACAATTGTCTTTATTCTGTTCATTCTCTCGTGTATTGTCACGCCATTTCTGATTAATCAAAATGAACGGAACATTTTTCTCAACAGTATGTTATCAGTTGGTAGAAGTACATCACAAAATCAAAATCACAATACTGTTAGAAATTCAACAAATAATAAAGAACTTTCGCCATCGTCATACGATGAGGCAAATACAAATCGTGAAATGAGTTTAATTGTCTCAAAAATCTTCTCTAAATTGGACGCTTCAAGAGAAAGAAATTCCATTGAAGAAACATCAACTCAATCGGAGAGCTCTCGAAGTATTATCGATAGACAGGATTCTGATCTTTCGATATCTGGTGAGTGATAAAAAGAAATGTAGTTTTTTAATTTTTTTCTTTCTTATCATTACAATTAATTAATTCTTGATATATAATTTATTAATAAAATTCTGGCTTCGCACTAGATCATTATATCTTAAAATATAAATATAATAAATTATAGCTTAAAAATAGCAAAAAGTAGCTTTAGGACTGAAAAGAAGTAGTAAAAATGTAGCTATCGAAAAATTAACCTTGATAATAAAAAAAAACTCATTTTAGTCGATTCACAAAAATCATAAAAATTTGATTCTGTATTTTATTTCCTTGACTTTTTCCTAATTTTCATCAAATTTACATACTTTTTTTCTTATCCTGCTAATAACTTCAATTCTATAAATTTTTAAATAGAAAAAAAAATTTATTTGATTCAAATAACCAATTACTTGACTATATTTATCAATTAAATAGCATTTAAAGCAAATACAATTTAATTGATTCAAATAAATATTATTTGATTCAAGAAAATATTTTAATTGATAATATTTGAATCAAATATTTATTTTTTCAGTGTACAATCTTCAATTATTATTTTCTAACTTTTATATAATTTAAAATCCTTCAGATATACGATTACATTCAAAAATAATTTTTAAAAGTAAAAAATAAAACTCATAAGAATATAAAAATTTATTTCAAATAAATACTTTTTTGTTGAAATTTTGAAATTAATTTTGAAATTAATTCTTATAATAAAGTTCTTCAAGATTTCAATTATTCAAATACAAAAATAAATAATTCATTGAATAATTAAATATTTCTTAAAATTGAATTCATATAAAGATTATTGTAAAAATGTTTTTAAATAATTGAATTCTTTCGAAGAATTTGAATAAAATTTTTAAACAACTGTATTAAAAATAATTGAATCCTGCGATTAGTTTTATTATTTATGAAAATAATTGAATGTTTAGGTAGAATTGTATTAACATTTTTTTTCAATAATTAAATTATTTTATAAATTTTATGAAAAAAGTAAATATTGAAAATCATTGATTAAAAAAAATTTTTTTAAATAATTCAAATTTTGCAAAGAATTTTATTTAAATTGTTGAAAATAATTGAATTTTTGTCGAAAAATTTTACTATTTATAAAGATAATTAAATTTTTGACGAGAAATTCGTTCAAATTTTTAAAAATAATTGAATTTCTGAGAAGAATTTAATTATTCATGAAAATAATTGAATTCTTGTAAAAAATGTTACTATTTGTTAAAATCATTGAATTTTTGCAACGAATTTTATTAAAATTTAAAAAATAATTGAATTTCTGAGAAGAATTTAATTATTCATGAAAATAATTGAATTCTTGTGAAAAATGTTACTATTTGTGAAAATCATTGAATTTTTGCAACGAATTTTATTAAAATTTAAAAAATAATTGAATTTCTGAGAAGAATTTAATTATTCATGAAAATAATTAGATTGTTGTAAAAAATGTTATTATTTGTAAAAATAATTGAATTTTTGCAACGAAAAAATTAATTTTATTAAAAAGAATTTAATTATTCATGAAAATAATTGAATTCTTGTGGAAAATGTTATTATTTGTGAAAATAATTGAATTTTTGCAACAAATTTTATTAAAATTTTTAAAATAATTCAATTTCTGAGAAGAATTTAATTATTCATGAAAATAATTGAGTTCTCGTGAAAAATGTTATTATTTGTGAAAATAATTGAATTTTTGCAACGAATTTTATTTAAATTTTAAAAATAATTGAATTCCCGAGAAGATTTTTATTATTTATGAAAATAATGGAATTCTCGTGAAAAATTTTATTATTTGTGAAAATAATTGAATTCTTGTAAAGTATTTTATAAGAAAAATTTTTAATAATTGGTTTCATCGAAAACTTTCAAGAAAATAATTGAATTCCTATGAAAATATTATTTTTTAGGAAAATAATTGAATGCCTGAGAAGAATTTTATCAATTTTCCTTAAATAATTAAATTCTTTTGGGAAGATTTTATTAAAATAGTATATATTGAAAGTAATTAAATTTCAAAAAAAAGTTGAGAATAATTGAATCGTATCAAAGAATTTTGTTAAAATTTTTTCAGTTGTTTCTAAGAATTCTATTAAAATTTTTGAGAATAATTTTTTTTATTTCAATTATTAGCCAATTTAAAGTAGTGCAGATTGTCAAAATTAAAGAAAAAAGTAAAATTTTTTAATAAATATTTTGTATTACTTAAAATATTCAATAAATATATTTTTTAAATAAATTATTTATAATTTTTTTTGTTTTAAAAATTTTATTTCTTAAAATTACACCAATTTTTATTGTTAAACAAATTTTTCAATAATTATATTTTTTAAATGAATTATTCAATAAATATTTCTTTTTAAATAAATTGTTAAATAAATATTTTCTATTAAATAAACTTTTTAATTTAATTGAATATTTAGGGGAACATAGTCTAGGTCGGCCACCTTTTTGACTTTTGTTTATAACTTTTTTTTAAAAATAAATTTGGACAATTGAAGTATATGGTTGGAAAGTCCTGTTTAATAGGAACATTTTTTCTGTACAAAGTAAATTGACAGGTTTAAAAATGAAAAAGTTATAAAGATTTAAAAAAAAAAAAATTTGTAGTCCAGGTTGGCCATTACAGTCAAGGTCGGCCATGTTTAAAATTCAAAGGGCATTAATCGTTAAAAAATAAAATAACATGTTTGGAGTTACGGAAAATTGATTCTTTATTGTTTACAGTTTGTAACTTAATGAAATAACAAAATAATAAAAATAAACAATATAAAAAAATAAATATAAATAAAAAAAAATTTTGCACTAAAATATTAATAAAATTAAATGAAACTATTAATAAGATGATCAATTATATTATGAGTTATACAGAATTGCAGTTTTTGCAAATGAAGTAGCTCGTCCTCATCTTTGCGCATTTTAAACACATAGTGGCCGACCTTGACAGTAAGTAACATTACCGAATTGTTGTAACCATAAAGAAATACGTTTCGGGATTCGATTTTTTACTTTGTTTTCCTTTCAACCATGAGTCCCACAAATTTTCTGCATACTTGCCTTGACGATTCAATTTGTTTTTTATCTTTTATTAATGGTTTTTCACATTATGCACAAAACTTTTTTTGAGCTTTTTTTGTACCGACGTCACAGAAAACACAATTTTAGATTTTCCGAAAATGTAATTGAACAAAAAGTTAGGTTTCACTAAGACAAGCTTCGACAAAAATGCGCGTAGGTGGCGCTAGTGAACTTGACAAAAAAACGCGAGTGGCCTACCTAGACAGTAGGCCAACCTTGACTACATTCCCCTATTTAAATTTGTATTTATTTATTGAATAATTTTTTAATAAGAAACATTAATTGAATAATTTATTTAATACAAAAGCACTAAATATATAATTCAGCAAATATTTGTTTCTAAATTATTCAATAAATTCTGTTTAATAAACAAATTAAATTTTTTTTCTATAAATTACTATTAAATAAATTTTTTCTTCATTTAAATTATTAAAGAATTTTCTTTTTCAATAAATTATTATTTTTATTCATTTATTTATTTTCGAATAAATTTATTAATAAATAGATAAATATCATTTTTCCTTTTTTTAGAAATAAATCTGGTGACAAATCGACCACCACCGATTCCCTCGACAACGTACGCGACGAACTTTCGAAAAAGTTTGTATTCAACGATGCCATTGACGTCGTCATCAATTGTGTCGGCGTCATCGATCGCGTCAGTGTCATCGCCGGCACCAATATCATCATTGAGTTCATCGACCTTTGCCTCGTCTTCGTTAGAATTAAAATCGTCAATGGTGACGGGAATGCCATTGAAGCCGAAAATGCCACGAGTGACTTTAAAATTACGGGAAAATGAAACGATACCGCAAATGTACATGAAAGCTGGAATAGCGTCGTACAAGAAGGGAAACATCACCACCAGTGTTTTGGCGAGGGGTTTAAGTTTAGAGGGTTTGATCTTCAAAACACCGGAAGGCACAATTAAACCTTGGCCACAAAAATGGCCCTTTGAGTGGATGCCATCGGACCCGAGGTGGCAGGTGAGTTTCCTTTTTTTAAATATCAAATCTTTTATTTTCTAGGATAACATTTCAGATCCCTGAAATTGGCGCCAACGCTCAGCGTCGAAAACTGTTTTTTTTTATTTTTATTGATAAAAATGGCACTAATTTCACCTTTTTCGATTATTTAGGGAATCAAAAAAATGTTAACAGTTCTTTTTTACTGTAAAACTATTTTGAAAATTTTTTTTTCAGTTTCGTGTAAAAAGTTTTTCGGCGCTCAGCGTCGAAAACTATTTTTCTTTTATTTTTATTGATAAAAATGGCACTAGTTTCGCATTTTTCAATTATTTTAGAAATAAAAAAGAATGTTAAGAGTACTTTTTTACTGTAAAACTATTTTTAAAAAATTCTTTGATTCGTTTCAAGTTTCGTGCAAAATCTTTTTCGGCGCTCAGCGTCGAGAACTATTTATTTTATTTTTATTGCTAAAAATGGCACTAGTTCCGCATTTTTCAAATATTTCGGAAATAAAAAAAATGTTAAGAGTACTTTCTTACTGTAAAACTATTTTAAAAAAATTCTTTGATTCGTTTCAGTTTCGTGAAAAAATGTTTTTCGCCGCTCAGCGTCGAAAACTATTTTTTTTTTATTTTTGTTGCTAAAAATGGCACTAGTTCCGCATTTTTTAAATATTTAGGAAATAAGAAAAAAACTGTAAAACTATTTTGAGGCCAAGTCAATTTTATTTCGGCTTAATTTTCATTTAACCTTTTATTTAACGTAAACCACTTTTTATTTTCTTTCATTTTTAATTTATTTTTTATTTAAATAGAATATTGTTAACTTTGTTTCTATTTTATTTTATCATTCTTCGAACCGAAAGGCAAAATTAAAAAATCAATTTCCCCACTTTTTAAAATTCAATTACACGTCTAATTGCTAAAAGGTCGCAATTATTTTTTAAGAGACCATTTTAGCAGACAGGTTATCATTAAAAGATGAAACTAAAACAGATTTATCAGTTTGAATTAGGATCTGACATAAATATTGATCACGGTGCAGTAAAAGCTTCTGATCGATAGACAAAGCGTGTTGGTGAATCTAAAAGCAGAACAGAAGCGGTATTCGCGCTCTTGCGATGTTCTTCTCCATTTTTTTCGTCTTTTTTCTTTTTTAATTAGAGCTCTTCATTATTTTTATCAATAAAATAAGGAAAACTAAAGTTTTCAATTTTCAAAATTGCAGAGATTGTTACATTTCAAGGATGTTCTTTTCAAACTCTTTTAATTTATTTATGAATATATCGATTTTCTCTTCAAATTTTCTATTCATATTTATTTAAAATTTATTAACTTTTTGTAATGCAGGGGAAGTTTGAAATTTTCAATTCATACTTACATTGAAGAGTTTGAAAATTGAAGAAAAAATTTGAATTTCTATTTTGAGAGTATATTGAAAAATGAGATTTGGAAATTATACTGAGATAAATGCGCAAATAGTTGAAGTATTTTTTTTCTCTAAAAGTTGAAAAAAAAATAGTCCGACTTGATTATTTATTTAAATTGTAGGAGTCTATTAAAAATAATACAATAAACAAGAATTAACAAAAAAAATATTTAGAAAATTTATTTATTTATTTAATTACTTAAACGGACTTACGAAAATATAAAAATTAATTTCCCTAAAGTTTTCAACGTTCAAATCAACGAATATTTTTTTAACATATTCTCAAAAAAATATTCTTAACAAGTTTTTAAAATAATCGTGTTTCTTAATCATTCAAATTAATCATTTATTTATTTAATTTTGTTAAACTGTTTTAAAATGATTAAATTTATTCAAGGAATTTTATTAAAATATAGAAAATAATTAAATTCTTTCGAAGAATAAAAAGGTTTTTGAAAATAACTAAATTATTTCAAAAAAATTCTTAAATTTATTGAGTATTATCGATTTTGTATTTTAATTAACAGTTAAAAACTATTAAAATTTTATTAAAATGATTGATAGAAAATTAAACTCTTTTAAATAATTACATTATAGTTTTTGTAAATAATTAAATTCTTTTAAAAAATTTTATAACGAATTAAGAAAAAAATTGAATTCATTCGTGAAATTTTCTTGGAAATAATTGAATTTTTGCAAAGATTTTACTATTTAAAAAAATAATTGAATTGCTTCGAAGGATTTATTAAAATTTTAGAAAATAATTCAATTCTTTCGTGAAATTTTAAAATTTAAATAAAAATAGCGTGACATAGTTTGTAAACAACCTCTTAAATTATTAAATAACATTAATAAATTAATATTATATTTATTTCTAAAAAATAATTTCTTATTTTAATTTCAGGGCACAGGATTTACTCTTCCAATGTTAAACACAATTTTCAGCATTTTGGGAGTCCTCGTTGGTCTACTGTGTCTATCGTCCCTCGTACTTTTATTTTTATTGCGATTGTCTCGAAGAAAGCGACCGGTAAATATTGAAGAACCAGAAATTGAAGGACCCGAAGATAAATCCACACTATTGGGAACGGAAAATCAAGAAAGAACAAGTGATCGAGAGTAAGCACAAAGTCATCATATTTCCTTTTTTGACTTCAAATTTAGAATCATTCATCATCACAAAACTTCACTGTATTTATAAACAAAAAAATAAAATCAAATTCACTATCTATGGGCAGAGAAAATATTCTAAAAAAAAATAACTTCTTTTACTTTTGCATTATTCATTTTGCTTCCTCTTTTATATTAGAGAGAGAGAGAGAGAGAAAAAGAGGAAATTATTCATTTTTTTTTAAAATAGAAGAAAAACATTTTTGATTAAAAACAAAAATTTAACATTAACATTAAATAATATTATTAATAAGGAAATAAATTCGTCAGTGATCTTTGACTATAAACAAAAAAAAATTCTGGATGTTACTCGTAATTTTTGGAAATATCATCAGTGTATATAATTTGAAAAAATTGTATCAATAATGCTAGAGCAATAACAGAATTGCTTGTTTTCGATCTTTTTCGAGGACTCAGCAGAATGCTGATTAGAAATCAAAAAATACTGATTGTATTGGAAAAAAGTAGGTTCGCCTTTTATTTGTACGGCATGAATCCTAAAACGTGCTTGGAATTTTTCTTATAATCTTATATTTTAAAATACTTCAAAGTTCGCATTTTCTTAATATAAAATAATCATGTTTTTGAAAATCCATTTTTCTTTTTCTTTTTTTTTCTTATTCCTCCTCAGAAAAGTTTTAAAAATTATGAAAAATTCGAAATTTATTAAAATAATTCTTTAATTTTTATTTACAGTACATTAGCATCACTATCAACAACATTAATTGTAATTAAATTAAACGTTAAAAAACAATAATTTGTTTATTAAATAATAATAATAATAATAATTTAATTTAATAATTAATTAAATTTACTTAAATTTTAATTTTTTTATGATTTTTTTCAATTTTAATTTTTGCTATTAAAATTTTAATTGCAATCAGTAATTTATGCAAATACTTTTTAAAAAAGTATTTCGTTCATTTGAGCGTTTAAAACTTGTGGATAGTGTTTTTTAATTTTTTTTTTCAAAATATTTTGAAATGAATTATTTCAAAATGCAACAAGAAAAATTGCAATTAAGACTAATTTATTTTGATAATTTTTTATTTTTATATTCTACATTAAATTTTGTTTTCCCGAAGCAACGAGAAAAGACTAAAAATACATTAAATTAAAATGCATTTATATAGAAATATAATTAATTAAAATATCATTTGATTGAACATCCGGAGGTGGTAGTCAAGAAAACAATAATAAATGACTGGAATTGATGAATAAATATACTTAGTGTCGAAATCTATTTTTTTAACCTTCGGATAGTCATAAATAAATTATTTATAACACCTGTAGTTAATATCAAGATCCATTTAAATTTAAATTTATATCTGTAGGGTATTTGCTATTATATTTTTTCAAATTAATTTTTTATTCATAAAAATCAAATTTTTCATCCATAAAAGTTAATTTAAAAAAATTAATTAAAATTAACTTTAAAAATGAATTTATTTTTTTATTCATAAAAATTAAATTTTTCATCCATAAAAGTTAATTTAAAAAAATTAATTAAAATTAACTTTAAAAATGAATTTAACAAAATTAATTAAAATTAACTTTAAAAAAGAATTTAACAAAATTAATTAAAATTAACTTAAAAAAGTTAATTTAACAAAATTAAATAAACTCTTTTTATAAAAAATTAAATTATCCACAAAAAGCAACGCAACATTTTTCAATTATGAAAGTATTTAGAAACATAAAATTTCATACAAAACATTAAAAAAAAAATAAACGATTTTAAAATCGATTATTACGTTCTTGTCAATTCTTTATTTTTAAAATACAACGCACAGAAGTTCCCTGAATAAGTAATTTATTGTTTTCCTAAAAATTATCAAATAGTGTGTTTTTACTTGGTAAAGTTTTACGAAATATATGAGGATATTTTTTTAATATTATAATTACAATTGAAAATTATAAATTTATCAACTAATTATCTCTAGGAAATTTATAATGAAAAGTGAGAGACTATTTATTTTCTTAATTAGCTGTTTAATTTGATAAATTATTATTTTACGAGTCATTTTACTTGTGAATTAATTAACAAAATTAATTTAATTTAAATGAATTCAATATTCAATAAAAAATTTTTAATTTAAATTAAATTTTTATTTAATTAAATAAATTTTATTCAACTTCAAACTAATTAATGAATTAACTAATTAACTTAGCAATAAATCAACTAATTAGTGAAAAAAATTAATTACTTTTTAAATTAATAAATTCTTTAATTTAATTAATTGACACGTGAATTAGTTAATTAATTATAATTAATTAGTTAATTACAATTAATTATAATTAATTAGTTAACCTGGTGAAAAAATCTAAAAGATTAATTAAGAAATTTATTAGTTAAGTAAATGATCAACGAACCAATTCAATAACAAAAAATCCAGTATTACCATTTTAATGTAATGTCAAATTTTATTGTATTTTTACTATTTACTTATTTATTTTATTTATTTTACATATTTTAATTTTTTTTACTTATTTCATTGATTGTATTTATTTTATTTATACTATTTTATTTACTTTCTTTGTCTTCTTATTACTTTATGTTTTATTATTACTCTTTAAATATTTGTTTCGAAAAGTTTAAAAAATTAAATTCTTCGCAAGTAACCAGCAAGGACTTGAAAAAATTATTTCGCAAAATAATAATAGTTTTTAGGAAATAAAGCGAGCGCAAAAAAAGTGAACGAAAGTATAAACGAAAATTGGTACTTTCGAGCTTTCGTATTATGCTAATTAAATCAACCATAATTAACCCCTTCGCAGTCTAGTTGAAAATCGCTTGTGGTCCAAAAACGGTCCGAAAAAAAAGTTTACAAAAAAATATGATTTAATCATATATAAGGTTTTTGGGGTCGCTGAATTCGAATTTGAGGTTAATTTTTGAAAATTCAA
Organism: Leptopilina heterotoma; assembly: GCF_015476425.1. NCBI lineage: Eukaryota > Metazoa > Arthropoda > Insecta > Hymenoptera > Figitidae > Leptopilina > Leptopilina heterotoma. Next base: position 1,781,305 of record NW_025111110.1, read on the forward strand.
AATGGCGGATCCAATATGGCGACCAAATATGGTGGATAATTTTAAAATTAAAGCGTTTTAAGGGAAATTCATTTCTCGGGGGTTTTCGAGGTCGCTGAATCCAAATCTGAAGTCAGATTTAAAAAATTCAAAATGGCGGACCCAAAATGTCGACTTCAAAAAAAAATTTTTTTTCAGATTCCCTTAAAACTCGTTACTCGGGGGTTTTCGGGGTCTCTAATTACAAATATGATGTCAGATTTTCAAAATTCAAAATGGCGGATCCAATATGGCGGATGATTTCAAGATTGATGCGAAAAAAATATGAAGTTACCTCAAAAACCCCTGAGTAAACATTTTAGACAAATTTGTCAACATTCAAAAAATTTGATCGACATATTGAATCCAAAATTTAGCATTTAGAAAAACGAACATCAAATTCGAATTCAGCGACCCCAAAAAACCCCGGGAACGGAATTTCGATCAAAACGCATAAATTTTGAAATTATCCGCCATATTGGATCCAACATTTTGAATTTTGTAAAACGAACATCAAATTCAAATTCAGCGACCCCAAAAACCCCCGAGAAACGAATTTTAATCGAATCGCATCAATCTTGAAATTATCCGCCATATTGGATCCGCCATTTTGAATTTTAAAAATCTGACATCATATTTGTAATCAGAGACCCCGAAAACCCCCCAAGTAACGAGTTTAAAGCGAATTTGAAATTTTTTTATTTTTCGAAGTCAACATTTTGGGTCCGCCATTTTGAATTTTTTAAATCTGACTTCAGATTCGGATTCAGCGACCCCAAAAACAGTAGTATGTACTTCGCTACTAAAATCAAATCATGTTTAGTATTTTTTTTTTGAGATGGCCATATATGGCCACAGACGCAAAGGTGGCACGACTTTTCGTGGCCATATATGGGCCATGGACTGTTAAGGGGTTAATATACACAGCTTAAGTATAATTATACATATACCTATACAATATTAAGATCTAAAAAAAACTGCTTTTTAAAGCTATTCTCACTTCATGAAAAAAAATACATTAAGAATTTTTTCCCCAAAGGAAAAAAAATTGCAACATTTTTTGCTGCAAGATTCATTTTTCAATTTTCCAAATAAATTCAAACCAAAAATATATATATCATACCTAATTTGATACAAAATCAACATTACAAATAGTAATCGAAAATTAAAATTTTTGATTCTTTTTGAACTGGATTTTGTAATCAAATAAAATGTTAAAAAGAAAATAATTTACAGAGTATGTCTATATATTCCTTAAACATTGCCCATTTTCTATTATACCAAAGGAAAAAAAAGTTGTTAAATTTTGTACCCGAATTTAAAAAGAAACAAAACCAAAAATATGTTTTTAGATCTACTTTAAATCCCAAAATTGCAATGTTTATTAAATTTATAAAGATACATATTTATTAGCAATTATAACTGCGTGTAACTTAATAAAAAAAATTTACAAAACAAAAAATATATATACAACAGGACCGACGCTAGCTGCATTAATAAAAAAAAAATATTATTTACGAAAAGTGACATAATGTAACAATAAATACATAATAATTTCTGTACAAAAAAAAATGAATGTTCGATGCGTTTTTCGAGAAAAAAAATAACAGATACAAAAAAAAAAGATGAATAATATTGTACGTGCGGTAGCTGAAGAGTATTGTATTTTTTTAACTTTATTAATTTTTCCATTTCTACGTGTTATATATAATTGAGAGTAAGCAGGTAAATAAAATGTAAATCATTCTGCGTTATATAAAGATATAAAAAGATACGAAACAGGGTGGCATAACTTTTGTTACAATTTTACTAATAAAACAAATTGGTAAAACTATTGAATGGTATTTGAAATAAAAAAAAAACCAATAGTTTTATTATAAATGAAATTATAGTGAAAAATAAAATATTCTAAGGAATTATATATATTATATAAATATAAAAAAAAAAGAGAAGCAAAGAGGGAAGAGTCTCGAGAGTCGCTCTGTTTTGGCGCCACACTGTAGCTAGCCTAGGTAGGTAAAGAAAGAAAGAAGAAGAAGAAATCTGAATGTGTACATACAAAAAATATATTAACAGTATACTGTATGTCGCAACAAATATTGTAGCATTTATTATTGGAAATCAAATTGTTACTTTTCAAGTTTAAAATGGATTTAGCTCATGCCTAATTAGGGCCTATTGAATGTATAAAACAAAATAATAAGTGGTTTGAGAAGTCTTTACTGTGTTTTTTCTGTATTTTTACCCCATTTTTCTAAGTTTCGATTTTCACTGAAAAAAAAATTTAATTGACTATTATCAATTAAATATTTAATTGAATCAAATAATATTTATTGGAGTCAATTAAATGGTATTTGCTTTGAATACTGAAATTATTGGTTCGAATACAGTTTAATTGACTCCATTAAATATTATTTGATTCAATTAAATATTTAATTGATAATAGTCAATTAATCGGTTATTTGAATCAATTAATTTTTTTTTCAGTGTAGAATTAAATTAACACCAGAAAGGATTAAAATAATCTATTTTGGTGTTATTTTTAACTATGAATAAAATTTTACATTAAATAAAACACCAAAATCAACGATTTGTAAAAATTCAACGAATTTAGCTTCTCCAGGAAGAATAGTAAGTTAATAAGTTAGTTACTAACTTATTAACTAACTTAGTAACATAGTTACTAAATTCAATTGTGTACAAAAATTTAAAAAAATTATCGTCAAAATTTCAATTCTCTTTATAAATAATAAAATTCTTCTCTGATATTCAACAATTATTTTACAAAATTTTAATCAAATTCTTGTCAAAATTTCAATTATTTTCAAAAGTTTTCTAAAATTCAATGATTTTCAATATCTACTATTTCAATAAAATTTTCCAAAAGAATTCCATTATTAAAAAAATTTGAATAAAATTCTACGCAAACATTCAATTATTTTCAAAAATAATAAAAAATTATACAGGAATTCAATTATTTACAAATTTTTTTATAAATTTCTTCGCAATAATTCAATTATTTTCATAAATAATAAAACTCATTGCAGAATTTCAATTATTATTTATTTTTAATGCAATTTTAATCGAATTCCTCGCAAAATGTAATTATTCTTAAAAATTTTATTAAAATTCGTCCAAAGAATTTAATGATTTAAAAAATTTGTTGATAACACTTTTTATGAGAATTTAATAATTCAAGAAACATGAAATTAATAAATTATTTATTTTTGTATTTAAATAATTGATTTCTCGTAGAATTTACTGATAAAAATGGTTTTAAAAATGAATTTCAGTTAAAATTTTAGATTATAATTAAATATTAAAAGCATTATAACGTTGATTTTTAGAAATAATTAAATTTTGAAAAAGTTTCAAACTAAAATCATTGAAATTCTTAATTTTTCATATTTTTGACAAAAAATTCTGTAGAATTAATTCTTTTTAAAACTTTAATAGGATTTTTATTGAAATTATCTCAAGTTTTTATTTTTCAATATAGTATTTAATAGCAGAATTTCCGAATAATTGAAATTTTTTAAAAGTGAATTGTAAACGAATGAATTTGAAAATTCTCATAAAACTCATCGCAGCGTTTCAATTATTTTTCATACAATTATAATTGAATTTCTTGAAAAAACTAATTATGTTCGTGCAAATTTTAATAAAATTCGACAAAAAGAATGCAATTATTTAAAAATTTGTTACTAAAATTCTTTATGAGAATTGAATTTTGAGAAACATTCAATTATTCAATAAATTATTTACTTTTGCATTTAAATAATTGAATTCTTGTAGAATTTTCTAATAAAAATCGATTTTCATTTCATAAAAATGAATTTCAGTTAAAATTTTAGATTATTATAATTGAATATTAAAAGCAATAGAGCGTGAATTTTTAGAAATAATTGAATTTTGAAATTAATTTTTTTGAAAAAGTTTAATTGAATTTTCTTTTATATTATTTGAAGTTTTTATTTTCTAATATGCGTTTAATTAAAGAATTTAGGAATAATTGAAATTTCGTGAAATTGAATATTGTAAACAAATGGATTTGAAAATTGCCAAAGAACTTTTTCGAAAATTATTAAAAATAATTGATCTAAAGTAGAATTTTAGTTCAAATTTTTTGAAAATAATAATTGAATTGAAATGATGAAAATAATTTGAAAGATGTACAATATCCTTATAATATAAAATAATGATTTTATTACTAGGTCATCTTCAATTATTATGAAACATGAAGAAATCGATCACTCCGAGTCGAAGACTCGGAGTAATCGATTTCTTTATGTTTTATAACAATATTTTTAAAGTTGATTAATTTCAAAAAAATTTGAATTTGAATGTTTTGAAGAATCTTAATTCCTATGGAATTCTTCAGAATTGTATGAAAAATTCAAATTTTCAAAGATGTTAACTTGAAACTTTTTCAAAATTCAATTATTTCTAAAAGTTCATGCTGTAACGGATTTAATTTTCAATTAATTAAATACTTATTCAAAATAATAATAATAATTTTTTGAATAATAATTTGAAAGTTTTTAAACTTGAATACTTATAAAGAATGTTAACAAACAAATTTTTAAATAATATTTATTTAAATTTATTTATCTTTAAATGAAATAATTATATAATAATTATATCAAATTTACACACTGAATAAATAATTGATTTATGTGTCTGGTAAGTAGTAATATAAAGGTTTTCAAATAATTTCATCAATTAAGGTTTCAAAGTCTCGCCTATTAACGGAAGAAAATAAATTTCCAGAAGTGATTTACGGAAAATTTCCGGAAAAAAATTAACTTCCAAAAAGAATCAATTTCCGGAAATCCTTCCACATGGAAAAGTAAAAATTTAATTTTTTATTCATTCAATGCTTACAGTTATTAGAATATTTACGTCTCGATGATAATGGAAATAGTCTGTCCCACAATTTCATACGTTCAGGATTAATCACTCCATTTTTCATAATCATACAACTATTATTTATTTCTAAATAACGTTTTTGCAATGGTGTGAATTTTTTCCAAATCACATTATTAAATAATGAATTTTCCTTGGGAATTGGTTTACCAGTTTTGGCAAAATTTTCAAAAATTGCTGTCATCTTTTCCACCATCAATATTTCTGGATCGCCTTTGACGAATTTTGGAAATTTCGACATATAAAATATGTACATTAATTCATCGTGATGTGAAACACCTGTTAAAATATAATTATCACATATATTTACATCAACTAAACATACATTTATTTACAACTCAGAAATAAATATGAGAAAACTGTAAATTATGAAACAATAAATTATATGAAATAAATAATAAATTAAAAGGAAAATAAAATAAAAAAAGAAATTAAATAAAATAAAAAAATTAAATTATAGCAAAAATAGTACAACATTAAAAATTTTAAATTAATGAATTTTAAAAATCATTAGCAATACCAAACGGTTTTTTAGTGTCGGTCCAGACAACGTGACTGTATCTTCCTTGATAGGTGAAATGATAATAATAAACCGGATATTTCGACGATGCTGATAGTAAATTAATAAATCGATGCTCGGAGAACATGATGATAGCATCGGAATAAAGCTGAAATATAGAAAATAGAAAATTGCAATAAATTATTTTTCTTTAAAGCTTTAAACAAAAATTCATAGAACAGTATTTAGCAATTGAAGGGAAATTTTCTAAAAAAAGCTTACTTCTCCTATTCCTCCAATATTTTCCAAAGTGACATGATTATTTATGTAAAATCTTTTTAATTCATCGCTAACGCATTGAGTTCTTGATGTATTTCTCTCGTATTGGAAACTTATCGGAGCAATATGATTCCAATCGGAATTCCATTGATCGAGAAAAGTCGAGTTTCCTGCTCGGGTAAATTCAGTTGGAACTGGAATAGAAGAGAAAATAATAACAATAAAAATAATAATAATAATAATAAAAAATTTCATTTTTATTTTGTTTACTAACACACAATTAAACCGGCGAATTCATCTTTATTAACACCCCCAATAACGGGCACTGGGGCAACTCTTCCTTCTCTTATAGAATTAATTGGTTGCTCTGTAAGAAATCTTTCGACACCATTTACTTCCGGTTCTATAACTGGGGTCCATTTTAGAATAGGATCTCTGTACCATTCCTAAAAAGGAAAATTGGTTGAAAACTATATTGCAAAATATTAAAAAGTAAAATAGAAAAATCGAGTTAAAATAAATTAAAAATATTAAAAAGAAAACAAAAATAAAATAAAAAAAATTAAAAACATAAAAAATAGTGTAAATGTCATTTCAAAAAATAGAAATTGAAACGTACGAAAAATATAGGGATTGAATTTGCAATATCTTGAGCTGGTATTGTTTGCAGACAATCGACAATTTCGTCAACGGAATTAGTTGGACAATTGAAATATTCTGCTTGCTTGATGGCCATTTCTTTTTGATTGGTATCCAATAATCTTTGATAAGTGACAGCTCCGCTCATTGAAATTGCTCTATGAAACAATCCTCGGGACATTGGTGACACCAAATGCATTGTTACACTACCTGATCCTGCACTGTATCCAGTAATTGTCACCAAATTTGGATCTCCACCAAAGACATTAATATTCTTTTTAATCCAACGAAGAGCAATCACTTGATCCTTAAGTCCCATATTTCCCAGCAATCTCGGATGGTCGGCACTCAAAAATCCTAATTTTAATAAAGAAACATTATTCCTTTCAATTTAATCTGGGTTGCCATGCTTTTGCTCATTTTAAATTCCCTGACTTTTCCAGGTTCTCCAGGTTAAAAAACGAAATTTTTCCAGGTTTTTAAAACTACATTTTACAAAATTTTTAATTCAAAACTTTTTGAAATCAAACATGTTATAAAACATGAAAATATCGATCACTCCGAGTCTTCGACTCGGAGCAATCGATATCTTCATGTTTTATAATAATTAAAAATGTTGGACTGATAAAATCATCATTTTATAGTTTATACCTATTGTAAGAATATTGTTACTCTAACTTATTCAAAATTACATTCATTATTTTAATTCAATTATTGTTTTCCTCAATTTTTAACAAAAATTCTTCTTTATAAAGTGTAAATTAATTATTATTAATAATTTCTTAAAAATTTCTTTCAACATTTTCAAATCCTTTTGTTTACAATTCAATTTTACGAAATTTCATCGATTATTCAGGTATACGGAAATTCTTCAATCAAATATATATTAGAAAATAAAAAATTGAAATAACTTCAAGAAAATTCAATTCAACTTTTACGAAAAACATAAATCTACACAATTTTAAGTTAAAAGTATGAAAAATTCAAACATTCAAATCAAAAGATTATAATTTGAAACCTGCTTTTCAAAACTCAATTATTATCTAAAGTTTTAACTCAAATTCATATTTGAATCAATTATTATTAGAAAATTCTACGACAATTCAATTATTTAAATAAAAAAAAATAATTTATTGAAGAATTGAATGTTTTTTTAAAATTCAACTCTCATTTAAAGAATTTTATCAACAAATTTTTAAATATGTAATTAAAATTCTTTTGACGAATTTCAATAAAATTTTTAAGAATAATTTCATTTTTCGAGAAATTAGATTAAAAATGTATTGAAAATAATTGAATCTCTGTAAAAAAAATTTTATTGAATTGAGAAAAGTTTTTGAAAATAATTGAAATTTTGTCAAGAATTTTATTAAAATTTTTTTTAATAATTGAAATATTGCCAAGAATTTTATTAAATTTTTTTTAAATAATTGAATTTTAGAGAAAAATTTTAATATTTATAAAAATAATTGAAATTTTGACTATAACTTTTATTAAACTTTTGACCATAATTGAATTTCTGCTAAGAATTTTATTACTTTTGAAAATAATTGAATTCTTGAGATGAATTTTTTGATAATATTTCTTTTCAAATACCTAATTATTTTTAATACAAAAATAAATAATTTATATAATAATTGAATGTTTCTCAAAATTGAATTCTCATAAAGAATTTTATCTATAAATTTTTAAATAATTGAATTCTTTTATCGAATTTTAATAAAATTTTAAGTATAATTTTTACATTTTTCGAGGAATTCGATTAAAATTGTATCAAAAATAATTGAAATTCTGCAATGAGTTTTATTATCTATGAAAATAATAATTGAATCCCTGTAAAAAATTGTATTACATATATTTATAAAAATAATTGAATCTCTGTAGACATAAATTGAATATTTTTGAAAATAATAGAATTATTGCGAAGAAATTTATAAAAACATTTTTAAATAATTCATTTCTTTTGGAAAATTTTATTAAAATAGTAGAAAAAAAATTAAATTTGTTAAAAAGAATTTCATTAAAATTTTTGAAAATAATTGAAATTTTGCGATGAGTTTTATTATCTATGAAAATAATTGTAAATCTATAAATTTTTTTATTATTTATGAAAATAATTGAATTATTGCGAAGAAAAATTGTAAAGGCAACTCTTTTAAAATTGAGGCCTTGGATCCAATAACTCGCCCGACGCTCGAAGGCACGCGCTAATACCAGTCGGGTAGCAGTGAGTGTCCCAGAGGCGCTCACTGCTCACTGACTGGCAGTTACGCGTTCCTCCGAGCGTCGGGCGAGTTATTGGATCCAAGGCCTCAATTGAATTAAGAAATTTGAATTTAGAAAATTGAATTAAAGAAAAATTAGATTTCAAGAATAAGCACAATAACTTTTAAAAACAATAATTTTCCAGGATTCCAATCAAAATTCCCTGACTTTTCCAGGTTTTTTCAAGGTTTATAAAAATTTCCTGACATTTCCAGGTTTTCCAGGTTTTCAGATTGCGTGGCAACCCTGATTTAAAAAATAATTACATTGCAAATTATTTCAATTGAGTGAAATAAATTACAAATTAAATTGCAAATTTTACCTAAATTGTAATTTATCTAAAAAATAATTACATTACAAATTATTTCATTTGAGTGAAATAAATTACAAATTAAATTACAAATTACCTAAATTGTGAGTCAAATAAGTAATGAATTAATTAAATTCCAATTTCAGTACCTAATGAGCCGATTCGATAATTAATGGTAACCAAGACAACATCTCGATCTAGTAAATATTCTGGTCCAAATTGGTCGCTTTGACCAGAATAAGAGAAAAATCCTCCTGGATGAATAAAAACAATAACTGGTCTTTTCACTTTGTCATTTTCAGTTGGTAGCTAAAAAACATTGTAAAAGTTAGAAAATAAAAATTAGAAAAAAAGTTAAATTAAAAAAAAAATAGTACGGAGATATCTAAACAATTTTTTTTATCTTTAATTTTTTCAATTTTTAGAACAGTGTAAAAATATTTAAATATTAAAAATTCATAAAAGCTATCGATAAAAAAATTTGAATTTAATTTTTAATTAAAAATTTCTTGATTTTTCTGCATATAATTACCTTGGTCGTGTACACATTTAGCCGAAGACAATCTTCTGACATAATTGCATAATTTAGCTGAGGACATGCTGGACCCTCTTTGGAGGCATCGAAGACTTCATTCCATGGTTTTACAGGCACAGGTGGCTTTTTTAAAAAACAAGATAATTATAATACCAAAATAAAAAAAAAATATTTGTTCTGCTTATAAATAATTATTTATTTATAGTTAAGTATATTTCGTATAAATAACATTAATTTTTATTTAAATCAATTAAATGGTAGGTATTTGAAACATTAATTTCAGTATTTAAAGCAAATTGATAATCAATTAAATTAATTATCAATTTATCAAATAAATCTTTTTTCGAGTGTAAAATATTAATTATTAAATTAATTTTGGAAAATTAATTTAATTAAAAAAACTCTTTCTTACCTGAAAGCTAAGTTTTCCAGTCGGTGATTCAGCATATCTCACACCGCGGAAGGAAAAAATTTTTTTACCCAATCTCGTTGTTTTAAGAGAGCCTTTAATTCGACCGAGGTCATTTATTTTGACATTTAAATTTTCTTGCGCATATGCAGCATAAAAATTCGAAAATAAAACAAGAATATATAAATTAAATGCAATTTTTTCCATTTTAATTTTCAGTCTCGAAAGTAAAAATACACGCATGTAAATGTTGGCACAATTTTTAATTTTTAATTTGAAAAATTTAGTACTTTTTACAAATTATAATAATTTAATCAGTTATAAAAAGAAATTAAACCGAAAAAAATAAGAGAAGAAAATGAAAGTAATCCGTCGAGTGATGTAAAAATGGAAAAAATAATAAATATCAAGTTGGCAGATTATATACTTTTTTCAACAAGGAAAACTTTGTGGACGTAAATTTCTACATAATTGTATTTAGTCAGAATTCAAAATAATATTTAATTACATTTTTTGTACGTTAAAATTGAAAATATTGAAATTAATATTAATATTACTAATAATCATTAACATTATTGATTATTATAATATTAATAATATAATATGTAGTTAATAATAAATTTATTTACGCATATAAATAATTACAATATTATTATATTAGATGTAATATAATATTATCATTAATTTTAATTAGGTCACAAAATTTTTTTACCAAAAATTTAATCTGATCGAATTTATAAAATGTATACAGATTTCGAAGAAAAAAGTAAAATAATTCCATTTATTATAGATACAATAAAAGTGCGACTAGGAACTTTTATTTGATTATTCTTTTTATAGACAAAGAAGTTTGTATAGCTCATTAAAGTGCTAATTTAAAAAATAAAAAAACAATAATAAAAACTGTTTGCTCTGCTTTTGAAAAATATATATGTACACGATTTATCCTCGTTTGACAGTTGCTTATACCTATAGGAGAATAATTGCATAAAGACGATGATTCACAATAAATGTGTGGCAAAATGAAGAGGAAAAATATTTATTTTAAAAACATTATCACATGATTTCTTGTTCAAAATAAATATTATAATTCAATTACATAAAATATTTAGAAATTAAGTACATTTTTTTTGAAAATTACTCTGCTTTAAAAATTTTACCCAACAAATTTGTAAAAATTAGAAAAATGATTTTTATTATTATTGAATATTGAAAATATTATCATTATGATATTATTATTATTATTATTATATTATTTTTATATTATTATATTATTATTATATTTTTTTATATTATTATTATATAATTATTATTTTATTATATAAAATAAACTTTTTTTTTTCTTTTTTTTATAAAGAAACTTGTTAAATAATCTCTTTCCTTGACTTCTTTCAATTACTTAATTCTCCTTCGCATTCAGATTCGAAAATTGGCTCATTTACTTTTATTATATGAGAACTAGTAATTTTCTTGGGTCACAAGGTCGTAATTGTAAAATTTCATCAATCATTTTTTTTTATTCATCGTCTGAATTATTTTTTATTTTCTGTGTTTACCATTTTGTTTATTACTATCTATAAGGTGTACGATATTTATAAATTTTTCACTACCTTCTTCTCTTTTAATTCTCTTATTCATCTTCTGATTGCTCGATTTCTTTCCACTATGGAAATAAATTAATTGAATAAGCAAATAATAAATTAAAATTATGACCTTTAATTTACGTTTTTAATTTTTACAATTTTCAAGAAAGTAATTTTTAAAAATCTCTATCCAAATATCTTAACGAAATATTTTTCGTTCATTTGAACGTTTAGAATTTTTTAAATATAATTTAAAAATTGTAAAATAAAAAAGTAATAAAATAAAAAAAATAACAACTTAAAAAATAAATTTAAAAAAAATTCTATGGAAAGTATTTAAAAATAAATTCTATTTTCATCTTTTTTTTCGACAAATTTATTTTTATTACAGTATTCATTTATTAAGTGTGGAAAAATTGATTTACTTTTATCTATTATTATAAAATAGTATTTTTTTACATAACAAATAATAGTATATCGAAAATATAAAACAATATATACAGAAAGCGATGCATTTAAATTATATGTAATTATCAGTGTAGGTGAATTTTTTTTTTTAAGTTACAAGGGGAAAAGTTTGTCCCAGAAATTCATTCTTTCAGGATTAATGACACCATCCTTCATGGTGAGCTCATTACTAATTTCCAAATAACATTTATTTTCCGAAGTGAATTCATTCCAAGTTACGTTTTTAAATAAGTCATTGCCTTCGGGAATTGGTTTGCCAGTTTTGGCGAAATTCTCCCAAATTGCTGTCATTCGCTCGACTGTCATTAATTCTGGATCATTTTCTTTAAAGAATGGAAATTGCTTTATGTAAAAAAGATACAGCAAATCGTCGTGATGCGAGACGCCTGTAAAACAAAAGAAAAAAGTTAAAAAAAATAATTAATATTTCTATTAAAAAAAATATTAATATTATTAATATTTATTATTTGTAATAATTTCAGTATTTATTAAAAATATTTAAATAGTAACATTAGAACTCTTATTAATTAATTAACTTAATTAAATTAATTAAAACTCTTAAAAATTATTTATTTATTAAATAAAAAAAATATATAAAAATACAACAATTTACAAAATAATATTTCGCCAAAATCGTAATTTATTTTGCACTGTTTCAATTTTTTCAAAACAATTTTAATAGTAAGTTTTTGTAGAAAAATTACCATAAGGTTTTTGTGTTTCCGGATCAATTACGTGACTATATCTTCCTTGATAGGTAAAATGATAATAATAAATTGGCATCTTTGACGATGATGCTAATAAGTTGATCAGTCGATGTTCAGAATACGCAATCACGCCATCGCAGTAGAGCTAAAAATATAAATTAAATCTAGAGTAAATAAATAAACAGAAACAAATATATAAATTTTAGTTATAGTTGCTTTTTGTTAAAACTGATTTTAAAAATAATTTGTAATAAAAAATAAATAAACTGGAAAAATTAAATCTGAAACAAAATTTGTTTAGACAAATAATAATAATTTAAAGTTGAATTGAAATTTTAAATAAATTAAAAAATATTTTTCAACTTAACTTACATCAGCAATTCCTTGAAGATTATCGACACTAATCGGTTTGTCATGATTGTAAAATTTGTACAATTCCTTACTAATTTCCTTCGATCTATTTGTGTCTCTCTCGTATAAGAAACTAATGGGCGCAATGCTGTCCCAATTTGTATTCCATTCGTCGAAAAGTGAAAAATTTCCCTTTTTAGCCTCAGCTATGGGCACTGGCAAAAAAAAAATATATCCAATCATTTTTTGTTCTAAATGAATGATTTTTGTGGAAAAAAGAATTTTTGATTAATTATACAGTCGACTCTCGATAAAAATTGAATATCAAGAGAAGTAAAAAAAAATTAAAATTGTCCAATGTTCTGATAGTATCTAAATTATTTCTTTGGACTTATTTAATAAAATTTATAATTTACAATTTATTTAATTTAGTAAAAGAATTTACTTATTAAGAAATTCAAGTTATCGCGAAAGTTCAATTATCGAGAGATAACTGTATTTTAATAAAATAAAATATCAATATTAATTAATATTTATGACGAGCACATCTGAAGTAGAAAACAGCAAAAAATAACACATTTTTTCTAAGGATGTCAAATTGAGACAAATTGCAACAATTTTGTTACGTTTTTTTGACTCAATTTGATATCTTTAAAAAAACTGTAAATTTACGTTTATGGTAGTATTATTTTTAATTTCTCTTTTTTATTTTATTACTTCAATCACTTTTTAATTTATTTTTTTGTTTTCTTTACATTTAAAAAATTTTCCATGAAAATTGTTTTTAATTTTACAAAAGTAAAAAATCTATCTTTAATCAAAGTGAAACTATGATCATAAAAATAATTTCTTATTTTTTGCTGCTTTAGGCCCCTTTTTCAGAGAGCGTTAAATTTATTTATTCAAAAAAATAAGTAAATAAATAAAAATACCAAAAAAAGGTAAATTTGAAATTATTTACACAAACTAACGCCACCGAATTCATCTTTATTGAATCCGCCAATGAAGGGCACTTGTGAAAAATTGCCTTCTTTTATCAATTTCACTGGATCGTCCGGAAGGAATCTTTCGACTCCATTCACTTCCGGCTCTATAACTGGGGTCCATACCAAAATTGGATCACCATGCCACTCCTAAATTTTTTCCAAAAATATTATTACGTTCGAAATCAAAATATTAATTATTAGTAGAAATTAACTAATTATTAGTAAAAATCTCGACTGATTTTTTGCTTCAGCAAATACTAAAAAATAACTAATATAACTAATTATATGCAAAAAAAAACTAATTTTTAGTTAATAATTAATTAAGAAAACAGTCAAATTTGACTATTTAGGAAAAATTTTACTAATATATTAGTAATAAAAAATAACTAATTATAAATTAGTAGAAAGTTACTAATAAAATAATGAAAAGTTGTCCACCAAAATTACATGGTAATAACTTTATTAATTGCTAGTAGAATTGTACTATTTAAAATTATTATTATTTATTATTTTTTATTATTTTTACTAATTAAAATTTAGAGAGTTGTTTAGTAATTTAATCACAATAATTATTCTCGCAAATAGTAATAAAAATGAATAAAGTAAATAGATTTTTTTTTAGATAACGATAAAAATAATAAGAATTTAAAATATAATTTTAGAAAAGCGGGAAAAACTTACGAAAAATTGTGAGAGGGAATTGGCGAATTCTTCGGCTGTTTTTGTATTCATACAAATTAGCATATTACCAACGGTGTCAGTGGGACAATCCAAAATTTCAGCTTGCTTGATTGCCAAATTTTTCTGCTCCATTGGAAGGGGTTTTTGATAAATAGCCGAACCACTCATTGCAATTGCCCTGTGAAATAATCCTTTAGACATTGGCGACACCATATGCAATGAGACACTCCAACTTCCGGCACTGTAACCAGTTATTGTCACTGAATCAGGATCACCGCCATATTCCTTGATATTGTCCCTAATCCAACGCAATGCCACCACTTGATCTTTAAGTCCAAGATTTCCCGGAAGAAGTGAATCTCCAGTGCTCATGAATCCTACACTCGATTTAATTTTAAATCATTAGAAATTAAAATTGAATAATTGGAATTCAAATCTTTCAAATCTTATTTCATTTTCTTATTTATTTTATTTTTTTATTTATTTTAATTTTTTTTTGTATTTAAATTTAAAGTAGTCAAAAAAAAATTTAGGGAGTAATAAGGAGTAAAATTTTTCGATATTTACCTAAAGAACCAAGACGATAATTTACAGTAACTAAAACAATTTCTTTATCCAATAAATATTCAGGACCCTCCAAATGACTCTGTCCAGATCGAACATAGAAACCACCTGGATGAAAGAATACAATTACTGGTTTCTTCACTTCTTTATCCTTGTCGGGCAACTGAAAATTAATTTCCTCTTATTATATCAAAATTTAATTAAATAAAAATTGTATTTTAATTACATATTTAATTTACATAAATTTATATATATTTTTATTTTTAATATATTTATTAACAAAATATTTTAATTATTTATCTTTATCTATCAATTTCTATAAAATTTTCTACCTCATTTGTATAAACATTTAATCGAAGGCAGTCCTCCGAAATTGTTGTATCTCCTGGTTGAGGACATGCTGGTCCCTCTTGTGAGGCATCAAAAACTTCTGTCCATGCTTTCACTGGTTCAGCTGGCTGAGAAAATAAATTTCTATAAATAATTAAAATTCCAATTATTTTGTATTTAAAAAAGTAAAACACTTAAAGTTAATGATAAATAAACAAAATTTAAATCTGAAATTTAAATAAACTAATGAAATTTAAATCTGGAATTTAGAGAAATAAATAGAAAAATTAAAATTTGGAAACTAAGATAAATAAATAAAATTTAAATCTGGAATTTAAATAAACTAATGTAATTTAAATCTGGAAATTTAATTAAAAAATTACATTTAAATCATCAAATTAAAAAATTATAAAAAAAGGTAAAATCTGGAACTTACCTACATAAAAAAAAATTAAAATTAAATTTGGAAATTAAAGACAAACGAATAAAATTAAAACATTATGAATATTAAAATAAATATATCAAATTTAAATCTGAAATTTAAATAAACTAATGATATTTAAATCGGAAAATTAAAGAAATAAATAAAATTAAAATTTGGAAATTAAGATTAATATTCAATATTAAATTAATTGGCTTTAGGATCCATAATAAAATTTAAATCTGGAATTTAAATAAACTAATGAAATTTAAATCTGGAAATTAAATTAAAAAATTACATTTAAATCAGGAAATTAAATAAATAAAGAAAATTAAAATCTAAAACTTAAATAAAAAAAAATGAAAATTAAATTTGGAAAATAAGAACCAACGAATAAATTTAAACCCTATGAATATTAAAATAGAAAAATTAAATTTAAATCTGAAATTTATATCTAGAAATTAAATAAAAAACAAAATAAAATTTAAATATGAAAATGAAATAAACTAATGAAACATAAATCTCGAAATTAAATAAATAAAAAAAATTAAAAAATGTAACTTGCGAATAAAAAAATTAAAATTAAATTCGGAAATTAAAGACAAACGAATAAAATTAAAATATAAATATTAAAATAAATAAATAAAATTAAAATTTGGAAACTAAGATTAATAATAATAAAATTTAAATCTATAAGATTTAAATAAACTAATGAAATCTGGAAATTAAATAAAAAAATGACATTTCAATCAGGAAATTAAATAAATAAAGAAAATTAAAATCTAAAACTTAAGTAAAAAAAAATTAAAATTTAATTTGGAAAATAAGGACAAACGACTAAAATTAAATCCTCTTAATTACAATTTAAAAATCAATAGTTGTTAATAATAATTAAATGGAATAATATAATAATTAATATGTCACAGTTGACTAACTAATAATAATAAACATTTAATCGATCGTTAAATTAAATTGTTAACAGTTGAAAAAAAATTTGTTTCCAGGAAACCATTACTCTTATCTTAAATTACTCATTTCAAACAACGAAAGAATTAGTTGTCGCAACTCTTCGCTTTACATTTCATAAATTGAAATACCTTTTTACAATTATCACCTGGAAAATTTCTTTCTGCTTGCTTTTAGAATATGATATTTAAGTTTTTGACGTATTCGACAAATTTTTTTTCGCTTTCAAAATAATAAATAAGAAATTATCAAATGTTATATAAAAATATATGTATATGTATTATTAAATATTAGTAATCAATCAAAAATACAAAAAAATATAATTTTTTCTTATTTCTAATTAAAATAATATAATAAATAATAATTAACCTAAATAATTATTTATTGTTTGCGATTATTTTTATGAATATAATCCTTGTGCCTATTTTTTAATAACCTTCAACGATTACAAAATGATGATGAAAAAAAAAATTCTAAGTACAAAGTAACAAATGAAAAAGAATAAAAAAAAGAAGAAAAAAATGCGCACGACGCTAAACAATTATTGACCTATTTTCAATTCTTTTTGGTCATGTTCATTCAACCAAATCAACAATAATACAAATTTGTTCATTGGAAAACGTGAAAAGAATTGTGTTCCCTTTGAAATTGTTACCATTGCTTGCGTATATTGCATAAGTCTACTCGTTTAATGATATGTTAATTATTTTTTATTCAAAAAAAAAAAAAAAAAAAAAATTTACCGACGAGAATTTTTTTACAACAAATTTTTTTTCGGGGATTTCCTTTTATCAAACGTCTAATCAAATATAATGTGCACCAAGAGGAAAATTTTATTTCAACCAAATATAATTTATTTGAGTTAAATAAATTTTTCTTTGAGCCAGCTAAATTTTATTTTATTCGGTTCAATTTATAATATTATTATTTTTTTTCAGTTCAAATAAATTTTATTTGGTTCAAATAACATTTTTTTTTTGTTCAAATAAATTTTTTCGGTCCAAATAAATTCTATTCGGTTCAAATAAATTTTATTTGATTCAAATACATTTTTTCGGTTCAAATAAATTTTATTCGGTTCAAATTAATCTTTTACAGTTAAAATAAATTTTTTTCAGTTAAATAACTTTTTTTCAGTTAAAATAAATTTTATTTGGTTCAAATAACTTTTTTTTTGGTTCAAATAAATTTTTTCGGTCCAAATAAATTCTATTCGGTTCAAATAAATTTTATTTGATTCAAATAGGGGAATGTAGTCAAGGTTGGCCTACTGTCTAGGTAGGCCACTCGCGTTTTTTTGTCAAGTTCACTAGCGCCACCTACGCGCATTTTTGTCGAAGCTTGTCTTAGTGAAACCTAACTTTTTGTTCAATTACATTTTCGGAAAATCTAAAATTGTGTTTTCTGTGACGTCGGTACAAAAAAAGCTCAAAAAAAGTTTTGTGCATAATGTGAAAAACCATTAATAAAAGATAAAAAACAAATTGAATCGTCAAGGCAAGTATGCAGAAAATTTGTGGGACTCATGGTTGAAAGGAAAACAAAGTAAAAAATCGAATCCCGAAACGTATTTCTTTATGGTTACAACAATTCGGTAATGTTACTTACTGTCAAGGTCGGCCACTATGTGTTTAAAATGCGCAAAGTTGAGGACGAGCTACTTCATTTGCAAAAACTGCAATTCTGTATAACTCATAATATAATTGATCATCTTATTAATATTTTTATTTAATTTTATTAATATTTTAGTGCAAAACTTTTTTTATTTATATTTATTTTTTATATTGTTTATTTTTATTATTTTGTTATTTCATTAAGTTACAAACTGTAAACAATAAAGAATCAATTTTCCGTAACTCCAAACATGTTATTTTATTTTTTAACGATTAATGCCCTTTGAATTTTAAACATGGCCGACCTTGACTGTAATGGCCAACCTGGACTACAAATTTTTTTTTTTTAAATCTTTATAACTTTTTCATTTTTAAACCTGTCAATTTACTTTGTACAGAAAAAATGTTCCTATTAAACAGGACTTTCCAACCATATACTTCAATTGTCCAAATTTATTTTTAAAAAAAAGTTATAAACAAAAGTCAAAAAGGTGGCCGACCTAGACTATGTTCCCCTACATTTTTTCGGTTCAAATAAATTTTATTCGGTTCAAATAAATCTTTTACAGTTCAAATAAATTTAATTTGGTTCAAGTAAAAATTTTAATTCATTTCGAATAAAAATTTTATTTTTAACAAATAGATCATTTAGTCAATTCTTTGACAACTACATACTTTTTCTTGACTGAAATAAATAATATTTGCTTGAAATAAAAAATTTCTCTGGATGCATAAAAATATTGATATATTGAAATATTATTTCCCATTTTTTTTTCTCCAACTAAAAATAAAAATACAGCGAAAATAAAACGTGAAGGAATAAAAATTGCAAAATTATGTGAAAAACTATTAAAAGTCCATTTTCATCGCGTGTAAAAAGTAATCTTGTTAATTGTCGGAACTAATCTCGCGCAGTAATTAAATGTTTGATCCTGTTGCATATTCTCTTTATATGTATATACGTATATATATGTTAGTCACTTATTTGAATGAAACGCGTATTTTTCACGTAAATTCCTATTATTGCACTAACTGAAGCAAACATCAAAACTACTTAGCGTTGTTTATAAAACATATGTAAATCTCGATTTACCTCAAGGCGAAATTAATTCATATATTATGTGTGCACATATAGATATATGTATGTGGCATTTATTGTACATTGACACTAGGTGATTCATTGAAAGAATCCTTAAGAACCACGACGGAAGAAGTTGTTAAGACAACTGCTGTCATGAGACTTTGAAAACTATTACGCATCTCGTCCAAGTCATATGACTGTTACTTTTTATTATATAGCATTTTCTGCCAGCAGTCAAGGTCCTCATTATGCAATAAAAATCTAAATCTAAATCTTAATCTTAATTCTGACCACTTTCTTTTGATTTTCGAAAAAATAATTTTATTACTAATTTTATCGATAAATTTTTACTTTAAACTTAGTAATTTAATGCTTCTTTGGTAAACTTTTTGGTTAAAACCAAAAAAAAAACTTTGATTAATTGATTAAAAAAAATTTACTTGATTAAAATAACCGATTAATTGTCTATTATCAAGTAATATTTACTTGAATTAAATAATTTTTACTTGAATCAAATAATTTTTACTTAAATCAATTAAATGATATTTGAAACAATAATTTCAGTATTTGAAACAATACTTTCAGTATTTGAAGCAAATATGAATTAAACTAATAAAATTTTATTTGAACCAAATATGAATTAAGCAAACAAAATTTTATTTGAACCAAATATTTGTTTTAAGTAAAAGTTTTTGTCTAATCTAATTATTTTTATTATTTTATTATTTTTTACTATTATTTAATGATAGAAATTAATTTTTTCGAAAATTTTTCTTTCACTATAAGGAACTATTTAGTATTCATTCTATTATTCAAAAGCATTAAAAACAATTATCTTCTACAATTAAAATATGACTTTGAAACATAATTTTTTGAATGAAATTAAAATAATTACCGAATTAATTAAAAATTACATTACTTCATTCTATTTCTTTAAACACCGAATGTTCAATATTCGTAAGAAAATTTCTTTCATGTTTCAAATTTTGTAATTATTTTAAATTAAAAATTAAATGAAAATTAATATTAAAAATATTTTGAAATTATTAATTATTATTATTAATTAAATAATTAATTTAATCGACTATATTATTAAAATTACTATTAATAGAATACTTAATTAAATTATTAATTTAATTGTTATTACACTGAAAAAATATTGATTTGATTCAAATTACTAATTACTTGTTTGTTATGAAATAAATATTTACCTGAATCAAGTAATTTTTATTTGAACCAAATAATTTTTAATTGAAACAAATAATTTTTATTTGAATCAAGTAATTTTTATTTGAATCAAATAAATTATATTTAAACCAGTCATATCAGTATTAGCAGCAAATAGCATTTAATTGATTTAAACAAAATTTATTTGATTAAAGTAATTATATTCATTTGCTAATTGACAAGTAATCGGTTATTTGAACCAAATTCAATTTTTTACAGCGCAATATTTTGATTAAATTGAAAAATCATTTTCATCTCCTTGATCAAATAGAGCTATACTCGGAAATAAGGATAAAAGGAAGGTACATTATACAACTTCCCTTGCATTACATAATATTTTTTCTTCACAAAGTAATCAAACAATATAATTTTATTTGCACATCATTTCGTTTTGCGGACAAATGTAATTAAATGCAAATTCAAATTAACACGAACTTGATTTCAAAGCTTTATGATTTTATTAGTATTATACTATTTTTATTACTATTATTATGACAATTGCTACTTAACCTAAACTGTGAATTTTACACAGAAAAAAATTATTTGAATCAAATAAATGATTACTTGTCTATTATCAAATAAATATTTGTTTGTATCAAGTAATTTTTTTTATTTATGTCAACGGGATTTTTCTGAAAGTACTGAAATTATTAGAACAAATACTGAATTTGGTTCTATTATTGGTTCAATAATAAAATTTATTTGATTTAAATAAAAATTACTCGACTCAAGTATAGATATTTATTTGATAAATGATTATTAAACTAAATAAATAAAAATAAAATAAATAATAGACAAGTAAATATTTAATTGATAAAAAAGTATTCGTTTATTTGAATCAAATACATTTTTTTCAGTGTATCATTATTATTTTTGATATTTGTACACTGAGGAAACAATATATTTGAATTATCTTTGTCATACAGTCAACTGAAAAGTATTTTTGAATTAAACAGAATAATTTCGATTCAATACTTAATAAGTTTGATAAAATAAAAATTACGTTTAATTCAAACATATTTTCTTGGTTTGCTATACTTATTTTTAAATTAAAAAAAATTTCTCAGTGTAATAAAGTAAATAAATAATTAAGTGAATAAAAATTGTCACTTACCTGAAATCGTCGTTGACCAACAGGTGGTTCAGCATATCTTACACCTCGAAAAGAATAAATTTTTTTACCCAATCTACTTGTCATTAAAGAACCTTTCACTTTACCAAGGGATGAATTCAACTCGTGTGTCTCTAAAGCTTCATCTTGTGCCGAAGAAATATTCATACCAACGAGAACAAAAAATATGCACAAATATTTTTTTGTAAATCGTCCCATTTTTAGGACGAATTTAAAAATTTATTCCTAATATATTTTTTATTAGATTCTATTTTCCTTTTGATGGTGAAAAAAAAACAGAAATATTGAAGAAAATCAAAGATATAATTGAATGTGTTGCGCACTAATGTCAGTTGTACACTGAAGCTTGAAAGAGTTGAGTGAAACATTTTATATGAGTCAGACAAGCGAGATATAGAATAAGTGAAAAACAAGAATAGTAGAGCACGCGGTAATTTTTATTATAAGTACGATTTTTTCCTTTTTCTTTGCAATTAGAAAAAAAGGTAATAATTCATTTATTTTATTTATGAATCATTGAATATTTTCTTCCTCATCATTTTTTCATGTACCATTGTCCATTTATTCAAAACTAATTAAATTCCTTTCGGAAACTTTGAAAATAATTTTTCTCCTATCTGTTTTTTGCAGTTTATAATTTTTTTGAAAGTATAATTAAAATGTTTATTTCATTTACAATGCTGTTATTTATTTTGAAATTCAATGAATTTCAAGCGAATTTACTTTCCAAAATTTTTTAAAATTTTTTTTGCAAAAATAATATTTTGAAATAAAGAGTTTAAAAAGAATGAAACATTGACGAACTTTGAAATTTCTTTTTATGCATAAAAAAGGGCACAAGACGATGAACTAAATAGGAAATTATGGAGTCACAATGAAGCTGAAAAATACAAACAATATCCAATTATCAAAATTTGGGAATAATTATTATTAAAACTAATAAGAAAATGTCATATTACTCCCGAAATGCCTCGAAGATGATTGACAGTAATTGGCTCATCATGATTGTAAAATGAGTTTAATTCTCTACTAATTCGTCGAGATCTAGCAGTATTTCTTTCGTAAACAAATATAATAGGTGCTATTTCCTCCCACTTTGTATTCCAATCGTTAATTGCAGAAAAGTTCCCTTTCTTAACTTCCTCTCTCGACACTTTAAAAAAGAATTCTTATTCTAGTTTACAGCTGAAAACTTTAATATTAAAGGGACATGAGACTGAACTAAACATACAGAGTTACCTACAGGGAATTGTTCCAGACTATTAGTAATTTCGTTCTCTGATTTTTGCCTCAAACAATTGAGCATATTTCGTGTATATTCTGAATATTTATTCGAAAGAAAACCTATTACTATAATTATAAAAATAATAATAATAATAATAATAATCAAAATAATAATTATTATGATTATATTCTTTTCAACTAGAAATTTTACTACTTGGATGTACCTGATTTGTATAGACATTTAAACGCAAACAATCCTCAGAAGTGTACGAGTTATTAGGTTGAGGACAAGCTGGGCCTTCAACGGAAGCATGAAACATTTCCGTCCGCGGTTTTACTGGCTCTGCTTACTATAAAAATATTTCATTTTTATTTTTTGTAATTAAAAGAAAAAAAAACACCACAAAAAAGCAAAGATGATTCTACAAGGCTATATTGACTACATATTTTAAATTTTGGTGTATTAATGATTTATTCTTCATGTGTGTAAAAGTATACGTTTCCGCACTGTTCTTTTTAAAACTTTATCGACGAGATTGTGTTAAAATTACATGTCCATATAGTGCTTGACGAATTTTTATCAATTTCTATTGTCTGATAGCATACGGGTGGACCTGCTACTGCTTTAAAGTTACAGCAAAATAGTCTATACTTCAGGATAATGTTCAGCAACATTCCAGCAACAATTTTGGTGATTACCAGCTCATATAAATTATTAGAATTAGAAAGAATAAATTTAAGCGTCTTTTTTCTGAAGTTTTGATTAATTTAATCATTCTAAAACATTATTACATTATATTTACAAAATTTTGATTATTTCGACGATTTTCGAAATTTTTATTAACAATTTTTATTTAAAAAATTTTTACCAAAATATTTCATATCGATGCCGAAAGAAAGAAAACAATCGTAAAAAATATTTAAAAGAAATTTCAGCTACAAAAGCAATAAATGCAATTAAATAACCATGAAGTGCAACAAAAAGAAGAATCTGAAGAAGATTTTCCACATAACCAAATTCATCTTCACCAGACGAGTCTTGACTCTTGCCACGTATTATAGTATCAGCAAACGAATACGGTTCATTCCACTTATCACGTAAACCCGATTCAATCAATCGTATTATTAATTTATTAAATCTCTCCTTATACGGTGAACCCCTACCCAAATTCATAACTGTTCGAAAACCAAAAAATTTCTCCTTCAATGCCGTCAATGCTGGACGGCCACTTTCATTTTTCGACAATTCTATTGCAGCAACAACATTTGTACCCGGCTTTAAACAAGAAATATTTCTATTCACATTCTTCAAAATCATTGGTAAACAATCAGTTGTCACCTTTCGTGTTTTTTGTTTCAATCTCAATAAAGGACCATCATCAGCGTCACCGAACGTAACCTCAAACATATTCGCATGAACTAAAGGAACTAAACCCGAACGATCAAGATCATTGAATGTATTAAATTCCATTGTCGACATTACTTGCATACTCATATCCGTAAAACCGGCAAAAAATATCGAACCACACAAAAATCCCAAAAAAATTATTGAAATAAATAATAAACGCTCGTGAATTGACGACGTTTCATTTTCAACACTTACACCCGAGAGTATTGCAATAATATTTATAAATCCCAATTGTTCATAGCGAAATAATCCAGTTATAATAGAGAAAAAAGCTACTACCAGTAAAAATATTGTAAACGTCTTATAGAGCGCAGAATTCTCAACAATTTTCTTCTCGCCCTGTATTATTGGTACAATTGCATAGACATTCTCCCAATTAACCATTCTCGTGAATTCTGAAACAGTTCTTTTTGAATCACGTGAAAATAATATTGTCGTCAATAGAATATCAATTTCATTTCTTACACACATACCAAGCATACTTCCCGCCGTATTATCCTTCAAATTAATGACACCAATTGATGCATTCGCAAACGATACAACAATAAACGAAAAATTCATTGCCTTCGCTAAAACATCGAGTGCAACAAAATCCGCTCCCCAGTATTTTATTAAACTACCACTCGAATTGAATTGTAATTGACTGTAAGGTGGACTGGGATATGCACCAGCTATCAACTTGTAACCATTCATATTTTGTAATTTATTTGGAAACCATTGATAATAGTTTCTTTGTGCAAATTTCTCCATTCTGTATTCACCAGTGAATGGATTAAACGAATGTAACGAAGCATCAAGTGGTTTAGAATAAATATTAAATAACCCCTTCCAATTTTCATCCAATTCCTTCAATTCCAACTGGAAAATTGTTGTGTCAAGAAAAAATTTTAACCACATAAACTCAAGTAGTTCTTTGTAAAGAATTTTTTCTTTACCTATCGAGAATGTTATTATCAAACATTTTGGACGAATTCTATTTGGTGATAGTGCTCTCATAAAATTAATCGAATCAATAATATTTAATTTCGATGAATTATTATTTTTCAGTTCATTGTCAATTATTATAAAAAAACTTGTTGCTCTTGGTTCATCAAAAACGGGTAGGGACACTAGTTTCTTATTTTTCGTTGAACTATTTATCACTAAACAGGGGAATTTTGATAAAATTCCATTAACTATATTGTCATTAGTCAAATATTCCGTTTCATTGTTTATTAATATCACCACTTGATAATTAGTTGAATTTTTTTCAATAAATTTCATTAAAGGTGATAAGTAATTTTTGAAATTAATTCTTCTTGTCGAATCACAATTCACAAGGAACAAAAGCAAGAGCCAAAATTTCCATCCATTCATGCTCATTGTTTCGTAATTTAATTGCAACTTTTTAGTTTATTAATTTTACATAATTGTAATTTTATAATTTTTTTACTACATTGCTCTAAATTTTCTGCCCGTACGTCAAAAGTAAAAGAACGTTTTTTCTCTTTAAAAAGAAAAATGTGAAAATTGGTTTTTTCACCTATAATTTTTGTATGTTTATTTAATAACAAATAAAATTATCGTACAGAGAATGGTTTACGAAAGGAAAGTAATGATCTATTTAACTGACAATTTACTATAGATTTTTGATAGCATTGTCCTTGATTTTGTTATTTCAATTGATTTTTCGCTAATACCGAGTGGTTTCTAACGAATTTAAATTTAATCAATTTTTAATATCAAAATGTAAAATAATAATAATAATAAATAATTATTATTTATTTATTATTTTTATTATTTAATTTATACCTAACAAAAATAAAAATCTTATATTTTGTTGCAGAAATCAGTCCCGTGAAGAAATTTAACCATGGCCGTATTCGGTGCCAGATCTTTTGATCATTGTGTAGGCCATAACATGGTAATTTCTACACGGGGTTAGACTCCGAATTATCAAAAGGAATTCAATTGTTGAAGATATAGTAGATTGAAAAAAATTGCCAAAAGAGAAGCGGCCAATTTGTCAAATATAAAAAAACCTAACCTAATTTTTCCAATTACTTGTTATTTATTTAGAAAATTTGTTAGTAATTTTTCAATTTTCCACTATTTTTTATCATGAATTTGTTATTAATTATAAATAGATAATAATTAATAACTAAATAAATAATTTTCATGTAATATTTATTCAAAGTTAATTAAATTCATTGTGGAAACTTTGAAAATAATTTTTCCCCTACCTTTTTCTTTGCAGTGAGAGCATTTACAAATGATGTCACATTTTTGGAGGTAGGGGGGGGGGGGGTATTTACTAAACGTGACACAATGTATTTTTCACATGTAAATGTTTATTACAATTAATGCTGTTATTTATTATGAAATTCAACGAATTTCAAGTGAATGTACTTTCCAAAATTTTTTAAAATTATTTTGCAAAAATAATATTTTAAAATAAATAGTTTAAAAAGAATTTAATTTAAAAAAATTTTATAATAAGCTTTAATTTCTTATTCGAACAGACAAAAAGAGTACAGAAAAAAGAAGAATTTAATGTTGCATGGCTGCCATAGAGCCTGGAAATAGTATGGAATTTAAAAAATTTTCTCTAATTTTGCTTGTTTTTAAAGATTTTTGAGGAAATATTGTTCTAGTTATTGCTTAGGAACAGTATATAATTTCTTTATTAAGAATTAACAAACCAAACATAAAGTTAGCTCAAAAAATAATCTTTCATCTTCTGCTGATTATCGGCTGCGGTTACTTTTTATGAATTGTTAATTAAATTAATTTTGATGACCCAGATATTAATTGGAATTGTTCTAGCAATAGTTTAGGTCCAGTAAACAATTTTCGTACTAACAATTGTTAGTAAGCAGAAGATAAAGTTCGCACAAAAAAATATTTTTCATCTTGTGCTGATTATTGGCTGTGGTTACTTTTTATGAATATTGTTAATTAAATTAATTTTGATGACCAAGATATTAATTGGTATTGTTTTTGTCATACTTTAGGAACAATAAATAATTTTTTAAAATTAAACCAAAGAAGAATAAATTAAATTTTGTAACATTGGATTCATTTTATTATTGACAGTGTAAATTTACAAAAGTAAAATGATGAAAATTCTCTTTTTTTGAATTTCCTTTTTAGTGAAAATACTGTTTTCTTTAAAGAGTGACTGCGTTATAAGTAGTCCCCTCGTAAAATTATTTTTTTTATTTTCTTCTGTCATTGTAGAATAATTTTTAAAATTATTTATTTTATTATTTTATTTATTATTATTATTATTATTATTATTATTATTATTATATTAAAAATTTATTTTTTTAATTTTTAAAAGCCGAAATTATCGTTCGGAGTTGATCGATATTTAAGTACGATTCGATATATAAAAAAACAAGTGAATGAACGATATTTACTTTGTTAGTATTTTTTGAAAACGATCAATATGAAGTGAGATATTTGAAAATCTGCTATTGTTATGCATCACTACAACTTTCAATAAAAAAGTTTTTGATATTTTCGAGTAAAATACATGTTTTGTCCATTTTTAAATATTTTGATTTTTTAACATTTAGCCCCATGCTGTAGCTAAATGTTAAATTCTATTTCTAGCCTACTAAAACTACTTTTTGATAGGTGTTAAGTAGTGAATAATTTAAGTTATGCTTTAAGTTAAGGTAATTTAGTTAATAAAACATCTGTGTTTATTTAACAATAGCTTTAGAACAGTTATAGAGTTAATAAACTAAAATTTCAAAATAAAAAAAAATGTTGAGTTTATTTCACGTAACCGGTCTTGTTTTTCGACCGCATACTTTCCTAATGTAAAATAAATAATTTTTAAACAAAAAACCCGAAAAACAAGAAAAATGTAAAAAAAACATGGAAAAAATACACTTAACATTTATCCCCAGGGTGCGTTTTGGCTTTAACAACAAATATACAAAATATGACTAAAAATATTTAGCAAATACCTTTAGGTACATCTTTAGGGGACCCAACAACATATTTGAACAATCTTACAAAAGCCACAGAAATATAATTCACTTAGAATTTTCTTTGTAGATTGGCGGGGAATGTAAAGTAATCCAAATCACATTTGTCACAACTCACAGTCTATTAATAACACATAAACGAACTACACAAAGCAACGATTTTAATAAGTTGTTTATAATATATTGAGTTGCATAAATTAATTAATTAATATTCAGTTCAAAAACACAGTATTTTTACTTCACATTCCTACACGGAGAAAAATTTATTCATAATGATTACAATAGTCTATATTACTGTTCGGATATGTGACCACTTTTTGTGATGATTACTGTAGCTGTTGTAAGGAGTACAAACATGAAGGTATCCCTTACAACAGCTATAGTAATCGTTCCTACTAAATTCTTAACACATTACATAGTCTTCGTAATCATTCCAAAAAGTGGTCACATATCCGAGCTGTAATGTAGACTATTGTAATCATTAAAAATAATTTTTCTCCGTGCAGATAACAACAGTTTCATGAATTAAAATTAAATAAAATTATTACAATTTAAACACACAATTTCCAAATAAAATATAAATTTCAATAAATACAAGCAACTAATCTAATCATAGCGACGGATCGAGGACTGATTCTCAAAATTTGGTTTCTCGTCGATATAATTTGTGAATGACTCACACGTCATTGTTCTATTACTACAATAGAATTGTCGAAACACATTTTCAATTTTAATTAACAAATATAATATTCATTTGCGCATCAACAATATTAAAAGTTGAAATTTTCTGCTACGTAAAAATTTAAAATGTAGGGTCAAAACACACTTCATATTATGGACACTACTAAAATGAACAGAATGTCACATAACTAAGACTACTAAGAGACATTTATTTAGAGTAATAACACCTTTCTATAATCAAAATTGCAATACTCTGACTATTTCCATTCAAAAAATAATGAATTTGAACTGTTTTGAAAGTTTTACATTTAGCCGCAGTCTCCCTACAGCTGAAAACTTTAATAATACTAAAAATAATACACTGAAAAAAAATTTGACAGAATGTGCTTTTTACTTAGTCAATTTTTACCTACACGGAGAGACCGAGATTACTAATTTTTGTATAAAATCACACTAGAATTTACTATTTTCACATTGCAACCACCGGAAATAAGGGGACTTTTTGTATTTTTTACTATTTTCTACACTAAGTCACTAATCCCGACAAATGTTCACCAAATTAGCAAAGTTTCTTACTATTTCGTCCAATAGTTCCAAATAACTGTAGTAAACTCAGAAGCATTGTGTACGTAAAATTACTACAGTCGTTTGTAAATGCAGAAAGAAAGAGTGAAAGAAAAAATACGGATTTTTGTCGCCGGTTTCCCGTCAATTCTTGACTAATGGAGGTAAACTGGAAGGATTTTTACATACACAGACACACACACACACTTATATATTTGTTGGATAAATATTTGAAGACACACACATGTTTATTTCACTTATATGTATAGACGCAGTTAATTAATACACTAATACACAACTGCACGCACGATAACGAATTTCACTGAAAGTATACATCTTTGTTTCCTTATATATTGAATGATGAAAATTTACAGCACTTACGAGAAAGCAGTTTACTTTTAACAACTTATTATAAGACATATAGTTCTTGGGACAGGAATAAATGCAAAATTTATTAATTTATAATGGTCAATTTCCGAGATAACGAACGACCTACGTTTCACTTTATATTTAATTATTGTAGATAATATCCAAATTTATTTTACATACGCGAAACATAGTCACTATCAATGATCGGATGGCATCGGCTCATTTACGGAGATTGACGAAGTTAGCAACCAATAGAAATGCAGGCGCCATATGACTGCACTCGCTAGCCACACTTGCTCACCAAAAATTACTACAGTGGATAGAAGGTTTTAGTGGAAAATGTTTTCATTTGTCAGATTTTGTCTAATTAAATTAGAGAAAACTATAATCAATTTTTGCTACATTTACAACTCTTACACAAAATATTAAAACTTGCTATTTCAATGTAGCAAATTTATCTATTTCTTTTGTAAATTTATCTAATTCTGTAGCACATTATGCTAAAAGTCCCCTTATTTCCGGTCATTGCAACCATTTTTAGTAATTTTTACGAATGTGGGTCTCTCCGTGCAGTTATGAGACAGTCAATTTTTTTTAACATGCAATATTAAAAAGCCGATTGGTTTATATAAAAACATTTCTTTTTATATGAGCCAACTTTTTCGTGTACGCCGAAGCGGATATATAAACTGTTTTTGTTAAATACCAACACTGTGTGTGATAATCGACTAAAAAGCGTTTTTTCAATAAATGCAAAGTACTTTTTTTACAAGTTAATTAATTGGAAAAGGTAAATGTAATGCATTTTCCTTTAGTGTTTTCCTTATATTGTGTGATGCAATATTGCATTGTTCCAATCTACGGTTGAAAATAATTTAATTTTCCTTTTTCAAAATAGCGCCGATTTCTGGGTGTGAGACACAGCATATCACCAGTTGTGAGACGGTGTCAACACCCATCTGGGCAGCATAAAAAATACTACTTTGCAGGCATACTATTTAAATGTTGTTTTGATTTTTTTTCTAGTATTTTTGGGCATGTCAAGTGGAAAAAAGTCAATTGATTCAGAAGAAATCAATTTTAATGCTCTTGTTGAAGCTATTTAATTGTGTTTATTTGATAGTCATATTTTGGCGAATAAATATTATTATTTAGTATATAATAATATATATTATTAATATATTTAATTATTTCTACTGAACATAACGTTTTATGTCAAACTTATTAAATTTTAGCAATTTTTAATGAGTGTCTCACAACTGGAGACATTTTTTTTTTTTGAAAAAAGCGATGTGCTCGGAAAATGTATCGTAAAATTTTTTGAGTTCATCGAAACACTACACTTTCTTTTAATAAAAGTTGCGTATTTCTGTTACCTTTCGAACGGTGTATTTTATTTACAATTTCGTTTACCCGTTTACAATTTACGGGTCAAAAATAAAACCCGTCTCACAACTGGAGACTCTCCCCTATAATAATAATAATAATAATCAAGAAAATAACACAGGCCGACAAGATTTACTTTCCAAGAATCAGACAATACTTTTCCGAAGGATTTCGACGTGCTGAATCCGAATTCGGCCTTAAAATAGACCCATCACGTCAGGTTTTCGAGATATTTTAACCTAAAAGTGCAAAAAACCTGTTTTTAGTCATATTTGATGTCATGTAACATCAAGAGATAATTTTTTCATTTAAAAAGTCAATATTGCGTCTAAAAGTGCTACTCTTCCCCTTTAATATCCATTTTGAAAATTTAAAAAATCTTCATTTGTCTCTGAGTAATCGTTCATTGAATTTTTTGAGTTTGGCGAATTCTTCGAAAACTAAGTAGAAACAGACAAAACTTCGATAATAAAGCAGATTTTAACTACAAACATCTAAATTTTAAATAGTTCTGAGGATTTTCGATATAACTGAATACGAATTCGATATTAAATTCACAAAATTCAAAATGGCGTATACAATAAGGCAGACGATTTATTTCAAATTGATTGTATTTTCCTCAAATATGCCATTTTGAATTCTGTTAATCTGATATCGAATTTGTATTCAGTTATATCGAAAATCCTTAGAACTATTTAAAATTTAGATGTTTGTAGTTAAAATCTGCTTTATTATCGAAGTTTTGTGTTTCTACTTAGTTTTCGAAGAATTCGCCAAACTCAAAAAATTCAATGAACGATTACTCAGAGACAAATAAAGATTTTTTAAATTTTCAAAATGGATATTAAAGGGGAAGAGTAGCACTTTTAGACGCAATATTGACTTTTTAAATAAAAAATTATCACTTGATGTTACATGACATCAAATATAACTAAAAACAGGTTTTTTGCACTTTTAGGTTAAAATATCTCGAAAAGCTGACGTGATGGGTCTATTTTAAGGCCGAATTCGGATTCAGCACGTC
Source organism: Leptopilina heterotoma (assembly GCF_015476425.1). Taxonomy (NCBI): domain Eukaryota; kingdom Metazoa; phylum Arthropoda; class Insecta; order Hymenoptera; family Figitidae; genus Leptopilina; species Leptopilina heterotoma. The sequence goes on from NW_025111110.1 coordinate 1,813,931, forward strand.
GAAATCCTTCGGAAAAATATTGTCTGATTCTTGGAAAGTAAATTAAATCAAATTTTGTTGGCCTGTGTAATTATTATAATTATATTCTTTTCAACTTGAAATTATACTACTTGGATGTACCGGATTTGTATAGACATTTAAACGCAAACGATCTTCAGAAGTGTGTGAGTTATTAGGTTGAGGATAAGTTGGGCCTTCAACGGAAGCGTCAAACATTTCCGTCCACGGTTTTACTGGCTCTGCTTACTATAAAAATATTTAATTTTTCTTTTATGTATTTAAAAGAAAAAAAAACACCGAAAAAAATAGCAAAGACGCTTCTGCAAGGATATATGGACTGCATATTTTAATTTTTGGTGTATTAATGATTTATTCTTCCTGTGTGTAAAAGTATACGTTTCCGCACTGTTCTTTTTAAAACTTTGTCGACGAGATTGTGCTAAAATTACATGTCCATATAGTGCTTGACGAATTTTTATCAATTTCTATTGTCTGATAGCATACGGGTGGACCTGCTACTGCTTTAAAGTTACAACAAAATAGTCTATCCTTCAGGATAATGTTCAGCAACAATTTTGGTGACTATCAGCTCATACAAATTATTAGAATTAGAAAGAATAAATTTGAGCGTCTTTTTTCTCAAGTTTTGATTGTTTTAATCATTCTAAAACATTATTACATTATATTTACAAAATTTTAATTATTTCGACGATTTTCGGAATTTTTATAAACCATTTTTATTTAAAAATTTTTTTCCGATATAATTCATATCGATGCCGAAAGAAAGAAATCAAGCGTAAAAAATATTTAAAAGAAATTTCAGCTATAAAAGCAATAAATGCAATTAAATAACCATGAAGTGCAACAAAAAGAAGAATCTGAAGAAGATTTTCCACATAACCAAATTCATCTTTATCAGACGAATCTTGACTCTTGCCACGTATTAAAGTATCAGCAAACGAATACGGTTCATTCCACTTATCACGTAAACCCGATTCAGTCAATCTTATTATTAATTCATTAAATCTCTCCTTATACGGTGAACCCCTACCCAAATTCATAACTGTTCGAAAACCCCAAAATTTCTCCTTCATTGCCGTCAATGTTGGACGTCCACTTTCATTTTTCGACAATTCTATTGCAGCAACAATAGTTGTACCCCCCTTCAAACAAGAAATATTTTTATTCTTCAAAATCAGTGGTATACAATCAGTTGTCACCTTTCGTGATTTTTGTTTCAATCTCAATAAAGGACCATCATCAGCGTCACCGAATGTAACATCAAACATATTCACAAAAACTAAAAGATCTAAACCCGAACGATCAAGATCATTGAATGTATTAAATTCCATTGTCGACATTACTTGCATATTCATTTCCGTAAAACCAGCAAAAAATATAGAACTACACAAAAATCCCAAAAAAATTAATGAAATAAAAAATAAACGCTCGTGAATTGACGTAGTTGGATTTTCAACACTACCACCGGAGAGTATTGCAATAATATTTATAAATCCCAATTGATCATAGCGAAATAATCCAGTAATAATGGAGAAAAAAGCTACTACTAGTAAAAACATTGTAAACGTCTTATAGAGCGCTGAATTCGCAACAATTTTCTTCTCGCCCTGTATTATTGGTACAATTGCGTAGATATTCTCCCAATTAACCATTCTCGTGAATTCCGTTACAGTTCTTTTTGAATCACGTGAAAATAATATTGTCGTCAATAGAATATCAATTTCATTTCTTACACACATACCAAGCATACTTCCCGCCGTATTATCCTTCAAATTAATGACACCAATTGATGCATTCGCAAACGATACAACAATAAACGAAAAATTCATTGCCTTCGCTAAAACATCGAATGCAACAAAATCCGCTCCCCAGTATTTTATTAAACTGCCACTCGAATTGAATTGTAATTGACTGTAAGGTGGACTGGGATATGCACCAGCTATCAACTTGTAACCATTCATATTTTGTAATTTATTTGGAAACCATTGATAATAGTTTCTTTGTGAAAATTTCTCCATTCTGTATTCACCAGTGAATGGATTAAACGAATGTAACGAAGCATCAAGTGGTTTAGAATAAATATTAAATAATCCCTTCCATTTTTCATCCAACTCCTTTAATTCCAACTGGAAAATTGTTGTGTCAAGAAAAAATTTTAACCACATAAACTCAAGTAGTTCTTTGTAAAGAATTTTTTCTTCAACTATCGAGAATGTTATTATCAAACATTTTGGACGAATTCTATTTGGTGATAGTGCTCTCATAAAATTAATTGAATCAATAATATTTAATTTCGATGAATTATTATTTTTCAGTTCATTGTCAATTATTATAAAAAAACTTGTTGCTCTTGGTTCATCAAAAACGGGTAGGGACACTAGTTTCTTATTTTTCGTTGAACTATTTATCACTAAACAGGGGAATTTTGATAAAATTCCATTAACTATATTGTCATTAGTCAAATATTCCGTTTCATTGTTTATTAATATCACCACTTGATAATTAGTTGAATTTTTTTCAATAAATTTCATTAAAGGTGATAAGTAATTTTTGAAATTAGTGCTTCTTGTCGATTCACAATTTGCAAGAAACAAAAGCAAGAGCCAAAATTTCCATCCATTCATGCTCATTGTTTCGTAATTTAATTGCAACTTTTTATTTTATTAATTTTACATAATTGTAATTTTATAATTTTTTACTACATTGCTCTAAATTTTTTGCCCGTACGTCAAAAGTAAAATAACGTTTTTTCTCTTTAAAATGAAAAATGTGAAAATTGGTATTTCACCTATAATTTTTGTATGTTTATTTAATAACAAATAAAATTATCGTACAGAGAATGGTTTACGAAAGGAAAGTAATGATCTATTTAACTGACAATTTACTATAGATTTTTGATAGCATTGTCCTTGATTTTGTTATTTCAATTGATTTTTCGCTAATACCGGAAGGTTTCTAACGAATTTAAATTTAATCAATTCTTAATGTCAAAGTGTAAAATAATAATAATTTTATAATAGTAATAATTATAATAATAAATAATTATTACAACTATTATTTGCTTTTTGAATAGTATTATTATTAGTATTAGTATTAAAATTATTTTTAAGGAAGAGAAATTAGTACAAAATTAGTTAATAACATACAAAAAAATTTGGAGCAAATGATGCAACAATATTAAAATCAATATTTCTCATTATGAAAGATTGAAAGAGGTTAATATCTTATGAGGAGATTTCTCAATAATTGAAGTTTATATTATATTTCTTTATGCTTCCTGACTCTCAATGAAAGTTTCTCGCGACAAAAATTATACTGATGTCAGAGAAATTGGAGACAATAGTGCATGGGCGAATATAAAATAAACAATTTATATACTCTTAATTGTCACAAAGTCTCCACTATTTTTTCTTCTTAGTAAAAATTGAATGATTATTAAAAGAAAAAATTAATACCGGAAATTTATAATATAACAATTTAGGGAACATTGAGTATCATAAATATTTTTCTTCCACCTAATAAAATATGTTTTGTAAACAAAAATTTGTTTAACTTTCTAATTATTATTCTTGATTTCCTATATATATTTGTCTATAAACATATAATTGCATTTCTCTAATAAACTGAATATAAATTTCGAAACAGCATCCAATAACCAGGATATTTCGCAATGATATAAAGACAAGTGTCAATTAATTTCATTTTAATCAGTCTCTCGAATACTTCAAGCCCAATAACTTCTGTCAGAGGAATATTATATTAAACTTGAAGTTTCTTTAATTTAATGTTGTTTTCGATTTAATTGGGAAAATTTGCAAATCAAATAGAGAAGAAAATATTCTTTATGATTGTTAATTCCAAAATTAAAATATTGAAATTAATTTCAAATTATAAAATTGAAATTAATTGAATAAATATAAAATCGAAATTGACTGTTGAAAAATTAAATAAAAAAAGAACTTGCAGAATAATTATTTACTCTGCTAATGTGTAAATAATTTGTAAAAATAATTAAGTTTTACAATAAATTCGAGTTAATTAAAAATAGTGTGTGAAAACTGCAATAATTGTTGATTAAATAAGCAAAAAAGTGATAGAAATTAAAGAAAAAATAATTTTTTATTAAAATAATTGAAAGAAGATGTTAAAGTAATAAATAAAATTACGATGAAGTGCAAATTATTCTATGTGCTATTGGTTGCATCGACTGGAAATATTTTTCTCACAAACGTTACGAATGGAATTGTTATTAATCAATCATCACGCAATGTAACAAGGTAACACTATAATTTAACTAATTTAGTGATAAATAACATTATGCAACTATTAGTAATTTATTTTCTCTAAAACATATCAAAAAATAGTATTCAATTTCTATTTTATTAAATAAACTTAGCAAATAATTTTTCAATCAATTAATATTTTATAAAATTTGTAGATTCATTTTTTTTTCAATTTTTATTTTACGAAATCGACATTTTATATAATTTGTAATACAAATTTTCATTTTATAATAAATAAAAATAAAAATCTAATATTTCGTTGCAGAAATCAGTCAAACTCCGAATTATCAAAGAGGAATTCAATTGTTGAAGATAGTGGATTAAAAAAAATTGCCGAAAAAGAAGCGACCAATTTGTCAAATATCAAAAAACCTAACGATGATTATAGTTTTCATAAAAAATCCCAATCCTCAAAATTTTTGAATAAATCATCAAAAAATGAAAAAAGAATTGAGCGTCATATTCACAGAAATAATAATCAGAAAAAAAGAGGTTGCAAAAAAATTTGCTATCCTATTTGCTGTAATTACGGTCATCCGTATTATTTAAACAATATCTATAATTCTCCTTATGAAATTTACGATTCTCCAGAGGAAGGAGAAGAAGAAGAAGAAGAAGAAGATTTTAGTGATTATGAAGAGAATTTTTGTTCAGAAGACGAAGACGATAAAACCCAAGAAGATGAAGAAGATAAAAAAAAGAAGACTGAACCTGGTGAAGGTGGAACTAACAAGTCAAACGAACCAACTGGTAAAGCTTCGGGAGGTACAAATAAATTTGGACCAGGAATTTCTGCAACAAAAGAAAATCATTTACAAAAACTATTTTCCGAATTGAAAATCAGTGAAAAGCATATTTTACTACAAACAGTAAGTAAAATTCTTCGAGAATATAATTCCACTCTAAAAGAAAATTATAAAATAACTAATTTAAAAGAAATTTTTCAAAATTCCCACGTTGAAACAATGTTAATTAATTCGATCAGAAATGTACTCAAGAAAGACTATGAAGAACATTCAATAAAATGGATAACAGATGAAATTATTCAATCCGCTCTCATAAATTTCGTGATCAACAACGATTCATCTACAAAAAATTCCCAAAAAACTCTAATTCCAATTGCCGAAGGAAGTTTCAAAATTGGACAATGGATTCACAATAATGAAAATCACGAGTCCTGGAAAGAGGAGAAAAATGAAAAAAATCAATTTAATATTGAAACGCAAATTACTCCAACGATTCATAATGATAAATTAGGAAATGAAATATCATTAACGGTAAATTCAGGAACAGATCCATTGAAAACAAAATTTTCCATTGAAATTGAAAAGAAAAATACAAAATCATTTCCCAGTGAATCGGAAGTTATTGATAATTTACCAACCCAATATTATTCGCAAGAGAGCAAAATTTTAGGTTACAGAAAAAATAATGAGAATTCCGACCGCAATTCATCCAATCAAAATATCCTCCTAACTTCCGAACGTGAAACCAAAGAACAAGATCAATTTTCTCAAGTTTCAAGCAATAAATCAAATTCTCAATTTGAAAAAACCTTCCACGGTGTTTCGAACGGAAATATTAATAATCCCCAATTCTCAAGTTCATTAAATCATCAAGAAATCGCCGAGAAAGACTTGAACCAGTCGAAAAATCGTCATTTCAATGAAAAAATACAGTATCACGAATTACATCGAAATAAAAAACACACCAATCCTGAAACAAATACCAATCAAACATTAATTACCACCGAAAGAAATATTTACAAAAATCCTCAAATTATCCATCTACTTATGAGTGATCAGAAAAAATTTGCATTCGATAAAAATTCTTCTTCAAAACTTCAATCAAATTCTCCATTACCAAAATCAACGAGAAGTGCGAATTCAAATTCAGGTAAAAAAAATAATAAATTTATCGGAGTACTAGGTGATAGAAAAAATATAGTAAATGATGATAATTTTCAAAAAACGACCGGAATTGAAAAAATTGGACAAATCGGCTCGCGGATAATAGATAAAATTAGTAATTCACATTTTAATTTGGAAAATAATGTGAAAGAGGGAAAATTAATTGACAATGATTTACCATCATTGGAGGCATTAATTGTATCTAATACTTCTGTGGCGGTGAATGGGAGTAACATTTTAAAAAAGAATAAATCAAAATATCGAAATTCTTATGTTCTCGGAAAACTTGTTCCGAAAAATAAAGAAAATTCGGAATTTTTGTATAAAGGAAATTTACTGAGATTACCTATTAAATTGTCAAAGTTGAACGACGGTTCCTTCTTGGTAACACTTTTGAATAAGATTCGTAACTGCACACACAAAAGCCATTCTGGAAATCAATCTGGAATTAATAAAAGAGACAGTGGTGAGAAAATGCTTCAAATTTAATTTTTATATTATTAAAATTTAATTTCATTTAAATAATTAATATCTACTAATACTAATAGAAAAGTCATTAACTTTTTCCTTTTTCCTAATAATAACTTCAATTCTACTTTATTTTCTCTGTATGAACGTTTAAATAAACGAAATTTATTTTTTTCTATTTGAAATTCAAATTCTTCTATAATAATACTAGCAAATGTTACACAATTATTTACATAAATAATAAAATTCGTCTAAAGAATTGGAATTATCAATACAATTTTATTGGAACTTCACGAAAGGATTCAATTTATTATGTTAAAAAATTTTTATAATACAATTTTTCGAAGGAATGAAATTATTTTTATAAGTAGTAAAATTCTTCACAAGAATTAAATTATTTTTAAAAATATAGGTAATAAAATACTTTCCAGGAATGTAATTATCTTCAATGCAATTTTAATTAAATTTTACGAAAAGATTCGATTATTTTTAAAAATTGTAATAAAAATCTTGTAAAGAATTGAACAATTCTCAAAAGTTATGATAACATTTTCTATAAGAATTCAATTATTTTCATAAATAATAAATTTCTTTGCATGAATTTATTTTTTTTTTGTCAATTTTTATAAACTAGAAAGAATTTTTAACAATTACAATTAAAATTATTTAAAAAAAAACTCCAATATTATCAAAAAACTTAAACAAAATTCTTCAAAAGAATTAAATTATTTGCGAAAACTTTAATAGTAATTATTCTTCGAAATAATTCAATTATTTTCAATATTTTAATAAAATTTCTTGAATGAATTCAATCATTTAAAAAAATTGTAATAAAATTCTGCAAGAAGAATTTCATTTCCAAAAAATTAAAACAAAAATTGAAATTTGATTTTCTAAAAATTGTAATAAAATTCAATAATCAAATGTTTAATTATAATTATTAACAAACATGAATATTTAAAAAAAACTTCAAGGAAATTCTGCATAAAATATTTTTTTATTTTTAATATTATAGACAGTAATTTTTGAAAATATATTTTGGTCGAAACAAATATTTTGTTAATTTTTCAATTAATTATTTTCAGGAATTCAATTATCTTCAAAAAATTTTAATAAAAATTCTTCAATAATGAAGATTCTCCAAAAATCTTATTTTTCCATAATTTCTACGAATTCAATTATTCAAAACTTTCAATAAACTTGTCAAATAAATTTTCATTACTTTTAACAATGGCAACTCTAAAACTTCAAAATCAAAATTTCTTAATTATTTTCTAGAATCTTTTACTAAAATTTTTTCTATATCAATATTTTTGAAAAAGTTCATTAATTTAATTTCACTAAATTTTGATTATTCGAAAATATTTTAATTGTAATACGTTCAAAAATTGCAAAAAATTACTAATGACTATTTTAAAAAAAATTTGAATCAAAACTTTTTAAAGAACTAAGTTGTTTAGAATTTTAATTAAAATTATTAAAAATTTAATTTGAAACCATTAGACAATTAATTATTTCTAAAATTTTCTACTAAAATTTGTCTACAATTCAATTATTTTCTAGATTTCTTTTCTAAATAAATTATTTTAAATAAATTTTGAAAAAGTTCTTTAAAAATTCAATTATTCAAAGAAAAAAAAGTTCACTTAAAATGCGTTTCAAATTCGATTATTTTCTACTTAATTTCACGAAATTTTGATTATTTGAAAATTTTTGCTATTGAATCTATCTTCAAAAATTCCAAAAAATTACTAATGAATAACTAATTAAAAAAAAATATATATATAATTATAATAAAAATTATAAATTAATTCTTACAGAAGGAAAAACATTAGAAAAGGACGAATCGCCTAAACAAAATTTCAATGACACCGAAATCGACGCAAAAAAACCAAAAGAATATTTAAAAGAAGCTAATTTGACAACCAGTCCCAAAGAAGATAAATTTGATGAACACGAACAATACAAACAATATTTAGAAACTCTGTTAGACGTTAATGACATTCCCACAAGTGACAGATCAGTCGTTATTACCAATATTTTGGAAAAAAAAATTTTTAATAGCGAAGAATCTAATTTAGAAATAAGCAAAAATAATGGAAGTAAAAAAGATTATTTGAAAAATAATTTAATAATTGAGAAAATTACTTTTAAACCAAATAAACAAAACAGAAATATAAATGAATATCGAGAAAGTAGTACAAATAATGTTAATGCGGCTGTTGATATTATAAAAAATCTCCTAAATTGGTTACAGGAGTTTATATTGACAACTTTAAATGTTGAAAAAAAGAATTAATTATGTAAAATTAAATTCTATTTTCTCCCCGGTAAATTCTTTCATTCTATTCGTATTTGTCAACAATTTAATTATTAATTAATTAATTATTATTTATTTATAATATTAACAAAACAGGACGTTAATTTGCAATTTGTATGACTGTATAGACGATTATGCTACAATGGCATATAACTATTAACAATTTGTAATTAATATTGTATAAAGTTTATACTCTTAATTATAAAAAATATATAATATTAATTATAAATGTGTTCTCTGTGTTGTGTACGACCGGTTGCACAATGTGCTACAATGTAAACATAATTATAAGTACCATTATTTATACAAATGTACGATTATTTATTACAACTACAATTAAAATATTTTATCTCTCAAAATATATCACTTTAATATAAATTAAGTTTAATTGTCAAGTAATAAAAGGAGAAAAACAAAAGTTTAACAATTCTAACCTCAAATTTCGTCGTGATCTAAAATTTCTCTACTTTTACCTCTAAGTATAAAGTAATCGCACTAATAATACAAGTACAATTTTGTATCATTTTTACTATTGTAAATCAGTAAAAAATAAGTACCTACACTATTCACTGATTATTTATTTCAAATTATAAAATTATACGCAAAATTTCACACTTTGAATGCTTTGAAACTTCAAAATTTTTCAAACTTTACTACGACGCCTGTCGACGGGAATTGTTACTTAATCGCAACTTACTATCTTTCGTCGGTAAATTTCCCAGTCGGTAATGTCAATTTTTAATTTACGGTCCATTTAAACTAACCTCAAAATGAAGAAAAACAAAAATTATTTCTGCCACTTTGTATAATTTATTTCTACGTCTATTATTACTGTGAATAATGAATATAAAGTGTTTATTAATAAGAAAAATAAATTTCAAATCATTCAAGTATTTATATTATAATGTTCCTAGAGTTTTTACCATATAATTCTGAATTTGCAATTTTTGCATTTTTCAAACAACAAAAATGAAGTCATTTCACAAAAATAGTTGTCAAGAATAAGATAAATCATTGTATTTATCGCTTGTCATTTGGAGTAATTTTTACAAACAACAAAGGATGTGATCAGTGAAAAGTAATTTAAAAGCAAACAGAAACATTTGCTTTATTTCTCGCTCGATTCAACTGTATACCCTATGCTTTGCAATTACAATGCAAAATTGTATATTAATCGGAGTCAGTTAATATTTCTTGAATTTTGTACTTTTTTGAAACTCTCCAGACGGTAAGTGTTTATAATTAATTTAATAGTTTTTCATTTGACAATTATTCTATATTTTTCTACATCTTTGATCAAATATTCAACAATTATTTATGTTCCCAAAGTTTTGAATGTCGAAATTAAAGAAATTTATGTTTTTTCAAATTGTATTATAATATTGCATCTTTTATTGGAAAATAATTTATAAAGTTTTAAATATTGTTTAATTTACGTTTCTGTATTCTGTCAATAATTTTTGGAAAAACGGAAAAAAAATAATTCGTTCATTTGAACATTCCGAATTTTTGGAGCATAATTATTGATTCTATATTTTTTTTATCTCTTAGTGGACCAAATATTCTACATTTTTTACATCTTCCGGGTGGTCACATGTCAGTAAAGTCAGGGAAACAAAATTTTCGCCTGTAAAGTCAGGAAAATAACATTTTTGTCAGTAAAATCAGTAAAATTAGGGAAATTAAGAAAATTGAGACTTTTTTCGACTTATTTTCAAAAATTGCGACGTTTTTGACATTTCTTCCAAACGTTGCAACAAAATACAGCAATTTTTAATAAAAAAGTTCAACTTATTTTGATTTTTATAATGCGAAAAATAACTATAAACAAATCTTTCAAAAATTGTTTTTCAATCATTTTTTAACATAGTTAAATTTTTCAAATATATTTATAATAAAAATCCTTTTGAATAGTTGAAATTTTGTCAAATTTAATTGAAATTAATTAATTTATTTCAAGTATTTTTCTACAATTTTAAAAAAAATCAACATTTGAAGAATTTTTATTGCAAATTTTGAAAATAATTGAATTATCAAAAATGTTAATGGAAAATCTTTAAAGGTAATTTTTTAAATGAAAATTAATGAAAATTAGCTTTTAATTTTTAAAAATTCAATATTTTCATTCATTTTCAAATACATATTTACAAAAATTCAAATACATACAAAAATAATATAACATTTTAGAATTATTTTTAAGTATTTTTGAAAAAACAATCATGTTCAAAATTTTTAATTAAAATTCATCAAAAAATTATCTTGTTTTTTTAAATTATACAAAAATTCTTTTAAGAAATTCAATTATTTTTGAAAAATTACATTAAAATATTTTTAAAAACTAATTATTCGAATTATTTTATTTTTATTTATATTTTTCAAAAATTAAATTATTTTAAAAAGATTTTACCAAATTTTAATTGTTGGAAAATTTTTTAAAATTGAAAAACTATTATCTTTTAAAAATTATTTTTAAATATTTAAAAATTAATTGTAAGAATTTCTTTATAATTTTTTGAAAATATACATTAATAACTTAAAAAAAACTATGGAGAGTTACAATTATTATAAAAAATTGAGTTTTTGTATTTAAATAATCGAATTCTAGCAGAACTTTTGAAAAATTATTTAAATTAATTTATTCAGAAATGAGGTTTAGTTGAAAATTGTAGAAAATAATTGATTCAGGAATAAGGATTACAATTGTAATTTTTAGAAATTATTAAAATTCATAAATTTTACTCATTTTCTGTAAACATTCATATTTTCTTGTAAAAAGAATTTTGTCAGGGAGAATAATTTTAATGTCAGTAAATTGTCAGGGAAATTGAGAAACTGAAAATTGTGACCACCCTGATCTTGATTGACCAAATATTCTACAATTATTTATTTTGTATTTTTTTAGATTTTAGTTGACCAACAAAATGCTGTTGGAAGAATCTTCAATTAGTGGTAAACTATCGATTGAGAAGTAAAAAAAATAATTTATATAAAAAATGACAGTAAGTGGGTACGACGCTATTCCTCACTACCATTCAGGTAGTCGAGATTTTTGTCACTGGTTAACGCATATCAAATTGACGAAAATTTTAATATTGGTTTCGATTATCCTCTTCATTGTTCCACTATTCGCTCATTATTATTTATCAAAGGTAAGATGTATTTTGCGAATAATAATTTATTTACTTTACTCAATTTATTTAATTAATTTTTTTAATTTTATTTACGTTTTCATTTATTTAATTTTTATTTAGTTTACTCATTTAATTTACTTTTTATTTACTTTATTCATTTGTAATAGTCGACTTAATTCTCTCTTTCCATCATCAGGTTGAGTCGAGTTCCTCGAATTTGAACATACATCGCACTCGTTCGAAATTGGAGGCTTTCGAGGATTTCACATCAATGAAGGCAGTGGATTTAAAGGCAAGAATCGAGGAAATGTTACGAATTAAAGCGTCGGTCAGCAATGAACTACGCGATTTGGAGGCGAAACGTCAGAGATTACAAACGGAAGTGAGTGGATTTACGCAAAGAATTAATGAATTAAAACAGGAATTGCTTCATCAGCAGATGGATTTGGATCGTTTGAAAATTAGTGTCGTTCAAGCGCAGGCAGCACAACGTGAAGCTGTCGAAAGAAATACTCCTGAATTGGCATTGCCGAAGAGAATCTTAATCAACGAAATTCCCGTTACCGTGCCGAGTACAGATCCAAGAGGTTGTAAAATGTACAATTGTTTCGATCACAGTCGTTGTGCATTGACAAGTGGATTTCCCGTTTATCTCTACGATCCCGATCAATATTCGGTTGTGAATTCCCGATGGGATGTGGATGGTTTTTTGAAGACAACAATTAAACAAACATTTGGTACGTTGTTCAAATATTTCTTTGAGTTTTACAGGGTTGACAAAGTTTAGGGAAATCAGGGGATTTAGGAAAAAGTCAGGGATTTTTATTAAAAGTACTGGAAAAAATTAAATGTTTGGAATTTATAAGAAAATTCTGAATTTTTCTGACTTTTTTGTTTGCCTTATAAACTATGAAATTGCTATGAATTCTAAAAAAACCTTAAACGTTTTATTTTTCTGACAATAATCAATTTTGAAAAACTCAATTACATTGAAGAACTACTATAAAGTTATTACTTATAAATAATTTAATGAAGTATTTTTTTTGAAAAATTTTAATTTCAATTCTATTGAAATTAGTTTCAATTTTAAAAATTTAACGCAATTCTTTGAAAGAATTCAACAATTTTAATAAATACTAAAATTCTTTCGAAAAATTCAATTATTTTCAAACATTTTTTAAAAAATTCTTGCCAACATTTCAATTATCTTCATAAATGAATAGCAAAATTCTTCGCCAAAATTCAATTATGTTCAGGAATTTTTATAAAATTCATTGTAAAATTAAATTATTTTCACAAATAACAATATTCAACACAAGAATTCAATTATTTTTAAAATTAACAAAATTCTTCGTAGAAATTCAATTATTTTCAAAAAATTTTTAAAAAATTCTCGTCAACATTTCAATTATCTTTATAAATAGCAAAATTCTTCGTCAAAATTCAATTATATTCAGGAATTTTAATAGAATTCATTGTAAAATTCAATAATTTTCATAAATAACAATATTCCTCACAAGAATTTAATTACTTTCAAAATTAATCAAATTCTTCGTAAAAATTCAATTATTTTCAAAAAATCGGAAAAAAATTGTCGTTAACATTTCAATTAACTTTATATACGAATAGCAAAATTCAATTATTTTCAGGAATTTTTTAAAATTCATTGTAAAATTCAATTATTTTCATAAATAACAATGTTCATCACATGAATTCAATTATTTTCAAAATTAACAAAATTCTTCGTAAAAATTCAATTATTTTCAAAAAATCTGAAAAAAATTGTCAACATTTTAATTAACTTTATAAACGAATAGCAAAATTCTTCGACAAAATTCAATTATTTTCATGAATAACAATGTTCATCACATGAATTCAATTATTTTCAAAATTAACAAAATTCTTCGTAAAAATTCAATTATTTTCAAAAAATCTGAAAAAAATTGTCAACATTTTAATTAACTTTATAAACGAATAGCAAAGTTCTTCGACAAAATTAAATTTATTTTCAGGGATTTTTTTAAATTCATTGTAAAAATTAAATTATTTTCATAAATAACAATATTCATCACATGAATTCAATTATTTTCAAAATTAATAAAATTCTATGTAGAAATTCAATTATTTTCAAAAAATTAAAAAAAAAATTGTCGTCAACATTTCAATTATCTTTGTAAATAGCAAAATTCTTCGTCAAAATTAAATTATTTTCAGGAATTTTTTAAAATTCATTGTAAAATTAAATTATTTTCAGGAATTTTTTAAAATTCATTGTAAAATTAAATTATTTTCAGGAATTTTTTAAAATTCATTGTAAAATTAAATTATTTGCATAAATAACAATATTCATCACATGAATTCAATTATTTTCAAAATTAGATTTAATAAAAATTTAATAAAAATAGAATTTGCATAATTTTTTTTTTGAAAAATAATGAAATTCTTCTGAGAAAGTCAATTATTTCCAATACAATTGATAATATTTTTAATAAAATCAAATTTTATTAAAACTTTTTGAAATAATTAAATCCCTGCAAAAAAATTTATTATTTCTACAAGTAATTGAATCTTTGCAAAATTTTAAAAAATAAGTGAATTTTTGGGAAGAATTTTATTAAAATTGTATTTAAAATGATTGAATCCCTGTGAAAAATGTACTCTTTATTGATATTATTGAATTCTTTAGAAGAATTTAAAATAAATTTTTTTAAATAATTTAATTTTCCATGAAATTCAATTAAAATTATATTGAAAATAATTGAATTCTTGAATTGAATTTTAAAAGTTTTTTAAATAATTGACCTTTTGTGAAAAATCCAATTATTTTTTAAAAATAATTGAATTTTCTCGGAGCATTTTTACCAGATTTTTAATAATAATTGAAATTTTTGGAAGAAGTCTATTAAAATTGTATTGAAAGTAAGTGAAATCCTAATAAAATTTTTTTTATTTATATAAAAATAATTGAATTTTTAACGAAGATTTTTATTATTTATAAATTGACTTTTTCAAAGAATTTTATAACAATTATTGAAAATAATTAAATTCTTCTTAAAATTAAATTATTTTCAAAATTTTCAGTAAAAATTATTAAAAAAAACTTTATTATTTTCAAGAATATTGTAATAAATTCTTAAAAATAAATCAATAATTTTAAAGAATTTTAATTAAAAATTTTCCAAGAAATTTTTTAATACAATTTTAATTACATTTTCTCGAAAGAATTCAATTATTCATAAAATTCTTGAAATGAATGAATGAATGAATGAAATTATTTTCAAATTTTTTAAAAATATTTTACCAGAATTTAATAATTTTCAGTACTTTCATTTTAAAATTTTAAACATTTAAAAAGAAAAATTATTTAAAAAGTTAGGAAACAAAACAACAACAAACTGCGAATGGAGAATATTGAATATTGATTTTTAAATTTTCTGTTAAAAAAAGAAAAAGAAAAGAAAACCATTTTTTTTTCTCTTTTTTCGTCTTTTCATAAGTTTACTTACACATCACTTTTCCAGGTTACAATCCGCATTTAACGGCAAATCCCGTCGAGGCTTGCATCTACATTGTCCTCGTTGGAGAAGCCCTCTCGGTACAAAAATCAAATCAAAAGGATAGATATCCAGTAGACGTGAAGAAACTCCACTCGTTACCCTACTGGGGTGGTGATGGCAGAAATCACATTCTCCTGAATCTTGCACGTCGCGATTTGTCCGTCGAGGCTGGCGATATATTCAAAAACATTGAAACTGGTCGTGCAATTATTGTTCAATCGACTTTCCATAGAAATCAATTCCGGGACAATTTTGATTTAATTGTACCGCCAATATTGGGACCACCGGGTGGTGATGTTTGGCAGGAGTGCGCACAAATGTTACCAGCGCGAAGAAGATATTTACTCTCATTTCAGGGTGAGATGAAATCATTGAAAATGACAACCACCCGTCAGATGGACGATGCCGAGGCCGATTTAGAGAAACTCGCAATCGATGAGAATAATTTGGATAATTTTATTATTCAACATTTAAAAGACATGAGTATGGGAACGACTTTGGATAGATTTTTCATTCAGTTTGAATGTATACCAGCGTCGGGTGATGGAAGAGTGGTGGAAGTTTTGGATTGGTCCCTGTGCGGTACTGATTCATCGCGAAGAGCAATTCTGAAGGAATCGACGTTTGCGTTGATATTGGCGCCGAGTAATTCGACATTGGTCACTACGTCGTCGATACAAGCGAGACTTTATGAAGCATTGCGATCGGGTTCTATTCCTGTTATTTTAGGTGGAGATCAGATATTTCTTAGTTATAAGGAGGTCATCTCTTGGAGGAGAGCGGCGATTATTTTGCCGAAAGCAAGAGTGACGGAAATGCATTTCTTATTGCGTGCAATACCTGATAGCGATTTACTGGATATGCGAAGACACGGTAGACTCATATGGGAACGTTATTTGGGAACTGCTCAGGGCGCTGTGGACACGATTGTTGCATCTATACGCGATCGACTTGGAATTCCTCCTTTACCCGCTCCCCAGACTGCCAGTCCAAGTGTGTTCAACGAAAGTTTTGTGGTATGAGACATTTTTAATTATTTTTTTAAGAATCATCTTTTCTCAATTAGTTGATTAATTTAAATTTATTGAAATAACAGCGTTGCCAATTTTATTTCAGTAAATAATTAAATTTTAAAATTGCTTTCTGTAATATAATAATTTATTATAATTAACTAATTAATTATAATTAACTTTATTATAATTAACTTATTATAATTAATTTAATTAACTTATTATAATTAACTTAGTTGAAAACAGTTGCAATTTTAAGAGTTAATTAAATTTTAGAAGGTTTTAAAATAAAATTTTTGAAAACTTCAACTGTTTTAAAAGAATTAATAATAATTAATTATTTGTTTAAATAATGATTTATGTTTTACATAATTTTATTTAAAATTCTGAAAATGTTAGGTTTCTGAGAATTTTTAATTCAATTTTTTAGTTATTGGAATTTCCAAAACCATCTTATTAAAGAACTATTAAATGTTGTTTTTTAACTATTAAATTATTTTTAACATTTTTAGAAAGACATAAATTATTTCCTAAAATTTTGACAAAATTTTTCGAAACATTCAATTACTTAAAATACAATTTTAATAAAAGTTTTCAAACGGTTTCAATTCTTTTTAAAAATTTTAATAAATTTTTTTCTAAAAAATACAATTATTCGCATAAGTGAAGTGTTTTTGAAGAGCCCAAAAATATTAAGGCTAAATGCCATAAAAAAGAAGAAAAAATGTTGAATTTTAAGAAATTCGGTTATTCGAATTTTTGATAATTTTTAATAATTTCAAATTTTTAACCAATTGATAGAGACTATTAAATAAGTAAAGTGTTTTTGAAGAGCCCAAAAATAATGAAGCTAAATGCCATAAAAAAGAAGAAAAAATGTTAAATTTTAAGAAATTCGGTTATTCGAATTTTTGATAATTTTTAATAATTTCAAATTTTTAACCAAAGGATAGAGACTATTAAATAAGTAAAGTGTTTTTGAAGAGCCCAAAAATAATAAAGCTAAATGCCATAAAAAAGAAGAAAAAATGTTAAATTTTAAGAAATTCGTTTTTTCGAATTTTTGCAATTATTAATAATCATGATTATTTGAAATAGGTATTACAAAAAAATTCTTCATAAAATTCAAATACGTTCAAAATTTTTAATAAAAATTCCACTATTTAAAAAAAATTTAATTAAATTCTTCAAAACAATTCAATTATTTTCAAACATTTTGAATAATATTTATGTTTGCCAGTATAATAAGTAGCATTAAAAGGTCCAAATTGCATCTAAAATAATTTAATTTCGAAGGAGTTACAATTAAAATTATTATTAATTGGTTACTTTTAAATAGATTCAAATTTAAATTTTTTTTAAAAAGTCGAAATTTTAATAATTTATATTTGAAATTCTGAAAAATTAAAGTTTTGAAAAATTTTATTTTAAAATTTTAAATTATCTGAAATTAGATATTTAGAATATTTTAATTCTATTATTTAAAAGATCAATGAATTTTTATAGACAAATAAATGAAATTTTTTAAAATATTTCAACTTTTCTAAAATTCTATTAAAAATAATTTAATTTTTTAAAAGAGTTTAATTGAAATGTTTAAAAATAATCCAGGAAAATTAGTTTTATTTCCAAAATAGATAATAGATTCTAAAAATTAATTGGAATTTTGGGAAATTGAATTGAAAGTAATTAAATTTTCTTACTGAATTTTATTGGAAATTGAAAAAAAAATATTTTGCAAACAATTTAAGTTTCAAAATCAAATTTTTATGTTTAAAAATTATTATTTATTATAATTGAACTACTTTGAGATTTTTTTGTAATAGGAATCAGGACAAAAATCAATTTTCTGTCTCGAGATCAGAAAAATGTCAGAGAAAATCAAAATCGAATTTTTTTTAAGACCCAGATTAAACTAAAATTAATAAAATTACAATTTATTAAATTGAAATATTAAATTAAATTTATTAAATTAAATTTTAAAAAATTACAATTTATTTGATTAAATTAAAATTATAAAAATTAAAATTTATAATTAATTTAATTAAATTTGAATGACAAAAATTACAATTTATTAAGTTAAATGTAAATTAAAAAAATTACAAGTAAGCACATAAAATTAATTAATTTTATCTGACAAACTTTTTATGAAATCAATCCGAAATTTTTACTGATTTCCATTTTTCAGCCTTTAAAATCTGACTCAATAATATCGGAGTCAGAAGCTGAGGAGAGCCTTGGCCCTCTGGAGCCCCCGTATTCATCTCCTTCTTTCAAGAGAAATTACACAATTATGCTCACACAAGGCTATGAAATGTGGAATGACTGGATGGATCCATTCTATCTATATCCTCAACTTCCGTTCGACACTGTCTTGCCGAGTGATGCAAAATTTTTAGGTAAAATGCTCCTACACTTTTTTTTTGCTCTTTTTAAATTTCCTTTCATAAATGGATCCTACTAAAATGTAGAATAATTCTTGAATAATAAATTCTTTCTGATAAAATATTCTAATATTTTATCACAAAAGAATTTTTAAAGTTTAATTTAAAAACAACTTAAAATTTTAATAATTTTTTTATGATTGCAGGATCAGAAGTGGGATTTAGACCAATTGGTAAAGGAGCTGGCGGAGCTGGTAAAGAATTTAGTGAGTCTCTTGGAGGAAATCATCCGAGAGAACAATTTACGATAGTAATGTTAACTTATGAGAGGGAACAGGTTTTAATTAGTTCTCTCGCTCGACTTTACGGCTTACCTTATTTAAATAAGGTACTTGTAGTTTGGAACAGTCCAAAACCACCAATGGAGGATCTTCGTTGGCCCAACATTGGAGTGCCAATTCACGTAAAAAATATTTTACCAATTTTTCAATTAATTCAAATAATTAAATAGCGATTGTAACTATAAAAATATTATAAGCAACTTCATGCTATAAATTAACAAATTATCTTTTACTTCAGGTGATAAAAGCTCCAAGAAATAGTTTAAATAATCGATTTTTACCATTTGATGCAATTGAAACTGAAGCTGTTTTGTCTATTGACGATGATGCTCATTTAAGACATGACGAAATAATGTTTGCCTTCAGGTCAGTATTTTTAATTTTAGTTAATTTTAATTTTAACTTGAGTTAAATAACTATATTAATCTTCATATTATTTCATTCACTAGCCAAATCATCCGCGCGGGAATGTTTTGTTACGCTATTTATTGTAAACAATTTAAAGTTATTTTAATTTAAGTAATTTTCAAAGAAATACTTATTATGACACATAACTGAAAAACTAATTAGAATTAAATTTTCAAATTATATTATATATTTTTAAACTTTAAAGTATATAAAAAAACTTTAACAAATTTTGATACTAATTTCAAATTTGACATCAGATTTTCAAAATTGAAAATAATTAAACTTTCTTGTACGAGGAAAATTGAATTTCGCAAAAATTGTTATTTGATACCTAAATTAAAAATAATCTTCATTACGAAAATTTTAATTATTCTGAAAAATAGAAGAGGTAAAAAAATTATTATATAATCAACTTTCTGAACAAAGAATATAAATAATATTTTTTTTTAGAGAAGTTCCACTACTTTTAATTCGCAAATTTTCAAAAGAATTTTGAAAAAATCAATTATTTAATAAAATTTTATGGTATTTATTTTTCACAATAATTCAATTACTTTCACTAATAATAAAATTTTTCATGAAAATTCAATTCCTTTTAAACATTTTAATAAACTTTTCCGCAATAATTCAATTATTTTCAAAAGTAATAAAATTCTTCTCTGCAATTCAATTATTTTTGAGAATTATAATAAAATTCCTAGCAACTATTCAATTATTTTCATAAATAATAAAATTCATAGCAGGACTTCAATTATTTTTTATACAATTTTACAGGAATTTCTCAAAAAATGTAATAATTCTTAAAAACTTAATTTCAATTCTTTCGAAAAAATCAATTATTTAAAAAAATGTTTTTTAAAATATTTTTTGGAAGGATTGAATAATTATTTTCAAAAATGTAATAAAATTATTCGAAAGAAATTAATTGTTTTAAATACAATTTTAATTAAATTTTTTTTAAATAATTCAATTATTTTTTAAAAATTTTAATTAAATTTTTTCTAAGAATTCAATTAATTACACAAATAATTTTTCGAAAGAATTCAATTATTAAAGATAAATAAGAAAATTACTCCCGAAAATTCAATTATTTTGAGGTATGTATTTTAATAAAATTCTTTTCATAATTCAATTATTTTCATAAATAACAATATTCCTCACAATAATTCAATTATTTTTAAAAGTAATAAATTTCTTCTTGGAAATTCCATTATATTTTTAAAAATTCTAATAAATCGTTAGTAAGAATTCAATTATTTTCATAAATAATAAAATGTTTTTTAGGAATTCAATTATTCTCAAAAAAATTTAATAAAATTTCCCACAGACATTCAATTATTGCCAAGTTTTTTAATAGAATTCTTTGTAAATTTTAATTATTTAAAAAAAATTTTCGCATTTCAATGATTTTCAATATCTACTGTATTCATAAAATTTTCAAACAGAATTCAATTATTTAAAAAATGGTTTGTAAACATTTTCGTAAGAATTCAATTCTTTTCATGAATAATAAAAATTTTTATCAATTCAATTATTCAAATCATAATTTGCATAAAATTATTCGAAAGGAATGAATTATTTAAAATTTTTTATAAAATTCTTCGCAATAATTAAATTATTTTTTATATATATTTTAAATTCTTTCATGAATAATAAAATTCGTAGCAAGAATTCAATTTATTAGCAGGATAAGAAAAAAGTAAATATTTTTGATGAAAATTAGGAAAAAGTCAGGAAAATAAAAAATATGGAATGGTTAAAATCATTATTTTATATTATAAGAATATTGTTATTGTAACTTCTTAAAAATTATTTCAAGGAATTCTGCGATGAGTTTTATTTCTTAAAATAATTTAATTATTGCGAAGAATTTTATAAAAAAGTTTCAAACAATTGACTTTAAAAAAAAAAAAAATTATGCAAATTATATTTTTATTAATTGAATTCTTTTGGGAAATTTTATTAGAATAATTTTTACACAAATTTTTAAATTAAGAAAAATTTTTGAAAATAATTGAATTCTTGTGATGAATATTGTTATTAATAAAAATAATTGACTCTCTCCGAGTGATTTTATTATTTATGAAAATAATTAAATCCCTGAAAAGTATTTTAAAATTTATGAAAATAGTTGAATTACTGCGAAGAATTGAATTCCAAATTTATAAAAATTTGGATTTTTTCGAAAAAATTTATGCAAATTCTATTTTAAATAATTGAATTCATGGGAAATTTTTTGGAAAATAATTGAATGTTTGCGTAGAATATTATAAAAATTTTTGTTTAATAATTGAATTCTTTTGGGAAATTTGATTAAAATAGTAAAATATTGAAAATCATTGAATTCTTGTGATAAATACTATAATTATTTATGAAAAGAATTGAATTTTGTCGAAGAATTTTGCTATTCGTTTATAAAGTTAATTGAAATGTTGACAATTTTTTCAGATCTTTTGAAAATAATTGAATTTCTACGAATAATTTTATTAATTTTGAAAATAATTAAATTCTTGTGAGAAATATTGTTATTTATGAAAATAATTAAATGTCTGCGTACAATTTTATTGAAAATTGTTTTTAAATAATTGAATTCTTTTGGGTAATTTTATTAAAATAGTAGATATATTGAAAATCATTGAAATGAGAAAATTTTTTGAAAATAATTGAAATTTTGACAAGAATTTTATTAAAATAATTTTTGAAAATTGAATTTTGAAGAAGAATTTTTTCGAGATTTTTTTTTGTAGATTTTGATCGTAATTGAATTTTGTGATAAGAATTTTATTACTTTTAAAACTAATTGAATTTCTGCAATCATTTGTAACTTCTTTAAAATTCAATTTTTTTTAGTGTTTTTAACTAAAATTCTTCTATAAATCCATTATTTTTAATAATTAATTAAATATAGATTGACAAATTTAACTAATTTTAGAAGATTTTGAATTATTAAAATTTTTTCAAAAATCTAAGTTCATTAAAATTTCTAATTAAATTCATTCAAGATTGAAATTTTATATAATTGAAATTGAAACCGTTTGAAGTTCATTTATTTATGAAAATTGTAAACGCAACTCTTAAAATTGAATTAATTTTGAAATATTTAAGTAAAATTAATCATTAAATAATTTATTTATTTTATGATAGTTGTTCAAGATTTAAGTTATTTAAAAATAAATTTTTGTAAGATATTTTAAAAATTGAAGGTTTTGTATTAGAATTCATATTTTGTTTTTATTAAAAAAAAATTTGAATTAAAAAGTTTTACGTTCTATTACTTTTTAAAATTGCTAATTTTATTTAAAATAGTGAGTGAGAAGTCAGCCGCGCGCGAATTGTTGCTAGTTTTAATTTTAACTATTTAAATTATTTAACTAATTTTTTAATTTTAATTTTTAATTTAAAGTTAATTTTTATTTTGACCAACTTTAGTTTAACTTTAGTTTATTTACATATAAAATTTCTTATTCATTCTATGATTTTTTTTCAGAGTCTGGAGAGAACATCGTGATCGCGTGGTGGGTTTTCCTGGACGTTTTCACGCTTGGGATCAAAATTACAATAATGCGTGGAATTACAATTCGAATTATTCCTGTGAATTGTCGATGGTTTTGACGGGAGCTGCATTTATACACAAACATTATACATATTTATATACTCATTGGCTTCCTCAGGCAATAAGAGACAAAGTTGACGAATATATGAATTGCGAGGATATTGCAATGAACTTTTTAATATCACATATCACTAGGAAACCGCCCGTTAAGGTTTAAATTTTATTCAATTGATTTCGAATAAATATAAACGTATAAAATACAAAACATATAAATTCTATAATTATAGATTCAATTTTAACAAGAAATTATAATTTAAACAATAATTATGAGTTAAGTGTATAAAAATTAACAAAAAATTTCGTGTTTAGGTAACTTCACGATGGACTTTCCGTTGTCCAGGATGTCCAGTTTCACTCTCAGAGGATGACACGCATTTTCAGGAGAGACACAAGTGTATAAATTTCTTTTCTCAGGTAAAATATTATTTATCGTTACATTCTACTTTTTTTATTAATAATTTATTTATTTATATACTCTGAAGAAAAGGGAGAGAAAGTAATAGATTTTTCAAAAAATTGAAATATAAATTTTAATGTAATTTTCCATTTATATTTTAGGTTTTTGGATATATGCCACTGTTGAATACTCAATATCGAGCAGACTCGATTCTTTTCAAAACGAGAATACCACACGATAAGCAGAAATGTTTTAAATTTATATAAAGTGCCATATTGTATGACATGCCATATTCCAAAATTCTAGACTGATCATTTTTGATATCAATGTGAAGTGAGTACAGAATAATTTTCTATTATCAGGGATTTCAAATTGAATATTTGAAAGTGTGTAAATTGATAATATGTATATATAAATATTTAATTGTTAAATTATTCTTTTTTCTTGTCTAAAATCAATAGTTGAACAAAAATTTGTTAACATTGGTATATAATGATAGTTATCTATTGTAATATTGTACAATATTTTCATTCAATTAATTTTTAGCTACATGACAACTTTTTTTTTTAATTATAATTTGATTAACTAACGTTTGTAGTATTACAAACGAAATTTTATTTATCGATCAACTTTATCAATTTAGGAAAAATAATTCTTTTTATCGTTAGAATTAACATTCAAAAAATATTCTCGACTAAAATAACTTAAATATAAAATTCAAAATTTTTACATTTAGAATCTAATCTAATGCCATACCTATTTATATTAAAGAATAAATTAAAAATTTGTTAATATAATTTAATTTTCTGTTTTTTTTTTTTGTAAATATACTAATTTTTATTTCTTTTTCTATAGAAACAAATTTTTTGTACAGTTTAGTGTATCGTTTAGAATATTAATAATTTAGTATTTTATTAATTTTTTCATTGTAAAAATTAAAGCTGAAATATGTACTCTTATGTGCGAATGGTGAAATATTAAAAATAAGAGGCTAAATTAACTAAAGCGTTTAAATTAAAAAAAAATCAATATTCTGCCAATCGATTTAATGCGCTGTACCAAAATGAGTAATATTTAATTGGATCTGTGTATCATTATAAATAATTCTCAATTGAAAATTGGAAAAAGGAATTTTTTACCTTTTTCACAATTAACGGTTAAATTGATAAAAAAAAACCACTGCAAGTGGATTAATCTTTGCAATTTAATTCAGCATCATTCTTTTTACAAAAAAAATTTAATTTAACACATTTCTCCATCAAATAATAGAGAATAATTAAATACTAATTAATTAAGTACCTAGATAATTATAATTAAATATTACTCATGACTAATATCTTTAACGCCGTCTTTATATTAAAAAAAATCGCATTTTATAATCGAACAAGACTAACACAAATTACATTTAAGAGAAATTATCATTTCGAATTATTCAGTTATAATTTGAAAAAAGAATTTTAAAGAAACCAATATTGAAAAAAAACTATTTGCTTCCTTTAAAAATTTTCTTCTAATTACTAATGAACATTATAATTTAAAATAATAATCAACAACTTATTAGTTAATGGTTATTTTTAATTTTTCATGTTATTTAATTTTCCTGTCAGTAGTTTTCAACTACTTAAAAAACTAATTTATAAAAATAATTAGCATTACTAAATGCTCTTATTATTAGCATTACTAAAAATTAATTGTAGTTAGAAATTAGAGGAAATTTTACTACTTTTCCATCAGGAAAAATTTTAAATCGAAAAATGTGTCTCGAAGCGGTAAAATAATTATTCTAACAATAAATAATAATAGTAATTAAATGCACACAAATGATAATGACAAATATTTTGTTCATATTTTCGGAAAATTTTAAATTTTTGAATTTGCAATATTTTTTTGGAATATTACGAATAAATGGATTTTAAATAGATTATTTGAAAATGGATTGTAATAATAAATTAGAGGAATATTATGAAATTCTAATTATTAACTGGATTAATTAATTTGTTTATTTAGTCCAATTACAATTATCGTGATATTCTGAAGTAATTATTTTTCTCTTTGGAGGCAAATTTTTAGCGATTTGATCAGTAAATTAAAGAAATATTTACAATTTCAACGACATTATGAAAAGTTAATTTTTTCAAAATGAAAAAAATTCTAGTCGAAGTAATCAAAATTCTAGTTGAGATTTATTTAAGTCTAAAATTCAACATTGAAATTAATCGAAATTTGCTCCTTTTATCAAGAATTTTATATTAAATACACTCTATCAAAAATTATTATTCAATATTGTACTGAGAATTTCTTTTTTTATGTATGAGTAAATTAAACAAAATGTTTTCTCAGCCTGCGAACTGGAATATTTTTCTACAAGGAAGCAAATAAATGAGAAACTAAATGCGAAACAAATTATAATAATTTATTCTCTAAATCTAAATTAGTTAAAATTGAGTCACTTTAATTCAAATTGGTAATATTTTATTTTTCGGATACAGATTTTTAGGCATTTAATTAGTAAATTAAAGAAATATTTAGTCACTAATTTTTAATTTATTTTTGTTCAAAGATTTTGTGGATTTACTGTTTTATTTAGTTTTTTAACAATTTTTATTCTTTTACTGAAGTTTCAGTGAAAAATGACTAAAAATTGAGTCAACAAATTTAGTAAATTATTTATTTATTAAATTTTCGTTGAAAAATTTAGTGGATTTACTATTTTATTTCGTAGCTCTATTTTCTTTACAAAAGTTTTATTGAAAATTGACTAAAAATTGACTCATTAATTGACACTATTAATATTTTTTGGCGAAGCAGATTTTTATCCATTTATTTAATTAATTAGTAAACTAAAAAAGTATTTAGTGACTAATTTTTGGTAAATTTTTATTTGCTAGTGAATTTACTATATTTTCTTTAGTAGTTTTAATTTTAATTGACTGATTAATTTAAATTAGTAAAAATTTTTTTCTGAGGCGTATTTTTAGTCACTTAATTAGTAAACTAAAAAAATATTTAGTGGCTAATTTTTATTAATAAATTTTTTAATTCAAATTTAGTGGATTTACTATTTTATTTTGTAGTTCTTTTTTTTTACTAAAGTTTTAGTGAAAAATGACTAAAATTTAATCAGCAATTCACATTAGTAATATTTTTTTTCAAGGCAGATTTTTAGCCATTTACATAATCAGTGAACTAAAGAAATATTTAGTCACTAATTTTTACTAAATTTTTCTATATAGAAATTTAGTAGATATACTATTTTATTTCGTAGTTTTTTGTTTACTAAATTATTAGTGAAAAATGACTAAAACTTCTTACTATGCTCACTATTAAAATTTTTTAATGAAGTAGTGGCTCAATGTTCACTAATTCAAATTTAGAGAATATCAATTTCTTACACTAAAAATATTCGATTTTTATTTCAAAGAATTTGTAAATAAATTAGCATGTAAAAATAAAAAAAAAAAACATTGTAAAGAACAAAAAAATAAGTGTAATACTGTTAAATTAATTTAGAAAACGAGCAAAGAGTAATAAAAAAATTTTTATTACAATTTACCATCATTTTTCTTTCATATTTCATACCAAATTTTTTTCACTGTAAAATTTTTAAAAAATTCAAATTTTTTTTTCCAAAAAAATTAATTAAAAACTTTGTTATTTAAATAAAACCGCTTTTTCTCCTCTATTTCTACGTAACTCCCAATGTCCAACGAAAGCTCACTCGGTAATTTACGCAGTCCACGTAAAAACTTGTTTATTCCCTACGGATTCGAAATTGTTTTTCTTTTACAAACAGTTATTTTCCATTTTCCAGCGAAAATTCAAATTTATTTCCCTCTCATTTCCTAATTTCTCCAAAATAATAAAAAATCCCAGTTCTACAATGATTACAAGACTTAAAAGAAAAGAAGTGAAAAAAAATCATCAAAATAAAAAACGTATTTCCCCCAAAAGTATTTGGAATTTGAAGAAATCTTCTTTTACTATCCATCTATGTTCTCTGGCGTATTATCAGAGCTTGCGCGTTACAAAGCTTCACGTGCTTGTCAATGTCCTGATATCAAACGTGCAAGAGAGAGGGGAATGGATCAATACGAGTTTTCCCATGACGTAAACGTATCCTGCTGTCCCTATTGGCTCCAATTTACACCGCATCCCATTATTTATTAAGCCTGCATGAATGAACGACCAACAAACTATGAAAAAAAAAATTTTTTTTCTTTTCTCATTTCTCCCAAAAATTTTTCCAAATTGTTAAAAAATGGAAAAAAATTCTCACAGTAAACATTGAAGGAGAAGAAAGATAAAAAGTAGGAGAGATAAAAGACTGGAAGTAGATGAAAAAAAAATCATGAAATTTTCCGGTTCTTCTGATCAAGATTTCCCACGCATTTGCGTTCATTTCAGGGATGAAACTTGTTTAAGGGAAAAACGAGTCTTAATTTTTCGTGGGGGGTTTTTTTGCCCCCCAATTGTTTCTTCTTTTTCGATTTTACCAAAAAAAAAAAAATTTTCCTCAGGGGGAATTTTCTTTTCTCGGAGTAAAAAAGTAGGGAAACTTTTAAGAAACGTTACTTCGAGGTTACATCGTGAAACGCCCTGAAACCGCCCCTGTTTTCACGTCTCCCCTCCCCACCCTTAAATCTACACACACCAAGAGTTCCGAGAGAGTCAGTGCATATCTGGGTGGACTTGGTGTGTCCGTTTGCGCAACCTCAGCCGCACACAAGTAACATGGTGGCCCCGGTAAAGGCCTCCCGGTGTCGGTGGTCATGTGAACGATTAAATTTCACTGCTAAAAATTAATTGAAAAGAAAAAAAAATCTCCTCTAATTCGCAAAATTTCGCCGAAAAAAAACATTTCCACATTGTTCTTGTCTATAATTGATCTTTTTTGCCCCTCCCACGATTATCGTTGTCTTTGAAAAGTGAAAAAAAGTCCTCTGGAATAAAGGTAAGAGAGGAGAGAGAGAGAGACAGAGTGTGAGAGAGAGAGAGTTTCGAAAAGAGTAGGGGAACTAAGACGAGTATATCGGGGAAGCTCTCTCTGTATCGAAATTGGGGGAAGCGAAAGAGGGACAGAGCGATTTGGTATGCGAGTGAATGGAACGAGAAAACAGTGCAGTTGCGGGGTTAACGTAGTGAATATAAGGGTATATAAAAAAGAAAGAAACTCGTTTTGAAAAATAATTATACACACAGACATATTTACACCACAAACACACATATACACACGAAAAAAAAGAAACAAAAATTAAACAGTGAATATCAAAGTGATTTTCAACATACTAGCAAAAAAGCCAACAAAAAAGAAAAGAAAATAAAGTGTCAAGTTCTAAAAAACAAGAATAGAAAAAAAAGTTTCCAGAAACAATAGGTGTGGAGAATTGAAGAGTCACAAGAGAATCGTTTCGTCAAAAAAATAATCCCCGAGAAAAAAGACAAAAAGGTTATAATAACCTTTTTCTCAACTTTTTTTCCAGAAAACAAGAAAAAATACTTAAAATTTGCCCTTTAATATTAATAATACACAAACAAAAATACAACTTTTCAACGAGAGAATAAACTAGAAATTTTTTTCTTTTCTAAATAACGAGGAGTTTGCCCGCGAGATGCAGTCGCGCAACCAAAGGTTAGTCCAATTTCTGCTTATGAAAAATCGAATGACCTATTGCCTTATAGAAAGTCTCGAATGAAAAAACCAGGGTTTTATCATTGTCTCAATTTTTCTCCAAATGAGATATACAAACCACAAATACACACTTTTTTCCACTAATTTTTCCATTTTCTAAATAAATATATATTAAAAAAAGAATTTTAAATACTAAAAACAAAGAAGAACAAAAAAAAAAACTATAATAATAATATGAGTCAATTTTCAATAGAGCTCCAAATGAGAAATGAGAAGATCCCAAAGGGGGTGGACACACTGCTCTTTTGCCTGCTCACAAAAGATAGTTAATTGTGAATGTATAAATGTAGTTAGGCAAAGCGATTGAAAATAATTAACAAAATAATTAAGGAAAAATTATTAAATATATAAATAAATAAATATATATATATATGTGAATAAAAATTTCGATGTAAGAAGATAATTAATGATGAGTGTTATAAAAAGGAGATAAAATAGAGGGGGAAAAAGTGAAAAAAAGGGGGGAAGAAGTTGAAAAGTGAGGAAAAGTGAAGAAAAAAGGAGAATAAGGAGAAAATAGAAGAAAAAAGAGGAAAAAAGGAAAATAACAAGAATATAAGAGAGGAAAAAGAAAATTAACAAGAAAATAAAACAGAAAAGTAGAAAATGACAAGAACATAACAAAGAAAGAGTAAACTAAGAAAGAAAATATAAAATAACAAGGAAAAGAAGAAAATAATAAAGAGAAGAAAATAAACAAAGAAAATAAAAAATAACAAGAAAAGAACAGAAAAAAAAGCGAAATATTAAAAAAGAAATAAAATAGTAAAGAAAAAGGGAAAATATTTAAGGAGCAGAACAAAGAAAAAATAAAGAAGCAAAGTGACAAAGAAGGAAATAAAGGAGAAAATAAAGAAGTAAAAAAACGAAGAAAAAACAAAGCAGACATAAAAATAACAAGAAAGAAGGTAACAAAGAAAAAAAGAAGAATAACGAATAAAACAAGAATTAAAAATAGGAAAGAAAAATAACTAATAAAGAAGAAAAGTAATAAACAAAGAAGCAAAAGAAGAAGTGAGGAAGCAAGATAAAAAAAAGAAGTAAAAGAGGAAATAAAGAAGCAAAGAAGAAAATTAAGAGCAAAGAAAAAATAAAGACGCAGAGAAAGAAATAAGAAAAATAGAAGCAAAGTGGAAAATAAAGCAGCAAAGTAACAAAACAAAGAAGGAAGTAACAAACAAGCGAAGAAAGAAAATAGGAAGCAACAACAAATAAAAAAAGAGAAGTAACTACAAAAAAAATAAAAAAGTAGGGAAAAAAAGGATCTGCAGTGAAAAATAAAGAAATTAAGTAACAAGGAAGCAAAATAAAAGGAAGAACAATAATAAATAAGGAAGCAAAGTGGAAAAATATAGAGAAACACCTGATAGTAAATAAACAGCAATAAAAAAAGAAAAGTTAGAAATAAGGAAGCAAACTTAAAAATAAAGAAGCAAAGGCAGAAAAAGGAAAGAAACAAAAAGCAAATCAACAAAAAGAAAAGTAACACAAAGCAAAGTAACAAAAAAGAAAAGTAAGAAAAAGGAAAAAGGTGAAAATAAAGAAGCAAAGAAGCAAAGAAGCAAGAAAGCAAAGGTGGAAAAAAGAAGCAAACTAACAAAAAGCAAACGAAGAAAAAAGGAAGCAAAGTGACAAAGAAGCAGAGGAAGAAAAAACAAAACAAAGTGAAAAATAAAGAAGCAAATAAAAATAAAGAAGCAAATAAAAATAAAGAAGCAAAATAACAAAAAGGAAAAAAATAAGGAAGGAAAGGAACAAAAGAAAGAAAGCAAAATAACAAACAAAAAAGAAAATAGTAAAGCAGAGAAAAGAAATAGTAAAGCAAATTAAAAGACCCAAGTAAGCAAAAAAGAAAAAACAAATATTGAGGACCCTTGGCCAGACGAAAAACGGAAGAGAGAATGCGAAAGCCTCACAACATCCTGTGATCATGACTTGTTATATGGATGCAGCGAGCGGTGGTCAAACAACGAAGAGTGCCTCACAGAAATATTGCGAGGTGAAAAAAGTGTCGCGGACCGGTTCAACAATCGCGGGTTGTTACTTGGATGTGAATTACAATCATCATCATCATCATCAATTGAGAAAAAAGAAAATCGTCTCGTCGTCGTCGTCGTCGTCATCGCATTGCAAACAATTAGTGGCAAGCAATGTGGTAATTAAAATCATCATCATCATCAATATCATCAACATTATCACCATAATCACAATAATCACCATCATATTCATAACAACAAGTGACAATTCATCATCGTTAAATCATTTGAAATTGTCGACAATAAAAAATGTGTCGCGCGTATTAATTTCAAGTCGTGCGTATAATTTCAAGTCGACGGAACCTAACCTCCTTATCATCAACGGTAATAATAATAATAATAATAATAATAATTTATTGAATCAATTTTGTCGTCGCGGTGTGCGTTTACTTGGTGGCGGATGACTCGTACGGGACAAAATGTCGTAGTGTTAGACGTTGCACTAGTGGAGTTAGCACGAGATCAGCGCGATAATAAAGGGACAATTTATAGTTATTGTAATTGTTGTTGTTGTTGTTATTGTTGTATTGGAAACTGTGACGCGACAGTGTTTCATCATCGACGTGGTCATCGTTGGCAATTGTGGTGTGCCGGTCTTTTACACGGCGGACAACCGGAAGCATCCGGTCATCAAGTGACTCGGCTTACAAGGCCGAGACCGTGATGGCGGACCTTCCAGATATATCTTATCTCACTCCGGAGGAAAGGCGCATCATTGAGGATGTCATCATGCGGCAAAAGCAAGAGGAAGAGCGCCAAAATGAGATTATGAGGTCAGAGCAACTAATTCTTTTCTATTCTTTTCCATTCTTTTCTCTTGTTTATTTTTATTCACTTTCTTTTATTTCTCGCTCTCTCTCTCTTTCTTTTCCTCCTCTCTAAATCTGAATTAGTTAAAAATTACTAATTAATAGTAAAATCGTGCCTGAGTTTTTGCTTCAGCAATTAGCATAAAAAATAACTAATTCTTAACTACAGTAATTAATTGACTTACAAATAATTAGTAGAAGTTTATTAATTCAATTTGTAAAATAAAAATTACTGATTCAATCAGTTCTCTAAAAATATGACACTCATCGTCAAATTTACTAATTTAACAGTTAATTTTTAAGGTTATGTTTCTTTTTTTTTCTGCTACCAGTATAATCACTGATTGTATCAGTAATTTTGCAAAAATTAAATTATTAATTAGTTAAAATTAAATGTGTTGAATTATTCCGATTTAATGAAAACCTTTTTTTAAATTCAATTTTTTAAAAAAAATTTCTTTTTCATTAAATTTAAAACTGCTTAAGAATATTTCCCTCAACTACTAATTTCTTAATTAGACAATACGAATAAAAGTCGAAGAACGTCCATTAACTAATGAAATTAGTAGTAAGTTATAAAATTAGTGGTACACGTTTTCGTGAGACAAACGAATTATTAAAAAAATAGAAAAGATTTCTAAATTTTATGAAATATGTAGTACAAGTTGTTGATAGTCAGACAATTTGTAAAAAGTATAAAAAAGTCAAATTAGTTAGAAAATAAGTAGAACAGATCTTTGTCAGTCAGACATTCCTCGAAAAATAGTAAAAAGTTCAGTAAATTTCTCAAATAAGTAGCACACGTTTTTTATAGTCAGACAATTTGTAAAAATTAGTTAAATGTCCACTAAGATTAAAAATTAGTAGTACAGATTTTTGTCAGTCAGACAATCCTCAAAACATAGTCAAAACTTTAGTAAATTCTGAAATAAGTTGTACAAGACTTTGAGAGTCAGACACTTTGTCAAAATTAATTAAATAGTCACTAAGTTAGAAAATAAATACTACAGATCTTTGTTAGTCAGACATTCCACGAAAACTAGTCAAAACTTTAGTAAATTTGCAAATAAGTAGTACAACTCTCTGATAGTCAGTCAATGTGTAAAAAGTACTCAAAACAGTATTTATTAATAAAAATAAGTAGAACAGATCTTTGTCAGTCAGACATTCCTCGAAAAATAGTAAACGACTATTTAGAAATAAGTAGTAAAAGACTTTGATAGTCAGACAATTTGTCAAAATTAATTAAAATGGTCACCAAGTTAAAAAATAAGTAGTTCAGATTTTTGTCAGTCAGACAATCCTCGAAAAATAGTCAAAACTTTAGTAAATTCGCAAATAAGTAGTTCAAGTCTTTGATGTGTGATAAGTATAGTACAAGACTTTAATATTGAGAGAATTCATAAAAAAAGTAAAATATTCAGTTCGTTACTATTTAAGTTGTAAAACTAATTACAAGTCAAAACAAATGATAAAAACGTGTAAAAAAATTAATTCTTCAGGGAATCAGTAGTACAGGTTTTTATCAGCCAGACAATTCATGAAAACTAGTAAACAGGTACAAAAGTATAAGTCTTCGTTAGGCAGACAATTTTAAAAAAATTTGTCAAAGTCCAGTAAGCTATAAAATAAAATTAAGTAGTAGAGTTTTTTGGCAATCAAACAATTCATGAAAGGTAGTAAAAAGTTCACTAAACTATGAAATAAGTAGTACAAGACGTTGTTAGTCAGACAATTTGCAATGAGTTGTAAAAAAGCCAGTAATTAGAAAAATAAGTAGTAAAGGTCTTTATCAGTCAGACAATTGATGAGGATTACTAAAAAGTCTAGTGTAAAATAAATAGATCAGGATCATAATCAGTAAGTTATGAAATAAGTAGTACAAATATTTATAAGCCACACAATTCGTGAAAAAGACTTATGAATTTTTCCTTGACAATTATCAGTATCATTTTTCACTCAAATAATTAATTAACTTGTTTTATTAACTTTGAATAATTGTCTGTAACTGAAATAAATCCGTTTTCAACATTTAATTACTGTCAGTGTAATTAATAGTTATTTTTCTAAATATAAAGCTGATTTGCTATATGAAAAGTTGTCAAGGTAGACTTCATGTGCGCAAATAACTTTTCGAAAGAGTGAAATTTGAATAGCAGTTAGTAAAATTGTATTTTATTTCATTTTATGTTATTTCAAATGTAGCAAAATTTTTCATTTAATGCGTTTCGAGATGTAAATATTTGACAATTGATTGAACGTGTTTCACATGATGCATTAATTGGGTAATTGTTTGAAGTGTCTGATTCAACAGATCTAGACCATTATTTACTGTCGGTAATTTTCATTTAGTGAATTCATTTAATAATCTCTTGTATTGTCAAAATAAAAGAATCGTCTTTATCAATCGTCTTTTTTCCTATAAATATATACGTTTATAAATGTTTACATATACTCACTAATCAATATTTATGTAATCACTAATAAATATTTATGTAATCTCCAATAAGTATTTATGTAATAATTAATAAATATTTATATAATTGTTTAATAATATTAATATAATTATTAAAAAATATTAATACAATTTTTAAAAATAATTAAGGTAAAAAAAATTTACATGTAAATATTAATAAATATTATGTATTTTAAAAAATTAAAACAACAAAAATGAATTTGCTTTATAAATTAAAAGGAAAAATTGTAATCTCGAAATTGTAAAAATAGAGACGTAACCATGTTAATAAGAATTTGTCCCACCTTTCGCGACTGTTTCTACTTATTTTAATGCCTTACGCGTTACGATTCTTCTCATGGCTGACCATAAACGCATTTTACTACTGGAAATTCCCATATGGGATAAATAACACACACACATACAAATATTTTACTTCATAAATTTCGAATTTAAAAAAAAATATTTCCCTAGTGACTTTAAATAACAGATTTTTCATTTTATTAATAATTTATTATTTTGTAAATTTAATTATTACCTTAATTCACCGTGACTGAATAAATTATTAACTTTAAAAATGTATTTTCTTTAAAATCATTTATTTATATCATACCCAATAAAATAATTGACATTTTTCCTGTAATTCATGTTAAAAGAATTATTATCGCATTTATATATGAACAAAAAAAAATTCATTTACTTAATTCTTTGGAAAATATTAAACTATTAAGTTGATTGAAAGATGGTGGCTACGTGTTCTCGTACCTATTTTCTCATCTCCACTTGTAAATCGAGCCTTGGCCGATTTATCTCTCCTTGGTTTATTTACGGTTAAATGCAAATCGGAAGGTATTGAATTTAAATTTAAAAAATCAATGTGATATCAGAATTTAAAAAACGTTTTTTTTTTTTAAATAACATATAGCAGTAATCTATAATTAAAAATTCAGTGGACAATTTTCTTTTCTATACTTTACAATTATTTCACTTTTCTAATATTAATTATATTATTAATTATGTAATTATTTGAATTTTTAATTTAAATTACTATATAAAATACTAAAAAAAGCACGAAATAAAATAAACGACTTTCTCGACTTTTTTGTATTTTTAATTTAATTATTTTTAGTCGGGTAAATTAATTATTCATAGGAATATATTCCCAAAGTTTCAATAAAAAATTCCAGAAATGTAATTGAATATTTCGTGCTATTAGGGCCAATAAGTCAGGCAAAACAAAAATTATTTTTAAAAAAGTCCAGTAAATTATTAAATAAGCAGTACAAGTATTTATCGGTCAGCCAATTCGTAAAAATTAGCAAAAAGCGTATAATTCATAAAAAATAAGTAGTTCAAGTCTTTAGCAGTCAGACAATTCGTAAAAATTTGGTAAAAACACATCAATTCATAAAAATAAATAGAACAGATATTTGTCAATCAGAGATTCCACGAAGAATAGTCAAAAGTTCAGTAAGTTCTGAAATAATTGAACCGCCGGATCGTAGAAGGGCATATAGCCCATTTGAATTACATTGGCTATATGCCCTTCTACGATCCGGCGGTTCAATTAGTACACGACGTTGATAGTCAGACAATTTGTAAAAATTAGTTAATTGACCATTAAGTTTAAAAATAAGTAAAACAGATCTTTGTCAGTCAGACATTCCACAAAAACCGTAAAAAACTCAGTAATTTCTAAAATAAGTAGTACAAGTCTTCGATAGTCAGACAATTTGTCAAAATTAATTAAATGGTCAGTAACTTAAAAAATAAGTAGTACAGATTATTGTCAGTCAGGCAATCCTTGAAAAATAGTCGAAAGTTCAGTAAATGCTCAAATAAGTAGTACAAGTCTTTAATAGTCAGGCAAAATGTAGAAAGTACTGAAAAGAGTATTAATTAATAAAAATAAGTAGTACAAGTAGCAATTAGTCAGACAGTTTGTAAAAATTTGTAAAAAGCGTATTAATTCATTAATGTAAGTAATACGAGTCTTTATCAGTCAGACAATTCGAAAAATTAGTAAAAAGCGTATTTATTCATAAAAATAAGTAGAACAGATATTTGTCAGTCAGACATTCCACGAAAAATAGTGAAAACTTTAGTAAATTCGCAAATAAGTAGTACAAGTCTTTGATAGTCAGGCAAAATGTAGAAAGTATTGTCAGTCAATTTGTAAAAAAATATTGTGAAACAAAATATTGTTGAAAGTATTGTCAGTCAATTTGTAAAAAATTTTGAAATGTTTAGTAAGCAATAGAAAAAGTAGTTTTAGTCTTTATCAGTCAGACAATTCAAAAAATTAGTAAAATGCGCATTAACTCATAAAAATAAGTTACACAAGTCTTTATCAGTCAGACAATTCGAAAAATGTTGTCGACGATTGTAAATAAACATATTATATTCATATTATTTTAGAGAACTAATTTTTACCGTCTTTTAAAAATTCCAATCTTATATACACGGCTTGTCTATTTTAGCATTCTACACGTATATATTTATAAACATATATTGACAGATGAAAATTAATTCTGATTTATAGTTCATATAATACCAGTACGATGACTCTTGCACAGTATGGCCAATAATAATTTTTCAAGTATAAAAATGAGAAATGTTCTTTTCCTCAAAGTGGTTGGTTTTATAGAAAATATTAATATTCAGAGTGTAAGACTCGAATAGATGTTGAATTTAGGACGTACATGTGTAAGGTGTGGTGATTTTCTTCTCCTTGAAGCATGCTTTCCACGTCGATGAGAAAATGGAACGGCGTGATAGAGGTGCTCAATCACCTAGTATGATGAAAAAAAAAGAAAACGAAGTAGAAAAAGAAGAAGAAGAAGAAGAAGAAGAAGAAGTGGAAGCAAAAAAAAACTTTAAGAGAAGCTTTGCCGTTCATACAGATGCGGAATGATGTGATACGGATTACTTTTCGTGCGAGTGCATATATATAAGGATGGCCCACAAAAATTCTCAAATATATATATATCTTTGATAGGTGTGAAAAAAATTTATCAGAAATCCCTGAAAATTTGTTCTAAATGGGAAAGAAAATTTTGTTCATTTTATATTTTTTAAAACTTTTCTTTAAATTTATAAAATATACATTTTTTTTAGAAAAATCATGAATAAAATTTGTTACGTGTGTTACTTTAACACCAAATTTGGTATTAATACTTGTATAGTGTTATACTTTCTATTTTCCATGATAAATTTTTCTCTAAAAAATATTATTTAAAGAATTGAATTTAATTAATTTAATTTTGAATTTAATTTATTATAATTCGTTATAGTTTCTACCAGCATTAGGTCATTGTTTTAAAAATAAAGCTTTAGTGGATTTTTTATTTTTTTTAATTAATTAATTTAATTTGATTTAAACTGTTACAATAAATTAACAAAATTTTAGTAAAAAGTCCAGGAAATTATAAAACATCAAGTACAGTTCTTTGTCAGTAAAATAATTCATAGAAAGTAGTCAAGTTAATAAGTTAATAATAAGTCAGAAAATTAGTTAAAAATTGTAAAAATTTTGTATTCATGTTGATTAGTCAAAATGCCCTCAATTTATAAAATAAGTAGTAAAAGAATTTTTCAGTCAGACAATGAGACATGAAAAGTAGTAAAAGTTCAATAATTTACTAAACAAGTAGAACAAGACTTTGCTAGTCAGACAATTTAAAATAATTAGTAAAAAGTCCAATAAATTATAAATTAGGAAAAATCGAATAAGTTTTGAAAACAAGTAGTTTAAGACAAGACTATTATTGAAATTTAGTTAAAAATTGAGTAGATTATGAAATAAGTAGTACAAGTCTTTGTTAGTCAGACAACTTGTTAAAAGTAGTAAAAGTTAATTAATTTTTAAAATAAGTAGTACGAGCTTTGCTGAGTCAGACAATAAAAAAGTAGTAAACATTTCAGTAAATTGAGAAATAAGTAGTACATTTTTTATCAGTCAGACAATTCATGGAAAGTAGTAAAAAAGTGCATTAATAGGTAAAATAAGTAGTATAATTTTTTTCAGTCAAACAATTCACGAAAATTATAGTAAAAAGTCCAGTAAATTATAAAATAAGTAGTAGTTTATTAATTTTAATCTATTATATTACCATTTACATTAAATACTGTAACAAAATAAGAAGTAGAAGCTTACAAATAGAAAAAAAGATCGAAAATGAAAAAAAAAATGTAGAATAAAGCCCCTCTACTGTTTTCGAAATAACGTGCACGAAAATCGTGTATTTATGGGTTTTATGAGAGCGACATGGTCACTCACATAGTATTTCAAGTGAAATATACTGCCTCTATAATGCAAGCTACGTTTATGGGATCGATGAGAGGTCGTTTAAAAAAATGTCGCCATATATATATGAGTCTCTATCTCAACGAGAGATTCATGATAGAAGATGCTGGATCTAAATCCTTTCCAATAGAGCCTTCGCACTGAAAAGCCCTTTGTACCTTTTCTCTTATCTTCCTCTGAACGATTTTTCCTCTTTACCAAGAAAAATCTACTTTGTTGAGTCAAACCTACTTTTTTCTTATTCTTCTCTTTTTCTTTTTCCTCTTCTTCTAGTTCTCTTTCTCCTCCTCGTCTTTTTCTATTTAATCAACTGATTTATACGGGACTAAATGAAATTTTATTTCTTTTATTGTCATATATATATATATATATATATATATATATATATATATATATATATATATATATATATAGAGAGAGAGAGAGAGAGAGAGAGAGAGAGAGAGAGAGAGAGAGAGAGGAGAGAGAGAGAGAGAGAGAGAGAGAGAGAGAGAGAGAGAGAGAGAGGAGAGAGAGAGAGAGAGAGAGAGAGAGAGAGAGAGAGAGAGAGAGAGAGAGAGAGAGAGAGAGAGAGAGAGAGAGAGAGAGAGAGAGAGAGAGAGAGAGAGAGAGAGAGAGAGAGAGAGAGAGAGAGAGAGAGAGAGAGAGAGAGAGAGAGAGAGAGAGAGAGAGAGAGAGAGAGAGAGAGAGAGAGAGAGAGAGAGAGAGAGAGAGAGAGAGAGAGAGGGAGAGAGAGAGAGAGAGAGAGAGAGAGAGAGAGAGAGAGAGAGAGAGAGAGAGAGAGAGAGAGTTTTAAGTTTCTCTTTACGATTATAAAATTGCACTTAAAATTCCATGATAAATTGAAATTAAACGTCTTATCATTTGCTGGATCGGTATTAAGAGTTAATAATAGAAAGAATGAATTTCTTGGTTTTAATTTTTATTGTTCTATTTTATAGGAAGGGTAAAAATGGATTATAATGAGTAGTCAATCTTTTCTTAGTCAGACAATACGAATAAAAGTCGAAGAAGGTCCATTAACTAATGAAATTTGTAGTAAGTTATAAAAATTAGTGGTACACGTCTTCGTGAGAGCAACAAATTATTAAAAAAATAGAAAAAACTTTCAAAATTTTATAAAAAAAGTAGTACAAGTCGTTGATAGTCAGACAATTAGTAAAAAGTAGAAAAAAAGGTCACGAAGTTCAAAAATAAGTAGTACAGATCTTTGTCAGTCAGACATTCCACGAAAAATAGTAAAAAGTTCAGTAAATTCTAAAATAAGTAGTACAAGTGTTTATCGGTCAGCCAATTCATAAAAATTAGCAAAAAGCGTACAATTTATAAAAAATAAGTAGTTCAAATCTTCATCAGTCAGACAATTCGTAAAAATGAAGTAAAAAGACATTAATTTATAAAAATAAGTAGAACAGATATTTGTCAATCAGAGATTCCACGAAGAATAGTCAAAAGTTCAGTAAGTTCTGAAATAAGTAGTACAAGACGTTGATAGTCAGACAATTTGTAAAAATTAGTTAATTGGCCACTAAGTTAGAATATAAGTAGAACAGATCTTTGTCAGTCAGACATTTCTCGAAAAATAGTAAAAAGTTCAGTAAATTTCTCAAATAAGTAGTATAAGTCTTCGATAGTCAGACAATTTGAAAAAAGTAGAAAAAACACAACTTAGTTTAAAAAAAGTAGAACAGAACTTTGTCAGTCAGACATTCCACGAAAAATAGTAAAATGTATAGTAAATGCTCAAGTAAGTAGTACAAGTATTTTATAGTCAGACAATTTGTAAAAAGTAGAAAAAAGACAATTTAATTTAAAAAAAGTAGAACAGATCTTTGTGAATAAATAAGTAGTACAAGTCTTTTATAGTCAGACAATTTGTTAAAAGCACTAAAAAGTATAGTTAATAATAAAAATAAGTGGTACAATTTACAAATATTAGACAATTTGTTAAAAATTTTAAAAAGTTTAGTAATCAATGGAAAAAGTAGTATGAGTCTTTATAAGTCAGACAATTTGTGAGAAAGTAGAAAAAAGTCCAGTAAATTGTGAACTAAGTAGTACAGGACTTTTTCTGTCAGCCAATTAAACATAAAAGTAGTAAAATGTCTAGTAATTTCTTAAATAAGTAGTACAAGGCATTTTTAGTTAGAAAAAAATGAAAAAAATTGTAAAAATTACCCATAATTTAGAAATAAGTAGTACAAAACTTTCTCAGTCAGACGAGCCTCTTGAATGTTTTAATCATTTTCTTTTCAGTAGTATAAATTTATTTTAGTCAACCATTCACAGCTTCTGAAATTTTTATTATTTGACTATTAATATAATAGAAGCAAGTCAGTGATAAAAATATTTTTTCAATTTTAATATCAGTAGAAAAAGTTATTTTCACTCCAATCAATAAAGCAATTGGTGCAAGTAGTAAAAATTAGTTTATGTAGTGATAACTGATAAGTGTTTAATAATTTCGTTATTAGTGGTGAAAGTAAGTTTCAAACAAATATGAGAAAAAATATTTTAATTATTAAAAGTAAAACGGAAGAATAAAATTTTAATTGAACGAAGTGGTTTAAAATATAAAAGATTTAGTGAGAGAGTTAAATTATAAAAGTACTGAAAAATTAATTAATTAAATTTACTATTTAAATTTATAAAAGTAATTTTTAATCATACTAATCTACTTAAAATTGTAATTTAATTTTTAGTAGTAAATGTTAATTAATGTTAATTTAATGTTAATGTTAATTTTAGTCAGACATAAAAAAAAATCTTTTAATGTTAGCTTCATAATTTAAATTCAATTAAATTTATTTAATTTGAATGTAATTAAGTTTATTAAATTAGTTATTAAATAAATTTTTACTTATACTATTCTACTTCAAACTGGAATTTAATTTTCAGTAGTAAAAATTAATTTTAGTCAGCCGTAAAATATTTGAATTTCAGTAGTAAAAGTTAATTTTAGCCAGACATCAGGGAAAATCTTATAATGTTAGTTTCATAATTTAAATTCAATTAAATTTATTTAATTAGAGTTATAAAAGTAATTTTTACTTATACTACCCTACTTTAAATTTTAATTTAATTTTCAGTAGTAAAATTTAATTTTAGTCAGCCGTAAAAAATTATTTAATTTCAGTTTCTGAAATTTTAATTCCGAGAGTTTTAGTGATACTTTAGTAGTAGTTTTTTTTATGTTTTGTAGTAAAAGTTATTTTAATTAAAAATGCGGCTTGACTTAAGTCAAGCCGCATAAAAAGTCTTTTAAATTAATTGTTAAAACAGCGTTAATTAATAATAAAAAAAAATTTCAATATAACACTGGCAAAAGTTAGATTCAGTAAAGCAAAACTTTAAGTATAGTAATTTTGCCAAGAAATAGTAAAAGTTTATATTTTCTTCAGACATTTTCGTCGCAATAATTAACGTAAGGCAAATAACAAATTTAATTTTTCCTACAAGTACTAAAAGCAAGTTAGTGCCAGACAAAACTA
This sequence comes from Leptopilina heterotoma, assembly GCF_015476425.1. Classification (NCBI taxonomy): domain Eukaryota; kingdom Metazoa; phylum Arthropoda; class Insecta; order Hymenoptera; family Figitidae; genus Leptopilina; species Leptopilina heterotoma. The sequence continues at coordinate 1,856,560 of NW_025111110.1, forward strand.
CTAAAGTTACATGTAATTTCACTTCCAGTACTAAAAGTAAGTTTAAATCGACACATAACTTCTGAAACATTTACAATTTTACACTCAGTAGTAAAATTAGATTTTAGTCAGACATAATAATTGTACAAAATCTCCTAATTTATATATCAGTAGTAAAAGTAAATTTTGGTCAGCCATTATGGTTTAAATATAATGTCAATTATACACTACACACTCTCTATTATAACGGATATTACCAATCCAATTCTCTATGAGCCGGTATTATTTCCTCCCTTTGACAAATTACATAAAAAAAAGAAGTTGTTATTTCAATCTCGAGACGCGTATAATAATAAAAAAAAGATGAACAGTTGAATTGAATTTCAGTGACGAGAAATATATTATAGAACAAATATGCATTCATTCATGCTTGCAGGAGTAAATCTGTGACAGCAACGTAAACATTCCATTCCAGTTGGATTACCCCCAATAAATGGAGTTCTCTCGGTATCAAAGCTTCACCGTTCCCATTTTCCCTAACCACCTGCTATTCCATCCATGCTAATTGATTGCCAAGCTCTCCTCCTCCCTGCCACAAACAGTCAAATTTCATTGAGATTCTGACAGTTCTCCAAAACTTCGTGGTCAACACTAACATAAACTTCAAAATTCGAATCAGTCAAATTCCACTGATTCAAAATCAATGGAATATTACACTGTACTGTTTCGGTGTAATTAATGTCAATGATAATGAAAAAATTTACCACACGCACTGGCGGAATAGTAAAAATTACTATGTACATATCTTAAAAGTAATATTTAACTTCACACAAACATATTTTGTGCAACGATTGTCAGAGGGGGAAAACACTAATTTTTAATGTAATTTTACTGACACTTGTCTGACTCATAAAGCCTTGTACTACTTATGTGAGAATTTACTAAACATTTTACTATTTTTCGTGGATTGTCTGACTGTCGAAGATATGTACTACTCATTTTTAAACTTACTGAACTTTTTACTAGTTTTATCACTAAACTTTTTAAAACATTTCCAAATTTTCTGACCAATTGTAACTTGCACTACTTATTTTTATTAATTAATACACTTTTAAGTAATTTTTACAAATTGCCTGACTATCAAAGACTTGTACTATTTATTTGAGAATCTACTGAACTTTTGACTATTTTTCGTGGAATGTCTGACTGACAAATATCTGTTCTACTTATTTTTATGAATTAATGTGTTTTACTTCATTTTTACGAATTGTCTGACTGATAAAGATTTGAACTACTTATTTTTTATAAATTGTACGCTTTTTGCTAATTTTTATGAATTGGCTGACCGATAAACACTTGTACTACTTATTTGCAAATTTACTAAACTTTTGACAACTTTTCGTGGAATGTCTGACTGGCAAAGATCTGTTCTACTTATTTTTATGTATTAATGTGCTTTCAAAGTTTCAACTAATTTTTACGAATTGTCTGACTGATGAAGACTTGAACTACTTATTTCTTCATGAATTATTTATTTTTTGCTAATTTTCATGAATTGTCTGGCCGATAAATACTTGTACTACTTATTTAAAAATTTACTAAACTTTTGATTACTTTTCGTGGATCGTCTGACTGACAAAGATATGTACTACTTATTTTTAAACTTACTGTACTACTTATTAAAAAAAATACTAGACATTTTTGTTAGTTTTAAGTTTCATTGTCTGACAAAAAAAATCTTGTACTACTTATTTAATAATTTTCCTGAATTTTTTATACTTTTTTACGAATTTTCTGACTTATCAAGACTTATATTACTTATAACATAGATGACTAGACTTTCTAAAACTTTTTATAAATTTTCTGACTAATTGGAACTTGTACTACTTATTTTTATTAATTAATACACTTTTTTCTAATTTTTACAAATTGTCTGACTATAAAAGACTTGCACTACTTATTTGAAAATTTACTAAACTTTTGACTATTTTTCGTTAATCGTCTGGCTGACACAGTTCTGTACTACTTATTTTTAAAGTTAGTGTACTTTTGACTAATGTTTGCAAATTGTCTGACTAACAATGTCTTGCCCTACTTATTTCATAACTTACTGAACTTTTTACTACTGTTTGTAATGTACTTCTTACTAGCTTTGAATTATCTTCCTGATTAAGAGTTTTACTATTCATTTTTTCAAATTTATTAAATATTAAAAAAAAAAAACTTTTACGATTTGACCGACTGAAAAAGTCATGTACTACTTATTTTATAGTATACTGGACTTTTTAGTATAATTTTGATGAATCGGCTCACTGGGGAAGATTTGTACTACTTCTTATACAACTTCTTGGACTTTTTACTACTTATTACAAAATGTCTGACTAACAAAGATATATACAGTTACTTATTTCAGAACCTACTCAACTCTTAACTACATTTCACGAATTGTCGGGTTCATAAAAACCTGTACTACTCATTTTATAATTCACTGAAATTTTACAAACACAACTTACTTCATAACGTACCTACTGGTTTTTTTTACTGCTTTTGATGGATTTCCTATTTGAGAAAGACTTAACCTACTTATTTTAAAACCTATTATTAAACTTGTTACTAATTTTTTAAAATTGTCTGACTATCAAAGAGTTATACTACTTATTGAATAAGTTATTCGACTTTGTACTACTTTTTATGTCTGACTGAAACATGGTGTTACTACGTATTTGAGAATTTACAAAACTTTTTACTATTTCTCGTGGAATGGTTGACTGACAAAGATCTTTTCTACTTATTTTTGAACTTAGTGACTTTTTTTTTACTTTTTACAAATTGTCTGACTATCAACGACTTGTACTACTTATTTGAGAACTGACTTAACTTTTTACAATTTTTCACTCATGAATACCTATACTACTTATTCATTAACTTACTGAACTTTTTACAGTTTTTTATGAATTGTCTGACTGATTAAGTCTTGTACTACTTATTACACAAATTACTGGATTATCGGTTATTTTTTAGGGTTCCGTACACCTACGGTGTAACGGCGGAACCCTATTGGTGAGACTCTGTTGTCCGTAGCCAAATCGTGACCCCCCCCCCTAGCGGCTAAACTATTTGACCTAAAGAGCTCAAATTTGGTCCAGATATGTATTTTCACTCGTAGATTACAGGAAAAATATAGCGAATGTGATTGGACGTGATGGTCATAGCGTTGTCAAGGAAATAACAAGATTTTTGGCCAAAAATGCATCAAAAGTGACCATTCCCCCCCCCCCCCCCCTTAACTTCTAAACTATTCGACATGGAGAGCTGAAATTTTGCATGCTGGTGTATTTTTACTCGAATATTACAGGAAAAATATAGAGAACTTGATATGTAATGATGGCCATAGCGTTGTCAAGGAAAAACTAAAAAAATTTTAAAAAAAAATTTTTTTTCTCTAACTTTTACATTATTTGACCTAATGAGCTGAAAATTGGTATCCTAGGGTATTATTACAGTCTGACGACAACAAATTTATTTAAGAAACTTTTTGAAAAAAAAATCAAAAAAATTTTTTTTTAAATTTTTTTTTCAAAAAAAAAAATTTTTTTAAATTTTTTTTTAGTTTAAACACGTGGCATTAAATATTTTAAGGAAGAGAGTGAAATTTTAAGAGAATAAATGAGAGATTGTTTTCTGACTTTAATTTCTTAACTAAAAAAAAAAAAATTGGACAAGTGCGAGTTGTACTCGCACTGCAATGGCGGGTTCCGTACACAAATATTAAAACAATACTTGCAACATTTATCGGTAATTGATAGAATTAAAATAAACAATTAAAAAAATATATTAAAATCATTTGATAAAAAAAATAACTAAAAAAAATTAAAGTATTGTATATCTAATATTGTAAACAATAATAAGCAGAGGAACTATAATTTTGAAAATTTTGTTCCTCTGCTTATTATTGTTTACAATATTAGATATATACAATACTTTAATTTTTTTAGTTATTTTTTTTATCAAATGATTTTAATATATTTTTTTAATTGTTTATTTTAATTTTATCAATTACCGATAAATGTTGCAATTGTTTTAATATTTGTGTACGGAACCCGCCATTGCAGTGCGAGTACAACTCGCACTTGTCTAATTTTTTTTTTTTATTAATTGTCTGACGGAAAGAGACTTAAAAAGTAAATAAAATTTTTTTTTATTTAAGTCTGATTTTACTGATTATTTACTTAAAAATTACTGTTTGCAGTTAAATTTCAAAATAGCTGTTATTTTTTGTCAATTTTCATTAACTACACATTCGAATATAATATTTAAATCATAAAATAATTGAATTCTAATATTTAACTGAAATTTGGTTATTTTTAAAGTAATTTTCATTTCAAAATGAAAACTTTTTATAAATTTTAAAATTGAAATAAAAGAAAAAGATTTCCATTAAATAAGCGTCAATTGAATATCACTGATCATAAATAAATTTCACTAATTCGAATTTAGAGTAAATTTATAGTTCCTATAGATATTGATTCAGATAATTACTTATAAATATATTTAATGAAAGCATACCTTAACCAACTAATTAATATTTTTTCCATCACTAATTTTAATTCTCGAAAACATAAAAAATTTCACGTTCCATATCATAAATCTTCCATAAAAAAAAAATTTACACTGTCAAATTTTTAAACACCAAAAAAAAAAAATCAAAAATTATTAAGTCAATTTTAATTGATCGTTTAAAATAGAAAATTTAATGGTTCAATTTGAACGGAAAACAATTCTGTTTGGATCATAAATTCCATCTGACAAGTACAAGTTTATACAGTTAATAAAATGTGTCACCAATTGAGAATATGTCCATAAAATCGAATATCAAATGTACAATATAGTATATACAGAGATTTTTTTTCACAAAGAAATTTTCTCCAATACGAGTAAAAAATAAGAAACTATTTTATTCTCAAAAAGAACAAAATAAAAAAAAATACAATATTCTTACGTAAGGCAAAGTGGATCAGAGAGAGGGAGAGGGAGAGGGAGAGGGAGAGAGAGAGAGAGAGAGAGAGAGAGAGAGAGAGAGAGAGAGAGAGAGAGAGAGAGAGAGAGAGAGAGAGAGAGAGAGAGAGAGAGAGAGAGAGAGAGAGAGAGAGAGAGAGAGGACTAAATTTAAACCTCAAGCAGCTTATAAAGCAACCGGTATATAAACTTATGCAATTTACACGAAGGAAAATAAAACAGCAAAAAAAAGAAGAAAGCAAAATAAGTAAATAAAAATAAATAGAAAACGTGTGTATGTGTGTTGTTCTGTTATTCTTATCGTTATAACCTGAAGAAATTTTTAGTTTCCTTTCTCTCTCTTTCTTTCTCTCTCTCTCTCTTAGTATATAGAGAGTTGAAAAAAAAACCAATACGACGATCTTCTTTTATATCGTAATTGGATAGATTACTTCCACCTCAACCTCGATCTTATAATTGGATAGATTTAATCAAACTTCTAGCTGTGGCAACTAAATGTTTCCCTCAGACATATCATCAACCAATTGGATACGTTGCATTAACGAATTAATTATAAAACAATATATTAACTTTTGATTCATGTCAAGAACTTTATATTTTCTATTGTAAACACTGCGGATGTGTAATTTAGTATGAGAACAGAAATTTACAAGTTGGAAATGAGTCTGTGAAAATAAAACCTGTTTTTCTCTTAATTATAATGCACATTTCTTAATTTTTACAATTTATTTTTTAACATTTTTTCAAATTTTTTTCAACTTGTATTTTTTCAATCAAAATTAAATAAAACGTTCAGTTTAGAATGTTAAGTAAGAATGTAATGACCTAATTAAAATAAAATATTTTCATGGTAATAGGGCTCGAATCAGTGAAAGTGTTTAAAAATACGGACATTACGGACCAAAAAATTTTTCAAAGAAATTTAATTTCAAAAAATAATTATTTCTAAAAATTCACGCATTATTACTTTTAATATTCATTTATTATCTAAAATTTTAACTGAAATTCATTTTTAAATCAATTTTTATTACAAAATTCTACTACAATTTAATTATTTAACTACAAAAAAAAATAATTTATTGAATTATTCAATGTTTCTTAAAATTCAATTCCCATAAAGAATTGTAACAACAAATTTTTAAATAATTGAATTCATTTGACAAATTTTAATTACATTTTTCGAGGAATTCGATTAAAATTTTATTAATAATAATTGAAATTCTGCAATGAGTTTTATTATTTATGAAAATAATTGACTTCCCCTGAATGATTTTATTTTTAATGAAAATAATTAAACTTTAAAACATTTGATTTTTTCGAAAGAAATAATATGCAAATTCTATTTTAAATAATTGAATTCGTGTGGAATTTTTATTTTTTTGAAAGATAATTGAATGTTCATGTAGAATTTTATCAAATACTTTGTTTAATAATTGAAAATCATTGAATTAAGAAAAATTTTTCGAAAATAATTGAAATTTTGCCATGAATATCCTTAAAATTTTTGAAAATTATTCAATTTTATAACTTTTGAAAATAATTGAATTCTTGTGATGAATACTATTACTTATGGAAATAATTGAATTTTGTAAAGAATTTTGTTAAAATTCCTGAAATTAATTGAATTTTGTCAAAGAGTTTTTCTATTCATTTATAAAGATATAATTAAAATTTTGACATTGTTTTTTAGATTTTTGGAAAATAATTGAATTTCTGGAAAAAATTTTAATATTTATTAAGATAATTGAATTATTTTTCAAAGATTGAAATTTAATTTAAAACCTTTTCAAAATTCAACTACTTCTAAAATTCACGCTCTAATGGTTTTAATATTCAATTATAATCTAAAATTTTAACTGTAAACCATTTTTAAATCAATTTTTATTAGAAAATTCTACTAGAATTCAATTATTTAAATAAAAAAACAATTTATTGAATAATAGCATGTTTCTTAAAATTCAATTCTAATATAGACTTTAATTAATAAATTTTCAAATAATTGAATTCTATCAACGAAATTTAATAAAATTTTTAAGAATTTTTTTTAGGAATTCGATTAAAATATTGTATTAAAAATAATTGAAATTCGGCAATGAGTTTGATTATTTGTGAAAATAATTGAATCCTTAAGACGAATTTTATTACTTTTGAAAAATATTTAATTTTTGCGAAGAATATTATTACTCTTGAAAATAATTGAATTTTTGCAATAATTTGTAACTTTTACAAAATTGAATTTTTTTTCGCCTTTTTAACTAGAATTCTTCCATAAATGCATTTTTTAAAATAATTTTTGAAAAGTTCTTTAAGAATTTTCAAATTAATTTGTTTACAATTCAATTTTACAAAATTTCAATTCTTCGTAAATTCTTCAATTAAATATTTATTAGAAAATAAAATCTTCAAATAATTTAAAAAAAAATCCGCAATTAAAGTTTCTCAAAAAAAATTAATTCCACAGAATAGTTAGTTAAAAATATGAAAAATTAACATTTTTAAAGATTTTAATCTGAAACCTTTTCAAAATTAAATTATTTCTAAAAATTGACGCTCTAATGCTTTTAAAATTCAATTGTAATCTAAAATTTTAACTGAAATCCATTTTTAAATCAATGTTTATGAGAAAATTCAACTAGCATTCAATTATTTAAATACAAAAATAATAATTTATTATAAAATTTCATGTTTCTTAAAATTCAATTCCCATAAAGAATCGTTAGCAACAAATTTTCAAATAATTGAATTCTATCAATGAATTTTAATAAAATTTTTAATAATTTTTTCGAGGAATTTGATTAAAATTATATTAAAAATAATTGAAATTCTGCAATGCGTTTTATTATTTACGAAAATAATGGAATTCCTAATAAGAATTTTATTATTTACGAATATAATTGAATGCCCGTAAAAATTTTATTATTTATGAAAATAATTTAATGATTGCGAAGAACTTTATAAAAAAATATGTAAATAATGAAATTCCTGTGGAATTTTTATTATTTTTTGAAAATAATTAAAAGTTTGTTTAGAATTTTATTAATTTTTTTTTAAATAATTGAATTCTTTTGGAAAATTTTGTGAAAATAATATAGATATTGAAAATTTAAAAGGTAAAGAAATAAAAAAAATTAATTAAATCAAAAAATAAAATAAAACGAATCGAAAAAAGTCCATCAATTCCTTCTCATTTTTCACTGCAATGTAAAAATAATACGGAAAAAAAATATTAAATCATAAAAATTCCAATAAAAAGAAAAAATTAATGCTTGACGTGTGCTTGCTTTGGTTTTACAGACGGAAACAAGATGAGGTGCAAAACCTGGAGGAGACAATAAGAGCACGTTCGGAAAAACATAAGAAAGCGGGAATAGAATTAGATGCAACGTGTCATATATGTTTAAAAACAAAGTTTGCCGATGGTGTTGGGCACATCTGCAATTACTGCAGCATCCGGTGCTGCGCACGCTGCGGTGGGAAGGTCTCTCTTCGTTCGAATAAGGTAGGAAATGACGAATAATTTTTTATTTTTTCTTCGTTATATACGTACACGAAATTATTATATAGAATATATATATATATATATATACACTGATATCTAATGACAAAAAATAAGATATATATCAACTTGACAAATGACTGTGACAAAATGATAAAGTAAAAGATATATATCATACTGTCAATTCAACAAAATTCCCTGTCCCCTATTCATCTATACTCGTTTTTTCTGCTCTTTTTTTTGTTATAACCCTATTTATAAATTTTTGTTTACCCATCCCGAGTCGAAATTTAGACCCTACTTAGCCTCTGAAAATGTAGGGCTTATTCAGGTTTAAAAGTCGTAAAGTAGGGTCTGATTTCAATACAATTTTTAAAAACTAGACCCTCCTTTGACTCCCAAAACAGGCTGAAATTTGCCAACCCAATGGGAAATTTACAACTGGCGTAGTACTGCGCCAGCACTGGCAGCACTGGCGGCAAGGCTGAGAGCCAGCACTGGCATGGCACTGGGATGATAACGCCGTCCGGCGCTGCCGAAGTACTGTCTGTCAGTGCTGCCAGACAGCGCTGGCGCAGCACTGGACCAGTGCTGGCTGAGAATATTGCCGCAATAAATGCCGTATTGCTATTCATTAGTCGTAAATTAATAATTATAAATAATTTAACAACAAAATGGTAAATAATATTAATAAATAGTTATTATTCATAAAATATTTCTCTTCTTAAAGAAATTGCATTAAAGATGGAGACTAACAATGGATATAGTAAATGAAGTAGAAAAAAATTGTTTATAACATTTAAAAATTAAATAATAAACAATTACAGTAAGTGTGCATTAGATTTTCATATTTTAGTACCTAACGATTGGAATCTAGAAATATCGCAAACCTATGAAAATAAACAAAATTGCTGACGAGGGGAATCGAACCTACGACTTACGGACTAACAGACTAACGCTCTAACCACTATGCTAACGACACATGTGTACAGTAAAGAATTAATATCAGTATCATTCAGACATATAATTATTGAGTCAGAGATGAGAAAAAAATAGGGATACGTTACAAATAATAAATTGAAATAAAATAAATTAAACTAAATTTTTAAAAATTAAATTACTTTACTTATTGCATTTAACATTTTACGTAATTCTTAAATTACGTGGTAATTTTTTAATAATTTTTTATTCATAGTAAGAAGTATAATAGTATTTTAATAGGAACCAAATTATTATTGAGATTAAAGTTTAAATTTTGTTTATAATTTTAATTTGTTTAAATAATTTATTATTTACAAAATTAGAGAATTGTGTTAAATTGTTATTATTAAATTTAATAAGAATAAAAAATGAACAACTGAAAAGTAAAATATTAATTTTTTTTAATAAATTTATATTTATAAACATTTATAAACTTTTTTTATAATTTTTTTCAAGTTTATGTCAAAAAAGCAATGTTGGCAAAGAGCGTTGTGAACAATTTTTCTATACTCAGCCAGCACTTGCCGCCGTGGCTTGTCCAAGCTTTGGCGAAACAAAAATTCTGTACTGCGCCAGCACTAATTGTCGAGGCTCGGCTAGACTACGCCGAACAATCGTCTGAGTACTAAGCCAGTGGTGAACATCGGCACTACACTGGCATTTCCCATTGGGAATCTTCCATTTGGAGAAGCAAAGGAGGGTCTACTTCTAAGAAACCTATACCGTACTTTTATACCTCGTAGACCCTACTTTCATACTCCTAGACCCTACAATTAGAAAAAGAAAAATTTAAAGATTTGCTCAGATTCAATTGAAGCACTTGGGATGAGTAAAAGTGGAATTTTATGTGTTTTATAGCGTCTATATACACGAAGTGTATATAGACGCTATAAAACACATCAGTATTTATGAATTTGGAGTACTTTTTGCATTCGCAGTGTTTCAAGTAATGCATTAAAAAATAATTCAAAATTTTCTTTTAGAATGTAGGGTCTAGGAGTATGAAAGTAGGGTCTACGAGGTTTAAAAGTACGGTATAGGTTTCTTAGAAGTAGACCCTCCTTTGCTTCTCCAAATGGAAGATTGGCAAATTTCCGCCTATTTTGGGAGTCAAAGTAGGGTCTAATTGTATTAGAATTAGACCCTACTTTACTACTCCTAACACTCAATAGACCCTGAAAATTCAGGGTGAAAGTAGGGCTTAAATTTCGACTCGGGATTCCATTTTTTTCTATATGGTAAACAAATTTGGTATTCGTATTTAGAAGGGAAATTATTTTGCCTTTTTTGTTTAGATTTTTTTTTAATTCTTGATTTTTATAAATATTTATATATTTTCTTATATTTTTACTTTTTTATTTATTTTTTAATTAGCGTGCAGCTAACTTCTTACATACTTTTTTTAAAATAAAATTAGCAAATTTAAAAAAAATTGAATTTAAAAATTTTTAATTCAAATTTTTTTTTATAAAAATAAAATATGAATTGGAATATAGATTATTGCTATTATAACAAAAATAATTATATATTCTGAGACAGGGGATTCAAAGAAAAGTCAGACATTTTTATAAAAAGTACTGAAAAAAATTAAATTTTTAGAATTCATAAGAAAATTATGAATTTGGTGTCAATTCTTTCTTTTTAGATAACTTAACTCTTTCTTCTTCTTAATTATTCTGTTTTATATCATAAAATTAATACTTAGAAATTATTTATTGGATCATTTTACTTAAAAAAATATTACAAAATTAATTCAATTTTAAAAGAGTTGCGTTTACAATTCTCATAAATAGATCAACTTAAAAAAGTTTTAATTTGAAATTTGATAAAATTTCAATTTTTAATGAATTTAATCAGAAAATTTTAAAAACTTAGATTTTTGCAAAATGTTAATAATTCAAATTCTTCTTAAAATTAGTTAAATTTGTCAAAATATAATTAATTAATTTTATTAAAAATAATGGATTTATAGAAAAATTTTAATTAAAAACATTTTAATAAATAGAATTTTGTAGAAGTTGCAAATAATTGCAGAAATTCAATTATTTTTAAAAGTAATAAAATTCTTCGCAGAAATTTAATTATGTTCAAAATTTTTTAAAAATTCTCATCAAAATTTCAATTATCTTTAGAAATAATTAAATTATTTTCCGAAATTAAATTATTTTCAAAAATTTCCCTCAATTCAATGATTTTCAATATCGACTATTTTCATAAAATTTTTCAAAAGAATTCAATTATTTAAGAAAAAATTAATAAAATTCTAAGCAAAGTTTCAATTATTTTCAAAAAATAATAAAAATTTCACATGAATTTCATTATTTACACATTTTTTTATAAATTTCTTCGCAATCATTCAATTATTTTCATAAATAATAAAATTTTTACAGGGATTCAATTATTTTCGTAAATATTAAAATTCCTTTTAGGAATTCAATTATTTTCACAAATAATAAAACTCGTTGCAGAATTTTTTATTTAAATAATTGAATTATAGTAGAATTTTCTAATAAAAATTGATTTAAAAATGTTTTTAGTTAAAATTTTAGATTATAATTGAATTCTAAAAGCATTAGAGCATGAATTTTTAGAAATAATTGAATCTTGAAAAGGTTTCAAATTAAAATCTTTGAAAAAGAATTCAACTATCTTAATTAATATTAAATTTTTTTCCAGAAATTCAATTATTTTTAAAAAATCTAAAATAAATTTAAAAAATTTCAATGATATCTTTATAAATGAAAAGCAAAACTCTTCGACAAAGTTCAATTATTTTCAGGAATTTTAATAAAATTCATTGCAAAATTCAATTATTTTCATAAATAATAGTATTCATCACAAGAATTAAATTATTTTCAAAAGTTATAAAATTAAATTATTTTCAAAAATTTTAATAAAATTCATAGCAAAATTGCAATTATTTTTATAAATTTTTTCCTAATTCAATAATTTTCAATTATTAAACAAAAGATTTAATAAAATTCTACACGAACATTCAATTATCTTCCAAAAAAATAAAAATTTAACAGGAAGACAATTATTTTCATAAATAATAAACTCATTGCAGAATTTCAATTTATTTTTAATACAATTTTAATTAAATTTCTCGAAAAATATAATTATTTTTAAAAATTTGATTAAAATTCTTTATAAGTATTAAATTAAAAAAAACATTTAATTATTCAATAAATTATTTACTTTTGTATTTAAATAATATTGAATAATTTTGAAAAGGTTTCAATTTAAAATATTTGAAAATTTGAATTTTCTATACTTTTAACGGGCAATTCTGAAGAATAAATTTTTTTGGAAAAGTTTAATTTAATTTTTTTTTTAAAATAATTTAATTAATTTTCTAATATATTTAATTGAAGAATTTCTGAATAATCGAAATTTCGTAAAATTGAATTTTAAACAAATGTACTTGAAAATTATCAAAAAACTTTTTCAAAAACTATTTTAAAAATAGTTGATTTAGAGAAGAATTTTAGTTAAAAATTCTAGAAAATAATAATTGAATTGAAATTTTTTATATTATTTCACGAATAAATGGTCAGAAAATATTTCGACCCTTTTTGGATTTTTATTTTTCTTCAAAATTCAAAGATTTAAAAATCTATCTGTAATTTTGTAGAAAATATGTTTTGGTGTATCAACAAAAAATTACCAAATGCAAAAATTGATTTTTACGATTTTTTAAGCACTTTTTTTTAACGAAAACATTGTTTTCAAAATGCTAAAAATATCATTGTTATTCAATTTTTTTATATGGAAATTCGCTTGTTTATTTATCTAACGAATTTCAAATCATAATTTTTTAAAATATAAAATATAAAAAATTAAATTATGATAAAATTAAGATTTGAAATAAGTTAGAGAAATAAACAATGTTTAATACTTTTTAAGAATTTTAAATTTTTCCAATTAAGTTTTAAAATTAAAGTTTTCTATTTAAATATTTTTTAAGAATTAGTAAAAGGGAAGTTGTAAAATCTTTTTTTTCGACTATTATGCACTTTAGTTGGGGTTTTTTTCTTCATTTGGAAATAAGCATTTGTGCTGAACGTCACTTCCAAAACGGATGTTGCAGCAAATGAAAAAAGTAATGTAATAGTAGCCAAAAATGTAAAACTGGTCCACAACGACCTCAAAAGAAACTATTGCAGTAACAAGAAATCATTCTTACAATATCCTTATGATATTTAAATGCTGCTCTACTTTTTCATAAGTAGACGGGCAAACTTTTTTTTTATCCTCCATTTCCTGCTTCTTTCAAGTTTTCAAATTTTTTAGAATATTTATCAATATTTTGCAAAGTCTTTTAGTAAATAAATTTTTATTGATTTATTACAAAAGTTTACTAATTCAAAAGCAAAATATCAATCACTAATTAAAATGAGTAAATAATTGCACTAATTCAAATTTAGAGAGAAAATATAAAGAAAATAATAATAATAATAATACAAAAATAATTAAAACGTCACCAAAGAAAAAAAACAAAATTCCAACTTGTAAGGATAGATTTAATAAATATTAATAATAAATAATAAATAATACTTTTCAATAATTTATATATTAAATAAAATAATAAAATTAGCAGTGGTTTTTCAATTAAAAAGAAATAAACGTTCCATGAGTTGTTATAAACTATCAAATGAAATTAATTGTCACGAATAATTAAATATAGACATATAATTCTAATGAGAAAATGTTATAAAATTCGGGCGCAAAATTCAAACAACATTTTAATTCAAATTTCCGCAGAAACGATTAAAGTCACACGGAAAGGGCATTAGTCCAAATGTAATGTCGCGCTCCGTCTGAAAATACGTGGAAATAAATAATTGACCTGGTGTATTCTGCTCTAATATACACCAATTTATTAAACCTTATCGCAATAGTATAGCAGCCAGTGGGCGTAAATGTCGTCACTGAATAACTGCTACAATGTGTATACAATGTAGGCCGTTCTAGACAAGTTCTCTGTTATCGCTTGTCTACCATTACGTTTTTATGCACCGCACTTTCAGTAATTCTTTTTTAAAGGTAAACAAATGCGCGGCAATTAAGTCAGAAAAATAAAGCAGCCAACTAATGTCTTGATATTAATATCTTAATTATCAATTTTATTAATGTTTCACGATTTTTACTTTACTTACTTACGATTCATTTTATGATTTTCTTTTTTATGAAAAAAATTTTGGCATTTTTTATTATTTTATTATTTTTATTCTTTTTGAATTTATTTCTCTATTCTTTCAATTATATTTTCAATAATTGTAAAAATATTTACAGAAATTTTCCCATGAAAATAATTAAAATTATTATTAACTATATAATAATCGTCGTATTCTGTCCAGTCTGTCAACACTTGAAGTTAGACTTTTGTGCATGTTTTTGATTTTTTTAATATGTTTTGATATAATATTGTACCTAGTTCTTTATTTTTTTTTACTATTTTTTAATTTAATAATATTATCTTTATTTTTCAAATAATTCAAAAATATTTTTAATAATCTAAAAAAATTATTAATGTTATTATTCATTATTTCTATGTTTCTGAAAAAATTAGCCTTTTGTAACAAACGTTTTAGGTAATTAACAAATGTAAATCCTGCAAAACATTATCATTTTTTTAATATGAAAAACTTCATTGTTTGACAAATCAAAATTATGCAGCTATTCTTTCATTCTTTCTAAAAAAAAAAAAATTTTTTTTTAAATTGTTGGAAAATTAAAATTAGAAAGTAGAAAATATTTTGCACATTTTCTGTTTCTAAATTACAATTCATAAACAAAAGTACAAGTTTTAAGTAAAAAAAAATGTTATAAATCAAATTTTGTTCAAGAAATTTTAAATTTATTTTGGAAAAAATATTTACAAAATTTCTATTTGATAAAAACGATTGTAAAATTATTCGAAAACATCAAATAATTTCTTTTCTAAATAAATATTTAATCATTATTATTTTTCCATAGGAATTGAAATTCTTCAAAAGATTCAAATTCTAACCTTTTTGAAATTTAACAATTTATAAGAATATTTGTTATAAAACATGAAGAAATTGATTAAAAGATAACCGAGTGATAAAATCATTATTTTCTATCATAAAAATATTGTTACCGTAACTTTTTCAAAATTATTTCTATCATTTTAATTCAATTATTATTTTCTAGAATTTTTAAATAAAATTCTTCTTTAAATCAATTATCTTTAATAATTTTTAAAAAAGTTCTTTAAGAATTTTCAAATTCATTTGTTTACAATTCAATTTTACGAAATTTCAATTATTCAGAAATTCTTCAATTGAATACGTATTAAAAAATAATCACTTCAAATAATTTCAGAAGAAAATTCAATTAAACTTTTTCAAAATAATTAATTCTACAGAATTGTTGGTTATAAGTATATGAAAAAATAATGTTTTCAAAAAATTTAATTTGAAAACCTTTTCAAAATTCAATTATTTCTTAAAATTCATGCTATATTGCTTTTAATATTCAAATATTATTTGAATATTTAAATTATTTGAATAATTAATATCAAAATCTAAAATTTTAACTGAAATTCATTTTTAAATCAATTTTTATTAGAAAATCCTCAAGAATTCAATTATTTAAATGTAAAAATAATTAATTTATTGAATAATTAAATATTTCTTAAAATTCAATTCTCATAAAGAATTTTATCAAAATATTTTTTAATAATTGATTTCTCTTGATAATTTTTAATAAAATTATTAAGAACAATTACATTTTTCGAGGAATTCGATTAAAATTGTATTAAAAATAATTGAAATTCTGCGATGAGTTTTATTATTTCTTAAAAATAATTAAATTATTGAGAAGAAACTTATAAAAAATTTATAAATACTTGAAATCCTGTGAAATTTTTATTATTTATGAAAATTAAATGTTTGCGTACAATTTTACTAAAATTGTTTTTAAATAATATTTAATTCCTTTGGGTAATTTTATTAAAATAGTAGATATTGAAAATCATTTAAATGGGGGAAATTATTGAATATAATTTAAATTTTGACAAGAATATTATTAAAATTTTTGAAATTAATTGAATTTTGAAGAAGAATTTGTTTATTTATAAAGAAAATAATTGTGATTTTGTCGAGATTGTTTTGTAAGTTTTGAACATAATTGAATTTTGTGATAAGAATTTTATTAATAATTTTGAAAATATTTGAATTTCTACAATAATTTGTAACTTCTTCAAAATTCAATTTTTTTAAAATGTTTTTAACTAAAATTCTTCTATAAATCCATTATTTTTAATAATTAATTAAATATACCTACATATTGACAAATTTAACTAATTTTAGAAGATTTTGAATTATTAAAATTTTTCAAAATTCTAAGTCCATTAAAATTTCTAATTAAATTCATTCAACATTGGAATTTTATATAATTTCAATTTGAAACCGTCTGAAGTTCAGTTATTTATGAAAATTGTAAACGTAAATTAATTGAATTAATTTTGAAATATTTAAGTAAAATTATTCATTAAATAATTGACTTATTTTATGTTTCTTCAAGATTTAAGTTATTTAAAAAGAAATTTTTGTCAGAAATTGAAAAAATGAAGGTTTTGTATTAGAGAATTCGTGGTAATTTTATAGTTTATGAGTGAAACAAAAAAGACACAAAAATTTATAAGTTTTCTATGAATTCTAAAAATTTAATTTTTTTCAGTACTTTTAATAAAATTTCCTGACTTTCTTCTGAATTTCCTATGTCAGAATATATGATTATTATAATTATAATAATATTAGAACTATATATTCCAATTCATATTTTACTTTTGTAAAAAAAAAATTTGTATTAAAATATTTTTGAAATTGCTAATTTTATCCAAAAATGTGAGTGAGTAGTCAGTCGCACGCGAAATGTTGCTAGTTATTTAATAATTAGAGTTTTAATTAAAAAATGAACTTTATAATTTATATTATTATAAAAAAAAATATAAAAAAATATTGTAAAAAATATAATTCAGAATATTGGTTAAAACATTGGTATTCTTGCAAAAGTAAAAATTATCTCGAAATTGTTTTAATATTAAATAACGAGTTCCTTTAAATTCCAATATTTCTCATTTTAATTCAAAAAATTAATCTTCTCTCTTAACGAAAAAGGTGCAGAGAAAAAAAATGAGTACAAGACTATAAGTCTTCGTTTCGCATGAGTAATTCCTAATTTTTTTCAACAACTTTATAAACTTTTATATTCAGCGTAAAAAAGAAAAGAATTAGTACGATGAAAAAATAATTTTTTCTCTTTTACTCTTGAGTTTTGTCAGTTCTAGACGTACTTTGCGCAAATATCTACTCTGTACGATAAGAATATTGTCTTTTTTTCTTCCATTCTTTCTTTCTTTCGGATAAAGTTTTGCCTCAGATGTTTTGTCATTTTCCTTTCTTTCGACTATACTCGTAACTATATCCCGTATGGTGCTTCGTGATTTATGCTCGTATATATTTTATGAGGTACTTTTTTTCGGAGAGAGAGAAAAAGAGGAAACTTACAATTAATTTCTCATCCAAAATCGAGTAAAGTACAATTTTTCATGAATAAATATATAAAGAAGGAGAAGGAGGGGAATAAAAACTATTAATAAAATTCGTCATACTGTTTTGATTTGAGAAAATTTTTGTCTGTTTTCTATAATAATATAATAATAAATTAAAAACAGAAAAAATAGTTAGATAAAATATTAATTAAATAATAGTATTAATAATAACAATAGTAATAAGTAAAAAAATAATAATTAAAATAATAATTAAAATAGTAATAAAATAATTTAATAATAACATAATAATAATAATAAAACAAAAATAGTCGAAATAAGTAGTAAAAGTAAGTTTTAGTCAGCCATATAGAAAATAAATTCAACTTCACTATCAGTAGTGATAGTAAAGTTCAGTCAGGCATAGAAGAATTTTTTTTCAACTGTCAGTAATTTTAGTATCAGTAGTAAAATTAAATTATATTTCTTTCAGAAAAATACACTTAATTTTTTACACTAGATTTAAAAGAAATGCATTCAGAAGAAAATTCTATTTAAATAGAAAAATTTTATTCGACAAAAAAAAGTGGTAAAAGAAATTTTAAGTCAGACAAATCTACTAAAAGTTCTAATTATATGTTCAGTAGTAAACATACTTCTTAACCAGACACAAATTGCACAAAGTTTTGTAATTTTATTATCAGTAGTAAATGCAAGTTTTAGTCATCCATAAGGAAAAACAAATTTTTTATTCTCCACTCAGCAGTAAAAATAAAAGACAATTGATATAAAGAAAACTATTAAAAGTAGGTATTAAAATTTTAGTGACACATTCTAATGAAATATTTGAAGGTGTATTATTTTTAAAACATGTAAACAAATTTTTTTTTTGTTGGACAGACTTTCAGAACTTGTAATTTTAATGTCAGTGGTAAATAATTAGTTTCAGTCAGCCCCACCTGCTGAAATTATTCTTATTCTTATGATTAAATCAGAAAATAATCAAAATGTAGTGAAGAAATTCCAGTAGTAAAAATCAGAGTTTGTCAGCCGCACGGCTGACTAATAATAGAATTTTTCGTTGATTTACGTAAAACTAAGTAATTATGAAATTAAAACGCACGGCTGAAAAAAACTGATTTTTACTACTGGAATTTATATTAATTCTTATCTTTAAAAAGACTCTCTAAATTTTAATTAGAAAAAATGTTTACTAATTGAAATTAGTGACTGACTTTTTCCTTTTGAATTGGTAAATTTTACTAATAAATTAGTAGAAATTACTATATTTATTAGTAAAATTTATTAATTGAAAAGCAAAAAGTCAGTCACTAATTCAAATTAGTAAATATTTTTACAAATTCAAATTTAGAGAATAATAGAGTTTTTCTTTGATTTACTTAAAACTAAGTAATTTTTATTAAAATGTCTGACTTTTTGCTTCAGCAATTAGTAAAAGTATCTAATTTTAAGTATAAAAAAACTAAGTTGAAAATAAAAAATTATTATTAAATTCATATCTTTGAAAATAGTAAAATTTTTCTAATTAAATTTGGTATAAAAAAAGATTTTAGTTATTTTGACAGAATTTTACTAAATTTAAGTAATAATTAGTCACTATTGACTATTTGATTAGCAGAAATATTACTGTTTGAATCAATAACTGACTTTAATTTATTTTAATTATTTTAATTTGTTTTTAAAAAATCGCTTATTTCAATTTTTATAGACATTTATACAGTTCTCTAAATTTTAATTAGTTAAAAATAATTAATTCAATAGTAAAAAATCAGTTACTGATTCAAATATAGTATGTAAATATAATTTAAAAAATGATCGAATTAATAGAAATTTTGTGAAATTCAACTGAAAATAATAAAATCTATTAAAGAATTTTATTAAAAACTTTTTAACAAATCGAATTTTCAAAGTATTTTTATTTAATAATAATTGATAAATAATTGGATTTTATAAAGATTTACATTCTAATGTGTTCATTTTTCTTTGTGAGAAAATTAATAATTAAAATTTTTATTATTTAATTTAAAAAAAGATGCACACTTAAAATTTTTTAATAAAATTGAATTTTTGCAAAGTTTTAATAAAAATTCTGAAAAATAAGATTTTTGAAATTTTTCAATTCTGTTGTTTCAAGATATAATTGAATTTTTATAAACAAATAATTGAAAATTTTTTAAATAATTGAAATTTCTTTACATTCTATTAAAAATAATTAACTTCTTTTAAAGAATCTTATTTAAATTTTTCGAAAATAATCAAGGTTTGTTAGTCACCGTCATTATAATTTTATTTTTAAAAATTTCTTCGCAATATATTCAATTATTTCCATAAATAGTAAAACTTATTGCAGAATTTTAATTATTTTTAAACTGAAAAAAAATCTTCTTGTGAATTCAATCATTTCCATAAATAACAAAATGCTCCAGATTTACTAAATTCTTTTGAATATTATTTTTAAACAATATTCTTCACAACAATTCAATTATTTTCATAAATTTCCATAAAATTCTAAAAAAACAATTCAATTATTTTCAAAAGTAATAAAATTTTTCGCAGAAATTCAATTATGTTTAAAACTTTTTTAAATTCTCCTCAAAATTTAAATTATTTTTATAGATAATCAAAATTGTTCTCCACAATTCAATTATTTTCAAAAATTTTAATAAAATTCTACGCAAACAATTAATTTTCATAAATGATAAAAATTTCACAGAAATTCAAGTATTTATAAATTTTTTTTAGGTTTCTTCTCAATAATTTAATTATTTTCAGAAATAATAAAACTCATCGCAGAATTTCAATTATTTTTAATACAATTTCAATCGAATTCCTCGACAATGTAAATATTTTACAAAGTTTTATTAAACTTTTGAAACTTCCATTCTTCGATAGAAATCAATTATTTTTAAAAATTTGTTAATAAAATTCTTTATAAGAATTAAATTTTAAGAAAAATTCAATTATTCAATAATTAAATAATTTACTTTTGCATTTAAATAATTAAATTCTCGTAAAATATTCTAATAAAAATTGATTTGAAACTGAATTTTAGTTTAAATTTTAGATAATAATAGAATATGAAAATAATTTTTAAGAAGTTATAATAACATTATTCTTACAATAGAATCTTAATTCCTATGGAATAATAATAATAATTATAAATATTTAAAATATTTAAAAAAGAAATTATTTTTTTCGAATAATTTTACAATATTAAAGATATTCGTAAATAAATTTAACAGAACATTTTTTTCAATAAAATTTTTTCCTTAAGTTTCTAAAAATTCAAAAATTGTCAGTTTCATTTTATGTATAATGAATAAATAATTAAAAACAGACAAGATTATTTTAAAAAATTGAAAAAATTCTTTTTATTTTTTTCAATTATTTTCCAAATTTTTAATGAAAATTATTAAAACAAACATTATTTTTAAGAAATTTAAAGAAACTTGTCAAAAGAATTTAATTATATTTATATAAAAACTCTAATACAAATTTTTGAAGCCATTTGTAGATTTATTTATGTTCGAAATCAAATAAATTTAAATTTGATGAGAAAAAAACGGAAAAATTAGGAGAGAGCCGGGAAAAAACCAGGAATAATTGTTTTGAACGAAAATAGTAGACACCCTGGTAGGCTACATTCTAAATTTGAATTAGTAAAAATTTTTACTAATTTGAATTAGTGATTTACTTTTTGCTTTTGAATTGGTAAATTTTACTAATTAAATAGTAATTTCTACTAATTTATTAGCAAATTTTACTAACTTAATAGTAATTTCTACTAATTTTCTAGTAAATTTTACTAACTAAATAGTAATTTCTACTAATTTTCTAGTAAAATTCACTAATTCAAATTTCAAAAGCAAAAAGTTAATCATTAATTCAAATTAGTAGACATTTTTAGTTTTCACTAATTCTAATTTAGAGAGTAAATCCGAAAATAATTAAGTTTAAATTTACATTTTCTCTATATTTTCAATTTTAAATTTATATTTATTCTTTTAAAATAAGATTCAACTGTCTTAAAATACACAATCTTTGAACAATGCCAACATACAGTGCCTTCTGCACACGTGTCAGTTGACCCCTATTCTCAGTGACGTTCTCACTGGCATTATTTTAAAAAGGCAAAAAAAAAAAGAAAAAAAGAAAACTCTGAAAGACGTAATTTTTTTTTTAAATCTGAAGATTCTCTTTGTTTGGAATTCGCTGATGATAATGATGATGATGCATTGATACGAAGTCGTACATGTTTCTAGTGGTTACGTGGTTTTATTATTGGAAGCACTGTGCGTGGGAGCCTATGAATGGGCGCGTCCCTGCGTGACGTCATCAGAGAGTTTCGAAAAGCAGCGTTGGTGGGGTGGACAGACGGGGGTTGGAGGGAGGGGGTGGAGTTGGTAGCCGGGCGGACGTGACGCAACATATTGATCTATGTTTGGCCGAACTACAAGAGAGCCGCGCCGTGTGTGCGGCAAAAAGGAGGGTTTCTCAAATACATCGCAAGAATGCCCGTCAAAACTAACGCAGGCACACACTCACACACACACACACACACACACACTTAGACAAACTTCTTAATTTTCAAAATTCGCACGTATCGTACGCGACGAATATTTCTTTCAATATTTTTATTAATCGTTTAATATATTTTTTTAAATAAAAAAAAAAATAAATAAAATGTTTCTAAAAATATTTTAGAGAAAATTTATGACGTCAAGAGAATCAGAAACATCATTAAGTCGTTCACAGAATCCTTAAAGTCACGACATTTTCAAGGGCAAATAACTTTCTTTCAAAGGCTGTCAAGTATCTTAGAAACTCTGCTCTCTCTAAATTTAAATTCCCTCTCTCTTTCTCTCTCTTTTTCTTATTCTGAAGCTAAAAATAACTAATTTTGATAGCAAAAAGTCAATCATTGATTCAATTGATAATATTTCTACTGAATTAATAGTTAATGAGTGATTATTATAATTAAATTCAAATTTATGTTAGGGTTAAAATAAATAAAATTTTTTGTAGCTTAATCAATTAGTCGAACTATGCTATTTTCCATAATTTATTATCATAGTATTAATTAAAAGAATGTTGTATTTATTTTTTTATTACAAATTAGTTACTTTTAATAATTACTTATCTTAAAAATTTTATATTTATAAAAAAATTTTTATATGTTTTACTAATAATTATTTAATTTTTACTAAATGTTGAAGCAAAGAATTAGCTGAGAATTTACTATCGACTATATAAATCAGATTTAGTAATTCAAAATGTAATTTTGTATTGATGGTAAAATAAAAATCTTATTGTCTGATTGAAAGGAAATTTACTACTGATAGTGGAATTGAAACCTTCTTATCTGACAAAACAAAAGTTTTACTACTGAAGCTAAAATTTGATCAGATTTGTCTGACTAAATCAGAATTTACTACTTATAGTCTAATTCTATAATTAAATCCTTCTTGTCTGACTAAAATAAAATTTACTACTGATGGTAAAATTAATACCCTCATGTCTGATAAAAACAGAATTTTCTACTAATAATAAAATTTAAATATCATTGTCTGACTAAAACAGAATTTTGCCACTGATGGCAAAAGTTAAAACCTTCCTGTCTGACAAAATTATAATTTACTACTGATGGTAAAATCAAAAACTTATTGTCTGACTGAAACGAAATTTACTACTGATGATGGTAAAACTTAAACCTTCTTGTCTAACTAAAAAATAATTTTACTACTGAAGCTAAAAATTTTCTGAGTAAACCAGAATTTATAATTTATGGTAATTTTGTTAAAATTACAAAAATCAAATTATAAAATTAAAAAATGTTTGTCTGACTAAAACGTATATTACTACTGATGATAAAGTTAAATCCTTCTTTTCTAACTATACAATGTCATTTAATGCTGATGTTAAAATTTAAATCTTATTGTCTGACTAAAAAATACTTTTCCTACTGATACTTTCCTTCTACTTCTATAAAGTTTTTCGTAATTTGTCATAGACCCTTAATGAGAAAGTTTATGTCTGAGTCAGTAGTATAAATCAATTTTAGTCAAACATAAGTGTAAAAAATTACGGACCAGTTATTGACCAATTTTTGACCAGTCTGAGTCAAATAAGAGAACATATTATTCAAAACTATAAATTAAATTTTTCATAACACTATCAATTCAATTATTATTTTCAAGAATTTTTAATTAAAATTCTTCTTAAAATCGATTATTTTTAATAATTTTCGACAAAGTTCTTTGACAATTTTCAAATCTATTTCATTACAATATTCAATTTTACGAAATTTCAATTATTCGTAAATTCTTTAATTAAATGCATATTAGAGAAAATAAAAACTTTAAATAATATTTAAAAAATTCAGTTAAACTTTTTCAAAAAAAAATTAATTACAAAAACCAATTATTTTTAAAAATTCGAGCTATATTGCTTTTAAATATTCAATTATTATCTCAAATTTTAAGTAAAATTCATTTTTAAATCAATTTTTATTATAAAAAATTCTACGAGAATTCAAATTTGTAAATACGAAAATATATAATTTATGGAATAATTGAATGTTTTTTAAAATTCAATTCTCATAAAGAATTTTTTCAACAAATTTTAAATAATTGAATTTTTTTTTACGAATTTTAGTAAAATTTTTAAGAATAATTACATTTTTCGAGGAATTCGATTAAAATTGTATTCAATTAAAATTCAATTAAATTAAAATTGTATAAACAAATAATTGAAATTCCGCAATGAGTTTTATTATTTGTGAAAATAATTGACTCCCTAAGAAGAATTTTATTACTTTTGAACAATATATTTAATTTGTGCAATATTTAAAATTTAATTGAATTTTTGCAATAATTTGTAACTTTTTTAAAATTGCATTTTTTTCCGTATTTTTAACTAAACATCTTCTAGAAGTCCATTATTTTTAATAATTTTTGAAAAAGTTCTTTAAGAATTTTCAAATTCATTTGTTTACAATTTAATTTTACAAAATTTAAATTATTCGTAAATTCTTCAATTAAATGTATATTAGAAAATAAAAACTTTAAATAAATTCAAAAAAAAATCCGCAAATTAAAGTTTCTTAAAAAAAAAAATTAATTCCACAGAATTGTTAGTTAAAAATATAAAAAATTCAAATTTTCAAAGATTTTAATCCTTTTTAAAATTCAATTATTTCTAAAAATTTACGTTCTAATGCATTTAAAATTCAATTATAATCTAACATTTTAACTGAAATACATTTTTAAATAAATGTTTATAAGAAAATTCTACTAGAATTCAATTATTTATATACAAAAGTAAATAATTTATTGAATAATTGCATGTTTCTTAAAATTGAATTGTCATAAAGAATTTTACCTATAAATTTTTAAACAACTGAATTCTTTTGACGAATTTTAATAAAATTTTTAAAGAATTTTTTTGAGGAACTCGATTCAAATTGTATTAAAAATAATTGAAATTCTGCAATGAGTTTTATTATTTACGAAAAAAAATGAATTCCTAAAAAGAATTTTATTATTTACGAAAATAAATAAAATAATTAAATCCCCGTAAAAATTTTATTATTTATGAAAATAATTGAATGATTGCGAAGAAATTTATAAAAAAATTTGTGAATAATGATAAATTCCTGTGAAATTTTTATTATTTTATGAAAATAATTTAAAGTGTGTGTAGAATTTTATTAAATTTTTTTTTAAATAATTGAATTCTTTTGGAAAATTTTATGAAAATAGTAGAAACTGAAAATCATTGAATTGTGGAAAATTTTTGAAAATAATTGAATTTCGGAGAAGAATTTAATTATTTCTAAAGATAATTGAAATTTTGATGAGAATTTTAAAAATTTTTTTGAACATAATTGAATTTCTGCGAAGAATTTTATTACTTTTGAAAATAATTAAATTTCTGCAATCATTTGTAATTTCTCTAAAATTATTCAAATTATATCGTACAATTTACGAACTTTTCATCCTTTTTGAATCCTTTTTGGATTTTACGGACCTTTTATAAAAAAATGGACTTTTACGGATTTCATGCAAAGTTAAGGACTTTTACGGGATTTACGGACCTAGTTCGAGCCCTGTAGTAAGAATAAGAATTTCGTTCAGACGAATAAGGTACTTAAATTTTAAAATTACTAATAAAAGTTAGTTTTCGTGAGGCTAGATTCTAAATCCAAATACTCGAATTAAAAATAAATAATTATATACAATATACAGAGACAAAAATCATAGTTATAAATTTCTATATCTCATTAGATTATTTTTTCTTCAAAATTACTGTCGGAGTTATATAAAATGTTAATATATATATAAAAAAAATGAAAAGAGAAAAGCGTAATGTGGAGGTCGACCTAAAATCCAAGATGTAAAAATAGCTGCAGCAAACCCTTGTGAGGCGCTTAAGTAGCAATTTCTTTTAAAGAAAAATCTCACATAACACACTCTGTTCGCGTGTTTATAGAAAAATTGGACTAAGGTCATTTGCATTTTACAGTGATTTTTTGAGAAACTACTCTCTCGACATTGGATTTATCTCGAAGCATATAACCATCTATTTCATTTTTCCTTTCAATAGAGGGAGATCTTCATAATTCATATATAGTCTACTCAAGAAATTCCATTCCCTTATTTCGAACGGGACCCTAAAATATTCCACACACTGAACAGTAAATCTTGTATATATATTAAAATAAATTTCAAATAAAGTTGATTTTCAGAAAAAGCAGAGGCTAAAGCTTAATTTCTTTTTTGCCAGCTCTTTCTTTTCTGTACTTCCTTCAATTCCAGATGCGAAAAAATATCTGTACAATTTTTTTTTTAAATTACTATTAGATTATTAACTTAACTTTTTTTTTTTTACTAAAAATTGCAATAAATTTGTTTGTTCAAAAATAAAGGAAAAGAATTAAATTAATCAATTAATTTAATTCTTTTCCTTTATTTTTGGACAAAAAAATTTATTGTAATTTAGTTAAATAAAAATTTCAAGGTGAAAAATTATTGTATCTGGTATTCATTGTTATAATTATTATTATAATTTATTGTTTTTTTTTGCTTCGCTTTGTTAAAGAATCAGTTGAATAAAAAATATGAATAAATATGAATATAATATGAATAACAGGATTTATTCATAACTGGACGTATACTTTTTGCGAAGGGGACAATGGTTTCTATCGAATTTCAGCAAAATACGAATTCCGCCATTACTTTAATACAGAAGAGAAGACTAATATTCCAAATTAACCCATATACAATAATATGCATTTGTTTTTCGGATGATTGGAATTTTTCTTCTTTTTTTTAAGGAAAGTTGAATCTTGTCCTCTTCAGTTTTTTTTTCTCCACTTGAGTTTATATTATGCACAAGCACGCTTCTTGGGTTGAAATCTTGTGTGTTGCTATGCTAGTGTATAAAGTGGTGGGTGTTTGTGTTGGGTTGAAGAACCGTCTGAGCATAGAGTCTGATATATAGTTGCATGAAACTTCAACTCGTGTATATATATATACTATATATCAACGTTTGTCGCTTCTTACCATTTTCAGCTTTTTGCATTCATTTTTTTTCCTTCTTTTTCTTTTTTTAATTTTTTTAATGTTTTTTTTTTTTTTTTTTTTTTGAGTTTGAGTTTGTGTGTCGCAGAGAGTGCAATACTGCGCTTGACTTCCACATATTTGGCCAAGTAAATACATATTTTCATGAGTAAAACTTTATATATATGTATGATGATGAAATTCTTTTCAGAAAAGTTGTGGAGTTATTGAAACTTAATACCAACATTCAACATATCCCAGTTTATTATTACTTTCTCTGCTTAAAGAATCGAGATTGGTTGACACATTTACATTTTGAGTTGAATTCAACATTTGAGCGGGAAATTTCACTCTTTTTTTTATTCGAATGTTGAATTAAAGTCAATTATTCTTCTGATACTACAACTTTTATTGAAATTTGTTTATTAAATTTTACTTTTGAACCACTTTATTTAATGTATTATTTAATTTTTTATATCACTTTAATTCTCTCTATTTCAAATTATTTATTTATAAAAATATTTTTGTCATTTACTTGTGCATTAAATTAAAATGTCATTAAATGATATCACTCGTGGATTATTCTATAGACACAAGAAACTATTAATCATGATGAATATTTGACAATCGCTGACAACACGAAAGACAAAATAGTAAAAATAAATATTGCCTACAAATTACCTTCATTCGTTGACAGAATTTCATCAAAAAAAATTGTTTTCGATCAAAGAAAAGTCTTTTTATATAAAATAAAAGAAAATTAAAACTTCTGTAAAAAAATTTTGACACTAATTTTCAGAGTTAAAAAATTATTATATTTTGAAAAATATTCTTTGGTTTAAAAAAATATTTATTGACTCCAATTTTTTTTGTCACAAAAAAATATTTAAAAAACGAAGAGGAAAATGAAAATAAAAAAATAGAAAAGAAGAGAAAAAAGGACAGAAAAGAAAAAAAGAAAAGTAGAGAAAAATGGAAAAGAAAAGAAAAAAAGAAGAGAAGAAAAAATTGAAAAGAAGAGAAAAAGAAACGAAGATAAAAAAGAACAAAGAAAGAGAAAAAAAAAGAAAAGAGAAGAAAAAAGAAACAAAAAGAAAAGACCGAAAAAATTTGAAACTCCTCTGTAAAAAGAGATCAATATCAGGATAAGTTATCAGTTAAAACTCAATGACCTGATCGATGAGTGAAAATGAGGTCATCGTACGTGATATAAATTACGTATACAAATATAGATATATGCATTGTAATGAAAGAGAGAGAGAGAGAGAGAGACAGAGAGAGAGAGATATAAAATATATTAGGAATATATTAGACTTAATTAATTGACGCACGCTTCTAACTTGTCGAATTAAGGTATATTTAGGAGACTTTGTACACGAGTATATTGAGGAGTCGAGCAACATAAACAACCTTGTACTAACAGAACTTCAGCGCAATTTAGGGTACAAAAATAACTATTCCAAACATGGTCTACAAGACTATTTTTATCACTTGACAAGAATAATAGTAATCGACAATGAACTGTCACTAGTCTATTAATTCTTAACATATACACGCATTTCCTTTTGTATGATAATATAAATTGATAAATAACTCAGGCGAACAAAAAATTTTTTTAATCACTTTATATATATCTAAAAATAAAACACTACCCATGGGAAATAAATCAAAATCAATTGCGGCAAGATTTTTTATTCACAATAATTTGCTTTCCTGAGAATTTGTGCTATTTTTTTTAAAGGCTTATTATTTCTCTTCTTTTAATAATAATATTTCAAAAAAATTGATTATATTAGAAATTAGTATTTTATTACAATAAAATTCTAATGTCTAATAAAATCAATTTTTTCTAATATCTGTAGACATTAGAAAAGAACATGCAGCATTTTTTTTGAAAATATTAAACTCCACCCCTTCTCTCTTGTCTTTTTTCTGTTGTCTAACATAGAGGATCATCCCCCCAACCCTGAGAGCGCTACGTATTTTTTTTTAAAGTTCCCTATTGTATTGTACAAAGAATACTTGTCTGACTAAAAGAACATTTACTACTGATGCAAAGAAAAAAAAATTTTGTCGTTTTTGGGCGACTAAAAGGAAATTTACTACTGATGGTAGTAGTCAACTTTAACTATAATGTCTGACTAAAATGTACTACACTACTGATACTAATTTTCGATCAATTTTGGTTGACTATAACGTACTTTACTACTGATGCTAATTTTCGATTACTTTCGTCTGACTAAAATGTAATTAACTACTTTTGGTAAAACTAAAACCTTCTGTCTGAGTAAAATATAATTTACTACTGATGGTAAAATTTAAACCTTCATGGCTGACTAAAACGTACTATACTACTGATTCTAATTTTCGATCACTTTTGGCTGACCAAAATATACTTTACTACTGATAATACTTAAAGATTACTTTTGCCTGACTAAAAAGTAATTAACTATTTTTTGGTAAAATTAGAAATCTTCTTGTCAGAAAAAAAACTAATGATCTCCTGATGGTAAAATTAAAACCTTTCTGTCTGACTGAAATATAATTTACTACTAATGGTACAATAGAATCCTTGCTGTCTGACTGAAACGTACTTTTCTCCTAATACTAATTCTTGATTACTTTTTTATTTTTTCTTCCTTAAAAAGTAATTTTTCCACTAACAGAAATATTTGATTATTTTAGGTTGACTAAAATGTGAACAATTTTGTCTGACTAAAACGTGATTTACTACTTTTTCTAAAACTTAAATCTTCGTATTTGACAAAAAATACTTTTACTACTTATTTATTTTAATTATTTATTTAAACACTGTATGGACTAAAAATGTAGTGTCTGACTAAAAATTAATTTACTACTTTCGGGAAACTTGTAACTGTTGGATATTCGGGTCGCACAGGAAGAGTAATGACACAGGCAACTTCGTTTAGAAGAATATATTTAATATAAGATAGCAAAGATACAAAAAGGGATGGCTCTACGACGCGTTCGCGTTACTTTGTGAAAAACGGAAGTTACATATTTGTAGGTTCAAAAATAGTACAGTAACTATAAGTCAGGTGGCGGTCAATAAGAGCGCGATTGTTCAAATATTTATGCACATATTCCAACATCCTCCCTCAATCGAAAGGACATATGTTCACAAAACTAAGATTGTCCATACACCTTTTATGTTTCACTTTACAAAGTCCTTTAGTCATCACATCGGCAATCATGTCTTCTGTGCACAAGTACTTTACTTCGATAAGTTCATTTTGGATGGCTTCGCGCACAAAATGGTAGCGGATGTCGATATGCTTAGTTCTGCCGTGATAGATTGGATTTTTTGCTAATTTCATAGCTCCTTGATTATCGCAGAAAATGGTCGATGTCCGTTCCATGCTGATTCCTAGTTCATTTATAAGTCGAGAAAGGTAGATTGACTCTTTTGTGGCCTCGGAGAGCGCCATGTACTCCGCTTCTGTGCTTGAGAGTGCAACACTTCGTTGCTTTCTTGACTCCCAGCTGATAGTCGAATTTCCGAATTTGAAGGCGAACCCGGTACAGGATCGTCGATCTTCGGGTGATGCTCCCCAGTCTGAGTCAACGTAGCCTTGTAGAATATTTGGACCTTTCTTAAAGACGATTCCGTAGGATGCAGTACCTTTTACGTAGCGTAGCACGCGCTTCGCTGCAATCCAGTGATCCTCGCCAAATGAGTCGTTGAATTGACTTAAACTGCTAACAGCGAACATTAAGTCTGGCCTTGTGCTCACGGCCAAATACATCAAAGAGCCCACGAGTTGTCGATATGGATATTTAGCCATGATGTCTGCTGATGGATTCTCTGGTTTGATCAGCTGTTTACCTGTCTCGAATGGAGTGAGCACAGACTTTGATTCGCTCATTCCAAAGCGTTCCAGAATTTCGTTGATGTAATGCTGTTGTGACATTTCCATATTTCCGTTGTTCCAGTTAAAATTGATTCCAAGGCAATATTTAATGTTGCCAAGGTTTCTCATTTCGAATTTGTTCATGAGATTTCGTTCCACCTCGTACATCCACTCTAGATCCTGACATGAGATCAGCACGTCGTCCACATAGATGATGACAAGTAATAAAGCACCGTTTCTCTCAGCATGATAAAAACAATGGTCTGTGTCACAGGGGGTTAATCCGATTTCTCGAAGAGCGTTGTCGAATTTTAAGTTCCATTGTCTTCCAGCCTGCTTCAGTCCGTATATCGCTTTATTTAACTTAAGAACTTTATTTCCACTTCGTAGACTGTTTAAAATTTTTCTCATTTCCTGGTATGAATGTAAATTTTTCTTTTTCTTTTCCTCAGCAGATATTTTTTCAATTATCTCTTCAAAAAATTCAGGGAGATTCATGAAGACATCTTCTTCTAAGTCTCCATTTAAAAAGGCACTTGACACATCTAACTGGTGAATCTTCATCTTCATATTGGTTGCGATCGCCATCATTAATCTTATTGAGCTCATCCGAGCGACTGGTGAGAACGTTTCGTGATAGTCGATGCCTTCACGTTGCGAGAAGCCTCTAGCAACGAGACGAGCTTTTTTCTTGATTTGAGATCCGTCTGCCACTGGTTTATTTCGAAGAGTGAATCGACAAGTTACAATACTCTGATTGATTGGTTTATCGACTACAGTCCAAGTATTGTTTTTTAGAAGAGACTTTACTTCGTCGCACATGGCTGCTTTCCACTCGTCGTGATCAGAACTATTGATAGCTTCTTTTAATGAAATTTCTGCAAGGTCGGCGATTTCAATGTTTTCTTCGACTTCTTCTTCTTCGATGATGTTTTCAGGAATCATTTGATACTCTTTCCTCGGTCTGCCTTTTTCTCCTGTTCGTATCGTCCTTGGTCTGCCTCGCCCTCTTCGTTGATTATTTCCAGCTGCCTGTCGCATGGGGACTTCCGGCCCTTCGAATGGTACTTCATCGTTTTCTTGCTGTTGATCTTGTGGATTAATCTGTTGAAAAGGAGTGAATTCAACTTCGGTGAAGATTTTTTGATCGTCAGCTATAGTAGGTGTTGCAGAGGTGTCACTTACTTGAGGATCAGGTTCAAACTCTTCAAATTTAGTGTGAGTGATTGATTTAGGCATGAATTTAACATCTCGAGTAATTACCACGATTTTTCTTTCAGGATTCCACACACGATAGGCTTTCGCCTCTTCAGAATAGCCAACAAATATTCCTTCATATGAGCGTGGTTTGAATTTGTCCATTCCTGGTTTCTTTTCTAGAACGAAAACTTTGCTTCCAAAACTTCGGAAGTGGGCGACGACAGGATGTCTTCCTGTCAACTTCCAAAATGGTGTTGCATTATTGATTGATTTTGATGGGGTGCGATTTTTTACGTAGTTGGCCGTATGAATAGCTTCAGCCCAAAATCCTGATAACAGTCCTCCTTCGATGAGCATGCATCTGGCGACCTCCAGAAGCGTGCGATTTTTCCGTTCGGCTAGGCCGTTCTGTTCAGGGGTGTACGGGGCCGTCAGTCTTCTTCCGATTCCATGATCTTCTAGGTATTCGTCGAATTCTCTGTTGCAATATTCTCCCCCGTTATCAGATTGTAGAAATTTGATCCTTTTTCCCGTCAGGTTTTCCATGCGAGTTTTGTATTTCACGAACTCGGTTAAAACATCACTTTTTCTTTTTAAGAAACGCACTTCACACCATCTTGTGTGGTCGTCGACGAATGTGGCGACATAACGAGATCCTCCGATCGATTCCACTCTCATGGGGCCACACACATCACTGTGGACAATTTCTAAAATTTCTGTACTTTTTAATTGTGATTTGGGAAAGAGTTGTCGAACCATTTTACCTTTTACACAGATTTCACAGGGAGATAACTTTTCGGAAATGTCGAAATTAATTCCTAGGGCAAGATTATTTTTAACAATTTGCTTAAGACTTTCCTCATTGAGATGTCCGAATCTGCTGTGCCATTCTGTCAATGTCAATTCCGTTGCTGTTTTTTCGGAAGCCTGTTTTGCTTTTTCACTATCGATCGGTGATTGCACGTAATATAAGTCATTAACACGGTTGGCGATCAATTTCACATCTCCTTCACTATTTTCTACGACAGCCTTGTCACTATCGAAAATAACTTTGAAACCGTTATCTGTTACCTTCGACACAGACATCAAATTTGTTTGAAGATCGGGGACGAAAAGTGTGTTTTTTAACTTCACGTATCTGTCACCCAGGTTGTCTGACACAGCTAGTCTCACTTCACCTTTGGCCTTGATGTCCGTCGATTCGCCGTTCGCGAGGCTCAATTTTTCACTCGTAGAACTTTCTATTGATGTAAAAATTTCTTTCACATTACACATGTGGGAGGTACACCCACTATCTAAACACCAACCACGAGAAACAACACGTTCAGCTTTTAAAGCTGTTTTTTCGGTAGCAAGAAAACTTTCCTCTTCCACTTTTTTAGCTTTAACTTTTTCACTTGTGTTTTTCTGAGGACAATTTCTAATAATGTGACCCGTTTTATTACAGCCGTAACACCGTACTTCATATTTTCTCCTAGGATTTTCCTCGCTGGATTTGTTGAATCTTGAACCTTTGGATTTCCATTTCGGATCACTAGCTACCATGGCGTTTTGAGTACCTTCTTTCGTTTTCTGTTGTCTGGCATCGTTTTCTTCTAGGATTTTTACCTTAAGGGCCTCAGGAGTCGGAAGTTCATCCCTTGATTCGATGGCACATCGAAAATTGTCGAAACTTTTGGGCAGACTGTATAAAAGCATAATGGCTAACAACTCAGGATTTATTTTCACTTCCATTTCGTGGAGTTTATCCACTGCGTCAAAGAAACTGTGAAGGTGTTGACGTACGTTGTCGCCTTCTTGCATTTTCTGCAATGTCAATTGCTTTAAAAGTGTTGCCTTCCTGGCAGGGCCCTTTGACTGATAGATTGACTCTAGTTTTAGCCAGACTTGATGCGACGTAATGCAGCCTTTAATCTGCTTGAGCTCTGAGGGTGTGATCGCCAAGATCAGATCCGATTTTGCTTTCCCATCTCCTATGTCCCAAAGACGTGCTTGTTCTATGGATGCGGCGTCCCCTTCGACGATTTCTGGTTTCTTAGTATTGCCGTTTACATAGTCCCAAGCATCATTCTTGAAAAGCAGCGCTTGCACCTGCATTTTCCAAGTGTCGTAATTATTTTGGGTAAGAGATTCAATGCGATATGTCGAACTTGACATTTTTCCTGTTCTTTCTTTATCACTGTACACAAAAAGTAAAACACAGAGTCACGGTAAGTTCACGCTTTTTCACTCAAGGGAGAGAGAAACACGTTTCTGTACATAACCTCAAAGTCGTTCGGTTTGTTAGACCAAAGGATAAAGAAAGTTTCGCCCGTTCACTAATCACACGCGCTCTGGGCCCATAACCTGTTGGATATTCGGGTCGCACAGGAAGAGTAATGACACAGGCAACTTCGTTTAGAAGAATATATTTAATATAAGATAGCAAAGATACAAAAAGGGATGGCTCTACGACGCGTTCGCGTTACTTTGTGAAAAACGGAAGTTACATATTTGT
The DNA here is from genome assembly GCF_015476425.1 of Leptopilina heterotoma. Lineage (NCBI taxonomy): Eukaryota > Metazoa > Arthropoda > Insecta > Hymenoptera > Figitidae > Leptopilina > Leptopilina heterotoma. Next base: position 1,891,700 of record NW_025111110.1, read on the forward strand.
AGGTTCAAAAATAGTACAGTAACTATAAGTCAGGTGGCGGTCAATAAGAGCGCGATTGTTCAAATATTTATGCACATATTCCAACAGTAACTTTCTTGTCTGACTAAAATACATTTCTACTACTAAAATACTTTAATAAAAAAATTACATCAATTTCTAATATTAAATCTGCAAAAAAAAAATTTCTGACTTAAATGTACTTTTACTACTGATGTAGTTGAATCACAAAAATTGAGAATGTACTCTTTGATTCTTCTCCTGCTAAAACTTTTATTTTCTTAATTACAAAAATTGTCAGAAATTGTTTTTTCTATTTATTTCAAATTTGACTGAAAAGCAAGAAATTTTTTTTATCAATTATGTAACTTACTAGTGTTTACATATAAATAGTTTTACTAAAATTCAAAATATTTTAATGGTACTTTAATTGTTGAATTTTGAAATTTTTTTCTAAACGTCTTAGACTAAATTATACTTTTATTATTAATCGTTAAGTTTCAATTGTTGTCTGACTAAAACAAACCTTTACCACTAATCGTAGTATTAAAAAATTTAAATTTATTTCCTTGGCTGACTAAATCGGAATTTTATCACTTACACCGACTACTGTATCTGGTGACTAATATATTATATTAATATTACAGTAAATTATAATTGTTATAATAAAATAATAATAATAATAATAATTAAAAATAACTATAATAATTTAAATGATCTTTCATTCATTCACTTTTTCTGTCCCTCACACTCTGAAGTTGTCTTTTGATTATTCTTTTGTTTTTTGTTATCTTAAGATAGATTGTGTATTATATTAGTACTAGCAAATGTTACGCGCGGAACGTGATATTCAATTTATTATTGTTATGCAAATTACAAAATTTTTTATTTTCGAATATAAATTTTTTAAATAATTTCATAATTAAAATTTTAAAAATTTACTCATTACGTACAAAATTAATTATTACTGTTCATATTTTCGAAAATTTTAATAAAATTTCATGAAAAAATTAATTATTTTCTAAAATTTAAATAAATCCTTCTGAACAATTCAATTTTTTTTTTAAATAGTAATATCTTTACAAAAATTTAATGATTTTCAAAACAATTTTAATTGAATTCCTCGGATTAATTCAAATATTTTAAAATATTTACATAAATTTCAATTATTTCCTAAAATTTTAATAAATTCTTCGAAACAATTCAACTATTTGTATAAATACTAAAATTTTTGGCAGGAACTAAATTATTTTTAATCAAATTTAAATAAAATTATACGAAAGAATTTAATTATTTTCAAAAATTTCTATAAAATTCAATTTCAACAAGAATTTAAAATTCTCTAAATAATAATTCAATTATTTTCAAAATATTAAAAAAAAATTCTGTATAAAAATTAAATTACTTTTAATGCAATTTTTAAATATATTCTTAAAAAAAAAAATTGAAAGACTTCATCTATTTTCAAAAAATAATAAAATTCTTGTGATGAATTCAATTATTTTGAATATACTTAATTTTAATATGTACAATTCTTTAAAGAAATTCCATTATTGCCGAAACAACTTTAATTGAATTTCTCGAAAAAATTTCATTATTTTAATATTTTTAAATATTTCCTATTTTTAATGTTATTTTTGGAACAGGATTTTCCACAGGAATTAAGACATTCAAAATAATTGTTTTTATAATAATTAACGATAACTCAGGGAAAAAATTATTATTTTATATTAGAATATTTTTACTCTAACTTCTTCGAAATTATTTTTATCATTTTAATTCAATTATTATTTTCTAGAATTTAAATTATTTTTTATGAAAATAATTGAATTTCTTACAAAAATTTTTTTATTTGTAAAAATAATTGAATTCCTGTGAAATTTTTATTATTTATGAAAATAATTAAATGTTTGCATAAAATTTTATTAAAAATTTTTTAAAAAATAATTGAATTATTTTTGGGAAATTTTATTAAAGTAGTAGATATTAAAAATCATTGAAATTAGAAACAGGCATTTTATTTTTGAAAATAATTGAAATTAGGACAAGAATATTTTTTGACATTTATGAAAATAATTGAACTTTGGAGAAGAATTTTGTTATTTATAAAGATAATTGGGATTTTTACGAGAATATATTTTTTTAATTTTAAACATAGTTGAATTTTATAAGCAGAATTTTAATTTTTTTTTAAAATAATTGAATTTTTGCAATTATTTTTAGTTTCTCCAAAATTGGATTTTTTTAGTGTTTTCAACAAAAATTTAAATTAGAAAATACAATTTCAAATTGAAACCGTTTGAAATTCATTTATTTATGAAAATTGTAAACGGAACTCTTTTAAAATTGAATTAGGTTTGAAATATTTAAGTAAAATTATTCATTAAATAATTTATTTATTTTATGATAGTTGTTCAAGATTTAAGTTATTTAAAAAGAAATTTTTGTCAGAAATTGAAAAATTAAAGGTTTTATATTAAAATTCGTTGTAATTTTATAGTTCATTTGCCTAATAAAAAAGACACAAAAATTCAGAATTTTCTTATGAATTCTAAAAATTTAATTTTTTCCCCTACTTTTAATTCCCTGAATTCTCTGTGTCAGAATATATGATTATTATAATTATAATAATATTAAAACTATATATATTCTAATTCACGTATTTTATTTTTATAAAAAAAATTTGAATTAAAATTTTTTACTTTCTATTATTTTTAAAATTGCCAATTTTATTTTCAAAAAAATGAGTGATTAAGTACACTTTTTATTTTAAAAAAAGTGAATGAAATTCGCGCGCGAATTGTTGCTAGTTATTATTAATATACATTTTCGAAAGAATATAAATAATTTAGACCAAATAAATTTTTTTTTCACTGAACATTTTTTTAGTGTTTTCAACAAAAATTTAAATTAGAAAATTTTTTAATTCTGTTATTTTTAATATTGCTAATTTTATTTAAAAAATCTAGTAAGAAGTTAGCAGCGCGAATTGTTGTTAGTTATTTATTATTATTATTATTTTCAAAAAGGTTAAAATTTGCCTTCAGTAGTAAATTACGTTATAGTCAGACAATTAGACATAAATCTTACAATCAGTAGTACTTCACTGTTTAATCAGACAAAATTATTCAAATTTTAGCATAAGTAGTAAAAGTCTTTTTTGTGTTACACAAAAGCTTTAATTTTACAATCAGTAGTCAATTACGTTTTAGTCAGACAATAATTTTTAAATTTCACCATTAGTAGTAAAACGCATTTTAAAAAATTAGGGTTTAAAATTTTCATGAGATATTTTTGTTACTGTCAGCAAAAAAAAAAAATGGCGCTAATGTAAGCAACAGTGTGTTACATTGAGGGAGGAGTGTAATTTAAAAAAAAGTGTTACGTATTTTTTAAATGTTTCTAAATTGTTAAATTTAGAAAAAAGTTAATTTTAAAAATATTTTCAAAAAAAGAATTTTTATTTATTTAAATTTTGAATATATAATTAATATTAATTATAATTATTATTATAAGTTGCTGATTTTTTTATTTTTTATTATTTATTATAATTTTGTAAAAAAAAATGCACAATTTAAACCAATTTTTTCGAGTAACAATAGAAAATTCTTGGAAAATGTATTTGCAAAAGAAAGGTGCGACAAAAGAAAAAAGGTTGCGCGTTTTCTTCACAGCATCGCCGAGTGTATGAAAATTTGTCATTGTTTCAAATTATAAAGTACCTCGCAGACAGTCTTCTTTCAATTGTCATACACACATATGTATATACGCAGACAAACATAGAAAATGTAATGGCAGTAAGAGCAATATCTTTGAAATTTGTGCTTCCGCGTTAAAGCACACATTCCGAGGTCGCTTTTTTTCACCCTCCCCTTTTTCTCTCTCGTTTTTCTTTTTTGCTACTCACTCACACACATGTCTACGGCCCTGCAAACGGATGGCAGATGAGCGAAGGGGGTAGAGAGAGGAGTAACCTCTTGACATATTGCTACCTAGGCAACTCAAAGTGCTCTTCAAGTTCTACCTTGCCTTCATCGTCTCTCTCACTCTCTACTCACGATCTCTTCTTGTGAGCTTTCAGTTTGACCGGTAGACGTTAACAGACTACATACATCATTCTTGCATCATTTTCATGCATATTATGATAATGATGATAACGATAATAACGTGTGTGCAAGGTCGTCGCAAATTTCTCATTTTTTATATTTCTCAAGTATTTGCTATTTTATAAATTTTACATCCATAGAAGAGGAGGAAAAAGTAACCATTGATATATAGTGTGCTACAATTTTTTAAGAGGCCATGCTCCAAGCAGTTTCAACTATACATGACGAGGAAAAGTTGTGAGACAGTTGTGAAGAGTTCTATAGATATAAATATATTTTTTCCTTTCTTTTTTATACATTAGTTTCTAACAGCTAGAGTATTATATGAGTGATGAAAATTAAAATACCATTTTTGGCTCCTAGAAATATGTTCAGTGCAAAAAAAAAATTATTTGGTTGAAATTATTTATATCCTTTCGAAAATTTATATTAATAATAACTAGCAACAATTCGTGCGCTTACGCGGGCGAATTTCATTCACTTTTTTTAAAATAAAAAAGTTTACTTAATCACTCGTTTTTTTAAAAATAAAATTATCAATTTTAAAAATAATAAAACGCTAAAATTTTTAATTCAATTTTTTTTATAAAAATAAAATATGTGAATTGGAATATATAGTTTTAATATTATTATAATTATAATTATTTTCACTACTACTTCACTACTAAATAATATAATAATAATCAGATATTCTGACATAGGAAATTCAGGAAAAAGTCAGGAATTTTTATTAAAAGTAGTAAAAAAAATTAAATTTTTAGAATTCAGAAGAAATTTCTGAATTTTTGTGTCTTTTTTGTTTGAGACTCATAAACTTGAAAATTACCATAAATTTTAATACAATACCTTTAATTTTTTCAATTTCTGACAAAAATTTCTTTTTAATTAACTTAAATCTTGAACAACTATCACAAAATATATAAATTATTTAATGAATAATTTTACTTAAATATTTCAAAATTAATTTAATTTTAAAAGAATTGCAATTACAATTTTCATAAATAAATGAATTTCAAACGATTTCAATTTGGTTTTTTAGAAAATTTCAATGTTGAATGAATTTGATAAGAAATTTTAATGAACAAATCTTCTAAAATTAGTTAAATTTGTCAATATATATTTAATTAATTGTATATTAAAAATAATGGATTTATAAAAGAATTTTAGAAACACTAAAAAATTGAATTTTTGAAGAAGTTACAAATGATTGCAGAAATTCAATTGTTATCAAAAGTAATAAAATTCTTATCACAAAAATTAATTATGTTCAAAAAATTTACAAATAAATCTCGACTAAAATGTCCATTTAAAAAAATAAATAAATAAATAAAAATAAAAAAATTTCCTTAAAATTCAATTATTTTGAAAAATTTTAATAAAATTCTATAAAAAAATTCCTCTTTAAAATTTCAATTATTTTCAAAAATTTTCCTCATTTCAATGATTTTCAATATATCTACTATTTTAATAAAATTACATAGAAGAATTTAATTATTTAAAAATAATTTTATTAAAATTGTACGGAAACATTTAATTATTTTCATAAATAATAAAAGGTCCACAGGAATTCAAATATTTACAAATTTTTTTTATAAGTTTCTTCTCAATAATTCAATTATTTTCAGAAATTATAAAACTCATCGCAGAATTTCAATTATTTTCATTACAATTTTAATCGAATTCCTAGAGAAATGTAACTATTCTAAAAAATTTTATTAAAATTCGTCAAAAGAATTCAATTATTTATAAATGTTTTGAAGAATTTAAATTACTACGAAAAAATAATAATAATTAAATATTTAAAATATTTAAAAAAGAAATTACTGTTATCGAATAATTTTACAATTAAAGTTATTCTTAAATAAATTTAACAGAACATTTTTTCCAATAAAATTTTTTTCTTTATTTTCTAAAAATTCAAAAATTTTCAGTTTCATGTTCAATTAAATTTTCTAATTGACAAATATAATTTATAAACATTTTTTTCCTTTATTTTTAAAAAACTTTGAATTTTATTAAAACAATTGAAATTAAGAAATAGAATTGATACAAATTATTTCCTTATGAAAATTGAGAATTTTCTACAAAAATATCAAGAAACGAGAATATCTAATGATTTTCTTCCCAAAAGAAAAAAATGAGTTTGTAAACAATATTGTTATTGAGAAATAAAAATTATGCATAAAATGGGTATATTTCCTACTTCTTAATAAAATTTTTTTAACAATTAACAATTTTCTAGTATTTTTTATAAATGAAAAGGAGAATAATTTGCATAATTATATTTTCATAGTAATTTTTTGAGAGTAAATTCTAATATCATAAAATAAAATCGTCAGAAAGTATTTTCAAACTTTTCGAATTCTTATTTCTCTTAAAAATTGTGAGATTTTTAATTCCATACGTAATTTTGTAGGAAATATGTTTTTATATTTACAAAAAAATTTCCGAGTGAAAAATTCATTTTTACATATTTTGAAGCATTGAAAAAAACTGTTTTTAGGATGAAAATGCAAAAAATACAATTGTTATTCAATTTGTTTATTTAAAAATCCATTTATTAATTTTTTTTACCTAAATTCAGATCGTAATTTTTATGTACAAAAAACAAAAATTAAAAATTTTAAAAAAATTAGGATAAAATTATTTTAGAAAAAAATGCTTCAAAACTTGAAAAAATCAATTTTTCTATTTGGAAATTTTTTCGTGAATTCAAAAACATATTTTCTACAAAATTACGCATGGATTTCAAAATCAATCTAATTTTATGAAAAATAAAAGTTCAAAAAGGGTCAAAATAATGTGCAAGATTATAACACATTAACTTGAGCTGTTAATAAAAATAAGAAATAAATATTGCAAATATTTTACAATTTTTTTTTATTGAATTTAAGAAAATGCCCTATTAAACAGAAGTATGGAAAAATTTTCAAATTATCAATACTTCAAATTCCAATATTGAAGAATAATAATTGAATGAGACGTGATTTGATTATATTGATAAAAAAAAAATTCTTTATCTCGGGTGTGTGAAACATTTTCTCTGACGTCTCTCTGACGTCACCAAACGAATTATTAATTCTCACCCACCTGAATATTAATAGTCGAAAAAAATATAACTCATATATTGCAATTGTCTGAAATTAATAAACTAAAAATATTAAATTGAATCCTATACTAAAATGCAGAAAATATTGAAGTATTAAAAATTTAAATTAAAGTCTTAACTATATTGAAATATTAGAATATCGAAGGATTAAAAACTAAAGTATTGAAATATTAAAATCTGAAAAAATTAAATATTAAAATATTAAAATCTCAACAAAAAAAAAGAAGAATGTTGAAATGTTGAAATCTTGAAATATTAAAATCTCAAAAAGCTAAATATTGAAATATTATAATATTAAAAGTTTAAAAAATTAAATCTTAAACTCTTAAAAGATAAAATATTGAAATAGTGAAATGTTGAAATGCAGAAATATTAAAATATTTCAAAAACTTTAATTTAAAAAAAAATTAAATTATAGAAATGAATTAAAATACTGAAAGTATTTTTTTACACTAAAAATAATTTAAAGCACAATAGAACCTGTCGGAATAATGACTCAATTTATTAATTTTTTTACAGTAAAGAATATTTAAAAAAAATATTATACAATTTAATTTTATATAATATTTCTTCAATATTCTAGAACTAAGGGATAATTATGTAAAAAAATTAATGAACATTTTTCAACTTAAAATTTGTAGAGAACTTATTTTTTTATGGCATACGTATATAATAATAAATTAAGATTAAGAGATTATCTCAATTTAATAAGTACTCTCCATATTTTAATTAGCTAAAAATAACTAAATATTTGTAAAATCTTGACTGACTTTTTGCTTCAGAAAATATTTGAAAAAATAACGAATTATTAGTTTAGATTACTAATTATAATAAAATGACTAATTACAATTAGAAAATATAAATAGCTAAGAAAATTGTCTAATTTAACTAAATTTTTAATAACTGGATTATTTAGCAAAAATTTTACTTAATTTTAGTTAATCTTATCTGACTTTTCGCTTAAGTATAGCAAGGAATAATTATTAGGAAAAAATATCTAATTATTAGTATAAATAAACAACTGAGAATATAGTCAAATTTTACTAATTTAATTACTTACAAAAAAATGTTAGTTAATAACTTGAGTTAATTTTAGTAAATCTTGACTGACTTTTTGGTAGAGTAATTAGCAAAAAATAACTGCTAGTAAAAATAACTAATTATTAGTAAATAAATAAGTGAAAAAAATACTTAAATCTGACTAATTGAATTAGTTATCAAAAATTTTTGTTTTTTAACATAATCCAAACATGAATTCAACTAATAAAAATTAGCAATTATCAAATATTTTATTTTTGTTGATTAAATTTAGAATTAATTATTTTTTAATAATATTTTAATTTTAATAATAACAATCAATTATTCTAATTATTGAAAAAAAATATTATTAATTGAATCAGTAACTGTCTATTTACCATCAAATTAATTATTTTCAACTATAATTTGAATTTAGAGAGTGAGAAATTTTTTAATATGCATCAATTCGTGACTGTAATGCACTCTATATCTTAATAAAATGTTAATTTTTTTTCCAATGTGTCTTCCTAATGAAAAATCATTGAGACGTTAAAACATCACGCTCTCGTGAAGATATTGTAGAATGACTAAAAATAATAATTTTTCACAGCTGATGGAAATCGATTTTGCGACGACTGAAAGGACAAAGTAGGGCACTCTATCCACATTAAGTTAATTTCAATTATGGAACTGAGTCTCGAAATTAGGTCACTCTGAGAAAAAGGGATGATCGGAAATATATCGGTGTATATAGTATATGCATATTGTATATATATATAATCATTTTGATTTCACCTGCGAAGGAAAAAACAAATCCGCAAAGAATTAATTTTCCACCTTTCAGAAAAAAGAAAAATGAGCAAAAAAAAAACGATATTTTCGAATTCTTTTTTTTTGGTTTGAAACGAAATAAAAAAAAACTAATGCGAAAAAAGGAAGGAAGAAGAAAAAATGTATATAATGGAGAATTTTATTATAACGAAAAAAAAAGATTTTCATTTTCACCCTTCTCTCATATCACATTAGTTTCAACTCGATTCACATCGTTTAATATCGACAAACACATTTATCCACTAAAATCGGATTAATAATCGTGTAAATATTGCGAGTATATAAACCTCTTCTATCTGTATATACTATAAAAAAAAGGAAATTTAAATATCAAGTTTTTTTTTATTTGTATAAATATCAAGCTTTTAAGGAAATATTTACTAACTAAAAAAAATAATTTATTTTTCGTAAATAATTTTCATTTGTATTGTTTTCAACAAACTGTTGCATTTTCATTTCGATGGAAACTTACTCAATTTAAATGTTTATCGAAATAAAAAATGTTTTTTCATTGGAATTTTTAATATTAAATGGAAAGAATTCAATTTATATTTTTAAATTTAGAAAAAATTTGCATAGAAGAAGAAAGTATTCAATAATAATTCTTCCAAATTGGAAATTTAAAAAAAAAACGTTTTTAATAATAATTCTTCCAATTGGGATTCTTTTGGTACACAAAACGTTTTGAATAATAATTCTTCCAATTATTAACAAATAAATGTTTCGAAAAGAATTTTTACAGAAAAATTTTTCTTAGAATTTTCAGTTGTAAGTTGTAACTGAAATATTTTGAAAAAAAAATTATATTTAAAAAAATTCTAGTAAATAATTTATAGTATTTATTTATTTACATTTATTTATTTATAGTAAAGATTCGATAAACTTTCGGAAATGTGAAAATAAAAATCTTAAATAAAAAATAACTTTCTTTTATTATTACTAAAAAATTTTTTTACTTATTCTCTAATATTTTAGCTGAAATTTTGAAAGAAACTAAACTAACTAAAATTAAACTACATTAAAAAATAATTAAATAAAAAAAATTAAAAAATAAAAATAAAAAAAGTTTTCAAGAAAAATATAAAATTAAACACTAGAAGACAAAAATTAAAAATAAAACTTTATGAAAAAAACTACAAAAGGAAAGTGTTTTAGAATAATTACGAAAAAAAAATCTTTCTCTTGAATGCAAACATATTTTACAGTTCAAAATAAACATAAAGTTTATAAAAACAAAGAAACTTTCAATTTTCCAGTTTTTTACGTCGAAAAATTTTTTTTTAACCAAAAATGGAAATTATTGTCAAGCGCAAAATGTTAGTAATTTTATGACAAACTTCATATATTTTTCTTAATTTGCTAGTTTACTTGAATGTATGTAAAAAAAATTTTGGAAAATCTTTCTAAAATTTTTTTTTATAAGCTAATTGATTTTGTCAATTTTACTTAAAAAATTCTTTGAAATTTTATTTTAAAAAAATAAACAAAAAAAATTCATGAAATCAAATTTAAAAAAAAATAAAGGAATTTTAATCCGAATTCTGACAAGTTTTCTCATCAAACATTTCAATAGGAATTTTTCAAAATTCTTTTCAAGTGGGATTTTCATGAAACTTGCATAAAATTTTCCTGGAATTTAAATTTTTTTAATTTTGCGAAAAAATTTCACAAACCTGCAAAATGTGAATAATATTTTAGTGACATCGCAAAATTAAATTATTGATTAAATTTTTGACAAAATTGTAAAATTGTAAAAAAAATTCCATTTGGTTTGTATTATACACTGAAAAAAAATTTAATTGATTCAAATAACCGATTAATTGACTATTATCAATTAAATATTTACTTGAATCAAATAATATTTATTGAAGTCAATTAAATGGTATTTGAACCAATAATTTTAGTATTTGAAGCAAATACCATTAAATTGACTCCAATAAATATTACTTGATTCAATTAAATATTTCATTGATTATTTCTAGAATAAATTTACTAATTTTCCATTCAATTTTAACTTCGAACTTAATAAATATTTTAATATTATTATTATAATATTATTATTGTTATTATTTTATTCTTATTTTTTTATTATTGTTATATTATTTTATTCTTATTCTTTTTATTATTGTTATTATTATAAATAATTGATAAATATATTTTCTTTTTGTTTTATGCAATTAATGTCCTCTTATATGATTTTAATTCTGCTTTAGTTCAGTGACGCCACCGCTAGATGGTTCCAAAAAATAACATTTTTTATTTTATTTGTATAATTTCTGTTCTTTTCGTAATAATTTTTTACAACTTTCTTTTTAAGTAAAATCCCTTGCATTTAAATTTACTAATTTTTATTCATTTAATTAAATAACTTAAAAATTAAATTTACATAAAAATAAAAAGGATATCAAATTGAGACAAAAAACGAATTAAAACTGTTGCGTAGCAACGATTTTGATTCGTTTTTTGTTTCAATTTGATATCCTTAGAAAAACAGTGAATTTTAAAAGAATTCTAATGTTAATGATTAGTTGATTTGATTATAATGAAAAGTTAACGGAAAATATTTTTCGAAAGTGCGGCAAGTACATATCTATACAGAGAGAGAGAGAGAGAGAGGCTACTATATATTTGATAACGATAAAGTTGGTGAATAGAAGAGTGAGAATTAGTAAATTATTTATTAAGCTTCACGACGCAGGGGGAATCAAGCGTTTTAATAATTAAAGGGAAAGTAGACTCCAATTCCAAGTTTCTTGACGTCACTTTGACTAGAGTGAGCACGATTTAATTTAACATTCATGTGGATTTGCATAAATACCGCTGTTCAAAGCAATAGGATGCTTTAGAATCTCAGGAGTTTCTTAAAGAAGATTTTGCACCATTGTGCATTGGTCTGTCGATAAGATTGACTAAAGTGCTTTTCCAAAGTTAAATGAGAGATATATACATAAAAGTAACTTTGATTCCTTTGCCCCCTCACTATTCTTTTCTTTTTCAAATTTTAATCCATTCCGGTTTGGAAGCCAAAAAATTAAATTTTTCCCACTTTTTTTTTCAAGAGAATTTTTACCAAAAATGTCGTCTTGGGCAGTAAAAACTTAACAAAATTAATTTCTACTGATCAAATATTGTTAATTATAATAATGACTTTATTAATTAAACTAGCAAATGTTACGCGCGCGGAACGTGATATTCAATTTATTATTATTATGCAAATTACAAAATTTTTTATTTTCAAGAAAATTTTAATAAATCCTTCGAAATAATTGAATTATTTTTTAAAATAGTAAAATCTTTGCAAAAATCCAATTAATATTAATAAAATTTCACGAAAGAATTAAATTTTTTTCTTAATCCGTTATAAAATTATCCAAAAGAATTCAATTTATTTTTAAAATTTTAATAAAATTTTTTCTAAAAGTTTAATTATATTCAATGCAATCTCAATTAAATTCCTCCAAAGAAGTTAAATTTTAACGAAACTATTATGTTATTTTTCAAAAATTTTAATGAAAATCTTATCAAGATTTCAATTATTTTCATAAATAACATTTTTTAAAGAATTTCAATTATTTTCAAAAATTTTAATAAAATTCGTCGCAAAAATTTAATTATCTTCATAAAAAGAAAAATCCTTTTGAAGATTTCCATTATTATCTCTAATAATAAAATTCTTCCGAGGATTTCAATTATTTTCAAAAATTTTAATAAATTTCTTCGCAAGAATTCAATTATTTTCAAAAATTTTATAAAAATTCTTTTAAAAAATTAAATTATCCCCATAAAAAATAAAAATTCTTATGAAGATTTCAATTATTTTCTTAAATAATAAAATTCTTCCTAGGATTTCAATTATTTTCAAAAATTTTAATAAATTTCTTCGCAAGAATTCAATTATTTTCAAAAATTTAATGAAAATCCTTTTAAAAAATTCAATTATCCCCATAAAAAATAAAAATTCTTATGAAGATTTCAATTATTTTCAAAAATTTTAATAAATTTCTTCGCAAGAATTCAATTATTTTCAAAAATTTAATGAAAATCCTTTTAAAAAATTCAATTATCCCCATAAACAATAAAAATTCTTATAAAGATTTCAATTATTTTCTTAAATAATAAAATTATTCTATAGGATTTCAATTATTTTCAAAAATTTAAATAACATTCTTTTTATAAATTCAATTATCTTCATAAAAAATAAAATTCTTTGGAAGATACCAATCATTTTCATTAATAGAAAAATTCTTCGGAGGATTTCAATTATTTTCAAAAATATAAAACATATTTTTGTCAAGAAATCCTTTCGAAGTAAAAATAATAGCAAAAATTACATTTACTTTTTATAAATAATAAAATTCTCCTGAGGAATTCAATTATTTTCAACAATACAATTTTTAAAAAACTTCAAAATTCAAATAGATCATTATAATTATTAAAAGTCACGATTATTTTGAAAAGTTTGAAAAAAATTCTTTGTTTCATTCAATTACTTTCAAATGTTTGAATGAAAATTATTTTAAAAAACTACATTATTTAAAAAAAGCACACTAAGAAATTCTTCAGAAGAATTAAGAAATTTTAAATTTATTTTGGAAAAAATATTCACAAAATTTCGATTGTAAAATTCTTTTAAATAAAATTCTTCTTTAAATCAATTATTATTTTTAATAATTTTTGAAAAAGTTTCTTTTTGAGAATTTTCAAATCCATTTGTTTACAATTCAATTTTATGAAATTTCAATTATTCAGAAATTCTTCAATTGAATAAGTATTAAAAATTAAACACTTCAAATAATTTCAGAAAAAAATTCAATTAAACTTTTTCAAAATAATTAATTTTACAAAATTGTTAGTTATAAGTAAGAAAAATTAAGATTTTCAAAAAATTTAATGTGAAACCTTTTGAAAATTCAATTATTTCTTTAAATTCATGCTATAATGCTTTCAATATTCAAATATTATTTGAATCTTTGAATAATTTGAACATATTCAAATCTAAAATTTTAACTAAAATTAATTTTTAAATCAATTTTTATTAGAAAATTCTACGTGAATTTAATTATTTAAATGCAAAAATAAATAATTTATTCAATAATTAAATATTTCTTAAAATTGAATTTTCATAAAGAATTTTATCAAAACATTTTTACGTAATTAATTTTTTTTGACGATTTTCAATTCAAATTGAAATTTTGCCAAAAATTAAAAATTTATTTTATTAAAAATTTTTAAAAAATTGAATTTTGACAAGAATTTTGTTAAAAACTTTAAAAATAATTGAATTTTGGAAAAGAATTTGATTACTTTTGAAAATAATTGAATTTATGCAATCATTTATAATTTTTTGAAAATTCAATTTTGTTAGTGTTTTTGAATAAAATTCGTCTATAAATCCACTATTTTTAATAATTAATTAAATATATATATATTAAAAAATTTAACAAATTTCCTAATATAAAAATTTAACCTAAATTTTAGGTTATGTCAAAATAAGTAAGATTTTTGATAACTAATTCGATACGTAACTTTGAGTATTTTCTTAGTTATTTATAAACTAATAATTAGCTATTCTCCACAAATAATTATATAATTATAGTTATTTTCTACTACAAATGTTATTTCTTAATTATTTAAAATTTGAAATCAATTATTTAAATAAAGTGTATGTTCTCAAAAAAAAAAAAAAAATTGTTTCTTTCCAGGTGATATGGGTCTGCATTCTCTGTCGAAAAAAACAGGAATTGTTGTCAAAAACCGGACAATGGATGACAAAGACAAATCTTGGTCCGGCGGACAACGCGATGCTGAGGCGAATGCAAGAGGATATGCAGGGAGGAGTTTCTCCAGGACATCAGGAACAAATTCAGGATAAAAGACCAAAATTAGAAAGAGCTCATAGTGCCGCGGAAAAGGAAAATCTGCCATTACTCCAACGGAGTGCAAGTGTACTCAGGAAGCAGTATTCGCAACAGGAAACGGTAATTTTAATCAATTTTCCAAAAATTTATAAAAAAAACCCAATTAAAAAAACTTGTATAAAATTTTACCTATAGTATCATTCTAGAACCTTCATTCACTTATTCATTCATTCTGTAGAATAATTCTACAAAAATTCTGATTAACATTCTGTAGAATTTTTCTAGAATAATTCTCAGAGAATTTCTACACAAATTCTAATAAATATTAGATGGAAATTTGCATAATTATTTTTTATAGATGTTAAATTATACATTATTTAGAATTTTTTAAAATTTATTAAGAAATTATTAAAATAAATTAAAGTAAAATTAAAGGAATCTTTGTCTGAGTGTCTTCATTTTTCTGTCTTAAAATAAATTAATATATTACTAATTCCAAAGCAAGAAGTCAGTAAACATTTTTAATTATAAGAATTACATACAGGGTTGCCAAAGGTCAGGGAATTCAGGGAAAAGTCAGGGATTTTTATTAAAAATACTGGAAAAAAATATATTTTTAGAATTCATAAGAAAATTCTGAATTTTGGTGTCTTTCCTGTGTTTGCCTCATAAACTATGATTTTACCACGAATTTTAATACAAAATTTTCAATTTTTTCTATTTCTGACAATAATGAATTTATAAATAACTCAATTCTTGAAAAACTAATAATAAAGTTATTACTTAGAAATTATTAAATGAATAATTTTACAAAATTAATTGAATTTTGACAAAATAAATAAATAAATTTTAAAAGAGTTGCGTTTATAATTTTCATCAATAAATGGAATTTAAAAGGTTTTAATTTCAATTTTTATAAAATTTAAATTTTTAATAAATTTAATTAGAAATTTTAAAGGACTTGGATTTTTGAAAATTTTTAATACCTAACTCAAATTCTTCTGAACTTAGTTAAATTTTTTAATACATATTTAATTAATTATTAAAAATAATGTATTTATAGAAGAATTTTAGTTTAAAAAATTAAAAAATTAAATTCTTTATAAGAATTCACTTATTTTTAATACAGATTTTATCAATTTTTGCAAGAAATTAGAAATAATTGCAGAAATTCAATTATGTTCAACAATTTTTAAAAATTCTAGTCAAAATATTAATTATTTTTATAAATAATAAAATTCTTCTTCGAATTTAAATTATTTTCAAAAATTTTAATGAAATTCTTGGCAAAATTTCAATTATTTTTATAAATAATACAAATGATTTCAAAAATTCAATTATTTAAAAAAAAATAAAATTTTTCGTAGAAAATCAATTATGTTCAAAAATTTTTTTAAAATTCTTGGTAAAATTACAATTATTTTTAAAAATTTTCCTTAATTAAAAGATTTTCGATATCTACTATATTAATAACATTTTCCAAACAAATTCAATTATTTTCGAAAATTTTCATTATTATAATCAAATTTTCGAAAGGAATTCAATTCTATAAAAGAATTTAAATAATTTTCTACGCAAACATTTAATTATTTTCATAAATAATAAAAATTTCCCAGGAATTCAATTATTTTCAATTTTTTAAAATAAATTTAAGTAATTTAAGTAATTGAATTCAAACAAAATTTTCTATAATCAAAATTGATTTAAAAATGGATTTCACTTAAAATTTTATAAAATAATTAAATTTTGAAAAGGTTTCAAATTAAAATTTTTGCAAATTTAAATTTTTCGTATTTTTAACTGATAATTTTGTAGAATCAATTTTTTTAATAAAATTTTAATTAAATTCCTCAAAAATGTAATTATTCTTAAAAATCTTAATAAAATTCATCCAAAAAATTGGAAAGGTATATGATTTAATAATTTCTTGAAAAAATTCTTTATGCTAATTTAATTTTAAAAAACATCCAATTATTCCATAAATGATTTATTTTTGTATTTAAGTAATTGAATTCAAGTAGAATTTTGTGATAAAAATTGATTTAAAAATGAATTTCACTTAAAATCTTGGATAATGATTGAATATTAAAAGCATTAGAGCGTGAATTTTTAAAAATAATTGAATTTTGATAAAGTTTCAAATTAAAATCGTTAAAAATAATTTGAATTTTTTTAAAAAGTTTTATTGAATTTATTTAAAATTTATTTCAAGTTTATTATTTTCTAATAAATGTTTAATTGAAGAATTTTCGAATAATCAAAATTTCATAAAATTGAATTGTATACAAATAAATTGGAAAATCCTCAAAGAATTTTTCGAAAAATTATTAAAAATAATTGATTTTAGAACTAATTAAAATTTTAATCGATAAAAGTTTCAACTTCGGTTTCAACAGCTTAGAATTTAAATTTACTTTAATATAAATTAATTTAAAAATTTCAAAACTAGTTTTGATTAAAATTATTGTAAAAAGTTTACAAAATGGATGAAATACTCTCTAAATTTGAATTAGTAAAAATGTTTACTTATTTGAATTATAGTGACTGCCTTTTTGCTTTTGAATTAGTAAATTTTACTAATTACTGGAAATTATTATTTATTAGTAAAATTTAATAATTGAAAAGCAAAAAGAAGTCAGTCACTAATTGAAATAAGTAAACATTTTTTATTAATTCAAATTTAGAGAGTAGGTGAAAACTGAAAATTAATAAAATAGGTGTATTTGGAGCTCAAATTTAAAAAAAGGTGAAAAAGGTAAATAGGTGACAGTCTGTGATCCCTAAAATATATAAAAATAAATATTAAATATCTATAAAAAAAATTGTTTAATTTATTACCTAATATTTACTAGGATTTATGTAGAAATTTTGTTAGAAATTTTTTTTGTAAAACTCTATAGAATAACTTGATTTTTTTCTACAATCATTTTATAGAAATAATCTAGTAAAATTCTATAGAATTGTGAATGACTACAAATGACTTTTCCAATTTCCAAATATTTTCCTCTTTTACATTCTTCCAATTTCCTTTCATTCTATTTTGAAAAATCTTACAAATTTCTCCTCCAGAAGTGCGGAGGAAAAAAAAAAAAGAGTGGAATTAATAATTAATGTCCATGAATAAAAATAGCATTGATATTTGCATTCACATAGTTTTATATTTTATATAGGTATCAGGGAGGCGTATGTCTACGAGTGACAGTGGGGTGGAAATGGCAGTTTCACCTCATTCGAGAAGCTTACCGACTCCACACGTAGTCAGTTCTTTTCAATCGCAACAGACACCAAGGCATCCTGGTGCTTTTCCTGAGGACGATCCTAGTCTATATCGTGGCGAACTCGACGGACTCATGAGGGAATATCAGAGACAACAAAATATTTATCAAATGGTATGAAAAAGAATAGCCACCTTTTTACATTTTTTTTTTTGTTTTTCTTGTTTCTTTCTTTCTTTGTTTATCATCTCATTTGAAAAATAATTTCCATACAAATCTTACGAAAAATCAATTACAATGTTGAATAGAACAAACGTCACTACTGCATCGCAATTTAATACAGAAAGACGTAGATTTTATTTTTTAATTTTTACACAAAGGATTCCTTTCATTCTTCTGCAAAATTAGACGGAAAATTATCCATCAAAGTTGTTAAATTGAAGAAATATTTTTAATCGTTTAAAATTATGTAAATTAAAACATTAAATAAATTTAACAAATTAAATAAATTTAAAAATTAAATGAATTGAATAAATTTAAAAATTAAATAAATTAAATAAATTTTAAAATTAAATAAATTGAAGAAATTAAATAAATAGAATAAATTAAATACAGTGTCACATTTGATTATTGGAAAAATAAATATTCCTTTATGTCCAATTTATTTTGAGTCAATTAAATTTAATTTACTGCAAATACGGAGAAATTATTGGTTTAATTACATTTAATAAAATTTTATACGCATTTAAATAAAAACTATTTCATTCAAGTAAATTTTTAATAACTAATTTGATTATAATTGATTGAGAATTTATTATTTATTTATTTATTAACTGTTTATGTTAATAATCGATTTATAAGAATTGAGTAAACTTTTTTCATTCTATTTGCTAAATTTTTACGGTATTAAAATTTTTAAATATTAACAAAAAAGTTGTTAAATTATTCAAATACAAAAAAAAAAAATATTTTCAGAAGACAATTTTAGTGATAAATGATTAAAATATTGAAGTATTGTTAATTGGAAAATTCTATTATTACTAATTATTAATATTAATTATCACTAATTATTTTTATTTTTTTTTAATTTTCTGATTTACACAAATTCAGTAGTAATAAACAACTTTAGTCAGACATCAGGATAAATTATTTGTTTCAAGTAAATTTTTAATTGCTAACAGGAAAATAGTTGATTATTTGTATAGCAAAATTTTTTAACAGATTTTGAATTCAGTAGTCAGTCATCAGGGAAATTATTTGTTTCAAGTAAATATTTATTTGATAATAGAAAAATAATCGTTTAGTTGAATCACAATTTCTAAATAACCTCAAATTCAGTAGTAACAACAAACTTTAGTCAGACATCAACGAAAACATTACTATTTCAATAAGTAAATTTCTGAAATCCTCTAATGCTATTGTCAGAAATTGAAAATAGCCTAATTGTTTATTTTAATTATATTTCATTATATGAAATTACATAAGTATCACTTATTGTTAGTTACAATTGTATAATTAGCAGCTAATTACAACTATATAGTTATAATTATGAAATTATCACTTAATTACTTTGATTTTATTATAATTATATAAATAGTTACATAATTATATAATTATTTAATTCATTCATAATTGTAATTAATTTACCATTTCCTTTTTGTTAATCAATTTAATTATTACTAATTTAATTAAGTTATTGCATTATTTTGTGTAATTAATTCATTGGATTTTTTTTTTTTTTTGCTTTCAATTTTTGTTTCATTTCTTTTTCATTATCGATACTTTTTCTCTAATATGAATAATGTAAATGTACAGTGTTACCATTTAAAAGTGTTCTCATTTTTTATTCTTTTCATTTGCAAGGCTTTTTGTCATATTCTGAAAGTAAAACAGATTATTAAATGGTACTTTCAGAACATTTTTCAAATACATTCACATATATTATATATATATGCTTCTCATATAATTACATGTTTCTTATATAATCACATGAAACATAAAAACATGAGAAAGAAATTATTTTCGCAGTAAATAATAATTTTATCATTTAGAATAGAAAAATAATTTTACTAAATAAAAATTTATTAATTTTACAATTAAATTCGTAAATAAGTAAAAGAATTTGTTTTTTGATTATCTAATAATTTTTATAGCTTCAGAATTTTTTGTTTAGGGTCAGGGAAAAAGTTAAAATTTTGTCTGTAAATAAAAAAAAAAAAAGAAAATTAAATGTTGAAGATTTTTTTTTTTTTTTTGAATTGTTGAATTATTTTTTTGGAAATTCTTTACAGGAACAAAATTCGGATGTGGCGATGGCCTACGGTCATCCGGTGGAACAGAGTTCTCGACCTCCGATTCATCCAACACATTTAGTTCATTCGCAACAAGGTGCACATCCCTCTCAACCATGTCCACCATCAGCTGGTGTTCAAGGTCCTCTTCAGCAACAAAGAAGCTTCAGTAGCAGTGAGGAGGAGAGAAGTACCCCCGAGTGTGCTAGCGACGAGCCGGACGAGTCTGAAAAGGGTGAGTCAACCTTTCATTTTAATGAGCGCGTCCGCAAAACTATATAATATATACATATGCGTCTAATAAACCACGAGTCACGGACTCAACTCTAAACGCGACCAATAACTTTCTTTTCTGCCAAGGAAATTCAATTTTCCATTCAGGAATTTAAAAAAAAAAAAAAAACTAACAAATTTATTCGATAACTCGATTTTCTATTAATTATTTATTTATTTAAACTTTTAAATCAAATAAATAAATAATAAAATAAATATCATCTTAGTTATTTAAAAATAACGATTTCTAATTATTGTTTAGACTTTAAAAAGTGTCTGAAAAATGAAAAAATCAGAGTGTCTTCTAATTTTGAGAAATATATATAATATACTCTACCGTCTGTGAGTATCAGGACGCCCCCTTTTTTCATGAGTGGAAAAATGCTTAAAACGTGGGAAATAAGAATGAAAAAAATTTTTCGTATTTTTTTCCTGAAAGCTAATGTAATTATGAAAAGACTGACACCTGATCGAAGAATTTTCGTTGACTATTCTGTCAAATACAGAAAAAATACTGGATTTTGCATGCATTTCGTAATTTTTTAATTTCTCGAAAACTAATTAACTATTAACTTTTATTAGCGCTCTTGGCCTTGCTTTAATCTCTATTTAATGTAGAATCTATATTATTAACTGGTATTGTGAAATAAATTTTTTCCAAAAAAATTTGAAACCGTAAAAGTAGGATTAAAAAAATTCAAAAAATTATCATGAATATTAAAGTGTCAAAAAGGTTAATGTAAAATATGTTCATTTAATAGATATACTAAAATTTAAAAAAGCTTTTTAATTACTTAATTATTTAATTTAAAAAAAAAATTTTTTTTGTTGAAAAAGGGTCAATCTGTTTTTCAAAATTTTTTCATCCGACTTTCACAGTTTCAAATTTTTTTGGAAAAATTAATATCACAATACCATTAATTAATTTAGATTTTACATTGAATAGAGATTGAAACAAGATCAAGATCGCTAAAAAAAAGTTAATTAGTTATCGAGAAATTAAAAAATTACGAAAAGCATGCGCAAAATCTAGTATTTTTTCTGTATCTGACACAATAGTCAACGAAAATTCTTCGATCAGGTGTCAATCTTTTCATAATTTCATTAGCTTTCAGGAAAAAAATACGCAAAATTTTTGTCATTCTTATTTTCAAAGTTTTAAACATTTTTCCAATCATGAAAAAAGGGGCGTCCTGATACACACGTGTATATTTGAAAATAAAAAATTCAAATAATATAATTTTAAAAAAATCAATTAAAATTTTTCAAAATTCAATTATTATCTAAAATTTTAACTGAAATTAATTTTTAAAACAATTTTTATTAGTAAATTCCACGAGAATTCAATTATTTAAATATAATAATAAATAATGTATTAAATAATATTGAATGTTTCTTAAAATTTAATTCCCATATAAAGAATTTTATCAAAAAATTTTAAAAACAATTGAATTATTTCCACAAATTTTAATAAAATTTTTAAGAATAATTACTTTTTTTGAGGAATTTGATTGAAATTGAATTAAAAATAATTTAAATTCTGCATTGAGTAATGTTATTTATGAAAATAATTGAATTCCTAAGAAGAATTTTATTATTTTTGAACATAATTAAATTTCTGCAATAATTTGTAATTTCTACAAAACTAAAAATTTTTTTAGTGTTAATTAAAATTTTTCTATAAATCCATTATTTCTAATAATTTTTAAAAAATTGATAACTTCGTATATATATTAATTTTAAAAAAAAATTTTTGAGGATTTTCAAATTCATTTATTTTTAACTGAAATAAATGTTTAAATCAATTTTTATTAGAAAATTCTACTATAGAATTAAATTATTTAAATACAAAAATAAATAATTTATTGAATATTTGAATGTTTCTTAAAATTTAATTCTTATAAAGAATTTTATCAACAAATTTTTAAATAATTAAATTCATTTGACGAATTTTTCAATAGAATTTTTAATAATAATTACATTTA
Source organism: Leptopilina heterotoma (assembly GCF_015476425.1). Classification (NCBI taxonomy): domain Eukaryota; kingdom Metazoa; phylum Arthropoda; class Insecta; order Hymenoptera; family Figitidae; genus Leptopilina; species Leptopilina heterotoma. The sequence continues at coordinate 1,914,382 of NW_025111110.1, forward strand.
TCGTGGAATTTGATTAAAATTCCAGTAAAAATAATTGAAATACTGCGATAAGTTTTACTATTTATGAAAATAATTAAATTATTAAAAGAATTTTATTATTTAGAAGAATAATTAAATCCCTGTAAAAATTTTATTATTTAGAAAAATACTTGAATTATATTGCGAAGAAATTTAGAGAAAATTTTTTAAATAATTGAATTTCTGTGAAATTTTTATTAATTTTTAAAAATAATTAATTATTTTAATAAAATTTTTGCGTAGAATTATATTAAAAAATTTTTTTAACAATTGAATTTTTTTTTTGGAAAAATTTATTAATATAGTAGATATTAAAAATAATTGAATAGAAAAAATTTTTTCAAAGTAATTCAAATTGAATTGAATTGAATTGAAATTGAATTAAATTGTATTTGAATGGAAATTAAATTGCAATTAAATTGTCTCAAAAAAAAATAATTCCACAGAATTGTTAGGTAGTTAAAAATATAAAAAATTCAGATTTTCAAAGATTTTAATTTGAAACCATTTCAAAATTCAATTATTTCTAAAACTTCACGCTCTAATGCCTTTAATATTCAATTATAATCTAAAATAGTAAAATTTTAACTAAAATCCATTTTAAAATAAATTTTTATTAGAAAAATTGAATAAACAAATAATTGAAATTCTGCAATGAGTTTTGTTATTTATAAAAATAATTGAATTCCTAAAAAGAATTTTATTATTTACAAAAATAATTGAATCCCTGTAAAAATTCTGTTATTTATGGAAATAATTGAATGATTGCGAAGAAATTTATAAAAAAATTCGTAAATAATTGAATTCCTGTTAAATTTTTATTATTTTATGAAAGTAATTAAAGGTTTACGTAGAATTTTATTAATTTTTTTTAAATAATTGAATTCTTTTGGAAAATTTTATTAAAATTTTTGAAAATAATTGAATGTTAGCAAAGAATTTTATTACTTTTGAAAATAATTGAATTTCTGCAATCATTTGTCATTTTTTTGCAACTCGAAAATTGTGGATCAAATAAAAAATTGATCAAAATTATTTTTGTCATCATTTTGATCTACTTTAGTATCAATTTGATACATTCAAGAAAATGGTTTAAAAAAAAATTAAAACTTGCTGCAAAATTATCTACAATTTAAAGAAATAAAGAAAAATGTTTTTAAAGTTTAAAAGAAATTTCTCTTAATTTTAAAAGTAATAAAAATCTTTTAATAAAACTTATCAAATCGACGAGGTTTTTTTTCGTTAATTATTAACGTAAATATAAAAATACAATTTGCTAAAAAAAACCAGGTCAAATTATTTGTAACCGATTTTTAACTTTTTTTTCTTCCCGTTAAATAGAAACCTTTAGAGTAAAGGGTTAAAAAATTTCTTTTTTTCTTCCATTTTCCTACTTTATTTTATTATTACTATAACATCGTCAAATGTTTGCTTAAGAAACTGAGAAATAAAACACATTTTTTAATTTGCATAAAAAAAATTATAATAGAAGACACTCTGAAATTTAAAAAATTTCTCTTATATATAAAAAAATATTCATTTCCTCTCAGTATATTTATATATACCAACAGGGGAAATTGACTTTCAACCCCTTTTTTTATTGGCATTTAAAAACGTAGGATGCTTTAGAAATTCTTTGTGGCAGCAAAAACTAAACTATTTTTAAGAAATTTATATTTAAAGTTAAAAATCTGCGTTCACCGAATTTTCTAAATAACCCAAAAAATGCATATATATATAAAATTTGGAAAATAAACAAATTTTCCAGACGAGTATAATTCTTATTTTTTTTAAAGGGTGATTAAAAAAATGCAACCGGCTCACTCTTGTAATACTTTTTATCTGAAATATTTTCAGTAAATTTATATATTTAATAAAATTCTTGTGAAGAATAATAATTATATCTACGATTAAGGCTAAAGACTTTGGTTTTCTGTTTTAATATAAAAAAAATCTTCCTTTCCATTTTTCTTTAAAAAGAAGTCAATATTTTGATTATATTTTTTTATTTTACTGTGAGAATTTTTTTACAAGAATTCGTATTTCATATTCATAATTTATTTTACTAAGACGACCGAGAAAAAATATTTTACTTAAAACTATAAATTAATTTTTCATAACTATAAAACATGAAGATATCAATAACATTAGAAAATAAAAACTTTAAATAATTTCAAAAAAAATACGCAATTGAAGTTTCTCAAAAAAAATTAATTCCACAGAATTGTTAGTTAAAAATATGAAAAATTGAAATTTTCAAAGATTTTAATCTGAAACCTTTTCAAAATTCAATTATTTAAATTGTATAATAATAAATAATTTATCGAATAAAATTGAATGTTTCTTAAAATTCAATTCCCATAAAGAATTTTATCAATAAATTTTCAAATAATTGAATTATTTCGACGAATTTTAATAAAAGTTTTAAGAATAATTACTTTTCTCGAGGAATTTGATTAAAATTGAATTAAAAATAATTGAATTTCTGCAATTTTTTTCCCTCATTTTTAACATCAATTTGATCCACTTTAATATAAATTTAATACTATCATAAGAAAACAGTGTTAGTAAAAAAAAAATCTCTGCCATACGGTAATTTTGATTAAAATTGTTTTGAGCTGATAAAAGAAAGGAAAAATTGAGGGAGGATGTGCGAGTGTGTGTATGACAACGCTCATATAGTTGATTAGGCACACGATTTAACGAACCATGATAAACCGATTGCACCAGGTGCGCGCATCGTGTAAAGTGCAGAGGGACAGAAATAAACCCATAAGGTACCTACGTTTGCTCCCTTTTTGTGTCCTGATATATATTCCTGCGATGACTGATATTAGAGTACGAGAGAGTGTATAGATAAGGTCAGTGAGAATTTCTGTCTCATGACCTCTTTTTTTTTTCTTTCTTCAATAAAAACGTCTTTCAATTTCCACTGCAAAAGAATCTGCACAGTTTATATATAATATCGATCGCAAGAAGAAGAAGAAGAAAATTTTTTTTTTTTATATTCCAAGACATTTTTTTCCACTCTCTCTCTCTCTCTCACACACTTTTCTTTTTTCTCTCTCTCTCTTTCTCTCTATTTTCTATTCTCTTTCTCTAATTTTTTTCTTTCTCTCTCAATTATCCTCTATCTATCTATTTTTTCCTGTTTCTTTATTTTTCTCCCTTTCTCTATTTTTCTCTCTCTTTTAGATTTCTCCCAATTTTCCTCTCTCTTTCTTTATTTTTTTCACTATCTCTCTTTCTCTCACTATTTTTCTCTCTTTCAATTTTTTGCTCTTTATCTTTATTTCTCCCCCTTTCTATATTTTCTCCCCAATTTTCCTCTCTCTTTCTTCATTTTCTCACTCTTTCTCTCACTATTTCTCTCTCTTTCAATTTTTTATCTTTTTCTTTATTCTTCTCCCTTTCACTATTCTTCTCTCTTCATGGCTCTATAGAATCTATATAGAAGAATTTTAGTCAAAAACACTAAAAAAAAATTAAATTTTATAGAAGTTACAATAGATTTCAGAAATTCAATTATTTTCAAAAGTATAATAAAATTCTTCATAAAAATTCAATTATGTTCAAAAATTTTTTTAATATTCTTTTCAAAATTTCAATTATTTTTAAAAATTGGCCTCAGTTTAATGATTTCTAATATCTACTATTTTAATAAAATTTTCCAAAAGAATTTAATTATTTTCGAAAATTTTCATTATTTTTTTAATCAAATTTTTCAAAAGAATTCAATTCTATAAAAAAATTTAAATAATATTCTACGCAAACATTTAATTATTTTTATAAATAATAAAAATTTCTCAGAAATTGAATTATTTTCAATTTTTTAAAAATTAATTTTTTAGCAATAATTCAATTATTTTCATTAATAATGAAATTCTTTTTATAAAATTAATTATTTTCACATATAATAAAATTAATTGCAGAATTTTAATAACTTTTAATACAATTTTAGTCGAATTCCTAGAAAAATGTAATTATTCTTAAAAGTTTTATTAAAATTCGTCAAAAATAATTCAATTATTTAAAAATTTTTTTAAAAACTTCTTTATGAGAATTCCAGTTTAAGAAACATTTAAATATTTCATAAATTATTTATTTTTGTATTTAAGTAATTGAATTCAAGAAGAATTTTATAATAAAAATTGATTTAAAAATGAATTTTAGTTAAAATTTTAGATAATAATTGAAATGAATTGAATTTTTCATACTTTTAACTGACAATTTTGTAGAATTAATTTTTTTGAAAAAGTTAAATTGGATTTTTTTTAAAATTATTTCAAGTTTTCTATTTTCTAATAAATATTTAATTGAAGAATTTCCAAACAATCAAAATTTCATAAAATTGAATCGTATACAAATTGATTTGAAAATTCTAGTCAAAATTTCAATTATTTTTATAAATAATAAAATTCTTCTTCAAAATTAAATTATTTTCAAAAATTTTAATAAAATCCTTGGCAAAATTTCAATTATTTTTATAAATAATAAAAATTCTTCTTCGAATTCAAATTATTATCAAAAATTTTAATTAAATTCTTGGCAAAATTTCAATTATTTCTATAAATTATAAAACTTATCGCAGAATGTAAATTATTTTTAATACATAATTTTAATCAAAATCCTCGAAAAATGTAATTACTCTTAAAAATTTTAGTAAAAATTTTAAAAAGAATTTAATTAGGTATTTAAAAATATGTTAATAAAATTCTTTATGAGAATTTAATTTTAAGAAACATTCGATTTCTCAATAAATTATTTATTTTTGTATTTAAATTAAATAATTGAATTCTCGTAGAATTTTCTAATCAAAATTAATTTTAAAAATGAATTTCAATTAAACATAAAAATTTTAGATAATAATTGAATATTAAAAGCATTATAGCATGAATTTTTAGAAATAGTTGAATTATTGAAAAGGTTTTAATTTTTATATCAAAATCTTTGAAAATCTCATTTTTTTAGTGTTTTAATTAACAATTTTGTAGAATTAATTTTTTTGATAAAGTTTATTTGAATTTTTTTTTGAAATTATTTTAAGTTTTCTATTTTCTAATAAATATTTAATTGAAAAATTTTCAAATAATCAAAATTTCATAAAATTGAATTGCATACAAATGGATTTAAAAATCCTCAAATAATTTTTTCAAAAATTGTTAAAAATAATTGATTTTAGAACATTTTTTAGTGTCAGGGAAAAAGTGCAATTTTTGTCTGGAAATCAGGGAAAAACAAAATTAAATTTTTGTGGCAACCCTGAATGTATAAACCATTGCTTTGAAATATGATTAAAAAAATAATCTATCAAATTTTGTTAAATTGTTCTTAAAATATAAATAAATAAAAAAAAAAAATACGAAAATTAAAGTTTCAAAAAATGAAATTGTATAAAATTCAAATTTGTAAAAGTTACAAATTATTGCAAAAATTCAATAATTTTCAAGAGTAATAATATTCTTCGCAAAAATTAAATATTGTTCAAAAGTAATAAAATTCTTCTTAGGGATTCAATTATTTTCACAAATAATAAAACTCATTGCAGAATTTCAATTATTTTTAATGCAATTTTAATCGAACTTTTAAAGAACTATTTCAAAAGTGTTAAAAATAATTTATTTAAAGAAAAATTTTAGTTAAAAGTTCTAGAAAATAATAATTGAATTAAAATGATGAAAATAATTTTGAAGAAATTACAGTAAGAATATTCATAAAATATAAAAATAATCATTTTATAACTCGGTCATCTTTAATTATTGCAAAACATGAAGAAATCGATCACTCCGAATCTTCGACTCGGAGTAGAATAATATTATATATATAATATATTATATAGAATAATATTCTTCAGTTATTAAATTTTAAAAGGTTTGGATTTGAAATTTTCGAAATCCTAATTCCTATATGGAAAAATAATAATTATTAAATATAAATGTAAAGAAAATTTTTTTGAGTATCTAATAATTTTTAAAGTGAATCAGAATATTCTTTGGAGTCAGGGAAAGAATCAATGTCTTTAAATCAGGGAAATACAAAAATAAATTAAATAAAATAATAATAATTAAATAAAATTTTTGTGTCAACTATGAAATTTTTTCCCAAATAAAATTCTCTAAATTAATTTCAGAATTCTTTATGGTATTTCTCTTACTTTTATACTTAAAAAAAAATCGAATTTGATAAAATATTTTTCAAACATTGGCTTTTCTCCCTTTCTCTCTCTTTTTCTTTGTCTCTCCCAATTTTTCTCTCATTTTCTATTTTTTCTCTCTTTCTATTTTTTTCTCTCTTTCTTTCCCTGTCTCTCTCCTTTTTTTCTCCTTTTAATATTAGCGTAGAGAAATTAAAAAAAAAAATAATAATTGGACAACGATAAATTGTCTCCTAGTTCGCCTTCGCTTCTCGTCGCGTCTCGTCGATCTTATTTCAAGGAATCGCGTAACATCCTAAGGGATTTCTCTGGTTCTGTTTCTCTCTCCCGGTTCTGTCGTTGCATTGATCCCTGGCTCCTTCACCACCTTCTCTACCCCTCTTTCTCATTTTCTTCCCCCCTCGCCGCACACTAACTACGCGCGCTGCCCACGCGTTTCAGTGTTACGTCACTTAGCCAACACGTGGGCGAATTCAAACATTCCCTTCACGCTTTGATTTTTTTTCACCCTACAAAAAAACACACTCGATTTCTGCTACTAATTTTCTTTCTATTCAGCATCACTATTTTTTTTCCCGAAGACTATGATCAAAATACCCAACCCATATACCTAGAAACGACATATTTTTTTATGTAGCCTTTTTACATTTTATTATTAATCGTTTTCAATAATGAAATATATACAAGTTTCATAAATAAAAGTTGTGGGTGAAACAAGAAAAGTTTAGTTGACTGGAAATTTTTTTGATTAATAAGAAAGAGTAATTAATTGTCGAAAATCGAAATATAATCATTAATAATGAGAAAAAAATAAATAAAAAGAAATGTAGATGATATATTTTCAATATGTAATATTCTCTCTAATTGTGTATAAAAATTTTTGTGAAAACTAGTTTTTTTTATAAACGTTTGCTAAGGAAAATTAACTTTCTAAGTTTCTTTCTTTTCTTTCAACGTTTCCAAGTTTTTGTAGCCACTGAATTTTTATTATCAAGTTACGATTGTTAAACAGTAGTTTCTTGGTAAAATTCTAATTTTACTAAGCAATATTTTTTCGTGGCAATTCCTGGTTGAATAATCAATAATAATAATCATTATTTTTTTTAATAGAAATTAAGATATTCAAAAATTTGAAATTCAATAACATATAATAATTAAAACTTGCTACATTGTTACTGTAACTTCTTCAAAAATTATTTTCATCATTAAGATTATTCATTTATAGAATTTTCAATTAAAATCATTCTTCAAGTCAATTTTTTTTTTTTTAATAATTTTTTAATCAATTTTCTTTGTAAATTTTCAAATTTTTTTGTTTAAAATTTAATTTTACGAAATTTCGATTATTCTGACATTCTTCACTTAAATATAATATTAGAAATGAAAAACTTCAAATAATTAAAAAAAAATTCCATTTAACGTACTGAGAAAAATTAATTCTATAGTATTCTTAATTACAAGTATAAAAAGTTCAAATTTTCAAAGATTTTAATTTGAAATTCATTTTTAAATCAATATTTATTAGAAAATTCTGCGAGAATTCAATTATTTAACTATAAAAATAAATATTTTATTAAACAATTGAATGTTTTTTAAAATTGAATTTTCATAAAGAATTTTATCAACAAATTTTTAAATAATTGAATTCTATTAACAAATTTTAATAAAATTCTTAAGAATAATTGAATTTTTCGAAAAATTTGATGAAAATTTTATGTAAAAAAATTTGTATTATTTATTAAGATAATTGAAATTTTGACGAGAATTTTTGTAAATTTTTAAACATAATTGTATTTCTGCGAAGAATTTTATTAAAATTATTTTGAAATAAAATTGAATTGTTACGCAAAGAATTTCATTAAAATTATTGAAAATAATGTTATTCTTTAAAGAAATTTAATTAAAAATGTATTGAAAATAATACTTAAATTCTAAAAAATAAATTGTAGCGAAGGTTATTAAAAAAATTAAATTTCATTCATAAATTTTAATAAAATTCTTAAGAATAATAACTTTTTCCGAGGAATTCCATTTAAATTGTATTAAAAATAATTGAAATTCAGCATTGAGTTTTATTATTTATGAAAATAATTGAATCCCTGTAAAAAAATGTTACTATTTAGGTATGTAAATAATTGAATAAGATATGAAAATAATTTGTAAATAATTAAATTCCTGTGAAATTTTTATTATTTATGAAAATAATTAAATATTTGAGTAAACTTTTATTAACATTTTTTATGAATAATTGAATTCTTTTGGAAAATTTTATTAACATTTTTTTTAAATAATTGAATTCTTTTGGAAAATTTTATTAACATGTTTTATAAATAATTAAATTCTTTTGGAAAATTTTATTAAAATAGAAATTTAAATTCATTGAATCGAGGAAAATTTTTGAAAATAATTGAAATTTTGTCAAGAATTTTATTAAAATTTTTGAAAATAATTGAATTTCTTCAATTATTTGTAACTCCTTAAAATTCCATTTTTTAGTGTTTTTAACAAAAACTCTTCAATAAACTCATTAATTTTAATAATTAAATAAATATCTATATTAAAAAATTTAACTAATTTCAGAAGAATTTAAATTATTTAAATTTTTCAAAAATCTAAGTTCCTTAAAATTTCTAATTAAATTAATTAAAAATTGAAATTTTATAAAATTTCAAATTGAAATCTTTTGAAGTTCATTTATTTATGAAAATTGTAAACGCAACTCTTTTAAAATTCAACTAATTTCGAAATATTCAAGTAAAATTATTCATTAAATAATTTCTAAGTAATTATTTTATGATAGTTCTTCAGGAATTAAGTTATCTAAAAAGAATTATTTTAGGAATTTTTATTAAAGTAGTAGATATTTTAAAAATCATTGAATTAAGGAAAGGTTTTGAAAATAATTAAAATTTTGTGAAGATTTTATTAAAATTTTTGAAAATAATTGAATTTTACAGAAGAATTTTACTATACTTTTGAAAATAATTGAATTTCTGCAATCGTTTGTAATTGCTGATTAAATTTTATACCATAATGGTTGCAGAACAATTTTTTTTCAGTAATAATTGCTTAGCCATAGTGTACTAACAATTGCTAAATAATATATTAATAATTAACGATTAAATTAGTAATAGCAATTATTGCTAAACACTTTTTTTTAGCAACGGTTGCTAAGCCAAAGTTTACCAACAACAATTACAAAGTAAAATATTAATAATTAGCCATCTTAACTTCCACGTTGTTTCTAAATATACCAACATACACATTTTTTCTCCCTCTCTCGTATTCTACATCTCCTTCGGATTTATTTTAATATTGAAGTCAATATCTTAATTAAATATTTAAATTTGATATTTCCACTTGAGGATATATCAGAATTCTGTTAATTAAGTTTCTTGCAGCTTTAATTACAGAGTGCATTTAAACTTAGTACATGGAAATCTCAGAAGCGACGTTTAACTAACTTGACTGACGGGAAAGGCAGCAGCATTTGTAATTTAATTTTGTTTCGTTAATAATGGTATCAAAATTGTGATGCGTATAACCTATCATGTAAAGAGAAACGCAAGTAACATTGCCCCCAATAATAATACTAATAATAAACATAATAGCAATATCGAGACTATTTACTTTCACGTTCAAGTAAAAAAATTGCATATAATAAAGTTGTAGAAAATTAAAAAAAAAAAGAAAAAGCATGTAACTCTCGAGCACTGCTGGGGGTTAAATTTGAAAGTTATATAGGTCAAATTACTCATCAGAGTCCTTTATATAAATTCTAATAGTTTTGAAAATGTAAACTTTTTTATTCAAACCCTAGGGAATCATTTCGATTTTTTTCTTCTCGAAAATCGAACTTTTTCGCCAAGGGAAAATTGCATTATAAAAGTTTCTTACAAAAAAAAAACAAAAAAAAAAACACAAAAGTTCTATTTACAAAAAAAATGAAAACAATGCCTAATTAGTTCACTCTAGTATATGAATTGGAAAAAATCTTTTATGGAAAAATCTTGACTGAAATATTGAAATCTTTTTCGAGTCATGAACCTTTGTTCCTTAATGCAATGTGTAAATGCGCATAATCGGTGGTGCATTCTGCATGCTATATAGAGGTATGCGTGTATGCAGTATAAGACTCTGATCGTGATTCCACGTCTGTAATCAAGAAATCGCAATTCTCTCCATCAAAAATGCTAATAATCGAGTTTATAAATTTTCATCTCTCCTCATTTCTCACATTCTCGACATACTCGTCAAAAAAAAAAAAAAATTTCTCTTTCTTTTTCTTTTCAAATATTTTCATTTTCTCTTTGACGGTTTTTATAAAAATAAATTTGTAAAATTAAAAATACATTCCCTTGTATTAAAAAATAATTAGCACGAAATATTTCATTCACATTCCTGGAATATTGAATTTAAATGATTAAAACATTGGGAATATTACATCGACATTTAGGAAAATTTTTTTTTTTACAAAATCAATATAGTACTAAAAATCAATTATTTTCATAAATAATAAAATAATGAAATTTATTAAAATTATACTGAAAATAATTAAATTCATACAGAGAAAAAACAGGGTTACCACAAGATTTTAATTTTATTTTTCCCTGATTTCCAGACAAAATTTTCCCTTTTTCCCTGACCCTGAAGAATAACAATAACTTCTTCTTTAAATAAATATTTAATAATTATTATTTTTCTATAGAAATTGAGAATCTCAAATTGAATAACTTATGAGAATATTATTATAAAACATGAGGAAATCGACCACTTCGAGTCTTCGACACCGAGTTATCGATTTCCTCATGTTTTATAATAAATTTAAGATGACAGAGTGATAAAATCATTATTTCTTATCATAAAAATATTGTAACTATAAATTCGAATTTTTAAAGATTTTAATTTAACCCTTTTCAAAATTAAATTATTACTAAAAATTTTCGATATCAATTTTTATTAGAAAATTTCCCGAGAATTCAATTATTTAAATACAAAAATAAATCATTTATTCAATAATTGCATATTTCTTAAAATTCGATTTTTATGACGAATTTTATTAAAATTTTTAATAATAATTGAATTCTTTCGGCGAATTTTGAAAAAAAAAATTGTAAAAATAAATGCAATTTTCTATCAATTTATTTAAAATGTTATTTATGAAAATAATTCAATTCTTGCAATGAATTTTATTAAAAATTTTTTTTAAAGAATTGAATTCCTGTGAAAATAATTGAAAATAACAATTTATTTCTAGGGAAGAATTTTTAATTTTTTATTAAATGTTTTTTTAAATAATTGAATTCCTGTGAAAATTTTTATTTTTGCAAAGAATTGAATTTTTGGAAAGAATTTTATTTCTGAAAAAAATTAAATTCCTGGGAAGAATTTTATTAAAATTTCTTAAATAATTGAATTGCTTTCAAGAATTTTATTTTTTACGAAAATAATGGAATTGTTTCGAAGATTTTTATAAACATTTTTGACAATAATTGTATTCTATGATGAATTTTATTATAATTTTTCAACTTTATAAAGCATTTTATCAAAAAAATTTTAAATAATAATTAAGTTCTCAAGAAAAATTTTATCATTTATGAAAATAATTGATTTCTTGCGAAGAATTTTAATCGAATTTTTTTTAAATAATTGAATTCCCATAAAAAAATGTATTGTAAAAATAATTGAATTCTCAAGAAGAATTGTATTGAAAATAATTTAATTGTATAGGAAAATTTTATTAAAATTGTAATTTTATTAACTAAATCTTCTAAAGAATTTTTTCAAAATCTTTTAAAATAATATAACTTTTAAAATAATTTTATTTAAGTTTTTTGAAATAATTGAATTTCTTAAAACTATTTTTTTTTATAAATATATTTGAAATCGTTAGAGAAATTCTTTGAAGAAAATAATTGAATTGGTACGAAATAATTTATAAAAAAAAAATTGTTAAGTAATTTGAATTCCTGTTAAATTTTTATTAAAGTTTTCTTTAAATAATAAAATTCTTTTGGAAAATTTTTGAAAATAATTGAAATTATGCCAACAATTTTATTAAAATCTTTCAAAATAATTGAATTTCGGAGAAGAATTTTATATTATTTATAAAGATAATTGAAATTTTGACGAGGAGGTATAAACATTTTTGAACATAATTGAATTTATGCGAAGAAGTTCATCACTTTCGAAAATAATTGAATTTCTGTAATCAGTTCTTAAATTTTCTTTTTTAATTAAAAATTGATATTTTCTAAAATTTCAAATTGAAACCTTTGATTATTTAAAAAAATTTTAAAGAAATTCTTCATAAAATTCAATTACTTTAAAAATTTTGAATTAAAATTATTTAGAAAAATATTATTTTAAAAAAATTTCAAGAAATTCTTCAAAACAATTCAATAATTGTTTTCATAAATTGTAAAAAAAATTCTTCGCAAGAATTCAATTAATTTCATAAGTAATAAAATTCTTCATGGGAATTCAAATATTTTCAATGCAAATTTTAATAAAATTTCTCTAAAGAATTTAATTATTTTTAAGAATTATTTTTAAATTCTTCGAAAGGAATTCAATTATTTAGAGAAATTTTATTAAAATTCCTCGCAGAAGTCCAATGATTTTTAACACATTATTTCTTTTTTTTTATTTATTTTCTTTGTTTCTAAATAATTAACCTCTCCCTTTTTCTACAAAAATGTTAGAAATTTCAAAGAATTATTCTAGTAAAAATTCTACAAAATTTAGAAATTCACTAGCAAATTTTAGTAATTGACTACAATTTTAGTAATTCTGGTAAAATTCTATAGAAATTTTTCCGACTGGTTAATAAATTTTCGCGCCACTTATTTAAATTATCATCAGTATATTTTTAATTTAAAAAATTGTTAATTTAAAAATAATATTCCACTGGAATATTTTAATAATATTTCATTGAAATATTTCAATTAATGCAAATAGAATATTCCACGCTATTAAGGCAGATAATTAAAATTCTTTTCAATAATCGTAAATATGTGAGAAAAAAAAGTATTCAAGAAGGAACCGGTTGCATATTGATTGTATTAAATATTGAATAATAAATAATAATCAAGTACCTACAATTAAATAATAATTAAATTAAATACAATTAAATACAATAAAATACAGTAAAATACAATAAAATACAATCATATACAATAAAATACAATAAAATACAATGAAATAAAGTTACAAAGAATTGAATAGAATTAAATAGAATTTAAAACACTCAATTATAAATAAGTATACTTTTAAGTATTATTAAGTACAATTAAATATAATTAAATACAATAAAATAAAATATAAGACAAAAGAATACAATTAAAAAAAACAAATAATTACAATAAGCGAAAATTCTAGTTGTAAGACACGAATCTACTAAAATTGATAATTGATAAATTTCTATTTTCTACTGCGACATTAATTTTTCTTTAGATTAATGCGATTTCTTTCCACTTTATAAACAAAAATTTCTTTCATGTTTCCTAATAAACTATAAATGTGAAAAATAATCAACGACAGTCGAAAGGCGTTGTTGCTCCCATTTTTTGTAGACAAATGCACAATATCACAAATTAGAATAGAATTAGTTTGTAGTAAAACGGAGGTAAGTTGTCACGATATTAACAAATTGATGTATTTTCTATAATGTTTTTATGTTTTTTTATAATGTATTTTCTATACCAAAAAAAGACGCCTAAAAAAATTGTATACAGTAAACTAATTTTCTCAACCAATCAAATGGAGAACAAAACAATGATCCATTAAAAAATTGTCGAGTTATAAAAAAGAAGTATTTACTAATTAGGAAAACTACTTCTGGTTGCAAAATTGGAAAACAAGTTTTAGTGAAATTAGAGAAAATTTTTTTAACCCTATTTGACTAGTTGTTAAACATTTTTAATGTATCTAGATAAATATATATTTAGGTCACCTTATAGAAATCTTTTTTTTTTCTGAATAGGACTTGTGAGAATTTAATGATAGAATTTACAGGACCTTCTGGCTTGTGTTATTTTGTATGGAATCTAAGAGACAAAACAGGAAAATTAATTAGCACTACTGTTCATAGTAAACATATATATATATGCAGCTCTACGTTTCCTTCCGTTTTCAAAACACAAAGAAAATCAGCCACAATTGTATTTCGTTTAATTTGATGTTCTCATTTCATTTTTTTTCCTGAAACTTGTTTTCTAAGAGCAAACCTTACCTAAAGAATTAGGAGTGCATAATTTTCCTTTATTCTCTATTTTTAGGGGAAAATCGTTTTTCAAATGAATCAAAAACAGAACGACATGCATAACTCATTAGTTTAAATTTTCGTGCAACAATAAGTGAGGGGATTTTATAATAGGACTGCATTTTTAATTAACCAAATTTATAGAAACTAAAAGAAACAGTTCTCTAAGTTTGAATTCTTTAAAAAAAAACTAATTAATATATAATAATAATAAATTTGTTCAGATGGAAATTATAAAAATAATAATTTATCGCTCGTATAATAATATTTTCATAAATATTAATAATTAATTAATTGCTTTTGACATTTATGCAATGATTGAAGCATTGGAAATTCAAAGTAATGATGTTCAAAATTAATCAGTTCTGATTGCACAGATATTATCGAATTCTATAATAATACTAATAAATTAATTAAAAGGAAGATTATGTTTTTTTTTCTTAGAGTGAATGTTAGTGTTCTATACGTTATTACTCATTACCATTTTGCATCCCTTTCTATTATTAGGTAATGTCATGTAAATTGCAAAAAATTTGTTATTTCCGTGCTAAACTATTCAAAATTTTACATTTATACCTATAAATTTATTTAATTCACACAAAATTTTGTTCGACACAAATAAAATTTTTATTTAAATCAAATAAAATTTTAAGTAGTAGAATTTATCACTCGGTAAAAGATAATATTAATTGTCAAGAAATTTATCAATCCTCCAAGTCAAATTTGACTTGGAGGATTGACAAATTTCTTGACAATTAATACAAATAAAATTTTGTTTGACACAAATAAAATTTTTATTTGCAGCAAATAAAAAGTTTAGTTACTTCCAAGTCAAATATATATCTGTTTTCTGATTTTGTAGAGACAATCGAAATATTTTATAATTTTCACAGTGCGGGTGAAAAAATAATAAGTAAGAGATAACTAATTAATATTAAATATTATTCTTTAAAAATCAAAATCAGTTTTTCTTTTTTTCGCTTGAAAACAAATTTTTTGCCCCAAATTATAAATTTTTTTTTTCAAGCTATAAAATTAGACAAATTTTAGGAGAGGATCCAAGAAAAAAGACTGGGGAGATAATGACTCGACGTGCCATGTCCAACGAGAGGATCAAGATGTTTTTTGAAGTAATTTTGCCAAATTTCCAGTGTCTTCCGCTCTCATGAAGAGCTCATATACATATTAATATTAAAAAGAAAAAAAAATTTTTTTTTTTGCTATATAAATATATTAAAACATATATTTGTATATATGTCAAGATTTGCGTGAGCGTATGCATGTGTGTGTATATTTTTTCAATATATATATATATATAAATTTCTGTCGATCAGTTTCCGTATTTGATACACACACAAATACACATCTTCAAAAAAAAAAGAAAAAAAAAGATAAATAAAAGAAAAATTTGCCACAGCTGCAAATACCCTCCCCAAAACTATATCCATAAATGATCGTTTTTCTATTTTTGTAATTGATGCGCAAAATTTTTGCCCGTCATATATGTTCTTTTTTTCTACCTTTTCCCCTGTTTCGCAACTTGGCAATCACATAGCACGTGCTACGCGTTTAAATCAAAAATTTTTGTCCACTTAAATGAAAAACTTTGCGATTCCATTTTCTTGTCTTGGTTTTTCTTGGGTGTTGCCTTTTTTTCTTTTCTCTTTTTCCTTTCTTTTGAATCCAATAATCAGAGAGAAAGAAAGAGAGAGAGAGAGAGATAGAGAGTTTCCAATAATCGAACGCCAAAGTTGAGGCAAAAGATGTCGTGTATCGAGAGTCGCAACTGACCGACAGCTGTAAGAAATGTTTTCACGTCCACACTGGTTGCGACGAAACTTGTGCGGATATTTCTTGAAGAGAGTTCAAACTTTACTGAAGAAAAAAAAAATAAATGTCTATTTGTTTTGTTGTGAAATTTAAAATGAAAATCGACAGAAAATATCAACTAAAAATTAAGAATTTGTTCAATTTTTATTTTTATATTAAATTCTAATTTGAATACTGAGAAAAAAATTTATGCTAAATTACAACTTAAATAAATTTTTTATTAAATTAAAAAAATTGTTATAATTTTTTATTAATTTAAAAAAAATTGTTATAATTTTTCTATTTATTAATTATTTTCCTAATTCATACTAAATATATTGAATATTATAATCCATAAAGAAAAAAAAAATATAGAAAATTAAAGTTGTTTATAAAGTATCAAAATAATTTTTAATAGAATAAAATAATCATTTTTAATAAAAATATTCATTTATATGAAAAAATAGTCTCTCTTCATGAAAATCATTATCATTATGTATCACTTGTGTTCTTACCTATATACCTATAGAAATGCACAATTTTCTCATTCTATACACAATATTCCTCTACTTGTGTGTTTTTTTTTTTTTATAACAAAATCCTTAAAAAATTATTTTCAAAAGTCTAAAAAGAAAGAGAATTATTCAGAATTCACTTGACATTTTCTTTATACTCTTCATTTTTTTAACGGTGTTATTTTTCTCTATCTCAGTGTGTGTGACAAAATTACCCACAAATTTTTGTTTCGACACAAAAAACATTTCTTGCTGCACTTTTTCTATTTGAGCGTACAAACACTTTTTTTTTGAAATGTCATTGGTATTGAATTTTGATGTTGCACTTTTCTGTGGTTGCTTTTCCTTGTTGATTATTATAATTGTTTTCCTTCAAATTGAAAATTCCTCAAAAAATTGATTATAGAAAATAATTAAAATATTTCTTTCTTGAAGAAAAATATTAGAAATAATTATGAAAATAAACTATTAGAACAAATATTCAAGAAAGTATTAAAAATATTCAAAAAAGTGTTTATTTATAAAAAAAAATATTATAAAAAGTATTTAAACAATTTTTTTAAAATATTAAAAATAATTACTTATTGCAAACATATTAAAAATAATGCAAAAAATCAACAAACAAAAAATAAAAACATATTTAAGGAAGAATTTATTTATTTAATACATTCCCCATCTATTTGTTACATTAAAAGAACAAAAAATATTTCAAATTTATTATGAAATATTACGAAAAGTTAAAAAAATTTTTTAAATAAATATGAAAATAATGACTTATTGTAACTATAAATTCAAATTTTCAAAGATTTTAATTTTAACCCTTTTCAAAATTTAATTATATCTAAAAATTCTGGATATCAATTTTTATTAGAAAATTTCCCGAGAATTAAACTATTTAAATACAAAATTGACGAATTTTATTAAAGTTTTTAATAATAATTGAATTCTTTCTGCGAATTAAAAAAAATAATTGTTAAAATAAATGCAATTTTCTATCAATTTATTTAAAATTGTATAAAAAATAATTGAAATTTTACGCCAAGTTTTGTTATTTATGAAAATAATTCAATTCTTGCAATGAATTTTATTAAAAATTTTTTTTTAAGAATTGAATTCCTGTGAAGAATTTTATTTGTGGAAATAATTGAAAATAACATTTGATTTCTAGCGAAAAATTTTATTAAATGTTTTTTTAAATAATTGAATTCTTGTAAAAAATTTTATTTTTAAAGAGAATTAAATTCTTGGAAAGAATTTTATTTTTGAAAAGAATTAAATTTCTGGGAAGAATTTTATTAAAATTTCTTAAATAATTGAATTGCTTCGAAGAATTTTATTTTTTACGAAAATAATGGAATTTTTTCGATGATTTTTATAAACATTTTTGACAATAATTGTATTCCTAGGAAGGATGTTATATTTTACGAAAATAAATTGTATTCTATGATCAATTTTATTATAATTTTTCAAATTTATAAAGCATTTTATCAAAAAATTTTTTAAATAATTGAATTCTCAAGAAAAATTTTATTATTTATGAAAATAATTGATTTCTTGCGAAGAATTTTATTCGAATTTTTTTAAATAATTGAATTCTCAGAAAACAATGTATTATCTGTAAAAATAATTGAATTCTTAAGAAGAATTGTATTGAAAATAATTGAATTGTATAGGAAAATTTTATTAAAATTGCAATTTTATTAACTAAATCTTCTAAAGAAGTTTTTTAAAATTTTTTAAAATAATAGAACTTTAAAAATAATTTTATTAAAATTTTTCGAATGAATTTCTTAGAACTATTTTTTTTCTCTAAATATTAATGCAAGTATTATTTATAAAAAAAAGTATAAAATTTACTAAGAAATTATTTTAAATAATTATTTATTAAAAAAAAATTATTTATTATGAAATATTACAAAAAGTTAGAAAAAATTTTTAAATAGGTATGAAAATAATTACTAATTGAAAAAATTTTTTAAATATTTTTTCTTGACGAATAATTATTCTAAAACTAATTCACAATTTTTCTTCTCGATTAAAACGAAAATGATGTTTAAGATTAAAATTACTACAGACCCAAAATTTTCCTTGTGATTCTCGTTCTTTTCGCTCAAAAAAAACCTGCCTATTGTATTGTTTAGCGCTTTTATCTTACATAAAATTCTCACTGTGTTTCCTTTCAATATTCGTTTTTCTTTTCCTTTGCTAATTTATATATACACACACAAAAAATGCATAATCTCGCACATCTATACACATATACATAATATGAAAAAATTTTTTATGTCACAAATGCAATTACAGGATGAGAAAATACGAACCAGAATTTCTACATTTAACATGGAAAGTATATCCAAAAATCGAATGAAAATTATTTTTCATTTTATAGTCAATTTTTCGTTCAGATTGAGAAAATCTCAAAAAAAAAAAAAAAAATTAGTGATAATATCGAATTTTCGTTTTTTTAATGTCTATAACACATATATGTATATGTACCAATATGTAATTATGTATACAATCTACAATGGGTAAATCTGTTTCAGTACTACTAGAATTAACTTTGATTAAGGTTTATATGGTACTAGCTTAAGTCTGGAAAATGTGTTTACTGAGAGGTGTTATCTAATACTAATACCATTTTCACATATATACATAGCACCATAACGAGACAAGCATATATATGTATGTAGAGAGATATTTCTCTCTATATAGAGCAAATTTCACATAATTTTAAGTCATCATTTATTAATTTATCATTAAATAATAATGAATAACCATCATTTTGTATTGTTAACAAACAAAAGCTTATAATCTACAATTCAGTGAGCAAAACGTGCGATATAAATTTACCGCCAAAACGTGACGAATGCTCGCCCAAAAGAATTCTATTCTCCTCTGTGACCTGTTTGATAGATAAATCTTTTTTTTTCTGCAATTTTCACCTGAAAAGGAAACATTGCTTTGTCACCATTTTTTTTTTAAATTCAAGAAAATAAAAATTAATAATTGTTTTTAGATTCAAAACAGTAACACTACTTATTTGAAATTTTTTAAGTTTTGTCACACACACCTTAAAATTCTAATTCTTCTTTTATTAAGTATTCTAAAAAATTAAAATTGAATAAAATGATGTGAGTTTTCAATTTTTATGAGTTATAAAATTTTTTTAGGACGCATTTCAATTTTATTGATTGAATGTAATGTATATAATTAATGCATTAAATTATGGTGTTTTTCAAGTTATAAACGTGTGAGCATTACTATATGACATCTCTGAAATGTTGACAAAGCTAAAACACAAGCCAGGGTGGTGTTTAAGTTTTGTTGAATGTACATCACGTAACAAATAATAGACTCCCATTTACCGTGTAATCTATGACCCATATGATACGTGATATCCGCCTTCTGGAATAAATTCAAACACATTAATGATGCTATTATTGCAGTAAAATTGGAACATGTCCTCATTTACTCTAATTCAATTTTCAGCACACACTTTTATGTATTTTCAATCGTTTTTTCAATTTTTAGAAAATTACGAGAAAAAATAATCAACATTTTATATACTATTCAATAGAGTATAGTGGGGCAAAAGAGACACATTTTTTCTTGTTTGTCCCACTAAATCGGAATTTTAATTTTTTTTCAATTTTCCTGAAATTCTAAAGTTTTGAAAGAAAGCCAAATGGCTTCTTAATCCTACTCTACTCTAATTGAAAATTTAATTTAAGTTATTTAATTAAATTTATTAAATATTAATTAAATTAATAAATTAAAAAGCAAGGGATTTTATTTAAAAAGAAAGTTGTAAAAAATTATTACGAAAAGAACAGAAATAATAAAAATAAAACAAAAAATGTTAATTTTTGGAACCATCTAGCGGTGGCGTCACTGAACTAAAACACGGAATTATAATCATATAAGAGGACATTAATTGTACAGAACAAAAAAAGATAATTACAGGGCTCGAACCAGTGAAAGTGTTTAAAAATATGGACTTTACGGACCAAAAATTAAAAATTATGCACCATTAACGGACCAAAAAAAATATAACCAGTCCGAGTCAAATAAGAAAATATTTTACTTAAAACTATAAATTAAATTTCTCATATTTCTATAAAACATGAAGATGACCAAGTGATAAAATCATTTACAATTCAATTATTATTTACAAGAATTTTTAACTCAAATTCTTCTTTAAATCTATTATTTTTAATAATTTTAGAAAAAGTTCTTTGACAATTTTCAAATCCATTTATTTACAATATTCAATTTTACGAAATTTCAATTATTCATAAATTCATTGATTAAAAAAAAAATAAATATTAGAAAATAAAAACTTAAAATAATATTAAAAAAATTCAAAAAAAACTTTTTTAAAAAAATTAATTTTAACTGAAATTAATTTTTATTAGAAAATTCTACTAGAATTCAATTATTTAAAAACAAAAATAAAAAATATATTGAATAATTAAATGTTTCTTAAAATTCAATTCCCATAAAGAATCGTTATCAACAAATTTTTAAATAATTGAATTCAATCAACGAGTATTAATAAAATTTTTAAGAATAATCACATTTTTCGATAAATTCGAGTAGAATTGTATATTAAAAATAATTAAAATTCTGTGATGAGTTTTATTAGGTATAAAAATAATTGAATCCCTAAGAAAAATTTTATTACTTTTAAACAATATTTAATTTTTGCGAAAAATATAATAATATTGGAAATAATTGAATTTTTGCAATAATTTGTAACTTTTACAAAAATTGAATTTTTTTGTGCTTTTAACTAAAATTCTTTTTTAAATCGATTATTTTTAATAATTTTCGAAAAAGTTCTTTGACAATTTTCAAATCCATTTGTTTACAATATTTAATTTTACGAAATATCCAATTATTCGCAAATTCTTCAATTAAATAAATATTAGAAAATAAAAACTTAAAATAATTTAAAAAAAATTAAATTAAACTTTTTCAAAAAAATTAATTTCAAAATTGAACTATTTTTAAAAATTCACGCTATATTGCTTTTAATATTCAATTATTATCTAAAATTGTAACTGAAATTCCTTTTTAAATCAATTTTTATTAAAAAATTCTACTAGAATTCAATTATTAAAATACAGAAATAAATAACTTATTGAATAATTAAATGTTTCTTAAAATTCAATTCCCTTAAAGGATCGTTATCAACAAATTTTCTAATAATGAAATTGTATCAACGAATATTAATAACATTTTTTAAGAATAATTACATTTTTCGATAAATTCGACTAAAATTGTATTAAAAATAATTGAAATTCTGCAATGAGCTTTATTATTTGTAAAAGTAATTGAATCCCTAAGAAGAATTTTATTACTTTTAAAAACAATTGAATTTTTGCAATAACTTGTAACTTTTACAAAATTGAATTTTTTTTCCTGTTTTTAACAAAACATCTTCTATAAATCCATTATTTTTAAAAAATTTTGAAAAATTTCTTTAAGAATTTTCACATTTATTTGTTTACAATTCAATTTTACAAAATTTCAATTATTCGTAAATTCTTTAATTAAATATATATTAGAAAACTAAAACTTTCAATAATTTAAAAAAAAATCCGCAATTAAAGTTTCTCAAAAAAAATTAACTCCACAAAATTGTTAGTTAAAATAATGAAAAATTCAAATTTTCAAAGTTTTTAATCTGAAACATTTTCAAAATTCAATTATTTCTAAAAAAATTTACGCTATATTGCTTTTAAAATTCAATTGTAATCTAAAATTTTAACTGAAATCCATTTTTAAATCAATGTTTATTCGAAAATTCTACTAGAATTCAATTATTCAAATACAAAAATAACAATTTATTGAATAATTGCATGTTTCTTAAAATTGAATTCTCATAAAGAATTTTATCTATAAATTTTTAAATAATTGATTTCTTTTGACGAATTTTAATAACATTTTTAAGAATAATTACATTTTTCGAGAAATTTGATTAAAATTGTATTAAAAATAATTGAAATTCTTCAATGAGTTTTGTTATTTACGAAAATAATTAAAAAAGAATTTTATTATTTACGAAAATAATTGAATCCCCGTAAAAATTTTATTATTTATGAAAGTAATTGAATGATTGCGAAAAAATTTATAAAAAAAAATTTGTAAATAATGAAATTGCTGTGAAATTTTTATTTATTTTATGAAAATAATTAAAAGTGTGTGTAGAATTTTATTGCATTTTTTTTTTATATAATTGAATTCTTTTGGAGAATTTTATGAAAATAGTAGATATTGAAAATCATTAATTTGAGGATAATTTTTCAAAATAATTGAATTTCGGAAAAGAATTTAATTATTTCTAAAGATAATTGAAATTTTGATGAGAATTAAAAAACAATTTTGAACTTAATTGAATTTCTGCGAAGAATTTTATTACTTTTAAAAATAATTGAATTTCTGCAATAATTTGTAATTTCTATAAAATTCTCCAAATTATATCGTACAATTTACGAACTTTTCATCCTTTTTAAATCAAATTACAGACTTTACGGACCTTTTTTCAAAAAAACAGACTTTTACGGACTTCAAGCAAAGTTGCGAACTTTTACGGGATTTACGGACCTAGTTCGAGCCCTGTAATTATCAATTATTTATAATAATACTAATAATAAAAATAATAAATAACTCGACGTATATTAAAATATTTTAAAAAATTAATTTTTTAATTCCCCATTAATAATTTTTTTTCGAAATTTTTATTTGGATTATAATCATTTGAAAAAATAATCTCACATGCCAGAGCAATGTTTCTAAATGGTAATGAAATAATCAATTGTTTCCAAGTGGAAAAGAGAAATTTTTGTTATTTTTGGTCAAAAGCAATAATAATAATGATAATAATAATACCTAAGAGAAAACAAAAAAAAACAAATGGAAAAAATTTCAATCTACTGTAGGAAAGGAATACTATGATCTGTCCGGAAGTCCGACTACGATGACCAGTGGATCGTTTAGAACTTCTTCACACAATGGACATCATAGTACTGGTCCAATAACCATTGAATATAATGGTCATCATCCACCGCGAGAACCGCGAAAAGAAGAGAACACCCTCGTTCGAAGAAGCTTCCGAAGAAGCGACGAGTGGTGCGCCGATAGTAGGAGGTGCGTTGTCATCTACGCTTTTATTGTTCGTCGTCAATAATTTATCATTTATTTCTTAAATTCAAATTAAAAATAAATTTTCATCCTTTTTTCTTTGAATCAGAATTAATGTTTACTACCTTTGGGCAATTTTATTATTAATAATTATAAAGTAATTATCATGCACTGAAAAAAATGTATTTGATTAAAATAACCGACTACTTAACTATTATCAATGAAATATTTAATTGAATCAAATAATATTTATTGGTGTCAATTAAATAATAATTTATATTTGCTTCAAATACTGAAATTATTGGTTCAAATACCATTTAATTGACTTCAATAAATATTATTTGATTCAAGGAAATATTTAATCGATAATAGTCAATTAATCAGTTAATTGAATTAAATACAATTTTTTTCAGTGCGGGGTTTGTAATAATAAATAATTTAAGTAAAGAACTAAAAAAATTCAATTTTCAATTTAATTTCTTAAAAATGCCAATCTTGAAAATTCTGTTCATTTTTAAAGTTTAGAGAGTAATTTTTGTTATGACAAACAAAAACCAATGTATGATATGTATGTGTGTCGGCGTATCGCATATTGTGGCAGGTTCACTGAGCGGAGGGGGAAAAAAACTGTGAGATTTCATGGAGGGACCAATGTCGGTGACTCTCAGGAAGAATGGTCATGGGAAGTCGATCGGCAAGGTAGTCAAGACAGTGCGACAAAAGACTCTGGAATAGATACGTCGAGCACCTTTACGAGCAGTGAAGACAGCAACAGGGGTGACCTGCCCAAGGTACGGGCCGATCGAAAACCTCTCCTCATGAATCGTCATTTCTTTTCAAAAACTTTACCCTCCTCATTGAATGAAATTAATGAAAAAAAATGAATAATCTAACTTTCAAAAATCCGATGTACAAAAAAAAAATATGAGAATGTCGAATGATTTTTCCTTAGTTTTCAGAGGGTAGTTTTTTTGATCCTATTGACTACTCTATTCTGTCTTGTAAATCGTTTTTTGTAGTTAATTATTATATAGAATCGTGTACTGTCTCATCAGTTGCATAATTGCCAGAAATATTTTCCTAATTTTAAAATATTTCATTTTTTTTTTATCATTTCTTAACTTCACTTCCGATTCGATTTTGATTTTAACTTTGACTTTCAAAGTCAAAATCGAAGACTGAGTGAAAATGAAAGTCAAAATCGCACAAAAATTTTCTTTTTAACTTCTTTCTTCCTCAAAATTATTTTCATCTTTTTAATCAATTATTATTTTCAAAAATTTTTAACTAAAATTCTTCTTTAAATCAATTATTTTTAATAATTTTTGAAAAAGTTTCTTTTTGCGAGAATTTTTAAATCTATTTGTTTACAATTCAATTTTACAAAAAAATTTGATTATTTATAAATTCTTCAATTAACTATAGTAAGAATGTTCTTTCATTCATTCACTTTTTCTGTCCCTCACACTCTGAAGTTGTCTTTTGCTTATACTTTTATTTTTTGTTATCTTTAGACAGATTGTATATTATATTATTATTTTTATTTTATAATTAATTCAAAATTGTAATGACAAATAGAAATCTTCAGAATTTTTTTCACTTTTTTTCATTAAAAGACTAAAATTTTGTTAAATATTATGTTTTGTCAAATTGAAATTATGCAGATTTTTGTTCTTTACTTCTAAGGAAAATTAGAAAATTCTTAAACAACTGTGTTTAAGAAATAGAAAATTTATTTATTTTGCATTATTTTTGTTTATGAATCACAATTTTTTTAAACAAAATTATTATTTTGTTTTAGAAAAAGAAGAAAAAGATTTCAAAATTTCTAGTATTAATCTTATTTTTGGAACAGGATTTTCCACAGAAATTAAGACATTCAAAAATTTCAAATTCAAACTTTTTTTATATTAAACAACTTATAAAAGTATTTTTATAAAACATGAAGATATCGATTGCTCCGAGTCGAAGACTCGGAGTGATCGATTTCTTCATGTTTTATAATAATTAAAGATGACCGAGAGATAAAATCATTATTTTATATCATCAAAGTATTGTTACTGTAACTTCATCAAAATTTTTTTCATCATTTTAATTCAATTATTATTTTCTAGAATTTTAAATTTTTTTTATGAAAATAATTGAATTCCTGTGAAATTTCTATTATTTATGAAAATAATTAAATGTTTGCATACAATTTCATTAAAATTTTTTTAAAATAATTGAATTCTTTTTTGGAAATTTTATTAAAATAGTAAATATTAGAAATAATTGAAATTAGAAAAAGTTTTGAAAATAATTGAAATTAGGACAAGAATTTTGTTGACATCTATGAAAATAATTGAACTTTGGAGAAGAATTTTGTTATTTATAAAGATAATTGGGATTTTTACGAGAATCTTTTTTTAAATTTTACACATAGTTGAATTTTATAAGAAGAATTTTATTTTCTTTTGAAAGTAATTGAATTTCTGCACTTATTTGTAATTTCTCCAAAATTGAATTTTTTTAGTGTTTTCAACAAAAATTTTAATTAGAAAATTTTTAAATTTTATTATTTTCAAAATTGAAATAAACTTCAAAAAATTGAAAAAAAATTCAATTAAACCTTTTGAAAAAATTAATTTCATAGAATTGTTATTAGTTAAAATTTTAATTTTTTAAAGATTTTAATTTGAAACCTTTTCAGAATTCAATTATTTTCAAAAATTCATGCTATAATTTTTCAATCAATTTTTATTAGAAAATTCAACGAGAATTCAATTATTTAAATACAAAAATTAATAATTTATTGAATATGTGAATGTTTCTTTAAATTGAATTTTCATAAAGAAATAATCGTTATCAACAACTTTTCAAATAATTGAATTCTTTTGACGAATTGTTATAAAAATTTTAAGAATAATTAATTAAATATTAATTATTTTAACAATATAATAATTGCAAAACTGCAATGAGTCTTATTATTTATGAAAATAATTGAATAATTGTAAACAAATTTTATTATTTATGAAAATAATGAAAATATTGTGAAGAAATTTATAAAAAAATTTGTAAATAATTGGATTCTTTTGAAAAATTAACCAGTTTTTAACGCGCAAAAATCAACGAAAATTTTTTTCAATTTAAATAATGTCTAAAATTACTCCAAAAAAACAAGAAAACAAAGTAAACAAAATATTTGTTTGATGAAGAATTAAGTTTTTTAATTTACAAAAAATGATTCAGTAATAAAATTCAGATTTGAATTTATTATAAAAAAATATCGTTTATTTGAGCGTTTAAAACTTTAGGGATATTAAATAACTTTAATATAATTTTATTCAATTTTTCATTCATCGAAACAGGAGTTTCGGTCTATATTTAAACAATAAATTAAATTTATTTACTTAAATTATTAATTAAATTAAATTGGAAAAAAATTGATTCAAATAACCGATTAATAATTAATTCTGCACTTACAAAAATATTTATCTGATTCAAGTAAATTTTTAATTATTAATGATTAAGTAATCGGTTATTTTAATCCAATTAATTTTTTTTCCGTGTATTAAATATAATTAGTTTGAATTCAAACAAAATCACAAAATGTCAAAAAAATCATTCCAGGTAAAATTTGGATTAAAAATGTAGTTTTTTTTGGAACAGTAATGTATAATATTTCTGGCTATTTTGTTAACTTTACTCTCAAGTAGCTGTTAGGATATATTTATATACATTATGAATCGATGAATTCTAACGAATATTTGAATAAGGAATTTATAATTAGCGCGGCTCACGAGACTTGATAACAATTAAAATTTATAATTGTTCGTATAAAATTTCCTTACTCAAGCATTCGTCAAGTACGGGCTTGCAATTCTGACTTAAGTGCTTACTTTTGAGTGAATGCAAGGTTCTCTTAATTGCTAACTTTTTTTTTGTCAAAGGAAGGTCTTGTCACGAGACATTTGTTTCTCCCTCATCCACATTTGCATCTATGAGTACACCAATCACTTTAAAAAAAAAACAAAAAAAATAGAAAATAAATAAATTTACACATATAGAAAAGAAATAGACAAAAATTGTAAATTATTGCTTTTATAAAGGCCACATTCGTCAGTATTTATAATATTCTCGCATATCAATCATTTATTTTTCTTTCAACATAAATTGCCTGTTATATTCCATCCGATATTTTATTTTCCTTTGAGAATTCATTTTATTTCTAAATTTTTCTTATATCTATTCTTTAGAAATAAAATTCTTTTTATTATTTTTTGAATTTTTTAAATGAATTGAAAAGCTCGAAAATCCTAAAAGAAATTATATTTAGAAATCACAATAATATGGTAAATGAAAGTGGAAACGATTTTCTTAGAATAAAAGAAAAATTATTTGTTATTCAAATCTTATTTTTTGCACTTTTAATAATAAATTTAATTAATACATTAATTTAAAAATATTTTTTTTCTGTTTAAAATATTTTATTTGAATATTTAATTAATATTAAATTTTAATTTATTTATACATATTCTATAAATAAATAGATAAATATTATTTATTTTAAATGAATAATCTATAAATAAATAAAAATATACAAATAGAACAATAAAATAATAATATAAATTTTTTTTTTTTGAAAATTCAATATTTAAGAAAAGTAACAAAAATTTTATTTAAACGTTCAAAATCTTAAGCATAAATTTTGTTAACATTAATTTTACATATTCCAATGAAAATAAAAAATTTTTTATAGAAAACAAAACTGAAAAGAAACTATGAAATCAGACTGAGAGAAAACCATTTTTTTTTTCATATACCATGCAATAATTATGTTAGCCGTAAATTGTACAAAACATCTCCCGATTTATTTATCTCTTATTCCTTCAAAGTTTTCGTTTCGTGTCTTGTGTCAGTTTATCTTCTTAGAACCACATGATTTAATACTACAACTGAATTGTATATATAAAATATATAAATTAAAAGTATTTTTCCACATTTAAATACGGAACAAAAAACCTAAAAATAACGAACTCTCTTTCTAACAAAACAAAAATTAAATACAATGAGTCCTTTATGCACAAAACAAAAACTAAATATAACAATACCCTCTTTGTAAAAAATTAAAAAAATTTTTAAAAAATAGTTATACAATGTTTTCTCCTGTAAAAAATTATTTTTTAATTTTCAAAAATTAATTATCAACCTAACATCTTTAGAGTTTAAATATTTTTAAATCAAATTTTTATTTTTAAACTTAAAACTGTACTGTTTTTTCCAGGGCCATTCCAGGTGAAATTTTCATTTTTTTTGGTCGGAACAATTTTTTT
Organism: Leptopilina heterotoma; assembly: GCF_015476425.1. Classification (NCBI taxonomy): domain Eukaryota; kingdom Metazoa; phylum Arthropoda; class Insecta; order Hymenoptera; family Figitidae; genus Leptopilina; species Leptopilina heterotoma. The sequence continues at coordinate 1,943,599 of NW_025111110.1, forward strand.
AGAATTTTATATGAAAAATTAGAAAAAACGTATTTTTTATTTTGTTATTAAATGAAAATTATAAAGATTGTAATTGTTTTAAATGCAACTTGTTCAGAAGCCTCGGCCTCTGAAGAAGTTGAATTTAAAAATATTACAACTTCTACAATTTTCATCCAATAACAAAATAAAAAAATACCTCTTTTCTTATTTTTCATATAAAATTCGAAAACAATTGTTCCGAAAAAATTATTTTAATGAATATTTCACCTGAAATGTATGTCCCCTAGGTAAAAAAGCATAATAATTCCTTAAAAATGGCTTTAATATTTTTTAAACATAACTGAGAATCATATTTTTTTATCTGAAAGGAAAGATACAACCCTTTATGGAATCATTCTTCTGCATATATTCATATGTGGTATTAAATCGAACGATAACTGTTCGTGTATATATACGTAAATATATCTAAATCCTCAATATACTCGGGAATAAAAAAATAAAAAAATGAAAAAATAAAAAAATAAATAAAAAAACAAGAAAATATATTCTTGTTCAAAGTCGTGGTAGATTATAAGCTTGGTAGTAAGCAAAAATAGTAACTAGTATTTATTGCACCGTATGACGTACTTACTTTCCATTTGGATGACATTTGAAAATAATTCCTCGCCGATAAAAAAAAAAAAAAAAAAAAAAAAAAAAGAACACTTATAAATTTAAAAAACGAAAAAAATTAACATTTCACTCTAAATATACCTTAATTTAAAACTGAAATCGTGTTTTCTTTAAATCATCCAAATGGAATTGTACCATTTCGTGATTTAGTGCTTCACTATATCTTAAATTTTCATTCGGTTTATAATTATGCAAACGAAAAATTACACCAATTTTAAAAAATTAGATAAGAAAACAATTTCTCCCAAAAACGTTGTTACGAAACATTATATCGATTTTTAATAGATAATATTCAAATCTATTCAGCAAGAATCTTATCTGACTGACAGTCGAAAGAAAAGTTAGTCTATTGTCATAAATTCACATTTTCATAGAAAAAGAAAAATTTTAAATTCGTTCCAGATGAATAAAATAAAGAATTTAAAAATTTTTATTTAGTAAAATTTAAATTATTTAATTTTATTTTAAATTTTAATTAACAGTTACTTCTGAATAAAAATTACAATTTTTTCCCAATGAAAAATATTTGTTAAATTTTATTTTCTGTTAAAGGGAGGAGGGTACACCTATATTTTTAACTATATTAAAGAAATAATTTAAATATTTTCACCAAAATTATTTTTAACGTAATTTTTTGTGAGGAATTTAATAGTTATGAAATAAAATCGGTCAGAAAATATTTTGAACCTTTCTGAAATTTTTATTTTTCTTAAAAATTGGTGGATTTTGAAATCCATACGTAATTTTCCAGAAAATATGTTATTGAATCCACACAAAAGTTTTCAAATAAAAAAAATCCAAACAACCAAAACATCATCATAAATAAAAAAATTGATTTTCATAATTTTTATAGAATTTTTTTGAAAAAAATCTGTTTTTAAGCTGAAAATGCTAAAAAAATACAATTATTTTTTATTTTTTTAAAAGAAAATTCATTCGCTTATTTTTCTCACTAATTTCAGATCACAATTTTATCCTAATTTTTTTGTATTTTTATTTTTTACATATAAAAATTATGATCTGAAATTAGTGAGAAAAATGAATGAATTTTCTTTAAAAAAAAATGAAAAATAATTGTACTTCTTAGCACTTTCAGCCTAAAAGCAGATTTTTTTTTTAAAAATGCTATAAAAATTATGAAAATCAATTTTTTTATTTAAAAACTTTTTTGTGGATTCAAAAACATATTTTTTACAAAATTACGTATGGATTTCAAAATTTACTAATTTTTAAGAAAAATAAAAATTCAAAAATGGTCAAATTATTTTCTGACCAATTTTATTTTATGACTATTGAATTCCTCACAAAAAATTACTTTAAAAATAATTTTGTTGAATATTTGAATTATTTCTTTAAAAAAGTTAAAAATATAGATGTACCCTCCCCTTAAATAAATTGTTTCTTATTAATGGAAAATTGTAATTTTTATTCAAGTGTAACTTTAAATTGAACATTTTCAAATTTTCCCGTAATCATTCTCAAAAAACATTTATTTATTTTTAATTATTTATTCCCCTATTTTTTCTAATTTTCAAGCAACAACAAAAAAAATGTAATTTTTATTTTAAAATACGTAACTATGGCATTGGACTAACTTTTGTTCCGATTGTTTGTCTAATTCTTTCTTATTTATTTAATAAGTATCAACGGTCTGACAAAATAAAAAACTCCCTTTCGTAAAAAAATGCTAATATTAAGAAAAAAATGTGAATACGAATCAATTAATTAAAATTGAAATTAATCAAATATAAAAAAAATTTCAAACATCATAATTAAATTTAATTTTAAATGATTTTTAAATTAATTTCATAAATCGGAAGAAAAATCAAAAATAATGTTAATTGTATTAAAAAAAAAAATTACACAGTGACTAAACAGAAAACAAATTCTATCTTGCGTGACACTCAATTGTTTTTATTTACAGACTGTATATACGCTGCGTAAAAAATGCCTTCAATATTGCACGTAATTGCATGTTTTAGTTATTTTTATTTATTTCCATTTATAATTATTGCTTCCTTTTGCTCAGTTCGCACATCTAATAAAGAATATATAAATTTTTCTCTTAGTTGTAAATATTCTTTATTTATAAAAAATATTTACTCAAAGGCTGACGTATGTATATCATGAATAGCTTCTATAGTGATTTTATTTCTCTCTCTTCTATATTATCAACATATATAAATATAGTGTATAATAGTTGCACCGAATTCTGATGTTCATAAAAAAAATCGTCATCTGTTTTCTAATATACATATCGCATGGTGGTAAAATAAAACAGGTGATCTTAAAATGAACCAGGATCTATTATTATTTTTGGATGACTTTTTGTTATTACCTGTAATAATCTTCTACCATGGAGGATATTTTACGAAATATAATTTTAGATATTGGAAATATTGATTTGGAATAAATAGCGAGGAGACGAATATAATTTTCATATATATGTTTAAGGAAAAGAAAATGTAGCAAAATTTTTTTCAATAATCAAACTTTTTTTAATTATATTGCAATTCTTTCCTATAAATTTCAAAATTAAATTTAATTCAAATTTAGTTTTCAAATTATCGACTACTTGCCTGTATGATCAAATAAATATTTATTTCAATCTAAAAAAAAATTTTACTTGACAATATCAATTTTTCAAATAAATTATTTAAAAAATATACCTAATAAAATAAAAAGACCTTTTTTTAAAAGTGTTAAAATAGCGCGGAATTTTTCATTATTAAATAATAATTAAATTACTTTTCTAATTAGAAATAATAATTACATTATTTAAAGATAGTTGAATAATTTATTATTCCAACCACTTATATTTTTATCAGTCTATATTTATAATATATTCCAGAAATGGGAATAAAATATTCTGGTGGTTTTAAAATTTCTTATTCTACTTAGATTCATAAAATTCAATTTTTTCAGAATTTAAAATTATTTTTATCTAATTGATTTAAATAATTAGTAAGGCTTTAATAAATATTTGATTTCAATTAAGTAATTTAATTAATAACTGTAATTCTTGAAAGAGTTTTTTGTTTACATATTGAGAATATTGTTGAATTGCATTAAACAAAAATTCAATTAAATTTATTTATTTGAATTGAAGTAGAATTTAATTTCATTGAATAAAATATTAAAATTTTAACTAAATTGAATTTGAATTAAGTTGCATTGAACTAAAAATCAATTAAATTGAAATAGAATTGAATTGCATTGAGTAAAATTTAGTTTGAATTTGCAGTGAATTGAAACAGAATTTAATTGCTTTGAATGAAATTTGAATTGAATTGCAGTGAATAATAATTCAATTAAACTGAATTGGAATTTGATTACGTTAAATAAAAATTCTCTTTAAAATGAAATGAATTAGAATTGATTTTTATTGATTAAAAATTCTATTCAATGCAATTTGAATTAAAATACATTGGATTAAAATTAAATTCAATTGCATTGAATAAAAATTTAATTGATTTTAATCGAATTAGAATTTAATTTTATTGAATAACAATTGAATTAAATTGAAGTTTAATTAAATTGCATTGAATTAAAAATCAATTGTTTTAAATTGAATTGCAGTAAATAATAATTGGATTAGGTTGAATTCAAATTTAATTACGTTGAATAAAAATTTAATTTAAAATTAAATGAATTTGAATTTATTTGCATTGAATGGAATTGAAATTCCATTCAATGGAATTTGAATTGAATTAGAATTTAATTTTATTGAATAACAATTTAATTAAATTGAAGTTTAATTGAATTGTATTGAATTAAAAATAAATTGTTTTGCAATTAAATTGCAGTGAATAATAGTTGAATTAAATTGAATTCGAATTTAATAACGTTGAATAAAAATTCAATTTAAAATTAAATGAATTAGAATTGATTTTGATTAATTAAAAATTCTATTCAATGCAATATGAATTAAAATGCATTGAATTAAAAGTAAATTTTAATTACATTGAATAAAAATTCAATTGCATTGAATAAAAATTCAATTGATTTTAATTGGATTAGAATTTAATTTTATTGAATAACAATTGAATTAAATTGAAGTTTAATTAAATTGCATTGAATAAAAAATCAATTGTGTTAAATTAAATTGCAGTGAATAATAATCCAATTGAATTGAATTCGAATATAATTACGTAGAATAAAAATTTAATTTAAAATTAAATTAATTTGAATTGATTTGCATTGAATAAAAATTCTATTCAATTGAATTTGAATTGAAATGCATTGGATTAAAATTAAATTCAATTGAATTTTTGTGGATTTATCTTGATTAAAAATCCAATCGAATGGATTTAAGAATTAGAATTCAATTAAATTGGGTTAGAATTGAAATTCGTTAAATAAAAATTCAATTGATTTGAATTGACTAGCACTGGTCAATTCTAATCAATTCAATGAAATTCAATTCTAATTAATTTAAAATTAATTTTTATTCAACGTAATTTAATTCAAATGTTTGTTCAATTTAATTGAATTATTATTTATTAATTAAATTGAATTAAACAAAAATTGGAATTAAATTACGTTGAATAAAACTTCAATTGAAATTAATTAGAATTGATTTGCATTGAATAAAAATTTAAGTTAACGAAATGAAAATTGAAATACAATTGAATATAATTCAGTTAGAGTTGAATTAGATTTCTAGTTTAAAATTAAAACAAAATTTGAAACCCTTGACATGAAAATTAAAAATTTGTTCCAAAAGTACATTTATTTATTAAAGTTTTATCAATGTACCTGGAAATACCAATTTTTTTTTTAAATTTATAAAGTTTTTTGAAGAGTTATTGAGAATTTTTGAAAATTTCGTAAAGTACTCCTCTGTCATTATCAATCACTCGAACTTGTTCGATATCAAGAAATTATACGTACATTAATACAAATCATTAAAAATCATTTTTCAAAATATTTTCGCCATCTTGAATCCGTCATTTTGATTTTGAAAATTTACTCTTCTATTCGTAATCAGTAATTCAAAAATACTTCTAGATTACAACATTCATAATTCATTTCACTTTATTTAATTTTATTTGTAAGAATAAAAAATGGCACTGAGATACTTGAACGTAGTTGCGATATTAGATGTTGCTAATCAGATATGAAAGAATCATCATCAATAAGAAAGTAAAATTGAATAAAATTTCTTGATTCGAACAAGAACGAAAATAACTCCTCCCCAAAAGAAATATCCTCGATTTTATTAAAAATTCGTGAAATCATATTCAATAGCACTCCCTATCATGGCAAGCAAGCTCCGACGGGCAAAAGATGATCGGTCACATGATTCTCCTCAAGTCGTCAGGCGCCGGAAGTAGTAGTAGTATATTGGGTCTCAAAGTGGTTGGAGGAAAACTCCTCGAAGATGGATCTATGGGCGCCTTGATTGAAAAAGTGAAGAAAGGAAGTACTGCCGACATCGAGGGCCAACTTAGACCTGGTAAGAGAAGATGATCATCATCAGATTCAAAAATTTACAAAGTTTCCTTCTCCATGAGGACGAAAAAAAATCATCTAAATAAGAAAAAAAAAATTACTACAAAAAAAAACAAATCTTCAAGAAATCAAAAGATGCAAAGGAGAAGAAAAGAACTCGTTTTTGGAAAAAAAAACAGTTCTTTGAAGGAGACTGACTGGTCAAGTTCCCAATAGATGATTCCTGATTGGATGCCTGTTTTTTAGGTGACGAAGTTATCGAGTGGAATGGAAGGTGCCTGCAGGGCAAGAGTTTTCAGGAGGTTTACGATATTATTGCCGCATCGAGGCAGGAACCTCAGGTAGAACTGGTTGTCTCAAGGAACTTGCTTTCGTCAACAACTTTACCCGGGAGGTCAACGACTGCATCAACGACCACCCCTGTTGCCTCAAGGCGTGCTGTTGCTCAGTCACAGTGGAGACAGAAACACGAATGCACAGGCGTTACTCAACAACCTCATCACAAAGGTAAATATCTTCTTTCCTTCTTCTTTTTCTTCTTCTTCTTCTTCTTCTTCTTCTTCTACTTCTTCGTCATCCCCCTCAAAGACTACCATCATTATTTCTTTCCCCCAAAATAATCGCCCTTCGACTTTCATTTTTTTCTTTTTGTATCATCATCAAGAGAACATTTCAAGTCCACAACAAGGTGTATCAGTTGTCTCAAGTTTTCAAAATTACTATACAGTTGTCAGAAATTTGCAAAATTACTAATTTACTATTAATTATTAAAGAGAATCTTTAGATGATTTTTATTATTAGAAGGTAATTACTATAACTCTCGATACCTGACTCAAAAAAAAAAAACAGAAGTCTGTTTAAAACAATAGTTTAAGGGGATGTAAAAGTCGATTCGATTTTTACACAGAGGCTTAATGGAAAAATTAGATTGACTTGAACACTATGTTTCAGGTAAAATAACTGGAATTCTGGTTAAATTAACTATAATCCTGGTTAAATTAACAATTAACTTGAACACTGCAAAAATAGGTGTCTTTTTTGATATCTTAAAATAAGATGTAAGATGGAAAAATGGTATCTTACATCTTAAAATAAGATGTTTTCTAAAGCATCTTACTGATATTTATGATGCTTTATACGTTTTAGCAGTGATGAAAATATTTCTTCCATCTTAGAAAAGTAAGATACTTTTGTAAGTTCTTTAAAGTATCTTAAATTAAGATGTTTCTGTTGCAATAAGATGTTTAGCGATAAGTTACTTGAGAATCGTAAGATGCGCCATAAGTGTAAGTTACTAAAAAATAAGATACATATAGTGTTTTCCATAACAGCCCATAGTTAACCTCAAAACTTTTTGCCCAAAAAATACCATAGAAAATGTGTACGAAGATACTTTTAACATCTTAAATTAAGATGTTTCAAGTAACTAAAAAGTGTCTACCAAAACATCTTAGAAATGACTACCAAAACATCTTAAATTAAGATACTTCTTTTTGCAGTGAATTCAATCGGTTACATTATCTATAATTCTGGTTGAATTATCCGGATTTCTGTTTAAATTAACTGGATTAATAAAATCAGAAAAATTGGTAAAGGCATTCTATTCTCTGCCAAATAAACAGAATTCTGTAAAATTATCTAAAAAAAGTTTTAACTAACTGCAATTATGGATAAATTAAATAGGTACCTATAAATCTCGTCAAATTAACTGAAATTTTGCAGCCAAATGAACTATAATTCTGGTTAAATTAACTGTATTTCTGGTTAAATTAGCTAGAATTCTGGTTAAATAAACTTCAATTAAGGTTAAATTAACTTGAATTCTACAATTACATTATTTACAATTCTGGTTAAATTAACTTGAATTAAATCGGTTACATTATCTATAATTATAATTGAATTATCCGGATATTTGGTTAAATTAACTTGATTAATTAAACCAGGAAAAGTAAAAAAGGCATATTTGACATTCCATTTTCGGACAAATAAACAGAATTTTAGTAAAATTACCTAAAAAATGGTGTTATTAACTGCAATTCTGGATGAATTAGATACAAATATCGTTAAATTATCTTAAATTTTGCGGTTAAATTAACTATAATTTTGGTTAAATTAATTGGGATTTTTGGTTACATTAACTAGAATTTTGGTTGAATTACTTGGAATTCTGGATCAGTTAACTAAAATTCTGGTTAAACTATCTAGAAAAAGTATAGTAAAGGCATATTTAACATTCTATTCTAGTTCAAATAAACAGAATTTTGGTGAAATTAACTGAATTTTTGGTTCAATTACATAAATATCTGGTTTAATAAATTTAAATTCTGGTTAAATTAAGCATTTTTATAGTTAATAAAATCAGATTAAGTAGTAAGTCACATTTAACATTTTATTCTCGGCCAAATAATCAGAATTCTGTAAAATTACCTAAAGAAGGTTCAATTAACTTCAATTCTGGAGAAATTAAATACAAATCTCGTTAAATTAACTGAAATTTTCCAGTCAAATGAATTATAATTCTGGTTAAATTAACTTGAATTAATTCGGTTACATTATCTATAATTCTGGTTGAATTATCCGGATTTCTGGTTAAATTATATGGATTAATAAAATCAGAAGAATTGGCAAAGGCATATTTAACATTCTACTATCGGTCAAATAAACAGAATTCTAGTAAAATTATCTAAAAAATGGTGTAACTGAAGTTCTGGATAAATTAGATAAAAATATCGTTAAATTATCTGAAATTTTGAGGTTAAATTAATTATAATGATGGTTAAATTACCAAAAAAATGGTTTAATTAACTACAATTCTGGATAAATTATCTGAAATTTGGCGGTTAAGTTAACTATAATTCTAGTTAAATTAATTGAATTTCTAGTTACATTAACTAGAATTGTGGTTGAATTAATTGGATTTCTGGTTACATTAACTCGAATTCTGATTGAATTACTTGGAATTCTGAATCAGTTAACTAGAATTCTAATTAAACTACCTATACCTCTGGTTTAATTAATTGGAATTTCTGATTTCATTAACTAGAATTCTAATTGAATTACCTGGAATTTTGGATCATTTAACTAGAATTCTGGTGAAACTAACTAGAAAAAGTAGTAGGGGCATATTTAACATTCTATTATAGTTCAAAAAAACAGAATTCTGGTGAAATTAACTGAATTTTTGGTTCAATTACATAAAAATCTGGTTCAATAAATTTAAATTCTAGTTAAATTAACTTGAATTATGATAAAATTAACTTGAATTCTAAGGTTATATTATCTACAATCCTGGTTATATTAACTTGATTAATAAAACCAGGAAAAGTAATAAAGGCATATTTAACATTCTATTCTCGGCCAAATAAACATAATTCTAGTATAATTACCTAAAAAATGATGTAATTAAATGCAATTCTGGATAAATTAGATACAAATATCGTTAAATTATCTCAAATTTTGTCGCTAAATTAACTATAATTCTAGTTACATTACCTAAAAATGGTTTAATTAACTACAATTCTGGATAAATTATCTGAAATTTTGCGGTTAAATTAACTATAATTCTGGTTAAATTAATTGGATTTCTGGTTTTATTAACTAGAATTGTGGTTGAATTAATTGGATTTTTTGTTACATTAACTCGAATTCTGATTGAATTATCTGGAATTCTGAATCAGTTAACTAGAATAATTCTGTTTAAACTAAATAGAATTCTGGTTAAATTAATTGGGATTTTTGATTACATTAACTAGAATTTTGCTTGAATTACCTTGAATTCTGGATCGGTTAACTAGAATTCTGGTTAAACTAACTAGAAAAAGTAGAAATGACATATTTAACCTTCTATTATAGTCAAAACAAATAATTGCTGTTACATTAACTAGAATTCTGGTTAACCCAGCCATAAAAAAGTATGAAAATTGCATATTTAACATTCTACTTTAGTTCAAATAACCGGAATTTTGGCTGAATTCTGTTTTTAAAAAACTCTGGTTTTGATTAATTGGAATTTCGGCTAAATTAACTAGGTTGTAATTAATCTAACTTGATAAAGTTGTAAGTAAAAATTCAATTTTCTAGTTTAGTTAAAATAACCAGAATTCTGAATACCTTCTTTTATCCTTGGTACCTCTTGAATACAAGAATTTTTTTTTTCATTTCACTGTTTTTCTAACGATATCAAATTGAGACATTTTTGCTTCGTTTTTTGTCTCAATTTGATATCCTTAGAAAAACTGGGTGAAGATAATTATGTTTAAATTTCTACTGCTTTGATTTAAAAGTATTATTTGATTGACATTAACCAGAACTTTCTTTTGAGTTTATTTTTTTGATTGAAAAAAAAAATATTTTAAAAAAAAAATTTGTGTACAAACAACTGAGTGCAGTTTGATGAATTTAAAAAACCATAACTACATAAATAACTATTTTCCCAAAAATGCATAGAAAAAATAAAAAAGCATTTCGAGAAAGAAAAATTTCTTTGATAAAAAAAATAACCTAAATTTATCCTACCAAAGAAGATTAAAAGAAATTTTACAGAAGGATCCTTAATAAAAACGAGATACGTTTGAAAAATCCCTCAACCTCTTATCTCATTACCGCCTCCGTAAACCTCTTTCTAAAAATTTCCTTAAAGAAACACTTTTTCTATTTCTTGTAAAATGACAACTGATACTGCATTTTTTCATTTCGAAAAGAGATTGAACATAAAGATACAAAAAAAAAAAAATATCTCTTACAATCACAAACACAGCTTTATTGTCACAGATTATATGATGTTTCGAATTCCAGGTCTTAAGAAATATATTCTTTGGGGTAGGCGCTTAAATATACAATTTCTCTATAGTTTTATTGAATGTTCCCTTGAAAAAAATTCTGTTTCTTCCTAATCTTTTTGTTTCCTAAATGTTTTAGGATCATAAAAAATACTCGCTTAGTAAAATTGTTGTTGTGTAATACTAGTAGATGGTAGAAAGTAGTGCTGATTTGCACCCCTTTTGCTAAAAAAAAACACCCAGCCTCTCTACTATACTAGTTTTTATGGGAGCAACAACTTGTAATTTTGTAACAACTTGTAACAAATTGTAACAAACTGTAACTATATTTATTATACATATTTATACACTTTTTGTACTTCAGAGTATAACCTATAAAATGTATTAGTTTGCAAAAATAATCCTGCTCCTTTTTCCATTTAATTTACTTTTTATAAAATTCACTTTTTTTAAAAATTTACTTTCTACAAAATTTACTTCTTTATAAAGTTTACTTTTATACAAATATTTACTTTTTACAAAATTCCTCTATTTAAAAAAAAATTGTTATCGAACATGGAGTGTTCAGACTATAATGCCTAATTAAAAAAGTTCTAAAAAATTTTTCTACAATGATTCTATAGAATGATTTTACAATTATTCTAATCAACAATCTGTAGAATTTCACTAGAATAATTCTATAGAATTTCTACATGAATTCTAAAAAATATTTTGTAGAAAAAGATAGAGGTAAGTAATTTCAGGGTTGCCAAAAAAAAATTCAAAAAAAACTCAATTATCCTTTTTCGAAAAAATTAATTCTACAGAATTGTCAGTGAAAAGTATGAAAAATTCAAATTTTCAAAAATTTTATTTTAAAACTTTTTTAAAATTTAATTATTAAAGAGAATTTTGTAATTAATTTAGATTTTTTCGGAAAAACAATTTAAATTAAAATTTTGTTTTTCCCTGAATTCAATTAAATATATTTATATATTAAAAAAGAAAAACTTTAAATAAATTTTTTAAAAAATCAAATTTCAAAAAAAATTATTTGAATACAGAATTATTAGTTGTAAGTATGAAAAATTCAAATCTTGAAAAATTCTAATTTCAAATCTTTTCAAAATTCAATTAATTCTAAATATTCATGCTATAATTGCTTTTAATATTCAATTATTATGTAAAATTTTAACTGAAATTCAATTTTAAATCAATTTCTATTAGAAAATTTTACGAGAATTTGATTATTTAAATAGAAAAGTAAATAACTTATTTAATAATTCAATGTTTCTTGAAACTAAATTCTCATAAAGAATTTCATCAACAAATTTTTAAATAATTGAATTTTTGAGACAAATGTTATTAAAATTTTTATGAATAATTATATTCTTTGTGAAATTTGATTAAAATTGTATTAAAAAGAATTGAAATTCTCTGATGAGTTTTATTATTTATATAAATAATTGAATTATTGCGAAGAAATTTGTAAAAAAAATTTGTAAATATTTGAATTCTTGTGAAATTTTTATTATTTGTGAAGAATTTTATTAAACTTTGTTTTAGACAATTGAATTCTTTTGGAAAATTTTATTAAAATAGTGGATATTTAAATTTATTGAAGTGAGTAACATTTTTGAAAATAATTGAATTTCGGAGAATTTTATTATTTTTAAAGATAATTGAAATTTTGATGAGAATTTAAAAAAATTTATTGAACATAATTGAATTTCTGTGAAGAATTTTTATTACTTTTGAAAATAATTGAATTCCTAAAAAGAAATTTATTATTTACGAAAATAATTGAATCCCGGTAAAATTTTTATTATTTATGAAAGTAATTGAATGATTGCGAAGAAGTTTATAAAAAAATTTGTAAATAATGAAATTCCTGTGAAATTTTTATTATTTTATGAAAATAATTAAAAGTGTGTGTAGAATTTTATTAAATTTCTTTTAAATAATTGAATTTTTTTGGAAAATTTTATGAAAATAATAGAGATTAAAAATTATTGAATTGAGAAAAATTTTTGAAAATAATTGAATTTGGAAGAATTTTATTAGTTTTAAAGATAATTGGAATTACATTCTTTGTGAAATTTGATTAAAATTGTAATGAAAAGAATTGAAATTCTCCGATGAGTTTTATTATATAGAATAATAATTGAATCCCTGTAAAAAATTTAATTATTTATGAAAATAATTGAATTATTGCGAGGAAATTTATAAAAAAAAATCATTTGTAACTTCTCCAAAATTTAATTTTTTTATTGTCTTTAACTAAAATTTTTTTATGAGGCAAACAAAAATGACACCAAAATTCATAATTTTCTCATGAATTTAAAAAATTTTATTTTTTTTAATACTTTCAAAAAAAATTTCTGTCTTTTCACTGAATCGCTTGTTTTTGTTTCAAAATTATTTCTCTCTTTTTCTAAAAAATAATTACATTCGTTTAGAAATTCTATAGAATTACTCTAGTGACATTCTAAACAATTTTTGCTAGAATTTTTTGTGGAAATTTTTTATTCTAGAAATTATTCTAGTTAAATTCTGTAGAATTTTTTTGACTGGAAAAAAATCATGAAAATTTCTACACCTAATATTTACCAGAATTCACGTAGAAATCCTATTGAATCATTTCGCAGTAAAATTCTAATAAAGTTCTAGTAAAATTCCGTAGAATATTCAGTATATTTTATATAAAAATCTTTTGAAAAGTTTCATTCTGGTAAAATTTTACAGAATTTTGTTGACAGGCTATATGTATTATCTTGAGTCTAAAAACACATTTTTCGATTTTGAAAAGAAAAAAAATTTTCCTATTTTTTTTTTATTTGAAATTTAAAGATGAATGACATTACACAGTTTTATCGGATAAAAACTGTGTTTTGCGGAAAATTATGATAGAGTGATATATGCTGTTAGATAAGTATCATTTGCTGCTACTGGATTTCGACGGCATTAGATTTATTGCGAAGCTTGGCTGCCACTTCGTTACCTCTATACATATATATACTATATATAAAAAAAAGTCATTTTGAAGGCGGAAATAGCTTTAGCAACGAAGCTGTACTGCATGCTTCTGATAGTAAATGGCTAAAGGCGTTAGAGACTGTAATTTATTTAAATGTAAATTTATTTATGAAATTTAGCAGAAAATTTGATTAACGAAGAAAAAGCTCTAATAAAAAAAATAATTTGTCGTTTTTTTCTATTACAGTTCTCGAGTATAAAATAGAAAAAGTTTTTAATTCTAATAAAGTGAAATGTATACAATATTGTTATAGAAAGTTTCTCTAAATATTTTTATATAAAATTTTTTTTTCATTTTTTACATCAAAAAAGAGAGAGAGAGAGGAGAGAGAGAAAAAAATTCTTTGAACTAAATTTTAGTTTATTGGTACATTTTCTATTTATATTAGAATTAATTTTCAAAAAATTGGAAGAATTCTCAATAGTAACTAATTTACTGAAATAACAAAAAGTGAATAAAATAAATCTGTCTTATTAATTCGAAATCAATACACTGAAGTTCTTATCCGAATTATAATTCCTTCTTATCAGAATGACAATTATAATTTATAATATCAATTTAAATTTCAGGAGAATATTACGAATTAAAAAGTTTGCGAATTTCATAAATGCTTCGAAGAAGGCAAATTGTAAATGGACCATTATGTTATTATTTTCACTCTAAAAATAAATATAACTGATTTGATTAATGAATACTAAAAATCTTCCGACTAATTGTTTAATTGGATTAAAAATTAAATTGGAAAATAATGAAATAAATTCGACATTTAATGGAAAGTTAAATAAAAATATTTCAATTCAATAAAAAAATTATTCTAAAAAAACTAAATAAATTCGACAAGTTTTTAACGTTCAGATGAACGAAATATTTCGTATTAAAAATACTCCTAATTAGTTACTCATTGCAATAAAAATTGAAAACTTAAATTTTACTCTCAGAAACTATTAATTTTTTTGACAGTGAGACAAAATTATTATGAAAAAAATTTAATTTTGAATAAGAATTAAATAAATTTCGTTCATTTGAATGCAGAAAATAAATGTAATAAAGATAATAAAAATAAATAATAATAATAATATGAAATATTAATAAAGAAGGTAAAAGAAATTAAAGTAAAAAAATATTAAAAATCAATAAATTTAAGTACATAATTGTAATAATAAATAATGCAAAAAACCAAATTAAAAATGTAATAATTGTCATACTTTTTTTACGCGAAAAATGAAAATAATGAAAATCTTATCGAAAATTTCGTTTCCTTCAAAAATACGAATTTAACAGCTCGTTTATTACATAATTTATATTCCTTAAAGTAAAACAATTCTATTTCGTGTAATTTAAATTTTTAATTAGCCTGACATATAATCAATAGGTCAATAATTTCAACAAACTTGGTATAAATTTCCAGCGAGAAAAGGAAATTCTCTGATTTCAAAGAAAAGATTGTACGCTTTGATGTTTGCTTTTTTAAAAATTTTCCATTATAGAAAATATACTTTAAAACAAAAATGTTTGACATAAATTTTTTACTTGATATTAATGCAGTATATATAGTAAGTATATAAAATTTCTCTCTCTTTCTCTCTCATTGGAGAAACCAGAGAAACAAGTGATTGATGAAACTATAATAATAGCATATTGATTTCGAAGATACTTATACAGACAATTCCATTTTACTGGATCTTTTTATAGCAGCCTCGGTAATAATTTAATTATAAATGTTGAAGAGAAATTTATCAGCGCAATATATTCATATACTTTTTTTTTAAAGTCTCTTACATAAAGATCCGCGAATAAAAATTTATATTATACGTATAATAATGTTTTATTTAATATAAATATTTTATAAACAAAAATATTAATTTTTTATTTCTCTTGTTTTTTTTATTTTGTTTTTATTTATCGAATATTATTGTTTATTAATGTAACTACATATTATTATATTTATTATATTAATACACTGAATAAAAATTTATTTGATTCAAATAATCGATTATACTTGACTATTATCAATTCAATATTTACTTGAATCAAATAATATTATTTATTGAATTAAAAAAAAGTAAATAATTATCAAATTACTAAATTTAAGTAATTATTTGAATACAAAAATATTATCATTATTAATTGTGAACAAAAAATTGTATATTACTTGAAGAAGAAATTTATTTTTATCTAAATATTGTAAATAAACCAAGTAATGAGGAGAATAGTAAAAATAAATCCCCTCAAATTTTAACCCTCTTGTCCTTTTTTGTAAAAACAGAAAATAAAATTATCTACCGGTGCTTTTATTTCCCTGCAAAAAAAAGAGGACAAAAAAATTGAAATAAAAACGATTTTTTGGGAATCTTTTCAGAGCTTTACGATACGAGACGTGAGAAACCTTCGGTTTTGGTAACGTCACCGGGTTCACCGGATGTTCATACGCAAGGAAGATCGAGACACATAAGACAGCCAACGGGAAATGTTAATTTCGGAGGACGCATTCAGGTGAAATTGAATTTCGATCCTAGTGCCCTTCAATTGATTGTCACCTTAGTGTGCGCGACTGGTCTCCCTCCACGAAGCAATGGCCAAGCAAGAAGTCCATATGCCAAAATATTTTTACTTCCTGATCGAAGGTGAGCAATTTTTTTTCTTTTATTTAAAACAAAATGGATCAATGATTTATAATTTTGTTGTTTAAATTTAGAGGGAAAATGAATAACATCAGGAACAAAGGGTGTGATTCTGTAATTTTACTTTCACCTTAACTTTGAACTTTATTTTCACTTTTACTTTCACTTTGATTTTTACTTTCATTACATTTTCATTCATATTCAATTTTTTCTATTTCTGACAATAATTTCTTTTAAAATAACTTAATTCCTGAAAAACTATTAAAAAATTATTACTTACAAATTATTTAATAAATAATTTTGTTTAAATATTTCAAAAATAATTGAATTTTAAAAGATGTGCGTTTACAATTTTCATAAATAGATGAACTTCAAAAGATTTTAATTTGAAATTTTTGAAAATTTCAATTTTTAATGAACTTAATTAGAAATTTTAAAGAACTTAGATTTTTGATAAATTTTAATAATTCAAATTCTTCTGAAATGACAGCAGAAATTCAATTATTTTCAAAAGTAATAAAATTCTTCGCAGAAATTCAATTACATTCAAATATTTTAAAAAATTTTTGACAAAATTTCAATTCTCATTATAAGTAATATAAAATATTTATCCAAAATTTAATTATTTTAACAAATTTAAAAAAAATTTTCCATAAGAATTCAATTATTTAAAAAAAAAATTGTAATAAAATTCTATGCAAACATTTAGTTATTTTTATAAATAATCAAAATTTCTCAAAAATTCAATTATTTACAAATATTTTTATGAATTTCTTCACAATAATTCGCAATTATTTTTGTTAATAATTAAATTTTTTACAGGGATTCAATTATTTTCATAAATAATAAAACTCATCCCACACTCTTTCAATTATTTTCATAAATAATAATATTCTTCGGATAAGAATTTAATTATTTTTATAAATGGTAAAATTGTTTGCAAAAATGCAATTATTTTCAACAAAATTTTAATAGAATTTCACGATCGAATACAATTTATTATTTTCTAAATTTTAATAAATCCATCAAAACAATTCAATTATTTTTTCAAATAGTAAAATCTTTGCAAAAATTCAATTATTTTCAATAAAGTTTGACGAAAGAATCCAATTTTTATGAATTGAATTTTAATGAATTAATTCTGAGAAAAATTTAATTATTTTCCAAAAATTTAATTTCAATTATTAAGAAACACGATTATTTTAAAACCATGAAAGAAATTGTTTATAAAATGCAATGACTTTCAAATTTTTTAATTAAAATTATTAAAAAAACTCCAAAATTTTTAAAATATTCAAAGAAATTCTTCAAAAGACTTTAGTAAGGGATTTTTAAAAATTTTAATAAAATTCATCGCAAGAATTTAATTATTATCATAAATAATAAGACTCATCGCAGAATTTCAATTATTTTTACTATAATTTTAATCGAATTCTTGGAAAAATGGAATTATTTTTAAAAATTTTATTAAAATTCTCCCCAGAAATACAATTACTTTTATGAATTTTAATAAAATTCATTACGAAATTCAATTATTTTCATAAATAATAATATTCATCAGAAGAATTTAATTATTTTCGAAAGTAATAATCTTTGTTAAGATTTCAATTATCTTTATAAATAACAAAATTCTTCCTCAAAATTCAATTATTTAAAAAAAAAATTTAATAAATATAATGTCAAAATTTCAATTATTTTCAAAAATTTGCCTGAGTTCAATGACTTCTAACATCTACTATTTTAATAAAATTTCTCAAAAGAATTCAACTAATTATAAAATTTTTATAAAATATTTCTTAACTTCTTTCAGATTTAATTATTTCAAAAAAATTGATAAAACTCTGCACGAACATTCAATTATTTTCTAAAACAATAAAAATTCCACAGGAATTTAATTATTTAAAATAGAATTTGCATAAATTTTTCCGAAAAAAATCAGTTGTATAAATTTTTTTTTTATAAAATTCTTCGCAATAATTCAATTATTTTCATAAATAATAAAATTTGTTACAGTATTTCAATTATTTTTAATACAATTTTAATTAATTCCTCAAATAAATTTAATTATTCTGAAAAATTCTATTAAAATTCATCAAAAAAAAAAAAAAAAAAAATTAAAATTCATTATTTAAAAAATTTGTTGATAAAATTCTTTATTAGAATTAAATCTTGAGAAACATTCAATCATTTAATAAATTATTTATTTTTCTATTTAAATAATTTAATTTTCGTAGAATTTTCTATAATAAAAATTGTTTTAAAAATTAATTTCAGTTAAAATTTTAGATTATAATTGAATATTAAAAACATTATAGCGTGAATTTCTAGAAATAATTTGAATTTTAAGAAGGTTTCTAATTAAAATCTTTGAAAATCTGAATTTTTCATACTTTTAACTGACAATTCTGCAGAATTAATTTTTTTGAAAAAGTTTAATTGAATTTTTTTTAAGGGCATTTGAACCATGATGACGTCACAGATTTAAAACTAATGCTTTGCACAAACTGTGACGTCATCAAGGTTCAAATCCCCTTAATATTATTTGAAGTTTTTATTTTCCAAAATATTTAATTGAAGAATTTTCGAGTAATCAAAATTTCGTAAAATTAAATTCTAATCAAATGGATTTAAAAATTCTCAAAGAACTTTTTCAAAAATTATTGAAAATAATTGATTTAAAGAAGAATTTTAGTTAAAAATTCCAAAAAATAATAATTAAATTGAAATGATAAGAATAATGTTGAAGAAGTTACAAAATTCAATAAAAAAAAAGTATTTAATTTTGTTTCATTATTTAATTTTCTGTTTTTTCACACAATTTGCAATTAGCATTTTTTTTTTGATTATTTTTACATTTTACTATATTTACGATTCAAATAATAATTAATTCAATTTCAGTATATCAATATATATAAAAGTAAGATTATCTCTTTAAACCGCATGTGACGCAACGTCAAATATATTGATTATTGAAAATTTTTACTTAAATAAAACCACTGACATTTACACTAAAAACAAATATGCATATAAATTTATCGCTAAGGAAGAGAAGTTGATTATTTTATTTTATTCTTTTTTTTTTGATATTATCTCCTCGAAAAATTGGTGAAATCGCCTTGAAGAAAATGGTTACAATTTCAATTTTGACGCACAGCAAGACAAATGACTTAACATAGAAATTGTTACTAGCCAAAAAATCCATGTTTGGGGGGTGGCGAATTTGGCAACTCTGCCAATTCACAAGTTGACCTAGTATAATGCTTCCAAAACTTTCCTTGTTTCTTCGACTTCAAATATATTGTCAAATTTTCCATTATAACATTTTCTTGGAAAAATTTCTCCTTATTAAAAATTATTACTATTAAAATAGTTATAAAACTTTTCGTTAATGTATTCAGTAAAACTTAGTGATAAAAATAATTATTAGCTGTGAAAGGGGATAATTTTGGAAAGATTTACCCTTTTTGAGGGGAAATCCTTTTTCTTTACCTTTGTGGAATTTGGAACTTGAAAGTTATTTTAAAAACTTTTTTTTTCTAAATTTTTCTAAATTTTTTCTAAATTTTTTTTTCCAGTGAAAAGTCCAAAAAGCGAACGAAAGCCTTGGCAAATACGAATGACCCAAGGTGGGACCAAACTTTCGTTTATAATGGAATCAGATGGTCGGAGTTAAGACAACGTGCTCTAGAAATTACAGTTTGGGATTATGGTAGATATGTTGCAAACGATTTCATTGGCGAAGCCGTTATAGCATTAGCTTCTTCTTCACTCACCGATGAATTAGAGTGGCATTATTTGACTGCCCATGAAGAACATCGCCATGCAAGGTACCAAAAAAAATTTTTATTTTACCCTAGCAATGGAACTTTCGAAAAATTATACCCTAAAAGTTAATATAACAAATAGCAAAAATTTGCCAACTTCTTCCTACCATTTTTAAATAAAATTAGCAATTTTAAAAATAATAGAATTTAAAAATTTTCTAATTTAAAATTTTGTTGAAAACATGAAAAAAAAATAATTAAATTTTGGAGAAATTACAAATTGCAGAAATTCAATTATTTTCAAAAAAAAAAAAATTAAATTCTTATAAAATTCAACTATGTTCAAAATTTGAAAAAAAATTTCGTAAAAAACCCAATTATCTTTATAAATAACAAAATTGATTTGGAATTAGTAAATTTTACTAATTCAAAGACAAAAAATTAGTCACCAATTTAGTAAAAAAAATTTTATTAATTCAAATTTAAAGAGTATATTAAGTTTAGCATTATAGTTATAATAAATTGAATTGCAATAAATATTAAATGGAAATTAAATTGAACGTATTTAAAAAAATATTAAAAGAAAACAAAAAATATTTTCGTCTCTCACAAATTGACAGATAAAAGAAAGTACTTCTCTCCCCATCCCTATGAAGATTTATTGAAATGTAAAATACATTGGATTCTTTTTTCAGTCATTATCAAGATTTTGTCGACGATGTGACGACGCCAGGCGATTGCCATCTTAGTCCACCGTTAACAACCTCAAGACTTAGTGATTCAGATACTTCCGAGTGCGATATCACTGACTGCGATGTTTCTAGGGAACAAAGAAGAACGGCTGACGGTGCCAGTATAAGTAGTATCGGCAGCTCTTCTAGGTAAGGGGACTTTTCTAAATCTCATTAACATTTCCTCGATTCTTGTAAAGTTTTCAATTTTTTTTTCTTTCTTTTTTTTTTTTTTTTGAACTACAAAAATCAATTCAGGAATCGCGAACTAGTCTCTGAATTTTAAAACCACATTCATGTCTTATTCATATTTCTCGCATTATTTTATTCGACTCAGTGTTAAATTGCCCACGACTATTTGCATATTTTCGCAAAATGTTTAATTACAGAGCGAGGAGTTAAGATTTCGCCATTTTTAATAACAAGGAGAATTGTTTATTATTATTGTGTTTTTTTTAAATTCACTCATTAACTACATAATTATCATTGATTATATTTTCAAAAAATTTAATTTAATTCTTTGCGAGAATTCAATTATTTTCATAAATAATAACATTCTTCGGATAAGATTTTAATTATTTTTATAAATAGTAAAATTTTTTTGAAAAAATTCAATTATTTTTAAACAAAATTTTAATAAAATTTCACAAACGAATACAATTATTTTCTAAATTTTAATAAATTCATCAAAACAATTCAATTATTTTTTTAAATAGTAAAATCTTTGCAAGAATTCAATTATTTTCAATAAAATTTCACGAAAGAATTCAATTTTTATGAATTGAATTTTAATGAATTGAATTTTACTGAATTAATTTTTAATTAATTAATTTTTAATAAATTAATTCTTAATGAATTCTTCCAAACAATTCAATTATTTTTATAAATAGTAAAATTCTTTGCAGAAAACTACATTATTTTTTCAAAAAATATTAAAGAAGTTCTTCAAAAGAATTTAATTATCTTCTATATTTAAATAAAATTCCTTGAATGAATTGAAATATTTTAGAAAATTGTAATATAATTCTGAGAAGAATTTAATTATTTTCCAAAAATTTTAATAAAATTCAATAATTAAAAGTTTAATTTCAATTATTAAAAAATACAATTATTTTAAAATCATGAAAGAAATTTTTTATAAAATGCAATTACAAGACTCGAATCAATAAAAGTATTAAAAAATACGGACTTTACGGACCAAAAATTAAAAATTAGGAACCAATTACTAACATTTAACCAGTCCGAGTCAAATAAGAGAACATTTTACTTAAAACTATAAAAAAAAAACTTTTTCAAAAATATTAACATTAACATTAAATATTAACATTTTAACTGAAATTAATTTTTAAATCAATTTTTATTAGAAAATTCTACTAGAATTCAATTCTTTAAGTACAAGAATAAATAATTTATTGAATAATTGAATGTTTTTTAAAGTAAATGGCGCGTAACACATTATAGCATCCAGCCCCTCAATTAAATTCTATCAACGAATATTAATAAATTCACTTCCTTCAATTCGAATATTAATAAAATTTGTAAGAATAATTAGAATTTTCGATAAATTCTGCAATAAGTTTTATTAATTGGGAAAATAATTCAATCCCTAAGAAAAATTTTACTACTTTTGAACAATATTTAATTTTTGCGAAAAATATTATTACTTTTGAAAATAATTAAATTTTTGCAATAATTTGTAACTTTTTAAAAATTAAATTTTTTACCCTGTTTTTAACTAAACATCTTCTATAAATCCATTATTTTTAATAATTTTTAAAAATGTTCTTTAAGAATTTTCATATTCATTTGTTTACAATTCAATTTTACAAAATTTCAATTATTTGTAAACTCTTCGATAAAATATATATTAAAAAATAAAAACTTTAAATAATTTTAAAAAAAAGTCCGCAATTAAAGTTTCACAAAAAAAATTAATTCCACAGAATTGTTAGTTAAAAATATGAAAAATTAAAATTTGCAAAGAATTTAATCTAAAACCATTTTAAAATTCAATTATTTCTAAAAATTTACGATCTAATACTTTTAAAATTCCTTTATAATCTAAATTTTTAACTGAAATCCATTTTTAAATCAATGTTTATGAGAAAATTTTACTAGAATTACATTATTTAAATACAAAAGTAAATTATTTTTTGAATAATTGAATGTTTCTTAAAATCGAATTCTCATAAAGAATTTTATCTATAAATTTTTAAATAAATAATTTCTTTTGAGGAATTTTAATAAAATTTTCAGGAATTTTTTCGAGGAATTCGATTAAAATTGTATTAAAAATAATTGAAATTCTACAAAAAGTTTTATTATTTACGAAAATAATTGAATTCCTAAAAAGAATTTTATTATTTACGAAAATAATTAAATCTCCCTAAAAATTTAATTATTTATAAAAATAATTGAATAATTGCGAAGAAATTTATAAAAAATTTGTAAATAATTGAATTTCTGTGAAGTTTTTATTATTTTTTGAAAATAATTAAAAGTTTGTGTAGAATTTTATTTAATTTTTTCTTAAATAATTGAATTCTTTTGGAAAATTTTATGAAAATAGTATATATTAAAAATCATTGAATTGAATAACATTGTTAAAAATAATTGAATTTCGGAAAAGAATTTAATTATTTCTAAAGATACTTAAAATTTTGATGAGAATTTTTAAAAATATTTGAACATAATTGAATTTTTCGAAGAATTTTATTACTTTTGAAAATAATTGAATTTCTGCAATCATTTGTAATTTCTCTAAAATACTCCAAATTATATCGTACAATTTACGAACTTTTCATCCTTTTTGAATCAAATTACGGACTTTACGGACCTTTTTTCAAAAATACGGATTTTTACGGACTTTTACGGGATTTACGGACCTAGTTCGAACCCTGCAATTACAAAATTATTTTTTTCAGTCGAAAAAGTCCTACAGAATTTTAGTTTCTACTGAATATTTTGTGAAATTTCACTAGAGTAATTCTATAGAATTTCGAAAGTAACGTAAATTTTTTGTAATAAAAAGAGAGAAGTAATTTAGAACCAAAAATACTAAAAATGTTTTTGACAAGGATTTCGAAGCATAATAATTGTAAAATTTCATTACAAGTTGTAAATTTATAAAGAAAACTAATAATTGCGAAACAATTTTACGAATAGTGAAAATTAATTTTCGAAAAAAGCATTTTTTTTATTAAAAAAAAAAAAAATTAGGAAACAGAAAAAAAAATTGAAAAATAAATTCCCCTGGTATGAGTAAAACGAAAACGTTTACTTGCGCTGTGAAACATTAGATAACATGTTCGATTCACGAGAATAGGGTGACCAATCTGATATCCTGCAGTATCTTCGCTTTAAAGCTTTTTTACTGGGATCGTAACTGACGTCTTAAGTGTCGACGAAACGGTTATTCGCCTGTAACATCTTCCTGTAAACGTAATTGCCAATAACACGAGGTCATGGCACTTTGCGATTGCTTGAAAATACTGTTTCCCCGAATATTTTTCTTATCAAAAAACCCAAAATGGAGGAGACTTTATCGGCGTTGTCACTGAATTCGAGGAGGCAAACAAAGTTTTCTTAAAGAAGAAGGAAAAATAATTTTTCAATTTTAAACAATAATTTATTATTTACTTTCTGATCTAGAGTCAAACTGAGGGTGGGAACTAAATGGGGTAGCTAAGAAAATGATTTTCGGTTTCTTACTCTTGGATTTTGAATTCTGTATTCTCGCTTATGAAATTTTTTTTTCGTTTCTAGAATGTGACGAGAATGAAGTTTGTTAAAAATTTTGCCTAAGGAGAATTTTTCTATGTAAAATTTGTTACATTCTTCTTATCACATAAAAAAGTATTATTTTTTTATAAGAACTCCGCCAAATGATGATTCTACTAAATGAAAAATTAATTTAATTAAAAAAATAATAAATAAAACTTTCTGATAATTAAAATTCCAGATTCCAATTTTAAATTCGAAATAAATTTCGCTAGAAACAATTTAAATTCGTGTCATCTCGTAATCAGTAGAAAAGGAAAGATTCAGTCAGACAGTACGTTTTACATTTAACATTTTTAAAAGGGAAAAACGTAATTTCTAGTCAGACGTATTATCAAGAAGGTGTAAAATTTATTATCCGTAGTAAAGGAAATTTTTGTTAGAAAAATGGTAGATATAGTAGAAAAAGTCACTTTGAGTCAGACAAAATATTTTCTATTCGTTTTATTTTATTAGCAGTAGTACATAACAGTTTTAGTCAGACAGTCGGTTTTAAATTAATGTATTTAAAAAAAAGTGACAGAAGTTTTACATAGTCAGAAATACAGGTAAAATTTACTACTAGTAGTGACGGACATTTTTAGTCAGACAGAACGTTTGATACCAGTGGTAAAAGTCAATTTTATTCGGTCAAAATATTTTCTATTCCTTTAATTTTATTATTAGTAATAAAAATAATTTTTACTCAGTTAGATTTTTCAAATTTTCACAATTTCCAATTAAAGTAAAAACAGTCAGTTTTCAGTCAGACGAAATATTTTTAATTATTATAAATTCAGTAGTACGAGTCAATTTTAATATTAGAATTAGTGATAAAATTCTTTTAATCGATTTGAGTCTGACATTGATAGTAAAATTCAATTTTAGTCAGAATTAAATTCAATTCTTAGTGAATTCATCTTATTTTAATAACAGTAGTAAAAATCAGTTTTAGTCAGACAGTAAGTTTTAGATTCATTTCTGTCTGTCAAAATGTAAATTTCTGTAGTTTTATTAAAATTTGTCAGTAGCACAAGTAAATTTTAGTCAGATAAAAGTTTTTAATTTCAATTTTTCTTTTTAATTAAGCAAAAAAGGGGATTTCATTTTTCAAAAAGGAATCAAATTTTTTTTTTGTTAATTATTTTCATTTTTTTTATTTATTTCCGTAGTTGGTAACTTTTGTTAAATTTATATTCAAACTTTTTATTACAATGCTACTTTTGTTTTAAAATTACATGAATTTTACGATATAGGAAGTAAGTTAAAAAAAAATTAGTAAAATTATCTTGGGACTTGGAAAAATATTTTCTTTGAAAATAGTAAAATTTAATGTTAAAAATTGTTATTTCCAGAACACCTTTTACTATTTTCAAAGACAATTTTTTTTTTAAAATTAGAAAAATTTATTTCAAAAATAGTAAAATTTACTCTAAAAATAAAAATATTTAATAGCTAATTCTAATGTTCGAGGAAAATATTTTATATAATTTAAAATGTCTGTAGTAAGTTTTATTGAAAATTAGTAAAACATACTTTAAATTTAGTAAAAACTTATTATAAAATTAATAAAATTTGTCCAAAATTCCAAACAAAAAATTTCCTTCAAAAATAGTAAAATTCAATATAAAAAATTGTTATTTCCAGAATAACTTTTACTATTTTTAAAGACAATTTTTTTTTATATAAATTAGAAAAATTTATTCTGAAATTAATACAATTTCTCAAAAATTTCAAACAATTCGAATTTTTCTTAGAAGTAATAAAAGTTATTTTATATTTGTTACCTTTTATGAACAAATTTTCGAGTTTAAAGACTCTGAGAAAGAATATAAAAGGATTTCTAACTTTCAAAATACAAAAATTTTTCCAAAGTTACCGAAAAGTAAATACCTACATTTTCTTGAAGCATAACTATAAAATTTTTTTAACTTATAAAGAAAGACAATTTTTGCAAGATTTTCTTTTTTAAAAAAAGGGGAGAAAATTTATGATTTTAGGTGTTTTAGGGGATTTTATTAATTTAAGGCTGAAAAGGGGAAAAAAGTAAAAAAAAAAGGGGATTAGATAAAAAAAGGGGACTAACTGTGATCCCTGTAAATGAGAATTATGTTAAATTTAAATTTTTCTCAATATTAAAAATTATTCTAAATGAGAATTCACTATGTGAAAATTTTCTCAAATCGAAACGAGATATGAATTTCGAAATACAAACTAAATTCGAAATACAAACTGAAATTTATATTCACGCTTCTTAAAAAGACACAAAAGAAAACAAAAATAGCAAAACAAAAATCTCCTCTCAACGAAACCAAAATGAAATTTTGCCTTTCAGAATTCAGAAATAAAAATCAAATCAAGATTGGGGTACACTTTTTCTAAAACATATTTTCTAATTTTTTATTTTCTAAAAAGGTGAATTTCTAAAAAACTTTTTTCTAATGAAGGTGATTTTCTAATTGTCTTTCTTCTAATAAAGGTCATTTTCTAAAAAATTATTTTTCTAATAAAGGTAATTTCAAAAAAAAAATTTCTAACAATATTCAATGTTTGTAATAACGATCAATAGATATATGATTAAAAAATAAAATTTACGAAAATTTTTTAATTCTTTAAAAAAAAATACTTAAGATTTCGTTAAAAAATTATAATAAAAAATAGAAATTGTGACAATTTTTTAACAAAATTTAAAAATCGTAATTAACAAATAGAAATTATAGGAATTTTTTTCCTAAAGATATTTAAAACTTTCTAAAAAAATGTTCTACAAATAAATTAATTTTGGAAATTTTGGTATAAAAATGATGCAAATTATTATTATTTTTCGAAGAAGAACAGAATTTTATTTACAAACTGTGATAAGAAATAGTAATTTTATAAAATTTTTTCTACTTTTTCAAAAAGAAACATAATTTTGTAAACAAAATTGTGATTGAGAAACAGAAAATATGCAAAATAGTTTCTATATTCTTAATCTTAATTTTTTAACGATTTTCTAACTTTTATCAAAATTATGGAATTTTACAAATTTTTTTTTATTCTAGGAAAATAAATATTAGAAATCATAAATTTTTAGAAAAATTTCTTTAGAAATTAAAACTTGTTAGGAAAACTTTTTTTAGAAAACAGATTTTATAAGAAACAGCTTTTTTTTAGACAAGAAGGATTAGAAAATATTTTTTTAGTAAAAGTGACCACCTACCAAAATCAAAGCAAATTAAAATTACAGAAAGCACAAAAATATCTAGATGTTCGAGGCTTCTGTTTCCTCCACTGTGAGTGGTATATTTTTACATCTGCAATCTAATTGTTGGAGCGATATTTTTGCAATTTATGAGTGCGGCATATATTTTGTTTGTTGATGGAAGTTTTTGGGTATATATATACATTATTTCGTTGACTGCAGGGGAAAAAAGTTAGCGTGCACACTATTCTCCTATCCTCTGACTTTCCCTGTCTAAAGCACATTGCTGTCATACTGACGTAAGTTTAGTTTCGTACACAGAAAATTCAAGGAAAAAAAAAGAGGAGAAAAAGAGGAGGAGACACACACATATTCAGATTGAGTTAAGAGAGAAAGAGAAAGCAAGTTATAAAACTGGGCAACAAGCCAATTGACATGCCAGTTGGCCTGCAACCACCGCTGACTGCGGAGCCACTCTCTCTCTCTCTCTCTTTCTTTTTTTTAAAAAAAAACTCTCTTTTATACATGTACATATAAATAACCTCGCATCAAAATTAACATTCCGAAGATGAGGTTCTGTTCGTTATTTGTGAGTGCTTGAATTTCTCATGAATTTTCTCTTTTCTAAACGCATTTTCCAGGGGTAGCAAGAAAAAAAAGAAAGCAAAAAGAAAGAAAAACCATTTCGCGAATGTATATATATATATAAAATATCTGGCTCGATTTACCGCGCCGAGTGCCTAGCATGAAAATCTCACTACTTTTTCAGCAGCACGTACTTAATTCCCTAGAGATAAATTCGCGAAAGATCAATCCTTCGATGTTCCGTTTTACTACGCGTTCGAGAAATGCTATCGTTCTTTTATTTCTATTCATTCTCTTTCTCTCTCTCATTCTTTTTCTTTATCTTACACTTTTCTTTCCGTTTCCTCATTATTTCTTTCATTTTCCTATTTCTGTCGCTGTCTTTTTCAGTT
Organism: Leptopilina heterotoma; assembly: GCF_015476425.1. Classification (NCBI taxonomy): domain Eukaryota; kingdom Metazoa; phylum Arthropoda; class Insecta; order Hymenoptera; family Figitidae; genus Leptopilina; species Leptopilina heterotoma. The sequence goes on from NW_025111110.1 coordinate 1,972,537, forward strand.
CTCGTTTCAGATGTCGAGAGTGCCCTTAATTGCTTTGTCTCTCCTTATTCCGTATTCAGAGAATGCAATCGAACTCTGTAGATTTTTCACCGGACTGCCTTTTCACAGATCATATGATTTTTTTTCTCTCCTCTCTCTCTTATTGTTTTTCTCGGTTGTAATCGATTTTCTTAATGAACACTTTAAACTGAAAGGTTTTTCTTTATATATATAATATCGCAAGAAAAAACGAATAATTTTCTTTGTTGTCGAAAAAAAAATCTTTATTATTGAATAAAATCGCTCAGTTATTTTTTCATATCGATAAAATGGCAAAGTTATCCTTTATTATTATCGAAAAAATTTGTAAAGCTAACTTAAATGTATCAAAATTCAGAGTAAAATAAGAGAATATTTTACTTAAAACTATTTAATTAAATTTTTCACAACTATAAAACATGAAGATATCGACAACTCCGAGTTATCGACTCGGAGTGATCGATTTCTTCATTCTTTATAGTTATGAAAAATGGCAAATTTATAAAATAATTTACAATTCAATTATTATTTTCAAGAATTTTTAACTAAAATTCTTCTTTAAATCGATTATTTTTAATAATTTCCGAAAAAGTTCTTTGACAATTTTCAAATCCATTTGCTTACAATATTCAATTTTACGAAATTTCAATTATTTGTAAATTCTTTAACTAAATAAATATTAGAAAAATAAAAACTTAAAATAATATTAAAAAAATTCAATTAACCTTTTTCAAAAATATTAATTTCAAAATTCAATTATTTCTAAAAATTCACGCTATATTGCTTTTAATATTCAATTATTATCTAAAACTTTAACTAAAATTCATTTTTATGAAATGAAAATCAATTTTTATTAGAAAATTCTACTAGAATTCAATTATTTAAATACAAAAATAAATAATTTATTGCATAATTAAATGTTTCTATAAATTGAATTCTTATAAAGAATTTTATCAACAAATTTTTAAATAATTGAATTCTATCAATGAATAATAATAACATTTCTAAGAATAATTACATTTTTCGATAAATTCGATTAAAATTGTATTGAAAATAATTGAAATTCTGCAATGAGTTTTATTATTTGTGAAAATAATTGAATCTCTAAGAAGTTTATTAGTTTTTGAGAATATTTAATTTTTGCGAAGAATAATTTGTAACTTTTACAAAATTGAATTTTTTTTTCCTGTTTTTAACTAAACATCTTTTATAAATCCATTATGTTTAATAATTTTTGAAAAAGTTCTTTAAAGAATTTTCAAATTTATTTGTTTACAATTCAATTTTACAAAATTTCAATTGTTCGTAAATTCTTTAATTAAATATATATTAGAAAATAAAAACTTTAAATAATTTCAAAAAAAAATCCGCAATTAAAGTTTCTCAAAAAAAATTAATTCCACAGAATTGTTATTTAAAAATTTGAAAAATTCAAATTTTCAAAGATTTTAATATAAAACCTTTTCAAAATTCGATTATTTCTAAAAATTTACGCCCAAATGCTTTTAAAATTCAATTATAATCTAAAATTTTAACTGAAATCCATTTTTAAATCAATGTTTATGAGAAAATTCTACTAGAATTCAATTATTTAAATAAAAAAATAACAATTTATTGAATATTTTCATGTTTTTTAAAATTGAATTTTCATAAAGAATTTTATCAATAAATTTTTAAATACCTAACTGAATTCATTTGACGAATTTTAATAAAATTTTAAAGAATTTTTTCGAGGAATTAGATTAAAATTGTATTAAAAGTAATTCAAAATTCTCCATTGAGTTTTATTATTTACCGAAAGAATTGAATCCCAGTAAAAATTTTATTATTTATGAACGTAATTGAATGATTTCGAAGAAATTTATAAAAAAATTTGTAAATAATGAAATTCTTGTAAAATTTTTAATATTTTTTGAAAATAATTATAAAAGTTTGTGTAGAATTTTATTAAATTTTTTTTAAAAATAATTTAATTCATTTGGAAAATTTTATGAAAATAGTAGATATAGAAAACCATTCAATTCAGGAAAATGTTCGAATTTCAGAGAAGAATTGAATTATTTCTACTCTCTAAAACTGAATCAGTGAAATTTGACTGAGAATCAGTGACTCTATTCTCGCGATTTGAATCAGTGAAATTTCACTAAAAATCAGTTAAAAATGATTGAAATTTTAGTCATTTTTCACTGATTGGACAATTAAAAAATAACTGAAATTTTTAATATGTGTGATAGAAATTTTCAGTAGTTTTTTAATTGTCGAATCAGTGAAAAATGACTGAAATTTCAGTTATTTTTAACTGATTTTCAGTCAAAAATATGAAAAATTCTGATTTTCAAAGATTTTAATTTAAAATCTTTTCCAAATTTAATTATTTCTAAAAATTGACGATCTAATGCTCGATCTAATGCTTTTAAAATTCAATTATAATCTAAAATTTTAACTGAAATCCATTTTTAAATTAATGTTTATGAGAAAATTCTACTAGAATTAAATTTTTTTCATACAAAAATAACAATTTATTGAATTTTTAATTTTAAATTTAAGAATTTTTTCGAGGAATTCGATTAAAATTGTATTAAAAATAATTAAAATTCTACACAATGATTTTTATTATTTACGAAAATAATTGAATTCCTAAAAAGAATTTTATTATTTACTAAAATAATTGAATCCCCGTAAAAATTTTATTATTTATGAAAGTAATTGAATGATTGCGATGAAATTTATAAAAAAAAATTGTAAATAATGAAATTCCTGTAAAATTTTTATTATTTTTTGAAGATAATTATAAAAGTTTGTGTAGAATTTTATTGAATTTTTTTAAAAATAATTGAATTCATTAAGAAAATTTTATGAAAGTAGTAGATATTGAAAATCATTGAATTCAGGAAAATGTTTGAAAATAATTGAATTTCGGAGAAGAATTTAATTATTTCTAATTCTATATAAAGATAATTGAAATTTTGATGAGATTTTTTAAAAATACTTGAACATAGTTGAATTTCTGCGTATAATTTTAATACTTTCGAAAATAATTGAATTTTTGCAATCATTTGTAATTTCTCTAAAATTCTCCAAATTATATCGTACAATTTACAAACTTTTCATCCTTTTTGAATCAAATTACGTACTTTACGGACCTTTTTTTAAAAAACGGACTTTTACCGACTTCAAGCAAAGTTACGGACTTTTACGGGATTTACGGACCTAGTTCAAGCCCTGATATCCTCAGAAAAACAGTGCATCTCATAAAAAAGAATCGGAAAATCTTTGTTTTTCTTAATTTTTTCTTCTTTTGGGGGAAATTTTCAAATTTTGTTTCAAAATAGAGAGAATTTTGCGCTGATCGATCTTTATTAAATTGAATGACAAATGCTCTGAAAGAGATCACTGACCTAAGAGTAAACAGCACTGTGCAAGTTGAATTATAGCTGGTGGCTGGTAATTAGATTCTAAGTGCCGTTCTCATCGATATAGTATATAGAGATGGTGTGCGGTGCATTGGCCCGAGAGTTTGCATTGATATGATGTGAGAAATCCAGTTCTTCGTTTTGAATTCATAGATCGGAGGTGTGTCAAGGGTCTATCGAACTTACAAATGATGTTCACGAGGTAAAAATCCTCTCCCCTCTAACAGTAATGATTCAACTTCTGATTTCAATTCCTCAACAACCATACATACATACACAAGAGGTCACAAGTTCAACTTTAGAATTATCGATCTCATTTTAAATCCAATTTCAATTGTTTTCATTTCAGTTATAAATTAGAATTTCTTTTTCTTCCATAAATCCATTATTTTTAATAATTAATTTCTTTTGAAATTCAACTAATTTCGAAATATTCAAGTAAAATTATTCATTAAATAATTTCTAAGTAATAATTTTATGATAGTTCTTCAGGAATTAAGTTATTTAAAAAGAAATTGTTGTCAGAAATAAAAGAAATTGAAAGTTTTGTATTTCCTGACTTATGGAAACCCTGGTATTATTCATATTTATCTAGTACTTCAGTTAATTACAAATCGCAACAATTTCTCAATTTCCTTTCAATAACCACGAATAATATGAATGATGATGATGATAATTAATTTTCACGACAATCGATAATTGATTGGTTTAAATAATTTAAATTATAATTATAGATATTTGGTTTTATAAATAGAAATAATGTTAAAATTATTCAATAAAACAATTAAAAACAATAAAGAAATTAGCTTACAATTAGAAATATTAAGAAGTTGATAATTAAATATGTATCCTGGGAAAAATTAAAAAAATCGCACCACACAATCATTCTGAATAGAATTCTATAGAATTTTTTCGACTGGGAAGTTATAAAAAAAAGTTCGAAAAATGTTCTCTTATTATCGTTTGGAATACTATACAAAACAGTAATTTTTGTTTTGAAATGCCTTAATCCGCGTATTAGTTGTTATTATAATTGCAAAGCTTTTTTTTTTTACAGAAATGTGATCGAAAAATCCAAAATGCTCGGGTAAAACACACGCGAAATGATTTTCACTGTTCTCACATATTTAATAAATGTTCAATATCATCTAATAGGATTATTTAAAAGGGTTTCGCGAATCTAGTGATGAATTCATTCCGCCGAACGGAACGCCGCGTGACACTTTATTTCTATTTCAAGTGTACGATAATGATAACCTTGACAAAATTTCTCTATCATTTGTGTTTTTTGTTTCTAATTTATGCAGTGAATTTTTCTTCTTGATGCGAATAAAATAATTTTGACAAAATTCCATTCATTAATAAAATATTTTCGTGAAAAGTTTACTTAAAATGCGTCAAAAATCTACCATAAAAAAAAATATTTGTGTATAGACTCAACAAGGAGTGATTTTTTACTTAGCACTAAGTAATTTTCACTGAAAAATAAATTAATAATCACATAATATTAACTATATGCAATTATTTTCTTATCCGCAAGACTTTTGACGTTAAGTAAATTTTCACACATTATTAGAAAAATGATTTCTCAATTTTAAATTAATCACAAATATAGTCATTTTCACAAACGGTTTTTTAATATTTTCTGATTTTATTATTATTATTTTAGGTTTCATAATATGCCGTCAAATTATAAGCGGTACGGTTTTAAGTTATCTATATGTATATTTATTCACGATATTCATCATGTGTCTAGCGTATTTTCATTGCTAGAATTTAGAATATCTTTTAAAACCTATCATCTAGATGAATCCCTTAATTATTAATATATGAATGTATCAAGAAAAAGAGAGAAAAAGAACAAAAGATTTTCCTGCAGTAATTTTTATCATAATATACTGAATGCAATTAATTACAACAAAGAATGTTACAATATTTTTCCCGTATTATAATTTAATTAGGAGTTTTTTTTTGTACTCGCTACAAGACTAGTAGAAATAAAAAACAAAAAAAAATTAGAAACTAGTTAATTCTATTAACGTTTAACCTTGTTAATATTCGTTAGATTTCATTAAAAATCATTATTGAGGCGAAAGTGTCTAATTAATATTCAATATAAAATAAAAATCGAATTTTTTTGTTTACAAAAAAAAAAAAAATCCGCTACAGGGTTACGAAAAAATTTTATTGTTATTCCCTGACATTTTCCTGCATTACAGACCGAAAATCACAAAAATAAAAAATTACGAAAATATTCAAAAGAAGTTTAATTGTAAAGAGAGATAATTTTTTAAATTAAAAATTTGATTTAAAACTTTAGGGTGTCAAGATATTTTAAAAATAAAATTAATTACCGTAGTTAACTTCCTTTGATTATTTTCAAATAATTCTTTAAAAAAATTAAATTATTTTTAACAGAATTTTTTAAAAAATTCAATTATTTTGGATAGAATTTTAGGAAAATTCAATTATTTCAAAACTTTACAATTATTTGTCCATAAAAATTCAATTATTTTTAAACAATATCATTGAAATATTTTAAAAGACAAACTTTTCAAAATTTTACATAAAACTTTGCGACACCTCAAGTTTTAGAAAAAATTTAATTTTAAATCGTTTGAAAATTAACTAGTTAAGAAAAATTGTAGTTCTAACTCTTTCGAAATTAATTAATTTTATATGCAGTTTGGACTTTTCAATTCTATTTTTAACACTAATAAGCATATAAATATATTCGATTTTGACAATTCAAAATATTCAATTATTTCACAATTATTAAATTAAAATTCTTTAAAAATTGAATTTTTATTTAATAAAATTCTAAACTAATTTTTTAACAATGATTATTTTCAATTCAATTTCACAAAATTCAATTTATTTTTTCAATTAATTAATTAATTTTCAATTAATTCAATTAATTTCGATTCTGACGATTCAAAATATTCAATTATTTCACAATTATTAAATTAAAATTCTTTAAAAATTGAATTTTTATTTATTAAAATTCTAAACTAATTTTTTAACAATGATTATTTTCAATTCAATTTCACAAAATTCAATTAATTTTAAGTATTATATTATATTTCTAAGCATTATAATTAAAATGTTTTCAAAAATTCAAGTAACTTTAAAAATGTTGAATTAAAAATTTCTAAAAACCTAATTTTTCAGAATTTTAAATAGAATTTATTTGAAACTTAAATAATTTTTTGAATCAGTACCTAATTATTTTCAATTTCTTTAAAAGAATTGAAATTTTCTAAGATCAAATAATAGAAATTGGATATTTTCCAAGTACTTTTGATAAATTACTCTTTCATTTTCCTGATTTTCCTGACCAATTTCATTTTCTTACAACCTACAAGTAAATTTAAGAAAATGAATATAAAAAAATTTACATAAATATACGTACATTTAAAACATTGTAGGTAATAAATAAAATAAAAATAAAGAATAAATAACTATATTGATTATTAATTAGAAACTTTCAAACAAAAAAAATGTAATGAGCTTCTAGAGTCTAGAATTTTGCTATTCTGTGATAGGTGATTCGCATTCACAATACCAAAAAAATTATAAAGAAATAAATTCAGTTTAAATGTTTAAAATAAAAAAAAAATCATAAAAAAATGGTTTATGAACCAAAAAGTAAAAAATAAATAAAATTAGTTTAAAAATTAGATTTAAAACTAAAGAAAAGAAAATCAGTTCGTTTATAAATCATATTTAAAAGTAGAAAAAATAAGTAAAATTGGTTTTTGAATAAAATTTAAAATGAAAAAGTAAAAAAAAAATAAAAAAACAAAATCAGTTGGTTTATAAATCATATTTTTAGATATTTTGGAGTAAATGGGAATTACCCTATCACTATATTAAAAAAATTCATTTCATTTAGTTTATAAGTGCCATATTATTTATGAACACAAAATTAACGAAATAAATGAACGCCTTTTGGAACAGCCACTATTCTAGTCCGCCACCTGAAAAGGAATTCTGTGTGGACGGTGAGCATCGAAGTCGAAGGGATATGTCACCGCAAGGTTGTAAAAGACCAGCGCTTATGAGCACTAGAGACCATTCCGCTTCCATTTCCAGTTATCAACACTATCGTAAGGTACGATTTCATATTGATCCATATAATATATTTTTCCCACATATAGATATATGTATATTTAATCAAAATATCAGGCTATCAAAAAATTCCATCAAAAACTTACGAGAAAAAGAATAAAAATCTAAGAAAAGAATGTAAAATACAACTTTATATTTTTTGGTCAAGAAATCAGGCCAATGATCATTAAAGAAGCAAAACAAAATTTTTCTGCTAGTAGTAGAAATATATTCTATTCAGACAAATTTCAATTTTTGTAAATTTATTAACAGTAGAAAAATCAGTTTTAGTCAGACAATTCATATTCTGTTATTAAAAAAAGAAATTAAAGAAATCATTTGTATCGCTAATTTCCTTTAAAAAAAAATAAATTTTTAACATTTTCTTTAAAATTACGAACGAGAATAAAACAATAAAACAGAAAACTTTTGCTACAATTCTTTAAATTTATAATGCATCAACCTAATTTTTCAATTTAGGTGTACTATGTACTTTTGATTAAAACTGCATTTTTCCACTCAACATGGAACATTTTTAAATGAACATGACTCTAAAAAAGTTTTCCAGGAATAATAATTGATAAAACGAAAATTTAATTTGTTAGGATGATTCACATCGTGCCACATTAAGCCACAGGTCCCATAGCGCAGCGCTGATGGATTCTCATCATTATCGAAGAAGGTCGCAAAGTCCTACAGGTCATCGTTCTCTTTCACCTCCTGATCATAGATCTGTTCCCTATTCACACAGTTACATGGCAGCTAGGTATGTATAAAATTCAAAAATTACTTTCATTTTTAAACTATTCTTCGAAATTTTTTTTATTTCTATTTTTTTAATGAAATTATTAGCATAGCGATTTTTATTATCGTAGCTAATTTTAATTTCACATTTATATTCTAAGTATTTAAAAACTTTTTAAAAATTTTTTTATTTTACTAACCCAGCTAAAAATTTCTGTAGAATATTAACTAAAATTCATATGAAATGATTCTAGGGAAATTGTATAGATCTTTATTTTTATCTGGGAACGTAAAAATTGTAAAATTGTTTACTATCGTATCTATTTCTATTTCACAAAAAAATTTACTTAGCAAATAGAACTAAATTATGGCCAAAAAATTTCAGATTTACATCAAGATCAGCGACAGCAACTCCAACTGGATCTCCGAAAAAGCGTCAATTGCCTCAGATACCTCAAAATTTGCAAATAGCCCTGAAGGATCGAGGAGTCGGAGATTTCACCGATAGAGCGAGATTCATTAAACATCGCAGTAGACCAATGCACTCATATCGAAATTCCAGTACGAGAATATAAATTTCTACTTTTTAAATTTGTTCGCTTTTAATTTTTAATTAATTAGTTAAGAATTCTTTAATTTCCAATTTCTAATTTTAAACTTTGAATCTTTAGGTTTCGAGAAACATATTACTGGTCTCTCAGACTCAGATCTACCGTCAATGAGTTACGATCCACACTCCCTTTCACACACTCATCTCCACAGATTACACAGATCACGAAGAGATCGTCTAAGTCCCGATAAAGATGTTCTTGCCGATCTTGGCGATTCTGATATGGAGAGTATAGCCTCCGTAACAAGTAGTGCCTTCAGCACACAATCAGAGCGACCACGTGGTTCGAGGGGATTAATGTGAGTATAATTCATTATTTATACGTATATAAAAATATTTGCTTTCTTTATTTATCAACGTAACATCGAGTCGATTAATAATCACGTACGACTTCATTTGTACAAAGACAGTCTCCTTAGGAGTACACGTCCCATTAAGAGAATTGACTACGGAAGTTGCATTTCGATGCGTCTCTCGTCCATTATTTAAACGGAAAAAAAAGAAACCGGTAAACCAATCAATCAATCAATCAATCAAATGCAAAAGTGTAACAACTGCAGTCCATCCTCTATAACGATAATCCCTGAATTAAATGGACATTGTCAAATGAATATCGCCCTTAGGTTCTTTCTCTTTTCTTTTCACATTCCTGCTTGCAATCTAAATATAGGTGTCCCAATTTTTTCTCTCTCTAGATCTAAAGATACTATTTTCTATTTCTATAGTTCTAGTTGCACATCCTTTGCACTGTATGTCAATGTCCATTTAATAATCGATAGATAGTTACCCATTCTAACGAATCAGGGTTCGAATTAAAATCAAGCGATGGTCGACAGAAGCGGTCAGAAATCTCGATTTTCCAGTTTTCACATTCAAGAAAATGATGCATTACCATTTGATGATACATTGCGACAAAAAATGTACTCTTCCTTTTTATCAATAAATGGAAAGTTTTCATTTTCTCTTTAAATTGTATTTATAATAACTGACAGTTTCGATCGACTAGAACGCATTAATTGTAAAGAATGGGCTATTTAAAATGTATTCCGAAGGAACTTTACTACTCTATATGAAAAATTGTTTACAGACCGACAGTTAAAAACGTTTTAATACCCGGTGTCATATCCCCAGTACCCCCACCCCCTAGGCGCAATAGGCGCAAGCACAGACTTAGGGTACCCTGCAGCGAATGTCATTGCCCAAACAACTATCCCATCAAACCAAAAAACAACCCTAGCAAGCATCACCTTCCCTCGCACCCCCTTATACGGAGCAAATCCGCAGTTGTTCGCTCGCTATATAGAAAAATGCGAACGCCCTTCACAAGATCGCAGACTGTCGATGAGAATATGTTGAGATATTACAGTCCAGCGACAAGCGAATACAGTGTCTGCGAGGGCCTCATTCTCAAGCCAGAAAGCCTTACCGGTACAAGTGCAACAAAACGCATTCCGGAAATCTACATCGAAGACTGCCTCCAGGTCAATTTTAACGACCGTCTTGTCGATAAATTTCGCTCACGTTATTTACCACCCTATGGTTATGATTTTGGTTCACATCGACGATCCCGCAGTTGGCAGGATCGTTCCACAAGAAGTCGAAAGACTCCAAGATATTCAAGTTTCCTCGAGAGTTTAAATCCCACAGATTTCGCTTACAAACGCCTCGATCTTCGAAACAATGAAATCAGAAATAAAACTCTCGCCAGACAACGAAGATCTTTTTTACTCTCAAGAGCCAAAAGTTTTGACAATGAAGTCCTAAAGAACTCCCGACTAATCATCAATAATGATGCCACCACGAATTTTAATAGAAAACTAGTATCCGTGTCGAGAAGGGCAAAAAGTTTCGATTACGACGTTCTATCCTCAAATATATTTAGTGACGATAGTCTACGAACTGCCAGGGAGAAGGTGAAAAAAAATCTCTCCCTCAACGATTCTTCCTACGGTGATAGAATTCCTGCTCTGAAAGATCAGAGCAAATCCTATTATGATTCAAATGGCGACAATAAAGCTCGTATGAAACAATTGGCCATTGAACAAATAGCCTTCGATCAATTCACTGCTAATCAAGAACAACAAAGACTGCTTTATGGTTATGACTCCGAACTGAGCGCCGGCGAAACGGAAATTTATCTCCCCATTAGTGATACAACACGTTTTTCTACAAATAAATCCGATGATTTTGCAACTAAACGAAAACACGAGTCAATTTATCATGATATTGATAGTAAGCGAGAGAAATCGCGAAGTTTAGCCGATGATCTCTACAGTCCTCTCGAGTCAAACGATCACATATATTGTAGTATAGACGATGTTATGTTACCCTACTGTGATTACGATTACGAGCACACCTCATATCCCTACCACGATCAATTCTTTGATTACAATCGAAAAAATCGTCGCCGACGTACCAAAAGTACAGACTCATATCTAGACGACTACTCCTACGATTGGGAGGAGGAGGAGCCTGATTATTTTTCTCAAGAAAGAACTGATATTTACAATCCAGAGGCCTATTATCGTTATCCAGTTTACGACCGGAGAAAACCAAGTGATAAAACTGTGCGAAAACACAGAAATACTTCTCGCCTTGAGACTGATTCTTATAATAGTTATTATCCACAATCAATAAATTTTGATAACGTAGAATACGAAAATATCCCCCGACTTCCAAGAAGAAGAAACGATAATATTAGTTATTACGATGATTATCCAATTCGCGAAGACTTAGTGACGATCGCTCGTGACAATCAGCCTAGGCAACAGACCCAAAAAATGCGAAATCGCGCCAGATCGACTCCAATTCTCTACTTCGATCAAGATCTCATGGACGATGATAGACGCACCCAAAAATTGTACAAAAGAAAACGTAACACCAGTTGTCCGGAGGCCTTCCGCACATTCGACAGTCCCCCAACGAACGACGACAGTCCATCCGATCTTCTCTTCTACGCCGACGAGAATTTCGGCTCAATGGACACGGTCATCGATCGTAACTACCAAAGAACGTTAAACAGAAGCAAAATTCCACTTTATGATAAATACGCCGAAGATGAATATTACGATAATCAAAAGAGAAAAACAAGTTGTCCGGAGTGTCTCGAAATGCTCCAGGCCGAGAGAACTGAGCGAGAATATCAGAGGGAGAGAATGTCGGCCGAGATAAGACAGCAGCACCGGTATCGCAGACGCAACAGCAGTTGTCCCGAGGCACGTGAATTGGAATTCGTCGATAAGAAGGGTAGTAAGAGAAATGTCGCGATAAGCGACACCCTCGAGTACTACGAGTACTCGATGGAGAGCGAGAGTCAGTGTAGCGAGAACTGCGGCTTTGGCCCGTCTGATCCACGTAGGCCCCGTAACCGAGCACCCCGCCCCGGTAACGCTAATTCAAATCTCTTTGATTCCCAAACCGCTACCTCCGACACTGCTAAAAACCCACGGGCCACCGTCGACCATCACGAAACTCCTACTACTACTACTACTACAACTACTACTACTACATCACGTTACCATCACACGAAACCGCAACTCGTCGCCATGAACACGCCAACCGGCGGCGAATCCTATGAACTACTACTACTACCTTCCGAATCATCGCGTCAACAACGCTCGCGGAAACAATCGACGACGCACGACTACCACGACGATCACCCTCACGACGATGGAAATAATCGACGATCGTCCTCTATGCCCGAAAGCAGTGACTATACCAGCCAGAGTGGGTCCTATGAAAAATCGTCCAGACATCAAACGCCTGAGATCGATCACAATGGCCACAGCAAGCGGGGTCAATTTACGAGGAGCTTTAGTAATACCGACGCACCAACGGACGAGAAAGTTGGTGAGAATATCTTCATTTTAAATACATAAATATACATTTACTGTTTATACTCTAATATCAAAATATTTTCAATATTTCAATTCATTTAATTACATTATCAGTATAGTACAAATCAGTTTACAGGGCTTGAAATAGTAAAAGTTTTCAAAATACGGACTTTACGGACCAACTGACAAAAATATAACCAGTCCGAGTCAAAGAAGAGAACATTTTAATTAAAACTAGAAATTAAATTTTTCATAACTGTAAAACATGAAGATATTGATATCTTCGAGTCTTCAACTCGGAGTGATCGATTTCTTCATGTTTTATAATAATTAAAGATGATCGAGTGATAAAAATCATTTATAATTCAATTATTATACAGGACCACAAAATTTATTTAAAGGAAGTATTGACCGGAACATGTTTTTTATATGTTTTTTGGGTCGCTAAATTCGAATCCGAACAACTCAGTTTTCCGCCATCACGTCAAGTTTCTTCACAAATTAATAAAATTCGCAAAAAACTGACTGTAAACAAGATATAAATAAAAATAAGCAGAAGAATCTATTAAAAAACAACTTTAACACATAGCATTTAAAAAACTCGTAAATATTACAAATTTAAGATGGCGGATCCAATAAAAATTCAAGCTGTATTGCATTTTATATTCAATTGTTATTTAAAATTTTAACTGAAATTAATTTTTAAATCAATTTTTATTAAAAAATTCTACTAGAATTCAATTATTTAAATACAAAAATAAATAATAATTTATTGAACAATTGAATGTTTCTTAAAATGCAATTCTCATAAAGAATTTTATCAACATGTTTTCAAATAATTAACTTCTATCAACGAATTTTCATTAAATTTTTTAGAATAATTACATTTTTCGAGAAATTCGATTAAAATTGTATTAAAAATAATTGAAATTGTACAATCAGTTTTAATATTTGTGAAAATAATTGAATCCCTAAGAAGAATTTTACTAATTTTAAACAATATTTAATTTTTGCAAAGAATGTTATTACACTTGAAAATAATTGAATTTTTGCAATAAATTGCAACTTTTACAAAATTGAATTTTCTTTCGTGTTTTTAACTAAAATTCTTTTATAAATCCATTATTTTTAATAATTTTTGAAAAAGTTACTTAAGAATTTTAAAATTCATTCCTTTACAACTCAATTTTACAAAATTTCAAATATTCGTAAATTTTTCAATTAAATAGTATATATTAGATAATAAAACTTTAAATAATTTTTAAAAAAAATCCACAATTAAAGTTTCTCAAAAAAAATTAATTCCACAGAATTGTTAGTTAAAAATATGAAAAATTCAAATTTTCAAAGATTTTAATCTGAAACCTTTTCAAGGATTTTCGAGGAATTCGATTAAAATTGTATTGAAAATAATTGAAATTCTACAATGAGTTTTATTATTATTACGAAAATAATTGAATTCCTAAAAAGAATTTTATTATTTACGAAAATAATTGAATACCCTTAAAAATTTTAATTATTTATGAAAGTAATTGAACGATTGCGAAGAAATTGATTTAAAAAATTTGTAAATAATGAAATTCCTGTGAAATTTTTATTATTTTTTGAAAATAATTAAAATTTTGTGTAGAATTTTATTAAATTTTTTTTTTTAATTAATTGAATTCTTTTGGAAAATTTTATGAAAATAATAGATATTGAAAATCATTAAATTAAGGGAAATTTTGGAAAATAATTGAATTTTGGAGAAGAATTTAATTATTTCTAAAGATAATTGAAATTTTGATGAAAATTTATTAAAATTTTTGAAAATAATTGAATTTCTGCGAAGAATTTTATTACTTTTGAAAATAATTGAATTTCTACAATCATTTGTAATTTCTCTAAAATTCTTCAAATTATATCGTACAATTTACCAATATTTCGTTTTTAAATCAAGTTACGGACTTTATGGACCTTTTTTTTAAATAACGGACTTTTACGGGATTTACGGACCTAGTTCGAGCCCTCCAGAAAGAAAACAAATTTAAGTAATCTCAATATGAAAAAGAAAATATTTTATTAGTAAAAAAAATCAGTAGTACAAGTCAATTTTACGAGCGACAAAATTTTTCAATTATGTTTTGATTCTAATACAGCTGGTTACACCCATATAAAAATTTTTTTTAACGAAATATATTTTTTTTGAGTTAAATAAACGTATATTTGTCTCAGTATTTGTCTCAATTATTAAATTTTGAACTGTAGTTTCAGACTTCAGTCTGACAAAATACTTCATCTTAGTGTAATTTCGTTATCAGTAGTACAAATCAGTTTTAGTCAGGCAGCATTTTACAATCTTGTACTTTTATTATAAGAAAAAGAAATAATTTCTACTCAGACAGATTACATTCATGTAATGTAAAGTTTACTATTATACAAATAGACAAAACAATTAGTACTAGTAGTAAAAGTCAATTTCAATCGAACAAAATATTTTTTCTTCATGTGATTTCATTATCAGTGGTAAAAATCATTTTCAGTAAGTAGTATGTTTTACATTTTTGAACCTAATTATAGGTGTATCTGCCGAATTTTTTTTTCAGTGTAAATATATAAGGGTGCTAATATTTTGAGGGGCACAGGTTAGAAGTTATTTGGGTATTGAATAAAAATTAACTAGAAAAGTTAAGTTAAACTCCCAGTAATTATTAGTCAGTGATACACAATTTCCCAAAAAATGTATTCTTAAATCAGTTTTAATAAATTTCTTCCCCCATTTTCAAAAAGATGGCAGCCTGAGTGACACGGCGGTTGGACTTCACGTTGAAGAATCGTCGAGGAGAAATCGAAAGAATTCACCAGGGAGTAAAAGTGGCAGCGCAAGTAGTGGTAGCGGCAGTGCCGTTCAGTATCAAAGCAGTGGAATGGGAAAGAAGAGCAACAGCACGAGTCAATTGTCTGCGACAGGTAAGACATCATTATAGTTTGTTCCGTTCACGGAAATAAACTTTTACTCAAAAAAAAAAAAAAAAAAAAAAAGTTAACTTCAATTCAAGTCACTTTCAGTCTATATAAGGATTATTACTTTCTCTCTAAAAAACATAAAAAAAAAACAAAGAAAAATATTTCTAAAAATAGAAATTATATTTTTCATTTCCGCAAAAAAAAAAAAATTTCAAACAAAACTTTAAAGTTAAACTAAAATGTGGAAAAAAATGATGATGAATTTAAAGAGAAAAAAAAAATTCTAGAAACACAAAATTTTTTAGCATTCTTTTTTTTTAATATCAAAAGCAAGAGTCTCCGGAATCTTAATCTCAAATTCCTATTTCACTAGATGATTAATTATGTACATTATTCTAAACAATCTTCTTCATATATTTATTTCTTGATTTCTCATTGTTATATAATAGATTTACTGTCAAGTTGCCGAGGCAATATTTTAGTGTAGATTTTATTTATACATTCATATCTAGTTTATAGAAAAAACAAAGGCGTGCTGTCGTTACGATTCGGATCAACAAAGAAAATTGGCTTTCCAAATTTTTTTCAATTCAATTTAATAATTTTTTCCAGGAAAGATTATTTTAGAAATTTTTACTTAGAATTCGTATGAAATGAAATCAGTTAAAAAATGAAATGAAATTTAAATAAATGCGGTACGAACAAATATTTTAAACCACCTGAAGTGATTAAAAAATAATTATATTTTGTAAACTTAAGGCTTTTTTTTGCAATAATTACAATGACGAAATTTTATTTAATTCAAATAATCAATTAGTTCAGTTGTAAATATATATTTTATTTAACACCAATATAATATTTAATTGATTAAAATCAAATTTATTTAATACCATTCTAATATTTAATTGATAAAAATCAATTTATTTCATACAAAAAAATATTTATTCGATAAAAATAAATTTATTTAATTCGTTCATAAAGTGTACAATGTTTAAATGAATAATGAATAATTTTTCATTTTCAAAGGAAATATTTCTTTTTCAATATAAAATTTTATTCTGAAAAATATTGAGTCATGCTTTCAAAAATAATTTACAGAGTTTAAAAATATTTAATTTGTTTTCGACTTTTATTTTGTAATTTAGAAAAATGCTTTTGGTGAAAAAATATTTCGTTCATATGAACTTTTATATTTTTCATAACATTTTAATTCAATTAAATAATTACTTAACGCATTAACTTAATAAAAAAATTAGCAAAAAAATTTATGTGATAGAAATATTAATTTATTTTGATAAAAAATAATTTACTTAATGCAAAATAAATATTTATTTAATAAAAAGAAATTTCTTTAATACAAATAAATATTTATTTGGTAAAAACGGATTTAATCAAATAAATATTTATTTGGTAAAAACTGATTTAAACAAATAAATATTTATTTGCCAAAAAGACATTTTTTCATTAAAAAAAATATGCGCTAAAAATAAATATTTGCTAAAACTAAATTTCTTTACTATATGTAAATTTTTTCACTAAAAATAAATATTAGATTACAGAAAGTAATCGATTATTTGCAAAAAATAAATTAATTCCAGAGCAATAACCAATAATTCTCTTCCATCAACAATCAATTTTTAAAGCTCAAAGACGAGAGAATGATCTACCAAAAATGTGAAAATAATACAAAATTATTCTATTATTATCAAAAAGAAAAAAAACCAAAAAATCCTCGTTTCAATGAGAGGATAAAAAAATTAATGATAGCACACCGAATAGAATCATCTAGAAGATAGAATCTAAACACTCTCTAATTATTTTCTTCTTTCTTTACCATCTCACTTCTGCGTTCGTCTTCAACATCACACATTTACACATTGACTTCTACCAACCAACAACTTTTCGTCGTTGGAACCATATCTCTGTCATCGATCTGCACTACTCGCTCTGCTTGATTCTCTCGTGTGCACTAAAAAAATAATAATAAATATCGATCACGGGATTACGACACCTGCCTGAATCGATAAAAAAAACATTAATAATAATAAATAATCTTCACCTTTGCCTTGCGAAAAAATAATTAACATCACCGACAATTACAACTACCATTACCATTATTATTCCACAATAAAAAAAAAATTCAAAAAAAATCAAAAAAATCAAAAACATGACGAAATTATTCGTCGAATAAAAACGACACGTAAAACCATAACGTGCCCACGTGCGTGTCTGTTGGTGGTACATACTTGGGCGAGGAAGGCCGAAAACGGCGGATGGGGTTCGGGAAGAAGGGAAAATCGTCCTTTACAGTTCATCGTAGTGAGGAGGTTCTACCAGAGGACACTGCCAGTGGAAGAAGCGGTCGACAACCAAGTTCAGCGAGCAGCGATGGTGAAGGAAGTGGTGATGGGGACAGGTCCGCTCATTATTTCAATCTTAGGTTTTATTAGAATTTTATTTTTTTTATTTATTTCCATTTTTATTTGTCCCTATTTCTATTGTATAACTCAGGCGTATGGTCACTTTAATTACTTGTACAAGCGCATAATAAGTTCTCCCTTATGGCCTAGCGGTCGATAAAGTGCCCATTATTGACCTAGGGCAATAATGGTCACATTTTTACCCTTGGGCAATAATAGTCATTTTATTACCCTAGGGCAATAATGGTCACTTTATAAATCTTAGGTCAATAATAGGCACTTTATTGACATTATTATACTCAAATGTTAATAAAGTACTCGTTATTGCCCTAGGGCAATAATAGTCATTTTATTGATCAGCTAGACTATATGGAGAAATTTATTATGCATTGGCACAGGTAGCGTATTATTTAGTCCCTAAAGCGAAATCAGTTAAAATTTTAGCTAGCTTTTTGCTCTTAAAAAATTAAATTTTTTTTTTACTTTTGACTAAAACCGTTTACATTTAAACCCTTTTTGACTAAACTTGAACCTTGAAAGTATAATTCCAAACATATAAACTTGACTTAATTTGATTTTGAAATAATAATTAATTGCAATTTTTAATTATTACTATTTTTAATTATATTGGATTTTAAGATGTAAACGTTTTCGGACTTTTTTTCCGTGGTAAATTTACTGATTCGTTAGTAAAAGAATTTCTTTCCACTGATAAATCAGTTGAACTTGTAATTGATTTAAAAAGTAAAATGACAGTCACTGATTCAAATTAGTTAAAATTTTAACTGATTCAGATTTAGAGAGTTAGATTTACCAGTCGTTTAATTTGTCAAAAAAAAAGAGTATTATTTCAGTTCCAAAAACTAGATATAGACTTTGAGTAAAAAAGGTTACTGAAAAGATTTATTTATTTATTTTTTTTTTGGAATAAAAAAGTAGTTTGATAGTTAAGTAACTTTGAATTACAAAATTTAATCTATTTCCTCTTTGTCTTTTTGTTTTTTATGATTTGCTTTTTTTTTTGAGCGAACCTTCGACGAAATGTGAGTACAGGAAAAAGGGCTTATTCGAAATGAAATCAGGACAATGGTGAACAACACAAAAGAAAATAACTTACAGCGAAGCACACAGAACATTATATAGAATTTAAATGCAATGCATTGAGTGATGAAAAATTAAAGGAAATTCGTGTTTATTGTTAATTATAATTAACAATTGAGTTCTATTGTTATAACAATCGAAGTAATAAAAAAACGACATTTATTCCTGTCGTTCTAGTACTTTTTAAATTTTTATTTCAGTAGAATAAGACATTTTTGAACAGACAGAACATTGAACCTTTAGATTAATAGTATTTCAGTAGAGAAACTCAGCTTTAGTCAGACAAATAAACAAAAACAAATCTTTTCGTATAGTAGAAATTAAATCCAGCCAGTGAGTTTTAAATTTTTTGTAATTTTTAATTTTTTTTTTTTTTAAGTAGAAAAAAGTCATTTCTAGACAGACAAAGAATTATAATAGACGAAAATTTACTGAGAGTATTCTAAAAGAATATTTTAGTTAGACGCAAACCGTTTATTCATTATCAGTAGTAAAAATCAATTTTAGTCAGACATTACGTATTAAATTCTCAGTTTTGTTTTCAATTAAATTGAAATTTAATAATGAAATTTCAATCAATTTAGTAAAGTTAATAAAAGTAGAAAATCCGTCTTTGTCATAAACTTTTTGTTAATAATGACATCAGCAGTACAAGTCGGGTTTAGTCAAACATATTAAAATTCCTATTATCTAAGAATTGATGATGCAATATTTTTTTCTCTGAAAAAAGTAAATTTCAAAACGTTCAAAATGTGTAAAATTCGAGGTACTCTGTTAACAGTAGTAAAAAGTATTTTTAGTCAGACATAATTCTAAAATTACTCAATTTGTATTTAGAAAAATCTATTTTAACCAGACAAAAAGTTTAAAATTTCTGTAGATCCAGTAGTATAAGTCAATATTAGTATCGACATAATGTTGTCAATTGTTTTCATTTTATCATCGGTAAGAAAAGTTAATTTTAGTCAGAAAGAATTAAATTCGCGTAAATTTACTATTTTTAGTGAAATTAATATTTTTAGTGTAATTTCATAATCAGTAATAAAAATCGATTTTAGTCAGACATTGTGAATTAAATTCTCAATGTTAATGAGATTTAAATAAATTTAGTGACTAATAAAAGCTAAAAGTTAGTTTTTAACAGACAAAAAATAAACATTTTTTGTTAATCAGTAGTATAAGTCGTTTATAGCCAGATTTCGGATAATCTCAGTAGGAAAGTAGAATAAACTTTTTACTAGTGAAGAGGAAATATTTATTAGTGGAGAGTAATTTTCAAGAAAAAATGAATTAAATTGATATTACTCGGTAAATAAATAGTAAAATGTATTTTTAATCAGACATTAAGTGTCAAAATTCTCGTAATTTTGTTATAAGTGAGAATAATCATTTTCAGCCAGACAAAATATTTTTAATTTTTATGAATACAGAAAGTAGTAAAAGTCGACTTTAACTAAATAAACAGGAGTGAAAGTCAAGTTTAGTCAGACTAAATTAAAAAGGAACTCTGTGGGTTTTGCATTTTTAGTATTTTTACCAAAACTACGATTTCAGTAGTAAGACTCAGTTTTAGGTCAAACATGCCTTAAAATTCATGTCTGAATTAAATAGTAACTCTTTGGAACTGGTATTTTTAGCGAAACCACGGTTTCAGTAGTAAAACTCAGTTTTAGATCAGACAGGCCTAAAAAATCCATGTAATAATGAGTAGTGAAAGTTGTTTTGTGTCAGACAAAATCTTCCAAAAAAAAACTGAACGTTTTTTGTGTAAATTTATTCGATTTTTTCTATTTAAATTCCAAATAAAAAATTAATTCCTTAATTAAGTAATCAGTAGTTAAAAGTCAATATTGGTCAAACGAAATGTTTTTAATTTTTAAAAACCCTAACAACAGTAGTAAAAGTAAATTGCAGTCAGACATAGTGAATAAAATTTGTATTATTTTAGTAAAAACTTTTCTATCAGTAGCAAAAGAAGATTTCAGTCAGCCGAGAAATAATAAACTAGTGTTATTCTATCATTAGTTGTAGAATCGGTTTTAGTCAGACAATTTTTTTATTATCACTGATAAAAGTCGATTCCCGTCAGTGAAGAGATAAGAAATTTGTGTCATTCTACCATCAGTAGTAAATTCGGTATTAGTCAGACAATCTATTAAATTCATAAACTAATACATATTCCTTTATTTTTATTTAAACTTTTTTTCATTTTATTCAATAACATTCAACTTTTATTAAACAACAAAATTTTACAATTTTTTCTTTCTTTTACAAATTCAATCAGGCTTTTAAAATTTTTCAACTTGGATTGTTATACTATACAACAACTTGAAGAGAAAAAATTAAAAACGGTATTTTGAAAAATGAAATTCTTTAACTTTTTTGTCACTCATTAGTTATTGTAGATTTTTTTGACAGTTCTAAAACAAATTATTTCACACTAACACGTAGATTTGCATATGAGTTTTTCCCATGAGGCGAATTTAATACTAGAATGTAATTAAAAATGTCGGTAATTTTCATGATGTCAAATGATACTAATATTACACAATTTAATGTGTCGTTTATTAAATTCTGTTTAAGCAGTGGAACAGCAATAAAATGGTCAAGTATATTATTTAAAGTAATTTAATGATTATTTTAAAAATATTACACGGCTTGTCAACTTTAGAACAAATTCCGATTCGAACATTCAATTCTAAAGAAATTCATTTTAACCAATTTTACAAAATAAATAAAAATAATAAATACCGTAACTGATTCAATAAATTTAATATAATTATCAATATATCAAGTAACAAGATAAAAATTTCAAAATTTCGAAATTTCGATGAAAAAAATTCCATAGATTTTAATCTTTATATTTATATTTTTATACCTTTACAAAAAATTAACGTTAAATTTTAATTCGAATCAATAAGTTTAAATTTTATTGCAATTGAAATATATTCTAAATAACTAATCAAAATCTAATATTCAATGTTTACACCCAGAGAAAAATTCTATTTAATCCAAAAATAATTTAAGTTAAATAATAGTGTATTTGTCTCAGAAGCAACTAGTTTATTTATTTTAAATAAAAATTTTATTGGATATAAATAAAATTTTGTTTGAAACAAATAAATAGTTCAATTTGCTCTGAATTAACTAAATTTTTTTCTGGGTAAAAAAACGTAACCTGACTTTGAAAATAATAATTAATATTTCTTCTAAATAAATAATAAATAAAAATTTATTTATATAAATAAATAAATATAATAAAAGAAATAATAGCCTACAGTAAATTGAAGTTTTCCAATTTGTTCCAAGTGAAGAAAAATAAGCCGATATAGCAAATAAGTTTATCTCACACTGTTTTTTGAAAGCACGAATTTTATTTAGCGTGAAATTGAGTTGTAGAATTTTTTCTAGATGATAGAAATAAGCATGCACAGCTTTTATTGCCTGTACATTTTATAAATCACATGCAATTCGCTTCAATAAACTCATGTGTGATTCTATATAATGGGTTTAATAGTAATTTAGTTCAGCACAAATCAAAAAAAAAAAAGCTACTGTAATTTACATTAGAATATAATGTTAAATAAACAAATATATAGTTATGTTGCACAATATGTGCTTTTCTTGTTAGATATAAAGCTTCTTAGATATAATATTATTATTACTATAATTTCTACTATCAAAATTGTTTTTATTATTAATATTATTATTTTATCATTGTAATAATATTAATAATAATACCGATAATAATAATAATGAATATGAATACTAAATAAAATTATATTAATAATAATAATAATAATAAAAATAATTAAAATTAAATAAAATTATATTATTAATAATAATAATAAATTTGAGTATAATTTTTATAATTATTTTATTATGAATAATATTATTATTATTAATATTAGTAAAAATAATCAGCATAGTAATACTATTATTATTAATCGCGATAATATAATAAGCAATTTAAAGTAGAAATTTTATAAAAAGCGTAGATCGTAAAATTTGTGAAAGTCCGAATTTAAAAATGAATTTAATAACTAAAAAAGATTTTAAAAATTAATTAAAGCAATTAGAAGCCAGTGTCAATTAATAATGAAGTGTGAGTGTGACACATACACACATATTATACATATGGCTTTTATTTTTTTTAAATTTACTTAGCGCTTCCGTTTAACATCAATTTACTGCTGTACGTTAATAAAAAGAGATTCATTTCATTAATTTGAAATAAAAAAAAATGTTTAATTCCAAATCACGTATTTTGGAATTATAAAACATAGAGTTCTGCTTCTTGCATGAGCAGAGTATTTATTTTATAATTGAATTCGCAGAGACAATAATTTTTTTTTCTTTCATCTACAACTATATGACATTATAGATAATTATTATAAATATAGATCAATTAATATAATATAGATATTGAATTGGTCACCATTTCTAAAAAATATTTTCTTATACTTTTTTTTCTGAAACAAAAAAAACAATTTCTACAATGAAATCAGTTTTCTAAAAAGAAGCAATTTCTAATAAGTTTTGATTTGTAAAATTAATTTTTTTCTTTGTGAAATTCTAAAATTTTTCTATATTTTCCATTATTTTTATTTCTTTATTTTTAATTGTATTTATTAGTTTTTCTTTAAATTTAAATATAAAGTAACTTTTACTACTTTTATAGTAAAAAATTTCCGGTAAAGCATTTCTGGTAATTTTTACTACTTTTGCAGTAAATATTTGTAAAAATTAGTAAAATTTCCTTCGAACGTAGTAAAATTTACTTCAAAAGTAGTAAAAATTACCAGAAATGCTTTACCGGAAATTTTTTACTATAAAAGTAGTAAAAGTTACTTTATATTTTTCTCCGTGTAAACATTTTTCATTAATTTATATTTAGAGAGTTATTTATAATAATTATTTACATGTATAATTATTTTTTTTAACAATTTTTGTTTGTACGTATTTTTAAATAAATCTTTTACTAAAGATTTATGTTGTGAAATATTCATTAGAGAAAAAAGAGTTTTAGAAAATAAAAAATTAGAAAATGCGTTTTAGAAAAATTGTAACCCAATCAATATGTTTAGATCAATTTGTACTGTTAATTAACATACTTTAATTAGTTTAGTATACATCAATTTATACAGTTAATCAATGTACATTAATTATTCGATAAATTAATGAGGATTAATTTATATAATTAATAATAATTAATAATATTATTAATAATGTATATATTATATTATTAATTATATATATTAATATAAAAATTTACAGAGTAAATTAATGTACATTAATTTATACCTATAGATAGAGAAAATTGAAACTCTAGATTAGATCACTCCACTTTTATAGATTTTCGACCCTGCTTGGTACTTTAAAAGAATATTGAAAAAGAAATTCGTCAATGATTTCAGGAACTCAAGAAGAATATAATATAATTATTAATATCTGTTTCCATGAATGATATTTTCACTGTGTAATAATTTTCAGCTATTCCAGGAGACTCGAAATATTCTTTTTGTCATGTGTGTCACATATTATACCCATATTCCTGGCACAAAATCAAAATTTACCCATTTTTTCAATATCTAGATGGTCGAAATATTATATATATTGAATTCTTAAGAAGATGTAAACACAACCATTTTTATTCTATAAATGTTCTTTCGACGTTTTTTTCTCATTAAATTTTCTTTAACAAATGGAATAAAAAAATTTTTTTGTCAAAGAAAATTTACTAAATGTACGCTGGATAATACAATCTATATTGCCCAAAATAAAGTAACAGGATATTTCAGATTCGTGAGTAGATTGTTCTTATATATTTGGCATTTTAACTGTAAAGGAAGAATAGAACGGAAAAAAAATATATTCTCTTAGGATGATGAAAGCTGAGAGAGAAGGGACGGAGAAAGAGAGAGTACATGAAGGAATTCTTTCAGAAAGCAAACAAAATAGAAAGAAATTATTTACGGGTGGCATAAAAAAAGCAACAAATTATTAGTAATTTTTCTTCCTAGATATGCCTTTTTGTGAGAAATTGATTTTCATATATAAATTGAAAATGATGTGAAATATAATATTGAATATTTAAAATAATAAGAATTTATAAAGCGAGAAAACGAGTTAACGCACAGCAGTGGATTAAGTGTCAGTGAAAAAATGTCTTGTTTGATTTACAACACAGAATGTGGAGTTGTCATCGGGACTACGTTGGATCCACGATCGTCTGGCATTATGAATCGCAAGAGGAACAGCACTCCGAGCAGTATTCAACGTTCTCAGGAGGTGGTACCAACCTATCAACGCATCGGTAAACCAGGATCTATGGTCAGCGATACGGCTGGAAGTTTGAACTCAATCTCAAGTTCTGAAGGAAGCTCGTAAGTAGTGTGCTAAAGTCCAAATCAAATCAACGGGGCGCGAAACTCACTCTCTCTCTCTCTCTCTCTTTCTTTCTCTCTCACTCGACTATTATTCTCTCTCTTCACCCTATACTTCTCTCTTTCTTTTTTCTCTCCACCCTCTTCTTATTCTTATTCTTCTTTTTCTTCTTCTTCTTCTTCTTCTTCTTCTTCTTCTTCTTCTTCTTCTTTCCCAGGTGGAAAAATGCCTTGGAAAGTGCTCCTAGAAATTTCCGTCAAAATTTCAAGTCGGAAATTTCGTCAGAATTCCGATTGGAATTCCAATATAATTACAAAAATGGAACTGAATTCCAGTTAGAATTTCGATGCAATTCCGATTGAAACTGAATTCTAGTTGGAATTCCGACGGAGTTTCCAATAAGATATTTTGTTGGAAATTTCTAAGAGGCACTTTCCAAGGAATCTTTTCACCTGGGCAGGGCTCGAACCAGTAAAAGTGATTAAAAATACGGACTTTACAGACCAAAAATGAAAAATTACGGACCATTTCCTGACAAAAATATAACCAGTCCGAGTCAAATAAGAGAACATTTTACTTAAAACTATAAATTCAATTTTTCATAACTGTAAAACATGAAGATATCGATAACTATAATAATTAAAGATGACCGAGTGATAAAATCATTAACAATTCAATTATTATTTACAAGAATTTTTAACTAAAATTCTTCTTTAAATCGATTATTTTTAATAATTTTCGAAAAAGTTCTTTGACAATTTTCAAATCCATTTGTTTACAATATTCAATTTTACGAAATTTCAATTATTCGTAAATTCTTTAATTAAATGAATATCAGAAAATAAAAACTTCAAATAATATAATAAACATTCAATTACACTTTTTAAAAAAAATTAATTTCAAAAATCAATTATTTTTCAAAATTCACGTTATATTGCTTTTAATATTCAATTATTATCTAAAATTTTAACTGAAATTCATTTTTATGAAATGAAAATCAATTTTTATTAGAAAATTATACTAAAATTCAGTTATTTAAATACAAAAATAAATAATTTATTGAATAATTGAATGTTTCTTAAAATTCAATTCCCATAAAGAATCGTTATCAACAAATTTTCAAATAATTGAATTCTATCAACGAATTTTAATAAAATTTTTAAGAATAATTACATTTTTCGAAAAACTCGATTAAAATTGTCTTAAAAATAATTGGAATTCTGCAATGAGTTTTCTTATTTGTGAAAATAATTAAATCACTAAGAAGAATTTTATTAATTTTGAACAAAATTGAATTTTTGCGAAAAATATTATTACTTTTGAAAATAATTGAATTTCTACAATTATTTGTAACTTTTACAAAAAAAAATTTTTTTTTTTCTTATTTTTAACTAAACATCTTCTATAAATCCATTATAATAATTTTTAAAAAAGTTTTTTAAGAATATTCATATTTATTTGTTTACAATTCAATTTTACAAATATTCAATTATTTGTAAATTTTTTAATTAACATATTAGAAAATAAAAACTTTAAATAATTAGTTAGTTAAAAATGTGAAAAATTCAAATTTTCAAAGATTTTAATCTGAAACCTTTTCAAAATTCAATTATTTCTAAAAATTGACGCTCTAATGCTTTTAAAATTCAATTATTATCTAAAACTGAAATTCATTTTTAAATAAATGTTTATGAGAAAATTCTACTAGAATTAAATTATTTAAATACAAAAATAAATAATTTATTGAATAATTGCATGTTTCACAAAATTGAATCTCACAAAGAATTTTATTATTTATAAAAATAATTAAATGATTGCGAAAAAACTTATGAAATATTTGTAAATAATGAAAGTCCTGTGAAATTTGAATTATTTTTTGAAAATAATTAAAAGTTGAATTCTCATAAAGAATTTTATCTATAAATTTTTAAATAATTGAATTCGTTTGACAAATTTTAATGCAATTTTTAAGAATTTTTTCGAGGAATTCGATTAAAATTGTATTAAAAATAATTGAAATTCTGAAATGAGTTTTATTATTTATGAAAATAATTGAATTCATAAAAATAATTTTATTATTTACGAAAATAATTCAATTCCTAAAAAGAATTTTATTATTTATGAAAATAATTAAATTATTGCGAAGAAATTTATAAAAAAAATTTGTAAATAATTAAATTCCTGTGTAATTTTTATTACTTTTTGAAAATAATTTAAAGTTTGTGTAGAATTTCATTAAATTTATTTTTAAACAATTGGATTTTTTTGGGAAATTTTATGAAAATAGTAGATATTGAAAATCATTCAATTGATAAAACTTTTTGAAAATAATTGAATTTCGGAGAAGAATTTAATTATTTCTAAAAATAATTTAAATTTTGATGAGAATTTTTAAAAATTTTTGAACATAATTGAATTTTTGCGAAGAATTTCATTCCTTTTGAAAATAATTGAATTTTTGCAATCATTTATAATTTCTCTAAAATTATCCAAATTATATCGTACAATTTACGAACTTTTCATCCTTTTTGAATTAAATTACGGACTTTACTGACCTTTTTTCAAGGAAACGGATTTTTACGGACCTCAAGAAAAGTTACGGACTTTTACGGAATTTACGAACCTAGTTCGAGCACGGCGGGTCATCTTGTTTTAAAACTAGAATCAAAATTTCACTAATAAAACAATATGAATTTACTCTCTACATTTGAATCAGTATAATTTTACTGGTAAAATAGTTGAAATTTTGCGACTGAAGCACTTCAGTAAAATTTTCATTGAAATTCAGTTATATTTTATTGAAAATTTTTTTAATAAGAGTAGAATTCCTTGGTACAATTTTACTGCTGCAAACAATTAAATATATTTTTTATAGCAATAAAAATACAGATTTAAATTTAGTAAAACAATAAAAAACAATACAACATTATTTTTTTACTATTTATATCAGTAATAAAATTAAATTGAATAATAATTCTATCTTGTTTTCAATTACGAAAAAAGTATCAAAAATGTTGCAAAGCAACTTTTTGTACGTATTTGACTGAAAAATATTTAATAAATTTTATTTAAGGATTTTACGATTTAGCTGAAAAATGTCAAAAATATAAAATTGTCATAGAAAATAAGTTGTGAAAAAATAGGAAAATATTTTTTTACATTTTTAGACGAAAAACGTAAAATGCTTTTGTAAAATTTAACAATTAATTTTAGTCTTTCTAAATTTAAATAGTGAAAAATTCCACTAACAGAAATAATATACTTCGTTATTTCTCTGAATGATAAACAATTTTGATTTCTATTTTCCATTTCCTTTATCACAATTTTAACAATCAAGTCAATTTCACAAGAAAATGTTTCTCTATGAAAAAATAAACACAATGAATAATTAATGGAAAAAAACACGAAAAAAGAAAAAATAAATTTACCTAAAAGTAAATAAAATCAATGAACTGTTTAAATAATAAAAAACAAAGACAATAGTTTAAAAAACAATTCCTAATTTTCAAATTTAATTTTATCGAAAAAAGAATATAATTTTCGATTTAAATTAAAAATTAGAACTACTCTCTAAATTTGAATTAGTAAAAATGTTTACTAAGACTTTTTGCTTTTCAATTAATAAATTTTACTAATAAATTAGTAGAAATTACTATTTAATAGTAAAATTTACTAATTAAAAAGAAAAAATCAATCACTAATTCAAATTAGTAAACATTTTTGCGAATTCAAATATAGAGAGTAAATTGCAGGAGAATAGAAATCAAAATTTTAGATAAAAAAAATTTACACGAGGGAGAGAGAGAGAGAGAGAAAGAGTGAAAAAAGGGAGAGAAGGTATAAAGACAAATTGAATGTATATAAAAATTAAAAAAATATCCCTAATTATATATGTGTATATGTATAAAAGAAAAAAAAAGAAAAAAAGAATCTGTCCTACGCCTAATGTTTGAAAAATCTCATTTATCTTATTTTTCTTTGTCACTCTGTGAATTGATCGAAATTGAATGTCAGTTTAAGTAATTTTTAATATATATTTAATAATTTCAAAATCTAAAGTCCTTGTTTCAATGTTGTTGTGGTCTTGGCTTTAATATGCTTGGCTAATTCAGTCTAACGCAATATATTTTTCCGATGCACTGCATCTATCAATATAAATGCACTATTTGCATATTTTAACAAAATTAAAACAATAATATCAAAATTATATTCAAATATTTGTTATTTTATTAATAAAAAAAAAACTTTACAAATAGTTTAGTACTCAAGAAAATAGATTCTTTATACAAATAATTTAAATTTAAAAAATATTCTACCTACTTTCTCTAAATTCTATTTCTATTTTCTCTAATGCAACAATTTTCTAATTAAAAGTTTTTCAACCTATCGATTCTGATATTACATATTAATAATATTAATAAATTTTATTCCTTAAAAATTACATTATCTAATGTATCAAATTTTCAATTTCGACAAAGTAAAAAAGAAAGAGAATTTACGTCTGTATTTTGTACATTGTGTATCTATTATATAAAAGAATTTTTATGTTGCAGCTTTTCTATATTCTCTAATAATCTTTTCCATCAATTGTGCTACTTAATCACACGAGAACAATGTCTGATAATAAATTGAGAAAAAAAATTATAAATTTTATCTTTAAAGACTCAACTTTCTTAAGTTTAGACGTATTTTCTTTTGTGTTGTATCTAACATTGTTTTCGTGTGCAACCCCTTTTTATAATTAACTATCAATGTTATCCTTCGTTGTATTAATTCAATATTATATTTACCACCAGGAAAAAGTGACTGATTTTATGAGCTACACAGTAAAAAGAAAATCTTATTTTAAGGCACGAAAGCTGCCTTAAATTAAGATGCAACATTTTTAAGACAGTCAATGTTGAATTTACGCACGTTTTTCGTATCCTTTAACATTGTAGCAGACAGTGTTGAATTTAAGGCAGCTCTTAAATTAAGATTTACTTTTTACTGTGTAACAATACTAATATTATTAATAATTAAATATTTAATATTATTTGTACTTTCAAGTTTTAACAGATCATTCGTACTCTTAATATTTAATATGAATATTATTTATACTAATTCTCAAAACCAGTTAATTAATTAATTAGATAATTAATTCAAATTATTTTGTAAAAATATTTTCTTATCAATTTCATATTCCATGAAAAAAAATTCCAAAAAACATCACTTTTTCTTGTTTTTAAAAACTTTCTATGTTTATCGAAATATTGCACAATATATTTTTAGCTACAAAAATATTTCCGATTTCATAATGGATGGAGAATTTCAGATGAGGCTTCGTTTGATTATTCAACGATCGCGCTTTTACATGTCCTATAATTATATCCTATGAAATTCCCCTTAATTCTCAATGTTCTTATTTTTATTAACCATAAAATATACCTATATATGTTTATTACACAAAATGATTTCTGCTTCTGTTTGCGATGAAACAAAAGAGTGGCTGAATTTTTACCAAGAGTGTCATATTTATATAAATAATAATTATAAATTGTCATGTTCGTGTCGTCGATGTTTGAAAAAAAAAACTACTTCTCTTTCAGTGCATGTAAATTAGTTTTTGCTTAAATCTTAATAGACGATAATCAACTTTTTTACTACACTTTCCAGAAAAATTTAATTAAATAATTAATTCTATAAAATTATAAATAAATAAATAAATAATTTTCTAAGTAATTAAATATTATATAAATAACTAAATGAATATTTTATTAAATAGTTAAATCAGTTAGTATTGATAGTCAAGTAATTATTTAATTTTATACTCTGACTAAAATGAGAAAGTTAATAAAAAAGTTAATTATTATTCAGAAGTTTAAGGCATGAGATTGTTGCATGTAAATTACTTTTTTTTTAATATTATAGCTAGACACGAAAAATTTTTCCTCTTTTTTATTATATAAGAAAAAAAGTTGACACTGTTAATACTCATTACACATATATTATACTCTTTAACGTAAGTTTTTCTTGTCCTGAATGAAAGAAAACACAAAAATCTTCTTCCAAACATTCGTCGAAGGCTTTCTATAGATCTGCGAAATACCTTTTATCTCTATTATTTTTTTTATATATATATATAATTAAAAAAAGTATTAGTTTTCTTGTATATGTAAAACCAGCTTGTATAAAAAAATTTTCAACTATACCTTTTTTACTCCAATCGTGTAACACGCTTTTTTGAGTATTCAGGGAGTTTCACATTTTAATCTTTTGTTATAATTTTTTTTATCTTCAATTCTTGTCTTCAATTCTCTTTTTATATACCTTCTTATAATTTTAATTAAAATTATAATTACAATTATAATTAAAATTATAATTACAATTATAATTAAAATTATAATTAAAGTTATAATTAAAATTATAATTACTTTCTTCTAATTGTTTGTATAAATTTTTTTATAATTTTCGTTTAAATTAATTATGCACCCCAATAGCACGGAATATTCCATTCACATTCTTTGAGTATTCCATTGGAACATTGGGAATATTCCATCTATAAAAATGTTCGACCTTTCGAATTTTAATTTTCCTAAAATGTGGATGGAATATTGAAAAGGAATATTCGCAATCTTTCGATAGAATATTCTATAGGAGTTTAAGTGGAATAAACCTTTATCGAATTTATAATTTTAATTTTATTCTATTGTAAATTTTTTCTCAATATTTATTTGATTTTTTAAATTAATTTTCTGAAAATAAAGTTGAAACTTAATAATTTCCCTGATACTTGTTAATTAGAGGCTTAGATGTAGTTGTTGGAGCATTAAATGCATTTTCTCAAAAACAGTTGGTCTCCCAGTTTGCGTATGGCAGGAGAAGGTGGACAGCTAAGTGACTTTATCGAGGGAATTGGCCCTGGACAAATTGTGGGACGACAGGTTCTTGGTGCACCATCGCTTGGTGAAATTCAACTTTCTCTAAGTCACACCAAAGGCTACTTGGAAGTTGAAGTTATTCGAGCTCGAGATTTACAAGCAAAACAGGGCAGCAAAGTTGTACCAGGCAAGTAGACAGAGAATTCTAGACATTTTATTCACAATAGAGAGATGAAAATAAACATTTCAATAAATAAATTAACATAAAATATTAATTTTATTAATTTACTAATTAATTCCTAATTTTTTTTTTTAGCACCTTACGTGAAAGTCTACCTCGTTAATGGAAAGAAGTGTATAGCCAAAGCAAAAACAACAACAGTGAGAAAAACATTAGAACCTTTGTACCAACAACATTTGCAATTTAAGGAAAATTTTCAAGGCTGCATTTTACAAGTATGTATATCTTGTCGGTAAAATTTACACAAAAAACTATTTCCAATTTCAATCTTAATTTACTGTAATTAAATTAGTAATTTATTTTTACAAATTTAACACAATTTGATTTTGTTTTTTCCCAACATCCAGAAAGAATTTTGACTTGTTGCCTGATCGCGATAATAAATTAAATTTTGACTCCTCCACTGAGAAAACAATATATTTGAATCAAAATATATTTCAATCAAATCTTTGTTATATAGTCAGCCAAAAAATATTTTTTAATTAAACATAATAATTTTGATTCAATACATTAAGATTGATTTAATAAAAATTACGTTTAATTCAAATATAAAATATGGTTAATTCAAACATATTTTTTTGGTTGGCTACTTATTTTTGGATTAAAAAAATTTTTTTATCAATGTTCTGAAATTCAATTATAAATTATTTATCAAATTTTTTAAATGAAATTCTTCAACAAATCGACAATTTTTTCAATATTCAATTATCTTCAATTTAATTTTATTATCTTTAATTTTTCAAAAATTTTCAATTTCTTCTTTACAAAAAGAAAATTCTGAATCACTCTAAAAATTATTAGAAACTCAAAAAAATTTCCTTAAACATTAATTTACGAATTTCTTTTATTGGAAAATTATTCGAAAATATCAATAACTTCATTTTTAAATAAATATTCAATCATTATTATTTTTTCATAGGAATTAAGATTTTTAAAAAATTCGAATTTTGAAATTCAATAACTTTTAAGAATATCTTCATGTTTTATAATAATTTAAACTTCCATAAAATTTTTCAAAAAAAAAAAAAAATTAATTATTTACAAAAATTTTAATAAAATCCTTCGCAAGAATTCAATTACTTTTATAAACACTACAATTTTTCACATCAATTTAATTATTTAAAAAAATGTTATAAAATTCGTTGTAAGAATTCAATTATTATCATAAATAATAAAATTTTTCTTAGGATTTAAATTATTTTTAATACAATTTTAAATGAATTCCTCGAAAAATGTAATTATTTTCAAACATTTTTTGAAAGAGTTCAATTACATTTCACAAATAATAAAATTCTTTTCTCAAGAAAGAATTAAATTATTTTTAAAAAATGTAACAAAATTAGTTGCAAGAATTCAATTATTTTCATAAATAATAATATTCTTCACAGGATTTTAATTATTAAAAAAATATATAATCAAAATTCGTTGCAAGACTTTAATTATTTTTCTAAATAATAAAATTCATTACAGGATTTCAACTATTTTCAATATAATTTTAAGTAAATTCTTCGAAAAATGTAATTAATTTCAAACATTTTATTAAAATTCTTCAAAAGAAATAAATGAATAATTGATAAATAATTATTTATCAATTATTTTTAATAATTTTTGCAGAAGTTTCTAGAGAACTTTCAAATCCATTTCTTTACAACTAAATTTTACGAAATTTTGATTATTCAGAAATTCTCCAATTAAATATTAAAGAAACAAAAACTTGAAATAATTTTAAAAAAAATCAATTAAACTTTTCCAAAATATAATAATTTCTAAAAATTCACGCTATAAAGCTTTTAAAATTCAATTATCTAAAATTTTAACTGAAATTCATTTTTATAACAATTTTTATTATAAAATTATACGAAAATTCAATTATGTAAATACAAAAATAAAAAAATTATTGAATAAATAAATTTTTAAATCATTGAATTTTTACGACGAATTTTAAAAAAATTTTCAAAAATAATTACATTTTTCGAGGAATTCGGTTAAAATTATATATTAAAAATAATTGAAATTCTATGATGAGTTTTATTTTTCATGAAAATAATTGAATATCTGTAAAAAATTTTATTATTTATAAAAATAATTGAATTATTGCGAAGAAATTTATAAAAAAAATTTGTAAATATTTGAATTACTGTGAAATTTTAATTATTTATAAAAATAATTGGATTTTGGAGAAGAATTTTATTATTTTTAAAGATAAATGGAATTTTGACGAGAAGTTTTTAAAATTTTTTAACATAATTGAATTTCTGCAAACATTTGTAACTTCTCTAAAATTCAATTTTTTTTAGTGTTTTTAACTAAAATTCTTTTATAAATCCATGATCTTTAATAGTTAAATAAATAAATTTTAAGAAATTAAATAAAACTAATTATATTTCTTGCAAATTTAATTTTTTCCAGTACTTTAATATGAATCCCTTTACTTTTCCTTGATTTCCCAGAATTACAATTTTTACTGAATTTAGTTTTTATTAATAATTAATAATTAATAATAATATTAATTAATTAATTAATTACAATAAAAATAAATAATAATAATTAATAATTAATTTTTACTAAAGTACTGAAAAAATTAAATTTCAAAAAAATATAATTAGTTTGATTTAATTTACTAAATTTTTACAAAAAAGTCTAGTAAAAAAAATATAAAACTACGAAACGAAAATGTAGTAAATTTTTTTACTAAAAATAAGCAAAAATTCTTAGTAATTTAAAGTAATGGATGAAAAATAAAAATTAAATTTCCAAAAGAAGAAAAATTTCATCAAAAAAAAAAAATTTCCCCCACAGGTGACTGTATGGGGAGACTATGGTCGATTGGAGGGGCGAAAAGTGTTCATGGGAATTGCTCAGATCTTGCTGGATGATCTGAACCTGAATGATATGGTGATCGGATGGTATAAGCTGTTCGGCACTACATCCCTGGTCAGTGGACCACCTTCCCTTGGTTTGTCTCGTCGATCTTCAGCAGCCTCTCTCGATTCCTTAAAATACTAAACTCAAAAAAGAAAAAAAAAAGAATTCTAACACGAGCTCATCTTTGAACTCTAAAATTTTCTCTCTATACCATTAGTTTTTGCCTTCTATATCTCAAAAGCATGCTTTGAGTTATTTACAGTTTCTCAAAAAAGAAAAAGAAAAGAAAAAAAATAACCCAGAACAATTTTACTAAGAAAAAGAAAACAAAATCACAAAATACAATCATTCCTATACAAATAAATTAGAATTTTCGACAACAAATGTTGCCAATTTTTAATATAGTCATTAATACTCTTCCAGATTGACAAAAAAAATTCATTTCAAAAGATACTAAAAATAATTGTCAATCACCTAATGTTCGATGCAAATTTAAATATATATATACATAAAACTAATTTGAAATTTACTCTTAAAAAAAAGATAGAAAAAAGTGTAGACAAAGCGTTTATGTCTTTCTGTCATGTAAGTCTATATATTTTATATATTTTACAATGCTATAATAATATCTAAATTTTCAAACAAAAACAATTAATAGATTTTTAAAAGAGAATTTAAAAAAAAATTTCAATTACTGAAAGAAAAAAAATATAAATATATATATATATAAATGCGAAATCTGTTGGAAAATTATCGATAAAATAAAAGAGAAACACAGAAAGAAAGAGAGAGAGAGAGGACTTGCTAAAAGTGTTTGACGAAAAAGAATGGAAGTCAATGTTGGGGTAGTGACTAGAGTTTAAAAATGGACGGGGGAGAATGAAAGAGCGCACGAGAGAATTGTTTTTCTAGAAACACCACTAGCACATCACAAATCACGTACAGCATATCGGATGAGCTACGTATGTTGACTATAGCTGTAGACGTAGCAGATTTGTTCCCGGAGCGCAAGTTTTTAGGTATGCACTGAGATCAAGGCGTAGAAGAATTGTTTTTTCTCAAAAAAAAAAAAAAAAAGATTCCAAACAGGTTATAAATTTTAAAAATTTGTCATTTAATTCATCAAAAAAAAAAAATAACAAAGATTTTATTACTCAGTTGTTTTTAAATGGGTGAGAAAGTCCAATGCGATTTTACTATTTGAAGCTCTGTGTAAAAACTTTCACATTCACAAAATGAATAGCAAAAATATTGAGATGATTAATAATTATAATTTATAAAGTATAATTAATAAATAATTACTAAGAAGTAAACAAATTACTAAGAAGAAAGTAATGAAAAATAAAGTATTTAATAAAAATAATCATAATAATCATAATAATCGCACCCAGAAAAAAGATATATTTGACTCAGAGCCAACTGGACATTTTATTTCTTTCAAATAAATTTTATTTGATTCAAATAAAATTTTGGTTGGTTCAAATAAAATTTTGTTTGTCTCAAAAAAAATTCTATTTGTGTCGAATAAAATTTGCCTTTGAAACAAATAAATAATATAATAACAAATATCCTTTTATTTAACTGAAATAAATTATATTTGGTTCAAATTAAAATTAAAAATTTTAATTTAAATTAAATTTAATCAAAAATTTGTTATAGTCGAAAGACATTAACTATGCTGAAAAATAAACCATTTGACTCAAGTAACCGATTACTTGTCTATTATTAAATAAATATTTACTTGAATCAAATAATTTTTATTTTAATCAATTAAATGGTATTTGCTTCAAAAATTATTGTTTCAAATCTGCAGTTTATTTGGTTAAAGCAAATATTTATTTAATAATAGATAAGTAATCGATTATTTGAGTCAAATAAATGTTTTCCAGTCGTACAGATATTAAATGAATAATAATAAATTATTAATAAATTAATAATAATAAATAAAATTCAAATAATAATTTAATCAAAATAATTATAATTCAGATATTAATTATTATGAATTATAAATAAAAAATATAACTTACAATTATGATTATTGTGAATTATAAACATAAATACTAATTATTATAAATTATAATTTAATTAAAAAATTATAATTAAAAACCATAAACAAAATGACAAATTTTTAACAAATTTTCAAACAAATTGTGATTTTGTTTGTCAATAAACGTTTAATTAACTGCAAATTCAAAATTTTCTTTCATATATATCTAAACAAACATCAATTTAAAAAAATTTAAATTTTATTATGATTTTCAATTTTGCTGAATCGATAAAAACGAAAATAAAAAAATACTGTTTTCCACAAAAAGAAAAAAAATTATAGCAATAAAAAAAATTATTAAATTTTGTAAATTTTACTTTGCATTGAAACTCGAAATTATTTATAAGAACAATCTGCGTGGAATCTTCAAGTTTTCAATTTGTTGTTGCCAGTTAGTTAATTTGGTTTTTCTGATTGCCTGATCTTATAAAAAATTTATCACCTGAGAATAATTTTTTCCTTTTACACGGCTTGAAAATTTGATGAGACAAATTGCATTTTATATAAACATTTTAATATTCCTATTAATTTAGAAAAAAAATTTTCATACTTTAAACTTACAATTCGTTGATAGCAAAAATTTTCTATTTTTTAAAATACAAACATTTATTAATGAATCTATTATTTTAAAGTTTTTATTAATAAAAAAAGAAAGATAATTTTATTTCATATTTAAATACATCCAGAGAAAAATTTTATTTACCAAATAAATTTATTTGAAATAAATAAAAATAAATATTTCTCTCAGAGACAAATCTACTAAATAATTTATTCAGAGCATACTAAACTATTTATTTTAAATAAAAATTTTAATTACCTAGTTCAAAGAAAATATTTATTTGAATAAAATAAAATTTATTTGAACGAAACAAACTTTATTTGAAGAAAATAAAATTTATCTTAACTGAATTTTAAAAAAATAAAAATTTAATTATTTCAAAGAAAATATTTATTTGAACCAAACAAAATTTATTTGAACGAAATAAAATTTATTTAAACGAAACAAACTTTATTTGAAGAAAATAAAATTTATCTAAACTGAATGTAAGAAAATAAAATTTTAATTAGTTCAAAGAAAGTATTTATTTTAACCAAACAAAATTTATTTGAACGAAACAAACTTTATTTGAAGGAAATAAAATTCATCTAAACTCAATTTAAAAAAAGCCGTTTATAAAAAATAGAGACTTTACTTGTTTGTGTACCTACATTTTGACATTTTTTCAAAACTATTTTTTCCAATTTTTTTTTTTGTATATATATATAATTAGAATTATAAGTAGTCAGTTTATTGCTTTTCTTATTTAATTAACTCTCACTCACTGTAATTTTTTAACACTGCACAGTATCTCATTTTCACAGTACATTCTTTTGCTCATCCCTGTAGACACGTGCAAGTTGGTGTCGTTGGTGATTTTGCGAATTCGGTTCAAATTTTGAAAAATTTTATAAATCTTTTTTCACAAAAAAAAGGTAAGTTAGTGTTGTCAACAAAAAAAATAATTATCAATGTGAATTTCCTCCCTAATATGTGTGCATTGTATGTGTGTAAATTTGAGCGAGCGCGTGAATCCAACAGAGAATAGTCATCATCGGAGTTTTTTTTTCACCTTGAAAATAGTTTCGAAAAAAACGTAATTTTTATCATCTATTTATTTAAGTTTGACTTAAATTTTTTTAAGTTAAAATTCTTCTAAGTCTGTAAGTGAAAAAATTATCAAATTTTAACAAAAATAAATATTTCATAACATATGCAAATTTTTCCTTCGTTAAAAAAAATTTTACTACTTTTTTCTCTATTTTCAAGAAAAAAAATCTCCCTAATGGCTATTTAGTTACAATATCTCTACTAATATATTTTTCTATTATTTCTTTACAGTAAACTGAAGGGAATCAAACAGTGAAAACAGTATCGTGAATTCAAGTGTGATGAGTGAACAAAAAAAACACAATATAAAAGGAACGATTCTCGAAATAGTCGTCCATTGTGATCGCTTCTTTGGTGTAAAAATCTATAAACAAATTTCATTTTTTTTTTTGGCTATTGTCAAACAATATGTCCTGGCGTCGAGCTGAACTGAGAAAAAAAAAACAAATTGTGACCCTCACGAGAGCCACAAAGTCTGTTTATGTAAAGTATATAAATATAAATAATAAAAAGAAAATTAATATCGATTATAGGTACAATTAAAATCCGCGAAAATCAATTCGAATTATGTATATTGTATAGGTAAACTCGAGTGTTAAAAAAATATTTGTATATATAATTTGTGACGTCGTGCAAAGACTTTTAAAAACTAGCAAACTTGTATGCATGTATTAATTGGGAGCCGAAAAAAATATCTCGAAATAAAAAGAAAATCTTCAATATATTCCATTGAAGACGTCTTAGTCGCAGTATGTGTAACTACTGTAAATAATAATGTGATAAACTAATTTCAATGCGTCGCATCGCGAGCTTATTTATTTTAGCCGAACGTGGCTTTTAAGCTACATAATAATATTATACATCTTGTCAACGAATTCACAATTATTTCTTTTTTTCCGTTTTCTACATTTTATAATTTATTATCTACTTTGAAAACAATTATGAAAACTATTTATTGTCTTCTTTCAAAACTATTTATTGTCTACTTTGAAAACTATATTTATTATCTCAATGTAGAACTATTTTGATTTTATTTTTCTTTAAAACAGAAATTGCTCTCACCAAATAAATAAATTTATTAAAAATTTTCAACTTCTCTCAATTTTTTTAATAACTGAATAGAAAATCTTAAAAATATTTTCAATTACAATTTCAATTTTGATATATTTGAAAAAAATTACAGACTTTATTGAATTTTATTTAATCAATGCGCTGAAAAAAAAATTTGATTCAAATGAAATTATTGATTCAAACAACATACAATTTATTTGATTTAAACAAAAATTATTTGATTCAAAGTAAATATTTAATTGATAGTAGACACAAGTAATCCGTTATTTGAATCAAATAAATATTTTTCAGTGTGTTTAAAAATTTTTTAAGTTTAAAGTTAAATTTCAAAACTTCCAAATCAGAAAATCCAGTTATTTCCAAAAAGTTGTATTCTCTAATCACTTTTCCTTTTTTTACAATTAAATTTCAAATTCAAATAATAAAAAGTAAATTACTTTTTCTCAAAGAAATTATTAAGACATTTTTCACGAAAATAATCACGTAAACAATTTTTCTTTCCTTTACAAAATGTTTGCATGTACCTGCACACATGACTACTCTTACATATCCATACGAACCAAAAGCATATTAAAAAAAAAATTAAGAAAGTTTGCGCATTACAAAAAATTTTCTTTTCCTACATATTCTCCAAACAAAACTCTTCCTTATTTTTCAATTTTTCAATCAAAGTCAAACACACATTTTTTTCCATTTCACAAAATTCGTTTAAAAAAATTCCCTTTCACTAAAATTTTTTTCTCTTTCAAAAGAAATGTTTATCATACTTAATAATGACTGAGTGAATACTTCAGATTGCATTTTGTGAAAAGCAAGCGCTGGATGTTCATACTAGATTGTATATTATCAAAAAAAAAAACCGATTTGTAAAGAAATCATGTAAAAAAAATTCACTTTCATATATAGGAGGAAAAGACATATTGCGAAAGAAAACAAAAATCACTAATTGTTTATCTTCTGGTAAATATTAATAAACGAATCAATCCTTCGACTCAAAAAGAAAACATTTATTTCTGTATTTGCAACGAACAAAAAAAACGACAATTAGAAACAATCCAAGTAAACTAATTGCAAAAAAAAAATAGTGTCCATTCTAGCTTCTAAAGATATAATAATTTCTTATACTAAACGGACTGTCAGTGCGAATCATTAAGATTCAGAAAAATAAATAAATAAAAAAAAGAAATATTGTCTGTAATGTGCTTACCGTAGAGAGTGACAAGATTTAAACAAAAAAAAACAAGCTTTTTTACTCACGTGAAGTTCAAGTGTAACGAAAGAAAACAGAATAGTGTATTATAAATACTAAGATGATTTCTAAATGAACATTTTTCAAACATATACCTATATATTATTATATATAAAAAAAAAGTCAGAAGACAGATCACACTGAAAAATGAATATCACAAAGAAAAAAAAACGTAACGATAAAAACAAGTGGATAATCGAAACTATTGTAAATCACATTATTCAGTTTGTAATCTGCCAATTATTCACACGTCAATTTGATTTTCGCAATTTGAAAATTTAATCAAATCTTGATTAAATAATAATATACATTACAATATTCTAATTTATAAACAAACAAAAAAATCTATATTTAAATGTTTCTTCAAACAAATTTGTCCATTTTCGAAAATCAAATTGTCGTTAAAACACTAACGCTTGAAAAAAAACATAAACTTGCATATCCAGTTTCTGAAACAGTGTCAAGAAAAAATTTCTAGAAAGGAAAAAAAAATAATGTCTTCGATTTTCATTTCTTTTTTTTATAATTGTCTCTCTATGCGTAATATTGTCATAATGTTGCTAATAAGTTTTTCTTTTCAAGTTCAAAAGGGAACATTTTTTGAATCATAAAATTTAATGAAGCAAAGAATATAGAAATTAGTGAATAAAAAAAATCTCACCGACTATTTCTTTATTTTTAAGAAAAATGAAACGTGTATGTTTCATTCTACATCAGACACATCACATGTATGTAACATAAACTATGAGAGGATATATGTATATTGAAGAATGATAATGACGATGTATAAATATATTATTTGTAATCACAATAAGAATGTGCTATGCTTTGTTCAATTCAACAAAATGGCATAGCAAGAGTTTCAATCGAAATTATGTTTTTCAATTTTTATTTTTATTTCTATTTCGATTTCAATTTTCAAATAATTTATTATATTCTATTTAATCAATTATCATTTACTTTCAATTTGCTTTTCAATTAATTTAAATTTACATTTCATTATTTTTTATTTACCCACAAATTTATTAAATGTTTTATTTATTTAGTATTTGCATTCAATTATTTTTTATTTATTTATTTATTTAACACTTGACTTATCAAATATTTAATTTCCTTAATATTTATTTAATATTAACTTTTAATTATTTTTCGTTTATTTACTTATTACCTAATTTACTATTTGATTCACTAAATATTTAATTTACTTAATATTTAAGTAATAAAAATTTAACAAACGTGAAATTTTGAATTAACAAATAAGAAAGAATAGTTGATTAAAAAATTAAACTATTAAATATTTCTTTCAATTTTCTTTTTACTAAAAAGTGTTGTTTTCTTGAAAAAAAAATTTCCTGACTTATTATAAAAATCCCTTGAATCAACTAATTCAACAGTAAATTGCACTTGTAATTACAAGTGCAATTCTAATTACAATTTGTCCAAAAGTAACGAATATATAAACTATTTGAAATTCAATATTTAAAAAAAATTTATCTACTTTTTAACCTTTTATTTTTACTTTTTACAAAAGTAGAAAATTCTTAATTACATTTGAATTTAAATCAAAATGTCAATTTAAATTAGAGTATTAAATTTTCTCACAAAGTAAAAAAAAAAATAATTATTTCGGAATAACTGAAAAAAAATTTTCCTCTTTTTAAAATTTGTTCTATATTTATTTATTTGAAAATTGTTCTCTATTTATTGGAGTATTTAAAACTTGTTCTCTATTGATTTAACTATATTTAAAAATTGTTCTCTACTTGTTAATAAATTATTTGTAAAAAAAATTATAAATAAATAAAATATAATATAATAAAGCAATAAAGAAAAATTCCGAGCCCATTGAGAAAAATCACATAAAAGATAAAAGTGAAATTAGTTGATTCAATAAATAATATAAATAATTAATTATTAATAAATGGTTAATAAATATGTAATAAATAATAAAAAAAAAGAATTTAAATTGTTTACCAGTGTATAAAAAGATGTTTACTTGAAAAAAATTATCATTATTTTAAATAAACTATGTGTGAAAAATAAAAAAATGATTTTAACCCTTGCAGTGCCGATTTGTAAATAGGCATGCTCAATCTTAGATCACACATCTACATATATATAAGACAAGATGGATCACATTCACATTAATATATTAACGAACAAATGAATTAATATCTGACTTTGTACCTATATACTAATTAACTTTTAACAAAAAACTCATAACGATATCGACTTTATAGTAAACGATGTTGGAATACGGGGAAAAGATGAGATGAAATTTTACCGGCAATTAGAGACAAGTTTTTTTTTCTTTTCTTTTTTTTGGTTTTGAAGAAAAAATTCAGTGATTCACGATTTATTAAAAGTAATTCGCAAGAGTCCAAACTAGGAATAAATACAGATGAAGATATTTCGATCTATTTTTTTCAGTTTCAAGTTGTTGTGGAAAATTAACGAACCAGTTGGATTTCTATTCAAATCTAAATTTTTACACTCCGAAAAAAGTCATTTTTTTTGTCGATTTCTCTAATTAATTAATTA
Source organism: Leptopilina heterotoma (assembly GCF_015476425.1). Classification (NCBI taxonomy): domain Eukaryota; kingdom Metazoa; phylum Arthropoda; class Insecta; order Hymenoptera; family Figitidae; genus Leptopilina; species Leptopilina heterotoma. Next base: position 2,016,644 of record NW_025111110.1, read on the forward strand.
TTTCGTTTCACTGTTTTTATTAATATTAAAATTTATATTTATTTCTTTATTATTAATTTCTTCTTATGTGCTGTATCAAAAGTAAAATTTTTTTTCTTTTTTTTTCTTTACATAAGAAATTCTATGAAAGTTCACCACTTTATAAATTAGTTTTTAGACAACTTAATTAAATTTTTTTTAAATATTAATATTTAATATACAAGAATAAATGTTTTTCCCTAACAATGATTTTTCTCTTTTTTCAAAGCAGAATTTCACTTTAGAAAAGAACAGAATTATTCCGAAATAAATTCGAATTGAGACAAAAATAAAAATTTAGATTCAAAATCTGAGAGCCGGATTTAGAAAAAAATTCCGGCTCTCAATTTGGAATTCTGAAAAAAAATTTAAATAGAAAATTATCGACATTTGTTATCGAAGACTAGATTGGACAGAAAAAAAAAAAGAGAAACGTGCATTGTCTGATAGGCATTCTTTTTTGTCAAATTTTCATGAAATTTTATAATTTAAAATTAAAAAGCAAGAGTGTGTTAAAAAGAGAGAGAACGAAAGAGATAAAAAAGAGAGAATGGTTTGCTCTTTGAAAAAGAAATAAGTAATGAAACTGTATACAAGAGAGAAAAAACAATGCCAAAATCATTAAGTATCAAATCGATTACTGACTTCCTTATAGAGCAAGTTCAGCTTAGTGTTAGAGACAACTTTGTAACTTGCACTGAATTATCAAATTCACTTGTGTATCAATCACATAAAAATATAGCATAATTGTTTTCCTTCATTAGAAATATTTAACAAAACAAAAGAAAAATGATTTCAACCACTGATTGTCAATATATATAAAAAAATAGTAATAATAATCAATATAAATTTATTATAGAAGAGAATTTTTTTGACATTGATACACAAGTTAATGAAATATAGAAAACCCTGCTTGAGTATTAAAGAAAAGCGAGTATTCATCTACTTGTACATTAGTCGATACATCAGAAACAGGCTTCGTAATAAATTTTTTTTATTTGTCAATGGTTACAGGCCAGTTTTTTCCTCGGGAATGCGCGAGAGAATGAGAATTGTCGGAGAGAAAGAGAGAAAGAAAGAAAGAAAGAAAGAAAGAAAGAGAGAGAGAGGGTTTAGGGGGAGGTTTTAGAGAGATTGGAATTATTTCTGAAAAATGTCATTTTGGAGCGAAAGACAAGAAAAATTATAAGCGCAGTATGATATGAAAAAAACACGAAAAAGGCTGACGAGAATCCAACGGAATAATAAGAATAATTTATTAATATCACTTGGAGAAAAACTTTTGGCTGAACATTTTTTTTTCCTTTTTGTTTAAAAAAAGAAAGATCAATACAACTTGTACATAAACTGCGTGCTATTCGATTGCGTCGCAAAGTCAAAAGTAATTTTTTTTCTCGAAATAGGATTCGCGACAGCGTTTTACGTGTTACGATTAATATAAAGCGTTAGTGACTGTATCCAGTATAATACAGGAAAATACCCCCAATGCCAGACATGGCGTGTGACAATAAAGTGATTCAATGATACTTTTTATTTTTTCATTCCTATACGCCAGCCCTAAACTATAAAAGTAAACAAGAATTTTGTTCGGAGCGAACGAAACATCAAAGCACAGTATAGGAGATATCCAGGCTTTTAATTTCTGTTTATAAAAAATTATCTATTTATAATAATATATTAACAATACACCCAGAGAAAAAATTTATTTCAACCAAATACAATTTCTTTGAATTAAATAAAAGTATATTTGTCTCAGAACCAACTATATTATTTATTTTTAAATAAAAAATGTATTCGACAAATGACCTACGACACCAGTGAAAGTATTCAAGAATACAAACTTTACAGACCAAAAATGAAAAATTATGGACCAATTACTGACAAAAATATGACCAGTCAGAGTCAAATATAAGAACATTTTACTTAAAACTCTAAATTAAATTTTTTATAATAATTAAAAATGACCAATTGATAATATCATTTATATAATTCAATTATTATTTAAAAGAATTTTTAACTAAAATTCTTCTTTAAATCTATTTTTTTTAATAATTTTAGAAAAAGTTCTTTGACAATTTTCAAATCCATTTGTTTAAAATATTCAATTTTACGAAATTTCAATTATTCGTAAATTCTTCAATTAAATAAATTTTAGAAAATAAAAATTTGAAATAATATTAAAAAAAATAAATTAAACTTTAAAAAAAAACACTTTACTTATTTATTAGTCTCCAACCTTTAGTAAAAAATCTAAAATTTTCAAAAATTGGAAAAAAAAAATTTCTTAAAAGTCAACATTTTTTCTTCTTTTTTATGTCATTTAGCTTCATTATTTTTGTGCTCTTTAAAAACACTTTACTTATTTAATAGTCTCCACCCTTTAGTAAAAAATCTAAAAATATCAAAAATTATCAAAAATTCGAAAAACCGAATTTCTTAAAATTCAACATTTTTTCCTGTCTTTTATGGGATTTAGCTTCATTATTTTTGTGCTTTTGGAAAATACTTTACTTATTAAATAGTCTCGACTCTTTAGTAAAAAAACTAAAAATATCAAAAATTATGAAAATTTCGAAAAACCGAATTTCTTAAAATTCAACATTTTTTCTTCTCTTTTATGGTATTTAGCTTCAATATTTTTGTGCTCTTCAAAAACACCTTACTTATTTAATAATCTCCATCCTTTGGTAAAAAATCTAAAATTGCCTAAAATTATCAAAAATTCAAAAAACCGAATTTCTTAAAATTCAACATTTTTTCTTCTCTTTTATGGCATTTAGCTTCAATATTTTTGTGCTCTTCAAAAACACTTTACTTATTTAATAATCTCCACAACTTTTCATCCTTTTTGAATCAAATTACGGACTGTACGGATCTTTTTTAAAAAATACGGATTTTTACCTAGGTCGAGCCTCGGGTGTGTACTAGAAAAAAAATTAGTTATATCAAATATAATTCATTTAAGTTAAATAATCGTACAATGTCTTAGAATCTACAACTGTATTGTTTATTTACTTAAAAAAAAATAAAAAATTTTATTTGGTACGAATATATTTTTTGAGCGGCAGCAATAAAATAATGTTTTAAAATAAATAACATTTACTTATAATAACATTTATTAACAAGTTAATTACACGCAGAAAAATGATATATTTTACTAAAAGTCTGGGTGTATACTCAGTGAAAAAATATATTTGACTCAGAGCTTACAAAATTATTTACTTGTTTTAAATAAATTATACTTAACTCAATTAGAAATTATAATTTTGCTAAATAAAATTTTTACCTAATTTAAAACAAATAAATAATTTAGTAATCTCTAAATTTGAATTAGTAAAAATGTTTACTAAATTGAATTAGTGACTGACTCTTTATTTCTGAATTAGTAAATTCTACTAACGAATAATAATTTTTATACTAATTTATAAATAAAATTACTAATTCAAAAGCAAAATGTCATCCACTTATTTAAATTAGTAAACATTTTTTCTAATTCAAATTTACAGAGTAAATTACGTATAAAATGCATTTTGATTTGACTAAAGTAAATTAGATTTTGTTTTGAATAAAACATTTCTCTAGGTGTATAAAATAAAAAATACTTTTACTTTTGGATTACCCTAAGAGTAAATTTCTATAATTTTATTGATTTCTGAGTGTTATAACAGGACGAAAAGGACCTTGGTTACTGGCGCCATCTTACTACTACGCTGGTGTATCTAAAGGAAAGGACTGCTCTTTTGATATCATAATTTGTAATTTCGTAATTAAAAAGAAATTTCTGCTAATTTTATTTCATAATTACTTTTTGTTTCTTTAATTATACAAGCTTCAAATTTTTCTTTAGTCTTTAATTTTATTTTAAATAATTAATTTTTTTTTATTTATAGTAAAATGCTATGTATGTTCTGTACATAATTAAAAATGTTAATCAAATAAATTTGAATTACACATTTTTTTGCAAAAAAAAGTTTAAAAAAATTGAATGTTTAAAAAAAACTTGATAAAAGTGCGAAAGAACTCGTCCAGATGGCGCATAATGTGTCTCTCCTGGTAAAGAACTAAACTTGCTGAAAGTCCTCCTTTTAATAAGAGATTCACATTACTGAAACTCACTTCCCCTTTATATTCAATTATTATTTATTCATTTATCTAACATTATTTACGAACAACGTTTAAATAATTTCAATTCGTTATTATATTGTTTGTTCGGATGTTGAATTTATAATTTTAAACGATTTTCAAATTTAAATTAAAGAAAAATTATTTAACACTTTCATATTATCAAATAAATATATACTTGAATCAAATAATTTTTATTTGAATAAATAAAATTAAATTTTTCTCAAATACTGAAATTATTGATTCAAATACAATTTATTTAATTTAAATACATTTTTTCCAGATAATAAATTTGTTTGAATGTATAGTACAGATAAAATATAAACTTGAACTAAACATAATTAGATTCAAGAGTATATATTTTTCTCTAAATATTCGTTAAATTATTCATTTATTCTAAAATTCATGTCCATTTATTCGTTTATAATGCAAATTTGAACTTTCTTTTTTTTATTCGTTTTAAAAATGATTTAACAGATAATTTTAATTAGATCTCAACTAATTAATCAATTAATTAACTAATTACAATTTATTGACTTGAAATTGATATAATTAAGAAAAAAATCCCATTACAAAATCATGAATTTGCATTCTCAATAAACAAGCCTTACTTTGCGTATATATTATTAAGGAATAAATGGACTTTAATTTTCTAGAATAAATAATGAAAGGAAACAAATGATGAAATTATGGTAAGCAAATAAGCATAGTTTGTCTAGTTAATTAGAAGTAGAAAAGCCTTTTTTTAAATTTATAGGGTGTGAAAATAGTAAATTATATGTTGACTTTGTGACACTGATCGTTTAGAATTGTTATTACGTTAATCCGAAGGCGTCGATAAGATGTGAGGCATACGGCAACCTTTACATCGAGTTGATGGTTAATTTATGCGCGAGAGGGTAATAAAAATCGGCTTACACGTCGCCTAGGTTATACGCGACCTATTGGTTACCACCCCTTTTAGGTGTCGCTAAAAGTTTAATCAAAGTCAGATTAGCTTTGGCTGTCTCGACGTTATGTTGGGGTGCAAGCATTATGCTTCTGGCTCAAGTAATATCTTTCTGCCTTTATATTCTGCTTAATTCACCTTCTTCGAATAAGTAACATTATATTACATAATTTACTAAAACCTTCATTCAACACTTGTAAACCTTTGCTTACTCTTCTTGTCTATTCTTATCATAGATAAATATAGTATTTTTCTATATTTTAGAATACTGCACTGAAAAAAAATTTATTTTATTCAAATAATACTTGTCTACTATTTAAATGAATATTTACTTGAATGAAACAATTTTCATTTAAATCAAATAAATTGTATATTTAAAACAATATAGTTTTCGAAGCAAATACCATTTAATTGATTCAAAAAAAATTATTTGATTCAGGTAAATATTTATTTGCTAATAGACAAGTAATCGATTACTTAAACTTTTTAGTTGTTTCAAATAAAAATTTAATTTTTGTCGAACAAAATTTATATATTTGAAACAAATAAATAATTTCTTTCAAATTAAAAAATTACGGACCATTTGTGGACCAATTACTGACAAAAATATAACCAGTCGGAGTCAAATAAAAAAACATTTTACTTGAAACAATAAATTAAATTTTTCATAATTATAAAACATGAAGATATCGATAACTCCGAGTCTTCGACTCGGAGTGATCGGTTTCTTCATGTTTTATAATAATTAAAGATGATACCGAGTGATAAAATCATTTATAATTCAATTACACAGGTCAACAAAAAAAGACTTACTTTTTTTTTATGAGATAGCGGAATGGTCTCCTATGTATTTTTGGACGCTGAACACGATCCCGACTTCCAAAATTGCCCATCACGTCAGTATTTTGAGAAAAGTGGGGGTAAAGACCCCAAAAACGCTTTTTTGAGGAATTTCAACATTTATTTTCTCTTTAACCTGACGTGCTAGAGACTTCCACAAGGTCTTAAATTAAAGCTTGTAATGTGCACTAAAAGACCAATATCCATAAAATAAAAAAAAATTAAAATTTTTTTCAAAAAATGGGATTGAAGACACCAAAAATTTGTGTTTTTGGATTGCTTTAATAGACTTTTTGAAATTGCTTGGATTCGCATGAAAATGGTTACTTGGGGTTTTTGGGGTCGCTGATTACGAATCCGATATTAGTTTGCAAAAATTAAAAATGGCGGATTCGTAATCAGCGACCCTAAAAACCCTGAAATAACAATTTTCAAGCGAATCCAAGCAATTCTAAATTCTTACATCTGCCATCTTGGTTTCGCCGTTTTAAATTTTTGCAAACAAATATTGGATTCGTAATCAGCGACCCCAAAAACCCTAAGTACCCATTTTCAAGCGAATCCAAGCGATTGCAAGAAGTCTATTAAAGCAATCCAAAAACACAAATTTTTGGTGTCTTCAACCCCATTTTTTGAAAAAAATTTTAATTTTTTTTTATTTTATGGATATTGGTCTTGTAGTGCACATTACAAGCTTTAATTTAAGACCTTGTGGAAGTCTCTAGCACGTCAGGTTAAAGAGAAAAGAAATGTTGAAAATCCTCAAAAAAGCGTTTTTGGGGTCTTTACCCCCACTTTTCTCAAAATCCTGACGTGATGGGCAAATTTGGAAGTCGGGATCGTGTTCAGCGTCCAAAAATACATAGGAAACCATTCCGCTATCTCATAAAAAAAAAGTAAGTCTTTTTTTGTTGACCTGTGTTATTATTTACAAGAATTTTTAACTAAAATTCTTCTTTAAATCAATTATTTTTAATAATTTTCGAAAAAGTTCTTTGACAATTTTCAAATCCATTTCTTTACAATAGTCAATTTTACGAAATTTCAATTATTCGTAAAATTTTTAATTAAATAAATATTAGAAAATAAAAACTTATAATAATATTAAAAAAATTCATTAAAAATTTTAAAAAAAAATTAGTTTCAAAATTCACGCTATATTGCTTTTAATATTGAATTATTATCTAAAATTTTAACTGAAATTCATTTTTAAATCAATTTTTATTAGAAAATTCTACTAGAATTCAATTATTTAAATACAAAAATAAATAATTTATTAAAATAATTGAATATTTCTTAAAATTCAATTCCCATAAAGAATCGTTATCAACAAATTTTCAAATAATTGAATTCTATCAACAAATTTTAATAAAAATTTTAAAAACAGTTACATTTTCGAGAAATTTGATTAAAATTGTATTAAAAATAATTGAAATTCTGCAATGGGTTTTATTATTTGTGAAAATAATTGAATCCCTAACAAGAATTTTATTACTTTTGAACAATATTTAATTTTTGCGAAGAATATTATTACTCTTGAAAATAATTAAATTTTTGCAATAATTTGTAACTTTTACAGAATTGAATTTTCTTTTCGTTTTTTTAACAAAACATCTTCTATAAATCCATTATTTTTAATAATTTTTGAAAAAGTTTTTTTTAAGAATTTTCAAATTTATTTGTTTACAATTCAATTTTACAAAATTTCAATTCGTAAATTCTTTAATTAAATATATATTAGAAAATAAAAACTTCAAATAATATTAAAAAATTTAATTAAACTATTTCAAAAATTAATCCCACAGAATTGTTAGTTAAAAATATGAAAAATTCAAATTTTCAAAGATTTTAATCTGAAACCTTTTCAAAATTCAATTATTACTAAAAATTGCTGCTCTAATGCTTTTAAAATTCAATTGTAATCTAAAATTTTAACTGAAATCCATTTTTAAATTAATGTTTATGAGAAAATTCTACTTCTAAATTATTCAATTATTTAAATACAAAAATAATAATTTATTGAATAATTGAATTTTTGTTAAAATTGAATTCTCATAAAGAATTTTATCAGCAAATTTAATAATTGAATTCTTTTGACGGATTTTAATAAAATTTTTAAGAATAATTACATTTTTCAAGGAAGTCGATTACAATTGTATCAAAAATAATGAAAATCCAGCAAAGAGTTTTATTACTTATGAAAATAATTAAATTACTGAGAACAGTTTTATTATTTATAAAAATAATTGAATTATTGAGAAAAAATTTATATAAAATTGAAATCCTGAGAAATTCTTATTATTTATAAAAAAAATTTGTTTACGTAGAATTTTATTAAAACTTTTTTAAATAATTGAATTTCAGCGAAGATTTTTGCTATTTATAAAGATAATTGTAATTATGACCTGAATTATTTTTAATTTTTAAAAATAATTGAATTTCTAAAAAGAATTTTCTAACTCATAAAAATAAAATTTTATTCTCGTGATTAATATTGTTATTTATGAAAATAATTGAATTTTGCAAAGAATTTTATTTTTAAATTCTGGGAAGAATTTTGATATTTATCTAGATAATTGCTTTCTTTCTAAGAATTGCGTTAAAATTTTGGAAATAATATTAAATACAATAGTAAAAAATTCAACTAATTTCAACAGAATTGGAATTAAAATTGAATTAAAAATAATTGAAATTCTGCGATGAGTTTTATTATTTATGAAAATAATTGAATTATTCAGAACAAATTTATAAAAAATTGTAAATATATTATTGAATTACTGTGAAATTTTAATTATATTTATGGAAATAATTAAAAGTTTGCTTAGAATGTTATTAAGATTTTTTTTAAATAATTGCATTCTTTTGGAAGATTTTATTAAAATAGTAGATATTAAAAATCATTGAATTGAGGAAATTTTTTGAAAATAATTGAATTTCGGAGAAGAATTTAATTATTTTTAAAGATAATTGAAATTTTGATGAGAATTTTTAAAAATTTTTTAACATAATTCAGTTTAGTAGACTCTTAGACAAATATTTATAGATTTTATTTAGTAAATAGATAGTTACTAGAAAAGTTACTCTACATTTTTCCGTATTTCTTTTCAACCTATCATTAATTTTTGGATTTTGTAAATTACGAATAAAACCCAGAGAATTTTTTCAACAAAAATAAATCATTGTCGGGAAAAGACTGATTTAGCTAATAGTAAAGAATGGAGGATAGGTGATTCACTTCATCATTCTGTAATCCCAATAATAATCCAGTAAAAGGGGAAACTTGAATCCGGGAATCAAAAAATGTCTGAATTTCAGAATCTTTAACCCTCTCATATTTCAAATCATTGATCCACATTCGCCACTTCAACCCTTTCAGACGGAATAATATAAGTGAAATATATCAATAATTTCATCTATTTAGGGAACATTTCTAATCTTCAAATGAATGAATAGAAGATATTTTTATTACTTCTTTAAATTTGTCCTTTATCAACAAGTATTATTTTTTATACTAAAAAAATCAATTCTTAACCAAATAAATGTTTATAACTTTATAAGTTTCATAATTATGAAAATAGTTAAGGAAAAAAACTGAAAAAATAATTTGTTTTCATTGCGTTAAAATTCAAAAAATAAATTGCTGCAAAACAACAAGGCACTTAGTGAAGTTGAAATAATTCTCTCTGTATCTTATTGATAAATAATTATTTTATTGACAAATTATTACCTCATTGACAAATTATTATCTCATTGATAAACAATAATCTTATTGAAAAATAATAATCTTATTGGTAAATACACGAAACATAAATTCATATTGTAATAAACATCCCCTTCTAACATTGTTCCCTTCTGCGGATGGGCACACCCCCGCTTCTGTTTACAACGAGGGGTCGTGATCGGACCTCCACCTCTTTGACTATGCTTAATGAATCTGATTTACATCTGATCCCCGTTGATCTCCTACACCTTCTTCCTCACTCTTTGATAAATTTATCTCCAAAAATCTCATTACCCTTCAACTCTAATATAAAAAAGAAATAATCGAAAACAAAACCAGTTTATTAATATTAATTCTCTAAATTAATTTTGTATTTAAAGGAACATAACAATACGATTTCAATCTGTTGCGTTTTTTGGAAGAACTTTTGAAATAGAGCATAAATAACGAAATCTGTTTTAGATTCATTTTATAGATTCATTTAAAAATTAAACTCTCAGGCTCTTACTAATTTTTAGTACATTTTTTTATTTCACTAAATTTTAATAGAAAACTAATAATTTTATAGCTAACTATCCCACGTCGAAAAATTTCATGGAAAGCATCAACTTTACTCCCAAAATAGTAAAAATAGCCAAAAGTGCGCAAAAGTTCCTAACAGTTCAATTACTGATAGTAAAAGTTACTTTTTTCGATTTTTCGTGTAAAAATATTCACTAAGTTTTTGAAAAAAATTTCAACCTCAATTCAATTTAAAAAAGTTGAATTGACTACCAAAAAATATATATATATAGTTAAAAGAATTAAGAATGTAAACAATAAGATTTTTAAGTTTTTTTTAGAAAAACTTCGCATTTGAGTCAATTGAATTACTATTATTTTAAACTACATAAAAATTAGGAAATTCAATCAAAGGATTCGCCAAGATATCATTCACATATGCGTGTTCTCCTCTCATGGAAACAATACCAAGAAAATCGGGGTAGACATTATTGGACATTTCACTAATGGTACTACTTTATAAAAATTTGGAGCAGAATTGAAAAAAATTACTTTCAAATCTCCAATTGTATCACATATATGTACAAATGAACTATATACCCTAGTATTACCCAAATTGTAACAAATTATCTCATTATTCAAAAACCATATATTTGACCTGGTAAGTTAAAAGGAACCTTACGCCCAAAATTAAGTTTTTTTTCTACAAAAACGTTCTTAAAGTCAACAAGTCGATATTCATGCTTTTTCACATTAAGATGGCTTGAAACTCTTTACTTGGGGGGTTTTTAGGGTCGTTTATTAGGGGCCGTTCAAGAAATACGTATCGCTTTTTGGGGGAGGGGGGGGGGTCAAGCTATTTATTACGGTCATCAGAAAAAATGGCGCTAGTGTATACAACATTGCGTTACATGGTGGGAGGGGGGGGGGGGTCCAAATTTCCAAAAAATAGCGTTACGTATTTTTTGAACGGCCCCTTACGAATCTGTCATCAGATTTCCAAAATTCAAAATGGCGGATCCAACATGGCCACAAATGAGCCTCAGGATTTTAAAAGGGCACTTTTACCATGTAAAATTAATGCATCAAGTGTCCTTTTAAGATCCGAAGCCTCAAATATTTAATTTTGTTTTTCCCTCACCTTTCCCTGATTTCCAGACAAAATTTTGACATTTTCCCTGATTCTAAAGAATATTCTGATTCACTCTAAAAATTATTAGATACTCAAAAATATTTTTTATTACACTTATTTACAAATTTCTTTAATTCTAAAATTATTCGAAAACATCAATAAAGTTTAATAAATAATGTCAAACAAAAAGAAATATTAAATATACATTCATACAAAATTACTTTAATGGTTCAACGAAACTAACGTGCAAAATCGGAAAAAAATCAATAATTTCTTTTTTAAATAAATATTTAATCATTAATATTTTTCCATAGAAATAAAGATTTTCAAAAATTTTTAATTCAAACCTTTTTCAAATTAAACAATTTATAAAAAATTTTATCAACAAATTTTTAAATAATTGAATTCTTTTGACGAATTTTAACAAAATTTTTAAGAATAATCACATTTTTCAAGGAATTCGATTAAAATTGTATAAAAAATAATTCAAATTCTGCAAAGAGTTTTATTATTTATGAAAATAATTAAATTACTGAGAACAGTTTTATTATTTATAAAAATAATTGAATTATTGCAAAAAAATTTATAAAAAATTGAAATTCTGAAATTGTAAATATAATTGAATTACTGTGGAATTTTAATTATTTATGGAAATAATTAAATTTAAATTTATTAAATTTATTAAAATAATTACAATTATATACAGATTTTTTTTAAATAATTGAATTCTTTTGACAAATGTTATTAAAATAGTAGATATTTAAAATCATTCAATTTATTGATGAAAATTTTTGAAAGTAGGTAATTAGAAATTTCCCAAGAATTTTTTTTTAAATTTTTGAAAAGAATTGAATTTCGGAGAAGAATTTTATTATTTATAAATACAAAAATAAATAATTTTTTGAATAATTCAGTTTTTGTTAAAATTGAATTCTCATAAAGAATTTTTCCAATAACTTTTTAAATAATTGAATTCTTTTGACGAATTTTAACAAAATTTTTAAGAAAAATTACATTTTTCGAGAATTTCGATTGAAATTGTAGGTATTAAAAATAATTGAAATTTAGCATTGAGTTTTATAATTATTTACGAAAATAATTTAATTCCTGAAAAGACTTTTATTACTTACAAAAATAATTGAATCCCTTTATAAACATTTGATTATTTATAAAAATAATCGAATTATTGCGAAGAAATTTATTAAAAATATTAGTAAATACAGTCAACTCTCGATAAGACAAACTCGAAGGGAGACCGAAAAAACTTTGAGTTATCGAAAAGTTTGAGTTATCAAATGTTACCTAATAATGCTTATAACCCAGGCGCGAGCTGACAGTGAGTTCAGGCTTTACGAAGCTTGATTGAGACTTGGTCAGTATTGGTTGAAGATTGGTGGGACAGCGAAAGCAAGGCTACTTGAGTCCGGAATAGTAACATCGATGTAAACCTGACGCTCAGTCTTTGTTGAAGACTGGCGTTCAATCTTTAATCAATGCTGCGGAAGCCGAAAGCAGGACTGAACAAGACTGCTTCCACTGTTCCCAAATTTACACGCTTCTCACGCGTTCATTCAATATAACGTGAATATATTAATTATCATTATTAATAATAAACAGTATTGTTATTAATATATATGTATTTACATATTTAATGACAATAAGTTATTATTATAATAATTATATTATTTTCATATAAATATTATATGACTAACAATAAATGTCATTTAACATAATAATATTGAAAAATAATTTTAGCAAAAAAAACACAATTTGTGATAATTGGTACATTTTTTAACTTCATTTTTAACAGACTTTTAATATTATTTACAAACAAGTTCACAAGTTTTTATTCACAACACTTATTAATTATACAGATTAAATAGTAATTTTATTATTTTATGTAACGCTTATAATGAAAAAATCCGCTCGCATGTGGGATCGAACTCACGTCCCCCCGCCCCAGACGCATTCCGGAAGTCCTAGACGCAACCACTTAAACCGCACGGCCACTGAGTCTCGATGAGACCTCGGGCTAATGTAATATATTAATGCCAGTGCCGTATACTTTGTTACTTATAAGGGCAAAGTGAAAACTATGACTAAAAATTTTACACATACTAATCCTGAATTATTTTAATTATTAAAAATGAATATTAAATAATTCATAATAAAATTGTAATCATTACAAAATTCAACTTTTAAAACATTTTACAATTAAAAATATTTAATGGATAATTTAATAAACATCGATAAATAATTGATATTTTTTATTATTCAGTAACAAAATTATTAACATTTATTATTAGATATATTAATAATATATTATGTAAATAAATATAATTTGGAATAATAATGAATTATAATGTTAAATATTATAATTATTATTAATTATAATAATATTTATTAATTGAATAATAATTATTAAAAATATAATAATTAATAAATAAATAAATAATAATTAATTAAATTAATATTAAAAGTTAACATAATTAATAAAATGATTAAATATGATGCAGTGTCAGGAATATTTATTGCACATTTTAATTATTATTTATTAATTATCTATAATAATTTTGAAAACATTTATAAAAAAAAATTTTCCATTTAACTTTCTTTAAATATGAATGTTACAATTAATAATATATTTATTTATCAATTGATAACTTAATGTTAATTATTATTATTATTATTATTATTATTATTATTATTTGAAACAATTATTATAATTATAATTATTATAATATTATTTAATTAAGTGAACACGGTAATAAATAAAGATAAACTGAATATTGAGTAAAGATTGATTCAAGCTTGAATCCAGATTAGATGTTCGAGCTTCACTCATAAAGATTGACCGAGTCTTGAATCGAGCATGGGACGAGCATTGGGTCCAATGTTGAACCAATATTGAACTAATATTGATTGACAGTGATGTAAAGACTGCTTCTACTGTGAGTTACCCACACTGAGCGTTCAAGACTCAATCAACCTTTAATCTATCGTCAGCATTGGTCTTTCGCGCCTGGGAAGGAATGAACGGGACCCAAGAATTACTTTGACTTACCGAAAAATTTGAGTTATCGCGCTTTGTCTTATCGAGAGTTGACTGTAATTGAATTTCTGTAAAATTTTTATTATTTATGAAACTAATTAAATATTTGCATTGAATTTTATTAATATTTTTTTGAAATAACTAAATTCTTTTGGAAAATTTTATTATAATAGTAGATATTTAAAATCATTAAATTGAGGAAAATTTTTGAAAATAATTAAAATTTTCCCGAGAATTTCATTAAAATTTTTGAAAATAATTGAATTTCAGAGAAGACTTTTATTATTTATAAAGATATTTGAAATTTTGACGAGAGTTTTTAATAATTTTTCAACATAATTGAATTTTTGCGAAAAATTCGATTAGGTACTTTTGAAAATAATTGAATTTCTGCAATTATATTTGTAACTTCTTCAAAATTCAATTTTAGTGTTTTTAACTAAAATTCTTCTGTAAATCCATAATTTTTAATAGTTAATTAAATATGTATTAAAAAATGTAACTAATTTTAGAAGAATTTGAATTATTGAAATTTTTTTAAAACTTATTCCCTGATCTGGGTAACCTCGACCTGTTCCTCGAGGGCTTCTGGGGTCGCTGATTATGAATCTGTCATCAGATTTCAAAAATTCAAAATGTCGGATCCAATATGACAAAATTCGAATAAAAAATGTTGCTTCAAGCAACATTTTTTATTTGAATTTTGCCTCAATTTGATATCCTTAGAAAATCTCTGCTCGTAATGAATATACACGTACGTTTTAATACGCACAAGTGAGAGTTTGTAATTCACATACGAACACATATAGATGAAGATATAAATAAACATGTTGGCTATACCGATCGTTCATAATCTAATTAAAATCCCGCTTTCGAAAGTTAGCATCACCCTCGGCGGTTGATATATATGCAGAAGTCACATACATTACCGCATTTCATTTTCATCCTCCCCACAATATTACACGGTTTTAATATTAACGGGTATGGATCAGCCACGTGCGACAATGACACTCACTTTTTCTCCTGCGTGTATTTACAGCGAGGATATGTTTATAAACGCGTATATATATATATATATATATATAAGCACATATCGAAATTTTTATGTACATATATATATGCAGTCAACAAGGGTACGTGTCAGAGGGTGATACTTTTTCTTCTAATACCACCGCAAAAACGAATAGTTTTTATTTTGTTTGCACAAGACTTGAAAAGATTTGGGTTTTATACCCCTATATATACATAAAAATCTCGACTAACCCCTCCTTGAGGGGGGGGGGGGTTACTACTAAAGAGTAAACTAACCCCATTTGTTATACAAAAAGACAATTTTAAACAATTGGTGCAATTTATAGAAAAAAATACACTTTTTATACCTGATGACATAATTTAAATTTTTGACCCTGAATTTACAAAACAAGCAGCAAATAAACGAATGCGGTAACTTAAGAAATATTGAAAATAAAGTTGACAGGAAAAAGTGTCAGAAAGGTTAAAAAGTAAATCTAGAAAAAGGGTTTAAAAAAAGGAAGGTGTGTGTATAAAAAGAATATATATATTTGTCGGTGTGTGTGTAAGTGTGATGTTCAGAAGGTCAGTCGAGGTAATAATATGATCCCAAGGGAAACATATTATTCCACTTGGGTATTTAATTGCGCGGATTTTTTGAGGGATTCTTTTTTTCCAGAGTAGAAATATGTCTGTCATGACAAGAAACGCTTTGGGGGCTTTTGACACTTGTATATTCCTTGACAGAAGACATAGAGAATATATAAACCGCATGCATGTCATACCTGGTGAACCCTCCTCAAAATGTATCAGCCACTGCACGCCTAGTTAGTTGCCCATTGTATATACAGTAGGCACTTTACCATCTCGAAGGGAATGATTGCAAGCATGACAATTTCATCGTTATGTCTGACTTTCTTTTTATACTCTACATTCGGCCAACAAATAATTTCTATTTCAACAAGTTTCTCACATTACAATATATATAATATATGTATATAAAGCAAACATCATTTTCGTGTATTCGAAGAAAACAGAAAAATTCACCAGAATAGATATATATATATACATCTACTTAGTATAAAAAGAAACATCTATCTATTTCTTAAAAAACATTTAATATGTTTCAATGATTTTGTGATTGATTCGTGGAAAAAAATATTCAAGTAATATTTTTATAAAAAGTAAAATCTAAACTTGCAATTTTTGGCATTTTTTGTAAATTTTAGTCAAAATTATTTACAAATTATAATAACTTAATTTAATAAATTTTTAATTTAATAGCCAATTTTCAATTTATTTTAATTACAGTAAAATTTACACCAGAAGTAGTAAAAGCAATTAAATGAAATTGCAATTACTCTCTTAAGTTAGTAACAATGTTTATACTAATTTGAATTAGTCACTGACTTTTTATTGTTTTAGAATTAGTAAATTTTACTAATAAATAATAATTTCTACTAATTTATTACTAATATTTACTAGTTTGAATTAGTGACTAACTTTTTGCTTTGTAATTAGTAAATTTTACTAATAAATTAGTAAAAATTACTATCTATTAGCAGAATTTTTCAGACAATTTCTTTAAACAAAAAATTATTTTTAGGCTAAAAATGCAAAAGTATTATTGTTATTCAATTTTTTTGTTTAAAAATTCATTTGTTTATTAGGCTAACAAATTTCAAATCATAATTTTATTAAATAAAAAATTTCAAAAGACTATAATACCGCAGAAAGTAATAAGAAAAATCAACAAATGTCCTTTTTTAAATAAATAAATTCAATAACAATTGTATTTTTTAGCCTACAATTTTTTTCACAAAAAATGATTCAAAAATAGTAAAACTAAGACTTTTAATTCAATCCCTCACAAAAAATTTTTTGTAATATCTAAATTATTTTTTTCATAGACTATTGGTGTTCATTCTACAAAAAGTTCCAAAATAATAATTCTATAATAACTTCTTTTTTAAATAAATATTTAATCATTAATATTTTTAAAATTTCTCGAAAAAAATTTAATTATTTTTAAAAATTCTAATAAAATCCTTCGCAAAAATTGAATTATTTTAAAAAAATGTAATAAAATTCATAGCAAGAATTCAATTATTTTAATAAATAATAAATCGATTATTCGGAAATTCATTTTTAAATCAATTTTTATCAGAAAATTCTACGAAAATTCAATTATTTAGATTTGAAAATGAATAATTTATTGAATAATTGAATTTTTGTTAAAATTGAATTCTCATAAAGAATTTTTTTTCTACAAATTTTTAAATAATTTAATTCTTTTGACGAATTATACAAATTTTAAGAACAATTACATTTTTTAAGGAATTCGATTAAAATTGTATCAAGAATAATTAAAATCCTGCAATGAGTTATGAAAATAATTAAATTTCTGTGAACAGTTTTATTATTTATAAAAATAATTGAATTAATGCCAGAAAATTTATAAAAAATTAAAATCCTGGGAAATTTTTATTATTTATAAAAAAAAATTTGTTTGCGTGGAATTTAATTAAAAATTTTATAAATAATTGAATTTCAGCGAAGATTTTTGCTATAAGATGATTGTAATTATGACGAGAATTTTTTTTTAATTTTTGAAAATAATTGAATTTCTAAAAAGAATTTTCTAACTCTTAAAAATAAAATTTTATTCTTGTAATTAATATTGTTATTCATGAAAATAATTGAATTTTGCAAAGAATTTTGATATTTATCTAGATAATTTTGCTTTCTTTTGTAAGAATTGCGTTAAAATTTTGGAAATAATATTAAATACAATATTAAAAAATTCAACTAATTTCAACAGAATTGAAATTAAAATTGTATTAAAAATAATTGAAATTCTGTGATGAGTTTTATTATTTATGAAAATAATTGAATGATTGCGAAGTTAATTTATATTAAAAATTTGTAAATAATGGAATTTCTGTGAAACTTTTATTATTTTTTGAAAATAATTAAAAGTTTGCGAAGAATTTTATTAAATTTTTTTTTAAATAATTGGATTCTATTGGAAAATTTTATGAAAATAATAGATATATTCAAAATCATTGAATTAAGGAAAATTTTTGAAAATAATTGAATTTCAGTGAAGATTTTTGCTATTTATAAAGCTAATTGTAATCATGACGAGAATTTTTTTTAATTTTTGAAATTAATGGTATTTCTAAAAAGAATTTTCAAACTCTTAAAAATAAAATTTTATTCCCGTGATTAATATTTTATTTATGAAAATAATTGAATTTTGCAAAGAAATTTATTTTTAAATTCTGGGAAGAATTTTGATATTTATCTAGATAATTGCTTTCTTTCTAAGAATTGCATTAAAATTTTGGAAATAATATTAAAAAATTCAACTAATTGCAACAGAATTGAAATTAAAATTGTATTAAAAATAATTGAAATTCTGCGATGAGTTTTATTATTTATGAAAATAGTTGAATGCTTGCGAAGAAATTTATAATAAAAATTTGTAAATAATGGAATTTCTGTGAAATTTTTTTTATTTATGAAAATAATTAAAATTTTCCCAATAATTTTATTAAAATTTTTTTAAATAATTGAATTTCTGTGGAGAATTATATTACTTTTGAAAATAAATTTTTTTTCCCCGTATCGCCCAAAAATTAAGAGCTAACTACCTTTTAATTTCTCTCCAAATTGGACTAAAACTAAAATAAATTAAAGAATTCTCGCCACCTATCTTTATACAAATCTACATTTCCAAATTTCCAGAAATTCTGAGAGTACCTAAATTAATAAAACTCCTCTATGGAAAAACTTTTCAAAAAAATAAAATATTAACTAGAGAATTTTGGTACATAAATTAAGGAAACGTGAACAATTTACATGTATATATAAGAAATCTCGAGTAGTCTGCATAGAAATGAATACTTAATAGAAATTATAGCATATGTGACCGACTCATAAAAAAAGGCTCAGATTTTTTTTCACCAGAAGATGGTCAACAGAAGAAATTAAAAATGGGTGACTCTGATGACCACAAATAGGTGTAATTACAACCATATTCCTCTTGATTGCCGACAAAAATGGTAGGTATATTTAATATTGCTCCTATCAGATCTAGTATATTTTATAATATTCCCTCTCCGACTTGGAGATTAGTGTTATATTAACAAGTGGGCGTAGAGTTCAAAGAAGAGAAAGAATAATACTGACACTAGAAATAAGATATATAGGTATGTACACATATAGAAGATATCCTATCCCGATAAAAACGTACATCTTTGAAAGAGAGAGAAAGAGCTATAATATTATCTCCTTTGCGCGCGACCACCATTGTTCCTTCGATGACAGGTGAGCTTGTTCTCGGAAAGAATGAACGCTCCTTCGTGGTTTTACGTCGAAATTGCTCGCGTAAATTTCGGTGCCTTCGTGATTTACGCAACGACCAAACATACTGAGAATGTGTGAGGAGACAATAACCACCTCCTACATATAGTACATAGTAGATATATCTATACATGTATGTGCAATGTTATCCTATCATGAAGCTCAAAATATTAGGTACGATGCATCGATATTTCTATACAGGAACTTAATTGCGACATCCATCGATGTTTATAATTTTACGAGCGGGTAAATTTATATCCTCTTTTCACTGTTGCGCGCGGTGAAAAAGGGCGCATTGTTATGGAGGCGGAGAAAAATTTGCTACCGTTGCAGTTAATGTCAATAGGTTTGATGTTCAATAAAAACACGTGAGCATTTTTCGTAAACGGACGATATAAGTTGTATTTGAAGAAGATAAAAATCTGTAAAGTATGTAGTTCCTTTATTTTCTAACTGTTTTAGTTTAAACAAAAAATATTTTTAAAAATGTTATGTTTCAACTTAAAAGTTGATTATTTATTTTCATGTCAATTATTTTTTTCTTATAACTACAGTAAAAGAAATCATGAAAAATTATTTCCCAACAAATAATTATGCGCAAAATTATAAGTATTTCCTCTAATAATAAAAAATGTAATACAAATTTTTAGATTCGTGAAAAACAAATCTCTCACGATATCTAGAGATAATTGTCAACTACAATAAAATAATAATAGTCAACAATTACAACAAAATAAAATTCAAAACATTCACAAATTTAAAAATCAATGTAAAATTTGAAACAACATAGTGACATACATAAAAATAGACAAAAATTTTAAATAAAATACATTTTCCACTCAGTGCCGGCTTTGGAGTAATGCGCCCCACGTTAGGGGGCGCCGCGGCGATGCCTGTGCGAAAATATTTTTCTAATTCGCAAGAGTAGGGAACCTAATAAAATTTTCACACGAGGCACCGGAATGGCTGACGATGACTGAGGCCGACACTGATGGTGGCACTGGAGCTCCAGTACAGTGTTTCCTATAAGATACGTACACACAAAATTAAAAGAATTACCGATTTCCCTACCTACAGTCGTGTTTTAAACGAAAACAAAATATTTACCTCATTCGTACGAAAAAAAGCTACTCCTACCTATCAATTAAGCTATATTTACTTCAAACCTAATAAATACTCTTTAATTTCACAAACACTCCACGTTCCTCTCACATACCGCCCAGGTGCAAAAACCTACACTAGGGATAAAGGGGCACGTTAGGCTCACCCATACGTCCCGGGACGCATCCGACACCTGAGCTCAAAATCACTCAATCCTGAAAATAAAACACCTGATATTTTAACCCTAATAATTAAATAAAAAATTTTACAATTGAAAAGCAATTAAATAAAGAATTAAATAATTGAATAAACAAATTAAACAATCGAACGAGAAATTAAATATAAATGAATAAAAGAATTAAACAATTTTAATAATATTAAATTAAACAATTTAATGAAAAATTAATGAATTGAATGAAATTGAATCTCAATAAATATTTTCGAATTAGAATAATTCATAGGTGCTTTAAAGATTTTTTCACTAATTAAAATTAAAGAAGTTACGAAAAATACCAAAATATACAAAATTAAACGAAATAAACAATGTAAATAAAATACAAAACATAAATAATAGAAGAAACATTGATAAAAATATTATTCACGCAGTAATAGAAAATATACTACAAAATAATATAATCAGGGCTCGAAGCAGTAACAGTATTTAAAATACGGACTTTACGGACCAAAAATGAAAAATTACGGACCAATTAATGATAAAACTTTAACCAGTCCGAGTCAAATAAAAGAATATTTCACTTAAAACTATAAATAAAATTTTTCATAATTATAAAACATGATGATTTCGATTCCCATAAAGAATCGTAATCAATAAATTTTCAAATAATTGAATTCTATCAACGAATTTTAATAAAATTGTTAAGAATAATTACATTTTTCGAGAAATTCGATTAAAATTGTACTAAAAAGAATATAAATTCTGCAATGAGTTTTATTATTTGTGAAAATAATTGAATCCCTAAGAAGAATTTTATTACTTTTGATTTTGAACAGTATTTAATTTTTTCGAAGAATATTATTACTCTTGAAAACAATTGAATTTTTGCAATAATTCTTAACTTTTACAAAATTAAATTTTTTTTCGTGTTTTTAACTAAACATCTTCTATAAATCCATTATTTTTCATAATTTTTGAAAAAGTTCTTTAAGAATTTTCAAATTCATTTTGTTTACAATTGAATTTAAAAAAATTTACAAAAATTTTCTTAAAAAAATTAATTCCACAGAATTGTTAGGTAGGTAGTTAAAAATATGAAAAATTCAAATTTTTAAAGATTTTATTTTGAAACCTTTTGAAAATTCAATTATTCCTAAAAATTTATGCTCTAATGCTTTGGAAATGCAATTATTTTCTAAATTTTTAACTGTAATTCATTTTTAAATCAATTTTTATTCGAAAATTCTCCGATAATTCAATTATTTAAATACAAAAATAACAATTTTTTTAATAATTGAATGTTTCTTAAAATTCAATTTCCATAAAGAATTTTATCTATAAATTTTCAATTAACTGAATTCTATTAACGAATTTTAATACTATTTTTAAGAATTTTTTCGAGGAATTCGATTAAAATATTGTATTAAAAATAATTGAAATTCTGCAATGAGTTTTATTATTTAAGAAAATAATTGAATTCCTAAAAAGAATTTTATAATTTACAAAAATAATTGAATTCTTGTAAAAGTTTTTATTATTTTTGAAAATAATTGAATGATTGCGAAGAAATTTATAAAAAAATTTGTAAATAATGATATTTATGTGAAATTGTTATTATTTTTTTAATAGAATTTAAAATTTGTTTAGAATTTTATTAAATTTTTTTTTTAATAATTTAATTCTTTTGGGAAATTTTACGAAAATCATTGAATTACGGAAAATTTTTGAAAATAATTGAATTTCGGAGAAGAATTTAATTATTTCTAAAGATAATTGAAGTTTTGATGAGAATTTTTAAAATTTTTTGAACATAATTGAATTTCTGGGAAGAATTTTATTACTTTTGAAAATAATTGAATTTCTGCAATCATTTGTAATTTCTCTAAAATTATCCAAATTATATCGTACAATTTACGAACTTTTCATCCTTTTTTAATCAAATTAGGACTTTTATGGGATTTACGGACCTAGTTCGAGCCCTTAATAATTATTATTCATCAATATTGTTATTCATCAGTATTATTCTTCAATATTATTATTCATCAGTATTATTCATCAGTATTATTTATCAATTGTGTCACTATGTTGTTAGAATTCCTTCCCTGTTTAAAAAAATCCATTGTTTCAATTGAACCAAGAATTTCACTTAACTTCTAAACAAGAAAAATTATTGCAATCTCATAAGATAAAATTGAATTAAATTAAAAATTGAATTAAAAAGTTAATTTTGAAATTATAATTTAATTTACTATACTCATTTAATTTAATAAGAATTAAATTGTCAAAAGTTGAGTAAAACAGGGAAGGATTAATAATAAAAATGAAATAAACACTCAACAATTAGCTGACTCCTTGATGCGGTCATTGAACGACTCGTTCTCACGTTGAGGTAGAGGGACCACTTTTCTTCTCCTACATCCTCCTTATCCTTTAGAGTAACCCTTATAGTTGAGCAGAGTAGTATAATAGAGTAGTAGTAATCTCTTGAGAATCCTTTAGAATAATGCGGGAAATAACTGAAAAATAAAGGGACAATTAATTAAAAAATAAACAAGACAATAATATTAAGTATTCCAGTAATGTTCTACCCTGGAGAAATTTAATTTGAATCAAATAATCTATTACCTATTATGACTATTATAGCATAGCAGTAATAAGGATACGATGACAGCAAATAAGATTCCTGTGAGCAGACATCTCTTCTTCTGGAGCTGCAAGAGTTCCTTTAATTACTGACCAAACAGGCCTTCTGCAGAAATTGAAGTCACCCAATGACCACAAAACTTCCCTTGAGTTTCTGAAAAATAAGAAAAGAATAGATTTTATAATATAAAAAATACCCATATTAACTAGTGAAATCACATTAACGAACAATGTCTCCTCATCTACAACTTTAGTTTAACGAAACAGACAAATTTTCCCTATTGAATAAAATTTTTTAATTCTTATCCAACCACTTCACTGCTTATTCTTATTAATGTAAAAATTAAAATACCAATCTCTTTTTGATTACCAACCTATGGAGAATGCCCAAATCATTAACTTGTATTAGAATTCTGATTAGAAATTCCAGATGAAAAATACATTAAAAGAAAAACTAATTGTGCCGTTTTATCTTGAATCTCATCATATTCACAAAACGAATTACATATATATGACTGGTCAATTTTCTAGGTCAGAATTTCTTACTCATTGTATCATGAATACGTGATTGCCCCAGGTGTAGAGAGAGAGAGAGAAAGAGGGGAGGAGGGTTGAAAAGCTGCCATTTCATTGCTCCTTGACGAAGATATGGGATAGTAAACAATGAAAGCGCCCATTTTAAGCAGATTATTAAAACCTAGTCGCGCTATACACAGAACCGTAAATCGTCGACCCGTAAATGATTTTTCTATTATCATCAAACTTTACAAGGATAAAACGGATTCTTTTTTCTTCTGCCTCTTCACTAAACTGAAACTCTATTTTAAAAACATTTCTTCTATTCTGTTTGTTATTTATTTTTCGTATACTTATTTATTAATATAGTTTATTTGTAAATTTGTGAAAAAAGAACAAATAGCAAACAGTGTATATGTGGCGGATTTTACGGACCAAAAATAAAAATTTACGGACCAATTACTGACAAAAATATAACCAGTCCGAGTCAAATAAGAGAACATTTTACTTAAAACTTTAAATTAAATTTTTCATGAATATAAAACATGAAGATATCAATAACTCCGAGTCTTTGAAGACTCGGATGACCAAGTGATAAAATCATTTACAATTCAATTATTATTTACAAGAATTTTTAACTAAAATTATTCTTTAAATCGATTATTATTAATAATTTTTAAAAAAATTTTTTGACAAATTTCAAATCCATTTGCTTACAATATTCAATTTTACGAAATTTCAATTATTTGTAAATTCCTTAACTAAATAAATATTAGAAAAATAAAAACTTGAAATAATATTAAAAAAATTCAATTAACCTTTTTCAAAAATTATAATTTCAAAATTCAATTATTTCTAAAAATTCACGCTATATTGCTTTTAATATTCAATTATTATCTAAAATTTTAACTAAAATTAAGTTTTATATCAATTTTTATTAGAAAATTCTACTAGAATTCAATTATTTCAATACAAAAATAAATAATTTATTAAAATAATTTTAATAAAATTTTCAAGAATAATTACATTTTTCGAGAAATTTGATTAAAATTGTACTAAAAATAATTGACATTCTGCAATGAGTTTTATTATTTGTGAAAATAATTAAATCCCTAAGATGAATTTTATTACTTTTGAATAATATTTTATTTTTGCGAAGAATATTATTACTCTTGAAAGTAATTGAATTTTTGCAATAATTTGTAACTTTTACAAAAATGAATTTTTTTTCGTGTTTTTAACTAAACATTTTCTATAAATCCATTATTTTTAATAATTTTTTTAAAAAGTTCTTTAAGAATTTTCAAATTCATTTGTTTACAATTCAATTTTACAAAATTTCAATTGTTCGTAAATTCTTTAATTAAATATATATTAGAAAATCAAAACTTTAAATAATTTCAAAAAAGTCCACAATTAAAGAATCTCAAAAAAAAAAAAAATTAATTCCACAGAATTAATAGTTAAAAATATGAAAAACTTAAATTTTCAAAGATTTTAATTTAGAACCTTTTCAAAATTCAATTATTTCTAAAAATTTACGTTCTAATGCTTTTAGAATTCAATTATAATCTAAAATTTTAACTGAAATACATTTTTAAATCAATTTTTATTAGAAAATTCTACGAAAATTCAATTATTTAGATTCAAAAGTAAATAATTTATTGAATAATTGAATTTTTTTAAAATTGAATTCTCATAAAGAATTTTATCAACAAATATTTAAATAATTGAATTCTTTTAACGAGTTTTAATAAAATTTTTATGAATAATCACTTTTTTCAAGGAATTCGATTAAAATTGTATAAATAATAATTAAAATCCTGCAATGAGTTTTATTATTTATGAAAATACTTAAATGACTGAGAACAGTTTTATTATTTATAAAAATAATTGAATTATTGCGAAAAAATTTATAAGAAATTGAAATCCTGGGAATTGTTTATTATTTATAAAAAAATTTGTTTGCGTGGAATTTTATTAAAAATTGTTTAAATAATTGAATTTCAGCGAAGATTTTTGCTATTTATAAAGATAATTGTAATCATGACGAGAATTTTTTTTTTATATTTTCAAAACAATTGAATTTCTAAAAAGAATTTTCTAACTCTTAAAAATAAAATTTTATTCTCGTGATTAATATTGTTATTTATGAAAATAATTGAATTTTGCAAAGAATTTTATTTTTAAATTCTGGGAATAATTTTGATATTTATCTAGATAATTTCTTTCTTTCTAAGTATTTCGTTAAAATTTTTGAAATAATATTAAATACAATATTAAAAAACTCAACTAATTTCAACAGAATTAAATTTAAAATTGCATTAAAAATAATTGAAATTTTGTAATGAGTTTTATTATTTATGAAAATAATTGAATGATTGCCAAGAAATTGATAAAAAAAATTTTGTAAATAATGGAATTTCTGTGAAATTTTTATTATTTTTTGAATGTAATTAAAAGTTTGTGTAGAATCTTATTAATTTTTTTTTAAATAATTGGATTCTTTTGGAAAATTTTATGAAAATAATATA
This sequence comes from Leptopilina heterotoma, assembly GCF_015476425.1. Classification (NCBI taxonomy): domain Eukaryota; kingdom Metazoa; phylum Arthropoda; class Insecta; order Hymenoptera; family Figitidae; genus Leptopilina; species Leptopilina heterotoma. The sequence continues at coordinate 2,043,327 of NW_025111110.1, forward strand.
GATATTGAAAATCATTGGATTAAGGAAAATTTTTGAAAATAATTGAATTTCGGAGAAGAATTTAATTATTTCTAAAGATAATTGAAATTTTGATGAAAATTTTAAAAAAATTTTAAACATAATTGAATGTGTGCGAAGAATTTTATTACTTTTGAAAATAATTAAATTTTTGCAATCATTTATAATTTCTCTAAAATTCTCCAAATTATATCGTACAATTTTTGAACTTTTCGTCCTTTTTGAATTAAATTGCGGACTTTAAGGACATTTTAAAAAAACGGACATTTTTATGGGTATTTCAAATAACTAAAATGTGATTACCAAAACATCTTAGAAATGACTATCAAAACATCTTAAATTAAGATACTTCTTTTTGCAGTGTTCTAAGATGCTTTGGTAGACTTTAGAAACAATCTTATTTTAAGATAGCACTAAAAAAAAATTTTAATTGATTCAAATAACCGATTGATTGACTATTATCAATTAAATATTTCCTTGAATCAAATAATATTTATTGGTTTCAATTAAATGGTATTTGAACCAACAATTTCAGTATTTGAAGCAAATACCGTTTAATTGACTCCAATAAATATTATTTGATTCAATTAAATATTTAACTGATAATAGTCAATTAATCGGTTATTTGAATCAAATAAGTTTTTTTTTCAGTGATCAAAAAAGTCACCTATTTTTGCAGTGTATACACCTCAAACTTCCTGCAACCTTACAGGTTAGTTGGGTCTCACCCAACTAATCCGTAAAGTTGCCTGGAAGTTTGTTCACACATGAAAAATGGAAAAATATCACTTATTCAAATTTACTGATTTTTTGTTAAGACCTTAAAACTTAAAACAATGTAAATGTTTCACGAAAAATATAGTTTCCCATTATTTTTAATTTTCCCGGAATAAAAATGGAAGGGCTGCTAAACAACATCTATTAGAAAATGTAAAATGAATGTTTTTTAAAGGGAAATCTCTGAGAAAAACGATAGAGAAGCGATTTATTTTCATTTCTCTCTTTCTCTGTGTGTTTTTTTTTTGTTGGACCACCCGAGTAACTATAAGCGCGGTAGCATGGTATCTCACAGAATCTCTGTGTTTTACAAGCCAGCTGTGTATCGTTCTGAATATTGTTGGTCCTTTGTGCTCGTGTCCTGCGCTTGAGTGGTTCGGGCTTGACTTCGCTGTTTGTTCTCAAGCTCAAAGAGATCTTCCACTACGAAGGATGATCTCCATCCTCCTTGTCAGCTTAGCTTTTCGGGATTACAAGGATTTCTTTATATTCTCCTCACTTCCTTCAAGAATTCAAGGTCTTTTCTACTGTTTCTTCTCTCACTCTTCTTTTAACATCTTGCTCCTATATCCCTTTTTTTTCGTTTGTCCACACTTTTATATACCTTCACTATTGTTTAACATTTCATTTTTCAACACGACTTTAGCACTTCTTTTTAGATTATACGCACCCTTTCTTCACTGAATTATTGTGATAATTAACTCTTGTCAGTATATTTAAAAAATGACAATAATACAAGAATTAATAACAGATTTGTTAGATCTTAATGTAGAAAATATTAAATGATAATTTCCTATTGCGATTTATATCTTGAGGGACTGAATAGTAAATAAGTGTCCTTTCTGACATCCAGTACATATGGAAGTACTTATTTCACTTACTTGTCATTCGTAATAAAAAGATCGAGGTTTCAGATACGAGTGTCTCCGTGAGAATTGCATCATTTTTCATGGTTGTAATCGTGTTTGATGAAAAAATTCAAAAATTCTCTTTTGACTGAGAGTTAAAAAGTTGTAAAGGACTAAGCGGCAGGATGTTCCTTGTTAGCGATAAGATCGTACGAGATTATTAATTAAATACCCGTCTCGTAACACTACAAGAAACACTCACTTGCGAATAAATGAAAATTCATTTTCCAACTCTTTCTTTGCTAATTCTTTTTATACAAAAGAAGAAACCTTTTTACAGTCATAAACTTTCCTAAATTTCTTTCCCCTTTTTGGAATCAATTTGCAATATGAAATAATGATCGATCATTCATTATACATTCCTCATTGCGTATGTAATATATACGGTAACTGATTAATTATATATTTAGGATATGATCGTTTACAATCAAGATTCGTGAAATGAGTGGAATTTTTGCTTGCCTGTATATATTTCTTGTGGAAATTAAGTAAGAAGAGGAGTCTTACTATATGATCATTATGGATTTTGTACGCTTTTTTCGATGTAATAAATTAGTCAAAGACGCTCATCAATTTTATGATGTGCTCCTATAGAAAACTGAAACCTAAAACATCGTCCGCCCATCACTGTGTGTCCGATGGCCTCGAACGTGATGGATGATTTTTCTTTCTCATATACATTGCAGCTCTGACCAAACTCTGTGGATCCAGTTTGTTTTACGGACACACACGCGTATTTATATATACAATATATGTTATACACATGTACGTATGTACATAATAACATGAGCAAATGTATCTCCATCAAAATCTTATAATTTGTATTGTATAACATTATAATGAGTCTCAAATGGAATTTTTAATTAATAAATTTTGCATATGTTTTGCATATAGAAATCTTGTAAAGTGTTTCCGTTTTTTTTTGCTTCTGCTGCTGCTACTGCTGCTGTTGCAAATTTAGAACTTATGAATATTTGTTTTATGTAATCTTAATCTAAATGTGACGCGACGCGAAGAAAGGGAGATAAGAAGCAAAATCTTATAGGTTCACAGTTTTTCTAAGCATATCAAATTCAGACAAAAACATATCAAAACGTTGATACCTTTTTTGTCTCAATTTGATATCCATAGAAAAACCAAGTAATGTTTGTTATGTTTTAAGCGAAAATCAAAGTGGATCAAATTAATAACAAAAATTTGGTTCAATTTATCAACAGGATTGCCACAGGTCAGGGAAATCAGGGAAGTCAGGGAAAATACCGATAATTAGCACGATAAATGTTACTTGACTCAACAGAAAAAATTAGTAAATAAACACTATTTTTCAGTTGTAAGAAATGTCAAGTCTAATATCAGATATATTACAAGATACCACTCTGATAGTAAACAAACATTTATTTGCCAAACAAATTGATTTTTAATTTAAAGAAAAATTGTTCCCTCACTATGCACGACTGAAATATTCAGAATTATTGAAATCCAAAAGAGAAAAAAAAAATTGAAGATCCTCATTACATCGTTTGCTTCTTGTTGCCAGCGTATTATACCTGAACAATGATAAATGACCTCATGAAGAGATGCGCGGATAGTATAATGAGTCGTATTGTATTGCGGGGTACCGTAATTCGAAAAATCGTGAGACCGATCCCAACAGGTCCACGCACTTCTCCTCTTTCCAGGAATTTTATTTCGAATCGTTTTTTCTCAAAACACTTCATTATTTATTATATTAAAGAAAAAAGAAATCATTCTTTAATTCAAAAAACAATCCTATATGTGTACGGCATGTAATTTTCTACAAATGGCTTTTGTTTCAAAAAAATTATATATTTTAAAAATTAGAAATATTTTTTTGGGGGAATTTTATGAAGAAGCCAAAGTCATTTTTTACTGGAACTCTACCATTTTACTCATTGATTTAAGATAAACAAAAATCGTACATTTAGTTTAATAGCTGCAAGTTCAGGGCTCGAACCAGTGAAAGTATTTAAAAATACGGACTTTACGGACCAAAAATGAAAAATTACGGACCAATTACTGACAATTAATTATAAAACATGAAGATATCAATAACTCCGAGTCTTCGATAAAATCATTATCAATTCAAGTATTATTTTCAAGAATTTTTAACTAAAATTCTTCTTTAAATCGATTATTTTTAATAATTTTAGAAAAAGTTTTTTCACAATTTTCAAATCCATTTGTTTACAATATTCAATTTTACGAAATTTCAATTATTCGTAAATTCTTCAATTAAATATATAGGGTCATTTGGGGTAAATGTAAACAAGGGGTAAATGTAAACAGTAGATGTTTCAGCTAAATTTACAAATTTAAAAATAAGTACGATGTCAATATTTTTACCTCAGCTCACCTACAAGACGTTCTGAGTATTGCCAATATTTTATTTTGACAATTGGCAATGCCATAGTGTAAGTTATCTTTTAATGCAAAAAAGATTGAAAATCAAAGTTTTACTGTTTCAGTATTTTGTCTCGCATTTGCCTAAAAATAAATTTAAAAATCAAACAAAAATATGTAATTCTTCCTTATTAATGCCCTAACAAAAATTGACTTTAATTTTTGATATTCGTCAATTTACTTAGTAAATAATTAAGTGTTTACATTTACCCCGAGAATTCGAAAACTCGGGGTAAATGTAAACAGAACTTGAACTACATTTTAAAAAAAAATAATTGAATAAATTTGCTTCTATTTCACAATTTCATTAATTTGGCAATGTAAAATTACATAGAAAAGGAAATTAGGTCCTCTTTAAAAAAAAAAATTTGATAAAAAAAATTTTTTTTTTTGAAAACTTGATCAATTTTTAAAAATATTTTTAGGTTCATCCGCCACTTTGAAAATTTAAAATTTGACTTCATATTCGTATTCAGCGACCTCAAAAACCCCCTAGTAGCCAGATTTAAGCAAATTTGATCAATTTTTAAAAATATTATATTTAGGTTCATCCGCCATATTGGATCCACCATTTTGAAATTTAAAAATTCGATTTTAGATTCTTAGTCAGCAACCTTAAAAACTTCTTTTTACCAAGTTGAATGAAAATCTATTAAAATTTGTTCAAGTTATTGAAGTTTTTACATTACTAATTTTGTAATGGTTGATTGTTTATTTTATATGATACATTATCAGTCAACTGGTTGATTTACTATACATCTACGAAGAATTTTTTTTCAGTTTTTCCATCCCTTAAAACAGTAGTATACTTGAAATAACTTGTTTCTCAAACCTCGCTTAACTACAGTGGTGTTTACAATTACCCCGAATTTTAGGAAAATTTCAAAATCTCGGGGTAAATGTAAACAGTAAGTTTTAGGCGATTCAGGTTCATCAATATTTTTTTGTACCTCATCAAATTTTTCTAGGGAACTCTAGTAACAAGTTCATGCAAAAGAAATCCGTCCGTTTTACCTTTTAACAAAAAAAACTAATGTTTTTCGTGAAAAATAGATATTCTGTTTACATTTACCCCAATTGACCCTATTAGAAAATAAAAACTTTTAATAATTTAAAAAAAATCCGCAACGTTTCTCAAAAAAAAAAATTAATTCCACAGAATTGTTAGTTAAAAATATGAAAAATTCAAATTTTTAAAGATTTTAATTTGAAACCTTTTGAAAATTCAATTATTTCTAAAAATTAACGCTCTAATGCTTTTAGAATTCAAATATAATCTAAAATTTTATTTGAAATTCATTTTTAAATCAATTTTTATTAGAAAATTCAATTATTTAGATTCAAAAATAAATAACTTATTGAATAATTATATTTTTTTTTAAATTCAATTCTTATAAAGAATTTTATCAACAAATTTTTAAATAACTGAATTCTTTTGACGAATTTAAAAAAAAATTTTAAGAATAATTACCTTTTTCAAGGAATTCGATTACAGTTATTGTATAAAAAATAATTAAAATCCTACAATGAGTTTTATTGTTTATGAAAATAATTAAATAATTAAATTACTGAGAACAGTTTTATTATTTATAAAAATAATTGAATTATTGCGAAAAAATTTATATAAAATTGAAATCCTGAGAAATTTTAATTATTTTTTAAAAAAAATTTGTTTACGTAGAATTTTATTAAAAGAATTTGATATTTATCTAAATAATTGCTTTCTGCCTAAGAATGGCGATAAAAATTTAGAAATAATATTAAATACAATATACCTAATAAATTTAACTAATTTCAACAGAATTGAAATTAAAATTGTATTAAAAATAATTAAAATTCTGCGATGAGTTTTATTATTTATAAAAATAATTGAAATATTGAGATCAAATTTATAAAAATTTGTAATTATACTCTGTAAAAAAAGGGAGTTAAATTTTAACTCCACGCGGGATTCTATACAAGTCGCACCTATTGGGGAGTTAATGCCAGGGGAGTTAAATAAAGAGAGTTAAAATTTCACACCCAAATGCTAACTCCCCAAGGAAAAAATAACTCGCGCGGGTGTAGAATGAAGGGAGTTAGAAATTAACTCTCTTTTGGAGTTGATTTTTAAGTCGAAAAATTTCACTCCCGAGTCCGTTAACTCTCTAAATTTTTTACAGTGTAATTGAATTACTGTGAAATTTTGATTATTTATGGAAATAATTAAAAGTTTGCTTAGAATTTTATTTTTTTTTTTAAATTATTGAATTCTTTTGGAGAATTTTGTGAAAATAGCCGATATTGAAAATCATTGAATTGAGGAAAATTTTTGAAAATAATTGAATTTCGGAAAAAAATTTGATTATTTCTGAAGATAATTGAAATTGTGATGAGAATTTTTAAAAATTTTTGAACATAATTGAATTTCTGCATTCATTTGTAATTTCTCTAAAATTCTCAAAATATTCTCTTACGAAATTGACGGACCTAGTTCGATCCCTGCAATTTTTCTATTTTACATGCCCTTAAAAATACTAAACTTGCACTCTACTACAAAGCTAATAGTGATTCTTTTCAAAACCAACAGACGTCGTGCTAATGTCGGTACAGTCGCTGCTTGTTTTATCATTGCCAACAAGTCCAAAAAGGACTTTATTTTCCCTATCAAATAAAGACAAAAAAGCAAGACTTATTTTCATACGAAATCGGATTAAAATAGAAAGAATACAAAAAGCATTTCTGAACACTGATCTTATATTAAAATAACAAATTTTCTCTAACTATAATAAATATGTCTATAGGTAAAGATTTACTAAATATTTAGTACTCAGTAAAAAAACTATAGTATAGCTGACAAATTTCTACCAGGAGAAAATAAATATAGTTCCGTACAACTTTTTCTGAAATCAAACCAAACAATTTATGCAAATTTACAACACTTCCAGTTTCCCATATCAAATTCCCATTTGACATAGGTCTAAACCCCGTCAAGCGGGTAAACATCAAAATCTAGTTAAATATTGAAAATCTTGTCAGAAAGACGATAATCTAAAGAGAGAATGTTGACGAAAGTGAATTTATAATACAAAAGCCATAGTATACATTGTCTGCGATACGTTTATTTTTCTTGGAGATTATAATAGTGAATTTGCGAGTGAAATGAAAAGTCGTCTTTGAGAGAAAGAAAAAGGAGAGTAAAAGAGAGAAAGAATGAAAGAAAAAAAGAAAGAAAGAAAGAAAGAAAGGTTTGTTGTTGTATGGTATATACGAAAGCTTTGACAACAACATCAGAAGATGAACTGGATGCGGAGAGGATGAGAGTATAGCGGGAGAGGCGGCGACAGAATCTTCCTTGTCCACTGTCACCTCTTGTCCTCCGAATTGATGTGCGGGGTTTGAGGGTGAATATACAAGGTGGAGGTTAGGTTAGGGGTTAGATAGAGTGTCGTCATGACGACGCGAGCAGGCGGGGCAAGGGCAATCGATACTCACGCACTCTGAGCGGACGCAATGCGTTTATAATACAATGAGACAATGACAGCAACCGCGAAAGCTAAGAGGGGTCCTTCGGGTCAGTGTCCAGCATTCGAAATTATTCCACGACACAAACTTCATTTCATTCCGTGTACCTGAATCTACAATTATCCTGATGTTCTCCTGAATTATATATACATACGCACAATTTAACCCTTTTGCTTATATATCACAATGAGCTGCAATTATCACTCATGATTTCTATTTTAAACCATTTCATCCTCACTGTCCGTTTTGAGTATCCACCTCACAGCTTTTCTATAAGGATATCAAATTGAGACAGAAAACGAATCAAAAGTGTTGCCACTTTTGATTCGTTTTTTGTCTCAATTTGATATCCTTACACTGTAAAAATAGGAGTTAAATTTCAACTCCCCAGGGGATTTTATAAAAGTCGCACCCAGTGGGGAATTTAAACTTTACACCCCTATGTTAACTCCTGGAGCTGTAAACACCAAAACAATAAAAAAATAACTCGGGCGGGAGTTGATCCTCAAAAACCCCTTTTTCGATCTTGGTAAAAATAGTGAGTTATTTAAATACCTCTCTTTTGGAGTTGATTTTTAACTCGAAAACTTTTACACCCAACACCGCGGTGAGCGTCAATTCCCTAAATTTTTCACAGTGTAGAAAAACTGTGCTAGCATTTTTACACTGTAAACAATTTAGGGAGTTAACGGACTCAGGAGTTGGGAGTGAAATTTTTCGAGTTAAAAATCAACACCAAAAGAGAGTTAATTTACTAACTCCCTTTATCAACACACGCGCAAGTTATTTATTCCATGGGAAGTTAGTATTTGGGTGTAAAGTTTTAACTCTCTTTATCCAACTCCCCTGGCATTAACTCCGCAACGGGTGCGACTTTTATAGAATCCCCTGGGGAGTTAAAATTTAACTTTCTTTTTTACAGTGTAGTCATTAGCGATTTTTTCCTCAAAAATCTTTCTAATCCTAAATGTAGAAACTGTTCCGATTTTGCCGAGTATATACACTGTAAAAAACCCGGGAGGTCTATAAAAGTCGCACCCATTGGGGAGTTAATGCCAGGGGAGTTAAATAAAGAGAGTTAAAATTTAACACCCAAATGCTAACTCCCCATGGAAAAAATAACTCGCGCGGGTGTTGAATGAAGGGAGTTAGAAATTAACTTTCTTTTGGAGTTGATTTTTAACTCGAAAAATTTCACTCCCGAGTCCGTTAACTCCCTAAATTGTTTACAGTGTAAAAATGCTAGCACAGTTTTTCTACACTGTAAAAAAATTAGGGAATTGACGGTCACTGGAGTTGGAAGTGAAATTTTTCGAGTTAAAAATCAACTCCAAAAGAGAGTTAAATATTAAATTAACTCTCATTTGGAGTTGATTCTTATTTTTACTGTGTAAAATTTAACTCCCTTCCCTTTAACTCCCTTTTTTTACAGTGCACTTTATAAAACTGCCAAAAAATCTATTCTATATTTTATTTTCCTGACTTTTTTCCTAATTTTCATCAAAAATATTTACTTCTTTCTTATCCTTCTAGTTCTAATAAATTGAATTCCTGCAACGAATTTTATTATTCATGGAAGAATTTAAATATTTATAAAAATCATTCAAATCTTGTGAAAAAATTTATTAAAATGTTTAAATAATTGATTTCTTTTGACTAATTTTATGGAAATTCTAATTTAAATAATTGAATTCCTGAAAAATTTTTATTATTCTTGAAAATATATGAATTTTTACGAAGAATTTTATAAGAAATTGTTAAAATAATTAAATTCTGTTTGGACATTTTATGAAAATAGTAGATATTGAAAATCATTGAATTGCGAAAAGTTTTTAAAAATAATTAACTTTCCGTTGGATCAAATTTTTCAATTTTATAAATAGATTTTATTAGAAATTTTAAAAATAATTGAATTTCCACGTAGAAATTTATTACTTTTAAAAATAATTGAATTCTTGTAATGAATATTGTTATTTATGAAAATAATTGAATTTTGCAAAGAATCTTATTAAAATGCCTCAAAATAATTGAATTTTCGGGAATAATTTTGTTATTTATCTTTAAGAATTGAATTCTTTCGAAGAATTATTTATAGGTAAATAAATTCTTGTGAAGAATTTTATTAAAATCTAAAAGAATAATTGAATTATTTCAAAAAAATTTAACTAAAATTGTATTTAAAATAATTCATTTCTTTCGAACAATTTTATTAAAATATTTAAAAATAATTGAATTCCTGTGAAAAATTGTACAATTTTTAACTTTTTTCAAATAATTTAAAAAATCATTTTTTTAAATAATTGATTTTTTCGACATACTAAAATTAAATTTTTAAAAATACCTAATTAAATTTTTCTTGCAATTCCTGTAAAATTGTATTAAAAATAATTGAAATCCTGCGATGAATTTTATTATTTATGAAAATAATTGAATAGTCGCCAAGAAATTCATTAAAATTTTCAAAAATAATTGAATTTCTGAGGAGAATTTTATTATTTATAAAAATAATTGAATTATTGCGAAAAATATTATTAAAATGTTTAAAAAGAATTGAATTTCTGTGGAGAATTTTATTATTTATAAAAATAATTGAATTCTTGTGATGAATATTGTTATTTATGAAAATAATTGAATTTTGTAAAGAATCTTATTAAAATGCCTCAAAATAATTGAATTTTCGAGAATAATTTCGTAATTTATCTTTAATAATTGAATTCTTTCGAAGAATTATTTATGTAATTTATGAAATTTTGGAAAGAATTTTATTAAAATCTAAAAGAATAATTGAATTATTTCAAAAGAAATTTAAATAAAATTATATTTAAAATAATTGATTTCTTTCGAACAATTTTATTAAAAATATTTTAAAAAATTGAATTCCTGTGAAAAAATAATTTTTTTAAATAATTGATTTTTTCGAGATACTAAAATTAAATTTTTTAAGAATACATAATAAAATTTTTCTAGCAATTCCTGTAAAATTGTATTAAAAATAATTGAAATCCTGCGATGAATTTTATTATTTATAAAAATAATTGAATTATTGTGAAAAAATTTATTAAAATGTTTAAAAAGAATTGAATTTCGCTGTGAAAAATTTGGTTTTTTTTTAAAAATAATTGAATTTTTCATCAGAATTTTTTAAACATTGTTTTAAATAATTAATTTTTTCGATATATAATAAATAGAATGAAAATTTTATTTTAAATATAATTGAATTTTTTTGAATAATTTTATTTGTGAAAATAATTGAATTTTTCGATTAATTTAATTTAAAATAGTATTAAAAATAATTGAAATTCTTGGATAAGTTTTATTATTTATGAAAATAATTGAATTCTTGCTTATATTAGAATTTTATCAGAAATTTTTTTAAAAAATTGAATTTCCATGAAAAATATTATAAGTGAAAGCAATTGAATTATTGTGAAGAATTGTATAAAAATTTTGCTAAATAATTGATTTTTTCGAAATTTTTTTTTTTTGAAAATGCTATTCTAAATTAATTTAATTTCTGCGGATAGTTTATTACTTATGAAATAATTGAATTTTGAATGAATCTATAAATTTTTTGTTAAATAATTGAATTCTTTTGTGAAATTTGATGAAAATACTAGATACTGAAAATAATTGAATTTCGAATATTTTTTTGAAAATAATTGAATCCTTTCAAAGAATTTGATTATAATTTTTGAGAATAGGTTTTTGATTTCTAGTAGTAACGAATTTAAAGTAGTGGAAATTAAAAAAAAAACAGAAATAGTAGCTTTTCGTGACTGAAATCTTAAAAGGTACCCAAATAGTAGCATAACTTAAAAAAAAGTAGTAAATAGTAGGTTTTAGTAGATGAGTGCGAAGCCTGTACTTTACTTATAATTCATACGCGAAAACTTTTTCAAATGCGTATACATATAAGAACTTTTTTCATAACCGGAAAGCTGATGACTATTATAGTCATCGACCTGCTTTTTTCAGTAACGAGTAAATCTCATTAAATTCAGTCGCCCGAGATGAAATAAAGAACGTATGAATGAAGTTTGAAGCTTTTTACCGCATTTGTCAATCATGAGAAAAGGAGATGATCGCGCCCAAGAGGTTTACCGAGGGGGGGATTCCTTTTTATGGTCCCATTTATGGAGAATATTCAACTTTACAGAGTAGTATATATTTCATTATATATACGAACTGACGCTTTATAGAAGCAGACATTTCTTGCGCTATTTAATCGGTATAACTCGGTATTTAATCGGTATAAGCAAGGTAATTAAATTTAATTATCTAATAACGCTAATCAAGAAAATACCCCATAAAAGAGGTTATTTTACCTCAAACGTATATTTCTACATTTTTTACTTCATAATTATTACAAAAATTCCCATCATTTCTATTTTTATAATTATAAAAAAAGTTTAATATTACATTATCCGTGAGAAAGTTTTTTTTCCAATTATACAATTACCTAAATTGTAAATTTGAAGAGATGTTCCTTTTGATTGTTTCCCTTTTCATATTACAATCGAGAAAGTGGAACAAAATTCTTTATTCGTGGGGTGATATTTTTTTTACATGAGAAATATACACACTTTACGGCATCACGCTTAAAAATTTTATATATATAAATCCACCCCCTCTTCTTTCGCTTTCATTTTGAGAGAGGTTCACCATATAGCGTTTTTTTTGTCCGTTTCATCTCGCGATGAAACATAATGCAAAGGTGCCAAGGCGGTGAGCTTCACCCTCTTTAACAATGGGAACCACGTGAAAACTTCACTCCGACAATAAGCTTTCAAGTGTATCATTCGGCCATTTATGAGTTTGTGGTCATTTATCATTCGACCGCCCAGCATTTTTCAACGTGTTTTTATATCGGGCGTGTTCAAAATCTTGACAGGTTCCAAAACTATTATAAAAAATTCTGCGGGTGTTACACTTTCAATAAGTGACAACAATGAAAGTTCTCTCATTCGTGGATTATATTATGTAATAACCGTACCGTAAATATAGCACTTAAATGATATATATGTATATACAATTATATAATATTGGACATTGAAAAGCAGTTTTCTATATAAAACTTGCATTTCTATACATACACTGTAGAAAGATAAGTTATTTCAATTTAGAACCGATTTTGGGTTCTAAATCTGCATTTGGTTCCATTTTGATACTAGAAATCAGTTCTATTTTAGCATTTTCTTTTTACAGCAGGCTTCGCACTCTATAATTACTTTTTAAAAAAGTAGCAAAAAGTAGCTTTAACACTGAAAAAAGTAGTAAAAATTACCTATCAAAAAATTAAATTTAACGAATGAAAAAAAAAGTTAAAAAAATTAAAAATTTGATTCAGTGTTTCCCTGACTTTTGGAAAATAATAAATAATTAATTTTTTCTGTTAAACATTTAAATATTATTACAGTTTTACAAAAATACAAATTTTCAAATACAAACTATTGTATATATTATAATTGAATTTTTGCCAACAAAAAAGTTCTTAAAATTTTTGAAAATAATTGAATCGTTTCAAAGAATTTTATCAAAATTTTCGAGAATAATTTTTTTATTTCAATTATTAGCGGATCATTTTCTTCATTTCAATTCATTTATTATTTTCTACAATTTTTTACATAGAATTCTTCTTTAAATCAATTACTTTAATTATTATTCAATTAAACTTTTTCAAAAAAATTAATTTTACAAAATTGCTAGTCAAAAGTACGAAAAATAATAATTTAATTCTACGAGAATTCAATTATTTAAATACAAAAATAAATTATTTATTCAATAATTGAATATTTCTTAAAATTTAATTTTTAGGAAGATTTGTATTAAAAAAAAAATGAAATTTATTATTTTAAAGAATTTTATAACAATTTTTGAAAATAATTAAAAACTTTTTGAAGAATTTTATTAAAATTTTTTTAAATAATTAAATTCCTGAGAAGAATTTAAAGAATAATTTTTTAAAACAATTGAATTCATGAGAAGAATTTTATTAAATTTTGTTTAAATAATTGAAATTTTGCCAAGGGTTTTATTAAAATTTTTTACAATAATTGAATTCTTGAGAAGAATTTCGCTACCTATTTATAAAAATAATTTAATTCTTGACGAGAATTTTTAAAAAAATTTGAAACTAATTTAATTTTTGCAAAGTATTTTATTACTTTTCAAAACAATTTAATATAACATTTTTAAGAATTAAATTTAATTAATTTTTTTAATTAAATTTTTAAGAATAATTGCATTTTTTCGAGGAATTTATTTAAAATTGTATTAAAAATATTTGAAATTCTGCGTTAAAAATAATTGAATTCCTAAATGAAATTTTATAATTTATGAAAATAATTGAATGTTTTCGTAGGTAGAATTATATTTAAAAAAAAATTTTTTAATAATTAAATCTTTTGATAAATTTTATGAATATAGTAAATATTGAAAATTATTAAAATGTAAAAAACTTTTGAAAATAATTGAAATTCTGCAAAGAATTTTATTTGAATTTTTGAAAATAATTAAATTTTTGGCGAAAAATTTTGCTATTTGTAAAGATAATTGAATTATTGACGAGATATTCGTGAAAATTTTTAAAAATAATTAAATTTCTTCGCAGAATTTTATTCCTTTGAAGATAATTGAATTCTTGCGAAGAATATTATTATTTATGAAAATAATTTAATTTGGTAAAGATTTTTATTAAAATTCCTAAAAATTATTGAATTTCTGTGAAGACTTTTGTTATTTATCAAGATAATTGCGTTAAAACTTTTGTAATAATGAAATAATATTAAAAAATGCACTAGCAACATTTGCAACTTCTTGATACCTTTTTTTAAAATAAAATTAGCAATTTTAAAAATAATAGAATTTAAAAATTTAGTAATAAAAAGTTTTGTTGAAAACACTAAAAAAATTCAATTTTGGAGAAATTGCAAATAATTGCAGAAATTCAATTATTTTCAAAAAAAAATAAAATTTTTCTTATAAAATTCAACTAATGTTCAAAATTTAAAAAAAAATTCTCGTAAAAATCCTAATTATCTTTATAAATAACAATATTCTTCTCCAATGTTCAATTGTTTTTATATAAATATCAAAAAAAAAATTCTTGTCCTAATTTTAATTATTTTCAAAAATTTGTCTAATTCCAATGATTTCCAATATCTACTATTTTTTTATAAAATTTCCCAAAAAGAATTTAATTATTAAAAAAAAATTTTATTAAAATTGTATGCAAACATTTAATTATTTTCATAAATAATAAAAATTTCACAGGAATTCAATTATTTTCATAAAAAATAATTTAAAATTCTAGAAAATAATAATTGAAATAAAATGATGAAAATAATTTTGATGAAGTTACAGTAACAATATTCTTATAATAAAAAATAATGATTTTATCTCTCGGTCATCTTTAATTATTAGAAAACATGAAGAAATCGATTACTCCGAGTCGACGACTCGGAGCAATCGATATCTTCATGTTTTATAACAAATACTTTTATAAGTTGTTTAATTTAAAAAAGGTTTAAATTTGAAATTTTTGAATGTCTTTATTCCTGTGGAAAATCCAGTTCCAAAAATCAGATTAAAAATAGGAATTGTGCAAATATTTTTCTTCTTTTTCTAAAAGAAATTAATAATTTTGTTAAAAAAGTTATGATTCATAAACAAAAATAAACCAAAATAAATACACAAAAAATTATGAATTTTCTTATGAATATTCGAAAATTAAATTCTTGCCAGTACTTTTAATAAAAATCCCTGACTTCTCTGACCAATTCTACTTTCCCTGACTTTTCCCTGAATTCCCTGATATTCCTGACCTGTGGCAACCCTGAATTTAATACCTTACTTTATGTTTCTTATGGATTTTTGATAATTTAAGGCAATGAAAAAGTGGAAAAGAAAAGAGTAAAAAAAGAAGACCATAACTGTGATTCCAGAAATAAATTTTATCAAAAACCTGACACCTAATATTGACTATAGATAATAAAAAGTTTTCAATTCCGAAAGAAAGTTATAGTTTTCGTTAAATTTCCACACAGATAGAATATAAGAATAAAAGAGGAAAACTCTTGGAATGTCAAAACTCTTAATGAGGTAGTTTATATGATTCGAGTGTATCGCACATAATATTCGATTTAGGGATGAGTAGGGCAATTCAACGATTCTCGGGATAAAAAATCATTAGGACGCGTATACATATTATATCTGTAGAACTTGAAAAATGCAATAATTCAAAAGAATACATTCCCCTGACACCCACCCGTTTTGTTAGCTCGAGGGCAGAAACGTGCACCTGTCCAGGTAGGAGGATCGTTTTGAGTCTTTATTCCAGGAATTCTCTAAGACTCCACTCTGTCTGCCGAGATCAGGATCATCGAGAGAGAGAGAAAGGGAGTTTTGTCTACACTCTCGTCCCCGTGGGGGTCGTTTTAATGAGTTTTTCTTAAGTAGATTTTTGTTTACTTCCCGCCTCTATGTGTATTTATATAAGCACACCAATCATCTCTAATCCTTTTTTAAAAAATATATTTTACAAAAATTTTCCAGTCTTTACCGCACTGTGGGTCCACTAATTTCTAATTTTCCAATCTATGATGTTCGTAAACAATGTTAGCAATTTTTTTTGTTTTACAAAACAATTTATTTATTGGAAAATTTATACCTTTTTCATATTCAATGTTATTTAGTAAAAAAAATAAAAAATAATAATAATAATACGGGCAGGTGGGGACGCTGGCTATCAAAAATTTTTCAAAGATGTTAATATTGATCCAATAAAAAGAAGCATTAATCCCTCTTTAATTTGCGACCAAGAAACAAAGAATTGGTCAAAAATTAGTCAAGTTATGAATTTTTTTTGAACTTTTTTCCAAATTTTCGTTTTTCTGATACGGGCGGGTGGGGACGCTGGCTATCAAAAATTTTTTAAAGAAATTCTTATTGGTCCTATGAAAAGAAGCATTAATCCTTCTTTAATTTGCAAGCACGAAACACAGAATTGGTTAAAAATTAGTCAAGTTATGAATTTTTTTTGAACTTTTTTTCCAAATTTTCGTTTTTCTGATACGGGCGGGTGGGGACGCTGGATATCAAAAATTTTTTAAAGAAATTCTTATTGGTCCAATGAAAAGAAGCATTAATCCCTCTTTAATTTGCGAGCAAGAAACACAAAATTGGTCAAAAATTAGAAAAGTTATGAATTTTTTTTGAACTTTTTTTCCAAATTTTCGTTTTTTTGATACGGGCGGGTGGGGACGCTGGATATCAAAAATTTTTTAAAGAAATTCTTATTGGTCCAATGAAAAGAAGCATTAATCCTTCTTTAATTTGCAAGCACGAAACACAGAATTAATCAAAAATTAGAAAAGTTATGAATTTTTTTTGAACTTTTTTTCCAAATTTTCGTTTTTCTGATACGGGCGGGTGGGGACGCTGGATATCAAAAATTTTTTAAAGATGTTGTTATTGATCCAATAAAAAGAAGCATTAATCCCTCTTTAATTTGCGACCAAGAAACAAAGAATTGGTCAAAAATTAGTCAAGTTATGAATTTTTTTTGAACTTTTTTTCCAAATTTTCGTTTTTCTGATACGTGCGGGTGGGCACGCTGTCTATAAAAAATTTAATAAAATAAAAATTTGCAATTGTTACATTTTAAAAGGCAATAATCCTTTTTTATTTTCAATTTTGAAAAAAAAATTTGTTCGAAAATTGTTTGAGTTTAGAAATTTTTTAAAGGCTTTTTTTAAAGTTTTGATATTGATTTAAGTTTGCATAAGTTACTTCTATCCCTGCGATTAGCTGATGAACAAATTCATCACCCCAGAATGTGCCGCGTAGAGGTTGCAATTTTGTACAGTCCTTTTTTAATTTTTTTTTAAATTTGTATTTGTAATTCGTATTAAATTGGAAAAAATCGAAAAAAATTCATAACTCGAACAATTTTAGATTAAATTTTTTATTTCTTGGTCACAAATTAAAGGGAGATTATTGTTTTTTAAAATGTGACTATTGCAATTTTTTCTATAAACTGTAATAGCTACACGGAGAGAAAATTTATTACATATATTAACACATTTCATATATATTGTGTAAAAGTTTTTACGGTTTAGGGAAAAAGTGCAGCAAACTGAAATTTTGGTATCAAAAATACTAAACAGTGAAAGAAATAATTTGAAATTTAGTAAAGTTAGATTAAAATTCTTGACATTTGATATTATTATACTAAATTTCGTATTATTCCTTTCACTGTTTAGTATTTTATACCAAAATTTCGCCTTGTCGCATTTTTTCCCTAAATTGAGAAGCACTTTTACAAAATTTAATATAATTTTCTTTCCGTGCAGCGTACGTTGTTTTTGCGTTGATTGAATTGTATATGGTCACCGCGCTACTATATGGGCGCCTATGGATTCTTCTGATGGCTGGCGGCCGGTGGGTCGCTTGTTTCACCGAGCTATTTTGATATAAAAAATACTAAACTTTAAAAAAAGGTTTGTGAAATTTATTAAAGTTATATTAGAATTTAATTAATATTCTTGATATTTGATATAATTATACTAAATTTTAGATAAGTTTTTTTTAAAGTTTAGTATTTTTTATATCAAAATTTCGCTTTGTCGCACTTTTTCCCCAATTTGAAAACATTTTTACAAAATTTAATATATATTTTCTCTCCGTGTAATTAAATATTTCGGAGAATTTAATGATATACAAAAAATTTAAATACAATTTTTAAAACATAATTTTTTTTAGGATTTTACAAAAATAATTTCTTTCACACTTAAATTATTTTTGAAACTTTGAATTTTTAATCTCTTTAAAAGTTTAAAATTTAATAATGTAAAAAATTATATTTGTAACTTAACCAAATAATTTAATTCACATATTTATCAATAATTCTTGAATTAGAAATACTTTGATAATTCAATTAATTTTAAAAACTTCAATAAATTTATTTTAAATAGGGTAAATGCACTAGTAGTCGGACACTTAAGGATACGATCTTATATTATGCTTTTTTTCTTGAAATAACAAATATCTACTGTGTTTATAAGCACATTATCAATTAAAGGAGTTCTTCAGGATTAAAAATCATATAAATTTGTTACAAATACTTGAGTATTTAATAAAATATAAACATTTTAATGAAAAATTACGAATGCTTTAGTAGTCGGACACTTTTTTCCCTTTTTTCTATAGTCGGACATCTGTCAGATATTTTGGATTTATAAAGTAAAACAGATAATTTTTTAATTGCTATCTGCTAGAAAATGGAATTAAAGCATATTTGAAGTTATTAATATAATATTTAAATCCTATAAGTTTTAATATTTATGATTAATTATCAACAAAACTTTGTGCTACTCATCGCGCTACTCGAAAATGGTTGTATCTATAGTCGGACACCATGATTTTTAAAACATTAAATAAAATATTTCTTGTTTAATTATTTTCGAAAATAACACTATTTTCATAAAATATAAACTTTACACATTCTTCCAGTATATTTGTTAAAGTAATTATCACGATGCATTATTATTTATTTGCCAAAAAACACGAAAGTGTCCGACTGCTAGTACTGTCCGACTATACCCGCACTTACCCTATATAATTATTTTCAATAGAATTTTTTTAAAGTTCCAATTATTCGAAAAGCTTTGAATTATTACTATTCCAAAAATCTTTAAAAAAAATTGAAATAATTTTCTAAAAATACAATTCTTTTAAAATTAACAATAAATTATTCAAAATTTTATTAACTTTTCAAAATAAATATTTAAACATTACAGCAATTTAAAATTTGAAAATTTTAATTTAAAATCTTTTGTAATTTAATTATTTCTTAAAATTGCAACTGTAATTTTCTCAACGTATAATTATTTTAAAAAAAAATTATAAATAAAATTCTTTGATGAATCAATTATTTTTAGAAATTTTTGATTTAGCTCTGAAATTTTTTATTTTTAATCATTTCAAAATTTATGTACTTAATGTAAAAAAAATGAAATTGACAAAAATTTAATTTACGTATTTATCACTTTTTAAATTTAAATTTTACAAAAATTCAATTACTTTTAAAAACTACAATAAAATTTTTTGAAATATCCTTTTTATTTTGAATGAAATTTTTTGAAATTTCATTTGATGAAAATGTGTTAATTATTTTTATTCAAAAAATCAACTGTTTTCAAAAAATGTCATTTATTTTTTAAAAACAATTTTTTTGAAGTTTAAAGAAATATTAATGAAAGTATTTAAAATATTGAATTATTTTTAACAAAATTTTATAAAATTTTAATCATTATGTACCAAATTTTTTAATTTTTTAAAATCACATTTTTTAAAAATTTAATGAAAAATAATTCAAAAATCTTTAATAATAATTTTTCAAAGTAAATATTTAAAATTATTTTGAACTTTTGCAGAGCAGTGTAAATTTTGAAAAAGTTACCTCTTAAATTTTTTGAAATTTAAATTTCGAAAAAGTTATATTTAAAATCTTTTGAAATTTAATTATTTTTAAAAATTGCAACTGTAAATTCTTCAATATACAATTATTTCCTTGAATTTTTATCTAAAAATTTTTGCTAAAATAATTATTTTAAATGCTTTTTAGAAAGTTCTTACAGAATTCAATTATTCAAAAAAGAAATAAATTCAATTAAAATAGGTGTAAAATAATTCTACCTTTTATTGACAGAAAAAAAATAAATTCAAGTTTGTTTTTTAAATTATCACGAATTAATAATTCTTAAGATAAAAACAAATTTAAGGAACATGAAAAAAAGAATTGTTACTTTGATAATCAAATGTTAATATAGAACTAAAAAAAATTTTTGTTGTCTTGTTAATTTTTATGAATTTTTATTCTCGAGAATTTTTTTTCAAGATTTTCAAAAAATTTATAAAAAATTAGAATTTTCGTAGCATTTTCAGAAATTTGATTCAATAATTTGATAATTATTGAATCTAATAATTTGATAATTTTATTCAATTTGATGATAAAATTCTTGTGAATCTTTTCTACTTTCCTGACAAATTTCCTCTTTCTTCACTTTTCCCTGATTTCCCCGACAAATACAAGTTGCAATTTTTTTTTAACATTTACCAAACATTAAAAAAAAGAGTGCGAAAAAAATGACGATTTCCGAGTAACACTTGGAGGTAAATGAGATTTTGTATGAAATATGAATTTTCGTGAGGTAATTAGAGAACACACTTCTTTTGAGTGTTTCGAAAGAAACCGAAAGTGTTGTAAAAAAAATTTGAAAAGTGAACGTGCCTATTAATAAGAGAGATGCACCAGATGACAGATCTGAATGAAAAGAGGCACAAGTATATAGAATGGTTTTGAAAGAGAACGAGAGAAGCCACCTGTGCGAGTGCGGTATAAGCTGTAATTGGTGGACATGTTGACGGATGGCCACATCGCATTTCGCGGTTCCATATCTCCCCGATTTCTCGCGTTTAATTCCCGTAAAGTCGTTTCGGGGTCCGGTGCCGAGAGAGTCTCTCGCCTATTTTTATTTCCTCTTAATTTCTGTCCGAGCGCGTCCCTTTTTCTTCTTCTTCAGCATAATTCTTCTTCTTCTTCCTTTTTTTAAATATATATATGTATATTCTTTCCACTATGGACCATATATAGTCCGATGTGCATACCATTAACGTTAACAGCCTCAACGACCTCCACCTTCCGTAATTACCGGATCATGTCGAAAACTCTCAGGATTTTGGTTCGCACGCTTTTTAAACTCATCTCCTAATCAGCTTTTTCAAACTATGACATATAAGAAATCGAAATTTTAATTCTTTCGATCAGTAATGAATCTTATTAATAATTGTTATAATTTAAACCCTCCATTAATAATTGAAAATCTAAATTATATTATAAAACAGGGTTGCAACAAAAATTAAATATTTCTTTTCCCTGATTTCCAGACTTTTTCCTGACTGATTTTGACTTTTTCTCTGACCCTAAAGAATATTCTGATTCACTCTAAAAATTATTAGATATACTCAAAAAAATGTAATACATTTATTTTCGAATTCCCTTCATTGTAAAATTATTCAAAACCACCAATAACTTCATATTCAAATAAAATATTTAATAATTATTATTTTTCCACAGGAATTAGGATTTTAAAAATTTCTAATTCAAAACTTTTGAAATTAAATAACTTGAAAGAATATTATTATAAAACATGAAGAAATGGATCACTCCGAGTCTTCGACTCGAAGTGATCCATTTCTTTATGTTTTACTATAATTAAAGGTGGCCGAGTGATAAAATCATGATTTTATATTATAAATAAGAATATTGTTACTGTAACTTCTTTTAAATTATTTTCATCATTTGAATTCAATTATTATTTTCTACAATTTTTTTACTAAAATTCTTTACATAAATTATTTTAAATAATTTTTCAAAAAGTGCTTTTGAGAATTTTCAAATTCATTTATTTATAATTAATATTTCCCCGAAATTTCGAATATTCGGAAATATTTTAATTAAATATACATTAGAAAATAAAAAATTGTAATAATTATAAAAAAATTTCGAATAAGCTTTTTGAAAAAAAATTAGTTCCATAGAATTTTTAATTAAAAGTATGCAAAATTCAAATTTTCAAAGGCATTTAGTTTGAAACTTTTACAAAATTCAATTATTATCTAAAACTTTAACTGAAATTAATTTTTAAATCAATTTTTATTAGAAAATTCTACGAGAATTCAATTATTTAAATACAAATATAGATAATCAGGGTGTCTAACTAGGATTGAGAAAATAATTCCCTGACTTTTTACTAATTTTATTTCTGCATTCTTGGGACAAAAAATGGTAACTTACATATTTAACAATAAATTGTTCTCAATAAAACATTCTCTGACTACCCTGACCGTTAGACATCCTGTTAATAGTCTCCACTCTTTGGTAAAAAATCTCAAAATTCTCAAAAATTCGAAAAACCAAATTTCTTAAAATTCAACATTTTTACTTCTCTTTTATGGCATTTAGCTTTATTATTTTTGGGCTCTTCAAAAATACTTTACTTTTTTAATAGTCTCCACTCTTTGGTAAAAAACTACAAATTATCAAAAATTCAAAAAACCGAATTTTTTAAAATTCAACATTTTTCCTTCTTTTTTATGGCATTTAGCTTCATTATATTTGGGCTCTTCAAAAATACTTCACTTATTTAATAGTCTCCACCCTTTGGTAAAAAAAAAAATTATTAAAAATGATCAAAATTTCGAAAAACCGAATTTCTTAAATAATTCAACATTTTTTCTTCTTCTTTATGGCATTTAGCTTTATTATTTTTGGGCTCTTCAAAAATACTTTACTTTTTTAATAGTCTTCACCCTTTGGTAAAAAAAAAAAAAATTACCAAAATTTATCAAAATTTCGAAAAACCGAATTTTTTAAAATTCAATATTTTTTCTTTTTTTTTTATGGCATTTAGCTTCATTATTTTTGGGCTCTTCAAAAACACTTTACTTATTTAATAGTCTTCACTTTTGGTTAGAAATTTAAAATTATCAAAAATTTGATAATTTCTTGAAAAATTGAATGTTTTTTAAAATATTGATTTTTTATACATAATTATAGTTATAATTCCTTTCAGGGATTTAATTATTTTCCTAAATAACAATATTCATCATAAGAATTCAATTGTTTCAAAAGTAATAAAATTGAATTATTTTCAAAAATTTTAATAAAATTCATTGCAAAGTTAATAATTTTATTATACATAATTTTATCAACGAATTTTTAAATAATTGAATTCTTTCGACGAATTTTAATAACATTTATAAAAATAATGAGATTTTTCAAGGAATTTGATTAAAATTGTATTAAAAATAATTGAAATTCTCCAATGAGTATATTATTTATAAAAAGAATTGAATTATTGCGAAGAATTTTATAAAAAAGTTTCAAACAATTGTATTTTTTCTATAAAATTTATGCAATTCTATTTTTAATAAATGAATTCCTGTAAAAATTCCATTAATTTAGAAAATAATTGAATATTTGTGTAGAATTTTGTCAAAATTATTTTTAAATAAATTGAATTCTTTTGGAAAATTTTATTAAAATAATAAATTTAAACAAATTATTGAATTAAGAAAACAATTGAAAAAAAAACAATTGAATTCTTGTGATGAATATTGTTATTTATGGAAATAATTAAATCCCTGAAAGGAATTTTAAAATTTATGGAAATAATTGAATTACTTTAAATGTCAAAATTTTTGTTTAATTACTGAATTAATTGATGAAATTATTGAATTAAGGAATATTTTTGAAAATAATTGAAATTTTGCCATGAATTTTATTAAAAATTTTTGAAAATAATTGAATTCTTATGACGAATACAATTATTTATGAAAATAATTGAAAGCTCATGATGAATATTGCTATTTATGAAAATAATTGAATTTTATAATGAATTTTATAAAAATTCCTGAATATAATTGAATTTCGTCGAAAATTTTTGCTATTTATGAAGATAATTAAAATGTTGATGAAAATTTTTCAAAAAATTTTTTAAAAAAATTTTTAAAAATATTGAATTTAAGGTTTGAAGAAATTTAAGATTTTTAAAGAAATTCAGAATTTTCTTATAAAATATTCTGAACATTTAATTTTTTCCACTATACTTTTAATAAAAATCCCTCACTTTTCCCAGAATTCCCTGATTTACCTGACGGTTGGCAATACTGAAAAACGAAAGAAACGGAAAGAAAACCATGAACTCTGATATCATTATTATTAAAAACACGTTGCCACTGTTTCAAATCGAAAAATCGCATAAAGAAGAGAATTATTTATGTTCTTCGAGAAGTATCTTTTCCTTTTTAGAGTAAAGTGTATATGGTTGCTGGTATTCCTCGTTGAATAAACGCAGACTTTCCTTCATCGTACTGGTATATACAAGCGCGTAAGAAAAGTGATTAATTACACGCTGGTGGCTCGTTGTTTTCCTGAAGCGGGTCGACTAGCTCTTGGACAACAATGTCCCTCTACTCCTTCCACAACATTATATCTTTTTAAGAGAGAGAGAGAGAGAGTGCATCCTCATTCTACTCCTCTGCTTCATCTTCCGTCTGCCAGTCCGTCTGTGGTCTCTTCTAGTATATATCTAAGCCGAGGAGAATCGATCTCTCGCCTTGTATTGTGTCCCTTTTTGTCCGTGCCCGCCACGAAATAACTCTCAGGATCGTGCACCTTGCGCGCATTCTCCGGCATCTCTTTCCATTCTCATTTAATTCCACTTTTTTTTCCCTATTTTTTTCTCCCCGTATTATTCCTTCTGTTGATTGACCGTTCATTCGTGCTAACTTAACAATTTGACTCGTTCATTAGGCATTTCCATAATGGCAATTCCAATTATTGAGGATTATGTCATTCACCAATAAAAAAAAGTCCATTTAAATTTTCTCACGATTCCATTGTCTATTATATATTGAAATAACACATCTTTTTCATTCAGCAAGAGACTTTTTCTTAACTATATTGTACATTTTTTCCAATAAAAAAGAAATGGGCAAAATTTAAAGAAGGCAACTAGTTAATTAAAAACATACTTCTTAAAGGGACAAAATGATAAAAATACTTTGTTTGGAATAATTACAATTATAATCATAATAACTATTGTAGTCATAATAATTATTATAATCATAATTATTATAAACATAATTTTTATAATCATAATAATTATAATTATACTCAATACTACATCAGATTATTTTTAATTAGATAATTATTCCCGATTTTGTGTCTATAATTTTCTGTGGAGAAAAATTTTTATCTTATTTTTCACGCTCATGAAGTGGATATGTGATGGACAAATTCAGTAAAAACTGCGACGAAGCGTTTAATTTACTCACTCAATGAAAATTTGGTCAATGAACGTATAACTGTGCAGTTTATACATCACCCCTCAGTAAACTCATAACTAGTCCCAAGGGGCTGTTTGTGACACTTTCGTCCCCTATCTCTTTATCTTGACATCTCGAGTCACGTGTTACTCTCATTTTTACGCGTCTATTAAAACCATTTAATAATGCATCTCCGCCAAATTTTATTAATTATTATCCTTAAATGTAACTCTCGGTGATTAAAAAACGTAGCAAATGATACGTAGAAAACCATGTAAAAAGTTTAATAAATTCATTCTATAATAATGTTAAAAAATTTGGATTAAGCTGTTTGGAAAAAATTAGTCCCATAAAATTTTTAATTTAAAATATAGAAACTTCAGATTTTCAAAGATTTTAATTTGAAACCTTTAAAAAATTCAATATTATTTCTAAAAATTACAATTATTAATAACTTCTCCAAAATTTAATTATTATCAAAAATTTAAATGATTAATTGAATGTTTCTTAAAATTGAATTTTCATACATAATTTAATCAACAAATTTTTAATTAATTGGATTCTTTCGGCAAATTTTAAGAATTTTTTAGAATAATTATATTTTTCGAGGAATTTGATTAAAATTGAATTAAAAATAATTGAAATCTGCAATGAGTATATTATTTATGACAATAATTGAATTATTGCGAAGAACTTTATAAAAAAAGTTTCCAACAATTGTTTTTTTTCTATCAAATTTATGCAATTCTATTTTCAATAAATAAATTCCTGTGAAATTTTCATTAATTTAGAAAATAATTGAATATTAGTGTAAAATTTTGTCAAATTTTTAAATAATCGAATTCTTTTTGGAAATTTTATTAAAATAATAGATTTATCCAAATTTTTGAATTAAGAAAAATTTTGGAAAATAATTGAAACTTTGCAATGAATTTTAAAAAAAATTTTGAAAACAATTGAATTCTTGTGATGAATATTGTTATTTGTGAAAATAATTAAATGCCTGAAAGGAAGTTTAAAATTTATAAAAATAATTGAATTACAGCGCAGAATTTAGTCAGGGTTGCCACAAAATTTCAATTTTGTTTTTCCCTGATTTAC
Organism: Leptopilina heterotoma; assembly: GCF_015476425.1. NCBI lineage: Eukaryota > Metazoa > Arthropoda > Insecta > Hymenoptera > Figitidae > Leptopilina > Leptopilina heterotoma. The sequence goes on from NW_025111110.1 coordinate 2,069,948, forward strand.
AGACAAAATTTTCTTAAAATTGAATTTTTATGAAGAATTTTATCAAAATTTTTAATAACAATTGAATTTTTTCGACAAATTTAAAAAAAGATTGTGAAAATAAATGCAATTTTCTATCATTTTATTTAAAATTGTAGAAAAAATAATTGAAATTCTGCTATAAGTTTTGTTATTTATGAAAATAATTGAATTCTTGTAACGAATTTTATTAAAAATTTATTTAAAGAATTGAATTCCTGTGAAGAATTTTATTTATGAACATAATTGAATTGCGGAGAAAAATATTATTATTTATGAGAATAATTAATTTCTTGTGAAGAATTTTATACAAATTTTTTTAAATAGTTGAATATTTTTTAAATTTTTCCATAGAAATAATTAAATTCTTAAGAAGAATTGTATTGAAAATAATTGAATTGTATAGGAAGATTTTATTAAAATTGCAATTTTATTAACTAAATCTTGTAAAGAATTTTGTCAAAAATTTTTTAAATAATAGAACTTTTGAAATAATTTTATTTAAATTTTTCGAAATAATTGAATTTCTTAGAACTATTTTTTTCAATTCTCTGAATTTAAAAATTAAAAATAATTGATTTGGTGCGAAAAAATTTATACAGAATTTGTAAGTAATTGAATTCCGTTAAATTTTTATTAAAATTTTGTTTAAATAATAGAATTATTTTGGAAAATTTTAAGAAATTAGTAGATATTTAAAATAATTGAAATTTTGACAAGAATTTTACTAAAATTTTTCAAAATAATTGAATTTCTGAGAAGAATTTTATATTATTTATAAAGATAATTTTAATTTTGATGAGGATTTTAAAAGATTTTTCAACATAATCGAATTTATGCGAAGAAGTTCATCATTTTTGAAAATAATTGAATTTCTGTAATCAGTTGCTCTTAAAATTTCTATTTAAATTCAAACAAAAAATACACAAAAATTAAGAATTTTCTTATAAATTCTAAACATTTGATTATTTCCAGCATTTTAATAAAAATTCCTAACTTTTCACTGATTTCCCTGACCTATGGCAACCCTGTTCTATTTCAACAACTCTTTTCTCTGCATTGCTTATTAAATACAGAAATTCAATCTCAAGTAATTCGACACACTGGAAACTAATTATTTTTTCTCATATCATATTTACTCGTCCTCCACATATAATTCTCAATAATATAAATTTTCTTATGCCCAAAAATAAATCATATTCTAACCGAAATATTTCTTTGCACGTGCGCACAATTGAAATAATAAAAGAGAAAGTTACTCAGATTTTTCCTTCTCTATGTATTTGCTCGAGTAATTTCATCGGAGAATATCAAATTCATATAGGCGACTGCCACGGCATTACCATAAATAATGCAAACAATCAAGCGTTTGCCACCCTCTTCACTATATATGGAATACGGCAAATTCGCACCAAGGACAAAGACGACCCCATTCCGGACCTTGATGTGCGGTAAATCATCACCCTGTGCAGAGAGATGCGGTATCTCTAAGTTTAGACTTATGACGCTGATACAGTCTCACGCGTGTGTTTCACTCTATGGCAGTTTGATAATGGAAATACTACGCGCTTATGTTCCATGCTCGATGAGTCTTCGTCTCTATGGATTGCGCACAGATCGGATCCAGGAAGTCTGCGTAAACCGGAATCCGGTTGGGGTGTGAGAGAGAGAGGGATGTTGATGGTGTTATTATTGTTGTTATCGCTGGGCGTGGATTATCCCCCTCCGACCCCCAACACCAATATCAACACGAGTATTCAATTTTACCGATTCTCTTTTCCCAACGGAAACTATCGGATACTATTACCAGTTTCATTGATACATTCCCACAAAGAAGGTATTTTATCTTCTCTCTTCTCAATTTCTATATGGTTGAGAATTTTACAAGACGAAAAATACCCGCAGATAAAATTTAGATCAAAAAGTATATTTGGTCAGAGGGTTTCCACAAAAAATTAATTTTCTTTCTCCCTGATTCCCGGACGAAACTTTGACTTTTTCCCTGACCCTAAAGAATATTATGAGATTCACCCTAAAAATTATTAGATACTCAAAAAATGTTCTATTACATTTATTTACTACTTTCTTTAATTGTAGAATTATTAAAATACGTAAATAACTTCTTTTATGAATAAATATTATTAACAAATTGTTATCAAATTAAATTTTAATCATTATTATTTTTTCATAGAAATAAACATCATAAAAAAATTCCAATTTATAGCTTTTGAAATTCAATAACTTTTCAAAATATTATTATAAAACAAGGAAATATCGTTATCTTCCTGTTTTTAATCATAATCAAATAAAAAATTAAACAATTTGTATATATTATATACAGAAAGCTAAATAATCATAAAATTAACAAATTTTTAAGCAGTAGCACCCTCACCCGAACGCTACCAGACAATCAAAATTTGGTAAAAAAGACATTAAGAATTTTTTTTCTTCCCAATTTAAAAATTCTAATTATCTGAAAATCACCTGAGTTCTAGTAGGTACTGAGCCCTAGACAATCTTAAAGAATAGAGAATTTTATTTCAATTTTTAAGTAGTAGCAGGTCCACCCGTACGCTATCAGACAATGGAAATTTTGTAAAGTCGTCAAAAAAAATTCATTTCTTACAAATTTAATTATTTTAATCATCTGAAAATTACCTGCGTTGTAGTAGGGACTGAGAACGTCACAATCTTGAAGAATAAAGAATTTTATTTCAATTTTTAAGTAGTAGCACCCTCACCCGAACGCTATCAGACAATCGAAATTTTGTAAAGTCGTCAAAAAAAATTCATTTCTTACAAATTTAATTATTCTAATCATCTGAAAATTACCTGAGTTCTAGTAGGGACTGAGAACGTCACAATCTTGAAGAATAGAGAATTTTATTTTAATTTTTAAGTAGTAGCACCCTCACCCGAACGCTATCAGACAATCGAAATTTTGTAAAGTCGTCAAAAAAAATTCATTTCTTACAAATTTAGTAATTCTAATCATCTAAAAATTACCTGAGTTCTCGTCGGGACTAAGCCCTAGACAATCTTGAAGAATAGAAAATTTTATTTCAATTTTTAAGTAGTAGCAGGTCCACCCGTACGCTATCAGAAAATCGAAATTTTGTAAAGTCGTCAAAAAAAATTCATTTCTTACAAATTTAATTATTCTAATCATCTGAAAATTACCTGAGTTCTAGTAGGGACTGAGAACGTCACAATCTTGAAGAATAGAGAATTTTATTTCAATTTTCAAGTAGTAGCACCCTCACCCGAACGCTATCAGACAATCGAAATTTTGTAAAGTCGTCAAAAAAAATTCATTTCTTACAAATTTAATTATTCTAATCATCTGAAAATTACCTGAGTTCTAGTAGGAACTAAAAACGTCACAATCTTGAAGAATAGAGAATTTTTTTTTAATTTTTAAGTAGTAGCACCCTCACCCGAACGCTATCAGACAATCGAAATTTTGTGAAATGGCCATAAAAAATTTATTTCTTACAAATTTAATTATTCTAATCATCTGAAAATTACCTGAGTTCTAGTAGGGAATGAGAACGTCACAATCTTGAAGAATAAAGAATTTTATTTCAATTTTTAAGTAGTAGCACCCTCACCCGAACGCTATCAGACAATCGAAATTTTGTAAAGTCGTCAAAAAAAATTCATTTCTTACAAATTTAATTATTCTAATCATCTGAAAATTACCTGAGTTCTAGTAGGGACTGAGAACGTCACAATCTTGAAGAATAGAGAATTTTATTTCAATTTTCAAGTAGTAGCACCCTTACCCGAACGCTATCAGACAATCGAAATTTTGTGAAATGGCCATAAAAAATTTATTTCTTACAAATTTAATTATTCTAATCATCTGAAAATTACCTGAGTTCTAGTAGGGAATGAGAACGTCACAATCTTGAAGAATAAAGAATTTTATTTCAATTTTTAAGTAGTAGCACCCTCACCCGAACGCTATCAGACAATCGAAATTTTGTAAAGTCGTCAAAAAAAATTCATTTCTTACAAATTTAATTATTCTAATCATCTGAAAATTACCTGAGTTTTAGTAGGGACTAAGAACGTCACAATCTTGAAGAATAGAGAATTTTATTTCAATTTTTAAGTAGTATCACCCTCACCCGAACGCTATCAGACAATCGAAATTTTGTAAAGTCGTCAAAAAAAATTCATTTCTTACAAATTTAATTATTCTAATCATCTGAAAATTATCTGAGTTCTAGTAGGGACTGAGCACTTTACAATCTTGAAGAATAGAGAATTTTATTTCAATTTTTAAGAAGTAGCACCCTCACCCGAACGCTATCAGACAATCGAAATTTTGTAAAGTCGTCAAAAAAAATTCATTTCTTACAAATTTAATTATTCTAATCATCTGAAAATTATCTGAGTTCTAGTAGGGACTGAGCACTTTACAATCTTGAAGAATAGAGAATTTTATTTCAATTTTTAAGAAGTAGCACCCTCACCCGAACGCTATCAGACAATCGAAATTTTGTAAAGTCGTCAAAAAAAATTCATTTCTTACAAATTTAATTATTCTAATCATCTGAAAATTACCTGAGTTCTAGTAGGAACTAAGAACGTCACAATCTTGAAGAATAAAGAATTTTATTTCAATTTTTAAGTAGTAGCACCCTCACCCGAACGCTATCAGACAATCGAAATTTTGTAAAGTCGTCAAAAAAAATTCATTTCTTACAAATTTAATTATTCTAATCATCTGAAAATTACCTGAGTTCTAGTAGGGACTGAGAACGTCACAATCTTGAAGAATAGAGAATTTTATTTCAATTTTTAAGTAGTAGCACCCTCACCCGAACGCTATCAGACAATCGAAATTTTGTAAAGTCGTCAAAAAAAATTCATTTCTTACAAATTTAATTATTCTAATCATCTGAAAATTACCTGAGTTCTAGTAGGGACTGAGAACGTCACAATCTTGAAGAATAGAGAATTTTATTTCAATTTTTAAGTAGTAGCACCCTCACCCGAACGCTATCAGACAATCGAAATTTTGTAAAGTCGTCAAAAAAAATTCATTTCTTACAAATTTAGTAATTCTAATCATCTGAAAATTACCTGAGTTCTAGTAGGGACTGAGCCCTAGACAATCTTGAAGAATAAAGAATTTTATTTCAATTTTTAAGTAGTAGCAGGTCCACCCGTACGCTATCAGACAATCGAAATTTTGTAAAGTCGTCAAAAAAAATTCATTTCTTACAAATTTAATTATTCTAATCATCTGAAAATTACCTGAGTTCTAGTAGGGACTAAGAACGTCACAATCTTGAAGAATAGAGAATTTTTTTTTAATTTTTAAGTAGTAGCACCCTCACCCGAACGCTATCAGACAATCGAAATTTTGTGAAATGGCCATAAAAAATTTATTTCTTACAAAATTAATTATTCTAATCATCTGAAAATTATCTGAGTTCTAGTAGGGAATGAGAACGTCACAATCTTGAAGAATAAAGAATTTTATTTCAATTTTTAAGTAGTAGCACCTTCACCCGAACGCTATCAGACAATCGAAATTTTGTGAAATGGCCATAAAAAATTTATTTCTTACAAATTTAATTATTCTAATCATCTGAAAATTATCTGAGTTCTAGTAGGGACTGAGAACGTCACAATCTTAAAGAATAGAAAATTTTATTTCAATTTTTAAGTAGTAGCACCCTCACCCGAACGCTATCAGACAATCGAAATTTTGTAAAGTCGTCAAAAAAAATTCATTTCTTACAAATTTAATTATTCTAATCATCTGAAAATTACCTGAGTTCTAGTAGGAACTAAGAACGTCACAATCTTGAAGAATAAAGAATTTTATTTCAATTTTTAAGTAGTAGCACCCTCACCCGAACGCTATCAGACAATCGAAATTTTGTAAAGTCGTCAAAAAAAATTCATTTCTTACAAATTTAATTATTCTAATCATCTGAAAATTACCTGAGTTCTAGTAGGGACTGAGAACGTCACAATCTTGAAGAATAGAGAATTTTTTTTTAATTTTTAAGTAGTAGCACCCTCACCCGAACGCTATCAGACAATCGAAATTTTGTGAAATGGCCATAAAAAATTTATTTCTTACAAAATTAATTATTCTAATCATCTGAAAATTATCTGAGTTCTAGTAGGGAATGAGAACGTCACAATCTTGAAGAATAAGAATTTTATTTCAATTTTTAAGTAGTAGCACCTTCACCCGAACGCTATCAGACAATCGAAATTTTGTGAAATGGCCATAAAAAATTTATTTCTTACAAATTTAATTATTCTAATCATCTGAAAATTATCTGAGTTCTAGTAGGGACTGAGAACGTCACAATCTTAAAGAATAGAAAATTTTATTTCAATTTTTAAGTAGTAGCACCCTCACCCGAACGCTATCAGACAATCGAAATTTTGTAAAGTCGTCAAAAAAAATTCATTTCTTACAAATTTAATTATTCTAATCATCTGAAAATTACCTGAGTTCTAGTAGGAACTAAGAACGTCACAATCTTGAAGAATAAAGAATTTTATTTCAATTTTTAAGTAGTAGCACCCTCACCCGAACGCTATCAGACAATCGAAATTTTGTAAAGTCGTCAAAAAAAATTCATTTCTTACAAATTTAATTATTCTAATCATCTGAAAATTACCTGAGTTCTAGTAGGGACTGAGAACGTCACAATCTTGAAGAATAGAGAATTTTATTTCAATTTTTAAGTAGTAGCACCCTCACCCGAACGCTATCAGACAATCGAAATTTTGTAAAGTCGTCAAAAAAAATTCATTTCTTACAAATTTAGTAATTCTAATCATCTGAAAATTACCTGAGTTCTAGTAGGGACTGAGCCCTAGACAATCTTGAAGAATAAAGAATTTTATTTCAATTTTTAAGTAGTAGCAGGTCCACCCGTACGCTATCAGAAAATCGAAATTTTGTAAAGTCGTCAAAAAAAAAATTCATTTCTTACAAATTTAATTATTCTAATCATCTGAAAATTACCTGAGTTCTAGTAGGGAATGAGAACGTCACAATCTTAAAGAATAGAAAATTTTATTTCAATTTTTAAGTAGTAGCACCCTCACCCGAACACTATCAGACAATCGAAATTTTGTAAAGTCGTCAAAAAAAATTCATTTCTTACAAATTTAATTATTCTAATCATCTGAAAATTACCTGAGTTCTAGTAGGGACTAAGAACGTCACAATCTTGAAGAATAAAGAATTTTATTTCAATTTTTAAGTAGTAGCACCTTCACCCGAACGCTATCAGACAATGGAAATTTTGTAAAATGGCCATAAAAAATTTATTTCTTACAAATTTAATTATTCTAATCATCTGAAAATTACCTGAGTTCTAGTAGGGAATGAGAGCGTCACAATCTTGAAGAATAAAGAATTTTATTTTAATTTTTAAGTAGTAGCACCCTCACCCGAACGCTATCAGAAAATCGAAATTTTGTAAAGTCGTCAAAAAAAAAATTCATTTCTTACAAATTTAATTATTCTAATCATCTGAAAATTACCTGAGTTCTAGTAGGGACTGAGCACTAGACAATCTTGAAGAATAGAGAATTTTATTTCAATTTTTAAGTAGTAGCAGGTCCACCCGTACGCTATCAGACAATCGAAATTTTGTAAAGTCGTCAAAAAAAATTCATTTCTTACAAATTTAATTATTCTAATCATCTGAAAATTACCTGAGTTCTAGTAGGGACTGAGAACGTCACAATCTTGAAGAATAGAGAATTTTATTTCAATTTTTAAGTAGTAGCACCCTCACCCGAACGCTATCAGACAATCGAAATTTTGTAAAGTCGTCAAAAAAAATTCATTTCTTACAAATTTAATTATTCTAATCATCTGAAAATTACCTGAGTTCTAGTAGGGACTGAGAACGTCACAATCTTGAAGAATAGAGAATTTTATTTCAATTTTTAAGTAGTAGCAGGTCCACCCGTACGATATCAGACAATCGAAATTTTGTAAAGTCGTCAAAAAAATTCATTTCTTACAAATTTAATTATTCTAATCATCTGAAAATTATCTGAGTTCTAGTAGGGACTGAGCACTTTACAATCTTGAAGAATAGAGAATTTTATTTCAATTTTTAAGAAGTAGCACCCTCACCCGAACGCTATCAGACAATCGAAATTTTGTAAAGTCGTCAAAAAAATTCATTTCTTACAAATTTAATTATTCTAATCATCTGAAAATTACCTGAGTTCTAGAAGGGACTGAGAACGTCACAATCTTGAAGAATAAAGAATTTTATTTCAATTTTTAAGTAGTAGCACCCTCACCCGAACGCTATCAGACAATCGAAATTTTGTAAAGTCGTCAAAAAAATTCATTTCTTACAAATTTAATTATTCTAATCATCTGAAAATTACCTGAGTTCTAGTAGGGACTGAGAACGTCACAATCTTGAAGAATAGAGAATTTTATTTCAATTTTTAAGTAGTAGCACCCTCACCCGAACGCTATCAGACAATCGAAATTTTGTAAAGTCGTCAAAAAAAATTCATTTCTTACAAATTTAATTATTCTAATCATCTGAAAATTACCTGAGTTCTAGTAGGGACTGAGAACGTCACAATCTTGAAGAATAGAGAATTTTATTTCAATTTTTAAGTAGTAGCACCCTCACCCGAACGCTATCAGACAATCGAAATTTTGTAAAGTCGTCAAAAAAAAATTCATTTCTTACAAATTTAATTATTCTAATCATCTGAAAATTACCTGAGTTCTAGTAGGGACTGAGAACGTCACAATCTTGAAGAATAGAGAATTTTATTTCAATTTTTAAGTAGTAGCACCCTCACCCGAACGCTATCAGACAATCGAAATTTTGTAAAGTCGTCAAAAAAAATTCATTTCTTACAAATTTAGTAATTCTAATCATCTGAAAATTACCTGAGTTCTAGTAGGGACTGAGCCCTAGACAATCTTAACCCCTTAACAGTCCATGGCCCATATATGGCCACGAAAAGTCGTGCCACCTTTGCGTCTGTGGCCATATATGGCCATCTCAAAAAAAAAATACTAAACATGATTTGATTTTAGTAGCGAAGTACATACTACTGTTTTTGGGGTCGCTGAATCCGAATCTGAAGTCAGATTTAAAAAATTCAAAATGGCGGACCCAAAATGTTGACTTCGAAAAATAAAAAAATTTCAAATTCGCTTTAAACTCGTTACTTGGGGGGTTTTCGGGGTCTCTGATTACAAATATGATGTCAGATTTTTAAAATTCAAAATGGCGGATCCAATATGGCGGATAATTTCAAGATTGATGCGATTCGATTAAAATTCGTTTCTCGGGGGTTTTTGGGGTCGCTGAATTTGAATTTGATGTTCGTTTTACAAAATTCAAAATGTTGGATCCAATATGGCGGATAATTTCAAAATTTATGCGTTTTGATCGAAATTCCGTTCCCGGGGTTTTTTGGGGTCGCTGAATTCGAATTTGATGTTCGTTTTTCTAAATGCTAAATTTTGGATTCAATATGTCGATCAAATTTTTTGAATGTTGACAAATTTGTCTAAAATGTTTACTCAGGGGTTTTTGAGGTAACTTCATATTTTTTTCGCATCAATCTTGAAATCATCCGCCATATTGGATCCGCCATTTTGAATTTTGAAAATCTGACATCATATTTGTAATTAGAGACCCCGAAAACCCCCGAGTAACGAGTTTTAAGGGAATCTGAAAAAAAATTTTTTTTTGAAGTCGACATTTTGGGTCCGCCATTTTGAATTTTTTAAATCTGACTTCAGATTTGGATTCAGCGACCTCGAAAACCCCCGAGAAATGAATTTCCCTTAAAACGCTTTAATTTTAAAATTATCCACCATATTTGGTCGCCATATTGGATCCGCCATTTTGAATTTTCAAAAATTAACCTCAAATTCGAATTCAGCGACCCCAAAAACCTTATATATGATTAAATCATATTTTTTTGTAAACTTTTTTTTCGGACCGTTTTTGGACCACAAGCGATTTTCAACTAGACTGCGAAGGGGTTAAAGAATAAAGAATTTTATTTCAATTTTTAAGTAGTAGCAGGTCCACCCGTACGCTATCAGAAAATCGAAATTTTGTAAAGTCGTCAAAAAAAAAATTCATTTCTTACAAATTTAATTATTCTAATCATCTGAAAATTACCTGAGTTCTAGTAGGGAATGAGAACGTCACAATCTTAAAAAATAGAAAATTTTATTTCAATTTTTAAGTAGTAGCACCCTCACCCGAACACTATCAGACAATCGAAATTTTGTAAAGTCGTCAAAAAAAATTTATTTCTTACAAATTTAATTATTCTAATCATCTGAAAATTACCTGAGTTCTAGTAGGGACTGAGCACTAGACAATCTTGAAGAATAGAGAATTTTATTTCAATTTTTAAGTAGTAGCAGGTCCACCCGTACGCTATCAGACAATCGAAATTTTGTAAAGTCGTCAAAAAAAATTCATTTCTTACAAATTTAATTATTTTAATCATCTGAAAATTACCTGAGTTGTAGTAGGGACTGAGAACGTCACAATCTTGAAGAATAAAGAATTTTATTTCAATTTTTAAGTAGTAGCACCTTCACCCGAACGCTATCAGACAATCGAAATTTTGTGAAATGGCCATAAAAATTTATTTCTTAAAAATTTAATTATTCTAATCATCTGAAAATTATCTGAGTTCTAGTAGGGAATGAGAACGTCACAATCTTGAAGAATAAAGAATTTTATTTCAATTTTTAAGTAGTAGCACCCTCACCCGAACGCTATCAGACAATCGAAATTTTGTAAAGTCGTCAAAAAAAATTCATTTCTTACAAATTTAATTATTCTAATCATCTGAAAATTACCTGAGTTCTAGTAGGGACTGAAAACGTCACAATCTTGAAGAATAGAGAATTTTATTTCAATTTTTAATTAGTAGCAGGTCCACCCGAACGCTATCAGACAATTGGAATTTTGTAGAAAAAAAATTAAAAATTTTTTTCTTTCCAACTTAAAAATTCTAATTATCTGAAAATCACCTGAGTTCTAGTAGGAACTGAGCACTACACAATTTTGAAGAATAGAGAATTTTATTTCAATTTTCAAGTAGTAGCACCCTCACCCGAACGCTATCAGACAATCGAAATTTTGTAAAGTCGTCAAAAAAAATTCATTTCTTACAAATTTAATTATTCTAATCATCTGAAAATTATCTGAGTTCTAGTAGGGACTGAGAACGTCACAATCTTGAAGAATAGAGAATTTTATTTCAATTTTCAAGTAGTAGCACCCTCACCCGAACGCTATCAGACAATCGAAATTTTGTAAAGTCGTCAAAAAAAATTCATTTCTTACAAATTTAATTATTCTAATCATCTGAAAATTACCTGAGTTCTAGTAGGGACTGAGAACGTCACAATCTTGAAGAATAGAAAATTTTATTTCAATTTTTAAGTAGTAGCACCCTCACCCGAACGCTATCAGACAATCGAAATTTTGTAAAGTCGTCAAAAAAAATTCATTTCTTACAAATTTAGTAATTCTAATCATCTGAAAATTACCTGAGTTCTAGTAGGGACTGAGCCCTAGACAATCTTGAAGAATAAAGAATTTTATTTCAATTTTTAAGTAGTAGCAGGTCCACCCGTACGCTATCAGAAAATCGAAATTTTGTAAAGTCGTCAAAAAAAAAATTCATTTCTTACAAATTTAATTATTCTAATCATCTAAAAATTACCTGAGTTCTAGTAGGGAATGAGAACGTCACAATCTTAAAGAATAGAAAATTTTATTTCAATTTTTAAGTAGTAGCACCCTCACCCGAACACTATCAGACAATCGAAATTTTGTAAAGTCGTCAAAAAAAATTCATTTCTTACAAATTTAATTATTCTAATCATCTGAAAATTACCTGAGTTCTAGTAGGGACTAAGAACGTCACAATCTTGAAGAATAGAGAATTTTTTTTTAATTTTTAAGTAGTAGCACCCTCACCCGAACGCTATCAGACAATCGAAATTTTGTGAAATGGCCATAAAAAATTTATTTCTTACAAAATTAATTATTCTAATCATCTGAAAATTATCTGAGTTCTAGTAGGGAATGAGAACGTCACAATCTTGAAGAATAAAGAATTTTATTTCAATTTTTAAGTAGTAGCACCTTCACCCGAACGCTATCAGACAATGGAAATTTTGTGAAATGGCCATAAAAAATTTATTTCTTACAAATTTAATTATTCTAATCATCTGAAAATTACCTGAGTTCTAGTAGGGACTGAGAACGTCACAATCTTGAAGAATAGAGAATTTTATTTCAATTTTTAAGTAGTAGCAGGTCCACCCGTACGATATCAGACAATCGAAATTTTGTAAAGTCGTCAAAAAAAATTCATTTCTTACAAATTTAATTATTCTAATCATCTGAAAATTATCTGAGTTCTAGTAGGGACTGAGAACGTCACAATCTTGAAGAATAGAGAACTTTATTTCAATTTTCAAGTAGTAGCAGGTCCACCCGTACGCTATCAGACAATCGAAATTTTGTAAAGTCGTCAAAAAAAATTCATTTCTTACAAATTTAGTAATTCTAATCATCTAAAAATTACCTGAGTTCTAGTAGGGACTGAGCCCTACACAATCTTGAAGAATAGAGAATTTCATTTCAATTTTTAAGTAGTAGCAGGTCCACCCGTACGCTATCAGACAATCGAAATTTTGTAAAGTCGTCAAAAAAAATTCATTTCTTACAAATTTAATTATTTTAATCATCTGAAAATTACCTAGTTCTAGTAGGGAATGAGAACGTCACAATCTTGAAGAATAAAGAATTTTATTTCAATTTTTAAGTAGTAGCACCCTCACCCGAACGCTATCAGACAATCGAAATTTTGTGAAATGGCCATAAAAAATTTATTTCTTACAAAATTAATTATTCTAATCATCTGAAAATTATCTGAGTTCTAGTAGGGAATGAGAACGTCACAATCTTAAAGAATAAAGAATTTTATTTCAATTTTTAAGTAGTAGCACCTTCACCCGAACGCTATCAGACAATGGAAATTTTGTGAAATGACCATAAAAAATTTATTTCTTACAAAATTAATTATTCTAATCATCTGAAAATTATCTGAGTTCTAGTAGGGACTGAGAACGTCACAATCTTGAAGAATAGAGAATTTTATTTCAATTTTCAAGTAGTAGCACCCTCACCCGAACGCTATCAGACAATCGAAATTTTGTAAAGTCGTCAAAAAAAATTCATTTCTTACAAATTTAATTATTCTAATCATCTGAAAATTACCTGAGTTCTAGTAGGGACTGAGAACGTCACAATCTTGAAGAATAGAGAATTTTATTTCAATTTTCAAGTAGTAGCACCCTCACCCGAACGCTATCAGACAATCGAAATTTTGTAAAGTCGTCAAAAAAAATTCATTTCTTACAAATTTAATTATTCTAATCATCTGAAAATTACCTGAGTTCTAGTAGGGACTGAGAACGTCACAATCTTGAAGAATAGAGAATTTTATTTCAATTTTCAAGTAGTAGCAGGTCCACCCGTACGCTATCAGACAATTGAAATTTTGTAAAGTCGTCAAAAAAAATTCATTTCTTACAAAATTTAATTATTCTAATCATCTGAAAATTACCTGAGTTCTAGAAGGGACTGAGAACGTCACAATCTTGAAGAATAGAAAATTTTATTTCAATTTTTAAGTAGTAGCACCCTCACCCGAACGCTATCAGACAATCGAAATTTTGTAAAGTCGTCAAAAAAAATTCATTTCTTACAAATTTAATTATTCTAATCATCTGAAAATTACCTGAGTTCTAGTAGGGACTAAGAACGTCACAATCTTAAAGAATAGAAAATTTTATTTCAATTTTTAAGTAGTAGCACCCTCACCCGAACGCTATCAGACAATCGAAATTTTGTGAAATGGCCATAAAAAATTTATTTCTTACAAATTTAATTATTCTAATTATCTGAAAATCACCTGAGTTCTAGTAGGGACTAAGAACGTCACAATCTTGAAGAATAGAGAATTTTATTTTAATTTTTAAGTAGTAGCAGGTCCACCCGTACGCTATCAGACAATTGAAATTTTGTAAAGTCGTCAAAAAAAATTCATTTCTTACAAAATTTAATTATTCTAATCATCTGAAAATTACCTGAGTTCTAGTAGGAACTGAGCACTACACAATCTTGAAGAATAGAGAATTTTATTTCAATTTTTAAGTAGTAGCAGGTCCACCCGAACGCTATCAGACAATTGAAATTTTGTGAAATGGCCATAAAAAATTTATTTCTTACAAATTTAATTATTCTAATCATCTGAAAATTACCTGAGTTCTAGTAGGGACTGAGGACGTCACAATCTTTAGAAAAAGAGAATTTTATTTTAATTTTTAAGTAGTAGCAGGTCCACCCGTACGCCATCAGACAATCAAAATTAGTTAAAACGAAAATAAAAATTTATTTCTTCTAAATTTAATTATTCCAATCATTTGAAAATTACCTGAGTTCTAGTAGGGACTGAGCCCTAGACAATCTTGAAGAATAGAGAATTTTATTTTAATTTTTAAGTAGTAGCAGATCCACCCGTACTTTATCAGACAATGGAAATTTGGTAAAAAAGACATTAAGGTAGTACGCTCGCGACAGTCACTCTCAAAAGTAAATTTTAATAAAATGCTATAGTATGGTGCAGTTACTGTAGCATATTTTTGCTTGGACTGTACTGAATACATAGTCAGCCCTATGTACAGACACACTCACACACAAGTATACTAGTCAGGTTAGAATATTATATTATATTATATCTTTTAACTGAAACGGTTAATATTGTTAAATCTTTTTGTTATAAATTTCTCAAACATTCATTTATAATATATCAGTTTTTTAAAACAATCTATAGAAAATTTTAGAAGTTATTAGAAGAAATGTGCCGTTTACATGCACTTTTCATAGGTTAACCATGTTAAATAACAAACTTTGAACTTAAATATCTTGTTTTAGAAACGGTCAATTTTTTTAATATTTTGCAAATACATAGATCTTGTTATTAACTATTCTGATTTCAAATTTCATGAAATTCTATAGAAAAGTGCGATCACGAGCGTACTACCTTAAAAATTTTTTATTTTTTAAATTTAAAAATTCCAATAATCAGCAGGCGATGAAAAAAATTATTTACTGTTCCTAAACAGTGGTTAAAACAAAATTTTCTCAAATTTCTTTAAAAACAGGCAAAGTTACAGAAAATTTTTTAAACTCCATACTATTTCCAGGTTTTCCATACCTGTTTCTAAATTCCATACCTTTTCCAGGATTTCCAGTTTCTGTGCCAACATGTTTATGGAATAATTGAATCTTGGAGAAGAATTTTATTATTTTTAAAGATGATAATTAAAATTTTGACGAGAATTTTTTTTTAGTTTTTGAACATAATTGAATATCTGCAAACATTCGTAACTTCTCTAAAATTAAATTCTTTTTAGTGTTTTTAACTAAAATTCTTCAATAAATCCATGATTTTTAATAATTGATTAAATATGTATTAGAAAATTAAATAAAACTAATTATGAATCCTGCAAATGAAATTTTTTTCAAGACCTTAATAAAAATCCCTGACTTTTTCCACAATTTTCCTGAATTATCTGATTGTCCTGATATGTGGCAACCCTGTTGATATTTCTAATTTAGATTGCAACTTTTTTCTTTTCTCTTTTTGCTAAACTTAAATGTTATTTGTCCAACGACTCGTCTCAATATATCTGCAAGTTCGCTGACGCCTAACTAAAGGGAATTTTTTTTTTTTTGATCGAAGAATGACGAAGGGCTCTCTTGAGCAGTGCGTATCCGCAGACGCTGGGCATAAATATTGCATGCTGCCGGAGACATATTTATTGGCATCTCTATACACAACCGCTAAAACATGACTACCTACCCACATTCTGTCCGCTAATGTGTATGAATAAAGTATTTCGTGTTCCCAGTGAAGTCTTTTTACGCAACACTTCTCTCTCGATATGCAATTTTTGCGAATCATACATATATATGAAAAATTACAACATTCACTATATTTTCAAGTCAATTAACTTTTTTCCTCTCCCCGCCAACAGAATATTTCACAATTACAGCAAATAAAATTTGCAAATAAACATATTGGTCTCTCCAAGGGAAAAATTGCTAATTAATACTATACAAGCCTCGGATCGACTTTAGGAATAAAAAAGTAGTTTTTGAAAAATACTGAAAAAAGGCTGGATACGAGAACTGATACTATTAAATTTCTCCAAGAAAATTAGAATACATAAATATACGAAGAGCATGACGCAATGACACACAATTTAAAATTGATTGCATAGGAAATAATTGAGGAGAGCTAATTGGTATAATTATTTGTCGCTATAATATACATTCACAAGTCAACGGTAAATCAGACTGGCGTCGTTGGTGGTTTCAAAATAAAAAGCAGTGTCGCTTCGTTTGGTTCGACAATTGTGATGACGATAAAAACGGTTGTACTCTGAAAACTTTCGGACATCGATTAACTTCTGAACGATTAATCGCTCCGGCTTCCACAACTCACAGAAGCTTCTATATATATGTAACTTATATACATTTTTTCTTTTTCTCTAGATGACTAACATCCCAATTAACTGGTGAAATAGAATCCACCGCTCGTCGATCAAAACATTAGAGATATTGTCGAAAGTAACCCGATCTGCCGAGGAGTCGCTTGACGATGAAACTGGAGGGAGGACTTCTAAGATAAATAAGGAGTCTTCCTGAAAGACTTAAGGAGCGGGAGAAAATCCTTCCACTATAAACACAAGACTACTTGATTAATTTCGCTCACTAAACTTTCCTTTTTTTTCTCTATCCTCTATCTACTATCCATTATCAGCTACTGAAACAGAACATTTATTAGAAATTTTCCTCCACGTAAATAAATAATCTAACAAAATCTCCTTTGCATTTTTCCACATTCCTTCTTGTATATCTTTTTGTAAAAATTCTTCCATGGCTGCCACAAAAAATTGATTTTATTTTTCCCTGATTTCCAAAAAGAACTCCCCTGCCACTAAAAAATCTTTTAATTCACTCTAAAAATAATTAGATACACAAATAAATGCTTTTATTACATTTATTTTCGAATCTTTCCTTATAAAATTATTCGAAACATCAACCGATTTTTTAAAAATAAATATTTAATCATTATTATTATTTTTCCACAGGAATTAAGATCTTAAAGAATTTCAAATTTCAAATCCTTTGAAATTCAATAATTTATAAGAATTGCTACTGTGACTTATATACAAAATTTCTTTCAAGATTTCAATTCAATGATTTTCTAAAAATTTTAACTAAAATTCTCCGCTCTAATTCAATTATTTTTAATAAAGAAAAAATGTTTACCTAAAATATTTCTAAGATCCACTTGTTTCCTATTTAATTTTATGAAATTTCAATAATTTGAATACTTTTCATTTAAATATATATTCAAAAATACAACTAATTTCAAAAATATTTGAATAAACATATTTCAAAAAACTAATTATTAATCAATCTTTTACGTCCGAGAAATAGTAATTATAGTGAATCTATAATCAAAAAAACAACCTTATCACTATAATCAAAAAACTAACTTCTTCAGAATATTCTAAAAAAATTTTAAAAATTCAACTTTTCTAAAAATTTAATTTGAAAATTTTTGAAATTTAATGTATGTTAATAATATATTAGTTAATATTAATTGAACATTCTAAAATATAAAAATACTTATGAATTATTATAGAAAAACTAAAAAATATTAATGCAAAATACGATTTTTTAAAAATTTATTTTCTAAGAAAAACATAATTTTATTTATTTTAATATCTTGTTCAATGTAGAATTAAAAAATTAATTTTGAGAAAAATTATATTACTTTGAATCCAATTAGTTTAAATTTTTACTAATATAAAATTAGAGAATAAGTCTTGTGATAATATTATTGCAAAAAAAATTTAGAAATTAATTTATTTTCCACAATTATGCATTAACATATGCAAAATTATTTCTATTTCAAAAGAACATTTTTGATAACTTTATGTATTAATTTTTATAATTACTTTTTGTAATTTTTGTAACTTTTAATAATTTTAAATATGAAATAATTTAATTTTTGTATAAAATTTTATTAAAATTTTTCAAAATTATTTAATTGTTTTGAAGAATTTTATGGTAATTTTGGGAAAATAATTAAATTATTTCTAGTAATTTAATTGAAATTGCATTCAGAATAATTGAATCCTTATAAAGAATGTTTTACAAATTTTTTTTAAATAATTGAATTCTTTCGAGAATTTTATTAAAATTCTATTGAAAATAATTCACTTCCTATGAAGAATTTTATTATATTTATAAGAGTAACTGAACTCTTGCAAATTTACTTGACGACTTTAATTATTAAATTATTATTAAATTAAAAATTGCATTGAAAATAATTGTAGTCTTATAAAGAATTTTTTTTATAAAAATTTAAAGAAATAATTGAATTATTTTGAGAAATTTTATTACAATTTTATTGCAAATAATTGAATTCTTGTAAATTTTTTTGATGAATTTCATTAAAATTTTATTGAAAATAATTGAATCTCGTTGAAGAGTTTGATTAAATTATTTGTAAATAATTTAATCGTTTTGAAGAATTTTATGGAAATTTTGCGAAAATTATTAAATTCTTTTGAAAAATTTAATATAAATTGTATTGATAATAATTGAATTCTTAAAAAGAAATTTATAAAAAAATTTTTAAATAATTGATTTCTTTCAAGAAATGTTATTAAAATTACATTAAAAATAATTAAATTCCTGGGAAGAATTTTATTATATGTATACGAAAATAATTGAATTCTTGCAAACTTTTTTCTGACGAATTTAATTAAAATTGTATTGAAAATAATTGAATCTCGGTGAAGAGTTTGATTAAATTATTTGAAAATAATTTGTGTAATGTAATGTAATTCGAGAATTTTATGGAAATTTTGTGAAAATAATTGAATTCTTATTTTGAAGAATTTTCTCAAATTTGAATTTTTTTAAATTTTGAATCTGAAATTACTCAAAAATTAAAGTTGATATTTGATAATAAAAAAATTTTGTAATTTACACAATAACAATAAAAAAAATTAAATACTGCATTACGCGTGTAACATTTGCTAATTATTTGTATTATTTATCAAAACTGAAAGCGCATTGTCTATAAAATTTTACTATTTTTCGAATTTTTAAATAAAATTATTCACAAAATAATTTATACCTAAATTATTTAATTTTTAATTAAATAATTTTCCGATTGTTTTTAAAGAATTCAATTTCAAATCTCCTGTTAGAAGTAGAAAGAATTTTAAATTAAATTAAAACAATTTCAATATTTTTAAAGGCAACAAAATTAAGAATTTTTTTATTTATAATTAATATTTCTCGGATGTAAAAGATTAATTAATAGAAATAATTAAATATTTTTCCAGTACTTTTGATGAAATTCCCTAACTTTTCCGGACTACCCTGACTCTTCCTTGAATTCTTTGATCTGTGGCAACCCTGCCTTCTCACTCAAAAATTCTCAGTAAAAAAAAAAGATCGAACGTACTAATTTAATTAGCCTGCGTAGTAATTATCGAAAACCTCTCAAACCTGATGCCTAATAATGAAATGATGATATAATGTGATATAATAGAAAAGATGATTGTGTTCTTTTTTCTTTTTGAAAATTAAATCCTCTCGATTCTATATGGGTGTAAGTTAATATCCTGGCACGTTAGGAATGCTATGCCCCGAAGGTGAAAGATATCAGCTCGTGTGAATTTTGTATGAATAAATACCATCAGCGTGTTTATGTTTGAGGGAGGTTGGTGTGTTCCACAGGCAGTAGACAGTACCTACAGACCTTCAGTGTCAGAGACCATATTAATTATTCGAGGCTCAACCAGGTCGGTACCTGCAGGATTGTTAGCGTCGTTGGTCGACTATCCCCGAGTATATAGAGAGGAGTCTATGTATCATGTCTCCTGAATACAATCTCATCTCTACAAATGTGTGTATTAAGACTCAGAATATATTATAATACGCAGCGAACCCTTCACCAATCTATGCAATCCAATGCTTTCTAGATAACTTACAATTAATTCTTTCCTCTCTAACGATAATCTTAGATCAAAACAGGAAGTAAGTACCTCATTTATGCAAATCTCAAATTTCACCTTTCTATTATATATAATTGTTTTATGGAAAATGGTGGAACTCGAAAGGAATATTAGTATGAAACTGTCAACAAAATTCCTATACGAATTCCAGGCCTTTGGAATTTTCTAAGAAAAAGAGCTCTGTAGATGTGGCTAAATCACTATAATAAACATGAATTGCTAATACGCCATTAATAATTTTGTACTAATTTTGTACCATATTGACGAATTTAAAAAAACAAACACTGATTTAACTGAGTGAATGTTCTACTTCCTGGGACAAGTGGAAAAGCAAGTAGCGAACGTTTAAAATGTAGCAAATATTGCTCTAAACTTTACTGCTGAACTTCTATTTTTCAGGGTGTCCGCAAAATTTTATTTTCAAAATCCCCTGACTTTTCCCTGTCTTATAAAATTCCCTGACTATTCCCTGATTTCCACACGGAAAAAATTATAAAGTAACTTTTACTACTTTTATAGTAAAAAATTTCTGGTAATTTTTACTACTTTTGGAGTAAATTTTGCTACGTTCGAAGTAAATATTTGTAAAAATTAGTAAAATTTATTTCGAACGTAGCAAAATTTACTCCAAAAGTAGTAAAAATTACCAGAAATTTTTTACTATAAAAGTAGTAAAAGTTACTTTATATTTTTCTCCGTGCAGTTTTCCCCTGACTTGCGGCCACCCTGATTTTTAAACGATTTTCTAATAAGAATCCAATTATTTTCAATACAATTTTAGCTAAATTCATGAAAAAGAGTTTAATTTTATACGAAAAAATTACATTATTTTCAAAAATTGTCATAAAATTCCTCGTAATAATTCAATTATTTTTATAAATATTACAATTCTTCGGAGAAATTCAATTATTTTATGTGTTTAATTTTAATTCAATTCGTACAAAGCATTTTCAATTTGTATTTCTACAAATTTTAATATTACTTTATAATTTTGTATTTCATTATTTTCATTAATTATAAGTGCTTTGCAGGAATTAAGTTATTTTTAATACAATTTTAATAAAATTTCTCGAAAGAATTCAATTATTTTTATAAATTTTAATAAAATCGTCACAAAAATTCAATTAGTTTCATAAATTTTAATAAAATCGTCATAAGAATCCAATTATTTTCATAAGTTATAAACTTCTTGTAAACAATTAAATTATTTTCAAAAACTGCAATAAAATTCTATGCTAGAATGAAATTATTTTAAATTCGAATTTATAAAAGTTAAAAAAATTAGAATAAAATATTTTTAACAAAAATGCTAATTACAAAAAAAAGTTTTAGCAAATATCAAAAAAAAAATTTGCCCAAAAAACCAACTTCTTTACATGTTTTGTAAAGGTGACACAATTTTTTGTAAGAATAATTTATAAATTACTTTATTTTCTATAATTTTGAGCTTATGAGAGTAAATTTTGCTTTAATTTTTAAAAATAACCATTTTGTTGAAAAAATGTTATTATAATTTTTTAATTTCAATTTTTGTAATTTGGAACATGAAATGATTTTCTAAAAAATTTTATTAAAATTTATAAAAATAATTTAATTTCTACTAAGAATTTTGGTAAAATGTTTTTAAAACAATTTGATAATTGAATTTTGATTGAATTGATAAAAGTTTTTGAAAATAATTGAAATTTTGCCAAGAATTTTATTAAAATTAAAATTTATTTTTGAAAATAATTGAATTTTGGAGAAAAATTTTATTATTTATAAAGATAATTGAAATTTTGAATTGAATTTTTTTAAACTTTTGACCATAATTGAATTTCTGCGAAGAATTTTATTACTTTTGAAAATAATTGCATTCTTGTTGAGACGAATTTTAGTATTTCTTTTTAAATAATTGAATTCTTTTGTAAAATTTTATTGAAATAGTACCTAGATATTTTGATAAAATGTTTTTAAAACAATTTGATAATTGAATTTTTTCTATAAATTCAATTTAAATTGTATTGAAAGTAATTGAACTGTTTCGAAGAATTTTATTACAGTTTTTAAAAATAATTCAATTCTTTTGAGAAAATTTATTAAAGTTTTGTTGAAAATAATTGAATTTCTGCAAATTTTTTTTTATTTATTTATAAATTATTAGTTAACAGAGTAATTAATTTCTAGCGATAAATTTTAATTAAATTGTTGTGAATAATTGAATTCTTTCAAAAAATGTTATCAAAATGTTCAAAAATAATTGGATTCTTTCGAGAAATTTTATTGAATAGAATTGAATTCCAACTAATTATTTTTATTCATTTATAAATTATTATTTATAAAAATAATTAAATTATTGCGACGGATTTCATTAAAATTTTTTGAAAATAATTGAATCCTTTCAAAAAATTTTTCAAAATTTGATATAAAATAATTAAATTCCTGACAATTTTTTCATCTATTTGTAAATTATTGTTTATGAATACAATTGAATTTTTGTGTTAAATTTTATTCAAATTTTTGAAAAAAATAATTTTAATTAATTCGTTAATTAGTTAATAAGTGAATTATTCAAAATTTTGAATCTGAAATTATGCATAAATGAAGTTGATTGTTTGAAAAAAACATTTTTTAATTTAAATATTAATAATAAATTGAAGAGCGCGTATTGCGTGTAACATTTGCTAAATTTGAATAAGATTGTATTCTCCAAAATTTTAATAATAATTCTAAAATCTTTTGGGGATTTTTCATTAAAATTTTTCAAAATTTGTAATTAAAATTGTTCTAAATTTGATTTTTAAAAATTACAGTGAAATGCTTTAAGAAAAATCAATTGCTTTCAATAAAATTTTACAAAATTTCAATTACAGGGTGACGAGTGAGATTTATTTATAAAATTCCCTGTCTTTCCCTTGATCATTAGAATTCCCTGACTATTCCCGATTTTCTCGATCGCTCGTCGCCCTGAATTATTTATACACTTTTTAAGTCTATATTTCAAAAATTTAATAATCCTCAAAAAACTATTCTAATAATTATTGAAATTTTTTAACTGTAGTTAATTTTCATACTAAAAAAATCGAAATAAATTGCATTTTCTACCAAAAAAGAGGTATTTTCTTGCAATATTTGGAAGAAAAGTCCAAAAAGTCATCTTTTTTAAAAATAATCAGAAGAAATTCAAAAGCAAATACTATCCACTGACTGGAATTCTATTCAAAGCGAATTCACTACAGAAAAAAAGTGAAACTAAAATTGAAAAACTCCAAATCCTAAATTTGCAAGAATCAAAAAGAGATTTTTAAGAGGAAATTTCTTCACATTTTGTAGTAATGGAGAAAAGGGACGCAAACAATGTAACCATTACTGGATTTGATTTTGTGTTGAAGGAATGCAATTGGCAGTGTGTAGACCAGGCGACTGAGGACAGTAGCAGTTCAGTAGCGATTTGATCCTGTCCGGGACAGGATGTCGCCGCCCCTGCGATTACAGACGAGGACGAGATCGTGGATGGGAGCCATCCCCAACCGTCTCTGCCTCTGACAGCTTTAACCCTCCTCCTCGTCTTCTTCTCGATCAGATTCCCAATTCTCCCCCTCTCTCTCTCTCACTGCACCTTTACGGTCCCTTATTATCTCGTAAAATTGTCAACATTTTCCCTAAATCAAGAATATTCGATTAACAATATTAATAAAGTATTAAAATTGCTGGAAAAAAATTTAAATTAATAGCCACAATAAGGGAGGGGAATTAATTCATCTCCAGTGACGTATATTGGTCTACAAGTGTAAGAATGTATCTAAAAGAATCATGGTAATATTTCATACGACAGTAGATGGTGGTTTTGGCGGGGGGTCCAAGGAACATTCGTTTTTGCGTTCCACAGACTCGCGGCCACATTATTTATAGCTTCATTCGAGATCGTGAAATGTAAATCAGGTATTCTTCTAATTTGGGCACTCGGGTGGTACGCGCGTGTAAAGCTTGACATTCAACAAACGAATCTTATTATCATTTTCTGGCAAATTACATTTTAATTTAAAAACTCTTTTAATTGCAATAAAAATTGCGCCTAAATACAAAAATATCTGTATAGAAAATTGAATCATCTACTTTTTAATTTTCTGAATCTAAATGTGTAAATCTAAACGATAGAGAAAATAAACTCTCCAATATGAAAAAATAAGGGAAACGTCCATGGACCAAAATCGCTCCCATAATCTATCAAAAGCAAAGAGTCAAACAAGAAGCAGGGTTAGGAATGTTAATGTGGTGCAGTCTGGAAGACCAATGCGCATGAGCCACCCCCCGCAGGGTCAAGTCAGCTTCTCAAGTACCTATATATACCTATAAGGTTGAAACTTGGCAGAAAAGGAACAACTAAAAACGAAACATCAGGTCGTCAAGAGAATATACCCATAAAACATTATTCCAAACTGAAAAAAAATTTTAAACAACTTTTTTTTTTATTCTCTCGCAAAAGATATCTTTTCAAACTATATATAGTGTAATTGGAACACCCTTATGTTATTTACTATATACAGGTAAGTTCATCATCATCATCATCATCATTATCATTATCATCATCATCATCATCATTCCCTTCTTGAATGGAGGAAAACAAGGGGAATATTATTAATAAAACACTTTTATGATTCTCCTTCACCAAGAGAAGGAATCCCTTCTCCTTGACTAAGAAGGAAAAAATTTTAAAAGACACTGGTGGCAGAAAAAGCCCGCAAGTTGTGTAAATCTTGTTCAGCCAGAAATTGCGAGTTTGTCTGCCGATTACGTCCTGTGGAGAACGCGCGTTCTCCAGTAGCACCAGGTTTGTCTTCAAATTCGCTTTCTCTCTCCTTCTCTCTTTCTCTTCTTCTTCTTCTTCTTCATCATCATCCCCTCAACCTACTCAGGGTTTCTGTCAAGATTAATGAACCCCGTACTTGGGAACTTTTAATTCCAAAGACCACGAGTGCAAATAAGTACCGCCATTCGTCTTGTCCGCCAATTATATACCCGCAAGTACTGACTTATCAGTGATGGATACCAAAAAGTTGGCAATTTTGAAAAATTATACAAACTGAATTTTCTCGAATTTCACTCTTATTCATAGAATAGGAATGATTCAGGGTTGTCATGTTTTTACTCATTTCAAATTCCCTGACTTTTCCAGGTTAAAAAACGGAATTTTTCCAGGTTTCTAAAACTACATTTATATTTCACAAAATTAAATAATTCCAATTAATTTTTATAAATGAAACTTTTATATAATACTGCATTCCGCATTGTTATATTTATCTTTTTCAAATAAATATTTAATTATTATTTTTCCATAGGAATAAAAATTCTTCAAAAGATTCAAATTCAAATCGTTTTGAAATTAAACAACTTATAAAAAATTGTTATAAAACATGAAGAAATCGATCACTCCGAGACAAAGACTCTAAGCACTCGATATTTTCATGTTTTATAATAATTAAAAATGACCGACTGATAAAATCATTATTTTATATTATAAGAATAGTGTTACTGTAACTTATTCAAAATTACTCTCATCACTACAATTCAATTATTGTTTTTCACAATTTTTAACTAAAATTCTTCATTAAATTAATTATTTTTAATAATTTTTTGGAAAATTTTCAAATCCTTTTGTTTACAATTTAATTTTACAAAATTTCATCGATTATTTAAAAATTCTTTAATCAAATAACTTAAACAAAATTCAATTGAAGTTTTAAAAAAAACGAGAATTCAATTATTTAAATACAAAAATATATAATTTATTCCAGAATTGAATGTTTTTTTAAAATTGAACTCTCATAAAGAATTTTATCAACAAATTTTTAAATAGGTAATTAAAAATCTTTTGACATATAATTTTAATTTTCCAGAAATTAGATTAAAATTGTATTAAAAATAATTGAATCTATGTAAAAAATTTGATTTTTAAAAATTTCAAATATCCTTTGAAATTCTAAACTTTATAACAATTGCTACTGTAACTTATCCAAAAATTATTTTCAAAATTTCAATTCAACTATTTTCCAGAATTTTTAACTAAAATTTTTCTCACATTCAATTTTTTTTAATAATTTCTGAGAAAGTTCCTTAAGAATTCAATTTTTTATGTAAAGAAAAAAAGTTCTCCTAAAATATTTTTGAAATCCACTTTTCTTTCCAATTCAATTTCATGAAATTTCAATAATTTAAAAATTTTTTCAATTAAAAATAGATATAAAAATACAACTAATTTCAAAAATATTTTTAAAGACTAGGTATATTTTTATTTTTATTTTTTAAAATTCAACGTTTTTAAATTAATTTATTTTCCTCAATTTTACGTTAATATGTAAAATTTTTTTATTATAGAACATAACATTTTTGCTAACTTTTTATATTACTTTTTGTTGTTGTTTACAATTTTGAATTTGAATTAATTTAATTTGTACATAGAATTTTATTATATATACGAAAATAATTGAATTCTTGCAAACTTTTTTCTGACAAATTTAATTTTAAAATTGTATTGAAAATAATTTGTGTAATGTAATGTAATTCAAGAATTTTATGGAAATTTTGTGAAAAAATTCAATTCTTTCGAGAAATTTTATTCAAATTATTGAATTCCTGCAAATTTCTTTTACTAAATTTTTTGAAAATAATTGATCTTTTAAAGAATTTTATATAAAAAATTTTAAAGAAAATTGAATTTTTGCAAATTTTTTTTCTATTTTGTAAATTATTATTTATGAATTAATTAATTAAATTCTTGTGGTGAATTTTATTAAAATTTTTGTAAATAATAAATAATAAAAATTTAATTAATTAGTTAATAAGAGAATTTTTTTAAATTTTGAATCTGAAATTATTCAAAAATTAAAGTTGACATTTGAAAATAATAAATTTTGTAATTTACATAATAATTTTATAATTTAAATAGCTAGTTATTTATATTATTTATAAGAATTGAATTGACAACTTTAATAAAATTCAATTATTTGTTGAATTTATAAATAATAATTTTTCGCTAGTTTTTAAAAAATTAAATTTTTTAAAATAAGTTCAATTTTAAATCTGTAAAGTTTACTTATTGTTAGAAATAGAAAGAATTTATAATTAAATTAAATTTCTTCAATATTTTTAAAGGCTACAAAAAAATTTTGAGTTTTCGAATTAATTCTAGAAATTAAATATTTTTCCAATACTTTTTATAAAACTCCCTGACTTTTCCTGATTTTTCTCTGAGTTGCCTAATTTCCTGTGGTAACCCTGATTATACAAATTGAATTTCTATATTTTCATGCAATTCACAAAAACTGAATAGAATGGCAAAATTTGATGATAGTTTCATCATCGACGAAGAAATAGAAGAAATATTCCAGTGCGAGCAATTCTCGATCAGCAATTCAAATTCCATCGAAACTATGAAAAACTTGGCCTATTAGAAACAAATCTGGATCTAAAAATAGAGAAAATAAATGAAGTCAATTGCCATAATTCTGGTAAATTAATTTTGAAAGTAATGGGGAGTTGACGTGATGCCAAATAAAGGCGAAAATCACGAATGAATATAATTTCTGCTAGCCTGAGGGGGTATACGGTAAGCTCGCTACTAAGAGGTACGTACTCGGCTGCTTCTAATCGTGCGACTACTCAAGAAGGAAGGTTGGTGATGTGCAGGGCATATTGGCTCAACGGGGTGCGGGCATAACGCAAAGGCCAACGTAATCTTAAGTCCCCCTCCGCCTTTTATACAGTTTCGTATTCGTGAACGACTCTCACATTCTCTCATCTCTTTTTATTCTCTCATCTTTTTCTCTCCTTCTCGCTTTCTCTCTTTTACTTTTGTCTCATCCTATCTAACGCTATCTAATTCCGTCTCTTTCTTGTCCGTGTGCAAGTTCGTGTGCAGCACACACGTGATTTAATGCCTCCCGAGCTGTGCTTCTTATTTATGCACCGAACATGCATACACGCTTAGCCAACGTTAAGGTCGGACATCCTACGGCCGACAAGGTCCGCACGTTCAATACGGACTCGCATATTATGGAGAAGCATATCGTCTGAACGATACGATATTAAAACAAAAACGAGAACAAAAGACGAGGTACACACGATATAGTCTCTGATCGAATATAAGCTTGTACGAAATTAGTAACTTCTCTTTGTTCCAAAGAATATGCTGTAAGTGTGCGCGAGCTATACTTGTGCGACGTGTTTAAAAATTAATATATTTCATATTCGTTATTATCGTCTCATTTTAAAAACTTTATCTCAAGGGGATAAATTTAGAAAAGTCCAATGAAAAATACAGACACGTTCTTTTCAATTTCCGATTGAATCTAAAACAATTTCTAATTGATCTCATTATTTTAGAGAAATATTGTATAGAATAAAATTCGTGTGTCAGGAAATAAATTCTATCAACACTATAAAATATAAACAAACCCTACAATCAACCCAATAAACTCACATTTTTATTTTGAATCACTAAAGATTCGAACTCTAAAGATTTAAATGAACGACGATTTTTTACGTTTCTCCAATATTTCAATTTTGTCAGAAAATATTTTTTTAAAATTTATTTTCCAGTTTTGAACGTTCAAATGAACGAAATTTTTTTTGTTTCAATATTTTTCAAAATGAAAAAGTAATTAAAACTAACCATTTACTTATTTAAGAATTAATTTTTTAATATACAAAATTTTTAAATAAATTCTTTTTTTCGATTTTAGGAATATATTTGTAAAATCGAAAACAGAATTTATTAAATATTTGTGAACGAATAAAAATATTCAAATACAAAATTATTTTTTTTATAAAAGAATACAAATTAAAAGAAATAAAAAATATCGTCGTTCATTTGAAATTTCAAATCTTTATTTAAAAAACTTATTCGTTTCTATAAATGTTAAATTTATTTTACTTTTTATTTTTTTCTAGTAATTTTAGAAAATATTTAAATAAAAAAAATATTCTTTCATTTGAACGTTCAAAACTTTAAAAAGAATAAAAATGTTGATTTTTACTTCAAAAGATTTTCTTTTTCTTAAAGTTTTGAAAGTTCAGGTGAACGCAATTTTTTTGTTTAGATATTTTCAAAACGTTCAAAACTATTTAAATTCTGTTTAAATTTCTATAAATTTTGATATGAAAAATATTAATGCTAAACTTTTTGATGAATAATTTGAAAAAAAATTATAAACAAAACACTTTATAGTTTTCGTAAAGAAAAATATTTCGTCTTTTAATGTTTGATCATAAATGTAAACTTCACCGATGTAAACAATCGATAATTTTAATATCAAAGTAAAAAAAAAATTATTTGATTTAATAATCAGAAAGATTTGATGAAAATATTTCATTTTAAGTAGTATAATTGAATCAGATAATTTTTTTTCAGTTCATTTACTAAAATAAGAATTGTTTTTCACCAGTAATTCAATAATAAAAAATTATTTAAAGTTCAGTTCAGTTTTGACTGATTCCAAATTAATTTATAAATTTTATATTGTAAGGAGTCACTGAAAATAACACTGATCTTCAGTGACTAAGATTTAGAAAGCAATCGAAGTTTCAGAGCAAAAAAAAATTTTTTGGAGTAAGAAAAATACCATTTTTTTCTTATTTTAAAAACCATAAGTTCTCTAAATTTGAAATAATTCAGTCCTACCTTAGACATCATTTGCTTGAAGTTATTGGATTAAAATTTTGGGAATACATACTTTTATATGCAACACATGTCTTCGTTGATCATTTCCTTTCCTTTCCTTTCTTTTCCTTTCCATTGAGACAAAAAACACCATTTCGCTTGAATCCCTTTACTTTCGTAGAATTTACTAATTTTTAACAATTAGTATCACCTGAAATATATTGAAACGAAATTAAAATCTTATTATAAAAAAAGATATAAAATATATCTTTAAAAAAATTCACTATTTGGAATTATTTAAGGAATCATACGATTTAATTATTAATTAAATTAATTAAAATTAATTTCAAATATAGTAAAACTAATTTCAATTGACTTTTTTGATATACTAATAACTTCGAATTTAATTTTTCATTTTAATAATAAAAATATGTTTAATTCTGTTTTAATAAAAATCGGAAAAAAATCAGTAACTTTTTTTTTAAATAAATATTTAATCATTAAAATTTTCCCATAGAAATGAAGATTTTCAAAACTTTTAACTTCAAACCTTTTTCAAATTAAACAACTTATAAAAAATTGTTATAAAACATGAAGAATTCGGTCATCCCGAGTCTTCGACTCGGAATGATCGATTTCTTCATGTTTTATAATAATTTAGATTATCATAAAATTTTTCAAAAAAAATTTAATTACTTTAAAAAATACTAATAAAATTCCTCACAAAAATTCAATTATTTAAACAAAAATGTAATAAAATTCGTTGCAAGAATTCAATTATTTTATTAAATAATAAATCCATCATTCGGAAATTCATTCTTAAATCAATTTTAATGATTTTTTAAATCATTTTTAAATCAATTTTTTAATTCAATTGAATAATTTAATTTTTGTTCAAATGGAATTCTCATAAAGAATTTTACCAAAAAATTTTTAAATAATTGAATTTTTTTGACAAATTTTAATAACATTTTTAAGAATAATCACATTTTGCAAGGCATTCGATTAAAACTGTATCAAAAATAATTAAAATCCTGCAATGAGTTTTATTATTTATTAAAATAATTGAATTATTGCGAAAAAATTTATAAAAAAAATTGAAATCCTGGGAAATTTTTATTATTTATAAAAAAAAATTTGTTTGCGTGGTATTTTATTAAAATTTCTTTAAATTTTATTGAATTTCAGCGAAAATTTTTGCTATTTATAAAGATAATTGTAATCATGACGAGAATTTTTTTTAATTTTTGAAAATAATTGAATTTCTAAAAAGAATTTTCTAATGCTTAAAAATAAAATTTTATTCTCGTGATTAAAGATTGTTATTTATGAAAATAATTGAATTTTCCAAAGAATTTTATTTTTAAATTCTGGGAAGAATTTTGATATTTATCAAGATAATTGCTTTCTTTCTAAGAATTGCGTTAAAATTTTGGAAATAATATTAAATACAATATTTAAAAAATCATCTAATTTCAACAGAATTGAAATTAAAATTGTATCAAAAATAATTGAAATTCTGCGATGAGTTTTATTATTTATGAAAATAATTGAATTATTGAGAACAAATTTATAAAAAATTGTAAATATAAATGCATTAATGTGAAATTTTAGTTATTTATGGAATTATAATTAAAAGTTTGCTTAGAATTTTATCAGGATTTTTTTT
Organism: Leptopilina heterotoma; assembly: GCF_015476425.1. Classification (NCBI taxonomy): domain Eukaryota; kingdom Metazoa; phylum Arthropoda; class Insecta; order Hymenoptera; family Figitidae; genus Leptopilina; species Leptopilina heterotoma. Next base: position 2,101,475 of record NW_025111110.1, read on the forward strand.
AAATAATTGAATTCTTTTGGAAAATTTTATTATAATAGGAGATATTTAAAATCATTGAATTGAGGAAAATTTTTGAAAATAATTAAAATTTTCCCAAGAATTTTATTAAAATTTTTAAAAATAATTGAATTTTGGAGAAGAATTTTATTATTTATAAATATACTTGAAATTTTGACGAGAGTTTTTAATAATTTATTAACATAATTGAATTTCTGCGAAGAATTTTATTACTTTTGAAAATAATTGAATTTCTGAAATTATATTTGTAACTTCTTCAAAATTCAATTTTTTAAGTGTTTTTAACTAAAATTCTTCTATAAATCTATAATTTTTAATAATTAATTAAATATGTATTAAAAAATGTAACTAATTTTAGAAGAATTTGAATTAATAAAATTATTTTAAAAACTAAGTTCTTTAAAATTTCTAATTAAATTCCTTCAAAATTGGGAATTTTCTTATGAATTTTAAAAATTTAATTTTTTACAGTACTTTTACAAATCTTTGATTTTTCCCTGACCTGTGGCAACCCTCTTTATGTATGTAAAAAATATATGCATCAGGAAAACACCACAAATGTGACCATAATTTTTTTCACCAAATACTTTAATTCTGTTAATAAAGTATTTGCAATTTAACTAAATTAATAAAAAAATTCAGTGAATTAAACTAAATTTAGTAATCCTATAAATATTAATTAATTAGAATATTAATATATATTAATAAAAATAATTAAATAATCAATAAAAGCGAAACATAAGCATTTTTAAAAATAAAATTGCTGTAACCTTAAAATCTTGCGTTAATTTCAATTCAATAACTTTTTATCCTTTTTATATATACAATATAATTCACGTATATATATTTTTTGACTTTTTTGAATACATAACCTCTAAAATTGATATTTATAAATAATTACCGTAGTTTTTGATAAACTTTAATTTCAATAATTAATCTTTATACCTTTCTCCAATACTCCTCGGTCAGTATCACATCCTATTGAATCCCGTATTTTCGAACGATTTTCCGAAAAAAAGTGTTTGAATTTTATTGTCTTATTGGTTTTCACTGAGCCACGTAATATTTTGGAAATTTTTTTTGCAGAATGTTCCAAATTATTGTTTCCTTTGCTGGACCGCCATCTCGCCGGGATAATAAAAACTGAAAAATAAATCAAAATACGTGTAAACCATAAGAAATGTATAATAAATACTGTAAACTGAATAGGTCGAGAGGAAAATTACCTGACCCCTGGACAATGGATGTTCGGAAAATGCATTTTTATCTTTCTTTAAACAGAAAGTATGAATTCGGCACGTTCAAGGATGCGAACAATGGTTGGAGCGATTCTGAAAATTGTACAAAGTAAAGCAATGGAGTGAAAACATCAAAACAAAGGTACAATAGATCATAACAATACAAGAATGAAATATGTATTCCAAATTAATATTCTTTCATATTTGATTTGCAATCAATTTGCCGTTTAATAAATCTTTGACTAAATCGACTATAAATCAAGCGAGATGAGTGAAGTGGAATTATAACCTCAAAATGTATACGTTCGTCAACATTTCATTGTGTACTTTTTTCAATTCACCAATTCAATCATTTTTCCTACACAATTACTTTTTGATGGTTGTTATTCAGTTTTAAAGCAAAAATTTGTTGAGATGTAATATATAAATATGCACGATTTCTTTGGAATATTTAACAAAAAAACAGAAAGAACTTTGTTATGAAACATACGTGTTGCACTATGTATGATCTGAAGTTGGCGTCGCGTACTTTTCGCAAGAATCAGGTGTACCAACCACGAAATGAGAAAACGCAATTATTAACATTAAAATTACTATCATTATTCCATATAATTAAATTAAAACAATTACTTATTTACTTTCTGGGATGAATAATCTCTTATTTTTTCTTTCAGTTTCTTTGTTTTTTCTTTTCATTTTTTTACTGCAAATATTCTATAACTTTGTAAACTCGCCTTTAGGGTGCGAACACACCCCTCCATGTGTGCACGATCAATCGTGTCGCTGATTGGCTTTTCTTGTAGACACTGCTAAATTATCGATATTAACCAATAGATTTCTTGTATTTTTACCGCCTTTTTCATAGTTTATTGACCCCGACACTGACCGACCGACGCCATTTTGACTTCGTGCAAGAAACATGGCTGTACATGGCAAAGTTGTGTTTTGTACAATAAAAGCGTAAAAAGCTAAAAGTTTTGTCATAAATTCGACGATTAAACACGCAAGTAACAAAGTTTTAATAATTACAATAGTTTCTGGAGTATTGAAAAAGTAATCAGTAAATTTTTTTCCTAAAGTCTTTGTTCATTACTTTTCCGACAATCGCGTCTAAATGTTAGGTTAGTTTCGGGAGTGTACGAAATATTTTTAATCGCGATCGTTTATTATAGAGTGTTGTAGAAAGTAAAGTTTTTGTTTTTTATTCAAATCGGGAGTGTTCGGAAACTTAAATCATGGATTAGCTCCAGAAAATCACTGAAAGAAATTCAACATTGCGAACAAAGGGAGCAATGTGAGCAACTACAGAGCGGTCACTTGGAGAATTCATAGAATTGTCTCACATTAAGTATTATGGAAATACAAGGTACTTTTATTTGTCTTAATGAGTATTATTGTGCTGAATTATTATTTTTTTGACAATATTTATTCCTTTTGTGTGTAATATGAGATTTTTGTGCTCCGAAGTTCGGCCATTTTTATTTATCGCACGGAAAATGTTTATTATTGACTTTTACCTTCGATATTTTGTCTTTATCTTTTTTTGCCCTTTATTGAAAAATTCCAATTCAACACGTGGTAACCTTAAAAAATATTTCGCCCCTTGTTCCACAATTTATTAACAATTATTAATTATTTATATTTATATTAATTTATCTAATTCATATTTAATCATTAACAAAAATATTATTTTGAAATAAAAAGCAACTAGTTTGGAAATTTCACTGTAAATTAACTGAATAATTCAATAAAACAAATTTGATTCGTTTCCCATCATTTCTTTTTAGTAATTTTGCTGTCTCATTGCAGATTAAATTTTTTCACACATTAAATTTATCTTTCAATGAACATACATTTAATAATATTCTATAAGGGAAAGCTATAGTTAATTAATAATAAAATATCTTCAATGGTTTAACGTTTACAAATGGAAGATTTTGAATCATTGTGAAGGGCGAGAGAAAAAAAATTGTTTCACAATGGCGTGAAACACAGTTTAGCAAAAAGAGTACAAGATTGCAAGAGGAAACATATCTGAATAAAAGGTTGTTAAGAATCACCTGCTCGGAGGTAATGCATCCGTGTATATTTACCTGGATAATTCACTGTTGTGAATTACGCCTTTCTGACGCCATAACTGACATAAAAAACATGTGTACACGCTACCACTATTTGTGTCTTAATATTTCATTCTGTTTATAATTTTTAATCGCACAATTACATTAGCAGTCTATTTTTTTCCTGATAATCTGAAATCATTAGTTTCTATTTTTTATAACAATTAAAATTTATTTCTAATTAAATTTTCTATAATTAAATTTTAGAAATAGGAATTAATAAAGTTTTTAAATAATTGAAGTTTTGAAAAATTTAAAGTGCAAATTTTTTGAAAATAATTCAATTCTCAAAAATTATAATGAAAAATGAAAATGAAAATTCGTTTTTTAAAAAAAGTATGTTAAGATATTTATTTTAAAAAAGTAATTTGAATTTTTTTGTTAGAATTTTTTAAAATTCAATTATTTTCTCTTTGGCATTGACAACTTCTCGGACGTATTATTTAATGAATAATTTTACTTAAATATTTAAAAATAAATTGAATTTGAAAAGAGTTGCGTTTAAAATTTTCATAAATACTTTGAAATTTTGTTATATTTCAATTATGAATGAATTTAATTAGTACTTTTAAAGAACTTCGATTTTTGAAAAATTTTAATAATTCAAATTCTTCTGAAATTAGTTAAATTTTTTAATATTTAATAAATTATTAAAAATAAATAATGGATGTATAAAAGAATTTCAGTTAAAAACAGTAAAACAATTGAATTTTAGAAATTAGAAATGATTTCAAAAATTCAATTACTTTCAAAAGTAATAAAATTTTTCACAGAAATTCAATTATGTTCAAAATTTATTTTAAATTCTCGTCAAAAATTCAATTACTTTCAAAAGTATAATAAAATTCTTCACAGAAATTCAATTATGTTCAAAATTTATTTTAAATTCTCGTCAAAATTTCAATTATTGTTTAAAATAATAAAATTCTTTTCCAAAATTCAATTATTTTCAAAATTTATTTTAAATTCTCATCAAAATTTCAATTATCTTTTAAAATAATAAAATTCTCCAAAATTCAATTATTTTCAAAAAATTTAATAGAATTCTTGACAAAATTTCAATTATTTTCAAAAATGTTCCTCAATTCAATGAATTTAAATATTTACTATTTCAATAAAATTTTCCGAAAGAATTCAATGATTTAAAAAAAATTTTAATAAAATTCTGCACAAACATTTAATTCTTTTCATAAATAATAAAAATTTCCCAGAAATTCAAATACTTACAAATTTTTTTATAAATTTCTTCGCAATAATTCAATTATTTTCATAAATAATATTATTTTTCCAAATTCAATTATTTTCTTAAATAATAAAATTCTTTACAGGATTTCAATTATTTTTTCTCGAATAATGGAATTATGCTTACAAATTTTATTAAAATTTTTCGAAAAAGTTTAATTATTTAAAAATTTGTTGATAAAATTTTTTATAAGAATTTAATTTTAGAAATTATTTAATTGTTCAATAAATTATTTCTTTTTGTATTTAAATGATTGAATTTTCTAAGAAAAAATAATTTTGAAAAATGAATTTCAGAGAAAATTTGAGATGAATTTTTAGAAATAATTAAATTTTGAAAAGGTTTTCAAATTAAAAATCTTTGAAAATCTGAATTTCTCACATCTATAACTATTAATTCTGTAAAATTAATTTTTTTGAAAAAGTTTAATTGGATTCTTATTTGAAATTATTTGAATTTTTTATTTTCTTAATATGTATTTAATTGAAAAATTTCCGAATTAGCAAAATTTCGTCAAATTGATTGAATTGTAAAAAAAAACAAATTTATAAATTCTCAAAGAACTTTTTAAGAAATTATTAAAAATAATGGATTTAAAGAAAAATTTTATTTAAAAATTTTAAAAAATATTAATTAAATTGAAATGGAACATTTTTTTTGAGTATATCTAATAATTTCTAGAGTGAATCAGAATATTTTTTAGGGTGAGGGGAAAAGTTAAAATTTTGTCTGGAATTTAGGGAAAAGCCAGGCAAAACTAAAATTAAATTTCTATGGCAACCCTGAATATATTTTTTAAAGCGAGAGACATTTTTTATAATAAAATTTGAAATTGAAGAAGAAATAAATTAATTTAGTTGATTAGAAAGTTCTGAACTTTATAGGGACTTAATTATAAAAATCTTCCAATTTATATTTCCAGTTGAATAATTAATTCCTTTGGTGATTTTCAATTCAAAATTTTTTGTTTATTATTTCTAATTCGAAATCTTGCCTTTCTCGTAGTTATTATATCACAAGAAAAAAATGGATAATTAACAATTATTTTTTCGTTGTAGATTATTTGTGGAGATTGGTGGGGATATTTACGGTGGAGGTTCGAGTCAAGAGGTTAAATATCGTTTTGATTGGCTATTTTTTGAAAAGCTTAATTAGGAAAAATCACAAGAACTGTGTATATATATAGGAGGTTGATACTTTTAATTGCGATGCGTCTATCCATATTCGTGTTTGTGAGAAGATATATAAAGAAGGTAGTGAAGAGCAAGGAAACATGAAAGTATATATACATTGAGAAGCAGCAGGAGAAGGAAACATGGCGGCAGGAAAGAATTTTAATTGCCAGTGCAACCGAGATTATATACCTATAAGGATCAGGTTCAGCCATCATATATCAACTACTGATCCAGTAGGCAGAAACAAAATGGCGTTCACGATTAGATTGTTTTCACCCCCTCTTTACCACGCCATTACAAACACGCTATCAGGAACAACTGATCTTTGAGCTGAATTCTATACTTGAAAGGAAAATTTAAAAAAAACAAATATTTTTCTGCTTCGAAAAGAAAGTAAATTTGAAAGGTAATATTTAGGACTTCTTTGCAGTTTCCGTGTGTTTATACACGTAGAGTGGAGAATATAATTTGTGAGTAGTAAATGTTGAATTGTAATTAACCGAGCGTAATGCTAATTTCGACCTATTTAGTCTGGAAAAAAGTAGAAGCGAGCATGTGCAATACAATCGCTAACAGCATATGTAAACCACCTGCCAGAGATTCATTGTGTTATCTGCAAGTACACTCGTTACGCGAACATTCGTATACACGGAAACCATGAGCGATAATGCAAGGCAATTTGAATCTACAAGTCAATTTCACCTGGAACTGATTTCATTATCAGAACGTGCAGCAAAATCAACTGGCATCGATTGCTATTTGTGTGTATAATGCAACGAGGGGAATCGAATTTCTTTAATTCGATGTAGATTAAATATTTATTATTTTTAGAACTACGTATCATCATCGTTTTTAAATATTAGGAATTTTAGGTTCTGATATTTTGGAGAATGGTTCAGGGCATATTAAACGATCCACGGAATTTTGATTTTTAACTATCAGCATGGTTGCCACACAACCAGGAAATGTCAGGGAATTTGATAAACCTTGAAAAAATCTGAAAAAGTCAGGGAATTTTGATCGGAATCGTGGAAAATTATTGTTTTCTAAAGTTATTGTGCTTATTCTTGAAATCTAATTTTTCTTAAATAATTTAAAATTAATTCAATTTTTAAAGAGTTGCGTTTACAATTTTTATCAAAAGATCAACTTCAAAAGGTTTTAATTTTAAATTTTGTAAAATTTCAATTTTGAATGAATTAATTAAATAGCAAAAATTTCAGAGAAATTCTATTATTTACAAAGTTATAATAATAAAGTACATGTTTCGGTAATCTGTTCACAGTTTGAAGTTAGTTGTTTCCTTTTTTGTTTCTAAACTTCTTTATAATTTTTCTTTTCAAATATTTTCAATTTTAAAATTAATGTATTGAAAATCATCGAATTATTGGAAAGAATTTTATCCAAAACTAATGGAGTTTCTTTAATAATTTTAATTGAAAATTTTGAAAGCAATTGGATTTTATGAAGAAGAATTTTATTAAAATTGTATTGAAAATAATTGAATTCTTGCGAAGAAATTTTCTATTTATAAAAATAATTGAATAGTTCTGAAGAATTTATTATTTTAATTCTTTTCAAAACAATTTTAATAGAATTCCTTGAAAGAATTTAAATTTCCAAATATTAACATAAAATTAATTTATTTTCTAAAATTAAAATTTTAGAAAATTTAAAAATAGGAAATTTAAATTTTTTCGAGGAATTCTATTAAAATTGTTTTGAAAAGAATTTAATTTTTGCAAAGGGTTTTACTAAATTTATAAAAATAATTGAATTATTGCGAATAATTTTACTATTTATAAAAATAATTGAAATGCTCCTAAGAATTTATTAAAATTTTAAGAAATAATTTAATTGTTATGAAGAATTTTATAGAAATATTTAAAAATAATGATTTTTTTCGAGAAATTCAATTAAAGTTGTTATGAAAATAATTGAATTTCTTTAAAGAATAAATTTTATTAAAATTAAGTATATTCAAAATAATTGAATTCATAAGAATTTTATTATTTTTTAAAAATAATTGAATTCTTTCAATTTTTTTGACGAATATATTTAAAAATTGCATTGAAAGTAATTTATTTTTTATATAGAATTTTTTAAAAATATTTTGAGAATAATTGAATTATTTTTTGAGAATTAAAAATTCTTGTTGAAATTGCATTTTATGAAATTTTTTTAAAATAATTAAATTCTTTCGTATGATTTTATTTAAATTGGATTAAGAATAATTTCATTTTTGCAAAGAATATTAGTATTTATAAAAATAGTTGAATTGTTTCGAAGAATTTATTAAAATTTTTAAAAATAATTGAATTTTATGGAAATATTTAAAAATATTTGAATTCATCCGAGGAATTCAATTGAAATTGTTTTAAAAATAATTGAATTACTGCAAAGAATTGTACTATTTATAAAATTAATTGAATTTTTGTTTAAAGATTTTACTATTTAAAAAAAATAATTGAATTGTTTATAAGGATTTAATAAAGTTTTAGAAAATAAGTGAATTCTTTAGTGAAATTTTATTAAAATTTTTAAAAATATGAACAGAAATACTACTATATGTAGGTTTTCAATTATTTTCACAAATAATAAAACTCATCGCAGAATTTCAATTATTTTTATTACAATTTTAATGGAATTTCTTGAAAAATGTAATTATTCTTAAAAATTTTCTTAAAACTCATCAAAGAAATTCAATTATTTTAAATAGCCTTCCTATAATTTATGTATTAAGAATTTAAGTATTATTGTCAATACATTTTTAATTAAATTTCTTGAAAGAATTAAATTACTTTCAAAAATTTTAATGAAATTCTTTTTAACCATTCAATTTTTTTTCAAAATAATTTTAGTAAAATTCTTTGTAGAAATTTAATTAATTTCAATAATTTCTTAAAATTCAATTATTTTCAATATCTACTATTTCAATAAAATTTCACAAAAGAAGCCAATTATATGAAAAGAAATATTCAAATTCGTCTTAATAATAATTCAATTATTTTCAATTATCTTCTTAAATAATAAAATTCTTCTCCAAAATTCAATTATTTTCAAAAATTTTAATAAAATTCTTGGCAAAATTTCAATTATTTTTAAAAACTTTTCTCAATTCAATCAAATTTTTTACAAAGATTCAATTATTTTTAATACAATTTTAATTTAATTGCTCGAAAAATAAAATTATTCTTAAAAATTTTAATGAAATTCGACAAAAGAATTTGAATTACCTATATTTAAAAATTTGTTGATCAAATTCTTTATGAGAGTTCAATTTTAAAAAACGTTCAATTCTTCAATAAATCTAAATTTGAATTAGTAAAAATATTTAATAATTGGAATTATTGACTGACTTTTTGCTTTTGCATTAGTAAATTTTACTATTAAATTAGTAGAAACGACTATTTATTAGTAAAATCTGCTAATTCAAAAGCAAAAAGTCAGTCACTAATTCCAATTAGTAAACATTTTTACTAATTCAAATTTAGAATGAAAGTATTATACCCTGAATTTTTAGAAATAATTGAATTTCGAAAAGGTTTCAAATTATAATCTTTGAATGTTTGAATTTTTCATACTTTTAAGGATTGTCACCGGCAATATAAGGAAATGAGAGAAAATTATAAAAATTTGACAGTTTAATCTTTATATTATTTTAGAAACATATGGTTTTTTTCATAATTTTTTACCACGTAGTTTTTTTTAAAAAAATAAAATAAATTTGCAATTTAACATAGGCTCTTATGGGAGCTCAGATAAATCTTAGAAAAAAAGTGTCAAGGAAATGAGAGAAAAATCTGTGGTTTTGTATATGGATAGACAATGTCAAAAAGTTTAAACTGGAAGATTTTAGAAAAAGTTTACCACAGATTTAATGAATAAATAATTATTAAAGTTTTAGTTTTCAGAACAGTAATAATTGTATAAGTATCAAACACAAAAACACATGAAAATGTGGCAACATCGCAACAACACACAACCTCAAAAAAATACAAATTTGATCTGTACATTTGAAATTAATAATATTCCTTAAACATAAGTTAATAACTTTTATGTTTCTTTTGCATCATAATTATATTTTACATTTGTTTATTGTAATTTTCGTGTTCTCAACACTAAAAAATTTGAGGTTAACCTCTGACAATATACTATATTCCAGTCGTACCAACCATATGTCGACTATGTTGTGTAATGGTTTTTAGCACTTTTTCAAAAAATTAATTAAATACATTTTTTAATATTTTAGTCTTGAAAAAATTTTATCATTAATTTTTACATCTTTTTTGAATGTTTTTTTTCTTTAAATAAAATAAATATATAGGATTTTTGATTAAAATTATGAAACTGAAATTTTTTTTTGAGGTTGCAAACATGCAAGATTTTACATGGGAGTAATGGGAACAATCCCCTTGACCCTCACCACAGCTGTGACAATCCTTAACTGAAAATTGTGTAGATTTTTTTTTGTTAAGAAAAGCATTTGAAAACTTTCAAAGAAATTTTTCAAAAATTATTAAAAATAATTAATTAAAAGAAGAATTTTAGTTAGAAATTTTAGAAAATAATTGAATTGAAATGAGAATAATTTTGATGACGTTACAGCAACAATATTCTTATAATATAAAATAACGATTTTATCAGTCGGAAAAGTCAGGGAAAAACAAAATTAAATTTTTATCAACAAATGTGTAGTTTTAAAAACCTGGAAAAGTCAGGGAATTTGAAATGAGGAAAAGCGTGGCAATCCTGATCAGGCAAAGAACGCCTTTAGCAGAGCTAGTATTCTCGTTTTCCTAAAAAAGTTTTTCAAAAGTTTGGTACTTGTGTATTTAATATTTCTTCAACTTTAGAAATACTTTTTCTAATATCTCTCAGAATAAGATAAACATTTCTCACCCCTTCTCTGAATTATTCTTGTTATTTCTTATTATCTCGATAAGTTATCGAAAACTGTCAAAGTCAACTATTGGGCAATTTAAATATTCGAATTGGTTCCTGTGCGGACAAGATAGGAAGTGCAGTATATGAATTCAATTCTCTCACGTGTCATGTAAATCACTTTTGAGCACCTATATATTTATTTTTTAAAGAGAAAAAGAATTGCACCTTGCATTGTATTATTCGCCTTATTCCCTTATGCATTTACAGCAAACTCGTAAGTGAATAAGTACACGAGTACGAAGTACGTATATATTTATAAAGAAGAGAGAAAAGACAAGAGTTCATATCTGTCAAGGTGTCGAGACGTTTGTCCGTATATACATATGTATTCATATGTGGGTGGGTCGACTCAGCTGTTATAGTGCACCTGCACTAATACCGACACAAGGAACTCCAGCGAATCGCCCTTTATGCCTTGTCTACATTTACATACGCAGGCACACCGCGATTTAATGTAATTGTTATCTCATAATACCAAGCGCGCGCTACCATGCTTATTCCCTCCTCTGATGATAATGATGATGATGCTGCGCTGAGATGGCTCACTCTGATTCTTTAATCACTTTTTCGAACTCTTATTTTTGTCCTTTTCTCTTCATTATATTTTTATTAGTACATAAAGTCCCGCTGAAGTGACAGAGATATTCTATTTCCAGGCCTCGGATAGTGCGTGACTTTTTTGTCATTTTTTTCCATACTATTTTCGAAAAACGCGTCTTTTTAGGTATCAGGCCTCGAAAAGTTTGACTTTTTCCGAGAAAAATTTAATTTTTAAATTTTTTTCGCATCTTATAATCGATTCTAGCCCTGTATTTCAGGCTTCGCACTCATCTACTAAAAAATACTGTTTACTACAGCTTTTTTTACGTTATGCTATACTATTTGGGTACTTTTTTAGATTTGAGCAACTAAAAGCTACTATTTCTGTTTTTTTTTAATTTCTACTACTTTAAATTCGCTATTACTAGAAATCAAAAAACTATTCGAAAAAATTATAATCAAATTCAAAAGAATTCAATTATTAAAAAAAATTTTTTTGAATTCATCCAAAATTCAATTGTTTTCGTAAATAATAAAATTTCCACTAGGAAATCAATTAATTTCGAATATAATTTTCAAAAAAATTTCGAAAAATCAATTATTTAAAAAAAATTTTTAGACAATTATTCACAATAATTCAAATACTTTCACTAATAATAACATTTTTCATAAAAATTTAATTTTTTAGAAAAATTTTGGACAAAATTCTAAGCAAGAATTCAATTATTTTCATAAATAATAAAACTTATCGAAGAATTTCAATTACATATTTTTTATATTATTTTAAATTAATTAATCGAAAAATTCAATTATTTCTACAAATAAGGTTTTCCACTAGAATTCAATATTATTTAAAACAAAATGTTCATAATATTTATTATATTTCAAAAAAATTAATAATTTAGAACAATGTTTATAAAATTCTTATGAAGAATTCAATTATTTTCAAAAATAACCAAATTTTTCCACAGAAATTCAATTCTTTTTAAGCATTTTAATAAAATTTTTTGCAATAATTCAATTATTTTCATAAATAATAAATCTCTTCTCAGGAATTAAATTATTTTTGAAAATTTTAATAAAATTATTAGCAACTATTCAAGTATCTTCATAAATATTCAAATTCATCGCAGGATTTCAATTATTTTTATTACAATTTTACAGGAATTGCTCAAAAAATATAATTATTCTTAAAAAATTTAATTTAATTTCTAGAAAAAATCAATTATTTAATAAAATGTTTTTTTTTAAATTCTTTGAAAGAATTCAATTATTTACAAAAATATTAGAATTTTTCACAGGAATTCAATTATTTTCAAATATTTTAATAAAATTGTTCAATGGAAATGAATTATTTTAAATACAATTTTTATTAAATTTTTTTGAAATAATTCAATTATTCTTTTAGATTTTAATAAAATTCTTTGCAAAATTCAATTATTTTTATAAATAACAATATTAATAAACTTCTTTCCAAGAATTCAATTATTCACATAAATAATTCTTTAAAAGAATTCAATTATGTTGATAAATAACAAATTTATTTCCGAAGATTCAATTATTTTGAGGCATTTTAATAAAATTCTTTGCAAAATTCAATAAATTTCTTCTTGGGAATTCAATTAGTTTCAAAGCTCTAAAAAAATCGTTCGCAAGAATTCAAGTATTCTCAAAAATTTTTTAATTGAGTTCTTTGTAAAATTTAATTATTTTTAAAAACTTTTCGGAATTCAATGATTTTCAATATCTGCTATTTTCATAAAATTTCCAAATAGAATTCAATTATTTAAAAATTTTTTGTAGAAATCTTCGTAAGAATTCAATTCTTTTCATGAATAATACAAATTTCTTAGGAATTAAATTATTTAAATTAGAATTTGCATAAAATTAATCGAAAGAAGGCAATTATTTAAAAATTTGTATAAAATTCTTCGCAAGAATTAAATTATTTTTATAAATATTTAAATTTTTTCATGAATAATAAAATTCTTTGCAGGAATTTAATTTATTAGTAGGATAAGAAAGAAGTAAATATTTTTGATAAAAATTAGGAAAAAGTCGGGAAAATAAAAAATATGGAATGAAATTTTTGTCAGTTTTGTGAAGTGTCTAAAACGAGTTTTCTTGGTCGTCAAGTTTAATATTTCGAAAGCTACTTTTTTACTACTTTTTTAGTTCAAAAGCTACTTTTTGCTACTTTGAAAATTAATTATCGAGTGCGAAGTCTGGTATTTTCAAAATAATTCAATTTTCATGTCTGTCATTTCATTTCGTCGATTGCTGAGAGAATATATAGAGTTGAGATATGGGAGTGATTGAACATCAATTTATATTGTTGAATCACGTCGTATAAGAAAGGGGGAGTTAAATTCACCTGCACCTTTTTCCCTCCTTTGGGCTATGGATCAGACACGTATATATAAGAGAGAGAATGCGAGGGAAGGGGTCGATACAAGAGAACAAAAAAGAAAGAAAACATATAATATAAACCCATCTGCATTGTCCACGTGAGAGAAACGAGAGTCGAATGAGAATGAGAGCCAGAGAGCGCAATTTGTAGCTGCTCTCATTTGTCACTGCACCTACTATTTTCACCCTCTCGACCTTACACAGTGGCGTAGCTCATTTTTTAAGTGTAAATAAACAAGTTCCGTTTACAATGGAAACCATCGCAATTTCCTCGACAATTTCACAAAACAAATTAATGTTTTGAGGCTATTTGAGAAATTTCTTACATTTTAGAAAATAGATGAAAACATTTTTAGAAAATAAATGCTGTTGTGGATTATTATAAATGCAGGGCTCGAACTAGATCCGTAAATTCTGTAAAAGTCCGTAACTTTGCTTGAAGTCCGTAAAAGTCCGTTTTTTTGAAAAAAGGTCCGTAATTTGATTCAAAAAGGATGAAAAGTTCGTAAATTGTACGATATAATTTGGATAATTTTAGAGAAATTACAAATGATTGCAGAAATTCAATTATTTTCAAAAGTAATAAATTCTTCCCAGAAATTCAATTCTTCTTTTGAAAAGTAATAAAATTCTTCGCAAAAAATTCAATTATGTTCAAAAATTTTTAAAAATTCTAATCAAAATTTCAATGATTTTTAGAAATAATTCAATTCTTCTCCAAACTTCAATTATTTTCAATAATTTTAATAAAATTTTTAGCAAAATTCAATTCTTTTCAAAAATTTTCCTCAATTCCTAATGATTTTCAATATATACTATTTTCAGAAAATTTTCCAAAAGAATTCAATTATTTAATAAAATTCTACATGAACTTTTAATTATTTTCAAAAAATAATAAAACTTTCACAGAAATTTCATTATTTACAAATTTTTTTATATATATCTTCGCAACCATTCAATTATTTTCATAAATAATAAAATTTTTACGGGGATTCAATTATTTTCGTAAATAATAAAATTCTTCTTAGGGATTCAATTATTTTCTCAAATAATAAAACTCATTGCAGAATTTTTATTATTTTTAAAACAATTTAAATCGAATTGCTCGAAAAAATTCTTAAATATTTTATTAAAATTCGTCAAAAGAATTCAATTATTTAAAAATTTATAGGTAAAATTCTTTATGACAATTCAATTTTAAGAAACATGCAATTATTCAATAAATTATTTACTTTTGTATATAAATAATTGAATTCTAGTAGAAGTTTCTTATAAACATTTATTTAAAAATGCATTTCAGTTAAAATTTTAGATCATAATTGAATTTTTAAAGCATTAGAGCGTAATTTTTTTTAAATAATTGAATTTTGAAAAGGTTTCAGATTAAAATCTTTGAAAATTTGAATTTTTCATATTGTTAACTAACAATTCTGTGGGATTAATTTTTTTTAAAAAACTTTAATTGCGGATGTTTTTTGAAATTATTGAAAGTTTTTATTTTTTAATATCTTTTTAATTGATGAATTTGTGAATAATTGAAATTTTGTAAAATTGAATTGTAAACAAATGAATTTGAAAATTCTTAAAGAACTCTTTCAAAAATTATTAAAAATAATGGATTTATAGATGTTTAGTTAAAAACACAAAAAAAAATTCAATTTTGTAAAAGTTGCAAATTATTGCAGAAGTATAAAATTTTAATGCAATTTTACGAAAAAATTCAATTATCTTATAATATAAAACAAAAATTTTTCTAGAAATTCAATTATTTTCAGGTATTTGAATAAAATTCATTGCAAAAATCATAAAAAACACGAAAAAAAATTAAATTTTGTAAAAGTTACAAATTATTGCAAAAATTTAATTATTTTCAAGAGTAATAATATTCTTCGCAAACATTAAATATTGTTCAAATGTAATAAAATTCTTCTCAGGGATTCAATTATTTTCACAAATATTAAAACTGATTGTACAATTTCAATTATTTTTAATACAATTTTAATCGAATTTCTCGAAAAATGTAATTATTCTAAAAAATTTTATTAAAATTCGTTGATAGAATTCAATTATTTAAAAATTTGTTGATGAAGATTCTTGATGGAAATTGAATTCTAAGAAACATGCAAATATTCAATATATTATTTATTTTTGTATTTAAATAATTGAATTTTTGTTGAATTTTCTAGTAAAAATTGATTTAAAAATTAATTTTAGTTAAAATTTTAGATAATAATTGAATATTAAAAGCAGCATATTGTGAATTTTTAAAAATAATTGAATTTTGAAATTAATTTTTTTGAAAAAGTTGAATTGAATTTTTTTTTTAATATTATGTGAAGTTTTTATTTTCTAATATTTATTTAATTGAAGAATTTACGAATAATTGAAATTTCGTAAAATTGAATATTGTAAACAAATGGATTTGAAAATTTTTAAGGAAATTTTTCAAAAATTATTAAAAATAATCGATTTAAAGAAGAATTTTAGTTAAAAATTTTTGTAAATAATAATTGAATAATTGTAAATGATTTTATTACTCGGTCGTCTTTAATTATTATAAAACATGAAAAAATCGATGACTCCGAGTCGAAGACTCGGAGTTATCGATATCTTCATGTTTTATAGTTATGAAAAATTTAATTTCTAGTTTTAAGTAAAATGTTCTCTTATTTTACTCGAACTGGTTATATTGTTGTCAGTAATTGGTCCGTAAATGGTCCCTAATTTTTCATTTTTGGTCCGTAAAGTCCGTATTTTTAAATACTTTCACTGGTTCGAGCCTTGTAAATAATAACTATTGTTTCTAATTTTGTCAACTAGGCTGTACATTATTATGAACAACAATAATTGTTTTTAATTTTTACTTACTCATGAAATCATCGAATTTAACAGTTTAATCAAGTATAATAATAAACTCTTTCCCTGAGTGTATAATTCAAATGACCCGATATCTCATAAAAAAGAAGAAAACTTTTTATAACACTCTATTCATTTTCAATAAGGGACTATATTTTTATTGCACATGAAATTAAGAGCGAAAGATATGTATAAATTCTGAAACAAAATGACTTTATATGAGGCGACGATTCTGAGAATGACTTTGTTCGACTTTCGAGAGATTTTCGTGAGCACATCTCTCAAAGTTTGGGACGTAAAATGAGCCTCGAGCTCTATAGTATACCGGTATATTAAAAAAAATCCAAGGTGGGACACGCACACAGACACAACTAAAGTCGATAGGCATCATATTTTACCTTGTGGAAAAAATAAATAAAAATACAAAAAAAAAGGAAAAAAAAGGTCATATCACTGAACGCGCGAACCATTGGCGTTATAGGGAAGCATATAAAAATCTTAGAAGAGAAGATCGTATATGGTTTGTGTGTGCTTGGCATAAAAATCATAAAGTCGATTCATTAACCGTGTCCCTCTCTTGTGTGCTCTCTGAAAAAACAAGTGGGTGGATTTGGAACTGCTAGTTTGTTCGTTGTTGCATTCCTCTGCTTCATTGCACACACTCCTGGGTTAACTCAAAAAGCGAAGATTCTTTACGGCTAATAAAATTCCGCGACACTCGTTAGGACAGACGAGGCTTGAACAATTTTAATTTTAATGAGCGCTTTATTTCAATTCTGTCTCGTCAACTGAATTAGGGTCATTTGTTTGTCGCTTTACAACCCTCTTTGGAATTGTTATTTTCCTGTTTTTGTTTTTAGTTTATTATATACAATGTTTATTGTACAATTTTTCATGTTTGTTTGTCTTTCTCCACTCTCTATTGTTCAATCAGATTTTTTTTCACGTTTATCATTTTGAGCACTGCGAGAGGAAGTATTAGTTGGGGTTACGACTTTTCCCACAGGATAATTTTTAGTTAGTATAAAATATGTTGATGTGAGTTTATTGCCTGGGGTTTTGATTTTTATTAGTAAATCTATTTTATTAGTTGATTTAACAATTTTGTTTGTTGGTTTATCTATTTATTTAGTTACTAATTAATTAGTTACGTTACTAAGTAAAGTTTAACCTAAATAAATAATCATTTGATTTAAATAAGAATTTTATTTAAAAAAATTCCGTAAAGTCCGTAATTTTATTGAAAAAGGACGAAAAGTTCGTAAATTGTACGATACATATAATTTGGAGAATTTTAGAGAAATTACAAATGATTGCAGAAATTCAATTATTTTCAAAAGTTATAAAATTCTTCGCAAAAATTCAATTATGTTCAAAAGTAATAAAATTCTTCGAAAAAATTCAATTATTTTCAAAAATTAAAATTTCTCGGCAAAATCTCAATTATCTTTATCAATAATAAAATACTTCTCTGAAATTCAATTATTTTAAAAATTTTAACCCCTTAACAGTCCATGGCCCATATATGGCCACGAAAAGTCGTGCCACCTTTGCGTCTGTGGCCATATATGTCCATCTCAAAAAAAAAATACTAAACATGATTTGATTTTAGTAGCGAAGTACATACTACTGTTTTTGGGGTCGCTGAATCCGAATCTGAAGTCAGATTTAAAAAATTCAAAATGGCGGACCCAAAATGTTGACTTCGAAAAATAAAAAAATTTCAAATTCGCTTTAAACTCGTTACTTGGGGGGTTTTCGGGGTCTCTGATTACAAATATGATGTCAGATTTTTAAAATTCAAAATGGCGGATCCAATATGGCGGATAATTTCAAGATTGATGCGATTCGATTAAAATTCGTTTCTCGGGGGTTTTTGGGGTCGCTGAATTTGAATTTGATGTTCGTTTTACAAAATTCAAAATGTTGGATCCAATATGGCGGATAATTTCAAAATTTATGCGTTTTGATCGAAATTCCGTTCCCGGGGTTTTTTGGGGTCGCTGAATTCGAATTTGATGTTCGTTTTTCTAAATGCTAAATTTTGGATTCAATATGTCGATCAAATTTTTTGAATGTTGACAAATTTGTCTAAAATGTTTACTCAGGGGTTTTTGAGGTAACTTCATATTTTTTTCGCATCAATCTTGAAATCATCCGCCATATTGGATCCGCCATTTTGAATTTTGAAAATCTGACATCATATTTGTAATTAGAGACCCCGAAAACCCCCGAGTAACGAGTTTTAAGGGAATCTGAAAAAAAATTTTTTTTTGAAGTCGACATTTTGGGTCCGCCATTTTGAATTTTTTAAATCTGACTTCAGATTTGGATTCAGCGACCTCGAAAACCCCCGAGAAATGAATTTCCCTTAAAACGCTTTAATTTTAAAATTATCCACCATATTTGGTCGCCATATTGGATCCGCCATTTTGAATTTTCAAAAATTAACCTCAAATTCGAATTCAGCGACCCCAAAAACCTTATATATGATTAAATCATATTTTTTTGTAAACTTTTTTTTCGGACCGTTTTTGGACCACAAGCGATTTTCAACTAGACTGCGAAGGGGTTAATACACTTCTTGGCAAAATTTCAATTATTTTCAAAAACTTTCCTTAATTCAATGACTTTCCATAAAATTTTCCCAAAAAATTAAATTATTTAAATTTTTTTAATAAAATTCTACGCAAACACTTAATTATTTTCATAAAACAATAAAAATTTCACAAGAATTCAATTATTAACAAATTTTTTATAAATTTTTCCGCAATAATTCTATTATTTTCGTAAAAAATAAAAATTTTTTAGGGATTCAATTATTTTCGTAAACAATAAAATTATTTTTGTAAATAATAAAATTATTTTCATAAGTAGTAAATCTCATTGCAGAATTTCAATTATTTTTTAATTCAATTTTAATCGAATTTCTCGAAAAAATTAATTATTAGGTAGTAATTATTCTTAAAATTTTTTTTTTAAATTCGTCAAAAGAATTCAATTATTAAAAAATTTTTTGATAAAATTCTTTATGAGAAGTCAATTTTAAGAAACATTCAATTATTCAATAAATAATTTACTTTTGTATTTAAATAATTGAATTATCGTATAATTTTCTAATAAAAGTTCATTTAAAAATGAATTTCAGTTAGAATTTTAGATAATAATAATAATTGAATATTAAAAGCAATATTGCGTAAAATTTTTAAAATAATTGAATTTTGAAATTAGTTTTTTTGAAAAAGTTTAATTGAATTATTTTTTTATAGGTATTATTGGAAGGTTTTAATTTCCAATATATATTTAATTGAAAAATTTACGAATAATTAAAATTTCGTAGAATTGAATATTGTAGATAAATAGATTTGAAAATTGTCAAAGAACCTTTTTGAAAATTATTCAAAATAATTGATTTAAAGAAGAATTTGAGTTAAAAATTCTTGAAAATAATTATTGAATTGAAATGGAGAAAATAATTTTAAAGAAGTTACAGTTATGGAAAAATTGAATTTATAGTTTTTTGTGAAATGTTCTTTTATTTATTTGGTTTATTCATTCAGACATTTACTAAAAAAAATACATTTCTGTCAACTTTAACTATTTTTGGAATAAATTTCGGAGTAAAACTTGCTATGTTAAAAGTAACTTTTTGTATAAATTATAGGAGAAATTATTTCAAACTCAGCAAAATTTACTTCTAATGTAGTAAAAGTTTCAAACAAATTTTTTTCTCAGTGTTTTATTTTAAGTCTAAAAATGAATTCAATTAAGGAAAAAACAAGTTGTACTTAAAAAGTTACAAGTTGTAGATACTTTAAGACTTTATTTTAACAGCGAATAATTCTTTTTCCGTTTTTTAAAATTCTCTCTATAATCTATTGAATAAAAAATCCAATAATTTTTTCTTTTCTCCAAAAATTTTTACTCAGTGGGTGTGGTTTTTTTCCTTCCTAATTTAAAAGATTGGGATCTCAATTTAATGAATTGATATGCGTACACACATATAAATATGCAATGGTGTGTAGAGAGTGTCAATTCTAAAAATTGAATGAAAAATCTTTGATTATTTTGATTAATTTGTTCATTAATTGCGAGTGATAAATCAAATGAATTCATTCAAATTAAACTTCTAACTATTCTTTCGAAGAAACCATATGTCTATTCGTGTGCGCGCTCGGACATTGCGTGAAAGCGAAACGTTCCTATATATAAATATATGAATGCCTCTTGGCTGCCATAACAAAATGGGTCCAGTGGTATTATTATAAATTATTTATTTGCGTTTCCAAATGATCCTTGAATAATCACAGTATTATGCTAATGCCCATGATTAACATATGGGGGATTCAACATGATATTTCAACTCGTCTCACCGTCTAAACTATTGGATTTCAAAAGTCAGTTTATTTTATTTGGTCTATATTTAGAGGGAGGGGTGCGGGGGCAGTGAGAAGTTCGATTAGATGTAGACAATTTAAAACAGTGACTGAAATTTCGGAAATTATTTTCAAAAATTTTTTGGAAATTTTTGAGAAAAATTCAGTTATTTTGTTCATTCTGTTTTTTTTATTTTCTATTTTAATTTATTAATACTTTATAGTCATTTTATAAAAAAAGAATGTTTTGCCTGGAACAGCGATAAGTTTCTTTAGAATAGCAAAAGTAATGTAAAATTTTTGTATCTCCAAAGTTTTAAACGTACCAAATTTTTAAGATTTCAATTTTCTTACTTAATTAGAATTTTTATAGAAGAATGTTAGTTAAAAACACTAAAAAAAATTAAATTATACAGAAGTTACAAATGTTTGCAGAAATTAAATTATGTTCAAAATTTTTTTTTAATTTTTGAAAAAATTTCAATTATATTTAAAAATAATGAAATTCTTCTGCAAAATTCAATTATTTTCATAAATAAAAAAAAAAAATTCCCAGGAATACAACTATTTACAAATTTGTTATAAATTTCTTCGCAATAATTATATTATTTTCATAAATAATAACATTTTTTACGGAGATTCAATTATTTTCATAAATAATAAAATTTTTACAGTTTCGTAAATGATAAAATTATTTTTAGGAATTCAATTATTTTAATAATAAGTAAGTCTCCTTGCAGAATTTCAATTATTTTTTAATACAATTTTAATCGAATTCCTCGAAAAAATTAATTATTAGTATTTATTTTTAAAAATTTTATTAAAATTCGTCAAAAGAATTAAATTATTACAAAATTTATTAATAAAATTCTTTATAAGAATTTAATTTTAAGAAACATTCAATTATTCAATATTTTTTTCATTTTTGTATTTAAATAATTTATAATTGTTCATTTATTTCAATCGAAGTTCGAATTTTAATAAAGTTTTTGAAATTAATTACATTTTTCGAAAAATTTACTTACAATTATATTAAAAATATAATTATTTTTTTAAATAATTGAAATCCTGTCAAAAATATTATTTATCAAAATAATAATTGAATTCTTTGAGTTTTATTACATTTTTTTTAAATAATCGAATTCTTTTGACAAATTTTATTAAAATAGCAGATTTTGGAAATATTTTAATTTCAGCGAAGAATTTCATTATTTGTGAAATCGAATTGAATTTTTGCAAACAATTTTTGAAAATAATTACATTTTTCGAAGAATTTATTTAAAATTATATTAAAAATTATTTAAATCCTAGGAAAAATTTTATTATTAATGATAATATTGAATTTTTACAAGGAATTTTATTACATTTTTTTAAATAATTGAATAATTGATGTGAAAAATTGTATTACTTAGAAAAATAATTGAATTTCTTGCGAAAGATTTTATTAAAATTTTCGTAAATAATTTTTTTCTTTTAATTTTATGGAAATTTAAATTATTATAAAACATGAAGATAGCTATCTTTATGTTTCATAATAATATTCTTAAAAGTTATTGAGATTCAAAAGGTTTAAATTAAAATTTTTTTAAAATCTTAATTCCTACGAAAAAATAATGATTAAATATTTATTTAAAAAAGAAGTTATTAAATTTTTTTGTATAATTTTATAATTGAAGAAATTCCTTAATAAATGTAATAGAACATTTTTTTGAGTATCTAATCATTTTAAGAGTGAATCAGAATATTTTTGAGGGTCAGGGAAAAAGTCAAAATTTTATGTCAACTCTATAAAATTATCGATTAAACTGAAAATTAAATTAAAATGAAGAAAAAATAAAACTCTAACTGATTTAGATTTAGAGAGTTAACAACTGTACAATTCTTTAAAACTGCAATTTTGTCATCCATATAGTAAAAATGCGATTAATAAACTAAAACTAAAAAATGGTTAGTAAATTTGGTTAATTGAGGAAATATTTTCCAATGAGAGAATTAATTTACAAATACAAAATTCGGGGGTGTAAATATCATTAAAAATATACCACACCTTTAATATTTCTTTTTTTCTTTTTAATAAACGTTTTAAATTTTTTCTTTCTAATAAATAGTAAAAGAGTTGTTTTTTTGTTTTCTTTTTTTTAGGAGATTCACGGATGAGTGGTGTTAGGAGGTATCATATAAGAACGTTGGCTATCATTATGTGGTAGCGAGGCTTCGACCACTCCCCCGTCACATTATATGTTTATAAATCAGCCTCAGCGACGAATAAAACACGACGAAACAAAAAGCACGGTGTGCGCGCCTCCGCCCGTTGGAAGAGAGAGAGACAGCAGCGACGATGAGCAGGTAGAGAGAAGAATTCTTATATGCTAATAATTTTATGACCAGGGAAACGAATGCTTGTCATATTTTTAATCATTCAGGTTTCCACATAAGCGATATTATGCCACAGAGAATGAGACACGGAAATCAAGAATTCCTCTTTTTTTTCCACCGTCCCATTTTATGACCTTGTTCCACTTATTTAAATACATCTCCAATATATACTTGATCCAATTTAATTTGCTTGACAATAATTTGTATCGTCCGGTATTCTTGGTGCAAAATTGTCGCTTTATAAATTGGATTATTAAATTTCAAAATTGCGTATATATTTTTTTTCTTTGGGAGGGGGAAAGATTATAATTGTGATTTATAATTTTTACAATATTGCTGTTGGGATTTATTATTATAATTATGGATTTGATTTAATTTGATCGTAATTTATTTATATTTACTATCATAATTACTATATCATAATTTATAATTAGTTGCTGTAATATAATATGTTTATTATATTAATTTGTTATTTATTATGTTAATATCAGACCTCGGACTCAGTCGAATATTGATACTTTTTGCCCCTTTTTCACTAACTATTTTCACTATCTAGTTTTTTTTATAAATAGGTGACTAATCTCTTAAAAAAGCAACTAATGGTACTATTTCTTAAACTGAAATTTTAAACATCAATTTATTTATTGAAGAAATTAATTCTAAGATATAAAAAATTTTAGACTGGTAAAATATCACAAATTAAAAACTAAAATCCATTTATATTAATTGTTAAACTTTGTAGATTCAATTTCTGATTGTAAATAGTTATAGAATTACGAATATCTTGAGATTCAATATGGAGATATGCTTTTCTCCACCTGCGAACGCCAAGGTCATCGCTAGATGGCAGGCTAGTTGATATAGTCAGAAACCTCGCCACCTAGCGTCTATCTTGGCGTTCTCAGGTGGAGAAGTTGAACATTTTTTTAATATAAAAATTTTCATTAATTTTATTCACTAAAATAAAATAAAAAAAATTAAATATTTAAAAATTAGAAATTATTTTTTAATACTCGACCCTATGTTTTTATAATAAAATTTGAAATTGAAAAAGAAAATAAATTTCGTTCATTTGAATATTCGGACTTTTAGTGATATAAATATAACATTTAGTTATATAATTATTTACAATCATTATTCATAATAATAAATAATTATAATTATCAATTATAATTGTAAATATAAATAAATGTTTGTAAATTGTAAAAGTAAATATAAATAAATTATAATTGTAAATAATAATTCCACAACTAATGAGAAAATAAATTATCTGATATGTAGTTAATAATTGTGTAACTAATGAGGAAATAAATTATGATTGTCAGTCATAATTATATTGCTAATTATACTGTTACCAATAATTATTACTGTCAATATTTATTAATCTATAATATTCCGTTTGGGAAAAATAATTTTTTTTTTTATTTTTAATTGAAATCCGCAATGTTTGCATAATAATACACACACATGCCCCTTGACCTTTCGAACAAAACTTCTTCCCAACTTGTTTCTTCAATGTACATATATGATTTAAGAATTCAGTTCGTGCACGACGTTCGCGTTTCGATATAATACACAATAGACAAAATCGAAACTATACGATTTGCAACTATTTTCTACATATTTGCTTACAATGTGAATTTCAAAAAAAAATTTGAGATTTATTGTATTAAGTATTGTAATATTTTATGAAAAAATTATTCTCTTTGTTCTGTATTAAAATTCAATAGATTCCACAGTTTGCAAAATTCACAAACCCATGTGAAAAAGTTCTCGGGAGTGGCTCAAGAATTTTTTTTTGTTTGTCATTGGAACTTTTTTACGAATATAAATACATATCGGAGAAAAAATATTAATTTTTATCAAAAAGGTTTTTTTTAAAAAAATTGAAAATTTTTAATTAATTAATCTCAATCAGTAAAATTTTACTGATTTGGAGAATTATTATAATTGCGAGACTATATCTAGGTCCGTAAATTCGATAGAAGTCCGTAACTTTGCTTGAAGTCTGTAAAAGTACGTTTTTTAAAAAGAAGGACCGTAAAGTCCGTAATTTGATTTAAAAAGGAAAAAGTTCGTAAATTGTACAATATAATTTAGAAAATTTTAGAGAAATTACAAATTAATGCAGAAATTCAATTATTTTCAAAAGTAATAAAATTCTTCCCAGAAAGTCAATTATGTTCAAAATTTTTTAAAAATTCTCATCAAATTTTCAATTATCTTTAGAAATAATTAAATTCTTCTCCGAAATTCAATTATTTTCAAAAATTTTCCTTAATTCAATGATTTTCAATATCTACTATTTTCAAAAAATTCTTCAAAAGAATTCAATTATTAAAAAAAAAGTTTAATAAAATTCTACACAAACTTTTAATTATTTTCAAAAAATAATAATTTCACAGGAATTTCATTATTTACAATTTTTTTTTCATAAATTTCTTCTCAATCATTAAATTATTTTCATAAATAATAAAATTTTTACGGGGATTTAATAATTTTCGTAAATAATAAAATTCTTTTCAGGAACTCAAGTATTTTCATAAATAATAAAACTGATTGCAAAATTTCAATTATATTTTTAATACAATTTTAATCGAATTCCTAAAAAAAAATTCTTAAAAATTTTGTTAAAATTCGTCAAAAGAATTCAGTTATTTAAAAATTTATAGATAAAATTTGTTATAAGAATTCAATTTAAAGAACCATGTAATTATTCAATAAATTGTTATTTTTATATTTAAAATTAAATAATTAAATTCTAGTAGAATTTTCTAATACAAATTGTTTTAAAAATGGAATTCAGTTAAAATTTTAGATTATAATAGAATATTAAAAGCATCAGAGTGTAAATTTTTAGAAATAATTGAATCTTGAAAAGGTTTCAGATTAAAATCTTTGAAAATCTGAATTTTTCATATTTTTAACTAACAATTCTGTGGAATTAATTTTTTTTTTTGAGAAACCTTGCGGATTTTTAAAATATTCTTTTAAGTTTTTATTTTCTAATATGTATTTAATTGGAAAATTTACGAACAATTGATATTTTGTAAAATTGAATTGTAAACAAATGAATTTGAAAATTCTTAAAGAACTTTTTCAAAAATTATTAAAAATAATGGATTTATAGATGTTTAGTTAAAAACACAAAAAAAATTCAATTTTGTAAAAATTACAAATTATTGCAGAAGTATAAAATTTTAATGCAAATTTACGAAAAAATTCAATTATCTTGATATAAAACAAAAATTTTTCTAGAAATTCAATTATTTTCAGGTATTTGAATAAAAATCATTGCAAAGTTCAATTATTTACAAAGTAATAAAATTTTTCGTAAAAATTCAATTTTGTTTTAGGAATTTTAAGAAAATTCAATTCAAAATTCAATTATTTTCAAAAGAAATGAAATTCTTCTGGGGAATTCAATTATTTTCAGGAATTTTAATAAAATTCATTGCAAAAATCATAAAAAACGCGAAAAAAAATTCAATTTTGTAAAAGTTGCAAATTATTGCAAAAATTCAATTATTTTCAAGAGTAATAATATTCTTTGCAAAAATTAAATTTTGTTCAAAAGTAATAAAATTTTTCTTAGTGATTCAATTATTTTCACAAATAATAAAACTCATTGCAGAATTTCAATTATTTTTAATACAATTTTAATCGAATTTCTCGAAAAATGTAATTTCTTTAAAATTTTATTAAATTTCGTTTATAGAATTCAATTATTTGAAAATTTGGTGATAACGATTCTTTATGGAAATTGAATTTTAAGAAATTTTAATTCAATAAATTATTTATTTTTGTATTTAAATAATTGAATTCTAGTAGAATTTTGTAATAAAAATTGATTTGAAAATTAATTTCAGTTAAAATGTTAGATAATAATTGAATATTAAAAGATTTTTTAAAAGAATATTAAAAAACTTTGAAAATTTGAATTTTTCATATTTTTAACTATAACAATTCTGTGGAATTATTTTTTTTTGAGAAACCTTGCGGATTTTTTACTCGGAGTTATCGAAATCTTCATGTTTTATAGTTATGAAAAATTTTAATTTATAGATTTTAGTAAAATGATTTCTTATTTGACCCTCGGACTGGTTATATTTTTGTCAGCAATTGGTCCGTAATTTTCCATTTTTGGTCCGTAAAGTCCGTATTTTTAAATACTTTCACTGGTTCGAGCCCTGTAAATGAAAACATTAAAATGAAAAAGTAAATTTTTAATGTAAAGAAAGTTTCTAAGCAAAAGGTTTTTCTTTAATTTTTAGCCAACAGTATAGAAAATTTTGACGTCGACAATATAAATCTTTGTTGTGCAGATTTTTTTTGAAACGATATTTTTATTGTTAAAGTTCACATATAATCCTTTTGTAAGCATTTATTATATATATGATGTAGCATAAAACATGTCGTTCTATCACTTCTTCAATAAATTTCAAAATATAACCGCTCCTCTTGGTTTCTCTCCTTAAACATATTTTCTCCACTGACAAGAGTTCATATTCTCGATCATTATTGTCAAGAGAATGGACTATTGCTTGTGAGCAACACGGTTGCAATAAGGAACTTTCCTGACAAAGTATTATAAAATATATAACACACGAAGACAAGTAGATATATAATTTTTCACAACTAATATGATTTACGAGTCTCTGTCTTTTGAATAAATGTTTACTTTTCATTTCTTCTGCTGAAAAATACGTAATTTTTTTTATTTTTTGTACAAAAAATACGTATTTTTGTATTTCTTGTTCAAAATAACAAAGTTTTTCTATTTCTTGTCCAAAAAAAGAAACGTTTTTTTATGCCTTGTACAAAAAATTTTCAATTTTTTATTTCTTGAACAAAAATGCAAACTTTTTTATTTCTTGAACAAAAATGCAAACTTTTTTATTTCTTGCACAAAAAAAACATAATTTTTTTTCTGAATTCACTCTCTAATTTTATGAAGTGAATTTTCCTGGGGAAAAATAGTAAATTGTAATGTATTTGAATTACATAAATTGAAAGTTAAATATTGCAGCAATAGATAGTTATAATGTTAGTGTGACTATCTTGTCCAGCATCATTCTCAATTCACGCTAAAAAATTTTTTGTAGGAAATTTTAACGGATTGTTTATGTTTATGTCAAGTATGAAGTTTTTCGATGAAAGATGAACAATATTCTTGGCATTTACTTTGTATAATCTTTTTTAATCCTTTTATAAAAAATACATCGCGTAGATTCAATGACTTCCAACTATGTATTAAACTTTCAAACGTTTAAATGACCGATAAAATTTTTATTATTACTTCTTTAAATTTGAATTTTTTGTTACAAAACATTGTTTTTGAACTTGCAAAAAGACAATATTTTTCTACAAAAAAAAAAAAAAAAATTGCCCTCTAGAGAATTTATGATTTTTAATCGCAGGAATTGTAATTACATTTAGAATTATGTAAATTACAATTTATAATTACGTATTCAGTGTAAAATTCTTTGGAGAGAAAAAAGGAACAATGGACACTGTTTTATGCAAATAAATAATTTTTTTGTTGCGTTTCGCGTGTTTATACATATAGAAAGAAAACGCATTTTTCATAAAACAGTCGCTTTATATTAAGACAGGTTGCGTGACTTGGTCGTATTAATTATGACACCTTGGCTCTTAAATATGAATCTTGCATTCATAAAAAGCGCATAGGCGCCTTAATAAAAATGTGCACTAAAAGTATATGTATATATGTATATATGTGAAAAACGAATAATTTAATATTATTCAATTTTATTTATCGGACGGTGAACAAAATGATAGTTTTATGAATCCACCTACAATTAGGTTGAACGTTGCTCACATTTAAAATTAACGAACACCTTTGAATTCAAATTCAAAATTAATTACATCGTATTTTTGTTTATTTACGCGACTGAAATTATTGCTGTTTAAATATGAATTAGTGTTTTTTTTATCTATATAAAATTAGAGAGATGTCCCTGAAGTTAGAGTCGACGGTCAGAATCGAAAATTATTTTTTTTAATTTTTAGACATTTGCTTTGCTTCAAATACTGAAATTATTGGTTCAAATACAATTTATTTGATTTAAATAAAAATTTTAATAAACAAGAATTTTTAATTTAAATAACAGGGTTGTCACGCAACCAAGGAAAAGTCAGGGAATTTTGATTGAAATCCTATAAAATTATTGTTTTTTGAAGTTATTGTGCTTATTCTTGAAATCTAATTTTTCTTAAATATTTCAAAATTAATTCAATTTTAAAAGAGTTGCGTTTACAATTTTTCCTCGCAATAATTCAATTTTCTAAAAGAATTCCATTATTAAAAGAAAATTGAATAAAATTCTACGCAAACATTAAATTATTTTCATAAATAATAAAAATTTCACAGGAATTCTATTATTTACAAATTCTTTATAAATTTCATAAATAAACAAATTCTTCACGTTTTATAATAATTTGAATTTCCATGAAATTTTTCACGACAAAAAAAATTATTCACAAAAATTTTAATAAAATGCTTCGCAAGAATTCAATTATTTTGATATGTAATACAATTTTTCTCATGAATTCAATTATTTAAAAAAATGTAATAAAATTCGTTGTAAGAATTTAATTATTATCATTAATAATAAAATTTTTCCTAGGATTTAAATTATTTTTAATACAATTTTAAATAAATTCCTCGAAAAATGTAATTATTTTCAAAAAATTTCTGCAAAAAATTCAATTACATTTCACAAATAATGAAATTCTTCGCTGAAATTCAAATATTTCCAAAATCTGTTATTTTAATAAAATTTCTCGAAAGAATTCAATTATTTTAAAAAATGTAATAAAATTCGTTGTAAGAATTTAATTATTTTCATAAATAATAAAATTCTTCTCAGGATTTCAATTATTTAAAAGAAATGTAATAAAATTGAAAGAATTCAATTATTTTCATAAATTACATTCTTAACAGGATTTCAATTATTAAAAAAAAATTTAATAAAAATTCATTGCAAGATTTTAATTGTTTTCCTAAATAATAAAACTTATCGCAGAATTTCAATTATTTTTAATATAATTTTAATGGAATTTCTCAAAAAATGTAATTATTCTTAAAAATTTTATTAAAATTCATCAAAGAAATTCAATTATTTTAAAAAGCCTTCCTACAATTTATTTATTAGAATTTAAGTATTACTGTCAATACATTTTTAATTCAATTTCTTGAAAGAATTAAATTATTTTCAAAAATTGTAATGAAATTCTTTTTAACAATTCAATTTTTTTTTCAAAATAATTTTAATAAAATTCTTCTTAGAAATTTAATTAAGGGAGCGTTCACAAATGATGTCACGCAATTTTTGGAGATTTTCGACCCCCCCCCTCCCCCTCAATTAGGTATTTAAAAAGAAATATTATTAAAAAATTCGTCTAAAGAATTCAATTATTTCAATTATCTTTATAAATAATAAACTTTTTCTCAAAAATTCATTTATTTTCAAAAATTTTAATAACATTCTACGCAAAAATTTTATTATCTTCATATAAACTTTTCTCAATTCAATCAAATTTTTTACAGAGATTCAATTATTTTTAATACAATTTTAATCTAATTTCTCGAAAATTGAAATTATACTTAAAAATGCTATTAAAATTGGTCAAAAAATTTTAATTACCTATTTATAATTAAAAATTAAAAATTTTCAAAAATTCTTGTCAAAATTTCAATTATTTTCAAAAACTTTTCTCAATTCAATCAAATTTTTTTTACAGAGATTCAATTTTTTTTAATACAATTTTAATCTAATTGCTCAAAAAATGAAATTATTCTTCGAAATTTTATTGAAATTCGTCAAAAGAATTTTAATTACTTATTTCAAAATTTATTGATAAAATTCTTTATGAAATTCACGCTATAATATTTTCTCTCTAAATTTGAATTAGTAAAAATGTTTACTAATTGGAATTAGTGACTGATTTTTTGCTTTTGAATTAGCAGATTTTACTAATAAATAGTCGTTTCTACTTATTTAATAGTAAAATTTACTAATTCAAAAGCAAAAAGTCATAGTCAGTAATTCTATAATTAGTAAACATTTTTATACTAATTAAAATTTAGAAAGAAAGTTTTATAGCGTGAATTTTTAGAAATAATTAAATTTCGAAAATGTTTCAAATTATAATCTTTGAATGTTTGAATTTTTCATACTTTTAACTGAAAATTGAGTAGATTTAATTTTTTTGAAAAAGTTTAATGGAACTTTTTTGAAATTATTCGAACTTTTTATTTTCTAATATATATTTGATGAAGAATTTCCGAATAATCGATAAAATTTCGTAAAATTGAATTGTAAACAAAAGAATTTGAAGATTTTCAAAGAAATTTTTTAAAAATTATTAAAAATAATTAATTTAAAGAAGAATTTTAGTTTTAAATTCTACAAAAATAATTGAATTGCAATGAAAATCATTTTTATGACGTTACACTAACAATATTCTTATAATATAAAATAACGATTTTATCAGTCGGTCATTTTTAATTATTTATAAAACATGCAAGATATATCGATTGCTCCGAGTCGAAGACTCGATCACTCGGAGTGATCGATTTCTTCATGTTTTATAACAATTTTTTTAAATTCTTTATTTTCAAAAATGTTTGAATTTGAATGTTTTGAAAATCTTAATTCTTATGGAAAAATTATAATGATTAGTTATTTAATTTTGTAAAATATAAATGTAGATTAAAAACCTGGAAAAGTAAGGGAATTTGAAATGAGCAAAAGCGTGCGGCAACCCTGAATAAAAAACATTGTCTGACTCAAGTAAATATTTATTTAAATCAAATATTTTTTTTCATTAAATAGTTTTTGATTAAAAGAATAAAATATTCCAACCTGTGAAATATTTAAAATATATTAGAAATAATTTAAACTTCAATAAGAGAAAATGCAAATTTTTCCAAAATGCATTTTGCTTGATTAGAAGCAGAGAGGAGTTAAAAAATTTCGATATGATATTTAAATGCGCCATTGGAATATCTTAAATTTTGACGAGGACGATTAATTTTGAATCGACAAATACCGCGCGCTTCATGCGCAGACAATATAAAAAATCATCAATCACACAATCACGAGATCTACAGACACCTCAAGTAACTCTCGACTATATCTTTTCGTGATCTCTCTCTCTTTCTCTCTTTCTCTATCTCTCTTTTCTTCCATGGGCGTGTCATCTCGATCTGATCCAATCCCCTCACCATATATTCCACCAAAATTCCGGCGCGCCTGTGTGTGCGAAGATGTATATAATAAAATCATCCGGGCGCAGCCAAAAAATCATCTGACAAATTCATCTAGATATAAGGCAATAAAACCCACGAGTCGCTGAATTCGATGGTATCTATCACTTCTTATTCTTGGGTGCTTATAGACTTTATATAGTGGCGCCAAGAGTTCCAACATTCCGCTATACATAGCAACTTTGAAATCCTACCTTTTTCTTCGTTCCTTTGCTAAAAAAAAGAGAAACAAAAAAAAGAAGAAGAAGAAAGAATGGAAAAGAAATGCGAGAGATTTTGCTTGTCGATCAGGTTAATACATGTTTCTTCTTCCGTCTGACGATTTTACAAACTTATAATCTTGATGACCCGGCCGAAACAGCAAAGCACAGAATTAAATAGTAGATGTACAATATATATTTTAATTTTTTCTTCCTTTTCTCTTTTGCTCGAAGAATGAATTCATAAATCTTAGTTTGACCTGTAAAATGAAATCTTTATAATGTTGTTTTTTTTATAAATTATTGTTTGATATTATCAGAAATATGTAAACTAAATAGAAATAGCATTCCCATTCTTGTATTGTACTTTATGTGGTTCGAAAAGTATTCGCCAGATGTCTTAAAGGTTGCTTCAGCTAAAAAGGCGTTTTTGAAAGGGGAACCTTTTACTGCGAACGTTTAGAATTTATGAAATTAATTTTTTATTTTTATTATTATTATTATTATTATTATTATTATTATATGTAACATCATGCATCAAATGAATGAAATACTTTTCATTAAACGTATTTCAATAAATTGCTATGATTACAATAAAAATTAAAGACTTGAACTTTACATTTTCAATAATTTATAATTAATTTTTTTCATTGAGACTCACAATTGAAGTAAAACAAATTTAATTCGAAGAAGAAATAAATAAGCTTCGTTCATTTGAATGTTCAGAATTGTAGAATCATGAATTGACAGAATTTTCTGATAGTAGCTGCAATTACTAAGGCGTAGGTGAATGAGTGATGAGTGAAAATTTTAGTCAGAGGTTCGATTCTCGGCGCTAGAATTTTATTTTTCAACTATACTTGTGTATAAGTTTAAATATATATTCAGTCTAAAAATTCTATAGAATTTTACTAGAATAATTTTATATTAAATAAATATTTAAATTTCCACAGGAATTCAATTAATTCAGAATAGCATTTTCAAAAAAATTTTCGAAAAATCAATTATTTAACAAAATTTTTATACAAATCTTCACAATAATCTAATTGCGTTCACTTATAATATTTTTCATGGAAATTCAATTATTTAAAAAAATGTTTGACAAAATTTTAAACAAGAATTCAATTATTTTTAATACTATTTTAAATTAATTAATCAAAAAATTCAATTAATTTCACAAATAAAGTTTTCCAGAAGAATTCAATTATTAAAAATAAAATTTTTATATTATTTAATATCAATAATAACAAAATTCTTCACAGAAATTCAATTCATTTTAAACATTTTAATAAAAATTTTTGCAATAATTCAATTATTTTCATAAACAATAAAATTCTTCTCAGGAATTCAACTATTTTTGAAAATTTCAATAAAATTATTCGAAAGAAATCAATTATTTTAAATACAATTTTAATTACATTTTTTTGAAATAATTCGCAATTATTCTTTTAGATTTTAATAAATTCTTCCCAAGAATTCAATTATTTACATTAATAATTCTTCGAAAGAATTGAATTATGTCAATGAATAACAAAATTGTTCACGAAAATTCAATTATTTTGAGGCATTGCAATAAAATTTTTTGCAAAATTTAATTATTTTCATGAATAACAATATTCATCACAAGAATTCAATTTTTTTTGAAAACTTCAATAAAATTCTTTGCAATTATTCAATTATTTTCATAAATAATAAAATTCATTGCGGGATTTCAATTATTTTTAATAGAATTTTACAGGAATTGTTATAAAAATGCAATTATTCTTAAAAATTTAACTTCAATTCCTCGAGAAAATAAATTATTTAAAAAAATTATTTTTTAAAATTCTTTGAAAGAATTCAATTATTTACAACAATATATTAGAATTTTTCTCAGAAATTCAATTATTTTCAAATATTTTAATATAATTGTTGGAAGGAAATGAATTATTTTAAATACAATTTTAATTAAATTTTTTTGGAATAATTCGCTATTATTTTTTTAGATTTTAATAAAATTCTTCCCAGGAATTCAATTATTTACAAAAATAATTCTTCGAAAGAATTCAATTATGTCGATAAATAATAAAATTATTCCCGAAAATTCAATTATTTTGAGGGATTTTAATAAAATTCTTTGAAAAATTCAATTATTTGCGTAAATAACAATATTCATCACAAGAATTCAATTATTTTGAAAAGTAGGATAAATTTATTCTTGGAAATTTAATTATTTTAAAAAATTCTAATAAAATCGTTCCCAAGAATTCAAGCATTTTAATAAATAATAAAATGCTTTTTATAAATTCAATTATTTTCAAAAAAATTTAATAAAATGCCACACAGACACTCAATTATTCTCGTTGTTCATTGATTTTCAATATCTACTAGTTTCATGAAATTTCCAAACAGAATTTAGTTATTTAAAAGATTTTTTGTAAAAATCTTCGTAAGAATTCAATTTTTTTCATGAATAATAAAAATTTCTCGGAAATTCAATTTTTTAAATTAGAATTTGCATAAGATTTGTCGAAAGAAATCAATTATTTTATCATTATTTAAAATCAATTATTTAATTAATCATCATTTCAATAATTAATAAAAAAGCTTCCTTATGACGAAGCATAATTAGTTTTAATAAGACATTTAAACTTTCTCTCTAAGATATAAAAATTCGAAATTTGTTTATTAAATTTCCATACGAAAAAAGAAAAATTAAAAATTAAATGAAGTAACCAAAGATGGTAATCGCGTATATATATAAATATATAAAAGAAATTAAGTTTATTATGATGTTAAATGATAGAATATGGCTGCGATACTTTAGTATTTTATTGCATATAATTAAAAGACACTACTCATCTCGTTGGTTCGCAATATAAGAGGATTTTATTATTTATCGACACGACGTAATCTGGGAATCGAGAGCTTCGAGACATTTTGGCCGGGTCGATATGTATACAAGGGGAAATACTTGGGCGCATTTTATTATCTTGTTCGTTCATAAATTTTACTACGAAAATAAAATATCTACCTTCCTATATAACAACCTTTAAAAAAAGGTTCCTTAGAGGAGAAGAGGACTCTTCTCTCTTTCTTTCTCTCGCGAACCATACGTGTGCCACCTTTGTTTTTTTGGTTTTTTTAAAAACTTGTTGATTCAGCACAAAAAAAGTTGTAATGACACAAAAGGAAACTTGAATATTTAATTATTTTATTAAATTTCTTTTTTTTTTTTTTTTTTACGGATTCGGAATATCGATTAAGGAGAAAGCTGCTCTGGATTTTTATTTGTGATGATTAAAAATTAAATTGATATTTTACTCTACTTTTGGAATTTATTAACAATTAATTGCTCTGGAATAATTTTTCTTTTAATGAATTTTGTTTTTTGTTTCTTCTTTTATATTAAATTTAGTAGAAAAAAAAATTATTAAGTAATAATTTGTTACACATTAAAAATATTATAAACTATATAATAAACTTTATAAATTCACAAAAGAGAGTTTTTTACGACTGTATTTTAAACTCACTTTTTAAAATTTATGAAATATCTTTATTAAGAAAACATTTTTTGAACGCTTATATTTTTAATGAACCTTGAAGAATAAATATTAATTATTACTTTATTAATTGTTTTTCCTTTGGCATATTACATTAAAATTTTTTAGATGTTTTTTATTATAATTAATTTTTAAATAAATATTTTCTAATTTTTTTTCAAGTAAAAATTACAAAAGTAAATGACAATTTAGTAAAAGATTATTTTTATTGCTTTCTTATGTTTCTTAAAACAGATTTCAACATAAAAGTAATTAACTTTTAATAATTAACTTTTTAATAAATATTATTTTCTTTCTTGAATATAAAAATATTTGATAGTAAAATTATTCTAGTGAAGATAATTAATTATTAACTGTCTAAATGAGAAAATTGAAAAATGAGGGTAAAAGTGATAAAACTTGAATTCAGTATACCTCGCATCGTCAATATATTTCGAATCTTTTGAAAAACAAATATTATATGGTACAGTCAGTGCTTTTCCACGATTCTAAAAAGCATATACAGTATAGACAACGGAATAGTTACAATAAAATTACTTAAGTGTCTATAATTTCGCTCAGTCATTCATTTAATAATTTTTTCTTCTTCTCTCACATACATAATTCAATTTCTTACAATTCTTTTTTCTTCCTTCTTTTCATTAAATAACTAATATGTACAGGATATCACACAATTAAATCGCAGTACATATCTTACAATTAGCACTAATTGTTTTCTTTCTTTTCATCTTAATAATAATAATTATAATAATAATAATAATAATAATTAAACATAGTCTTTCACACAATATTTACAAGAAATTTACGCCATTTCGAAAATAATTTCCAAGTAAAAAATATTACATCTATAGTAAAACATATATAGCTATGAAACAATTACTATGAAAAAAATTATATACACAAATATGTGTTCCAAAAATGTATATTTTCTTTATAATGACATCT
The DNA here is from genome assembly GCF_015476425.1 of Leptopilina heterotoma. Classification (NCBI taxonomy): domain Eukaryota; kingdom Metazoa; phylum Arthropoda; class Insecta; order Hymenoptera; family Figitidae; genus Leptopilina; species Leptopilina heterotoma. The sequence goes on from NW_025111110.1 coordinate 2,138,752, forward strand.
ATTTGAAAAAAATGTCAATTATAAATAATTACTATTTTGTAATATTTTTTCTTAGACTATAAATATTTCTCTGCAATTTTCTTTTCTTTGCAATTTACACTTTTATTAATATTTCGTTTAGAATCAGTTTTTTTAATATTCTTAATTTACAATTTTTTTTCTTTAAAATAAATTAACTCTTTGGACGAAATAAATTGAGAGTTGGACGATTTTTTTTTTGAAATTATTTACAATCATTGGGGAATTTTTCGAAATTTGAAAACTGTTTTTAATATATGGTTGGGGAAAAAATTAATTAAGAATATTAAAAAAAATACGTCAAGGGAAAAAACAGAAATATATTTTCTTAGTTGGTATTTACTAGATTTCACGTGACGACTATAAAGAAGCGTTTTAGGCGTGTGCACATCGAAAGTTTTGAAACTGTTTTGCTATATTTGGTTTGAAGTAAAATTGAGGCACAAATGTGGTTGCACTTTTATACAATCACCTAATGCGATTTCCATATATCAAGCTTTTTTTTATACTCTATTCGATTCTAGAACTATTCGAAAATAGGTAATTCATTAAATTTATTCGATTGAAAAACATTTTTAATTAATAAGGTTCAAATCGTTTCAGTTCCAATATTGGTAACAAGTTTAAAAGAGAGATTTGTTTCGACATCAATTTAAATACTAAATGTCGCATTTGATAAAAATAAATATATATATATGCTATAATTAAACTACAATTTAATATGTATCAAAACAAATTCGTTTCTTTTAAACTTATTATTCGAAGGAATTTGATTCGATCATTGGAATCATTTGGTATCTTAATGAATTAATTCTTTACATTGGCCCTAATATTATGCACTTTGAGATCTTTATAGTAATTATTTACAACAAATGAATATTTTTATTTCAAGAGATCTGCATTTTCCTTTGGTTCGCAATGTAGCTTTTTTATTTATTTTTTTCTTTTAGTCTCCTTTGTAATCAAGTAGAAAAAATTTTAATTTCGATCGAATTTTTTTCCCTAAAAATGAACTAGAATTGAAAAAAGAAAATTGCAATCAGTAGAATCTGCGCCAGCACAGATAGTATAACAAAATGTTAATTTTCCGTTGACGAACACTTTTTTTTTGATCTCTTGTTTAATGTCTCAATTTGATCAAATTGGTCCAATTATTCACCTCAACGGAAAGTTAAAATTGAAACAATATTTTAACGAAAAATAAAAAACTATTGATTGTAGAACGATTACAAAATTTTTCTCAATTTCAAGTGGAAAAAATAATTCTCTATCTTTAATATATGCGGAAAAAATTCGAATTTAGAAAAAAAGAAATCGCTGATGGTGTAAAGATAGAAATGCTATTTGAATTTAATAATATTCTATTCAATCCAATTCAATTGAATTATGAAAATTAATTTTCATGTTAATGATGAAAATTAATTTTCGTGTTAATGATGAAAATTAATTTTCGTGTTAATTAATGACAGTTGATGATGAAATTTAAGTTTCGTCTTAATTAATGAGAATTAATGATGAAAGAATGAAATTTAAAAAGTGCAAAAAATATTTAATTCAATCAAACCAATTTGCCAACTGATTTCAAACATTCGATTTTTGCAGAGAGGTTCCACAGCCAAGCGTCGATGACGAACATCGAACAGAACGAAAAAAAAAATATCCATGCGATCCCCCAATTGGCCTAATCCCATAAATATTTAATCTGGATCAATTCCAACAAAAGAATAAAAAACCAGTCACGTATTTGTCATTAGTATTTTAGATATTAATGAATACTCGCTGGATTTGGTCTTTAGCCGCTTTCATTTTTTTTTCGTGAATCATGAAAGTACTTTGTCAAACTAAAATGACTGTTGCAAAATCCATTTTGAAGAATCCTTTTCACAAAATCCATCCGAAAGGATTGCATTCTAAAAATTCTTTCGTTAGGAGTTTCTCAAAAATTTATCCAAAAGGATTGTTTGATTTTTATTGTTTTCCGAAAGAAGTCGAAAGGATTCATCCGAAAAGTGTGTTTTTGATTGTTTTCCGAAAGGATTCAGCCAAAAGGATCAATTGTCTTCTAATGGTGAAATTGTCCAGATTAATATTCAGATCATCAAGAAAAGTTTGGTTAATACGCAGTCGCTTGATGATGCATCAATGGGTTAAAGTGATGACCAAGATGATGTGGTGGTGGACCTGGCAGGGGACTGTGTTGTGAACCCACTGGCGTCGGTTGACAGACGTACCATTCCGTTAATTCGGGACCCCTTGACGATAGGTGTGTCGGTGGTGGATTTGTCGTTAGTGTTGTTGTTGCCGAAACAACAGTTTGAGGTTGTGGCGATTCCGTGTGGCCCGTTACTGATAAACTACCACCGCTACTGCTACTTTCTTCGCCCTCGCTCTCGTAACCGCCTCCGAGTTTTCCATCTCCCAATGTCATTCCGTGCACCTGAAATCAGAAAAATGGGTTTATTAGTCTTTAATAATTAATAATTAAATTTAATACAATTTTCAAACCATTTTTGAAAAATGGGTTTATTAGTCTTTAATAATAAAATTTTAATACAAATTTTGAAACAATAAATTAATTGTGACGCGATCCCTGAAGAAAGGTATACCTAAGAAGCAAAAAGTTTTAGTTTATATTTATAATATTTGGAGCAAAAAAATTTTAAGAAAATTTTAGGTTATGTTTATAATTTTTTTGAGTAAAAATGCAGAAAGAGAATTAGTTACTATTACAAATTATTAAGGTTCAAGTCTTTGACATTCAAAATATTCAATAAAAACTGATTTTAGTTTTATGCAATTGAACAAAAAATTTTAAATTGAGAAAAAATAACATAAACATAACCTATAATTCGTTTGCTTCTTAGGTACAAAAGAGCGCGACAAAAATAAAAAAAGATTTAATTAGAAAAAACAGTTTTAAAAAAAGCATAGTATTTGTTTTTTGGTCAAAACTATTTTTTCCTACGGTATTTCCTTGTATTTATTTGTGTCTATTTTTGAAGTAAACTTCAACGTATTTTTAAAAATTTAAATACATTTTTACTTATTTCCTAATTCTTTTTGGCGAGAAATTTTGTTTAAGTTACATTACGTTTCTTGATTTATTTTTATTTAATAGATGATGTAAGAGTCAGTGATGAGAAATTTGATAAAATGGGAAAACAAATTTCTGTGTTTATTTTGATGGAATTTTTGCGAGTCTTCAAAGTCGAGAAGCAAAAGAGAAGAAAAAAACGTTCGGTTTGATAATACTCATTGATTTAGAAGAAGCATTTAGGTTTATTATTCTTCTTTTTCTTCTTATCTCCTTGCCTGGCAGATATAGTTTTAAATTTTATCTTTATTTTTCCAAAAATATTATTGAAACAAAAAAAAAATTCAATTTTTATTACAGCCTAAATTTTTGAATTAATAAAAGTTTCCTCAAATTTTTACTATTTTATTTAGATGCTTTAAAATATTATTTATTACATTCTCATTTTTTAATTATTATTAGTTGCTTTAAATTTTGTGTCCCTAACTTCTGAACGTTCAAAAGCATAAATTTTTAGATCAGTAAAATATTCCTTCAGCTTTTAGTTAAATTTGACTATTTTATGTAGTTGCTATAAATATTATTTAATTATTTTATTATTATTATTATTATTATTATTATTATTATTATTATTATTATTATTATTATTATTATTATTATTAGTTGCCTTAAATTTAAATTTTGTGTCCCTAAAATTCTGAACGTTCCAATGAACGAAATTTATTTAGTAATAATTATTTATTTATTTATGCAAGTCTAATTTGAATCAAGGAAATTGTGATGAACTCAAAAAAAATTCGTTCTTTAATTCAATAAAATTATTAGTCTATAAATTCTTTAACGTTCAATTGAACAAAATATTTAGTCGATAGAAATATTTTCAAAAATTACAATTGATTTCAATAAAAAATAGAAACAAAATTAAAAATTTTAAAACTGTATAATTTATTCTTATAATGTGTGACTCAATGTTATTATTGTAATAAAATTGGAATTTGCATAAGAAATAATAAAATTTTGTTCATTTCAATGTTCTGAATTTTGATTAATTTTTTTTATTAAATTTTAAGTGAAAAATCACTAAGGATGCAAAACATTTATATCCAATTACTTAATAAATGTATTAACAATTATTTCGGTTTATTTAAACGTTCAAAACTTTAGAGACGAATTAAAAATATAAAAATTATAAAATATAATAATACTAATACAATGGTAACAATAATATTCAGAATAAGAATGATTATAATAATAATCATGAAGATGTTAATAACAATAATGAAAATAATAATATTCAGAATAGGAATAATGATGATAATAATCATAAAGATAATAATAATAATGAAAAAAAAAAAAAATAATAATAATAATAATAATAATAATAATAATAATAGTAATAATAACAAAAAGGAGTGACAGAAGTCAAAAGGTTGCCCCATCAAAAAGAATGTCATGTTTCTCTCTGTCTCTAATTTTCTCGGTAAGAAAAAAAATCCTCCCTCTCCTAATATAGAGAAAGATGTTGAGCATCTAAGTTAATCACGAAGACTAGCTTCCGCGAATTATTTAACGTCGACGAAAAATCAAGATTGCCATCATCGTCATCATCATCATTATCATTATCATCATCAGCCTATATATAAATGCCTCTATATATACATATATTGAACACGTATCTCGGGAGTTAGGTAAAGTGGTTTGTTCTGGTCTAGAGTGGTAATTTCCCATTAAGATTCCTTGCTCGGTCGCGCGTAAACTTCACTAGATCTGACTTCTCTTCCCTCTTTATTTCTTCACAAGATAGACAGAACGTCAGATTTCGCTGCTACTTGCAGAGGATCATCGGGAAAGGTCAGGAGAGGCTTCTTCTTCTTCTTCTTCTTTCTTTCTTTTTTTTATGAAGAATTCTTTTTTAAAGAATGGCAAGCGCTTGACTCCTTCTCATCTTGGTTAAATTTCATTTCGTGTTATATTCACAGAGAAACGTGTTTTATATTTAGAATTCGATTTTTACACGTATAGCCATCAGAAAGATGAGAGGGAATTTATAATGAATTATTAGTTTTATTAATAGAATGGAGAATTTTCAATTTGGCATTTTTCTCTTTGAAACGGAATTTTTGATTTTTCTTTTTATTTCTGACTTTATTAGTCTTGACTCGTATACTTTTAGTATTTTGGTTTGGTCGGAATTGCGGTCATTTTATATTTTTTTGGATTGTTTTCCTTCTTGTAAATGGACTGAATCACTAGGCTGATTGATTGTTTATTAATTTAGTTCGAAGGGGAAAATAAAAATAGAAATACATACCTTCATGTGTTTGCGCAATGAACTCGGATGGGTGTAGGACTTATCGCAGCCGGAAACTCGACAGTTGTAAGGCTTGTCTGACGTGTGGACGTGACTGTGTTTTTTCCGATCGCTGCTATTCGCGAATCGTCTGTCACAGCCGCTGTATTCGCATTTGAAAGGCTTCTCTCCTGAAATAGAAAAACAAGAACGATTGTAATTTACTTTTTCATAATAGTACAAAACTCGGATCTATTGCGTCATTATTACCAAAACAACTTGCATCAGATCCTATATTTTTCAAAAACTGTTATAAAATTGCAAATTTAGCAAAACAGGTCAACATCCTTTTGATTTTGAATAAAGTAAAGAAAAAGGTTAAAAAAAAATTCTCAGTAGGGGAAAAGTAAAATAAAAAGGTAAAACAAGTTCCAAAAAACCAAAAAATTTTTAAAAAAAGCTTCCTCTTTTGGCTGCTGCGGGAGATATCGAGAGATAAAGTCCTCGCACGCGAATGGCTGATATTGCCAGGGCGCAACGACGCCGTCGGCGGAACGCTCGAGACCCGTGTGGCGTGACTTTATTTATTTCTAACGGAAGTTGACTGGAATATATTTTACCCAGAGAGAGAGACCCCCTCCGAACCTCCTGGCACTACTCTTGAGAAGAGCGAAGGCGCGAAACGGAAACGTAAAGTTGGCGGATTTTTTATGAGAAAAATGGCGACTGGGTTCCACTTTTCTCTCCTTTACAATGTGAATATAAGAGAGGGTGCGAATTTCACTTATACCTTTTCCTCCCCAATGAATTTCTTCCTTTTAAAAAAACTTTCCGCAAAATTACCCAAAAATTGATAATTACGCACTTTTTCTGCAGATATCAAATTGAGACAAAAAACGAATAAAAAGTGTTGCGAACTTGTGTTTTTGGGAATACAAGTTCGCAACACTTTTTATTCGTTTTTTGTCTCAATTTGATAACTATGTGCTTAAAAATAACAAATCTTTAAAATTAGTAGAAATTGTAGAAATAGCAATTATAGAAACTAAAAAATTCAAAAAACAATATTTAAGAGCATTAAAAGTTTTGATCATGTTCGAAAGAGTTATGCAGGTGCAATTCCTGACACATTATAATTCGTTTTTATCTATATAAAAAAGAAAACGTCCTGACACCCTTGTTGCTTATCCACGCCTTATTTTGCAAAACAAGGATGTATCTTGGGACAAGCTAATTAATTTTGCTGCTATCCACAAGATGCAGCGGTACTTATTCGTCTCACGTGCGAAAAGCACGATAACGATGGTAGTTCCAACGAGTTATCGTCGTGACATGGATTATATTCAAATCACTCAGTTTCCTGTAGGAGTGTAATACGCAACTGCCCGTAAAACGACTGCAAAAAAGAAGTTTTGAATATTCATAAACGCAAAGGGGAGTTATATGCTTGTGCTTCTCAAATATAAAAAAGAAAGAATTGTCAGAAACTTTATGTACTGTAAGTAATATGTCAAATCTTTGAAAGTAAAATTTTCTTCTCCTTTTTCGCTCTTGGTATATGACGCTGATGTGCAAATGTTTTTTAAAAACGAAAAAGGGAAAAAAATAATCGTACGATATTTATTATTTTCAAATGATACTGATCTGTGAAAAAAGTTAATTGCTTTGAAGATTTATGTATATTAAAGATGGCGAATCAAAAAGAAGTACCCTAACAGGATATTTTAGGACGGATATCCTAGAAGTATCCGAAAATTTTGAAATCCTTAGAGTCCTCAAGATAGCCATGGCACATCCTACGATTATCATAGTTTTCGGATTAGAATTGGATCTTTCTTAAAAAGACGATTTCGATCACCTAATTAGTATTCATATGTAGTGAAGAATTAAGAATTCGTACAACAAAAAGTTTTCTATGCATCAGTAATAAATACATTCTGTTTGGATTTGATCCCCAAGTTCACACTCAATTAAAATAGGAAAAACCGTGATCTTTCAATTGATTTGGAGCTCTGATATTCGTTGTTGAAGAATAGGAAGGATTAATTTGTTTTATATAGGTATGAGTTTGTTGTGTATAGGTATAAGTTTGTTGTCCACATATAGCAGAAGTCGCATTCTCTCTCTTTTAGAAGTAAAGAATACATACAAGAAGTTTGTGAAATTTGGACGTGGCACGGAAGCAGGACGATTAATAACTTTTCAAATCTGTCCTCGGCAGGGCCCGAGAGCTTGGCAACACGTCGGCAAATAAATAGCAGATAAATAAAAGCTTCGTCCTACGTCCTCTATTCTGTCGCACGGGGTTGCGTGTGCAGATGGCAACAATATACCGTGAAATATTGCTGCTGGTGTGCCCCCACGTATATATGTGAGTATTGTAGTCAAGGAGGATGATCGTGATTGTGTGTATGTATGATATTCTCTCCTCTATCAGTACAGCGGAGATAAATGTATTTGTGTGTATATGGATTCAACACACAGTCGTTCGAAATCGAGCGACCATATTCTAGAATGATGGCACGATCCTCAAAAGTGTTCTCTCTCTCTCTCTCTCTCTCTCTCTCTCTCTGTCTAGTGTGGATATCGTGTTATGACTTTTAGAATGGGGAGCACAATGGCCCAGATCCACGCGGGATAAAATAGTTATTATAATCGTTTTAGCTCGACGAGGCCAGGGATTGGAGATACACACACATACCTATCCGACTTTGCTCTGTTACCTTACCGAAAGAACCATATCTGACTGGCCTAGCCCGAGGAACCCGTCCAAGTTTCCAAATAGAAGACGATAATGTACAAATGACTGGATTAGAAAAATGTAGATCGCAATCGCATCTGGCAGCTTGGAATTATCGGCGAACAGTTGTAAGTTCTGCCTCGAAGAGTTTACGTTTTGCCAAAGAGAGGAGTTTAGGATAGACAACCGACTACCTGCCTCACACTCCTCTGTGCATTATGTGATTCGCTCAACCTTCCCAGAAATCTTCAAATCCTTCTGACTTTTTTCTTTTATTTTCATTGTTCTTTGGGGAGATCAACATACATTCCTTGAAATATGTAAGCGTACAAGAGATTTCAGTCAGTTTCGGAAAGTTTCTAATCAAGGGATTAGTGTTTTTATGCTCTCATCAGATGAGGTTACCTTTTCAATAATATTTTTTTAGAGTATTGGCGATATTGTGTTTGGTGTATTCAGTAGATGGTGTGATTCTTATTTTGTTACAATTTTTTTTACAAAACTTCCGAATTTGCTCTGCAGAAACGATTAGAGTTTGTTCTACACAAATTGTTACAATTTGTTGTACCAACCAACAGAAATGGTGCAACAGAAACCTTCAGAATTTGTTGTATTCAAAACATCAGAATTTGTTCTTCATTAATCGTTAAAATTAGTTTTACAAACCATCACAAGTGGTTTGAGAATAACCACAAAAATTTGTTCTGTTCGAACCATCAGAATTTGTTCTACATTAATTGCTACAATTTTCTGTACACACAATCAGAATTTTCTCTATAAAAATCGTCTAAACTGATTTTATACTAACCACCAGAATTTTTTCTGTTTAAACCATCAGAATTTTCTCACCATTAATTTTTAGAACTTGTACCAATTATCAGAATTCGTTCTGTATATTAATCATCAAAGTTTATTTTATGCTAATCGTCAGAATTTATTGTACTAATTATCAGAATTCCTTCTCTATTTCAAAGTAGAGTTTAAACTTCAAAGTTTTGTTCTCTAATAATCGTCAGAATTCGTTCTGCATTAGTCGCTAGAATTTGTTTTGCTAATTATCAGGACTTGTTCTACACCTATCATTAGAATTTGTTCCACATTAATTGTCACAATTTATTGCACAAAATATCAGAATTTCTAATACTAAAATTTATTTATTACTGAAATTTGTAATACTAAAATTTGTAATACTAAAATTTGTTTAATACTAAAATTTGTTAAATGCTTATCAAAATTTGTTCCACCAATCGTCATAATTTGTTCCACTAATCATCGTGAGTTGTTCCACTAATCAGAATTTATCCTCAAAAATTTGTCGGACAATTCATTAAGAACCCAGATCCAGATACCCGAATGCTAATACCAAATCCGTTAGGAATGTGAATTTATTTCTGCTTGTTCTTCAACCTTACACAATAATCATAAAGAAAAAAATGTTTGATACTTTGAGAATACCGAGTATAGATTTAGTACACGTAATTTTAGAAAAGATGTAAAAGCATTCCAGCGATTTATTCCAGGAACGAGTGAGAAGCAGCTTTTTTTAGAGAGAAAAAAAGAGAACAACGTTTCTAAAGAGTGTGCGCAGGACGATTTCGAATAGTGGTTCATACTGTATATATGTTGTATACTAAAAACGAGAATCTAGTTGGAAAGTATGGTATAGATTTGGAGTTTTGGTGCAGGCGGTCGAGGGAAAATGGACTGGCCACAGTGTCGGTGGGGGCATCTTGGAAGAAACTCATTGAACTGCAGTTTTTGGAAAAGCTTCGAGTGATATATGGGCGTACACCATTGTCCTCAAAACGAAGGCATCGTCGGGGCCTCGGATCCGAATATAATGGATGATTTTTCGCGTCCATTGTATTGGGAGGACACCAGTATGGGCCACCAAACAGTGTTGCCAACCTTGCCGAAATTCCGACCCCTCCTTTCTGTTTTTTTTTGTGTCAAATAGAGAAAAAGTATGAAGAAGACCCCGATTTTTTTAAAGCGTTCTCGAGTGGATAATTTTCTTGTTATACGTTCAATATTAAGGGTAGGGAAGAGAAACGATTCTTTCTTCTCCCCCTTGCGGCTATATCGATCCCGACTCGATCAAGGTAGATCGGGTCAAGATAAACTTCACCGAGTCAAGGAGATTGTTGATCAACATGAAAAGTCATCGGATTAGGACGATCTGATATTGGTTGTAAATCGAATTATTTGTGTTGATCGACATCGATCTTTTTTGCGAATTAGTTTCTTTTGCTGTAATCGTCACTTTTTCTAGTCTAAAAAAAGTTTCTGTAATGTTTTTGTAGTTTTTTTTGTAATTTTTTGTCTTCTTTGTAATCTTTTTTCGTAATCTTCACTTTTTGTAATCTGTTGTTGTTTAGTGTGTCTGCTTAGTCCGGTCTAAAGAGAGGAAGGTGAGAAAAAAGTTAATAAGAAAGAAATCATTGAGGTGGATAGGCAATTAAAGTTGAATCATAGATCCGATTAATTTGACATAACTAATTGATGTCGATTCCCTTGAATTTATATTTATATAAAAAAGAAAAGTTTTGGAGAGAACGTGAAAAGAGTATTTTTATAGCTCGTTGTTTTCTATTATAAAAAATTACGATTCGTTTTTCGCAGCCTCCCACACCTTTTATTTGGAAAATTTTAAAGCATACCCCGCATGATAAAAGCTTTTGTATCTATATAGTTCTTTGCTTGACTTGACTCGTGAAGAATGGGATCTAAAAAGTAACGTTTTCGACTTTTATTACGTTTCTAGAGTAAACGTGAATTCAAAGAGGATAAATATATATACGTCTTGATTCCAATCCTGTTTATAAAAGGATTTAGAGATTTCTTCAAAACGTTCTAAATTGAAAGGAGGATAGATAGTAAATCATTACATTGTCGAAAGGCGAATGGGAATAAAACAAAAAAACGTACGAATCAAACAGGGAAAATAAAATTACTAATAAAAAATAAAATTAAAATTGAAAGTAGAATTGGAATTAGAATTAGAATTACTAATTAAAAAAGACAGAAATAGTGTTAAATTAGGGGTTTAATCAGAAGATGATTTGTGTCTCCTAATATTTGTATTTGCGTGTAAACAAGTAAACATGAGAAGCATCATGCCAACACTTGGCTTTCAGGAATGGATCAATGCGGCTCATCGAGTTTCGATGTTTATCATGTTTACACGGATATTGTGACGAGCAAACTTCCACTTTCCACCTTTACTCCAAGCAAACATTCTCTGGTCGAGCGGACATTAAACACGAAGGGGGAGAGAGAGAATAAGAGGAAGCGAATTGAAGAAAAGAAAGAAACATGAAAAAGAACCGCAAATTCGTGGTTAAACTCAGAGACTACTAGTTGATGCACCGATCATTCCGCCATGTTGATTTCGAAAAGGGAGAGACATGAGAAAGCACGGCATCGGCAGATGTTTGTATCTATATTTCTTTCTGATTTCACTGTAATTTCCCTCTTGTTAGATGAATTTAAAAATGCAATTTCATTATGTGAATTTGAAAATTTGATTTACGGAGTAAACTAAATGGAAACTAAATTCAAAAACAAATTTTGAAATTGGATTTAATAAATACATAAGTAAGAAGGAAATTTTGAAAATGGATTTGGAAAATGAAGTTTAAAGATTGAGATTTAAAAATTTTGAATACAAAGAATTTTTTTAAGAACGGAAAAGTTGCAAGATTTATGAAGTAAATATAAAGGAAATGAAGTAAATACAGTACGATCTTGAAGTCATTGGTGAGGAACAGTAAACGATTTCAAATGCCTGCGTGCACCGTGTTTAATAAGATTTCAATGGATTTGAAGGACGCTGAAAGGATTTCAAGGATATAGACTTCAAGTCCCTTTAACAGATTATAAAAGATTTTATGGGACTCGTACAAACTTCTTGAAGCAATAATATGTTTGATGTTTAACAAATAATAAAGAAGAAATGTTGCTAGATGCCAACAAATTTACCATGTAAGTTAAAGTTATACAGTAGTTTTAGAAAAAAGAAACTTTTAACTATAAAAAAAATTTCTACTTTCTTGCAAAGAATTTATTTCTAAATGTTTAATTTTACTTCTTCTCGACTTCTTTTTCAAAATTTTTAAATTTATATCTACAAAAGATATATTTTTATTTAGGATTTTTTTTCAAAAGTTCTAAAAATCGAAATTCAAAATTCCTGATAAATCAATTTTTTGAGTTTAGTTTAGAAAATGTCGGTAAACTATTTTAGAGAGATGATTTTTTTAATGAATGATCATTGTCAGTATTGTTGCATTAGTTTTCTTTGAGAGTTTTTCCCCAATCTACTGAGAACGCTGAGAATTCCATAGTCCCAACCAGGTGTCGGAAAAGAATTACAAGAGACTATCATTTCCAAGATTTATCATTTGAAATTGTATACACAGAGACAAAAATCTCTAAAAGTTCCTGATCGGTATCTGTTAAAATATAGTGACAGTATTTTTTTGAGTCTTGGTAATTTTTTCAAATGCGGCCGTTATAGGTCTCTGAAATGGTACATTTTTTCTTTTTGTCTAAAATTTTATACGAAACTTGATAGTTTTCTAAACTTATCGAGAGTGTTTAGTAGTAATGAATACTATTTAATAATTACACTATTTACTGTTTGTATTGACCATAAAGCCGTACTTTAAAATTTTAAATCCCTACTTGGCAGCTTTTTTTAAGTTTTGAATCCCCTACTTGGCAGTAAACATAACTCCTGAAAAATAGAAAAAAAATTCAGAATCAGCTTTACGAAATAAAAAAAGCCACAAAACAGAAAGTTCACTAGCTTATATGATAAGGAATAAATTTTGATCCGGTTTTCGGGTAGTCGGGAGAATTCCAAAAAATCGCGTGTCATCTTGATTGTTGAAAAAAAATTCGGTAGCCCAGTGTCCTGCACGTAGAGGCAGTTTAGAGTCATATATCCTCGTGGTGTTATCTGAGTCGGATGCTACCGTTGTGGCAGAGCACATGACACACTCCTCCGTCTCTTGACACACCTTTTTAAATATATACACAAACAAATACAAACACAAGTGAGAATAAAAACAGATTCTCTTGTCTCCACTTGTCCGTTATCACGTTTATATGTACGTGTTCATGTAAACGTGGATAATACCTGCGTATGTGTATATAAGCCACAGCATCCCAAGAGATCAAACTGAAAGATTTTCAGAAACTGCTGTTATAAAAGATAGGGGCGCCATGCCATGAGCACAAGGTATGCTGCTTGAGCCTCATCGTCTAGAGTTACCAGGGACGGTTTTATCCATTTGTCTCTTTGGCCTTTCTCTCTCACTCTCCTTTTTTCTCTTTCGAAAATTCCAGGTGCACGTATAATCAGTCAAAGACTAAGGAACTTGAAAAAGAGGAATGGAATAGATTCTCTATTTTAGTTCAAAATTCAAGTGAAATTTTTTTTGTGGTGCTTAATTTTTGGAAAAGAATTGTTTTGATTTGTTTTTGATGCAAGTATGTAGGTGGCACTTTTTTTTGGAAATGGACCTACGGCCCTGAATTAGCCAGGTTGCATGCAAAAGCGAGTGATATTTATTCGTGGAAGGTGGCATTTCTTTTTGGACACTGACCCGCTTTTATATAGTTGTCAAGGCACCCGCACTATCTTTGCACCGATCTGCGAGTAATTGAATATCTCTCTTGGAAAGAATGTCAGAATTTCCGAAAATTTCGCTACTTTTTGCACAATTTCTTTTCTAGTTCTATACTTTGTCGAATTGTTCGTTAGGCCCGGAAAATTTTTCCCGCAGAATCAAAATTTATAGGTGCAAAATTTTATTTCTCATTCTGAGTGGAACATAAAAATTACAAAAATCTTTCTTCGCAAAAACATAATATACACACACGCCCCTCATTCAATTCTGTTCGAGAGTAAATCACACAGGAACTTGCTTTTCGACACTTCCAAGGATCCTTGGCATGAAACTTGCTGAGAGACGATGAGGAAGCGCAAAAGAAAAAAGTCGGAAAGAGGGATTCTCGTGAATTGAAACTTTTCCTGGCAAACTTTTCGCTATCCGCTCTCCCTCTAAACTTTGAGAGTGAACGGCCTTTACTTTTAAAGTGAAACTTTAAAACCGAATTCATTTTTAGATTATATGTATATAAAATTCAGAAAAGTTGAAAAATTCTCCTTCTCATATATATATATATATTTGAGTACTTTCTAAACGAAAAAAAATTTTCTCCCACCGACTGAAAGGGTAATTTTTTAAAAGGTTTCTAAATTTTTCTTTCAAAAGAGTTGAAGTTGTCGAAATGGACACTTATATAAAAGTATTTGTCCGCTATGCTACTTGAAAAGTAAATTTTTTTTTTTTGAAGAGCTTTTAGGCCAACATGCTAATCCGGGGATTTTTCAACAGGATCAACTCTCTATTTAACAGAAGCAAAATTCGCGTCAGAAGTTTTACGGATGAGGGAACTTTGCCTGTACATAATAATATATACCACTGTCGGCTTTTAAACACATTCAGAGAGAGAGAGAGAGAGAAAGAGAAAAACTATCGATGATGATCATCAGCATATAGGAACGAAAGTGAAAAAGAGATGGAGAAAAAGGAAAAATGTTTGTCTCAACAATGGGCCCTAACAAGCCGGATCGCGGTTCTTTGGGCTTTGGTGCCGTTTAGCGCTATAGCACAAAAGGGCGTGCTACATTCAACTTTGGCGCACGCACCCTCTTTTCCTTTTTTCAAAAAGCGGAAAAGAATACAAGAAGTGTCTATCTTGAGGGTAACTTCGTTTTTAGCTTTTTAGTAGTGCAAAAATTGTTGAGATTTTTTCTTCATGGTCTTTTTTCGAAGGGCCAAAAAATTTTGAGAGAAAAGGAAAAATAGTGATTCGGGGAGAGAGGAAGAGAGAGAGAGAGAAAGAGAGGAAATAACAGGAAGGAAAAGGAGAATGTTACATACACACCTACTCTTGAATGACGACCTTCGGGATCTTCTCTCGAGGACCCTCGAACTCATCTCCTCCTCCCTTCTCACTGGGTTTGTGTGCGAGTGTGTATATGTATGCCGCGGGCACGCTCCATTATGAAGATCGCACCATTCAAAAGCTATTTACCCCACCGTCAATGGCTCGTTTGCTTACCTTCCCAGTTTATCCTTAAACTAACGCCTCCTCTATATATGTCTAATTCCGCAAACTGTCAAGAAAAATATAACATCTCAAGCAGCCTCTCAGGAAACTTTTCCAAAAACATTTAAAATTTTTTGAAAAACGACTTAATTTTTTGTTTTCGAGAACGTCTTGATTTTTTGAAAAATATTTAAATTTATTCCGAAAATATTTGAATTTTACGGAAGAACATTTAAATTTCTCCGAAAATGTCTGAAATTGGTGGGAAGCATCTAAATTTTTGGAGAAGCTTTTAAATTTTTCGAAGATCATCTGAATTTTTAAGGCAAATGTCTTAATTTTTCCTCAAATATTTTGGATTTAGGCCTCTGAAGTTCACGCAATCTAAGTGAATAAATAAAGTGAAATTAGCGACATTTTCATCTCTAAAAACTCCAAATAGTAGTTTTCGTCGCTGAGCGTCGACGCTAACTTGAGGGACTTTAAGATTTACGGTAAGCGTAAAAAAAAATCGGCTTCTAATAATAAGATGAGATAATAATGAGAGATGAGGCAGATGAGATAAGAAAGATGAGTCAGATGTGATAAGACAATAAGCCGAATTTTTCGAAACAATATTTAATTAAAGAAGATCCGTTAAATGCAGGTTTAGTCACACAGTTAATTTGTTTAGTCGGCATTTAGCCATTAATAGATAGAGGTTATGAAAAGATCGATTGGTATTTATTGACGGTCAATGATTCGACGCTTTTTCTTCCCTCCTCACCCTCGAGAGCGATAGAGAGAAAGAGAGAGAGAGGTTTATCCCTTTTTCTATATTCGATGATCATGATGATGATGATGACGATGATTATGATGATTACGACGACTAGTGGTGAGTTAAAGAGATTTTATTTCATTTTGGCGTCTCGTCTCGTTTTATCTCCTGTGTGGCCGGTCTTTGACTTATTAATGAACAAACCCCCGGGTCATCTAATGACCGATCCTTAGGGCGTGGCGCGAAGATTGCTAAATCAGATCTCCTTTAGCTTTCTCTTTAGGGTCGGAGGCTGCGCCCTCGACGTATTAATTTGCCCTAAACATCTGTTCTTATCAGCATCAAGTTGCATTATTTTTCGTCCCAAAAATCAGGTGGTTTGTTCATCAATAACACACTGTTTAATTTTACATTTGAATCATTAGGAAAAGCAGGTTTTTTTTGTAAGGATTCAAGTATTGATTATTGAATTCATTTGTGTTATTTTTTTTGGATTGAAAATACACAAAGGAGTGATCTCATTAGGAAGAAGTGATGCTTGAATCTTCATTGCAGCATGATTACATGTTCGAGAACCTAATGATTGTTAAGTCATTAGGTTCTCGTCAACATTACATATTCGAGGGCCTAGTGACTTAAGTCACTAGGTCCTCGAAGATGTAATGTTGACTTTTTCCAAATGTCTAAACTTCGAGTCAACTGAACTTGTTTCCCCTCGAAAAAAAAGACTTGAGAAGGTGCGATCGTAAAAATTGACGTCGAAAGTAGCAGACCGGAAGCGACAACATCCGTGTGTATATATATCCGTGAAAGAAGATGGACCAATCTATATACCTATAAATTGGCGTGCGAGTGAAGAGGAGAATTCGCAATCCGTGTGTAAGAGAGGCGAAAGAGGAGGAGGAGAGAAGGGCCAGAGAGAACATAATGTTTCCCACAGCGCGCGGAGTTGTATATTTTACGATATGGCGAGCAATTTGACATCTCGCATGAAACATAATTCACGCGAACTCGTGCGTATATATAAATATATATATGTGTACGGTAAGGATGGTATGAGCTTCCAACGCGAGAGCAAATCTGCAACTCTCTTGCGCGCGAGAGAGCGCATCGAAACCATTAGAGGAAGACTTCGTAAATACAACGGTCGGGGCAAACTCTCGATGCCCTTTTTCATCCTCCATTTTTTTTCTTCTTCTTCTTTAATTCCTCCATCCCTCGATTTCATCCTTATATTCTCTTCCTGCTTGCTCCTTTTGCCTAGTGTAAATTCGCTGTCCTTTTTTTTGCATCTCTTCTGCATTTATACTTTAGATGATATGATACTTTGTGGACATCGTTTCACGATGGATTTTTTTCGATAGTGCCTGCAAAATTTCTTATCTCCCGAATCAGGAAAATTGTTGTTTGGCTTTTTTACCTAAACCTAGAATTTATTTTAATGATTATTTAAACTGACAAACATTTTAATTGATAAGAAAATGTTGTCCCTAAAGTTGACCACAACGCAGAACGTCAAAAAACGATGTTTATGAAACCGAATCCCTAAGAGGCGTTAGTTACATTTCTTCGAATCGTATCCAAACTTCATAAGTCGAGTTTTATTAGTGGAACGCGGAATAGTCGAATGAAAATAATCGACACAGAAAGTATATATTCGCGCAGGTGCATAAATACCCTGAGTGTTTAATTGGAATGTGTGAATACCATTAGTGAGCGCTGGAGTCGTAAATAAATATTAGCAATTAGCACTTTTTTCTTTTTTTATTCGTGTAAATATAAACTAACTAACTCACGCGAAATATAATTCTCAAAGTTTATTAATCGAGTGATAGTAAATATTCATTTTATATCGGCGAACTCATTGAATTTGAATTCACCATAAAAAATATTCTTCTTCTCAACGAGAATGAAACCTAAAGATATCGTACAATAATATCTTGAGGATATTGCAAGAGAGTTGAAATTTGATGTTATCGCGTCCTCCGCACTGAATGATCCGATTCAATTTATATTTATTGTCACTAAACGAAAACTTGTACTGGGCTGTAAAAAATAATATTTCCTTTAATTGAAATACATTCACCTGAATGACGAGGCGGAGAGATGATTTCGATAAATCGAGAGGAATTTAATTCTTTCGGAAAAAAAGTTTTTTGATATAAAATAGAGAGAGAGAGAGAGAGGAAAAAATAGAGAAAACGGACGTGAGAAAATTAATTAATATTAAGCCATAACTCTGCGGAATGTGGTGAAAAAATTTATCATATTGTGTTCATATTGTCAAAAGTGAAAATAATATCTGTTTTGAATGAATATTTATAGGAAGATGTGTACAAAAGAATATGATTAGGAAATCGGTTTTTTGTCGTTTTGCATATGTGAAAGAAAAATGGACAAAAAGTGTCACTCTCGTGGGCCTTACTCCTTCCTTTTTTTTCTCCTTTAAAGCAAAACAAAAAAAAAAGAAGCGAGTCCGAATTTAGTCTCGCTTGGAATATTTCTCTTGGAGAAAATTATAACGTCTACGAGACCCTAATAATTTCTCCTTATAAAGCGAAGATATCGGGTTACGAAATTAAATTACAATACGAAGCCCTTCTTCGTGGCTCTGCGTCAAACCGAGAGGCTCCGCAAAGATATCCAATGATTTTGACAAGAGAGGCAACTTAGCAGCCCCGTGGGACAAGAGATTTTTCGTTTCGAAGACCTTTGGTCTTTTGGGACCCGCTAAAAAAGGGTTCAACAGTCCAATATACGCGATTATATGCGGGGAAAAAAATATTTTCATTATTATACAATTGAAAATGGAACAGTTTCCCTTTGGGCACTTAAAGAAGGACACAGTTTTTTTTTAAGGATATTTAATTGAAACACCAATTGTGAAATGAAATTTGGTTTAAATGATATTTATTTTTGTTGAAGCTTGTATAGTATCACGAGGATTTCTTCAAATATGGCTCCTGTCAAGGATAAATATTTTTCCCACACATTTCTATCACTCTCTCAAAAAAGATGGGAGCGGTTGTCTCCTTCACGAAAGGATGCTGCGAGAGGGAAAGAGAGAGTGAGAGAAAGAGAAAAATAGAGAAAAAGAGTGAAAGAGAAAAAAGAGAGAGAGAGGGCGAATATAAGATAGAGAAGGAGAGGGGGAGAGAAATAAATAAGAAAAAAAGGACGAAGAAGAAGAAGAAAAGAGAAGAGCAGAGAAAAACAAAACGGAATGGCGGGCTGGCTGCGGTGGATGATTTAGGGGGCGAGGGTCGGGGGTCGCGGGTCGAGACCAGGTTCTGGAATGCTGGGCCCTGTATATACCCTTCGCTCCCTGGAAAAGAACTGTGTGTTGAGCCCCCACTGTTGAACGAAGGAGCATATATACGTTTGTGTGTATATATAAAATGATAAGAGACAAGGATAACGGATAGAATATTTACATAGGTCGTTATATGGGCAAAATGCGCGCAACGAGATTCGAGGTTTGCCAACAGGGGCACCGAGTTGATTTTGTCTCTTTTAGAATCGCAGTGTATTTTTGATTAAAGCAGTTGTGGTATTAGGTCACTCAAGTTGTTTTCCGTAGGAAAAACTTCCCTTAAACCTTAAAACTCTCGCGATTTCAAAGAAGCAGGGTAACTTTTACTATTTAGAAAGTAAAATCCATTCTACTAGAAATTTCTGCCATCTGTCAACTTTTAGTATTTCGAAACAAAGTAAATAAGTTGGAATTTTTCTTGCAAAGTCCTTCGGGATGGTTTTTTGTCGAAGAGGATTAAAATTTAGAAAAGAGATATTCGTGGCTCAGTTGGTAAAGGCTCGTGTCAATGCCGAATATACTTAAGTCGCGCGAGTTCGAATCCTGTCAGAGGTAAATACTTTACCTTTTAACAAAATTCTTAAAATTATTATTATTAGGTACGATTATTATTATTACAACTATTATTAATATTATTATTATTATAACTTTATTTTTTCACCATTTTTGGACGGGGTTGGAATATATTATTATTTTATTATTATTTATTTATTATCTGTTTTTCACAGTTTTTCTGCAGATATCAAATTGAGACAAAAATAACGAATTCGTTTTTTGTCTCAATTTTGATATCTGCAAAAAAACTGTGAGAAAATGATTTAAAAAGTGTTAAGAGAATGATATTAAAGAAGTGTGATCTGCTATGTGTTATTATTTTTTTTTCTTTTTGAGAATTGAAACGCCGCATGTGAGAGATATAGTCAGGTATATATAGTATGGATGACACGTATACCAATGGCATTTAAACGTTCCGAAAGTATAATGTTACGGACACTTGATATTTTTTCGATGATGATCATTGTGGCATTCGTTTAAAAACCCCAAAAGAGAATGAAAGGGTGGAGAAGTGAAGTGAGAAGAAAAGTAGAAGTTTATATACAGAGGGGATGAGGCTACCGTAATACTCGCGGAGGAAGAGGTCGAAAAATTCAAAATGATTTACCCCGTCTTTGGTTACCCTATATATCTATATATATACACACAGCCATTGTCTGCAAGAATTGAAAAAAGATTCTTTTCACACAATTCATCTTGTTATCTATTTTTTTCTATACGTTTATATATTAGGTACTGTATTTGAACATCATTATCCAGTACAAATATTATCGGGATCGGAAATTTATGGGAGGAATATTTTTTGGTTTCTCTATTCGAAATGAAAAATATTTTTTTCTTCTAATTTCGTAATTGTTTGAATTTGCGAAAAAAGAATTGTTTAGGAACTGTTAATTTGAGCATTCGTTTCGTGGGAGGAAAAATAGTTTTGTTTACACTTTTTTTTGAAAAAGTGCGGTGTTTATTTTACGTTTAATGTACTTAATGTCTCGCGAAACGATATCCAGAAGCTTTTCTATATTCACGAATTGCTTTTTTTCGTTTAAACAAAATTTTGTCTAGAGATTTAAATATTCTTTGGAATAATACACACGATGGGAATTTATTCCCTCGATACCAGAATTTGCATAACCGTTTTTCAAATTAAAACCATAAAATTTACTTTATGGTAAATGTATTTTATTAAAAATGGTAAATGAAAAAATGGGTTATGAAAATTACTGAAGGGGGATTTTTTAAAATTTATACTCGAGGATGATATTGATGATGTTTCGAGAAGGAAATATTTTCTCAGCTGCGCTCAAGGAGCAATGGAAGTCTTAGGAGCTAATGAAATCAAGACGTGAAAAACAATTAACACGTCGACTGGTTGTTTTCACAGAAGCCAATATAAGATACACTGGGAGTAAATTAAGGTAGTTTCGATTTTCAAACTCACTTGTTATTTCAATCATCATTTTGTCATTCGTCAAAGTCGATACGCTATTAACTGTGTCAACATTCAACTTCCGGATGATGTGCTTTCAACACATGTTTCAATTTCTTTCTCTTCAATGATGTTCGTTTTTCCCTTGCAATTTAATTATCAATAAAAAGGATAATAACAGTCAAAATTTTATCTAGAAATCAGGAGGAATTAAATCTTTGTTAGTAAAATTCGACTAATTTGAATTCCACTAATTCCGATTCAGAGGATAATTTAAGAAAAATATAAAAATCCTTTAAGCGGATTTCCGAAAGAAATTGTCACATTTTTCAAAGTCTAAAGATTAGAAGAAGAAAAGACGTAATGAGTGTGTGTCTTATCTCACTAAAGTTGTTTCTCGTTAGTTCAGTGTTGCACGGAAGTCGGAAGAACCCTCTAAACGAAGGACATGGAACTTAATCTTCGCATCTCTCCTCGCTGCTTTACGCTTTTATTCTCTCTTTCTCTCTCTCTTTTTGCTCAGCCAGTGCGAGAGCTTAAGGCTAAAACACTTATCTCACTTGAAACTGATTTAGACAGAAAGATTTGTTGCAAAAGGAGGCCGACGATCAGTGTGGGGGCCGAGAATCGTCCGGGGCCCGAGGCGACTCCACCTTTTAACTGAAACTAAAACTCTAAAGTCTTAACCATCCTCTCTCGGGATGACCACATGGTCGGCGTCGTTGGTTTTCTCTCGCTGTCAAACGTAACGCCCTCGACCTGCCAATATTTCCGTTACGGTCAATTTAGGTTAAATAAAGCAGCGCTCTTAACGTGCCATTAACTTCAACCCTCTGTGTGTGTTTATATATATCAAGAGAAATAGAAATGTTACTGGCGCGGAAGAGATAGGCTATTCCTCACGCACTTGATTTACAATCTTGAATTCGAACTTGAATAAATTTATCCATACAGCTAGATAAATTTTTGCAAAAAACTTTACCCATTTCCGCATTAATAAAACTGTTTCTTATTCGACAATTCTGTATTAATTATTTATTTTTATTTCTTCAATTCATTTATTTCAAAATGACCGAAATCATATAACGAATGAATGGTTAAAAGCCAAACATAAAAGAAATTAAATTGTTGTGTGCGCCATAAAGTGGAAAAGGTTGTTGTAAGGAGCAAATATTGTTCCATATTGTGTTATGTGAGAACGTTTTCTGTCATTATTCTTCTCTCGCGATCTTTCTCCAATATTTCGCACCAACCCAAAAGTGCTTCGAGACGACGTTTGTACACTTGGCGCCCCGCGTTGCGGACACGAGCCTCCACTCGACGCCATATTGCTTTCGCATTTTACGTCCACTACACGGAGAATCAAAAAAAAAAAAAAAAACAAAAACAAAAGGGGGAGGGAAAAAATGAAAAGAGAAAAATAATATAATATAAAAGACAACTCAAAGAGCAACCTCGAAAAATAATTGCCACTCCACTCCCTTTCTAGAGCTCTGAAACGTGAATATAAACTAAATCGTAAATTGACTCGCATTTTGTGAATTGACGACGTGTTTGTGAGGCAAGCAACAATCCTAAAAACTTTGTATTCAAATTTTTATCTTCCAATTGAGAGGAAACGTTCCAATTTTTGTGAATGGTGAGACAATTTATGTGCATTAGAATTTTTTTTTGTTTGTTTCTACAGAATAAAAGTATTATTTTCGTAAGGTATTTATTTACACATTTTTTAAGGATATCAACTAGAGACAAAAAAAGTATTAAAATTGTTGAAATGCAACAGTTTTGACACTTTTTTTTGTCTCGAGTTTATATCCTTGGAAAAGCTGTAAGTATTTACGTTTTGTATTAAATTTCTCTACTCGAATTTTTGTACATAAGTTTCTGTTCTGAATTATAGTTAGCCCAATAATTTATAATTAACAGATTTTATTAATATTTTTTTGTTCCTTCTTTCTGGTGTTAAAATCAGTTTTCTTTGAAAAATGAAATATACTAATTTGGATCAAACTGATATAAAAAATTTGGATCAGTTTCTGATTAAATGCAGATTTTTGGGCTCAATTCGTTGCAGTTTGATACTTTCGAGTTGATAGTGAATTTTTTTCTTCTTTACGAAAAGTATTTTTATATTTTCTTATTATTTTTGTATTATCGTATTTCTGTATTAATTTTTACCTTATAATTTCTAAAAGTACAAATTTTTGGAAAGAAATATTTTCTGAACTGTTTATCAGTAGTTAAAAATCCATCAGATCTTTAATTTTTGTTTTCTATTTCAGGTACGAATTTCCAATCCCGCAAGATTACATATAAATCGTGAGTAAAATTTTCATTATTGTAAATACAGTTAAAATTGTACTTATAAATTATTTAAATTTATATATAACAAGAATTTAATTTTTAGAAGAAGAATTTAATTTGAAGAACAAGAATTTAATTTGTAAAACAAGAATTTAATTTTTAGAACGAAAATTCATAATTTGGAGAACAATAAAAAATTGCGGATTGTAGAAGAGGAAAAATTTCGTAATTTTTGTTACATATTTAAAAGAGAAACTATAGTTGAAAGGGTTTGTGTGTGTTGTTTAGTAAAAGAAGTGTAGCCATTTAGTTGTTTGGGAAACTTCACCCCTACTTAACGCTTATTCTGACACCCCTTCGGGTGAACTCATCCCTGTGTCATCCCCCTTATTGCGATGGCGTTTTAACCCCTCAGAAAAGGACGGACCAATGGGAGATATGCCAAAGGGGGAATCCCATTGTGAAATCGACCAATGGTGATCTAAGCTCGCGTGCAGATACGGATAGGTCGGTAACGTGTTACTTTTCTCCCCGAGGCCGTTCTCCTCTGCTTTATAATGCACATATCGATTTAGCCTAATGGCTACAGACATGCATCTGCGGATTAAAACAGCGATTTTTTAACGTCCACTGCATATAAGCGCGCAATGATGATGACCGACCAACAATTTCTTTTTTCTTTTTTTTTTTTGTTGTACAAATAAAATACGCGCTCATATGATATGAGAGATTTCTGGACTGATAAAATAAAGCCCTTGGTTTTGTTTAGGCTTTTTTTTTTATTTATACTTCTTTGAATGCTCTCTAAGTTTGAGTTACTAAAAACTTTTATTAAGTTGAATTAGAGACTGACTTTTGGCTTTTGAATTAGTAAAGTTTACTAATAAATAAAATTTCTATTCAAAAACAAAAATTCTGTTGGTAATTCAGAAAAGTAAACATTTTTACTAATTCGAATTTAGAGAGTGATATAAATATCGGTTTGGGTTTCTAAGAGCAGCCTTCGCATTCTTCTACTAAAACCTACTATTTACTACTTTTTTTACGTTATGCTACTATTTGGGTACTTTTTTTAGATTTCAGACACTAAAAGCTACTATTTCTGTTTATTTTTTGAGAATTTTCTCTACTTTAAATTCACTAATACTAGAAAGAAAAAACTATTCTCAAAAATTATAATCAAGTTCTTTAAAACGATTCAATTATTTTCAAAAAAAATATTCGAAATTCAATTATATTCAATATCTAGTATTTTCATAAAATTTCCAAATAGAATTCAACTATTTAAAAAAAAATTTGAACAAATCTTCGTAAGAATTAAATTATTTTCATAAATTAATCAAATTTCCACAGTAATTCAAGTAATTTGCAAAAAAGTTTCGAAAAATCAATTGTTTAACAAATTTTTATACAATTCTACACAATAATTCAATTAGTTTCACTAATAATAATATTTTTCATGGAAATTCAATTATTTAAAAAAAATATTTGATAAAATTCTAAGCAAGAATTCAATTATTTTCATAAATAATAAAATTCATCGCAGGATTTCAATTATTTTTAATACTATTTGAAATTGATTAATAAAAAAATTCAATTATTTTCACAAATAAAATTTTTCACAAGAATTGAATTATTAGAAATAAAATTATCATAATATTTATTATATTTCGAAAAAATTAATTATTTAAAACAATGTTTATAAAATTCTTATATAAAGAATTATTTTTGAAAATTATAATAAAATTCTTAGCAACTATCAAATTATTTTCATAAATAAAAAAATTCATCATAGGATTTCAATTATTTTTAATACAATTTTACAGAAATTGTTCAAAAAATGTATTATTCTTCTTAAAAATTTAATTTCAATTCCTCGAAAAAATCAATTATTTAAAAAAATGTTTTTTTTAAATTCTTTGGAAGAATTCAAATACTCAGAAAAATATTATAATTTTTCACAGGACTTCAATTATTTTCAAATATTTTAATAAAATTGTTTAAAAGAAATCTAATATTTTAAACACAATTTTAATTAATTTTTTTTGAAATAATTCAATTATTCTTTTACATTTTAATAAATTTCTTCCCAGGAATTTAATTATTCACATAAATAATTCTTCGAAAGAATTCAATTATTTCCATAAATTACAATATTTATCACAAGAATTCAATTATTTTGAAAAAATAATAAATTTCTTCTTGGAAGTTCAATTATTTTAAAAAATTCTAATAAAATCGTTCGCAAGAATTCAATTTTATTATTTTCATAAATAATAAAATGCTTTTGAGGAATTGAATTATTTAAAAAATAAATATTAAAATACCACACAGACATTCAATTGTTATCAAAAATTTTAATAGAATTCTTTATAAAATTTAATTATTTTTAAGAATTTTTCGTATAATTCAATGATTTTCCATATCCACTATTTTCAAAAAAATTTCCAAATTGAATTCAATTATTTAAAAAATTTTTGAACAAATTTTCGTAAGAATTCAATTCTTTTCATAAATAATAAAAATTTCTAAGGAATTCAATTATTTAAATTAGAATTTTTATAAAATCTGTCGGAATGCAACACGATTTTTAAAAATTTTTTATAATATTCTTCGCAAGAATTAAATTATTTATATAAATATTTAAATTCTTTCATGAATAATAAAATTCGTTGCAGGAATTCAATTTATTAGCAGTAGGATAAGAAGAAGTAAATATTTTTTATGAAAATTAGGAAAAAGTCAGGAAAATAATTTTTTGTCAGTTTTGTGAAGTGTCTAAAACGAGTTTTTTTGTCGTCAAGTTTAATTTTTCGATAGATACTTTTTTACTGCTTTTTTTAGTTTGAAAGCTACTTTTTGCTACTTTTTTAACATTAATTATCGAGTGCGAAGCCTGTAAGAGTTATTAATTATAAGAAGGAAATAGTGCTTGAGGAGTGGAGAAGACACTTTTTGTGAATAGTAAAAGTTAGAGTAAGAAATGAGAAATTGTTTAGAAAAAGTATGAAGAAAAGTATGGAAAAGATGAAACGACAGAATACATATTAATTGGGTTAATAAACGAGGAATTGAAGTCCTCGTTAGACGAGTGAATCATAAGTTTGTTTGACACAGCGGCAATGTTGTGGAATTAGGCGTGAGTGCGAGAAAACATTGGAGAAGTCGGAAATAAAAGGAAAAAGAGAAAATGAATGAATGTAAATGAAACGAAGCAGAAAAAACAAAGGGCAAAACAGTTGTGTGGAAGTGTTTGCTTGTGTTTTTTTGAAAACGTCTATTTAATTCTATGGTACTCCTGAAAGAACGGTTGCTTCATCGCCTCTCGTGTGCGCATTTATGCCTCAATGTACTGGCAAAGGGGTTTTTATTATTATACATGGGGTTCGAATTTATGTCGTAACATAGCAGAGAGGGAGGAAAAGCAACCAAATCTTTGCTGCTGCTGCTGTTGCTGCTATACTACCCTCTCTTCATCCTTTTTTTCTCTCTCTTCACACACATATTTAGTTTATGGATATATATACGTAAATGTAGGTGGGCGTTTATGTTCACTATTTATCGACAACTTATTCACTAACCATATTCTATGCAAATTGATATGCACGCTCCATTTTAGAAACTAAAAATAGAATTCAGTTACTGATTTTTAATTAAGGTGTATAGTTAAAAATTAGGGATATATTTTTAGTGCATATAATAATTATAATTATGACT
Source organism: Leptopilina heterotoma (assembly GCF_015476425.1). Classification (NCBI taxonomy): domain Eukaryota; kingdom Metazoa; phylum Arthropoda; class Insecta; order Hymenoptera; family Figitidae; genus Leptopilina; species Leptopilina heterotoma. Next base: position 2,166,031 of record NW_025111110.1, read on the forward strand.
ATAATAGTAGAAGGAAAAGAACAGCGTTTATTCGATCGTTATCACAGTTTTTCTGCGCATATCAAATTGAGACAAAAAACGAATCAAAATGTTGCTTCGCAACACTTTTGGTTCGTTTTTTGTCTCAATTTGATATCCGCAGAAAAACTAAAGTAAATGAATTGGTAAGTTTTAACGAATTAGTAAAAAAAATTACTAATTTGTAGTTAAGAAAACTATTTAGTTAGCCTCCAGTCGAAACTTCAATTATTGAAGTTAATAGGTGAAACTAAAATCAAGTTCAGCAACTGTTGTCTGCAAATACAATTTATTTAAGCTGCATTGTGTGTGAAATTGCAGCTAATTGGTTTAATTAATTGTGTCAATCAGTTTCAGCTTCAGATAATAATTACCATTTAATACTACACGGAGAAATAATATATATTAAATTTTGTAAAAGTATTTTACAAATTGGGGAAAAAGTGCAACAAGGCGAAATTTTGATATAAAAAATACTAAACTTTAAAAAAACTTATGTGAAATTTACACTGTAAAAAAAGGGAGTTAAATTTTAACTCCTCCGAGGGGTCTATAAAAGTCGCACCCATTGGGGAGTTAATGCCAGGGGAGTTAAATAAAGAGAGTTAAAATTTCACACCCAAATGCTAACTCCCCATGAGAAAAATAACTCGCGCGGGTGTTGAATGAAGGGAGTTAGAAATTAACTCTCTTTTGGAGTTGATTTTTAACTCGAAAAATTTAACTCCCAACTCCCGAGTCCGTTAACTCCCTAAATTTTTTACAGTGTAGTAAAGTTATATTAGAATTTAATTAATATTCTTGATATCTGACAAAATTTTACTAAATTTCACATTAGTTTTTTTAAAGTTTAGTATTTTTTATATCAAAATTTCGCTTTGTTGCACTTTTTCCCCAATTTGTAAAATACTTTTACAAAGTTGTATATATATTATCTCTCCGTGTAATGATGTTTCAAATGATTTATCTAATTACAATGGTTGAGAGCGAACTTTGATTTGAAAATAGTACCTACTCTTTAAAATTTGCACAACTATATCAGCAAAAATAAGTATAGCAGAAGTGTGAATAAATTTAGCAGCAACTGTAATTGTGAAACTTGAAAAGAATTCGGATAAATTGTTCTTTACAGCTGCAATTAATTAATTGCAATTAATTATTATTAATAACTGAATTGAAAATTAAAGCTGTAATGTTACTAAAAGTTGAAGTCACTTTATGCTATTGTTGCTTGAGGCTAATTTTTAATTAAAACTGCACTATTATTGATATAATTTGCGCAAATAATTAGGTAATACAATTGTAGTTTTAAACTATCATTACTATTTTTTAAATTTTACAACTAAATTTGTCAGTAAAAATAAGTAGCAAAATTCAATTGATTGAAGGTACTCTCTAAATCTGAATTATGTAGTATTTCTACAAATTAAATGAAAGCGCATTCGTTAAGCAATTAAATATTAATTTTTTTTACTAAATTTTAGTAGAAAACAACTATACTTTTATACTAAAATATCTAATTTAATCTAAAATATCAAAAAAATGTATAAAATTATTACAAATAATTATTAAAAAATCAATCTAAAATATCTAATTGAAATTGTAAAATTTCATTTTTCTTAGTTAGTAAATATTTTATTATAAAACTAGTAATTTTTCACTATTAGTATTTTTTTAATATTAGTATTATCACAAAAATTTTACTAAAATAATATAGTAATATTTAATACTAATTCTAATATTAGTATGTTTACTATTAAATTAGTAATTTTCTACTATTAAATAAATAGTTTTCTCTTAAAAATTAGTAAACTTCTGCCTTTTTGTTATAAAAAACAATCTCTTACTCTTTAATTTGTAAAAAACTACTAATTTATTTATTAAACTCACTAATTTATTTAGTGAAATAAATGACTTTTAATTAGTGGAATTCCACTAAAACATTAGTAAAATTTTACTAAAAATTAGTAATATTCTACCTAATAAAATTCTTCACAAAAATTCAATTATGTTCAAAAATTTTAAAAAATGAGTAAAATTTTACTATTTCTTAGTAGAATTCTACAAATTCCGATTTAGAGAGTCGAATTTAAATTGCATTATTAAAATTACAATTAACTGAACCTACCATTGATTACTATAATTTGATACTGGTTTCAAAATAATTCCCAATTTTTTATAAATTACTATCGACTGAAGAAATAATTTTAAAAGCAATTAATTAATTAAATCTATTTCTTCAATTATTGAATAAAGAAATGAACTTAATAACGAACTTTAATTTAATAAATAAATGAACTATAGAATTTTTTAAATTAAATTTCATGAATTAAATTTAACAAATTTGCCATATCATTTAATATCAGTGTCAATCTATAGTTATACTCTGTACCAATGGTAGATTGAATTAATTGTAGATTTAAAAAATAACTCAATCTAAATTTTACTAAACGACTTTCAAGTTTAGAGAACTGGCTAATAGTATAAAAATTAGCTAATAGCTAATAATTAGTTAAGAGTTTCTAAAAGAAAAAATTTGAAGGTGACCCAAAGTAACCAAATTTAGTCATTTTCGTTAATGTGCGGTTGTCACGAACATAAATCCAATATCTTTCATTCCGAAACAGTCACAATTTTAGAAATTAGTTTGCATTTTTTTCCTTTTTTTCTAAATATCCAGTTTGGGTCATTTTTCAAACTATTTAAAATACTGTTAGAGTTCTTCTTTTTTTTGCAAGAGTATGATAAATTCAAACAGATGACTAAGGTCGATATTTTTTCATCGAATCTTTATTCTCTCTTTTTGAGAGAGAAAGAGAAAGAAAGAGAGAAATTGAGAGGAAAGGAGATGAAGAGGGGAAAGAAGAGAAATGGAGATAAGGAGAGAAAAGTTGATAAAGAGAGAAAAGGAGAGAAGAGAGAAAAGGAAAGGAGGGAAAGGGAAAAGAGGAGAGAGAGAGAGAACGAGATAAATAGAGGGAGGGAGATGAGAAACACGTAATTAAGCAGGTAACGGGTGTAAGTTTCGAGGAAGAAGTGGCCAGAACAAGCAGTTAGTAGGATCCTGTGGAGGGACGCTGAGCGTCGAGCCGTCGGGCGGTCGGTCATCCCAGAGAATGTCCAATTGCCCATGCAGCGTGCCAGAGAGCTTGGTATAAATATGTAAATACAATGTCCACGTCAAAGGCATAAAAAGCTAGGATATATGGTCTGGTAATTTCTTAATTGCGTCCCGAAATTCTTGTCATCATAAAGAGGCAGTTGATTATATTTTGAGACGAGCTCGTGGCGCCGGGGGCGGGTATACATATACATGCAGCAGCCTTAGATGATGAAGAAAAAAAAAAGATGATTGAGGTGGGAAATTTTTTTCACCACAAAAATTACACTTTACTCACAATAATATTTTATTTTCTGTGTGAGAGTATATTTGTGCAGAAATTATGACGACGACCACTTTTTGTGGAAAACTCGAAATATTTTATAACGCACGTTCGCTCGAAATTGGAATCCCCTATGCACCAAAAATGGTCCTGCTAACTATAAAATAAGATTTAAAATCTTGTTTAGAATGTATTCTGATCTCATCTTCCCTAATGGTCATATTTATTATTTTTCATTTCATATTTTATATGTATATTCAATTTTATATTCAATTTTACACATTCCACTTTTTTTGTATACATACGGGATTTTTTTTCGTTTAATATAGAATTGATCAGGTACTAAAAGTCATGAAAATATTCGTATACATTTTTTCGAATCGAGGAAAATTGGTTTTATTTTCCTGATTGGTTGTAAATTTCCTCCCCACGACGAAATAAATATATTCTCGTTATTTTGAAAATAGGGTTGACACTAAAGAAAACATCATCGGTAAATTTTTACTTCGTTTGAATTGCATGAAAAGAAAACAAAATTTTTTAAAAAACTATAAATTTTAAAAGTAGTAGTTGAAGTAGTAGTTTAAAGAATTCGTATAGTTGTAGCAACACTGATTAACAAAATTTGTTTTCTCCAAAAAAAGGTAGGAAAAAATTCCCATTATAATGAAAGCAAATTTTTTTTTCTCTAAAAAGGGACATAAATTAATCGTGCAATTCACATATTAACACCTTTCTGTCGTTTCGACATGATGTTTTTTTTTGTTTCTCCCATCATATACCCTCCCTGAAGACAGTTTAATTTAATCAGAAAATGAAAGGAGACAGTCATAAATGTTTTACTACTCATTTGCTAGACGAGGAATAAATAAGATTGGAGATATGAATCAGTTAGAATCACGAAGTCAGATGAGAAGATAGGTGCTTCAGATTATTCGAATGCGAATGATTTGCTTTTATATAGCAAAAGGAAGAGTCGTAGTACATGATTTACAACATGAATTTTCAGAAGGCAGAGGAGAAAAAAAATGCTGAAATTTATAATAATTCGTTTATTATTTGGTTCATTGCCAAGAGCAGAGGAATCTGCGGTAATGAAATATATAGCTGTAGTAATATGTTAGCTGTAATATGTTTACATTTTTTTTTTTTGCAATTCGTTACTTTGGAAAATGAAAAAAAAAATTTTGTTTCATGTTTTTCCATTAAAATGTTGATCCATTATCGTTATTGAACTTCCCACGGATAAATTAACTGTGAATATAGTAGCTGACATGCTTTTAATTGCTGCCCTTGTATAACTAAAGGAACATTATTATAGAAATATCGTTAAGGAATATTCGTGAAATTGAGAGAGAAGGAAAGAGATGAAGAGAAATAGAGGGAGAAAAGAGAGAGAGTGTAGTAATTAATCCATAAATTATATGTTCAATTTTGCACAATGATTATTTATATACCATGTTTCTGAAGGTAGTAAAAATAGTTAATTAATTTCTCCGCGGATATGATTGAAAAACTACAAGAATAACTCATTGTTTATGTTCCCAAAGTGATATTTTTCAGTTTACTTCATTTAATTTACATTTTTAATTTCTACTTGCAATTATTAATTTTTACTCTAATTACTAAACATTTACTCTATTTGAAAATTCGAACGTTTGGTAATTAGAAATTAAATAATGAAAATGAATGAACTGAAAAGTATTGTAAATTATTTTTACTTCCCTTATTTTCGATTTTTAATTTCATTTCTATTTTTAGAGAACTACTTTGTAGTACCTATACTTAAATATTATGTAGTAACTTAAAACATTTTTTTTTGTTTTTGAATCGAATAATGAACTATTCTTGATAATTTTGTTACTGGGGAGATTAAAAGTATCAGAAGGATTATGATGACTCTTCGTTTTGAATCTTTTATGTTCCAAAATGTATACAGTGATTGGATTGTTTTGAGATGAGCTGGAGGATTCAAGGTTGTATCCTTTTTTTTGTTCACCTCGAAGATCAAAAGATTCTGATTGTTTCTGATCATGTATATGGTATACAAGAGGAGTGTTACAAAACTCGATAATAGTATTTCGTTTTGTTTGTCGTTAGAGTTAATTTTAAGGGGCAATTTTTTATTCTTATCGAAAAATTCTTTCAAACTTGTCAATTCTTGCGCATTTCTTTATCAATTTTTATTGTCTCTGGAATAAATTTTTCTATTCCGAGGAAATAAGTTTTAGAAAAAATAAGTCTCTAAAGCTGAATTAGCGAAAAGTCTGTTAATTTAAATTAGTAAAAATTTCTCCTAATAGTAAATTTCCAGACAACTTTTTAATTAAATTTTAACAAGAAATTTAAAACTACTAAAGAGTTAAGTTATTAATAACTTTGTTGTTAGTAGTAACTAATTGTTTTAGTTTTGTTGCGTCAGAATTAGTAGAAATTTTTACTGATTTAAATTAGTGGACTTTTCGCTAATGCAAATTTAAAGAGTGAATACAAAAGGAGTATTACAAAACTGGCTGAATAGTATTTAGTTTCGCTGTTGCATTTTGTAGCTAGTGTTAATTTTTTATTTGCAAACTTATTCCGAATATTTGCCATCGTACGATCAGCAAGAAAAATTAGTTTAATGCATTAAGAATTATACAACAATTGTCCATGAAGTATTTGTAAAAAATCTTTTACAGATTCTTTAAGGACAATTTTTATCAAATATTTTCGCGTTATCTTTTGAGTACTATATTTATATACAATTTTTTTTGTTGGTCAACGTTGTGGACTTGAAATTAGTGTATCATAACAGGTGCGAGATTATGCCAGTGGATGTTTCAAGATTGAAAATCAACAAAATTTTTCGGTTTCTTCTCGGAATGAATCGATTCCTTGTTGTGAATGTTTGTTTTCGGAGGGATATGGAAGTGATGTTGATAAAAGTTATCTGTCCTTCGGAACTTGTTTCGACACCTGGTTAGAAGCTAACTGTTTTTATTTTCGTTTTTATTATCATTTGCAAGATATGAAAATGACTAATGTTGGAAGTTGGATGTCAGTCTTTCTGTACAAATTTTGCTAAATAATTTAGAGAGCTTTAGAGAGTGTGTGTTGAGAATGTAAAAATGAGACTTACCGGTATGCGTTCTCTTGTGAATCTTCAAATTTTCCGACCTGGCGAAGACCTTGCCACATCCTGGGAACGGACATGGAAATGGTTTTTCGCCAGTGTGTACTCGGATGTGATTGACGAGTTTGTACTTGGCCTTGAAGGCCCTGCCATTTCTGGAGCAACCTTGCCAGAAACACGCGTGCGTCGTGCACTCTGGACCGCCCACGTGCTCAACTGTCAGATGCGTCACGATGTCATGAAGTGAATTGAAGACCTTACCGCACAGCTTCCTTCCCGAGCCAGGAGCATCCTGATCAACCCACATGCAAGGCATCTCCTGCCTTTGATTATTCGTCGTACCACCGCCCGTTCTCATGTACCTGAGGAATGCACCGTGCGGATGATGACTCGGATGATTGACCGAGGGGTGTTGTTGATGGTGAATCGACGGCGTCAAATGTGGTGCTCCTAAATACTGATGATGAGGTGGTGGCGGTGGTGGTGGAGGCAGTCTACTGTCCTGAGGATAGTGGCCAGGATAGTGACTCGTCGCCGTTAAGGGATGTTGACCAGGATGATGGGGAAATTGTTGCATACCGCCGGCCGAACCGTCGTGATGCAATGGTGTAAACAAACCCAAACCACTCTCGGGCGTTGTTGCGTTTGCCGTCGCATTGAATTCGTGTTCCCTTCGAAGGAGGAAATCACGTGCCGCATAACCTGGATGATGACTCATGTGGTGACCCATGTGAGGGGCCATGTGTGAGCCGGGATGCGGATGATGTGGGGCATAACTCTGGGGATGAAAGTGATGATGCTGTTGCACTGGAGCATCACCTGGAGAAGGTTGAACGTTTGAGTCCATGCAACCGGTAGGACTATTCGAGGGTGACAACTTGATCCCAAGAGATGCTAAATGATGAGGGTGTGTTGGCACCCCATCAAGAAAGGCGTTCATCATTGTGAACTCCTGCTTTATTCCCTCCAGTTTGAATCGATTGTTTCTGCAATGATTCTCTAATTTTGTCACGACAAAGTGTTGATTAAATCCAAAAAAGAGTTTCTCGATTCCTTATGGCGAACTACTTGAGTCGCCTCCTCATTACGAACTGATTCTAAATCAAGAGACTTTAATCACTATTTCTAGATCACTCCCTTTTTTAGTTTTCAATTTCTCAATCACTTCTCTATTTGGTTTTGTACTGTTCTATTTAATGCTTTCCTTTTCCAGTTTAAGACTATACACTGTTTTTTTTTTGTCACTTGATCACAAAGGTCACTCACTATGCACAAATCCAGTAGTTACAAAATCACGAATTTTAAATAACACTATTAAAAAAAAACTTTTTTTTGTAAGTGTTACTTTAATTTGTTTCCGATGGTTTTTGAAAATTTTCGCGATAACAAGTTAAGATATTTTTGAGAAATGTAAGAAGTGTGTAAGTTGTGTGTTTGCGGTAGGGAGAAAATCCGTGGCGTTCCTTGCTGCGTTCACAGCGGGACTGAGTTGTTGGAAGCACGATCACTCACCGCGGGGTAACATGAGAAATTTTGGGGAGAGGACCTTAAGGACCGCCTTCTTCCTACTTTTATCTTGTTTGAACATGTTTCTCTAGGATACCAAACGCTCATTGGTCGTGAATGGCTCACTGGCCATTGGAACCGGTTGTTAGACGGGATGTTAATCTTCAGGCGTGGCTTTCTCGAGAGCGCATGATCAGGATCCGCCTTGAGAACGCCCAACCACCAAAGGATTGTGGCAATCGAGAATTTCTTCTCTTTTTTTCTTTGCTCCATAACAGAGCACTGTTTAGTGTTTTACAACGAGGTACTGTTTCTCCTTATCTGGTGGAAAAATTCACAGTTTTTCTAAGGATATAAAAATTGAGGCAAAAAACGTAGCAAAATTGTTGCCATGCAACAATTTTAATACGTTTTTTGCCTCAATTTTCATATTCTTCGAAAAATCGTGTTAGGAAAAAATAAAGTGATTGTTCATTTTGGAAAAATTGTCAAAAGGATAAAGTTATGTTTATAATTATGTTGTTGCTATGGATATTTAAATTAATCACTTTTGACTAATGAAACTGGACCGTTTCGTTTATTGAATTCATTAATAAGCGTTTTCATTAGTTAAAAATAACTGATTGTTGGTTAAAAATAACTGATTGTTAGTTAAATATAACTGATTGTTATTACAAACTGTTTAATTTGGTAGAATATTTTTAAAATTATTTAATATTATTTAACAAGTGACAAAAGTAGGAAATGTTCAGTTTCAAAAATTTAAGAAGTCATTAAGTACGGGTTAATTGCTCAAGTATTAAATATAATGATAATACTTTCAAAGGAAACATAAATCAGTAAAATGTAATTAAATGCAACAGAAAGTTAAAATAATAGGAATGAAATTCAATTGATGTTAGTTTGATAAGATTTGTATTTCATTCTTATATTTCACAGCATTTATTTGAAATTGAAAGTATAATTTTCAAGCTGATGAAAATTTAATCGATTTCGGTAATTTTTATTACATTCTTATATAACTTTCCTCTTTTTATTATTAATCATCATAGGATTATTATCAAGGATTATTAATAATCAACGATAATTATCATAATGTATTAAAAAAAAGTAAAAATTGAAAATTTTTGAAAATTCCAACGAGCATAACATCACTTTCTTTGTATTCTCAGTAACTAATTAGTAAGGATTACTTAAAAACGGAGACTAAAGGATCAAAGACCTTTTTCCCCTTTAGAAGAACAATAATTCAGACATAAATCTATCATGATAATTTATAATGAACAGACATCTATATTAAGATTATTTTACCTTCAACAAAAGGGTGTGTTTATGTTGGAGAATAAAACTCGAAATCACTTTTCGGGAATAATAATTTTTACCCCTAAATTATTGATTCGGCAATTGTTTTTATTATATTCAGGAGATTATAAAAATAAAAGAGGCAAACAATGTAGGAGAAAAATTTACAACCTAAGAATGATAAACAACGGAGAACATCATCAGTAGAGTAATAAAAATGCAAATTGTTGAATTGACAGTTTCTGTCATTTTCTTATAGTTTATAATCTGTCATAAAGGAATAATAATTAAAATCTACAGAAGGAAGTACACTTCTATAATAAATATATTATTATTTACGTCATAATTAAATTAAAATTTTTTTCGGAAGGAACAAGAGATGCTGGGTAAATATCAATATTAGACGATTCGCCCTCTAAATATGAGCGCAGTTGTCTTATATGGTTATACACCTGTTTAAAGATTTAAGGTTCAGGTAATGTCGCACGTACCTCATCTGTGAGAAAAAAAAAGATTTCAGAAGTTCTCGTAGACTTTATAATACCCTGCGTTCTCTAACCTCAAAGTAACCAAAATATATAAGCCTAATAGTTTTACAATCATAATTTTATTTTCGGTTTTTGCTGTGTACTAATAAAGGTTGTCCCATCTCGCTTTTATACCTGTAAACGAATTTTCAGATTATCCTTTAAAATAAACGAAAATTGGGTATAATAAGTGGGAAGCTCTAAGTGAATCCAGTTAGTATTCATCCTTTGAAATGGATGAGAGATTTAGTTTTGACTATAATAATTTACCTGTACTTAAAGGTCTACTTATTGCACTTCGTTAATGCCAGAGAGCTAAATAAGGTAAAATCGTTGTTGAACAAGGATTTAAGATGTTTATACGTCTTTAAGGCAATAAGTACAAGATAAAAGATAAGGCATATTAGATTCTTAACAAGGGGGCTGTATTACTTAAGAGCCATTAATTTTTAAGAATATTTCCATAATTCATTATATAGTATAATGTATAAATGGTTATATGTTTATCAGTTTTTGTTCGTTCTTGTCTGACTCATCATTTTTAAAGAATTCGTACTATTTTTAGGATGTTTTCTATATATTAAGGCAAATTTTTACAAGGTTTTCTGGGCAAATTAAATAATGTGTTTGTTTTGCGTTGTTCTATTATTTCACAGTTTTTCTATAAGGATATCAAACTGAAAGAAAAAACGAATCAAAACGTTGCAATAATTCAATTATTTTCATAAATAACTAACAATTCGTCACAGTAAATCAATCATTTTTAAAAATTTTTAAGTAATTCTGCAAAAGAATTTAATTATCTTGATAAGCAACAAAATTCTTCCCATAAAATCAATTATTTTAAAAAGTTTTAATGAAATTCTTATTTCCAAAATTCAATTATTTTGATAAATATCAAAATTCAACACAAAAATGAATCTTACAAGATTATTTAATTATTTATTTATGTTTACAGACATAATTTTCCCCTTCGCTCGCTTTAAGCAGATCTGATGTTTAAAAATAATTATACCGCGAATCTAATAAGTTAGCAAGTTTCTTTTGCACTTGTCACAAAAAATAATCGTAAATTTAATATTATTTCCATACATTATTAAATAAATTATTATAATCAGGGAAGTTGTCATGATAATATAGTCAGATTAGAAAAAAAGTTTTTTTTTTTGAAATCCCACCTGTATTTCTGTAATTAAAATTATTTACCATTAAGTGCATAATTAATAAATTCAGTGTAATAATTTAAAATGTTAATTAACTATCGTTTCTTGATATATATTTAATTTTCATCATATTCTATATATATTCGAAATGAAACTAAATTGTTATTTATTTATGACTTTTAGATCAGCGCAATAACGTCATATGAAATAAGTTTATAGCAGATAATAAATTTTTTATGTGTGTAAACTATTATTTAAACACCTTTCTTATATGAGTATATTATAATTAGATTAATTATAATTTTTGTGTCGACAAAAAATTTTAAACCGAACTTTTTTATACTTTTTGCTTATTTATTATTGAAAACTATTTATATGCACTAAATTAACTAGCATAATTTATATCAAAAATTTTTTGTTGAAGAAAAATTGTGAAAATATATGTTGATGAAATAATTGATCATATTTTCGCAATAATAATTGTTGCGTTTTATTGAATTTATTGATTGTTGCACAAAATTTGTTGATAATGATATCAGGAACGTTAAATTTATTTATGAGTGTTGTACTAATTAGAAGTTAATAAGAGTTAGCTAAAGGATAATTGTACCAATAATACTAACAATTTTATTAACTAATAGTAAAAAATAATAGCAAAAAAAAACTAATAGTAATAATAATACTAGGAGAAATAATCATAATAATAATAAAAATGGAAAATAATTACAAGAAGAATAATTTGAAAAAAAAATTTTATAGATTTTATAGCATAGAAAGTAAAAAAGTTGAAGAAGATTTTGAAGAATATTTTCATTTATTATTTTATTTAACAATTTTAAAACATTAAAGAGATTATATTGAAAAGGGTATACATTAGAAATGTTTTGTAAAGTAATTCATAAAACGTAAATTGTAAAATGATTTCAAGATGAATGTGACAGATAAAGATTATGCTTGAAATCAATATAATTAAGCAATTTATATTATAACTGAAGAATATTATATTGCGCTTATGTTCCCCTCCCTAACAATAGATAACATATCATCTATATATACTTTGTATAGGTGATTATTTTTTTTCTTTCTTCTTTTTTTTGAGAAGAAAATTACCTATACACTTATATAATTCAAGACCGTTAAGTATCTCATTGACGTCACAAAAAAATGCGAATGTTCATTAGTAGACTTATAATGCACTTCGTAGCTGATGACTATTCAAAATTAATATCTCTCATAAAAGATACACATATACAATTGCGAGCAAAGACTTTTTGAATAATGCTTTCCATATCTACCTGCTGTCATTTGAAAACTCCTGTTGAGAGTTTCGATATATTTATATTTTTGCACTGTTCTCGCGTATAATAATAATAATGTGCTTTCAGTGCAGATTATAAGACGTGCAACCGCAAGCATTATACATAGTAAAAGTAATTTGGTTTCAAAAATAGCTGCTTTTCAATCATTTTGAGTCTATAAGATGTACTCTCTAAATTTTAATTAGTGAAAGTGTTTATTAATTCACAGTCTTTCTAAGGATATGAAATTGATAAAAAAATAAAAATAACTAAAAATTAACTAAAATAACTAAAATTTGATAAAAAAAAACGTGTCAAAACGTTGCTTCGCAACAATTTTGATACATTTTTTGTCTCAATTTGATATCCTTAGAAACACTGTGAATTTGAGTTATATAGTGACTGACTTTTTACTTTTGAATTTGTAAATTTCACTAATAAATTAATGAAAATTACTATTTACAGTGGAACCTCTGTTATCCGAATTGTAAATCATTTTATCCGAACTTCCTGCCTGAATTATAATTCAGATATAATAATATAATATCAGATAATCAGATAATATAAGTAGTAATAAAATATTATTGTTGTGTCTGGAAACGTTTACTACTTTTTGGAATTTTTGGAATTTTGCTATACATTCAAAGTACATTTTTCTATAATTTTTACAAACGGGTATTTTGAATGTATCAAAATTCACACCAAAAATAGTAAAAGTTGCCAGAAATGACGGTCAGGAAAATCAGTAATTTTTATACAAAGCACTGGAAAAATTAAATTTTTAGAATTAATAAGAAAATTCTGAATTTTGAATTCTTTTTTGTTTGACTAATAAACTATGAAATTGCCACGAATTCTAATACAAAACCTTCAATTTTTTCTATTTCTGACAATAATTTCTTTTTAAATAACTTAATTCTTAAAGAACTATCGAAAAATTATTATTTAGAAATTATTTAATGAATAATTTTACTTAAATACTTCAAAATTAATTGAATTTTAATACAGTTGCGTTTACAATTTTCATAAATATAGATCAACTTCAAAAAGATTTCAATTTGAAATTTTATAAAATTTCAATTTTCAATGAATTCAATTAAAAATTTTAATAATTCAAATTCAATTTTTTTTTTTAGATAAAATTCTTCCCAAAAACTTAATTATCCCGTGTGGAAATCTGCCCAAGTTAGCCCAGTTAAAAACTGGGAGCCAGCTGGGCCCCACCTGGGCTTCCCATTTTCATAAAAATATTAACATTATAATAGAAAAAGTCTGAAAATTAAATATAACTATTCACAATAAATCATTCTACAATTAATTCATAATAATAATAATCATTATTATTTTAAACAATTTATTATTGTCAATAATTATAAACTTTTATTGTACTACACTAACAGACATTTAGTTTTACCGAAATTTTAAAGTTGTTCCAGCTGAATTTATTTATTTAATAATTAACTCATCAAGGTATAACGGTTTTTAATACATTTTAATAATTGTTTAAACAAATAATTGTTGTTATTTATTAACTTTTGATACACATAACTTAGAAACTTGCAATTTTTTTTCCTAATTTTGCAATTAACTAATACGAACGACATAAAATAAAGAAAATTTATGGTTTTAACAATTCAGAAATTGTTTAAACAAATGATTGTTGTTATTTATTAACTTTTGATACACATAACTTAGAAACTTGCAATTTTTTTCCTAATTTTGCAATTAAGTAATACGAACGACATAAAATAAAGATAATTTATGGTTTTAACAATTAAGAAATTGTTTAAACAAATTATTGTTGTTATTTATTAACTTTTGATACACATAACTTAGAAACTTGCAGTTTTTTCCTAATTTTGCAATTAACTAATGTAAATAGTAAATCATTCGGATGTTTTATGATTTTAATTTTAACAATTTATCAAATGTTTAAACAAATAATTGTTGTTATTTACTATCTCTTGACACATGGCATCTAGAAAAATGAAGTTTTTTCTTATTTTGCAATTAGTTAATCAGAGTAGTAGTAATTGTAAAATTAGAAAGAAACTGCAAGTTTCTGGATTGTTTGTATCAAAAGTTAATAAACAATAACAATTATTTGTTTAAACAATTTCTGAACTGTTTAAATCATAAAATACTGTTATTTCATACTTTTCAAATCAGTTAAATGCAAAATTAAAAAGAAACTGCATTTTTTTAGGTGCTTTGTGTCAAAAATTAGTAAATAACAACAATCATTTGTTTAAACAATTTTTGAATTGTTAAAACCTTAAATTATTTTTATTTCATGTTGTTCGAATTAGTTAATTGCAAAATTAGAAAAAAACTGCATCTTTCTGGAAGCTAGTGTCAGGAGTTACTAATTAACAACAATTATTTATTTAAACAATAACGACTGCAATATAACATTAGTAAAATTTATTATATATAATAACAAAAATCGTTTACAGTTAAAATTATTAATTAGTTTAGTTTTTCTTTAACATTTAATAATAAAACTTTGATGTAATTATGGTCATCTTCGTACATGAATTGACAATTGACAAACATGTTAACATTTTACGGAAGCATTTTAGAGTTTGTCTATTGACCCACTCACGGTGGGTTCCGGTCAGACGAAATAATATTATAAGTGGGCGTGAGCTGGGCCCTACCTGGGCTTCCCAGTTTTTGAGGACCCACATCAATAATTATATAAGCAAAAATTTCTAAGTCCAAACCTAAAAATTTTTTTTTCAACAAAAAATTAATGTTTATAATGACTTAGATTAAGAAAAAACGTGTTTTTAACAAAAATGTATTCACAATATTTTTTTTTATGTAATGTCCACATAATTAATTAGTAAAATTTCTAAGTCCAAACTAAAAAAAATTTTTTTTTTAGACCAACAAATTAATGTTTATAATGATTGTAAACAATAAAAAACACATTTTTAATAAAAATGTATTGATATATTTTTTTCATAATAATATAAATATTATTTTAAGAATATTTATCGTTTATTATTACATTATTAATATTGTTATTATTATTATTAAACTATTTATTTGTTACGGTGTATTCGTGTCAGTAAGTGCTTTATTGAATCATTACAGCAGATCAACAAGTCACTGACAATACAACGTCGGTGTTCAGTAGTTAGTCTCCGTAGTATAGTGGTTAGGGCGTTAGTCTAGTAGTCCGTAGGTCGTAGGTTCAATCCCCGCGTGCGTTAAATTTTATTTGTTTCTTAGGTTTGCGTTTATTCCGATTTTTCTGCATTGTATTCGTATAAGTATGCAATTTAGTGATTATATATACCGTTTAATAATTTAATTAACAAATTTCTAATTTTTTTTATAAATTTTTAATTTATAAATGAAAGGATATATATTAATTTCTACATATATGCTAATATTATTTATGAATTTGCTTTTGGTCACAATTTCATTAAAAAAAGTAAAAATCGTTAAATAATAACGTTATTTATTTATAATTCGACTTATTTGTTATTAATAAACAATTTATTCATTAATTTGAATGAAAACTAAATCTATGGGCCCCAGCTGGATTTTTCCTAGGTGGGCTGTGGCTGGATTCACCGTTACAAGCCAAGGAATCGCCCACCTGGGCCATCCCTGCTGGGACCCACCTAGAACCTGGGAAGCCCACCTGGGACCCACCGTGGGCCCACCTCACTTTTCCACACGGGATGTTCAATTTTAAAAAATTTTTGTCAAAATTTCAAATATCTTCAAAAATTTTTCTCAATTCAATAATTTTTAATATCTCGTATTTTAATAAAATTCTCAAAGAAATTCAATTATTAATATTGTTATTGACATAAATAATAAAATTTCAAAGAAATTTTATTATTAACAAATTTTTTACAAATTTCTTTGCAATAATTCCATTCTTTTCATAAATAAAAAACTCATCGCAGACTTTCAATTATTTTTAATTCAATTTATTTTTAATTGAATTTCTCGGAAAATGGAATTTAGTCTTTAAAATTTTATTCAAATTCGTCGTAAAAATTGAATTATTTACAAATTTTTTATTAATTTCTTTGCAATAATTTCTTTATTTTCATAAATATAATGAAACTCATCGCACAATTACAATTATTTTTGATTCAATTTTAATTGAAATTGCTCGAAAAATGTAATAATTCTTTAAAGTTTTATTAAAATTCGTCGGAGGAATTGAATTATTTTTACAAATTTTTTACAAATTTCTTTTTAATAATTCCATTATTTTTATAAATATAATGAAACTCATAGCAGAATTGCAATTATTATTTTAATTCAATATTTTAATTGAATTTCTCGGAAAATGGAATTATTCTTTAAAATTTTATTGAAACTTGAAGAAAGAATTGAATTATTTACATAATTTTTTTATTAATTTCTTTGCAATAATTTCTTTATTTTTATAAATAATGAAATTCATCGCAGAATTTCATTTATTTTTTATTCAATTTTAATGGAATTGCTCGAAAAATGGCATTATTCTTTAAAGTTTTATTAAAATTCGTCGGAAGAATTGAATTATTTACAAATATTTTACAAATTTCTTTGCAATAATTCCATTATTTTTATAAATTATGAAACTCATCGCAAAATTTCAATTTTTTTTATTAAATTTTAATTGAATTTCTCCGAAAATGGAATTATTCTTTAAAATTTTATTAAAACTTGAAGAAAGAATTGAATTACAAATTTTTTTATAAATTTCTTTGCAATAATTCCATTATTTTTAAAAATAATGAAATTCATTGCAGAATTTTAATTATTTTTAATTCAATATTAATTGAATTTCTTGAAAAATGTAATTATTCTTAAAAAATTTTATTAAAATTCGTCGGAAAAGAATTCAATTATTCAATAAATTATTTATTTATGTATTTAAATAATTTATTAAATTCTCGTAGAATTTTCTAATAAAAAATAAAAATTATTGATTTGAAAAATTTTAATTTTAAATAATTGAATATTAAAAGCATTATAGCTTAAATTTTTATGTATATTTGAATTTTGCAAAGGTTACAAATTAAATTCTTTGAAAATCTGAACTTTTTATACCTTTAATTTAACTAAAAATTCTGTAGAATTATTTTTTTGGAAAAAGTTTAAAAAATTTAAATTAAACTTTTTTTTGAAATTATTTGAATTTTTCATTTTTTAATATATATATATATTTAAATGAAGAATTTCCGAATAATTGAAATTTTGTAAAAATGAATAGTAAACAAATGAATTTGAAAATTCTCAAAAAAACTCTTTCAAAAATTATATTAAAAGTAATTGATTTAATGTAGAATTTTAGTTAAAAATTCTAGAAAATAATAATTGAATTGAAATGATGAAAATAATTTTGATGAAAGTAACAATATTTGCTTACAATATAAAGTATTGATTCAGTCATTTTTAATTTATTATGAAACATGAAGAAATCGATTACTTATCGAGTCGAAGACTCGGAGTGATCGGCATCTTCATGTGTAAATAGTATTATTATTATTATTATTATTATTATTATTATTATTATTATTATTATTATTATTATTATTATTATTATTATTATTCATGTATGAATAGTATTATAATACTATTCTTAAGTTGTTGAATTTCACATAAGGGTTTGAATTTGAAATTTTTGAAAATCTTAATTCCTATGAAAAAATTATAATGTTTAAATATTTATTTAAGAATTCAAATCAAATAGATATTTCAAAAAATACTCAAATCACAAAAATAAAATATCTATCTCAAAGTTGCAAAAAATGGGCAGAATTTTCTGAAAAGATTCTACTTCATGAGTATAGTGAAAGTTACTTTAACACTTTTTTTTGTCTATAAATAGAAAAAGTCCATTTTTTTGTTTCATTAAAACAAGCAAAATATCTTTTTTCTCCATGGGGGTAAAATGTCAAATTTTTAATCGACAATCGCATGTTTATAATAAGAGAATCATTGTCTTATATGTATAGTTTTGATCATCGCTCACTGGCACTGTGGTCATTACATTTAATTAATCATTAGTCTGAATGGCTCGATTTATTGCGTCCGCATATAAGCCATATAGCCAATGGGTTTTAAAAAAATAAGCAAGGGGAATCGAAATCACGAAAGGAGCCTTGGTTCTCGAATGGCAAAACCTGTTTAATTTCTTGTTTTCATTTCGCATATATATCATTTAGAAAATAGTACTAACCAAATGATTAATAATATTTATTACTTTTATTTTTAATTTAATTATTTCAAGTCCCCGCTGTCATTGCTTCCATTACATTTTATCCTGTCAAATATTTTTGCATGAATAATGCGAGAAACTCTTGCGTAGTATTAATTTATTATTTTGAGGAAGTATAGCATTGATTTTTAATTGATTACAAAATTTGTTGAATATTTGAATTTTTTTTTTTGTTAGTATTAAATGGTAGTTAAGTATTTAAATTCTATTTGACATTATGCAAAAAACGAAGAGGATGGATTTCAAAATATTAGGTATGAATATAATGAAAAAGATTTAATTTATATGAAGTTAATTAGAAATTTGTGTCTATGGTCAATATTTTAAGTGCGAAGTAGGGAAATAATAAAATTGTGTCATTTTTATTTTTTTGCTATAATGAGAATAAGAAATATTGGGTATGGGAATGTATCAGAAGAGAGAGAGAGAGGGGGGATGTATACGGAAGGAGAATAAAGTAATGTTGGGTCGTTACTCTCTGTGAATCGCGATTACTCATCGGAAGTGGTTTTAATTTGTAAACGACGACATTTTATTCATTTACCGCGCATCACGGGAGACGCGTTTATTGCGTGACCGATGACCAGAGTACCGTGTGCGCTCGCATCATATAGGTAATGGTGCCTCATATTATGAGTGCTATATGCTCCCTCCTTCGGAACAATGCACCCCCGTCGATTTCCACTGTCCTTTCTACCAATGGTCCAGCAGAAATGTACCTACTTACCGATAGAATTATTACTCTGCAAATCATAGATCTCAACCAAGTCTCACTCCTGCAGTGATGATTATTGTATTCCTTATTATATTGCCCTCTTGCAATATGCAAAAACAATCAGTTCTCTTCATTTTTTATGGTTGTATATAAACACTGAGATCTTTAAATTTATTGTTTTTACAGATTTTTAATATAATGCAAAGTTAGAAATAAAAAGTGGCTTTTTTATCGCATCTGATACTCTTTTTAATACTCTTTTCTCATTATTGTTTCTGTAAAATATGCAGAAATATTTTTATGGTTCACAATTGTATAATGACAAATAGAAATCATAAGAAACTTTTTCACTTCTTTTCATTAAAAGACTAAAATTTTGTTAAATATTATGTTCTGACAAATTGAAACTATGCAGATTTTTGTTCTTTACTTCTAAAGAAAATTAGAAAATTGTTAAACAACTGTGATTAAGAAATAGAAAATTTATTTATTTTGCATTATTTTTGTTTGTGAATCACAATTTTTTTAACAAAATTATTAATTTGTTTTAGAAAAAGAAGAAAAATATTTGCACAATTCCTATTTTTAATCTTATTATTGGAACAAAAGAATTAAGACATTCAAAAATTTAAAATTTAAACCTTTTTTAAATTAAACAACTTATAAAAGTATATTGTTATAAAACATGAAGATACACTGTAAAAAATTTAGGGAGTTAACGGACTCGGGAGTTGGGAGTTAAATTTTTCGAGTTAAAAATCAACTCCAAAAGAGAGTTAATTTCTAACTCCCTTCATTCAACACCCGCGCGAGTTATTTTTTCCATGAGGAGTTAGCATTTGGGTATTAAATTTTAACTCTCTTTATTTAACTCCCCTGGAATTAACTACCCAATGGGTGCGACTTTTATAGACCCCCCGGGGGAGTTAAAATTTAACTCCCTTTTTTTACAGTGTGTAACTTCATTAAAATTATTATCTTCATTTTAATTCAATTATTATTAGTTTCTAGAATTTTAAATTATTTTTTATGAAAGTAATAATTGAATTCCTTAAAAAATTTTATTACTTATTAAAATAATTGGATTCCTGTGAAATTTTTATTATTTATGAAAATAATTAAATATTTACATACAATTTTATTAAAAAAATTTTTAAATAATTAAAATCTTTTTGAAAAATTTTATTAAAATTGTAGATATTGAAAATCATTGAAATTAAAAAAATGCATTTTATTTTTAAAAATAATTGAAATTAAGACAAGAATTTTTTTGACATTTATGAAAATAATTGAACTTTGGAGAAGAATTTTGTTATTTATAAAGATAATTGGGATTACGAGAATTTTTTTCAAATTTTAAACATATAGTTGAATTTTATAGGAAGAATTTTATTTTATTTTTTTTTAAAATAATTGAATTTCTGCAATTATTTGTAATTTCTCCACAATTGAATTTTTTTAGTGTTTTCAACAAAAATTTTTATTATAAAATTTTAAAATTTCATTATTTTTAAAATTGCTAACTTTATTTTTAAAAAAAGTTTCGCAAAATTTAATTATTATTATTATTATTATAATCAATTCAAAAATTCAATTATTTTCAAAAATTTAAATATATTCTTTGCAAAATTTCAATTATTTTCAAAAGTTTTTCGCAATTCAATATGATTTTCAATATTTACTATTTTCATAAAATTTATCAAAAAATTAAATTATTGAACACATTTTTGATACAATTCTACGAAAACATTCCATTATGTTCATAAATAATAAAATTTTATTTATTAGGATCCAATTTTAAATAAATTCGTCGAGAAATGCAATTATTCTTAAAAATTTTTTTAAAACTTGACAAAAGAATTCAATTTTAAGAAACATTAAATTATTTAATAAAATAATAAAATTTGTTGCATTAATTAAATTATTTTCATAAATAACTAATAATTCAATTATCTTGACAAACAACAAAATTCTTCCTATGAAAACAATTATTTTAAGAAATTTTAATGAAATTTTTATTTCCAAAATTCAATTATTTTGATAATGATCAAAATTCATCATAAGAATTCAATTCTTTTAGAAAGTAAAAAAATACTTTACAGAAATTAAATTTTTTTAAATGTTTTTAAAAATTCTCATCAAGAATTATATTATTTTTATAAATATAAATATCGTAATTCTTCTCAAGCATTAAATTATTGTCAAAACTTTTATTAAAATTCTTTGCAAAATTCAATTCGCCTTAAAAGAAATTAATTATTTTTAAAATTTGTTAATAAAATTCTTTATGAGAATTCAGTTTTGAGAAACATTCAATTATTTATTTTCGTATTTAAATAATTGAATTCTCTTAGAATTTTTTAATAAAAATAGATTTAAAAATGAATTTTGGTTAAAATTTTGAAAACGTTTCAAATTAAAATCTTTGAAAATCTAAATTTTTCGTACTTTAAACTAATAATTGATTTAAAGAAGAATTTTAGTTAAAAATTTTGGAATAAATAGTAACTAAATTTAAATGATGAAAATAATTTCGAAGAAGTTAGAGTAACAATATTCTTATATAAAATAATAATTTTATCACTGGTTCATCTTTAATTATTATAAAAACATGAAGAAATCGATCACTCTGAGTCAAAGACTAAATTAATTAAATTAAAATCTTAATTCCTATGAAAAAATAATAATGATTAGTATATATATTTAAAAATGAAGTTATTAATGTTTTCGAATAATTTTACTTTTGAAGAAATTAGTGAAAAGTCCAGGAAAAACAAAGTTAATTTTTCGTTGCAACCCTGAAAATACAAAGAAGTAAGAAAAAGATGTAATAAAATTATCTTAATTCATTTGAACGTTCGCAACTTTAGGGACATAAAAAAATATCAAAAAGTTCATAATCTTTTGCTTCTCTTATTCGTACACTCTTTTGATAGTTCAATAATGATAGATATTGGTAGAAATAATTTATTGCATTTGACGTATTATACAATTTATCAAAAACTGACATGTGTCTATCTAGGAAAAAAATATCTATAATATTGACAAATATTTTAATTTCAATGGAGTTGTTTACATCCGTGAATTATTGAGCTCCTTTTTTCTCTGCGATTACGTGTGTGTCCTCCCTTCCCCCCTTCACTTCGTCCCCCACCCTTTTTTTTATACAAATGTCAGAAATCCAGCGGAGTCTTAATTGCTGCGTCGAAATTGCGCATCGAACATCATTTATCAATATATCGCGCTTATATCGGCGTAAATATATAATATATCCAGTTCTCTATTGATATTCCACCAGCGTGAAATTTGTAGCAATCGTTATTAATTTCCTCATCGGTAACGGTCTAGTATTTATTTATTTATTTATTTATTGTCGTCACCTGATCTCACACATATAATCGCGCCTATAAGACTAATCAATTTCAACTCATATATTGATAGTCGCGCTGTGAAATTCAAATTCACAATTTGCCTTAATGATTTAAATTAATATTTTTATTGCCAGAGACTTGTTTCTTTTTAGAGGAGAAAAAGACTCGAATTAAAAAAGAAAAGGAAACACACGGGACGATATGAATTTCATTTGAATTTGAAATTAATGATGTATTTATGATCGTGCCTTCGATCAAGTAATTTATGTCTTTTGAATAAATTTTTTATTTTTTTGCGAGTAAATAATAATTTACATTTCTATCTTGTGATGAATGCTGGAGGTAAAAATTATCAAAGTTGATTAATTGGAAATTGTAGAAAATAGTAGAAAAATTAGACTATTATTTAATATTAATATAATATTATTATTTGTAAAAAAAATTTGTTTGTAAAAAAATAATTTTTGAGTTATTTAATGTTTAGGGGATGTAAATTAATTTAATTTTTTAATTAATTGTAACAAAAAAAGTTCAAGTGGTGAAGACTTTTTCCCGTGTAGAAAAATAAACAATAAAATAAATAAAATGGATAAAGTACAGACATAAATTTAAAAAATGTTAAATTTAATTTAAAAATGAGAAAAGGAGAATGATTTAGATAAATTTTATCATCAGAGAAAAAAAAATGGAGCAAAAGAAGCCGCTTTATTATATTTGTGTGTATAACACGCAAAACTGTGTATAGATTTAGTGGTCTGATCGGGAGAAAAGAATACCTGGAGTTAGTTATAACTCTAGTTTTAGAGATCTTTGTCTCGTAGAGTCATTAGAGAAATGACAATCTGTGTCAGCCAACTGCTGAGGAGATTTCTCATTTATTTCTTTCTAATCTCTTCTTCGGCTCCTCTTCATGTTTACAGTAAATTTCCTGTCAAGTTTGTCATGTTATAATATACGAAACATTTTATTTCTATAATTATTACTTTTAATCTATCGCGCTCGAATATTTAAAGAAAATTTTTGCAAAACTCGGAAAATTTCTTCCATGTGACAAATGTAGTATATAAAATGCTTATTTTCAGATTGACATTTTTTTTTTCATTAATATGTATTCATATCTGCTTATTTTAAGCAGAAGATAGTTTTAAAAAATTTTTATTTTATTTTTTTATTTTATTTATTTACTTTTACTTATTTTTTTATTTAGTAAAAAAATTATTCCTAAGACTCTAAAAGCATAAATAATTATATGAAATTACGAACGTCTTGAGATTTAATATGGAGATGTTATTCTCCACCTGCGAATGCCAAGGTCACCGCCAGATGGCAGTTTGGTTGATAAAACTAAATTCCCCGCCACCTAATTGCGACCTTGACGTTCTCAAGTGGAGAAATTGAACCACCATTTTATCCCTCAAAAACTTTTTATATTTTAAAAAAAATATTATTTACCATAATAGTTATTATTTATTTTTTTATTATTATTTTAATATTCCTTAATAGCACGGAATATTTTATTTATATTCTCGGATTATTCCATTGAAAATAGAATATTTTTAGGAATGTGAATGAAATATTCCATATGCTATTAAAGTTATTAATTATTATTAATTATTAATTAATAATAAGCAAAGGATAAAGTATTAAATAAAATTTTTTTATAAAATATTATTATACGATTTGAATAAAGAGATGAATATAGCAGTAGAGAAGAAATGTAGAATTTCAGATGTTTAATAATATTCGATACAGAATTGAGATTAGAAACTATATTGATCGAGATCTAGATAAAATTGTGGATGTTATCTTTATAGAAAAAAGATGCTGAAAAAAATAGGTGCGGTTTGAATTTATATATTTTCATTTTTGATGAATTCAGAAATTATGATAATGGTAATTTTCAATCATTTCTGACATTTCATTTGAAGGGACGAAAAAAACGGGAGTATTTCTTGATTCATTTTGTACAATATTTTCTATCGTATATGAAATATTGTAATTTTTTTTAAATCTATTTTTTAGAATTTGACACAAAGAAATATTTATTCTTCGAAAGGTAATTTTCAATTCCAATGAATATAAATTTTTTTGTATGAAAAATTAAAGGCATTTTTATATAGAAAAATTTTCTGCACAAGAAAAATGTAAATAAAAATAAAAAATTAAATTAAAAAAATATAAGTTGTCTCGTGTATTATAAATAAATAAATAAATGAAAATAAAAACTAAAAAAAAATATATAAATAAATATAAAAAAGTAAAGATAAAAAAAATATACTAAAAAAAAATAAATATAAAATATTTTTGTGCATAAAAAATTAAAGACATATGGAACAATTTGTCCTTTATTATAAATTTTCGTTTTTGCATTTTTTTTTGTATTTTTAATGCCTGTTGTATAAAAAAAGGGCATAAAAAATGTTTTAAAAAAAAATATAAAACTGTGCGAAATATACTAAAATTTACCTTGGATCGTCTTCATTCGCCGTATTTTTCGCTGACAACAGTCTACTAACCAAAATGATTTATGACTTCGTCAGCAACTAAAAAAATAAAAAAAAGACGAAGAACGAGAAAAACGAAAAGAAAACCCTTTCTGGAAGCATTAATATTTATCGTTTCGCATATGGGACGTCCAGTATAATTTTACGATGGGATTTACAGTCTGTTGTCACTTCTTTCGATTTACGGGAGTATTAGTCAATTAAAACAAACAAAAATTTTCAATGCTTTCGCAATTTTAAATCATAAATTTATAGTTTCGTTGAATTTAAAAAAAAGAAAAATTTCTCAAATTCAATAATGAAAACTGTGGCAAATTAAAAGTATTATATTTTTTTATTCTTGTCGCAAAATTATTGTAATAAAATTTTAATTAGAAAAGAATTAGAAATGAAATAAACAAATTTCTTGGACGTTGAGAATTTTAGAATCATTAAATAAATATTTTGCCTATAATACAAATATTGAAATAAATGAATTCGAATTATTTAATTACTTAATTTCGAATTCATTTATAATTTTGAAATGGAGAAATAATTTTTTTTTAGGTTATTTATCTCTTTTTTTCTCCTTCTATTTATCGATGTTTGGACGAACAAAACACTTCATTAGTTGAATCACCCCCGTGAAATGTAGATTTACCCCTAAAATTATTGTCCACCCCCTGCCGTGTAGCAGATGCACCTTTTCTGGTATTACTTCTAGTCCACTCTATGCATATTGAGGCTATTTCTTCTCTCATCTCTGACAATCACTTATATATACGTGGGTGTATGAAAAATTCTCCCCTGACGTCCTTTTCGATTTTATAATTTAATAATTTTTTTCTCTCCCTCAAAATATGATTGAAAATAATATAGTCTTTCTGATATATATTTGTGAATCAACTTCTTTATCCGTTTATCGATGCGATGATGATATAATTCTTTTTTTCTTTTTTTTAATAATTGCTGTATTCTTTCTCAATTGATATAAAATTTTCTATTTAATTTCTCTTTTAATCAATGACTTTCTATATTTATCAAAATAGAAAATGGGGAATTTATGATCCCGATAGTTAATTCTCTCATTAATTAAAACTTAATTGTCCATTGAATTTTCAATTAACTTTTATTTAATTGAGTATAAAATAATTATCGCTAAATTTTAAAGAAGTTAGTTTAATTTTTTTTCTTTTAAAGAAATTTTTCTTCTCGTAAAAAAATATTTTTCTCAAAAAAGGAAATAATTTTCTCACAAGAAAATATTTTTCTCAAAAGAGGAAATAATTTTCTTACAAGAAAATATTTTTCTTACAACAAACAATTGTTTCTTGGAAGAAGTATGAAGCTTTTAATTTTTTTTTTAAAAAATTCAATTATTCTCTAAAATTTTAATAAATTCTTCTGAACAATTAAATTATTTTTATAAATAGTAAAATTCTTTGCAAGAATTAAATTTTTTTTTATAAATAATAAAATTCTTTTCAGGAATTTAATTATTTTCAATACAATTTTAATAAAATTTAATGATCAAAGTTTTTATTACAATTATTGACAGATATGATTATTTTAAGATGTTGAAGAAAATCTTCAATTATTTTCAAAATTCCTAATTAAATTTATCAAAAAATAAACGTTATTTTCAAAAAACTTAAAGAAATTCTTCAAAAGAATTTAAGTATTTACAAAAGTCTTCAATAAAATTGTTTAGAAGAATTTAATTTTTCATCAATAATTTTAATAAAATTTAATAGTAAAATTATTAACTATTACTAAATTATTTTTGAAAATTGTAATAACATTCTGAGAAGAATTTATTTATTTTCTAAAAATCTTAATGAA
The DNA here is from genome assembly GCF_015476425.1 of Leptopilina heterotoma. Lineage (NCBI taxonomy): Eukaryota > Metazoa > Arthropoda > Insecta > Hymenoptera > Figitidae > Leptopilina > Leptopilina heterotoma. Next base: position 2,192,995 of record NW_025111110.1, read on the forward strand.
ATTCAATATAATTAAACGTTTAATTTCAATTATTAACAAACAACATTATTTTAAAAACTTGAAAGAAATTCTTTATGAAATTAAATTACATAGTTTCAAAATTTTCAATCAAAATTATTAAAGAAACTCCCATATTTAAAAAAAAAATTTTAATAAATTCTTCGAAAGAATTTATTTAGAATTTTCAAAAATTTTAAATTTTTAATGAATTTTTTCCAAGGAATTCAATAATTTCCAAATTTGATAAAATTATTTTCGAAAAATTGAATAATTTTCAAAAAATGTGGATCAAATAAAAAATTGCTCTAAATTTTTGGCATCAATTTGATCCACTTTGGTATGAATTTGATACATTCAAGAAAAGTATATGTAAAGAAAAACAAAAATAACATGAATTTGAAGCAAAAATAAAATAAATCTTCCCATTACTTTTTGTCTTTTTAAAATGTTATATTATACTTCAGCCCCATTTATTATTATATTTTCAAAAAATATCAATTATTTCTCCTAAAAATCATAAGTAATCATTATTTTTCAATTTTGACATTTTTCCAAAAATTTATCATCACTAAAAAGTTAAAAACAAAACTCAGGCCTGAAAATGGATCTTTGTTTTGATCATTACTTTATTTGAAATATTTCAGAATCCAAACAATTTTTGAGGCTATACAATTAAATCTGAATAAAATAAAAAAAATTCTCCTCCCACTTCTTTTGAATATTAAAAGATACGACCTGGAATAATTTTAAGTTACTGCTCTCTCATCAGTGGAACATTTTTGAATTTTTAACTGAAATTCCTCAGCGACTATACGTATATATATGCATATATGACAAGGGCGTACAATTTACCAGAAAGAGACGACGTGACCAAGATGTCGAAAAAAAAATTTTTTTAAGAGGGCGTGGTGGACCAATGAGTTACGATCTATCCTTTTGTTTTATTACTGACTAGATCTTTTGGCTCTTTTTTTTTACGTCTATACGGGTCACAGTAATTATGGTAATTTTTCTCTCTTTTTCCCCTCAAGATTTCTGACCTCCCCGAACATTACTAGAGAAAAAGAATCATCAGGTATACACTCCGATGTCTATTATAAGGAATGGTTGTTTTTTTTATTAATAGCCATCCGAGATGAAATGCTTGTATGCGGGTGGAAAATGTCTTGTTGGCATTTTGTAATTTGAGTAAAGTGTGTGTTCACGCGTGCTGTTTTCATGGGAACGCGTGCTATCTTTTCGAAGAGAAAAAAAATGTGATAATATCGAATCAATTACAATTTTGTAGATAGAAGATAGATATTTCTTTGGAAATGAAATTTATTTTTTGGTACGAAACAAAAGAATTTGATGCGGGATCGAAAAAATATTTCGATTCAACAAAATTTATTGTTGAAAAAATTTAATGTCAAGCAAAGGAATAAGTTTTTATCCAAGAAATATATTTTAGTATATTTAAAACGCAGTTTAAAAATTTTTTTTTTTAATTTGTCTTTGTTTAAATTTATATTACAAAATAAAAATAGAAGTTAAAGCTTTTTCACGGCAATGGAAATAAAAAATTTACATCATACACGGGAAAAAAGAATAAAGTAACTTTTACTATACTCAAAGTTATATAAAGTATATTTTACTATACTTAAAGTTATATGAAGTAAATTTTACTATGCATAAAGTTATTTTAAGTAAATTTTACTATACTGTACACGTAAAAAAAGAATATAGTAGCATATACTAAATTGAATTCCTGCAAAAAATTGTATTATTAAATAAAAATTGAATTCTTCCGAAGAATGTTATTTATGAAAATTGATTTTTTTCGAAGAATGTTATTATTTATGAAAATAATTGAATTCTTGCGAATAATTTTATTTAATTTTTTGTAAATAATAAACAATAATAATTAATTAATATAGGCTTAAGTAGATTTTTTAAATTTTGAATCTGAACTCATTCAAATATTTGAAATTAAAAAATTTTGTAATTTGCATAATAATAATAAAGAGTTTTTTCTGATTTTCATCAAAAATATTTACTTTTTTCTTATCCTGATAATAAATTCAATTCCTGCAACGCATTTTATTATTCATGAAATAATTTAAAATATATTTATAAAAAATAGTTTAATACTTGCGAAGAATTTTATAAAAATTTTTTAATAATTAATTTCTTTCAAATAATTATATGCAAATTCTAATTTAAATAATTGAATTGATGAAAATTTTTATTATTCATGAAAAGAATTGTATTATTACGAAAATTTTTACAAACCATTTTTTAAATAATTGAATTTTGTTTGGAAATTTTATGAAAACAGTAGATATTGAAAATCATTGAATTCCGAAAAGTTTTTCTAAATAATTAAATTTTACAAAAAACTCAATTAAAAAATTTGGCAATAATGGAATGTCTGTGGGAAATGTTATTAAATTTTTTTGAAAATAATTGAATTCCTAAAAAAAAATTTATTATTTATGAAAATAATTGAATTCTTTCAAACGATTTATTAGAATTTTTTGAAATAATGGAATTTCCAAGAAGAAATTTATTATTTTTAAAAATAATTGAATTGTTATGATGAATATTGTTATTTATGAAAATAATTGAATTTTGAAAAGAATTTCATAAAAATACCTCAAAATAATTGAATTTTTGGGGAGTAATTATCTTATTTATCGACATAATTGAATTCTTTCGAAAAATTTTTTGTGTAAATAATTGAATTTTTAGAAAAAATTTAATTAAAATTAAAAAAAATAATTGAATTATTTCAAAAAAATTTAATTAAAATTGTATTTAAAACAATTAATTTCTTTCGAACAATTTTATTAAATTTTTGAAAATAATTATTCAATCTTTCCAAAAAATATTAAAAAAACATTTTTTTAAATAATTGATTTTTTCGAGGAATTGAAATTAAGTTTTTAAGAATAATTATACATTTTTTGAGCATTCCTGTAAAATTGTATTAAAAATACTTGAAATCCTGCTATGAATTTTATTATGTTTGAAAATAATTGAACAGTTGCTATAGGAATTTTATAATAATTCTCAAAAATAATTGAGTTACAGAGATGAATTTTATTATTTTTTAAAGTAATTTTATTGAATTCTTCATAAGAATTTTATGAACACTGTTTTAAATAATTAATTTTTTCGAAATATAATAAATATTATGAAAATTTTATTAGTTTAAATAATTGAATTCTTGTGGAAAACTTTATTTATGAAAATAACTGAATTTTTCGATTATTAATTTAAAATAGTAATAAAAATAATTCAAATTCTTCGATGAGTTTTATTATTTATGAAAGTAATTAAATTCATGCTTAGAATTTAATCAAAAATTTTTTTAAAAAATTGTATTTTCATGAAAAATTTTATTATTAGTGAAAGTAATTGAATTATTGTAAAAAATAAATTGCATAAAATTTTGTTAAATAATTAATTTTTTTGAAATTTTTTTGAAAATTAGCGAATTAAAATTAGTGGAAATTCTTTTAAAAAAAAATATTATTTGTATTCTTTGTTTAGAAAGTTGAATATATAATAATTTTTTTACCTTCTCTGTTCTTCAGAATATTTAAAATTTTCGTAATAAAGATTATTTTTAATTGGGTATCAAATAACAATTTTTGCGAAATTCAATTTTTCTCGTACAAGAAATTTTAATTATTTTCAAATTTGTAAATCTGATGTCAAATTTGAAATTAGTATCAAAATTTGTTAACAAATTTTTATTTACTTTAAAGTTTAAAAATATAATATAATTTGAAAATTTAATTCTAATTAGTTTTTCAGTTATGTGTCATAATAAGTATTTCTTTGAAAATTACTTAAATTAAAATGACTTGAAATTGTTTACAATAAACAGCGCAATACAACATTCCCGCGCTCTTTGGCTAGTAATTTAATTTAATTTAATTTGGCTAGTAATAATAAATTGAATATCAAGTTTCGCGTAACATTTGATAGTTATTTATAAACTAATAAATGGAATCAACTAAAATTCAAGGAAAGAAACAAAACGGAATAAAAATAATAATTTTCAAATCCTAATGAAAATTATATCGCAACCTTCTGCACATTTTTTAAATGTTAAAAAAGCAATTAAATAGAATCGACATTGATGAAAATTGGAGCAATTTAGCTAAAAGTCATTTTGTATTGTTATCTAAATCTATTTTTGCTGATAATGAAAAGAATTGTAACCGCAATGAGTGCTGCATATATTCAGGTATAGTTAACGAAATAGTTAGCCACAGTAATTTGAACAACGACGGTGAAGCAAGTTGCTCACTTCCCGCCGTTCAAAGCACTCATCCACTCTATTCACTCAATTCATTTTCATCTGCCATCCACCGTCCACCCTTTCTGTTCTCTCATTAACAGTATTTCCGGTAGCTCCACGAGATTGTTCTTAAGAAAATTAGTCCTTCCCTCCCTACCCCTTCTTCTTCAAATCCCTCTCACCCTTTCCTTGCCCTTCATTCGCTTCTTTATCGTATTTAGTGAAGAGATCCGGCTCTTCAACATCGAAAAATTCGATTTCTCTAAAGGGAGGAGGAAAATTATGTTGACCCGCATATCTAATAAAACAAACGCGTGCTCCACTCTCATCTGCTTTAATAGAATTCCTTTTTTATTATTGTAACATTCTTTTAATTTTTTTCTCCCTTTTTGTTCTTTTCTATTAATTATTTTTATTATGGAAACATTTTAATTTTTTTTCTCCTTTTTTGTTGTTTTCTATTAATTATTTTTATTATTGTAATATTCTTTTAATTTTTTTTCCCTTTTTGTTCTTTTCTATTAATTATTTTTATTATTGTAACATTCTTTTAATTTTTTTTCTGTTATATAGCTTTTAAAATTAAAAAAAAATAGAAGTATTTGTAAAGCTTTTAGGGGTTAATGGAAAGGCAGGGTTGTCACGCTTTTGCTTATTTCAAATTCCCTGACTTTTCCAGGTTAAAAAACGAAATTTTTCCAGATTTTTAAAACTACATTTGTTGCCAACAAAAATTAAATTTTGTTTTTCCCTGACTTTCCCTTAAATTCCAGACAAAATTCTTACTTCTTGACTCTAAAGAATATTTTCAATTATAGTAAAAATTATTACTCAGAAAAATGTACTATTGCTTCTTTTTTAAATAAATATTAAATCATTATTATTTTTCCATTAAAATTAAGATTTTCAAAAATTTCAAATTCAAACCTTTTTAAAATCAACAATTTAAAAAAAATTGTTATAAAACATGAAGATATCGATCACTCCGAGTCTTCGACTCGGAGCAATCGATATCTTCATGTTTTATAATAATAATTAAAGATGACCGACTGATAAAATCATTATTTTATATTTTATAAGAATATTGTTACTGTAACATCATAAAAATTATTCTCATTTCAATTCAATTATTTTCTAGAATTTTTAACTAAAATTCTTCTTTACATTAATTATTTTTAATAATTTTTGAAAAATTTCTTTGAAAAATTTTAAATCCTTTTGTTTACAATTTAAATTTAATTTATGTATTATAATATTTGTATATTATATTATAATTATAATATTTAATTCTTCAATCAAATATTAGAAAATAAAAAGTTCAAATAATTTCAAAAAAGTTCCAGTAAACTTTTTTAAAAAAAATTAAATCTACACAATTTTCAGTTAAAAGTATGAAAAATTCAAACTTTCAAAGATTATAATTTGAATCTTTTTCAAAATTCAATTATTTCTAAAAACTCACGCTATAATACTTTCTCTCTAAATTTGAATTAGTAAAAATGTTTACTATGTATTTTAGAATTAGTGACTGAATTTTTGCTTTTGAATTAGTAAATTTTACTATTAAATTAGTAGAAACGACTATTTATTGGTATAATTTGCTAATTGAAAAGCAAAAAGTAAGTCACTAATTCAAATAAGAAAGTATTTTTACTAATTAAAATTTAGAGTTTAATATTTAATTATCATCTAAAGTTTTAACTATGAAATTCATATTTAAATAAATTTTTATTAGAAAATTCTACGAGAATTTAATTATTTAAATACAAAAATAAATAATTTATTCAATAATTGAATGTTTCTTAAAATTGAACTCTCATAAAGAATTTTATCAACAAATTTTTAAATAATTAAAATTCTTTTGACAAATTTTAATAAAATTTTTAAGAATAACTTCATTTTTCGAGAAATTAGATTAAAATTGTATTAAAAATAATTGAATTTCTGTAAAAAAAAAAAAAATTTGATTGAATTCAGAAAAGCTTTTTGAAAATAATTGAAATTTTGTAAAGAATTTTATTACAATTTTTGAAAATAATTAAATTTTGAAGAAGAATTTTATTATTTATAAAAATAATTGAAATTTTGACGAGAATTTTTTTAAACTTTTGACAATAATTGAATTTCTGTGAAGAATTTTATTACTTTTGAAAATAATTGAATTCTTGAATAATTGAATTCAATTATTTTTATAAATAATAAACTTTTTTAAAGGAATTCAATTATTATTTTCATAAAAAATAATTTAAAATTCTAGAAAATAATAATTGAATTAAAATGAAGAAAATAATTTTTATGAAGTTACAGTAACAATATTCTTATAATGTAAAATAATGATTTTATCTCTCGGTCATCTTTAATTATTATAAAACATGAAGATATCGATCAATTGAATAATTGAATTTTTTGTGCAATTTTATTAAAATACATTAAAAATAATTGAAGTTTGATAAATTATTGAAATTAATTTAATTCTACAAAGAATTTTATTAAAATTATTTTTAAAAAAAATTGAATTGTTAAATTGAATTTCATTAAAATTTTTAAGAATAATTACATTTTTCCGTGAATTCGATTAAAATTATAGTAAAAATAATTGAAATTCTGCGATGATTTTTATTATATTTATGAAAATAATTAAAAACCTATACAGAATTTCATTATTTATAAAAATAATTGTATTGAATTCCTGGTCAAAAATATTATTCTTCATGAAAATAATTGAATTATTGCGAAGAAATTTATGAAAAAAAATGTTAATATAATAAAAAAAAGAAAAAAAAAGAATTCCTGTGAAGTTTTTAGTATTTAATTCATTCATTAAAAAATTGAAATTTTCTATAATTTCAAATTAACACCCTTTTGAAGTTCATCTATTTATGAATATTGTAAACGTAACTCTTTTAAAATTGAATTAATTTTGAAATATTTCAGTAAAATTAGATTTCAAGAATAAGCACAATAACTTTAGAAAACAATAATTTTCCAGGATTCCGATCAAAATTCCCTGACTTTTCCAGTTTTTTTTCAAGGTTTATAAAATTCCCTGACATTTCCAGGTTTTCAGGTTGCGTGGCAACCCTGAAAGGTGAATTTTTGAATGATCCCTAACAATAAAATTTTGTCCCCTATTAATAAAATTATACAAAAATGAATTAACACAAATTATAAACAAAAAAAAAGAAATAGTTTCAAAATTGAGTGTACGATAAAAATTATAATCGGACAATATTTCAAAATTTTGAAAGACTAAAATAAGGAATATATTATATAGTTTCTATATTATAGATATATACGTGATTTCGTTAATCTACGCGAGAAAGGACAAAATGCTTATAAGCAGTTTATTTTGATGTCGATGACTTTCTGACAACATATGGAGATATCCAGAAGATTACGATCCGGTTGAATCATAAAGGACCGATTTTACGAATGTGGGAATTCTTCGTATGGTCGTCGTCGCCGGTCGCGTTCAATTCCAAGGAGCGAGGAAAAGAGGCAAAAGAATAAGTGCTGGGCGCACGTCCTTCGTTGTTGGTCATCATCAACGAAAGCACCTTTTATTTTTGCCTTGAGAGACCGGACGTTAGGAATGTGTAGTATTAGAACATTTCACACGATGCCACGAGGTTTATATATATATGTATATATAGTTGTGTAATTCTTTAATTGCTTTGCCTAATTGGCTGCGAGTGGCGCCACATTGCCATGGGACACCGTCGATGATAATCGCTTAAAACGTACAAGCCGAACGTAAATTACGTCAATTCTTTTTAATTGTTTTTAATATATTTATAAACCTCTTTACGTCATTCTCCTTGCGATTTATTGTTAATAAATATTTTTCGTTTATTATTCATTCATAATTTTCTGTTTATTATTTATTTCTAATTTTTTGTTTATTACTTCTTTATTTATTAGTTTTGTTTATTATTTTTTTTACTAATTTTCTTTTTATTTAATATTTCTGGTTTGTTTGTTTATTTATAAATAGCAAAATTCAATTATTTTCAGGAATTTTAATAAAATTCATTGTAAAATTCAATTATTTTCAGGAATTTTAATAAAATTCATTATATAAAATTCAATTATTTTCATACATAACAATGTTCATCACAAGAATTCAATTATTTTCAAAATTAATAAAATTTTTCCCAAAAATTCAATTATTTTCAAAAAATCTAAAAATAATTGTCGACAACATTTCAATTATCTTTACAAATAAATAGCAAAATTCTTCGCCGAAATTCAAAAATTTTCAAGAATTTTAATAAAAATCATTGCGAAATTCAATATTAATTTGAAAGGAATTCCATTATTTAAAAATTAAAATAGAATTTGCCAATTCATTCAAAAATATCAAATGTTTTAAAATTTTTCGCAGTAATTCAATTATTTTCAATTTAATTTTAAAATTCCTGTCAGGGATTTAATTATTTTCATTAACAATAAAATCATTCAGAGGAAGTCAATTATTTTCATTAATAATAGTATTCATTACAAGAATTCAGTTATTTTCAAAAATTTTAATAAAATTCGTTGCAAAATTTCAATTATTTTTAAAAATTTTTCTTAATTCAATAATTTGTACATGTAATATTTTAATAACGCATTTCCCAAAAGAATTCAATTATTTAAAAACAATTTTGACAAAATTCTACACGAATATTCAATTATTTTCTAAAATAATGAAAATTTCACAGAAATTCAATTATTAAAAATAGAATTCGCATAAATTTTTTTGAAAAAAATCAATTGTTTGCAACTTTTTTTATAAAATTTTTCAGAATAATAATTCAATTATTTTCATAGTTATAATAAAACTCATCGCAAAATTTAAATTTTTTTAATGTAATTTTAATAAAACTTATCGAAAAATATTTTTAAAAATTTTATTAAAACTTGATGAAAGAATTCAATTTTAATAAACATTCAATTATTCAAAAAAAAAAAAAATAATAAAATTCGATGCAATAATTAAAAATAATATTTTTTTTAAATAACTATTAATTTGTCGCAGAAAATCAATTACTTTAAAAAAATTTTGAGTAATTCTGCAAAATAATTCAATTATGTTGATAAACAACAAAATTCTTCATATAAAATCAATGATTTTAAGGAAATTAATTAAAATTCTTTTTCCAAAATTCAATGATTTTTAATATCTACTATTTTAATAAAATTTTCCAAAAAAAATTAAATTATTTAAACAAAATTTAATAAAATTCTACGCAAACCTTTAAATATTTTCATAAAATAATAGAAATTTCACAGGAATTCAATTATTTACTAATTTTTTATAAATATCTTCGCAATAATTAAATTATTTTCATAAATAATAAAATTCTTCTCGCAGGAATTCAATTATATTTTCAATACAATTTTAATCAAATTTGATTTCAGTTAAAGTTTTAGATAAAAATTGAATTTTTGAGAAGTTACTAGTAATTGCAATTTTTAAAAATAATTGAATTTAGTAATGGTTTCAAATTAAAATCTTTGAAAATCTTAATTTTTCATACTTATAATTATAATTTCCGTGGAAATATTTTTTTTCAAAAAGCTTAATCAAAATTTTTAAAAATTATTTTAAGTTTTTATTAGGTATATATTATTATATTATTATATTATTATTATTTTTATTTTATAATTAATTCAAAATTGTAATGACAAATAGAAATCATCAGAATTTTTTTCACTTCTTTTCATTAAAAGACTAAAATTTTGTTAAATATTATGTTTTGTCAAATTGAAATTATGCAGATTTTTGTTCTTTACTTCTAAACAAAATTAAAAATTTTTAAACAACTGTGATTAAGAAATAGAAAATTTATTTATTTTGCATTATTTTTGTTTATGAATCACAATTTTTTTAACAAAATTATTATTTTGTTTTAGAAAAAGAAGAAGAATATTTGCACAATTTCTATTTTTAATCTTATTTTTGGAACAGGATTTTTCACAGGAATTAAAACATTCAAAAATTTCAAATTCAAACCTTTTTTAAATTAAACAACTTATAAAAGTATTTGTTATAAAACATGAAGATATCGATGGGTCCGAGTCGAAGACTCGGAGTGATCGATTTCTTTATGTTTTCTAATAATTAAAAATGACCGAGAGATAAAATCATTATTTTATATTATAAGAATATTGTTACTGTAACTTGATCAAAATTATTTTTTTCATTTTAATTCAATTATTATTTTCTAGAATTTTAAATTATTTTTTATGAAAATAATAATTGAATTCCTTTAAAAAAGTTTATTATTTATAAAAATAATTGAATTCCTGTGAAATTTTTATTATTTTAGAAAATAATTAAATGTTTGCATACAATTTTATTAAATTTTTCTTTAAATAATTGAATTCGTTTTTGGGAAATTTTATTAAAATATTGTAGATATTGAAAATCATTGAAATTAGGACAAACATTTTTTTTTTGACATTTATGAAAATAATTGAACTTGGGAGAAGAATTTTGTTATTTATAAAGATAATTGGGATTTTTACGAGAATTTTTTTCAAATTTTGAACATATGTAGTTGAATTTTATAAAAAGAATTTTATTTATTTTTTTTTTGATAATTGAATTTCTGCAATTATTTGTAATTTCTCCAAAATTCAATTTTTTTTAGTGTTTTCAACAAAAATTTTTATTAGAAAATTTTTAAATTCTATTATTTTTAAAATTGCTAATTTTATTTAAAAAAAAAGGTAGGAAGAAGTTAGAATTGTTGCTAGTTAATTATTAATGATTAAATATTTACTTAAAAAAGAAGTTATTGATGTTTTGGGCCAATTTTATATTTAAAGAAAATTTTAAATAAATATAATACCTAGAACGTTTTTTTGAGTATCTATAACCATTTTGAGAGTGAATCAGAATATTCTTTAGGGTCAGGGAAAAAGTCAAAACTTTGTCTGCGTTTAGGGAAAAATTTCGATTCGAGTGTCATTGAAATTTAGTTTAGTCAATGACTATATATGAGTATCTTGGGTTAATATTGGCCCAAACTTGGTTGCAATTTTACCAAAGTGAAGACAGTCTCATCAATCAATTGAGGTCAATAAAGCCTCTAAAAAAAATAGCAAAAAAATAAAATAACTAAAAGAAAATAGAAGAAATAGAAAGAAATATTCTTTTCTAATACCTTATTTTTGTATAGGGATATAGAATTTTACAGGGATATGCGAATTCGTTCAGCACATTCGAACAACACTGCGTACTATCATTAATTACCAAAAAACATCATTCATTATTTCTAATGGACAATAAAAGCAAAGAAAGAAAAATGAATAAAACCTATTATCGTTGCAAAAATCGTTGCACCTAGAAAATCGAATCACGAAAAGAAGAATAGGGATCGAGATCGAAAGGAAGGTATCATTATATTTTGCAATATCAGTTAATGACATGCATTAGCAATAAGCACATTAACATTCCAAAGAACGTAAATAATGCATCAAGAAAGTTGAATACAATATGTGAGCTATATGTGGCGGTTATATACCTGTCCACACCGTATAGAAGACGAACATTGCATATACACATATATGGCAGTATATATATGTGTATATTTGCATGTGGGTGATGACTAATAGATTTTGAGACGCAGTTCATCCATCTCACCTTTCCAACCAGTCAAATATCGATACAAATCGATTCCAAAGTGTGCGCGCCGCGTACTCTTACAATCAATACGTCAAGTCCCAATTTTAGCGACGCATTTATAATACTCATATATTGGCCATTTTCTTAGGGGTCGTGCTCTTGTTCAATTTTTATTGTTCGCCAAAGACGCAATCATTTTTTCATTATCGTCATGAGAACGCGATGATATTCTATACTTGTTCAAAACTTATTGGAATCGCTTTAATGCGTTTCCCATATTTAGATTAAAACTTTTATTTAACAATAAAAAAATTTTAGTGAAATAAAAAAATGTTAGTGGAATTTTTATCCCACAAAGGTTTTATTTGTTTAATCTTCAATCTATTAAAATGAGGCCTATAAGAAAATAAACATTATTTTTAGTGTAATTGTCTAAATTTTATAAAAAAAAAAAATTAGCGAAAGTCAATTTTCGACCGAAACTAATACTTTCTCATGTGATGAGAATGTAAAAACATTTAATATTTATTATTTAAACGTCCAAGCTATAAATTTGTGATTTTTCTTCTTTTTTTTTGTTGCAGAAAAAGGATTTTGTTTTCTTCTACAATTGGAGACAGTATTTTCGAAATTTATGAGGCAAACTATTGCGCAACAACTTTGAGGACAAATGGGGAGAAACTTTTTTTCTCTCCTTTTTTTTAACGGAAATATTTGTTATTGTGAACTAGTGAGTGAGTGAGTGAATGAGTGAGTGAGAGTAAGGAAGAAGAAGAGAGGACTCCACGGAAGGAAATTGGAAAAAAAGACGAAGTAGAGGAATTTACTTCCGAAAATATATGGTGAGTCGTAAATATTTTTCTTTTGGCAATATTTTGTCATGTTTATTGCACGATGTTATTGTTTGATCGTAAATTCGGTGGCGACTTGCAGCATTAGGAAGCAGGTACTCTCTTCATTGATCTCTTCAATCAAGTATTGTATATCAGGTCAACGGTAACCGTGACTGAATGCGAAACCTTGATTTGCAGTCACGGTAAGTTAATGATTTCACCGTCGGTAGTTTTACAGTTTTTCTTTTATCTATTATCTCAATGTGTACTGTAATATTCAATACCGATTCGTTTTTGCCTTCTCTTTTTTTTACGCGCTTATTGTCTTTTTTGACTTTTCGGATATTTTTTTCTTTTTCTTTGAGTTTACGGTATATTTTTCGCCTATTGGGTCTCGCGCAATTTTAAATTTTCTTGAGATATCCAACTATTTTTTTGGGTACTTTTTTAGATTTCTCAATTAAAAGCTACTAATTCTGGTTTTTTTTAGAATTTCTACTATTTTAAATTCGCTAATACTAGAAATCAAAAAACTATTCTCAAAAATTATAATCAAATTCATTAAAACGATGCAATTATTTTCAAAAAAATATTCGAAATTCAATTATTTTGAATATCCAGTAAATTCATCAAATTTTGCAAAAGAATTAAATTATTTAAAAAAAAATTTTTTTTAATTCATCCAAAATTCAATTGTTTTCGTAAATAATAAAATTTCCACCAGGAATTCAATTATAATTTAGAATAGCATTTTCGAAAAAATTTCGAAAAAATCAATTATTTAACAAAATTTTTATACAATTATTCACAATAATTCAAATACTTTCACTAATAATAACATTTTTCATAAAAATTCAATTTTTTAGAAAAATTTTGGACAATAAATTCTAAGCAAGAATTCAATTATTTTCATAAATAATAAAACTTATCGAAGAATTTCAATTACATGTTTTTTATATTATTTTAAATTAATTAATCGAAAAATTCAATTATTTTTACAAATAAGGTTTTCCACTGGAATTCAATATTATTTAAAATAAAATGTTCATAATATTTATTATATTGCGAAAAAATTAATTATTTAAAACAATATTTATAAAATTCTTATGAAGAATTCAATTATTTTCAAAAATAATCAAATTTTTCCACAGAAATTCAATTCTTTTTAAACATTTTAATACAATTTTTTGCAATAATTCAATTATTTTCATAAATAATAAAATTCTTCTCAGGAATTAAATTATTTTTGAAAATTTTAATAAAATTATTAGCAACTATTCAATTATCTTCATAAATATTCAAATTTATCGCAGGATTTCAATTATTTTTATTACAATTTTACAAGACTTGCTCAAAAAATATAATTATTCTTAAAAATTTAATTTCATTCCTCGAAAAAATCAATTATTTAATAAAATGCTTTTTTAAAAATTTTTTTAAAAAATTCAATTATTTACAAAAATATTAGAATTTTTCACAGGAATTCAATTATTTTTAAATATTTTAATAAAATTTTTCGATGGAAGTGAATTATTTTAAATACAATTTTTATTAAATTTTTTTGAAATAATTTAATTATTCTTTTAGATTTTAATAAAATTCTTCCCAAGAATTCAATTATTTTCATAAATAATTATTTAAAAGAATTCAATTATTAAAGATAAATAACAAAATTATTTCCGAAAATTCAATTATTTTGAGGCATTTTAATAAAATTCTTTGCAAAATTCAATAAATTTCTTCTTGGGAATTCAATTATTTTCAAAAGCTCTAAAAAAATCGTTCGCAAGAATTCAAGTATTCTCAAAAATTTTAATTGAGTTCTTTGTAAAATTTAATTATTTTTAAAAACTTTTCGGAATTTAATGATTTTCAATATCTACTATTTTCATAAAATTTCCAAATAGAATTCAATTATTTAAAAAAATTTTGTTCGAAATCTTTGTAAGATTTCAATTATTTTCATGAATAATACAAATTTCTTAGGAATTCAATTATTTAAATTAGAATTTGCATAAAATTAGTCGAAAGAAATAAACTATTTAAAAAATTGTATAAAATTATTCGCAAGAATGAAATTATTTTTATAAATATTTAAATTCTTTCATGAATAATAAAATTCTTTTCAGGAATTTAATTTATTAGCAGTAGGATAAGAAAGAACTAAATATTTTTGATGAAAATTAGGAAAAAGTTAGGAAAATAAAAAATATGGAATGGGATTTTTGTCAGTTTTGTGAAGTGTACCTAAAACGAGTTTTCTTGGTCGTCAAGTTTAATATTTCGAAAGCTACTTTTTTTACTCCTTTTTTTTAGTTTGAAAGCTACTTTTTGCTACTTTTTTAAAATTAATTATCGAGTGCGAAGCCTGCAATTCGAGATAAATATTTGTAGAATGTTTTTTTAATTTTAAACTAAAGAAAAAGTAATAATAATAAACTTTTATTCGGCCAAACTGCCCATTTTGATACAAGAACCAAAAAAACCATATACAATATTCACAAAAAGATACAATGAAAAAAAAAAAAAATAAAACAGAGTTCCAACACATTACCCATTCATTCTTACAGTAAGGATATTAATAAGCATCTTTGTAAAATTTTTAATGTCTGACAGTGATTCCGCTGATAAAATTTTCCCCCAAAAGGGGGCCTCACACACACTTGTACAAATTTCGGGATAAAAACTCTTCCTAATATGATTGTATTTAGGACAATCAACAAGCATGTGATGAAAGCTCTCACATTCTTCTTCACACCACATACAATGCTCGAATTTCGGAAGTTCAAACTTTACGCGATTAACTCTAAAAGAAGGACAATGTTTATTAACCAGACGGCATTGAGCATACAATCTTTTCGTTTGAAGTTGAACTCTCTCTCTTAGGTACGGTTGTGTTCGTGGGTACAAGTGAACAAATGGCCATACCTGCAAGCTTCTAGATTTAGTGCGCGACTCTAAGTCTATTGATAGGCAATATCTTCCGTAGGAGAGTCTGATTTGACTTGAGTAGTTTGCAATTGATTCCAATGTGCCCGTATCCCATAACTCTTTTAAGCCTCCCATTTCAAAGTACTTTTTTAATTGACCGAACCAATTATACCTCGACTCAGAAGAATTGGTGCGCGCCAATGCCATCAACCTAGACAAACATTGCTTCGGAAACCGCGTATCACTCATTTTAGAAATTTTTTCTATCCAAGCTAATATTCTGTCCAATAGTTTAAATGACAAGGGCAGCACACCAGTTTCCAGACGGACAGCATAATTAGGTGTGCAACCAGGCAAATGCAACAACTGCTTAAAAAAAGCTAATTGTACTTTCTCTATATCATCAACAAATTTTAACCCCCAAACCTCTATCGCATAAAAGAGAACACTACAAACAAGACTTTCGAACAACCTGCTACAGGTCGGCCATGTATCCACTTTGAGACTATTAATTACACGAAGAGTGGAACCGATCGCCATTTTCGCTGAACTAACAAATTCATTTTTGGCAATTTCAAAAGAACATGAGTTTTTAAAGATTACTCCCAGATATGTATATTGGTCCACTACCTCAATCCTCTGTTTACCAAACTTAAATGAAACAAAATTTTTTACCGAAGCATTCATTCCTTTCCGGAAAATTACAATTTTAGTTTTTTTCGTATTTACTTCCAAATGGTTAATTTCACAGTACTCACACAAAGCTGACAATTTTCTTTCAAGTTCCACAGGGGTATCTGCCAACATGACAATATCGTCTGCGTATGCAAGAAGAAATATCTCAAAAGCGCTATTCACAGAGAGACCTCTACATCCCCTAAAACGTAAAAAATCCTCTAAGTCACTTATAAAATAAGAAAACACATAAGGGCTGAGAACCTCCCCCTGTAAAACGCCCTGAGATACTCTAACAAAATTAGTATTCCCTTTTATTGAACTCACACACGCGTTTGATGTCTCGTAGAAATTCTTGAGTATATTGATAAATTTTGTACTAATTCCCAGAGAATGTAATTTATTCCACAAAATATCGTGTGAAACAGAGGGAAACGCGCTCTTAAAGTCGACAAAGACTGCGTAGACAACTCTCCTAGGATGTCTCAAATGAATTTGCAAAAGCGACATCAAGGTAAATAGGTTGTCCACGCATCCCCTGCCACTCCTAAAGCCCGCTTGAAATTCGGGAATCACTCTGAATTCATTTTCCCAAGATAAAATTCTATTAGCCAAAATTTGTGTAAAAATCTTCGCGATACAATTAACCAAGGTGATTGGTCTATAATTGTCTGTGGATTCGAAATCGCCATTCTTATGTAACATGCACATTTTCAGTTGTCCCCAGGCTCTGGGTACAGTTTCCCTTTCAAGAATTCCATTAAAGAGATCTTCTAGAAAAACTATCCAATTTTCTGGCAAATTTTTAAAAAAACTATAATTTATGTTGTCAAGTCCTGGAGATTTCGATTCCTTACATTTTTTAATACTTCTACAAATTTCTTCATATGATATAACATCGTCTAGGACAGGGTGAAAAATACGAGGGGGTGAAAAGAGTCCAGTAACTTTCATAGGGTAAAGATCTCGTAAATATAAATACCACTCATCCAAACTAATATTATTACCCTGCCGAAATTTGCGCCTGTTTCCATTAATTATGGACCAAAAATCTTTCGAATTTCTAGTCGCAGCAATCCGATCTGTCAAACTATCTATATACTCCTTCCTCTTATCAACCAACATTTTTCTATAAACAGAACGCGTTTCGACATATGTTTTTCGACTAGATACCTCGCAACCTGTACTCTTATAGTCGTGAAAAGATTTACTCAAATTATACTTCGCTGTTCGGCAGTTCCCGTCAAACCACGGTTTATTCCGTGATCTAATACAATCATCGTTCCCGTAATTTTTCCTCATACCCATTCTTGTCGCTACCTTTATGATTGCTGAGACTAGCAGTTCATTTGCTTCATCAATCCCCTCTCCGATCTCGACTCCCACTTCTTCGCGCCATCTCATACACTCTGTAAATTCTATTGCCTTTGAATAATCAAATTTTAATTTCCACGACTGAAAATTATTCTGCTCAGAAATATTTGATAGGGGGGGTATATCAATCGAGATGCAAGCCGGAAGGTGATCGGAACACGTAACAATGTCAAGCACTGTAAAATCCAAAATAAAAGGTAAAATTGATAAAGTACACCAAACCAAATCTATAACACTCGACCCCACACTACCAATGTAAGTGTAATTGGCCGGCGTATCACTCAATGTTCTTCCGTTACAAAGAAAGAATTCCATTTCCTCCAAACATTCTAACAATTGTTTTCCTTTCAGATTATAAATCGTATCTCTTGAGACTCTATCGCAATTTAGAGACTTATTAATTGCAAGTATATTTTTATTAAGAGAATTAAGATTGGCTACCCTACAATTAAAATCGCCTCCGACAATGATAGGGACATTTACATAAGAATCACGAAGTACATTGAGTTTGAGATTAAAATTATTAAGGAAAAAAGAGAAGTCAATCGTAGGCGAGACATAGACTGCCACAACTATAAAGACGAAACCGTTTACCTGAGCCTTGACCACCATGAAATTCGATTCCGTCATAATCAGCTGAGGAGAATAGTATGACTTATCGAGGGCTATTATCAAGCCCCCTCTAGCCCTTCCTCTACTGGCTTCCCTCACCGCTGGTATATTAAAGATGGCCATTGAGTTGGAGAATACATTGAACTTCGGCCCCCACTCCTCTATCCAAGTTTCACATAGACATAGAATATCGTGTCTGTCGAAATGTTGCTTTATATCTTCGATATTAGAGTGTCCGTGCACGTTCCAAAAAATAACCTTCACAGCCGTTGTTTCTCCGTTACTCTTGTGTAGATTTGCGAAATCGATCTACCTTTGAGGAAGTTGGTGTTGCGTTTTCTCTTATTACAAAAGAGTTCATGCAAGCAGCAGCGGAATAGTTCTCTGGGATCTCCTTTTTTGTGCGACGTCCTGGTCCCCTTCTTGGACTGGGTCTAGCAATAGTAAATGGAGAGTTCTCAGCATTTTTTAGGACGGGTGCCGAATTTTTGTTGTTTTCCAAAGTAGCCTCCACTTCCTGTTCGCCAGTACCAGCGCCTTCTACAATTAATTTGCCTCTCTTAATTGTCACCTTCTTGCCCGTTTTCCTGATTGTGTCAGCTTGGAGTATAAGCGATTTTCTCAGCTCTCTTTCTTGTTTAGTTCGGTCGTTAGCGACTGCGAGATCGAGTTTCCTAAACTCTGTGATCTTCATGAAAACATTCTGAACCCATCTAGGAGCTATGAACTTGACGATGACCGGTCTCTTCTCACCAGTCTTTCCCAACCTATAGGTATCCGCTACAGCCAATTCAGGAATACGAATATCCAAGTTCTTGAAAATAGAAAGAACAATTGAGCACAAATCAACACTGTTAACTTCTTTGTCCTCTAGACCAAATATTATTATATTATTTGCTCTGTCTTTACGGTCGAAAAATTCAAGCCTCTTTTCGAATGAATCTGTTTTCTTGGAAAGCATTGAGACATTCGCACAAGATTCCTGGGCAATCACACATGCATCCTGCATCTGTTTTTTCAATTCCTCGTGGGATTTTGTTAGGCCTTGTATACACTCTGTTAATTTACTTATCTGTTCATGTAAAGGGGTCTCCATATTGCTAATAACAAAATCCACTTAAACAGGGAAAAGGGCAGCAATGAAACTCACTTATTTCCTTATATAAAAAATAAAATTCGTGCACAAAACACACACATATATGTATATAAAAACCACCACAGATATTAAACAACACCAACTTTGATTTATACAAAATTCTATCGAAAATGAAACAGTCCGACGGAAATCAACAATAGACAAACAAAAACACGTCTGACTCTGACAAAGGTTCGATTGGAACTCTAAAGAAAAAGTAACTTATGTATCACAGTTTTTTTTAAGATATCAAATTGAGACAAAAAACGAATCAAAATGTTGCTTCGTAACACTTTGATTCGTTTTTTGTCTCAATTTGATATCCTTAGAAAAATTTTGGGGGCAAATTTTTGTTAATTAACTTATGAAAATTGTTTGATAAAAAATAAATAATATTAATTTGATAATCCTTTATTTCAATCGAATAAATTTTTCTCTTAGTTTACTTATTCTCCGACGTCTTCGTCTTGTTTACGAGAGAATTTTCATGCCATCTGGACGGAAACTTTGAGAACTAAATAGGAGCGAAATTCAAATTTAGTAAAAGAATAGAAATAAAAAAATGCAGAATAATAATAATAATAATAAAAATAATAATAGTAATAATAATAATAATAATAATAATAATAATAATAATAATAATAAATAGTAATTTTATTATAAATTTCATCATTGTCAGCATTAATAAACAGCGTTTTGTTTGGAAAAATTTTGATTAGATTAGGAGTTGTTGTATTATGGAGGGAATTTTTTGATAGCTTGGTCATTAAATGAGATCATGAAAGGTCCATAAGGGAGTTTTTATAAAAGATTTGTTGGAGGGTATATATATGTGCAGGAGGAAGGTCCGATCTCATGCCGAGTGGGAGTGGCGTGGGTGTGTCCAACATACTTGCTCACACGATATAGCATAAACGTACCAACATGTAGCACAACTTCTGCTTCTATATACACGCTTGCAGGACAAGAGTTTCAAGAAACCAAAACCAGAACCTCAAACCAGGGTCGCGTGCGCGAAAATACATATGTACGGGGGAGAATCTTTCCTCCATTCAAAAAAAACTCGCCTTCTGTGAATCAAAATAGGAAAAAAATAGTGGGTATAGAAAAAGTCAATTTTTCGAGGTTTTCAATATGTGAAAAGAAGGGATCAAGATATTTTTTACTCTAATTTTATGGTAAAAGTTGAATAGTAGGAATTTTTGCAGTTGGCATTTCTGGTTTATAAATAACAAGTTTTACAATTTCGGTCCTTAGTAAATTTTACTAGCTAATTTAATTTACACGGTAAATAAATTTATTTGACCTTGAAAAAATAGTATTGAAACTTTTACTGTAGTTACATATTATAGAAAAAGCGTTAATTTGTTCAGTAATTTTTATTATTTTAGAAATAAAAATAGGGAAGTAAATTTTATTATAGCTAATTTAGTTTGGAAGGTAATAAAATTTGTTACACATGGAAGAACGAGTAAAGTAACTTTTACTATACTTACGTGTAATGAAAGCAAAACTGTTTAGAAATTTTGATCATTTGTTAGGTAATTCTTATTATTTTAAAAATTAAATTAGCTATATAATAAAATTGACTTACCTATTTTTACTTTTTTCTACAGGAAAATAAATTTATTTGCTAATAAGCAAATAAATTTATTTTCCTGAAAAAAGAGTAAAGTAACTTTTACCATACTCTCATATTATAATGAAAGCCAAAATTGTCAAGGAATTTTGCTCAATTATTTGATAATTTTTACTAAATTAGAAGTAGAAATAAGTAATTACTACATTTAATTAATTATTCATTATCTTATAAATAAATTTTACTATTTTCGAATTTCGAAACAATATAATTTAAGTCAAAATTAATCAAATTTACTTAAAAAATATAGTAATAAAAGTTATCTCAACTGAAAAGAATTTCCAGAGTAAAAACTTAGTGAAATTTACTTTAGAAATAGTAATAATTACTAAAAATGAAAAGAAATTCCTTAGTAACATTTATTTCAAAAATAGTAAAAGTTACCAAAAAGAGAAAAAATTCCTGATAATTTAGATTTTACTTAATTATTTGTGACCCGTGACATAATTTCTTCCTTTTTTTCTTCATTAATGGAACAATATTGAGGAAAAAAGCTAAAAATGACATTTAAATTTACTCATTTGGAGCTGCAATAAAAATGAGCCCAGATTTTTTTCTGTGATAGTGCGCGCGCGCGTTTCATTTATAGTCGAATTTTTATTTAACAGATGATTTTTTCTCAGTTTTATATACTTAACGCGCAGGATTTTTAATTAGCTGAATTTTTATTTAATAGGATTTTTATTTATACAGATTTTTATGTAACTGAATTTTTTTCGTCTTTGATTTATTTAACGAGATTTTTATTTGTTTGAACTTTTTTCACAAAAGCATAATTTTTTATTATTTCGACATTACCTGAGTAAAATTGTTAATTAGCTGAATTTTTATTTTCTGTTTCTTTTACTCGAAGATAATTTTTATTTGTCAAGACTTTTGTTTAATAGAATTTTTATTCAGCCGACTTTTTAATAAACAATTTTTATTATTCTGGACTTAATAGTTAACAATATTTCTCATTTAGCTGAAATTTCTATATTCTGAATTATTATTTATTCATATTTTTATTTTTCCAAATTATTATTTATCGAAATTTTTATCTTCTCGAACTATTTTTCGTCGAAATTATTTTTATCTTTTCGAACTATTTTTTTTATCGAAATAATATTTCTTTTTGAATAATTATTTATTGAAATTTACTGTACCAGTAAAATTTACTTCACAGGTTCAGTAAAATTTACTTCGCAGGTATAGTAAAATTTACTATGCCAGTAAAATTTACTCCTAAAATGGTAAAATTTATCAAAAATAGCAAATATTAGCAAAAATGAACCAGAAAAATTACCAGAAATTTCTGATAGTTTAATTTATACAAATAAAGTTTCACATTTTTTCGTGAGCGAAACAATATTAAAAAACAGCTACTAAAAATCATCTTTACTCATTTTGAACAGCAGTAAAAATTCATTAAAATTTTTCCTGGTAGACGCAAATTCGCAAATCACTAATTCGAGGTTCAGGTGTAGATTTATTTACATACAAAAAGAAACAATTTGCAAAAATTAAACCGAAGTATTTTTTTCGAAACAATTAAGACACTTTAATGGAGCATTTAAATTGCATTAAATCTTGATTTCTGATATTTCCTTGAGAATTTATTCCCTCATCGTACTTGTTCGTTTTTTTTCTTTGTCTTCTTTTTTTTGGATTTAT
Organism: Leptopilina heterotoma; assembly: GCF_015476425.1. Lineage (NCBI taxonomy): Eukaryota > Metazoa > Arthropoda > Insecta > Hymenoptera > Figitidae > Leptopilina > Leptopilina heterotoma. Next base: position 2,215,753 of record NW_025111110.1, read on the forward strand.
ATCTCTTACGTTTTTATATGTATTTTGTTCGAAAGTCGCACGATTTTTTTATTACCGTTTTTTATGGTCGCAATAGCATTTGGGATTTTACAATCAGAAAACTTTGGTGGCCAAAGCGTTAACTCGTTTACAAGTGTTCTTTCACTTTTTTTTCCAACATTATAACACCATAAATGTTTATACTACCTGGTTGAAATCAGATTGGGATCGAGAATTTTTTCTATGTATATAATAAATTCAATTATGTTGCGAGTTCCTTTTTCTTCTTAGTTTTCTAAATATTCGGAAAAGTCGCATGTTTTGGGAAATTTTTAGAGTTAAATGTTGACTTCTTGCTTCGTTGAATGAAAAACAAATATAGAGTTGTATTTTTGTGGTTAAAAATAGGTTTTTTTTTTAATTAAGTTAATTAATATATACAAATTAATATTTTTTTTTTTGTAATAAAATACATAATTAAAAATATTGGCGTTCCATTTGAACGTTTACAGTATACTTTAAGAACAGAGAGAAGTAAAGAAAAAATTGTTTTTTTGAGACAGTTTGCTTATGGTAAATTATTGATAATATTGTAAAAATGTATTCTCACCTTGATTGAGGACAAAGAACCGCACACGTGTCAACGCGTGCCGTAAAAGATAGTGAACAACGACGACTTAAATATTGAAAAAAAGACACTAAATAAGAACTTAAAAATGTCAATTTTTGTGGATCTGTACAATGTATTGAAATTCAAACTAATATTATGTATCGTTAAACTACATTAATTTATATTTATTAATTTTAACATACGTTTCTTATTATAAATGTTTGATAAAGTTAAAATTGTATCAACAAAAAGTGAAACACATAGTGAACAGTCTATTTGTAATAGATAAACAAAAATTTTATCTTAACCCTTTGAATATCTGTTTTGTATAAATACGCCTATTTTGGAAATATGTGGTTTAGATATCAAAAGTTGGTCTATATAATAACAGACAAAATAATTAATAGTTGCAAAAGTTAATTAGTATTAGTTGCAGTGTTTTACATAAAATAAAGTAGGTATAAGGTTTTTCATAGTTAAAAATAATTCAAGTATAGAAAAAATGAATCTGAAAAAATATTACTAGGGCTGCAATTTTGTAATTCGACTCTGACTTTCGATTCGATTTTGACTTTGACATTGACTTTCATTTTCACTCTGACTCAGACTTTGACTCTGAGAATCAAAGTGACAATGAAAGTCAAAGTGAATGTCAATCTTAAATTCAAAATCAAATTACAAAATCTCACCCCAGACTACCAAACATTTAGACTGATTACTAAACTGTTTTAGATTCGATGTTATTTTACAGGAATATTATTTAATAATATTTAATTTTCTGAAATTGGCTTAAAAATTTCATAAATTGTTATTCTTCATACTCTTAAAAATCTGTCAATTGAATTAGTTCTTAAAAATAAATTTAATTTCATAGTAAAAAGTCAGTCTATGATTCAAATTTTAGTAATAAAATTTTATTTTAGTAATAAAACAGTTAATAATAACTAAATTATTAGTTAAATTTACTTTTAGGTTAGATCAAAATGACTGAAATTTTTTGTAATTAATTTAATTAATAAAGTTTGACTACTTTTGTAGTTAGTTATTTGTCATTTTCTAATTTATAATTAATTATTTTTAACTAATTGAGATTGAAAGATAGTAAACAGAGTTGCTACTCAACGTTGAAAATCTATCATATTCTTAAATCATTATTTTTCAATTTCTAATTTTATCAAAAAAATTTAATAACAGATTTTAAAATTGTTTTTGTAACAAAATTCTTCAATATCATTTTTTTGAAATATTAGTGTTTTTGAAATTATTTATTCATTTTTAATTGTTTACTCAAAGTAATTTTTTTAGACAAATTTTGAACTTAAAAAAAAACTCATGTCGAAATTTTGATAACAAAAGTTTTCTCTAAATCTGAATTAGTAAAATTTTACTTTTTTTTAAGTCATTTTACTAAAATTTAGTAAAACTTCACTGATTACTATTGTAAATTTTTACTAAAATAAAGTGACTGACTTTTTGCTCTTGAATTAGTAAATTTAGAGAGTGCATTTAAAAATAACATAATTGTTTTTTCTAATAAACAATTGAAATTTTAAAAATCTTGCAATCTTTTTCAAAACCTAGAAAAAGTCTTGAAAAACCTTGAATTTTATTTTCAAAATTTAGTATAGCCACCCTGATATACAAAAGCAATATAAAATTCTAAAATATTAACTTTTTAAAAGATTTAATTTTAAGCGAAATTCGGAAATTATTCATTTTTTTAATTTTAAAAAATATTTTTATTGAAAATCTGATATTTTTACCAATAAATGTTACAAAGTTTGAAAATGGGTCAACAGGATTTTCAAGGAAATAAAAAAAAGAAAGTTGAATTTTTTTTTTCATTTTTTCCAAAAAATATTGTTGTCTTTCTTTCATTTTTACATATAATTTATTGAAAAAATTGTCAACTCTCCAAGAAAAATGATTAAAAAAAACTGAAAAATGTGCAAGTTTTTGTAAAAATTGAAAAATAAATTTTATTTCTGTCAAATTTTTGTTTAAAAAAATGTTTTTGGTATTAAAAAGTACACAAAAAATGCTGTACAATTTACTGTATAATAATTACAATCTATTAAGTTTAAGTGCTGTTCTACAGGAATAAATATAAAAGTTTGAGTACTATTTTTTTAGATTCGGATTTATTGATACAAAATAAAAATTAAATATTGTGTTTATTATTTTACAGATAGTAAAATTTTGCACCACGTCTAATTTTTTCGGAACAAAAAAGTGAAATGCAACTTAAAATCACAATTGTCCAATTTTTTGTAATTAGATATTGATCTATTAGGATTGAAATTTTACAAATCGCACAGATTATAAATATAAAAAATACAATAACAAATAAAAGAAAATAATTGATAATAAGAAATGGAAAATCTTCTCAATCCACTAGAAACAGTGCAACTAATGCCGATCTTTAGTTACTTAAACATGTTAAGTGATTTTCTATACTCCGAACGTTTAATATCAGAAATCGATCAAAATAAACGAATTCCGATTGTTAATGCACTCTATGAATATTTACAAGTGAATAAAAATAATCAATTAAAAAAAGTTAAATTAATTAGAAATGTATTGAGAGGAAGTGATCTTTACGGAGCAGAGGAAGATGAATTTTTAGATGTTACATTCGTGAATGCAATGTTCGATTACATCATTAGTTCCCTGGTATTCGAAAAATATGGCAATATCTATGGTTTCCTGGCAGGTATTTTCCTCGAAACGGATAATTTGTTAATTTTTGAAATACTGAATTTGGTGAGAAAAGATCTTGGTACTGAGCAATTTGAAAATGAATATGGCGAAAAATCGAATCTCAGTAGTTTAGCAATTGGTAGAATATACAATGATATAATATTGCCAATGTTTCCTCTATCCAACACTAATCTCACTTTATTGTCTCTTGATTATATTTATGCACAAGCTGGTTCAATGTTTCTACGAGGGGGCATAATAAGTACTGTCTATTACAGTGATAATATAATTCGTAAAAAAGATGTATTCGATGAGAATTTATTCGAACAATATTTGGTAACAGGACATATACTTGAAAAAATGATTCTCAAACAGCAGAAGAATGTGAATTTATTCAAAGCATTTGCACTGCCAGCTCTTTCGAATTATATCTTTAATAGAAAATTCTTATTCGCCTATCAGAAAATGTCGAATGTTGTGTTGGATCTATCATTTTGGCAAGCTGCCTACACGTATTTGTTTCATTACACAAGTGAAATACAGGCTGATATTGAAGAGAATTTAAAGAATGATTATACACTAAAAATGCATATTGCACTTTTGAATTTGAAAAATTGTGCAACATTAGCTGAAATTATATTGGAGCAACGTTGTCCTCAAGTTATTGCTCATGAAAGAGACAAGAGATTATTTTCATATTTGCATTTTCCCGAAACTTTCTTCTGTCGAGATGATGAGAAGCCTCTACCGATTCCGAAGAAGAATTTTCTCAGTCATATCAACAATATAGCGGATCTGTACGAATCACACGATCTTCCTTTAATTCAAAGTGCCATTCCGAAAGATCTTCAAGTAACATTTCAAAATTTGAATGTTTTTATAAAATTACTGATTCCTAATATCACTTCTGAATATGATAATTTTTTCCGAGCTGAACATGATTTTTTGGAGGTATACTTTCCTCGGACGAGTACGTTGTATTATTACACGTTAAAACGAGACAACTATAATATAGCATTAATTGACTTCGACGAGAAATTGGGTATGTCTCCAGAAGAGGTTAAATCAAAGTTTGAGAGATTAAAAGAAATATCGACGTCAAAAATCCTGAAGAGAAGTAATGATAACATTACCGTATTTTTTCGAAATTTGATTGAATACAAAAAGGCACGCTTGAAATTCTATTTGAATACTTTTGACAATTGTGCGGGAACAGTAGATGAGAGAATTGATAAGAATTGGTGGAAGGAATTTGGTTTGGCATTGGTACCATATTCTTCTTGTTTGACTGAGGAATGTGGTAATGAATGTAAAACAGTTTGCACGTCGGATAAGATAAAGTTGTTTTATAAATATCCAAATGAAGTTTTGTCGAAATTATTGAATGCAACCACACGATCGTATCTTGCTTCTCTGGGTACAAGAATGAAGTCCGTATTTTTACGAAATGTGAGTATTGAAACGATGGATGAATTCATAGCAAAAGAAAGTGGTTCGCGATCACTGTTATACGCACTGAATGGGCATATAATATTCGAGGATATTTCTCTAAATTTGCCAAAGCCGTCATTTAAATTGACTTTCGCAACTAAGGATAATTTGGTTCTATTTGGAAAAGTGATTCACAGTTTGGAAGTAAAGACAAATTTTAATTTTACGACAGTTGTGAATAATTTAAAGGAAATTGGAATTTTGATGTCGGGTAAATTGAAAGGTATCGGTAAAACTGGCGGCATTGATGGTAAGCGTCAACTTTATGCGACTACTTTAGAGAATCGTACTTACACTGCTTTTGGTTATAAATTTATTTACACATCGGATAATGAAAAATTAGTGGCGCAATTGAAAACTGATTTTGAATTTAAAATTCAGAGGTTTGTGCAATATGTTGAAACAAAGGAGAATGGAGATAAGGTGTATAGTTTTTACGATAACAATTTGGAGAAAGTACCAAATTTTTTCTTTTATGAAATTAATAATCAACTTTGGACTAAGGAGAAGAGGGTTGAATTTTCTGGTGTGTCGATCGTCTATGATGGAGATGATAATTGTAAGGACAATGATTATGCGAAGAATTTGGATAATATTGGTATTTGTCGGAGAAGACGACGTTATTTAAGGAAAAAGATTAATGATGAAGGAATTGTTGATTTTGTCTGGAGATTGTCAAGTCAGCCGGAAGCAATAATACGTGGTGTACTTGAGCATCATCTTTTTCCAAATGATGAAACGCTAAATAACTTTTTCAATGAATGGGCAAAAGATCCATTTATCGAACCTGTTGTTGGTGAAAATTTTTGGATTGAAAATCCAAATCTTTTGAATGAATTGAGATATGAAATTAGTTTTGAAAGTCATAATATTTCGGATTTTGTGGGTGAACATAGAATTAATGCTTTCTACTCGCCGGTGGAGAGGGCGAGAATTGAGAAAGGAGCATCGATTGAGAGTACAATTGAGAAATATAATGAACAACAGGCACGATTTTCGGTGACGTTTCATGATTATTATGCGATAAGAAATTTTCTAACGACAGGATACAAGAGAATTGGTGGCGATACGAATGAGGCGAAATTTATGAAAATGGCTCTTTATAGATTAGCTGTGAGACAATCGGACGATCCACTTGGGGAGTTTGATATGAAATTGTATTTCGTCGAATCGAAACCAACTGCATTTCTTAAAATAGAGAGTGAACAATTTATTGTACTGCAGAAATTTACACAAGCATTTCTTAGTGGAGATGCTGCTTTGAGATTTGTTGGTCGACCAGCGCCGGGTTATGTGAATATTTTGTATGAAATGAAATTTAGTGATCGATATTTTAGGGCGAAAGTAGAACAAGTTTATGAAACTAAAGAGAAGAGTGTTATTCTTTTGCCTGGTAGTGAATTTCTCTTTCAGGATCGTCACACTGTTAATCCACCGGGTTTGGGATTAATGGAAAAATTAGTATTAAAATATCAACATACTGATCATGAAAAAATTTTATGGTACCAAAAAATTATAAATGAATTAACACGTTTTGATTTTTAAATATATTTATAAAAAGTTTCAAGTCTTTAAAGTTTTGAAGACGTTCGAATTGAACAACAATTTTTATGATACGAAATTCAAATTTGAATTTTATTTAAACGTTTGAAACTTTAGGAAAATTGTATGTTTTGTATTATTGTAATTATTGTTTAGACTTAAGTAGAAATAAATTTAAGTATTTTAATAAAATTTTTTATATTTAATCAACTGTCCTCTTAACTTTGAATCTCTGTAAATAATAGAAAAAACTGTTTTTAAATCACAAATTGCCAGTGAAGAAAATATTGTTAGAAATTATTAGAAATTTTTACTAATTTAAATTAATGGACTGACGTCCATTAATTTAAATTAGTAAAAATTTCTAATAATTTCTAACCATAAAGAAAGATGTTTATTGTTTTTCTTTTAAATTCAATCAAGCAAACCCCTGAAATAGTTATTGGGAATAAATAATTATTTATTGCTTTAAAAGTTAGTAAAAAAAAATAATTACTAATTATTAGTAAAAAAATAAAATTAATTAATTACTTAAATTTTATTTGGATAAAATCAGAATGCAAATTTAACTAATAATAATATTTTTATTTATAATTATTTATTACTAATATTAGTGTTATTTATTATGAATATTTATTATGACCTATTAGGCAATAATAATAAAAGCAAAAAAATAAAAAGACATTTTTCTTTTTTTTAGGACAAGTTTTCAATAAAATCATAAAAAGGGTAAAAAATTCTAGATCGTATATTATTTTTTTAAAAAAAATTTTTTCTAAGTATAAATCAGTTAACTCTTCTTTTTTTAACACTTACGAAGAATTTACCCCCCTTTTTTCTTACCCTTTTTGTCAATGGTTATTTTTTTTCCCCAAAAATTACCGAGCGGACCTTGAAAGTCAAATTTACCAAACAACTTGTAAAAGGAGAAAAAAAATATTTTATTGCTCTCAGCGAACTAGAATTTTTTAAGCAGACTTTATGTTGGGTTTATTAGGACGACCATTTTCCTTTTTCTCAAGGATTCTTGTATTCAGCGAAAATGGGTTTAGAACTTAGTTTTTTTTTCTTCTACTTCTTCTTGAATTTATGCTCAGGAACTTCTTGTTTAGCTTTGGTATTTTTTCTTCCCTGCGTATATATTGTATTTTATTTCCGCCATATGCTTTTAAACTTGGAAAAATAACGATTTTTCATTTCTTTTGAAATATATTTATATATAGATCAGGAACACATTGGATGCGAATGAATAGAATAGTGACAAAAAAAATTAATCGTTCGTTTCCTTTTTTTGAAAATTGTTCAATTATTATTGCGACTTTGATTAATATTTCCAAAGATTTTTTTAACAATTAATTCGAGTCTAAAAATTCGAGTCGTTTACTTTTGAATTTTTTTTAAAGATTAAATATTTAAAATTTTGTAATTTTTTATTTTAATTTTGTAATTTTGGATTTTAATTTTTGAATTTAAAATTTATTTTTTTGAATTTAAAATTTAATTTTTTAATTTTAAACATATTTAAATTGTTAAATCTTTGAATACACTGCATTTTCTTGAACTACACTGCAACCTCGATTTTCGGGAATAATTCTTCTTGATTTAAAATCGAACGAAAAATTATTGGAACCCACTTGTTGTGGAAATTGAACAATAAAACTATAAGAACTTGAAAATTGTAAGGAATTTAAACACTGAACAATAAAACGAAACTGAAAAGTAGGTTCCAATGTACTTTTAAACATTTTATTGCATTTAAAGTTTTCAGTTCGCTCCCTTTAACATCATAAAACTAGACTTTAAATACTTAAAGAAAATGGGCGCACACTTCAAATTCTCAAAACCTCTCTCAACCCCTCATTTCAAGTGAATTGTATAATATCAAAGTTCCAAATAATTTTTATTTACAAAGGTAAGGAACGGAACTTGATTTTTGAGACTAATCGAATTTAATAATTTAATTTAAATATGTAATTTAATATTAAAATTATTTAACTATAATTTTCGAAGTAATTACATTGGAAGCTAAATTCTTTGGTAATAATACTTATTGAATTTAAACGATTAAAAAAAATTTTTTAAATTAAAATTAATTAATTAATTAAATTAAAAAAAACGTAAAAAATTTACAAATCCAACTTATCGAGGTTTCACTGTATTTTTTTTTTAATCTGTATGTTTTTATTAAAGTTCTGAAAAAAATGTTTAAGAATAATTTTTATACGACTTTAAATCGATCAAATTTAATAAAAATTTTGGCAAAAACTTACTAATCCCATTTTTCGAGTTTCAACTGTATTTTTTCAAAAAATTGCTCTTAAATAAAAAAGAAATTGTAGTTTTTGTTCAAGTTGGGAAAAGTTATTTAAAACTAATTCTTATCTATTTGAAATGGACTAAAATTAATAAAAACCTTGTTAAAAAACATAAGAATCCTACTTATCGAGGTTTTATTGACTTTTAAAAATAAATTTCCCTCTAAATTAAAAAAGAAACTTATGATTTTATTCATATTCTGAAAAAACTTTTTGAGAATAATTTTGATTGATTTTAGTCGATCTAAATTAATAGAAATATTGTCAAAAACTTACTAATTCAATTTTTTGAGGTTCAACTGTATTTTTTCAAGAAATTGTGTTCTTAAATAAAAAATAAATTGTAGTTTCTTAAATACTTTTGGTATGCATTAAAAAAATTCTCTTTAATTAGAAAAAAGAATTGTTTTTATTGAAAAACTTTTGTTAAAATACATAAGAATCCATCTTATTGAGGTTTGACTGTATTTTTGAAAAAAAAATTCCCCTAAATTAGAAAAGAAACTTTTGTCTTTATTCAAGTTATGAAAAAAATTTGGAAAAAGTTTTGACCGTAGAATTGGGAAAATTGTCCATTTCCATTGTTCAATTGACCAGTAGAAGATGCGTGCATTGAAATATCAAGTTTTTATTTTGTAACAATCAGTGTGTAACGAAAAGATGTTGGTACTGCAAACGCCCATATATAGAACGACCTTCTCTCCTTATAAGAGAGCGCGTCATTGGGACTATAGGGCCCCCCTGTAGTTTTTGACGGATTCGTTTAGGTCGACAGAAATTCGCTACGCTTTTTCAAACTGAATTTTCTCGCCCTCCAAAAAGTTCGGGTCAGGAGGACTCGTCCGCTTGGGTGTTCGCATCCAAATGCCCCAAAAGTCGAAATAAGTTGCCACTTTCCTTCACTAATTATTTGAGGGAGAAAGAGAGAGAGAGAAAGTTCCGGATATCACTTCCATATTGTGCTGTGTCAATATGTCAAAGTCGAACTATGCCAGGAGGTTACTTTGTCTTTTTTTCAAGGACAATGTTTCGCAGGAAGACTTCAATTTTCAGGGATGACAAATTTTTATTTTTTTTCTGCGTGAATAAAAGATTTTTTTTTATTATTAGAATGGAAAAAAAATTAGACTTAATACAAAAAACAGTAAATTAATCACTGTTAATGGGATTTTATAAAGATCTCACTTTTTTGGAGTTAAAACAAAAAAGTGATTAGTCTCATAAATCGAGGTTTCAGTGAAGTTTAAAAATCCGCAATTGATGGAAAAACTACTTTCCGGGGTCCCATAAATCGGAGTTAGAGTACAATTAAAAAATTACTGCATATTTTGGTTTTCTTAATTGTTTTAAAAATAGTTTCATACTGCTACACTGATAGTCTCAAAAATCGAGGTTTCAGTGTCTTTTAAAAATCCACAGTTGATAGAAATTTCTTTCCGAAGTTCCAAAATCGAGTTTAGAGTGTAATTTCAAAATTGTCGAAACCTATAGCTTTTTTAATTACATCAAATAGAGAGCAAAACCTTGATTAGTCTCAAAAATCAAGGTTTCAGTGTAGTTTAAAAATTCACAATTAATAGGAAATTTTTTCTTGAGTCCCACAAATCAAGGTTAGAGTGCAATTTAAAAAATTGTTATACTCTGTAGTATTTTAATTCTATTTTAAAAAGAGTCTTTCAATTACGAACTGTGTTTAGTCTCAAAAATCGAGGTTTCAGGGTATTATAAAAATGTCAAATAAATAAGAACGTCTTCCTTGAATTTCTTAAATCGAGGTTAGAGTACCATTCAAGAATTACTAAGTATTTTAATTTTTTAATGATTTCTAAAATGAGTTCTACACTGTAGGATTGCAATAAGTCTCAAAAATCGAGGTTTAACTGTAGTTTGAAAATTTCCAATTGATAAAATCGCCTTTCCGGAGTCCCACGAATCGAGGTTAGACTGTAATTTAAAATTTTTGAACACTATAGTTTTTAATGATTTTTAAAGAGAGTCCGATACGATTGCACTGAGATTAGTCTCAATAATCGAGGTTTCAGGGTAGTAAAAAAGTTCCAAATTAATAAAAACGTCTTTATCGAGTCTCATTAATTGAGGTTTGAGTGCAGTTCCAAAATTATTAAATACTTGAGTGTTTTTAATTTTAAATTTGATTCTTCAGGTCTGCAAGTTGTCTCAGAAATCAGGGTTCCAGTGCAGTTTAAAAATCCTCAATTTGAATAAACCTTTTTCCGGAGTCCCACGAATCGAGGTTAGACTGTAATTTGAAAATTTTTGAACACTATTTTTTATTGATTTCTGAAGAATGTCCCATTCTTTAGAACTTTGATTAGTCTCAAAAATCGAGGTTTCAGTGTAACTTAAAATTGACCACCTTAAAAAATTAATTTTCCTGTGTCATATAAAGGTTTAAGTGTATTTTTTTCTCTTAAATAAAAAAAGAATCTTTTGTTTTAATTAAAGTTAGAAAAAGTTGTTTGAACATAATTCCTATCGAGGTTAAATCGATCCAAAATTAATGAAAACTTAGTAAAAAAACTTTGTAAGTTCACCTTATTGAGGTCAGACTGTATTTTTTCAAAAAATTTCTCTACAATTAGAAAAAAACTTTTGTTTTCATTCAAGTTCTGAAAATTTTTTTGATAATAATTTTCATCGTTTTTATTCGATCTAAATTAATAGAAATTTTTCCAAAAACTTACTAATACAATTTTTCGGGGTTCGACTGTATTTTTCAAAAAAAAATGTTCTTATTTAAAAAAGAAACTTTAGTTTTTATTTAAGTTGGGGTTAAATGAATCGAAGCCAAAAAAACCTTGTTAAAAAATATAAGAATCCTACTTATCGAGGTTTTACTGACTTTTAAAAATAAATTTCCCTCTGAATTAAAAAAGAAACTTATGATTTTATTCAAGTTCCGAGATTGAGACAAAAAAGGTATCTCGTTTTTTGTCTGAATTTGATATCCTTAAAAAACTGTGTTCTTAAATTCTAAACAGAAAAATTTGATGTAAACATTAAAAGCACAATTGGTCTCATAAATCGAGGTTATACTGTAGTAAAAAAATATTAAACACTAAAATTTGAAAAGAAACCTTCTAAACATAAAATTTTCCTTCTTCAATCTCAAAAATTGAGGTTTCACTGCATTTTGAGAAAAATTCCACATAAACACAACATCACTTTTGTGAATTACAATAGGATGTGGTCTCAATAACTTGCATTTTACAATTGCGTGGGTTCTCACTGTCTCTCAAATAAAATAGAAGACTGCCAATGGATTTTTAAAAAAATAGTCTCTTTTATTAAAAGGCTAGTTTTATGATTTTAAAAGGACGACGCCATGTAGAGCACAGTGGGAAAGTGGAATAGACCTCGAAATGGAGAACACAAGAGGGAAAAAAAAGAATAAGGAGACCACCGCATCGGCGTACGCCATCAGTAAGGGTTCCGGTCTAAATGGCCATAAATGGCAAACAAATAGCAACGTGGGTTCCGGTTTGACAATAGTAAAGATGTCACATTCGGTGCAAGGCTGTGCGCGGGTCTCGCAGCTACTTTTCCACCAACATCTCTTTGCCAGTTAGAAGATTTTCTCCATTTTTACGCGGCGATTTCTTCCATTTTTATAAAATATAATAGTATTCGCTTGATGTCCGTCAGCATCTGCGACCCAGTGAAGATTTTCCCTTTATATTCATCCATGGGGGACTCTTTCAGTTTCAGAGTTTTCAAAACTATAAAAATAAATCCCTCCTATTGATATACTGTCAGAATGTCGATTGATCATCTCTCAATGACAAGTGTTTTATGGTTTATATTATTTCTTGTGTGTACCAATACACTGACATAATAAAAACGCTAATTCTAAATTCTTGGAATTCGTTAGTTGAATATATATATATATATATATAGTATAGTAAAGAGGTTATTTTGTAGTCCTTGGTTTTTTTAATTTCAAATTCTTTTGGTTTTTTAAGTTCTCCTCTTTTCTTTTTGGGAAAAATTGATTGAAATTCAGGGTTGCCACAGGTCAGGGAATTCAGGGAAATTAGAATTAGTCAGGGAAATCAGGAAAAAGTCCGGGATTTTTATTAAAAGTACTGGAAAAATTTAATTTTTATAAATTTATAAGAAAATTCTGAACTATGGTGTCTTTTTTGTTCGCCTCATAAAATATGAAATTACCAAGAATTATAATACGAAACCTTCAATTTTTTCTATTTCTGACAATAATTTCTTTTTAAATGACTTAATTCTTTGAAGAACTATCATAAATTTATTACTTAGAAATTATTTGAAAATTAATTTTACTTAAAAATTTCAAAATTAATTAAATTTCAAAAGAGTTGCGTTTACAATCTTCATAAATAGATGAACTTAAAAAGTTTCAATTTGAAATTTTTGAAAATATCAATTTTTAATGAAATTGAATAGAAATTTTAAGAACAACTGATTACATAAATTTAATTATTTTCAAAAATAATAAACTTCTTCTAAAAAATTCAATTGTGTTCAAAAATTTTTAAAAATCCTCCTCAAAAATTCAATTATTTTTATAAATAATAAAATTTTTCTCCGAAATTCAATTATTTTCAAAAAATTTCCCTGATTTCAATTATTTTTATTAAATTTTCCAAAAAAATTCAATTAAAAATTCTAATAAAAAATTCACAGGAATTCAATTACTTACCACTTTTTTATTACTTTCTTCGCACCAATTCAATTATTTTAAATTTTTTAATGAAGTTTCTCGAAAGAATTCAAATATATTCAGAGAATTGAAAAAAATAGTTCTGACAAATTTAATTATTTACAAAAATTTAAATAAAATTCTTTTAAAAATTCTATTATATAAAAAATGTTTGACATAATTCTTAACAAGATTTAGTTAATAAAATTGCAATTTTAATAAAATTTTCCTATATAATTCAATAATTTTCAATATAATTCTTCTTAAAAATTCAACTATTTTCACAAGTAATACATTTTATTTATTGGAATTCAATTATTTAAAAAAATTGGAATACAATTCTTCTCAAGAAAATAATTTTATTTTCATAAATAATATAATTTTTCTCGAGAATTCAATTAGTATAAAAAAATTTTGATAAAATGCTTTGTAAATTTGAAAAATTATAATAAAATTGATCATAGAATACAATTATTTTCGTCAAATGTAACATTCTTCCTGGGAATACAATCATTGTCAAAAATGTTTGTAGAAAGCTTCGAAACAATTCTATTATTTTCGTAAAAAATAAAATTCTTCTAAATAATTGAATTATTTATAAGAAAAAATTTATTAAAATTCTTCGTCGCAGATTTCAATTATTTTTATGAATAAAAAAACTTATCGCAAAATTTCAATGATTTTTTATGCAATTTTAAATAAAATAATAAAAAATTGCATTTGTTCTTAAAAATTTTTTTTAAATTCACCAAAAGAATTGAATTATTTTTAAAAATTTTGATGAAATTCTTCATAAAAATTCAATTTTAAGAAATATTCAATTATTTAATAAATTATTTATTTTTGTATTTAAATAATTGAATTCTCGAAAAATTTTCCAATGAAAAGTGATTAAAAAATGAATTTCACTTAAAATTTTTAATTATAATTGAATATTAAAAGCATTATAGCGTGAATCTTTAGAAATAATTGAATTTTGAAAAAGGTTCAAATTAAAATCTTTGAAAATTTGAATTTATAGTTACAATATTCTTATGATATAAAATAATGATTTTATCACTCTGTCATCTTGAATTTACTATAAATCTTGAAGAAATTGATCACTCCGAGTCGGATTAAATATTTATTTAAAATCTGAATATTCTTCAGGGTCAAGAAAAAAGTCAAAATTTCTCAACGAAGTTTGTCAAAAAATTATTATAAAAATAATTGATTTAGAGGATTTTTGTTTAAAATTCCAGAAAATTGAATTGAAATAAATGAAAATAATTTTTAAGGAGTTACAATAGTAATTTTTATAAATTAATAAATTTGGAAAGGTTTGAAATATAAAATTTTTGAAAATCTTAATTCAAAATGAACAAAAAGTTTTGAACGTTCAAATGAACGAAATATTTTTTGTTAAAAATATTTTCATAGATTATTGATTACAACTCAAATTAAAAACTCAAATTTTACATTTAGAAACATAATAATTAATTTGTTTAATAGTGACGCAAAATTATAGTAATTAAAATTTAATTTGAAGAAGAAATAAATAAATTTCGTTCATTTGAACGTTCAAAACTTTAACCTCCTAATTCAAATGGAAAAATAATAATAATCATTAAATATTTTTTATCTAAAAAATGAAGGTATTGATGTTTTTTGAATAATTTTACAATTGAAGAAATTCGCAAATAAAAGTATTAGAACATTTTTTCATTTATAATCTTATTTAGAGTGAATAAGAATATTTTTTTAGAGTCAGGGAAAAAGTCAAAATTCTGTCTGAAAATCTGGGGAAAAAATACATTTTTTTGTAGCAACCCTCAATAAAGTAAAAATAAATCTAATTTTTTATATTTTAGATTTTTCGAATTATTCAGAATTTATCTTTTGAAATCTATTTTGGTTGTAATTCCAAGCTCATTTATTGTATAGAGTTTTTTTTTTATTGTACAATATTCGCAAATATAACGAATCTCGTAAAATATACTTGGAGAGAATGATCCCCTAACGAAGCAATCAGACTGAATAGAGTGCACTCGTTTTTCCCATATTATGACTTCTGTGTTATCTGGGTCAAGGAAACTTTTTGTAAAAAAAGAATATTGAGTATAAAATTTACAAAAAAAAATGAAATATTATTTAAATTTTGAATTATATCTTTCGCTATCATATTTCAATAAATGCGTGAAATTAGCAAAGGATCTAGAATTTCTCGTATAATTTCTTTTTCTTTCTGTAAATTTTAATCTATAATTTATTTAAAATTATGCACTCGAAATTGTAATTTAATATCAACGTGAGAATTATAAGTGTGCGTGTGGGTATTAGTGGAAAAATTAAATATTTGTTTTGAAGTAAAATTTTAACCGGTATATTCACAATATTCTTTTTTCACTTTTCTCATTTAGTTTCGCTTATATTATGATCGTCGGAGCAGGACATAATGCGAAAACATAACTAGAACATAAGTCAACCGGTATTCAATGAGTTCGAAGAAATTCGACCTGATCGTGTGTATATATAGCACACGCAAGTCAAATGAATCGATGAGGAACGTGGGTTTTTTTTTCTTTTTGGTTATGTTTCTCTAAACAAATTTTATATCTGAACTTTATCATCTTTCTTCTAATTTGAAAATTCCTAGAGCGAAAAAATTTAATTAATCTAGTTTCTATGGTTTTTTTTTCCTTTTTAATAGAAAATAAATATTTTAATATAGATTAATGCGAATTTCGAAATAAAATTTTTGAAAAATAATTTTTCGTTCTTTTATAAAATTAATTCTCAATAAAATAAATGTTTCTTTTACTTCATTTTTTATTATACCTATTACACTATTTCATTTTCAAATTCACTTTCATAGATTTTTATTTTTACTTACTTTTATTTTTTTTCACTTTATCAGATTTTTATTTTCAATTTCATTTTGATAGAAGAAGAAAATAAAAATCTATCAAAGTGAAAATGAAAATATATTAAAGTGAAAATGAGGGTGAAAAAAAAATGACAAAGTGAAAATGTCAGTGAAAATGAATGTAAAATTAAAATCCTAATAAAGTTGAGATAACAGTGAAAATCTATCGAAGTGTAAATGAAATTTAAAATAAAAATCTATCAAAGTGAAAGTGTAAATAAAATTCATAAAAGTGAAAATTTAAAATTTTAAATGAGAAGAAAAATAAAATTGAAATTAAATTTCGTCAAAGTGAAAATAGAAGTGAAATGAGAAAATAAAAGTAAAAATAAAAGTAAAAATAAAATTTTGTCAAAGTAAAAATAAAAATAAAATTTTGTCAGACTTCCGGAAGTAAATTTTAGAGTAAAAATTAATCGAAACTACGAAAATAAACAATAGTTGACAGAAATTCATAGAAGTTTTAAATAGTATGTATTAAAAACAGGGTAAGTTACTATTATTATTTTATTATTATCGTTATGATTATTATATTATTATTGTATTATTTATTATTAATAATAAAATTTTTGTTTTAATTAAATTTAGCATAAAAAAATGGTATTCCGTTTGAAAGTTTTCAGAAAAAGAAAATTGGAGATTAAAAGCATGTTTCCCAGTAAGTGTTGTCGAAATGGTAGCGTTGTAATTGAATCATGTGTGGACATAAGCGAATACGATATAGGCGTTTATGTCCACATACTCTCAATATGTGGTCTTGGAAACAGTTTTCGTGTACCCTCAGTGGGGTTCTCTTTAGACTACTCTATCCGCTATATATGCCTCTGCCTTTGAAGCAAAAGTGATTTTCTATAGAATTATACATCGCGATAACATCACAGTAATGCTATTCACTTGTTTACTATTATGAACAAGCCGATAAGAATCATTATAGAGTTCATTTTGCTACTATTATTATTTTTTTATATAAGGACATAATACTCTTGACTTTTTTATTTCTACTCAAAAGACATTTCCGACTAAAGTGCATATTAGTTACCTTCATTGTTCCCGCATTATAATGAAAAATAAAATAAGTACCGTCAACTGGGGCTATTTTGTGCACGCGAGTTTTTTAATGAAAAAAATTATTAAAATGAATTATTTTAATCTGCTATTTTGTAGAATGAAAGTTTGATTACATGACAATAGAGAGCACTAAATGTTATTATTTAATTCTTTGGAAATTAAGAGAAAAAAATTCCTAAAAACGGAAAATTTGTTTAAAAAATTTTGAAAGTTCGGAAAAATTATACCAGATCTTCTAGAGTTTTAATGTGTCTCATAAACTGTGTTAGATATTTGTTTTCAATTGTGTTGTGATGATACATACGTAATGCGCTAACTTTTTATTCATTATTTTAAGAGAAAAGTGGAAAAAACTGAAAAACCAGGATTCCATGGGGCTATTTTGTGCACTTAAAAAAATCAAATATTTTTCATAAATATTTTATTTAGTAAGTAAAGAAGATTCTGTTTATCATTTTTATACATTTTTGTCTTACTTTTCTGTCAAAAAACTGTAAATACGTTAATTAAAATCATTAAAACGATTAAAAGCTCAACCGGTGCACAACGTAACCTCAAAAAATGAACATTAATTAATATTTATAAGTTTTTCAAATTAGTTTTAAAACTATTTTCTCGTTTCTCTTAAAATAACTTGAAAAGCATATTAGATATTAAATTGTTATCTATTTAACCTTAAAAATATTTATTTCAAGTTTTTTAAAAATATCATTCAAAACTATTAAAAAAGCTCCTATTGAAATGATGTTTTAAAGTTATTTATAAGTGTTTAAACGATCATTTTATAATTATATTAGTATATTATTATAAAATATATATTAAAAAAGAAAAAAATGTTATTTACTATCTGCGTAATATTATACAATTTAATGAAAGATTGTTAATTTTTAGTAAATTCAGATTTTAGCAAAATTTTAGTGCTTTATTTTACATTTTTTGTATAATATATCTACAAAAAAATTGTACTAGGTCATTCTTTTTTTAACTTACTCTTAAATATATACACAAAAGATTTCATGAAGCAGAAACGATTAAAAAAATGTTTACGCAACATTATAGGAAAACAAAGTTCGATGCACAAAATAGCCCCATCCCGGGAGTTATTGTGTTCACGACTTTCAATGACTATAACTAAGACAAAAAAATTTTTTTCTTTGCAAAATTTATAGGAAACCTTCAGAAGGATGTCCACAACATATATCAAAAGTTGATTTTCTTTATTCTCTTAATTCTGAATTTAAATAAATCTTTGAATAAAAAAAAAGCTATTTGGTGCACAAAATAGCCCCGGTTGACGGTATCAAAAATTGAGGATAATGTTTTCTTGGTGTTATTTAACATTTGTAGGATGCTCGTAATTTATTATTGTTTAGTATATTTATTTATATTAATAATAAATAATAAATAAACAAAAATAATAAAATAAAAAACTATCAGGGCTCGAACCAGTGAAAGTATTTAAAAATACGGACTTTACGGATCAAAAATGAAAAATCACAGATCAATTAGTAATTACTGACAAAAATATAACCAGTCCGAGTCAAATAAGAGAACATTTTACTTAAAACTATAAATTCAATTTTTCATAACTGCAAAACATGAAGATATCGATAACTATAATAATTAAAGATGACCGAGTAATAAAATCATTAACAATTCAATTATTATTTATAAGAATTTTTAACTAAAATTCTTCTTTAAATGCATTATTTTTTATAATTTTTTAAATTCACGCTCCAATGCTTTTAAAATTTAATTGTAATCTAAAATTTTAATTAAAATCCATTTTTAAATCAATTTTTGGTCATAAAATTCTACTAAAATTCAATTACTTAAATAAGAAAAAAACAATAATTATTGAATAATTGCATATTTCTTAAAATTGAATTCTCATAAAGAATTTTATAAATAATAATTGCATAATAATAATAATTACATTTTTCGAGGAATTCGATTAAAATTGTATTAACATTTGAAATACTACACCAACGTGTAATATTTCACCTGTACAAAATTATTCAGTATAATAAAAATAATTCATCAATTCTAAACGTTAAAGAGATTTAAATAAATCATTAAAATATATAGATTCTATAGTTTTGAGAGAATTAATAATATACATAAATTATAAATTGTTTACATAAATTATAAAAGCCAAGAATATTCTTCACAGGAAAGTTGATAAAATAGAGATATTGTCGGTGTCCATTAATAAATAATGTCTCTCTTAAATTTTAGAGTGTTCAAATGAACTAAATTTATTTTCTATTTAAATAATTTCTATATTATATTTACTATATTTTACTGCTTTATTTACTATACTAAAAATGTAAACTAAATATTTATTTAGTTGAAACAATTAATTATTTTCTTATGAACAAGAATCTATTGATAATTCTTCTTCTCATGATCTTAATAAAGTACTGAACGCTGAAATGAACAAAATTTATTTATTTCATCTTTAAAATTAAATTTTTATTACAATAATGTTATATCACACTACATGAAAATAAGTAATTATTTTCAAAAAATATTCGAAATTCAACTATTTTTGATATCTAGTATTTTCATCAAATTTCGCAAAAGAATTCAATTAATTGAAAAAAAAATTGATAAAATTCATCCAAACTTCAATTATTTCATAAATAATAAATTTTCTACAGGAATTAAATTAATTTAGAATAGCATTTTTCAAAAAATTTCTAAAAAATTAATTATTTAACAAAATTTTTATACAAACGAAAGAAATATTTTTATAAATTGCTAATAGGTATTTCTTTCATTTGAACTTTCAATACTTGGGGATCATTCCATTTCATTCTTAATTCTTTTTTTTAATATAAAAAATAGTTTTTATATTTTAGTGGCTAATTTTTTAGATTCGCAAAATACAAATCATCGCCTTGAGCTTGAAATAAAATTTTATTATTTTGACAAATTGAAATTAAATTTATTAACGGGACGTGTCGAAATTAAAATAAGTATAAAAAATGTCGTTTATTCCAATGTTCGAAACTTTAGGAACATAGAAGGAGTTTACACCGTTAGCCTTAAATATAAGCCTCCGCGAGCGTAAACGGATATGCCTCCATGAGGATATACTTGCGTCTGCGCAAAGTGTTTGCCTGCAGCTGTGTTGTGAAAGAGTTTGCCTTGACAACGTGTTCGCGCAGGCGCAAATATATGCTCCTGGAGGTATATCCGTTTATGCGCGCGGAGGCTTATATTTAAGGCTTACGGTGTAAACTCCTTCATAATATAATAAAGAAATGAAAATAGAGATAATTTGATTCTTTTTTTAATAACTCTTGAGGTTTTTTTTTGACGGTTATACGGAATGAATGGTTTATTTAAATCGATACAGAATTTTATTTGTAATTCTCATGGGAAGAGCAAGTAAGAGAGAATAAAAGAGAGAAATAGATAGAAAAAAGAGAAAAAAAATGTAAAAAAGAGAAAGAAGGAGAGAGATAAAAAGACAGATAGAGAGACATGTCGCAGATGCCCACCGGGTCAAGAAAAAATCGAAAAAGATTATTTTCCATCGAGTTTAACAGATTATAAAGATGTCCCGAAATAAATATATTACACCTGTATCGAGCTATTTTTTCCCATACACCCTCGCGGGCAAAATTTTGTGTGTCCCCCTTCGGTCACCTTTAAGGGCGTGACTCTAAAAACCACCAGCATCCAAACACTATATATACAGAATGGGTCCGCGGAGTTCCCCCGTGTGCCAAGGAATGAATCTACCTGACTTATGGGGCTCAACATTCGTCATTATTTATGGCCAGGAGAAAGAGCGCGAGAGAGAGAGAGAGAGAAATTCCCCCTCTCTCTCTCTCTCTTCAATATACCCAAAAATCTTTGACTCCTTGCTTTTCGTCTTTTCTCTCCTTCAACAAAATATCTAGGTCCATAAGTAGTCTATTCCCTTTTCATCTTATTCTTTTTCTCATTCCTCTCTTGTCTCACTGTGTATACGTATATGTCCGTCTGTCTGACTCCGCATCATGTTCAAAACATCTTTTTCCCCTTTTAAAAGACGTTTTTCTCTCAATTTCAATTTTTCCCATTCTGGTATTTTGGGGTGAAATTGACCTAAAGAGCAGCGTGACGAATTTTTCAGAAAATAACTTATTCGTTCCACTTGGAAAAGTTTATTTTGCAGAAGGGACAGACAAAGTCCTCCCCGATGTGAGAGGATGAACTGGATGGGTTTGACGGTATTTAAAGTTAATCAATGTAGTTTAGGCACTTTAGAAGGGGGCTAATGTGGACATCGTTACAGGCAGATTTTACCTATATATTTTTTCCTTTTTCACCTTTATTTTATCTTTTTTTTTGAGGGTGGAAACAAATGTTTGTCACGTTTTAACAAGCTGCCTTGGTTTACTTTCTATTTAGGCGAAAATCAATGTTCAAAATCGTTATGGGAAGTGGTTCTTGGTTGGCTTAATATTTACATGAGTTAAAGTGTCTTGGACCTAATTTTTGTTTGACCTATGTCAATGTATCTTAATTGACCTGATATTTAGTGTACCTATTTATTATTTGACCTAGTATTTAATGCACCTTTGTATTTAAGACACGTGCTATTTGTTTGACCTAATGTCGAATATGCTTTTTTGACTTAAATTTGCTTATTTGACCTAATATTTAACGCATATATTTTTTCTTTAACCTAAAATTTATTGTGCAGTGTACTTTGTTAATCTAACATTTATTGTGCCGTATACTTCTTTAACCTAATATTTTTTGAACCGCATATTAATTTAACCTAATATTGAATACATCTATTTTTTATTTGGTCCAATATTCATTGATCAATATATTTATTTGACCTAATATTTAACGTACCGATTTTCTATCTGACCTGATATTCATTCCCCCGTATAGTTATTTAACCTAATATTTATTGAGCCATATACTTATTTAACCTAAAATTTAACCCACCAAATTTTAATTTTACCTAATACTCAATGCACCTATTTGACCTACATAAACCTTTTACTTCCTTGGCTAAATATTTACTTTACCTGATTTGACCTAGTATTTATTGAAATGTATTTATATTTAACCTAACATTTATTAAGCAGAAATCTTATTTGACCTACCTTCTACTTCTGTGGCTAAATATTTTCTTCACCTGGTTCATAATTGGTTCAATATTTGACCAATTGATTCAATAATATGTTCAATTGATTCATTATTTGAAACGACTTCGTTAAATCCAATTCTTTTTTAACTTAATTATTTATTAAACTTCCTTTTTTTGTGGTCTAGAATTTTTTTGACTTAATAATTAATAACTTGATTCTTAATATTTAATGATTCATTTTGTCCATTCTTATTTGACCTGATTCTTACAACAGGTATAACATTTATTTAACTTAGATTGTATTAAACTATTTGCCCTAATTATTGAATTTAATTTATTACACCCTTTTTTATTTGATCAAATATTTAATTAGCATAATATTTATTAAATTTACTCCTTCGTTGACCTAATTTTTCTTGAGATTAATTCTCATTTTTCATAATAAAAATTTTTTGTCCATATTTTTAAGACTATTTTTTAGGCAAAATATTAACGGCTGTGAATATTAAAGAAAATGATAATTAGGTTTCAAGGATGAAATAAATATTATGTCGAATATTATGTCAAATATCATATTAAATATTATGTTAAATAATGTGTCACATATTGTGTTAAATATTATATTGAATAATATATTAAATACTAGGTTGAATATTATGGTAAATATTATGTTGAATATTATGTTGAATAACTTGTTAAATAATGTGTTCAGTAACATGTTAAATATCATGTTAAATAATATGTTAAATATTATGTTAAATATTATGTTAAATCATATGTTTAATATTATTTTAAATATTAGGTTCAATAATATGTTAATCATGTTAAATATTGTGTTAAATAATATGTTAAACATGTTAAATATAGTGTTAAATAACAGGTTAAATATAATAATATGTTAAATGTTAAATTTTTTATTTTGGTTAAAACCGCTTTCTGATTAGTTTCCACCAAAAATCCAAAATACGGTTAATTTTTTTAAATTTTCATTAAATTTGAGTTAAATTTTGATTAAACACTAAAAAGTTAAATAAAATCTCAAAAAAAATTGAACATTCCAATATTGCGACAGTTATTGAATTCAGGTGAAACATTAATCAACCCATTTGCATAACTTTGGAGAAAATTCGTGCTCGTCAAAAAAATTCTTGAAAAATTTTTATAACTCCTGGAACATTTATATTGTGCGTTCGGTAATAGTCCAATATCCTTTCTCTTGGCACCTTTCAGCAAATGTATCTCTATCTCCAAATGCAATAGTTACGTAATGTTGCTTGTAAAGAATAGAAAAAGGCATTTTTAAACCATTCACAAAATTTTATAATATTCGCCGAACCAAAAGTGGTTTTAAGGTTTATAATACAGAGAATCCGAAAAATGACGTGTTTAAAGTTTCTTCTCCTCGACTTTTGAGGTGAGCAGGACCATTTTTTTTTCTTCTATAGTATAAAATGGTCCACAGCTCAACCTCCAGGTATGTTTATAACGATCTTTGGTCTCATCTTCGTCAGAATATTAACTGTTTCTAGGAAGTAAGAGTCGTATATCTCCCTGAAAGTACAATACACGAGAATATCAGTCGAGAATCACTCACCTACTTAACCAATTTCTTTTTATTCACCAACATTTTTTGAAGAGAGAGAGAGAGAGAGAAAAAAAAAGTAAGCGGAAACGCATCATTATTATTGAACGCTTAATATGTGCATATTTTCTGATTTCCGGTATAAGTGAGTCATGGTCTCTTCTATATTATACAGTTTACTGTCATTTTTATACTAATATACGTCTAATTCAATTAAAAAATTAATTAATTTTTAATTAAATTGGTTTAATTCAATTAAAAATGAATTAATTTTTAATTAAATTGGTTCAATCCAATGTTTTCAATTTTGTAATCATTAAGGGCATTTGAACCTTTATGACAGCATAGCTTTAGAAAACATGCTTTACACAAACTGTGACGTCATGTTTTAAATGTTTTGCGATTTCGCTGTAACGCCCCCCCCCCATTAGGGCCGTTACGTTACGTCAAAATTTAGGTCAAATTATATATAATTATAATTATTTTGTAAATTAAATAATTTTATATTTTAAAATATAAGCATAAATTATTTTCAACAGTTTTTATAAAATTCTTAAGGGCATTTGAACCATAATGACGTCACAGATTTAAAACTAATGCTTTGCACAAACTGTGACGTCATCAAGGTTCAAATCCCCTTAAGAAAAATTAATTATTTATGTACTTTTTAATAACATATTTCGATTTAATTAAATTATTTAAAAAATGTTTAATAACATTCTTTCAAAACATTCAATTGTTTTTAAAAATTCTTCAAAACAACTCAATTATTCGCATAAATACTAACATTCTTGGAAAAAAAAAATTTTTAAATTAAATTTAAAAAAATTTAAAAAAAATTAAAATTAAAATTAAATTAAATTAAAATTTAAAATTTCTCGAAGGAATTCAATTATTTTAAATACAATTTTAATAAAATTTCTAGAACAAAATACAATTGTTGTTTTCAAAAATATTAATTCAATTCGATTATTTTCAAGAATTTTGCTAAAATTCTTTAAAAATTAATTATTTTTTTGAGGTTTTGATAAAATTATTCGATTAAATTCAATTGTTTTAAAAATTTCTAATAAAATTCTTTAAAGGAATTCAATTATTTTTATAAATAATTAAATACTTCGGAGGAATTAAATTATTTTTAATACAACTTTTAATAAAATATCTCGGAGGAATAGAATTATTATTAAGAATATTACAATTGTTTTCAACAGGTTTTATAGAATTCTTAAGGGAAATTTATTATTTTTATACGTTTTAATAACTTTTTTAGATTGAATTCAATTATTTTCAAAAATTCTTCAAAACAATTCAATTATTCGCATAAATAATAACATTCTTTGGAAAAATGAATTTATTTTTATAAAACGTAAAATTTCTCAGAGGAATTCATTTATTTTAAAAACAATTTTAATAAAATTTCTAGAACAAAATATTTTTAGAAATATTCATTCAATTCGATTAATTTCAACAATTTTGATAAAATTCTTTAAAAATTAATTATTTTTTAACGTTTTTGATAAAATTAATAAATTATTCGATTAAATTCAATTATTTTCAAAATATTTAATAAAATTCTTCCAAAAAAATTTAATTATTTTCAAAAATTCTTATAAAATTCTTTGAAGGAATTCAATTATTATTTTCATAAATAATAAAATACTTCGCAGGAATTAAATTATTTTTAATACAACTTTTAATTCTAAAAAATTCAATTATTCTCAAAAGTTTTTTATAAAAATCTTTGTAAATTCAATTATTTTTCAAAAATTTCAGCGAAAATTATTTTTAAAAATTACATTACAATTAATAATAAAACACAATTATTTTAGAAACTTAAAAGAAATTTTTCATACAATTCAATTATTTTCCAAATTTTTAAAATAAAAATTATTTAAAAAAAACATTATTTTTAAAAAAATTCAAATAAATTCTTCAAAACAATTTAATTATTCTCATAAATGATAACATTCTTTGGAATTTTCAAAAATTTTAATAAAATGCTTTCCAAGATTTAAATTATTTCCCGTAAAATTTTAATAACATTCTTTGGAAGAATTCGATTCTTTTCATAAATAATAAAATTCTTTGTTGGGATTCAATTATTCTTAATTAAATTTATTGAAAAAATTCAAATTGCGAACAGATTACCGGAATACAACGATTATTATTAATGTAGATTATTTAATTAACTTCTTATAATTATAATTAATTATTTCTCATAAAATAGGGTCAATTGGGGTAAATGTAAACGGAATATCTATGTTTCACCAAAAACATTAGTTTTTTTTGTTAAAAGGTAAAACGGACGGATTTCTTTTGCATGAACTTGTTGCTAGTGTTCCCTAGAAAAATTTTATGAGGTACAAAGAAATATTGATGCACCTGAATCGCCTAAAACTGACTGTTTACATTTACCCCGAGATTTTGCAATTTTCCTAAAATTCGGGGTAAATGTAAACACCACTGTAGTTAAACGAGGTTTAAGAAACAATAAGTTATTTCAAGTATACTACTGTTTTAAGGGATGGAAAAACTGAAAAAAAATTCTTCGTAGATGTGTAGTAAATCAACCAGTTGACTGATAATGTATTATATAAATAAACAATCAACTATTAGGGGAGAGTCTCCAGTTGTGAGACACCTCCAGTTGTGAGACAGTCAATTTTTTTTAACATGCAATATTAAAAAGCCGATTGGTTTATATAAAAACATTTCTTTTTATATGAGCCAACTTTTTCGTGTACGCCGAAGCGGATATATAAACTGTTTTTGTTAAATACCAACACTGTGTGTGATAATCGACTAAAAAGCGTTTTTTCAATAAATGTAAAGTACTTTTTTCCAAGTTAATTAATTGGAAAAGGTAAATGTAATGCATTTTCTTTTAGTGTTTTCCTTATATTTTGTGATGCAATATTGCATTGTTCCGATCTACGGTTGAAAATAATTTAATTTTCCTTTTTCAAAATAGCGCCAATTTCTGGGTGTGAGACGCAGCATATCACCAGTTGTGAGACGGTGTCAACACCCATCTGGGCAGCATAAAAAATACGACTTTGCAGGCATACTATTTAAATGTTGTTTTCATTTCTTTTCTAGTATTTTTGGGCATGTCAAGTGGAAAAAAGTCAATTGATTCAGAAGAAATCAATTTTAATGCTCTTGTTGAAGCTATTAAATTGTGTTTATTTGATAGTCATATTTTGGCGAATAAATATTATTATTTAGTATATAATAATATATATTATTAATATATTTAATTATTTCTACTAAACATAACGTTTTATGTCAAACTTATTAAATTTTAGCAATTTTTAATGAGTGTCTCACAACTGGAGACATTTTTTTTTTTTGAAAAAAGCGATGTGCTCGGAAAATGTATCGTAAAATTTTTTGAGTTCATCGAAACACTATACTTTCTTTTAATAAAAGTTGCGTATTTCTGTTACCTTTTGAACGGTGTATTTTATTTACAATTTCGTTTACCCGTTTACAATTTACGGGTCAAAAATGAAACCCGTCTCACAACTGGAGACTCTCCCCTACAAAATTAGTAATGTAAAAACTTAAATAACTCGAATAAATTTTAATAGATTTTCATTCAACTTGGTAAAAAGAAGTTTTTAAGGTTGCTGAATAAGAATCTAAAATCGAATTTTTAAATTTCAAAATGGTGGATCCAATATGGCGGATGAACCTAAAAATAATATTTTTAAAAATTGATCAAATTTGTTTTAATCTGGTTACTAGGGGGTTTTTGAGGTCGCTGAATACGAATTTGAAGTCAAATTTTAAATTTTCAAAATGGCGGATGAACCTAAAAATATTTTTAAAAATTGATCAAATTTTCAAAAAAAAATTTTTTTTTTTATCAAATTTTTTTTCAAAGAGGACCTAATTTCCTTTTCTATGTAATTTTACATTGCCAAATTAATGAAATTGTGAAATAGAAGCAAATTTATTCAATTTTTTTCTTTTAAAATGTAGTTCAAGTTCTGTTTACATTTACCCCGAGTTTTCGAATTCTCGGGGTAAATGTAAACACTTAATTATTTACTAAGTAAATTGACGAATATCAAAAATTAAAGTCAATTTTTGTTAGGGCATTAATAAGGAAGAATTACATATTTTTGTTTGATTTTTAAATTTATTTTTAGGCAAATGCGAGACAAAATACTGAAACAGTAAAACTTTGATTTTCAATCTTTTTTGCATTAAAAGATAACTTACACTATGACATTACCAATTGTCAAAATAAAATATTGTCAATACTCAGAACATCTTGTAGGTGAGCTGAGGTAAAAATATTGACGTCGTACTTATTTTTAAATTTGTAAATTTAGCTGAAACATATACTGTTTACATTTACCCCTTGTTTACATTTACCCCTTGTTTACATTTACCCCAAATGACCCTAACTAAATAATTTTTTATAAATTTATATTCAATTAATTCTTTTGAAAATAAATGCGGAAAAGTATTGAATTTTTGATATTTTGCACTGGCTGTATAAATTAATAGGTCTGACAAACTACTGTATTTAAATATGTAGATACGTATTTAATGAGACGAGAGAAAAAAAAATACCTGGCTGTCTATGTACATGTATCGAGTGTCAATAAAAAAGATATACAATGTTAGTAGCTACTTCAGGAGTGACTGGTTAAAGTTCCAAACATTTTATCTGGTGGTAAGTATCTTGTCGTGTTGCATTAGTGTAGCAGGCAGTCACCGGTGACAGATTCTTATCGCTGATTGAGGAGACACGCAGTCTCACCGAACTCGAGTCAAATCACACCTGTGGACCCGAAAATCGAGCCTTCTTCTCTCTTTAATACACTATCGATATATTTTATTATCCGTCTTGTATATCTCTCCTTTGAATTAGACATTTTTTACATTTTTTTTCACCGCATCATCATTATTCCGAAAATCATTTATGTCAAAGAAAACTTAATTTCTCTGGGGAATTTTTTTCTCTTTTTTCCTTCTTCTTCTTTTTCTTCTAATTTTTATTTTACTTTTTTGTTATTTTCCTGTTTCCTCTTTTTTCTTCTGAATAATTTTCTATTTTTGCTTTCATAGTTTTTCTAAGGATATCAAATTGAGAAAAAAAAGCATTTTTGATGCTTTTTTTGTCTCAATTTGAAAAAAAAACATTTTTGATTCTTTTTTTTGTCTCAATTTGATATCCTTAGAAAAAGTGTCTTTTTAAAATTTCCATTTGAATTAGATTTTCGATTCGAATTTAATTCTTTCTATAACTGATGTATTTTTTTTAAATTATAATTTTTTGGACATAAATCTCAATTCTGTTTTCATAAATCTTAATTCTTTTTTAACATAAATCTCAAATCTTTTTTTTACATAAATTTCAATTCTTCTGTTATTAAATTCTTCGAATTTCTTTTATAGATTTAATCTAGAGATTTTGTACCTGACAAATTTAAGTATTTAAAATCTATTAAACAGAATTTTTCTTTTACACGGAAAAAACGAATAGAATATATTTTATTATTTTCATATTAAAACTTAAACTGTTTCGAATTTCTGAGATTTTTTAAATTTTAATTTCTACTATTTTCGGTGTAAATTTTAGTATTTTCGAAAAAAATAAAATTCAGTAAAAATAAGTAAACTTTGGATTGAACGGTGTAAAATTTACTTTGAATAATGTAAAAAATTTTAATTTGTATTCTTTATTTATAATGTTATAATTACTTTATATTTTTTTCTTTTCTAAGTATTAGAGTTCCAGAATATTGTAAAAATTAAAAAATATTACAAAATTAAATTATAAAACAATTTTTTAAGGATTTTTTACAGTAATAAAATTTTAAAAAATCGTTCATTATGACAGGTTTCACTGTATTTTTATTTAAAGATATTCTAAAAAATATTCTAAATAAAAATTCCATAAATTGTGTATTTTAATTATTGCGATTATTAATTTAATTATTAATTATTAATTCTACTTCAAATAATTCGACTAAATATTTTTGACTATAAAAATCTACTTTATTAAATAATCGAATGATTCGATCTCCTGGAAATTCGACGAGTTTTTGAATAGACAATTTGAAAATTAAAGAAAAAGAAAAATTGAGCATCGTCGGTTGATTGAAGTCTCGCGAACACCTTGATGACTGGCAAACCAATCGGACGTGTTTCATGCCAACAGCAGTCGTATGAACGGAATAATTAGATCATTATCTTTAATTTATTAACTCCTTTGATGGACCGCTCGTCTCGCATAAAAGGACGTTATTTGCAATTATCCCGAATAAAAGACGACACGTTTCACCCCTTAGTGAATGATATACCTCCACTTTAGATATTAAGCCACCCATCGCGATTCTTATATCAGAAAACAAATTTTTTACTTCAATATGAAACATATGTTCAAGGAAATTATTAATCATCTTTTTATTTTAATTATATTTTATAAAAATAAACTAGCAGCATAACTTCTTACTTATACGTTTTAAAATAAAATAAGCAATTTTAAAAAAATACTAGAATTTGAAAATTTTTAATTAAAATTTTTTGTTGAAAATACTAAAAACATTCAATTTTGGAGAAATTACAAATAATTGTAAAAATTCAATTATTTTCAATGGAAATAAAATTCAATTATGTTCAAAATTTCAAAAAAAAAATCTCGTCAAAATCCTAATTATTATCTTTATAAATATATAACAAAATTCTTCCCCAAAGTTTAATTATTTTCAAAAATGGGAATAAACTTCTTGTTTTAATTTCAATTATTTTCAAAAATTGTTCTCATGGCAAAGATTTTCAGTATCTAGTACCTAAAATTTAAATAAAATTTTCCCAAAAAAATTTTTTAATAAAATTGTAAGCAAACATTTAATTATTTTCATAAATAATAAAAATTTCACAGGAATTCAATTATTTACAAATTATTTTCATAAATAATAACATTTTTACAGGCATTTAATTATTTTCATAAATAATTGAAACTCATCGCAGACTTTCAATTATTTTCAATACAATTTTAATGGAATTCCTCGAAAAATGTAATTATTCTTAAAAATTTTATTAAAATTTATCAAAGAAATTTAATTATTTTAAAAACCTATGCCTATATTTTCAATACATTTTTAATTAAATAAGAAACATGCAATTATTCAAGAAATTGTTATTTTTGTATTTAAATAATTGAATTCTAGTAGAATTTTCTCATAAATATAGATTTACTTTCTAAATTTGAATTAGTAAAAATGTTTATTAATTTGAATTAGTGACTGACTTTTTGCTTTTGAATTAGTAAAGTTTACTAATTAATAGTTTTTTCTACTAATTTATTAGTAAAATTTACTAATTAAAAAACAAAAAGTCAGTCCGTAATTCAAATTAGTAAACATTTTTACTAATTCGAATTATTCTTTTTAAACATTTTAATAAACTTTCCCACAATAATTCAATTATTTTCAAAAGTAATAAAATTCTTCTCCGTAATTCAATTATTTTTAAGAATTATAATAAAATTCCTAGCAACTATTCAATTATTTTGATAAATAATAAAATTCATAGCAGGATTTCAAGTATTTTTAATACAATTTTACAGGAATGCTCAAAAAATGTATAATTATTCTTAAAAACTTAATTTCAATTCCTCGAAAAAATCAATTATTTAAAAAAAATGTTTTTTTAATATTTTTTGGAGGATTGAATAATTATTTTCAAAAATTTAATAAAATTGTTCGAAAGAAATTAATTGTTTTAAATACAATTTTAATTAAATTTTTTTGAAATAATTCAATTATTTTTTTTAATTTTAATTAAATTTTTTCTAAAAATTCAATTATATACACAAATAATTTTTCGAAAGAATTCAATTATGTCGATAAATAAGATAATTACTCCCCAAAAATTCAATTATTTTGAGGTATTTTTATAAAATTCTTTTTAAAATTTAATTATTTTCATAAATAACAATATTCATCACAATAATTCAATTATTTTTAAAAGTAATAAATTTCTTCTTGGAAATTCCATTTTTTTCAAAAAATTCTAATAAATCGTTCGCAAGAATTCAATTATTTTCATAAATAATAAAATGTTTTTTAGGAATTCAATTATTTGCAAAAAATTTAATAAAATTCCCCACAGATATTCAATTTTTGACAAATTTTTTAATAGAATTCTTTGTAAAATTTAATTATCTTCAAAAACTTTTCGCAATTCAATGATTTTCAATATCTACTAAATTTTTATAAAATTTCCAAACAGAATTCAATTATTTAAAAAATGGTTTGTAGAAATTTTCCTAAGAATTCAATTCTTTTCATGAATAATACAAATTTCTCTAGAAGTCAATTATTTAAATTAGAATTTGCATAAAATTATTCGATAGAAATGTTATTAAAAATTTTTTATAAAATTCTTGGCAAGAATTAAATTTTTTTTATAAATATTTAAATTGTTTGATGAATAATAAAATTCGTTGCAGGAATTCAATTTATTAGCAGTAGGATAAGAAAGATGTAAATATTTTTAATGAAAATTAGGAAAAAGTCAGGAAAATAAAAAATATGGAATGGAATTTTTGGCAATTTTGTGAAGTGAATAAAACGAGTTTTTTTGGTTTTTTACATTAAATAGAATGAAAATAACCCACAAAAATTAATTTTCAAAACAAACAAATGAATGCAGATAATTTTCTAACGAAAAGGGAAACTTACGATTATTATAATGTATATTTTTCTCATCAATAGTTTTATAAATATTTTTATCAATATTTTTCACAGAGAAAAGTATATTTGACTCCAGAGACAACTTAATTTTCTATGTATTTAAAATTAAATTTTTATTTAATTTTTTTTAGTTTTAATTTAGAAATAAAAAATTGTTTTTAGCCGTTAAAGTTTTTATTTATAAAATATTATTTAGTAGGCTCTGTGACAAATATACTTTTATTTGACTCAAATAATTGAGAGGCTGGATGCTATAATGTGTTACGCGCCATTTACTTAACATGACGCGTAACACATTATAGCATCTAGCCCTTCAATTAATATTATTATTTTTCAAATACTTTGAATTGAGTCAACTAATTTTTTCCCAGTCTTTTATATGAAAAGAAACATATATTTTAAATAAAATTAGTTTGACAACATACTTTACCTATTCTAATTGAATGGAAATTTTTTAAAACTCCTTGTGTGTCAATTGAAAAAAATTGAATGTTTGACAACATTTTCTGGTCATTTTTGGAAAATAGATTCGTTCTAATTCTTAGTAGACACCTTCTCCCTCTAAATAAATATCTATATATGAGTCAAAAGTTAAGTTTCCCTGGAACATCTAAATCTAAATCACACAAGGTCTCGCACAAAGTGAAAAAAGGACCCACCACAGTTTGTTGTATCGTAACATCGGGTGAAACTGGTTGCCCAGTGAAACTCCGTGTCCATTATGTGGCTGTTAAAACGAAAAATTGACCTGCATTCTGCGTAATTTTTCGAGAACCCCTATTGCGTGACGTATAATAATAATGTGAAAATCCGAAAAGAAACGATGTTATCAAGTAGTAGGTGGGATACGAAACGACGATGTCCGTGGAAACATTTCCTCTCTCTCTCTCTCTCTCTCTCTCTCTCTCTCTCTCTCTCTCTGCCTTCGGAGGAGGAAAAGGGAAATTTTTATATTTATGTACGTATATTGACAACAAAAAAAAGAAGAAAGAAAACATTTACACATTCGTGTAAAAGAGAGAAGGAGAGAAAACGATCTTGGCAATGACAATGGACAATAAAGAATACCAACAATAAAGATCAGCTGCATCAACGATCATTGTCGTTTAGCAAAAATTCCCTTACACACTAAATTTTTGATGGTCACAAAACCACCCATGATGCACGATGAACTGAGAAAGTGACAATGATTTCGAAAAATCATTGACAACGCAATGACCATGATTCGAAAACGAGTAAATAGTGAAAAAATCGTTAATGGTCTGGACAATCTTTTATTTATTACACTTGGGGTCGAAAAGTTTTCACGTGCGTGTCAATCTGTTCAAGTTCACTCCCCGGAGACACGAGTGAGAGACCGAATTTTGGTTAGTAGAGACATTTTTCTCCCCTTCCCTCTCTCTCTCTCTCTTTTTTGCTTCTTTCTTCAAATGTAGTCATCATCATTATTCACCGATTCCGATGGACCTTGAGACATAATTTCGCCAACAAACGGGCATTCGTGTGCATCTCAATTCTTGAATATTTTTCTCCAATGGGTTTCTTTAAAAGTCATCTCTCAATATTATAAATATACCTACAACAGTGTTCCTTTAGTGTTGTTCATATATATATACAATTTTCTAGTTTCTGTTCAAGAAAATGGTAATGGTATTTTCTATAAATGTCGTGAAAATGACAGAGGGGGAGAAACAAAATATATGTATATATTTTAGTGTAAAATTGAAAGGAATTTTCAAAATATATATCATACATTTGGATTATATGGAACGTTTTATTGTATTTTAGAAAATGATTTGAAAAATGTTGTGTGGGCTTGGGATTAAGTCGTTTCTATTGTGTGTAACCGAAATTCACAGTAAGGGGGATATCAATAATAAAAAAAAAAAAAAATGTTGGATGAAAAAGTTTGAAATATTCTATTCAAGTTTAATTAGAAGTGAGAAGATTTTTATTGCTAGGAAAACAATGGCTTTGGGGACGAATAGAGGTGCGCAGTAGGTTTATAGAGCAATTCTGCCAATTTTTTTTTTTTAATACAATACTTTGCTTGAAGTCCGTAAATGTCCGTTTTTTGAAAAAAGGTCCGTAAAGTCCGTAATTTGATTCAAAAGGAATGAAAAGTTTGTAAATTGTACAATATAATTTGGATAATTTTAGAGAAATTACAAATCATTGCAGAAATTCAATTATTTGCAAAAGTAATAAAATTCTTCGCAGAAATTCAATTATGTTCAAACATTTTTTTCAATTCTCGTCAAAACTTCAATTATCTTTAGAAATAATTAAATTCTTCTCCGAAATTCAATTATTTTCAAAAATTTTTCTCAATTCAATGATTTTCAATATCTATTATTTTCATAAAATTTTCCACAAGAATTCACTTATTTAAAAAAAAAATTTCATAAAATTCTACACAAACATTTAATTATTTTCATAAATAATAAAAATTTCACAGGAATTCAATTATTTACAAATTATTTTCATAAATAATAACATTTTTACAGACATTTAATTATTTTCATAAATAATTGAAACTCATCGCAGACTTTTAATTATTTTCAATACAATTTTAATGGAATTCCTCGAAAAATGTAATTATTCTTAAAAATTTTATTAAAATTTATCAGAGAAATTTAATTATTTTAAAAACCTATGCCTATATTTTCAATACATTTTTAATTAAACTTCTTCAAAGAATTAAATTATTTTCAAAAATGTTAATAAAATTGTTTGTACCAATTCAATTTTTTTGAAAATAATTTTAATAAATTTCTTTGTAGAAGTTAAAATAATTTCAAAAATTTGTCAAAATTCAATTATTTTAAATGTCTACTATTTCAATAAAATTTCACAAAAGAATTCAATTATTTTCAAGAGTATAATATAATTCTTCTGAAAAATTCAATTATAATAAAAAATTTTCCAAAATTCTCGTCAAAATTTCAATTATCTTTTCAAATAATAAAATTCTTTTTTAAAATTGAATTATTTAAAAAAAAATATTTTAAATTTTTGGCAGAATTTCAATTATTTTTAATACGCAATTTTCATCAAATTTCTCGAAAAATGAAATTATTATTAAAAATTTTATTAAAATTTGTCAAAAGAATTCAGTTTAAAAATTTATGGATAAAATTCTTTATGTGAATTTAAT
The DNA here is from genome assembly GCF_015476425.1 of Leptopilina heterotoma. Lineage (NCBI taxonomy): Eukaryota > Metazoa > Arthropoda > Insecta > Hymenoptera > Figitidae > Leptopilina > Leptopilina heterotoma. The sequence goes on from NW_025111110.1 coordinate 2,251,619, forward strand.
TTTAAGGAACATGCAATTATTCAATAAATTGTTATTTTTGTATTTCAATAATTGAATTCCAGTAGAATTTTCTAAAAAAAAATTGATTTAAAAATGAATTTTAGTTAAAAATTTTAGATAATAATTGAATATTAAAAGCAATATAGCGTGAATTTTCAAAAATAATTGAATTTTGAAATTAATTTTTTTGAAAAAGTTTAATTGAATTTTTTTAATATTATTTTAAGTTTTTATTTTCTGATATTAATTTAATTGAAGAATTTACGAATAATTGAAATTTCGTAAAATTGAATATTGTAAACAAATGGATTTGAAAATTGTCAAAGAACTTTTTCGAAAATTATTAAAAATAATCGAATTAATGAAAAATTTTAGTTACAAATTCTTGTAAATAATTATTTATTGTAAATGATTTTATCACTCGGTCATCTTTAATTATTATAAAACATGAAGAAATCGATCACTTCGAGTCGAAGACTCGGAGTTTTCGATATCTTCATGTTTTATAGTTAAGAAAAATTGAATTTATAGAATTGTTTCGCAGAAGATATTTTACGATACCTGTTACATGTTTATTATTACAGAAAAAAATCTAAAAACAGAATTTAATGATTTTAATTAATTAATTTATTAATTAATTAATTTTAATTTTAATTTTAATTTTAATTTTAAATAATTTAATTTAATGATTTTTTACGTAATCGACGAAAGGAATTATAAAAAGAATTCAAAAATAAGAAGATGAACTGCTGTTGTTAATGATTTGAGGATGATAGGTCTGTAATTCCATACGCAGCTATCTCTCCATTTTGAAAGATGACTGTAGAAAAGGTGTGGAATTGAGAGTATAGTTTCATTGTACTCCTTATAATCGATTAAATACCTATTGATATCTCTTATTAGAACCCCCCCCCCCCCGAAAAAAAATATATATCTCAATAATACAACTGCAAAAATGGGAAAATTCGATTTATAATGAACAAGTTTCTAAATAAAGAAGAATTAAAAACAAACTAATTTTATAAATAAATATCAGTATTTAATTTAGAAACTCTTTTGATTAACGAAGGGAATAAATTAACTATATATTATAGACTTTCCAAAATGTGAGGAATATGGAAATTTAAATACCCTTCCATTTATCGGCAAACATCTCCTCTCCCTTCTGATTCATAGTAAGATTTTCTTTTGGTTTCAAGAGAAATTTTCTCCTTCTAATCCACCAAAAATTTATCTCTCCAAAATTTTCAATGTTCTATTCAACGAAATTTATTTACTTATTTACAAACTTCAAAGTTAAATTATCACAAAATTTCCCCCTTGGTAAATTTTAATATATTTCAATTACATTTTACTATTTTTTATACTAAAATTAATTTATTTAAAAATTGTAAAATAGTAAATTTTAAAATAATGAAATTTGTTCCTTGCGATTTTGTAATTTGACTTACAATTTTGACTTTCATAGTCAACGTCAAATTTAATGTCAAAGTTAGAGTGGAATTAAAAATCAGAGTCAATGTCAATTCGAAAGTGAAAGTCAAAGAAATTCCAAAATCGCACCGCAGAATTTTCGGAACTTCAGTCCCTGAATTTCTCAAGCAAAAAGGCTGGAGATTAAAAATAATACAAAACAAAAAAGTACAAAAACAAAAAAAGGAAACAAAAAAAAGTTCCTTTGATATTGGCTCGTGACTGGTTCTACTTAATCATTTTTCTTCTTACACCGCGCAGTAGTAAATCTCGTAATAAGTCATATTTCACTAGGTCACGTTTTTCTTCTCTTCATCATTTTTCAGTGAAACATAAGGCTTTTGCATCGAAAAATTGTCGCTTTTAAAAGGACAATGCACTCAGAGAAAAAGGAGATATTGTCGAAACACTAATCGAAAGCCAAGAAAACTTTTTGACAAGAGTCAAAAATGCAAAGGCAAAAGTGCAAAGAAAGTTTCACTTCCGCAAATGATATACGATCGACCGGTTGCCATGTTGGAATATTGAGCGACCTTTTAGGGCCAAACATCATAAAATTTTATTGCCAGTAGTGGTTTGCTAGATTTCCCTTAATGATTTATGATCTCGCGCGTATACTTGTTTGCCCTCACTTTCCCCCACCATCACCATCACCATCAACATCACTACTCCTGAAAAATAAGAATGTGAACCTCCAAAATAGTTTATTGGAGAAAACAAGGGACCAATATACACAAAAGTGACGTAACATTTTCAAAAACATGAATCGTTTCACACTCTGCGGGTTAATTTTTGACTTCCAGTTGCAACTACTTCACAAAACAAGACATTGCGTTTGACTTCTTTTTCCCTTTTCTCACTTCCTTCCTCTGTGTGTCCCCGGGGAAAATTTATGATATCTGAAAGACTTCTCTCTCCCCCCCCCCCCTCTTTTTATTTTATTTTTTTCTCTCATTTTCTCTTTTTTTTCTTTTTTTCTCTCTTTCTCTCTCTCTCTCTCTTTGGACCTTGTAATAGATCCAATCTTTAGTTGCGCATCCTCTCTTGTATTATTCTTTATATACTCGGAAAGTATATAGCCATGAAGTTGAGAATAAAAAAATGATTGCAAAAAAAAGGGGAAAAAAGCAAGTTGAAAAGAAAAGTCTTGTCTTAAATCTTGACTTTTGCCTGGTTTCCCTCTTTTTTTTCCCCCAAACATTCACAATGATAAATGTTTATTTTTACAAGTTTGTAACCTTTCGGAATTCAGGTAATTTTTCATAGTCTCAAGGATGAAAAAAAATTTTTTGAACAAATTTTTTTTTCATATGTTTTAACTTGAGTTGAAATTTTGTAATATTTGGTGAATAGCTATATAGAAAAATGTTAGTTGAAAAGAAATTAAGAAATATTACATTTTTGAGAAGTTACCAAATAATTGCAGAATAAATTCAATTATTATTATTACAATTATTTAATTATACATACAGAGACATTTAAAAAAATTCTCTTCAAAATTTCTATTATCTCTATAAATAATATAATCCTTCCCTAAAATTCAATTATTTTTAAAAATTTTAATAAAATTCTTGTCAAAATTTCAATTATTTTCAGAAATTTCCCCCAAAAATAATTTTTAATATTTACTATTTTAATAAAATTTTCCAAAATAATTCAATTATTTAAATGAATTTTTTTTTAAATTCTTCGCCAACATTTAATTATTTCATAAATAATAAAAATTTCACAGAATTTCAATTATTTACAAATTTTTTCTCAAAAATTCCATTATTTAGATAAATAATAAAATTTTTTACAAGGATTCAATTATTTTAAAAATAATAAAATTCTTTTAGCAATTCAATTATTTTGATAAATAATAAAATTCTTCGGAAAATTTCAATTACCTACTTTTAATACAATTTATTTTAATCGAATTCGTTGAAAAACGTAATTATTCTGAAAAATTTTATTAAAATTCATTAAAACAATTCAATTTTTAAAAATTTTTTTATGAGAATTCACTTATATAAGAAAAATTCAATTATTCAATAAATTATTTTTTTGTATTTAAATTTATTGAATTCTAGTAGAATTTTCCAATAAAAATTTATTTAAAAATGAATTTCAGTTAAAATTTTAGATAATAATAGATTAAATATTAAAAGCATTATAAACGTGATTTTTTTAGAGATAATTGAATTTTGAAAAGGTTTCGAATAAAAATCTTTGAAAATTTGAATTTTTCATATTTTTAAATATAACAATTTTGTAATATTTTCTAATATATTATTTAATTGAAGAATTTACGAATAATTGAAATTTTATAAATTTGAATTGTAAACAAATGAATTTGAAAATACTCGAAGAACTTTTTCAAAAATTATTAAAAATAATGGATTTATAGGAGAATTTTTGTTAAAATCACGAAAAAAATGTCAATTTTGGAAAAGTTACAAATTATTGAAGAAATTCAATTAAATTATTTTCGAGAGTAATAATATCCTTCGCAAAAATTAAATATTGTTTAAAAGTAATAAAATTCTTCTTATAGGGATTCAATTATTTTTACAAATAGTAAAACTCATTGCAGAATTTCAATTATTTTTAATACAATTTTAATCGAATTCATTGAAAAATGTAATATTATTCTTAAAAATTTCATTAAAATTTATTAAAACAATTTAATTTTTTAAAAATTTTGTTGATAAAATTTATGTTGAGAATTCACTTTTAAGAAAAATTCAATTATTCAATAAATTATTTATTTTTGTATTTAAATTTATTGAATTCTAGTAGAATTTTCTAATAAAAATAAGATCCTAAAGTTCTGAACGTTCAAATGAACGAAATTTATTTATTTCTTCAACAAATTAAATTTTTATTGCAATTATTTTGCGTCTCTAACCAAAAAATTAATTACTGAGTTTCTAAACGTAAAATTTCAGTTTGTAAATTTTTTTGTGATTAGTAATGCATAAAAATATCTTCAATAAAAAATATTTCGTTCATTTGAACGTTCAAAACTTGGGGATCATATAAAAATTGATTTAAAAAAGAATTTTATTTTTAATTTTACTTTTAATTTTACTTTTTACCTGAATGAATTTCAGGTTAAATTTTAGATAATAATTGAATATTAAAAGCATTATAACGTGGTTTTTTTTTAGAGATAATTGAATTTTGAAAAGGTTTCAAATAAAAATCTTTAAAATTTGGATTTTTCATATTTTTAACTATAACAATTTTGTGGAATTAATTTCTTTGAAAAAGTTATAAATTGAATTTTTTTTTGAAATTATTTGAAGTTTGAATTTTTTAATGTATTGAAGAATTTTCGATTAATCGAAATTTCCTGAAATTGAATTGTAAAAAAATAGTCTTTAGGGTCAGGGAAAAAGTAAAAATTTTATCTGGAAATCAAGGGGATAAAATTTAAAATTTTATGGCAAATCTGCACAAAGATAATTATGTTTGATTCAAATATATATTGTTTTCTCAGTGTTCCAAAATACCTCAGAGTTAGAAAGTGAAGAGTTAACTTAGAAATTTGTCTACCTCTCAAAAAAGAGGAAATTCCCATAAAAATTTATAAGATTATTCCCAATAAATATACGGCATTTGGAGTAAATTTCGAAAAAGCGCAGTTTTAAATATTAACGAGTAAAAAGAAAAATTTTTCATGATAATTTTCTTGTTCCTTGGCAGAAACATAAGAAAAATGAAAGAAACGAAATAAGAAAAAGAGAATAAAACAAGAAGAACAATGATCTTTCTTGACAAATTCGGTTCCTGTCTTCAAATTGCTCGGTGAATAAAATTTATGTTGGCTCGACTCAAAATCGAGTTCGCGAATGGTCCAGCGAATGGTCCAGCGAGAGGGCTAAATCATTAGACGCACTAAAGCAAGGAACCCCCTGTAGTTACAAGCATTAGTTCATCTGTCTCGTGGTTTCGCTTCGCATCGCGTCGTGGTCCACCTTCTCCGTATCATCCTTTTCTCTCTCGCGTGTGTACTACACTTAACGAAGTGTATCTACTGCAGGATATTGTCTCTCTTGTGTATGGAGAGCCAGAGCACCAGCCACACGAATTTTCGGATGGCGCGAGTAATATATGAATCCCATGCATCGAACCCGTAGGCACCACGGGACAGCGAACGACATGTGTTCCTCTCCTCTCTCCTCGCCATTTTTCTTATCCAATTCTTTTTTCCCTTTTTTTCCTTTTTTTTCTTTTCTCTTCTTTTATTATACATATATATAAATCGTTCATCTCTCTTATTTCTTTCTTCTCCTGCTACTTATTGCCATAAAAGAAAATTGGAGAACCTCATCATTTCTAATTGGTATCAAAAAATTTCTCATTGCCTACACAGAAGTGAGTTTTTTTTTTTTTTGAAATATTGTTTGTTTTCTACGCTAATTTTTCTGATTGGTGCTTTATTATTAATTTTATGCTGCTAGAAAAACAATGTCTTTTTTTTTAGGTCCCCAAAATTAGCGTCAATTCTTAGCGACAAAAACAATTCTTTTCTTGGATTTTTAGCGATGAAAATGTCACTATGTTTACTGGGGTTCACTTTTTGTAATTTGATTTTTGATTCGCTTTTGTGATATTTTGACCTAGACTATAATTACAACTTTCACTTTCTATAATTTTGACTTACACTTAGGCATTTAAAGTAAAAATGAAAGTTACAGAGCTCGAACCAGTGAAAGTGTTTAAAAATACGGACTTTACGGACAAAAAAGGAAAAATTACGGACCAATATGACAAAAATATAACCAGTCCAAGTCAAATAAAAGAACATTTTATTTAAAACTATAAATTAAATTTTTCATAATTATAAAACATGAAGATATCAATAACTCCGAGTCTTCGACTCGGAGTGATTGATTTCTGTATGTTTTATAACAAAAAAATCCCGTGTAGAAATTTAACCATGGCCCAAATCGGGGCCAGATTTGTTGATCATTGTGTAGGCCATACCATGGCATGAAACACCTTCCCAGATCTGGCCCAAGTGTGGCCAGACTTGGGCCCGATCTGGGAAGGTGTTTCATGCCATGATATGGCCTAGATATGGCAATTTCTACACGGGATATATTTAATATAGGATTATTATATATTAACAATTATTTTAATTAATAATTTAATAATTATTTATATTAGAAAATATTACAAAATTGTTATAGTTAAAAATATAAAAAATTTAACTTTTCAAAGATTTTTATTTTGAAACCTTTTCAAAATTCAATTATCTCTTAAAAAATCACGTTATAATGCTTTTAATATTGAATTATTATCTAAAATTTTAACTAAAATTCGTTTTTAAATTAATTTTTATTAGAAAATTCTACTAGAATACAATAAATTCAAATACAAAAATAAATAATTTTTTGAATAATTGAATTTTTCTTAAAAGTGAATTCTCATAAGAAATTTTTAAAAAATTAAATTTTTTAATGAATTTTAATAAAATTTTTAAGAATATAGACATTTTTCGAGGAATTCGATTAAAATTGTATTAAATATAATTGAAATTATGCGACGAGTTTTATTTATTTATGAAAATAATTAAATCCCTGAGAAGAATAATTATACTATTTTTTAACAATATTTCATTTTTGCGAAGCATATTATTACTCTTGAAAATAATTGAATTTCTGCAATAATTATTAATTTTTTCAAAATTAAATTTTGTTTTTCGTTTTTTTAACTAAAATTCTCCTATAAATCCATTATTTTTAATAATTTTTAAAAAGGTTCTTTAAGAATTTCCAAATTCATTTGTTTACAATTCAATTTTACAAAATTTCAATTATTCGTAAATTCTTCAATTAAATATATACTTATTAGAAAATATTACAAAATTATTATAGTTAAAAATATAAAAAATTCAAATTTTCAAAGATTTTTATTTGAAACCTTTTTAAAATTCAATTATCTCTTAAAAAATCACGTTATAATGCTTTTAATATTCAATTATTATCTAAAATTTTAACTGAAATTCATTTTTTAATCAATTTTTATTAGAAAATTCTACTAGAATACAATAAATTTAAATACAAAAATAAATAATTTTTTGAATAATTGAATTTTTCTTAAAAATGAATTCTCATAACAAATTTTTTAAAAATTGAATTGTTTTAATGAATTTTAATAAAAATTTTAAGAATAATTACATTTTTGAATGAATTTGATTAAAATTGTATTAAAAATAATTGAAATTGCATTGTTAGTTAAAAATATGAAAAATTTAAATCTTCAAAGATTTTAATCTGAAACCTTTTGAAAATTCAATTATTTCTCAAAATTGACGATATTATGCTTTTAAAATTCAATTGTAATCTAAAATTTTAACTGAAATCCAATTTTAAATCAATGTTTATGATAAAACTTTACTAGAATTCAATTATTTAAAATTTTAAATACAAAAATAAATAATTTATTGAATAATTGCATATTTCTTGAAATTGAATTCTCATAAAGAATTTTATCTATAAATTTTTAAATAACTAAATTCTTTCGACGAATTTTAATAAAATTTTTAAGAATATAGACATTTTTCGAGGAATTCGATTAAAATTGTATTAAAAATAATTGAAATTCTGCAATGAATTTTATTATTTATAAAAATAATTGAATTCCTAAAAAGAATTTTATTATTTACAAAAATAATTGAATCTCCGTAAAAATGTTATTATTTATGAAAATAATTGAATGATTGCGAAGAAATTTATAAAAAAATTTGTAAAAAATGCAATTCCGTTGAAATTTTTATTATTTTTAATTTATTATATATTATTTATATATATATTATACATATATATTTATATTTATTATTTATATATTATATATAATATTATTTTTAATTTTTATTATTTTTTTTATTATTTTTTGAAAATAATTAAAAATTTGTGTAGAATTTTATTAAATTTTTTGTTAAATAATTGAATTCTTTTGGAAAATTTTGTGAAAATAGTAAATATTGAAAATCATTGAAATGAGAAAATTTTTTGAAAATAATTGAATTTCAGAGAAGAATTTAATTATATCTAAAGATAATTGAAATTTTGATAAGAATTTTTAAAAATTTTTGAACACTTTTGAGAACTAGAGGAATTTATTAGTGCGCAATAATAACTTGTTGTTATTTTGTTATTATAATTTGTTGAATATTTTTGTTAAGTTGTTAAGTTAAAGTCAAAGCTAATGTCAAAGTTAAAATAAAATCGAAAGTCAAAATCAAAACAGATAGAATTTTTTCCAAAATACGCCGAAGCATATTTCAATTTTATATTATATATTATATTTTGTATTTGATTTAAACTGCTTTTTAAAAAATGATCGAAATATAAATTAAAAATGATAAACTAAACGAGGGGGAAAAATCTTTAAAATATGTATCGCAAAAAAGTAAATTGAATTTGTTGTTTAAAATTGTCATTTCTTGGAAATAATTTTTTCCCAAAATCGAATCTCGAGTAAAAAAATCGAACGCACAACAATAACAAAAATTATGGAAATATCGTGATTTATGAGGGCGCTTTTTTTTATTTCATGGCCTTCAATTTTCGAAAATTGGCATCCTATGCTTTCTATTCATAAGAAATCTCGCGGGCAAAATTACATAAAGATATTCTTTTTTTTTCTATAAAAGCTGTTCACCATATGGAATTTTTCGGAAAAATAATGTATAACACTGGGATTTAAAAGAAAATGAAAAAGGGAAAGTGTTGTAAAAGAATTCCTTAATATTTTCCTACCGAGAAAAACATTTGGTCGATGGATGAAATGTTGTGTCTGTGTGTATAGCGCACGTTCCATCGTATTCATTCAACATGTCAGGAAATAAATGAAAGAATTGTTGGTCATTGTCGAAACAATAGATATCTTGCAGTGAGTTCAATTTATAAACTTTTAGATATTTTACCAACGAATCTTTTATATTATTTTTTTTTTTTTGGGGGGGGGGAACGAAAAAAATTATTCTTTCCTTTCTCTAAATTTTTCACGGGCATTTTATATTATAAAAGATTATTTTATATTAAACGACTCGTTAAATAAATATGAATTTAAAATAAAGTATTATTTATTTATTTAAAAATTAGAATTTTCATTACAAATTTTTTGATTAAAAATAAAAAAATTTAGTGTATGAGATTTTAATTAATTTATGAATTCGATTTAAAATGATCCAAAAAATTAAATGAGGAATAATTTTGAAATTCATCACGACAAAATTTCAATATCGAATGCTGGAAAAAAAATGATGAACATAACAAAATATTAAATGAAATATGACGGGTTTTATTTTTATATTTTCTTATTATGGATTATAATATGAAAAATTGAATGGAATTTTAATGTTCGGTATTATGTCTCAGGGACAATCCGTCACTTGACTTGTCCCCGCGGACAGTTATGGAAATGGAGAACATGTGACGTGTGTTTGAAAAAAAAAATTAAGAAAAAGAAAAAGAAGAAGAAAAAAATAAAAAATATGAGGTACACGGTTGAAATATGTAATCCCGTTCTCTGCATCGTGAAGTAAATATCGTATTAGAGAAGGGATAAAAACCACCAATGAAATGCTTCGCGGTTATAACAAATGCGAGGTGATATAAAATAATAAGCCTATTAGTCACAGGGTCACAGGGCCCCGTGTCAAACGGACCCCAAGCAATATGGTCCATGCTGTGGTACCTCTAAAGCTTCATCAACCATTTCTTCTTTTCTCTCTCTCTCTCTATCTCTCTCGCTCTTTATTCAGAACTAGAGATTTATGTTATGTCCACTCATTCATAAAAATATTATTCAAATTCAAATCCACTATAAAGTCAAAACTAAAATCTAGTTAAAGAATATATGTATATATGACGACTAAGATTGAAAAATGTTCTCCATTTCCTTTCATTAAAAATATTGTGACGTTTCTTGTGGTTTTTATTCGATTGGGATTATTTTTTTTATCGAGTTTAGTGATAATTGGTATTTTTTAATTTATTTCTTTATTTAAAAGAAATATACCTATTCAGGGTTGACACAAAAATTTAATTTTGTTTTTCTCCTGATTTCCAGGAAAAACTTTGACTTTTTCCCTGACCCTGAAAAATATTCTAATTTTAAATAAATATTTAATCACGAAGAAATCGAGTCTTCGACTCGGAGTGATTAATTTCTTTATGATTTATAATAAATTCAAGATGACAGAGTAATAAAATCATTATTTTATATCATAAGAATATTGTAACTATAAATTTAAATTTTCAAAGATTCCAATTTGAACCCTTTTCAAAATTCAATTATTCCTAAAGATTCACGCTATAATGCTTTTAAAATTCAATTATAATTTTAAATTTTAAGTGAAATTCATTTTTTAATCACTTTTCATTGGAAAATTTTTCGAGAATTCAATTATTTAAATACAAAAATAAATAACTTATTAAATAATTGAATATTTCTTAAAATTGAATTTTTATGAAGAATTTCATCAAAATTTTTAAAAATAATAGAAATTCTGCAATAAGTTTTGTAATTTATGAAAATAATTGAAAATAATTATTGAAATCTGACGAAGAATTTTATTAAATTTCTTTTTAAATAATTGAATTTCTGTGAAAATGTGTATTTTTGAAAAGAATCAAAATCGATTTATTTTTTTAATCACTTTTGATTAGAACATTTTTCGAGAATTCAATTATTTAAATGTAAAAATAAATAATTTATTAAATAATTGAATATTTCTTAAAAATGAATTTTTATGAAGAATTTCATCAAAATTTTTAAAGATAATTCAATTCTTTCGGCGAATTTTAAAAATTTTTTGAAGAATAAATGCAATTTTCTGTCATTTTATTTAAAATTGCATAAAAAATAATTGAAATTCTGCGATAAGTTTTGTTATTTAGAAAAATAATTGAAATTTGACGAAGAATTTTATTAATTTTTTTTTTAATAATTGAATTTCTGTGAAAATGTTTCTTTTTGATAAGAATCAAAATCAATTCATTTTTTAATCACTTTTGATTAGAAAATTTTTTGAGAATTCAATTATTTAAAATTTTATTATAAAAATAAATAATTTATTAAATAATTGAATATTTCTTAAAGTTGAATTTTTATGAAGAATTTCATCAAAATTTTTAAAAATAATTTAATTCTTTTTTGCGAATTTAAAAAAACTTTTTAAGAATAAATGCTATTTTCTATCATTTTATTTAAAATTGCATAAAAAATAATTGAAAGTATACGATAAATTTTGTTATTTATGAAAATAATAGAAATCTGACGAAGAATTTTATTAACTTATTTTAAATAATTGATTTTCTGTGAAAATTTTTATTTTTGAAGAGAATATTGAATTCTTGTGAAGAATTTTATTAAAATTTCCTAATCAAAATTTTTTAAAATAATTGAATTCTCGAGAAAAATTTTATTATTTGTGAAAATAGTTGAATTTTTAAGAAGAATTATATTGTAAATAATGGAACTATATAGGAAAATTTTATTAAAATTGCAATTTTATTAACTAAATCTTGTAAAGAAGTTTGTCAAAATTTTTTTAAATAAAAGAATTTTATTTAAATTTTTGGAAATAATTGAATTTGTCAGAACTATTTTTTTCAATTCTTTGAATTGAATTTTTATAAAATAATTAAATTCTTCTCAGAAATTTATTACAATTTTTTTAAATAATTAAATTCGTTCAAGGAATTTCATTAAAGTATAGAAAATAATTAAATTTGTGTCAAGAATAGATACTATTAAAGATTTTTACAATAATTGAATTCTTTCGAAACATTTAATTTATAATTTTAATTTAATCAATTTTGTTAATAATTGTAAATAATAATTTTCATATTAAAATTTTATTAAAATTGTATTGAAAATAATCGAGTTTTTCAGAAGAATTTTATTATTTATAAAAAATAATTTAATTTTTGCGATGAATTTTACTGCGGTAAAAATATAATTAGCTTATTTCGAAGAATTTATTAAAATTTTAGAAAATAATTTGATTCTTTCGAAAAATTTTTTTTAAAAATTTAAAAAAAAAATGGAGTTTTTTGAAAAATATTAACATTCATTTTTTTTAAATTGTATTCTTTCATGAATTTTTATTAAAAATAATTGAATTTTTGCAAAGAATTTTACTATTTATAAAAATATTTGACTTATTGTTTGGAAGAATTTATTAAAATTCTAGAAAATAATTTAACTCTTTTGTAAAATTTTATAACGAATTAAAATAAATTGAATTCAATTCTTTCTTTGAATTTTATTAAAAATAATTGAATTTTTGCAAAGTGTTTACTATTTATAAAAATAATTAAATTCTTCCGAAGTCAATTTAAAAAAAAATTTATTTGAATTAAAGTATCTATTGAAGTTTTGAATTAATGACAATAAAATATTTAATGTAAATAACATAATTATAAAATTACTGCCAGAAATATTGTTTTTTCAATTGGATATTTTGCGAATATTATTATATTGATATTATTGTTATCAAATATTAAAATATTTTATAAAATTACATATAAATGAATCTTACATGTTCCCCGCACTTACTCCAGTTGATGGTATTTCCAAATTTCAACAAAATAAATCATGTTCCATAATTTGTGACATAAATATTACTTTTTTATTTATATTAATTATTTCTCGATACACTGATTAAAAAAATTAACAGTATATTTTAATATATATTAATTCACATTGAGGATACAATATTTTCAATATTGTGGCCAGGTTTTAGCGAAATTGAAAAATCTAAAATCCTTTACATCAACAACCGATGTGTTCTGCATTTCATTGGTCATTTTATCTGAAAAAAAAGAATTTTAAGCATTTATTTTATAATTAAAAGAGAAAATATTTAGAATCAGAATTGAAGTGAATAATGAAGAAAAATGTCACTTCCTAATAAGAAATTTTGAAAATAATTAGAAAATTTCATTCACTTGAAAGTTGAAACATTAAGGTAAACCTTTTAGTGTAAAAATAAAATAAAATTTTCTTACCTATAATGAGTTATTTTTCGTCATAATTATTTCATCTCTCAAATTGTAATAACTCTCGATCTTCTTTTAAACAATTTCTCCTGCCATACTTCGCTATGATAATTTCAAACAAGCATTGGATATTCTTATCCAATGACTGCCACATAAAATAGAACAAGAAAAATTTTCTCTTTCGCAATTAATTCTATTGTCGGTGGATCATTATATGTGCGTATGTTTGAATCATAAAAACTACGAAGTAATCCAAATTCCGATGCTCTCAAAATTATTTCATTGAAACGATCAATATAGGGCGAATATGGTCCAGACATAAAAGAAGTAACAGAAAATGCCAAAGTTTCTTGTAATATTTTACCATTAATTTTGCCATTTTTCTTTTCATACTCATTAACACTCAATTTAGGATTATGAAAAATGCATGTTATATTTTGATGAATAGATAAATTCTTTAAGCACTCTACTGTATCGATATGTTCCAATTCAGGAGCTTTCGCCACTAATTTTTTAATATCATTTATTGGACTGTGGGATAATATATTATGACGAATATTTGTATTCATTATCGCTGTTGATAAAATATTGGCAAATTTTTTGGATTTTTCCCATTCTATTGATGTTGTATTCGTATTTGGTTCACAGGAGAGATTTATTTTGTATCCATTTAGATTGAGCAGTTTATTTGGAAACCATTTACTTTTAGATGAGAGTACCTGTTTTGAATGTTTTCCCCTAAAAGGATTGAATCGATTCAAAAATAATTTTCCATCACTTTTCTTGATTTTCACTTCGGTGGTATTATCGTATGTCAATAGAGTTGTGTCCAAATAGTTATTCAACCAGAAAGAATGTAAAATTCCGTTGATTTTTTCTCGAGATAGAATGGAATTTAGAATTAAACATCTTGGTTTTGATGATCCTTGGAGTAAATTATTGTTCGTCAAAAATTCATTAAATGAGAATAGTGTGTTGTTATTTATCCATTGTAAAATGAAAAGTGTTGTACTTCTAGGACGATTGAGGGATTTTAGGTGGGTTTCCATTATTCGTTTAGAATTAAGTTCACTGTAGTTGATGCTCAAAGATGGAAATTGCGAATTTACTGTTGTCATAAGTGGATTTATTATTGGGTTCGTATTTTTTGAATCTAAGATAAATACAACTTGATGCAATTTTGATTCTTCATTTAGATACTTTATCAGTCCATCAAAGTAGTTGGGTTTTAAAGACACTTGTAGAATTCCACTCGAAAAAATGAGGGAAAAAATGTATATTCTTAAAATCATGGTGTATGACTTTCAAAGTACAAAATCAATCTGATTTACTGACTGTATTTCTTTTTTTGGTAACTCTTCGTTTTTGGTATAACTAATCCCAAACGATGACTGGTGAATGTATTTATGCGATTAGTTTTTAACGAAAGATTATTTTTATTTACTTTTTGTATTGAGATACAATGGAATAAAAATAGTCTGACAATATTGACATAAAGAAGGAATTTTTTTTAATGATACTGTTTTGATTAGAGGGGGGAAAACTGTCTTGTTAGTGCTGATATTACCGAAAAGGAAGGTGCCTTGTTCTTTTAATGAACTTTTATGAATATAGTGGACTGTGAAATTATTAAATTCCAAACGCAATTTTGGTCATTGTTGTAAAGAACGAATTTTATTTGTTAACTGAAATAAGTTGATATAAAATATTAATAAACAGTAATGAGGTGAAAATCTAAAAGCTGATGGGTAAAAATAGCTATACGTAAACCTAACAGAACCTAATTTCCTTGTCCTGGCAACCCTGCTAGTTAAAAAATTTTGATTAATTCAAATTTTCAGTGCATCAAAGTATTATTTGGAAGAATTTTGTAATTTGACTTTTAGTTTCACTTTTACTTTCATTTTCACTTTGTAAGCCTTTAAGTGAAAGCAAAACTAAAAGTCAAAGTGAAGGTTAAAGTGAAAGTCAAAGTAAAAGTTAAAATGAAATTTCAAGTCAAATTTCAAATCAAAGTAAATGTGGAAGTCACAGTTGAATTCAAATTTAAAATAATAAGTCAATGTCAAAGTAAAAATTAAATTGAAAACTCCAAGGATAACAATAGCGGCAAATACAATAAATTACAACTCAATTTTTTTAATTTAACTCAAAAAGAATCAAATTACAATGCAGAGACAAAAAAAAAAAATTCATATTTTATTCAAAATATTGTGATTTTAAGGTCACAAAATTTTTGCCCAAGATTGTACAACAGTTCATAATTTTCACGTCCCACGCGCAAATATATATCTATATATATACACATATTTTTTTATCTCAAAAAATAATCACACGTATCTCGACGGTGCATAAATTATTTTCGATGAAATACAACGTTGGCAAGAATGTCCGGAATATCGAGTCGAGATGTCGTAAAGAAGATGCCAATAATTTGAGAGACTGTATCTTTTGAATCGAATTGTAAGATGAGAGCAATAAAGAAATATGAAGTTATATCGAGGGTTTATATATGCGTGTGAAATAAAAAATTGAAAAAAAATGGTTGAATTTTATTTAAAATACGTGGAAACAACAAAAAAAAACATCAATGTGATAAATATATATATATAAATTATTAATATTTTCAATTTCCTGAAATTTTAAAGGTTTTTATTGATACTTTTATGATTCGCACGCGGGACCAATTGGGAGTTTCATCCTAAATATTTTAGCACTCACACCACGCGTGCCACTCCTTTTCTTTCTTTCCTCTTCTCTTTTTTTCATTCAGAAAAAATCTTTCATATCCGATCTTATATGACAACGGTAAAATTTATCTTTAATTTGTCAGGACTATTAAAATATTTCATAATGATTCAAAATTTCAATCATCTTATTTATTAAATAATAAAATTCTTCTCCGAAATTCAATTATTTTCAAAAATTTTAATAAAATTCTTGGCAAAATTTTAATTATTTTCAAAAATTTTTCTGAATGGAATGATTTTTAATATCTATTTAAATAAAATTCTCCAAAAGAATTGAATTATATAGAGAAAATTTTAATAAAATTCTGCGCAAATATTTAATTATTTGCATAAATATTAAATATTTCACAGGAATTCAATTATTTACAAATTTTTCATAAATTTCAATTTTCAATGATATTAATTAGAAAATTTAAAAAAAATAGATTTTCGAAAAAATTTAATATTTCAAATTCTTCTAAAATTAGTAAAATTTTTTAATATATTTAATTAATTACTAAAAATAATGGATTTGTAGAAGAATTTTAGTTAAAAACATTAAAAAAAATTGAATTTTGGAGAAGTTACAATTCAATTATTTCCAAAAGTAATCAAATTCTCATAAAAATTTCAATTTTTTTTATAAATAATAAAATTTTAATTATAATATAATGATATATATTATTTAAAATTTTAATAAATTTTTTGGTAAAATTTCAATTATTTTCAAAAATTTTCTAAAGAATTAAATTATTTTAATAAATAATTATGACATATTACTACGCAATCGGAGATTCATTTATTTTCATAAATAATAAAATTATTTTTAGGAATTCAATTATTTTCATAAATAATAAAACTCATCGCAGAATTTCAATTATTAAATTATTAAAATTATTAAAATTATTAAAATTTATCAAAGAAATTTAATTATTTTAAAAACCCTTATCTATATTTTCAATAGATTTTTAATTAAATTTCTTCAAACAATTAAATTATTAGCAAAAATTTTAATTAAATTCTTTGTAAACAATTCAATTTCTTTCAAAATAATGTTAATAAAATACTTCGTAGATGTTTAAATATATTGAAAATTTCGTCAAAATTCAATTATTTTAAATGTCTACTATATCAATAAAAATTCTCAAAAGAATTCAATTATTTTCAAAAGTATTATAATTTTTCGCGAAAATTCAAATATGTTCAAAAATTTACGAAAATTCTCGTCAAAATTTCAATTAT
Source organism: Leptopilina heterotoma (assembly GCF_015476425.1). Classification (NCBI taxonomy): domain Eukaryota; kingdom Metazoa; phylum Arthropoda; class Insecta; order Hymenoptera; family Figitidae; genus Leptopilina; species Leptopilina heterotoma. The sequence goes on from NW_025111110.1 coordinate 2,269,068, forward strand.
CTTTTCAAATAATAAAATTATTCTCCAAAATTGAATTATTTTCAAAAATTTGTTTAAATTCTTAGTAGAATTTCAATTAATTTTAATACAATTTCATCGAATTTCTCGAAAAATGAAATTATTCTTAAAAATTTTATTAAAATTTGTCAAGAGAATTCAATTATTTTAATAAATAATTGTGACATAATATTACGGAAATATTTAATTATTTTCATAAAAAATACTAAAAATTTCACTGAAATTCAATTATTTACACATTTTTTATAAATTTCTTCGCAATACAAATTTTATTATTTTCATAAATTATATATTTTTTTAACAGGGTCCGTAATTTTTCATTTTTGGTCCATAAATTCCGTATTTTTAAACAATTTCACTGGTTCGAGCGCTGTAATTTTTATTTTCACTTCAAATGCCGAAGTGTAAGTGAAAATTATAGAAAGTGAAAGTTATAATTATATAGTCTAGGTCAAAATGTCACAGAAGCGAATAAAAAAAATTTTTGGGTCAGGAAAAAAATCAAAATTTTTGCCTGGAAATCAGAGGAAATCTTCATTTGGATTTTAATTTGAAGTAGGTCAAAGTGGAACAAATTCGTCGTAAGAATTTCAAGGGGGAAAAAATTATTTTTAACAAATATTTATGTTAACTTCTGAAAATAATAATTTGGTAATAAATAATTTTCATAAAATAATTTCTTGTGAAATTTATTTCATGAAAATTATATTCCGAAAAACGTATATTGAGAAAATTAAATTTTGAAACTTTTATTACCAAAAGTACATATTGCGAAAATTATATTGTGAAAATTACATTTGCGAAATAATTTACGAGTGTCAAAAGGTTATATAAGAATTGTTTTTGGTGCAGTAAGTAAAAAAAAAAAAAAAGAAAGAAACAGAGAGAAAGAGAGAGATGGACTTGTATACTTTTTCATCGAGAGACACACATTTCTTAGACCGCGCGCTTATATTATATTCGCATCGTTCGCAAAGTTTCCGTCGCGTTGAATTCGCCCACGCTTACATCTTGATTCGCGAGTCCTAGCATCATAAATAATCTTACATTCGTGGAATTTTATCGTCGCCTTCTCATATGGGACTAAAATTTAATGGGTAGTCGGAATACATATATACACATTTATATATATATAAATATATAAATGTGGGTCCTGAAATAATGGCGTCTCGGCACGGAAATAATGCGCAAGGTGACAAGCATAAAAACAAACACACGTTATAATAGATGCTTAACACGATTTATTTTTACACCTCGAATAAATATGACGTATGCGCAACAGTTAAAAATTTATCATTCAAAAGAAAAGTGTATGCTATATATATATATATATGTATATTTTTGAACTCTTTTTGATATTTTGCTCGATTTAAAAAATATTTTGTTTTATATTTTTATGACGGGAGGGAATATTTCGGAACGAGAGGAAGATATGGATTTAATAGTCAATTTATATACGATTTTGTAATTTGAATTTTGATTTAATTTTTAGTTTTTACTTTGACATTTACTTTTTATTTTAACTTCGTCTTCCACTTTGACTTCGATTTTCACTTTGACATTGACTTTCAATTTGACTTGAAGTTCCACTTTAACTTTGATTTTCATTTTAACTTTCACTTTCAGTTTGGCTTTCACTTAGGCTTACAAAGTGAAAATGAAAGTCAAAGTGAAAATGAAAGTCAGAGTGGAAATAAAAGTTAAAGTAAATTAGCGTAAATTTTATTTACCAGACTTTAATAAAAATTTAATAAAATTCTTTACAAAATTTCAATTATTTTTAAAAATTTTGTCATGCTTCAATGATTTTCAATATTCTACTATTTTAATAAAATTTTACAAAAGAATTCAATTATAAGAAAAAATTTTGATAAAATTTTGCAAGAACATTCGCAATTATTTTCCAAAAAAAAAAAATAAAATTTCACAGGAATTCAATTGTTTAAAATAGAAATTGCATAAATTTTTTCGAAAAAATCAAATTCTTAAAAATATGACATTGACTACTTCGCAGTAATTCACTTATTTTCATAAATTTTAAAATTCCTTTCAGGGATTTAATTATTTTCATAAATAATAAAATCGTTCGAAAGGAGTAAATTATTTTCATGAATAACAATATTCATCACAAGAATTCAATTATTTTCTATAATAATAAAAATCAACTATATTCAAAAATTTTCGTTAATTCAATACTTTGGAGGTATATTTATTATTTTAATAAAATTTCTCAAAAGAATTGAATTATTTAAAAACAATTTTGACACAGTTCTACACGAATATTCAATTATTTTCTAAAATAATTAATTTAGCCGAATTTGGCTAAATGACTACCAGGTGTGAAAAATACGTCAAAGAGTATAATTTTAATTTGATTTTTGTCATAAAAAAAGTCGATGAATGTAAATTGAGGGAAATTGAGGAAAATTGTGGAACATTTGTTTGACTGGAAATTGGAGAATGCAGAGAGAGAAATAAGTTGAATTATTTTGAGAAAAGAGCCAGTGGCACTGACAAGAAGAAGTGTGGAAAGCTGCTGATCATGGCGTGAGATGGCGTGTGCGAACTCTCCATGTAAATCCCACGGGTCACTAACTAAACCAATGAGTCCGTGCTGAGATTAAATAATTCATGCTGGGAGTGTAATCCGCAAATTTGTTGGGGATTACAAGAGAGCTTCGCGGTTGCACTGCGTGCGGTCAAACAATGGTTATCCTTTAGTTAAGCAAACTCCATGTCTTTTTAATCTCTCACTCGAAATGTGCTGACATACTACTGTCACCTACTCCTATCTATTTATTTTACACCGCACTCTCATTTCCAAGTGTTTCACGCAACAACCCTTTTTTTCATCAAAACTTAACTCAAAGTTTAACTCGTTTAGATCCGCTTTTTTATCTTTATAGGATATAAACGCTTTATTTTTAATTTATTCTCCCTACTTTTTTATTTTTCCTCTTTTTTCTCCTTTTTTCCTTATTCTTTTCTTTTTTAGGTCGGAATTTTGTATTTTTAATTATAATTTAGTCTCTAAATTTAAATCAGTTAAAAATAATTCGTTAAGGTCCATTTTTTATTATTAGGATATATAAACGATTCAATTATTTTCAAAAAATATTCGAAATTCAATTATTTTTAATATGTAGTATTTTCATCAAATTTCATAAAAGAATTCAATTATTAAAAAAAAAAAATTTGAATTCATCCAAAATTTAATTGTTTTCGTAAATAATAAAATATCCACCGGAAATTCAATTTTTTAGAAAAATATTCAATATTCAATTAAACATTTTGGACAAAATTCCAAGCAAGAATTCAATTATTTTCACAAATAATAAAACTTATCGAAGAATTTCAATTACATATTTTTTATATTATTTTAAATTAATTAATCGAAAAATTCAATTATTTTTACAAATAAGGTTTTCCACTAGAATTCAATATTATTTGAAATAAAATGCTCATAATATTTATTATATTTCGAAAAAATTAATTATTTACAACAATGTTTATAAAATTGTTATGAAGAATTAAATTATTTTTTAAAAATAACAAAATTTTTCCACAGAAATCCAATTCTTTTAAACATTTTATTACAATTTTTTGCAATAATTCAATTATTTTTATAAATAATAAAATTCTTCTCAGGAATAAAATTATTTTTGAAAATTTTAATAAAATTATTAGCAATAATTCAATTATCTTCATAAATATTCAAATTCGTCGCAGGATTTCAATTATTTTTATTACAATTTTACAGGAATTGCTCAAAATATAATTATTCTTAAAAATTTAATTTCATTCCTTGAAAAAATCAATTATTTAATAAAAGGTTTTTTTAAAATTATTTGAAAGAATTCAATTATTTACAAAAATATTAGAATTTTTCACAGGAATTCAATTATTTTCAGGCATTTTAATAAAATTCTTTGCGAAATTCAATTATTTTTATAAATAACAAATTTATTTCTGAAAATTCAATTATCTTGAGGCATTTTAATAAAATTCTTTGCAAAATTCAATAAATGGCTTCTTGTAAATTCAATTATTTTTAAAAGCTCTAAAAAAATCGTTCGCAAAAATTCAAGTATTCTCAAAAATTTTAATTGAGTTCTTTGTAAAATTTAATTATTTTTAAAAACTTTTCGGAATTTAATGATTTTCAATATCTACTATTTTCATAAAATTTCCAAACAGAATTCAATTATTTAAAAAATTTTTGTAAAAATCTTCGAAAGAATTTAAAAATGTATTTCAGTTAAAATTTTAGATTATAATTGAACATTAAAAGCATTGGAGCGTAAATTTTTAGAAATAATTGAATTTTGAAAATGTTTCAAATTTAAATCTTTGGAAATTTGAATATATTTTTAACTAACAATTCAGTTGAATTAATTTTTTTTGAGAAACTTTAATTGCGGAATTTTTCTGAAATTATTTTTAAAGTTTCTATTTTCTAATATATATTTAATTGAAGAATTTATGAATAATTGGAAGTTTGTGAAAATAAATTTGAAAATTCTTAAAGAACTTTTTGAAAAATTATTTAAAATATTAGATTTATAAAAGATGTTTAGTTAAAAACACGAAAACAAAATTCAATTTTGGAGAAGTTACAAATTATTGAAGAAATTCAATTATTTTTAAAAGTAATAATATTCTTCGCAAAATTAATTATTGTTCAAGAGTAATAAAATTTTTCTTAGGGATTCAATTATTTTCACAAATAATAAAACTCATCGCATAGTTTAGTTTTAATTATTTTTAATACAATTTTAATCAAATTTCTCGAAAAATGGAATTATTCTTAAAAATTTTATTAAACTTCGTTGATGGAATTCAATTATTTGAAAATTTGTTGATAACGATTCTTTATGGGAATTGAATTTTAAGAATCATTCAATTATTCAATAAATTATTTATTTTTGTATTTAAATAATTGAATTCTAGTAGAAATTTCTAAGAAAAATTAATTTAAATATGAATTTCAGTTAAAATTTTAGATAATAATTGAATATTAAAAGCAACATAGCGTGAATTTTTAAAAATAATTGAGTTTTGAAATTAATTTTTTTGAGAAAGATTAATTGAATTTTTTTAATATTATTTTTAGTTTTTATTTTCAATTATTTATTTAATTCAAGAATTTACGAATAATTGAAATTTTGTAAAATTGAACATTATAAACAAATGAATTACTTATTAAAACACTTTGAAATTTTTTCTCGAAACTTATAGAAAAAATCGTGAAATAGACGTAAAAAATTTTCGAAAAATATTTGTTATGTTTTGGAGATAAATTAGTGAAAAAGAAAAGAAGTTGAGGCTTATTATTTTGAAGGGGATAGATTGGTGCAAGCACGTGGTTTTCGTTGAGTTTACTTGCGATACGGGGGGTACCGTATTTGTACATGGGGGGTACACCGGACAACATACGGGGAACACCATGCCTCACGTATAAAGTCTAGCTTGTGCTCATTGCCTAAAGCCTGTAACCCATTGGTCGCGAATAAAAGCGAGATGGGGGGCCGCAGCTCCCTTTTATTATTACATCTTTGGGGGGCGATCTCACATTGGAGAACGGAAACATCGGTCCCATAAACGTATATGTAATAATCGCTTAATGAAACCCATGAATTTCATATCAACTTCAGAAGAAGAGAGGAGGAAAAAATTTTTTTTTTCTTTTTCGAATATTAATAATAACGTCACCTTTTTATTGTCACCACATCATTTCTTTTTGTATTCGATATTTTGTTAACTAAAACTTTTTTCTTCGCCGTAACTGGTAGTTTTTTTTGTTTTAAATTTCTTTGTTAATTCCTAATTCACAAGTTTCTTAGCAACAAACAATTTTTTGTAGCCTAATTAATTAATTACATATTTTTAATATTAAAAATTTTCTAAAAAAAAAAATTTTAATTTTTTTTTTAAATTTTCTATTTTTGAATTTCGCGCCAATACAGTTCATTAAACCGCCGCCTAGATGGCATGAAAATTCGCTCACAAATGAAATGAAGCAAATAGATTAAATGGATTATTTTCAATTTTTTTTCAATTTAAATTATTTACAAAAAAAATTCATTAAAATAAAAAAGGCACCCTTTATGCGTGAGTCGACTTTTCGTGAGTTTATGAACGATTTAGGTGCAAGAGAGGAAAGTCCGGTAGCATTGAGACCCCCCGCGAATCGCGGACTCCGGGAGAAGAAAGCATTGTCGCGTGTACTCCGGGGTTCCTGGCATCTGAATGCCCTCGCGCTCTGGGAGGCATCATCGCGCGCTCTGTAATTTCGCGACCGATGATTTTTTTTACAACCACGTCGAGACAGCTTGTTGCTCTCAAACAACTGTCGCTGAGGCCACCTGGTTTTAGATCAATCGCGCAGAAAGTTTCATAACGATTTTTTAATACCACACCGACTTTCTTTTATATTGTTATATCATATGCAATAATCGTCAATTTTTGTGGAAAAAAAATCTCAAAATAGTTCAGTAATTAAATAAATTAAATAAATAATTAAATAAATTCTTCAATATTTAAATAAATATTTCGGTAATTATATAATAAGACAGGTATAAAATTTTGTTTTACTATAAACTAATTTTAACTATTATAATTATTTATCCAATTTAATTTTATTTTCTATTTGCAGGACTGGAGGAGAGGAAGAGGAGTGAGAAAAATCGGCAGTTCATCGGTGAGTCATTTTTGTAATTTTTTATTTATAATTTATTTTCAGAGTTATTTTTTATGACCGGGAAATGACCGTGAATTCTTTTTTATGAAAAAAGTGGACACCGTGAAATTATTAAAATTACAATTAAAAATTTCTCAGTTCGAACAAAATATATAGAGATAAAAATAATAATAATAATAATATGTAAAAAATAGAGAGAGTAAATTAAAATTTTGAATAGTGCGATAGGAGTTTGAAACTTGATTAGTCGATATGAATGAAGTGAATGATTCTCATCACACGATACGTCTTTGAAGATCTATAAACGCAACGCCCAAGACGAGTTATTATGGGCATATAGTTTATTAGAGATGACTGGGGGCGTATCATTCTCGCATTGTTAACGGAGCGAGAAGCAGATGATGAGTTTCGCTCAAAGATGCTTTTAGTCATTGTACATCTCGTTTCATATGAGCTTTATACACCGCACGTCGTTCAAATGTATATATATGGCTTTTTGATTAAACTCATCATCATCGACTATTGCAGAGAGACTGACATTTTAAATTATCACTCGAAAAAAATTAATTTTGACTAAATTAATTATTTTCAATATCCATGAAATCAGAACGTTTTATTCATATTCTTAAAAAATTTTGTTTATTTTTTTATAAATATAAACATTTTTAGTGAGATTTATAAGTATGTAACTTTATTTTTGTTTTATTAAAGTTCTTCTAATTTAAAATTTTTACGATTCATTATTACCCCTGTAGAGTGGGGTAAAAAAGCTATTTAGGTTTAATTTTAAAACTATTGAACTGTTTTACTAGCCATTTAAAATTCTTTAGAACCACGAATTCTATTGCTACGAAACTTTTCACTTTTTCTATTTCTGACAATAATTGATTTTTAAATAACTTAATTCTTGAAAAATTATCACAAAATTATTTATTACTTACAAATTATTTAATGAATAATTTTACTTAAATCTTTCAAAATTAATTGAATTTTAAAAGAGTTGTGTTTACAATTTTCATAAATAAATGAACTTCAAACCAGTTTCAATTTGAAATTTCAGAAAATTTCAATTTTGAAGGAATTAAATTTGAAATTTTAGAAAATTTTAATTTTGAATGAATTTATTTTGAAATTTTAGAAAATTTCAGTTTTAAATGAATTTAATTTGAAATTATAGAAAATTTTTATTTTCAATGAATTTAATTTGAAATTATAGAAAATTTTTATTTTCAATGAATTTAATTAGAAATTTTAAAGAACTAATGTTTTTGAAAAATCTTAATAATTCAAATTCTTCTGCATTTAGTTATATTTTTTAATATATTATTGTCAATTAATATTTCAAATTAATGTATTTTAGTTAAAAAACACTAAAAACAATTAAATTTTTGAGAAGTTAAAGTGATTGCAGAAATTCAATTATTTTCAAAATTTTTTTGAAAAATTCTTGCCAACATTTCAATTATCTCTATTTCTCTATAAATAACCAAATTCTTCGACAAAATTCAATTATTTTCAAAAATTTTAATAAAATTCATGTCAAAATTTCAATTATTTTTAAAAATTTTGTCATGCTTCAATGATTTTCAATATTCTACTATTTTAATAAAATTTACCAAAAGAATTCAATAATTATTAAACAAAAATTTTGATAAAATTTTACAGGAACATTAGCAATTATTTTCCAAACAAAAATTAAAATTTTACAGGAATTCAATTGTTTAAAATAGAAATTGCATAAATTTTTTCGAAAAAATCAAATGTTTAAAAATATATGACATTGAATTCTTCGCAGTAATTCACTTATTTTCATAAATTTTAAAAATTCCTTTCAGAGATTTAATTATTTTCATAAATAATGAAAATCTTTCAATGCAAGTTAATTATTTTTATAAATGACAATATTCATCACAAGAATTCAATTATTTTCAAAAGTAATAAAATTCAACTAGATTTAACAATTTTTGTTAATTCAATACTTTGAAGGTATATTTATTATTTTAATAAAATTTCTCAAAAGAATTGAATTATTTGAAAACAATTTTGACAAAGTTCTACACGAATATTCAATTATTTTCTAAAATAATGAAAATTTCACAGGAATTCAATGATTAAAAATAGAATTTGCATACATTTTTTTTTAAAATCACTTGTTTGAAACTTTTCTTTATAAAATTCTTCGCAATAATTCAATTATTTTCATGAATAATAAAAATTCATTGCAAAATTTCAATTATTTTTAATACACAATTTTTTAATTGAATTCCTCGAAAAATGTAATTATTCTTAAAAATGTTATTTAAATTCGTAGAAAGAATTCAATTTTAAGAAACTTTCAATTCTTCAATAAATTATTAATTTTTTATTTACATAATTATTGAATTCTCGTATTTCTCGATTATTTAAAAAAATTTTAATCAAATTCTTGACAAAATTCCAACTATTTTCATAAATTTTCCTTAATTCAATGATTTTTCATATTCTACTATTTTAATAAAATTTCCCAAAAAAATTCAATTATTTAAACAAAAATTTTTTAAAAATTCTACACAAAAATTTATTTTTTTTATAAATAACAAAAGTCAACGCAGAATTTCAATTATTTTAAATGCAATTTTAATCAAATTCCTCGAAAATGTTATTATTCTTAAACAAATTTTATTAAAATTCTTCAAAATAATTTATTTATTTAATTAAAAATTTGTTGATAAAATTCTTTATGAGAATTCAATTTTAAGAAACATTCAATTATTCAAGAAATTTTTTTTTATATGTTTAAATAATTGAATTCTCGTAAAATTTTCTAATAAAAATTGATTTAAAAATAAATTTTATTTAAAATTTTAGATAATAATTGAATATTAAAAGCATTAACGCGTGTATTTTTAGAGATAATTGAATTTTGAAAAGGTTTCAAATTAAAATCTTTGAAAATGGGAATTTTTCATTTTTTTAACTAACAATTCTGTGGAATTAATTTTTTTGAAAAAATGTAATTGAATTTTTTTTTAAATTATTTGAAGATTTTATTTTCTATTATATATTTAATTGAAGAATTTCATAGTAATCGAAATTTTTGAGAAAATTGAATTGTAATCAAGTGGATTGGAAAATTCTCAAGAAGAACTTTTTCCAAAATTATTAAAAATAATTGATTTAAAGAAGAATTTTAGTTAAACATTCTAGAAAATAATAATTGAATTGAAATGATGAAAATAATTGTAAAGAAGTTAGAGTAAAAATATTCTTATAATATAAAATAATGATTTTATCACTTGTTCATCCTTAATAATTATTATAAGTTGTTACATTTCAAAAAGGTTCGAATTTGAATCTTTTGTAGAATTTTAATTCCTATGGAAAAATATAATAATGATTAAATTAGAATTAAATTTGAAATTAGATTAAATTAGAAAAGAAGTTATTGATGTTTTTGAATAATTCTATAATAAATGAAATTCGGAAATAAATGTAACAAAACCTTTTTTTGAGTATCTAATAATTTTTAGTGAATCAGAATATTCTTTAGAGTCAGGGAAAAAGTAAAAATGTCCGAATATCAGGGAAAAGTCAGGGAAAAACAAAACTAAATTTTTCTTATAACATTCTGTAAAAATATAAAAATAATACAATAAATAAAATATATAAATTCCCATATACACAAATGAATAAAAAAAATATGTTAATAAAGAATAGAAAAGGCTTAAAAAATATCTCCTCTCTAGTGGATTTTTGATATATAATAATGTACGTATATATAAATAGCACGTGCGATTTTTTGAACTCTGAAGGAGAGAGGGGAGTTTAGAAGTTTTGAAATTGTATGAATAAGAAGAAATCGCACATATTAAACAAAGCTCTAAAAAAAGAGTCGGCGTGCTTTTTAAGAACACACGCGTGCAAGAGTGACAAAGCACTTAGGAGAAACCATCTGCTTGTACCTCGTGAAGTCGAGAGTGTCACTTGAAAAAAAGTTGAGGACTCTTGACGCGCGAGCCCATTATAATAGCGAATCGGAAAAAGTTTCCACGCTTTTGAGCTTTTGGTATACATATATACATCATACTGCTTCTTCTTCTTCTTTTTCTTTTTTTCCTCCTATACTCCTCATGCTCAACGACTATTTTTTAAGAAGCGTGCCGTTTTAACGCACGCTGCGAATATTTATTCCATATCAGTTGGCGCAACAGAAGCCTAATATATAAGGTGCTTATGATATAATAATGCAACAACCTATAATATATAATGATAAAAAAAATCCTCTAGATACGAGATTTTTTTTTGTACCAGGGGCTCGATTATGTTTGCGACTAAAACTAAAAACGAAGTTATACATATAATTCACAATTTTTCGTTAAATAATAAGATATGTTAATTATTATTTAGAACGTAAAAAAAATTTTCTAAAATGTAAAAATACTATAAACGTTATATTTTAGACTGTGATGATAATGGTAATAAATTAAAAAAGAAGATAATTTGTCATTATAGTGATAATAGGAAATTATTACTTTCTAATCTAATTTAATAAAATATGCAAGTAGCAACTTTCTATTCTCTCGATTTGATGTAAAGTAGAGAGCTTTCTTGTTGTGTAGACAAAAAATGTAATTTATTCCGAAAGCGGAATTAATTGACGTTGATGAAAATAGCGTGAAGACGGTTCTCCTAATTAATTAATTTTTATTTAATTACCCCAATTTTTAATTAAATTTAATTAATTTAGTTAAATAACTAAATTTTCAGTAAAAAAAATGTTTAGTTGTCTACTAACCGGGAAAATCGGGAAATAGCCGGGAATTTAATTTGACCGGGAAAAACTGGAAATAAGCTAGGAATTTTCTGCCAAACCGGGAATTTTTTCACCAAATTAAAAAAAAGTTTTATTATTTAAAATTGTTTTCAAAAAATCGCTTTTTATTTCAATTTTTATAGATATTTATACTGTTCTTTAAATTTCAATTAGTTAAAAATAATTAATTTGATAGTAAAAAATCAGTCACTGATTCAAATAATTCAACTGAAAATAATTAAATTTGTTAAAGAATTTCATTAAAAACTTTTTAATAAATCGAATTTTCAAAGTATTTTAATTTAATAATTGATAAATAATTGAATTTTATTAAGAGTCACATTCTATTATGTTCATGTTTTTTAGTGCGAAGATTAATAATTAAAATTTTTATTAGTTAACTTAAAAAAGATACACACTTAAAATTTTCTAATAAAATTGAATTTTCTCAAAGTTGTTTTAAAAATTCTGAAAAATTTATTTTTCAAAAAATTTTATTTTTGAAATTTTTCAACTTTATTGTTTTAAGATAATTAAATTTTTATAAAGAAATAATTGAAAATTTTTGAAATAATTAAAATTTCTTTGCATTATTCTATTAAACATAATTTAATTCTTTTAAAGAATTTTATTTACATTTTTCGAAAATAATCAAGGGAAAGTTAGTCACCGTAATTATAATTTTATTTTTAAAAATTTCTTCGCAATATATTCAATTATTTTCATAAATAGTAAAACTCATTGCAGAATTTCAATTATTTTTAATACAATTTTAATCGAATTCCTCGAAAAAAGTAATTATTCTTAAAAATTTAATTAAAATTCGTCGAAAGAATTCAATTATTTCTAGAAACTGTAAAAAAAATTACTAAATTCTTTTGAATATTATTTTTAAAAAAAATTCTTCACAAGAATTCAATTATTTTCATAAATTTTCATAAAATTCTTGTCAGAATTGCAATTATTTTCATAAATAATCAAATCTTTTGCAAGAATTCAATTATTTACAAACTTTTTATAAATTTCTTCGCAATAATTCAATTTTTTTCATAAATAATACAATTTTTTACACGGATTCCATTATTTTCATAATTAAAAATATAAAATTCTTTTTAGGAATTCAATTTCAATTTTTATAAACAATAAAACTCATCACAGAATTTCAATTATGTTCGAAATTTTTTTTAAAATTCTTTTCACAATTATAAATAATTGAAAAGAATAATTTAATTATTTTCATAAATAATACAATTTTTTACACGGATTCAATTATTTTCCTAATTAAAAATATAAAATTCTTTTTAGGAATTCAATTACAATTTATATAAATAATAAAACTAATCACAGAATTCCAATTATGTTCAAAAATTTTTTAAAAATTCTAGTCACTATTTCAATTATCTTTATAAATAATTAAATTATTCTCCACAATTCAGTTATTTTCAAAAATTTTAATAAAATGCTACGCAAACATTTAATTATTTTTATAAATAATAACATTCTTTGGAAGGATTCAATTACTTTTATAAATAGTAAAATTCTTTGCAGAAATTCAATTGTTATCAATACAATTTTAATAAAATAGAAGAATCAAATTTTCAATTATAATTATGAATAGACAAGATTATTTTAAATAATTAAAAAAATTCTTTGTTTAATTCAATTATTTTCCAAATTTTCAATTAAAATTATTAAAAAAAAAATTTCAAAAAATTTAAAGAAACTCGTCAAAAGAATTTAATTATTCATATAAAAATTCTAATAAAAATTTTTGAAGCCATTTGTAGATTTATTTATGTTTGAAAGCAAATAAATTTAAATTTAATGAGAAAAGAAAACAGGGGAAAATTATTACAAAACCGGGAATTTTATTGAACGAAAATAGTAGACACCCTATTATTATTCTAAGTAAAAATAAGTGGGAAATAAAAATTCACTTGGGTTAGAAAAGAGCATTTTACTACCTAGGGTTATAGTTAAGTAAAAGCAGATTTCTTGATCCTAGGGAGTAAAACGATCTCTTCCAACCCTTGGGAATAAAAAAATTACAAAAATTAAATCACTATTTGAATATTATACTTAAAAAAAAATATTGAAAATCAAACTGTTAGCGCCTGGCTATATGAAATTTAATTTAACCTTCGATCATTTCGACACCTCTCGAAAGATCAATTGACATTCTCTCCCCCTAAAGTAATTTGGTTATTTCTTTCTCTCATTCTCTTCGATTTTCGGCACCTTTTGATCATCACAAATAAATATTCCTTGAATTGAGCGTCAATTTGTATGTAACCGCTTTTATTTTCATATAACTTTTTTGATGCACATAATATATAATATTGAGAATATACAATATATTTTTAGTTTTGGTCCTCTGCCTTGAATGTATATTGTATATTATAATAAAAAATTTATCAGTGTGCGTGATTGTATATTAGGTATAGGTACTCGATTCCGACAATGACAACACGCTCACCAGGAGGCGTGACGTTGCAATAGCCACACGATCATCCTCATTTTGTATATATATATATATATATGTTTTCGTTTATACCACAAACAATAAATTGCCGACAGAGGAACCACCTTAAACTTCAAGACGAATCGACAAACATGCATGAACGACATTTATGTTATTAGAAGAGGAGAATAGAATTTTATATTACTCACTCTATAAAATATATTTATTATTACATTATATTTGATGTTATACAATTGATCGAAAATTTAATACGCACGCGATCGTCCTACGCAAAACAAGTTTTATTGAATATTTTTGCAAGTGAAATTTAATAAGTAAATCTACCAGGAAACAAGGAATAAAGTAAGTTTTACTGTTCTATTATTATAGAACAATCTATTGAATAAGATAGTCTGTTATTTTTCCGTACTTTTTGGTATGGTAATTTTTACTATTTTCTCTGCCATAGGTCAAGGAAGTCAAGGAATTTAATTAGAAATTTTAAAGAACAAAGTTTTTTAAAAAATTTTAATAATTCAAATTCTTCTAAAATTCGTTACATTTTTTAATACATAGGTATTTAATTAATTATCAAAAATTATGGATTTTTAGGAGAATTTTAGTTAAAAGCACTAAAAAATAATTGAATTTTGAAGAAGTTACAAATATAATTGCAGAAATTCAATTATTTTCAAAAATAATAAAATTCTTCATAGAAATTCAATTATGTTAACAAATTATTAAAAACTCTCGTCAAAATTTCAAATATCTTTATAAATAATAAAATTCTTCATCGAAATTCAATTATTTTCAAAAATTTTAATAAAATTCTTATAGGAAAATTTTAATTATTTTTAAAATTTAGCAATTTTTAATAAGTGTCTCACAACTGGACACATTTTTTTTTTGTTTACAAAAGCAGGTCTCGGATCGACTTTAAGGTGCAATAAAAGTCGCTTTAGTCGATTTAAAATAGAAAAAAAGTCGTTTATTTAATTCAGTGTCGTCACAAAAATTTTATTTTTTATTCTTCTGATCTTTCACTGAATTCTAAATTTAATTATTTAAAACTTGAATAATTTCGTTAAATAAATATTTAAATACTTCTTGTTTGTCTTTACACGGGAATAAAATTTTTGAAAATTTCTATTTAAAACCTTCTGAAATTTAATAACTTCTAAAAATTACAACTTTAATTCTCTTAAAATTCAATTATTTTCTACACATTTTTATCAAACTTCTTCTCGAAATCAATTATCTTTAATAATTTTTCGAAAGTTCTTAGAGAATTCAATTATTTAAATACAACTTACAATTAGAATGTTTTCAGGACCTTAATTTTTGTCAAATAAATCTGTTTATATTGTGACCTTGGGTCTAAAGGACCCAAGACCACAATATCAACAGATTTATTATTTTAAATACAATTTAGTAAAATCTATTAAAAAATAATTGAATTTTTAGAGAATTTTAATTATTAATATAAACGCAATTTCTTCAAAATTTTAATAAATCTAAAAAGTCAATTGTTGTTAAAATGTTAAAAGTAATTGTAAAAAATTTTAATGTTATTATTTTTTGTATGTATTTGAATTTTTGGAAATTTGTATTTGAAAATATTGAAAATAATTGAATTTTAAAAAATTAGAATGCAAAAATTCTAAGAATTATTTTTTTCTAAAATATTTTAATATACTTTTTTTGTGGCTAATTTTCATTAATTATACCATTTTTAAATTTACACTTGAAGATTTTTTATTAAAATTTTTGTAGAAATAAATTATTTTCAAAATTTACTATTAAAATTCTTTTAAAGTTTATTTTCAAAAATTTTTATCAAACACTTTGAAAAAAATCAACTTATTTCCAATTAAATTTTACAAAATTTCAAATTATTGAAACTTAGAAAAAAAATTGAATTTTATAGAAATATTTGAAAATATTTGAATTCTTCCGAGAAATTCAATTAAAGATGTTTTGAAAATAATTGAATTCCTTCAAAGAATTTTACTAATCATAAAAATAATTGAATTCTTACGAAAAGTTTTACCATTTATAAAAATAATTGAATTCTTATTCAAAGTTGAATTTAAAAAAAAAAACATTTTATTAAAATTATTGATTTTTTCGAGGAATGAAATTAAATTTTTCAGAATAATTGTATTTTTTGAGCAATTCCAGTAAAAATGTAATAAAAATAATTGAAATCCAGCGATGAATTTAAATATTTATGAAAATACTACAATAGTATATATTTATTAAAATGTTCAAAAATAATTGAATTCCTGAGAAGAATTTTATTATTTATGAAAATAATTGAATTATTGCAAAAAATTTTATTAAAATGTTTAAAAAGAATTGAATTTCTGTGGAAAAATTTGGTTATTTTTGAAAATAATTGAATTCTTCATAAGAATTTTATAAACATTGTTCTAAATAATTAATTTTTTTGAAATATAATAAATATTATGAACATTGTATTTTAAACAATATTGAATTCTAGTGGAAAACCTTATTTGTAAAAATAATTGAATTTTTCAATTAATTTATTTAAAATAATATAAAAAATATGTAATTGAAATTCTTCAATAAGTTTTATTAGTGATTTTTGTATGTTTGACCGTATTAAATATTCATTTGTAAGATAATGAAAAATAAAAAAAAAATAAAAAAAAATAAAAAATAACGTAAAATAGGCCTTTTCATTATCTTACAAATGAATAAGTTTTATTATTTATGAAAATAATTGAATTCTTGCTTAGAATTTTGTCCAAAATTTTTCTAAAAAATTGAATTTTTATGAAAAATGTTATTATTAGTGAAAGTATTTGAATTATTGTGAATAATTGTATAAAAAAATTTGTTAAATAATTGATTTTTCGAAATTTTTTTGAAAATGATATTCTAAATTAATTGAATTCCTGGTGGAAATTTTATTATTTACGAAAACAATTGAATTTTGGATGAATTCAAAAAAAATTTTTTTTTAAATAATTGAATTCTTTTGCGAAATTTGATGAAAATACCAGATATTGAAAATTGAATTTCGAATATTTTTTTGAAAATAATTGAATCGTTTTACAGAATTTGATTATAACTTTTGAGAATAGTTTTTTTGATTTCTAGTATTAGCGAATTTAAAGTAGTGGAAATTCTAAAAAAAACAGAAATAGTAGCTTTTAGTGGCTAAAATCTAAAAAAAGTACTCAAATAGTAGCATAACGTAAAAAAAGTAGTAAATAGTAGGTTTTAGTAGATGAGTGCGATGACTGAAACTGAGAATAAATTTTTCATTTCCGAAATGAAAAGAGAAAAATGCAAAGAAATTTTTCAGAACACACATCTATTTTTATATATAAAAGCGATCATATGAAACAGTCCAGCGAGTGCCTGCCTTCCTTCTCGTTAAAGTCACTGCGGTTGAACCTGATCGTGAGAAAATCTCTCGCGACGCAGTCTATAATTTGCACTTCCGTTCTCATAAGTTCCTAACGATGAAGAATAAAAGAATCGTTTTTCAATGAAGGGTCCGCGCCCCCAGCGAACATCGTTGTTACCGGTGGCGCGCAATGCTTGTGCATATACATATGTGTCCCGTGCGGCATCGTCGGTAACCTGATGCGGCTATTGTCGCAGGTGCCTATTTGTTCCGATCTCCGTAGAGAGACGTAAGCAGAACAATGTCATGTTCGAGAAAAAGAACTTTAAACATTCTGTACACTATAATGCGAATAGATTCCAATTCACTTGGACGAATGACTCTCGCTGGGCCCTCTCTATTGTTCCTTTACGATAAAAGTCAACGTTTTCGCCTGATGCCCAAAGACTTATATTTCAACGACTGTTTTCGTTCTTCAACGTACTTCGCACGTGCACTCGCACATAATACACATCGCATTTCGCGATTAAGAAATCGTCGATCCGCTAAAAAGGAGGGCAGAGAGAAAAAAAATTTATTCCAAGTGAAAGAGAGAGAGAGAGAGGGGGGGGGGGATTTTTTGTTCACCATTAACAAACCACGGGGGGATTCTAATATTGATTCATTTCGTTCATAATGAGGTTACTTCTCTTTCTTTAATAAACCAACGGAAATTTAAACATTTTTTCTACCTTTTGCTTCTTTGCTGCGACTATTCTCATTATACATAAAAAAATGTTTTCAATTTTAGTCGATTCCTCTTCTTTTGCAGCATTTTTTCCTATGGGCACTAAATTCTTTCTTTTTAATTGAGAGGATTTTCCTCTTTTATATTTTCTATTAAATTTCACTTTTTAAACAGTTTGAAGCTGCGTTCAGAAAAACAAAAACCAACTTAAAAATCTTCTTTCTAGCATAAATTTTTTTGTCAATTTGAGAGAAATAATTTCAATCCAAAGAAGAAAGATTAAAATTCATCTTTTAGAATCTTTTAAAAATCTTGAAATAATTTTGAAAAACTTCGATTAAGTTTAATATTTGAATTATTTTGGAAAATTTTATTAAAATAGTATAGGTAGAATATTATTGAAAATCATTGAATCAAGACAAAATTTTTGAAAATAATTGAAATTTTCCCGTGAATTTTAATAAAACTTTTTAATATAATTGAATTCTATTTCTTTTGCAAATAATTGAATTCTTGTTATGAATACTATTTGTATTCGCAATTTATTATTGAATTGTATTAAAATTCCTGAAAATAATTTAATTTTGTCAAAGAATTTTGCTATTTATTTTTATAAAACCCCAAGGGTAAAAAGAGATAAATTTGTCTCCTGCGTTCCAAAAGAACAGTTTTTCTCACTAGGGTATAATATCAAAGTCCTATTTTATGCTCCAGAGTTAAAAACTTATATTTTCCAAAGATCCCAGAAAATAGATTTTTTAGCTCTAGAAAATAAAATAATGCTTTATTCTGATAACATAATAAAGCTTTCTTTTATCCAAAGGGAGTAAAACTATCTTTTTTCGCACTCATTATTTAATATTCACAACGGATAATATACACGGTTTTTCAATCGATAATTATAAATTGATAACCTGATTGTCATCAAGTTTATCATCATCACCGCATCTTCCGCTCCTTCCGAGAGAGAGAGAGAGAGAGAGAGGTCAATGACTGAAAGTGGAGGCAGTAAAAATAATTTATGTCTGCAAACCATGTATGTCTGCCTTCAGGTCGATTGCATCAGAAGACTTCTAATAACGTTGGCAGTAAAAGAACTGGAGACTGTATAAAACAACAAGTCCCGCCCTATGTTTACAAGCTGACCAATGAAAAGTTTATTCCCTACTTTTTTCTCATTTTTTAACGCTCTCAGTGTAAACATGTACACACATAGAGTAGTTTTCTTGTCCGTACGCCATCTTAGATCTTCAGCTTCACTTCTTTAGTATCAACTGCGCCAAGTTTATTGATTGCACCCTCTGTCAATTGTATATTTATATTCTTGGGACAATGTTTATTTTTCTATATTTTTATTTTTTTACGACAAAGTTCATTTTTCTATATTTATATTTTTCTACGACAAAGTTGGCGCTATTTTAAAAAATGAAAATTTAATTATTTTCAACCCTAGATTGGAACAATGCAATATTGAATCGCAAAATATAAGGAAAATACTAAAAGAAAATGCATTACATTTACCTTTTCCAATTAATTAACTTGGAAAAAAGTACTTTGCCTTAAATTATAAACTATGAAATTATCACGAATTCTATTAAAAAAACTTTAAATTTTTTCAATTTCTGACAATAATTTCTTTATAAATATCCTAATTCTATTGAAGAACTGCTATAAAGTTATTAATTATAAATCATTTAATAAATAGTATTTTTTTGTAAAAATTTTAATTTCAATTCTATTTGAAATTAGTTTCAATTTTAGAAAATTTTAACGCAATTCTTTGAAACAATTCAACTATCTTAATAAATATAAAAAATTCTTTCCAGAAATACAACAGTTTTCAAAAATTAAAAAAAAAAATTCTCGTCAACATTTCAATTATCTTTATAAATAACAAAATTCTTCGACAAAATTCAATTATTTTCAGGAATATTAATAAAATTTTCCGACGAAATTAAATTATTTTCAAAAATTTTAATAAAATTCATATGGCAAAATTTCATAAATATTTTCAAAAATTTTGTCTTGATTCAATGATTTTCAATATTCTACTATTTTAATAAAATTTCCCAAAAGAATTCAATTATAAAACAAAAATTTTGATAAAATTCTACACGAACATTCGCAATTATTTTCCAAAAAAAATTAAAATTTTTACAGGAATTCAATTGTTTAAAATAGAAATTGCATAAATTTTTTCGAAAAAATCAAACGTTTAAAAATATGACATTGAACTCTTCGCAGTAATTCACTTATTTTCATAAATTTTAAAATTCCTTTCAGGGATTTAATTATTTTCATAAATAATAAAATTGTTCGAAGGGAATCAATTATTTTCATAAATAACAATATTCATCACAAGAATTCAATTATTTTCAAAAAGTAATAAAAATCAACTGTATTCAAAAATTTTCGTTAATTCAATACTTTGGAGGTATATTTATTATTTTAATAAAATTTCTCAAAAGAATTCAATTATTTAAAAACAATTTTGACACAGTTCTATACACGAATATTCAATTATTTTCTAAAATAATGCAAATTTCATAGGAATTCATTTATTAAAAATAGAATTTGCATACAGTTTTTTTTTAAAATCACTTTTTTGAAACTATTTTTATAAAATTCTTCGCAATAATTCAATTATTTTCATAAATAATAAAAACTCATTCCAAAATTTCAATTATTTTTAATACACAATTTTAGTCGAATTCCTCGAAAAATGAAATTATATTCTTAAAAATTTCAATTTTTTTTAATACACAATTTTAATCGAATTCCTCGAAAAATGTAATTTTTTTTAAAAATGTTATAAAAATTGATTAAATAATTAATTTCAGTTAAAGTTTTAGATATATAATAATTTAATTTTGAGAAAGTTACTAATAATTGCAATTTTTAGAAATAATTGACTTTTAAAAAGGCTTCAAATTAAAATCTTTAAAAATCTGAATTTTTTTATACTTTTAATTTAATATTCTATGGAACTAATTTTTTTTCAAAATACTTAATCGAAGTTTTTCAAAATTATTTCAAATTTTTATTTTCATATGTATATTTAATATGAAGAATTTCCGAATAATCGAAATTTCACTTAAAATTGAATTGTAAACAAATGGATTTAAAAATTCTCAAGAAGAACTTTTTCGAAAATTATTAAAAATAATTTATTTAAGGAAGAATTTTAGTTAAAAATTCTAGAAAATAATAATTGAATTGAAATGAAGAAAATAATTTTGAACAAGTTACGCAGTAAAAATAATCTTATATTATAATATAAAATAATGATTTTATCACTCGATCACTTTGAATTATTATAAAACTTTCGATTTATTGAATTTCAAAAGGTTTGAATTTGAAATTTTTGAAAATCTTAATTCCTATGAAAAAATAATAACTATTAAATCTTTATTTAAAAATATAAGTTGTTGATGATTTTGAATAATTTTACAATTAAGGAAATTCGTAAATAAATTTAGTAGAATTTTTTTTTTGAGTATCTATAATATTTTCTGGAGTGAATCAGAATATTCTTTAGGGTCAGGGAAAAAGTCAAAATTTTGTTTGAAAATCAGGGAAAAACAAAATTAAATTTTTGTGACTACCTTGAATTAGTCCTTTTTTCATTAATAATTAGTTAATTTTAACCCTAGATGGTCATGTGGGGTTTCAAACACCCCAAAAATATTTGTAATTCTCTATAAAATATAACATGCTCAAGTTTATGAATTTTTTTTATTAATTAAAAATTTATATTTAATTGCAATCACTATTGCATTATCTTTTGTGATACTTTCAGAGCATCTAGTAATTTTTTTTTTAACTTTTTTGAACAATAATATTTAAATAATATTAACTGACTATGCAATTTTTACGATGTGCGTGACCATCTAGGGTTAACTAATTCGAATTAGTAAAAATTTTTACTAATTTAAATTTAGAGAGCGCAGTCACTGATTTTTAACTGATTCAAATTTAGAGGAGCAGATTTAGAGCGTTTAGTAATATAAATATAGTAATAATTAATTATGCAAATAGTAATAAGTAGTAATAGTAAAAAAAAACAAGTATAAATAGTAATACAAATAGTAATAAACAAGGAAAATAGCCAAATTCGTGAAATTTTATGCCCCTTCGCACCGTTATTATGCACACCTTGGAGAGGTGCTTTTACCTTAAAAAAAGAATTGCGTATATACATATTAAATTCCACGATATACTTGTTAAGGCGTGGTGGTCCTGACTCGA
This sequence comes from Leptopilina heterotoma, assembly GCF_015476425.1. Classification (NCBI taxonomy): domain Eukaryota; kingdom Metazoa; phylum Arthropoda; class Insecta; order Hymenoptera; family Figitidae; genus Leptopilina; species Leptopilina heterotoma. Next base: position 2,291,393 of record NW_025111110.1, read on the forward strand.
ATCCCTGGGACATCGCTTCCTTCTCCATGGGACACCATGCTCTGTACGGGGTGCAAAATCGAGTAAGGGGGAACCGCGCCTAATAACTGCGTATTAGCTTTGTCGCGTTCTCAGGATTGATTTTAACGGCTGTTTTCAACTGCCAACGCGCGCAAGCGATCCACGTGTATCGCGCTTCGCGAGATAATTATCATAAATGTCATGCGTATCACGATTTGCGATCCAGATAAAATTCTTTATTTCCCTTTCTTTCTCTTCACGTATATTATTCCCTTCACACATCTCCATTGCACATCCTTTGTAAAATTAAACAATTTTTTCTCTCCGCTCTCAAATTATTATTTTTATGTGACTTTAATGTAGACATTTACGAGTCTCTCTTTCTTTCTTAATTAAACATTCATCTAATTAACAATATTTTTTTTCTCTGTCACAAAAATTAAAAAGTAGTAAAAAAAAATTGGTCATTCTTATTAAATTATTAAATATTTTTACGATGGTGAGAAAATTAAATAGTGGTATAAAATTATTCATCTTATTAAATTATTGAATATTTTTTCTATGACGACAAAATTAAAAAGTAGTATAAAATTATTAATTTTAGTGAATTACTGGCTTCGCACTCATCTACTAAAACCTACTATTTACTACTTTTTTTACGTTAAAAATTGTACTCAAATTCTTTAAAACGATTCAATTATTTTCAAAAAATATTCGAAATTCAATTATTTTCAATATCCAGTATTTTCATAAAATTTCGCAAAAGAATTCAATTATTTGAAAAAAAAATTGATAAAATTTTAAACTATGTTTATAAAATTCTCATGAAGAATTGAATTATTTTGAAACATTTTAATACAAATTTTCACAATAATTCAATTATTTTCATAAATAATAAAATCCTTCTCAGGAATTCAATTATTTTTTAGATTTTAATAAAATTCTTCCCAAGCATTCAATTATATTCATGAATAATAAAACTCATTAAAGAATTTCAATTATTTTAATACTATTTAAAATTAATTAATAAGAAAAATTTAATTATTTTTACAAATAAAATTTTCCACAAAAATTCAATTATTTAAAATACAATTTTCATAATAATAACAAAATTTTTCACAAAAATTTAATTCTTTTCAAATATTTAAATAAAATTTTTAGCAATTATTCAATTATTTCCATAAATAATAAAATTCTTCTTAGAAATTAAATTATTTTTGAAAATTGTAATAAAATTCTTAGCAACTATTCAATTATTCTCATAAATAATCAAATTCCTCACAGGATTTTAATTATTTATAATACAATTTTACAGAAATTGCTCTAGAAATAAAATTATTCTTAAAAATATAATTTCAATTCCTCGAAAAAATCAATTATTTAAAAAAAATTTTTTTTTAATTTTTTGGAAGAATTCAATTATTGACAAAAATATTATAATTCTTCACAGGAATTCAATTATTTTTAAATATTTCAATAAAATTGTTCGAAAAAAATCAATTATTTTAAATACAATTTTAATTAAATTTTTTTGAAATAATTCAATTATTCTTTTAGATTTTAATAAAATTCTTCCCCGGAATTCAATTATTTACATAAATAATTCTTCGAAAGAATTCAATTAGGTCGATAAATAACAAAATTATTATCAAAAATTTAATTATTTTGAGACATTTTAATAAAATTCTTTGCAAAATTCAATTAATAAAAATAATTAAATAATATTTCTCCGGAATTCAATTATTTAAATTAGAATTTGCATAAAATTAGTCGAAAGAAATCAATTATTTAAAAGTCTTTATAGATTTTTTGGTTTTTTAGTGTAATAACAATAATTTTAATTTGCAACTGTAAATGGTAACAATTTTATTTTTTTCACAATAAAAAAAAAAAATTTACTTTAAAGAAAATTTTTTTTTTTAATTATGATAAATAATAATATAAATTGTTAATTATTAACACTAAATTAAAATAATGGCATTCAATTATTACAATATTAATAACTTCCAAAAATATCCATCTCTTGTTAAAAACTAGATTTATTATAACAAATTCGCATCATTCCATTTAGAATTTTGATTAATTAATAAGAATGAGCAGGTGTTACGTTATTAGAAGTCCCTAAACTATATAAAAATTGTATATTATGAATATATGTGTGTATACAAATACATATAAGCAGGTAGATTGCCGACTCATTAACAAGAGAAGAACAAAAGTCAAATATAAAGAGCAGCAAACATCGTGAAATTTTTGGTTTTCTCACTGTCCATAGTGACGGTGCTGAAATTTTGATTAATCGTTTTTGTATTCCCAAGTTAGCCGTTAACTCAGCTTTTCAATTGGAATTCCAGTTTCTTGTTATTTGAAAACGAAAAAAAAAAATTGTGGAGAGGCGTGGTTGCGTATTTATATTCGTTTGAAGAAAAAAAATTAAGTTTTCATTTATCGAGAAAAAAATCAATTCTTTCTGTACTGGGAAAAATGATATTTATTTTTTTTCTCTTTGAAAATTTTTGCATTATTTATAATCTTTGTTTATGTAATTATTTATGGATGTTTTTCTTTTGTTCAAGCAGTATTTTTTATTTTGTTTCATTTGTTATATTTGCTTGTTATTTTTGTTCTTTAATCTTTTGAAATTATTCTTTTTGTAAATGGTTTATTTCTGTATTTTTCTTATATTTTTTTTCAAGGTGATAGAGATTTTATCTGTTCATTTAAACCGTGTTTTATTCACTTTTTAAATATTATTTTATTGAATTTATAATTTAATTTTTTATTAAATTTTTTATTGAATCTTTTATTGAAGAATTTAATAATAATTTTTTATTGGATTTCTTATTAAATTATTTATGAACATTTTTCACTTGATTTTTTATTTAAATTTTATATTTATTTTTTTATTAATTAAATATAATATTTGTAAAGCAGAATTTTCACTCACCGATTTTTTGTTTTTCAATCAGTTTCATTTAGGGTGTTTATTAAATAAATTTTCAATTGAATGAAAATTTTGAAAAATCTACGTAAATTTTAATTAAAAATGGTAGTAAAAATGTGTTTTAATCTAAATTCGAAACTGAAAATTTGCTTATAAAAAAAAGGTTCTAAATTAGAGCTGATTTCGGTACTAAAATAGAACCAAATTACGATTTAGTACCATTTTTGGTACTAAATTAGTACCTTTCTTTTTACAGTGTTATAGTTGTAATTTTTATTAAATATCTAATGAAAGATTTCTTTTAGTGAAAGATTATTTTAATTAAAAATTCATTTAATGAATATCAAAATTTTTTTCAAATAATAATTTAGTAATAAAAATTTTTTTAGTACAAATTTTATTAACTACAAATTTATCTGATAAAATATTGTCTTAGTTGAAAATTTTGTTAATAAAATGAAAATTTATTTAATAAAAATTTGCTTTAAGAAAAATTTTGTTTAACAATAATTCCTTTATTAAAAATTTTCTTTCGTAGAAACTTTATTACATACAAATTTATCTAATAAAAATTTTTATTAGTGAACAATTTTTTTAATTGAAATATTCAAGTACTAAAATCTTGCTTTAGTAAAAATTTTCTTAATAAAAAAAATTCTGTTAAGAAAAGTCTATTTTAAGAAAAATTTTGTTTCAATTTAGCCAATAAAATTAAATTCAGTCAATAAATTTAGTTTTTAAAATTTTTTCATTTCCAAAATTTTTATTAAATATAGAAATTTATCCAATAAGAATTTTTATGAGTGAAAAATTTAGTTATAATTAAAATATTGAAGTACTAAAAATTTGCTTTAATTGCAATTTTGTTAATAAAAAAAAAACATTCAGTTGCTCAAAATTTGCTCTAAACAAATTTTTTTTAACAATAATATAGTCAATAATAATTTAGATAATTCAAAATTTTCTTAGATGAAAATTTTATTAAATAGAAATTTATATAATAAAAATTTCTATTAGAGAAAAAATTTTATAATTAAAAATTTGAGTTAATAAAAATTTGCTTTGAGAAAAATGTTGTTTAACAATAATTTAGTCAAGAATAATTTAGTTATTAAAAATTTTATTTTGTATTAAATACAAATTTTTTTTATTAAAATTTTATTAAATACAAATTTATCTAATAAAACTTTTGTATTAGTAAAAAATTTTTTTAATTAAAATATGCAAGTACTAAAAATTTGTTGTAGTGAAAATTTTGTTAATAAAAAAAATTCAGTTTATAAAAATTTTCTCTAAAAAATGTTGTTTAGCAATAATAATTTATAGTTAATAATTTAGATAAACATAAATTAGAAAAACATTTTTTGGAAATTTTGAAAAAGTAGAAAAAAAAATTTCTTTCAAGTAAAGAAAAAAAAGAATTAAAAAAATAAAGAAACATGGAAAATACTGTGAAAGAAAAAGATGAAAATTAAATTCACTGAAATTTTGGAATAAAAGTATAAAATTTACCTACGCCTACGCCTCTGTTGGGATGAGGTCGGAAAGGGTTAAAGAAAGAGAATCTTGTCGAAATACGAAAAAGATATATTGGAAAAATCCTGCAGTGTCATTTTAAGTCATGCCCATTAACAGACTCTCTTCCGCCTCCCAAAGTTTCCAAAGTTATTTACAAATAGACATTTTGCAAAAGAATAGTCAACATTTGTCATCGCAAATGTCGTTAGTTGTCGTTATTGAAAAATTTAAAAGGAAATTATTCTCATTGAGAGGATTATATTACAAAATATCTCATTTCATTTTTAGGGACTTTGAAAAGCTCTCTCACACTTTAATATATTACATTATTTCCTTCACGTTTTTGCCTTGCAAAAATGAATATATTATAAAATGTACACTCCTTACGTATTCAAATTTTTCTCGCTTCAATATTACTTCAATATTCACCACCAATATAAAATTCATATATGTATATATATATATACCTTAAAGCAAAAATTCTTCTTCTTTCGCCTCTTGAGATTTGGTGATTTATGAAACATCCCTGATGATCCTCAAATATAGGCCTGGATCGTTAAATGAGAACTATATCTATATGTTGTTTTAAAAAAACAGTTGAATGACGCATATATATATTTAATTTTCGAGAAGTGTAGGTACATCGTATAGGGAATTGGAATGAGAGAGAAAGAGAAAGAGAGAGAGAGAGAGAAAAAAAACTGACTCGTAACTTGCCAGGTATGAATATCTTTCTTGTGTTATTTTAAAGCTCGTCAATTAATTGCTTTTTAATTTCATGATAAATGAATAGACTCTTTTAGCTCATTTTATATGCTGATATATTGTTTTTTCGTATTTAAGTCTATAGGTCATTCGTTATGGAATTTGTTTGGGAAAAAAAGGAGCGAAAAAAAATTAAGGAATGCAAAATAAACATATTTCGCTTTCAAAATATTTGTAACTCTGAGAAAGTAGTCCAATTTAGTGAATCATTTTTTGGTAATAAAATCATTTTCTGAATAATTGTTCAATTCTCTGATGATTGAAATAATAATAAAAATATCAGCTGCGACTTTTTTTTCTCAAGAGATTTTTTTCGTATTAGGTATTATTTTTGTACTAATTTTTCATTAATAGCAATTAAAACTTTTTTTTTAAATTTTGTTTTCCCCTGATTTTCAAACAAAATTTCGACTTTTTCCCTAAAGAATATTCTGATTTACTCTGAAATTGATTAGATACTAAAAAAAAATTTTCTATTACATTTATTTACGAATTTCCTTAATTGTAAAATTATACAAAATCATCAACAACTTATATTTTTAAATAAAGATTTAATAATTATTATTTTTCCATAGGAATTAAGATTTTCAAAAATTTCAAATTCAAACCTTTTGAAATTCAATAAATCGAAAATTTTATAATAATTTAAGGTGATCGAGTGATAAAATCATTATTTTATATTATATAATATAAGATTATTGTTACTGCGTAACTTGTTCAAAATTATTTTCTTCATTTCAATAATTCAATTATTATTTTCCAGAATTTTTAACGAAAATTCTTCCTTAAATAAATCATTTTTAATAATTTTCGAAAAAGTTCTTCTTGAGAATTTTCAAATCCATTTGTTTACAATTTAATTTTTAGCGAAATTTCGATTTTTTGGAAATTCATCAATTAAATGTACATTAAAAAATAAAAACTTGAAATAATTTTGAAAAACTTCGATTAAGCATTTTAAAAAAAAATTAGTTCCATAGAATATTAAATTAAAAGTATAAAAAAATTCAGATTTTTAAAGATTTTAATTTGAAACCTTTTGAAAATTTAATTATTTCTAAAAATTGCAATTATTAGTAACTTTCTCAAAATTCAATTATTATCTAAAACTTTAACTGAAATTAATTATTAAATCAATTTTTATAACATTTTAAAAAAAAATTACATTTTTCGAAAAATTCAATGTCATATTTTTAAACATTTGATTTTTTCGAAAAAATTTATGCAATTTCTATTTTAAACAATTGAATTCCTGTGAAATTTATATTTTCTTTGGAAAATAATTGCCAATGTTCATGTAGAATTTTATAAAAATTTTTCTTAATAATTGAATTCTTTTGGGAAATTTTATTAAAATAGTATAGAATATTGAAAATCATTGAATCAAGACAAAGTTTTTGAAAATAATTGAAATTTTGCCATTAATTTTATTAAAATTTTTGATAATAATTTAATTTCGGCGGAGAATTTTATTAAAATTCCTGAAAATAATTGAATTTTGTCGAGAAATTTTGTTATTTATAAAGATAATTAAATGTTTTCTTAGAATTTTATCAAATTTTTGTTTCAAATAATTGGAAAATTTTATTAAAATAGTAGATATTAAAAATCATTGAATTAAAGAAAATTTTTGAAAATAATTGAAATTTTGCTAACAATTTTATTAAAATTTTTTAAAATACTTGAATTTCTGCGAGAAAGAATTTTATTATTTATAAAGATAATTGAAATTTCGACGAAAATTTTATTAAAATTTTTTGAAAATTTAATTTCGGAGAACAATTTTATTATTTTAAAAGATAATTGAAATTTTGACGCGAATTTTTAAAAAATTCTTGAACATAATTGAATGTAAGCCTTTTTTGAACTGAGAATTAAAATTAAAAGTTCCTTGACCGACCCAAAGTATATAACCAAAAAAATAATAAAAAAATCCAACACGCATACAGCAAGCATCTTTCAAGGACAGGTGTGCCAGTAAATCTCGGTTGGAAATGGGATAAAAAATCGCAACGTCCAGTAAAGAAAAATGCTACCTTGGCGACCATTGAGCTTTGCGCGCTCGCAGCCCTTGATAGCAGAGCAGACAAGAAACGCAGATAGGCACATATATACATATATATATATAGTGGAGAAGAAAAAGAGATATCGACAGAGTGAGCGAGAGAGAAGAAAACGAAAAATAAAAAGAAGAAGAAGAATTTTTTTTTCACTATTATTTTCTTTGCGCACGGCGGCGTCTGGGCGCGCGCCCGCTGGTATGTCTGGCATTTCACAGAGACGATGGGAAATAATTGATTCAAAAATGATGATTCTTACGTTATTAAAACACTTTCCAAGAAATCTCATTTAATAGAAAAATTAAATTTATTTAATCGTGAGAGAAACGTGAATTTAACTAACGAGATGGAAATTTGATCGTCAATTAAAAAAAGGTGGTAGAAAATATAATGAATCGAATTCAAATGGTCAAAACTTGATCGGCTTTAATATGTACACGCGACCATATAGCAAGAGATCCCTATCTAATAAGGTCCTTTCTCAAAGTTCTCCATCCCAATGCGCGCATCACTCCCTCCCTCTCTCTCTCTCTCTCAGCGTCTGATATTAATTTACCCCTTTTATTCTCCATAATCATTTTTTCTTTTTTGCTGTTTTTTATTTTTCCCTAATCCAATATTCAAGTCGCGCTAAACATATTTTATTTGTTCTTTATATTTTTTTTTGTCCCTCTTTTGGGGGACTTTCCTCCTTCTCCTCCTCCTTAGTTTTTAACTTTGCTGAATTCTTTTGATGATTTATTAAATTCATCATATTAATTAATAAGTTAATTTGAACTAAATTAATTATTTAATAATTTAATTATAAATAAAAAAAAATATTCTACTTTACATATATTTATTGTTAAATTTTAATTATACCTACTTCGATTATTAATTTAAAAAAATATTTTTAAAAGAATATTTTTTTAATATAATATTTTTAATGATCAAAATTACAAAAAAAAAAAAAATAATTTTTGATATAAATTTTTTAGGGACATAATTAACAATTGAATGAAAATTACAAGTCGCGTATTTATTGCATATATCGTTGAATATTGATTATATATTTGTAGAAATTTAATAATCTGCGTGTGGACATGATATGCCATACGTTCAATTTTCCATTACGTCGCGCAATAACGAAAATGAATCTCGATACAAAGTAAGGGTGCATCAATGTAACAACCCACTGGTAATAATTACCAATTTGCCAGGCAAATTTTCAAGTGTCCCGCACACTTTCTTTTCCTACATTATAAATATATCGCTCATTCCCCACAGGATTTTAATATTCACTTATATTTTTATTTTCACTTTCGTTTTCACTTTAGCAGATTTTTATTTTCACTTTGTAAGATCAAAGTGTAAGTGAAAATGAATGTAAGAATAAGAATCTGTCAATAGTTTGATTTTTATTTTCACTTTCACTTTCGCATATATATAAATAGAAAAAATGTCTATCGACGTGAGAATGAAAGTAAAAATAAATATATATGAAAGTGAAAATGAGAGTGAAAATAACATTCTTTTAAAGTGAATGTGACAATAAGAGTGAATAGAAATCTATTAAAATAAATGAGAAAATTGAAGTGAAAAAGAGAGAGAAATTTATACTGAAAATAAAAAGTAAAAATAAAAATAAAAGTAAAAATAGAAAAATAAAAATATATATAAAATAAAAAATAAATATAAATAAATATAAATAAAAGTTTTACTATAAGTGACAATGAAAATAAAAATTTATCAAAATGATAATGGAAATAAAAATGAAAGTAAAAATAAAAATTTGTCGAAGTGAAAATATGTAAAAGAAAAAAAAATTTGTCAAAGTTAAATAGAAATTAATGTAAGAATAATAATTTGAAAAAAGTGAAAATGAAAAGCTTTTAAAGTTAAATTAAAAATAAAAATAAAAGTAAAAATAGAAATTTTTCTAAGTGAAAATGAAAATTAAAGTAAAAATAAAAATTTATCCAAAGGAAAGGGAAAATAAAAAAAGCTCCAATTTGATGAAAAAAGCCCAAATTTGATATTCGACATCAAAAATTGTTAAAAAAAATTGTCAAGACCAGCGTCGTTTTCGAAAAAGCAAATTTTTTCTGAATCGGAAATAAATTTTAAAAAAGATTTGAGTACCTCCGAGTTTCGGAAAAAGCTCTTCATTAATAAAAAAAGCTCCAAATCGATCAAAAAAGACAAAATTTGATATATGTTTCCAAAAATTGTAAAAAAAATTTGCAAGACCAGAACAACGCCGTTTTGCAAAATACATATTTTATCTGAATCGAAAGTAAATTCTAAAAAACTTTTTCGGTAAAAGCTCTTCTTTTAAAAAAACACCGTTAAATGTATGAAAAAAATGCCAAATTCGATTTTCGAGTTCAAAAATTGTGAAAATAAATTTGCAATGCCAACGTCGTTATTTAAGATACAATTTTTTTTCTGGATCGGAAATAAATTCTAAAATATTTCTGAGTAGATCCGTTTTTCGAAAAAAGCTCTTCTTTAATAAAAAAAAGCTCCAATTTGATGAAAAAAAGCCCAAACTTGATATTCGTCTACAAAAATTGTTAAAAAAATTGTCAAGACTATCGTCGTCTTTAAAAGACACAAATTTTTTTCTGAATCGGAAATTAATTCTAAGAAAGATTTGAGTACTTCCGAGTTTCGGAAAAAGCTCTTCCTTAATAAAATAAATCTCTAACTTGATGAAAAAAAGCTCAAACTTGATATTCGTCTACAAAAATTGTTAAAAATAAATTGTCAAGACCAGCGTCGTTTTTCAAGACACAAATTTTTTCTGAATCGGAAATAAATTTAAAAATATTTCTGAGTAGATCCGTTTTTCGAAAAAAGCTCTTCTTTAATAAAAAAAGCTCTAAATTGATGAAAAAAGCACAAATTTGATATTCGTCTCCAAAAATTGTAAAAATTAATTTGCAAGATACAAATTTTATCTGAATCGAAAGTAAATTTTAAAAAAAGTTCTGAGTACATTTGTGTTTCGGAAAATGCTCTTCTTTCAGAATAAAAGCTCGAATTTGATGAGTGTTTCGGCATATTATTAGACTCTAATCATAATAGAATAGTCAAAATAATAATTAAAATAAAAACTTATTCAGAATTTCTATGAAATCTTGACGAAAATTCCATGGAATTTTTAGGAGATACTTTCATGGAATTTTTCGACGTGGGTTACCTTTAAAGTTTAAAATAAAAAAAAATGAATTTTGATACTACAAAAGTGTAATAATAAAATTCAACCAAGAATTACTTAAAATTTTTCTGCTAGTCTAAACTATACTGGACGACTTTTCAGGATTTAGAGAGAGAGAGATAAAAATGATGAAAAATATTTTCTTCCACTCTTGATCGGACAAGCAGGTAACAAATTACGAATGTCAATACAAGGCTCACATTATTGAAGAAGGATATTATAAGAGATATATAAAATCGTGTGGGGAATGAGTAAAGAAGAAGCAGGAGGAGGTGGTGGTGGTGGAGGGTGGAGCGGATTTACTTGGCTCGCATAAATCTCGCGCATTTGGCGGCGTGGCGCGTCCTGACGGGTTCTAACGATATATTCTGATATAATTAAAACAATAAATAAGATGGCGTCCCATCGCGAGCGCCGGGGGTCGAACTCCTGCACCCTCTCTTCATCTTTGTATATCTTTTTCTCTAACCTCTCCCCCCCTCTCTATTCCACGATCCCCTTACCCCTCGCGTCTATCATTCACCCTTTTTCCTTCTTTCGCCTTTCCAAAGGAATTATGTACTTGTGTACATATACGACCACCGAAATGTAACTGGATCACCTTTTTCATATTGTTTCTCATCGCGATAAATTTTTCCCAAAGTTACTTTTGCAGTTTTTTTTCTTTCTTTCTTTCTTTCTTTCTTAAAAGACATTTTGGTGACATTTATTTTTATACGCTATCAAAGTATAACATTATTTTCGCAAATATGATTTCATTTTGACTTTTATTTTCATTTCGACTTTGAAAGAATTTTCTTTTTCAATTTGATTGACATTTTTTTAAAATTCAGCAAAAGTAAAAATTAAAGTAGAAATGGAAATTTGTCAAAATGAATGTAAAAGTAACAATGCAAAATGGTCACAATGAAAGACTAGAAAAATTTGTTGGTCAACTTGAAGAAATGAAAAATGAAATTAAAATTTCAAATTAGCTTTGCTGAAGGGATAAAAAATTTAATTTCTAAGAATTATCATTTTTACTTTCAGGCTTCGCACTTATCTACTAAAACCTACTATTTACTACTTTTTTACGTTATGCTACTATTTAGGTACTTTTTTTAGATTTCAGCAACTAAAAGCTACTATTTCTGATGTTTTTTTAGAATTTCCCCTACTTTAAATTCGCTAATACTAGAAATCAAAAAACTATTCTCAAAAATTATAATCAAATTCTTTAAAACGATTCAATTATTTTCAAAAAAATATTCGAAATTCAATTATTTTCAATATCTAGTATTTTCATCAAATTTCGCAAAAGAATTCAATTATTTAAAAAAAAAAATTTTTGAATTCATCCAAATTTCAATTGTTTTTGTAAATAATAAAATTTCCACCAGGAATTCAATTAATTTAGAATATTATATTAAAAAAAATTTCGAAAAATCAATTATTTAACAAAATTTTTATACAATTATTTACAATAATTCAAATACTTTCACTAATAATAACATTTTTCATAAAAATTCAATTTTTCAGAAAAATTTTGGACAAAATTCTAAGCAAGAATTCAATTATTTTCATAAATAATAAAACTTATCGAAGAATTTCAATTACATATTTTTTATATTATCTTAAATTAATTAATCGAAAAATTCAATTGATTTTTACAAATAACGTTTTTCACTAAAATTCAATATTATTTAAAACAAAATGTTCATAATATTTATTATATTTCGAAGAAATAAATTATTAAGAACAATGTTTATAAAATTCTTATGAAGAATTCAATTATTTTTAAAAATAACCAAATTTTTCCACAGAAATTCAATTCTTTTTAAACATTTTAATAAAATTTTTTGCAATAATTTAATTTTTTTCATAAATAATAAAATTCTTCTTAGGAATTAAATTATTTTTGAAAATTTTAATAAAATTATTAGCAACAATTGAATTATCTTCATAAATTTTGAAATTCATCGCAGGATTTCAATTATTTTTATTACAATTTTACAAGAATTGCTCAAAAAATATAATTATTCTTAAAAATTTAATTTCATTCCTCGAAAAAATCAATTATTTAATAAATAAAACGTTTTTTTAAAATTCTTTGAAAGAATTCAATTATTTACAAAAATGACATATTTCGATGTTTTAATTGATCCTTAATATAAAATTTTAATATTGAATATTTACAAAAATATTAGAATTTTTCACAGGAATTCAATTATTTTCAAATATTTTAATAAAATTATTCGATGGAAATGAATTATTTTAAATACAATTTTTATTAAATTTTTTTCGAAATAATTCAATTATTCTTTAAGATTTTAATAAAATTCTTTGTAAAATTCAATTATTTACATAAATAATTCTTTAAAAGAATTCAATTATGTTGATAAATAGCAAATTTATTTCCGAAGATTCAATTATTTTAAGGCATTTTAATAAAATTCTTTGCAAAATTCAATAAATTTCTTCTTGGGAATTCAATTATTTTCAAAAGCTCTAAAAAAATCGTTCGCAAAAATTCAAGTATTATTCTCAAATATTTTAATTGAGTTCTTTGTAAAATTTAATTATTTTTAAAAACTTTTCAGAATTCAATGATTTTCAATATCTACTATTTTCATAAAATTTCCAAATAGAATTCAATTATTTAAAAAATTTTTTGTAGAAATCTTCGTAAGAATTCAATTCTTTTCATGAATAATAAAAATTTCTCAGGAATTCAATTTTTTAAATTAGAATTTGCATAAAATTAGTCGAAAGAAATGAACTAATATTTAAAAATTTGTATAAAATTCTTCGCAAGAATGAAATTATTTTTATAAATATTTAAATTTTTTCATGAATAATAAAATTCTTTGCAGGAATTCAATTTATTAGCATAGGATATAAGAAATAAGTAAATATTTTTGATGAAAATTAGGAAAAAGTCAGGAAAATAAAAAATATGGAAAGGAATTTTAGTCAGTTTTGTGAAGTGTCTAAAACGAGTTTTCTTGGTCATCAAGTTTAATATTTCGAAAGCTACTTTTTTACTACTTTTTAAAATTAATTATCGAGTACGAAGTCTGTTACTTCGATAAATTTTTATTTTCAATTTCACTGAGACAAATTTATATTTCTATACTTTCATTGTTATTTTCACCTTCATTCTGACTTTGATAAATTATTAATTTTAATTTTACTTTCATTCTTATTTTCACTTTGACAAATTTTTATTTTCTCATTATTTTCCACTTCCATCAATTTATATTTTTACTTTCACATTTATTTTCAGTTTGACAAATTTTCTCTTTCATATTTATTCTCACTCTCCCACAAATGTTTATTTTTATTACATTTATTTTTATTTTCACTCTTACTTTAAAAGATTTATAATCCAGAAGGTTTTCTATTATTTCAAATTTTATCGATTTCTATTTGTTATTTTAATTATTTCAAAAAATTGTTTTCTGATCATTTCTTCTGCAATTATTTCTCAAAGTAAATCAAAACATTTGTGTAAAGGAAACGAGTAATTAAAAGCGGCACAAGAAAATTTTACATTATAATTATTATTAAGTTACATCGAAAATGAAAAAAATGTACTTATAAATAAATAATATTTATTCTAACAAGTAAATTTTTTGAAATTTTTTTTTAAATTACAGTAGAAAAATGCATAAAATTGATACAAAATTTATTGTGCTATAATTACGTTGTAGATATTGCGTAAAAGTTACTTTATTAATTTCTTAATGATTTTAATAAATCTTTGAAATTCACTTCATCATTTTTAATTGAAATAGTTCTTATTTTCACTATAGAAAAGAAGAAAGAAAAAGAAAGAAGGAAGGGATGTGAAGAATGAGAAAAGTTTTTGTTTGGTAAAATAATTGAAATTTTTTCCGCAATATTGAAGAATTAATAAATGATTTGTATACAATGCAATGGAGTATATGTATAAGGTAGTTGGTAGTTAATAAACAAGTTAAAACTGGTTTTAAGAGTGTGATTAAGGGAAGCGTGACCGAGGGCGGAGCAACCTTAATTACTGGTTAAACAGGAGTCCTCCTCCGCCTACTAAAATATAACCCATCATAATCTTCATGGGCCTCAGGAGCTTATATCTTCGAATGTAGTAACGAAGGTTTGTTAGGTTGGTTAGCCACTGGTAAATTACACGTTTGTTTTAACTTGGATCCACCCTCGCACCCGGACACCGATTTGCTCTGATTTATCGCTCTTTTTCCTATTCTCTTTTTTTCTTCTTTTCTTTCTTCCTTTCATTCTGCACTTGTATATATTATATCTCTTTTTCTTTTCGAAACAAAACAAAGTTTCACCTTTGCTCTTTTAAATTGCTATAGGCGGGACTAGGCTATTACGTCTATTTTTCCTTTGGATTAGGCCTCTCATCAATTAGTGAAAATTCATTTCTATTAAATTATTAATAGACGTATTTTATATGAAAAAGTTTTCTTTGCAGCCTATTTTCGGATCTCCCAAAATGAAAAATTCTTTTATAAAATATTTATTTTCGAAATAAAAATTCAATTAAATGATTAAATCGATTAAATTCGAATTGAAAATTTTCTGTATTCATAAATATTTTTATGTCGAATTCATAATAAGAGTATAAATTTTTCGAAATTGATATTTGCGCACCAATATAATGCAGGATTCTTTTTTTTTTTTGTTTTTGTTTTGCCCTTCGCTTGGAATGTGAACGAGTCATGCAAGAATATTAATAACAGTGGTGATTGCTAATAAATAATAGTTTATTAACGAACTAATGCCTTACTGGAAATTAATGCGAAACTTGCGTAGTTGGAAGTAAAAGGGGGAAAAAGATGAGGAGGAAAATCAGGATAGTAGGGGTGTTAAAACTCCAAGTCTTAAATGAGCGCAGGGTGCACGCTGTGGTTCTAATTAAAACAAACACGATTACAAGTTTTGACTTACATTTATAATCACGATTAATGCCCGACAAAAAGAGAAAGAGAGAAAATAACTATAGACGAAAATAAAATATAAATTAAGAAGTACTTAACTTATTTTTCAAAACCTCTATTTCTCCCTATGTATTTTACGATTCATATATTAGACATGCAAATAATTATGTATATTTCTGTACAATTAAATAATTATTCAATGACACTCGCGATAAAATTCAATTCAATTCAAAATTTAATTATTTTAAATATCGTTTTTTTTTATAAACTTATCCCTTGGAACATTTTAATTGAAGAAGAGTTAAGAGTCAATATTTAATTTCCATTGTTTTTTCCAAAAAAATATTATAATTTTTTTTCTTCTGGAATTTTTCATTGAAAAAGAATATTAAGAATAATAAAAATAATAAACAATAAGAATATAATAAATAATAAGAATAATAAATAAGAATAAATAATAAGAATTAATAAAGAGTCAAGAGACAATATTTAATTTTTATTTTGAATTTGTTCCGGAAAAATACTAATATGTAGTTTTTCCATGATTTTTCCTTTAGAATAACTATATATATTCAAACTTGAAAGTAAAAATCAAGAGATAATTTTTCATTTCTATTGTGATTTTTTTTCAGAAAAATTCATTTTTCAACGAAAACAAAAAGAATTGTTTTCCTTCCAAGTTATAAAGAAAATAAAAAAATTTCTTTCTCCCTCTAATTTTATTAGTTATTACATTTTTCATGAAAACAAATTCACAAAGTATTATAAGAGACTTTATTAATTTACTACGGCGTCTTTATAAAATAATGAATATACAAAATGGAGAAGGGAAGAAAAAAAGAAGTTACCTCTTTTAATTACTTTGTAATCAAACCAACATTTCTTCCTTGATTAAATATTGTTCTCCCTAAGCTATGTAATAGGAAAAGTTTGTCTACAGAAATGTGGAGCATACTAATGAGGTTGTATATATATATTATCTTCTATACATGTATGTAAATTGTGTATTATATATATATGTATGTAATAGTTATAATAATAATAATAATAATAATAATAATAATAATAATAATAATAATAATAAAATAAATAATATAAATAACATAAACAACATAAATAACATAAATAACAAAAACTGACAATAATTAGTATTAATAAATAATAATAATAATAATAATAATAATAATAATAATAATAATAATAATAATAATAATAATAATAATAATAATAATAATAATAATAATAATAATAATAATAATAATAATAATAATAATAATAATAATAATAAATACACAGTAAATCGTGAGGTATTAAAAAGTGTTGCAGATTAAATTAACAC
The DNA here is from genome assembly GCF_015476425.1 of Leptopilina heterotoma. NCBI lineage: Eukaryota > Metazoa > Arthropoda > Insecta > Hymenoptera > Figitidae > Leptopilina > Leptopilina heterotoma. The sequence goes on from NW_025111110.1 coordinate 2,308,143, forward strand.
CAAAAAAGATGAAAATAATCAATTTTGGTGTTATTTTTCACAATGAATGAAATTTTAGTTCATTACATTTTTTTATAACTATAAAACATGAAGATATCGATAACTCCGAGTTTTCGACTCGGAGTGATCGATTTCTTCATATTTTATAATAATTAAAGATGACCAAGTAATAAAATCATTATTTTATATTATAAGAATATTATACTTCTTCAAAATTATTTTCATTATTTCAATTCAATTATTATTTTCAAAAATTTTTAACTACAATTTTACTTTACATCTATTATTTTTAATAATTTTCGAAAAAGTTCTTTGGCAATTTTCAAATCCATTTATTTACAATATTCAATTTCACGAAATTTCAATTATTCCTAAATTCTTTAATTAAATGCATATTAGAAAATAAAATCTTCAAATAATATAAAAGAAAATTCAATTAAACTTTTTCAAAAAAATTAATTTCAAAATTCTATTATTTCTAAAAATTCACGCTATATTGCTATTAATATTCAATTATAATGTAAAATTTTAACTGAAATTCATTTTTATGAAATGAAAATCAATTTTTATTAGAATATTCTGCAAGAATTTAATTATTTAAATGCAAAAGTAAATAATTTATTGAATAGTTCAATGTTTCTCAAAATTCAATTCTCATAAAGAATTTTATTAACAAATTTTTAAATAATTGAATTCCTTTTGTCGAATTTTATTAAAACTTGTATGAACATAATTACTTTTTTCAAGAAATTCAAATTATAATTGTATGAAAAATAATTGAAACGTTGCAATGAGTTTTATGAGAATTTTCAAATTCATTCGTTTACAATTCAATTTTACAAAATTTCAATTATTCGGAAATTCTGCAATTAAATATATATTGAAAAATAAAAACTTGAAATAATTTCAATAAAAATCCTATTAAACTTTTAAAAAGAATTAATTCTACAGAATTTTTTGTCAAAAATATGAAAAATTAAGAATTTTAATGATTTTAGTTTGAAACTTTTTCAAAATTTAATTATTTCTAAAAATCCACGTTATAATTCTTTTAATATTTAATTATAATCTAAAATTTTAATTGAAATTCATTTTTAAAACCATTTTCATTAGTAAATTCTACGAGAATTTAATTATTTAAATGCAAAAGTAAATAATTTATATTAATTTCATGTTTCTTGAAATTAAATTCTCATAAAAAATGTTATCAACAAATTTTTTAAATCATTAAATTCTTTGGACGAATTTTAATAAAATTTTTAAAAATAATTACATTTTTCGAGGAATTCGATTAAAATTGCATTAAAAATAATTGAAATTCTGCAATGAGTTTTATATTTTATTATTTATGAAAATAATTAAATTCCTAACAGAATTTTATTATTTATAAAAATATTTGAATCCGTGTAAAAATGTTATTATTTATGAAAATAATTGAATTATTGCGAAGAAATTTATAAAAAAATTTGTAAATAATTAAATTCCTGTAAAAATTTTTATTATTTATGAAAATAATTAAATGTTTGCGTAGGATTTTATTAAAATTTTTTTTCAATAATGGAATTTTTTTTGAAAATTGTATTGAAATAGTAGATATTGAAAATCATTGAATTTTAGAAAACTTTTGAAAATTATTGAAATTTTGACAAGAATTTGATTAAAATTTTGTAAAATAATTGAACATCAGAGAAGAATTTTATTATTTATAAAAAGAATTGAAATTTTGACGAGAATTTAAAAAAATTTTTGAAAACAATTGAATTTAGTAACTATGTTACTAAGTGGGTCAAAATTCGTGAAGTGGGCAACTAATTTTCAGTTGGTCAATAAGTTTTCATAAAATTTATGTTTTTCTGTTTGAAATAATAAATAAAAAATACAAGTTGAACAGTTTTGCAAAATTCGTTTTTTTGTTGTACATATTGTTAAACAAACTTTTTTGCATGAATTTAGAAAAGTTTTTTTTTAAAATAAAGTAATAGGTAAAATTTAATGATTTTTGGTATGGTTATATAAAAATAACACGATTTTTTATTAACATTTTTCATTTTAAAATTTAACGTAATTTGATAAAATTATAAACAATTTATTTAAACAAATGAAAATAAATGCAACTTCTCGATCTGTTATTTTATTTTTCAAAATTGAATATTGTTCCTTATTTAATGCCCAAGTATTACCAAAAAGAAAAAATTGGTATTTTACATTTGTTCAAAAGAAATAAATAATTATGTTAATAATAATAAGCATTAAAAAATCATAAAATCTTAAAAATATTTTTTTTAGCTTCATTAATTAACAAAATTAATTAAAAAAACCTATTAAAATAATGTTTGAGTGTTTCTGATGTATGAAAAAAGTATAACAATTTATTAAATTGTTTAAACAATTAATTGTTGTTATTTTTTTAAATCTGCACTTAGGGCTGGAAATTTCTAGTTTTTTCTCAATAATTGTGCAATTTGTCAAGAGTAAAACATCTTGTAATGATAAAAAATAAAAAATAAATTAATTAAACATTGTTTAAACAATTAATTGTTATTTTTCTCATAAAGTGTACTTAGAGCTAGAAATATCTAGTTTTTTCTAAATTCAATCAACTAAAAAAATTAAATTTAGAAAAATAATAAAATAAATGTTAATAAATTGTTTAAACAATGGTTAAATATTTAATTTTTTGCTTTTCTTTGATACTTAAATGTGGTAGTTACAAGAAAATGCACAATACAGAAAAAACTAGAAATTTCTAATCCCAAGTACACTTTATGAGAAAAATAACAATTAATTGTTTAAACAATGTTTAATTAATTTATTCTTTATTTTTTATCATTACCAGATGTTTTACTCTTGACAAATTGCACAATTATTGAGAAAAAACTAGAAATTTTTAGCCCTAAGTGCAGATTTAAAAAAATTACAACAATTAATTGTTTAAACAATTTAATAAATTGTTATACTTTTTTCATACATCAGAAACACTCAAACATTATTTTAATAGGTTTTTTTTAATTAATTTTGTTAATTAATGAAGCTAAAAAAAATATTTTTAAGATTTTATGATTTTTTAATGCTTATTATTATTAACATAATTATTTATTTCTTTTGAACAAATGTAAAATACCAATTTTTTCTTTTTGGTAATACTTGGGCATTAAATAAGGAACAATATTCAATTTTGAAAAATAAAATAACAGATCGAGAAGTTGCATTTATTTTCATTTGTTTAAATAAATTGTTTATAATTTTATCAAATTACGTTAAATTTTAAAATGAAAAATGTTAATAAAAAATCGTGTTATTTTTATATAACCATACCAAAAATCATTAAATTTTACCTATTACTTTATTTTAAAAAAAAACTTTTCTAAATTCATGCAAAAAAGTTTGTTTAACAATATGTACAACAAAAAAACGAATTTTGCAAAACTGTTCAACTTGTATTTTTTATTTATTATTTCAAACAGAAAAACATAAATTTTATGAAAACTTATTGACCAACTGAAAATTAGTTGCCCACTTCACGAATTTTGACCCAAGTTAGTTAGTAGGTTAGTAACTAACTTACTAACTGACTATTCTCCCTCGAGAAGCTAAATTTGTTGAATTTTGACAAATCGTTGATTTTGGTGTTTTATTTAAAGTAAAATTTTATTCATAGTTAAAAATAACACCAAAATAGATTATTTTAATCCTTTCTGGTGTTAATTTAATCCTAGAGGGATTAAACTGTTGCAGATTATTTTAATTCATTTTGGTGTTATTTTAACACTTCACGTTTTACTGTGTAATAAATATATATAATATTACCCCACTTTATTATATTTGTTACACTAAAAAAAAAATGTATTTGAGTCAAATAAATTATATTTTCAGTGTACAATATGGGATATAATATTTCCTTCTTCATTTTTATTTTATTTTTATATTTATTTTATATATTCTATATTGACACTGAATCGAGAGACGAAATTAATTTTTTTTATACATATTAGTTTAACTTGAAGTAATCAAGTGCCAATTGTGTTGATTATTAACGAAACATCATTACATTAATAATGTTTCATTATTGTATTTTCGACGATAAAGCTAACGACTTTATCACAATACGGGGTTAATTTCAGTGGTGAAGATAAGATCACATGATAGAATTGTAGAATGAAGGGATATATACTCGATAACCACTCAATTGCTCTAACCACTTACTTTCATCCCTCTCTTAATCTCTCCTTCTCTCTTTCTGGCGCTCCATTCGTTAATGGAGTGGCTTTTCAGAATAAGACATTGGGGATGATATATATACTAAAATATAACCCGCATCTTTTCTCCCAACAATTCACTATAATCAAATTATTGTTTTGACAATAAAATTATACCATTATTTCAAAGAAAAAAAAGATTTTACATTCTAAATTAAAATTCTCTTTATTTTTTCTACTTTATGAAAATCTAATATCAGATTCGTAATCAGCGACCCCGAAAACCCCCGAGAATTAGATTTCCATTGTAACGCATCAACTTTAATATTATCCGCCCTATTGGATTCGCCATTTTGAATTTTTAAAACTGACCTCAAATTCGAATTTAGCGACCCCAAAAACCTTATAATGATGAAAGCATATTTTTAAAAAAAAATTTTTTTTTGACCGTTTTGGGACCACAAGTGATTTTTAACTGGACTGCGAAGGAGTCAACGATAGAATTGAATTCACTTTCATTTTCACTCTCATAAATTTTTATTTTTACTTTGCTATTTTTTCGTTTTCTCTTTCTTCTTAGAGAAACTGTGTTTTTCTTTTTTTCCCTAGGGTTAAAAACTAAATTTTGCTCACTAGAAAAAAAAGATAATTTAACTTTTTTGTATGAGTAAATATATATTTTTTGAAATACGAACTACCTTTAGATAAGAATATTCCTTAATTTATTATCTATTATTTATAAAAAATTCAAAAAGTTCAAAACTGTTTAATAAAATTTCTCGAAAGAATACAATTATTTTTAATATAAATTCAATTATTTTCAACAATTTGGATGAAATTGTTTTAAAAAAATCATCATTTTCAAAATTTTTAATAAAATTCCTTATTATTATTTTCAAACATTCCGATAAAATTCTTCGAAACAATTCAATTATTTTTATGAATTGTAAAATCCTACGCAAGAATTTAATTATTTTTATAAATAAGAAGATTCTTCACAAGAATGAAAATAATTTCATAAATAATAAAATTCTACAAAGAAATTCAATTATTTTCAATACAATTTTAATAAAATTTCTCGACAGAATAAAATTATTTTTAAACATATTATTTAAATTCAATTATTTTCAACAATTCTTCGAAACAATTCAATTATTTTTATAAATTGTAAAATTTTTGTCAAGAATTCAATTATTTTTGTAAATAATAAAATTCTTTTGAGAATTTAAATTATTTTCAATAAAATTTTAATTAAATTTCTGGGAAAAATTCAATTATATTTAAATTAACTTTAATAGAATTTCTCTAACAGGTTCAATTATTTTTTTAAATTACAAATTTAATTATTTCTTAAGATGATTGAATCCTTGAATAGAATTTTATTAATTTTTCTTTTAAATAATTGAATTCTTGCGAAAAAATTTATTATTCCTACAAATAATTGATTTTTTGCAAAATTTTTAAAAATAAGTGAATTTTTGAGAAGAATTTTATTAAAATTGTATTTAAAATAATTGAATTCCTGTAAAAAATTTACTATTTATTGATATTATTGAATTCTTTCGGTTTTTTGAAAATAATTGAATTCATCATAAAATTCAATTATTTTCATATTTTTTTTATAAATACTTTACAAGAATACAATAATTTTGAGTAAATTAATTTAAAAATTTTAAATACAGGGAAAAATACTTCTTCTGGAATAGCAATAAGTTTCTCTGGAACAACGAAACTTTTAGCTGAAACAACATAAAATTTCGCTAATATAAAGAAATTTGTAACTGTTCCAGTCAAATTTTTTTTCAGTGTATAATTATTTTTATTATTAATTTATTACTTATTATTTTTATTACTATTAATAGTAATAAGGAAATAAATATTATTTTTATTGTTATTATTATTACTACCTAATATTTACAAAATAATAATAGACTTTAATGACCATTTTATCTAATTAAATTGAAAGTAAAATACTTATATTACGTAATCACAAAAGTAATCCATCATTTTAGAAAACAGTTACAAGAAGGGTGTTCAAAACAAATAATAATATATAAATAGTCCCTGAAAATCTAGTACAAGTAGATATTTTCCGACAAGAAGGAACTAGTTTTTGAAAAGTAGAAAAATAATAAATATATTGCAAGCGAATATTCTGACAAAAAAAATTCCTTCAAATGAAATTGATTTGAAATAAACATGACATGGAAGATGTACTTTATAGTGACAATAAGTGTGTCATTATGTTTAGGATCAGAAGAATATGTGCAACTAATTTCAAATATTTCTGAATATTCTAATCGTTCCTCTGTGACTTTACTTCACTTTCGCTCAACTGACGGTGAGTTTTTTAATTAGAACATTGTTATATATTATAGACGTAACAATAATTACGTTTCAATTACGTTACCAATTACGTTTCACAGATTCAAGCAAGAAACAATTAATTTTCGACACTCAAGTCCTTCTTATTAAGAAAGGGTTTCCCGTGTCGAACACAAACTTCAAGAAATTAGATTCAATAAATAAAAAGGAATATTACAGTCTTAAAAATTTTTACGGAAACGACAAAATATTGATTGTCTTTTTCGTATCTTCCATGCAAGACTTTAGTGACATGCTGCACATTACAAAATTAATGAGGCGAAAGAGAGTGATAACCTTTCTGCTATTTGTGAAAATTGACGATTCTCCTGATTTGCCGTCCTGCATGAATCCTGTTGGTAATCCATTGAGATTAAGCAGAGGAGTCTCCGTTCTTGTCAAGTGCTATGAGGATCCGTATATTCGTGAATGGCACTCTGTTAATAATAACGAGATACTTATTAAAAAAAGAGCAACTTGGAAACCAAAGAAAGGAATTACTTCAATATCCAAAACATTAGTAATGAGCGATAGAGAATTCCTTCGAGGAAAGACTTTATTTGCAGCATTTATTTCGGTGAGATGCGATATTTGTATAGGTTTTATATTTTTCCTATATCTAAGAGTCTATCATATCATCGTTTTCATAAAAGTTATTAAAATTTTTACTATTATTTGCTTTTTTACTCTTGTTATTTCATTATTAAGTATAGATATTTAAATGATAATTAAACATAGGATACCAACACCATAGGGAGCTATTTAAGTATGATATGTGTTGCTCTTGAGGAAGCTGGAAATTTCAAAATTAAAAAAACCCATATCGTGGCTGATTATAGAATAATTGATAAATGTACAAATACTTGGGATGGTGCCGTGAGCTTAATTATGAATAGTACTGTTGACATAGCAGTGGGTCTCTTCACCTTCGTACCCAGTGAACTTTTGGTTGTTGATTTCAGTATAAGATTAGTAAGAAGCGAATTCGCTATTATCATAAGGAAACCGGAAAGTAGAGTTCTTGTCTCATGGTCAGCATACTTTGAGGTATGCTTCGAATTTAAGACACCATAATTTTCATTTATTGCAAATGACATCCAAATTAATTAATCAAATTGATGTATTTTGCACATAGAGCATCAATGGAAAAATCAATTTGACACCTCCTTAAGACGCAAATGAAATGTAGCACTAATCAAATTATTGGTAGTCTTGATTCACAGTGAGTTTACAAATAAGTTCATTTAAATCCTAAGTTCATACTCGGAGACTTGAATTTTGGTAGTCATTTGTAATAAATTTCGCGAAAATTAAGTATTTTCTGAAGTGCACCATTCGAGACGCAATGCTTATTCCCGAAATCTTTTTTGACCAAATAGTTATTGGATATATAACTACTTAACTTAAAATTCACATAATATGAACATTATTTGTTATAAATTTCATTGCACACAATATTCATTTAACATAATAAATATCATTTGTCATAGAATTTATTTAACAGAAATATTATGTTACATAAAACTCAGATAACTTAATTCCCATTTGACATAAAAATAATGTAACATAAATTTCTATTGACATAAACATCATTTAACATAAATTTCCTTTGACATAAAATTCATTTAACGTAAATTTTATTTGTTATAAAATTCATTTGACATAAAATTCATTTGACATCAATTTCATTTGGCATAAATGTCATTTAACGTAATTCTCATTTGACACAAAATCCATTTGACATAAATATCATTAGACATAAAATTCGCTTGACATAAATTTCATTTGACGTGAATATCATTTAACATAATTATTATTTAACATAAAATTAAACTTATATAAATTTCATTTGGCATAAATGCCATTTACATAATTCTCATTTGACATAAAATTTACTTGACATAAATTTCATTTGGTATAAATCCTATTTAACATAATTCTCATTTGACATATAGTTCACTTGATATATAAATTTCATTTGACGGATAAGTCATTACACATAATTCTCATTTGACATAAAATTCAGTTGTCATAGATTTCATTTTACATAAAGATCATTTGACATGAAAATATAGGCGCGAATTTCAAAATTGTCGAATCACAATGTTGTTGATAATATATCTAATTGGTTACTTTTAAAATTCGCGCCGATATTTTTATGTAAACTGTAATTTGTGTAAAATGATTTTTATGTCAAATGAGAATTTTGTTGAATGACTTTCATGTCAAATCTAATTTATGTCAAATGACTTTTATGACAAATGAGAATTATGTTAAATGTCCTTTATGTCAAATGAACTTTATAAAAATGAAATTTATGTTAAATGAAAATTATATTAAATGACATTTATATCAAATGAAATTTATGACAAGTGAAATTTATGTTAAATGAAATTAATGACAAATGAATTTTAGGACAAAATCAAATTTATTAAATGTATATTATGTCAAATGACGTATATGTTAAACAAATTTTACCTCAAATTAATTTTCTGTCAAATAAAACTTATGTCAATTGAAATATATGTCAAGTGTTTTTTATGTGAAATAAAATTCAAGTCAATTGTATTTTTACGTTAAATGGAAATTATGCTAAATTATTTTTATACACTGTAAAAAAAGGGAGTTAAATTTTAACTCCCCAGGGGATTCTATAAAAGTCGCACCCATTGGAGAGTTAATGCCAGGGGAGTTAAATAAAGAGAGTTAAAATTTAACACCCAAATGCTAACTCCCCATGGAAAAAATAACTCGCGCGGGTGTTGAATGAAGGGAGTTAGAAATTAACTCTCTATTGGAGTTGATTTTTAACTCGAAAAATTTAACTCCCAACTCCCGAGTCCGTTAACTCCCTAAATTTTTTACAGTGTATCAAATAAAATATATATGTTGAATTAATTCTATGTCAAATGACACATATTATATATAAATTTTATGTCCAATGAAATATATAATAAATGAATATCATATTAAATTACATTTATGCAATATGCATTGTTTGTTTAATGAAATGTATGTCAAATAAATTTCAAATTAAATTTTTGTTATATTTAATAGATTTTATGTCAAATGAAATTTATTGTAAATGGTTTTATGTCAAATAAGATTTCGTGTATAGTAATGCGTCTTCACCATTCGATACTTAACAAAATCAACCAATTTCTGTAATTTACTATTTGCAGCCATTATCACTTCAAGTTTGGATAATTATAATATTTACAGTCATACTGCTTCAAATCGTTTGTATTCTCATGAAAAATACCTTACCAACTCAATGTTATGAGAAATCATCGTATGCTGACGATTTTTTTAATATTTATGGAATTGTTTGTTGTCAAGAAGTAACAGGTAATATGTTACAGATTTTGTCATAAAATCATTTGTTGATTAAATATTATCTTTAATCAACAATTATCTTTAATCTTCAGCAGTAGGGGAGAGTCTCCAGTTGTGAGACACCTCTAGTTGTGAGACAGTCAATTTTTTTTAACATGCAATATTAAAAAGCCGATTGGTTTATATAAAAACATTTCTTTTTATATGAGCCAACTTTTTCGTGTACGCTGAAGCGGATATATAAACTGTTTTTGTTAAATACCAACACTGTGTGTGATAATCGACTAAAAAGCGTTTTTTCAATAAATGCAAAGTACTTTTTTCCAAGTTAATTAATTGGAAAAGGTAAATGTAATGCATTTTCTTTTAGTGTTTTCCTTATATTTTGTGATGCAATTTTGCATTGTTCCAATCTACGGTTGAAAATAATTTAATTTTCATTTTTCAAAATAGTGCCAATTTCTGGGTGTGAGACACAGCATATCACCAGTTGTGAGACGGTGTCAACACCCATCTGGGCAGCATAAAAAATACGACTTTGCAGGCATACTATTTAAATGTTGTTCTGATTTTTTTTCTAGTATTTTTGGGCATGTCAAGTGGAAAAAAGTCAATTGATTCAGAAGAAATCAATTTTAATGCTCTTGTTCAAGCTATTAAATTGTGTTTATTTGATAGTCATATTTTGGCGAATAAATATTATTATTCAGTATATAATAATATATATTATTAATATATTTAATTATTTCTACTAAACATAACGTTTTATGTCAAACTTATTAAATTTTAGCAATTTTTAATGAGTGTCTCACAACTGGAGACATTTTTTTTTTTTGAAAAAAGCGATGTGCTCGGAAAATGTATCGTAAAATTTTTTGAGTTCATCGAAACACTATACTTTCTTTTAATAAAAGTTGCGTATTTCTGTTACCTTTCGAACGGTGTATTTTATTAACAATTTCGTTTACCCGTTTACAATTTACGGGTCAAAAATGAAACCCGTCTCACAACTGGAGACTCTCCCCTATTAAATGATTTATGCGAGGTTTAAAATTTTTTTTTTTTACTTTAATTTTTTAGTTACTACGAGTGCGACTTCCTTGAGGATATTGTACACATCTGTTGCTATCTTCTCTTTTTTTATTTGGTCAATTTACTCTGCTCGATTTGTCAGCAGATTGACAGTTGTGGATTCTAATGTTAAATTCCGATCAATGGAGGAATTCGTGAAAGTTAAAACACACAAGCTAATAGTATTTAAAGAAACTGGCAATTATTTCAAATTAAAAGTAAGATACACGTTTTGTCGTACAAAGCTTTCTTGTTTAGAAAAGAATTGTGTTTTAGAATTTTTTTTTATTTCCTTTAAAAAAGTGCGCACGTTTTAGAAAACATTTTTTTAAATTACGATTAAAAGTTTTTGGTACATTTTTTAAGAATGCCACTGAATCCACATTCATTGAAGCTGCCAAGTTGCTTGTAAATGAAGATCAACTACCAACAAATAACGATGATGCAATAGAGATGGTATGGAATTAAACATTGTTTTTAAATGTTCTCAAAAGTAAAAATTAATTAATATCCTATTTCAGATTTGCAAACAAAATATGGCTCTCTACTTGGACGATATATTTGTACCATTAATGTATCACAATAATGTTTCAAATCTTTGTCCGATGTTAACAATTGGAACTGGTGAATTTGATTCCTTTTCTTTTCTTGTGAATAAATATAGTCCGTATAAAGCGGCGATAAATTATTAGTAAGTATTCATTGCATATTAGAACCGTTCGATTGATTATTTCTTTAGTATCGTGATTCTCACAGAAACTGAATTTTATCCATCATAATATATTAATTCTTTTGAATTTTTATAATTTACTGATTCAAAATATTGTTTCAGTCTAAGAAGATTTCATGAAAATGGAATATTAGCTCGAATGAAACCGGCCATTTATAGTCCTGCTCCAAAAATTGAGGAATTTGACAGGAAATTTACGAGCGTCACTGCTGTGGCTGTTGCAATGATTTTTACAATGCTGTTCGCAAGTTTTACTGTATCAATTATAATGCTACTGTTTGAAAAAATTTACTTTTTGTTTGAAAGAACAAACAAAAAAAATCCCCAAACAATACTTAATTCGTTAAGCAGAAAAAAATAAAGCACAGTGTCTATAATATAGTGATGCACGTTGAGTTAAGAATATTGATCATATCGCTCATTTCACGTTGCTCGAAAGTAGTTATCCAAATATTATTATTATTATTATCCAAATTGAGAATCTCAATATTTCTTTTGTTTTGATCGTCTCATTTCTCGACTAAGTTCTCATCACAGCAACTGTCACTTGAATTTAATAGGAAAATCTTTAACTACAATTAATAATAAACACGATTATTTTAAAAACTTAAAAGAAATTCTTCTTAAAATTCAATTATTTTAAAGAATTTTATTAAATATTTTTCAAATAAATAATGGAAATAAATAAAAAATAGAATAAACTATTTTCATTGAAACATCGAAAAATGTGTAAAAATTATTCTGAATGAAATTCCTCTAACAAGAAGTTAATATCCATAAAATCCTCTCACTATATATATAAGAAGTTCTACCCTTTTAAAGAAAAAAAAATTATTTCACTGATCATGGGGGTATAATCCTTGAAAAAATTAGCGGGTTACAGCAGGGTTCCTGTTGAGCTGCAGGGGCGTAATCCGCCAACGATTTTACACCGTTTTGCGTTGCATTTAATGTGACATTATATATATAAACCTTCACAACTCCTTTATAGAGAGGGGAGGGGGATTTGGATTTGTTTTGAAAGGGGTGTCCTTTGAAAAGGATACGAGAGCACAAGATGCTTTCAAATTGATGGAAAACTGGAACAAGTAAGGCACACAAGATAGGATTTGAAATTTATCTGCGGATAAAGTACATGCACCTTACTTTTTTATTTTCTTTGTCATCTCGACGTAATCCGTATATGACTCATGTTTTTTTTTATTTTTTTTGCTCATTGTTTAAGAATAAGCAATAAATAATATAAACAATAATAACAATAATAAACAATTTTATAATATAAAAAATAATTATACAAATTTTTAAGCCAAAACGAAATTTTTGATTTTTAAAAATTATGAACCATTTTGGTAAATAGTAAATAAATTAAACAAATAAAAGTAATTTTTCTCTGAAAGATATTTAATGAATCATATTTGTCAATAAATTATATCCTAAAATAAAACGATCGTATTAATAAATTTAATACGATCGTTTTATTTTAATAAAACTTGTTTTATTAAATTAAATCTCGAGAATATTTATATAAAGAATATTTATATAAAACTCGACAATATTTTTGATGTTTCAGAAAATTAGTTAAATTTTTTTTCGAGGTTTAATTTTAAAAAAATTCTAGAGAGAAAAAATTTTAAATAATGCATTTTAGAAAATAAAAAATTCTTTATAGCATTAAAAACGTAACATTTATAGAATTTTTCTGTAAATAGCGGAAGTAAATTTCAAAATTTTAAAAATCTCAATATTAACAAAAAATATTTGTAATATTTTTTATAAATATTTTGTCCAAATTTTATATTGTTGATACCTCTATTACAAACATAATATTTTCATTATTTTAGTATTTTAAAAATCATAAAGTTTTGAAAAATATTTATAATAATAATTGAAAAAATAAATATTAAATAATAAATGAGGTTTGAAGACGAATCTATGACGACATCTTTGATGTAGATTTGAAAGCAACTCTCTACTTTACCAACTTTCCTCTTCATTTTCGGAAGCTGGATAGCTCACAAAGTACCATTTATCGGTAAATCTATCATTTTCTTTCTTCCTCTAAATAGTAAGAATAATCTAATAATATTGTAATAACTTTTTCATTTTCAATTGCAAATTTTTGAAAAATATTACTATGATGTTTAATATTCAAAAATTTGTTATATTAAATTAGTTTTTTTTTCTTTAAAAAATATTGATTGACAAATCGAAAATAATTATTTTCATATTTTATTATTATCTCAAATTTAAACTAAAATTCATTTTCAAATCAATTTTTATTAAAATTTTAATTCTACGAGAATTCAATTATTTAAATACAAAAGTAAATTATTTATTGAATAATTGAATTTTTCTTAAAATTTAATTCTTATAAAGAATTTTATTAACAAATTTTTAAATAATTGAATTGTTTTGATGAATTTCAATAAAAATTTTTAGAATAGTTACATTTTTTAAAGAATTCGATTAAAATTGTATTAAAAATAATTGAAATTCTGCGATGAGTTTTATTATTTCTCAAAATAATTGAATTATATTGCAAAGAAATTTATAGAAAATTTGTAAATAATTGAATTTCTGTGAAATTTTTATTATTTATAAAAATAATTAAATATTTTCGTACAATTTTATTGAAATTGTTTTTAAATAATTCAATTCTTTTGGGTAATTTAACTAATTTTAAAAATACAAGTTCTTTAAAATTTCTAATTAAATTCATTTAAACTTGAAATTTTATAAAATTTCAAATTATAACCGTTTGAAGTTCATTTATTTATGAAAATTGTAAACGCAACTCTTTTAAAATTGAATTAATTTTGAAATATTTAAGTAAAATTATTCATTAAATAATTTTTTTATTTTATGACAGTTCTTCAAGATTGAAGTTATTTAAAAAGAAATTTATGTCAGAAATTGAAAAATTTGAAGGTTTTTTATTAGAATTCGTGGTAATTTTGTAGTTTATGAGTAAAACAAAAATTTTTATAAAGAAAATTTGAATTAAAAATTTTTACGTTCTATTATTTTTAAAATTGCTAATTTTATTTAAAAAAATTTATTCTTCTATAAATCCATTATTTTTAATAAAATTAATTAAATATATATATTAACAATTTTAACTAATTTTAGAAGATTATTATTAATTATTAAAATTTTTCAAAAATCTAAGTAATATATAATTATTCTATAATAAAAAAGATTAAAAGCAATAAAAATATTAAACCAGTGTAATAAGAATTAAAACTCATTAAAATATGTTAATACATAATTTATTTGTCAACACACATCTTCCATAAATATATATTTCCATATTCATTTTGTATTATTATATAATAATTATTATTCTTAATTTGTATTGTAAATTTTTTTTCACAATACTCTTGTGTACACAATTCTCAAGATACATTAAAATTTTATTGTACCAGGTCTTTTTTTATTTATACTAATTTTTTCATTTATTTATTTATTTATTCTTTTCTTGAGAGAGAACCAATTTTATTTTTGCAGATTGTACAGTAATTAATGACACTCAATATATATTTAGTTAAACATGGAAAGCAGTACATTAAAAGATTTCTTTGAATTTATTTTCCTTTTTTTTTTATAAAAAAAAATCGATATGTTTTAGATATGTTTTGTTATTACTTATTAGATTCTCATTATTTAAAATTTTCTTTCATGATTTTTATTTTTTTTAAAATAGCACTGCTTTTGGGAAAATTAATTTATATTTTTAATTTTGCAATATTTCACAATATTAAATATTGCAAATTCATATATATAGTCAATCTGCAAAAATTTTTTATGTTTGTATTTAAATAGAAAATCAGTCATCAAGACCCTACCTTTTTGTGATAGAATTATAATTATAATTAAAATATCATAAATTATAAATTTTTTTGCAAATTATAATTTTTTTTATAAATAAATAAGTAAAATTAATCAGAGAGTACACAATAAAATTTCTTTTTGTGATTTTAAGTATTTTTTTCGTTTTGAATTAGAAAATTATTGAGCAATTGGAAGACCACGAAACTTATGTTTGCATCTATGATTGCCTATTTTCGGGCGCTTGACCTAAAATCTCTAGAATTCATTTTTAGTCGTAAAAAAGTTCTTTCTTGAGAAATAACTTTATTTTCTAATTTTAACTAAACCTTATCTTTTAACATAATTTTAACTAAGAACCTTTTTTTATTATGTTTTTTAAAAAGACGACAAAATTTAAATTTGTTAATTAACAAATTGTTGACTTATTTCTTTTACGCAGACGCCTTGAATCTTGATTGTTTATCTCGAAATATTACAATGTAATTCAAATGTCGTTAGGTATTTTTTTTTTTGCTTGTTTAAAATTTATAAATGACAAAAAGAAAATTTTTACAACTCTTGACCAGCAAGAGAAATTTCTTATTCTACGTGAATATACAGTTTACTGATAATATATATAGCTTACAGCATAACGTAGCAATAGCATTTTTTTTAATAAATATTTTATACGAACTACAGTCAACATATTTTATTCATAATCCTTCAATGAAAATAAGCATGTAAAAATTATTTAAATAACAAAGTTAATGCGGAGTGATTTTGAAAAGAAAAAATATTCTCATAAATTGTTAGTTGCGATATTTTTTTTTTTTAAATTAATACTCATGTTTTTGTTTTATAAAATCTGGAGATTGTTCTATAGATGGATTAAAGGTAATCTCGTTTTTTGTTTTCTAATTATTAAAATTATTCGTAAATTTAAAAATCTATTAAAAACCATATATTAGGTTTTACTCTACTACCAAAGTAATAATGTGTTTAATATCAATTTTTTGTGGAAGGCACGTTAATAATAAAAACTAAAGAAATGGATTCTTTTACCTTAAGATAAAAATAATAAATAGTTGATATTTAACGGAATAAATAAATAAAATAAATATTGTTTTTTTTTGCTTTAAAATTAGAAAATTTTACTAATTAATAGAAATTATTATTTATTAGTAAAATTTACTAATTTAATAGCAAAAAGTCAGTCGCTATTTCAAATTAGTAAAATCTTTACTAATTCAAATTTAGAGTGACTATTGTTACTATTTACTATTATAATTATAGTAATAATTATTATTATAAAAATAAAAAGATTAGTAAACAAAGAATCAATTTATATAAAATATTTATAGTTAAAGATGTTAGATTTTTTTTAAATTTTTTTATTTTTGAAAATATTTATAATTATAAATAAAAAAAAACTCTTCCAATTTTGTAAGGGCAAAAACATGATTAAACATTTGGATTATTATGTGTATTTTTTTTTAACAAAAGTATAAATATTACCGAATCACAGCTATACACCAACATATCAAAACACATATTATATATTATATTTTAATTCTTAGACATTTATGACTTGTGCAATGCACAATAAATCACATTCAATAATCCCATAACATTTACTCTGTTATAATTGATTATTAATTTATTATTTATTTTATGAATAATATAATTTATAATAAATCTATTTTCTGTCATTTTTAATTCACTATTTTTAAACGCAAAATATCAGAGTTTTACATTATAACGTAAAACAATAGATTTTTTTTGCAATATTCGTTTGAATTTATAAAATAATTTTTTTTATCGATATCCACTTTTTTTGCTTCTATTATTCTTGATAAAATTTCATATAATATAGAAATTTTAATTAATTCTCTTTTGAAAAAATTCACTTTTAACAGAGTAGAGTATTATTGGAGATGTATAGCGAGTTGAACAATTTTTATTTTCTTCTCAACATTGTATATTATATATTTATCTAATTACATTAACTTATGTTATAGATTTATGTAGATACACGTAAAGAATCTGTGATGGAATTTGATTAAAGATTTGTCAATATATTTGTTAACAGAAACAATAATTAATTAATAATATAGTTGTTGTAACAATAGTTAATTAATTATTACTAATTAACTATTATATTTACTCTACTGAATTTACAGTTATTTTACAGTAAAAAGCAACATTATTCACAGATTCTTAATCGTGATATTTGATTTACAATATATTTTTTTAAATTAAATATTAATATTGTTTCTTAAACTCTTAAAGTAATATTAATATTATTAATTAATTAAAACATTAATTGTTTACAATTATTGTTGTAATTTATTAATATTAGTTAATATATTAATTTATAGAAGTAATATAACATATTTTTTATTATGTATAAATATAATATGATAATATTTTATATATAATAGTATAATTATATAATTATACCATAATATATATTTATATTATTTATATAAAATAATATAATATATAAATTTATTAATATTAATTTATTAAATATTATTTTAATTTAACTAAACGTCGTTACAATGTTTTATTATTAGACATTGAAACTTCATACCAATCGAAGCCTGAGGCTATTTTTACACTCTACATAAATTACCCTAGCGTATTCCGACTGTGCGTGCAGTTGTAAATTTCTTTCATTCCACAAAAAACAATTTGTCGAACGTAAAGTTTTTACATATTAGAGTATAGTTTTTCGTATTTTCAACTAAGATTTTTTTTTGAGCAATAGTACAATATATACGCAAAATTGTAATAACAAATTTTCAAAGGAGTATATATCAGTTTTGTTTGTTTTCATTTTTCAGTTATTACCTCTTTGTACATTTTTTTATTTATTTCAATTTTATAATTTAAAAAAATATTTTCTAACTCGTCAGTTATAGGGTTACTAGTAAAACATAATTGAAGTCCTAGTGAAAAAAGTAAAAATTTGATAAAATATTTTGTCTTACTAATATTGATGTTTACTACTGTGATAGAAACTAAGTGATGAGAAATAGACAAGCCTGACTAAAATTGACTTATACTACTGAGTTTTAAGTTAAAGTAGTTTTTTAACATTCTGTCTGACCGAAACTGATTTACACTACTGCTGTTGAAACCAGAAAGTAGTAAAGAAGATGTCTGACGAAAAATGGGTTTTGCTACTAAAATTTAAGTAGCAAAACTCATTTTTCGTTAGACATATTTTTATTACTACTTTTTTACTACTGAAATTTAAGTAGAAAAACGCATTTTTCGTCAGACATTTTTTTACTACTTACTGGTAGTGAAAAACTTCAACTTAAATTTAAACTTTGTGTAACTTCATTTAATTACATTACTGTACTATGACTGTAACTTAATCTACTAGTAATTTTTTAATTAGTACTAGTTAAAACTACTAGTAATTATTTTCAGTATTACTAGTTGAAACTACTAGTAATTTTTTCACTAATACTAGTTGAAGCTACTAATAATTTTTTCTCTAGTACTAGTTGAAACTACTAGTAATTTTTTTTCTAAATTTTTTCTCTAGTACTAGTTAAAACTACTAGTGATTTTTTCTCTAGTACTAGTTAAAACTACTAGAAAATGTTTTCTCTAGTACTAGTTGAAACTTTTAGTAATTTTTTCTCTAGTACTAGTTGAAACTACTAGTAATTTTTTCTCTATTACTAGTTGAAACTACTAGAAAATGTTTTCTCTAGTACTAGTTGAAACTTCTAGTAATTTTTTACAAGTACTAATTGAAAATACTAGTAAATTTTTTTCTCTAGTAGTAGTTGAAACTACTAGTAAATTTTTTCTCTAGTACTAATTGAAAAAAGTCTCACAAAAATTGACTTACATTACTGATTTTTAAATTAACTAATTTTTAAACATTGTGTCTGATCTAAATTTAATTTGAACTACTAGTATTCAAGACAATATAGGTAAAGAAACTCTGTCTGACGAAAGATGAGTTTTACTTCTAATAATTAATATAATTGACACAAAGTCTATAAACTTTTGTACGACGGAAATTAAACTGTATTCCTGAAAACTCAATTAATTTGTAGAAAATTAACCTTTACTATTTTTCTACTTTTAATTTCAAAATTTATACAAATTGACCTTTACTACTGAAACTGGAACTATTTTGGTATAGCGCAAAAAAATCAGCTTTACAGAAATTATTTTTATAGTAATTTTTCGAGAGGAAATCAATGTTCAGAAAATAAAATCGATCAAAAAATATTCTGAGCCTTTTTGAATTTTTATTTTTCTCAAAAATTGATAGATTTTAAAATTCATCCGTAATTTTGTAGAAAAAATGTTTTGTATCTGCAAAAAAATTTATTTTTAGAATTTTTAAAGCATTTTTTTTTAAAAAACATTGTTTTTAAGTTAAAAATGCTTTAAAAAATACCATTGTTGCACAATTATTTTTTATGGAAATTCACTTGTTTATTTTTCTAACTAATTTCAAATTATAATTTTATCATATAATTTTTCGAGTTTTTTATATTTCATATTTTTTATTTTAAATAATTGTGATTTAAAATTAATTAGAAAAATTAATTTCCATATAGAAAATTAAATAACAATGGTATTTTTTAGAATTTTCAACCTAAAAACAATGTTTTTATTAAAAAAAAAAAAAAAAAAAAAAAAAAAAAAAAAAAAAATACTATACAAAAATTGTAAAAATCAGTTTTTCCATTCGGTAAGTTTTTTGCAAATACAAAAACATATTTTCTGCAAAATTACGGATGGTTTTTAAGAAAAATAAAAATCCAAGAAGGTCAGAATATTCTCTGATCGATTTTATTTTCTGACAAAAAATTACTTTAAAAATAATTTCATGCAAGATTGAAATCATTTTCTTTATTATAGTTAAAATTGTATAGTCGAAGTCTTCCCTTAATTAAATATCAAAATAATTAATTATGAATTAAAAAGTCCTCTAACTAAATATAAAAATAATAAATTAATGATTGAAAAATCCTTTCACTAAATAAAAAAAGATAAAATGTACCGCAATAAATTTTTGTTGAAAAAAATACTTCAGTCATTATCGAATAGTGAATTAAAATATAAATTCTCCTTCGATATTCAAAAAGGCCCGAATTTCGACACCTTTGCCTCTATAATAACAATTATCGCACTGATTTTTTATTCAGTTACTAAATTTTACACGACATTTTTTTAAACACTCATACTATATATTTTTCTTCTTAAATCTTAACAATACAAGTTAATAGGTACGTTAGCTTCCATATTTTGGATTTTTTTCTTTTTTATTTTGGTAAAATTAATTTTCGCATTTGATGGTAGGTATCTTGTGAATAGCACACGATAATCCATAATTAATTTATATTTATATTTATGTTTTACATGTACATACATATGGT
Source organism: Leptopilina heterotoma (assembly GCF_015476425.1). Lineage (NCBI taxonomy): Eukaryota > Metazoa > Arthropoda > Insecta > Hymenoptera > Figitidae > Leptopilina > Leptopilina heterotoma. The sequence continues at coordinate 2,329,067 of NW_025111110.1, forward strand.
ATATGTGTAATATTTTTGACTAATTAACATTGACTTGACAGGAGTGATTATTAAATTTGTTAAGCATCATCAGGAGGCTCGTTTTAGGAAACTACCTGTTGTTCTCGTTTTTTTTTTTTTTTATTTATAGTACACCTGTATTTGTGCGCAACATTTCTTTTTTACACAAATGCACTCAAAGAAAACTTTTGCCAGAGTTAAATATTATTTTAGTCTAATAATAATTATTAATAAATCTTGAATAGTAAAATCGTTAATTAATTTCAATAAATACAAATTTAGAATCAATTTTAATAAATACAAAATTTAAAGTAATTTTAATAAATGTTACAAATGTTATTTTATAAATGTTAATATTCTTGAGTTAATTTTCTTAAATGCTAATTCTTTATTAATTCAAATTAACTGAAGATTAATTTTTATTGAAATCAATGAATAATTAATAACTTAATCTTCAATTAATTTTTAAAAATATTTTTTATTTTTTAAATTTCCAATAAAGTAATTGTTGAAATTAATTACTAAATTAATTAATTAATTATTGGAATTTGTTAAAGTGATATTTTTATATATTATCTTCTTTGCACGAACTATTTTCAAATAAAAAAAAAAAAAAGTTGTTTTCTTTTTTTCTTGTTTTGTATTTTTTGTATTTTTTTTCTATAATTCTGCCAGATTTTTTCCTTGAATGTCAAAAGTGTACTTATCACGAGGAGCATAAGCGTTAGTAATTTGAAAAAAAATATATGTATACGATTATAAATTTATCAGTGAATTGACAATTTTATACATAATTTTATTTATAACATCTAATGATTCTTACTTTTTCGAAAACAAAATAATAAATGAATTTATAAAATACGCGAGGACCAATTTTTTAGTATCTCCATATTGACTGTCATTGACTTAATTTGCATTTTGATTTTAAAAAATAGATTCTCAAATATATGAAAATAATTAAATTCCCTAAATTCTAGAAATCTTGTATGTAAATATTATTTAAATTAAAAATTTTTAGTTTACATTATAAAATAAAACAAAAGACATTTTCATTTAAATTCATTTTTAAATTAAATATATTTAATTCTCTACATCTCTATCTTAAATCTATTTTTTTAATTTATATACTTGACACAATATCGTCTTAATGTCTAAATGTATAATAATTGATACATTTATTAATTATCATTCATGTTTAATTATTATATCATATTTTGATTATTTATCTCAAAAAAATACTTTGGAGCGTGAAAAATATCATTAAAGCAATTTTATACACGTTTCTTTCCCATTTTTATATTAACTTCATTGAGAAATATTTTATTTTCCTTTTTTTAAAAGGATCTTTACAATTATATTTTTACTATGGTTTATTTTACGTTATATATATTAATTGAGAATTTCAAATCAACATTTCTATGAGTAAAAAATATTTATTCAGTTGATAATACTTGTTGATTTATTATTAATGCTATTTATTTATATTTTATACGACGTTATCTATTATTTAAAAAAAAATGTCACTCATCGAACTGTGGATATAATTATAAATTTTTTTATATAATTAAAATTAATTAAAATTCGCTGAATGCCTTTGCTTCTGAAAGAAGCTTTACTATCATAATTTAAATAAAAGGAAAATTTTTTAATTTATATACATTTACAAAAAAGAAAAAATTAATTGAAAATAAAAAAAAATTGAATTTCGTTAAAAATTAATTAAATTAAATATATAAATTAAAATTGAGTGTTTAATTATAAACTCCGATTTGATATTTAATTTAATTTTACATAAAACAAATTATTAAGTTGTTATATTCAATTTAAAGAAATAAAGTATTAAATTTTTATTTATAATTTAAACAAACTATTTACCGAGTTATTTATAATTTAGGTAAAAAATTACTAAATTGTTAGTTTTAATTTTTATAAATAAATTATTAAATTTTTGTTCACGCAATTTAAAGAAATTACTTATTGAAATTTAAAGATTTATTATTTATCATTTAAACAAATTATTTAATTATTATTTATAACTTTAAACATTTAAATTATTAAATTTTTTATTTATAATTGAAGCAAATAAATTATTAAATTTTGTTAAATTTTGTTAAAGTTTGTCAAAATGATTTCGATTCAAAAATATTCAAAAATTTCGAATTAAATAGTTTTTTCTTAAAATGAGTAATTTTTTTTCCTTAATTTAATTTTTAATTGAAATTTAAATTTATCCTCTCATTATGTGAGGGAATTATAACTAGACCTTATAGAGTAAACCTTAATAATAAGTTATTGTCCATATTTGGAACAGTCCTTAAAACCTATTTATTGTCTGCTCACACAGTATTGTCGGTTATCATTACGTTTTTTATATTTTTACAACTAATTGTTGTCTGGATGCTAAGGAAGACTGTTATTATTGTCAAAATTGAGTGTTCTTTCTTTTTCATTTTTTTCCTTATTATTTTAAAGCGAAAGCAAGCTCTGCCAATAATACTTGAAAAAGTACTTTAAAAATTTTCGTTTTCTTTAAAAAAGACCCGAAAATTGTTCATTTTAAAATATTCTATTAAAAAAACGAAAATTGTTTATTTACTTTTAAGTTTCTTAAAAATTTCCATTTTCTTAAAAAAAAAACCCCGAAAATTGTCCATCTTAAAGCATTCTATTAGATAAAACAGAAAATTCTTTATTATACCTTAAAGTACTTAAAAAATTTCCAATTTCCTTAAAAAAAAAGAAAACTAAAAATCGTTTTTAAAATTTAAATAATAGAGATCTGTAAAAGCATTTTTATATTTTTGTATGGAGATGAAAGATTAATTTTATGAGAGAGCGGATTGTCGGCGAAATTATTTTATGAAAATTTTTTCCAATAATTTCTCTTTTTACTTTTATCCTTGATTTTTTGTAAAAGAAGTTTTTTTTCCGAAAAGTTTTAATCCTCTTTTAGCTGATGTCGATAAAATTCACAACGATTAGACGAAAAAAAATATTTTTTGTTTACAAATTTTTATTTTTTAAATTGTCAATGAAGAAATTTCTTGTTTCTGTTAGAAAAAAATTTCTAGACCAAAAGTTGTATAGAAAAATATCTTTCTTTTTAAATTGTTTATTTATAAACGTTATGAACTTCACCAAACTTTTTTTTCAAGAAGAAAATTCTTATTTATGTAATACCTAAATTTTTGGTTTTCAATTTTGGATATTATTATCCTTTTTATTTTTTTCTTATTTTTTTAATATTTTTTTCACTTTCTTTTATTTATTTTTGAAAAGATTTCTAATATTTTAAAACTCTTTGAAAAGTTTTTGAGAGTTTTAAGACTTTTTGAAATGTTTTTGATAGTTTTAAACTCTTTTGAAAATTTTCGAAAAGTTTTAAAATCTTTTGAAATGTTGGTGATAGTTTTCTAACTTTTTGAAAAGTTTTTGAAACTTTTAAAATCTTTTGAAAACTGTTTAAAAGTTTTATAAGCTTTTGAAAAGATTTTAAAAGTATTTGAATCTTTTGAAATGTTTTTGAAAGTTTTTAAACCTTTTAAAAAGTTCATGAACGTTTTTATAGCCTTTAGAAGAGTTTTTGAAAATTTTTAAACCTTTTAAAAAGCTTCTAAAAATTTTAATACCTTTTAAAAAGTTTCTGAAAGTTTTTTAACTTTTGGAAAAGTTTCTAAAAGATTTTAAACTTTTTGAATAAGTTTCTAAGTTTTTTTTAACTTTTTGAAAAGTTATAAATAATTTTTAAGAAAAATTTAATGTTGAATTAAATTTCTTTTTGGAAATTGCGAAAAAACTAAAATTGAAAAAAAAATATTTTGTCAATGGTTTTTTACCAACAATACTATTTTTTATCGTATAGCTTAGAAAAAGTTGTCTAAGCAATCTAAGTAAGTAAAGTCTAATTAGTCTAATTAGTAAGGCTCCTAGTTTTTTTCTTCATAAACAATATGAATTCTTTATATAAAGTATATATTTTTTTTTATAAAGCTCTTTCATTTTGAGTGCAGATTAAAAAAAGTGCTGGTGCAGTTTTTATCCCTAGAATTCAGTCAACATGTTTTTTTTTTACTATTATTTATCCTATATATATGAACATTGCTGTTTACATTTTATATATTCTACTAAAAAGCTGTTTTATACTTTCTAATTTTTACTTATCTTAAATTTGAGTTATCTTAATTTTCTTTTTAATTTTAATTTTAATTTTAATTTTACTTTATATTTTTACTTCAATTCTTATTCTTATTTTACTTTTTATTTATTATATTTTTTTTAATCGATCCTCCAAGATGAACTATATTTCCGTCTTGAATATCATATACATTTGTTTATTAACAAATTAAATATATATTTCTATCAGTTTAGACAAAAATGTTTAAGTATAGAGAACATTATTTTTTTTCTTATTGTCAATAATTAGTAATTACTAATTACACAATTATTTCATATTATTGCATTATATAATTATTTCACATATAAATTAAACACAAAATTTTACGTACTAAAAACTGTAAAACTACTATTTTTTATAATCTTTTTTTTTCGTTATACATTTGCGTCATTCTCTATATAATTGTATAATATTTTTTAAATATTCATTCACGATTAACGTGGTTATTTTTTTTTCTTGCATTTGATGCAATAATCTTCCTGTGTTTTTTTAAATTTAAAGTCATTGAGGAAAATTTTTGAATCATTTTTTTTTTTGCGGAACAAACTAATTTTCTCTATTATTTGTGGGTGAATTTTTTTTCGTGAAAATTTTATCTATAAAATATAATTAATAGGGAAATATTTTGAAAACAAATTTTTATTTTTTGTTTTTAATTAAATAAATAAATTGCTAGAATTGACTATATTTTTTTTTGTTTTTTCGAAATTTTCGCGTATTAAAATTAAATTGACGGGAAAAAAATAGAAATCTGTTCTTAGAGAGATTCGCAACTATTTTTTGTGAGTCGAATCTCTGTGAGTTTATATAAGGACTTAGAAGAATATTTTTATTCGCATCTTATGCGTATTTTCCCCTCTTTTGTTTATAAAGATAAATTTCTTTTTTTCTACACTTAATACAGTGATGAATAATTTGATGAAAAAAAATTTTTCAATTGAAATTTTCGTTTTTCTTTCACAAGTGTTTAGAAAATTGTGCTCAGAAAAAGAAATGTAGCAACTCTTGGAAATTTTCAAATTATTTAATAAATTGTTAATTTGAATGCAAAAAATAAGTTAAAAGAAGAAAAATAATTAAAATTTTATTAATTAATTTAATTATTAATTAGATAATTTATTATTATTATTATTATTAACAAAAAATGGATAAAAAAAATTAAGTAATTTTTTTTTAATATTTTAAGTAGCAGAAAATTTTTGCAATAAAATTGCGAATTTAAATTTATGAAAAGAATGAAAATTTGATTGAAATTTTTTTTTTGCAGCACACACATCACCATAAAAATGTAGAAAAATAAAATTTCTGTTTATTTTTTTTTTTCTCTTTTTTATTAAATGGAATAATTTTAAAAAAATTTGTGATTAAGATGATCGCAATATTATCTGAACTTCGCTAGAGAAATACAATAGGAATGGCGGTTCATTACCTTACTATATGTTTCCTGTTATTTCATGTTAGTAATAAAATTACTAAGCACTAAACGCGATTTGTCGTCGCTGAAAAGTACACATAAAAAATAATGCAACGCTTTTCAGTTGATTTCCTAATTATTTTACGTATTTTGACATAAATTTTTTCAATTATATTTAAATAATATTTCTTTGTATTTTATTTATATATTTAATTTCCTTTAAGTTTTAAACGTTCAAACATTTTTTTGTATTCTAATAGTTGAGGGATCGCAGTTAATTATTTTTTTTTAAATTCAAAAAAATTGTTTAGTTTTTCTGAAACTAAAAAAAATAAAATACCTTTTTTTTAAATTGAATCCTTGTTTTAAAAAATTAAATTCATTCTTTATTTTTTTTATAATTCTAATATAAACAATTTTTTTTTCTGTTTCAGGTGAGTTAAAAAAAATTCTTCCTATCGAGTTCATTTTGTAAGTAAACATTTTGAAATATTTCTACAATATTATATATTAAAAGTAAAATATAATTATTAAATAAATAATTTAAAAATTCTGATTCGTTTATTGACGAAAAATATGGAGAAGAAATTTAATAAAAAATATTGCAATATTTTTGAGGAATTGATAGTTAATTGAGTTAAAAGAAAATGTCAAAAAATATATTCATTTTGTAAATTTTCATTTCAAATATTTGTAAGCGATGAAGTCTAATTTAGATTGTCATTAATTTTTTTCATCATTCGTGACTTAATAAATTAGAAAATTAATTTTAAAAATCACTTTTTTTAAAATTGAAACCCCTTTTTAAAAATTAAAATCATCCTTTTTACTTAATGTTACGTGAAAAAGTAACTGTCATAATAATTTGAAAAATGTCTAGACAAAAATGCAAAAAATTATAATTGAGAATTTATTGAGTTGAAAATTAATTTTGTATTTCAGGTAATATTAAATTCGAATTGATTTTTTAATTTTAAAAGTACAATATTTTGTAATAAAGATAAAAATAAATAAAATTAAATAAAAATATAAAATTTATAATTGTTATTTACAATCATAATATATAATCGTAATTCCCAATTATCTAAATTCGTCATTAAAATTACATTTTCTCTTTCTTTATATTCAACTGAAATGCGTTGGATTTTTTTTATTTGATTATTAAAAATAGTATTGTCCACGAAATTCGTATCGAACCTTCCGTTTCTTAAGTTACGTCATGTATAAAAGTTTTACTGATCATTTATTGAGAATATTCTTGTCATTTATTGACTTGTGTATTTTCTCATTAATTAATGTTAAACTTGTTAATATTCTATTTCTACCATATGTGTATATGTGTGTGTATTTATTTCCATTTCCACCTTTGTTTTTTGTTTTTAATTTCTTTATGTATTTTCGCGTCTTACGCAGCGTCGTTTTTTTTTCATTGTTTTTTTTCTTGGGTATTTTTGTAAAATGGCACGATATACTCAAATTCATGATATAGAAAAATTGACTTCTGTTTTTTTACACGCATAAAATTGTCATTTTTAAATTTTCTTCTTATGATATATCAAAGCCAGCATATCCCTTTATTTATTCTATCTATATAACTTTTTTTTTTTTTTTGACTACGATTGTCATTTCGTTAGTTCAAAATAGTAGCAAAAAGAAAAGAAAAATAATGGGACTTATAAATTTCAATTATTTCTGTTAATATTAGAATTACTTATTTATTTGCGGGCAAATGTCCCAATCGTACCGAAAGTACTCAATTTTATAAAACGAAAATAATTAATAATTAAATTAATAAATAATAATTATTTATTAATAATAATATGAATGAATTAATAATTAATTATTATTTATTATTAATGAGTTAATAATTAATCAATATTAATTAATATTCACTAATATTATTTTAGATAAAAGTAAAAGAATTTTTGTTGAAAATGATTTTAAATTTCAGAAAAAAAATTTAGCTACTTTGAAATATATTTTCGAAATTCGTACGAATGTGATTCTTGCCCTATATTTGCATAAATAAATAAGTTTAAAAAAATATGGAAAATATTCAGAAGAGTATTCAAAATATTTAGAGAAGAGTATTCAAACTATTAAAAGTTGAGTAGTCAAAATATTTCAAGTTTATTCAAAAACGTTTGTTAAATATTCCTTAAAAAAATATTTGTTTGCAATAATTCTTTTTTTCAAAAAATACCCGAAATATTGTCAATTTTGAGAAAGAATTATATTTTCTAAAGACAGTGCTTATTCGATTTTTTTTTCTTATTGACTCTTTTTTATTCTATTGACTATCTTCTTTTCCTTCTTCTTTTTCTTCTTTTTCCTCTTTCTCTTCTCTTCTCTTCTCTTCTTTTTTTTGAGAAAAAAGAGAGATTTCTTCTAAAAGTTATTTCGTCGCTATTTCTTGTATTTTTATTATCTCCTCATTTGATTTTTGACACGTTTTCTATTATAAGTATAGAATAGATATTTTTTTTTTTTGACTATATTTTCAATTTCCTTACCGTCACACGTTATTTATTTTTGTTTTTTTACGCGTGAATTTTTCTTCTTACCCTGCATCGTCATCCGAGTATTTTTCAATTTCACTATGAATCCAAGACACATATTTTGGTACGTAAGCATAAACTCCGGGTAATTTTGGATGAGCACATTTTATTCCCCAACTGACAATTCCACCGACAAACCATTTCTCCTTGTCCTCTTCATCTTGACAAAGTAATGGACCGCCCGAATCACCCTAGAGAAGAGAGAAAAAATTCTTGATTCTCTTTTTTTTCTCAATCATTTCTCCTCTTTATTCACCTTTATTATAATTTTTTTTCTCCCTTTTCTAAAGTTTGAATATTAAAAATTGAGAAATAAATTTATGAAAGGTATTTTTTATATTAAGGAAAAATAATAAAAATAGTACAAATAATAAAATGATAATAGGAAGAAAAAGAATAATTAACAAAATTATTAAATACTAATGTAAAGTAATAATTATAATAATTAAATAAAAGATCTAAAAATAATATTTGACCTAATGGCTGACGCCATTAGGCAAAAACTATTTTTAGATCTTTTATTTAATTATAATTATATACGGCTTCGAAAAATTCATTAATTAATAATGATAATAATTATTGTTCTTCTATAATTATTAAATATAACAAATATGCACTGAAAGAAATGTATTTTTATCACCGACATAATTATGATTAATTCTGACATGCAGACTTCGCACTCGATAATTAATTTTAAAAAAGTAGCAAAAAGTAGCTTTCAAACTAAAAAAAGTAGTAAAAAAGTAGCTTTCGAAATATTAAACTTGACGACCAAGAAAACTCGTTTTAGACACTTCACAAAAGTGACAAAAATTCCATTTCATATTTTTTATTTTCCTGACTTTTTCCTAATTTTCATCAAAAATATTTACTTCTTTCTTATCCTGCTAATAAATTAAATTCCTGCAAAGAATTTTATTATTCGTGAAAGAATTTAAATATTTAAAAAAATAATTTCATTCTTGCAAAGAATTTTATACAAATTTTTAAATAGTTCATTTCTATCGACTAATTTTATGCAAATTATAATGTAAATAATTATAATGTAAATAATTGAATTCCTAAGAAATTTGTATTATTCATGAAAATAATTGAAATCTTACGAAGATTTCTACAAAATTTTTTTAAATAATTGAATTCTATTTGGAAATTTTATGAAAATAGTAGACATTGAAAATCATTGAATTCCGAAAAGTTTTTAAAAATAATTAAATTTTACAAAGAACTCAATTAAAATTTTTGAGAATACTTGAATTCTTGCCAACGATTTTTTTAGAGCTTTTAAAAATAATTGAATTCCCAAGAAGAAATTTATTAAATTTTCCAATGGATTTTATTAAAATGACTCAAAATAATTGAATCTTCGGAAATAAATTTGTTATTTATCAACATAATTGAATTCTTTTAAAGAATTAATTATGTAAAAAATTGAATTCTTGTAAAGAAGTTTATTAATATTGTTATTGATAAAAATAATTGAATTTTGCAAAGAATTTTATTAAAATCTAAAAGAATAATTGAATTATTTCAAAAAAAATTTAATAAAAATTGTATTTAAAATAATTCATTTCCATCGAACAATTATTCTATTAAAATATTTGAAAATAATTGAATTCCTGTGAAAAATTCTAATATTTTTGTAAATAATTGAATTCTTTCAAAGAATTAAAAAAAACATTTTATTAAATAATTGATTTTTTCGAGAAATGAAAATAAATTTTTAAGAATAATTATATTTTTTGAGCAATTCCTGTAAAATTGTAATAAAAATAATTGAAATCCTACGATGAATTTCAAAATTTATGAAGATAATTGAATAGTTGCTAATAATTTTATTAAAATTTTCAAAAATAATTTTATTAAAATTTTCAAAAATAATTTAATTTAAAAATTTCAATAATAATTTCTGTGAAAAAATTTGGTTATTTTTGAAAATATTTGAATTTATCATAAGAATTTTATAAACATTGTTCTAAATAATTAATTTTTTCGAAATATAATAAATATTATGAACATTTTATTTTAAATTATATTGAATTCTAGTGGAAAACCTTATTTGTAAAAATAATTGAATTGTTCGATTAATTATTTTAAAATAATATAAAAAATATGTAATTGAAATTCTTCGATGAGTTTTATTATTTATGAAAATAATTGAATTCTTGCTTAGAATTTTGTTCAAAATTTTTCTAAAAAATTGAATTTTTATGGAAAATGTTATTATTAGTGAAAATTTTGAAATATTGTGAATAATTGTTTCAAAATTTTGATGAATAATTGATTTTTCGAAATTTTTTTGAAAATGATATTTAAAATTAATTGAATTCCTGGTGGAAATTTTATTATTTACAAAAACAATTGAATTTTGGATGAATTCAAAAAGTTTTTTTTTAAATAATTGAATTCTTTTGCGAAATTTGATGAAAATATTAGATATTGGAAATAATTGAATTTCGAATATTTTTTGAAAATAATTGAATCGTTTTAAAGAATTTGATTATAATTTTTGAGAATAGTTTTTTGATTTCTAATATTAGCGAATTTAAAGTAGTGGAAATTCTTAAAAAAAAACAGAAATAGTAGCTTTTAGTTGCTGAAATCTAAAAAAAGTACCCAAATAGTAGCATAACGTAAAAAAAGTAGTAAATAGTAGGTTTTAGTAGATGAATGCGTAATGCGAAGCCTGGACATTGGTCATTCCATGTGAAATTTCCATCAAAAATTTTTTTCTTGTTTGGAACAATTTTTTTTGGAATTCTATATAAAAAATAAGAAAAATAGTAATTATTGTTTTTTATTACATGAAAATTGTGAAAATTGTGATTATTTTAAATCCAACTTCTTCAGAAGCCGAATTCGAAGTCGAATTTAAGTAACCAAAACTTCCACAATTTTTATTTAATAGCAAAATAAAAAAATACGTGTTTTCTTATTTTTCACACAGAATTCAGAGAAAATTGTTGCGAGCAAAAGGAAAAATTAATTTTTAATGACAATTTTTCCTGGAATGCCCAATAATTGAAAAAATATTTAATTCATTTTAACGTTCCAAATTTTAAAAACATGGAGATCTTGTAAATCATTTTCAAATCTGAAAAAGAAAACAGTATAAAAGAAAACTCAAATAAAATTTATATGGAAAATTTTGTTTCCTTTTTAAATTTAAAGGAAAAGTCTTAATTTAATTTCACAAGTAGAAAATTCAAAAAATAAATAAGTTATAATGGTAATAAAAATTGTTATAGCAATAACTGTTAATATTAATAGTTATAGAAGTAATAATAGGAATTATTTAAATTTTTTCAAAATTTGTGTCTCAAGAAATTTATTTTTTATTTACCTGACACGCGTCTTTTCCTCCGTCCGGATATCCGGCACAAATCATTCCATCAGTTATGTTAAGATCTTTGTGTCCCAACCATGAATTACAGTCTTCTCGCTTCAAAATTGGGACATTAACTTCGTTGACGGCAGGTTCATATTCAGAAGCTAATGAAAAAAAAAATTTTTTCCGTTAATTCTTAATATAAGACATTCTTTTTATTGTATTTATTAAAATTATAAGAATTATAATTAATCCGAGTAATAATGAATTTGGTAAAATATCACTCACTTTCCGCATCTTCCTTTTTACCCCAGCCAATAACGGTGCAAATTGTTCCTGGCTTTAGATCAAAATTCGGTGGAGGCAAACAAATTGGTCGCAGATGCTCGTGAAATGTCACCCGCTTTTCCAACTGGGGAAAAATTTAATTACAGTTAACATTATTTACAATTATATAAATCTTTTTTTTATTTACTTATATTTTTTTAATGAAATATATTTGATTTATCATATTCTAGATCGAAGAAAAATCGAATTAGCGGCTAAAATCGTAATTTTTAAGTTTTACTAATTGTTGAGTGAGATGGCCAAGTGGCTAATGTACTCGACTTGTAATATCAAGGTCCAGGGTTCGATTCTCAACGGCGAGGTGTTTTTTAAAATTTTAAAGTTTCGATTTTCGGAAATAGTTTTATTGTTAATGTAAATTAATTATATGTTAATATATTAATGTTACATTAATTAAATGAATTTATTAAATGTTAATGAATTACGTTAATAAACTAACAGAATGTAACGAAAAATAAAATAAATAATTTAAAGTAAAAAAAATTATATTCATGATTATACAATTATCGTGGGATTTTTTGTTGTAATAAATAAACAAATAAATAATTAAAATTACCTGGAAGAGAGCAACATCGTTGTCGTGTGCGACTCCCAAGTTGTAACTCGGATGCGGAACAACGCGTTTTAATTTGAGCTTTTGTCCCAAGTAGGTGTGAGCGAATCTCCTGGTAATTCCCAACTGAATTGTCCATTCAGAGACTTCAGATTGACTAAAACTACCAGATTTCGTCCTTGGCACAGGCCGGTCGAAAATGATTGAGAATGAATGATAACGATTAATATGACAATGATATATTCGATGAATAAAAAATTATTCTTGACAAAGAAAATAAACTGACAAATATTATTTATCTTTCAAACGTTTAACAGACTAAAACCTTGTCTTTGATATAAAGAAATAATTACTATTTTATGTAAATAAATAATTATTATTTTATATGTTGATTAAAAATATAAATTAATTTTTTAAGTTTAAAAAGTAAAAATTATCGAAAAAGGAGAAAAGAAGAAAAACAAAGAAAGTAGTAATAGAAACTTAGACAAAAGGAATTTTGTTCTCAGTGGAAATTTGGAAATATTTATTTGAGAGGCAAAAATAATTTTTAAAAAAGTTAAAAAAAAAAGAAAAAGTAGAACAAAACTAAGAAAAGAAGAATTTTTTCTAAAAGGAAATACAAAGCTCAAACTAGGTCCGTAAATCCCGTAAAAATCCGTAACTTTGCTTGAAGTCCGTAAAAGTCCGTTTTATTGCAAAAAGGTTCGTAAAGTTCGTAATTTGATTCAACAAAGATGAAAAGTACGTAAATTGGACGATATAATTTGGATAAAATTTTAGAGAAATTACAAATGATTGCAGAAATTCAATTATTTTCAAAAGTAAGAAAATTCTTCCCAGAAATTCAATTATGTTCAAAAATTTTTTAAAATTCTCATCAAAATATCAATTATTTTTAGAAATAATTAAATTCTTCTCCGAAATTCGATTATTTTAAAAAATTATCCTCAATTCAATGATTTTCAATATCTACTATTTTCATAAAATTTGCCAAAAGAATTCAATTATTTAAAAAATTTTTTGATAAAATTGTACGCAAACATTTAATTATTTTCATAAAATAATAAAAATTTCACAGGAATTTCATTATTTACAAATTTTTTTATTAATTTCTTCCCAATCATTCAATTATTTTCATAAATAATAAAATTTTTACTGGTATTCAATTATTTTCGTAAATAATAAAATTATTTTTAGGAATTTAATTATTTTCATAAATAATAAAACACATTTCAGAATTTCAATTATTTTCAATACAATAATTGTAATCGAATTCCTAGTAAAAATTCCTAAAAATTTTATTAAAATTCGTCAAAAGAATTCAGTTATTTAAAAATTTACAGATAAAATTCTTTATGAAAATTCAATTTTAAGAAACATGCAATTATTCAATAAATTATTATTTTTGTATTTAAATAATTCAATTCTAATAGAATTTTCTTATAAAAATTGATTTAAAAATTGAATTTCATTTAAAATTTTATATTATAATTGAATTTGAAAAGCATTAGAGCGTAAATTTTTAGAAATAATTGAATTTTGAAAAGGTTTCAGATTAAAATCTTTGAAAACTTGAAATTACAAATGATTGTAGAAATTCAATTATTTTCAAAAGTAATAAAATTCTTCGCAGCAATTTAATTATGTTGAAAATTTTTTTAAAAACTTCTTCAAAATTTTAATTATCTTTATAAATAATAAAATTCTTCTGCGAATTTTAATTATTTTAAAAAATTATCCTCAATTTAATGATTTTCAATACCTACTATTTTAACAAAATTTTCAAAAAGAATTCAATTATTTAAACAAATTTTTTTATAAAATTCTACGCAAACATTTAATTATTTTCATAAATGATAAAAATTTCATAGAAATTCAATTATTTACAAATTTTTTTTTATAAATTTCTTCGCAATAATTCAATTATTTTCAGAAATAATAAAATTCTTTATAAGATTTTAATTATTCTTGTAAATAATTAAACTCATCGCAGAATTTCAATTATTTTTAATACAATTTTAATTTAATTTCTCGAAGAATGTAATTATTCTTAAAAATTGTATAAAAATTCGTCAAAAGAAGTCAATTATATAAAAATTTGTTAATAAAAATCTTTATGAGAATTCAATTTTAAGAAACATTCAATTTTTCAATAAATTATTTATTTGTGTATTTAAATAATTCAATAGAGTTTTCGAATAATTTTATAATTAAAGAAATACGTAATTAGTTTTCTAATAAAAATTTATTTAAAAATAAATTTTTCTTAAAATTTTAGTTAATAATTGAATATTAAAATCATTATAAGAAGAATTTTTAGAAATAATTGAATTTTTGAAAATGTTTTAAATTAAAATCTTTCAAAATCTGAATTTTCATGCTTTTTGCTTACAATATTAATTTTTTTCAAAAAATTTAATTGAAGTTTTTATTTCATAATAATTATATTTAATTGAAGAATTCCCGAATAATCGAAATTTTATGTAAAATTGAATTGTAAACAAATGGATTTGAAAATTGTCAAAGAACTTTTTCTAAAATTATTAAAAGAAATCGATTTAAAGAAGAATTTTAGTTAAAAATTCTTTTAAATAATAATTGAATTATAAATGATTTTATCACTCTGTCATCTTTAATTATTATAAAACATGAATTATGAAAAATTTAATTTATAGTTTTAAGTAAAATTAGTAAAATGTTCTCTTATTTGATTCGGACTGGTTATATTTTTGTCAGTAATTGGTCCGTAATTTTTCATTTTTGGTCCGTAAAGTTCATATTTTTAAATACTTTCACTGGTTCGAGCCCTGGAAATATCAAAATTGTTAAGTTACAAAGAAAAAAATTGTTACGAAAAAAGGAAAAGAGGAGGAGGAGGAAGAAAAAGATAAAAAAAAGTTTACAAGGAGAATTTTTTTTCCAAATGAAAAGTAAAACATGTTAATTTACAAAGAAAAATTATTATCAAACATAAGGAAGAGAAAAGAAAATTATCAGAAAATTCTTTTCTAAATTTAATGTTCTGAATTAACATCGAAATGTTAATTTAACAAGGAAAGAGAGAAAAAAGTATAAAACAAGGAAATTTTATTTTTTCAAGTGAAAATATCGAAATGTTAATTTACAAAGATAAAATTTAAAAAATAAAAAGTAATAAGAAGGAAAAAGAGAAAAAAGCTTAGAAAAGAAAATTTTTGTTCTAAATAGAACATCGAAATATTAATTAAAAAAAGGGGGCAAAATATAGAAGAAAGGAATTTTTTTTCAAGCGAAAATATCGGAATGTTAATTAACAAAGAAAAAATTACTAAAAAAAAGGAAAAAGAAGAGGAAAATTAAAAAGAAAAAAGAATAAAAGAATTTCTTTTTTTAATTAAGTCAAAAAAAAAAAAAAATGGAAGAAATGGAAGAAATGTTAATTAGTAAAGAAACAAGTTGACCATATAATTCACAGAAATGAATTGACGAACGAACGTACGAATGACATGAAATGAAATTAATGATCAATACTCACTTTCCAACGCAATGAGAAGCAGTGAGTATCCATTGATCTGATATAAGGACTCCTGCACAGTAAAAAACTTCTTCCGGACCTCCCAGAAGTGCAGCAAGAAAAGGCCAATCCCCAGGAGATGATTCAACGCCTCCCACAATTCTCGTTTTAATATTTGAATGGCCATAAACTATATTCCTTCGACCGCACGCTAATGGGAATAAAAAAAAGTTCAATAGGATTTGCAAATATAACTTTTATCCAATTTATATACATATATTTATGAATTAAAGATGTGTCACTTAATTATCTCTTTCATAAGAAAAATAAAATCCTATAATAAGATTCTGAATAAATTCAGTAACAATATAAGATTCACAAAAGGACTTTATGAAAGAAAGGGGAGAAAAAAAGAGAAGCACAAAATTGAATCTTGATCGTTTTGGTATTTATCTCTATATCAAGAAAAGAAAATACATTTTTAGAAACTAGTGGGAGAGAGAAAGAGAGAGAAGGTATTATGTAAAATGCAGTAGGATTTTTCGAGGCCATTGCTGGGAAAATAAGTATTAAATGAAATACCGTATTGAGAACAGGACAGCTCGACAGTCGAATGATCCCATGGATTTTCGCATTCTTGAAATTCTCTCAACAGATTTACTTTGGTGTTGAGAATTCCCCTCCATTGTCCGGATGTTTGTAGTTTAGGTTCAATAAACGAGTCATTGTCACTTGATTTCCCCAGCAGGATCGATGAATTTGCAATTCTAAACATATTGGAGGAAGGCAATTTATAAAAGTTATTTTCTTTTCTTCTTGAAACTAGGTAAATAAATAAATAAAGAGAATAAATTTATTTTTTTCAATAATTATAAATTTACCTTTTATTCCTTTTTATTACGAAATAAAAATTCATATTTTATAATTATAACTTATTTATTAAATAATTTATTTTCTTTTTTATTATATATAAATAAACAATAATAAAAAGAAGAATAAATTTTTGTTTTTGTGTAATTAAACTTATTTTTCATTTCTTTTTATTATTATCCCAGCTGCAAAAGTTCTATAGAATTTCTACATGAATTCTACTAAATTTTAATGATTTTTAATTCGAAAGAAGATAAATTTTGTAAAATAATTTTTTTAACAAATTATATTATTGTAAATGGTTACTAAATGGCTCGAAAAGTTTGTAAATTGTACGATATAATTTGGAGAATTTTAGAGAAATTATAAAATGATCGTAGAAATTCAATTATTTTCAAAAGCAATAAACATTCTTCGCAAAAATTCAATTATGTTCAAAATTTTTTAAAAATTCTCATCAAAATTTCAATTATCTTTATAAATAATAAAATTCTTCTCTGAAATTCAATTATTTTCAAAAAATTTTTAATAAAATTCTATGCAAAATTTCAATTATTTCCAAAAAATTTCATCAATTCAATGATTTTCAATATCTATGATTTAATCATAAAATTTTTCAAAAGAATTCAATTATTTAAAAAAATTTTTTATAAAATTCTACGCAAACATTTAATTATTTTCATAAAATAATAAAAAAATTTCACAGAAATTCAATTATTTACAAATTTTCTATAAATTTCTTTTGCAATATAATTCAATTATTTTTATAAATAATAAAACTTTTACAGGGAATTAATTATTTTTCTAAACAATAAAATTCTTTTTAGGAATTTAATTATTTTTATAAATAATAAAACTCAATGTAGAATTTCAATTATTTTGTAATACAATTTTAATTGAATTTCTCGGAAAATGTAATTGTTTTTAAAAATTTTATTAAATATCGCAGAAAGAATTCAATTATGTAAAAATTTGTTGATAAAATTCTTTATATAAATTAAATTTTAAGAAACATTCAATTAATATTCAATATATATTTTTGTATTTAAATAATTGCATTCTAGTAGAATTTATTAATAAAAATTGATTTAAAAATAAATTTCAGTTAAAAACAAATGAATTTGAAAATTCACAAAAAATTTTTTCAAAAATTATTAAAAATAATGGATTTATAGAAAAATTTTAGTTAACACTTAAAAAAATTTAATTTTTAAGAAGTTACAAATTGAATTGTTTTCAAGAGTAATAAAATCCTTCGCAGAAATTTAATTATGTTCAAAAATAGTAAAATTATTTTTAGGAATTCAATTATTTTTATAAATAATAAATCTCAATGCAGAATTTCAATTATTTTGTAATAAAATTTTAATAAAATTTCTCGGCAAATGTAATTGTTTTTAAAAATTTTATTAAAAATCCTCGAAAGAATTCAATTATTTAAAAATATGTTGATAAAATTCTTTATGAGAATTGAATTTTAAGAAACATTCAATTCTTCAATAAATTATTTATTTTTGTATTTAAATAATTGAATTCTAGTAGAGAATTTTTTAATAAAAATTGATTTAAAAATTAATTTCAGTTAAAATTTTAGATAATAATTGAATATTAAAAGCAATATAGCGTGAATTTTTATAAATAATTGAATTTTGAAATGAATTTTTTTAAAAAAGTTTAATTGAATTTATTTATATTTGAAGCGTTAATTTTTTAATGTATATTTAAGTAAAGAATTTACG
Source organism: Leptopilina heterotoma (assembly GCF_015476425.1). Taxonomy (NCBI): domain Eukaryota; kingdom Metazoa; phylum Arthropoda; class Insecta; order Hymenoptera; family Figitidae; genus Leptopilina; species Leptopilina heterotoma. The sequence goes on from NW_025111110.1 coordinate 2,347,544, forward strand.
AATAATTGAAATTTATATAAAATTGAATATTGTAAATAAATGGATTTTGAAAATTGTCGAAAAACTTTTTCGAAAATTCATTGATTTAGTGAAAAATTCTTAAAAATAATAAATAAACTATGCAAAACTTTTTTTTCAACAAAAATATGAATTTAAATAGAAAAATATTTTTTTTAAACCTAATAATTATAAACTTTGTGAACTTTGTCAAAGTGAGTTGATAGCCAAAAAAAGTTATATTTTTTTTAGTAAATGAATAAATTTATTCCAGTTATTTATTTATTTCGTTCATTGTGTTCATTTATTTATTTATTTATTTATTTATTTATTTAACAGAAAGTTAATGTATTTTTAAATATATGTAATTTTTCCTTTTAAATTTAATTTTATAAGTTTATTTATAAATATTTATTGGGGATCATCTATATATTTTAACTAATTAAAAATGTTCACATTCATTGAGAGGATTTTCTGCATTATTTACAGAAAGAGATTTGGATATTGGATTATAAATATTGGATGATCTTTATATTATAAAATCTTTAATATGAAACTTACGTATATCCCAGCATAGAGCAAATAATCTGCGCTGAATTGTGTTCCCAATACTTAATGCAGGCAGGAAGAAATGTTCCTTCAGCTGCATGATATACTTCCAGTCTTCCTCTTCCAATATCTCCATTCTCCTCGCTTAATCTCACTATAGATATATAGAAATTATCAATATCAAAAAAAGGAAAAAACAAAACTTAAATTCTTTGTGAAATCACATTTAAAAAAAAAGAGAGAAAAAAAAATCTCCAGTACCAGGGAAAATTCATTTAGAAAATATTTTTCCATTATCTCATATAGAAAAAGAAAACCATAAAGAAACTATTTTTCAATTATTACGAAAAATATAATTTTATTTACCAAATTCATAAATATAATTGTAGTAGATATTAAAATTTAAGATTAGAAAATAAAAATTATTTTTATTAATACAAATAGTAATTATTATCGTTAATTATAGTTGAAATTTTTATGGTTGTTTATGAATATTTCTACAACTTATATTATTTTTTAACTACAAACCTTTTTATAATAATTTTGATATATAATGTATTGAAACAAACTAAAGGAAAATTCGTCATAAAATTGAATGGATTTGGATAATTGCAGAATCAATAGGAAAATATCTGACAAATAATGACCTTATCTACTGGCGGATATTCACACTTGAGTTGCACATATAATAGACAAATATTTGCGGAAACAATATTTCAACTAATTTCATTGTTATTAAATTAACCACAATTATATTGATAGAATAAAGCGATTATAATTTAGTGAAATAATTGTAATCATTAGGTAAATGAGTTTAGAAGCTAAGGTAATAATAATAACAATAAAAATAATATTTATTTACTTATTAATATTAATAATAATAAAAATAATAATTATTAAATTAATAATAAAAATAATTATACACTGAAAAAAAATTTGACTGGAACAGTTACAAATTTCGCTATATTAGCGAAATTTTAAGTTGTTTCAGCTAAAAGTTTCGTTGTTCCAAAGAAACTTATTACTGTTCCAAGAGAAGTATTTTTCCTTGTATTTAAAATTTATAAATTAATTTACTGAAAATCATTCAATTCTTGTAAAGTATTTATAAAAAAAATTTGAAAATAATTGAATTTTACGAAGAATTCAATTATTTTCAAAAACATCGAAAGAATTCAATAATATCAATAAATAGTCAATTTTCTACATGAATTCAATTATTTTAAATACAATTTTAATAAAATTCATCTCAAAAATTCACTTATTTTTTAAAAATTTTGCAAAAATTCAATTGAGGGCTCAGATCGAAGAACCGACGCTTCGCAATGTTCTGTGGGTTTACAAGCGTCGGCTCTTCGATCCGAGCCCTCAATTATTTAAAAAAAATTTAATAAAATTCTATTCAAAAATTCAATCATCTTCAGAAATAATTAAATTGTCGATGTAGTTATAAAAAAAATTTGAAAATAATTGACAAAATTCTTTTCAAGAATTTTATCAACATCTTTTTCAATAATTGAATTCTTTCGAGAAAATGTAATTAAAATTATATTGAAAATAATTTAATTCTTTGCAAAATTTTTATTAAAATTCTTTAAAACAATTGAATTGTTTTGAAGAATTTATTTCAATTTTCTTGGAAATAAAGGAGTTTTTTAAAAATAATTTTTACTGAAAATTTTGAAAATAATTGAATTTTAAGAAGAATTTCTTTTAAATTTTTAAAATATTCATGTTTATTATTATTAATTGTAATTAACGATTTTTTTTATTAAATTATGTTCAACTTTTGAGAACAATTGAATTGTTGAGAATAATTTGGGACGCATGGTTATTCCCCAAATGTCATTTTTCCGAAATGTCATTTTACCGAACAAACTTTTGCAAATAGTCATTTTTGCGAAAAGCCATTTTTGCGAAATGTCATTTTTGCGAAAAGCCATTTTTGCGAATAGCAATTTTTGCGAAAAATCATTTTTACGAATTTTCATTTTTGCAAATTGTCATTTTTGCGAATCGACATTTTTACGAATTGTCACTTTTGCGAATTGACATTTTTACGAATCGCCATTTTTACGAATTGTCACTTTTGCGAATCGACATTTTTACGAAATGTCATTTTTGCGAATTGTCACTTTTGCGAATTTACATTTTTACGAATCGCCATTTTTACGAATTGTCACTTTTGCGAATCGACATTTTTACGAAATGTCATTTTTGCGAAAAGCCATTTTTGCGAAAAGTAATTTTTACGAAAAATACAATAGTGAATCTATATATACCTACAAGTTTACTATTGTATTTTTCGCAAAAATGACGATTCGCAAAAATGACTTTTCGGAAAAGTGACAATTCGTAAAAATGGCGATTCGTAAAAATGTCAATTCGCAAAAGTGACAATTCGTAAAAATGTCGATTCGCAAAAATGACAATTCGCAAAAATGAAAATTCGTAAAAATGATTTTTCGCAAAAATGACTATTCGTAAAAATGACATTTCGCAAAAATGACTATTCGCAAAAGTGCAGTTCGGTAAAATGACATTTCGGAAAAATGACATTTGGGGAATAATCATGCGTCCCAAAAATTTTATTACAATTTTTAAAAATAATTGAACCTGTAACAGAAATTTTACAATTTTACAATTTATCAAAAAAATTGAATTGTTGCAAATAATTGAATTTTTATTAAAAACTCTTAAAAAATAATTGAATTTAAATAATATTTAAATAATTGAATTCTCGCCAAGAATTTTACAATTTATAAGAAGAATTGAATCAGAAATTTGAATTAGAATTTTTTATCGGAATTGTTGAAAATAATTGAATTTTTATTAAAACTCTGAAAAATAATTCAATTTAAACAATATTTTAAAAAATAATTGTATTTTTTCAAGAAACTTTATTCAAATTGTATTGAAAATAATTGAATTTCTTTGTAGAATTTTATTTTTTATGAAAATATTTTAATTCTTGCGAAGAATTTTCATATTTATGAGAATAATTTAATTCTTGAGCAAGATTTTACCATTCATAAAAATAATTGAATTTAAATAATATTGAAAGAATATTAATATATAAGTAATTGAATTGTAATCAGAATTGTTGAGAGTAATTAAATTTTTATTAAAAACTCTTTAAAATAATTGAATTTAAACAATATTTTTAAAAACAATTGTATTCTTTCGAGAAATTTTATTAAAATTGAATTGAAAATAATGGAATTCCTTCGAAACATTTTATTATTTATGAAAATTATTTAATTATTTAATTATTATTAATTATTATTAATTAATTATAATTATTAATTGTAATTGAATTCTAGTAGAATTTTCTAATAAAAATTGATTTAAAAATGAATAATAATAATAATAATGAATTGATACGAAGGATTTTATCTGAATTTTTGAAAATAGTTGAATTTTTTGAAGGAATTTTATTAAATATTTTGAAAATAATGATTTTTTGAAAAAGAATTTCATCAAAATTGTTGAAAATAATTGAATTTATAGGTACTAAAATTCTTGAAAATAATCGAATTTAATTAATAATTTTTAAAATAATTGTATTCTTTCGAGAAATTTTATTAAAATTTAAAATTAAAATAATAAACAAGAATATTTAATATATTATGTACTTAATGAGTGAATTCATTAAATTTTAAATTTGTAATCATTAAAAAATTGAGATTTATTCTTGATAATATAAAATGTTATAATTTATTTAATTGAAATTTGATGAAAGCTTACAGCAATTTCGTTCGTCCTGTCCCCAGGGACAATCCATGATTCCATTGCAAACATGTCCAGATGACATGCATCGCCTTTGACCGCAATGAAGTGTTGGCAATTCGGGAAAAGAGTTTTTTGAACTATTCTTTTTCCCCTTTTTATTAGTGAATTTTGTCGTGACCATTGAATTTTGTCCACATTCACCGCAATTAATTTCGTCCGACTGATCAGCACAATCCACGTGTCCATCGCATCTCCAATCAACGGGAATGCATCTAGTTGAGTCGCATTGGAAGCCATCGGTGCAAACTGTAAACACAGATAATTTAGAAGTACGAGAAAGCACTATTTATAGGGGTTATAACATTATAGATGAACATTCGACCCTGAAATCACTGAAATTTCAATTTTTATTTTCTATTCATTTATTTTTTAAGCAAAAAAAAATCATTTCTTCATTTTTTTTTCTATTAATGTTTTCTTTTATCGAATTTGTAGTTTCAAAATTTTTATATTCTACACAAATTATTATAAAAAAAAAATCATTTTACAGGCTGTAGAAAAAAAAACTGTCTTTGTTTTTTCTTGACGAGAATTTCAAATTGATTCAGAATGAATTTTAGAATTTTTATTTTTTAATTTTTACTAATTAATTTTTATTAATTACTAAATTATTTTTGTGGCGAAAATATCTCAACAGGTGATTTTTTCATATAGGCTAGTTATATAAATCAAAAACTTAATTAGATGTTCAATATCAACATCATCTGTACACAAGAGACGTTAATCGATAAACTGTTTGCGTTTTAGTTATGAGCCAAGTTATTTGAAGTTACTAATAAATAATCATTTCACGAACCGCAGAATTAATATTCATAGTTGAAATATAGTAAAATTACTGCATATTATTTTTATTATTACTTTTTATTTATTTCTTCTATTTTTTTTTTTTTTTTTTTTTTTTACTATTTTATTACTGTTAATTTATTTCCTTTTTGCTTGTTTGGGATTTGTAGTCAAAGAAAAAAAAACAAAAAAACCAGAAATAGTAAATGAAAAAGAAAACATTAGTAGTTTTCTTTTTCATTTACTATTTCTGGTTTTTTTTTGTTTTTTTTTCTTTGACTACAAACCTCAAACAAATAATTAATATCAAATCTTGCACTTATTATTTATCAGAATTATAAATTTTAGCAAACTCGAAAATTATTTGTAATATTCCAAAAAGTATTATAATAGAAGATAAGAGTTGAAAATTTCGAATTTTTTTTATTTTTTGGTATGAAGTAGCTGATGGAAAATGTTTTCCAGTTTCAAAAAGCATTTTATAGAGGATAGAGCTAAAATTTTTGAAACCTGTTATACATCTGGTGCTTTCTCACGAAAATTTCCCACCAATCCTTATTCAGCTTTTAAAAAGCACAAACTTGCTTTTCCACATACAAAAAAAATTACATTTCAATGTAAAAGCAAATCCTTCGAACTATGTATTTGCTGTTATATAACGGGTCACACTTTTCACTGAGGGTCCAAAAATCATTCGTTTTCCCTCAAAAAAAATAAAAAACGAAAAATAAAATCCTATTTTTTACTAAAATACGATTTAAAATTGAACTCAATTATTATTTTCTCCATAGAAATAAGTTTTTTTTACCCAATTTCAGTAGTTTTAGTCATAAAAACAATATTTTATAATCAATTTATCTATTTTGTTTATAGAAAGTAAATTTTAATTTCGCTTTAATATAAAATATTAATAATAATAATAATATAAAATATTTTTTCGAAAAACCTTTTTGAATGTAAAGAGAAAAATATTAAAATACAAAACAGAAATTCTCTTTATTATTATTTTTTTTAATAATTATAAATTCATAGCTTGGAAAATTTGAATTTCTCTTCACATTAAAGTTTTCAAAAGGAAAAATTAAATTTCCCTCCATTCAATTTGTCATTAATGATCTTGTTTGTCGGAGCAATTTGCTATTTGGTCATTTAAATTTGATTGTTTACGTTTGGGATAATTGCTGATTCAGGATTCTCAACTAAACACTATTAAATATTTCCTGCCTCTGTGCTTTTTAAGTGTCTCTTTCAATTTTATCTCTCCTCTAAAATTCATTCGCGATGCAGTTCACGCCGCTGATCGATATTCCAGTCAGTATCTATACCTGACGGATGTATATATGTATAAATGATTGAAATTTACAAAATAGCATATCCATATCCATAATATAAATGAAATTTATTATATTTTTATATATTCATATTTCTTCAATTTACATACATTTATTTACACTTTTTTATATGTGAAATTATTTTTAATCATTTTGAATAAGAATAAGAAAACAATCTCTATTTCCAATTTCAATTTATAGAATAAAAATTATAATTAAAAATCAAAATAAAATTCACTACAATATATTGACAGTTTTTTTTTTCTTTATTTTTTGTTTGAAGAGGGAAAAACTAATTAAATTTTCAAGTTTTTATCTGCTTTTTTGCAAATATAAAATGCCATTGTTTTTTTTTATTTAAAAAAATTTCTCCCCACAATAGAGGAATTAAATCCATTTCGTGTTATTTTGAATGAAATTGCCTTGAATGTATTTTTATATTTGTCTGCAAAATTTTAACTTTTTTATATTTTTTTAATTCAAAAATGATACAAGGGGCAGTTCAGGTGAAATTTTCATTAAAAATTTGTTTTTGTTCAGAACAATTTTTTTTGGATTCAATTTTTTTATCTTTTTTTTTTTTTGAAAATTTGCACTACTTTAAATCTGCTAATAGTTTAAATAAAAAAATTATTCTTAAGCATTTTCTTAAAACTCTTTGAAACAATTCAATTATTTTCAAAATTTTTTGGAAAACTTTTTGCAAGAATTCTATTATTTTCACAAATAATAAAATTCTTCGCTGCATTTCAAATATTTTTAAAATCTACCTTTTTATTAAAATTTCTCAAAAGAATTCAATTATTTAAAAAAAATTAATTAAATTTTTCGCAAAAATTCAATTTTATTTACAAAGATTTTAATAAAATCCTTTGCAACAATAATTAAATTATTTTTTTCATGATTTCAATTATTTTTAATACAATTTTAAATAAATTCTTCGAAATAATTAAATTATTTTCAAGAATTATATTAAAATTCTTCGAAAGTATTAAATTATTTTGACTAATTTTAATAAAATGGTTGGTAAAATTTCAATTATTTAAAAAAAATTTCCCCAACCCAATGATTTTCAATATCTACTGTTTCAATAAAATTTTCAAAAAGAATTCAATAATTTAAAAAAAATTTTTTATAAAATTCTACGCAAACATTTAATTATTTTCATAAATAATAAAAGTTTCATGGAAATTCAATTATTTACAAATTTTTTAAATAAATTTCTTCGCAATAATTCAATTATTTTCATAAATAATAAAATTCTTTTTAGGATTTCAATTATTCTTATAAATAATAAAACTCATCTCAGAATTTCAAATATTTTTAATACAATTTTAATTTAATTTTTTTGAAGAATGTAATTATTCTTAAAAATTGTATTAAAATTCGTCAAAAGAAGTCAATTATAAAAATTTTTTAATAAAGATCTTTATGAGAATTCAATTTTAAGAAACGTTTAATTAATAAATTATTTATTTTTGTATTTAAATAATTAAATTCTCGTAGAGTTTTCGAATAATTTTACAATTAAAGTAATTATTTTCATAAATAATAAAACTCATCAAAGAATTTCAATTATTTTTAACACAATTTTTATTAAATTATTCGAAATAATTGAAATGTTCTTTTAAATTTTCATAAAATGATTCAAAAAAATTGTATTATTTACAAAAATTTTAATAAAATCCTTCGTAAGAATATAATTATTTTTATAAATAATAAAATTCTTCACCGGATTTCAATTATTTTTAATACAATTTTAAATAAATTTATCGAAAAATGTAATTATGTATTTTCCAAAATTTTGTTTAAATTTTTGGAAAGAAATCAATTATTTTCAAAAATTTTGATAAAATTCTGTATAATGTATTCAATTTAAAAATTTTTTTTTTTTATTTTGAAGTTGAATTTAAAAAAATCAAAATTTTCATCCAATAACAAAATAAAAAAAAACTTATTTTTTATTTTTCATACAAAATTCGGGAAAAAGTGTTCAAAACAAAAATAAATTTTTAATGAAAATTTCATCTGGAATGCCTCTTGTATCATTTTTGAATAAAAAAAATATAAAAAAGTTAAAATTTTTCAGACAAATATGAAAATACATTCAAGGCAATTTCATTCAAAATAATACGAAATGGATTTTATTCCTCTATTGTGGGGAAAAATGTTTTTAAATAAAAAAAAACAATGGCATTTTATATTTGCAAAAAAAGCAAATAAAAACTTGAAAATTTAATTAGTTTTTCCCTCTTCAAATAAAAGAATATGAAAAAACTGTCAATACATTGTAGTGAATTTTATTTTGTTTTTTAATTATAATTTTTATTCTGTAAATTGAAATTGGAAATAGATATAGAGTCACAGTTGTACTTGCAGAAGAAAAGCAGAAAAAATTTATACTTTGAAAATTTAATTAATTTTTCCTAGTTGCAAGAAGGGAAAAACGAAAGAAAAAAATGTTTAAAAAAATTACAGTGAATTTTATTTTTGATTTTTAATTATAATTTTTATTTTCTAGATTGAAATTCAAAATAGAAATTGAAAGTGATAAATATCTATTATTAGGAATTGGTTGCTTATAATACAGATAGCTAATATTTCATATATTCATAATATATATATTCGTATGTGACTGTTAACGTCAACCGCAAAACATTTTAATGTCCTATACAGAAACAGACGAGTCGCTACATAATTACTTCTCTCCTCTAGGAAATGAAATGCCTCCTGTTTTTTAATATTCACATATCACACAATTTTACTGCCCACATTTAAGTATTTCAGCACCTATCGCATTTATTTTCCTCACACACTAATATCAAATCATAGCTAATAAAAATTTTCCATTAATTTTATTTATTGTTAAATTAATTAAATTAATAATTACTATTACTTACACTGAGAAAACAATATATTTGAATCAAACATAATAAATAAATTAAAAATAAAATAATAAATTAATTAATTAATAAAAACAGTGAACCAAAAATTATTTTTGAATTAAACATAATAATTTTGATTCAGTACATAATAAGTTTGATAAAATAAAAAATAGAATAAAAATTACCATTAACAATTACATTAAAAATTACATTTAATTTATTTATCAAAAATGTTTAATTCAAATATATTTTTTTGGTTAACTACATATTTTTAAATTTAAAAAAATTCCTTACTGTACAGCAATTACTATAATTATTAAAATTTCTACATTCATATTACTAGCAGCTCATTAAATATTCTTATTGTTTGAATTTATTCAATGTGTCGCTTTCAAAATAGCTTACCATTTTTCACCGCACGAGACTTGAAAATATCAATTTCAAAACTAAATTCAATTAGAAGGGGAATAAAAATTAAAGAGAATGTCAAATAAATTCGGAAGCAGACAAAGTTAAGCGGATATAAATGGGGGGAAGGGAAGATGTGGAGAAGAGCAGCTGAAAGCTCATTAACTGTGATTTTATCTTTTATACGATGTTTTTTTCATTACGGACAAACTTTTTTTCTGTATTATTTCTCTATAATATAGAAAAATAGAAAATTCGTATAAAACAATTATATTTGTAAAAATGACTTTCGAAAATATTTTTTATTATTATATATTATTTTTAGATTACAGGACAAAAAATCAAATCCAAAAAAAAATCAAAAGTACAAAAAATCCAAAATAAAAATGTCCAAAGTCAAAAAATCAAAAATAAATAAAAACGTCCAAAATAAATAAAGAAACATATATGAAAAAGCCACGTTTTCCACATTTTACGCTATAAAATCGAAATTTAAAATGTTAATGTTAAAATCGCAGGATTTTAATTGTTTACATAAATAATAAAATTCTTCACAAAAATTCAATTATTTTCATAAATAAAATAATTTCTAGAAAAATTTTAATTATTCTAAAAAAATTTTTGAAACAATTATTACAAGAAATACAATTATTTGAAACAATTTCGATAAAATTCTTTACAAAAATTCAATTATTTTTTTTCAATATAATTCCAATTAAATTACTCAATTAATTTAATTGTTTTCAGAAATTTAAATGAAATTAATCGAAATAGCAACTCAAAAAAAGGACAAAAAAATGTTTACAAATTAAATTTGTCAATTAGAAAATTTAAATGAAAATGAAACTGAAAGTTTTTGAATTTTTAGGAAATAAATGAAAAAATTTTATTGAAAAAAATGTTCTGTTAAATTTATTTAAGAATATCTTTAATTTTAAAATTATTCGAAAACAATAATTTCTTTTTTGTTGAAAATATTTAATTATTAATAATTATTATTTTTCCATCCATTACTTACATAGGAATTAAGATTTTCAAAAATTTCAAATTCAAACCTTTTTGAAATTAATCAACTTTAAAAATATTGTTATAAAACATAAAGATAACGTTTAATAATAATTAAAGAGGATCGAGTGTTGAAATTATTATTTTATATTATAAGAATATTGTTACCGTAACTTCTTAAAAATTATTTTCATATTCAATTATTATCTACAATTTAAACTAAAATTCATTTTCAAATCAATTTTTATTAGAAAATTCTACGAGAATTCAATTAATTAAATACAAAAGTAAATTATTTATTGAATAATTGAATTTTTCTTAAAATTTAATTCTTATAAAGAATTTTATTAACAAATTTTTAAATAATTGAATTCTTTTGACGAATTTTAATAAATTTTTTTAGAATAGTTCCATTTTTCAAGGAATTCGACTAAAATTTTATTAAAAATAAATGAAATTCTGCGATGAGTTTTATTATTTCTGAAAATAATTGAATTATTATTGAGAAAAAACTTATAAAAAATTTGTAAATATTTGAATTCCAGTGAAATTTTTATTATTTTATGAAAATAATTAAATGTTTGCGTACCATTTTATTAAAATTGTTTTTAAATAATTGAATTCTTTTGGGTAATTTAACTAATTTAAAAAATTCAAGTTCTTTAAAATTTCTAATTAAATTAATTCAAAATTGAAGTTTTATAAAATTACAAATTAAAACCATTAGAAGTTCATTTATTTATGAAAATTGTAAACGCAACTCTTTTAAAATTGAGGCCTTGGATCCAATAACTCGCCCGACGCTCGGAGGAACACGCAACTGCCAGTCAGTGAGCAGTGAGCGCCTCTGGGCCACTCACTGCTACCCGACTGGTATTAGCGCGTGCCTTCGAGCGTCGGGCGAGTTATTGGATCCAAGGCCTCAATTGAATTAATTTTGAAAGATTTAAGTAAAATTATTCATTAAATAATTTATTTATTTTATGATAGTTACTCAAGATTTAAGTTATTTAAAAAGAAATTTTTGTCAGAAATTGAAAAAATTGAAGGTTTTGTATTAAAATTCATGATAATTTTATAGTTTGAGTAAAACAAAAATTTTTATAAAAACAATTTGAATTAAAAATTTTTACGTTCCATTATTTTTAAAATTGCTAATTTTAATTAAAAAAGTGAGTGATAAGTCAGCCGCTCGCAAATTGGTGCTAGTTTTTAGTGAAATTGAAAATAATTATTGTAAACTTTCTATAAATAAAATTGTTTTGAAAAATAATTTTCAATTTTAAAAAATAATTACTATAGTAAACTACATTTTTTGTAAATAATTTTACAGTAATGAAGAAATACATTTTAGTACTTATTTTTTTTTGTTAAAAAACAATTTTTTTTCCAAGAGAAAGAATAAGAAGATGTACGTATTAAAAAACAATAATGTTTGACAATTAGCCTTGTTTCCAGACTGAATGCGAGAGAGAGAGAGAAAAAAAATACACATCATAAAATGCAGAACTATATATAGCGTGTGGTAAAAGTCTCCCATCCATGAGAGACAAAAGATTTTCGCGCACTGTTAGATCTCCTCTATCTTCCGATCGACTGACATAAATATTGCCCGGAAAGCATTGTTCTCGCGTCTTTTGTCGCTCCCTGGATATTTCACCTAACGAAAACACCCTTTACTTGCACTTTTGACATCGACAAATATCTTCCCATTTAGTTTTCAAGAGGAAAAAAAAATTATTCTCCAAAAATAATCACCAAGTGGGGAATTTTTTTTTCTCTATTTCGTTTCGAGTTTGAAAATAATTTTCAATTCACTAAATTATTATAGAAATCAACAAAATTATAAAAAATATATAGGGACTTAAGAATATAAATCATTTCTCATATTTATTATTATTATTATTATTATTATAAATATTATTATTATTATTATTATTATTATTATTATTATTATTATTATTATTATTATTATTATTATTAATTTTGGTTAATAAAATAATAATTATAATTAAATAAAAGATCTAAAAATGTTTAATTATAATTACATTTACGAAAAATTCATTAACTGTAATAATAATAATAATAACAATTATTATTATTATTATTCAAATAATTATCAGACTTCACACTCAATAATAAAATTTGGAAAATTAGCAAAAAGTAGTTTTCAAACTGAAAAAAAAGTAAAAAGTAACTGTCGAAAAATCAAATTTGACGACTGGAAAACTCGTTTTAGTTGATTCATAAAAATTACCAAAATTTGATTCTGTATTTCGGTGACATTTTCCTGATTTCCATAAAAAATATCCACTTTCTTTCTAGTTCTGGTAATAATTTCAATTATAAATTTTAATGGCATTCAATTATTTTCCAAACTTTTGGTTAGAATTCTTAAAAAATTCGATTATATTTAAAAATACTGTTTAAAAGTATAGAAATAAATTTTTAAAAATATAAAACTGATATTAATTAAAAATACATTATAATAATCGTAAGTTTCCTTTCCGTTAGCAAATTATCTGCATTCATTTGTTTGTTTTGAAAATTAAATTTTGTGGGTTAAGTATTGGCATTTTTTATATATTTTTTAATGTCAAACGGGCTGGCAGTAGGTCGCCAGTTTATTAAATTTACTATTTTATATATTTATTTTTCTTTTTTTATCTCCTTTTGTTTTATCACACCAACCCCACATAACCTTGGAGTGCGGAATCCAAGGTATCTGTAGGCAGATTTCCCAAAAGTCCCTAAGCAAAAAAAAAAAAAAAAAAAAATTATCAAAAATTCGAAAAAATTCAAAAATCCGTTTTTCTTAAAATTCAACATTTTTTCCTCTCTTTTATGGGATTTAGCTTCATTATTTTTGTGCTTTTGGGAAATACTTTACTTATTAAATTGTCTCGACTCTTTAGTAAAAAATCTAAAATTATCAAAAATTCGAAAAAATTCAAAAATCCGTTTTTCTTAAAATTCAACATTTTTTCCTCTCTTTTATGGGATTTAGCTTCATTATTTTTGTGCTTTTGGAAAATACTTTACTTATTAAATTGTCTCGACTCTTTGGTAAAAAATCTAAAATTATCGAAAATTATCAAAAATTCAAAATTCCGAATTTCTTAAAATTCAACATTTTTTCCTCTCTTTTATGGGATTTAGCTTCATTATTTTTGTGCTTTTGGGAAATACTTTACTTATTAAATTGTCTCGACTCTTTGGTAAAAAATCTAAAATTATCAAAAATTCGAAAAAATTCAAAAATCCGTTTATCTTAAAATTCAACATTTTTTCCTCTCTTTTATGGGATTTAGCTTCATTATTTTTGTGCTTTTGGAAAATACTTTACTTATTAAATTAACTCGACTCTTTGGTAAAAAATCTAAAATTATCAAAAATTCAAAAATCCGTTTTTCTTAAAATTCAACATTTTTTCCTCTCTTTTATGGGATTTAGCTTCATTATTTTTGTGCTTTTGGGAAATACTTTACTTATTAAATTGTCTCGACTCTTTGGTAAAAAATCTAAAATTATCAAAAATTCGAAAAAATTCAAAAATCTGTTTTTCTTAAAACTCAACATTTTTTCCTCTCTTTTATGGGATTTAGCTTCATTATTTTTGTGCTTTTGGAAAATACTTTACTTATTAAATTGTCTCGACTCTTTGGTAAAAAATCTAAAATTATCAAAAATTCGAAAAAATTCAAAAATCTGTTTTTCTTAAAATTCAACATTTTTTCCTCTCTTTTATGGGATTTAGCTTCATTATTTTTGTGCTTTTGGAAAATACTTTACTTATTAAATTGTCTCGACTCTTTGGTAAAAAATCTAAAATTATCGAAAATTATCAAAAATTCAAAATTCCGAATTTCTTAAAATTCAACATTTTTTCCTCTCTTTTATGGGATTTAGCTTCATTATTTTTGTGCTTTTGGGAAATACTTTACTTATTAAATTGTCTCGACTCTTTGGTAAAAAATCTAAAATTATCTAAAATTCGAAAAAATTCAAAAATCCGTTTATCTTAAAATTCAACATTTTTTCCTCTCTTTTATGGGATTTAGCTTCATTATTTTTGTGCTTTTGGAAAATACTTTACTTATTAAATTAACTCGACTCTTTGGTAAAAAATCTAAAATTATCAAAAATTCAAAAATCCGTTTTTCTTAAAATTCAACATTTTTTCCTCTCTTTTATGGGATTTAGCTTCATTATTTTTGTGCTTTTGGGAAATACTTTACTTATTAAATTGTCTCGACTCTTTGGTAAAAAATCTAAAATTATCAAAAATTCGAAAAAATTCAAAAATCTGTTTTTCTTAAAACTCAACATTTTTTCCTCTCTTTTATGGGATTTAGCTTCATTATTTTTGTGCTTTTGGAATATACTTAGTTATTAAATTGTCTCGACTCTTTGGTAAAAAATCTAAAATTATCAAAAATTCGAAAAAATTCAAAAATCTGTTTTTCTTAAAATTCAACATTTTTTCCTCTCTTTTATGGGATTTAGCTTCATTATTTTTGTGCTTTTGGAAAATACTTTACTTATTAAATTGTCTCGACTCTTTGGTAAAAAATCAAAAATTCGAAAAAATTCAAAAATCCGTTTTTCTTAAAATTCAACATTTTTTCCTCTCTTTTATGGGATTTAGCTTCATTATTTTTGTGCTTTTGGGAAAAACTTTACTTATTTAATAGTCTCGACTCTTTAGTAAAAAATCTAAAATTATCAAAAATTCGAAAAAATTCAAAAATCTGTTTTTCTTAAAATTCAACATTTTTTCCTCTCTTTTATGGGATTTAGCTTCATTATTTTTGTGCTTTTGGGAAATACTTTACTTATTAAATTGTCTCGACTCTTTAGTAAAAAATCTAAAATTATCAAAAATTCGAAAAAATTCAAAAATCCGTTTTTCTTAAAATTCAACATTTTTTCCTCTCTTTTATGGGATTTAGCTTCATTATTTTTGTGCTTTTGGAAAATACTTTACTTATTAAATTGTCTCGACTCTTTGGTAAAAAATCTAAAATTATCGAAAATTATCAAAAATTCAAAATTCCGAATTTCTTAAAATTCAACATTTTTTCCTCTCTTTTATGGGATTTAGCTTCATTATTTTTGTGCTTTTGGGAAATACTTTACTTATTAAATTGTCTCGACTCTTTGGTAAAAAATCTAAAATTATCAAAAATTCGAAAAAATTCAAAAATCCGTTTATCTTAAAATTCAACATTTTTTCCTCTCTTTTATGGGATTTAGCTTCATTATTTTTGTGCTTTTGGAAAATACTTTACTTATTAAATTAACTCGACTCTTTGGTAAAAAATCTAAAATTATCAAAAATTCAAAAATCCGTTTTTCTTAAAATTCAACATTTTTTCCTCTCTTTTATGGGATTTAGCTTCATTATTTTTGTGCTTTTGGGAAATACTTTACTTATTAAATTGTCTCGACTCTTTAGTAAAAAATCTAAAATTATCAAAAATTCGAAAAAATTCAAAAATCCGTTTTTCTTAAAATTTAACATTTTTTCCTCTCTTTTATGGGATTTAGCTTCATTATTTTTGTGCTTTTGGGAAATACTTTACTTATTAAATTGTCTCGACTCTTTAGTAAAAAATCTAAAATTATCAAAAATTCTAAAAAATTCAAAAATCCGTTTTTCTTAAAATTCAACATTTTTTCCTCTCTTTTATGGGATTTAGCTTCATTATTTTTGTGCTTTTGGGAAATACTTTACTTATTAAATTGTCTCGACTCTTTGGTAAAAAATCTAAAATTATCAAAAATTCGAAAAAATTCAAAAATCTGTTTTTCTTAAAATTCAACATTTTTTCCTCTCTTTTATGGGATTTAGCTTCATTATTTTTGTGCTTTTAGGAAATACTTTACTTATTAAATTGTCTCGACTCTTTAGTAAAAAATCTAAAATTATCAAAAATTCGAAAAAATTCAAAAATCCGTTTTTCTTAAAATTCAACATTTTTTCCTCTCTTTTATGGGATTTAGCTTCATTATTTTTGTGCTTTTGGGAAATACTTTACTTATTAAATTGTCTCGACTCTTTAGTAAAAAATCTAAAATTATCAAAAATTCGAAAAAATTCAAAAATCCGTTTTTCTTAAAATTCAACATTTTTTCCTCTCTTTTATGGGATTTAGCTTCATTATTTTTGTGCTTTTGGGAAATACTTTACTTATTAAATTGTCTCGACTCTTTAGTAAAAAATCTAAAATTATCAAAAATTCGAAAAAATTCAAAAATCCGTTTTTCTTAAAATTCAACATTTTTTCCTCTCTTTTATGGGATTTCGCTTTATTATTTTTGTGCTTTTGGGAAATACTTTACTTATTAAATTGTCTCGACTCTTTGGTAAAAAATCTAAAATTATCAAAAATTCGAAAAAATTCAAAAATCTGTTTTACTTAAAATTCAACATTTTTTCCTCTCTTTTATGGGATTTAGCTTCATTATTTTTGTGCTTTTGGGAAATACTTTACTTATTAAATTGTCTCGACTCTTTAGTAAAAAATCTAAAATTATCAAAAATTCGAAAAAATTCAAAAATCCGTTTTTCTTAAAATTCAACATTTTTTCCTCTCTTTTATGGGATTTAGCTTCATTATTTTTGTGCTTTTGGAAAATACTTTACTTATTAAATTGTCTCGACTCTTTGGTAAAAAATCTAAAATTATCAAAAATTCGAAAAAATTCAAAAATCTGTTTTTCTTAAAATTCAACATTTTTTCCTCTCTTTTATGGGATTTAGCTTAATTATTTTTGTGCTTTTGGAAAATACTTTACTTATTAAATTGTCTCGACTCTTTAGTAAAAAATCTAAAATTATCAAAAATTCGAAAAAATTCAAAAATCCGTTTTTCTTAAAATTCAACATTTTTTCTCTCTTTTATGGGATTTAGCTTCATTATTTTTGTGCTTTTGGGAAATACTTTACTTATTAAATTGTCTCGACTCTTTGGTAAAAAATCTAAAATTATCAAAAATTCGAAAAATTTCAAAAATCCGTTTTTCTTAAAATTCAACATTTTTTCCTCTCTTTTATGGGATTTAGCTTTATTATTTTTGTGCTTTTGGAAAATACTTTACTTATTTAACAGTCTTGACTCTTTGGTAAAAAATCAAAAATTATTGAAAATTATCAAAAATCCGAAAAATCGAATTTCTTAAAATTCAACATTTTTTCTTCTCTTTTATGCCATTTAGCTTTATTATTAGCGAAACTTTTTAGTGCTTCAATTAATACTTTCGTTATTCTAGAGAAACTTATCGCTATTTCAAGTAAAACTTTTTTCAGTGTGTAATAATTATTATTTCTTTAAAAAGTATTTAATTTAAAATGGCTTTATAAAATAAGCAATGCAAAAGATGACCCAGATACTAATTGTAATTGTTCTAGCCATAGTTTAAGTCTAGTAATGTAAATTCTATTTAAATTGAGACCATTGAGTGAAATTATTTGAATTTTATTTAGTTAAATCTCTTTGTTAGGTTATAATAATTATTTCTTTAAAATTTTTTAAATTGTTTAAAATAAGCAGCCCCATACAACATTCCCGCGCGCTTGCGCGCGGATAGTTTGGCTAGTGTAAATAAATAATTTTAATTTTTTTACAAGAATTTAACTACATATATATTCAAAAACATTTTTCAAAAGACTAATTTTTTTTTCATCATTTCTAAACTAAATTATTCATGAATAATTTTTGTTTATTAAATGTATAAAAACTTATTTATTATTCCACAGAAATTAAAATTTTTAATAACTTTAATGTAAAAACTTTTTGAAATTTATCTATTTCTATAAAAAATCACGCTATAACGCTTTTAATATTTAATTATAATCTAAAATTATAAGTGAAATTCATTTTTAAATCAATTTTTATTAAAAAGTTCTACAAGAATTTAATTTTAAATCAATTCTTTTTAGAAAGTTTTACGAGAATTCAATTATTAAAATACAAAAATAAATAAATTATTGAATAATAGATTATTGCTTAAAATTGAATACATTGTATAGAATTTTATCAAAATTTTTGAAAATAATTGATTTCTTTCGAAAAATTTTAACAAAATTTTGGAAAATACATTATTACATTTTTCGATAAATTTATATAAAATTATATTTAAAATAATTGAAATCCTGTGAAGATGATTATTATTCATGAAAATAATTGAATTCTTGCGAAGGATTTTATTAAAATTTTTGTAAGTAATAGAATTTTTTTTAATCATTTTATGAAAATTTAAAAGAATATTTCAATTATTTTGAATAATTTAATAAAAATTGTATTAAAAATAATTGAAATTCTTTGATGAGTTTTATTATTTATGAAAATAATTGAATTATTACAAAGAAATTTATTAAAAAATTTGTAAATAATTGAATTTCTATGAAATTTTTATTATTTATGAAAATAATTAAATGTTTGCGTATAGAATTTTATAAAAAATTTTGTTAAAATAATTGAATTCTTTTTGAAAATTTTATTAAAACAGTATATATTGAAAATCATTGAATTGTAGAAATTTTTTTAATATAATTGAAATTTTACCAACAATTTTATTAAAATTTATCAAAATAATTGAATTCTTTCGAAGAATTTTAATAAAATTTTTGAAAATAATTCAATTATTTCGAAGAACTTATTTAAAATAGTATTAAAAATAGTTGAAATCTTGAGAAAAATAATTGAATTATTGTTGCAAAGGATTTTTTTGAAATCTTTGGAAATAATTGAATTTTTGGGAAAAATTTAATTAATTTTTTTTAAATAATAATTGAATTCTTTTGAGAAATTTTAATAAAAAGGTAGATTTTAAGAATATTTGAAATGCAGCGAAGAATTTTATTATTTTGTGAAAATAATATAATTCTTGCAAAAAATTTTCCAAAAAAGTTTGAAAATAATTGAATTGTTTCAAAGAATTTTATGAAAATTTTTAAGAATAATTTTTTTATTTCAACTATTAGCAGATGTAAATTACTGCAAATTTTCAAAAAAAGAAAAAAAGTAGCTTTTAGTGTCAGAAATTTAAAAAATATTCAAATTGAAAAAAATTATTTTGTTTTTTTTAACGTTTTAAATTTTTTTAAAGTGGAAATTTTGTAAATTATTCTAAATTCCAAAAGAACATGACAACATAAAAGAAAACTGAAATAAAACGTCTATGGAAAATTTTCTTCTTTATCGAGATGTTAAACAAATTTTTTTATTTTTCTAAATTAATTTTTACTCTGAAGATAAAAAAAAATCACAGACGAATAAATTGCGTCTCTCGTTTTTCAATTTTCAAAACCCTTTGGGGAACGTTATATAGTAAGTTGAAGACGGTTATATGAGAAGATTAATGTGACACTTGAATTTTAGATTAAAATTTAGAACCAGTAGGGGTAATAAGAAACCTTGTCCTCTCATTCTTGTTTCTTGTGCGAGAATTTTTTTCCCTTCTTCATTTCTATTTTTTGTTTTCTATTATATAACAAAACGATATCATGCAATAAAAAATTATTATTATCACAAACTTGATTGTGTTGAATTGTTTTTACTCACCAGGTCTCTCTGCTCTTTTCTCCGCTTCCAGAACCTCGTTATATCCCACGCACACATTCGAATCCGGAAACAAATCGCATTCCATGTAATCCGGTAGGGTGAGTCCGAAAACTTTCAAAAAAAAGCCACAGCGTCTTTTTGTCTCTGGAAAAAATACAGTGATTGGCAAAAAAATAGTTAAATTGTCAAAAAAAAGTGATTGGCCAAGGAAAAGTATTTTTTTTTTGTTTTAATTCAACAATTTTCCTTTTAATATCAAATTTGAAAATTTGGTAAGAAACTCGAAAAGAAATTGTTTACTATTTATTGATTAATTAATTAAACGATTAATTTAAATTATAATTTTATGGAAAATAATTGGACAATTATAATTATAACTTTATTAATAAAAATTATTTGTTTATGACAACGAGTATATTTTTATTATAAAAATTATTTGTTTAATTGTAACCTATTAATTTAGGGAATTTTAATTAAGGTTGATAAATTTGAAATTTTTAAATAATTCGACTAATTAATTATTGCTGAATGAAAATTAATTGCCTCAATTTATTATGAGATTATTTTTGGCATTTTATTACTTACGATAGCAAAGACTTCGACAGGGTCGTATTAAATTACCACCAGGACCGCATTTTGGTACAAAAACAGTGCAGAGAAACAGGGCTGCTAATTCGTAACATCTTACGTCGACAACCGCATCGTAATGTTCTAATTCATGTTGAGCCTCGCGTTGACCAAAATTACCCATGAAATTCGGGTACATGGTGAAATTGTACGGAATCTGGTCAATTTAATATTTCATAAATAAGTATTATTATTATTAATTAATTAATTAATTAATAATTATTATTTTAATTAACTATATATATTTTCTTTTGTGAAAAAAAACATTAGATATTCTCGTTTCTTAATATTTTTCTAGAAAATTCTCAATTTTCATAAAAAAATAATTTGCATCAACTCTATTTCTTAATTTCAATTGTTTTAATAAAATTCAAAGTTTAAAAAAAAAAAAAGAAAGAAAGAAAATGTTTATAAATTATATTTGTAAATTAGAAAATTTAATTGAAAATAAAAATAAAAATTTTTGAATTTTTAGAAAATAGAGGAAAAAATTTTTATTAAAAGAAATGTTTTGTTAAATTTATTAACGAATATTTTTCATTGTAAAATTATTCGAAAACAATAATTTTTTTTTAATATTTTAAATATTTAATTATTATTATTTTGAAGTTAATTTATTTATGATAATTGTAAACGCAACTCTTTTAAAATTGAATTAATTTTGAAAGATTTAAGTAAAATTATTCATTAAATAATTTTTTTATTTTATGATAGTTGTTCAAGATTAAAATTATTTAAAAATGAAATTTTTGTCAGAAATTGAAAAAATCGAAGGCTTTGTTTTAAATTCGTGGTAATTTTATAGTTTAGGAGTCAAAAAAAAATTAAAAAAAAAACAATTTGAATTAAAAATTTTTACGTTCCATTATTTTTAAAATTGATAATTTTAATTAAAAAAGTGAGTGATAAGTCAGCCGCTCGCAAATTGCTGCTAGTTTTTAGTGAAATTGAAAATAATTATTGTAAACTTTTTATAAATAAATTTCTTTTAAAAAATAATTTTTAATTTTAAAAAATAATTATTGTTCTAAACTACATTTTTTGTAAATAATTTTACAGTAATAAAGAAATACATGTTAATACTCATGTTTTTGGTTAAAAAAAATTTTTTTTTCAAGAGAAAGAATAAGGAATAAGGATTTATGAAAATTGTAAACGCAACTCTTTTAAAATTGAATTAATTTTGATAATGATCATCATCATAATTAATATTATTTGGCATTTATTTATTTATATTTTTAGACAAAGAAAATATATATATAAATACTTAAGAGAATATAATTCCTAAAATCAAATTTTAAAAAATAGAAAGAAAATAATTTGTTGGAAAATTTTTTCCACAGAACGTAAAATGTTATTCTATTTGAATTTTTTTTCCTCTGCGGTGAAAAAGGCTTTTACACGTTTTTAAAAGTCCTTATTTAAACATGTTACGCATACATTCACTTTTTCCTATTTTTTCAAAAAAATAAAAGAAGGAAGAAAGGAAAATGAGTAAAACTGCGGAGATAAATAAAAAATGTTGATTTATTTG
The DNA here is from genome assembly GCF_015476425.1 of Leptopilina heterotoma. Taxonomy (NCBI): domain Eukaryota; kingdom Metazoa; phylum Arthropoda; class Insecta; order Hymenoptera; family Figitidae; genus Leptopilina; species Leptopilina heterotoma. Next base: position 2,370,024 of record NW_025111110.1, read on the forward strand.
TCAAAGTCTTTTTTAAATAAAAAATTACTATATAGAAAAGAATAGTCTTAAAATTCACAATTAGAAAAAAGATTACAATTTTTAATGATTTTTTTTTTAATATCAAAAAGTTAAGACCGAAATTGGGACTCTACTTTTCAAATAAGGGAAAAAATTAAAGTAGAAATTACTATTTGTTAGTAAAATTTAAAATTATTAAATTTTAATAAACAAATTAGTAGAAATTACTATCTATTAGTGAAATATACTAATTCAAAAGCAAAATGTCTATCACTGATTCAAATTACTAATAAATATAATTTTAGATTCGAAATGAAAATAGATTTTAGAACCGAAAACAAAGTTTTTCCAGTGAAAATTTTATTTAATATACAGAAAAAAAGTTTATTTCAATTATAAAATTTTTCATTACATCGAGAACTTGCTTTTTAATTACTAAAGAAGCGTTCATAATGTTCCCTTCAACAGAATAACTTTTTAAGTAGTGTATATACCAAGAATTTTTTTTTCCAGAAAATGAAATTCTCTTTTCATAATGACCTCATTTTAGGAATTTTAGTGGGGACTGTGGATCGATGAACGTATAGGTACAGAGTGAGAGAGAGAGAGTTGCAAAATGTCATTTTCTGCGACATTAGATAAGATGAAATTAAGTTTCTCAAATTTATGAAAAACTATATTTCCCTCTTATATATACAGACTTGATCAAAAGAAAAAGGAAAAAAAAATTCTTGAAAAGTATATTGATTTATATTGTAATAATATTCAACCACGTTTTGATGCCAGAATATTTTTTTTCTGTTTTTTTTATATATAGAAATTTGTTCCAAGAAATTTCTTTTTAATCTCGATATAAAGAAGTATATATATAGAAGTGTTGGAGAAAGTTTAATTTTTTTTTATCTTACCTTGTGATATTGGCAGAAGTTAACGATAACTGGCAGGCATACACCGGGCGATGGATTTTTTTCCTCCATTGCAGATTTAATTGGCTTTGGCACCATAAGTGTACTTGTCGCGTATAAATTTTCCGTTCTCAGTGTATTTGCGGAATAGCCTGTGAGAATTAAAGAAAATTATACTCATAATAATAATAATAATTATAGAGAAAAAAATTTATTTATTATTAAAGACTTATAATTTTGAAGTTAGAATATGATTTTTTTAATTTAATTTTTTGAAAATTATTTTATTTTGATATAAACAGCAATTTATTTTAATTATTCACAATTTTTCACTACTATTAATTTAAAAACTAAAGTATTTTTTTGAAACTTATGTCTGATTAAAAATAATTTATGCTACTGATTTAAAAACTAAAAAAAAATTCAGGAAAAGTTTGTCCGACTAAAACTTAATTTTAACTACTGATTTATAAATTTATCAAATAGTGTTTGCCAGACTGAAATTGACATTAACTAGTAATTTAAAAATTACTAATAGCAATATAGTTAGTAGTAACAATCAATTATAGTCAGACATAAGTTTTAAAAAATCATCTGGTTGTCAAATCAGTAGGAAAAACCATTTTTAGTCAGACAGAACGTTAAAAAAATTTGTAGGAATTCAATTATTCAAGTAAAAAATAAAATTCTTCCCTGGAATTTAATTATTTTCATAAATAATAAAATTCTTCCCTGGAATTCAATTATTTTCATAAATAATAAAATTCTTCCCTGGAATTCAATTATTTTCATAAATAATAAAATTTTTACAGGAATACAATCATTTAAAATACAATTTTCATTCAACTTTTTCAAAAAAAAAAATCAATTATTTAAAAAATTTGTATAAAATTCTTCTCGGGAATTCAATTATTATTTGAAAATTTTAATGCAATTCTTCGCAGAAATTCAATTATTTTTATAAATTTTATTAAAATTCTACACATAGGAATTGAATTTTTTTCAATAAAATTTTAATTGAATTTGTCGAAAAAAATTTGTAAGAATTTAATTATTCAAGTAAATTATAAAATTCCTCCATGGAATTCAATTATTTTCATAAATAATAAAATACTTTGGATAAATTCAATTATTTTGAATAAACTTCTTTGAAGAAATTTAATTATTTTCATAAATACTATAATTTTTACAGGAATTCAATTATTTAAAATACAATTTTCATTTAAGTTTTTCAAAAAGAAATCAATTATTTATAAGAATTTTAGTAAAATTCTTATTGCGAATTCAATTATTATTTGAAAATTTTAATGCAATTCTTCGCAGAAATTCAATTATTTTTATAAATTTTATTAAAATTCTATACATAAAAATTGAATTATTTTTAATAAAATTTTAATTAAATTTGTCGAAAAAAATTTGTCAGAATTCAATTATTCAAGTAAATTATAAAATTCTGCCCTGGAATTTAATTATTTTTATAAATAATAAAATACTTTTGATAAATTTAATTATTTTAAATAAAATTTTGAATAAACTTCTTTGAAGAAATTTAATTATTTTCATAGATACTAAAATTTTTACAGGAATTCAATGACTTAAAATACAATTTTATGAAAATTTTCCGGACAAAGTCACATATTTTCAATTAGTTTTTTATACAATTTTAAATAAATACCTTAAAAAAACAATTTTTTTAAAAAATATTATTAAAATTCTTTGAAAGAGTAATTGAACTCTTTCAAAGAATTTTAATAATTATTTAATAATAATAATTATTTAATAATAATAATTGTTTAATAATAATAATTATTTAATAATAATTATTATTTAATAATAATAATTATTTAATAATAAAAATTATTTAAAAATAATAATTTAAAATAATTATTTTAAGAAATTTTGATAAAAATCTTTTATAAGAATTCAATTTTGAGAAATATTTAATTTTTAAAAAAAAATATATATAAATTTATTTTTTTCTTAAAAAATTATTAAAGTTTTGAATAATTTTAATTAAAAACATCATCAAAAAAATTATTTAATTTTGGAAGAATTACACAACTTTTATTTTACAATTAGGTAATTAATTAATTATCAATTATCTAATTACCTATTAATTAATTATTACAATCAATTTTTAGAAATTGTTAAATTTAAAAAAGATTTTACACACAGTAGTCATTTAAAATATTGTAATTGTTATTTCTGTGGATAAATAAAAATGTATTTAAAATTTTAAATATTTATTTAACAAAAATTATCCAAATTTTAAATGTATAATTTAATTTTAAAATTATGAAAAATATTCGACTTTTGAAAAATTATAATTAAAATGTTTTGAAGATAGTTGAATTCCCGTACATTATTTTTAAAAGATGAAATTATAGTTCCAATTATTTAGAAATATTGTCAATTTCAATTGAAATAAATTGTCCTACATTTAAAAAATTTTTTTTCTAGATTTAAAAATTATTTTTAAATATAATCATAGTGAAGGAGAATAAAACGAAAACATTTGGACAAATAGTTTTTAAAAATTAAATAAAATCGTATTTTTTTAGAATTTAAAATTAAAATTTAGAAAATTATTGAATTTTGTACAAAATTTAGAATTTAAAATATTAGCAGTATGAGAAAAAATGTAAATTTTTTTCGATGAAAATTAGAAAAAAATGAAGAAATAAATTTTTGTGATTTTTCTGAATCATCTAAAAACGAGTTTGTTTTTAGTCGTTGAATTTAATTTTTCAATTGCTATTTTTTAACTACTTTTTTCGGTCTTAAAGCTACTTTTTACTACTTTTTTAAAATTAATTATTTCGTTCAAGGCAATTCGTAAACCTATCAAGTTTTAAGTTTTTTTTTTACTTAAAATTGATTCATTTTTACATATTTCTATACCTGAATATTATATGACAGCAAATGTTCCCTTAATATTTATCAATTTCTATGTAATTCTAATTGAGAGAGAAAAATGAAAAATATTTTTTTTTCTATTAATAGGAGTTCATTTTAATTTGGCATTCATGAGAGATTAATATTAAATTGCAGTAATATCAATAAAGAGTTTAACCTTTAATCATTTTACGAGAGAAAGAGGATAGAAAGCTGGGTTTACTCTCTGAAAAGTGAATTGTAGGAGATGTGCACTGCGTGTACGTAATCTGTGGACCATTTTCAAACCATCTCTTTCATATATACGTACATAACATATCTATATATAAACACAAACACATATATAGTAGTTATATAGTTTATGTATATATATCTGCTGGGCGGTTTAAATTGCAATCCTGGAAAGAGAATAGCAGTTACGAATGGGGAATAATTTTGGTATGAGTATATTGCTTTGGGATTTCTCTTATTTTCGTCAACAATTCCACCCAGAACTGACCAACTACCGTGAGCAAAATTCACTGCGTTTCAGAACAATTTTTCATTCCCCCCTTTAACTTGGAGACAGTTTTAAACTGTATCCCATAAATTAATCAATTGATCGAGCCCATTTTAACCCTTTCTCTCTCTCTCTCTCTCTCTCTCTCTCTCTCTCTCTCTCTCTCTCTCTCTCTCTCTCTCTCTCTCTCTCTCTCTCTCTCTCTCTCTCTCTCTCTCTCTCTCTCTCTCTCTCTCTCTCTTTCAGTTCCTTTTTTTTTATTTTGCGAAAAATTTATGTCCCCAAAACTTTTCCCTTCAAGTTGATTAAATTTCGCTTTTTATTGCATTTTTAAAATCTACTTATTTTAATCAAGTGTCCTTTTCATCTTTTCCCAAACCTCGTTATTCCATAAAGTGCGCAGTTTACGCGGAGAAAATAAACCATTTTGTGACTAAAAAAAAACGAAATGTTTTTATTTGAATTTAATTTTTTTTTGAAAATGAAATCTTTTTTTTTTGCAATTTTTTTATTATTACAGCTTTTTTTTTTATTAAATTATTCCGAATTACAAAATTTATTTATTTTTTATTTAGATTGCAATTCTGTTTTACTACTCTGAAAATAAAATTTTCTATTTACATGTTGTAAAACTTCGGAAAGTAATTTTTACTTTGATGACTAGAGAAATTATTTCTTAAAAACTTTGCGAGATTGATAGCGAAAAAATGTTAAGAGCAAAAATAGGTTTATCAGTAGTACAAGTCAATTTCTGTCCGACAGGTATGTAAATTTCTGCCAGACAAATTTAGTTTCAAGTACTCTATAAACTTTATGTAAGTTAATTTTCAGTAGTAGAACTTGTTTTTCGTCAGACATATTCTTTCTACTACTTGCTGGTTTCAAAAACAGTTAGTGTAAAATTTTTATCTAAAATTTTAACTGAAATTCATTTTTAAATTAATTTTTATTAGAAAATCCCACGAGAATGCAATTATTTAAATGGAAAAATAAATAATTTATTGAATAATTAAATATTTCTTAAAATTTAATTCCCATAAAGAATTTTATCAACAAATTTTTAAATAATTGAATTCTTTCGACGAATTTTAATAAATTTTTTTAGAATAGTTCCATTTTTCAAGGAATTCGATTAAAATTGTATTAAAAAATAATTGAAATTCTGCGATGAGTTTTATTATTTCTGAAAATAATTGAATTATTGAGAAGAATTTTATTATTTTTAAGGAATATTTAATTTTTGCAAAGAATATTATTACTCTTGAAAATAATAGAATTTCTACCAATAATTTGTAATTTTTCCAAAATTAAATTTTATTTTTTTTTTTCTTAACTAAAATTCTTCTATAAGTGCATTATTTTTAATAATATTTAAAAAAAGTTCTTTGAGAATTTTCAAATTCATTTGTTTACAATTTAAAAAAAATTCACAATTATTTCTCAAAAAATTAATTCCACAGAATTGTTGTTAGTTAAAAAAATGAAAGATTCAGATTTTCAAAAATTTCAAATTCAATTATTTCTAAAAACACTGTAAAAAGAAGGCATCTTATTTTAAGATATTTTGGTAGTCACTTTTAAGTTGTTTCCAAAAAGTTATTCAAAGCATCTTAAAATGCATTAGTTTCTAAGATATAGAAGATGGAAAAATAAGATGTTTTAATCGTTTTAAAAGTGATTATAATGTATTTAAGATGCTTGTTTTTGCAGTGTTTTTACAGTGAATTCATGCTCTAATGCTTTTTAATTTAATTTTTAATTAATATTAAATTTAATACAATCTAAAATTGTAACTAGAAACCATTTTTAAATCAATTTTTATTGGAAAATTCTACTGGAATTCAATTATGTAAATACAAAAGAAAAAAATTTTTGAATAATTGCATGTTTCTTAAAATTGAATTCGCATGAAGAATTTAATGAATAAATTTTTAAAAAATTGAATTCTTTTGACGAATTTTAATAAAAATTTTTAAAATAATTGCATTTTTCGAGAAATTTGATTCCTTAAAATTGTATTAAAATTAATTGAAATTCTGCAATCAGTTTTATTTACGAAAATAATTGTATTCCTAAAAAGAATTTTATTATTTACGAAAATTTTTGAAATTAATAGAAACTTTGCTAAGTAGTTTATTTAAATTTTTAAAAATTATAGAATTTCGGAGAAGAATTTAATTATTTATCGTACAATTTACGAACTTTTCGTCTTTTCTTAATAAAATTACGGACTTTACTCTCTAAATCTGAATATGTGAAATTTCACTTATTGTACGTTATAAGTCGTCCTCTCGATCAATAAGTGCATATACACTTATAAATAAGTGAATTTTTCACTTATTCTGAGTGAAATTTCACTTATTATAAGTGTATATGCACTTATTGATCGAGAAGACGACTTATAACGTACAAATATGTGAATTTTCACATATTCAGATTTAGAGAGTACGGACCTTTTTTTTTAAAAAACTGACTTTTACGGACATCAAGTAAATTTATGTACTTTTACGAAATTTACGGACCTAGTTCGACCCCTGCTATTGCTTTATACAAATTTCAATTTAGAAAAAGTTTGTCTGACTATTAAAAAATTGTACTACTGGTTATGGTAAAAGTAGTTACTACTATAACTTACAATCTACAAGAAGTCAATAGAAAAACATCCGTCTTACTAAAAACTGACTGTGACTACTTATTTTCAAAGAACGAAAACTGATATGATTTATGTCCGACTAAAACCGATTTTAACTACTGCGCTGAAAATTTCAAGAATTCAGAAAATATTTGTCAGACTCAAACTGATGTTTACTAATACTGATTTTGATATTACAATTCAAAGAATATATGTCTGACTAAAACTTATGTTTACTACTGATTCCCCTCGACATCAACTATATTAAAATTCTCTATTTATAACTTTTACCACTAATTTTCAATTTAGAAGATAAAAATAAAAATAAATAAAAAAACAATAAAAGTTCTATCGTATTCAAAAATTGTCTACAAGGAAAAAATAAAAAAATTAATAAATACTCTTATTTTCAATTAAATAAAGTAATAATATCTCTGTAAATACATCTATAATGGGAATTTTTATTTCAATCGTTTAATTTTGAATTTTAAAACAAGGGCAGATTGAAAAAAAAAAATGTTGATGAGTTTCTAAGATTGTGTATCTCATTGGGAAGATTGCAATATTTGTGAACTTGTTGACAGAAGTTGGTACACGAGAAGACTATTGATCCTCGTTGGTTACAAAGCTCATCGCTCTCTCTTGTCTATACATATAGCTATATATGTATCTATATATACATATATACACAGTAGATAGAACATTTGTATCTCTCCTACATTTTGAAATGCCAATAATAACTTCGAGAACACTTTGAAATAGTCATTATTTTCTTGAAATAAGTCATTGTGTTATTTGAAACAAAAAACAATTTCCAGAACTGTGCGATTTTTATAATTCTCGTTCTATTTTTTCGAAATGTTTTCTCATATATGTATTTTTAAAAAAGCACAATATTTTTTAGCTTTTTTTAGTTACATATTAGTTTAGATTTAAAGATACGAAAATAAGGAAGTAATTAGTAATAAACAAATTACTGTACAATAATAGTGATAATAAAAATAATAATAAGAAAAATTAAAATTTAAATAATAATAATAAAAATAATAATAATAATAATAATAATAATAATAATAATAATAATAATAATAATAATAATAATAATAATAATAATACCTAAAACTAAAATTGAAAGAAAAATTATAAATTTGAATTAGTAAAAATCTTTGCTAATTTTTAAATTAGTCACTAACTTTTAGCTTTCCAGTTAGTAAACTTTACTAATAAATAGTCATTTTTACTAAATTGTTTGTAAATTTTACTAATAAACAATAATTTTTACTAATTTGTTTGTAAACTTTAGAAATTCAAAAGCAAACATTTAATCACTAATTCAAATTAGTAAAAATATTTACAAATTTAAATTTAGAGAGAAGAAAAATAAGGAAATAAGTAAAAAATAATATTGATAAAAATAATAACAATAAAATAATGTTCAAAAAAACATTTATTGTATTGAGAGAAGAATTTTGCACTTACTTTTGAAATATGCTGCTAATCCACCAGCAATGACCATGAGGGCTATCACATTCGCAAGAATCTGAGCGAACCTGAATCGAAATCTTCCTCTCGTTACAAAATGACTACTGGGTCTTCTCATATCTCTAATTATCTACAAAATACAACGAAAAAGCTGTATTAGAATTTATTTTTTTAAAAAAACTCTTTTTTCTTCTTAGATATTTTCTATCCCGACTTGTCAATACATTTTCTACTCGAAAGTAGAAAAGAATTTGTTATTTAAAGAATATTACTTTATTCAATATTCAAATAAAATTTTCCCAGCTGACGATACTGTATAAATTTTCAGTTTTTTTCTATTTAAAAATCTAGTAAATTAAAATAAATCTAAATCTATATTTATGAAAAGGAACTATTTTATTTATTGAAAGACATTTTTTTTCTCTTAAAGTAACACAAGCGTTACGACTTTAAAAATAAAAATAAAATTATTAAGAACAATTACATTTTTCGAGAAATTTGGATTAAAATTGTACTAAAAATAATTGAAAACCTGCGATGAGTTTTATTATTTCTCAAAATAATTAAATTCCTAAAAAAATTTTATTATTTAAGAAAATAGTATTTTGAATTATGAAGAAAAAATTTTTAAAAAAATTTGTTAATTTAATTCCTGTGAAATTTTGATTATTTTTGTAAATAATTGGATTTCTGCGAAGAATTTTAACAAAAAATTTTTTTAAATAATTGAATTTCGGAGAAGAATTTTATTATTTATAAAGATACTTGAAATTTTGACAAGATTTTTTTTTTTAATTTTTAAACATAATTGAATTTCTGCGAACAATTTTATTACTTTTGGAGGTTAATTAATTTTTCCAACGAATTTTATTCAAGTTTATAAATATAACTGAATTTCTGTGAAGAATTTTATTATTTATAAAAATAATTGGAATTATTTCGAAAAAATTTGTTAAAAATTTTGTAAATAATTGAATTTCTGTGAAATTTTGCCGAGAATTTTATTAAAATTTTTTAAAATAATTGAATTTCTGTGAAGAATTTTATTATGTTTATAAAAAGTTGAATTCTTGCAACGAATTTTATTCAAGTTTATAAAAATAATTGAATTTCGGTAAAGAATTCTATTATTTATAAAAATAATTGAATTCATGAAAAGAACTTTGATAAATTTTTTTAAATAATTAAATTCTTGCGACGAATTTTATAAAAATCTTTTTAAATAATTAATATTTTAAGAAAAATTTTAATGAAATTTTGTATTTTAAATAATTGAATTCCTGTGAAAATTTTATTATTTATGAAAATAATTGAATTATTTCGAAAAAATTTATTAAAATTTTTGTAAATAATCGAATTTCTGTGAAATTTTGTCAAGAATTTTATTAAAATTTTTAAAAATAATTGAATTTCTGTGAAGAATTTTATTATTTATAAAAATAATTGAATTTATGAAAAGTACTTTGTTAAATTTTTTTAAATAATTAAATTTTTGCGACGAATTTTATAAAAATCTTTTTAAATAATTAATATTTTAAGAAAAATTTTATGAAATTTTGTATTTTAAATAATTGAATTCCTGTGAAAATTTTATTATTTATGAAAATAATTGGAATTATTTCGAAAAAATTTATTAAAATTTTTGTAAATAATTGAATTTCTGTGAAATTTTGCCAAGAATTTTATTAAAATTTTTAAAAATAATTGAATTTCGATGAAGAATTTTATTATTTATAAAGATAATTGAAATTTTGATGAGAATTTTTTTTAAATTTCTGAACATAATTGAAATTCTGCGTAGAATTTTTAGAACTTTTGAAAATAATTGAATTTCTGGAATCATTTGTAACTTTTCCCAAATTCAATTTTTTTCAGTATTTTCAACTAAAATTCTTCTATCAATCTAGTATTTATGAAAATTGTAAAAATTATTCATAAAATAATTTATAAGTCATAATTTTATGATAGTTCTTGAAAAATTAAGTTATTTAAAAAGAAATTATTTTTAGAAATAGAAATAATTGAAGATTTTTTATTAGAATTCGTGGAAATTCCATAGTTTATGAGGCAAACAAAAAAGACACAAAATTGAGAATTTTCTTAGGAAGTTAAAAAATTTCATTTTTTTTCAATACTTTTTTTCATAAACATTAGACAAAATTATATACAATTTCTACTCACTGTTAACTTAATAATATCAAATTGAAACGAATATATATACCAAAAATGTGTATCAAATTAAAACTTGATCTAAATTTTTAGCATCAACTTGATCCACTTTAGAATCAATTTGATACTTTCGAGAAAACAAGTGCTTAGAATTTAATTTTGATCCCCTCTTTTTACTGAAAGTAAAAAAAATTAATAAATAAATGCTAAAACAAATTAATATAATAAAATAAACATTTCCTGTCAGAATTTAATTTTCTTCTTTGACAAATAAATAACATCTTGATACATTAATTTCATCTGATTGAGAGAGGAGTATATATATTTGAATTTCGATATTTATAGGCAAAGCTTCGTTATATATATTATATTGAATAGAACATCAAACAATGATCGTTAAAGTTCCTTAAACTAATTGCACCAACTATATTTGTACAGTCTCATTATATTTCGAATGTCCCTGTCAGATTTCAAAGATCGATTCTCCAAATGGACTTTAAAGGGAATTTAAGGACACTGTACTCACTTTATGGTTAAAGGACATGTTGCTGCCACTGTGAAATCTCACGATCGTTTGTAAACTAGCCGGAGTGCTCATAGATTTTGTGATTGGACTTCCTGGTGGGTTTTCAGTCAATGCTCTGTCTGTAAATTTAAACAATTAAATTCAAAATTTACATTTTCAAACTTTCCTTCAAACGTTATGTATGCGGGCTAAGAGAATTTTAATGTAAACTTTTCGTCACATGAGTATAGTGAGATTCGTTTTTAGTCAGACATGATTTTTTTCTTTTTACTTTTTAGTTAACAGTTTTTGGAAAAAATATTCGAGAAATTTTTTAAAAGTAGAAAAATAATTTTAAATATAAATTATAAATATAATAATATAAATAAATTTAAAAAAATTTGGTTATAATATAATATCTGATGTGAAAATAAAATATGAGGAAACATGAGTTTTTTAACTGACTTTTAAAATCAACGGATTCAATTAATTTCGCGTCTGACAGGAGTTTACTTATACTACTGAATTTTGAATTTAACGAATTTTAAACATTCTGTCTGACCGGAAGTGATTTGCACTACTGTTTTTAAAACCACCAAGTAGTAAAAAGAATGTCTGACGAAAAACAAGTTCTACTACTGAAAATTAACTTACACAAAGTTTACAGAGTATACTTGAATTACAATTCAAAAAAGGATCGTCTGACTAGTACTGATTTATACTACTAATTTTTATTTACATGTTAGATATTTGCAAAGAAGGTTATAGTAAAACTTGGTAAAATTTATTTTGAACAAATTAAACTTTATACTCGAGTTTTAGTCTGACAAACTTTCTTTTAATTCATTTAGTTTAAAAATCAGTAGTATCAATCGATTTTAGTCAGACATAAATTTTAATAGAAGTTTCAGGTTGTAAATCAGTAGTATTAGTCAGTTTAAGTCAGACCGAACTTTAACTAATTTCCTGGAAGTACTGAATTGAACCAATAAAAGTAGTAAAAGTCATTTTTGGTCAGACAAGCTTTTTCTAAACTTCAATTCGAAAATTAGTAATAAAAAACAATTTACAACAAACTTTTCCTCAATTGCAATTTGTGAATAAGTAGTAAAAATTGTTTTTGGTCTGACGAACTAATTCTGAATTCATATAGTTATTGAATCAATAGTAACAGTCACTTTTTTAGGTCTCGGGTCAACTTTAACGAGCAAAAATAGTCGCTTTAGTCGATTAAAAATAGAAAAAAAGTAAAAAAAAAATCGTTTATTTATTTTACTGTTGTCACAAAAAAATTTTATTTTGTATTTCCCTGTTTCTTCATTGATTTCTAAATTCAATTAATTAAAACTGAAATAATTTTGCTAAATATTCAAATACTTCTTATTTCTTTTTTCACGAAAAATAAAGTTTTAAAAATTGCAAACTTCTGAAATTTATTAATTTCTAAAAAATTACAACTCTAAACCTTACAAAATTCAATTATTTTCTACAATTTTTAACTAAACTTCATCTCTAAATCAATTATCTATATTAATTTTTAATAATTTTACGAAAATTCTTCGAGAATTCAATTAATTATTTTTTAAAAAATAATTGAAATTTGATAAAATTTTTTTCAAAATTATTGAGTTTTTAAAAAATATAAAAAAAGAATAAAATTTTCGAAAAATTTTGTATTAAAAATAATTGAATTTTAAAAAATTAGAATGAAAAAATTCTGAGAATTAGTTTATTCAAAAATATTTTATTATTATTTTTTAAAAATTATTTTTTTCAAAAATTCTATTAAAATACGCGAAAAAATGATTTATTTTTAATTAAATTTTACAAAATTTAAATTATTTAAAATCTTTTTAATTGTATATTTCAAAAATTTAATTAGAAAAATTATTCAAAAATAACTTTTCTAAGATTTGTCAATAGTTATACTTTTGACAGTGCAATAAAAATCGAAATAAATTGCATTTTTTTCTAATAAAAATGTGGTATTTTTGTTTGCAAAATTTGAAAGAAAAGTCGAAAAAGTCGCAATTTTTTAATATAAGTCGATAAAAGTCGCATTGTTCGAAAATAGTCCAAAAAAAGTAGAAAAAGGGATGATATCCAAGGCCTGCTTTTTATTAGACAACTTTAATAAATTCATGTAGATGACAATCAGTAGTAAACATCATTTTTAGTCAGACAAACCATTATTGATTTTTATTTTGTCAAACCAGTAGTAAAAGTCAGTTTCAGTCCTACAAATCTTATTTTTTATTTAATTTACAAATAAGTAGTAAAAATAAGTTTTAGTCAGACATAACTTTCTTTTATTTAATTTGCAAATAAGTAGTAAATATCAGTTTTAGTCAGACAATTTTTTTAAATTTAATTTACAAGTAAGTAGTAAAATCCAGTTTTAGTGAGACAAATTTTTAATGAATTTAATTTGCAAATATGAAATAAAAATCACTTATATATTCGCCTAAATATTTTTTTATATTTAATTTGCAATTAAGTGGTAAAAATCAGTTTTAGTCAGACATATCTTTTTTTAAATTTAATTTGCAAGTAGTAAAATTCAGTTTTAGTCAGTCTCATCCTTTTTTTTAAATTTAATTTGCAAATAAGTAGTAAATATCAGTTTTAGTCAGACAAAATTTTTTTTTTGAAATTTAATTTGCAAGTAAGTAGTAAAAATCAGTTTTAGTCTGACAAATCCTTTTTTTTAATTTAATTGGCAAGTAAGTATAGTAAAACTCAGTTTTAGTCAGACATATATTTTTTAATTAAATTTTCAAGCAGTAAAAATAAGTTTTAGTCAGACTCATCCTTTTTTAAATTTAATTTGCAAATAAATAGTAAATATCAGTTTTAGTCAGACAAAATTTTTTTTTTTGAAATTAAATTTGCAAGTAAGTAGTAAAAAACAGTTTTAATCAGACAAATCCTTTTTTTAAATTTAATTGGCAAGTAAGTAGTAAAAATCAGTTTTACTCAGACAAATCTTGAATTAAATTTGCAAGTATGTAATAAAAATCACTTTTAGTCGCACAAATCTTTTTTATATTTAATTTGCAACTAAGTAGTGAAAATCAGTTTTAGTCAGACATATATTTATTTAATTAAATTTGCAAGTAGTAATAATCAGTTTCAGTCTGACAAACTTATTTTCAATTGTCTTTACTGGCTGCTCAGTAGTAAAAATCAGTTTTAGTCAGACAAATCTTTTTTTAAATTTAATTTGCAAGTAAGCAGTAAAGATAATTTTTAGTCAGACAAAATCTTTTTTTAAATGTATTTTGCAAGTAAGTAGTAAAAATCAGTTTTAGTCACACAAATATTTTCAATTTATAAAATTTATAGAAAATTGCCAAACAATTTTTATTGTTTCTTTTAATCTAATTTTGTAACTACTTTTAAAGAAAAAAAAAAAAGTATAAAAAGTATAATATTTACCTGGAATTTTGCCATTTGATTGCTTGAGTGGTATCAATGGTGCCTCCATAGTTTTACTCGTATAACTCGGCGAACTCGTTTGACTGAAACTATCCGAAGAAACATTGCTATCTTGTCGAACACTAATGGGCTTTGAAACTGAATTTTGCGAACATATCGAACTCAATGGTGGCGGTAAATTAGTTTGCGTTGCTTTTGGTAATTTTTCCAATTTTTCACCATAATTTTTCTCCTTTCGTAAATTATTTTGCATAACACGTGCCTTCTCCAATTCAGCCTCGTACTTAAGACGAAATGTCTTTTCAATTGCACTCAATGTTTTCTCCTGTAATTTTCTCTCGAACTCGTTCGTTGCCTTTTGTAATTCATCAAATTTCGGTGTTAGCTCCTGATAATGTCTCTTAATATCATCAGGCATTCTTTGCGTATCATCAATTTTCATTTCTGTTGACATTTGATTATAATGAGTCGCAATATCGTCGTTTAGATGTCGTTCCAAATTTTGTGACGCCACTTTTAATTGTTCGAATTTTGAATTTTTCTCCATCTCCTGACGATTACGTGCAATACAAGAAATATTCTCAAAATTTATCTCTCTATTTAAAAATGTCTTATCTCTGGGAATGATTTTTTTTCTTTGAAACCCATCGTCGTCGAGAAGGTTTGACCTCTCGTTCTGGCCTCTAAAAAAAAAAGAGAAGAAGAAAAAAAAGAGAGAATAGCAAAACTCTGCTCTGAAAGGTTTTCGCGATGTTTTTCATCCTTTTGAAAGGCAACAAAAGTCAATTGTAGACCGATCGATTCAAAGCTTTTTCTTTACTTTTTCTTTTTTTTTTGTACGCAAAGAAGAATGTAATCCAGTTTCCCGGTAGTTTTTAAAATCGAAATATATTTATTCGTTTTTCCATGCGAGAAAAAGAGAGGGAGAAAAACGATTTCTTTTTTTCTCTCTTGTGAAACTTTGTGATAAATTTTTTCTTCTTTCAAAAAAGTTTATAGTTTTTTTTGTTTTTCTTTTATAATTACCAAAGAGAGAGAAAGAGAGAGAGAGAGGTGGATTTAATTTTCTTAATGGGAATTTATCTAGAATGTAATGGAATCTTTTTTTCTGTTGTTGATAAAAAAAATGTTTTGTCTTTTTTTTTTTTTGCTGAGTTAAGAAAATTAATCCACAGATGGTTATTCTTTAATTTCATTTTCAATTTGCATAATCTGTTTCTCCATAAAATGACTTTAAATTTGCCTCTCGAGGAGAGATTCATTAAATACAAATTATCGTTTCTAATTTCATTGAATCTGAAACCAACGTAGATGAAAACTTCATTGCGCCAATTGGACCGTTATATTGTCTAAAGACTTAAGCCTGATGGAAATTGTTACATTTAAGTCTGTTAGAATATCGAATGATTCAATTAATAGTTTACTGAATAATCACAATGAATAAGATTTAATCTTAGAATAATTGCAATTACTTCTTTTTTTTCTAAAAAATGAGAGAGAAAAGAAAAAACAAAAATCTTTGAAATCTTTTCTGTTTTTTTATTTTTTTATTTACTCTTTTAAATTTTGAAACAAAATTACGAATAGTGCAAAAAAATACCTAAAATCACAAAAATTATGTTTATTATTTTCATTTTGAGTATTTTGACTTTGATATAGATATTTTTCTTTTTTTTTTTAATAATTGATAGATTTATTCTTCTAATTCTAATAATGAAGTATTTTTTTTTTTTTGTTTCAGGTGAGTTATACAACATATGATCCCTATCGAAGTTATATCGTAAGTAAAATATTGAAAAATATATAATTATAATAATTACTTATTATAAGCAGAATATATATATATATATCAAAAGGAATAGTAAAAAAAATTTCGATTTGTTTACTTAAAGAAAAACATCAGCTCCGCGAATATTTTTATGGAATTGATAATTAATTAAAGTGAAGGAAAATATCAAAAAATATAAATGTTCGTTTTGGAAAATTTCTATTCAAATATTTCTAATTTCAATTTAAATTATAAAATAATAAAGTAAAAGTAATAAAATAATAAAGTGAAAATAATGAAATGGAAAAATGAAAGTTAAGAAATAATTTCATAATCAAAATTTAAAGAATTCACTTATTAAGTACAAAATTGATTATTACTGTTCATATTTTCAAAAATTTTAATAAAATTCCACGAAAGAATTACATTATTTTCTAAAATTTTAATAAATCCTTGTAAACAATTCAATTATTTTTTTAAATATAGTAAAATCTTTACAAAAATTCAATTATTTTCAAAACTATTTTAATTAAATTCATCGGAAGAATTCAATTTTTTTTTAAATTTTAACACATTTTGAAAAAATTTAATTTTTTTCTAAAATTTTAAACAATTCAATTATTTTTATAAATAGTAAAATTCTTCGCAAGAATTCAATTAATTTTATAAATACGAAAATTCTTTGCAGAAATTCAATTATTTTCAAAACAATTTTAATTGAATTCCTCGGATGTGTTGAAATATTTTTAAATATTTTTAAAAATTTCAATTATTTCCTAAACTTTTAATAAATTCTTCGAAATAATTCAACTATTTTTTATAAATACAAAAATTCTTTGCAGAAATTCAATTATTTTTTAATCAAATTTAAATAAAATTACATGAAAGAATTTAATTATTTTAAAAAATTTTCATAAAATTCAATTAAATTACTTTCAATGCAATTTTTAAATATATTTTTCAAAAAATTGAAGGAATTCAATTATTTTCAAAAAATAATAAAATTCTTGTGATGAATTCAATTATTTTGAATATATACTTATAATTTTAATAATATTCTTTAAAGAAATTACATTATTTTCGAAATAACTTTAATTGAATTTCTCGAAAAAATTTCATTATTTTCAAATATTTCTATAAAATTCTTCATAACAGCTTAAAATTATTTCTTAAAATTTTAATAAATTCTTCGAAACATTTCAATTATTTTTATAAATAGTAAAATTCTTTGTAGAAATTTAATTATTTTGAAAAAAATTTTAATTGAATTCCTCGGATGAATTCAAATTTTCAAATATTAACATAAAATTCATTTATTTTCTAAATTTTTAATAAATTCTTTGGAACAATTCAATTATTTTTATAAATTGTAAAATTCTTCGCAAGAATTCAATTATTTTCAATACAATTTTAATAAAATTTTTCTTCATAAAATTCAACTGCTTTCAAAATTTTCAATTAAAATTTTTAAAAAAATCCATTAGTTTAAAAAAAAGAAATTCTTCAAAAGAATTTAATTAGGATTTTTAAAAATTTTAATAAAATTCTTTGCAAGAATTCAGTTATTTTCCTAAATAATAAAATTCTTTGGAGAAATTCTATTATCATTAAATTTTTTGAAAAAATTCTTTGCAACAATTCGATGATTTTCAGTACATTAATTTTAAAATTGAAAATATTTGAAAAGAAAAATTATAAAAAAGTTCAGAAACTAAAAGCAAACAACATTTAACTTTAAACTGCGAACATATTACCGGAACATGTACTTTATTATTATTAATTAATTAATTAATGTTATAATTATTTTTATTTTTTAATTAATTCAAAATTGTAATGACAAATAGAAATTATCAGAATTTTTTTAACTTCTTTTCATTAAAAGACTAAAATTTTGTTAAATATTATGTTTTGTCAAATTGAAATTATACAGATTTTTGTTCTTTACTTCTAAGGTACATAGAAAATAGTTAAACAACTGTGATCAAGAAATAGAAAATTTATTTATTTTGCATTATTTTTCTTTATGAATCACAATTTTTTTAACAAAATTATTATTTTGTTTTAGAAAGAGAAGAAAAATATTTGCACAATTTCTATTTTTAATCTTATTTTTGGAACAGGATTTTCCACAGGAATTGACATTCAAAAATTTCAAATTCAAGCTTTTTTTAAATTAAACAATTTATAAAAGTATTGTTATAAAACATGAAGATATCGATCACTCCGAGTCTTCGACTCGGAGTGATCGATTTCTTCATGTTTTCTAATAATTAAAGATGACCAAGAGATAAAATCATTATTTTACATTATAAGAATATTGTTACTGTAACTTCATCAAAATTATTTTCATCATTTTAATTCAATTATTATTTTCTAGAATTTAAAATTATTTTTTATGAAAATAATTGAAATCCTGTGAAATTTTTATTATTTATGAAAATAATTAAATGTTTGCATACAATTTTATTAAAAAAATTTTTAAATAATTGAATTCTTTTTGAGAAATTTTATGAAAATAGTAGATATATGTAATTTCTCCAAAATTGAATTTATTTTTTAGTGTTTTTAACAAAAATTTAAATTAGGAAATTTTTAAATTCTATTATTTTTAAAATTTCTAATTTTATTAAAAAAAGTCAAGAATTGCTGCTAGTTGGCAAAATAAAAGGTATAAAATAATATTTAATAAAAGCAAACAAAAAAATTCCAAAACGAAAAATTAATTGCACTGAAAAGAATCGAACCCGTTCTGTTATTTTTACAAGAGTCCATTAGAGAAGGAAAAATTTTTAAGCGAAAAAAGTGTAAGTAAATTTTTAAACTTCTGCATTTTTTTTCACCGATTTCAACAAATATTGGAAATTTATTTTCACAAAATAAATTGAAATGAAAATTCCATAGAATAAAATTTAATTAACTGTGAAGAAGATTAAAGCTTTTTTTTAGAAAAAAAATATTTAAAAAAAAACTAGAAATGCACGAAACTTATAATTAAATTTTCCCTAAATTGAAGGCTTTGAAAATAGTCCATTTCGATTTAAATTGATCCAATTTTTTTTTTCTTTCGTTTTTCTTTTTTTCTTTTGTTTTTTTTTTTTATTTTTTTTTTTTCTAAAAAATAAATTTCATGTCTCTTTACCTGTTCTTTTGAATCGTTGGACATTGTTGTGAACAATTTTCGACTCTTTTAAGTTTATCGGTATTGAAATTTGTACCCTTGATTATCTTCTCATGATGAAGACGATTTCCAAGGTCCCTGGAAGACTTTTGAAGTTCCTCAAAGCTCGATGATGCATTTTGTAGTGTCTTGTTGAAATCGAGCTCATCGGAATTGTCGGCAAAATTATCCTTCGACTCTAATCTTCTTGTTGCCTCTTTAAAATTAACTGTTGGCTCGATGTTTATTAATTTTTCACATTGTACATCGGAATTGTGCCACGATTTATTATTATCCATTATCATCATCATTGGACCCAAATATGCAGCTGCTGACTCGTCGTCATTTGTTTGTTTTTTCTTCACTTCCAAACGATTAATTATTCCCTTCGTTGGAAGAAAAGGACGTTCATTTTTACTTCTTTTTGGAATTGCCGGCGGCCTCAGTGGTATTGGTGGTGGTGCTACCTGTAAATATAAATTTTTTTTCCTCTTTTCAAAATAAATAATCGTCACACAAATGAATATTATTGTCGAGAAAACAGATATTCGAATTAAAATTGTTTTCAAATAAAAATTAGAATTCAAATTCAAATGTAAATTCGAATGTAAATTACAATGGAAATTCGAATAAAAATTGTACCTAACAAAAAATTTATTTTTTTGAAATGGAAATTAAAATGGAAATATTCATGACTTCGGGAGAAAAATTCGGGCACTACTGTATATATAAAATCTCAAAGTAGAGACTTTTCTGTTGATGAAAAAGAACGTGTTATTGTCAGTCAGTAAATATTTACTTTCGAGAGTGTTGTTTTAGGAGAGATTACTCAACTTGAAAAAAAAGTCATTTATTTCGAATGGAAAAATTCGATTTCCTTATTTATTATTTTCCCTCTTTATATAGAATTTCAGAGAAAAAAAATGAAAGACAAAAGTTTCTTTCTTTTATTATTTAGCATATTTCTAATGATAAACTAAGATAAAGAATTTATTTTCAAATAAAAAAAGGTAAAGAAATAATTAAAAATGATTAAAAATGTAAATAAATAAATAAAATGCGAATATAAATCTAAAAAATTTATTATTATAAATAAATAATAAACAATTAAATAAATAATTTAAAAATTATGATGCACGTCAAGCAAGTAATGTAAATTGTATTTTCGTCTTATTTTCTTGTCATTAAAATAAGTGGAATGAAATTATAAAAATTCAATTTTTTAAATTTTTAATATATTTTTACGATATGGTCGGCATTTTGGCGAGAATTTATCTAACCAGAATCGCTCGACGTGCAGCACTAATTTAAAATTAATAAAAATAAAATAAAGTGAAAAAAAACTTTTACTTGATTTTCGAAAAAGGAAATAATTTTATACTCTCTCATTTACTAATCCGATTAAGTGACTTTAATCGCAAGTTACTTATCCATATATCTACTTGTATACATATATATAGGGGAAAAGCCAGTAATCGATTATATTATTAATTGAATTTCTGTGCTAATATAATCTCATATTAGTACATTAACTATCAGGGTTTGTTGTAAATTACATTTCCAATAAAGCAAACACGAGAAAAATTAAATCAATTTTCAATAGTAATTATCATGTAGTAATAATAATAATAATAATAATAATAACAATATACAGAAATAAATTGTAAAAATTTGTTTTCAACTTATAGTGATTTTTTTCGTTACTTACGCTAATTATATGTAAATTGTATGGAAAAGAAAAAGGAGAAATATTATTTCTATACAGAAGTGTTAATAATTGAGAATTTAGTGTACCGTTGGGGTTGCAGAATGACGTCGTGGAATTGGTGGTGCTCCATTATTTCCTTTAGATGGTGATTCTAGAAGTAGTGATTTTCCTATTGGTAATGCGACGCTGTGCATTCTGATCTTCCTGTATTGGAGAAAAAAATTTATTTCTTATCCAATTAAAAATTTTTTTTTTTTTATTCAAAAGATATAGAAATTATTTTGCAATACAAAATTTTTGTTTTTGTACTTTTATAAATTTTTTCATGAAAGAAAAGTAAATAAATATTTAATTTACTTATGTTTAAAAAAGATGATACAATTATTGCTTTTTCTCAATAAACAATTACTTTTAACTTTTAAGTGAGTAAATAAAATAGTAATTGTTTTTACAATTTACTTTTCTAAAAAAGTAAAAAAGTAAAATTGCAAATAAATTTTATGAACAAATAATTTTAATTACAACAACAAGAAATTTTATTTACTCACTTACTTTTAGGAAAGTAAATAAAATAGAAATTTTTTACAATTTACATAACATGTAAATAAAGAGAAATGCAATTATTTTGGAAATTTACGTTTACTTATAATCGTAAGAAAGTAAATAGAATGGCAATTAATTTTACAATTTATATAAAAGTAAATAAATTACAAAGAAAAATTACTTCTAAGTAAGTAAATAAAATATAAATTTTATACAAAAAAAAATAAATTTAATTGCAACAAAAACACTATTTTATTTGCTTACTGAAAAAATAATAAATATATTTTCCAATTTCGTTTACTTACTTTCGAGTAAGTAAATAAAGATTTGCAATTTCGTTTACTTACTTTCAAGTAAGTAAAAAAAATTCCAATTATTTTGGCAATTATTTTTACATGAAAATAAGTAAATAATTTTACAAATAAAAATTTAGTTTATTTCTTGAAACATTTGAATTGTAAATTTAAATAAATACACGAAGAGAAAATAAATATTGAATTTTGTAAAAGTATTTTACAATTTGGGGAAAAATGCAACAAAGCGAAATTTTTTTATCAAAAATACTAAATTTTAAAAAAACTTATGTAAAATGTTGTTTATTTATATCAAACTAGCAACTACCTAACTTTTTAGGAGAACATTAGCAATTTTAAAACTAATAGAATTTAAAAATTTGTCATTCAAATTTTTGTTGAAAACACTAAAAAAATCCAATTTTGGAAAAATATTACAAATAATTGCAAAAATTCAATTATTTTCAAGAGTGATGAAAATTCTTCTCATAAAATTCAATTATCTTTCAAATTTAAAAAAAAAATTCTCGTCAAATCCCAATTATCTTTATAAATAACAAAATTCTTCCCCAAAGTTCAATCATTTTCAAATCAATTTCAAATTCCCAAAAATAGTATACGCAAACATTTAATTATTTCCATAAAATAATAAAAATTTCTCAGGAATTCAATTATTTACAAATTTTTTATAAATTCCATCGCAATTATTCAATTATTTTGATAAATAATACAATTTTTTTTAAGGAATTCAATTATTTTCTAAAAAATAAATAAAAATTGTAAAAAATAATAATTGATTTGAAATGATGAAAATAATTTTGAAAAAGTTAGTGTAATAATACCTATTTTAATAATATAAAACAATGATTTTATCACTCGGTCATCTTTAATTATTATAAGTTATTGAATTTAGAAAGATTTGAATTTGAAATTTTTGAAATTCCTAATTCCTATGGAAAAATAATATTGATTAAATATTTATATAAAAAAAAAGTTATTGATGTTTTCGAATAATTTTAACAATTATAAAGAAATTTGTAAATAAATGTAATAGAACATTTTTTCAGTAAAATTTTGTTCTTTATTTTCTAAAAATTGTAAAAGTTTCAATTTCATTTTCAATTAAAATTTGTAATTGACAAATAGAATAGAATATGTAATGTTTCTTTTCCAAAAGAAAAGAATGAGTTTCTGAACAATATTGTTATTAAATATAAATAAATAAATAAATAAATAAATATTTTATTATTATAAATTATGCATAAATTTGGTATATTTTCTATTTCTTAATAATTATATTTTAACAATTAACAATTTTCTATTTTTTATAAATAAAAAGGAGAAAAATTTCAGTCAAACGAAATTTGTTATAGAAAAAAGCATATTATGCTTTTTATTTTATTATATATAATAAACAAAATTTATTTGTTAATCATAATTTTTTTATATTTTCTAATTTCAAATATTGTTTTATTATAAATCATGAAACAATACCTTTATTTTTCCAATCTGTCAAACAATATTTTTTAAAGAAAAAAAAACAAAAAAATAAAATCAAACACAAAAACTAACTTCAAAGTGTGAACAGACTGAAAGAATGAAATACGAAGATTATTATAGTTAATTAATATCAAGAATATAAATTAAATTTTAACATAAATTTACTAAATTGAATATAATTTATTTTAAATTCTAGTATTTTTTATATTAAAATTTCGCTCTGTCCCATTTTTTTTCTCAAATTGTAAAACACTTTTACAAAATTTAATATTTTCTCTCCGTGTAAATAAATATAAAATTGCCAAAACTAGAAAAATCAATTATAAATTCTTTTAAAGCAGAAAAAATGCTTGTCTGAATTATTTTATCGTTTTAATTATAAACGAAAACTATTTTCAGAGTATATTTATAATATATATAAGGTGGAATGGAAATTTTATTTAAATTTCTTAAGATATCGATGATAATAAAATAGTTGCTTAGACGAAGAATGACAATATCATGGATGAGTGGCGAAAAAAATTACCGTAAAAGCTTTTCTCTTCACACGAGGCCTATGGCGATGGGCAGAAAATAAGATAAAATGGTTACTATTCTGGGCTACGTTCCGTGATTTTCCCTCGTAACACAATTTATTCCCTCCCGTATATGTACAAAGCACTCATCTCAGAGAGAAATTACGAAAAATTTTAATTTTTGAGAAAGCCATTTTCTATTGTTTATAAATAACGCGCAACAAATTTTCCTTTGCGAGAATTATTATTTTCTATTATAGCATAAATATATTTTTAAAAATTTATAAAAGAATATTTAAAAAACTTTTTTTTTAATATTTTATAATAACAAATATATCTATAAAAAATAATTTATATTCCAAATAATCTTAAAAACAGTTAATTAATATTTTTTTTAATTGGTTAATTTATTATATTTTAGTTTACTTTTTAATTAAATATAATTTAATATTTGTTTGTTAAACCATTTTTTGTATTTAGATAAACATGTCAAGTTCAATTATATTAATTAAATAACATATAAAATTAAAACTTTTACGATAATTTTAATAAATTTGAAAATAAAATCTTCAGCGCTTTATGTTTTAATTACGAATTAAAATTAAATTCGTAACTATTCGTAATTAAAACATAAAATATGTTCAAAAAAAAATTTCATTTTAAACATTTTTTATGTTTTTAATACGAATAAAGTGCTGGAGATTTACAGATTATTATGTAAAAAGTAAACAATTAGTGGAAAAAAACAGATTTTTAATTTTTACAAACAATTCCACGTGTTTGGGGGGTAAATATACCGTTTCCTGTATGGGGTTCAAATAATAATTTCACTAATCACTTTAATAAACGAGGAACGATATGTAAACTCTCTCCCGCGTGAGAGGACGCTCCCCTGAATTTCCAACAGTAATTAAATATGCCGACGCATTTATGTTAAATGAATCATGTTGCCTCCCCGCACAACGGTCCAAATACACTTTATTTCAAGTAAAATATAAATTTATTATCATTAAGCGTTGAGACTAACAAAAAAAAGGAATATCAATGTGAAACATTTTATACAGGAAATGAAAAAAAAATGATTATAATTTTCTATCGTTTATTTATTTTGCAAATAGAATAATTTTTATTTTTTCTTTTTGAAAATTTTACAAGTTTTTATTAACCAGGGGAAATTATTTAAGATTAACAGTTGTAAAATAGAAATTTCAAAAAAGGTAAAATGAAAGTGATATTTCAATAAAAAATTATTTTTATGTCCAAAGGCATTGATATTATTTTCTATGTATGTTAAATAATTAAATATATAATATGCGTGCTGGTAATTCTCACCTAGGCTCACGAGTGGGGCTTGTGTCAGCGCCACGTGTTTCCATTCCCGACATATTGGCTTCTGAAACAATAAAAATAATTTTTTTGTAAAATTAAATATTTTCATTATTTTTTAATATTTTATTTTATTTCAATTTATTTATTTTTAATTTTATTTTTCATATTTCAGGGTTATAAATTTTTTATAAATTTCTTTACAATAATTCAATTATTTTCATAAATGATAAAATTTTTACAAGGATTCAATTATTATTTATTTTCATGAATAATAAAATTCTTTGTAGGTTTTCAATTATTTTTATAAATAATAAAACTCATCACATAATTTCAATTATTTTTAATACAATTTTAATGGAATTTCTCTATTTTATCATTAAGTTTACCTATTTATTAATAATAAGCAGGTAAAACCTTTTAAAACCAATAAAACCTTTTAATTATTTAAATAATTTATTCCCAAAAATAATCCCATCAAATACTATTTTACTAAAAGAATAAAATATTAAATTAATATTCAAATTAATTATATTCACATTTTAGAATGAATTAATATCAAATTATTTTTAAAAAAAACTTTTGAATGCGTAAAAATTAAGAAATTAATTAAAATTTAGTCCCTTTCTTTCTAAATAGACGCCATTTTGCGTGGAGCAATATTATATGAGAGTTTTGTGTTTTTTTTCAAATTTTCTCCTCATTTTCTTTACTACGATCCGCACTACGGAGACAATCCGATTTCAAAGTTTGTAAGTTTATTAATGGACAAAGTTACTGTTATACGAGAAACGCGTATTTAGTTCCTCTTTCCCACTGTCACGAGTTGTTTATGTGATGCTCTAGACAAAGGTAATTGAAGAACCTAATCCAAAATCATAAGCTGCTGCATATTCATTTTTTTTTTTTTTTTTTTTATTAAAAATGAAAAAATTTTCATTAAAACTTTAAACTTTTATGCAAATTTTTGCATTGTTTAATTGCAAACTTTGTTTGTCTAATTTTTTAAAATTCTTCATTTATTTATAGTCAAGCTTTTTATATAATAATTATAATATATTCAATTTTGGAGAAATTACAAATAATTGCAGAAATTCAATTATTTAAAAAAAGTAAATAAAATTCAACTATGTTCAAAATTTGAAAAAAAATTTCGTAAAAATCCCAATCATCTTTATAAATAACAAAATTCTTCTCCAAAGTTCAATTATTTTCAAAAATAAAATGCATTTTTCTAATTTCAATGATTTTCAATATCTACTATTTTAATAAAATTTCCCAAAAATAATTCAATTATTTAAAAAAATTTTAATAAAATTGTATAGAAATATTAAATTATTTTCATAAATAATAAAAATTTCACAGGAATTCAATTGTTTTTATAAATAATAAATTTTTTTTAAGGAATTTAATTATTATTTTCATAAAAAATAATTTAAAATTCTAGAAAATAATAATTTAATTAAAATGATGAAAATTTTAATGAAGTTACAGTAACAATATTCTTATAATATAGAATAATTATTTTATCTCTCGGTCATCATTAATTATTAGAAAACATGAAGAAATCGATCACTCCGAGTCTTCGACTCGGAGCAATGTATTTAAAATCATCGAATTGTTGCAAAGAATTTTTTCAAAAAATTTGATGATAATAGAATTCCTTCAAAGAATTTTATTATTTAGGAAAATAACTGAATTCTCACAAAGAATTTTATTAAAAATTTTAAAAATCCTAATTAAATTCTTTTGAAGAATTTCTTTGAATTTTTTTTTATACTAATGGAGTTTCTTTAATAATTTTAATTGAAAATTTTGAAAGCAATTGAATTTTATGAAGAAGAATTTTATTAAAAGTAAATTGAAAATATTTAAATTCTTGCGAATAATTTTACTATTTATAAAAATAGTTGAATTGTTTCGAAGAATTTATTAAAATTTTAGGAAAGAATTGAAATTTATGAAAAAATATTTGAATTCATCCGAGGAATTCAATTAAAATTGTTTTGAAAATAATTGAATTCCTGCAAAGGATTTTACTATTTATAAAAATAATTGAATTATTGCGAAGAATTTTACTATTTATAAAAATAATTGAAATGTTTTGAAGAATTTATTAAAATTTTAAGAAATAATTAAATTGTTATGAAGAATTTTATAGGAATATTTGAAAATAATGAAATTTTTTCGAGAAATTCAATTAAAGTTGTTTCGAAAATAATGAAATTTCTTTAAAGAATTTTATTAAAATTAAGTATATTCAAAATAATTGAATTCATCACAAGAATTTTATTATTGTTTGAAAATAATTGAATTCTTTCAATTTTTCTGACGAATATAAATTTAAAAATTGCATTGAAAGTAATTTAATTTTTATGTAGAATTTTTTAAAAATATTTTGAGAATAATTGAATTATTTTTAGAGAATTTTAAATTCTTGTTGAAATTGCATTTTATGGAAATTTTTGAAAATAATTAAATTGTTTCGTGCAAATTTTATTTAAATTTGATTAACAATAATTTAATTCCTGCAAAGAATTTTTGTATTTACAAAAATAGTTGAATTGTTTCGAAGAATTTATTAAAATTTTAGGAAATAATTGAAATTTATGGAAATATTTGAAAATATTTAAATTCATCCGAGGAATTCAATTAAAATTGTTTTGAAAATCATAGAATTTTTTTAAAGATTTTATTATTTAAAAAAATAATTGAATTGTTTAGAAGGATTTATTAAAATTTTAGAAAATAATTAAATTCTTTCGTGAAATTTTTATTGAGAGAAATATTATTTGATTTAAGGGCATTTGAACCTTGATGACGTCACACATGCTTTGCACAAACTGTAACGTCATCAAGGTTCAAATGCCCTTAAGGAAATATTTGTTTAATAATATTGACAAGTAATCGGTTATTTGAATCAAATAATTTTTACAATAATTATAGAATTATTGTTATTATTATTATACTATATTGTTATATTGTTACTATTATTATATTACAGTTATATTATTATATAATTACTATTACAATTTTTATAATAATTATAGAGTTATTCTTTTTAATAAAAAAAAAAATAATAAACTATGCAGTAAATTACATCAAAGAGTAAATAAGGTACAAATCTGATGGTGGAGAATTGAAAAAAAAATTACAAAATTGAGAAAAATCTCTTGTACAGGGGACACTGAACCTATAATATTAGCGATTCAGTTTGCATGCTTCTCGTGCTTGGCCATATCAAAACTCTCTACGTGACCTCTTAAAGTGAATTTCCATACAATCTACGAAAAATTATGTTAAGAAAAAAGACACTTACATTGCATTGAAAAATGGAAAAATTGATTCTTGCAACAAAAAATGAAGTTAATAAATAATAATTGCTTATTCAAAAATAAAAAAATCATTCCCAGTTTTAAATTAAATTGAAGATTAAAGTATTAAAATATTTTAATTAAGAACAATTTTTCCTTTTGTATTTTTCCTAATGAGAATGTTATATAAACTTGTTTGAAAAAAATTGAGAGAGAAACGCTAATAATAAAATTGAACAACAATATAGAAGAAATTTTTAAACAATTGTATAGTTTATGTAACATAATAAATTTTTAATGATTGAAAATTTTGAGATTAATGAACACTCCAAACTTTGATCAGTGTTTGAATGTAATCGCTAACAAAGAAGTTTTTTTTAAATAACAATTTTAACAAAAAAATAATTATCCATTACAAATGTTTATTCGATAAATTTTTCACTAAATCATTTATTTATAAAAAATTTCCCTTAAGGGTAGAAAAAACATTTTTGTCAAATTTACTGAATTACATTTTTTTTTCTCTTTTGAGAACAACTGTGTTTTTGAAACAAAGGCAATTTTTTTCACCTTGAGACCTTTACTTTTACCTTGCTTTTAATTAATAATAATACTAATCATTATCATTAATACCATTAATTAATACTAGTAATTAGTAATTAATTAATAACAGTAGCAGTAGTAGTAGTTTCATTATTAGTTTTATTAATATTATTATTATTAAATTAAATAAAAAAAATTAAAATATAAAAAATAAAATAAATAAAAAAAGTCAAGATAAAATGAAAGATTGCATAAATCAAGAGTTGAGCTTTTAGTTTTGTTATACGTAACATATATATATATATACAATAGTAGGGATTATACGCGAGATAAAAATGTTGGTATAAAAATTTTACTGTGAGCTCTCTCTCTCTCTCTCTGTATATATATAGGATACGAAATATGACGGGCTTTCCCTATAAATTTAATGATGAACATTACGTGACCCTCCAATAACCATAGCAATTTCAAATCCTCGATACGTAAAAGTTGAAAACGGTTCTTTTCAGACCAAAAATTCTTTTTCACTCTTCTTCAAGCTCTAAAGTGAATAATATCCTATTTTTATCTTTTTTTTTATATAGAATACATAAAAATGCCTCCGTTACTATTGCAATTCAAATAAATAATAAAAAAAAATTGTTTTAAATAAAAAATTTATATAAATTTATTATTTTGTTTATTTATTTAAGAGTGTAAAGTATTTTAAAGTATTTATTTATATAAATAATTTGTTATTTTATACAATTTTTTTATTGAGTTTTATAATTTCTGCTGATAAATCTAAAAACTCTTTTGTATGCACTTGCACATCACAATGAATTTAGAATTTGTAAATTTTTTGCTTATTTAAAATTTTAAATTGCAGTTCTAAGTCTGAATTAGTGAAAATTGAGTCTCAAATTTATATTAGTAAAAAAATTAGTTACTAAATTAATTACTAAATAAATAAATAATACTAAAATATTCATTGAGCCAATAATAAATTATTGGTTCAATATTTACTATTATTCAAATTTAGAAAGACTATTTTCATTTTATAATTTTGTTTTTTTATTATTGTTATTATTTTACTATTATAAAATTATGACTATATTATTATTAAATTAGATACTAAATAATACTAAAATATTCCTACTAAAGTGAATTAATGGTTTAATTTTTTACTATGTAATACAAAATTTAGAGAAGCTTTCGAATAATTTTATTATTTTATTATTATTTTGTTACCATTTTATTATTTTACTGTTTTTTTATCATTATTTTATCATGCTTTTTTTATTATCATTATTTGACATATTATTGTCTGCTCTATTATGAAACATGCATGCGCTTCAAAATATCCGAATAAGAGGAATGCGATATTATATACCTAATCTCGAAATATTGAGACAAAATTCTCTCCATCTTTATCCGCTTTCTCCTTTTTTTTAGTTTTCTTTTTTTTCTGCAAATTCTATCATATATACTTTAATTTATTAATTTCTTAATGTACATACATTTTCATTTGATATACAATAAGGGGCATTCCTGAGAGAAATTTTCCTTAAAAACTTTTTTTGTTCAGAATAATTTTTTTCGAATTCTGAGTGAAAAATAAGAAAACAAGTATTTTTTTTTTATTTCGTTATTGGATAAAAATTGTGGGAGTTGTGACTATTTTAAATTCAACTTCTTCGCAGAGGCCGAGGATTTTTGAAACACGTTTTTCTCTAATTCTTCTAGGAGATAAGAAAAAAATGTACTAGATGAAATTTATTTATTTTATATTTATACAAATATTTATTTATAAAAATTACAATAATAATTATAATTATTACTATTGTTATTACTAGTCAATGAATTTTTCGAAAACTATAATTATAATTAAATAAAAGAAAATATTTTTTGACCTAATGGCTAACGCCATTAGACAAAAAATATTTTTAGATCTTTTATTTAATTACAATTATTATTTTATATTAGACAAAAATTATTTTTAAATCATTTAGGGTCATTTGGGGTAAATGTAAACAGGGGGTAAATGTAAACAGTAGATGTTTCAGCTAAATTTACAAATTAAAAAATAAGTACGACGTCAATATTTTTACCTCAGCTCACCTACAAGATGTTCTGAATATTGCCAATATTTTATTTTGACAATTGGCAATGCCATAGTATAAGTTATTTATTAATGCAAAAAAGATTGAAAATCAAAATTTTACTGTTTCAGTATTTTGTCTCGCATTTGCATAAAAATAAATTTAAAAATCAAACAAAAATATGTAATTCTTCCTTATTAATGCCCTAACAGAACTTGAACTACATTTTAAAAGAAAATAATTGATTAAATTTGCTTCTATTTCACAATTTCATTAATTTGGCAATGTAAAATTTCATAGAAAAGGAAATTAGGTCCTCTTTAAAAAAAAAAAATTTTTTTTTGAAAATTTGATCAATTTTTAAAAATATTTTTAGGTTCATCCGCCATTTTGAAAATTTAAAAATTGACTTCAAATTCGTATTCAGCGACCTCAAAAACCTCCGAGTAGCCAGATTCAAGCAAATTTAATCAATTTTTAAAAATATTATTTTTCGGTTCATCCGCCATATTGGATCCACCATTTTGAAATTTAAAAATTCGATTTTAGATTCTTATTCACCAAATAAAAAAAACTTCTTTTTACCAAGTTGAATGAAAATCTATATAAAATTTGTTCAAGTTATTCAAGTTTTTACATTACTAATTTTGTAATGGTTGATTGTTTATTTTATATGATACATTATCAGTCAACTGGTTGATTTACTATACATCTACGAAGAATTTTTTTTCAGTTTTTCCATCCCTTAAAACAGTAGTATACTTGAAATAACTTGTTTCTTAAACCTCGCTTAACTACAGTGGTGTTTACATTTACCCCGAATTTTAGGAAAATTTCAAAATCTCGGGGTAAATGTAAACAGTCAGTTTTAGGCGATTCAGGTGTATCAATATTTTTTTGTACCTCATAAAATTTTTCTAGGGAACACTAGCAACAAGTTCATGCAAAAGAAATCCGTCCGTTTTACATTTTAACAAAAAAAACTAATGTTTTCGGTGAAACATAGATATTCCGTTTACATTTACCCCAATTGACCCTATTCAATTATAATTATTATTTTATATTAAGATACTTAAAAAATAAATATTAAAATACTTAAATAAATAAATATTAGTATTTAATAATATTGTTAATTATTATTATTATTATTATTAAGAAAATTTGGTATAGTATTAGAGGAAAACGTGTTTCAAAAAATCAAAACTCCTCGGCTTTTGAAAAAGTTGGTCGTTAGATTTAAAAAAAATCACAACTTTCAAAATTTTCATTCAATAGCAAAATAAAAAAATACTTATTTTTTATTTTTTCACACAAAATTCGGAAAAAATTGTTCCAAACAAAAAAAAATTTTTTTTAATGCAAATTTCACCTGGAATTTCCCACTAGCACTTTATAACTTTATACTCTTATTACTTTTTAACGAGGGAGATTAATTTATTTTATTATTACCATCATTGTTATAAACGGGTGTATAATACTATATTTATTATAATATACATAATAATATAGTTATTGTAAAAAAGAAAATACAATTTATTTTCTCGACTGTCGCTCTCGTTTTATTTCAATTACGTAAAAGGACTGTGAAAAAAGAGATCTTTCATATCGCGTACAAAAGATTTATGTTTGTTGAGATAATTAAATCGCGATTTGTCACGTAATCTTGGCAGTGTAGATTTTTCCGTGAAAGTCTCATTTTTTAAATATACAATATACACTGAATAAAGAAATATTGTATTTAATACATATTTCTGCAGTGTAATCTCTAAATTCTCTATAGAATTTTTTAAATTTTATTCAAAAATTGTGAAATAGTCATTTTTATTTTTTACTTCATTTCATTTTTAATTTTAATTTATTTAATATTTTTATTAAAAAATTATTATTATATTTTTATGATATTTTATTTATTTCTTACATTTTATTTTTACAGTCTACTTATCTCGCTATTTATTGAAAAACACTTTTTTATGTAAAAATAAATATTTTTAATAAATAAATTAAATAGTTACAAACTTACTTTTTGAAAAAATGAGATATAAATTGTATTTTAATTTTAATTTATTTACTAATATTTACTAATAACGTACTAACGTATAAATGCAAAAATTTATTATTAAATTATTAATTTATTGATTAAAAAATTTTATTTACGATTTAATTTAATTAAATTTAGATTTATTTAGTTGATTAATTCATATTCGAAATATTTGTGTCATTAATTTTCATATTATTGCTTCCTCATAGAGGAAGGATTGTATTTGTTTATTAAATATTTATTTATTACTCCCAAGATATTTATTTTATTTATTTCAATTTATTATATGTAGTAAATAAAATGAAAACTAATTTTTTTTTTTAATATTTAATTAAATATTTGTTGTTGTGTGTGTTTATGGAAATATCTATTCCGTTTATAATAATTAAAATGAAACCATTACAGTAATACTTGATAATTTTTTAATTTATAAAATTTTATTAACATTTCTGTAATTTCCGTAGTTAAATGAAGAAAAATAATATTACATTTCAGATTATAAATTTTATTTCATTACACAAAATGACAAAACTGACATAAATTGTAACAATTATTTTTAATAAATAATTAATTTTTTAATTAATAATTAATTAAATTCAATTTAATTTACTTTAATTTAATTAATTCTAATAAACTGCTCGTAGAATTTGAAATAAACAAATAATATTTAAATATTTGTAAAATAAAGATTTGATTTTAATTTATTATTAGACAATCCTTTTTTAGTAAAAAAAAATTTTAATTAAAAAAGGAGTAAAAAATGTAATTAAATAATTATTTGGTGTTTTCAGTTAATTATTGAACTAATTTATTTTTCTTTTATTTCTTTTTTTAAAACAGGATTATTAAAGTATAAATTAAGATCTATTCTTAATGTTACAGTAGAGTAACATTAAATATCTTAATTATCTAAATTGTTAACTTATTTAAAAAAATAAAAAATAAATAAAATAATTTCTGAAATATTTGAGTATTTAAATTTTAAATTAAAGAAAAGAATTTTATTTATTTATTGACACACGTTTAGAATACATTCGAGTAATTTTCAAACTCTGATTGCATGTGGTTGATGATTTATATGTAACTAGCAAGAAATCGTTCCTCAGACATCATTGCGGTTGACAACCAATTAATTGGTTGGGTCAATCTGCGAACTTTCGGTAGAACGAAACAATTGGTTGCTACAGCCAATAAATGTCTGATTCATATTTTATACTAATTGCTCTACTAACTGCGTATTTACAGATATTTTCCTCTTTATTTTTCCTCTTTTTCTCTCTCACTCACTCTCTCTTTCTCTCAAGTTTGTTCAACCATCGTAAAAGGAATTTAATACTTCTTTTTAACATTTCACTTAAATTGCGAAACCCTTTAAAGATTTTAAACACTTATAAAGAATATTCTCACACTGAGGGAATAATTAAATTATTTTATGTCACGAATATAAAATGGAAAATAGTGTAATTAATAATGTTATAATACCTTGGATTACTATATTCTAATTCTTATTTTATTTTTAATGGAAAGAGAGAAAGAGAGAGACCGCAAATTTGTGGTAGCAATAATTAACCAACAAAATTAATTTAATTAAATAGTAAATTAATTCAATTGGGTGAAAAATAAGCTATATCAAAAGTAATGTTTAAACTAATTAAAGAAATTTTTAGAATATTAGTTTAAATTATTATTACACCCAGAGAAAAATTTTATTTAAATAAGCAAACCTAATTTATTTGAGTTAAATGAAGTTTATTTTTCTCACAGTCGACTAGGTTAGTTATTTGTTTTAAATAAAAATTTTATTTTAGACATAAATTAAACTTATTTGAACCAAATAAAATATTACTTAAACTAAATAAAATTCATTTGAAACAAATAAAATTCTTTCATTGTAAAATTATTCGAAAACATCAAAAACTTCTTTTTTTAAATAAAATATTTAATTATTATTATTTTTCTACAGGAATTAAAAAATATTCAAAAATTTCAAATTCAAACTTTTTTTTAAATAAAATAATTTATAAAAGTATTGTTATAAAACATGAAGAAATCAATCACTCTGAGTTCACTTCTTCAAAATTATTTTCATCATTTCAATTCAATTATTATTTTCTAGAATTTTTAATTATTTATTATGACAATAATTGAATTCCTTCAAAAAAATTATTATTTATGAAAATAATTGAATTTCTGGAAAATTTTGATTATTTCTGAAAATAATTAAATGTTTGGATACAATTTTATTAAAATTTTTTTTAAATAATTGAATTCTTTTAGGGAAACTTTATAAAAATAGTAGATATTGAAAATCATTGAGAGTAGAAAAATTTTTGAAAATAATTGAAATTAGGATAAGAATTTTTTTGACATTTATGAAAATAATTAAACTTTGGAGAAGAATTTTGTTATTTATAAAAATAATTAGGATTTTTACAAGAATTTTTCTTAAATTTTGAACATTTAATTGAATTTCTGCAATTATTTGTAATTTCTCCATAATTGAATTTTTTTTAGTGTTTTCAACAAAAATTGAAATTAGAAAAAAATTTTGACAAGAATACAATTTTAATTACATTTTCTCGAAAGAGTTCAATTATTGAAAAAAAATTGATAAAATTCTTGAAATGAATTCAATTATTTTCAAATTTTTTTTTTTTTAAATACTTGACAAGAATTCAATGATTTTCAGTACATCGACAATTTAATTATTTCTGAAAATAAATGAATTCTTGAATAGATTTCATACAAACAAATAATAGAATTTTTGCAAAATTTAAAAAAATAAGTGGATTTTTGAGAAGAATTTTATTAAAATTGTATTTAAAATAATTGAATTTCTCTGAAAAATTTACTATATTTATTGATATTATTGAATTGTTTCGATGAATTTTTTAAAAAATGTTTAAAAATAATTTTATTTTCAGTGGAATTCAATTAAAATTATAATTTTAAAATAATTGAATTCCAGCGAAAATTTCATTATTTTTAAAAATAATTAAATTCTTGAATGCTTGCATACAATTTTCTTAAAATTTTTTTTAACGAATTCAATTCTTCTTGGGAAATTTTATTATAATAGTAGATATTGAAAATCATTAAAGTGAGAAAATTTTTTGAAAACAATTGAAATTAGGACAAAAATTTTATTAAAATTTTTGAAAATAATTGAATTTTTCAGAAGAATTTTGTTATTTATAAAGATAATTGGAATTTTTACGAGAATTATTAAAAAATTTTGAACACAATATTGAATTGTATTACTTTTGAAAATAATTGAATTTCTGCAATTATTTATCATTTCTGCAAAATTCAATTTTTTTTAGTGTTTTCAACAAAAATTTGAATTGAAATTTTTTAAATTTTATTATTTTTTTGAAGTTGCTAATTTTTCATTAATTATAATGAATTATATTAATTAAAATTAATTAATTTTACTAAGAAAGACTAAATATTTATAGTCTACAATATTTATTAAAACTATTAAATATGAAATAATATTAATTAAATTTGAAATAATATTATTAAATATGAAATGTTTAGGATTCATTTTCATTTATACAATAAATATTTATTTTTATACACCGTTTATTTATTTGTTTACTTATTGGTATTAACCAATAAATTTTTTCAAAATTTTAACGTAACTGTTAAAAACTTCAATGTTATATAAATGAAAAAAAAAATCATTTTTTTGTTATTAAATGATTGAATTATTGTTAAATTATTGAATTATTCTACTAATTTATTTTTTACTGATGATCCACAAGTTCTGAGCATTAAAATAAACGAAATAATGTTTATTAAAAAAATTTTCATAAATTAAAA
The DNA here is from genome assembly GCF_015476425.1 of Leptopilina heterotoma. NCBI lineage: Eukaryota > Metazoa > Arthropoda > Insecta > Hymenoptera > Figitidae > Leptopilina > Leptopilina heterotoma. Next base: position 2,407,160 of record NW_025111110.1, read on the forward strand.
AATAGAATAAAAGATAAAAAATTAAATTTTACATTTTAGAAACTCAATGATTAATTTCTTTTCACTAATGACTCAAAATTATTGTAATAAAAATTTAATTTGAACAAGAAATAAATAAATTTCGTTCACTCAATCACTCAGAACTTTAGGATTTAATTTAAAATTTACAAAAACTATAATAATTCAAATTTTGATATAAATAATACTTACAAAAATATTCGCTGTAAAAATTATTTCTTCTCAGTAGTTGTTGCGCAAAGGAAAAAATTTCATCAACATCCCAATGGAAAATAAATAATTAATCCAAATGATTTCTCGCCGAATAAAATCAATTGCTCTAACTTCATTTTGAACTTTACCATAATCACGCGACGCGTTCAAAAATTCGACCGGTTGATCGCTTCTTCGTATAAACGATGTGGAAAAAGAAAATTTTTTTTTTTAAATCGACAAAAAGAGGAAAAGAGAAAAAAAAATTCGGAAAATTTCAATTAATTTCTTTCATTATAATTATTTTCATTTATATTTACACATTCATTTGTTCAACAATATAAACTTTTCATTTTTATAATTTAATTTTCTTTTTTGTATTTAATAAAAATATTCGATGATAAAATATATATTTAAATTTTGCAAAATAGATGTAATAAGGCAAATTGTTTTATTTTTGTTTGTCGGGTAGAGGGGGTGGGATGGAGAGAGGAGGGGGAATAATAAAGTGGCAAATGATGATTGATACGCCAAAACTCACGTGCCTGCGTACGTACTACGTGCGTGGGTGGTGGAAACGTACTGCCGAGTATCGCTTCGCGTAAAGGACTTGGTGCAATGTCAGCCCCGTCCCTAAAACCACCTCTATAGAAACACAACGAGTTTGCGCCCCTGTTTCAGGGCGCAACCTGGTCGGCCACCATCCGACTACTATGTATTTTATGAGATCTTCAACAACCGGCAAATATATATTCTCTCAGGTCCTGGGAAATTTAATATACTATATATTATATTAATAATGTCCTTTAATTATTATTGTCACTTAACTATTATTTTTACATTATTATTTTTAACTATAATAATCTTCGTATTCTTTCAGTCTATCCACACTTTGAAGTTAGTTTTTGTATTTATGCTTAATTACAATTGCTTTAATAAAATTCAAAGTTTTTTTGTTAAATAATGGAAAAAAATTGTTTATAAATTCTATTTGTCAATTACAAATTTTAATTGAAAATTAATTTGAAAATTAAATTGAAAATTTTTGAATTTTTAGAAAATAAAGGGAAAAATTTTACTCAAAAAAATGTTCTGATATTTACGAATTTCTTTAATTGTAAAATTACTCGAAAGCATCAATATAAAGATAATTGAGATTTTTAAATATTATAGGTATTGTTTGACAAATTCGAAAATTTTTAAAAAATTATAATTTAACAAATAAAAAATATACCCATTTTGTTTGTTATATTTTTTCTATAACAAATTTCGTTTGACTGATCTAAATTATTATGCAAATTATTCTTCTTTTTATTTATAAAAAATAATAGCAAATGTTCATTGTTAAAGAATTTTTATAAAGAAGTATGAAATATACCAATTTTATGCATAATTTTTATTTTTCAAAAACAATATTGTTTACAAACTCATTTTTTTCTTTTGGGAAGAATAACATTAGATATTCCCGTTTCTTAATATTTTTGTAGAAAATTCTCAATTTTCATAAGGAAATAATTTGCATCAATTCTATTTCTTAATTACAATTGTTTCAATAAAATTCAAAGTTTTTTTAAAAATACAGGAAAAAAATGTTTATAAATTATATTTGTCAATTAGAAAATTAAATTGAAAATGAAACTGAAAATTTTTGATAAGTATCAATATCAAAAATAAAGGAAAAAATTTTATTGAAAAAAATGTTCTGTTAAATTTATTTACGAATATCTTTAATTGTAAAATTATTCGAAAACAATAATTTCATTTCTAAATTTTTTAAATATTTCATTATTATTATTTTTACATAGGACTTAAGATTTTCAGAAATTTCAAACTCAAACATTTTTGAAATGAATCAACTTTAAAAATATTGTTATAAAACATAAAGATAATCCGAGTCGAAGACTCGTAGTGACAGATTTTATTATATTTTATAATAATTAAAGAAGATTGAGTGTTAAAATCATTATTTTATATCATAAAAATATTGTTACCGTAACTTATTCAAAATTATTTTTATATTCAATTGTTATCTAAAATTTAAACTAAAATTCATTTTTAAATAAATTTTTATTAGAAAATTGTACGAGAATTTAATTATTTATAAATACAAAAGTAAATTATTTATTGGAAAATTGAATGCTTCATAAATTTTAATTCTTATAAATAATTTTATTAACAAATTTTTAAATAATTAAATTCTTTTTTGACGAGTTTTAATAAAATTTTTTGGAATAGTTATTATTTATGAAAATAATTAAATGTTTGCGTACAATTTTATTAAAATTGTTTTTAAATATTAATTGAATTCTTTTGGAAAATTTTATTAAAATAGTAGATATTGAAAATCATTGAAATGAGGCCAATTTTTGAAAATAATTGAAATTTTGACAAGAATTTTATTAAAATTTTTAAAAATAATTGAATTTTGAAGAATTTTTTTTATTTATAAAGATAATAATTGAATTATTGTGAAGAAATTTATCAAAACTTTGTAAATAATTGAATTTCTGTGAAATTTTTATTATTTTTGAAAATAATAAAATGTTGCTGTAAAATTTTATCAGAATTTTTTTTAAATAATTGAATTCTTTTGGAAAATTTTATTAAAATAGTAGATATTGAAAATCATTGAATTGAGCAAAATTTTTGAAAAGAAAAGAAATTTTGCCAAGAATTTTATTGTAATTTTTGAAAATAATTGAATTTCGGGGAAGAATTTTATTATTTATAAAAAAAAATTGAAACTTTTTAAATAAATTTTAAATAAATCAAAAACATTTTATCATTACCACAGAATTAAAGAAATAATTCTTCGATTTTTTAAATAGGACAATTTTTTTTAACAAATAAATTGTTTTTAAATCAAATTAATTTTATAATGAAAAAAATTTTCTTTGACTAAGAAAAGCTAAAGTTCAATCAAAGAAACGATTCAAGAAAATGATTTCTTTAAGTCAGCAAATATTTTTTTCTTTTTCACATTAAGAATGTGATGAAAAAAAATTAATTTGATTAAAATAACCGGTTTGCAACAAATATATTTTTATTTGTAATAAATAAATTTCAATTAAAATTGAATTTAAAATAATTGAATTCCTGCGAAGAATATTTTTAAAATTATATTCAAAAGAATTGAATTAATATGAAGAATTTAATTATTTATGAAAATAATTGAATTTCTGCAAAGAATTTTATTAAAATTTTTGAAAATAATTGAATTTTTGCTTAGAATTTAATTAAAATTTATTAAAAGTAATTTAATTATTTATATAGAAATTTAAAAAAAATTATTTGAAATAATTGAATTTCTGTAAAGAATTTAATTATTTATGAAAATAATTAAATTTCTGCAAAGAATAAATTTTATTAAAATTTTTGAAAATAATTGAATTTTTGCGAAGAATTTAATTAAAATTTTTCAAAAGTAATTTAATTCTTTAGATAAATTTAATTAAAATTGAACTTGTGGAAAATAATTGAATTTCTATGAAGAACTTTATTATATATTTATAAAAATAATTGAATTTTTGCAAATATTTAGTTAATTAGTTAATAATTATTTTAATTTTAAATCAGAAATTCGAATGTTTAAGAAAACGAATTTCTTCAATTTTTAATCATGATTTTTTTTCACTCAAACAAAATCTCCTTGATTTAATCAAGATGTCTTTGTCTCAAAAAAGTAATTATTCTGATTAAACAAAAGAAAATCAAAAGAAGGGTTTTTTTTTAATAAAAATATTTTTTTTCTAGCTAAAATAAAAATAATAAGTAAGTGAAATAATAATAACAATAATAAAAATAATAAATAATAAAACAATAATAATAATAAAATAATAATATTATTAATAATAATTTTTATTGACAGAATTAAAGGTCGAAAGTTTTACGAGAATTTAAAAAAAAATTAAGCAATAAATAAATTTTCCGATACAAAACGCCCAGAGGTTTTTCTTTTATCTTCTTTTTTTTTCTTTTTGTAAAGAAGCACTTGAATTTTTCGATAAGTGCTTAACGTGATCGTTTGATCGACGTCGAGACAGTTTCCGATGAACGCAAGTGAACTTGCTTTTGCAGCCTTGAGGACAGGCGTTAAAATATCTCAAGTACAATCCACTTTCTGTGTTCGATTTCTACATTATACTTTTCGATGAGGAGTAGATACTAATCACTCTTGACGTTAAAGACGTGATAGACGAGGCATTTTCTCATTCCCTGTAAAAAAAAGCTCAATAATCTTCTTCTAATCATTCTTTCAATTCTCTTATTATTACTTCTCTATATTATTACAGAAAAGAAGATAAATTTATTTTCTTCTCTAAAAAAAAAATTTCCTCGATCTTGAAGTAATTTAAAATTCTCTTATTTTTGTGCTGCTGCTAAAAATGGTTCTTATTGTAAAAAATGATAAAAAAAATTTCTCAGTTTCGTTATTTTATTTATTAAAAAAAACAATTTTTTTTTTTTTGTTAAAATCACGTTCTTTCTATTGTTTTGCAATTTGTTTTTGTTTTCAGGAAATAACCTTTTTTAAGGTTTAGGAAACACTTTTGGGGGCGTAATTTTCTAAAGGAGATTTTTGTTGTATTTTTCGTTTTTTTTCATCCATTTTGAAGGCAGAATATGACAAGTTTTCATTTTATTTTTTTTTATTTTTTTTCACATATATATCGAAAGCCCCCGATTTGTGTTGCAAGCATCCTAGCAGAAAAAGAGCTTTGGGATTTTCATACAGTCCAATACATAAATACCAATGTATGAGCTTTTCTAGAAGGAAAATAAAATACGAAAATAAAATACAAAGATGAAAGAATTTTTCTACTAAACTGTTTTTTGTAGAAAAAGTAATATTTCGAAAAAAAATTATTTTCCACGTGTTAGAATTTTTGCTTTCCTCTTTTATTAAAAATTAAATAGAAAACTATAGATTTTCCATTGATTTCGAAAAAGTTAATTTCTCTATATTCAGGAAAGTGAATTTTCCAAAAACTCAGGAGAAAATAATTTTTATATATTCAGGAAAATAAATTTTCATCGATTCAGGAAAAATACAGTTTTCTATTTCTTTCTTTATAGGTTTAAGAAAAATATTTTCAAAATACAAAATTTTCATAATAGAAAAGAATTTTGAGAGGAAAAAGTATTTTCGGAACAAAATACTTTCAGAATAAAAAATTTTCAGAGGAAAGTATTTTGCCAAGAAAAAAGTATTCTCGAAAAAAAAAGATACTTTTAGAAGAAAAAATTTTCAGATAATAGGAATTTTGAGAGAAAAAAGTATTTTTTGAAAAAAAATATTTAGAGGAAAGAATGGAGGAAAAAAGTATTTTCAAAAATAAAAATTCTTTCAGAAGAACAAATTTTCAGAGGAAAAAATTTTTAGGGGAAAAACTGTTGCTGGAGAAGAAAAATAAGAAAATTGCAAAAAAAGAATTTCATTGATTTGAAAAAGAGGAAAAAAATGTATAAATAAGAGGCAAGGAACTCAAAGTGTAGGACATGTATTTTTGGAGAAAGAATCTATTGTCAAAATAGTTTTATGATACGTTCTTTGTTCAATTATAGCCATAAAGAAATAAATGCACACACGTCTAGTTTGTCAACCTCTCTAGCAGTTTCTCCCTAAAAGATAGTCAGACTACTGGAGCCACAGCGCCAACCAGTCTAGCCAAATAAAAGTTGTGGAAGTCATCCTCTCTACTTATGTATATATCTATACATAAGTATAAGAGTAATTCTTGCAAACATTTTTTTTTCGACTCTGAAAACTATTTAACATTTCCGCAATTAGATTCTCAGAGAATTTTAATTTATTATCGCAGTATTCCCCTTTTCCTCCTCGAGTTGTTTTTCAATTTAAATTATATGCGAAATCTCCATTTTATATGTCTTATACTCTAATTTTTATTTATAGACCGGGGTGAAAAAGACACTATTTTACTTTTTAGGCTATAAAATTGGAAATTTAATTTTTTTTTCAAATTTCCAACTGGTACTGAAAGATTACTTATTCAGGGTGTCTACTAACCGGGAAAACCAGGAAATAGCCCGGAAATTTAATTTGATCGGGAAAAACCGGGAATAACCCAGGAATTTTATGCCAAACCGGGAATTTTTTTTATCAAATTAAAAAAAAGTTGTATTATTTTAATTTCTTTTTAAAAAAATGATCCCCAAGTTTTGAACGTTCAAATGAACGAAATATTTTTTATTGAAGATATTTTTATGCATTACTAATCACAAAAAAATTTACAAACTGAAATTTTACGTTTAGAAACTCAGTAATTAATTTTTTGGTTAGAGACGCAAAATAATTGCAATAAAAATTTAATTTGTTGAAGAAATAAATAAATTTCGTTCATTTGAACGTTCAGAACTTTAGGATCTTTTAAAAAATCTCTTTTTATTTCAATTTTTATAGATATTTACGCTGTTCTCTAAATTTGAATTAGTTAAAAATAATTAATTTCATAGTAAAAAATCAGTCACAGATTCAAATACAGTATGTAGATAAATTTTAAAAAAATTATCGAATTAATAGAAATTTTGTGAATTTCAACTGAAAATAATTAAATTTGTTAAGGAATTTCATTAAAAACTTTTTAACAAATCGAATTTTCAAAGTATTTTAATTTAATAATTGATAAATAATTGAATTTTATAAAGAGTCACATTCTAATGTATTTATGTTTCTTAGTGTGAAGATTAATAATTAAAATTTTTTATTAGTTAATTTAAAAAAAAATACACACTTAAACTTTTTAATAAAATTGAATTTTCGCAAAGTTTTTTTGAAAATTCTTAAAAATAAGTTTTTTGAAATTTTCCAATTCTACTGTTTCAAGATAATTGAATATTCATAAAAAAATAATTGAAAATTTTTGAAATAATTGAAATTTCTTTACATTCTATTAAAAATAATAAAATTCTTTTAAAGAATTTTATTTAAAATTTTCGAAAATAATCAAGGGAAGTTACTCGCCGTAATTATAATTTTATTTCTAAAAATTTCTTCGCAATTTATTCAATTATTTTCATAAATAGTAAAACTCATTGCAGAATTTCAATTATTTTTAATACAATTTTAATAGAATTCCTCGAAAAATGTCATTATTCTTAAAAATTTTATTAAAATTCGTCGAAAGAGTTCAATTATTTTTAGAAATTGTAAAAAAATTCTTCTCAAGAATTCAATTATTTCCATAAATTGCAAAATTCTTCAGATTTACTAAATTCTTTTGAATATTATTTTAAAAAAAAATTCTTCACAAGAATTCAATTATTTTCATAAATTTTTATAAAATTCTAAAAAAATTCAATTATTTTCCAAAGTTATAAAATTTTTTGCAAAAATTCAATTATGATTAAAAATTTTTAAAAATTCTCCTCAATATTTCTATTATCTTTATAAATAATTAAATTGTAAATAAGCAAATTGTTCTTCACAATTCAATTATTTTCAAAAATTTTAATAAAATTCTACGCAAACATTTAATTATTTTCATAAATAATAACATTCTTTGGAAAGGTTCAATTACTTTTATAAATAGTAAAATTCTTTGCAAAAATTCAATTATTTCCAATAGGTTCAATTTTATTTAAATTTCTGTAAATAATTAAATTACTTTTAATAAATTTTAATTAAATTCTTCGCAAAAATTCAATTATTTTCATAAATAATAAAATTCTTCACGTGAATTCAATTATTTCCAATAGGTTCAATTGTATTTAAATTTCTATTAACAATTAAATTACTTTTAATAAATTTTAATCAAATTCTTCGAAAAAATTCAATTATTTTCAAAAATTTTAATATAATTTTTTGGAGAATTTTAATTATTTTCAAAAATAATAAAATTCTTCACATGAATTTAATTATTTCGAATAGGTTCAATTTTATTTAAATTTCTCTAAATAATAAAATTATTTCTAACAAATTTTAATCAAATTATTCGCAAAAATTCAATTATTTAAAAAAATTTTAATAAAATTCTTTTGCAGAAATTCAATTATTTTCCAAAATAATTAAATTCTTCATATGAATTCAATTCTTTTAAATATAATTTTATTAATATTCTTCGCAGGAATTCAATTATTTTCAATTCAATCATATTTAAAATTTATTTATTACAAATAAAAATTTATTTGTTGCAAACCGGTTATTTTAATCAAATTAATTTCTTTTCATTACATTATTAATGTGCAAAAGAAAAAAATATTTGCTGATTCAAAGAAATCATTTTCTTGAATCGTTTCTTTGATTGAAAATTAATTTTTCTTAGGTTCAAAGAAAATTTATTGCATTAAAAAATTGATTTGATTTAAAAACAATTTAATTGTTTCAAAAAAAATTTGTCCTTTTTCAAAATAATCGATGAATCATTTCTTTAACTCTGTGTTAATGATAAAATGTTTTTAATTTATTTAAAATATATTTAAAAATTTCAATTATTTTTTATGAATAATAAAATTCTTCCCCGAAATTCAAAAATTACAATAAAATTCTTGTCAAAATTTCTATTATTTTCAAAAATTTTCCTCAATTCAATGAAATTTTATTAAATTAGTAATTCATTATTCATTAATATTTTGTCTTTAAGACATTAAAATGTCTTAAAATAAAATACCCTAAAACATGATTTATTTCTTTCAAACAATTGAAAAAAATATAAAACAATATAAAATATCACAAAAAAAACAAAGTCTGTAATCGTTTACATCTTAAAACCGCAAAAAAATAATTAAAAAGCAGCCTATTTTTTAAACTAAAAACTGGACTAAGCCAATATTTTAGAACTAAAATAAAAAAATTTTAAACAAATAATAATTAAATTAATTTGAAACAGTTTTTCAAAAATTAAATTTCAAATCCACTGCGTCTGAGAAATATTCTTTGATTGCCTTCTTTTTATTTCGTTCAGTGGCTTTATGTAATTCAAGCGCTGAAACAAATAATTTTCCACCCTTATTCTCTCCCCCCCCCCCCCGCCACATCCACCTTAATGGACCAAGTACGTTTTTCCTAAATTAAAGTTCACCATGGCTTCTGGAAACCCAATAAGAACATTTTCAATGTAAGTTGATGACAAATCAGGGTACAATTTCACGATTTTCACGTAGTAAATAATTTTATTTTATTTTAAAAATTAGAATATAAATTTAATTAGATAACATGCAATTTTTGATTATAGTTTGGATGTTGTGTCTATAATGTTATTATTATTGTTTTATTTATTATTTATTTTTATTATTTATTATTATTTATTTTTATTATTATTATTATTACTGAAGCATTCGATCAAAAATGATTCTAATATAAATGGTTTTACATTGAAAAAAAATTTATTTGATTCGAATAACCGATTACTTGTCTATATTCACAGTTTTTCTGAGGATATCAAATTTAGACAAAAAACGAATCAAAAGTGTTGCGAAGCAACATTTTGATTCGTTTTTTGTCTCAATTTGATATCCGCAGAAAAACTATGTTATTAGATAAATATATTTACTTGAGTCAAATAATTTTTATTCAAAATAATTAAATTCTATTTCCTTCAAATACTGAAATTATTGATTTACATAAAAATTTATTTGGCATAAATAGAAATTATTTTATTCAAGAAAATATTTATTTGACAATAGACAAATAAATAAAATAAATGAAATAAATAAAATAAATATTATAATACAAATAAATATTTACTTGTGTCAAATAATTTTTATGTAAAATAATTAAATTCTATTTCCTTCAAATACTGAAATTATTGATTTACATAAAAATTTATTTGGCATAAATAAAAATTATTTTATTCAAGAAAATATTTATTTGACAAAAGACAAGTAATCGGTTAATTGAATCAAATGAATTCTTTTTCACGTATAGTCAAAAGTAGACTGAAAGTAAAATATACTTTTTACAGCGAACACATAAAAACAGTAGCAGTAATAATAACAAGAGAAGTTTTCATTTACCTTTAAATTTTATTTTTCCTTTTTTTTTGCAAATTTCAATTGGTCTTCTCTATGTTTTAAATTTAGAGTGTCGAATAAAATTTATTTTTTCCAAACACATAAAATCTAAAATAGTCAAGCCGAATGAATTTAAATAGTGAATAAGTCTTGCAATGGATTTGAAGAATATATACAGTGTATGGACATGTAACTTTTTACAGCGTGTATAGAACTTTCTCATCCGGAGACTATAAATTTATAGAAAGAAAAAAAAAATAACGAATTTCATTTGAAATTGAAAACTTTTGTTCGTTAAACAAAAATGTATTGTTTTCTTTTGTTTGTACATTTTTTAGAAATTAAATATCTCTTCTTTTCAAGTTTTTTTCCAAAAAATTTTTTCCGTTCTTTTAAATAAATAAATTCTTTTTTTTTTTTGTTTTAATTTAATTTTTCCAATTTAATGATCTGATACACTTTTGCAGCAGCACAAAAGAACTTGAAAAGAGAAGAAGAGAAAAGTTTCCATTTTCATTCTTTCAATAACTTTTTTTCAACTTTTTATTTCTCTTTCGTCTGTTTTGTTTACTTTTTTTTACGTATTCTTTATTTTCTATTAATTAATTTTACTATAGACAGAAATTACAATTATTATTATTATTATTAGCTTTTCATTTCTCTTTTTCGTATTCCTTATTTTCTATTAATTTCTATATCGATATTAAATATTTATAATTAATAAATTTTTTTATTTACGATCGTAAATAAAAAATTTTATTATTATTTTTTTACTATTATTATTATTATTATTATTACAATTTACAATGAATTGAAATTATTTTTGAACCAAAAGTTCCTTGTGGAAAAATTGAAGATTTTCTTTCTATTGAAAACAAATTTTTCTTTTTTCAAATTCAAAGCATATAGTGACAAGCATAAATTATTTTTTTACGAATTCTAAAGTCCTCTGAACCTGTAGGAGTGAAAGAAGGAAAAAAAATAGTTGGAAAAAAAGATCAAAAAGTATGTATTAGAAAAGTCAAACCGCCAATCGATCAATAATACGAGAAAGTTGAGCTTTTCAGAAGCTCAACCCCTGCTGCGTTGACCTAGATGCGCCTTATCGATAAAAAGGGTATTTAAGCTTTAATTTTTTCTTTTTGCGTAAAAATATCATAATTAATTTTAGTTTCAATTAGAAAAGAATCGCTACTATATGTATTTTTAATTTTTGTTTTACTTTGAAATTAAAATCGATATTGATTTCCAATAAATCGGATAAATGAAATTCGTTTCGGAAAACTCTTTTTCTGTAATTTATACCACTATTTTTAGTTTAATTTTTACCATAATTAACTGTTTAGTTAATTTTCTTCTTAGAAAATAATTTCATAATCAAAATTTAAACTTATTAAGTACAAAATTAATTATTACTGTTCATATTTTCAAATTCTTTTTTTAAATTTCACGAAAGAATTCAATTGTTTTCTAAAATTTTAATAAATCCTACGAAACAATTCAATTATTTTTTTAAATAGTAAAATCTTGACAAAAATTCAATGATTTTCAAAACAATTTTAATTGAATTCCTTGGATGAATTCAAATATTTTTAAATATTTCCATAAATTTCAATTATTTCCTAAACTTTTAATAAATTCTTCGAAACAATTCAACTATTTTTATAAATACGAAAATTCTTCGCATGAATTAAATTATTTTTAATCAAATTTAAATAAAATTACATAAAAGAATTTAATTATTTTCAAAAATTTCCATAAAATGCAATTTCAACAAGAATTTAAAATTCTCTAAAAAGAATTTAATTATTCTCAAAATATTTTTAAAAAATTCTATATGAAAATGAAATTACTTTCAATGCAATTTTTAAATATATTCGTGAAAAAATTGAAAGAATTCAATTATTTTCAAAAAATAATCAAATTCTTGTGATAAATTCAATTATTTTGAATATACCTACTTAATTTTAATAGAATTCTTTAAAGAAATTCTATTATTTTCGAAACAACTTTAATTGAATTTCTCGAAAAAATTTAATTATTTTCAAATATTTCTATAAAATTCTTCATAACAATTTAATTATTTCTTTAAATTTTAATAAATTCTTCGAAACATTTCAATTATTTTTATAAATAGTAAAATCCTTTGCAGAAATTCAATTATTTTCATTTACTTTTAAAAATTTTCCTCAATTCAATGATTTTCAATATCTACTATTTTAATAAAATTTTCCAAAAGAATTCAATTATTTAAAAAAGATTTTAATAAAATTCTACGCAAATATTCAATTATTTTCTTAAATAATAAAAATTTCACTGGATTTCAATTATTTACAAAGTTTTTATAAATTTCTTCGCAATAATTTTTAATATTTTCATAAATAATTAAATTTTTTACAGGGATTCAATTATTTTCATAAAAAAATACAATTTTTTAGGAATTTAATCATTTTCATAAAATCGAATTGCTTTCAAAATTTTCAATTAAAATTATTAAAGAAACTCCATTAGTTTAAAAATAATTCAAAGAAATTATTCAAAAGAATTTAATTAAGATTTTTAAAAATTTTAATAAAATTCTTTGCAACAATTCGATGATTTTCAATACATAAAAATTGAAATTGAAAATATTTGAAAAGAAAAATTATAAAAAAGTTTAGAAACAAAATGCAAACAACAATTAATTTCAAACTGCGAACACATAACCGGAACATGTACCTACTTTATTATTATTAATTAATTAATTAATTAATGTTTTAATTATTTTTATTTTGTAATTAATGCAAAATTATAATGACAAATAGAAATTATCAGAATTTTGTTCACTTCTTTTCATTAAGAGACTAAAATTTTGTTAAATATTATGTTTTGCAAATTGAAATTATGCAGATTTTTGTTCTTTACTTCTAAGGTAAATTAGAAAATTGTTAAACAACTGCGATTAAGAAATAAAAAATTTATTTATTTTGCATTATTTTTGTTTTTGAATCACAATTTTTTTAACAAAATTATTATTTTGTTTTAGAAAGAGAAGAAAAATATTTGCACAATTTCTATTTTTAATCTTATTTTTGGAACAGGATTTTCCACAGGAATTGACATTCAAAAATTTCAAATTCAAGCTTTTTTTTAAATTAAACAATTTATAAAAGTATTGTTATAAAACATGAAGATATCGATTGTTCCGAGTCGAAGACTCGGAGTGATCGATTTCTTTATGTTTTCTAATAATTAAAAATGACCGGGAGATAAAATCATTATTTTACATTATAAGAATATTGTTACTGTAACTTCATCAAAATTATTTTCATCATTTTAACTAATTATTATTTTCTAGAATTTTAAAGTCTTTTTTATGAAAATAATAATTGAATTCCTTAAAAAAATTTTATTATTTATTAGAAATAATTGAATTCCTGTGAAATTTTCATTATTTATGAAAATAATTAAATGTTTGCATAGAAATTTAATTAAAATTTCTTTTAAATGATTGAATTCTTTTTGGGAAATTTTATTAAAATAGTAGATATTGAAAATCATTGAAATTAGAAAAATGCGTTTTATTTTTGAAAATAATTGATATTAGGACAAGAATTGTTTTGACATTTATGAAAATAATTGAAATTTGGAGAAGAATTTTGTTATTTATAAAGATAATTGGAATTTTTAGGAGAATTTTTTTCAAATTTTGAACATAGTTGAATTTTATAAAAAGAATTTTATTTTTTTTTTTTGAAAATAATTGAATTTCTGCAATTATTTGTAATTTCTCCAAAATTGAATTTTTTTAGTGTTTTCAACAAAAATTTAAATTAGAAAATTTTTAAATTCTATTATTTTCAAAATTGCTAATTTCATTTAAAAAAGGTAGTAAGAAGTTAGCCGCGTACTTTAATTATAATTAATAAAAATAATTTTTTTTTTAAGTAATCTCTTTGTTCTTAATTTTTATTGTTGTTAAACTACCAGGACGTTAAAAATTTGATTATTATTATAATTATTCCTTTATTTTTTGTTTTTGTAATTTGACAGACAATAAAAAAAGGGGTGAAAAGAAAATTACTCCTTTTTTCGTTGAGAAGTAACCATCTAAATCTGGATTTTCTCATTACGGATGCTTACGAAGCAGAAAAACTTATAAATCGGCATCTCCGGCGCTAACTTTCAACGTTTCCTCTCCATGTCGCCACAGGAGGAAGTCCTCTTAAAATTCTGCTTTTGGAGAAGTTTACTCCCCTGTAATCCGTTTAAACGTCGTCTGGAAAATGGCTTTTATACTTTATTTGGAAGCAACTTTTAAAGCTCCAACCCGCAGGTCCTTAAATTGCCGCAGGTTTTTTTTTTTTTTTTTTTTTGAACAAAAACAAAAAGCGAAAAACAAAAAATGAGAAAAAAAAGACAAAACACAAAAAAAAGGAATAAAAAATTTCTCGCCAGTGTGCAATATATATTGTCTTTATTACTCGCGCAATACAGACAATGAGTTTATGTCGACTGCGATTTACTGCTTATAGTTTGTTTTCCCTTTTGAACGTATACGAGTTCAACTCTGCCGGATGCAAAACCTCGTATCTGATGTTGTAATTTGCAAATAATTAATTCGAGAATTAATTTTTAATTATGAATTTCTAATTTTCAATTTCTCATCACGAGTTTTGAATTTTATTAAAACTTTTAGTTTTTAATTATGTTTTTTTTTTTTTTTATTTTATTCTTTGAGTTTTTTATTATTTATATTTGGCCTACGTAATTTCATATATTTATTTATTTATTTTCAATTCTTTCTATAAATTAGTGTTTTTTCAACGAAAAAGAAAAGATAAAATATTTCATTCGTGAAGTAGTTATAAAACAAAATTTTTTTTAATTCTCTGAACAAAATTTTATTTATTATTTCACTATTTATGTCTTGACAATACGACAATATTCTTTCATTTCGTTTAAAATATAAGTTTTTTTTCATTTTTCTTTTATTTTTTACTCTCGAAACTTGTTTTCAAAATTGAAAATATTTTTTGCACGAAGTTGATAAACAGTACATAAAATTCAATGCATTAAATTTGTTATCTACTTTTTTATGTAAAACTATTAGGTGGCAAAATATTTTTTTGTGAAATACCAAAATTACTTCTCTATTCTTTCATTGTGGGTGAAGAAGACAATTTATTTCATTTCCGTCTTTAGGAAAATTAAAATGATGTTAACAGTGATTTAGTAAGTTATTTTGATTTTGTGTACTGAACAAATGTAAGAATAATTACTTTTATAGAAAATGTGTTAAATAATGTACCAACTTTTTTACAGTTTGGTTCTTGCAGTAATAACCAGAAGTGGATTTGCAATAGGTAATAAAAATAAAAGTACACTGAGAAAATAATTATTTTTCAATTAAACATAATAATTTTGATTTAACGGATTATTCTCCTTTTTATTTATAAAAAATATTAGAAAATTGTTAATTGTTAAAAAATTATGATTAAAAAATAGGAAACATACCCTTTTTATGCATAATTTTTATTTCTCAATAACAATATTGTTCAAAAACTCATTCTTTTCTTTTTTGGGACAAAAAAAAGCATATTCCCGTTTCTTAATATTTTTGTAGAAAATTTCTTAATTTTCATAAGAAAATAATTTGCATTATTTCTATTTCTAATTTACAGTTACTTTAATAAAATTCAAAGTTTCTTTTAAAATAAAGAAAACAAATATTTATAAATTCTATTTGTCAATTACAAATTTTAATTGAAAATGAAATTGAAAATATATGAATTTTTAGAAAATAAAAAACAAAATTTTACTCAAAAAAAATGTTCTGATATTTACGAATTTCTTTAATTGTAAAATTATTCAAAAACACCAATAACTTATTTTCTAAATAAATATTTAATCATTATTATTTTTCCATAGGAATTGAAATTCTTCGAAAAATTCAAATTCAAACCTTTTTGAAATTTAACAACTTATAAGAATATTTATTATAAATTTATTTATTTATTCACCTTTAAATCAATTTTTATTTGTAATAAATGAATTTCAATTAAAATTAATTCCTACGAAGAATATTATTAATATTATATTCAGAAGAATTGGATTCATTTATGAATAATTTAATTATTTATGAAAATAATTGAATTTCTGCAAAGAATTTTATTAAAATTTTTAAAAATAATGGAATTTCAAATCCATTTGTTTACAATTCAATTTTACGAAATTTTGATTATTCGGAAATTCTTCAATTGAATATATATTTGAAAATAAAAATTTCAAATAATTTCAAAAAACACCATAATTAAACTTTTTTAAAAAAAAATTAATTTTACAGAATTGTTCATTAAAAGTATGAAAAATTCAAATTTTCAAAGATTTTAATTTGAAATTTAGTATTTATGAAATTAGGTATCAGGACAAGAAGAAGAAATTCTTCTAGAAATTTTTTTATTTTTGAAAATAATTAAATTTCTTGGAATAAGTGTTTTAAAAATTTTGTAAAATAATCTGAAATTCTTCTAGAAATTTTTTTATTTATGAAAATAATTGAATTTTTGTAAAGAATTTTTTTATTTTTGAAAATAATTGAATTTTTGTAAAGAATTTTATCAAAATTGTTGAAAATAATTAGATTTCTTGGGATAATTGTTTTAAAAATTTTATACAAAAATCTGAAATTCTTCTAGACATTTTTTTATTTATGAAAATAATTGAATTTTTGTAAAGAATTTTTTTATTTTTGAAAATAATTTAATTTTTGTAAAGAATTTTATCAAAATTGTTGAAAATAATTAGATTTCTTGGGATAATTGTTTTAAAAATTTTATACAATAATCTGAAATTCTTCTAGACATTTTTTTATTTATGAAAATAATTGAATTTTTGTGAAGAATTTTTTTATTTTTGAAAATAATTGATTTTTTGTAAAGAATTTTTTTATTTTTGAAAATAATTAAATTTCTTGGAATAAGTGTTTTAAACATTTTGTATAATAATCTGAAATTCTTCTAGAAATTTTTTTATTTATGAAAATAATTGAACTTTTGTAAAGAATTGTTTTATTTATAAAAAGAATTGAATTTTTGTCAACAATTTTTTTTTTTTTGAAATAATTGAATTTTTCTAAAGAATTTTATCAAAGTTGTTGAAAATAATTAGATTTCTTGGAATTAGTGTTTTAAAAATTTTATAGAATAATCTGAAATTCTTCTAGAAATTTTTTTATTTATGAAAATAATTGAATTTTTGTAAAGAATTGTTTTATTTATGAAAATAATTGAATTTTTGTCAAGAATTGTTTTACTTATGAAAATAATTGAATTTTTGTCAAGAATTGTTTTATTTATGAAAATAATTGAATTTTTGTCAAGAATTTTTTTATTTTTGAAAATAATTGTATTTCTTGGAATAATTGTTTTAAAAATTTTATAGAATAATCTGAAATTCTTCTAGAAATTTTTTTATTTATGAAAATAATTGAATTTTTGTGAAGAACTTTTTTATTTTTGAAAATAATTGAATTTTTTTAAAGAATTTTATTATTTATGTAAAATAATTACGATTTTATATCGTAAAAGTGAAAACCTGGCTTTTTCACATGTTTCATTATTTATTTTTGACATTTTTATTTATTTTTGATTTTTTCACTTTGGACATTTTTATTTTGTATTTTATGTACTTTTTTTCTTGGACTTTTCGGTCTGGATTTTTTGTTCTGTAATCATGAAATTAATTTTTTTCTATATTATTTATGAAAATAATTGAAATTTGAAAAAAAATAATTTATAATTTATGAAATTAATTAAAACTCTGGTAAAAAATTGTATTATTTATGAAAATAATTTAATTATTACGAAGAGATTTATAACAAATTGTATCCCATCCAAAAGTGAAGCACTTTAAAAGAAAATTTCACATACTTTTTTCCGTGTATAAAGATTTTGCAAATATTCAGGAGAAAACCATTTGTGCAGATTGTTATTTGCAATAGGGTAAGTGCGGGTATAGTCAGACAGTACTAGTAGTCGGACACTTTCGTGTTTTTTGGCAAATAAATAATAATGCATTGTGATAATTACTTTAAAAAGTATACTGGACGAATGTGTGAAGTTTATATTTTATGAAAATACTGTTATTTTACAAAATAATTAAACAAGAAATATTTTATTTAATATTTTAAAAATCATGGTGTCCGACTATAGATACAACCATTTTCGAGTAGCGCGACGAGTGGCACAAAGTTTTGTTGATAATTAATCATAAATAT
This sequence comes from Leptopilina heterotoma, assembly GCF_015476425.1. Lineage (NCBI taxonomy): Eukaryota > Metazoa > Arthropoda > Insecta > Hymenoptera > Figitidae > Leptopilina > Leptopilina heterotoma. The sequence continues at coordinate 2,425,596 of NW_025111110.1, forward strand.
TAAAACTTATAGGATGTAAATATTATATTAATAACTTCTAATATGCTTTAATTCCATTTTCCAGCAGATAGCAATTAGAAAATTATCTTTTTTACTTTATAAATCCAAAATATTTGACAGATGTCCGACTATAGAAAAAAGGGAAAAAAGTGTCCGACTACTAAAGCATTCGTAATTTTTCATTAAAATGCTTATATTTTATTAAATACTCAAGTATTTGTAACAAATTTACATGATTTTTAATCCTAAAGAACTCCTTTAATTGATAATGTGCTTATAAACACAGTAGATATTTGTTATTTCAAGAAAAAAAGCATAATATAAGATCGTATCCTTAAGTGTCCGACTACTAGTGCATTTACCCTATATTGTATTTTTAATTTTCAAAATGAAAAGATTTTAGAAACAAGTTATCATCGTTATTTTTTTTAGTTACAATGCCGAAACTAAAGGTGACAGAAATCTCAGAATCATCATGCAAATTAATGTGGACAAAACCTATAGATAGTAAAGAACCTATGAATTACACTTTAGTTCGTAGTCAAATTGGAGAGAAAAATGTTTCTTACTATCTGTATGAAAATGTATTAATAAAATACATGGGAATTGATAGTCTTCAACCTGGAACATTATATACTTTTACATTATATGCTAAATTAGGCAATATGAGTTTAACTCCTATTTCAACTACATGCCACACAAAGGAATTTTTAGGTATGAAATTGTCAGTAGCATTATTGCTATGCAGAGTATTATTTGCAGTATTCTATTTTTAATTTTCAAAATGAAAAGATTTTAAACACTAATTTAAAATCGTTATGTTTAATTAATTTACAGGGCCGAAACTACTAGTGAAAGAATCCACAGAATCATCATGCAAATTAATGTGGACAAAACCGATAAATAGTAAACAAGCTGTAAATTACACTTTAGTTCGAAGTCAAATTAGAGAGAAAAAGGTTTCTTACTATTTATATGAAAATGTTTTGATGAAATACATGGAAATTGATAATCTCGAACCTGAAACATTATATAAGTTTACATTATATTCTAAATTGGGCAGTAGGAATTTTAATCCTGCTTCAATAACATGCCACACAGGAATAGCTTTAGGTATGAAATCGTTTTTTATACATGATAAATAAATAAATCTTATTTGAAATAATATTTATTTTAGACAGTAAATCATATTTGTCTTTTACAATTCGCGCGAAATGAAAAGATTTTAAAAACAAGTTATTCTTTAATTTATACAGTGCCAAAACTACAGGTGACAGAAATCTCAAAATCATCATGCAAATTAATGTGGACAAAACCTATAGATAGTAAAGAACCTATGAATTACACTTTAGTTCGTAGTCAAATTGGAGAGGACAATGTTTCTTATCATTTTTATGAAAATGTTCTTGTAAAACACATGAAAATTGATAATCTTGAACCTAAAACATTATATAATTTTACATTGTATGCTAAATTAGGGAAAAGGAAATTTACTCCTATTTCAAGAACATGCCTCACCAAATACAAAAATTTTTATACTGACACCATAAGGTTCGGATAAGATTGCCTTATTACTGTTAGGGACCCTGTATACTATTTGTCCCACAGTAGCTTATCCAAAGTTATTTAAAAATGAATTAAAATCAATAAATTGTATTTAAACAGAATTAATGCGATTTTATATTTTCTATTATACGATTTATTACATATTTGACAATTAATAAGTGTTTAAAATAATGTCACAGTTTTTCATTTGACTACGGGAGCCAGGAATTGATACCAAAAATCGTGTATGAAATTAAAAATTGATCTAAATTTTTAGCATCAACTTGGTCCACTTTAGTCAACTTTAGTATCAATTTGCTACTTTCAAGAAAACAGTGCTTACAATTTAATTTGTTCCCCTCTTTTTGCTGAAAAATTTTTATTTTTTTTACTAAAAATAAATTATTATAAATTATCTGTCCACACCTGAAGTTATAGTCATGATCATTCTTTTTTTTTATACGTTTTGATAGAAAATAGAAATAAAATATAAAATCATTACGATTTTTTAACAAAATTCATGCCTTTGTTTTTTTATATGTTCTGTTAGATAATATTATACTTCATTATTTTTTTACTATTTTTTTAATTCAATAATATTATTTTTATTTCTCAAATAATTCAAATATATTTTTATTAATCTAAAAAAATTATTATTTATATTATTCATTATTTCCTTTGTTTCTAAAAAATTAGCATTTTGTAACAAAAATTTTAGATAATTAACAAATGTAAATCCTGCAAAACATTTTCTTTTCTAATATGAAAAACTTAATTACTTGACAAAATTTTGACTTCTTCCTTGACCCTAAAGAATATTCTGATTCACTCTAAAAATGATTAGACACTCCAAAAAATGTTCTATTACATTTATTTACGAATTTCTTTAATTCTAAAATTATTTGCAAACATAAATAACTTCTTTTCTAAATAAATTTTAATCAATATTATTTTCCCACAGGAAAATAATTAATTCTACAGAATTGTTGGTTATATGTGTGAAAAATTAAGATTTTCAAATAATTTACTTTGAAACCTTTTTAAAATTCAATTATTTCTTAAAATTCATACTATAATGATTTTAATATTCAAATATTATTTGAATATTTGAATAATTTGAATAATAAATATTAAAATCTAAAATTTTAACTGAGATTCATTTTTAAATCAATTTTTATTAGAAAATTCTACGAGAATTCAATTATTTAAATGGAAAAAATAAATAATTTATTGAATAATTCAATATTTCTTGAAATTTAATTCTCATAAAGAATTTTATCAAATCATTTTTAAATTGATTTCTTTTAACGATTTTTAATAAAATTGCTAAGAACAATTACATTTTTCGAGGAAAGAATAATACCTAAAAAGAATTTTATTATTTATGAAAATAATTCAATCCCTGTAAAAACATGTTATTATTTATTGAAAATAATTAAATTATTGCGAAGAAATTTATAAAAAAAATTTGTAAATAATAGAATTCATATGAAATTGAGAAAAATTTTTGAAATTAATTGAAATTTTGCCAAAATTTTTTTAAATTAATTGAATTTTGGAAAAAAATTTGACTACTTTTGAAAATAATTAATTTTATGCAATCATTTATAATTTTTTCAAAATTCAATTTTTTTAGTGTTTTTGTGTAAAATTCGTCTATAAATCCACTATTTTTAATAATTAATTAAATATATATATATTAAAAAATTTAGCAAATTTCAGAAGAATTTGAATTATTAAAATTTTTAAAAACCTAAGTTAGCTTCCTTAGAAATTAAAAGTTTTTAATAATATTATTCAAAAATTCTAAAAATTAATTGAATTTTGAAAGACTAGTAGTTCAAATTTTCATAAAAAATTTTTTAAATGGTTTTACATTGTAAGTATTTTGAAATTTTAAATAAATAAAGAACAATAAGTATTTAAATATTATTTGACAAAAAAGATTCAAATTTGAAAAATTTAATTTGGAAATTCTGAAAAAATTAGGTTTTTGAAATAATAGTAATTAAAATTTTTTGAAGATATACTTGAATTGCCGAAAATAATTTTTAAAAAATGAAAAATGAAACTAAATTTGAAATTTTGTAAAATTTTATAATAAAGAACTTAATTTTTCCATCTTTAAAATTAAATTATAAAAGATTTTTATATTAAATTCTTTGACAGTAGAATTATTAATTGTATATTTTTAGTTGTAAATAAAATAATAAATAAATTAGGTATATTATCTTTAATACCTATACAAATAAATATTTATTTATTAAAGAAAAATTAAAATTTTTTTTCTTATTATTTACAATTTTTCAATAAAATAAAACAGACTTTTTCTATAGAAAACATGGAAATATATGACACATTTTACAAACTGAAATCACAAAAAAAAATCGATAAATTTTTTCTTTTTCACATATATTCATATATATATAACAAAAAACTCTGTAAATTATCCATTTTTTCAATTTTAACAACATGTTTATCGTTCATTTTTCCCTTTTGCAATTCACAGTCGAACTGGATTTATATTCTATTAATTTTATATGATTGATAGATTCGTATATAGAATGTTATTGACATTGAGCAGGAAAACAAAGTGATAGAAAAAAAAACAATTTTTATTCTTCTTTTAAATGTATTGTTTTTTCTCTCTCTCTCTCTCTCTCTCCCCCAGTTAAAATAAATAACCAGAGAGAATATATACATTTTTTTTTGTCAAGTTTTGAAATATTTTTTGTTTTACTTTTTATTTTTCAAAAAAAGTGTGATAAATATATCTACAAATTTTTTTTTATTTATTCTTTTTTTTTTGAGTGGAAAATAAACACTTAAATGATAAGGATGTGATTGTGTAACTTAAAAGAAGGGGGGAAGATATATAGAAAAATCTCATTTTTCTTTCTTTATTCTCCATTTTTTTTATGGAGTTCAAGGCAAACTATGGATTCGCGACGTTGACAAATTGAGACAAAGAAGAAATTCTACGTAAATTCTCGGGAAAAGTGAAATTGTGATAAAGATAAAAAAAAAAAAATAGATCCCCAAGTGAGAGAAATTTGTGTTGTAGCATTTGTTCAGATTTTTTTTTCTTTGGATCAATTTGGGAACTCTTTAATTTATTATTATTAGTATTATTATTTTTGGTATTTATTTTTACCTATTTTTATTACTGTTTATATTATTTTTTTGTTTTTATCACAATTTTTATTTTTATTACTTGTTTTATTATATTTATTTTTTTGTTATTTTTTACTATTGTTATTTTTATTATTACTTTTAATTAACTACTATTTTTAAAACTATTTTTTATTTTTTTTGTATATAATTAACTATTTAGTTGAATTTTTTATAACGTTTTGAAGTTTCAAATGAATATAAATTTTTTTGTTACTTGTTCAGTTTGAATTTTAGTTAAAAATTATTTTTTGTATATTAAAAAATTGAATCTTTGACTAAATAAAAATTTAGTTGATTTTATTAATATTTTTCTTTTATTATTATTTTTTATTTTTATTACTATATTCGTTGCTCTATTTATTATTTAAAATAATTTAAAATTAGTGGGTACCTAAATTATTTTCATTTAAAAAAAATTATTGTTATTACTTTTATTACTTTTATTATTTTTATTATTTTGTTATTATACCTAACATGCATTATAATATTTCTAGAATAAATAGACGAAAATAATTTATGCAAGTCAAGTAAATTTGTCGGAAACATGTTTGAATACTTAAGCAAAGGCTTAAAATACACTCAATGATTAGTATATATATATATTTTCATGAAAAACACATTAAAGATCTGAATGTCATTTGATGTTGATTTGCAATTCTGTTTCTTGAAACGATCATCAGCGAATGTCTTCAAAAGGAATTCAAATATTTAAAACCTTCTATAATAGAGTCGATTCATTTCCCTAAAGTATACTATTATTTAGACTATAGCCTTCATTTTCCTTGAAGGTCGTGGCTTACAATAATAAAAGAGAAATAAATTTTTCTAATTTTCTTAATAAATAAATTGTAAATAATTGTCCTGATTTTTCGAAGCCAAATAAATAAAAAAAAAAATTTTTAAAGAAATAATTATTATGACACATAACTGAAAAACTAATTAGTATATTAAATTTTCAATTATTTATATTATTTTAAAACTTTAAAGTATATAAAAAGAAACTTTACCAAATTTTGATACTAATTTCGAAAAAATCAATTATTTAACAAAATTTTATACAATTTATTTTTCACAATAATTCAATTACTTTCACCAATAATAACATTTTTCATGAAAATTCAATTTTTTAAAAAATTTTTGATAAATTTCTAAGCATGAATTTAATTATTTTCATAAATAATAAAACTTATCGAAGAATTTCAATTACATGTTTTTTATATTATTTTAAATTAATTAATCGAAAAATTCAGTTATTTTCTTGTGAAGATAATAATTTATTATTTACTTCCATATAAAGTATTTCACAAGAATTCAATTTTACTTAAAATTTTAAACTAATAAAATTTTCATAATATTTTTATTATATTTCGAGAAAATTAATTATTTAAAATAATATTCATAAAATTCTTCTAAAAAATATGATCCACAAGTTTTGAACGTTCAAATGAACGAAATATTTTGGATTAAAAATATTTTCATAAATTACTGATTTGAATAAAAATTTAAAACTTAGATTCTACGTTTTAAAAATTTAAAAATTAATTTTTTTGATAGTGACTCAAAATTATTGCAATAAAAATTGAATTTAAAGAAGAAATAAATCAATTTCGTTCATTTGAACGTTCAGAACTGTAGCAGCATTAAGAAATTCAATTACTTTCAAAAATAACAAAATTTTTCACAGAAATACAATTCTTTTTAAACATTTTTAATAAACTTTTCCGCAATAATTTAATTATTTTCAAAAATACGAAAATTCTTCTCAGGAATTCAATTATTTTTGAAAATAATACTAAAATTCTTTGCAAAATTCAATTATTATCATAAATAACAATATTCATCACAATAGTTCAATTCTTTTTTAAAGTAATAAATTTCTTCTTGGAAATTCCATTATTTTAAAAAATTCTAATAAAATCTTTCGCAAGAATTTAATTATTTTCAAAAATAATAAAATTCTTCTCAGGAATTCAATTATTTTTGAAAATGTCACTAAAATTGTTTGCAAAATTCAATTATTTTCATAAATAACAATATTCATCACAATAATTTAATTATTTTTAAAAGTAATAAATTTCTTCTTGGAAATTCAATTATTTTAAAAAATTCTAATAAAATCTTTCGCAAGAATTCAATTATTTTCAAAAATAATAAAATTCTTCTCAGGAATTCAATTATTTTAAAAAATTTTACTAAAATTCTTTGCGAAATTCAATTACTGTCAAAAATTTTAATAGAATTCTTTGTAAAATTTAATTATTTTAAAAAAATTTTTGCAATTTATAATTTTTAATATCTACTATTTTCATAAAATTTCCAAACAGAATTTAAGTATTTTAAAAATTTTTTGTAAAGATCTTCGTAAGAATTAATAATTTCTTTTCATTAATAATAAAAATTCCTGAGGAATTCAAATATTTAAATTAAAATTTGCATAAAATTAGTCGAAAGAAATGAATTATTATTAATAATAGAATTCGTTGCAGAAATTGAATTTATTAGCAGGATAAGAAAAAAGTAAATATTATTGATGAAAATCAGGAAAAAGTCAGGAAAATAGAAAATGTGGAATGGAATTTTTGGCAATTTTGTCTAAAACAAATTTTTTTTGGTCGTATAGTTTAATTTTACGATAGCTACTTTTTGGACTGTTTTTTTTTACTTTGAAAGCTACATATTGCAAGTTTTTTAAAATTAATTATCGACTGCGAAGTCTGTAAAATTTTAATATTAATAATATTAATTTATTTTATGTAAAAAAAGGAGACGAAAAAAATTAAGAAGCAAAACTGATTTTAATTTGAGATTCAATTAAATAAATTGTAGTTAAATTATAATAATTAACATTTAGAATGATTTTTAAAAATAATATTATATTTTGCTTTGTATCTTGTGCGAATAATAAAATTAAAAAATTTTCTGTTTCAGGGAGGAAAACAAAGAAATGAGTTTCCGAAAGGGTTGTTCAATACTTTCCCGTCAATTTGACTTTCGATTTAGAAAAAAACTTGAAAGTGTAATTTTAAAAATTTTCCCTTTCTATTTTTCAATTTAAAATATTATTTTCATTTTGGAATTGTTCAAAATATCGGACATAGGCGAATGCAGTAAACTCTGTAAGTTTTTCTTCAAAAATTTATATTATAATCGTTTTTCTTTTTTTTTCCAATAAAATTTTCAAACTTTAGATAAAGAGGAAAATGAGAAAATTGAAAAATACTGCAAGAGAAATGTCTTTTGACATATTTAATTTTCATATTCACTTTATTGAACTTTCCCGCTATTGGAACTATGATGACATTTACGATAATATTACTTATCGAATTTTAATAATTTCGCGCAGAATTTAAATGAAGGAATGAAACTTTTCAAAATTTGAAAATTCAAACTATTTTCTAAATTAAAAAAAAAAGTTTCCTAATTAGAAATTTAAGAATGAAAAAATTTGCATAATTATAAATTTCCGTAATCAAAATTTCAATTATTTTTAATACACTAATTTTAATCGATTTCTTCGAAAAATGTTATTATTCTTAAAAATTTTATTAAAATTCAAATCAAAGGGAAAGAATCAAATTTTAAAAAAAATCCCAAACAAAGAATTAAAAAAGAAAAGAAAAGAAAATCCCTGGTGAATTCTGTGAGAATTTAACACAAGTAGTCCTTTTCATTATCACAATCTCTATATAGCACAGTACGAACTAATTATATAAACCTTTATTGCCTTCTATCCCCCTAAACGATATCTCGATTCCACAGAATGCGCCTAATGGAGTTTAGTATTATACAAATTGTCACCGAGTATAAATTAAATATTCCAAGTGTTCTTTCTTTTTTTTTTTGTCTTTAAAAGAAACGAAAACCATTTTCAACCACAATAATAATTGACACAAATTTTTATATAAAAAAAAGCAAAAAAGTGAAATTATTCAGGACACTTTAATGAAAAAAGTTTCTTCTTTTGAATTTTAAAACTGACTTTTTTCAATTTCACTTGTCGCGTTTTAAAGGAAAAAACCTTAGCATGTTACTTATATATACAGAATATATAGTTTCGATTTGAATTTTAAAAATATAATCCCACAATTTCACTTGTCAGAATTTGTGGACTTTATGGCAGAAAATAATTCTCAAAAACGGTTGGTCGTAATTGATAACAAAAAATAGGAGCCCCAACTGTTTTCATATACGACTAGAGAAAATTTTTTTTACAATCTAAATATAATATTTTTTTGTTAAATAAACGAAAAAATTAGAAATTGAATCAAATTTCAGTTATAAATTAAATTTAAATAAAATTTTCGAATTGAAATTAAATTTCAATAAAACTTTAGAATTGAAATTTAATTTAAATAAAACTTTAGAATTGAAATTTAATTTAAATAAAACTTTAAAATTGAAATTTAATTTAAATAAAACTTTAGAATTGAAATTTAATTTAAATTTTAATTCTAAAGTTTTTATTTAAATTAAATTTCAATTCTATGAAACTAAATATAAAATTTAAATTACTTGACTCAGGGATAGTTTTATTACTAAACTTTTTATTTATTTAGAATAAGAATTGCTCAATAGGGACGAAAAAAAAATTTTTTTTTGTGTGTTTTGGAAAAAAGTACAAAATAAGACTCAGAATAGAGAAAAAATAAGAATCGAAAATTTTCAACAACACAATACTATCTCTAAAAGAGAAAGCAAAAAGTATAAAAAAAAGATTTTTATATTCCACAGGATCGCCTGGATTTTATCCGGTTCTTTTCTCGACTTTGCTACCCTTCTTGTCATTACCCTGTTTACGACAGACAGAGGCCATAAGCAAACATTTTGCAACCACAATTTTCTAGAAAAAAAAAGAAAAGAAAAAAAATTCCCCTGTTACCTTAGAACAAATATATATTGGAAAAAGTAGTCTGACTAAAATTGCTTATACTACTTGTGCTTATACTACTATGATTGTCTGACTAAAATTGCCCTTTTCTACTTTTACGAATGATACAAATATGAATTCTATATTAAATTTCTAACTAAACATTATGTCAATTATGTTATATTAAAAATTAAATTATTACAAAAAAAAAATATCATGACAAAAAAAAATTATAATTGTTAGTAAGTGATTTATAATTATATTTATTTCTATGTATTCTGATTTAGTCTGACTATAATAGAGTCGTACTATCTGAAAAAATACATTTTTATTATATTGATTTCGTCTGACTAGAAAGGACATTACTACTGGGGGAAAGTATTTTTATGAATTTTGATACAGTCTGACTAAAATTGCTTATACTACTGAACTCACTACTGTATACCTTGTCTGACTAAAATTGTTTATCACTACTTACGACAGATACAAACAGAATTTTTTCATCAAATTAAAAAAAGTTTTATTATTTTAATTTGTTTTAAAAAAATTGCTTTTTATTTCAATTTTTATAAATATTTACACTGTTCTTTATATTTCAATAAGTTAAAAATAATTAATTTGATAGCAAAAAATCAGTCACTGATTCAAATACAGTATGTAGATAAATTTTAAAAAAATTATCGAATTAATAGAAATTTTGTGAAATTCAACTGAAAATAATTAAATTTGTTAAAGAATTTCATTAAAAACTTTTTAACAAATCGAATTTTCAAAGTATTTTAATTTAATAATTAAAAAATAATTGAATTTTCATGTTTCTTTGTGCGAAGATTAATAATTAAAATTTTTTATTAGTTAATTTAAAAAAAAGATACACACCTAAACTTTTTTAATAAAATTGAATTTTCGCAAAGTTTTTTTGAAAATTCTGAAAAATAAGATTTTTGAAATTTTTCAATTCTATTGTTTCAAGATAATTGAATAATTATAAACATATAATTGAAAATTTTTGAAATAATTGAAATTTCTTTACATTCTATTAAAAATAATAAAATTCTTTTAAAGAATTTTATTTAAAATTTTCGAAAATAATCAAGGGAAGTTAGTCACTGTAATTATAATTTTATTTTTAATAATTTCTTCGCAATTTATTCAATTATTTTCATAAATAGTAAAACTAATTGCAGAATTTCAATTATTTTTAATACAATTTTAATCAAATTCCTCGAAAAATGTAATTATTCTTAAAAATTTTATTAAAATTCGTCGAAAGAATTCAATTATTTCTAGAAAGCGTAAAAAAATTCTTCTCAAGAATGCAATTATTTCCATAAATAGCAAAATTCTTCGGATTTACTAAATTCTTTTGAATATTATTTTTAAAAAAATTCTTCACAAGAATTCAATTATTTTCATAAATTTCCATAAAATTCTAAAAAAAACTATTTAATTATTTTTAAAAGTAATAATATTCTTCTCAGAAATTCAATTATGTTTAAAATTTTTTTTAAATTCTCCTCAAAATTTCAATTATTTTTATAAATAACTAAATTGTTCTCCACAATTCAATTATTTTCCAAAATTTTTAATAAAATTCTACGCGAACATTTAATTGTTTTCATAAATAATAACATTCTTTTGAAGGATTCAATTACTTTTATAAATAGTAAAATTCTTTGCAGAAATTCAATTATTATCTATCATTTACAATTTTAATAAAATTGAATTAATCAAATTTTTAATTATAATTATAAATAGACAAGATTATTTAAAAAAATTGAAAAAATTCTTTGTTTAATTCAATTATTTTCCAAATTTTCAATTAAAATTGTTTAAAAAAAACATTATTTTCAAAAAATTTAAAGAAACTCTCCAAAAGAAAATTATTATTTATAAAAACTCTAATAAAAATTTTTGAAGCAATTTGCAGATTTATGTTTGAAATTAAATAAATTTAAATTTGATGAGAAAAATAAACCGGGAAAAATTAGGACAAAGCCGGGAAATAATCGGGAATTTTGTCGAACAAAAATGGTAGACACCCTGGTCAACTTTATTAATTTTTTTTTTTAATTTCTAATTTTTTTTAATTTTTATTGCTCTCTAAATCTGAATCAGCGATAAGTATGCCACTATTTCAATTAGCGTATATGCGCTGTGAATTAGTGAAATTTCACTAAATAATCAGTGAAACTTCACTGATTAATTAGCGCATATACGCTGTTTTAAAATAGTGGCATACTTATCGCTGAGAATCAGTGAAATTTCGCTGATTCAGATTTAGAGAGTGCTTACAAATTAGATAAAATAATACTTCTGATGAATTTTATTAGGTCTGAATAAAATTAACTGATATTATATAAGTAACTGTGTACAGGAACATTTACACTGAAAAAAATCCATAAAGCATTTTATCTGTAGAAAAATATTTTTTACACGAAATAAAATTTTTTTATTAAGAATTAAAAATATATTTGTACTAAGTAATTAATTTACAGTTTTTTCTAAGGATAGCAAATTGTGACAGAAACGTTTTAAAATAGTTAAGATGCAACATTTTTATGCTAAAATGGTCTCAAAAAAAATGTTAGGCAAAATTCATAGCCAAAAAAGTTCATAAAGACCACGCTAAATTTCAAAATAATTTTTAATGAATTATTTATTCCATAAATTTTCTTAAGAAATTCCTCATTTTCACTTTGACTGAAAAAAATTTTCACTTTCACTTCAAAATTTATTAAGTGAACGTTATTAAATAATTTGAGTTAAACATTCTTTGCGTAATAGTGAAAATTTTTGGAATTTTTTTTTGGATTAGAAATTTTTTAATGAAAATGAGAATTTAAATGTTTCATAAATGTGAAAATTTTTTTAATGAAGTTAACATTATTTTATACTAAAAGTAAGAATTTTTTTAATGAACATAAAAATTTTTTTAGTGAAAGTCAAAATTTTTTTTTACTGAAAGTTAAAAGATTTTGGATGAAAGTAAAAAATTTTCTTGAGCGAAAGATTTTTAAAATTGTAATTCTTTTGTAAATTGGAAAAAGCACATTGGGAAAGTTAATTGGCTACTCGTTATTTTTCCCTTTTCTTAGGCCACACTGCTTATATAAACGATCGTATCGGAAAACAATCAGAATACACAGCGACTTCCATTCTCAATATTCCCATCATCCCTCCACCCCTATCTACTTTCTCTCTTTCTCTTTTGCAGTGTGTGTATACTCAACTTCAAAGATCAACGACACATGATCTCGGAGGCAATACACATTATATTTCCTCTTTCCTTTATTTTGCCACACAAAAATTACCTCCTCTATTCTTATTTTTTTTTTTTTCTTTTTTTTTTTTTTGCGAAAATAGAAAATTATAATTTCCTCTCCGGCATCCGCATTGCTTTTTTATCTTAACATTTCCAGTTCAATGATGAGTATATGTATATTTTATTGACGACTGTAAATTGCAAAGGCATTTCGTTCTATTTATAAATTTTAATAGAAAGCGTTTTTCCGATTTTATATTTTTCAATTTAAATATTTTTTTTCAATATTTTTTTTTCTTTTTGCAAATGAATCTATTTTTGTTAAGAAAATATTTGTTTTACTATATTACAATTTTCCAGACTAATTTTTTTCTTACTGTCTATAAATTTTAAAGGAAAAATGTTTAATAATTTCAATTAGTGATTAACGATTTGCTTTTGAACTAGTAAATTTCACTAATAAATAGTAATTCCCACTAATTTAAATAAATAAAAAATTAATAACTATTATTATTATTATTATTATTATTTTAATAAATAGTAATTCCTACTAATTTATTGGTAGGTGGTTACTTTTTCTAAAAACTATTTTCTAATCCTTTTTGTCTAAAAAAAGCAATTTCTAATGAAATCTGTTTTCTAAAAAAGTTTTTCTAACAAGTTTTCATTACTAAAAAAAGTTTTTCTAAAAAGTTATGATTTCTAATATTATTTGTTTTCCCAAAGTTTGTAAAATTCCATAATTTTTTTTTTTTATTTGAATCAAAAAATATTTTTTTAAAACACTTTTTTAGAAAATTTTAAATATCTTTAGGGAAAAAATTCCTATTTTCTATTTGTTAATTACCAATTTATCAGTAAAATAAAAAATTTCAGAAAATTAATCATTTTTTAGAATTTGGAAAGTAAATTTCAAATTCCTTTTTCTACGTTTATAATTAAAGTTTATTTATTTTTTAATTAAAAATTATTCACTTCTCTAATTAAAAATTTTTTTTATTTATTTAACTAACAGAATTCGTTACAAATTTTGTTAAATTTATTAACAATATATAATTGAAACCAATTTTGTTTTATTGCATATGTTTAACTATTAAATTTGATTATTAGGGTGAATATGATGATAATGGCATATTAGGAATTATTGATTTTTGCAACTAATACAGATCACCACGATGAGATTTTAGTTGAAGGTCATTTGGGGTCAAAAACGTGGCAGATTTAGATAATTTATTATCGTTATTATTTTCGTAATCCGCTCATTAAAATTATCAATAATACAACAATGAAACCCAAAATCTTCTAATCCGTATCATATATATATATATATATATATATATATATATATATATATATATATATATATATATATATATATATATATATTTATTCTCACAGAATTATACTTATTTGACTTTCGTGTAAATTGTTAATGAACAAAATTTTTTTACATTATACAAAAAAAAATTAAAAGAGAAATAAAAAAATAAATAAATAAATTTATAAATAAATGTCTTTTCGTGGATTTTTTTTTGTAAATTTTTTGATGGAATTTTTTTATTGTTTTTAAAGGCTTTTTTTCTTAAATTTTTACTAAAAATGAGAATGAAGGATTCTATTTTCAGATATAATGTTTAATTAAATTTCTCATGTTTATGTAGAAGGTAAACAAATGATATATATATATATATGTATGCATGTCGAGTGTTAAGATGACAGAAAAATGAGCCATCACGAATGTCCTTAAGTCCTTCAACATACGTGAGAAATTTTCTTCGAGTGTGCCAAGAAAGTATTTCAGATTGATTTACCCTAATCCAAGCTACATCAAATTTAACACGCACCTTCCATCACAGCTGCTACTAGCAGGAAAAGTAATATGTAGGAAAAAAAAGAAAATAAAATTGCAAAAATGAAAGTTAATAATTTTTTTGATTATTTTAATTTATCAATTTTCATTGTCAATGTCTATTTAATACATCTAGAGAAATATTTTTGTTTAAACCAAAGGCACAATTTATTTAAACCAAATATATAATTTACTTGAGTCAAATACATAATTTATTTAAACCAAATAAATATTTATTTGTAATAGATTCTACTAAATTATTCATTTCTTTGAAATACAAATTTTATTCGACATAGATAAAATTTTTATTTCAAACAAAGCAAATTTTCTATTCCAAATAAATCAAATTTACTTGAACCGAACAAAATTTTATTTGAAACAAATAAAATTTATTCGAATCCAATAAAATTTATTTAAACCAAATAAATTTTATTTAAACTAAATAAATTTTGAATCACATACAAAATTAATTTAGATCGAATAAAATTTATTTGAAACAAAGTTTATTCGGTTATTTGAATCAGAAAAATTTTTTTCAGTTTATTTGAATGAAACGAAATTTATTTTTAAACCAAATGAAATTTATTTGAATCACACCAAATTTATTTCAATGGAATAACATTTATTTGAGCCAAATAATATTTTTATATTAAAATCAAATAAAATTGATTTGAATCAGATAAAATTTATTTGAATAAAATAAAATTTGTTTACGTACTAAAAAAAATTGATTTTAACTAAATAAAATTTGTTTACACTAAAAAAAATTAATTTAAACTAAATAAAATTTATTTGAATCACACAATATTTATTTAAATCGATTAAAATTCATTCGAATCCAATAAAATTTATTTAAACCAAATAAAATTGTTTATTCGGTTATTTGAATCAAAAAAAGTTTTTCAGTTTATTTGAATAAAATGAAATTTATTTAAACCAAATAAAATTTATCACATACAAAATTACACAAAATTTATTTGAATCGAATAACATTTATTTGAACCAAATAAAATTTTTTTTATTGAAATCAAATAAAATTGATTTGCACCAGATAAAATTTATTTTAATTAAATAAAATTTGTTTACACTAAAAAAATTGATTTAAACTAAATAAAATTTATTTGAATCACACAAAATTTATTTAACAAACAGAATTTAACAGACTAAAAAAAATTATTTGATTCAAATAAATAGTAATTTGATAATAGACGCAGGTAATCAGTTATTTGAATTAAATAAGTTTTTTTCAGTTTATTTGAATGAAATAAAATTTATTTGAATCAAATAAAATTGATTTAACCTAAATAGTATTTATTTAAACTAAATAGTATTTCTATAAAGAACATAAAATTTCTTTAAATCGATTAAAATTTATTTGAACCAATCAAAATTTATTTAAATCAATTTAAATTGATTTGAACCAAAAAAAATTTATGTAAATCGATTTAAATTGATTTAAACCAAAAAATATTTATTTATTAAAACCAAATAAAATTGATTTGACTCAGATAAAATTTATTTGAGTATAAAGTAAATTTTTTTAAACCAAATAAAATTGATTTAAACATAAAATTTATTTGAATCACACAAAATATATTTTTAAATCGAATAAAATTTTATTTGAACAAAGCAAAATGAAATAAAATTTATATATGAGAAATAAATTTGTCTCACAGTCAAATATATTTTTTTTCTAATTTTTTTACACACTTTTTCTAGGGTTGTCAAATTGAGACAAAAAACGTATCAAAATAGTTGCGAAGCAACGTTTTGATACGTTTTTTTTGTCTCAATTTGATATCCTTAGAAAAACTATGGAAAAAATTAACAAATGTGTAATTATAATATTCAGATTATTTTCATCAACAATCATTAATATATTCGTCAGTTTTGATAAAAATAATTTTCTTCAATATTTTTCAGTATAAAAAATGTCATTATTCGGAGCGTATATATCTTTCGGGGCTATTAAAAAACGAAAGTCAATATTTTTAATAATTGTGCGTGATAAAAAAAGTTTTATAATAGTCGGTTTATCGCGATACTTGAAAAGTAATTGGACTTTCATAAAAAAAAAAAACAAAATGTTCCAAAACTTTGGGGAAAAATTCAAGAAAATTTGATTTAAGATTTTCACATGTGTGACGATAAAAGTTTTTCCAGACAAACTTGACGGCAACACTCAACATTATAACCCATATCTCTTTATATAGAGAAAACTCTTCCTTCAAATAGAAAACCAATACTAGAATTTAATTTCTTTTCAAACTTTTGACACAATAGCATAATTGAAATATAATATTTTTTTTATTTGCAATAAAAAATAAAATAAATTTATTTTTTTCTAAATGTTATTAAAAACTTTAAAACTAATTAAACTTTCTAAATTCGAAATAGAAATCTTATTTTAATTATACAAATAAAATTTGTATTTGAATCATAAAAATTTTCATGAAATACAAAAAAAAATAATTTTTTTAATTAATAAATATTTTTTATTAATTAAAAAATTACTTTTTGCAGATAACGAAGAAAAACTTTGACTTTCAAATCTTTTTTTTCTTCTCGCAGAGAAAATTGTGTGGAAATCTCTCTCTTTTTTTTACATACACCACAGGAGCTTTCGTGTCATTGCCCTTAAACTCTCCAGCGAGACTTCATTTTGTATTCTTGATACGCACAGGATCATTTAGACTTTAAGAGTGACTGGAAGAAAGTCTTTTTTAGAAAAGTGTAGAGTGATAAATTCCAGACGCAGGAGAGTCGCGGCTAGACACTGAAAGAAGGGAAAAAAGAAAGTATAAGAAGAATATTGGAATTAAAGTTCTGACAACTTAGACGTTTTGATGGCACAAGAAGTAAACTGCGAGAGAAATCTTTTCTCTCTTCTCTCTCATTTCTATACTTTCATTTTCCTACTACAACATCTTTTCAAATAAAATTCCAAGGGATCAATATATGACGTTATACGTGTCACTCCGAACTTCGATCACGAAAAAACACCTTTTTCATTGAGGGAAATTATTCTTTTCAATCTGTTAAAATAATTGACAAAAAAAAAGAGAAGAAGAAAGAAAGAGAAGTAATATTCTACAAAAAAAAATTATTTGATTCAATTCAATCAAAGATTTATTTTATTTGGTAGTTGGTAATTATTAATTATTAAATATTAATTATTAATTATTAATTATTAATTATTAATTATTAATTATTAATTATTAATTATTAATTATTAATTATTAATTATTAATTATTAATTATTAATTATTAATTATTAATTATTAATTATTAATTATCAATTATCAATTATTAATTATTAATTAATTAACTATAATAATCGTCGAATTCTGTCCATGTTAAACTTTTGTGCATGTTTTTGATTTTTTAATATGTTTTGATATAATATAATACATACTACTTTATTTTTTTTACTATTTTTTAATTTAATAATATTATCTTTATTTTTCAAATAATTCAAAAATATTTTTATTAATCTAAAAAAATTATTAATGTTATTATTCATTATTTCTTTGTTTCTAAAAAAATTATCATTTTGTAACAAACGTTTTAGGTAATTAACAAATGTAAATCCTGCAAAATATTATCCTTTTTTTAATATGAAAAACTTAATTGTTTGACAAATCGAAATTATGCAGCTATTTTCTCTTTTTTTCTAAAAAAAAATTGATAACTTGTTGAAAAAGAAAATGAGAAAGTAGAAAATATTTTGCACGTTTTCTACTTCTCAATTACAATTCATAAACAAAGTACAAGTTTCAAGTAAAAAAAAAATATAAATCAAATTTTTTTTAAAGAAATTTTAAATTTAATTTGGAAAAAATATTTACAAAATTTCTATTTGTTAAAAACGATTGTAAAATTATTCGAAAACATCAATAACTTCTTTTCTAAATAAATATTTAATCATTATCATTTTTCCATAGGAATTGAAATTCTTCAAAAGATTCAAATTCAAACCTTTTTGAAATTCGACAACTTAGAAGAATATTTATTATAAAACATGAAGAAATTGATCGGTTTCTTCATTTTTTTATAATAAATTAAAGATAACCGAGTGATAAGATCATTATTTTATATAATAGAAATATTTTTTACTGTAATTTTTTCAAAATTATTTTTATCATTTTATTTTAATTCAATTATTATTTTCTAGAATTAAAAAAAAAATTCTTCTTTAAATTAATTACCTTTAATAATTTTTGACAAAGTTCTTTGAGAATTTTCAAATCCATTTGTTTACAATTCAATTTTAGGAAATTTCAATTATTCAGAAATTCTTCAATTGAAATATAACGTATAAAAATATTTTTAAATAATTAATTTCTTTTGACGATTTTTAATAAAATTGTTAAAAATAATTACATTTTTCAAGGAATTCGATTAAAATTATATTAAAAATAATTGAAATTCTGCATTGAGTTTTATTATTTATGAAAATAATTGAATTCCTAAAAAGAATTTTATTATTTATGAAAATAATTCAATCCCTGTAAACAATTTTTTTTATTCATTGAAAATAATTAAATTATTGCGAGGAAATTTATAAAAAATTTGTAAATAATAGAATTCACATGTAATTGAGAAAAATTTTTGGAAATAAATGAAAAATTTTGACAAAAATTTTATTAAAAATTTTTAAAAAATTGAATTTTGCCAAGAATATTATTAAAAAAATTTTAAATAATTGAATTTTGGAAAAGAATTTGATTCCTTTTGAAAATAATTAAATTTATCCAATCATTTATATTTATCATCATATTCATAATTTTTCCAAACTTCAATTATTTCTTAAAATTCATGCAATAATATTATTTCAATATTATTTGAATATTTGAATAATTTGAATATTAAATATTCAAATCAAAAATTTTAACTAAAATTCATTTTTAAATCAATTTTTTTAAAAAATTGTTACGAGAATTCAATTATTTAAATGAAAAAATAAATAATTTATTGAATAATTAATTATGACAATAATTGAAATTTATAAAACATTTGTAAAAAATAGAATTCATATGAAATTGAGGAAAATTTTTGAAAATACATAATTGAAATTTTGCCAAAAATTTTATTAAAAATTTTTGAAAAATTGAATTTTTGCCAAGAATTTTATTAAAAATTTTTGAAAAATTGAATTTATGCCAAGAATTTTATTAAAAAATTTTAAAATAAATTGAATTTTCAAAAAGAATTTGATTACTTTTGAAAAGAATTGAATTTCTGAAATTATTCGTAACTTCTTCAAAATTCAATTTTTTTTAGTGTTTTTGAGTAAAATTCGTCTATAAATCCACTAGTTTTAATAATTAATTTTAGCTAGTTTTCTTTCAAATTTAGTAATTTTCTTTTAAATTTTCTTTTATAGTTTCCTTTAAATTCCTTAAAAAAAATGTAATGAATTTTCCTTTAAATTTTTTTCAAAATTCTTTTTTCTAAAGTTTTTTTTTTATTTTAGTAAAATTAAGACAAGCACATGTTATAGTATATTTAAATTAAATTTCTACATCTCGCAAGTAACAATGATGTAATATACAGTCTACTTTATCGTATATTACTGTTTATATCAAATTTTCTCACCATCCTGTTTTCACCAATTCTAGCTGCATCTGCGGTTTGAATACTCAAATTCTAGAATTCTCATGAAGCGTGATATTCTGGTTTGATAATATTCTTGGTGACAACATGTGAATGTGCATGTGCACGATAGTATTTAGAGGAAAATTTATTATGACAAATAAATTCTTATTTCATGACAATTGGTAATTTAATAACGAATTGTATTTTTCGTTTAAAAATATATTTTTCAATTTTTTTTATAATACCTATAAATAATATTTTTTGGAATTTAGACCAACAATTTGTAACTCTCGTCTAATTTATAACTAATTCAGAGTTGACACAGATCAGGGAAGTCAGGAAATTCAGGGAAAAATCGGGGAAAGTAAAATTCGTGAGGGAAATCAGGGAAAAGTCAGGGATTTTTTATACAAAGTATTGAACAAAATTAAACTTTTAGACTTGATAAAAAAATTCTGAATTTTTGTCTTTTTCGTTTGCCCCATAAACTATGAAATTAGTTACACTTTTTAATACATATTTAATTAATTATTAAAAATAATGATTTTATAGAAGAATTTTAATTAAAAAATACTAAAAAAAATTGAATATTAGAGAAGTTAGAAATGATTTCAGAAATTCAATTATTATTTTCAAAAGTAGTAAAATTCTTCGCAGAAATTGAATTACGTTGAAATTTTTTTTTTAAAAATTCTCGTCAAAATTTCAATTATCTTTATAAATAATAAAATTCATCTCCGAAATTCAATTATTTTCAAAAATTTTAATAAAATTCTTTTGTCAAAATTTCAATTATTTTCAAAAAATTTCCTCAATTCAATGATTTTCAATATCTGTTATTTTAATAAAATTTTCCAAACTAATTTAATTATTTAAAAAAATTTTTGTATTTAAATAATTGAATTCACGTAGAATTTTCTAATAAAAGTTGATTTAAAAATTAATTTCAGTTAAAATTTTAGATAATTGAATATCAAAAGCATAGAGTAAAAAAGAGAATTACTTACAAAAAGAGTTAAGATTTAAAATTAGTTAACTATAAATTGCATTCAAAATTAATTAATTAAAAAAAATAATAATATGAAAAGAAAAATATAGAAATATATTACTTATTAAAATTATAAATTAAAATGATTAATTAATTAATTAACAAAATTATTCAATTTAATTTTTTCTATTGTTATACATTGAGTGGAATTATTTTAATACTCATTTAATTTCTTTTTTTTATCTCATTTAGTGACGTCATAAACACAATAGTTAACTCCATCTTTTATTATTTCCTTGAAACTATGTGACTCGAGAATTCTATTGTACTCTTTGAATTTTAACATTAAAATTCTGCCTTATCAGTACACTGCGGATTTATTTTAGATTACCTACCGTTCAGAAGTTTACCAATTGTGCTCTATAACTAAAATTTACCAATCAAAGACTGAAAGGGAATTTATTTAATTCAAATAACCGATTATACTTGTCTATTATCAAATAAATAATTATTTGATTCAAATAATTTTTATTTAATTCAAATATTTATTTATTTTAAAATATTTAAACCAATAATAATTATTGTTTTAATCTTTTATGGTATTAATTTAATCTACAACGCTTTTTTAATACCTCACAGAGTTCATTCTGTACAAATAATCGTTTATTTGAATCAAATAAATTTTTTTTCCACTGAAGAAATGTTATACATCATATTACTTATATATATTTGCTTTTGCAAAATTATTTTAATTATTTTAATTTTAATTATTATTTTATTATAATTCATGTGTATTTATTATTAAATATAAATACATTTAATAATAAATACACATGAATAATAAAAAAAAATAATTTCTACTCTGAAAGAAAATTTTATTTGGTTCAAATAACCGATTGCTTGTTATCAAATAAATATTCTCTTGAATAAAATAATTTTTATTTAAATCAAGTAAATTGTATTTGAGTCAATAATTTCAGTATTTGAAGAAAATATAATTTAATTGACTTAAATGAATAAAACAAATTAAATAAATAAAAATTATTTGATAGAAATAAATTTTTCTCAGAGTAGGTATAACTTGTATTGTTTTTATTAAATCATGAATGTTACTACTAATTAATTAATGTAATATAATATTGTATATTATATTAATAATAATAAAAATAATAATTATAATTAATATTATAATTATAATATTCATTAATAATATTAATAGTATAATTTCGATGACATTAATTTGATTGTTATAAATTATATTTTTAATGTGTTGTTATTAAAAAAAAGCGTCAATAATAGAAATAATAAATAACAACAACAAAGTACTTATAAGCAAAAAAAAAAAAAAAAAATTAGAAAAGTTGTGCCAAATGAAACAACAGGTAAAATTAATAATACAAATGAGAAAATAACAAGTATGCAAAAAGAATATTCTCAGACAATATGCAATTATATACTTGAAATTTTTGATGAGAAATTAAAATAAAAAATTTGAAATTGATTTATTGATTCTCATATATGGAAGTCAAGGTAATATGACGTAATACATATATGTATAATAATATGTATTCAGTATCACATAGGATTTTCAATAAATCTCCTTTATGAATGCATTTTTATTACTGTTTTATTGATCTTAATAATATCAAATTTTTACATCTTATTCATATAATTATATTTTTATTTAAAAAAGCCAATCATTCGCCAAAAAAAACATTATATTATATTAATTACATACTATTATTTTTAATTATTATTATAATTATTACAAAAAAACTTTAACAAATTTTGATACTAAAATTTCAAATTTAACATCAGATTTTCAAAATTGAAAATAATTATACTTTCTTGTACGAGGAAAATTGAATTTCACAAAAATTGTTTCTATCTGATACCTAAATTAAAAATAATCTTCATTACGAAAATTTTAATTATTCTGAAGAATAGAGAAGGTAAAAAAATTATTATATATTCAACTTTCTGAACAAAGAATATAAATAATATTTTTTTTTAGAGAATTTCCATTACTTTTAATTCGCTAATTTTCCAAAAAATTTCGAAAAAATCAATTATTTAACAAAATTTTATGCAATTTATTTTTCACAATAATTCAATTACTTTCACTAATAATAAAATTTTACATGAAAATTCAATTTTTTAAAAAAAATTTTGATTAAATTCTAAGCATGAATTTAATTATTTTCATAAATAATAAAACTCATCGAAGAATTTCAATTATTTTTATTACTATTTTAAATTAATAATCGAAAAATTCAGTCATTTTCACAAAGAATGTTTTCGCACAAGAATTCAATTATTTATTTAAACTAATAAAATTTTCATAACATTTATTATATTTTGAAAATATTTATTATTTAAAACAATGTTCATAAAATTCTTATGAAGAATTCAATTACTTTCAAAAATAATAAAATTTTTCACAGAAATTCAATTATTCTTTTAAACATTTTTTTCTGTAATTCAATTATTTTTGAGAATTATAATAAAATTCCAAGCAATTATTCAATTATTTTTAATAGAATTTTACAGGAATTGCTCAAAAAATGTAATTATACTTAAAAACTTAATTTCAATTCCTCGAAAAAATCAATTATTTAAAAAAATGTTTTTTTAATATTTTTTTGGAGGATTGAATAATTATTTTCAAAAATTTAATAAAATTATTCAAAAGAAATTAATTGTTTTAAATAGAATTTTAATAAAATTTTTTTGAAATAATTCAATTATTTTTTTTAAATTTGAATAAAATTTTTTCTAAGAATTCAATTATTTAGGTACAGAAATAATTTTTCGAAAGAATTCAATTATTAAAGATAAATAAGCAAATTACTTTTGAAAATTCAATTATTTTGAAAAAATAAATAATTTTTTCAATTATTTTAATAAAATTCTTTTCAAAATTCAATTATTTTCATAAATAACAATATTCATCACAATAATTCAATTATTTTTGGAAGTAATAAATTTCTTCTTAAAAATTCCATTATTTTAAAAAATTCTAATAAATCGTTCGCAAGAATTCAATTATTTTCATAAATAACAATATTCATCACAATAATTCAATTATTTTTAAAAGTAATAAATTTCTTCTTGGAAAATTCCATTATTTTAAAAAATTCTAATAAATCGTTCGCAAGAATTCAATTATTTTCAAAAAAATTTAATAAAATTTGCCACAGACATTCAATTATTGACAAATTTTTTAATAGAATTCTTTGTAAAATTTAATTATCTTTAAAAACTTTTCGCAATTCAATAATTTTTAATATCTACTATTTTCATAAAATTTCCAAACAGAATTCAATTATTTAAAAAATGATTTGTAAAAATTTTCGTAAGAATTCAATTCTTATTCGAAAGAAATGAATTATTTAAAAATGTTTATAAAATTCTTCGCAAGAATTAAATTTTTATTAATTTAATTAATTAATAACAATTAATTAATTGCAATTTGCAAATATTTTTTTAATTTTCAAAAATTTTAATTTATTTTTTATTTATATTTGTGTTTTCTGTTATAAAGTTATAATTAATCATAAGAATTGTGTATAGGACAGATAAAAAAAAAGTTTTAAAAAGAAAATCAATTTTAATTGCCGTAATAAAAGTTAATTAGAAATTTTGATAATCTATATATTTTAGTTTTTATGTAGGTTTTTGTAATTTAGACGAAAATATGTATAATGAGAACGCGATTTATCGACTAAACATTTTCGACACTTTCAATATAATAAGTACTAATAAAATTTTTCTGCGCATTTCATTTTACTGCATTGAAATTTTCCGTTTCAATATTATTCTGATTTTTGAAAAAAAACAGCAATTATTAGCAATTATTTAAAATATATTGATTATCAGTAAATTATTTATAGACAATTATGAATTATATACATTATATTAAAACCTATTAAATATTATTTATTCAACATTTTTACATATTTATTATAATATTTGTATTTGATAAGAATTTTCTATTAATTATAATAAAATTTTATTCAATAAAAATATTGAATTATTCATGAAATGTAAATACATTTGTTCAAATTTTACCGCCAATTTGAAAATTCAAATTTCTTGCTTTGGCAGCACTGGGAATTTTCCTTCATTGTACAGGGGAGGGGATGATATTGTTATATAGGGAAATTACTGTTTTACAATGAAATTTTCGGAAAATGGGAAAATTTCACTATACTCATATTATTGACGATGACGTCCTTCAAATGTTCCTAAACACGAGAAACATTTTATCGATTATGAGTGCGGGAATTCATACTTACTGATACACATATATTCGTGAGTAAAAATACAAGTGTGAGTGAGAGTGAGATCACGGATAAAACGTGTTAGTTGCAGTTGCTTACTAACCGAGAGGGAAGACAGTTCCATTTAAAAAAATTTCTGTTTGTTGTGTGAGGTTATTTCCAATTTTTCCAAAGAGAAAAAATAACACAACGGAATACAACTATGTCAAATGACAAAGATAAATTGTGGTGTAAATCACGTCAAAATGGAGTGGTTCAACCACTCCTTACAGGTATTTATTTATTGCGAAAAAAAATCAATGTGTAATATAACCTCTAAATGAATACATAATATCTATATATGAACGAAAGTTTATTTTTCTTCTCAAATTTTTGACTTATTTTTCTCTTTTCATTTTGTATGCGGAAAAATTTGAAATTTGTGAATTATTAATTGCAAAAGAGGGAATAATTTACTAGATGATGATGATGACTAATGTCACTTTTTTTTCTTAATTTTCTTGATTAGTTAAAGTCATTAAAGTTCATTGGCTCGGAATATAAATTTTTTTTTAAAACCAGATAAATCATTTCTTGCGTCATTTCTTGTAAAACACGTGAACTGAATTTCATATGACGTTGTTTGTTAATTATTTTCTGACAAGGCGGCAAGCTTTCTTAATTACTAAAACGCACCTAGTGAATGACATTTTTTTCTCATTGTCATATATGTAGATGTCGGACAAATAGAATAATTGTAAAAAATTATAAGCTAATTAAAATAAATTACAAAGTATTTTTAATTTAATTCATTTAGTTAAATAAAACGTTAATGATTAAAAAATTAATAGTAATTTCAATTTTCTTAAAATATTCAGAACGTAAAAAAATAATTTTAAGTACACTTGATCATATTATCAAGTTTGCGAGGATAAATCTCGTTTTTCAAGGTCTTTTCAATTTTTTTGCTCCGTAATGAATAAATTCGATATTAAAAAAAATACATGTGCATCAAATGAATTAGTCTTATTTATTTAATACAATAAATTGTTAAATATTTCCCTAGTAATTATGAAAAAAAAACAAATTATTCACGTTTAAAAGTATATTTAAATTTAATTAATTTTACATTTTTTTCCATTCAAAAAAAAAATTATTCCATCTATTTGCGAAGAGAGAAATAATTTTATTAAATTCTACAAAGTAATCTTTTTATATTCTACAAAGTTGAGAAAAATATTAATCTCTTTAAGGAGTTTTTACTGATTATTATTCATCTTTAATTACTTTTTAATTACTCTATTTTCAGATCTTTATCAAATCACAATGGCCTATGCCTATTGGAAGAGTGGTAAAATGCAAGACTATGGAGTCTTTGATTTATTTTTTCGAAAAAATCCTTTTCACGGAGAATTCACAGTTTCTGCCGGATTGGAAGAATGTCTTAAATTTCTCGCAAGCTTTCATTATTCAGACAGTGGTATATATATTTTTTTTTAATTGAAAATCTAAGGGAATAAAAATAATAATTTTTAGGTTGAAACCTTTTGAGTTCGCAATGTTTTTTAAGAAGCGAAAAATTAGAAGGAATTTTCTAATTTTTATCTGCAGAATTTATATTAATTAATTTGATTAATTTTTTCTTAATTTAAAAACTTTGAAATTTTTATTTTAAAAAATGATCGCGTATTAAAAATATTAAAAATGTAATTAAAGCTTAAAAATGTTGAATTTCTTTTTGATTCTTATTTCTATTTTAGTGACTAATTTATAAAAAAATATTTCGTTTCGAATTTTTGAAATGTTTTTTTAACTTTAGTTTTTGAAAACGTTGCGGACTTGAAACTCACTATAAATTAATATTCTAATAATAGTTTTGCAATTGTATTAATTTATATTTATTTAAAAAAAATATATATTTATAGATATTGACTATTTGAGAACGACAATGCCAGACTGTGTAGAGCCAGAGTTCTTTGAATATTTAAAAAATCTTACTACTGATGAAGTCAGTTTGTATGCTATCGAAGAAGGCTCTATCGTTTTTCCAAGGTAAAATAAAATTTTCAATTTTTATCATTAAAAAAAAATTTGGTATCTTTACAACATATCTTTTCTTATCTTTTATTTATTTATATATTTGTTTTATTTTTCATATTTTCTTTCATTTTTGCTACTTTGAATTATTTTTAAATATATTATTTGCAATACAAAACTTTTAAATATATTATGTAAGTTTATTTATCATGTCGACTATTATATCTATTAATAGCTTTATCAATTTTTTTTACAGTTAAGAAATATTTTTATTGTTATTTATTTATTTCCTCTTATTTTTAATTTATTAACATTTTACAAACTAGAAATTACCATTAGCATAAATTACCATTGTATAAGTTATCATTTAATTAATTTTATTTATTTATTTGAAATAGAGTACCACTGCTGAGAGTAGAGGGTCCATTGATAATAATTCAGTTGCTGGAAACAACTTTTTTAACTCTTGTCAACTATGCAAGCTTGGTGGCAACAAACGCAGCTCGATATAGAATGGTGGCTGGAAAAAATATAACTTTAATGGAATTTGGTCTAAGAAGGGCACAAGGACCAGACGGAGGACTCAGTGCTTCCAAATATAGTTATATTGGTAAGTGAAAGATCATTTCTAAAAATAGTACGTCTCATTCTGTAGTTGAAACCTTTTTATGACATTTTTTTATTGCCCCTTTTATTACTCCAAGTTTTTTTTTCCATGAAACATCTATTGTCAATTTTTGTCTTAATTCTCTTAATTTTATTTTTCGTCTCCTCTTATTGACCTTATTACATTTTTTTATTATTCCTTTTAACGTGTCATTTTTTTCACTCTTGTTGCGCAAAATAAATGCAAATTCTTTAAAAGTTTTTATCAAAAATTAAACAATTTTTTTCTAGTTAATTTTTACAATTATTTATTTTCTTTTGTATTTTGTAGTGTATTTGTATTTATTTTTTTTTTTTGTATTTTTTGTATTTTTATATTTTTTTAAAATTTATGAGTGTATTTTTCTTTAAAATTTCTATTTTTCTTTGAAGATTGCATTTTTTGTAAAGATTGTATTTTGCTTTAAAATTGAAAATGGTATTTTTCCCTTTCTTTTCAAAAGTTTAAAAGTTGAATTTGCAATTTTCGTGAAATTTACACGATGAGTAATAGACCCGGTCAAAGAAAGTGAGATCAATATATCGTACTACTTCGTACCGGTGGGTATCATCTACGTTAAATGATGTGAAAGAACTTTCAGGGTTAACTTAGATATATAATTATATATCCGGAATATATGTATATATATACTTTTTGTTTAAAACAAATTAGTTCACATTTGAGTATTGCACCATTTTCACTCATCCAATTGTTTTCGGAAATTATCATCAAACGATTTTTTTTTTAACGAGTTATTGATTTGCACTTTTTATTATTTCCTTCCGCTTTCTAATAAGTAAATTTTAAAGAAAAATTTAATTATTAAACACGAAAATTTACAGCTGCGATGGAAAATTTTTTTTTCTACTTTAAATTATTTATAATCATAAGTCATTAAATTAATTCGTTTTTTGTATTTAAGTCAATTTCTTTCGAATTGTAATCCAAAGGTTTAAATTACAATTAGATTTAACAAATTTAATAATTCTATAATAATAAAATAATAACAGTAATAATAATTATTATTATTAATTTATTTTGTTATCTTTCGAAAAAAATTCCCATCTGAATTTCAATTTTTCAAAAGACAGGGTTGCCACAGGTCAGGGAAGTCAGGAAATTCAGGGAAAAGTCAGTGATTTTTACTAAAAGTACTGGAAAAAATTGAATTTTTAAAATTCATGAGCAAACTGAATTTTTTTTTCTTTTTGCCTCGTAAACTATATGAAATTACCACGAATTTTCATACAAAACCTTCAATTTTTTCTATTTCTGACAATAATTTCTTTTTAAATAATAAAATTCTTCACCGAAATTCAATTACTTTTATAAACTTGAATAAAATTCGTTGTAAGAATTCAATTATTTATATAAAGTTAAATAAAATTCGTTGGAAGAATTAAATTATTTAAAAAAATTTAACATAGTTCTTTTCAAGAATTCAATTATTTTTATAAATAATAAAATTCTCCACCGAAATTCAATTATTTTCATAAACTTGAATAAAATTCGTGGTAAGAATTCAATTATTTATATAAATAATAAAATTCTTCACAGAAATACAGTTATTTTTATAAATTTGAATAAAATTCGTTGGAAGAATTAAATAATTTTCAAAAGTAATAAAATTCTTCGCAGAAATCCATTTATGTTCAAAAACTTAAAAAAAAATTCTCGTCAAAATTTCAATTATCTTTATAAATAATAAAATTCTTCATCGAAATTCAATTATTTTATGAAAATTTTAATAAAATTCTTAGGAAAATTTTAATTATTTTCATAAATATAATAAAACTCATCGCAGGATTTTAATTATTTTTTATACAATATTTTAATCAAATTTCTCGAAAAATGTAATTATTCTTAAAAATTTTATTAAAATTTGTCAAATGAATTCAATTATTTAAAAATTTATTGATAAAATTCTTTATAAGAATTCAATTTTAACAAACATTCAATTATTCAATAAATTATTTATTTTTTAATTTGAATAATTGAATTTTCTAATAAAAATTGATTTAAAAATGAATTATCGAATAATCGATTTATTATGAAAAATAATTGAATTATTACAAGGAATTTTATTACATTTTTTAAAAATAATTTAATTTTTTTGAGAAATTGTACTGCTTGTAAAAATAATTGAATTCTTGCGAAGGATTTTATTAGGATTTTTTGTAAATATTTAACTTATTTTGAAAAATTTTATGGTAATTTAAATTATTACAAAACATGAAGAAGGCGATCAATTCGAGTCGAAGACTCGGAGTGATCGCCTTCTTCATGTTTTGTAATAATATTCTTATAAGTTGTTGAATTTCAAAAAGGTTTGAATTTGAATGTTTTGAAGAATTTTAATTCCTACGGAAAAAATAATGATTAAATATTTATTTAAAAAAGAAGTTATTAATGTTTTTGAATAATTTTACAATTAAAGAAATTTGTAAATAAATGTAATAGAACATTTTTTTTTTTTTTTTTTGAGTATCTAATAATTCTTAGAGTGAATCAGAATATTCTTTAGGGTCAGGGAAAAAGGGAAAATTTTGT
Organism: Leptopilina heterotoma; assembly: GCF_015476425.1. Classification (NCBI taxonomy): domain Eukaryota; kingdom Metazoa; phylum Arthropoda; class Insecta; order Hymenoptera; family Figitidae; genus Leptopilina; species Leptopilina heterotoma. The sequence goes on from NW_025111110.1 coordinate 2,456,377, forward strand.
CTGGAAATCAGGGAAAAATAAAATTAAATATTTGTGGCAATCCTGTAAAGAGTTGATTTACAAAATAAGAAACTTTTGCCGCAGTTATCAACAATTTTCGCAGTGATGAAGTAAGAAAGTTAAAGAAATTACTTTATTTTTTTCGCTTCCATAATGCTGATTAGTGTTATGTCATTTATTCGATTAATTATTATTATTAAGAGAAAGAAAAAGATAATTTATAAACTTGATTAGTCATTGGGAATGTTATCGTATTTAAATTATGCAAGTTATTATGAATAATAAATACATAATCTTTTATATTAAGAGATCTTTTTTTAGTTTTCGAATTTAAAATAAAACTTTTGAGTATTTAATTCTTTCAAAAAAAAAATTATCTTTTTATTTTAAAGTGTTTAAATTAAATTTTTTTATTATTCTTGACATTTATTATGTTTTATCTTAATATTTTTCAGGTGGTTTTGACGGTACAAGCAATGTATTGGCTGGAAAATTATTTGCAATTCCCGTCTATGGAACTCACGCTCATGCATATATTACATCGTTTAATGGCAAAGATGATTTGCACAATAGAGTGAGTATATTTTAAAATAAAAAATTACTCCTTTAAATAATGACATTGAATACAATAACAAAAAAAAACATTTGGAAATGAAGAAATAAATTAAAATTATTTACAAAAGAAATTAAATTCTTCTTGGAAATAAATGAAATGAAATGATTTACTAAAGAAGTTGAATATTTTTTAGAAATAAAATTAAACGAAATTATTTTTTACAAAGGAAATTAAATATTTTTGAAAAATAAATTAAACAAAATTATTTGCATAGCAAATTAAATATTTTTGGAGAAATAAATTGAACAAAATTATTTACAAACGAAATTTAATATTTTGTAGAATTTTTTTCGAAAGTATTTATTATTTATATTAATTAAAAAAAATACAAGTGAATAATTGTAGTTAAATGTTTTTTAGACACTCGCTCATAAGGAGACAGGTCAAATGAAAGATTTATTAGCAGCTTCGTGTAAATATCGCAAAAATATTGCCGCTGATTTGGGAGCATTGGAATTGGAAGCATCTGATGGAGAACTGGCGGCTCTTGTCAGCTATGCAATTGCATTTCCAGATGGATTTATGGCCCTAGTTGATACTTACGACGTTAAAAGGTATTAATATTACTGAAAAAAATTATTTTGTCAAAATATTTCTTTTCTTTTCTGCAAAAAAAGGACAAACGCAAATCTCTCTCTGCTGCTGTATAAAATTGCTTTTTTCTACAAATTGAAAGCACAACTTTTTAAAAAATAGTTCGTTTTTAGTTTTTAATAATTCGTTTTTTTGATTACTAGATAAATTTGTACTATTATTTTTTTTATTATTAATTTACTATTATTCAATACACTTTTTATAATTAGAAACGAGACGTGTGTAATCTCTATAATATTTCTAACTCTGCTATTTAAAAAAACACACTTTTTCCTAATCTATTTCTCTCTAGCAAATATTTTCCTCTCAAATCACGTATTACAAAATCTTTGTAGTTTTATGAAATCATGCTTTTTATCTTATCGATTTAAATTATATTTAATATTCTCGAAATATAATCTAAATTGTAAACTTTCTTTAAAAATGAAACAGCATTTTTTTATATCTGACATGACTATTTATCTTACATACTTTTTAGTAATTTTAAATCTGAAATAACAATCAATGCATGTCAGCATTTTTGCATCTCTTAAGTAATAAAAGCACTTTTTTTTTATCTGAAATAATTTATTAAAGATTCGTGACTTCGCAAAGTATTTTGAAGATTCTTGACCGTGACTTCACAAATTCGCTAAATTATTTTTTTCTTCTCACTTTGTAACTTTAAATATAAATTTTGTTATTTAGGATGGAAAATAATATTGCAATTCTTCAAATGCTTTGAATTTCACAAAATTTTCTGCAAAGTTTCAAATAAAAATTCGCAATATTTTCTTTATTGGAAATTCAGTGCTGGAAATTGAAAAGATTTCAAAGAATTCATTTATTTCAAATATAATTTAAAAAATGAATAAAAAAATAATAAAGAAAATAAAAAAATGAAATTCTTTTCTATTTTCAGCATTAAATTGCTTTCTTTAATGTAAAATATCTTTTATTTTTAAAAAAGCAATTGAAAAAAATATTTTTAACGCTTCTGTAAAAAAATCGCACATTTAAAAATTTTTCCAAATTCGAAATTGAGGGGAAATGGAAAGTAGATTTAAAAAGTGTGTGCATGAATTTATTTTTTTTAACAAAGCTTTCTAGAGGCGATGAATAAGATAATGATTGAAAAAAGCAAATTACAGGCCATTTTTGCATAGATGATACTCACATTTTGGAATAATATTTAATTCGTGAAAAAAAAGAACGAGAATCGTGTTATAAAAGTTAACTCGAGTGTTTTTATAGCGTAGAGGCACCGTTCAAGAGAAAGGCGCAAAATGAGAGCCTTGTCGTTAAGAATAAACTTCTAAATAAAGGGGCAAATAATAAGGCACTCCAAAACAGTGGGAGTAGTAACCCAATCAAAAGTGAATCGACATCATCTAACAAGAATGGCTTTTTAAAACGAAGCGAATTGGGTGAGCTTTATGTGAGGTACGATCTAGTTCTAAATAGTTCGTTTTGCTTACAGACGGAATCTTTTTGCACTTTTCTTTTTCCTCTATAGTGGTTCTTTTTTGGTAGTGAACAAATTTTTCCTATTTCACGCTTTTATCATTTAGAGAACAAAAAAAAAAGATTCCTGACCTAGTAAAACAAATAACATTTTCGATACATTTTTCATTCATGCATTGAAAAATCATCAATTTTTTTTCTTTTTCTTGCTAAATATAACTTATCCGAATTTTTAATTTCCAAATCTGAAAGAGCTAAAAAGTGATTTTTAAAAAGAGATAAAAGGTAATAATAATAAATTTAATCCAATGATAAAATTTTTATTATTATTAAGACAAGAGTAATTCCTTTTTATTAAACATTTGTTGTTCGAAGTACAAAGAAAAGTGTAGATTTAATGAATAAATAGACAAATAATTGTTCAACCTTATATAATGCCTTCCCAATTCGGCCAAGTTTTGAAAAATAAATTTTCTGTAATTAAGATATGAAAAGATATTTCAAAACATTTAGGTTTTTTCATATTCTTTTTTTTTTGGTATTTGTATTTGTATTTTTATTTTTATTATTATTCCTAAAAATGATTTTACTTTCCTTCCTTATTTTCTAAATTGCAATTCTTTTTTTCGAAAAAAAGAGAAAATTTGTATATCATCAATTCGCAAAAATGTAAATTTCATATTGTTTCACTTTTGTTCTTTTTCATAAATCGTTATTTTCTTGAAAATACATTTGAAAATTAGTATTTATCATTTTGTGGGAGATACATGTATATTTATTAATAAAGTGCTTCCAGAAGTGGTCTTCTCAATTTCTGCGCTGTAGCACTTGCATTAAATGATTTGGGCTACAGGGCAATTGGAATCAGGATCGACAGTGGTGATCTTGCATATCTCAGTCAAGAAGCGAGGGATTCTTTTGAAAAAATTGCAGAAAAATACAATATTCCCTGGTTTGCAAAACTGACAATCGTCGCATCAAATGATATTAACGAAGAAACTATAATCAGTCTAAATGAACAGGTAATAATTTTTCCATAGTCGAAATTATTATTCTTTTGTAGACTATTTATAATTTTTTATTTACTAATTTATTTTTTTTTTATTTTATTTATTTTTCCACTATTTTTATTTCCATTACAGACCTCAGAGATTATCATTATTTAGACTCAAAACTATCAAATTATCACGAATTCTAATACAAAACCTTTAATTTTTTCTATTTCTGTCAATAATTAATTTTTAAAGAACTTTCAAAAAATCATTACTTAGAAATTATTTAATGAACAATTTTACTTAAATATTTCAAAAATAATTGAATTTTAAAAGAGTTTCGTTTACAATTTTTCATAAATGATGAACTTCAGAAGGTTTCAATTTGAAATTTTATAAAATTTCAATTTCGATCGAATTTAATTATAAATTTTAAAGAACTTAGATAAGAAAAATTTTAATAATTCAAATTCTACTGAAATTCGTTAAATTTTTTAATAAATATTTAAATAATTATTGAAAATAATGGATTTCTAGTAGAATTTTAGTTAAAAACACTAAAAAAAATTTAATTTTGCAGAAGTTACGAATGATTGAAAAAATTCAATTATTTTCAAAAGTAATAAATTTCTTCGCAGAAATTCAATTACGTTTAAAAATTTAGAAATATTCTCGTCAAAATTTCAATTATTTTTATAAATAATATAATTCTTCTTTGAAATTCAATTATTTTCAAAAATTTGTAATAAAACTTTCCAACAGAATTCATTTATTTAAAAAAATGTTTAACAAAATTCTACGCAAACATTTAATTATTTTCAAAAGTAATAAAATTCTTTGCAGAAATTGTTCAAAAATTTACAAAAATAGGTAATTGAACTTTGGTGAAGAATTTTATTATTTATAAAGATAATTGAAAATTTGAGGAGTACCTATTTTCAAAAATTTTAATAAAATTTTCCAATAGAATTCAGTTATCTTCACAAATTTTTAACAAAATTCTACGTAAATATTTAATTATTTGCGTAAATTTTAAAAATTTCCCAGGAATTCAATTATTTACAATTTTTTTTTTTTAAATTTCTTCTCTATAATTCAATTATTTTAACATTTTTTGACAAAATTCTTTATAAGAATTCAGTTTTAAGAAACATTTAATTATTCAATAAATTATTTATTTTTGTGTTTAAATAATTGCATTCCCGTAGAATTTTCTAATAAAAATTGATTTAAAAATTAATTTTAGTTAAATAATTGATAATAATTGAATAATAAATGAATTGTAAGCATACATTTTAAGAAATAATCGAATTTTGAATAGGTTTCAAATTAATATCTTTAAAAATCTGAATGTTTCATGCTTTTAATTAACAATTATGTAGAATTAATTTTTTTGAAGAAGTTTATTTAATTTTTTTTTAAATTATTTGATGTTTTTATTTTCTTAAATATATTTAATAGAAGAATTTCCGAATAATCGAAATTTCGTAAAATTGAATTGTAAGCAAATCAATTTGAAAATTCTGAAAGAACTTTTTCAAAAAAATATTAAAAATAATTGATTTAAAGAAGAATTTTTGTTAAAAATTGTAGAAAATAATAATATTGAATTGTAATTATGAAAATAATTTTGAAGAAGTTGCAGTAACAATATTTTTATAATAAAAAATAATTATTTTATCACTCGGTTATATTTAATTATTATAAAACAAAAAGAAATTGATCGATTTCTTTATATTTTATAACAATTTTCTTTTAAGTTGTAGAATTTGAAAAAGGTTTGAATTTAAAATTTTTTTAAATCTTAATTCCTTTAAAAAAATAATAATGATTAAATTTTTATTTAAAAATATAAGTTATTGATGTTTTCGAATAATTTTACAATTAAAGAAATTCGTAAATAAATGTAATAGAACATTTTTTTGATAATCTAATCGTTTCTAAAATGAATCAGAATATTATTTAGGTTGAGGGAGAAAGTCAAAATTTTGTCTGGAAATTAGGAAAAAGTCAGGGAAAAATTAAATTAAATTTGTGCAGCAACCTTAATAATTGAAATTTTGTAAAATTTAATTGAAAATAATTGATTTTTTCAAGTATTTTATTTCAATTTTTGAAAATCAATTTTTATTTAGGTAAAAATTGTGAAAAATACATGAATTTTGGAAGGGTTATAGTTGTAATTTCTAAAAATGATTAAATTTCAGATAATTTTAAATTGTATTTCCCGTGAAAATATTATTCAAGTTTTGTATAATTGAATTTATAAATCAGTGAAAGATCTAGGAAGTGCAAAATAAAATTTTTGTGACAACACTGAATGAAATAATTGCCTTTTTGTATTTTTAATCGACTAAAGTGACTTTTTGCGTTTTAAAGTCAATTCAAGGCCCGTCATTATTTTTTTTTAATTTAGTCTTAATAAATTAATTCTTCTGTAAACTATTTAGAAGTTCCTTTTATTTTTTTTTTTAATTTTCAATTCGAAAATATTTTTTTTTAATTTTTGCTTCCTCGAGAAGGAAGATTTGTAGATTTATTATTTATTTTTTGTTCGGAATATTTAATTTAAAAAAAATATTAATTTGTGTGAATAATGAAATATTTTCGTTTACTTTTAATTATTCTAAATGTAAAATAATAATGAAAATTATTTATTTTGCAGAATCACAAAATAAACAGCTTTGGAATTGGAACACATTTAGTGACGTGCCAACGACAACCGGCTCTTGGTTGCGTCTATAAAATGGTGGAAATTAATAAATTGCCGAGAATAAAGCTCAGTCAGGAAGTTGATAAGGTTACAATGCCAGGCAGAAAGAATGCTTTTCGTTTGTACGGCGCTGACGGGCACGCACTTGTGGATTTACTTCAAAGGTATGACGAGGAATCGCCCCAGGTTGGGCAAAAAGTCCTCTGCAGACATCCATTTCAAGAGTCAAAGAGAGCGTATGTCACTCCAACGAGAGTCGAGGTTCTGCACAGAGTGAGTTTCTTGTAAAATTAATTAAATTAATTTTCCAATTTTTCATTTTAAATTTAATCTCAATTTTAAATTGAAATTCAGGCTTTGTACTCATCTTTTAAAATCTGCTATTATTTAAAAATAAATTTTTATTAAAATTTTAGAAAATAATATTAGAAGAGTTGAATATTAGAAATAGTTTTCGATTTTCTATTTTTTTCTTATTAAAAAATTTGTTAATTATTTTTAAAGTTGTACTGGAAAGACGGTAAGTTGTGTCGACCTCTGCCAACTTTACAAGAGACTCGTGAAAGAGTACAGGAATCTTTGAAAACTCTACGCAGTGATCATAAACGGAATTTAAATCCAACTCCTTACAAAGTAAGTGCATTTCGATATTTATAAAAAAATCAAATTAAAAATACTGATTTTTCTCTCTCTCTATCTCTCTCTTAATTTACAGGTTGCTGTAAGTGATAAACTGTATCACTTCATTCACGATTTATGGTTACAAAACGCGCCAATTGGACAATTATCATGAAGAGGAGGGATTCGAAAATTTGGCAAAGTGAATAATCAAAGTTTACTTTGACAGTGAAGAGGAATATCTTTAACAGTAATTCATTTACTGGTGTGCAATAGAATTTGGCAAAAAGGAAAAAAAAATTTTTTTTATTGCTGGGCTTGTCGATATTTGACATCTTATAAAAAAGCATATATATATATATTTTTCTCCCGGCATTCAATAAATCTTGAAATTTTTTGCCAACTGTACTATGCAAACAAAAATTGATTTTGCATCTATATTGTTACTAATTCTGCTAAAAAAAAAGAAGCAGATCTTACACACTTAGTACAAATGTCGTTACTATGTAGGAAGTAATATATTTCGTTAACGTCCCGTTTTGAAAGACGATGACGTAAAGTTTTATTGAATCGTGAGCCAGAGGGGCCTTAAAAAAACACACATACACACACAGCAAAGAAAAAACAAATAATCTTCATATTATAAATAAAAGACCAGTAAATAGGTTCCTCAAGAATTAGAAAATAGTAATAAATGTTTCACTGTGAAAAAAAATGAAATTCGAGAGGAAAAATCTTTTAAATCTTTTAAAATTGTTGTTATCAATGAAAAGAAAAATTATTTTCTATTTCTTTTTTTTTTTTGAAGTACTCGAGACACGTGAAACAAATTTTAATGAGTAAGATCATGATATCAAATTTATTGTTCCTGAGGTGACAAAATTAAGAAATCTTTAACTTTTTTTTGTATGTATTACAAGTTTAGTTGTATTAATTTTTTTTTATTTAATAATTTAGTTACAGAAGTTTAGAGTTTTTTTTTAATCAAGTCTGATATATTCAGAAAATTAGTTCTTATGCTTCTATTTTACGTTTGCACATTTCAAATGTTCCTTAATTTTCATAGAAAAATTTAAATGTAAATTTAAATTTAAATTTAAATTTATCTTTCATCAAAGATTTTCTAATTTGTGTCCATTTACAGCATATCGAATTTGTAGGGGGAAATATTTGAGAAGTAAGCGAATAAATTTATTGGATTTTTCAATTTTTATTTTTAATTTATATATACAAATTGATAAAAATTTTGTATAAAGTTCTTTAATGTGTAACAAATATTTCAATATAACAAAATAATTATATTTTTATGCGTAACAAAAAGTTTTCCAAACAATTTATCAAATTTCATTCGTTTGCTTACTTCTCAATTAATTTCACCACTAAAAAAAGAATACAAACTTGTGTATAGAAATTGTATTTTGAACAAAGAAGAGCATTTTGCTATTAAAGCAAAAATATTGTGGTTAACGAATATGTAAAATTAGAATATAGGAATAAGACTTTTAAAATTGATTGACAATTAAAATCTTTCGTTATTTGGAGTTGTCGTGAAATATATATATATTTTTTTTTATCTTAAAAATTTGGAATTATTTCTTAAAAATAATGTACGTTTACTTAAATAATATATCAACGTTTACTTAACTTCATAAGTAGAAAAAGAATTAAAGTTTACTTAGCTTCTAAGTACAAAATGAATTAAATAATTACGGGTATGCATCAAATGAGTGACTTTAAAAAAAAATATTTTTTCTGCAGAATATTTTTAAAAACACTAAAGTGTTTTTCAATAAATATCGCATAATAATGTGTAAAAATGCATAATTAATTAATTATATTTTAAAGTATTTAACTATAGAAAATTTAACTTTATTTTTTAATTTAAAATTTTTATTTTACTCAAAATAAATTTATACTTTGTGAATGAAATATTTACAATTCTAATTATTTTTCTTTTATTTATTATTTTTTCTTTTGAAAATAATTTTTCTTATTGCAGTTTTTTTCTAATTATGTTTTAATTTCTATTCTATTATTTTTATTGCAATCTTGAAATTTATTAGAATTTTAGTTTAATATTCGTTCTTATAAAAAAAATTCATGAAGAAGAGATTTTTCGTTTTTTATTCACTTTTATTTACTAGAAATTGCATTTGTAAATTAAATTGCATTTGATTGTAAAATTAATTTTTAAATTACAGAATTAAGTATAAATTGTAAATGTTTTTGAAGACATTTTTAAAAATCCGACAACTCCTTTTTGGAATTAATTTTCCTATAGATTAAAAAATTGAAAAAAAGATTTTTTAGTATTTTGAGAGCACAAACTAGTCATTTGAGAAAAAAAGTGTTTAAAAGTAAAATTATGTAGAAAATAGAATTTAATTATTGTGGTGTGTAAAGCGAACAAAATTTAGGGGTTGATCAATTTTTTTTTATTTTAGGTCAACTATAATTTGTATATTTTCCCTCTTCTTTTTTATTTGTCATTTCAACGAATTTATTGTTAACAATATAAACGAATTAAAAGTCTAAAAAAAATTTTTTCAATTTTATAATATTTTTTTTATTACTTTTGAGATTATTGTTGTAAACGCACAAAATAATTTGATTTATTATTTAGTATTTGATAAAATATTTTTTTTATTAATATTACATTGAAAATTGATAAAAGAATAATTAACACTTGAGATTCTGTTTTTCTTCGAATGTTTAATATAACAAGTAATAATTTAATAACTTAAGTAACATTCCGTTTAATACTGACAAAGAAAATTATTTCGATAAATTAGATAAATGTCTCAGGCTTTTGTTTAATTTATTCACTATAATGTTTGTTATAATTAGACAACGTTGTTACTAAACTTTTGTATTGAAATGTGCATTTTCGAAAAATCAACCGACCCCTGTTTTTTGTATTAGTTGATCTTCAATAAATAAAATAAATAAGTCTAAAGAAATTGGTTTTTTATTTACTGCTTAATTTTAAATAGTATACAAGAATTGTTTATTTATTTTTATAAATAAAAAAATTTCTCGTGAATTTGAATTTGAAATTTGGCGGTTCATTACCGGCCAAGTGGGGATCTACAATACCAGCAGTGCTCCTCCAATCACGTGAGTGATTGTCGTGTCGTGATTTTTAATATTCAATTTATTATATTGGCCATCCTGACAGTTTATATGGGCTATTGATGGGAGGTCACGTCATACAAAATTATTATCTTGTTGCTATTAAAATTGTGAGAATACTGTGAATTCTGTCGATTTGACGTGGACAACGAGGAATAACAGTGATTTTCTAGCGTTAGAACATTATAGGACAGTAGACTGTAGTTTTTTGGTAAAAGAAAAGTTTTAATATCCTGAATAACGTGTACGGTGCGCCGCCGTCGGCGAAAACGCTTCCTCGAGAGTGTATAACTCTTTCGTGCATTGGTGTTTTGTGAATATATACTTGGAACTGGCGGTGTTTCGACGTACGGCTCTGACGGACCGTACGACAGGTTATGTCAACTGGATTATCAGGTGCTGTCTCAGATCAGGTCAGTCCTGTCTTCATACGTTTCTACCAACATCCTCATTATCCGGCAGAAACCATTCACTGGGGACAGCCATTCTAAATTTTGTCTGTTTTTCCATGCTACGGAATGCAGCGGATGAAAGGACAAACTAACAGTCAGGGTGAGTCTATACCTATGTATTAATTGTCAATTAAGTATCCTCGATTATTCTTCCTATCTGATAATAGAATAAATAAATTTCACCGACAACATATCTTTCATAAACAATTCTCTTTCTTGTCACTCCAAAGTTCCTGGGCAGTACTTCGTTTTTTTTCTCTTTATCATTGATAAAGTGAATACAAGTTTCATATAATAATTGCTGTACATATTTTATCTTTAATTTTCCCAACAAATCATTTAAGCAAATATTTTATTTTTAAAACTATAATAATATTGTTTTACTTAACAAAAATTGATACTGTACTCATCCTTTGTTATTTGCCCATAAAGCCCGATTTTCATGTCTAATGACTCACTATTAGTTTTGTAAATAGTTTTCTGATATATATTTTTATCAAACTCGATTTAAACATTACTGTATACAAATTTTTATAGTCTATGTAGTATGAATTTAATTTTACATAATTTTAAATTTTAATAAAATCTAATAAATCTCAATTTCTAATAAATGTGCTCTAAATATTTTATAAAATCGTAAAATAATCGTATAATAAATGAATTATGAACGATTTAAATAATTCACCGCAGTAAAAAGAATCGTATCAATGACATTTTCATTTAAATAATTTCAATTATTTGAAATCTTTAAAGAATTTTCTTTTTTTGTTGCACCTTATAAAATTTCTACATAAAATAGTAGTAGGCACAATGAAATAGATTTTCTGGGTCATTTTGCAAACTTTCCACAAGTCTCTTTTAACTGGTAGTATGAAAGCACTTTCACATCAAATTATACTTTAGACTAACATGTTTCTCTATTTAACTCATATCAAGATAACTGTTTTATGCCTATCTTATTGATAATTATTAACTAGATTAAAAATTACCTTTCTTAAATAATTAATCGCTAATATTATCCGAATTACTAGACTTTGAGTTTGAATTCAGAATTTTTCTTCGTATAGGTAATAATAAGAATTCTGTGATGATAATAATAATAATAATAATAATAATAATAATAAGAATGGTAATAAGAATAAGAATAGTAATAAAAATAATAATGAAAAATACATTGAAAAAACTATTTAACTCTTTTAGAATTCGATGGGTATTTTGTTAATAAGTAACCTAATCACACCGGAGTTTCGATTAAATTGTTTCTGAGAAGATGATAAAGCACACCCACATAAGCATATTCAGGAGAAATTTACATGCGTATCTGAGTTTTGTTTTTTGTGTCGTTTGAAAGGTGTAAAGTGTAAACCTTTCAAATGACACAAAAAAAATGACGTGAAAAACAAGACAATTTTTTTAGAGCAGGGAAAAATATTTCTGCTTGTTAGTTTGTTTATTACCAAGGACGAGTATTTTTTTTTGTACTTAATTGAAAAATCGATAGAGTTCAATTTTTATGGTTAGAGAATTTTCTTTTTGATTCCTTGAAAACGAAGTGGAATGTTAAATTTTTCTTTTGAAAAATTGTTTGGAGTAAAGTAACAATTGTTTGGAGGGAGAAAAAGAGAAAGGGAATTGTTTATTTACTTTTGATTACAAATGTTTATGATTTTTTTATTGTTTTGTATTGTATTATTTTATTTTTACTTTTTATTTTGTTTTGTTTATTTTTTGGTCGTTTCTTTTGTTTATTTGTGCAAAATTAGATTTATATTTGTTAAAAGTTGTGGATATTATATGAAGGTTTTTTTCTGCAGTAAGTAATGGTCCCAAGGAGCATCGTCAGCAGCAACAGCAAGGGGAACATGGGGGAGCAGAAGACACTGGATTTGATTCCTGGCGAGGTGGCAATAATACACAGCATCACTCCAGCTATCCAATTGGCACAGGAGATCCCTACAGTCCCTATTATGCAGGAACATCCTTTCCTTATCAGACATTCGGTGCAGGCGATGGCACATGGTCAAATGGAACCGATCCAGTTGCATTTCTCTCAGGCTACGGTGGGCAAATAAGTCACGATGCATACGGAATGGACGGAATGTTCTCCGCCAATGCAGGCGGTGGTTTTGGAACTTTTGGTCAGCCGGCCTTTAATTATTTTCATGGCAATGGTGATTTCAATGCATGGGGAACGCCAAGAAAGGCGCGCTACGAGGACTACTATCAACAGCAGTCGCGCGGCGGTGAGAACTATCAGACTACGAGCGGAGGTGAGATGAAAGGAATGGAACAGAGTGTTCAGGGTCTATCAATTAGTGGCGAAGTGCCACGACAAGAGCAACAGCCAGTCGCTGCCAGTCAACCGAAATCAGAGCCCAAGGAACCGAGGAAAATCACATGGGCAAGTGTCGCGAGCCAACCAGCAAAGCCTGTGCCTCCTCTCTCATCAACCCAAGGGATGAAGAAAAAAGCTGGAATGCCTCCACCGCCCATCGTACCCGGCAAACACAACATGGACATTGGCACTTGGGGCGAGGGTAAATCTTCCATTCCACCACCAAAGGCGCCACCCCCGCCTCAAGTACAACCGCCACTGCCATCGCCACAGCCACCGGTTCAAAGACAGCGACCTCATCCATCCACTGCCCAACCCGTTTGGAATCGACTACCCACCAGTCCTCCACCGCAACAACCAAATCAACAGATTCAATTGCCGCCGCAAATTCAGCATCAACCTCCGCCCCCACCACCGCCTCCTCAACAGCAGCAGCAGCAACAACAACACTCTCATCATCACCATCCTCCTCAACATCATCAACAACAACAACAACCACCACCACAACCTCCACCGCAACAGCAAATGAATCCCCAACAGCAATTAATGGCAAACCCCGTTCTCGACGAACTAAAAGTTAAAAACGAATACAATCCCATCGAACTCGAGGAAATAGCCCCGAGTTCAAGATTTTTTGTTATCAAATCCTATTCCGAGGACGATATCCACAGATCAATAAAATATGAGATTTGGTGTAGTACCGAGCACGGTAATAAACGATTGGATCAAGCATTCAGAGAGGCGAATCGCGAGGGTGCACCATTATATTTGTTCTTTTCGGTGAATAGTTCGGGACATTTTTGTGGAATGGCACAAATGGTCTCGTCCGTCGATTATCAGAGTAATAGTTCCGTATGGTCGCAGGACAAGTGGAAGGGACAATTTCGTGTGCGTTGGATTTATGTGAAAGACGTACCAAATGGACAATTGCGTCATATTAGGTTAGAGAATAATGAGAATAAACCGGTGACCAATTCGAGGGACGCACAGGAAGTACCGCACGCAAAGGGCGTGCATGTTTTGCGTATTTTACATACCTATCGTCATTCGACTAGTATCTTTGATGATTTTGGACATTATGAGCGTAGACAGGCGGAGGAGGATCAGCGTAAGGTGCCAGTTAATCCAATACCACATCATCCACCAGCTAATCATAGGAATAGAGGGCATCCAAATGATATGCCGAGGGAGCATCATCAATATCATCAGCATGGACAGCAACATTCACATCCACCTCATCAGCATTCACAACATTCACGCGATCAACGGGGTGAACAGCAGCAACAGCATCAGCAGCAGCGTGATCAACGGGATCATCCTCATCAACGTGAACAACAGCAGCAGCAGCAGCGGGATCAACGGGATCATCCACATCCACGTGATCAGAGGGATCATCCGCATCCACGTGATCAGAGGGATCATCGTGATCAGCGCGATCATCCGCATCCCCGTGATCAGAGGGATCATCGTGATCAGCGTGATCATCCTCATCCACGTGATCAGAGGGATCATCGGGATATGCGCGATCAACGTGATCAGCGGAAAGTGAGTTGTTAATTTTTACGATCTTTGAAGTTCACAATCTATGATCAGGGCTCGAACCAGTGAAAGTATTTAAAAATACGGACTTTACGGACCAAAAATAAAAAATTACGTACCATTTACGGACGAATTACTGACAAAAATATAACCAGTCCGTGTCAAATAAGAGAACATTTTACTTAAAACTATAAATTAAATTCTTTATAACCATAAAACATGAAGATACCAATAACTCCGAGTCTTCGACTCGGAGTGATCGATTTCTTCATGTTTTATAATAATTAAAGATGACCGAGTGATAAAATTATTTACAATTCAATTATTATTCACAAGAATTTTTAACTAAAATTCTTTCTTTAAATCGATTATTTTTAATAATTTTCGAAAAAGTTCTTTGACAATTTTCAAATCCATTTATTTACAATATTTAATTTTACGAAATTACAATTATTCGTAAATTCTTTAATTAAATAAATATTAGAAAATAAAAACTTAAAATAATATTTAAAAAATTCAATGGGACTTTTTCAAAAAAATTAATTTCAAAATTTAATTACTTCTAAAAATTCACTCTATATTGCTTTTAATATTTAATTATAATCTAAAATTTAAACTGAAATTCATTTTTAAATCAATTTTTATTAGAAAATTCTACTGGAATTCAATTATTTAAATACAAAAATAAATAATTTATTGAATAATTGAATGTTTCTTAAAATTGAATTCTCATAAAGAATTTTATCAACAAATTTTTAAATAATTAAATTCATTCGACGAATTTTAATCGATTTTTCGAGAAATTCGATTAAAATTTTATTAAAAATAATTGAAATTCTGCAATGCAATTTTGCGAAGAATAATATTACTTTTGAAAATAATTGAATTTTTGCAATAATTTGTAACTTTTACAAAATTGAATTTTTTTTTTCGTGTTTTTAACTAAACATCTTTCATAAATCCATTATTTTTAATAATTTTTGAAAAAGTTTGAAGAATGAAAAAATTGATTTTTACTATTTATAGAGCATTTAAAGAAACTGTTTTAACATAGATTAAAAATTATAAAAAGTACCATTTCTATTCAATTTTTTTTATTTGAAAATTCAATTGTTTCTTTTTATAACTTATTTCAAATCATAATTTTTTAAAATAAAAAATGAAAAAATTATGATAAAAATATGATTTGAAATTAGTTATGAAAATAAATAAATGAATTTCTAAATAAAAAAAATTAATAAAAATGGTACCTATTAAATTTTTGAAAAATTCGAAAAAGTTGGGCTTCTAAAATATTTCAGTTCTATTTTTTAAAGACAATACAATTTTGGTAAAGAAATAATTTAAAAATTTTGAAATAATTGAAATTTACTAGAATCTTATAGACAATAATTGAAAAAATGCTTTAAAAAAAGTATACATAAGTCAATTTTTTCATTCGACAATTTTTTTGTGGGTATAAAAACATTTTCTACAAAATTACGGATGTATTTTTAAATTTATCAATTTTTAAGAAAAATGAAAATTCAAAAACAATCAAAATAAATTCGGACTGATTTTATTTTATGACTATTGAACTCCTCCCAAAAAATTAGTAAAAAAAACAATTTTATAGAATATTTAAATCATTTTCTTAATATAGTTGAAAATATAGACGAATCTTCAACTTAAAAACTTTGAATTTTCTTTGAATTTTCTTCCAACTTGAGAACTTTTAAATCACAATAAATTGTATAACAAAACTTTTTTTATTTCACTAAATAATGAAATTTTAGAATAACTTCCCTCAAGTTAATAATTCTAATTAACTTAGAAAAGATTTTAATTGAAGATATTTGCAATTTTCAGAATTAACTGAATTTCATAAGGTTTTAAACTAATTGTTTTATTCTTTTATATAAGTAAAAAATAATTAATTAATTTAATTAAATTCATCAAATTATTAAAAAAAATAATAATTTAAAATTTTAGTAAATACGAAATACTTCGAAAAATAATTCTTGAGATAATAAATTAAACAAAAGAACTAAAAAAAAATTTATTTTTTGAAATCTTAGAATAACAGACGTTTCTTTTACTCAAAATTTTAATTATTCATAAATCGGTTAAATTAAAAATTTCCTTTATGATTAAAATTTAGGATAGTATAAAAATTCTGTTAATTGATAATTTTTGTGAATGGAAATTTCTATTTTATGAAATTTTAGATTAAAATACTTTATTACAATACTTATAGAAATTGCATTTAATAATAATTCTGTTACATTTCGAGAGTCTGTTCTAAATCAAAATTTCTAAGTTTGAAATCTATTGATCCGATTAAATAATAGTGATTCTGCTAATTTATGTTTCTAAAGTTTTGAACGTTCAAATGAACAACGATATTTTTGGTATTTCTATTAATTTGTATTTTTTTTTATAAAAAATTATTTTGTACACTCAACAAATTAATTTTTAAGTTAACAAATTGTTTAATTTATATTATTTTTCATTACAATTTAATAATTTTTTGATATAAAAAAATTCATTTAAACGTTAAAAATTTTTGGACTGATTTAATTTTAAATTACCTGCTAAATGAAAATTACTTTAAAGAAAAATTTTTTTAAAAAAAAGTTTAAGAGAACTTATTTTATTTATTTATTTAGAATTAAACAGTCAATTTTGATTAATAAATGTTTTTAATAGAAATTTCATTGAATATATCTTTTTCTAAATTTTTTCAGTTAAAATTAAAAGTTTAAATAAAAGAAAATAAATTTAAAAAATATTTGAGCCAAAATGTTAATTTATATAAAACAAAAATTATTTTCTGTAAATTTTGAATTTTTATTTCAAATATATTTATTTTTTATTTATTTTTATTTATTCTTATTTAGTTTAGAAATTTATTTTATTATTTCATTTTGCTATTTTTATTTCTAAATTTAAAATAAAAATATTAACGTAACTTAAGTGAAATTTCATTTGTTATAAATTTTACATTCAAAATATAATTAATTGTACTTCTTAACTTTTTAAGAAACTTTATCAACAGCAAATAATAAAATTATGAATAATTTTGTTCAAAGGGGATATTTTAAAAAAATTTAATATTTTTTATCGTATCTTATTTAAATTTGTACTAGATTTTTCCGGCCTGATTAAAAACAATTCCGTTCTTTAGAATTGAAGACATTGATAATTATTTCTATTTGTACGTTTGTATGTATAATAATCATAAGACCTATTCAATTATTGTTTTCCACACTCTAGTTTCCAACAGCGAGTTATATTAGTATTAAATGAAATTAAAGTGTCTCTTCGAATCACTCTGAATTCAATTTCAAGGTCAATTCGAATCTCTTCCTCGATATTGATTCGTATTAATAAGTCGGAAATTTGAAGAAAAGGAAATAAATATTGTTTTTTTTAAATAACAATTACAATTACAAAAAATAGTACAACTTTAAAATTTTTATTTCTTTTATTTCCTTTTCTTTATTTTCTTTTCACTTTTATTTTTTCTTCCAATGAATATTTTCGATTTTTTCCATTCTCATTCCAATTATTAATTCGTAAGTTTCAAAAGGAAACAAAATAAGAATTACAAATACTATTTATTTATTTTTTTAGGAACGTGACAATCGCGGCAGAGGCAGAGGGGGTCCTCGTCAGTAGCAACGGATTCCATCAAAGATTGAAATTGTGGCTAATAGTAAACGGCAACGAGGAAAAATGCTGCGACTAATTATCAATTTATTACTTATTCCTTCGCTTAACTCCCGGAATGACGAGAGGTTTCAATTCGTCGTGATTGGACCGAAGACGTCCACGCTACTCCATTTAATTAAACGATTAATCCGTACGATAATTAGCGTTGCAAACACAAACAAAAAAACTTGGTAAATATTATCTATATTCATAATTATTACGAACAACAACAACAACTTGACTTGAATTTACACAAGGGCTAACGGGAAACATTTGAGACAGTACGGGGCGCAAAGTGTGGTGTTTAACGTGCTACTATGTGTTTGACAAACATTCAAATTTAATAATTAAAAAAGAAAGAAAGAAAGAAAGAAAAAAGAAGAAACGAAATGAATGAATAATTATTAAAAAGAAAAATGAAAGCTGAAAAAAATGAATTGTGTGGGAAACCATCGGAACAAACAAGAAAAAAAAAACTTTATGTGGACATTAAACTCTTGTAAAATGCTTGACCATACTTTTGTTGAAACTGAAGAAATTCTATATATGCAAGAAGCGATATTATATTGCGAGTGTCGTTTGAATTAATTACTGTTTTTTGAAAACTCCAAATGAACGTTTAATCTGGTGCCTGCGATCGAACTGCGATTCTCGATTAATAAACAAAAGAAAAAGAACAATAATAATAATAAAAGAAAAAAAACGATGCAGGAATTTATCACAACGTTATAAGTTTAATTATACGGAGTAAAAGAAAATCGATGGATAATAACAGAAATTATTGTCAAAAAAAAAAAAGAAAAATGGTTATATTTTAACCATAAATCTATTGCCTAGAGTGAATTATAAAATTTGCAATTTGATAATGTCAATCATCAATTAAATTATTACGGCCAAAGGTATAATAAATTGCTAAAGAGTCCATGAGCCAAAGAGAAAATATTACGAAAATAAAATTCGTACAATTGTTGAAAGGATTCGATAATTATTATTTAATCTCTCCATGCTTTATTACAGTTGAGACATCTTTTAACATTAACTATTTATTAATTATTAATTAATTAGAAAAATCTTTAGGAAATTCTTTTATAATCACTTGATTCTTTTGCTTAAATTGAGCATTCATTAATATTTTATGTTATAAAATGTAATATTAATTGTAACATTTAAATTATGTTAATTATTTATGATATTGATAATATAATAAGTAATTTTATTATTAAAACAATTATTGATTTTATTGATAAAACAATTATTAAGAGTTCACTGATATTTTTAACTATATCAAGAAAATAATCAAAATATTCCATAAAATTGATTTTCTAGTAATTTTTTGAGAGGAATTCAATGGTGAAAAAATATTGTTACCATTTTTGAATTTTATTTTCTTCAAAAATTGCTAGATTTTGAAATCTATGCATAATTTTGTAGAAAATATGTTTTTGTAATCATAAAAAAATTGCAGAATGAAAAAATTGATTTTTACTATTTTTGAAGCATTTTTTTTTTAACTTTGTTTTTAGGCTGGAAATTCTAAAGAAATGGATAATTTATAAATAAATTTCAAAAATATTATTCAATTACATTTTTTATTTCAATATTTATTTGTTTATTTTTCTAACTAATTGCAGGTCACTTTATATGTAAAAATTAAAAAATATAAGAAATTATGAGTTTTTTGTTCATAAGTCGTATTTTTTTAAACTTTGCTTTTAGGCTGAAAATTCTAAAGAAATAAATAATTTTTAAATAAATTTCAAAAATATTATTCAATTTTTTTATTTGGAATTTTATTTATTTATTTTTCTAATCTCAATTTCAGATCATAGTTTTTTAATATAAAAATTTTTAAATTATTAAAATAAAAATAATAATATAATTATATAATATTATATTATATTATATATAATATTATAATATTATATTATTATAATATTATATTATATTATTATTATTATTATTATTATTATTATATTATTATTATAATATTATATTATATTATATAATTATATAATATAATTTTTTTTAAATTATATGATACTTAAAATTATAATTTTGAAATTAGTTCGAAAATAAACAAATGAATTTTCAAGTAAAAAAAATTAAATAACAATGGTATTTTTTTAGCATTTTTAACCTTAAAACAATTTTTTTTGTAATGCTTCTAAGATAGTAAAAATCAATTTTTATTTTCGGTAAATTTTTTTGTTAATACAAAAACATATTTTCTACCAAATTACTTATGAATTTCAAAATTTGGCAATTTTTAGAAAAAATAAAAATTGAAAAAGTGTCAAAATATTTTCTGGACATTTAATTCCTTTCAAAAAATTACTATATAAAAACAATTTTGTCGAGTATTTAAAATATTTTCTTACAGTTAAAAATAGCAGTGGAATCTTCCCTTAAGTTTATTAATGAAATAATAATTATTAATTTTGTTAATTGTTAATAATTGAATTAAAATTTCTTTTCTGATAATACATTGATTAATAATCAATTATTAAATTTAGTAATTTACTAATTAATTAGTATCTTAAAGTAGTAATTAATTTACTAATTAATTTTAAAATTTTCCTTTCTTTTATCAACATATTAATATCAGTTAATGTTAGAAGAATACCAAGAAAAATATTGCACTGCTTTTTAAATATGCAAAAACAAATGGAGAATATTTATTAATTTTGACAAAATTTCTTGATTTTAATCGAATTTATATTATGTGGTCTATATTGATGATTGATTTATTGAGAAGAATATGGCAATGGCGATAATTACAATTAGTGTTTGTAATATTTTGATTGTGAATTTGCGATTAATGATTTTCATTGTTAATAATGTCTGTTATTACTTTTTCTCTTTTAGAACAAGGTTTCTTCAGAGAAAAAAAAAATGCGAATTCTCTTCTGTTTTTCCTTTTTTTTTTCTTTTCTTTTTTTTTTTTTTTTGCAAAAACCAGTTTTATAGTTGAAAAAATTTCCCTTCCGCCATCAAGTGTTTTTGTTCCTTCTTTTTAAAAGTGAAATTTACGCCATTTTACATTGATATTTAAAGTTTATAACTTTATATGAAAAAACATCTGGCGGTATTAATAATGCGCTAAAAAGGAAATGTGAAGAAAATGCTTTCCACAGTCGTATGATATTTTTGTATCTACTTTTGTAGCACTTGTTCAATTGCTGACTGAGTGAGACTATTATAGTTATCGATTTCATATTTTTTTTCTGTCGAATTCAAGAAAATGACGATTATTTATTTCTCGCAATCAATTTTTTTGTGTGAGTGCGCTGGATAATTTTTGTTTTCGGGGGATTTGAATAAGAAGGAAAAGGATTTTTTTAAATGTAATTTTTTATTAATTTCTTTTTGCTATTGCTGTTTTTTTTCAGTAGAATTTATTATTTACGAATATTATATTGAGTAAAACAATTGTAAATTTTGACTTATTTTTATTTTTACGATTATTATAATTATTATTATAATTATCATTATAATGATTTAAATTCAAATTACTGTTTTTGAATTTAATTGAATTGATTAAATTGTAGAAAGTTCTGAATTTAATTTTTTTTTCTCAATGAATTTAACCATTTTAGAGATGAAATGGTACGAATGTGAATTTTTACATAAATGTTAATGCGAGAAATGAAATTCGTAATGGCCTTTTTTTCAAGCATTTTCAATAATTGTCAACTCTGTGTTAGCTGCAAAGGAGGAAAAAAATACTTTTTTTCCCCAAAAGCTGAGCATTATAAGCGCACACGCTTCTTTGAAATACACATCAAGATCGCCAGCTCTGAAAATTTTTTTCATGGACTAATTTAAAAAAAAATGATTGAAGAGAGTATTTTTTTTGTTTTTTGAAATTGCTCTCTAATTTGGTGTTTTGAGAAAATGTTGTGCCTCCGTTTTAACGATGAGTTTTGCAGCACGAGAATGTAAATTGTTGTAAATTACTAAAAAAGCTTGTAATTGCAAAAAAAAAATTGATTTGAGCGATGATTTTTATTTACGCAAGCAGGTGTGTTTATGAAAGTGACAATTTTGTGGATATTTTCTCTCTTTTTTTTCGATTTACTGCAAGATACTGCGCCTTTTTTTTAATTGTGAAATTAAAGTTTAAGACACTTTAGGTGCCTTATAAGTTTTCACGAGACACTGAAATTTGGAGTTTTTACAAATTTCTCTCTTGCGGTGCTGGGAATTTTGATTTTTGCAGTTCCGTTTGCCTCTTCGTAGTTCAATTGGCCCGTCTGTAAAGGAATAGAAATAATTTTTTTTCTCTTTTTCCAGTTTTCAAAAGGAACATTTTTAAAAAATGTGTAAAAAAAATTATATATATATATATATATATAATTGTAAAAGTGTTATAAAGTTTGAAAAATCAGTTTTGCTGACAATTCAAAAGAAATAATCGATTCACACTTTTCTATTTTATTCTCTCTGTTAATTTTCTATTCAATTTGAATTATTTTAATTTATATAATATAAATTAAAATAAATAAAATATTGAAATTAAAAAAAAATTGATTGACTAGTTTATAAATTGCCGAGGAGATTTTTTTTGGATAAATTCCAAAATATAAATAAGTGGATAGAGGAAATTTCTTTGAATTTCAATGTTGAAAAATAGGTAAATCAATATTTTAGAACTATTTAGTTATTTATGGAAATATCGAGTGACTTACTTCGAACTTTTTGTTGCGATCGGATAAGTAATAAGTTGGCTCGTGAATTATATCATTTCCCAGAATTTCTTTTCGTCTGACGGCTATTGGATACTTTTGATTTGTTTCAATCTAGGAAATTGAGGATAATTTAATAAATCATTAAAATAGAATTAAAAATTTCCAGACTGTTGAAATTTTCCGTTATTTCTAGAGATTAAATTAATTATTTTCAGAAGTAAATTTATTACCTTATCAGTCCATTGAATTTCGCTATCAAATTTATTTTTCTCTTTATTGGATTTGTAAAATTCCTTTTCTTGAAGCCGATTTTCGATCAAATCGCCACCACACGAAGGAATTTTTTGTATTAAATTTTCCTCATTAATTTTTTCAATTTCGGCTTTATTTTCAGATGTTTCTAAACAATTCTCCATTTCATAGGCATTTTTTCCTGTTTCTTCGATTAATGATTCTTCGTTCTCAATAATTTTCGAATTTCTTTCGAGTAATCCTAAATGAAGAAAATAATCTCTCATATTATTCTTTAAATTTTCGTTGAATTTTTCCTTATTTTCCTCTATGTATCGATAGACGAATAAATCGGCACCAGTGATGATGAAATAATGATTGAATGCATTAATTTTTGTTCCAATGAAAAAATCCTCGGGACCGTAAAATTCGGGATTATCAATATTACAGTCGGGTTTTTTAATTTTTCTGGCTGATAAAAATGTTCCACCTTTTCGGCCAGAATTTGGTTTGATGCATTCGTTTATTTGAATTTTTCCTGTACTTAAATTGTATTCGAGAATAAAGGAGCGTGTATCGTCTTCGGGATGTACGGCGTCCATTTTCATCGAATATCGTAATTTATGGGGAAAATTTAAAATTTGACGGACAATGGAATCTTTTTTTGGTACATAGTCGTGAGATGAGAGTTTATAATTTAGAGATTTTTTGTCTTTTAGTGAACAATTGAGACGTGGTGCTTGATCTATTCCCAATATTTTCGAATAATATCCTCTCGTAAAATTGTCGCAATCGAAGAGAAGGAATTGTCTTCCGAAAATTAAAATCGTTTCTCCCACCTGTTTAAAATAGTATTTTTTTTTTGGTCAAATTGATAATTTTTTCTTTTTATGCAAAAATTGGAAAAAAGGAGAATTTAATACAAGAATTGTCGTGGGTCAGGAAAATCAGAAAAATGTCAGGGAAAATGAAATTCATCAGGTAAATCAGGGAATTTAATCAAAAGTGCTGGAAAAATATCAAATTTCTAGAATTAATACAAAAATTCTGATTTTTAGTATTCAAAACCATTTTTGAAAAATTTGAAAAACTTTCAATTCTCATAGAATTTTTTATTATCGTTGAGAACTTTTTAGTCACAATTTTATGAATTTTAAAATAAAATCTACCCTAATTTTTCTTATTTGTGTAAATAATTAAATTAATTTTAAAAAATTAAATTCTGGAATAACCTTTTTAAAGTAATTTAGAAATTTAGAAAAAAAATTTTATTTAAAAATTATTGCAATTTACAAAAATAATTAATTAGAATAAATAATTAATAATTATAATAATATAATTATTATATTATATATTATATATATATATTATATTATATATATATATATATATATTATAATTATTATAATTATTATTATAATTATTAATTATTTATTCTAATTAATTATTTTTGTAAATTGCAATAATTTTTAAATAAAATTTTTTTTCTAAATTTCTAAATTACTTTAAAAAGGTTATTCCAGAATTTAATTTTTTAAAATTAATTTAATTATTTACACAAATAAGAAAAATTAGGGTAGATTTTATTTTAAAATTCATAAAATTGTGACTAAAAAGTTCTCAATTTGTTTAAAAAATTGAGTTTTGAAAGAATAGTACAAAAATTGAAATAAATTTTTTTAACAATTGAATTTTCGAGGTTTTTTTCAAAATTCTAAAAAACTTGCTTTTTAATATTTCAGTTTTATTTTTTAAAGGTTATTAAATTTTTATAAAGAATTAATTGAAATTGAATTGAAAATACAATTAAATTCGTTAAAGAATTTAATGAGAGATTATAAAAAAAATTAAATTTTCAAAGAATTTTAATAGAATAATTTGATAAAAAAATTTATACTTTATAAAATTCAATTTTTTTTTGTCAATTATTATATTAAAATTCATTGAAAACTCGATTTTTAACTATCTCTCATTAAATTCTTTAACGAATTTAATTCAAAATTCAATTTCACGAAATTTTAATTAGTTTTTGAAATAATTAAATTTTTCCAAAATTCTATTAAAAAAAATTGAATTTGTTAATGAATTTTAATAGAAATTTTTTAAAAAACGAGTTTTTAATAAATTTTAATAGTTAATTTACAAATTTATTTTAAAAAGATTGAAATATAATTTTTTTTTAAATTGAGTTTTCGAAAAATTGAATTTAAACTTCAGAAAAATGAGGTTTTTAAAATAGTTCAGTTGAATTTTTTTGCGAAATAATTGAATTTTTATAAACAAGTAATTGAAATTTTTTAAAATAATTGAAATTTCCAAGAATTTTACTAAAAATAATTGAATTTTTAAAAAAATTTTAATTTTAATTCTTTGAAATAACGGAGGAAAGGGAATTTTTTTGGAAATCAGTAAAATACGTATTTTTGCTGAAATTCAGTTTGGAAAAACAGGGAAAAACGAAATCGAATTTTTGTGGCAACTTTGAGTATACCTTTAAATCGTTTGGTGAATAATATTCCACCATTTCAAAATCTCCACGTTCTAGAGACATTCCAGGATATGATCCGGGCACGTCTTTCCAATTTTTAGGAATTCGGGTCTTTTTCAGAAATACTGAGACCGGATCTTTACCATCGTTCGGTCGATGAATTTCCCGAATACTAATTGTATTGTCTGTTAAGAAATAGAGAATTTGATAGGAATCATCTTCTTGCATTGCGTCGAATACTAGAACCATTCCGTCGTATTGGAAAAATCGTCTTCTTGGATCATTTTCAAATTCATTGATTCCAGTGGTATTGGTTTTCTGTTCAGTCGATCGATTTAAAATATAGGGATCAATTGGTGGCTCTTCCTTATCGCCGACGTCGATTCCTTGACTCGTCATAAATTCTCTTGTGAACTTATCGCAATCGTAGGTGTGATAGAGAACTCCATAAATTTCTAAAAATAAATTTTGAATGTTAATACGAGCCCAGAAATTTCTAAAAATATTTTTTTCATTTTAATATGTACCATTTTCTGTTCATAAAAAATTTCAAAAATAATTTCTCGAATTTAATGTGTACAATTTTTAGTTCGTGAATTTTCAAAAATAATTTCTGTATTTTAATTACAAGTCAAATTTCTAAAAATAATTTTTAGATTTCACTATAAGTCCATAAATTTCGAAAAATAATTTTTAGTTTCCAAATAATACAATTTTTGTTAATTTAGAAAAGATATTTTAGAAAAAATTAAATGATTTTTTTACCGAAATCAATTCCCACATTTAAATGCTTCCAATGATAAAATCCATTCTGATTGCGAGTAATTTTTCCTCTTCTCACCAGTGTACCTTGATTAAATCCAGCATTATCAATTTTCGGCTCTACTATCGATAAAGTGTCATTTTCCAAATAGTAAATAATATTCACGTATCGAATGCGAAAATTCTCAGTTTGTGAGCCAAAGACTTTCTGTCGAAAATACGCTTTAAAACATAAACATTTTTGTGAATAAAGTTTATAATGTGGAACAAATTGTCGATATGGATAGAATTTAACACGTCCGTAAGTTAGTGCTGGATCGTAACTAAAAAAAAGAACATTCATCAAGTAATTAATTTTTATCATCTATAATTTATAGTTTATTATGAAAATTTTGCTGCAAAATTAATTAATGAAATTTAATTTAATTGAGAATTTAATTAAGGATATGCACTATACGGTGTCGTTTTCATTCGCATATGCACTGGAAACAGCATCAATTGGCTTTGGACCAATTCCAACGTCTGAATCTCGTATCACTCGTATTCCATTTGAGAATCCGAATTTTTGTTTTAGTTTGTAATCTCGAATCTAATTTAATTTTTTAATTAAGGAAGAATTAACTTTTTGGTTATATTTTTTTTTTAAGAAGAAGAACACAATCACTTACTGTTGGATTCTGAAAAGTGTAGCCGGGAATAAAGGGTAAACCCTCCATTTTTTCAATTAAAATTTAAATAAATCCAGTGGAACAATATAAATTAACTTTTTAAGCAAATAAATAATGAAATTTAAAAATGCTAAATGTAACCAAATTCTCAATTTGACAGTTCGGCTGCTTATTATTGATTTTGAAACTATTGTCTGCTTTTGTCAACAAGTCGTCGTTAAGGGAGTAATTATTCAGAGACAATACTTTTCAAAATAACACCATAACGAATTTTTAAATTAACTATTTATTATTAATTTTTTTATTTTATATTCTATTTTTTTATTTTCTTGTTTTATTGTTATTTTATTTCTTGTTTATTTTATTTTCTTTAAAATCGAAACGATGTTTAATTAAAAAAAATTGTTGAGATTTTTAATTTAAAAAAAATTGTTGAGATTTTTTATTTAAAAAAAAATTGTTGAGTTTTTTTTTATAAAAGAAACAAAAGATTTTAAGTTAAAATAATGTTTAATATCTTTAAAAATGTTTGAAACGATTACAAATTATATAATATTTATGTATGTATAATAATAAAGGCATGAAGTTTTTTGTTTTTTTTTCTTTTTTGTGTTTTTTTAATATTTATTTCTTAATTATTATTGACAACAGTAGCGTTGGATGGTATTTGCTAAAAACAATTTTTCTTAAAAAAAAAAAAAAAAAAATATGTTTTATTTACGTGAAAAAAAAATTAGAAGCTAATTACTTCTTTGAAAATTGCCATGCAGCCTGCTGATAACAAACCCGCCACTGGAACAGTGACTATCCAGGCGAAGGCAATATTTCGGAAAAGTTTCCAGGAAACACCTTCACCACCACGTGATGCCCAGCCCACGCAAACAACGGAACCCACTTTACAATGAGTCGTTGACACAGGTAAACCAGCCTTACTTGCCAACAATACTGTTAAAGCAGCTCCTACCTGTCAAATCAGTTTAATTCAATTATTACATAATCAAAATTTATAGTAATTGAAAATTATTTCCATATATGAAAAAATTTTTCTTTCAAATAATTTTTTCCAAATAATTAATAATTAATTATTTTTATTTAATTAATAAATGGGCATAACTTGTTCTTGTCCGTTTATATTGAAATAAATTTATTTATTAATTAATTATTTAAAAGTAAAAAGTCAGGAATTTATATTTTTACTAATCATTTAGAAAAATATAACTGATTGTCACTTTTCACTTTTAATCAGTTCCCTTTTTTTTTTTTACTGAAAATCAGTTATTTTTTTAGTGACAATCGGCTATTTTTGACTGATTCATATTAAACGATTAGTGTTAATTATTAAGTTATTGCAATTAATTATTCTATTAATTTTATATTGATAACTATTACTTTTTAGATAATTTAATATTTTTAAATCTTCAAAAAGAGAAATTAGATTTACAGTAACAATGTCACAGATCAGCTTAATTTTAATAAAAAAATTATTTGCTTCAGACATTTTACGTAAATTTGACAAAAAAAAATTTCCACAAAAATTTGATTTTGTTTTTCCATAATTTTTCCTGATTTCTAAACATAATTTCGACTTTTTCCCTGATCATCAAAAAAAAAATTATCAAGACGAGTTCAATTATAAAAAAAAAATAAAAGTTTAAACCTTACCTTTTAACTTTATTTTATATTCATTTTAACGTTTTTATTCAGATTAAAAATAAAATTACACAATAACTCGATTATTTTCAAGAGTTTGAATAGAATTTTATAAAAATTAAATTATTTTTTCAATTATGCACTCAATTATAAAGATTCAATTTGTTTTTAAATAAGACTGAAATATTTTTTAAAAAAACCTATAATTTTTCTGAATTTTAAACAGAATTTTTCGAGAATTAAATTTTTTGGAAACATGCTATAAATAAATATTTTTAAAATTAACTAATAAATTAACTATTAATTAAAATTCGATAGATTAGTTTCTAATAAAATTCTTTAGAAATTAGATTTTTTCAAAATTTCTAATAAAATTCCTTAACAAATTAAATTTTTTAAAATGGAATTTGAGAAAAATTTTAATTATTTCAAAAATTTTCACTTACTTAAACTATAACAATATTGAATTATCTTTAAAAAAACTGAAATATTTTATTTTTTAAAAAAACCTAATTTTTTTGAATTTTAAATAAAATTCGATTTTTTTTCAAATCTCTAATAAAATTCTTTTAACAAATTGCACAAAATTTTAATTAATATGATCATTCTTTAATATATTTTGAAATTAGTTAAATTTGTCAATATATATTTAATTAATTATTAAAAATAATGGATTTATAGAAGAATTTTAGTTAAAAGATATTTTAAAAAAATTGAATTTTGAAGAAGTTACAAATGATTGCAGATATTGAATTATTTTCTAAAGTAATAAAATTCTTCGCAGAAATTCAATTATGTTCAGAACTTTTTAAAAATTCTCGTCCAAATTTCAATCATTTTTATAAATAAAAAAAAAATTTTCCAAAATTTAATAAAATTCTTGGTAAAATTTCAATTATTTTCAAAAATTTTCCCCAGTTTAATGATTTTTAATATATCTACCTACTTATTTAAAAAAATTTCAACGAGAATTCAATTATTTCAAAAATATTTTAATAAAATTCTACGCAAACATTTAATTATTTTTATAAATAATAGAAATTTCACAGGAATTCAATTACTTACCATTTTTTTTTATAAATTTCGTCGCAATAATTCAATTATTTTCAGAAATAATAACATTTTTTACAGGGATTCAATTATTTTCTTAAAAAATAAAACTCATCGCAGAATTTCAGTTCTTTTTAATACAGTGTCAATCAAATTTCTCGAAAAATGTATATTTCTTAAAAATTTTATTAAAATTTGTCAAGAGAATTCAATTATATTAAAAAATGTATTAATAAAAACCTTTATGAGGATTGAATTTTAAGAAACATTCAATTATTCAATAAATTATTTATTTTTGTACGTAAATAATAGAATTCTCGTAGTATTTTCTAATAAAAATTGATTTGGAAATGAAGTTTAGATAATAATTGAATATTAAAACCATTATAGCTTAAAATTTTAGAAATAATTGAATTTTGAAAATTTTTAAAAATCTGAATTTTTCATACTTTTAACTATGTAAATAACAAATCTGTAGAATTAATTTTTTTGAAAAAGTTTAATTGATTTTTTTAAAAAATTATTTAAAGTTTTTATTTTCTAATATAATATTTAATTGAAAAATCTCCAAATAATCGAAATTTCGTAAAATTGAATTGTAAACAAATGGATTTGAAAAAGTCAAAATTGTGTTTGGAAATCAGGGAAAAACAAAATTAAATTTTTGTATCAACCCTGATTAAATTTAAACTTAAAAATCGCCAACAGGGTTATTTATGGAACATCAGAAGTTAAATTAAATTTTTAAACAATTGATTTTCATAAAAAAATTTATGCAAATTCTATTTTAAATAATTGAATTAATGTAAGAAAAAAATTTTGTTTGAAAATAATTTAAAGTTTGAGTAGAATTTTTTAAAAACTTTTGTTTAATAATTAAATTCTTTCGGTAAATTTTATTAAAATACTAGAATATTGAAAACCATCGAAGTGAGAAAATTTTTTGAAAATAATTGAACTTTTGTCATGATTAAAATTTTAAAATAATTTTAAAATAATTTTTTTTTAAATTTTTGAAAATATTTAAATTCTTGTGATGAATGCTGTTATTTATGAAAATAATTGAATTTTGCAATGAATTTTATTAAAATTTCTCACAAATAATTTAACTTTGTCTAAGATTATTGTTATTTATTTATAAAGATAATTGAAATGTTGACCACAATTTTTTTTAGATTTTTTGAAAATAATTGAATTTCTGCGAAGAATTTAATTAATTTTTAAAATAATTAAATTCTTGTGATGAATATTGTTATTTATGAAAATAATTGTATTTTGCAATGAATTTTATTAAAGTTCCTGAATATAATTTGAATTTCGGCGAAGAATTTTGATATTTATAAAGATAATTTAAATATTGAGAATTCATCTTAAAACGTCAAGCAAATAAATTTCATT
This sequence comes from Leptopilina heterotoma, assembly GCF_015476425.1. NCBI lineage: Eukaryota > Metazoa > Arthropoda > Insecta > Hymenoptera > Figitidae > Leptopilina > Leptopilina heterotoma. The sequence goes on from NW_025111110.1 coordinate 2,487,439, forward strand.
TTTAAGAATTTTAATTTTTCAAGGTTTTGTCATAAAATTCAAGATGCTTTCAAGATTTTCAAAGTAGCTGGACACCTCTGATTTTCCATAATTTTACCCCTTCGGTAATTATTAAATTTAAAAATCGATAATAATACCTCTATTGTGAATCCTGTAGTAGGTGTAATGCGAGCTAAATCCTGTCCCAATGTTCGAATAACTCTACGACCCCAAATCCAAAGTCCCGTTGAAATTCCCAAACCACCATAGAGAAGTATAAGCAATGGTGTATCTGCCTCTTGCTTAGCCGAACCTTCCGCATAAATAGCCCAAAGTGCAATTAACGGTCCAATTGCATTGCTAACGTCATTACCACCATGTGCAAAGCTACCAAAAGCAGCAGTTAACACTTGCAAAAAAGAAAATAATTTCGAAACATCTGGATGTTCTTCATTCATGTCAATTGTTCCCTGACCACCTTCGGCATCGCCAGCAGCCATTAGTAATGGACTCGCACTATTATTGCCCCTCAATTTTGGTGCATCCAAACTCGACATTTCCGTGCCACTTGCAACTGGACCATTCTCAGCAATCACTGATAATGCCGTTGTTTCTTTCGTTTCACCCGGACTGAAACCCGCATTTCTACCTGTACTATTGTGTGATGAAAGTATCTTCTTTCGTTCATATGGGACTAAAAATATATAAACAATCACAGCTGACAATAAGCCGATACCAATCGACGCCGTTACACTTACCCACCAGGGTAAATTATCCAGCATTAAAACTGAAAAAGAAAAAAAAGACAAAATTAATATTTTTTTTTCTAAATCGAATAAATTAAAATAATAGATAATTAATTATATAAATCTTAAATTATTAAAAATAAAATTGAAAATGAAATTTATTGCAAATATTGGAATGAAACAGGCTTCGCACTCATCTACAAAAATCTACTATTTACTATTTTTTTACGTTATGCTAAGTACTATTTGGGTACTTTTTTTAGATTTCAGCCACTAACATCTAGTATTTGTTTGTTTTTTTGTTTTTTTTTTTTGACAATTTCCACTAAATTTCTATTATTTTTAAAACTACTTTAAATTAATTAATCGAAAAATTCAATTATTTTCACAAATAAAGTTAAAAATATTTAGAAAAAATTAATTATTTAAAACAATGTTTATAGGTAATATTCTTATGAAGAATTCAATTATTTTCAAAAATAACAATATTTTTCACAGAAATTCAATTCTTTTTAAACATTTGAATAAAATTTTTCGCAATAATTCAATTATGTTCAAATATTTTAATAAAATTGTTCGAAAGAAATAAAGTATTTTAAAGACAATTTTAATCAAAATTTTTTAAAATAATTCAATTATTTTAAATAACTCAATTAGTTACATAAATAATTCTTCGAAAAAATTGAATTATGTCGATAAATAATAAAATTATTCCCTAAATTTCAATTATTTTGAGACATTTTAATAAAATTCTTTCCAAAATTCAATTATTTTGATAAATAACAATATTCATCACAAGAATTCAATTATTTTTAAAATTAATAAATTTCTTCTTGGAAATTCAATTATTTTCAAAAAAATTTAATAAAATACGACACAGACATTCAATTACAGTCAAAAATTTTAATAGAATTCTTTGTAAAATTTAATTATTTTTAAAAAAATTTGAGCAATTCAATGATTTTCAATATTTACTATTTTCATAAAATTTCTGAAGAAAATTCAATTACTTAAAAAAATTTTTGTAAAAATCTTCGTAAGAATTCAATTATTTTCATGAATAATAAAAATTTCTCAGGAATTCAATTATTTAAATTAGAATTTACATAAAATTAGTCGAAAGAAGTCAATTATTTAAAAACTAGCTAATGTTACGCGCGCGGAACGAGGTGTTCAATTTATTATTGTTATGCAAATTACAAAATTTTTTATTTTCAAATATAAATTTTTAAATAATGTCATAATCAAAATTTAAAAAATTCACTTATTAAGTACAAAATTAATTATTACTGTTCACATTTTCAAAAATTTTAATAAAATTTCATGAACGAATTCAATTATTTTCTGAAATTTTAATAAATCCTTCTAAACAATTTAATTATTTTTTAAAAAGTAAAATCTTTACAAAAATTCAATTATTTTCAAAACAATTTTAATTGAATTCCTCGGAAGATTTCAATTAAAAAAAAAAAATGTTAACACATTTCGAAAAAATTCTATAATTTTTATAAATAGTAAAATTCTTTGGAGGAATTTCATTATTATCAAATATTTCTATACAATTCTTTATAACAATTGAATTATTTCTTAAAATTTTAATAAATTCTTCTAAACATTTCAATTATTTTTATAAATAGTAAAATTTTTCGCAATAATTCAATTATTTTTAAAAATAGTAAAATTTTTTGCAGGAATCCAATGATTTTCAAAACAATTTTGATTGAATTCCTCGGATGAATTAAAATATTCTTAAATATTTCCATAAATTTGAATTATATCCTAAAATTTGAATAAATTCTTCGAAACAATTCAATTATTTTTATAAATAGTAAAATTCTTCGCAAGAATTCAATTATTTTCAATTCACTTTTAATAAAATTCTTTATCATAAAATCCAATAATTGCTTTCAAAATTTTCAATTAAAATTATTAAAGAAACTCCATTAGTTGAAAAAAAATTCAAAGAAATTTTTCAAAAGAATTTAATTAGGATTTTTAAAAATTTTAATAAAATTCTTTGCTAGAATTCAGTTTTTTTTTGGGTTGTCAAGTTTAATTTTTCGATAGCTACTTTTTTAAAATTAATTATCGAGTGCGAAGTCTGATGAAATAAAATGATTAAAATATTGTGAAAAATTTGTTAGGAAATTATGAAAAATGACATACGTTTCGGTCCATCGTGTGCAATAGAAAGAACATTAATAGCAATAGTAAGGCCATAAGCGAGAGGCAAAATATTTAGACCCTGCTTTAAAGGTTCATTGGACAGTAACACAGTCTTCCTGATCAGCCAAAATATAATTACTGAGACGGTGCCACTGAGAAGGGGACTCGCAAACCACGAGGCTGCTATGTTTCTTAGAGCAGACCATTTTACCTATTTTGATTGGAGCAAAAAAAAAAGAGAGAAGAAAAAAATTAGTGAAAAACAAATTTGATGTTTAATTTTCGAGGCATTTTTTTTCTATTTGCCTTTACATACCCCTGCCGTTCCCCTGCATACAAGAGAGAAACCTACAGCGGCGCCAACAATAGAATGCGTACCGGAAATTGGAAGTCGCAGGGCAGTTGCCACCAATAACCAGACAGCAGAACCACCTAATGTCGCCAATGATCCCAGCATCAGTTCCTTCTCGTGGCCCACGTACAGGGAAACGTCCAATATACCCTTGCGCATCGTGTCCGATACCTGAGAAAATTTTTTATTATTTTTATTATTAAATTAAAAATTAAATTAGAAAATTAATCATTTTTAAATTTTATTTTTTTATTATCTATTCTATTCATTCGACTTATTTGTTCTATTTTATTTATTTCTCTTTCTTTTATTTAATTTCTTCTATTCTATTCTATTCTATTCTAGTTATTTATTCATTATCTATTCTATTTTATTCTATTTATTTTCTTGTCCCTAGTTTAAATTTTACAAGAAAATGAATGGAATTTTGAATAAAAGTCCAAATCCAACACCAGGAAATTTTTTGATATTTAAATATTTTTTAATTAAAAAATCAAATAAATAAAATTTTAATGAATTGAAGTTAAGAAAAATTCAAATGGAAATAAAAATTTGCTGACTAAAAAAAATAAACTGCAGGGTTATCACAGATCAGGAAAAAGTCAGGGAATTTTATCAAAAGTACTGGAAAAACTATTAAATTTCTAGAAGTGATAAAAATATTCCGGTTTTTGGTGTCCACGTTCAGCAATTTTTGAAAATATTAAAAACATGTTGAATTGAAATTGAAAATTGAAACTTCTTTAATTTTTTTATTCGCCTCATAAATTTTAATAAAAAACTTTAATTTTTTCTAATATTTCTAATATTTTACTCAACTTTTCAGTTTTTTACAAATAATTGAATTCTAAAAAGGTTTTAAATTTTAAAATTTTAAAAAACTTCATTTTTGTGGAAAATAGAAAGATTTTAAATATTTAATTTACAAACAAATTACAATTACAAATTTAATTAATAAGTTTACTTGCTAAACAAACTATTTATTAAAAAACTGAATTTTAATAATCAAAATTATAATTTTTTTGAATAATTAAAGTGTCTTAAAATTCCATTTAAAAAAAAATGAATTAGTTAGAGAATTTTATTAGAAATTTTCAAAAAATTGAATTTTTAAAGAATTTTTTTCGAAATTCTTGAAAAAATCGAATATTTAAGAATTTTGTTAGAAATTTTTGACAAATTGAATTTTTAATGAATTTTAATTAACACAGTTCATTTTTTAGTCAATTTTAAAAAGATTGAAATATGAAATTTTTTTAGAAAATTGATCTTTCCAAAAATGTTATCAAAAATTGAGAAAAATAAGGTTTTTAAAATATCTTAGTTCAATTTTTTTTTAAATAATTGAATTTTATAATTAAAATTTCAAGTAATTAAAAATTTTTTAAATAATTGAAATTTCTTAAAATTCTATTTTAAAAAATTGAATTAAAGAATTTTATAAGAAAATTTGAAAAAATTGAATTTTTAAAGAATTTTATGCGAAATTTTGAAAATATCGAATATTTAAGAATATTGTTAGAAATTTTTGACAAATCGAGTTTTTAAAGAATTTTAATTAACACAGTTCATTTTTTAGTCAATTTTAAAAAGATTGAAATATGAAATTTTTTTAGAAAATTGATCTTTCTAAAAATTTTATCAAAAATTCAGAAAAATAAGGTTTTTAAAATATCTTAGTTCAATTTTTTTTTTAAATAATTGAATTTTATAATTAAAATTTCAAGTAATTAAAAATTTTTTAAATAATTGAATTTTACAATAAAGTAATTAAAAATTTTTTAAATAATTGAAATTTCTTAAAATTCTATTTTAAAAAATTGAATTAAAGAATTTTATAAGAAAATTTGAAAAAATTGAATTTTTAAAGAATTTTATGCGAAATTTTTGACAAATCGTGTTTTTAAAGAATTTTAATTAAAATAGTTAATTTATTAGTCAATTTTAAAAAAATTTGAATATAAAATTTTGTTAGAAAATTGATCTTTCTAAAAATTTTATCAAAAATTCAGAAAAATAAGGTTTTTAAAATATTTTAGTTCAATTATTTTTAAGTAATTAAATTTTATTGTCAAGTAATTGAAATTTCTTAAAATTCTGTTTAATAAAATTAAATTAGTTAGAAAATTTTATTAGAAATTTTTAAAAAATTGAATTTTTAATGAATTTTATTCGAAATTTTTAAAAAATCGAATATTTGATCCAAATAATTAATCTTTTGAAAAAATGGTTGAAAATATTTGATCGATATTTCTATAAATTGTCTCTGTTTAGAATTCAATTCCCTATATTTTGATAGTAGATCGGGGAAAAAGTCGAAATTCTGTCTGGAAAAATTTGGAAAAAACAAAATCAAATTTTTGTGGCAACCCTGAACTCGCTTCATGGAATCTGAAAGGGTCAAATTTTGTACATAACAGAAAAATAACAAAAATGGAAAACAAAAAGTAAGAAAAATAAATAGATAATAAATAAATAATAATATATATATATAAAAATAAATAAATAATACATTGAAAAATTAAGTTCACCTTGTATCCTATGAGAACAGCTCCAGCGATTTCGAAAATGGTCGCAAGGATACAAGCCTGAAATATCGTGAGTACACCAGCTCCAACGCTGGTTCCAAAGCTGTTTGCAACATCATTGGCTCCAATTCCAAATGCCAGGATAAACGCTACTATAAATCCTATAACGACGATCCAAATCAAATTAATGTCGTACGCTTCAGTCATTGTTGTCCTTTATTTATTTAATTTTTTTTTTATTGTACTTTTGAGCTTTCGCAAATATAAAACTTAAACCTCAAAACCCTTATACAATATTATTTATAAGTTTTGAAACAAAACTTAATTTCACTTTTCGTCTGTGGATTATTTTTTTTTCTTTTGTGACTCTTGTCTTATGAGTGAACTTTTCTTTTCTTTTTTTTTTACTTGGAAGATACACTCTTGATTTGAAAAATTCTTACTTGTTATAATGTCATACATAAATAACTATTAAGAATATAATCATTTAGCAATATATCTATTTTCTCTTATTTTCTTTCTAAAATGCTAAATTCTGTTCTTGCAGCTTTGTACACGTTAATATAACAGAGGTAGTGTTTCGGTGCAGCACCGTCTTCGAGTAATCTTTTCATTTTTTTGTTTTTTGAAGGTTTTTTTTTGTTTTGTTTTTTGCTTTAGGGAATGATATTTACAGATTTATTGGTGGATTTTGTTAACAAGTAGTGTCTATTGTGTCAATGAATTTCTTTAATTTTAAACTACTCTCTTGGAATTTAGAATTGATCTCTAGGAATGTTCTCCTCGCGTGGTTGCACGCTAACCGCTGCGTTATCCTCATCTGAAAATTATTTTTCAAATATTAATTAATTATGCAAATTACCACAAAATTTTATTTTCAAATGTAAACATTATTTTTTGAATAATATTAAATTCAAAATTCAAAAAAAAATCAAATTCTCATAAATAATATTCTTTGGAAGAATTCAATTATTTTAAATTGTAATAGAATTCTTCGAAAAAAATCAAGTATTTTTATCATTTTTTCGAAATACAATTTTAATAGAATTCTTCCAAACAATTCAATTATTTTTATAAATAATAAAATTTTACGTAGGAATTAAATTTTTATTTTCAAAACAATTTTAATAAAATTTCACGAAAGTATTCAATTATTATTAAACAATTTTCAAAAAAATTCAATTATTTATTTTCAATTTTAATAGAATTCTTCGAAAAAATTTAATTATTCTTATAAATTGTAAAATGTTTCACAAGAATTAAATTATTTTTATAAATAATAAAATTCTTCTTAGAAATTCAATTATTTTCAAAAGTTTTGATAAAATTCTTTGTAAATTTAAATTATCTCCAAAAGTTTCAATTAAAATTATTTTAAAAGCTCCATTATTTTAAAAAAATTCAATTAAATTCTTCTAAAAAATTCAATTAATTTAAAAAATTTTAATAAAATTCTTGACAAGAATTAAATTATTTTTACAAATTAGTAAAATTTTTTGTGAAAATTCAATTATTTTCTTAATGTAATTTTAATAAAACTTTTCGAACAAATTCAATTATTTTTAAAATTTTCTAAAAAAATCAATTATTCTCAAAAGTTTTGATAAAATTCTTTATAAATTCCAATTATCTCCAAAACTTTGAATTAAAATTATTTAAAAATAATAGAAATGCATCAAATTTAAAGAATTTAAAGAATTTTAAAGAAATTATTCAAAAAGGTTTAATTAATTACGAAAAATCTAAAAAAATGTTTAAAAGAATTTTAATTTCTATCAATAATTTAAATAAAATTTATTTAATAAGAAAATTATTCATTACAGTTCTTAGTAAACACAATTATTTTAAAAACTTAAAAGAATTTCTTCATAACATTCAATTATTTTCAAAATGTTTAATAAAAATTATTTAAAAAGCTTAATTATTTTCAAAAAAGTCAATTAAATTCTTCTAAAGAATTCAATTATTTTTAACAATTTTAATAAACTTCTTGACAAGAATTAAATTACTTTCAAAAATTTAAATAATATTCTTTGGAAGAACTCGATTATTGTCATAAGTAATAAAATTACCAAAATTTTTTGTGAGAATTCAATTATTTTCAACGCAATTTTAATAAAATTTCTCGAAAGAATTTAATTATTTTCAAATCTTTTAATAAATATTTCGCAAAATTTAAAAAAAAAAACTTGAGAAACAAAGAAGCAAACGAAAACTAAGTAACGAACATATTACCGGAATACAACGATTAGTAATTAGCAAGATTTCTCCACCAAAATTTTTAAAAAAATTTAATACAAAAATTATTTTTTCTTTCTTTAATTTAGCTTTACTCCAAAGTGTAAATCCGATCTATACACTAAATATTTGAAAAAAGCTTTGATTTTTATTCAAGGACAAGTTTCCCTCTCTTATGCAATAGTTTTTTTTTTAGCAAAACTCGGAACTTTTTAGAAAAACAAAAATTACTTAAATAAAATTTTAAAAAAATCCAAAATTAGAATTTTTGCAATATTTAGAAAAAAAGCTTTGAATTTTTTGCGAATCGAAGGTTAAGGGTGGGTCATAGAAGAGAATTTAATATTTAAACACTAACAACCAGAAATAAATGTATAAAAATAAAAAATCAAATTATTTCTGAAGTAATTTTACAGAAATTATCGAAATAATTTTCAATATTTCGATTAAAAGTATACAACACGTGGTGAAACGTTTTCATGCTCCAATTGGCACTAGAGTAGAAAATGCTTGAAAATGATGCGCCACGTGAAATGTTGAAAAATGAATTTCCTTATAAAAAGGGATAAAAACGATTATTTCATTGAAAAAAAAATGTAAAAATTCTTTAAATTACAAGACAATTGAGATGAGAAAGAATTTTTCAAAAATTACCATAGATATTTTCATTTTCTACTGGGAATGTGTTTTTAAGCACTTTGAATATTTTCTCGATGATGATGATGCAATTCTGTCTCGTTGAATATTTTTCGGGTGTATATGCAGTAATTTCACTCCCGAATTTAAAATCAAGAATTATTAAATTGTACACATTCGATTATCAAGAATAATCTGAGGCCGTTAATAATTACGTTAATTTCTCTCGTTTTAGGGGAGAAAAATTCGTCGACAAACGTCGACTTACATAACAAAAGTCGCACTTTTTGAGAAAAAATTTCCTATTTCTCGATAAACTTTCTCACACAATGTTCACGCGGGGTGCCACTTTCGGTGATTACACTGTTGAGGGGTGAAATATTGATCGAATCCCCCTTTTTGCCTTCCGTGTCTCCACCACCATCAGCACACATTGAACTTTCACATTTATTGCGAATATACAATCAAACGTGTGTTATTTGCCACAAAATGATTTTTACCTCCTAAAAAAATGACACCAGAAGTTACTTTTTTTTTTTACTTTTTTCCTTAAATAGTCAAACTTTTATTCACGTCTGGACCAAAAGGGATGTTTTTTTCTACATCAACTCTTTTTCTGCGCAAACTCTTGCAATCAGGCCCACCACCTGGCCCCAAAATTTACCGGAAGTCCGAGAAGAATAAAAATTGTTGGCACTATTGAAGAACCGGGAAAAAATTAATTACTCCCAAAAAAAATATATTTTGTTTTTTTAATTTTTTTATCCCAAAAGTCAAAAATCGAAAGTCAAAATTAAAAATATCAAATGCAGGGCAAAATTTTTTCAAAAAGAAAAATGCGATCAGAGGAAAAAAAATTCGAGTTTTTGAATTAATGCTGAAGCACTAACAATGATTATTTTTACTCGACGATTTATTCGCAATATGGTAGAAACGAGAATAGAGTTCAAGTGGGATTTTGTCTATGAAAGAGGAATATATATGCTGGTATTTTCCATTAGATCGATCAACAATAACTCTTATACTCGTAAAATGGAGAAAAAAAAATAACGTCGAAAGAATAATGAGTATTAAACAGACATTGCGTAAAGAGTGCTAAACGCAACAACAAAACGATTGCAATTAATGGGCGAGGGCCTAATTGACAATAATCACATCCTTTCAATATTGGAGGTCGAAATCAAAATAAATTCGTAAATCAAGGATTTTTTTTCTTTTTTTTGAAACTTGAAACAAAAAGGCTCGTTCAAATTCCTAAAAAGAAAATTTACTATCAATTTCGCAAATCTTTTGAAAAAGTCAAACAAATTTTTTTTCTCTTATTTTTTACTCCGAAAAGAAACATTTATTTATTTTTTATTCAAAAAAAGACTATTTACTTATTATTTACTCCAAAAAGACTATATTTATAAAATAAATTTATAATTTATTGATTATATAATTTAAATTTATTTAATTTAATTTATTTATAATTTAATTATATAATTTAATATATAATTTATTGATCTTCTTAATTTATATTTATCTAGTTTTTACTCCAAAACCTATTTATTAATTTTTTACTCAAAAAAAAATATTTATTTATTTTTTAGTCAAAAAACAAACCATTTGTTTTTTTTATTCTTTACTTAATAAAATTAAAAATTTTTTGAAAATCGTTTAAAGACGAATCAATTTTTTAAATTAAGGAATTACAGTCCTAGGATAATTTTCAATAAATTTAAACTAAGTTTCATCTCTAAATCAGTTATTCTTAATAATTTTCCGAAAATTCTTCGAGAATTTAATTATTTAAATACAAAAATTCAATTTTTTATAATAATTGTAAGTGTAACTATGTCCACTTTTTTTTAAATTATTAAGATATATAATATTTTCAAAAAATGATAATAAAAAAATTCATAAAGTTAATTTTTTAATAAATATTTTAAAATAATTTTTGATATTTAAAAAATTAAATTTTATATTTTTTAAAAGTTTTTAAATTTTATACAATTGAAAAATTACCAAACAATTGAAATTTGGTAAAATACTTTAAAAATAATTAACTTTTTGAATAATATAAAAAAAAAAAATCAAATTTTTGCAGACTTTAAATAATAAATATGAACATGATTTTCTCCGAAATTTTAATAAGTCTAAAAAAGTAAATTATAAACATTTTATTTTACTCTGTTCGAAAATAATTGAATCTAAGAAATTATGATAAAACAATTCTAAGAATTAGTTTTTTAAAAATATTGTAATGTAATTCTTTAGAAATAAATGAATTTCTTAAAAGAATTTTTGTATAATTTATAAAGAAACTAATTAATTTTTTGGAGAATTTTAATTAAAAATGTTTTCATCAAAATGTTAAAAATAGCTGTAAAAAATTTTAATGTTATTATTTTTTGTATGTATGTGAATGTTTGAAAACATATTGTGGAAAATATTAATAAATTTTTTGAAATAATTGAATTTTAAAAAATTAGACTGAAAAATTTTAAGAAATTACTTTTTTTTTAAATTTACATTTGAAGATTTTTCATTAAAATTTTTGAGAATAAGTTGCATTTTATACTAAAAATGTGAAATTTTGTTACAATATTTAAATGAAAAGTCGAAATAGACTCAATTTTTGAAAATAAGTCGAATAAAGTCGCATTTTTTTGAAAATAGTCGAAAAAATCATAATATCCGAGGCTTGCAATTATTTTAACAACAAAATTGTTCTTTTGTGAAAATAAACTATTAAAAAATAGTTTCAATTCTAAATTTTTAAAAGTTTAACATATTTAATAATTATTATTATTTTTATTAATAATAATAGTATTAATAATAATAATTTAATTAATAATATTTGAATATGACTCTAATTATATGCTTTTTGCAACTTGCCTTAATTGATGACCGTGTCCTTGAAGAGCAATACTAGAAATGCTCATGGTTCTCTCCTCCTCACTGCACCATTTCTTTTCGATTTCTTTCTTTCTTTTTTTTTTGTGCAAACAGCCACGTGTTGTTGAAAAACTTGTCAGTTATCGAAACAGGTACCGGAATCGCAAGCGCAATCATTATTAAGGTCATTCAAGGACTCTTATTTTTTTCTTTTTTTCTCCATTTGCTATCTATTATATAAAATTTTCTTCGATTCTGCTAATGAAAACTAATTTTATTTCTATAAATAAAGACAAAGTGTATTAAGAAATTCTCGATAAACACCAACAATTATTCATCATTTTTTTTAAATTTAATTAAAAAGAAAATATACTCAGTTTATAGGGTCTCTTTTTATATCTTTTATTGTTAATATAAAATTAATCCATTAAGTTTTCCATTCAGTATTTTAATTCTATTACTGTGTGTATATAACAAAAAAATTAATTTCGTTTTAAAAATTTGCAGAAGTTTCGAATTACGAATAAGAAGTTCACTAATTAATAAAAATTCAATAATATTCAAATAAAGATAAAATCAAATTATAAATTTCTAATAATTTCAAAAGAAAAAGTAATTATTTCAGTATTCTAATAAAAGAGAATATTGATTTCTATATCATGAAAGTATTCAACTTTTATTTAACTTTAACAGAAGATTTTTTTTATTTGTACACGAAGAATTGGCGTAAATGCCGAATAATTAAATATTAAAATGTAATATTTTATTAATTTTTTATACTATAATTGATACTTCTCTTCTATTCTTTATCCCATAATTCTTTCTCCAACATCTCAGCTTCAACTTCTTTTATATATGGTTTAAGATATCTAATATCCTGTAATAAAATATAATATAAATTGTAGGCACTTAAAAACAAGTTTTTTCTCAAAATTTATAAATATTTCGTCACTTAACAAATAACAATTATCAAGTTTAATAAAAGAAAGATTTTAAAATGAGAAATAAATGTACCTCTTCGAATTTTGTCCATTGTTCTTTTGGTAAAATTGATTTTGTACAATTTACCTGCATAGCACGACAAATACGGAAATTACGTTCATCTTTAATGTCCTGGGGTAATCGGCGCAATGCCTCGACAACTGCTGGATTAAATTGATTGTACAAATCGTCGTGCAACAAACCTGAAAAAATTAATAATAATAATGTAAATGTTCCTAAGTAATCTGAATTTTAATATTTAGGAAAATAACTGAATTCTCGCCAAGAATTTTATTAAAATTTTTTTAAATCATAATTAAATTCTTTTCAAGAATTTCATAATTGAAATTTATGGAAATATTTAAATATATTTGAATTCAGAAGAGGAATTCAATTAAAATTGTTTTGAAAATAATTTAATTTCTGCAAAGGATTTTACTAAAATAAAAATAATTGAATTATTGCGAAGAATTTTACTATTTAAAAAATAATTGAATTGTTATGAAAAATTTTATAGAAATATTTGAAAATAATCAAATTTTTTAGAAAAATTCAATTAAAGTTGTTTCGAAAGCAATGGAATTTCTTTAAAGAATTTTATTAAAATTAAGAATATTCAAAATAATTAAATTCATCACAAGAAATTTAATTATTTTTTCGAAAATAATTGCATTTTTTCAATTTTTTTGACGAATATATTTAAAAATTGCATAGAAAGTAATTTAATTTTTATATAGAATTTTTTAAAAATATTTTGAGAATAATTGAATTATTTTTAGAGAATTTAAAATTGCTGTTGAAATTGAATTTTATGGAAATTTTTGAAAATAATTAAATTCTTTCGTGCAAATTTTATTTAAATTTGATTAAAAATAATTTAATTCCTGCAAAGAATTTTAGTATTTATAAAAATAGTTGAATTGTTTCGAAGAATTTATTAAAATTTTAGGAAATAATTGAAATTTATGGAAATATTTAAAAATGTTTGAATTCATCCGAGGAATTCAATTAAAATTGTTTTGAAAATAATTGAATTCCTGCAAAGAATTTTACTATTTATAAAATTAATTTAATTCTTGCGAAAAATTTTACTGTTTATAAAAATAATTAAATTTTTTCGAAGGATTTATTAAAATTTTAGAAAAAGATTAAATTTTTAGAAAAAGATTGAATTTTTAGAAAAATGTTAAATTTAAAAAAAAAATTGAATTCTTTCGAGGTATTTAATTAAAATTGATTTGAAAATCATTCAATTTTTGTAAAGATTTTACTATTTATAAAAATAATTGAATTACTCCGAACAATTTACTTAGTCTTCTTGAATATACTTAAATTTTAGAAAATAATTGAATTCTTTCGTGAAATTTTATTGAAAATATGAACAGTAATAATTAATTTTCTACTTAATAAGAGAATTATTTAAATTTTGATTATGAAATTATTTAAAAAATTTATATTTGAAAATAAAAAATTTTGTAATTTGCATAACAATAATAAATTGAAAAATAAATTAAATAAGAACCGATTGATAGTTATTTACTTAATTCGAAACAAGATCTGAAGTTTGATGTATATTTTCAGAAATAAATAACTTTTTACAACATTAAATAGATAAAAACATTGAATGTATGAAAATAATAAAAATTTAACAATCTAATGGAAAAGAGAGGTTATGTTTACTTTAAAAACATCTATAGTATATACGACAACCACAATATGATTATAATATTTATATATTTTTTTATATAAAAATAATGATTACCTAATTGGTTATACCGAGTCAGATTGAACGCCCATTTTTTAAAACCCGAACCTAAAATAAAACAAAATTACAATGTCAATTAAATTACGTAAGGGCACTCGAATTCCAAAAAAGAGTTGAATGTCACTGACAATTACTGTCTAGAGCATTCTTTATTTAATTTTTAGTAATATAATTACCAAACAACAAAGATGATGACTTGCTCATGATTCACTAAATTTATTTTCCTATTAAAACTAATTATTTTTATTCAAAAAAGACAAATAATTCAATGTCAATTTCTTCCTGATTTTACTACTAAAAAATTCCACGAATTTGTCTAAAGGTACACTCACAACTCAGTTGGTTGCCTGAAAGAGTAACCATGGTAACGTACGAGAGTGAGCGAGAGAGAAAATTTAAATTCAAACAGAGCGCCAAAAGGGAACTCAATGAACTAAATATTTTGTTTCCCATCACTGGATTAACTGCGATTGTTTGTCGTATTAACTCAACGTTACTAAATGTTAAAAGTAAGTTAACCTTCTCGATAGTGTTAAACTTTATGGATTAACTATTTAGAAGTTTTCTGATGTAATAAAATACAATCTGGTTGGAATTTTTAATATTTTGCTTTAAATATATTTATAAGAATCATCTAAAATATTTTAAAAAGAGAATTCAATAAATTTGCCCTAAAAATGTCTGAGGAAGAATCGGTAAGTTTCGTAATACCACTTAAATATTGAATCATTTCACCGCATGCATTCAGAAAGCATGGCATGTCATTCTGCTTGTAATATTGAAACTAATTATACTCCAAGGTATATTAAGTAAATAATTATAGTTAGTGCTGATTTTATTTATATTTACAGCAATGAAAAAGTCTTCAAATATTTTGTTTTATTATAAATAAATATTTCTATACTAAAGAAATCATTTTTTTTTTTTTTTTGAAGAGTGATCTTCATAAATATCTTACATTCCTTTTCACCATTAAGTGGGTGACATTTATTGAACCTTTCGACTCTGTTTCATTTCTCTTATTTGCTATTTTTAATTTTTTGGATTATAGATTTTGAAATGTTAATACATTTTTAAGATGGAAATTGATTTATTTTTAAAATTTTAGAGGAAAAAATGTTATTTGAAAAAATGAATATTTTTCTTAAATTTAATGGAAATTTTTTTCTTTTAAAGATGTTTGATCCAACTTTGAAGAAAAAGAAGAAGAAGAAGAAGACTCCTTTTGACATTGACGCAGCTCTTGCGGAAGGTGGTGATTTAGGTGATACTAATGAGGGAACAGGTGATAAAGAGAATCAAGAACCCGAGGCCATGAATGCCGATGACGATGAAGTCCTAGATCTAGAATCATTTGGAAAAAAGAAGAAAAAGAAAAAGAAGAAATTCAATCTTGATGAATTGGATGCAGCTCTGCCAGATTTAAAAAAAGAGGTTTGTAGTTAAAATTTTTTGGTTATTTACTCAAGGTTGGCATAGGTCAGGGAAAAGTCAGGAAAAGTAGAATTGGTCAGGAAAATCAGGGAAAAGTCAGGGATTTTTATTAAAACTACTGAAAATGATTAAATTTTTAGAATTTATAAGAAAATTCTGAATTTTTGTGCCTTTTCTGTTTGCCTCATAAACTGAAATTACCACGAATTCTAATACAAAACCTTCAATTTTTTCTATTTTTGACAATAATTTCTTTTTAAATAACTTAATTCTTGAAAAAATTAATGAATTTAAATTAATTTCAATTTTAAATGAATTTAATTAGAAATTTTAAAGAGATTTTCAAAAAATTTTAATAATTCAAATTTTTTTAAAATTAGTTACATTTTTTAATATATATATTTAATTAATTATTAAAAATTATGGATTTATAGAGGAATTTTAGTTAAATACACTACAAAAATTGAACTTTAGAAAAGTTTTAAATGATTGCAGAAATTTAATTATTTTCAAAAGTAATAAAATTCTTATCACAAAATTCAATTATGTTCAAAAATTTTAATAAAATTCTTGTCAAAATTTCAATTATTTTCAAAAATATTCCTCAATTCAATGATTTTAAATATCTACTATTTTAATAAAATTTTCCAAAAAAATTCAATTATTTAAAAAAATTTTTAATAAAATTCTAGGCAAACATTTAATTATTTACACAAATAATAACAATTGTATAGGATTTCAATTATTTACAAATTTTTTAATAAATTTCTTAGCAATAATTTAAATTTAAATGAATTTTATAAGAGTTGCGTTTAAAATTTTTATAAATACATGAACTTCAAAAGTTTTCAATTTTAAATTTTATAAAATTTCAATTTTTAATGAATTTATACAAAATAATGGATTATTTTTATATAATTTTATAAAAACACTTAAAAAAATTGAATTTTGGAGAAGTTGCAAATAATTGCAGAAATTCAATTATTTTAAAAAGTAATCAAATTATTCCCAAAAATTCAATTATGTTCCAATTTTTTTTAAATTCTCGTTAAAATGTCAATTATCTTTATAAATAATAAAATTCTTGGCGAAATTTCAATTATTTTAAAAAATTTTCCTCAATTCGATGCTTTTCAATATTTACTATTTTAATAAAATTTTCCAAAAGAATTCAATTATTTAAACAAAATTTTGATGAAATTCTACGCAAACATTTAATTATTTTCATAAATAATAAAAATTTCCCAGGAATTCAATTATTTACAAATGTTTTTATAAATTTCTTGGCAATAAATTCTACTATTTCCATAAATAATAAAATTCGTCGCAGAAATTCCATTACGTTCAAAATTTAAGAAAATTCTAGTCATAATTTCCAATTATTTTTATAAATAATAAAATTCTTCTCCGAAATTCAATTATTAGCAAAGATTTGAATAAAATTCTTAACAAACTTTCAATTAGTTTCAAAAATTTTTAATAAGATTTATGGCAAAATTTCAATTATTTACAAATTTGTTGTAAATTTCTTTGCAATAATTCCATTATTTTCATAAATAATAAAAATTTTTAAAGGGAATTATTTATTTTTATAAATAATAAAATTATTTTTAAGAATTTAATGATTTTTATAAATAATGCAAAATTGCAAAATTTAAATTATTTTTAATCCAATTTTAATCGAATTCCTCAAAAAGTGGAATTATTCTTAAAAATTTTATTAAAATCGTCAAAAGAATTATTCAATTATTTAAAAATTCGTTGATAAAATTCTTTAAAGAAACATTTAATTATTCAATAAATTATTTATATTTCTATTTAAATAATTGAATTCTCGTAGAATTTTCTAATAAAAATTGATTTAAAAATGAATTTTAGTTAAAATTTCAGATAATTGAATAAAAGCATTATAACATGGATTTTTGGAAATAATTGAATTTTAAATAAGTTTCATATCAAAATTTTTGAAAATCTGAATTTTTCATACTTTTGACTAATAATTCTGTAGAATTAATTTTTTTTGAAAAAGTTTAACTGAAGTTTTTTTTTAAATTATTTGAAGTTTTTATTTTATAATATTTATTTAATTGAAGAATTTCCAAAGAATCGAAATTTCACGTAAAATTGAATTGTAAACAAATAAATTTAAAAATTCTCAAAGAAGAATTTTTTCAGAAAATTATTAAAAATAATTGATTTAAAGAAGAATTTTAGTTAAAAATTCTAGAAAATAATAATTGAACTGAAATGATGAAAATAATTTTGAATGAGTTACAGTAACAATATTCGTATAATATAAAATAATCATTTTATCACTCGGTCATCTTTAATTATTATTATTATAAAACATGAAGATATTGATTGCTCTGAGTCAAAGACTCGGAGTGATCGATACCTTCATGTTTTATAATAATATTCTTATAAGTTATTGAATTTCAAAAAGATTTGAATTTAAAATTTTTGAAATTCTTAATTCTTATGGAAAAATAATAAAAATGTATTTATTTAAAAAAGAAGTTATTAATATTTTCGATTAATTTTACGATTAAAGAAATTCGTAAATAAATATAATAGAACATTTTTTTGAGTATCTAATAATTTTTAGAGTCTTTCAGAATATTCTTTAGGAAATATTATTCAGGGAAATAGTCAAAATTTTGTCTGAAAATCAATTTTGTATTAATTTCAAATTATTCTTTACAGGATGCATCGGAACCACAAATGGAGGATCCCTCAGTGGATGATAATTTAGATTTGGATATGGACTTTTCAAAAACGAAGAAGAAGAAAAAGAGAAAGAAGGATCTCGAGGAATTGATTAATGAAGAGGAGAAAAAGGAAGCAGATGACACTGAAAATGGTAAATATTAAATAAATTTGCATTTACTTTCGTGGATCACGAAATAATTGGATTCGCTTTTAGAAAGAGAGAGAGAGGATCAAATTTTCTCTATTTTAAAAAGAATTATAATAATTAGATTCGTCTCAATTTCGTGATTCACTTTTTCTTCACTAATCACTTCATTATTTTCGATTATTTACCTTTAATGTTATTTGTTAACATGCTGCACTGAATCTGAGCGAAGTGCAGAATACGGTAAGATAAATGTAGCCCCGCATCAATTTGTCCTATTATTCCCATATTATTATCTACCTAACAATATTTGCTCACAATTTAAAAATTAAGTTCAAACTCATTTTTTTGTAATTGTTAAAAATTATTTTAATTTTACTGAATGAAATTTAAATATTTAAAATGAAGTATTACTTTTAAAGTTGATTTTCAAAAATTCTGAACGAAAGTAATTTTATAAATTAATTAGGAAAATAGAAATCAAAGACGTAAATATTGCGGAATTTTATAAATTCTTTTTTAATACGCAACTATTTTTTTGTTTTTAATAAAATTGGAAATTTGAAAAAGAAATAAATTCTGTTCATTTGAACTTTAGGGACGCAAAGTTGTCTTGTTAGGAAACTAAAAAAAGAATTGTTTCACAGTCGAAGAAAGCAATCTTTGGTTTGGATCGGATAGAGATTACACATACGATGAACTTCTTTTGCGAGTATTCAACATTATGAGAGAAAAGAATCCTGACATGGTAGCCGGAAAGAAACAGAAGTTCGTTATGAGACCACCACAAGTCGTTCGTATTGGAACGAAAAAGACGTCGTTTGCAAACTTTACGGAGGTTTGTTACTTTAATTTCCACTTTTTTTTTTGAAAGGTCAGGGAAATAATCGACTAAACCGACTTTTTTTCTATTTTTAAAATTAATTTATTGAAAATCATGGAATTGTTGCAAAATATTTTATTTAAAAAATTTGATAATAATATAATTCCTTCGAAGAATTTTATTATTTAGAAAAATAATTGAATTCTCGAGAAGAAATATGTGACAATTTTTGATAATTCTAATTAAACTCTTTTTGAAAAATTTTTTTTTTAAAATAATGGAGTTTCTTTAAAAATTTTAATTAAAAATCTTAAAAATAATTGAATTTTATATTTTTATATATATATATATTTTCGAAGAATTTATTAAAATTTTAGAAAATAATTGAATCCTTTGAAATTTTTTTATAACGAATTAAGAAAAAAAATTGAATTCTTTTGTAAAATTGTTTTGAATATGGTTGAATTTCTGCAAAGAATTTTGCTATTTATAAATATAATTGAATTGTTTCGTGAAATTTTTTTGAAAATAATTGAATTTTTGCAAAGATTTTTATATTGAATAAAGAAAAAATTGAATTCTTTAGTGAAATTTTTTTGAAAATAATTGAATTTTTGCAAAGATTTTTATATTGAATAAAGAAAAAATTGAATTCTTTAGTGAAATTTTTTTGAAAATAATTGAATTTTTGCAAAAAATTTTACTATTTATAAAAATAATTTAATATTACTTACGAAGAATGCTATTATTTATGTAAATAATTGAATTCTTGAGAAGAATTGTATTAAAATTTTGTGAAATTATTAAACAAGAATAATTAATTAGTAAATTAGTTAATTATTGAATTTTTTTCAAGTTTGAGTCTGAAATTATTCAAAAATTCATATTTGAAAATAAAAAGTTTTCTAATTTGCATAATAATTTATTATTAATTATTAATTCTCAACGTTACGATTTTAGATTTGCAAAACTCTACACAGACAGCCGAAACATTTATTAGATTTTTTGCTGGCCGAATTGGGAACAAGTGGCTCTGTGGACGGCAATAGTCAGCTTATTATAAAAGGTCGTTTCCAACAGAAACAAATAGAAAATGTTCTGAGGAGATACATTAAGGAATATGTCACATGCCACACATGTCGTTCTCCCGATACTATTCTACAAAAAGATACTAGACTCTTCTTTCTTCAGTGCGAAACTTGTGGATCTCGATGCTCAGTTGCCAGCATTAAATCCGGTTTTCAGGTAATTTCCCATTTTCAATCATTAATAAAATTAATAAAATTAATAAAATATTTCCAAAGCTTTTCCCAAATTTTCTAGAAATAAAAAATATTTTTCCCCCATTATAATAATTATTTTTCCTTTTCAGGCCGTCACTGGAAAAAGAGCTGCTATTCGTGCAAAAACTGCCTAAGCATTTTTCTACATTATTCTGTAATACAGAAATTTTTACGGGCATCGAAATTGTTCATAAATTATTATACTTACTGTACATCTTAATTGAGTATAATATAACAATATTTGGATGAAATAGAATTTTAAACAAAAAAAAAAAAATAAATAAATAAATCTACTTTCTACTTATTCTAAATTGCAAAAAGAAATAAAAAATTGTGCTCAATATTTGTTTTGAAAAATAATTACATCATTCTTGAAATGATAATAACAATATAATGAAAAAGATGGGTGATGGAAAAAAGCCAGAATTTTTACAGGATAAAATCAATAAAAACACATTCACATTCTGAATAGCCAAAAACTTTTTATTTGTATTTTATACTTAAGTCATCTGAATAATATACTCGTAATACTCTTTACATGCGATAAAGCAGCATGTGTTGCATATTATGTACAAAGCTTATTTTTTTTACTTATTTTTTATAGTTTTTGTTTTTTTTTTTTTATTGTTTTTATTATTAGACTTTTGGCAGAAAAGTATAATTCTTTCACATGTAGTAGTTAGTACTACAGCTCCGTCTCAATCCTGAGAGTAAAATTTTTTCGAACCTTTATTTAAGGATAATCGAAAAGGTCGTTATGGGAACGATGATGGCGAAAATGATGGAACCTCGGTGTTTTCAGTTAAAGCACTCCTTTTTCGAAGAGTCGAAGATCTAGATCCTGAAAATAATTTTGATTAAAAAGGAAAAAGAACGTCGCATTAGTTGAAAATTATGGAAAATTTAGTTATTTTTCTAATTTTTAATTGAATTAAAATTATTGTATTTAGTTGAACTATCAATTAGTAATTACTACTAATAAGTTACTGTTATTGCTATTTATTTCCAAAAAGAATTTTTGAACTTTTTTTTTTACTATTTTCTGAAAAGGCGATTTTTTTTGACTTATTTTCAAAAAATGCGAATTTTCCTACTTTTCTTCAAAACATTGCACCACAAATTACAAATTTGTCAAAAAATGCAAATTACTTACTTCGATTTTTATAGTAAAAAATAACTATAGTCAAATACTTCAAAATTAATTTTTGATTAATTTTTCTCTGAGATAATTAAATTTCTTCGAAATATAATTGAAAAGTTTTTAAATAATTGAAATTTTTTAATATTTTATTTAAAATTTTAATATTTTATTTAAAATAATTGATTTTCTTCTTAATTTTTAATTTTTTTTATTTCATAAAAATTTTAAAAAATCAAACTTTAGAAAATTTTAATTGCAAATTTTTAAAATAATTGAATTCTCTTCAATTTTAATGAAAAATTAAAATGAAAATTAGTTTTAAAAAAGTGTAATTAAGCAATTATCTTTTAAAAGTAAATTCTTAGTTTTTCCATTGTCGAAAAATTCTTTCAATTATTTTTGGAAAGATAATTTTTTAGAATTATTTACAAAAAAGTAAATTAAAATTTAAGAAAAACGTGTTTTATTAGATTTATTATGAAAACTTTGGAAAAATAATTTATTTTTATATTTTATAATTAAAATTCTTCAAAAACCTGATTATTTTTTATACTTTTCCGAAAATTCTTTTAATAAATTCAATAATTATTTTCAAAAAATTTTACTAAATTTAAATTATTTTTAGAAATTTTTCAATGAGATAATTAAAAAATCTATAATTATTCAGAAATTATTTAAAAATATTTTTTAAAAAACTAATTTAAGAATTTATGTATAGTAATTTTTTAAAATTTAATTATTTTCAATAATTCACCTTAATTACTTTATAGAAAAATCATGAGACTATTATTTAAAAAAAATTAACTCTTGTACTTAAATAATTGAATTCTTCAATTCAAAAAAATTAAAAAAAAATGATTTAGAAAAAAAAATTGAATTTAATTATTATTAAATAAATTGAAAATAAATAACAAGTATTTAAATTGAATTAATTGAATTCAATTTAATAATTAAAAGAAAATTCTTGAAAATAATTAAATTTTGGAAGGATTGCAGTTTCAATTTTTAGAAATAATTATTAAGAATGTTTGAAATAGAAAAATAAATAAATGGAAAAAATAAATAACAAGTATATAAATATTTTGAACAAAATTATTTAATCTTTGAATAATTGAATTTGGAAATCAGTGAAAGATCAGGGAAATACAAAATGAAATTTTTGTGACAATACTGCGAATAAAATGAACAAATCGTTTCTTCGACTCTTTTTTTTTTTTTTTGATTCTTTAATCGACTAAAGCGACTTTGTTTTTGCGCGAGTCGATCCGAAGCCTGAATATAGTATATTAATTAAAAAATACAATAATTAATACAAAATATACTTTGTCATATAAAATTAAGAAACAAAAATACGTTTGCGTAGCTTCTTAGTAACTAAATATTTTTCCGTATAAATATTCTTTTTTTAAATAATTAAAAAGTGTTCTTACTATGTGTTGTAGGTTTATATGACTTTTTCCATTGAGCATGTGTATTTGAAAGATGTGCATCGTCCGTGTTTCCGTTTTTATATTCATTTTCAGTCTTTTTTCCAACATTAGGAGAATTTTCACGGCTGCTTTCAGAATCCTGTAGGGGATTTTTTATTTTGTTTTTTAAAGAAAGAAAAATATATCAAAAAGTTTCGAGATTTTTCTTAATATTAAAAAAATAAAGAAGGGAAAATTATTTTTGTTTTTGTGGTGAAATTCCATTGTTACCGTATCACTAGCAGGTGCCGAGAGGGTCGATGCATCTGAGCCAGTTGAACTCGAGAGAGAATCCATTTCATTTACTGTCAATGGGAATGTTTCTTTGATCCATTTACGATAGTCTATCACCTCGTCAGTTACTCTAATTATCCGTCCCAAAATACTATAAACGGAAAAAAACATTATTTACAATTAAAAATTTATTAAATTACAATCGTAAATCTTACATTTTTCATTGTTTTAGTTTTTAATTAAAACCATTTTAATTAAAAATTAAAAAAAGATTCAGTAAATAAAAAATATTTATAAGGAAATTATTTAACAAAGAAATATACTATCTTAATGACCAGGTATTGACGTTTAAATTTTGTAATCGCAAATTTACAATAAATTTTCAACAATAATAAAGGACTATTAAATTCTTCTTAAAGAATATAATTGATTTTAAATAAATAAAAATATTATTTATGGAAAATATTATTTGATTATTTAATTGTTGCGGGAGAATATTTTTCTTCATCTTCTTGTCCGTTAATTTGATTTGTCTATTATCGTTTTATATGCAGAAATTGAATCAATTGAACTCACCTAACTTTATTTGCGTCATTTACAAGTATGTTGAGAGGACTAACAGCTTGAGAGAGAACAAAGTATGCCCAGTCAAAAGCATCTTTCACATACAATGCACCATAACTACTTCGACCAATATCATTGCCCGGTGTTAATGGATCCTCTATGCAAAGTAATGAAGGACGATGGCCATCTTTCATTTCTCGTTGAACCTTTAAAATTTAACACTATTTTAATGAACCAGTAAATTTTATCACATTCATTAGAAATTTATTATTGTGAATTTTAATTCTCTATTTTATGATAAAACTAAAAATTCCTAATTGTTAATCTTGTTAAACTTCTTTTTATTTTAAATCTTCGATTAATTTATAATCTTTGAATCTAAATGTTCATATAAATTATATAATATTCAAAATGTAAATTTTCTTTCAATTTCTCATGAAAATTTGTTTTTTACTTTCATTTACTTATCACAAAATTTATTCCCATTTAATTAATAAATTTAAAAAAAAATGATAGTAAACAAGAAAAATTAAATAATTCTAATAAGAATAATTGATTTTTGACCTAGAATTTAATTTAGAATTGTAATTATTTATAAAGAACAATTACGTTTTTCAATAGCAATTTTGTCAAATTTATTATAAATATTAATTGTTATTTATTATAAAAATTATTAATTTTAATTTAATACAAAAAATTTAATTCTCCCGTTAATAAAGAAATAAATATTGAAAATGGAAAGTTTCTTTCAACTTCTCATGAAAAGTTGATCTTTACTTTCATTAATTAAAAAAAAAAAAAATCACTCCAATCTTTTTACTAGGTAAATTTAAAAAAATGATAATAAATAAAAACTATTTATCAATAAATAATTTTAATAACAATAATTGTTTTTAGATTCATAATTCGATTTTGAATAGTAATTATCCATAAACTAAAATTATCGTTTTTCAATAGTAATTAAAATTTTTTAAAACTGATATTAATAATCCATTGTTCTCAAGAATGTTATTAAAATTTTTGAAAATAATTGAATTGTTTCGAAGAATTTATTTCAATTTTTTGAAAATAATGGAGTTTTTTCTACTAATTTTTATTGCAAATTTTAAAAGCAATTAATTTTTTGCAAAGAATTTTTTTCAAGTTTTTAAAATAATCGTGTTTATTAATAATTTTATTTAATTATTTTATTATTAAATTTTGTTAAAACTATTTATAGAGATTAAAATTTTTTTAGACAATTTTATAAGAATTTTCGTAAGTAATTGATTTTTTTTTAAAGATTTTCTATAAATTTCTTGAAAATAATAATGCAGTTTTTTTAAAAATAATTTTAATTGAAAATTTTTAGAATAATTGAAATAATTTTACAATTTATTAAAATATTAAATTTTTTTTAAATAGTTAAATCCTTTCGTGAAATTTGATTAAAATTGTTTTGAATATAATTAAATTTCTACGAAGAATTTTACTATTTATAAAAATAATTGAATTTTATTATTTATGATAATAATTGAATTCTCACGAAAAATATTATTAAAATTCTTGAAAAAAACAATAATAATTAATTATGTACTTAAAAAGTTCATTTAAAAAATTTTAATTGTTTATTACTTAATTTAATAATTTAATTACTAAATTATTTTTCACTTTTTTTCTTAAATATTCACCTCTTCTTTAGATATGTAAGTACCACCGCTTTTAATTCGGATTCCAGTCTTTACATAATTAAATTTTCTGCCGTACAATTCCAAAAATTCAATTAATAATACTCCTAAATTCGCATTTGAACTATGTGCGTTTTGTCTTGGATGCAACTGAAAATAATTTATTATAATAATTTCACATCACTTTTTTTGTAATTGAAGAAAATAATATGTAAAAATTACTTTTTAAATAAAAACAATTTTCACTAAAAATAAAAAATTAAATCATAGTAGAAAATTTTGTTTAATAGGATTAATTAAAAACTAATTAGAAGAAGAAAAAATCAGAATTACGACGACTCCATAGAAAAAAAGACATAAAGGTCGAATCAGGTCAATTACAGTATACCTACAGCTACAGGTGTCCATTGTTATTCAAATGTAATTTAAATACCTGCTTTGGCGGGACAGTCTCATTTTAAGCCAGGTATTTTCTCAAGCAGGTAACTCAATTTTAACAAAGAGAATTAAAGGGATTTTTCGAATAATTAAATTACGTGCCAACTATTTTAATTATTAAATTCTAAATTTAACTAATAACTAAATGTAAAATTAAATATTTAATTAACTAAAATGTAAAACTAAACATTTAACTAAATTTCAAACTAAATTGAAAACTAAAATTTAAAAATTAACGAAAAGAAAAACTTCTCACATTTTTTGTATTTAAAAAATCTAGGTAAAAAATAACATAAAAATAAATCTAAAATTGTTTAATTTGTAACGTGCCTACCTCCATAGAAGCCAATGGTACAGGAATGTAAAGGAAAATTCAATTGACTCGAATTGAAAAAATAATTAAAATAAAAGTTATCTTACCTGCAAAAAACTTATAGTCATAAGAATTAAACTATAAGATGAAATACCGCCAGTAAAAACTTCATTAAGGTCACGTTGCAGTAAAAACTGTTTGAGTACCATGACTAATTTATCCAAAACTGGAAATTGTCGTTTAAATGACTTGATCAATTCTGCCGATTTAACCCCACTATTCATATTAAAACTGATGTCAACTTTGATTTCAGTTTCTTTATCGGTAAGTTTAACAATAGGAACGCTAGCCTTATCTAATACTTTAATAGACGAGGGTTCAGCAATATTTTGATCTAATAAAGCACGTTCTAATGTTCGAAGTGGTAAATTAGACCAGTTTCCAATTACGACCAGATCGATATCACTAAAAGAAAAGAAAAAAATTCGATCTCGTTCAATGATAATATAAATAAATTGTTGTCAGCTTTTCATAAAAAAAGGAAAAAAAAATTAATACAAAAAGAAATCCCAAGTTAATTATATTATTAAATTAATTAGTTAACTAATTAATAATTTTGTTATATTCAATTCTTTCATATTCTCAATTAATTTTAGTTTGTAATTATTTGTAATTAGCATAAATTCTGTCCAATAATAGAAAGCAATGTAAATTTTACCTCGTTGGCAAATATAATCCAGTCCTAAAACTTCCAAATACTTCTACTTTGGAATCGGGCCACAATTCATTAATAATTTGTTCTATTCTTTTAACTACACGCAGTCGTAAATTATGCTCTTCTGTTGACGGACACATATAAGCGAAGAAATCTTCAATTTCTTCATGTAGTCTGTTTGGAAAAAAAAATTATTTCGTTTTTAATATAGAATAAAACTGATTTTAATCTATTTCAATTAATCGCAATATTAATTTCAAATTGTTTCAAATAATTTCAAATAGTTGCAGACAATTTCAAATAGTTGCAAATAATTTTAAATTATATAAATTAAATAATTTACAATTATTTAAATTATTAAATTTCTTATTTAAATGATTAAATTTCAGATTTAAATGATTAAATTTTAGATTTTAATGATTAAATCTTAGATTTTAATGTATTTCAAATAATTTAAAATAGTTTCAAATAGTTTCAAATAACTTCAAATTACATAAATTAAATAATTTACAATTATTTAAATAATTAAATTTCTTATTTAAATGATTAAATTTCAGATTTTAATGTATTTCAAATTAATAATTTCAAATAGTTTCAAATAACTTCAAATTACATAAATTAAATAATTTACAATTATTTAAATAATTAAATTTCTTATTTAAATGATTAAATTTCAGATTTAAATCACTAAATAATTTCCAATTAAATGTAAATTATTACAGTAGAGAATTTTTTTATTTCCCAAAATGATGATCATTTCGTAATTAAAAAGTGTAAAATTAAAAATTAAAAAAATCCATTAAATTTTGATTATTAAAAAGATTAATTTTCATAAAATTTGTCTTGTGGTAATTAAAGGAGAATTTTCAATTTCATTCATAAATTTGTTTCGATTTATATTATTGTTTACTTCCTTTGCTGGAAGGTCAAACGAGACATAAGGATTTTTAAGATTTATTGCTCATTAAAGAAACTAAAACTTTGTATATTAATTAGAAGAAAACATTTTTCCTTATTTTAGTTATCACTTCCGAAATATTATCATTCTATTTCTAAATCTATAAAAGAGATTTCTCATGTTTAAACATTCGATTACATTATATTAGGAAATTAAAATATTCAAAAACAAAGTATTTTCAATAACATATTTGCAAATACAAGAGAATAATTAATTATATCGATGACTAATAGTTGTAATTACGGTATATAATTTCTCTATAGGGTCTAAATAGTTAATCAATGGTAATTAAGGTATTTTTCTTTAAAGAAAAAAAGAGAGAAAATTAGTATTTATTTTTGCTTTTTTTTTAAAGGATCGGTAATCAAAATCGTATGCCAAAAAGGAAGAACACGTGAATGACATAACCTATATGCCACATTTTTTTTTTAAATTATAAAAGTAATATTGGCGAAATATCAATAAGCAATAAAATTAATTGACAATAATTAACTCACCCTATAACACCTTTGGAATAATGTTTGTTTGGAATTCGCCAGGGACATCCACCATATGCACCAACTAAAGCATTATAATTATAGTTCATTCCGTAAGTACTAGCACGATTATCGTTTTTCCTTCTAGAAGGATTGTAATAGTTATTACAACTATTGTGGGGGAGACGATTAATTCTATCTTCACTAAGTCGATTGTAGTTGTCGGTCAATGAATTGTCCTGCTGAATTTTATTGCCCATTGCACACGAAATGTCGAGCTTAGATGTTAATATATCTAAGCCCTTTTCAGCTTCCCAAATATGTAACCACAAATCTTTTGCAGGACCGAATTGTTCTGGTTGATGCCAACCAATCGTGGGATCCATATGAAAAATACTAGTTTTTAGTTTAATTTATATATGTAAACTGTCATAAATGTTCCTTTTTTTTCGTATAGTCAAAATTAAGAAAATAACTTTTTCAAATCTTCTTGATATTAGAGTTTAAGGAAGTGTACATACTCGCTTTTTAAAACATTGAAATATAATACTGGAGCCCAGACAAGCTCCTCTTTAACATTTACCACAGAGTTTTTGCACAAAAAGATAGTAAAGAGGTTATGACTTTTTAAAAAATTCCTACGTCAAGTACGTTCGTTACATTCATTAAAGTTTAATCCACATTGTTTATTCTACTGAATTTTTCGAAAGGAATTTACTTTACCTGTCAAAAATTCGATAAATCGAATAACTGTTCTCTGATTGGTTGATTGGAGTTACTCGCAACCTCCTTCTCAACCCTGCCTCTGGACTATTTTCCACACTTGCCCATCCTTGAAGAAACCATTGAAAAATTCACCTTCCCATCCTTGTTCTCTAGGCAATTTAAATGCCCCGACTTCCCCAAAACCGTTAAACAAAGTTTCGAATAAAACGCTTCGTTTTGTAATTATTTTTAAAAAAGTAGTATATCAATGATTGTCGCTTATTTACACAAATCAGGAATTTACAGTTATTGTTGACTCGAAATTTTCTTTTAATTCAAGCATTGCCTCGGTGAGGTTTCCGATATAAAACCTTAGCACTTGCAGGTATGTTACTTTTGCTCATTTTGCTTATTAAATATTTACAAAAAAAGGGTTATATTTCACAAAAAAGTATCTGTCAGAATTATCCTCGTGAGTGATACTTCACATTTGTTGACAAAATTTTGTATTATTCCTTAAAAAAATTAATTTTCCAGTTAACCAGAATGTTGAAAGGAAAAGAAAATTCCGCTCAGGTAACAACACATTTCGGTATTCTGGATAACGCTACAAAACCATTGAAATCAAGGAATGCCATGAATATACAGGAAAACGATAAGAGTTCAGTGACTTGTAATAAAGAATTGAAAATGGACAATGATAATTTAGTGAAAAATCCAATTAAAAGTAATCTTAATGATAATAAATCGAGTGTAAAATCGCCGGATTTAATGCCACCACCGAAAATGCCACCTACATCGAAATCGAGTGATTTAAGTGAACAGAAAAATAAAATTCTAGAAAAAGGATGTATTGATAAAATGAAAGAGGGTACGAAAAAATGGGTGTTGACTGATTTCGACATTGGCAGACCATTGGGTAAAGGAAAATTCGGAAATGTTTATTTAGCTAGACATAAAGATACTTCATTTATTATTGCAATGAAGGTACTTTTTAAGGATCAAATAATAAAAGCTGGCGTTGAACATCAAGTGCGTCGGGAAATTGAAATTCAAACACATCTTAGGTAAGTGTTGAATAATTTTTACTCTTTTCATTATTTTCTATTTTTTTGGTATTAATTTGTATTTTTCGTGTTATTTTCTATATTTTTCTGTATTTTGTTTGTATTAATTTGTATTTTTCGTATTATTTTCTATATTCTTCTGTATTTTTTTTGTATTAATTTATATTTTTCGTATTATTTCTATATTTTTTGTATTAATTTGTATTTTTCGTATTATTTTCTATATTTTTTGTATTAATTTGTATTTTACGTATTATTTTCTAAATTCTTTGTATTAATTTGTATTTTTCGTATTGTTTTCTATATTCTTCTGTATTTTTTTTGTATTAATTTATATTTTTCGTATTATTTCTATATTTTTTGTATTCATTTGTATTTTTCGTATTATTTTCTATATTTTTTGTATTAATTTCTATTTTACGTATTATTTTCTATATTTTTTGTATTAATTTGTATTTTTCGTAATATTTTCTAAATTTTTTGTATTAATTTGCAATTTTCGTATTATTTTCTATATTTTTTTTTGTATTAGTTTGTATTTTTTGTATAATTTTCTATATTTTGCTATAGTTTTATTTTCTGTATTTTTTAAAAATGTCTTTTATTTTCAGACATCGTAATATTCTTCGCATGTATGGCTATTTTCATGACGACAAACGAATATATATAATTTTAGAATATGCGCCTAAAGGAGAATTGTATAAAGAATTAAATGCTCAAGAGAATAAGAGATTCGATGAAGTTAGGTAAGTTAATATCGTTAATATTACTAAGAAAATAATTAATTTTTTTCGTTGCACAAATTAATTTATTTTACTAAAGAATAATAAGAATAAAAAATCAATTATCCTAAAGAAAAATAGATATTCTATTACTAGTATTTACTATTTTTTTAAAAATAATTTTCTAATATTTGGATATTTTTTTTAATTTTGTACCAATAAAAACTACTTTTTTATTTTTTTTAAACATTTTCATTACTTTCTATCCGCTAAACAGTTGAAATAAAAAAATAAATATTTATTTTCTTCAAAATAATCATAAATTCAAGAATCATTTATTTATAAAATTTTTTCATTCATATATAGAAAAATTTTATTACTAAATTACTTTATTAAACCAAATTATTAATCTAATCTAATCAATAACTGATTCAAATTTCCCTGTATTATCCAAATTTTAAACTCTTATTTATTTATTTATTTATTTATTTGAAATTACAAAGTCCAAAATTTAATAATTAAGAAAAATAATGTTAACTTAGTGAAATTAAAATTTTAATATCTAACATTCTTTAGGACCGTTTTTAAAAAATAATTCCCTCTTTTTATCAATTAGAATAAAAAATAAAATAATTTGATTTCTGCAAAATATCTACCATTTTTAGCACATTTTTTGAAAAATAATTCCCCCTTTTTATCAGTTTAGAATAAAAAATAAATTAATGTGATTTCTGCAAAATTATTTTTGAGTTAGAGTTTTGTTTACATTTTTATGAATTTTAACAATAAAAGGGTTCTCACAGGACGGGAAAATAAGAGAAGGAAATTTTATTTAAAATAGTAGAAAAATATCACAAATAATTGAAAATCTTAAATTGTCTTTGAATTTTCTTTCTCACTTTAAAAATTTTAAAAACATTAGAAACAGTTACATTTGAAATTTTTAGAAATAATAAATTATTTTATCAATTATTTATTTTCGTATTAAAATAATTGAATTCTTGTAGAACTTTCTGATAAGAATTAATTTAAAAAAGAATTTTAGTTTTAAGTATTGAAAATTATTGAATATTAGAAAAGTTATAAATAGGAATTTCTAGAAATAATTAAATTTCAAAAAGATTTTAAAATTGAAATCTTTGAAGATTTTAATTTCAGTAAAAGTACAATAATATTTCAATATTTATTTTAGAAATTATTAACTTAATATTTTTTTTTAAATTATTAAGTTTTGAAAACTTTATTATTGAAATAATTTCTAAAATAATAATTTCTAACTAAAAATTTCAAAAATAATTGAGTTTTACAAAAATTTAAAATGTTTTAAATGTTGATAAAAAAACTACAATTACCAATTAAAATTACAATACGTTAACTAATTTACAAGTTAATTTGTTTTATCTTGGTTTTTAAATTGAATTTTATATTCAAATAATTGAACTCTTTTAGAATTTTTTAAAAGTAATTGATTTAGAGAAGAATTTTAGAAAAAATTTTAGTAAATAATTAAATATTAGAATCGTTTAAGTTAAAATTGTTGGAAATAATTAAATTTCAAAATGTTTTTACATTTAAATCTTTCAAAATTTCAATTGCTGTAGAAGTTTAATAATATTTAAATATTAAGTATTTATTTGAGTAAATTCTTAATCTACTCTTTTTCTAAAAAGAAATTAAATTTTTGAATAATTTTATTTAAAATTTCTGAAAAAATAATTGAATTTCGTATTTTAATTCCTGTTGAAAAATAAATAAACAATAAGTATTTAAATATTTATTTAACGAAAGTAATTGAACTTTTGAATAATTTAATTTTGAAATTTTGAAAATAATTAGATTTTCGAAAAATTGTAATTAAAATTTTTTGACGATATTTGATTTCTAGAAAATAATTTTAAAAACCTGAAACAATTGGAAATTTGGTCAGATTTAATTGAAATAAAGATTTTACATTTTATTAGATTTAATTTTTTTTTTACTTTTGAAAACTATTTTTAAAAATAATCGTATTTTTGAAAAATTGTAACTGAAAATTTTGAAAATAATTGAAAATAATTGAATAATAATTGAATAATTTTACAAAAATTAAAAATTAATGTTATTATCGGAATAAGGAAAAAAGTTAACATTCTTTCTGGAAATCGGGAAAATACGTAATAAAATTTTTGTCATGACCTTAAAAAAATAAAATAAGTTACTTTTTTGTACATCATATCGACTAAATCGAGTTTTAGTTTTTTAATTAATTTAAGTAAAGTACCTAGTTATGAAAGCAGTTTTCGATTTGATCAAAGTAAATTATTTAATTTAATTACTCTTTTTTAATATTCTTTTTAGATGGAAAATTTTTCGATAGCTACATTTTTTCCTACTTCTTTTCACTACCTCTTCGCTTTTTTAATGCAACTTTTCGCTAGTTTTTCTTAATTAATTAACGAATGCGAAGCCTGAAAATATTTTCCCTTTCAGGACAGCTACCTACATAACTCAATTGGCCGACGCTTTGAGATATTGTCATAAAAGAAAAGTAATACATCGTGATATAAAACCGGAAAATCTCTTACTCGGTCTTCATGGTGAATTGAAGATTGCCGATTTTGGTTGGTCCGTTCACGCTCCATCATCACGACGGACGACATTGTGCGGAACTCTAGATTATTTACCGCCTGAAATGGTTAAAGGACATACGCATAATCATACCGTGGATTTGTGGTGCATTGGAGTTTTGTGCTACGAATGCTTAGTTGGAGAACCTCCTTTCTTAGCGAAAACATACGATGACACTTATTTAAAAATCACAAAAGCCCGTTACAAGTGTCCCGCATTTGTTAGCGAAGGTGCACAAGATTTAATGGCGAAGGTAATTTTTCTTTTATTTCTATTTAGAGTATTTTTTTCTCAAAGAATTAATAAAATTAAATGTTCAAATCTTATTTTATATTAAATTTTCAAAAACTTTCGTATCTGAAACTTAAAACTGTGAAATTATTTTTTTAGTTATTGGTAGTTGATCCTGAACGACGACTGAGTTTAGACGGAATTCTTAATCATCCCTGGATTGTTAAAAATCGTACAATTGAACCGACACAAACATGAAAAGTAATGAAATACCGTGGGTTAAATGAATAATTGAATGTAATTTATCAATCTAATGTTTTATTTTATTATATGACATTTAATTTAATTTTTAAAAACATTTTTCAGATATTTTCTCTTTATTACGAATAAAATTTTTATTCAAGAATTGTTTTAATAAATTTTTTTTTTTTAATTTGATATTCAGTAATTTTATTATATTTGTTTTATTTTTCATCAAATTTCTATCTCCAGTAATGTAATTAAACTTGTTTAAAATAGTAAATAAATTATATATAATCACATTACAAATAAAAAAATATTGCTTTCTCTACATTTTGTTGTTTTTCTTGAAAAAAAACTTCTCCAATGTCTATAATAATTTTAATAATTAAATTTTAATATTAAGATAATTTCAAAAATGTTAAGTTAAACAATTTTTTAAATATTAAAGTAGAACAATATTTTTAAATATATAAATTTTTTAATTAATGTATTTAATATTCTAATATCAATCTATCTATCTTTCTATATTAATAATCTTTGTATTCCGGTAATCTGTTCGCAATTTGAAGTTAATTTGTTTCCTAATTTTTCAAATAATTTTTCTTTTTAAATTAAAAAAATTTTTAAATTTTATGTACCTATTGAAAATCATTAAATTCTTGCAAAGAATTTTGTCAAAAAATTTGATAATAATTGAATTTCTTTAAAGAATTTTATTATTTATGAAAATAATTGAATTCTTGCGAAAATTTTTTTTTAAATTTTCGAAAATTCTAATTAAATTCTTTTTGAAGAAATTCTTTGAATTTTTTTTAAATAATGGAGTTTCTTTAATGATTTTAATTAAAAATTTTGAAAATAATTAAATTTTATGAACAATTTCTTTCAAGTTTTTAAAATAATCGTGTTTGTTAATAATTGAAATTGAACATTAAATTACTGAATTTTATTAAAATTTTAGAAAAAAATTGAATTCTTTCGTGAAATTTTTTTGAATATAATTGAATTTTTGCAAAGATTTTACTATTTAAAAAAATAATTGTAATGTTTAGTAGGATTTATTAAAATTTTTAAAAATAATTGTATTCGTTCGTGAAATTTTATTAAAATTTTGTTTAAAAATAATTGAATTTGTGCAAAAAATTTAACTATTTATAAAAATAATTGAATTTTTACAAAGAATGTTATTATTTCTGAAAATAATTGAATTCTTGAGAAGAATTTTATTAAAATTTTTGAAATAAATAAAAAAGAATAATTAATTAGTAAATGAGTTAATAATTAAGTCAATGAAATCAGCAAATTCATAGAATTCTCAGGGATTATTAACAAAAGTATTGGGAAAATATCCACTTTCCAAAATTAAATTTATTTTCAAATAATTAATTTCTAGAATACCTTTTCTAAAGTTATTACCTAATTAAAATAATTAACTTAGAAAATATTTTAGTTAAAAACAGTTGCAATTTTCAGAAATAATTAAATTTCTGATTTTAAACCAAAAATTGTAGAAAATTTCAAATTTGGTGAAAATTATAACTAATATATTATTCAAATTTCAAATAATTAATTTCATTTCTAAAATAGGTAAAGTATAAAGTTTCAAATAAAATTTTTACTTCTAAAAATTATCTTCTTTTTCCTTTGAATTTTTTTTCTCCGGGTAAAAGTCAGAGATATTTTTTTTATGAAAATTAAAAAAATGATCAGTTAGGGTTTAAATTGAAATGAAACAGTAAGAAATTACGACTGAAATAAAATTTTTATTTGTAAAGAATGCCATATGGCTATGCAGCTTCACTGTGATAGATGATAATTGTGTTTTATTTATTAGTTTTTTTTTTGACATTCTTGTTTACCAAAAAATGGACAGATACCTTCAGTCGCAATGTTTCCTTCTCTCGCATATTCTCATATTATTCATTTATCAATAGGTCAATAATTAAGTCTTTAAACGTCATTTCGTGAAATGATTCATTTTTCTTTTCATATATAATTTGTACGATAAGCAAACGTTGCGCCCGAGGCAAGATTATCGTTATGCTCACAAATATTACATGTAATATAATTGATTAGCGATAATATTAGTATTGTTCTAATTGGACAGAAATGGTTTTTTTTATTATTATTATTTTTTTTGCACAATATGGACAAATTTGAGTTTGAAATCTCAATTTTTTATTAAAATTTGTTGTTGTGTTTTTTTCAACTTATCGTCGGTGTTAGTACGTTGTTATCTCTCTCTTTTTTTATGGAATCAAAAAATATTGTGATTTTTCTCTTTTCCTTTCCATTGAAACTTTTTGCTCTTTTTAAGATATTCAAAAAGACTAGGACATTGGTTTTGGTCAGCCAAATTAGAATAAAAATAAAGAAAAAAAAAATTAATGAGCAAGTCGCATTGAGATAATTATTATAATGTATATATATATATATATATATATATGTATATCAAATAGATAAACAGTTCGTACGCAGACAAGTGTATTAGAGAATGAATGTAGTAATTACATTGAATATTTTGAGAATATGCTATCAAAATGAAAGGAAAATTATTTAT
The DNA here is from genome assembly GCF_015476425.1 of Leptopilina heterotoma. Taxonomy (NCBI): domain Eukaryota; kingdom Metazoa; phylum Arthropoda; class Insecta; order Hymenoptera; family Figitidae; genus Leptopilina; species Leptopilina heterotoma. The sequence continues at coordinate 2,524,214 of NW_025111110.1, forward strand.
CAGCGCGATTAATGCAATAAAGCAAGCTCGTTTTTTTTTTAAATTTATCATCTAGTGCCCTAAGCTTATGAGTCTAATATTGCAGCCCTGCAGCCTTTTTGTTGTTTTTTTTAAATAACGCACACGATATATCGAAAAAACAGTAAACTGATTTTTTTTAAATTAAAATTGTATTCAACTAATTAATTAACAACGCCCCGACCAGCGTAAATCGTATTTATAAATTAACGTCCTATAGTCTTGTAAATTAACATAAGTAAAAGTGACAGAAAATGTATGGTACAATAAGATTAGAACTTAAAAAGATTGTGATAAAAAAATACAATATATGAAACAACTGTATACATATAAAATCTTCAAATAAACTACATAACGCAGTAGTTGACTTTTCTATTTGAAAAAAAAAAATTCAAAAAAAAACAATCAAATAATTTTACACTTTTCCAAATTCGAAATTACCATCTCGGTAATTTATGGAAAGTGTCGAATAATTATTTAAATATCACGCCAAGTTTTTTTAAATTAATCAAAGAGTCACTGAGTTAAAAACAAAATGCAATACTTTCTTCTTTCTTTGTTTTTTCATTGTGTTTTCTTTTCCCTTCTTTCAATAGGTAATTGCCAGAGCAATTTTTTTTTCTGTTATTAATAGTATTATTTAATTATAACTATTATATTGATGTCGCTATTTTTTTTTTCTCTCGAGAGCGCAAAAAATTCTTTTGATTATTTCTTAAAAATGTACAATTAAATCACAAATACGAATCTATTCATTTACTTACAATCTTGGGAACATGAAAATAAAAATTACTTTCTGCGGTTCCAATTAATTAAAAAATAAAATTAAAAAAAAAAACAATACGGTGGAATGCTTATAAATCAGTTAATAAAATTTCACGTTTCTACGCCCACGACACATAATTATGATTATTATTATTATTATTAATATTATTATTATTATGCATTCATACTATTCTAGAAAAAAAGAAAGTAATAATAAATGTAGCGCCTACATGTTTTTTTTCTGTTTTGAAGAAACAAAAAGAAAATAAAAAAAAGAATTGTTAAACATGTCTTTTTGTTTGTGATATACGCATTAGTTACTAATATCATTCAATATTTATAATTATTGACAATCAATAGCTGCCCTAAATTCTAAGGGACTGAAAACACTTTGCTACATATATCATTTATAGACATGTAGCCTTTTTTTTGTTAAGATATCGTTTTTAGTGATTCGAAACGAAGATGTAATTTAAGCGATGTTGTTATAATTTACTTGTTTCGGGGTGATGAACGTGTCAGAGTTGTCCAGAGGCCTTCTCCCCGACTTCGACTTCGACGCAAAGAATGTAATCCCTCGCCTGTCATTTAAAAAATTTGTGCAAATTAATAAATTTTCAGATAATAAAAATTATAATAGAATATTTGTTTTACTAGCAAATATTTTGGCTGTTTTCCATTTATCATTATTTTGCAAATTACAAAATTTTATATTATCAAAATTATAAGCATTAATATTTAAATAATTTCAAATTAAAATTTTAAATAATTTACTTCTTAAGTATATAATTAATTATTCTTGTCCATTATTTACAAAAATTATTCGAAAGAATTGAATTATTTTCAAAACAATTTTAATAACATTTCACGAAAGGATTCAATTATTTTTAAAAAAAATAGTAAAATTGTTCTCAGGAATTCAATTATTTTCAAAACAATTTTAATAAACTTTCACGAAAGGCTTCAATTATTTTTTAAAAACATTTAATAAAATTTTTCGAAATAATTCAATTATTTTTAAAAATTTTAATGAATTCATCGAAACAATTAAATTATTTTTATAAATCGTAAAATTATTCATAAGAATTAAATTATTTTTATAAATAATGAAATTTTTCACAGGAATTCAATTATTTACTATACAATTTTAATAAAAATTTTCGAACAGGTTCAATTATTTTCAAAAATTGTAATAAAATTTTTCTAAAAAATTAAATTATTCACAAAAGTTTTGATAAAATTCTTTGTAAATTTCAATTACTTTCAAAAGTTTCAATTAAAATTATTAAACAAACTACATTATTTTCAAGAAATTTAAAAGAAATGTTGCACAGAAAAATAATTATTTACGAAAACAGTAATAAAATTTTTTAAAAGAATTTAATTTTCTATCCATAATTTTAATAAAATTTAGTAACAAAATTATTTATTAGGATTAATAAACATGATTATTTTAAAAACTTAAAACAAATCCTTTATAAAATTAAATACTTACAAAATTTTCAATAAAAATTATTTAAAAAATTATTATCATTGTTATTTTTAAAAAATTTGAATAAATTCTTCAAAGTAATTCAATTATTTTCAAAAAATTTAATAACTTTCTTTGAAATAATTCCATTAATTTTTGATTAATAAAAAATTCTTTACTAGAATTCAATTATTTTGAAACATTTTGATAAAATCCTTTAAAGGAATTTAATTATTTTAAAAATTTTTTAATAAATACTTCATAAGTTTTCAATGATTTCCAATTTATTAATTTTAGAATTTAATTCATTTAAAGAGAAAAATTTGGAAACAAAGAATCGAACAAAATCTGCGAACAGATTATAAGTATAAATTTTTGTTCTCCTTTAATCTTCTTTTCTAATTTCTCTCAATAAAATACAGAATTTGAATGACATTTAAATAATTCTAAATTCACTGAATATAATTTAATGAAAATATAATAATAAAATAAATAATAATCAAAATGTAAGGATTATAACAAAATATTAATTTTCTTTTTTCTTTCTTTTGAAATGATAAGAAATGTTAGAGAAGTTAAAGAAAATTTTTCTCGTTTTTTTCTAATTTTCCCTAGTAAAGTACAAAGTTGGAATAAATGATAATTAAATTTAATTCAATTGATTATAATTTAATTAAAACACAAAAATAAAATAAATGAAACATATAAATTAAAATTGCTAAACTGTAGAAATTATTAACTAAAAATTTAAATTTAAGAAATCATATTTGAATGCAAAAGAAAAATACCTCTACTAGAACTTCGGCGCATTGATGAGGATGGAGGTTGAGGTGAAGGGTCCTGTTTAGTGTAATTTCGAAGAGCTCGTCCTCGCTTGTCTTGAATGAGTTTATCGACTTTCACGAAAATTCCACACTTTGGACGACACGTAAAATACTTATGACCACCAACGGTACCATCATTTTTCCCTAAAAATTTATCAACACAATTAATACGTTACAATAGATAAAGAGAAAAATGGTAATTTCCTTTTGTAAAATTCAGTAAAATTAGAGAGAGAAAAAGTACAATTTCCTTATAAAACTCAGTAAAATTACCCGTGGGGGCGTCAAGTTCGACTCCTATCCAATTTCCAGATGCAAAATCCGTGGGACCAACGTACGCAATAACGCCCGAGTAACTATAAGGGCGGATTAAAACCGATTCACCCACAACAACCCAATCGGGCAATGGTGCTTCAATTCTGGTCAAATCATATCGCGAGCCAAAAACTGAACTTTTCTCACTTGCATCGTCTGTTTGAAAAAGGTTTACATTTATTTCTGATTGATTTCTTTAATTAATTACATTTAGAACTTTGCATTTCTTTCACTTATGTATAAATATTTATAAAGCTTTAAATATTTATTTAGCTATAGATATTTATTTAGTTATAAATATTCATTTAGCTATAAATATTCATTTAGCCATTTAAGTAGAGATGAATATTTATTTTAGCTATACAGTTGAATTTATTTATTCAAAGATACGAGTAAAAGATGATCAGTAATATAATTAATTACTAAATTTTCCGGTCTTCTAAAAATCATTAAAAATTAAAATTGAACTTGAATCATTCTTTACATTCTAATCAGATATTATTAAAAGTGAAGTAATTTTCAAAAAATAATGTTATTCCTTTTTTTTTAATTACCATCGATTCGCTCAGATGAACTTGTGTCCCCATTCTCATAGGGCATGGATGGTTGCATTGTCTGCTCCAAATGAGCAGCAGCCTTACTTTCAGAAAAATGTGGACGGACCATAGGAAATGATGCCCTGTGTTGACAACTTGTTAATTTACCCGTATTGAGCGAAGTCTTCTTCCTCCTCACAACCTAAAAATAACAAAAGTAAAAAATGTAATTCAAAAAAGAAAAGAAAGAAAAAAAAATTAAATTAAAAATATTTCCCAATTTTTTATTTTAATTTCATAATTTTTAAAATATTGTAATTTTTTGTTTTGATTAAATGATGAAGCAAAAATTATATTAACTTATTGGAATTATTTATTAAATTTATTTATACCTTTCCTGGAGATAATTTATTCTGTATGATCGAACTTCCTTCCAAGGGACTATCATCCCCTGAATTCGATGTTTGACTTGTCTCAGATTCCTTTCTTTTTTCATTGTCACCATAGGAATTATTAACATCTTTACTCTTCCCCTCATTATGAATCGATTCATTTTCATTAACAATCACCGCACAATGTTTTCCCCTCTCGACATAAGCACCAATTTGTTCTGTAGTTTTTTTCGAATTTTCTACAAATTAAATATAAGGGAAAAAATTATTCTTAAATTAAAATTAATTATTATTACATTAAAATTAATTAAAATGAATTATAATTAATTATAATATTATAATTATAAATTGTAATTTAATTAATTTAATTACAATGAGTGAACTAACCAGTTCGACAATTATTTTTCGCGTAGGTTTTCGGAAATTCAGTGACTTTTTCCAATTCCGTGTTTATTTCGCCATAATATTCTTCGGGCGTCTCCTCCACCAGGGAGCTGTCCATTCTTTCGGGTTTTTTACTTTCAAAAAGTGTTCTAGATTCAGTGTCGGGCGTCTCGTCGACGCTAATCGATTTTATTGAGATTGAGTCCTCGGAAGTTAGATTCGTTGTTGAAACAGCTTGCGATCCGTATCCACTGCTACTCATACTGGGAGTGTTGATTTTCGTTGATTGAAGTTCAACAAGAGAGTCCAATGTACGAGAAGTTGTCAGGGGTTTCACTAATTTTGGCGGAGCCTGAAATTGCAAAAAATACATTTACATTTTTCCCTCATTATATTTATTTTCAAGACAAAAATTTTCAAACAAAAAAAAAATTACAAGGTAACCACGAAAATTTAATTTTGTTTTTCCTGACTGAAATAAATTAATAAAATAGTAAAAATAATAGAACAATAATATTTATTGTTTATAATACCTGGTATGTTTCGTAGTCACCGTCATCAGCTTCACTTTTCTCTTCATCGTCATCAGGAATAGGCGATGACAATTGATTTCCTGTATTCGAAGTTTCTTCATGAAGCGTAGTCATACGTAGGCCTAATTTACTGACAACCATATTAGGCGAAGCTAAAATTAAAAAATGTCTAATTAGATGATTACTGAAAAAGTAAACTCGTAAACACTCAAAAAAAAAAAAAAAAAAAAAAAATAGCAAATTACAGAAAATATTTTTAAATCTTCAATTTTTTGTAATATAATTTCAACCTATCAGAACCGATCTGACTATAATTCGATGACAACTAATTTGTGAAAAATTCATGTAATTGTGCTTGAATGTCATCTAATTTAAAAAAAAATTTTACTCTAAAACTGCCAGTTCGGAACTGATGGACTTCTAAATTAAAAATTCTACACAAATAAAAAATCTACGTGCTACTAAAATTAAATCCTCCACGTGTCAATTATTTTTCTCCCCAAAACATCAATTAAATTTCCATTTTAATTTTTTTCTTATGACAATTATTTAAATAAAAAATTAAATAAAATTAATTTAATTGTTAAATTTAAATATTCTTCAATTTTTTGTTTGAAAATAATTTATCGAGAACGTAAAATTTCAGTTTGCCCAAAACTAAAATGTATAAATTAATTATTTTAAATAATTTATTGACACGTGGATTACCTGGAAAATTAAGGAAACTAAAATGGTGTTAGTGGACAAATAAAAAATATTGTAAGAAGCAAAACATAAAATATTATTAATATTTAAGAGCCTGAAAATAGAAATAAAAATTTGTGGAGAAAATGAAACAGAACTCTGCTAAGATGGTCGCATGTACTCTTTCAAATTTTCGAGAAAAAAAACCAACGAATGTAATACACATACAGCGAATAATTATAATTAACAAATTTGAAAGAATAACAGACAACGAGTGTCACCTACACTTGGCAGAGGTGGATTGTTGCAGACGTGTCAATGAGTTGAGATTCAGGTTGAGATTCAGGAATGTTGGTCTCGCTGAAAGGAGACAGATGTATATTGATTATAAAATACATTCTAAATGATAACTACTCTCTACATTCTTTTTAAAAAAAAAAACATTAAATATTCAGTATAGGCCGTTTGCAGGCTTATAAATTGATGAATCATGGAAACTATGATCTAATTTTGTCGTTTTTGGAAAAAAACATTCTCTCTTTTTTCAAATTGGTTTTCTTCAAATAATATATCCTTTTATTCTTTTGTCCTATTGCAAATGAATTACCATAAAATTAATAAATACTTATTATTCAAAAAGTAAATAATAATTATTTGCAACCTGAATTTTGAAAACTTATTTCCAATTTCTCGATTCTAATAAAATTATTACCCTGATTCATCTATTATCACAATTCTGCATTTGGTTTTCATTGAAAAAAAAAAATAAAAATTATTCTCAAGATATTTTTCTATACAAAAAATATTTTACAACATTTTCTTACAATTTTGTTGTAAAATACTCGAATGCAGATTTGTGTACAATTTCATCGTCGATATTTCTCGTTACAATTTTTATAGTAGATATATAATATTGCCAATAGTAATAAAATAATTGTATATGGAAATATTTTACAATAGTATTAAAATAATTGCAAATAAAAAAAATGTTTCACAATTATTTACAAATTTAAAATTAATAGAACAAATTATATAATACATTAACGTAAAAAATTATTACAATAGATATTCAATTATATACAATTTTATAAAACTTATACATTATTTTCGATAATTCAAATTTCTGTACACAAAAGTAAAGAAATGTACAAATTTGCTCTGAAAATTTAAAAAAAAAATGGTACAAATTTTTTTTTACAAGACTAAAAGATATGTTTTAAAATTATTAGTTTAAAGTCAATGGTTATTATTTTTTTTTCATTAATTTACCTTTTAGAAAAAATTTAAGGATTTTTTTTTAATAAACATGCACTATAATTTTTACTCTCTGGGAATATAACATGCAAAACAACTAATTACTCTTTTTGTTTAACAATTTAACAATCAACGATTACTAATCATTAAAGTGTACCTCCTGACTTTAAACTAGCTTTTTTTTGTAAACAATCATGATGTAATTGTAATCCAAATATAAGGAAGCTTATTTTCTTTTTTCAAGTTTTTCAATTTTGTAATCAATTTCTCAACATTAATTTTTAATTTTCTAAATTTTTTGTCCAATTTTCCGAACTGCTTTTCTAATTCTTTTTTTAATTGATTTTATTTTTAATTTATTCGAGTTAATACAATTTTTGTCCAAAGAGAATTTTTTCTTTTAATTTAAAAATTAAAATTTAAAATTAGAATTTAAAAATTACAAATATTTATTTAATAGTAATAATAATTATTATTATCATTAATAATTATTAATTAATAATAAAAAAGGATCTGTTTTGTTAATATTGTAAATAAATAACAGTAAAAAGAATTTGAAAGACCAATAACAAATAATTAATAATTAAAAATAATAAAAAATACCTGAAAGTATATTTAATAATAGAAGATAATGAAAAAAAATCCAAAAAACGTATAATTCCAATGATAAGTCACTTATTTTTGAATCACAAATTTTCTCAAACAATAATCGAGTTCCTGTAAGTGTTACAAAAAACATAAGTCATAAATTTCAAGTGTCTGTAAAAAATGGTTTAGTGTATTTGAACAAAATTTTTGTGCAATTGATTCAAATAAGTTTCAATAATAATTATTATTTTCAGTATTATATTTTCTTTCAGTACTTTTTTTTTATACATAATTTTAAAGTATTTTTTAAAGTACTCTACTCAAAAGCTAATTTTATTTAATTAAATTTATCGATTTACTAGTCTTTTTGTCCGTAAATAAGAAATAAATAAATTAATTAATAATGATTATTATTTATTATGAAAATTATTTTATCTCTTTCTATTATTATCAGTCTCTTATTAGAATCAATTGCAGACAAAAAATACATTTGTCTGTATATCAAAATGCACATAATTAAACATCATATTTTCATTTAAAAAAATCATTCACTTAATTAATCCTCTTACGTCGCGATACCAGTTAATTAACTCTTACTACATTGGTGAATTCTCCGCATTAAATCAGAAATGCTAAAGTAAAGGGGTCTCTTCGTGCGTCGATCGAATGCAATATTTAAGCAAAAGCTTATCAAGAAAAAAAATTATACAAAAGAAAATAGAGGAAATAATTCAAGAAATATTTTACAAAAACTATACTTGATACAATGCCTAAACATTCCCATGCAAAAGAGAACAAAATAGAGAGAGAGAGAGAGAGAGAAAAGTGAAGAAACACAATCGATACTTTTTACTATAAAAAAAAAATTGTACTTTTACACAGATTTTTGTACATTTACAGTAAATACGAGCAAATAACTGTAACAATTAAAATTCAACCACTCACGAAACTCTTTCTAATTACTGTTTAATATTATTATTATTTTTTTTGTTGTCGTATCAATCGTGTAAATTAAACGTTTAAATCAAGACTCCATTTTACCTGAGTTGAGAATGGAGCCTTGGGTGGGCCGAAATAGTGGTGGAAGTCGTAGTGATAGAGGAACAAAAAAGCAAGACATTTTTATTATTTAATTATTATCATTAATATTTTCTTTTGTTTTCACGTAGAATTTTTTTTATTATTTATCTTTTTGTTTTAGTTTATTATATAAAATTTAATTATAATAATAAGAGAAGGAGCTCAAATGCCAGGCGATTTCTTATTTAAAAAAGTGACCTCAACTACGTTCAACTTTTTCAAAAGCAACTTTCTTTCTTATTATTTCAAAAAATAATTTTTTCTATTTAAAAAATTATCTAAAAACTTATATTGGATTTCAAATTTATGAAACAAAAATTGTCGATTCATATTCTTTTCAAATTAAATTACTTTTTCTTCAATAGAAGAAAATTCTTGTCCAGATGAAATAATTTTCTTTATAATTTTTAATTATATTTTAATTATATAATTTATTACATATTTATAGTATATTGAATTTTGGGAAAAATTTTCTAAAGCCCTTTTTTCGATTATTTTACGTTTTTTCTTTTTTTTTTAATAAACAGCAATAAACTAATTTTAATTACCTATTTAAATCTCTAAATTCTATTTCAATTATCAAAATTAAAAAAAAACTAATAGAAAAATTCTAATTTAATACATAATTACATATTAATAATATTTAGCTAAGAATTTCAATATAAATCTAATTTTCAAAAATGTCATTACAGTTGAACATAGCTTTGTCATTAAAAAAACATGGCAAAAGCTGAAAATTGTAAACTACATGATGAACAACAAATCTGACAGATTTTCCGATTGAAAATTCTTTTTTTTCCTGACAATAAAGCTCGAAGCTATGAAATATTAAAGCTGCGAGATAAAAATACGCATAATTCAAGCTAAAGCAATATGATTGGAATAAATTAAAAATTTATTTCTTATTTTCTTTGAGCGGAAGAATCAGATTTGCGAACATTGTGTAGAGATAAATTTTTTTTTGCTATTTATATATAAGTAATAAATAAATAAATAAATAGGTACGAAAATCAGAATTCTTCCAAATACCTGTGACAAGACAAAAAAAAAGATTGAGATTCGCTTTTAAATCTAAGTGATTGCAATTGCCTTTCATATAAGTTTCGATAAGTGCAAAATATACATGTATATTAATTATAAAAATAGTATATTTTTCTCATGTAGCAATGCAATAATAAAGGGGAATAAAATCGAAGATTCCGGATCACATATGAAAGGTTCATGCTTTAAATGAATTTTATTAATTTCTTTTTAAACAGATAATAATAATAATATTGAAACAAAAATAAAAAATCCACTGCGTTCTTATCTATTGAACCAAAAAAAAATACACTCTGTTGTTATCTATTAAAACAAAAATTTTAAAAATACACTGCGTTATTATCGATTGAAACAAAACTTAAAAAAATAAAATCTATTAAAACAAAAATAAAAAAATAAATTTCGTATTTGTCTATTGAAAAATAGGTATAAATAGAAATACAAAAAATATTTTGAAATTAATAAAATGCAACAGAAAATAATAAAAAATAAATATACAAGAGTAATAAAAAAAAATTATACTAGATTCGAAAAAATAATGAAAAATGAATTTCATGACAATCGAGATACAAAAACACAGCATAAGCCACATCTCATTAATTAATTGGCGATTCCTCATTAGATAAAAAAGAATAAAAAGCGAATCGAGTTTAAAACGATTTAAATCTAGATTAAAATAATATTACTCGAAAACTGAATTTTTTAGTCAGTCAACAACAATGACACGTTCTTCTTAGCTTACAAAAGAAAGTATCAAAATTTCTTGAATAAAATTTTTAAAAATTGAAAAAAAGTGAAATCTTTTTTTAAAGATCCTTTTAAAAGATCTAAGAAAAGAGAAATAAAAATCAATGTTAAAAAACATTGTAAAACGTTTTAAAATTAAAAAATATCCTTTTCATCATTAACAAGATTGAAACAAGTAATTGATTGAAAATCATGATTAATACCTTCAAGAGGGGATTTACCAAATAAATAGAAAATTTATATAATGAAGACTAAGCGCACTAAAAACAGTGGCATAACGTGATTCAGAGAGAATCGTTTACATTTTATTTACAAGCTAAAATAATTTTCGATACATGGGTCTACTTAAGTGGCAAAAATTCTATTGAATAATTTATTATTCTTTTAGCTAAAAGCTACAATTTTGGGCAATTATTTTATTTTGCAAAAATTAAGCCAAAAGTTTTTTTTTGCAATAGCTATAATATGTGACATTTTAAAATAACACTGCGCAACGTGAAATTATTTATTAGCTAAAATATTTTTCCTTTTGTTTTACTTTAAAAATAGCAAACTTTTTTTTCATAATCTCGCAGAAAAAAATACGAAAAAAAAAATGTTTACATAACTGACGCATGAAGAGCAGAAAATTTATTTTCAATTTTATAATTGAATTACCTTTTTGTTGGTGTACTTTGATCAAGTACGGTTGAGAATTGTTAAAAGTAATGGTAAAAAAAATGTCAACATGTTAATTACATAATTATTGTTAATTGGGAATAATTATTATGATCAATTATTTCAATGTTCGCGCCTAAATATTTAGACGTACCTAACAAATTCTAAGACTTCTTAAAATTCACTGAAATTTTCAATTCAATTTTTCAACATCAATTAATTAATAAATTTCTACCAAAAACAAAAATATCTAAACATCTTTACTTAATTAATAAATTAATAAATATTATTAATATTAGTATAGATTAATGTTAATATAATCAATATAATTAAATAAAAATATTTAATTATATTGATACATTCTACTCTTTTATTAAAATATTTAATTTAATAAATACAAAAATTATTAATAAAATATAATAATAATTATTATTATTATTCAAGTGTAATTCCGTTCTTTATAGGACTCTTACGGAAGAATTAAGAAATCTTAGAAGTGTAATGGAAAAATTTTAAACTACTTTAAAAATAGACTTATGAATAAATTATAAAGACTAAATAATTGAAAAAAGGAATTTATAATACATACCAATTCCGAAGGATTTAGGCGGTGTCGTCAAGAAGTTGTCGTCGTTCCTCGCGTGTCCTGAAGATGCTCTACGTAAGAGCGTCAGGCTACTTAGCTCCGAATTTAGGTCTGTTACACTCTCGGAACGAGTTACATTTAAGGAGTCCATTGACGTGTCGAATCTCATTATCTAATAAAATTGCCAATCGAGTATTAATTTCTTTTCAATATGTAAAATCACATATAATTAATTAATTATTCCAAAAAACGTTTCTTAATATAAAAAAACAAATATAAAAAAATAGCTTAAATATAAAAAGTACCTAAAAGTATAAAGAATATAAGTATAAAAATACTAAGTAATATAAGTTTGAAAAAGTAAGTATAAAAAATATAAGTAAAAAAATTCAGATGTTTTTTAACTGACAATAAATAATTATTGATAAATTAATTTGATCGCTTAAAATCTCTAAGAAATGTAAAGAATATTTTTACCTTTTTAAAAAAAATGTTACCTGTGAAAAATTGGGGACACTCGCTGTCTTTCTCATCAAAGGCTGACCTTGTGCTTGCAAAAGTTCTTTCACCGCCACATTTTGCCTTAGCCGATCTAGCGTTAAAATGCTTTCCACAGCCGAAACACCACGGGTATATTTTTCTAAATGATTTCAAAGAAAAATTATTTCCTCGAACTTGTAATTCACTAATATAAAGGAAGCTATTCGATTTATTATTATATTTATTTTTGTATTATAATATTTTTTTTCGAAATTTTCCAGAATCAGGGTTGCCACGCTTTTGCTCTTTTCAAATTTCCTGACTTTTCCAGGTTTTTCAGGTTAAAAAACGAAATTTTTCCAGGTTTTTAAAACGAAAATTATTCGAAACAATCAATAACTTCATTTTTAAATAAATATTCAATCATCATTTTTGTTTGTAAAAATTAAGATATTCAAAAATTTGAAATTCAATAACTAAGAATATTATTATAAAACATGAAGAAATCGATCACTCCGAGTCTTCGACTCAGAGTGATTGCTTTCTTCATGTTTTGTAATAATTTAAATTATCATAAAATTTTTCAAAAAAAAGTTAATTATTTACAAAAATCTTAATAAAATCCTTCGATAGAATTCAATTAATTTTTAAATTAGTACAATTTCTAAAGAAATTCAATTGTTTAAAAAAAATGGAATAAAATTCGTTGCAAGAATTCAATTATTTTCATAATTAATAAATTATCGATTACATATTAGGTAATTCGTTTTTAAATCAATTAATTATTTTCATCATTACGACTATTTATTTCTAGAATTTTCAACTAAAATTCTTCTTTAAATCAATTTTTGAAAAAGTTCTTTGTGAATTATCAAATTCTTTTGTTTACAATTTAATTTTAAGAAATTTCGATTATTCTGTCATTATTCAATTAAATATATTAGAAATTAAAAACTTCAAATAATTAAAAGAAAATTTCATTAAACTTATTGAGAAAAATTAAGTCTATAGAATTCTTAATTAAAAGTATAAAAAGTTGAATTTTTCGAAGATTTTAATTTGAAATTCATTTTTAAATCAAAATTTATTAGAAAATTTTACGAGAATTTAATTATTTAACTATAAAAATAAATATTTTATTAAACAATTGAATTTTTCTTAAAATTGAATTTTAGGAAAGAATTTTATCAACAAATTTTTAAATAATTGAATTCATTAGAAAATTTTAATAAAATTTTTAAGAATAATTGCATTTTTCGAGAAATTTGATGAAAATTGTATTAAAAATAATTGAAATTCTGACAAGAATTTTATTAAAAGTTTTGAAAATAATTGAATTTCGGAGAAAAATTTTATTATTTATAATGATAATTGAAATTTTGACGAGAATGTTTGTAAATATTTAAACATAATTGGATTTCTGCGAAGAATTTTATTAAAATTATTTTGAAAAAATTGAATTGTTACGCAAAGAATTTCATTAATATTTTTGAAAATAATTTTATTCTTTAAAGAAATTTAATTAAAAATGTATTGAAAATAATACTTAAATTCTAATAAATAAATTGTAACAAAGGTTATTAAAATAATTAAATTTCTTTGATAAATTTTAGCAAAATTTTTAAGAATAATAACTTTTTTCGAAGAATTCCATTAAAATTGTATTAAAAATAATTGAAATTTAGCATTGAGTTTTATTTTTTAAGAAAATAATTGAATCCCTGTAAAAAATATTATTAATCATGAAAATGATTGACTAATATATGAAAATAATTTGTAAATAATTGAATTTCTGTGAAATTTTTATTATTTATGAAAATAATTAAATGGTTGCGTAGAAGTTAATTAAAATTCTTTTTAACTAACAGAATTCTTTTAGAAATTTTTATTAAAGTAGTAGATATTAAAAATCATTGAATTGAGGAAAGTTTTTGAAAGTAATTAAAATTTTGCCAAGAATTTTATTAATATTTTTGAAAATAATTGAATTTCTGAGAAGAATTTTACTACTTTTAAAAATAATTGAATTTCTGCAATCATTTCAAATTGCTTCAAAATTCAATTTGTTTTAGTGGTTTTAACTAAAATTCTTCTATAAATCCATTATTTTTAATAATAAATTAAATATATATTAAAATTTAACTAATTTCAGACGAATTTTAGTTTTTAAAATTTTTTTTTAATTTATTTTTTTTACATTTCTAATTAAATTTATTTAAAATTGAAATTTTTTTTTTACAAAATTGTAAATCAAAATCTTTTGAAGTTCATCCACTTATGAAAATTGTAAACTCAACTCTTTTAAAATTAAATTAATTTTGAAATATTTAAGTGAAATTAGATTTCAAGAATAAACGCAATAATTTTAGAAAATAACAATTTCCCAGGATTTCGATCAAAATTCCTTGACTTTTCCAGGGTTTTTCAAGGTTCATAAAATTCCCTGACATTTCCGAGTTTTCCAGATATCCAGGTTGCGTGGCAACCCTGAGAATTTCCTAGTTTTTAATTCTTTTTTGCATTTTTTTTTATCATTTTCCGACTATTTTTATTATACTACATTTTTTTTAATTATTTGAATTATTTTAATACTTAGTATTAAATTTTTTTAATATTTAGTTTTAAATTATTTTGTTATACATTTTTAAAATAAATAAAAATTAAAAAATTTCTGTTTTTTTAACAATTTCCCTACTGTAAATAAAAAGAAATAACAAATAATTAGATAATAAAGTAATATAATATTGGAGTAATGAAATAATTACCTATATAAGTTTCGCCGTCACATAAATTACTGTCTTCGCCGCTGGCGGCAATTTGTGCCAAACTCTCGCGATCTTCTAACTCCTCACTAGCCTTTGGTATATTAGAAACTACTTCGTAGGTGACTCCAGTCTGCGACAAACAATCGGTTCGTCCAATTTTCTTAAAAATTCTTTCAGTTATACTTTGTCTTTTATAAATATTAAGAGAGAGTCTCTTGCGCAGTACAAGATCCATCGGTGCTGGATGAGAAAGACGGACGGTCGTTTTTAGAATAAGAAACACTCTTTCGTTTGCTGAAATAAAAGTTTCACTGAGTTTCACACAACTGATAATTAATGATTCTTAATAAAATATAAATAAAATAAAAATATAAAAAATATATAAAAAAATAAAAAATATTACTGTATTGATTAATATTCAATTTTATCAATTTTATGATTTTATTGCTGCTTTACTGTCAATTTTGTTACTTTACTACAATTTTATTGTCACTTTAATATTAATTTTGTTGTCACTTTATTGTCAACTTCATTGACACATTATTGTCACAAAAATAAAATTTCTGATTTGATTTTAAATTCAATTTGTTCAAATTTAAATATTTAATTTTATTGAAATTTAAATATTTGATTTTCTACTTAATTCATTCGGATTAAAATTTTTAATCTTTTTATTTTTCACAATTCGTAATTGATTTTAGAATTCAATTAGTAATTTAATTCGATCAATTAAATTTTGTTGCTGTACAGTTCGATTTAATTAAGTGAATTTCGTTACGATAGTTGGGATTTAATTAATAATTGTAAATTAATTTCCAAATTACCGTCCGTGATTCTATTGAGGTGAACACTGTCGTGTATGCTCGAATCCCAAGGCGCCGTGGCACACACATCCTTTTCGAGATGTCGAATAATTGGTAAATTGTAGAATTTGTGCCCGTGTTCTTTAGGTAAAATTGAATTTAATCCAGTTACCGATACCTCTTCACCTGATTGATGCGTTGAGAGATCATCAGCTTCAAAAGAAAAATAAAAAAATTAGTTTCAACATTTTTCAAAATAAAAATTATTATATTAAAAAATTTAAATTAAAATATTTAAAAACTATTTGCAAAAATTTAAACATTTAAAAACGAATTTAATGTCTCTTACCATTGAGATCAAGAAATAAAACTGGAATATGTGGTTCCATGCCAGAGGGTGGATTCCAATCGGCAGGCGCACCAGGAATTCCTGAACCTGCTGCAGGAACTAAAACGGCATTTCTTTCCTCCGTTAAACTTACCCACTGATCAACCAGACTTTGTTCCCTCTCTTTCTCCTGTTCAGTTTTTTCTAAACATGACGTATTCAATTATTTAATTTAAAAAGTAATAATAATTTAATTTAATTTACTTTTCTTTCAAATTTATAGAGAAAGAAAAAAACAATTTTTAATTTTACCATGTTTATTAAAGAGCTTCTGTATCTGCTGATCCAGATATTGTCTTCTTCTCATTAAAGCGTCACTCCACTTTTCCCGTAATATGCTAAGATCCTCATCCTGATAACTGTCCAAAGGATTTTGAAATCGATTCCTCCCAGAGACACTGCCAACTGCAATATTTAAAATTGACTGGCAGATTATTGGCAATGTTCCTGAATTTTGTACCGGTTTCACTCGAACTTGTATTCTTCGTTGTTGGCCTTGTCGTAACTGATAAATTCCACCTATAAAAAAAGAAAGCAGGAGATGAGGAAAAATATTTTATTCATTTCTCAATGGATAATATACTCGAAAATTATTCCTCCAATTTTCTTCTACTTTCGATGTCAATAGATTTTTATTTATTGTTCTTTTATTAATTTTTTATTTTATTATTCTTTCATTATTTTGTTATTTGTTATTATTTTTATCTTTATCCTATTATCTTTATTATTTATTGTTATTTTATCTCTATCTTATTATTTATCTTTATCTTATTATCTTTATTATTTATTACTAGCAAATGATATGCGCGGAACGTCCTATTCCATTTATTATTAATATTATGCAAATTACTAAATTTTTTACTTTCAAATATAAATTTTTGAATAATTTCATAACTAAAATTTTAAAAATTCACTTAAGTGCATAATTAATTAATATATTGTTTATATTTTCACAAATATTAATAAAATTCTTCCTAAAAATTCAATTATCTTCATAAAAAACAAAATTCTTTTGAAGATTTCAATTATTTTCAAAAATTTTATTAAATTTTTCCAAAAAATTCAATTGTCTTCATAAAAAATAAAATAATTTTATTTTTTATGAAATTCTTTTGAAGATTTCAATTATTTTCAAAAATTTTAATAAAATTCTTCCTAAAAATTAAATTATCTTCATAAAAAGTAAAATTCTTTGGAAGATTTCAATTATTTTCATTAATAATAAAATTCTTTTGAGGATTTCAATTATTTTCAAATAATTTCAATTCAAATTATTCAAAAAACTACATTATTTAAAAAAAGCACAAAGAAATTCATCAAAAGGATTTAGTTATTTACAAAAACTTTAATAAAATTATTTAAAAGAGTTAAATTTTCTATAAATAATTTCAATAAAATTTTAATAGTAAAATTATTAATTACAATTATTAAGAAAATCGATCATATTCAATAAATTAAAGAAATTTTTTGAAAGAATTGAATTATTGTCAAAACCTATAATAGTATCTATTCTTCGAAAGAATTTAATTAGGTATTTTATTTTTTTTAATAAAATTCCTTAAATAAATTAAATTAGTTTAGAAAATTGTAATAAAATTCTGAGAAGAATTTAATTATTTTCTAAACATTTTAAGAAAATTCAAGAATTAAATGTTTAATTTCAATTATTAAGAAACACGATTATTTTAAAAACTTAAAAGAAATTATTCATAAAATTCAAATACTTTCATAATTTTCAATTAAAATTATGAAAAAAAACTCAATTATTTAAAAAAATTCAAAAAAATTCTTCAAAAGAATTTAATTAGGATTTTTTTAAATTTTAATAAAAATTTTCGCGAGAATTCGATTATTTTCATAAATAATAAAATTCTGCGGAGGAATTCAATTATTCTCAAATTTTCTGATAAAATTCTTTGCAAGAATTCAATGATTTTTAATGCATTAATTTTAAAATTGAAAATATTTGAAAGGAAAAAATATTAAAAATGTTAGGCAATTAAGAAGATTTAACGAATAATAAAAATAATGGGACAGTTTTCGAAATAAAGAATTACTTTAAAAAATATAATTCGAATTATAAAAATACCTGTCAACGTGTCTGGCTTGGCAACGACTTCCACTGGAGTATATTCTCCCTGCTCGTTCAGTTCTTGAATTTCCACCCAGAGTTCAATTTTTCTCGTCAATTCCGACCATCTATCAGCCAGGGATCTGGCTTTCGCCAACTGCTGCTGTTCCACCTCCCAACCAGGTTTACTGCGAGAAAAACCCGCACTTCTATGACCCCAAACTTCTATACTCAATGCACCTTCTGCAAAAGAAGACAATTTTCCAAAATTTATTATTCAATTTATAAAAATTATTTCAGTAATAATTCTATTTTAATTTTCTTTATTTGTATTCTTCTTTCTAGTTCTATTATCAATAATTAGTTTGCAAAAAAAGTATTCTTACCCGAACAATGCTCCATGAATTCTTCATTAATTAAAATATTAAAGTCTTTTGTGTGGTCGAACTTAAAAGCGAGTGAGTCTTTCTGACCAGTTACGCAATTAGTGTCGGAAAATTCGGACGACGGACATGGAGGAACGACAATTGGTTCGGGATGTCCCCAAAATATATATTGACAAAATACAAAGTGACTCAATGACAATGGTAAACCACTCGCTTGTTTTATTGTTACACGGCATGTGATGTGACTTGAACCCGAATAATCATCATATTCAGATGAACCGGAATCTGTCGATGATTCAGAAGCAGCCTCGCAAATACGATCCTGTGGAAATTGTCCCGATATTCGACTTATTTCAACTTGCAGTCGTCCAGCGACTTCGCCTTGTTGACTAATAATTGGCGTATGATAATCCAATCGTACATCGTGAAATAGAACCTCCAAGAAAATATTCGCCACGCCAATTAAATTGTGATTCTCTTGGGTCTCGTAAAAGGGATCTTGAATTTTTCCAGGCACTTCATCCTGAATGGAAAGAATTAAATATTCTCTCATTAAAAGAAATGCAGGAGAAAAAGAGATTTAAAAGAATAATTACAAAAAATTAAAGTGTAATAAATTAATCTACTCAATATTTAAGTCTTGTTTTTTGGAAAATTGCAAATTGAGAAATTTAACAAACTTCTTAAGAGTAAAAATATAAATAATTATAACAAAAAGAAAAAGTTGCTCACCTTAACGGCTGACAACCGTTGGCAATTGTTAGAGTATTTTCGCTCTTCGTACATGTCCCGCATGTCGACCAATTTATTTTCTAGTTTTTCCATGGACCAAACTTGACTTCCCATATTGATTCTCTTAACCAAAATCGCAGGTTCGCTTACAAAGGCTCCACGCTGAAAAAATACACTCTTCATTTGTAAGAGTGTCCAGAAACAAAATCGAAATAAAAAACTCAAAATCAAACTAAAAAGTAAGGTAAAATTATAATTTGTAAAATCTTCAAAAATTAATTAAAAACTAACTAGCAAATGATACGCGAGTCAGCGCGCGAAACGCGGTATTCCATTTATTATTATTTTGTAAATTAAAAATTTTATATATTCAAGAATAAACATCAATTTTTTGAATGATTACAGATTCAAAATTTAAAGAATTCACTTATTAAAAACATAATATTAAATATTCTTTTTTCATTATTATTCAAATTAATTTCGAAAGAATTTCATTATTCTCATAAATATTAATATTTTTTAGAGCAATTAAATTATTTTCAATACAATTTTAATTAAATTTCTCGAAAGAATACAATTATTTTTAAAAATATTAATTAAATTCGATTATTTTCAACAATTTCAATATAAATTCAATTATTTTCGACAATTTTCATGAAATTCTTTTTAAAAAATCATTATTTTCAAAATTTTTAATAAAATTCCTTCAAAAAATGTAATTATTTTCAAAAATTCAGATAACATTCTTTAAAAAAATGTAATTACTTTTATGAATTGTAAAATTCTTCGCAAGAATTCAATTATTTTCATAAATAAGAAAATTCTTCAAAGGAATTCAATTACTTTCATAAATAATAAAATGTTTCGGAGAAATTCAATTATTTTCAATACAATTTTAATCAAATTCTTCCTAAAAATTCAATTATCTTCATAAAAAATAAAATTCTTTGGAAGATTTCAATTATTTTTAAAAATTTTAATAAAATTCTTTCTAAAAATTCAATTACCTTCATAAAAAATAAAATTATTTGGAAGATTTCAATTATTTTCTTAAATATAAAAATTCTTCGGAGAATTTCAATTATTATCAGAAATTTTAATAAAATTCTTTACAAGAATTCAATTATCTTCATAAAAAATAAAATTCTTTGAAAAATTTTAAGCATTTTCATTAATTTTAATAAAGTTCTTCCTAAAAATTCAATTATCTACATAAAAAATAAAATTCTTTGGAAGATTTCAATTATTTTTTTAAATATAAAAATTCTTCTGAGAAATTCAATTATTTTCAATACAATTTTAATAGAATTCTTTGTAAATTTAAATTATTTCTCAAATTTTCATTTAAAATTATTTTAAAAAATTTCAATTTTCTTACGAAATTTAATAAAATTTTTAAAAAAATGTAATTATTTACAAAAACTCTAATCAAATTGTTTAGAAAAATTCAATTTTCTATGAATAATTTTAATGTAATTTAATAGGAAAATTATTAGTTACAATTAATAATGAACACGATTATTTTAAAAACTCAAAAGGAAATCTTCATAAAATTCAATTACTTTCAAAATTTTCAGTAAAAATGATTAAAAAAAATACAATTTTAATTACATTTTCTCGAAAGAATTCAATTATTGAAAAAAAAGTTGATAAAATTCTTAAAATAAATTCGATTATTTTCAAATTTTTTGATAAATACTTTGCAAGAATTCAATGATTACAATAATGAGTATATGAGTATATATATATGAGTATATAGTATATGAGTATATGAGTACAATAATTTAAAAAAAAAAATTTTTTTAAAAACATTAAAAAAGGAAAATTATTTTAAAAGTTAAGAAACAAAAAAGCAAACAGCAGATTACCGGAATACAACGATTATTAATATAGAAGATTTTTTAAAAGAAATGTAAAAATACAATGAAGCAATTTACATTTAAATAAATAATAATTATAAATAAATAAGTAATAACAATTCAAATAAAAACTAAAATTTTGAATTAAAAATTGTTCTGAAAAAATGATAATATAATAGAAAAGAAAACTGAATACCTTTCTATTTGGACTTAAATTATTTGGTGGAATTTGTAATGTGACGCTGAACTTTGTCTGCTTCTCCATTTCCTCAGCGAGGAAATTTGCCTCTTGTACCAAAGAATTTGCCTTGAGAATGTCAGTTTTTAACTGACCCAAACTCCTCTTGAACATTTCGTCCCGCTCTTGTGCCCATTTTTCGACTCGCATTTGTGTCGTTGGTGTGCATGCAGGAAGTTTACCACCCTGATTACCGCGCAGCGGATCGTAAGGCATGTAAGGTGCATAGGGAGTTGAAGGTGACACCAAATTTCGTAATTGTTGAAATTGTCTTTCATATTCTAATCTTTGTTTCTCAAGTGCAACTTGCTTATCCTCCTCGTGTTGTTTTTCAAGCCTCGCTATCGCCCTTTGAATTGGATCGTTGGACAGTTCATTGAGCATTAATTCTTCTCGAGCAAAATTATAGTCGATGTTTTGTGCTGGTGTTTGTGGTTCACTGTTGAGCGCTGAAAATTTATTCAATATTTCCCCTTTTATTCAATTTTTTAAAAACTAAATATAAATTTCTAAACAATTTCATAATCAAAATTTTAAAAACTTACTTATTATGTACACAATTAATTAGGTATTATTGTTTATATTTTCAAAGATTACAATATAATTCTTGGCAAGAATTCAATTATTTTTATAAATTTAAAATTCTTTGCAAGAATTAATTTATTTTTGTAAATAATAAAATTCTTCTGAGAAATTCAATTATTTTCAATACAATTTTAATCAATTTCTTTCTAAACATTCAATTATATTCATAAAAAGTGAAATTCTTTTGAAGATTTTAATTATTTTCAAAAATTTTAATAAAATTCTTCCTAAAAATTCAATTATCTTCCTAAAAAGTAAAATTCTTTTGAAGATTTCAATTATTTTCAAAAACTTTAATAAAATTTCACAAAATTCAATTATTGTTAAAAATAGTTAAACTCTTTACTGGATTTCAATTATTTTAAAACCAATTTTAATTGAATTTCTCAGAAGAACTTAATTTTTAATAAAATTTGTAATACATTTCAAATTAATTCAATTATTTTCTAAAATCTTTACTAAATCCTTCGAAACAATTCAATTATTTTTATAAATAGTAAAATTCTTTGCAAGAATTCAATTATTTTTGTAAATCGTAAAATTCTTAGCAAGAATTCAATTATTTTTAATCCAATTTAAATAAAATTGTACCAAAAAATTTTTTTTCAAAAATTTCCATTATATTCAATTTCAACAAGAATTTAAAATTCTCTAAAATTAATTCAATTATTCTCAAAATATTAAAAAACAATTCTATATGAAAATTAAATTACTATCAATGAAAGTTTTAAATATATTCGTCAACAAAATTTGAAGGAATTCAATTATTTTGAATAAATTTAATTTTAAATAAAATTCTTTAAAGAAATTCAATTATTTTCGAAACAACTTTAATTGAATTTTTCGAAAGAATTTAATTATTTTCAAATATTTCTATAAAAATCTTCAAAACAATTCAATTATATTTCCTAAAATTTTAATAAATTCTTCGAAACATTTAAATTATTTTTATAAATAGTAAAATTCTTTGCAGACATTCGATTCTTCTCAAAACAATTTTAATAGAATTCCTCGAAAGAATTTAATTATTTCCAAATATTTATATAAAATTCAATTATTTCCTAAAATTTTAATAAATCCTTTGAGACAATTCAATTATTTTTATAAATAGTAAAATTCTTCGCATGAATTAAATTATTTTTATAAATAATAAAATTCTTCTCAGGAATCCAATTATTCTCAATATAAATTTAATAAATTCTTCTTCATAAAATTCAATTGCTTTCAAAATTTTCAATTAAAATTATTAAAGAAACTCCATTATTTTAAAAAAATTCAAAGAAATTCTTCAAAAGAATTTAATTAGGATTTTCAAAAAATTTTAATAAAATTCTTCGCGAGAATTCAATTATTTTTATAAATAATAAAATTTTTCTCAGGAATTCAATTATTTTCATAAATAAAAAAATTCTTTAAAGGAATTCAATTATTCTCTTCAAATTTTTTGATAAGATTCTTTGCAAGAATTCAATGATCTTCAATACATTAATTTTAAAATTGAAAATATTTAAAAAGGAAAATTATTAAAAAAGTTAAGAAACAAAAAAGCAAACAACAATTAACTTCAAATAGTAATATAGATTATTGTAAATATAAATTTACAAAATTTTGTGAAAATAAATTTATGAATTTACTTTTTACCTGCAAAAAAATTGACAGAGATCGTAAAAAAAGGGAAGAAAGAGAAGAAAAAGGCAACTTACCTGTCGAACTTCGAGGGCAGTTGACTCTAAAAAAATGATGATTGCCCCAGACGATTCTGTCGCCATGTAGCAAAGGTGTTTTTTCCGTGACTTGAGTGCCATTAACGAAACATCTAGCACCATTCAGTGGGGTCATAAACAAACCAGATTCCTCTATTGTTATCACACAATGTTCTGGCAGAATTCCCAAGCCATGCAACTGAATATCTTGCTCGACTTTTGCGGATCGACCGCCGACCAAAGTTTTTTCCTACAAAAAACAAAAACCCACATTTTTTTCAAATATTACCTAAAAATATTAACTAACAATCATTAATTGTAGTTAATAATTTTTAATTTCATCGAGTAAATAAATAAACTAATAATTAAATACTAAATACAATTAATAATTTTAAACAAAAAGCACTGAGAAGAGAAAAAAAATGTAAGGAAACTTCTTTTTAATTACTAGAAACTAGAAAGATATTAAAAAAAATATTTGTCTTATTTCTTTTAACTATTTTAGTTTCGTACCTTTAAGTAATACACCAACAGTTCATTGAGACTAGGATCGTCATTGAGATTAACTAAATAATATTTATTCTTCTCCACTTGTATTCCAGATGCTTGAACGCTGATGCCCATTTTTTCAAGAGCCTGTTGTCTCTCGTGTTGAAGTCTCTCTGTTTTCACCAATTTCTCCTCCCAAGTTTGTGACATTTCCTTCATTAAACGTTCCGATTCAGAGAGTTTTTCAGTGATATCAGTACGTCTTTGAACGACAACCGAACCTTGACCCTAAAAGAAAAACAAAAGAAATAACAATACAATAATTAGAATAACAGTAGGAAAAAGAAAATTTCAAATCATTTTCCAAGAAATAATTTCTACTCAATTTACCGTTGCATGTAAAAGCATTTCTTTAAGTGCCTCAACCTCTTGACGGAGTTCGCGAATTATTCTTGCATTTGGATCCTCATTAACAACAGCATGATTGACAATTCTCTTTGCTCTGTCTGCATAGCGAAGAGTCGAAAGTGTTTCTTCGTAATTATCAGCTGCTGGCGATATTGTCGCGACCATCACAGTTTTACTATTACCACCCAGATTATCCTGTGGAGTGAAAAAAAAATTGTTTCATTAATTTCTAATAATTATAAAAATTAATTTAATAAATATTCGAAATTTTATTTTAGAACAAAATAAATCAATATTAATAATAAAAATAATTCAATAATTATTTCACAAAATAGTCGACATTAAAAATATCAGGGTGTCTACTATTTTCGTTTAACAAAATTCCCGGCTTTGTCCTAATTTTTCCTGGTTCTTTTTCTCATCAAATTTACATTTATTTGATTTCGAACATAAATAAATCTACAAATGGCTTCTATAATTTTTATTAGAGTTTTTATGAATAATTAAATTCTTTTGACGAGTTTCTTTAAATTTATTGAAAATAATGTTTTTTTATTAATTTTAATTTAAAAATTTGGAAAATAATTAAACAAAGAATTTTAATTGAATTAAACAAAGAATTTTTTCAATTTTTTAAAATAATCTTGTCTGTTTATAATTATAATTGAAAATTTGATAATTCAATTTTATTAAAATGTATTGATACTAATTGAATTTCTGCAAAGAATTTTACCATTTATAAAAATAATTGAATCCTTCCAAAGAATGTTATTATTTATGGAAATAATTAAATGTTTGTGTAGAATTTTATTAAATTTTTTGAAAATAATTGAATCGTGGAGAACAATTTAATTATTTATAAAGATAATTGAAATTTTAAGGAGAATTTAAAAAAATTCTTAAACAATTGAATTTTTGCAAAGAATTTTATTACTTTTAAAAATAATTGAATTGTTTTTTTAGAATTTTATGAAAATTTATGAAAATAATTGAATTCTTCTAAAGAATTTTTTTTTAAATAATATTCAAAAGAATTCAGTAAATCTGAAGAATTTTGCTATTTATGGAAATAATTGAATTTTTGAGAAGACTTTTTTTTACAGTTTCTAGAAATAATTGAATTCTTTCGGCGAATTTTATTTAAATTTTTGAGAATTTACGAGGAATAAATTAAATTCAAAAATTGAAATTAAAAATTTAATTAATTAATTTAATTTTAATTTAAATTAAAAAATTTTAATACAATTTTTAAGAATGTTTCGGTGAATTTAATTAAAATTGTATTTAAAATAATTGAAATTCTGCAATAAATTTTACTATTTATAAAAATAATTGAATTCTTGTGAAGAATTTTTTTTAAAAATAATATTCAAAGGAATTTAGTGAATATGATGAATTTTGCTATTTATGGAAATAATTGAATTTTCACAAAGAATTTTATTAACAAAGTTTTAAATAATTGAATTCTTTTGGCGAATTTTAATAAAATTTTTAAGAATAATTACATTTTTTGAGGAATTTGATTAAAATTTTACTAAAAATAATTGAAATTTTGCAATTATAATTACGGTGACTAAATTCCCTTGATTATTTTCGAAAAATTTTTAAAAAATTCTTTAAAAGAATTTAATTATTTTTAATAGAATGTAAAGAAATTTTAATTATTTCAAAAATATTCAATTATTTGTTTATAAATATTCAATTATTTTGAAACAATAGAATTGAAAATTTCAAAAATCTTATTTTTCAGAATTTTCAAAAAATCTTTGCGAAAATTCAATTTTATTAAAAAATTTTAAGTGTGTATCTTTTTTTAAATTAGAATGTGACTCTTTATAAAATTCAATTATTTATCAATTATTAAATTAAAATACTTTGAAAATTCGATTTGTTAAAAAGTGTTTAATGAAATTCTTTAACAAATTTAATTATTTTCAGTTGAAATTCACAAAATTTCTATTAATCCGATAATTTTTTTTAAATTTATTTACATATTATATTTGAATCAGTGACTGATTTTTTACAATCAAATTAATTATTTTTAACAAATTCAAATTTAGAGAACAGTGTAAATATCTATAAAAATTGAAATAAAAAGCGATTTTTTAAAAACAAATTAAAATAATAAAACTTTTTTTTAATTTGGTGAAAAAATTCCAGGTTTGGCATAAAATTTCTGGCTTATTCCCGTTTTTCCCGGTGAAATGAAATTCCCGACTGTTTCCCGGTTAGTAGACACCCTGAATATTCATCTTTAATTACGATAAGAATAATTTCTTATTAATCTCCTCTTACCTTTAAAAGCCAAGTTAGAACGGAATCTCTGTAGGGGACGAATTTATCTTTATTTTTCACGCTTGAACTTTGATCGGCCAATTTCGAGATGACTAGTCCTAAAGTAGTTAGTGATCTGAAAAAATTATAAAGTTAGAAAAGAGGGAAAAGTTTGTCTTCTCACTTTTTAAATTTTTAATTAGCTGAAAAATGTGATTGAAATTTTACTTATTTATATTGCTTCCTTCCTTGAGTCTGTCTCCAACAGCTCCCGTTTTCACAGCCCTCTCACTTCCTGCCAAATCAACGAGACTCATTCGCGACACTTTTTCACCACTCACACCACTTTTTGTATCTGTCAAAGTTTGCGTGAGAATGACAGAAAAAACAGCATGCGAACGTGAACTCTCCGAATTCATATTTGTCGCCGCCACCGTTCTCGATTTGTTACCTTCTGTCATTAAATTATCTATATCCTGCAAATAGAAAATTATATTTCTTAAATCAAAAGCTTTTTTCGATTTTCTCAATTACAAAACAAAAAAGAAAATTATCCATGATAAAAAAAATTACATTCGAATTAATTTTGAAATGAAATATTTTTCATTTTTCATTTCATATTTCAATATTAATTCGAATATAATTTCCATCAAATAAATAAATTCATAAATTGTTTGTAAATAATAAGAAATTAAAAATACAATTTCCAACGATTATATCATTTTTCCAGTTCATTGATCGGATAATTATACAAAATACATAATTTCAATGATATTGTTAATTATATCAATTTCCTCATTATTATATATACGTTTTTCATGAAAATTAACGAAGCTGTCGAAATATTAATTGTGTAATTAATTACATAAACTTAACGCGGAAGCTGATTATTGATAAAAATAATATTGACGATAATTATCTCATCGATTGGAGTAAAAAAATGATAAAAGAGATTATATGAGAGTTCTTCTTTCTCGTTTCTTTATAATTTTTTCCGTATCATTATAATTGAAGAGGAAGTGAGGGAATAATTACCTGAAAGGAGGTCACTGCGAGTTGACTAAGATCATCTACATAAGGACCTAAAACATTGTGCTCTCTAACTTTAAGGGACTGTTTATTTGGCTTTAGATCCAGCAAATCGTGCACCTTTTCATTATAAATTTCCATATAAGAGACTTCAACTTTATAGGTCAATTCGGAGCTCTGTTGTTTGGCAATCATATCGAAAAGATTGTCACATAACCTGGGAATTATGCCTTTGTTGTCGCCGCTACCCATCATCGTGTACGATTTTCCCGAACCTGTAAAACAATTTTTTTTTATTATTATTTCGTCTTTCAATTTATTTCTATTTCAAGACATTTCAATTTATTTCTACTTCAAAGTAATACAATTTATTTTAAAATCTATTTATTTTAATAAAAATTTATTTTTATTATTTCTATTTCAAATATTTTTTAATTAGAATTTATTCAGGGCTCGAACCAGTGAAAGTATTTAAAAATACGGACTTTACGGACGAAAATTAAAAATTATGACCAATTAATGACAAAAATATAACCAGTATGAGTCAAATAAGAGAACATTTTACTTAAAACTATAATTTCAATTTTTTATAACTATAAAACATGAAGATATCGAAAACTCCGAGTCTTCGACTCAGAGTGATCGATTTCTTCATGTTTTATAATAATTAAAGAATTAAAAATGACCAAGTGATAAAATCATTTCCAATTCAATGATTATTTACAAGAATTTTTAACTAAAATTCTTCTTTAAATCTAATATTTTTAATAATTTTCAAAAAAGTTCTTTGACAATTTTCAAATCCATTTGTTTACAATATTCAATTTTACGAAATTTCAATTATTCGAAAATTCTTCAATTAAATAAATATTAGAAAATAAAAACTTAAAATAATATTAAAAAAATTCAATTAAACTTTTTCAAAAAAATTAATTTCAAAATTTAATTATTTTTAAAAATTCACGTTATATTGCTTTTAATATTCAATTATTATCTAAAATTTTAATTGAAATTCATTTTTAAATCAATTTTTATTACAAAATTATACTAGAATTCAATTACTTTAATACAAAAATAAATAATTTATTGAATAATTGAATATTTCTTAAAATTCAATTTTCATAAAGAATTTCATCAACAAAATTTTAAATAATTGAATTCTTTCAACGAATTTTAATAAAATTTATAAAATAATTACATTTTTCGATAAATTCGATTAAAATTGTATTAAAATAATTGAAATTTTGCAATGAGTTTCATTATTTGTGAAAATAATTGAATTCCTAAAAAGAAATTTATTATTTACGAAAATAATTAAATCCCTGTAAAAATTTTATTATTTATGAAAATATTTGAATTTTTGGAAAGAAATTTATAAAAAATTTGTAAATAATTCAATTTTTGGAAATAGATTTATAAAAAATGTGTAAATAATTGAATTCCTGTAAAATTTTTATTATTTATGAAAATAATTATATCCCTGTAAAAAATTCTATTATTTATGATAATAATTGAATTTTTGGAAAGAAATTTATAAAAAATTTGTAAATAATTGAATTCCTGTGAAATTTTTATTATTTATGAAAATAATTAAATGATGGCGTAGAATGTTTTTAAAATTTCTTTTCAATAATTAAATTATTTTGGAAAATTATATTATAACAGTAGATTTTGAAAATAATTGAAATTTCGACAAGAATTTTATTAAAATTATTGAAAATAAATGAATTTCGGAGAAGAATTTTATTTTATAATTTTTAAAAATGAAATTTTGACGAGCATGTTTAAAAATTTTTGAACATAATTGAATTTTTGCGAAGAATTTTATTATTTTTGAAAAATTAATTTCTGCAATCATTTGTAACTTTTCCAAAATTCAATTTTTTTTAGTGTTTTTAACTATAAAATTTTTTCTATAAATCCATTATTTTTAATAATTTTTAAAAAAGTTCTTTAAGAATAATTAAATACAATTCAATTTTAAAAAATTTCAATTATTCATAAATTCTTCAATTAAATATATATTAGAAAATAAAAACTTTTAATAATTTCAAAAAAAATTCCGCAATTAAAGTTTCTCAAAAAAAATTAATTCCACGCAGAATTGTTAATTAAAAATAGGAAAAATTCAAATTTTCAAAGACTTTAATCTAAAACCTTTTCAAAATTCAATTTTTTCTAAAAATTTACGCTCTAAGGCTTTTAAAATTCAATTATAATCTAAAATTTTAACTGAAATCCATTTTTAAATTAATGTTTATGAGAAAATTCTACTAGAATTCAATTATTTAAATACAAAAATAATAATTTATTGAATAATTGCATGTTTCTTAAAATTGAATTCTCATAAAGAATTTCATTTATAAATTTTTATATAATTGAATTCTTTTGACGAATTTTAATAAAATTTTTAAAAATTGTGTTAAAAATAATTGAATTCCTAAAAAGAATTGTATTACTTACAAAAATAATTAAATCCCTGTAAAAATTTTATTATTTATGAAAATAATTGAATGTTTGCGAAGAAATTTATAAAAAAAATTTGTAAATAATGAAATTCCTGTGGAATTTTTATTATTTTTGGAAAATAATTAAAAGTTTGTGTAGAATTTTATTAATTTTTTTTTAAATAATTGAATTCTTTTGGAAAATTTTATGAAAATAGTAGGTTTAGATATTGAAAATCATTGAATTGAGAAAAATTCTACGAGAATTCAATTATTTAAATATAAAAATAAATAATTGAATGTTTTTTAAAATTGAATTCTCATAAAGAATTTTATTGACAAATTTTTAAATAATTGAATTCTTTTGACGAATTTTAATAAAATTTTTTTGAATATAGTTACATTTTCCAAAGAAATTGATTAAAATTTTATTAAAAATAATTGAAATTTTGACAAAAATTTTATTAAAATTTTTTAAATAATTGGATTTTGAAGAAGAATTTTTCTATTTATTAAAATTTTTTGGGATTTTGACAAAATTTTTTTGTAAATTTTGAACATAATTGAATTTTGTGATAAGAATTTTATTGCTTTTAAAAATAATTGAATTTCAGCAATCATTTGTAATTTCTCTAAAATTATACAAATTATATCATAAAATTTACGAACTTTTCATCCTTTTCGCATCAAATTACGGACTTTACGGACCTTTTTCAAAAAAACGAACTTTTACTTCAAACAAAGTTACGGACTTTTACGGGATTTACAGACCTAGTTCGAGCCCTGTTTATTTTAATGTAAAATTTGTTTCTATTTCAATTCATTTTTATTTTAATTGTTTTCAATAGCAATTTACTTTTAATTTCAATTTATTTCAATTTCAATTTCTTTCAATTTATTTCTCTTTTTATTTCAATTACAATTTCTTTCAATTTTATTTTATTTCTATTTCAAATATTTTTTAATTTCAATTTGTACCTATTTCAATTTATTTCAATTTTTTTTAATTTGACTTTATTTGATTTTCCTAATTTTACACAATTTTCAACTGAGTATTTCTGTTTTAAATTACAAAAACTAAGATTGTGAGCAATAAATATACATTCGAGAAATAAAATTGATCTGTTTACCAGTTTGTCCATAAGCGAAAATACAGGCGTTGTATCCTTGGAATGCATTGTCCAAAATATCTCGACCCAATGCATCGAAGACAACGTCTTGACTCGCAAAGTTTTCTAAACTCGGATCCAGCGAGTAAAAGCAGTGGTCGAATGCAAATGTCTTTGGCTTGTTTCTGAAAATGGGGAAAAAAAACTTTTTTAATTTCCAATTTGAATTAAAATGTTAAATGTAGAACATAAATTAAAATTCTAAAACAATTCAATCTTCCAACTTGACTGCGGGAAATAGAGATGCAATCTTCTACTTGAATTAAATTAATCAATCAATATGTACAAAAGTAAGCGCGGTGATGTATCACACCATTATCTTTTACATCTCCACTGCCATTTCTTTTTCCACTAAAACAGAGAATTTCTAAATTTAATTTTTAAAAAAATTATCAATTTTGGAAAAATAATTGTTTAACAAAATTAATTTTTTTCTAACAATATTGTTTTCAGGGTTGCTACAAAAATATATTTAATTATTTGTTTTTCCATCACTTTTTTCTGATTTTTTGCCAAAGAATTTTATTAAAATTTTTTGAAAATATTTGAATTTTGAAGAAGAATTTTTTTATTTAAATAGTTTTTTTGGGATTTTGTCGAGATTTTCTTTTGTCAATTTTGAACATAATTGAATTTTGTGGTAAGCATTTTACTACTTTTGAAAATAATTGAATTTCTGCAATCATTTAAAACTTTTCCAAAGTTCAATTTTTTTTAGTCATTTTAACTAAAATTTCTCTAGAAATCCATTATTTTTAATAATTAATCAAATAGGGGAACATAGTCTAGGTCGGCCACCTTTTTGACTTTTGTTTATAACTTTTTTTTAAAAATGAATTTGGACAATTGAAGTATATGGTTGGAAAGTCCTGTTTAATAGGAACATTTTTTCTGTACAAAGTAAATTGACAGGTTTAAAAATGAAAAAGTTATAAAGATTTAAAAAAAAAAAAATTTGTAGTCCAGGTTGGCCATTACAGTCAAGGTCGGCCATGTTTAAAATTCAAAGGGCATTAATCGTTAAAAAATAAAATAACATGTTTGGAGTTACGGAAAATTGATTCTTTATTGTTTACAGTTTGTAACTTAATGAAATAACAAAATAATAACAATAAACAATATAAAAAAATAAATATAAATAAAAAAAAGTTTTGCACTAAAATATTAATAAAATTAAATAAAAATATTAATAAGATGATCAATTATATTATGAGTTATACAGAATTGCAGTTTTTGCAAATGAAGTAGCTCGTCCTCAACTTTGCGCATTTTAAACACATAGTGGCCGACCTTGACAGTAAGTAACATTACCGAATTGTTGTAAACAAAAAGAAATACGTTTCGGGATTCGATTTTTTACTTTGTTTTCCTTTCAACCATGAGTCCCACAAATTTTCTGCATACTTGCCTTGACGATTCAATTTGTTTTTTATCTTTTATTAATGGTTTTTCACATTATGCACAAAACTTTTTTTGAGCTTTTTTTGTACCGACGTCACAGAAAACACAATTTTCGATTTTCCGAAAATGTAATTGAACAAAAAGTTAGGTTTCACTAAGACAAGCTTCGACAAAAATGCGCGTAGGTGGCGCTAGTGAACTTGACAAAAAAACGCGAGTGGCCTACCTAGACAGTAGGCCAACCTTGACTACATTCCCCTATATATTCAAAAATGTAACTAATTTTAGAAAAATTTGAATTATTAAAATTTTTCGAAAATCTTTTTAAAATTTCTAATTAAATCCGTTTAAAATTGAAATTTTATAAAATTCAATTAATTTTGAAATGTTGAAGTAAAATTGCTTTTTTTGGATAATTGTTATAGAAAGAATAATTTTCAAAACAATTGTTTTTCTAGATGATAAAAAAAATAAGGTCTAAAAATTTCACCGAAACTTTCTCTATGAGGAAGCAATAGAAATTTTACCATCTCCCTTTTTTGTAATATAAGTCAACAAAACACAATATTAATTTTCTTTTTGTAATCACTTTTTTGATCCTAGATGAAAGATTACAAGAATTGAATAATAAAAGGTCAATTAAAAAAAGAAAAAAATGTATTATAAAATATAGTTATAATCGTATTTTTACGTCATTCAAAATAGAAACTATTGTCATTCTTGTTATAGGTGTGAAGAAAAGAATAATAAAATCTCTGAATATCCAAAAATTTAAATATTTATTCTGAATATTAAATATTAAAATTTTTATTTTTCAATGCACTAAGTAATTTTTCCGAAAATATTTACATGAAAAAAATTTTTTTTCGTCATTTCGGAGATCAAATGCTCCAAAAATTTAGAAACGTTCAAATGAACCAAATATTTTTTTAATTTAAATTCTTTCAAAAATTACTAACTGCAATAAAAATTCGAAAACATAAACTAAATACTTTGGAAATTTAAAACTTATTTTTTATGCGTGAAACAATTTTATTATTTTATTATAATAAAATTCCAGGAATTGAAAAAAAGAAAATTTTTTTCAAATTGAGACAAAAAACGAATCAAAAGTGTTGCGAAGTGAATATTATAATAATATTATTATACTTTTGATTTGTTTTTTGTCTCAATTTGATATCCTTAGAAAAATTATGAATGAAAAAAAATTTACACTGAATTACAAAAAAATAATTATTAACCATTGTTTTTTCCCAAAATAATTTGTTAAAATAATAAGAAAAAAAATACATTAAATATACTAAAGAAATAAATAAATTTCGTTCATTTCAGAAATTTTTTAGGAATAAAAAATAAAACTTTCAGGAATATTTAAAAAAAATACTTTTCAATAAAGAAGAAAAAAATTACACAAAAATGCAAAAAAAGATTACACTAAATTATAAAAAAAAAAATTACATTAAATTACAAAAAAGAAATTACATTAAATATTATTAATGTCAAAAAAATTCGCAACTTTAAAACTACGTTTTAGAAAAAAAAAATTTCGCCATTCTACGAAAGAAAACGAAATTAAATACAAAACCATCAAGAAGAACAGAAATATAGTCTATATTTACAGGAAAAGGAAAATCGATTTCCACTCTTTGTAACTCCTTACTTTGCGAAACAATTTTCACGCGATTATATTTATTATAAAGAAGAAAAAATCGCACAAAGTGTAAAATTATAATAACTCAAAATGAATCGGTCCCAATATAGTAGTGCATTCTTATATGCGTCGTCGACTAAACTAGTTACTATTTTGCAGGTGGTGCACAAGTTGCATTTGAACAGGTCGATATTTGCAATTTCAAGCCCATAGTGTATGTCCACCACGCGATGATGATATTTCATGTATTATAGTTTTGAGAAAGTGTGGGCTGACCATTGCGTGACTGTATCCCTTGTACAGTTGAAAAGAGGATATTTCTGTTTATATACATATAGATACATACAATATGTGTGTTATAGGGCAAAGGGTCGATTAACCAACACCTTTCTCTGCGAATACAATGACCAGAAAAAAAACAAACGACCTTCACACGCGATATCAAAAAAAAAAAAAAAAAAAAAAAAAAAAAATATGGTAAGCCATTATTATATATCCATCTTGTCAAAAATTTATATCAATTTTTCAGTGACCTTTATAGGTCACACACTCCACTTCAAAAATTACCTCGAGACAATCAATTTTCATTTTCACTTGATGTTTTTGTTTCACTGCGAATTCTCATTTAAGCGAATTCGCATTTTAGGAAAATTAAATTTTTAGTATTTTTTTCGTTAATGATAATATTGCTATTTTTTGAATTTTATTATTCCTATATTTTTAAATATTTATTTATATTTTAATAATTAAAATATTTTATTATTTAAATTTTAATGTTCATACCAGCAAATGTTACGCGCACTAGCGCGCGAAACGCGGTATATAGGTTAGTTTTCAAATTAAAAAAATTTTATATTTCCATAAATAAAAACAACAATTTTTGAATAATTACAGATTGAAAATTTAAAAAAATCACTTAATAAGTACAAAATTGATTATTCTTGTTTATTATTTTTTTTTTTTTGAAAAGTTTTAATAAAATTTTTCGCGAAAATTCAGTTATTCTCATAAATAATAAAAATTCTTTGGAAGAATTCAATTATTATTATAAATTGTAAAATTATTCGCAAGAATTCAATTATTTTTAAAAGAATTTAACTTTTTTTCTTAATTCGTTATAAAAATTTTTCAAAGGAATTCAATTATTTTCAAAACAATGTTAATTGAATTCCTCAGAAGAATTCAATTTTTAATAACATTTTTAATACATTTCGAATAAATTCAATTATTTTCTAAAATTTTTAATAAATCCTTCGAAACAATTTAATTATTTTTATAAATAGTAAAATTTTTCGCAAGAATTCAATTATTTTCAAAAAAAATTTCGCGAAAGAATTTAATTTTTTTTCCTGATTCGTTATAAAAATTTTTCGAAGGAATTCAATTATTTTTATAAATAGTTAAACTCTTTGCTGGAATTCAATTATTTTAAAAACAATGTTAATTGAATTCCTCAAAAAAATTTAATTTTTAATAAAATTTTTAATACATTTCGAATAAATTCAATTATTTTCTAAAATCTTTAATAAATCCTTCGAAACCATATAATTATTTTTATAAATAGTAAAATTCTTAGCAGGAATATTAAATTATTTTTAATCCAGTTTAAATAAAATTGCACGAAAGAATTTAATTATTTTCAAAAATTTCCATTATATTCAAGTTTAACAAGAATTTAAAATTCTCTAAAAATAATTCAATTATTCTCAAAATATTAAAAACAAATTCTATATGAAAATTGAATTACTTTCAATGCAATTTTTAAATATATTTTTCAAAAAAATTGAAGGAATTCAATTATTTTCAAAAACTAATAAAATTCTTCTGATGAATTCAATTATTTTGAATATACTTAATTTTAATCAAATTCTTTAAAAAAAAATTCAATTATTTTCGAAACAACTTTAATTGAATTTCTCGAAAGAATTTAATTATTTTTATAAATATAGTAAAATTCTTCGCAGAAATTCGATTATTTTTATAAATATTAAAATTCTTTGGAAGAATTCAATAATTTTCATATAAATATAGTAAAATTCTTCGCAGGAATTCAATGATTTTCAAAACAAATTTAATAAAATTTCACGAAAGAATTCAATTATTTTTTTTCTTGTTTTCCAAAAGAATTCAATTATTTTCTAAATTTTTGATAAAATTCTCCGAAACAATTTAATTATTTTAATAAATTTTAAAATTTTTTGCAAGAATTCAATTATAATTTTTATACATAATAAACTGCTTTGGAAGAATTCAATTATTTTTATAATTATAGTAAAATTCTTTGCAGAAATTCAATTATTTTCAAAACAAATTTAATAAAATTTCACGAAAGGATTCAATTATTTTTTGATAAATTTTTAAATAAAATAGTTGAAAAGAATTCAATTATTTACTAACATTTTGATAAAATTCTTCAAAACAATTTAATTTTTGTTATAAATATTGTAAAAATCATCGCAAGAATTGAATTATTTTTTATAAATAGTAAAATTCTTCGTACGAATTTAATTATTTTCAAAACAATTTTAATAATATTTCTCAAACAGGGACTATTATTTTTTTTCTATTTTTCTAAAAAATGTTGATAAAATTCTTTGTAAGTTTCAATTATTTTCAATACAATTTTAATGAAATTTCTCGAAAGAATTCAATTATTTTCAAATTTGTTGACAAATACTTCAAAAGAATTCAATGATATTCAATACATTAATTTTAAAATTCAAAACATTTAGAAAGAAAAATTATTATAAAAATAATTTACTTCTCGCTAAGAATTTAAATTATTTATGAAAATAATGCAATTCTTCCAAAGAATGTTATTAAAATTTTTATAAGTAATAAAATTCTTGTCAAGAATTTATGTCTTATTTTTTGAAAATAATAGAGATTGTTAATAATTTTTATTGAAATTTTTTAAAGTAATTGAATTTTATGAAGAATTTCTTTCCGGTTTTTAAAATAATCGTATTTGTTAATAAAATTGCAAATTTACATTATGGATTATTGAATTTAGTAAAATTTATAGAAAACAATTAAATTCTTCTCAGACTTTTATTACAATTTTTTTTTTAAATAAAAATTTTAATCATTTAAGAAATTTTATTAAAATATTGAAAATAATTTAAATTTACAAAGAATATTTTATCATAACTTTTTGAAAATAATTGAATTCTTTCGAAAAATTGTATTAACATTTTTTTAAAATAAGTGATGTCTTTTATGAAATTTTATTAAAATATTATTGTTTCGAAAATAATTGGATTCTTGCGAAGCATTTTACAAACAACTTTTTGTTAATTGAAATTTGAGGAAATAATTTCCAAGAATAATTTTTATATCAATAATACAACAATATTAATTAATAATATTATAATAATAACAAAAAATAATAAATATTAATAATAAAAATATAGAATTAAATATAATATAATAATGCAATATTTATAATAATAATAATTATACCAATAGAACTGACAATAAATTCCAGTCTATAGGTAAATAAGTTTAACATTGCTCGATATTGAAACAAAAGAATTTAATAAAATTTTAATAAAACCGATAAAAAAATCACGGTTTTGAAAAGCCGACGTTTTATTTAAAACTGAAATTCATTCGTTAGTTTCTCCATATCTATCGTATTATATATATGAGTGTCCAACCGTCCAGCTTTTCGTTCAGGTTTAATCAAGAGGAATTTAATTATAAGAGAGTTTCCGTTGAGCGAACACATATTTTTTATCAGGAAATAAATTTTATTGTTGATTAAATTAAATTTCATTTAAACTGTTAATAAGTATACTTTCTTTTAAATTTGCATAGGAAAAGAAGAATATAATAAAATAAAAAAATTGAGTAAATCCGATTCATTTTTTCCATTTCATACAATAAAATGAATAAATAAATTGATAAATCTTAAATCCATTTAGGATGATGAAAATCTATGAGCCGCGAAAAGCCATATTATATATTTAAAATAAAAATAAGACGTGAAATATACAGAGTTTCTTTTAAGTATACAAAATTTAAATAGAACGTGACGACTCCCAGTTAATGAATATCAAAATTTAATATTCAATAATTTATTATAATCACAAATTTTATTCAAATTGACCGACATTTTTTATAGGCTCCTCGAGAGATATTAGAAACAGAGGGCGGAGAGCGAAAGAGAAATAATATCAAAAGTTATTAACGAAAAAGCACATTTACTTCATTCCTATAAAAGAATATAAAAATAGAATAAACTTCAACGCGGGCTCAATTGATTTTCATTTAGGCAACAAAATAAATATTTGAATTATTTACGGATATTTCAATATTTCACCTTCAATATACATCAATAAAGAAAATTAGTAAATTAATCCAAGTATCCTCTTTTCAGATTAAAAAAAAAAATATAAAAAAAATTTTTGTTATAAAAATAACACTAGGATGAAAAATATTCCTTGAAATTAATAAATATATATTTACCCGTGGCAAGTATTTATAAATATTTATTAATATTGATAAAAAAGTAAATATTGTTCAAAAAAGAGAAGGAAAAGCCTACTAAAATTTGAAGTAGCATAAATTTTCAATATAACTATATTATATTTATGTGATAAAATGACAATATGACGAACCTGCGTTATAGTAAGCTATCGCGCAGTGATAGTATATATAGAACTGTTGATAACCAATTAAAATTGATTTAACTACAGATTCTATTGTGGAATATGTAGTGTTTCAATTAAACTAAAAACGAGATGCAATTAAAACCGTACTCTATAGTTTTTGCTCAATGACCCATTTCTCCTTGTGGACCTTTAACAATTTCAATTCAAGCATAGAAAAATTGTTTAAAATGCGTAAAACTTATAATACATATATACATATCAATTTTTTCGCCAACTGGGAAAATTAAAAAATGCCTCTCTACTGCCTTTTCCATTAAATCGGATATTGAGGGAAAATATTTTATTCGAATATAGTGGATTACTTTGCGACTAATTTATAATATCAAAAATATAAATAAATTTATTTATGTCACTTAATTTCTATTTATATTTCACCCCCCAATTTTATTTACATTTTACTCTCTAAATTTGAAGTATAGGTAGTATTTGAAGTAATATGTACATATTTGAATTGTTTACTAAATTAAATTAGTGACTGACTTTTCGCTTTCAAATTTGTAAATTTTAACTATAGCAAATTAGTAGAAATTACTATTTGTTAGTAAAATTTATCAGGCAATTTATTATTAGTGAAGTTAGTAAAATTTGCTAAATTAGTAAAATTAGCAAAAATTACTATTGGTAATATTAGCAAAAATTACTATTATGTAAAATTAGTAAGAATTACTATTAGTAAAATTAGCAAAAATTACTATTAATAAAATTAGTAAATTAGTAGAAATTACTATTTATTAGTAAAATTTATTATTAGTAAAATTAGTACAAAAGGGCATGTCCCGTTTATATATTAAATAAAATAAATAAATAAATAAAATTTACTACTAAATTGGTAAAAATGACTATTTATTAGTAAAATTTATTATTATTAAAATTAGTAAAATTTACTATTAGTAAAATTAGCAAAAATTACTATTAATAAAATTAGTAAATTTTACTAGTAAATTAGTAGAAATTACTATTTATTAGTAAAATTTATTATTAGTAAAATTAGTACAAAAGGGCATGTCCCGTTTATATATTAAATAAAATAAATAAATAAATAAAATTTACTACTAAATTGGTAAAAATGACTATTTATTAGTAAAATTTATTATTATTAAAATTAGTAAAATTTACTATTAGTAAAATTAGCAAAAATTACTATTAATAAAATTAGTAAATTTTACTAGTAAATTAGTAGAAATTACTATTTATTAGTAAAATTTATTATTAGTAAAATTAGTACAAAAGGGCATGTCCCGTTTATATATTAAATAAAATAAATAAATAAATAAAATTTACTACTAAATTGGTAAAAATGACTATTTATTAGTAAAATTTATTATTATTAAAATTAGTAAAATTTACTATTAGTAAAATTAGTAAAAATTACTGTTAGTAAAATTAGTAAATTTTACTAGTAAATTAGTAGAAATTACTATTTATTAGTAAAATTTATTATTAGTAAAATTAGTACAAAAGGGCATGTCCCGTTTATATATTCAATAAAATAATTAAATTTTACTAATACTAAAATTAGTAAATTTTACTAGTAAATTAGTAGAAATTACTATTTATTAGTAAAACTTATTATTAGTAATTTAGTAAAATTGACTAAATTTAAATTACTAAATTACTAAATTTAAAATTAGTAAAATTTATTATTATTAAAATTATTAAAATTAGTAAAAATTACTATTTATTAGTAAAATTTATTATTAGTAAATTTAGTAAAATTTACTAATAGTAAAATTTATTATTATTAAAATTATTAAAATTAGTAAAAATTACTATTTGTAAAATTAGTAAATTTTACTAGTAAATTAGTAGAAATTACTATTTATTAGTAAAAATTTACTAATTCAAAAGCAAAAAGTCATTCATTAATTCAAATTAGTAAACAATTAAAAAATACTACTTCAAATTTAGAGTACATTTTATTTAAATTCTGTCTGTTATAAATAATTAAAGTAAATTAAATAAATAAATTGAATAGCATTAGGTACTTTGAAAAAGAAATTATTCATTCCAATATATTTATTTAATTAGAATTACAAATTATAATCATTTTATATTATCAAAGAAAATATTTATTTATTCTCATCAAATAATTTTGATTTGGGTCATTCCAGGTGAAGTGTTCATTAAAAAATTTTTTTGTTCGGAACAATTTCTCTTTCGAATTCTGTATGAAAAATAGGAAAAGATATATATTTTTATTTTGTTATTGAATGGAAATAGTGGAAGTTGTGATTATTTTAAATTCAACTTCTTCAGAGGCAGATGATTTTTGAAACACGTTTTCCTCTATATATCTTCTAGGAGATAAGAAAAAATGTAATACATGAATTTTATTCGTCTTTTCTCAATGTTTTTATAAATATTCGATAAAAAATGACGTATCTTCAATGTAAGTATCTAAAAAGTAGAAATTGAAGGCGTTTCTAAAAATCTTAACTATTTTCTTCCTATTTTCTATATCGGTAAATGAACAATTCATTAATACATTATTTTCAAGTTTAGCGTGGTATTCATGAATATCTTTTAACTTTAAAATTTAACAAA
Source organism: Leptopilina heterotoma (assembly GCF_015476425.1). Classification (NCBI taxonomy): domain Eukaryota; kingdom Metazoa; phylum Arthropoda; class Insecta; order Hymenoptera; family Figitidae; genus Leptopilina; species Leptopilina heterotoma. The sequence goes on from NW_025111110.1 coordinate 2,566,187, forward strand.
AATAGCGAATTACACAGTTTTGGACAGTTTTTTGGAAAAAGATAAAAAGTTTGGATCTTCGATTAAATAAAAAAAAAACAATTTGTTCTATGATTGCCTCAATTGCGAATAAATTATGAAACAATATTTAAATTTAAATAGTTGATGGTATTTAATGATTTAATTGATAATTAATTTTCTCCATCTACAAAATAATTCTTTTAATAAAATCCTCATCAACGAGTAGTACAACAAATTAAACGAATTGTCAAAAATATTGTCGTTTATATTTGAATATTCGGAACATTATTTCAAAATGTATTTACTCTAAAAAAAAAAATGATTAAACCAAATAGATGTCAATTGTGATTGTAAAAAATTCCATCCAACTAAATATATAATTCGATAAAGTTCAAACAATCGATTATTGCAAATCAAGTAATTCTTCTTTCACTACACTTCCAATAACTTAAAAATAACCTAATCAAACGTTGTTGTTGATGGTCAATTTTTTTACCCCCGTCATTTATTTCAAGGTAATCTGATTAATAAAGAACTGTCTCTCACTCTCTATAATTTTCGGATGAAAAAAGAAAAAGAAAAAATTTCTACAAAGAAAAGAGTTTTCCCTTGTGATGACAAACATTCTATACTCTGCATCTCTAATGATTTTTAATAAAAGTCTAGACAATTAGTTTCATAGAATATACGTCGTTTTTCATCTTCTGATGAAAGAGGAAATTCAGTCAAGTCTTGAGAAAATTCAGCTTTTAATACTCTTGGTGAAAGTGGGTCAAAGATAAGATGTATGTGTCAAAGTTATAGGGCGCATATGTATCATCTAATTTTTCAACCGTGTACGTAGTAATGTAAATGTATGAATATAAATATAGATATATGCCTAACAGTACATTTTTTCTTCTCTCTCTCTTTCTCTCTTTCTCTCATTTTTTTCTTCCACATAATTTTTACAAATATCCTACTTAAGAATTATTTTTCTTTATAAAATTTTTGCATAAAAATATGTTGAAAATCATAAACTTCGCATTATTTCTATCATAAAATATAAATTTCTCTACACAGAAAATGATAGTGTTAAATTTTCATTTCTTTATCTTCACCTGGGACAATATTTTGCCAATACACTCAGAGAAAATTTTGTTCAAACAACCAAATAAAAAATAAATAAAAACCTCATTTATAGGTCACATATTTTAACGAAGTTAAACCCATTTTTAATACAGTTAATAAAAACTTAAAAACCTACATAAAAAAGCAAAAATAACATCCCATCAAAAATTAAAGAACAATCACTGAAAATTTAATGAACTTATTTTTATTTCCTATATTTTTTTACCCATTTATAGTAGCGGTAAATTAAATACAAAAAAAGAATTCGGAAATTCTTATGAATTTGTAAAGAATAAATATTTCCAGACCCGCAGTAACAGTAAAACAACAAAGTTTAAGCACCGAAACAAAAGAATAGTATTTTTTTCCCCTCTTTTTTTGAGTGCAGCAATTTTTATGGTAAATATTTTATTTGTAGTTTCTATATTTGCAGAGAGATAAATAATAACTGCATTTCTGAAAAAAGGTTGATGCCGATTCATGGGCAACGCAGTTTATTGGCTCTTATGGTGCGGCTATAACTTTATAAACGTTCGATATTGAACCTGTATATGTATATATGTGAAAAAAATGTATACCGACTGATGCATAAACAAACCATTGCTTTAAAAAATATGTCTGTATAATACGAGTACCATATAAATAAGAATCAAGCCAATCAGAAAATGCTGCCATGAATAAATACTATATACCAAATTTCAGTTTGGGTATTGGGGAGAAAAAATTACATTTTTGGTCAGTTGTAATTTTTGCATAAAGGAAAAATATTCAAACAAAATTTAGCACTTTAAAGTAAAACTATTTTACTTTTGTCAATTTTTCCTCTCGAAAACCATAATCAGGATGGCCACAAAATTTAATTTTTGTTTTTTCCAGATTCTACTATCCCTAACTTTTCCCTGATTGTAGAATAATACTACGTATATTTTTGTAAAATATACAATAATTATTATTAAAATATAAATGAAACTCCACCCTTTTTTTAATTTCTTGTGGCAGTATTGTTGTTTTAACCTTTTTTCCTATTACGTAACACTTATTGAAAAACTTTTTTCGTTGATAAACGTTGTGGACTTCAACCTATGGTATAATACTAACAGAATATTTGTTTCAACTAGTAAGTTTCAAACCACAACACCAAAAATCCACAAAAAAGAAGAATAATAATAAGAAACGTAATGAATTGAATGGCTGATTCTGCCCAAAAAATTTTTTTGCTGAAAATCAGCGAGGAAAGCGAGTTTATCAAACAAACATTCGTTTGAAGAAAATCCTTTTGCCAGAGTGTTCTAATTTCGCAGATATATTCCCGCGTTTCGATTGATTTCGTGCAAAAGAACCACGTACCTGTAGACAGCATCATTAAACGATTAGCTCTCCATCGAAAAGAAAGTTTACAAGAACAAAAAAACAAAAAAAAAAATTCGAAAACAAGAAAAAAGTTTCTTTTTTTTCAAACTTTGAAACATTTAGTAAATAAATCAAATTAACGATCACTCTGGATCACTCCGAATCAGTGCTCTTCAACACTGAGTAATAAAATAATTATTTATATCAAATTATTTAGATTTTGAAGCTGGGAATTCCCTTTTTTTTAAATGTCAGGAAAATCAAGGAGACGTTAGGGAATTATATCAAAATTATTTTTAAAAAATATCAAACTACTACAATTGCTAAGAAAATTCCGATTTTTGATGTTCAACAACATTTATAAATCTTGAAGTTTCTAGATCAGGATCAAGAACAAAAATCAAAATTCCCTCTGGAAATCAAAAAAGCAAAATCAAATTTTTGTCACAACTTTAGGACTTACTTTTAATTGTAATTTAGAAGTCGCCTAATTTTTGCCTTTTCTTGGCGATTTTGTCCTAAATTTAACAATTTTGAATGACGAAAAGTCGAATTTCAAAAGTTCAAATTCTTATTTCTTCGGATTGCTTCAAGAGTTCCAATATTCATTTGCCAGAATTGTCAAAAGTTCCAATATTTATTTCCTCGAATTTTCAAAAGTTCGAATACTTATTTGTGCGCATTTACCAAAGTTCGAATGTTCCCAACTTTTGGAATCGATTTTTAGTATACACACCTACACTAAAGACTAATACTTTAATCCACCCTTTTATCCCTTGTCCCTGCTCTTGAATCCAAAAATCTTTCAACAGAATAAGCAAAAGAAATTTAGAAACTGCATATACAATTTACAGCAACATAAGCCACAACTAATCCATAGAAAAATTTTTATTCATCATCACGATACATCATGAATCATTTTTTTTTTTTTTTTTGCTTTTAAAGAAATACGAAGAGTGAGGATCCATATACTATATGATTTATACAAGAGAATAGAGAGCGACAAAGATCTAGTCACGGAGAGAAGACACCGGTGATATATAAAATAGATATGTGTGATGACAAAAAAAAAGAAGAGGGAGGGAAACTCTCTTGCAAAGATGACGACGAGGGTCCAAGTTCGTTGCCTTCACAAGAGGCTTGATGAAATTGGACACGATCCAAATTTATGGATATACGTACACATCAATAAGAGGACTTAATGCCTGCATTTTCGCGTTAAGTGCTCAGAGGACCTGTGTACGCAATTAAGAAAAAAAAATTACAAACGATTACAAACTAGATGAAGACCATTTGCCTCCGTTTCTAAAAATATTTTATTTCATCTCCAGAAATATTATTTGTTTCTACGATTCTTGTTTTTATGTAACAGAGTTTTGAAGTAACAAATAGAATCTATTTATTGTAGATTCCTATAAAAACTAACAAAGAATAAAAATAACAATAAACAAATAAAAGAAAATGGGTTGTTTCATAAAGGGGCACGTGTATCGTTTAAATATTTGAGAACTCTCACACCACCCCTGAAAGGTTTCGTGTTTGAAAATGTCTGAAAGGCGACTTGTTGTCATATCGCGTGTCAACGTATTGAGTGTCCTATGTAGATTGAATTTTTATGAGGGAATTATTTATTATCTCGGAATAAAAACAAATTCATTAACATGCTACGGTCATGTTAGAGGAGCTTTAACAATAAAAAGAAGTGAAAGGTGTGGCTGGAATAAATCTCAGTATTTGTAAAAGGTGAATCAATACTGGTGTGTGTTTACATACGATTTCAGAACTGTGATAGAATTATATAATTACAGTTCACAAAACCAAAAAGGAAACCCTAACCTATTTACACAAATGACAAAATGTAGGTGTACTCGTACTATTTTTTCTTAAATAAAGAAATTAGTCTATAGCTGATGATGATTTTTTTGTGATAATGGTTTTATATGATACTAATTATAAAGATCAATTAAAAATAAATAAAAATCAACCAAATAAAAAACTTTGGAAGAAGCTATTTTAATAGTCTGTTAAATTAGTAGTTTAAAGAATTTAGAGAACTTATTCTGTAAATTCTTTAAAGTAGAGTAATGAGAATCTATATATCTGTAATTAATTGTAACCATCGAACGAACGTGAAACAAGAACCAACCAATCAGAGAGCGACTCAATCGATACAAATCGAGAAATCTCGATCGTCCATTTTGAGAAAAAACCTCGTAACATTATGTAAAGAAAAATAAGAAACAAATGCTTATCTCCTTTTTCACTTTAAAATTTAATTTCAAACATTGAGAAAAACAATTGTGCTTTTATTGCCTGTATAACGTAAAAGTTGAAATGTTTCTATGCAAACCCGTCACTCAAGCGTTTAAATCCCTTCAATCCAACAGGATTACCTATTATATAGCATTAAAGAATATAGAATGCATCAAAATAATAGGATTTGTCTAAGATATTCTGCTTGCACTCAAATGTACTCCTATAGAAGCAATTTCTCAACATCACTTATAACCTCGGTCCTCATCTTTCCATATTTTTAATTTTCTCAAATAAAAGATACCAGGGTTCATACAGAAATCAGAACTTAAAATTCCATACCATTTCCATGATTTCAGGTCAAATTTTTAGGAAATTCCAGTGAAATTCTGTGGGAAGCCTGAACATTTTTTCTTCTCTTTTATGGCATTTAGCTTCATTATTTTTGTGCTCTTCAAAAATACTTTACTTATTTAATAGTCTCGACCCTTTGGTAAAAAATCTAAAATTATCAAAAATTAGTAAAAATTCAAAAAACCGAATTTCTTAAAATTCAACATTTTTTCTTCTCTTTTATGGCATTTAGCTTCAGTATTTTTGTGCTCTTCAAAAATAATTTACTTACTTAATAGTCTCGACCCTTTGGTAAAAAATCTAAAATTATCAAAAACTCGAAAAACCGAATTTCTTAAAATTCAAAATTTTTTCTTCTTTTTTATGGCATTTAGCTTCATTATTTTTGGGATCTTCAAAAACACTTTACTTATTCAATAGTCTCCACCCTTTGGTTAAAAATTTAAAATTATTAAAAATTCGAAAAACTGATTTTTTTAAAATTCAACATTTTACAAAATTTAAAACCAAAATCTTTTGAAGTTCATCTACTTATGAAAATTGTAAACGCAATTCTTTTAAAATTGAATTAATTTTGAAATATTTAACTCTGATAAACATGACAGATTTTCATAAAAATTAATTTTTCTTTCGAATGTGCTATATGAGTATTTCGATGAGTATTTTCCTAACGATTTTCTTAACGATCTAATTAAGCAGCATTTTATTTAGTGTACGACATTAACCTACATTTAAATATAAGCAACAAAAAACTGATAAATACAATAACTACATTGTAATTTACATTGAAACGGAATGAAAAGAAAGAAACTTTTGTGGACATTTGGTCTAAATGGAACTAATGTTTGTAAACACATGCAGAGGAATTTCGAGTAAATGAGAATCAGGCTTTCATAGCGTGTAAACGAAAATTTAAATTTACTCTATACAGTTGAAATATTCACTTCGTGTTTCCGCTAAACTTAAAGGAATTTCATTTAGTACTTCAACTATACATTCGAGTTAGTGTGATAAAAGGCACAAGTATATACAACGTCTATTCTATAGTTCGCGAAACAATTTTCCTAAAAAATATTGCACTGACATTAATTTTCTTGAATAAAAATCATCTTACATTTTCAACATTTATGTTACAAGCCAAATGTCTCAAATGTTTTACAAGCCTAAGCAGAATGAAGCGGAAATTGCATAACGTAAATTTTACACGAGAGAGAAATAAGGATACGGATATCTCTTGTACTTTTCTAGAAAAAGACAGGCGATATTTTTATCCTTCTTTTTTCTCATGTAAAAATTACGATATTAGGTTTCGTTCTACATAGAACAATAGAGGTTATGTCCTTTAAGCTCGATACATCGATTGATTCGCCCCATTAGAGAATTTGATTGGACGGTTCCAACAGGCACTGCTATTGGTGCGCTCTGAATAGACTTATGTCCATGAAGTTAGCGTTGACGTTCAGCATCAGAAATTATTTTTTCTACGAAAATGTCTTTTTCAATTCATCCCGAAAGTCAAAAACAAGTTCAGTGCACCTGAAGACTTGAAAAAAATTGTTTTATTCTTTTCATTTACTGAAAAAAAAAATGCTAACTTCAGAAACCCATACAGTTTATACAGTCGATTATTCAATACATCCAATGGAAAAAAAAACCTTCTTTTAAATCAAATTTTTACTGTAATTAATTTTAATGAGAAACATGAAAAAAGTTGAGTTGGCAAAAAAGAAAATGCACCAGGAAAAAAAAAGTTCAAGAGTAATGAAAAGCTCGCTTTTCGAAACTAGTTTTGCAAAGGCGCAAATACCATCATTTACGCGACAGTGGCTGTATAAATATAAGTTTATGTGTGGTGAGCAACAGCAGCTTTCACATAGAGTCTGTATGTGTCGAGTACATTCATCCAACTCCTCTAGATCTCTAAACCCGCGAGGCACAGTAATAAAGCCTATAAAAGCTTCAACAACAGAATACTTAGAACTAGCAATTCGCAACCACCACCGACCCCCCCCCTCTCTTCTCTCTTTTGCGCAAAGCAACTTATATAGGTATAACATATCAAACTCACCTCTCGGGAACTAAATGTGGGTTAATATATAAAGGAGAAATAGAAACAGAAATAGAAAAATAATAACAGAACCGATATGTATAAAAAAAAGAAAATAGGAAAAGAATTTTTTTTCCACAGAAACATTAACGAAAAAAAAAGAACTAGGTAGAATAAATATTGCCCTCTTTTATAATGTGCTTTACACTCTAATGGAACTCTCGTATTTTATGTATATATAAATGTCTAGTCTACCAATAAATCTTCTACATTCGAATTAGAGAATTCTATTAATCTTGAAACAAGAAAAAACAACTCTTTTAATCGATACTTCTTTTTATCTATACTTTACTAATTTATTTATCTTAAAAATAAATATAGTTCTTCCTTCCTGCTCAATTTTCCCTACTTATTAAAAAGTTTTCGAATACTGGAACTTAAAAAATCAAAATTTTGGAGTCTAGAAAGACATTTCTGACTTGTACCGATTGCGGAGTGAGGTGGCTTAGTGGCTTCAGTGCCTGTCAGTGCCGGACTCGCGACACTAAGGACTGGAGTTCGATTCTCCGCGACTGTTTCTTTTTTTTCTGTTTTGGAATTTTCCAATTTCGATGTTCGGAGCTTTATTTTAAAGCATGTATTTGAAATTCTATTCTTTCGTAGCAGAAAATCAGCCTTTTAATTAAAATATTTAATTACATTACCATTCACCAAATTTTTGGATTGGAAAGAAAGAAACATTTTCCCTCTCTAAAGTAGTAGTAGTAGTAGCAACTCACCTGAAACAGAAAACAAACATAATTTTTATCTCGTTCATAATAATTTGAAATTTTTATTGAAAAAATCAGTATAAAAATTTACGATGAGGTGCAACGTATAAAAAAGTCAATTTTTCGTTAGTTTCTTTTTGAAAATAATAATATTTATAATTATTATTATTATTAAAAGAAATTTTAATTTATTTTAATTTTCTTTAATTTTCATTAATTTTCATTAATTTTCTTTAATTTTTATAACTACAAAAATTAATTGAATATTAAATGATAATTAAATTACTTAAAAAATAATTACAAAACAAAATATAAGTGGAGTATAAAAACAAAATCCGTACAGAAACAACTTTTTTTTGCCATTTTTAAAAGTATACGAGACAAAAAATTAAAAGTTTAAAAAGCTCTAAATGAGAACATTAAGCAAAAAAAAAAAAGAAAAGAAATAAAAGTTTCGTGTTTTTCTAAACGCATGCTCTTAGCGAAGCTATTGACCGTCACGTTATAAGGACTCACACGTGGGCACGATTATACCATTCGAATAAAGAAAGAATAAAACCAGTGGCGTACCCATTTCTAGAATAATGACCCAGATCTTATCTCCAAGTAATACATAAATAACAAGAATAGCTCCCTAATAAAAACGAAAAGAACAAAAGCCGCACATAGATCGCATTCTTTAATAATTCAGATATAGGATTTCGCTAAAATTTATAAATATGCGAATTATATTCTCCGTGTCAAAAAAAAAAAATGTAAGACTCGAGTTTTCATGGCATTTTTTTTTTTAAGAAAACTGAGCGAATTTTTCAATTTAAAATATTTTTTACAATAGTTATTTTTGAATATAATTATTGATAATAAATACCCCAAAAGCGTACAAATATTTTTTCGATTTAAATATTAAAACTTACTGACTACAATAAAAATCGAAAACGTAAATTTAATAATTTGCAACTTTAGAAAAAAAATTTTTTCTTACGTTACACAATATTATTATTTGAATTCGAAAAAAAATTAAATTATTTCTCTAAAGTATTAAACGTACAAATGAGAGAAATATTTTTTTGTTTCAATAATTACTAAACTGAAATAGAAAAAAAAGTTTACTGAATATTTTGTAATTAAAAGTTAATTTTTTAATAAGATAAAAAAATTTGCAATCAAATTTAAAAACAAGTTGTTCATTTCATGATCATTAAGCTTCCTCAATATAATAATATATACCAATTGTTTAATTTTTTATTTTAGAATAATTATTTTAAAGTGTTATGATAAAATGTCAAAAAATAAAAATTTCAATTTTTTGTGAAAAATTAAAATATTTATTAATTCTATAAATTTTGATAAAATATATACTTTATATACATGAATCGATTCGTTTTTATGTCAGGAATGCAATTTTGACAAGAATTAATAAAAATTTTAATATAGAAAAAAGTTATTTCAAAAAATCCAAAAATTAATTTTTTCAAAAATTAAAAAATTGTTGAAAAAAATTTTTTTTTTAGATATTTTTGAAAATCCTTCTGTCTGATTTTTGGTATTCATGATCATAATACACCTACAAAATTTTATCAAAATCCATCAAGACGTGTAAGAGAAAATTTTTCCACAAGAATCGGTGACATACACACACACACATACACACATACATCCGGACATTTGTTCCTCTCGACGAATTATATATACTACACTTGAAAATTTGTAAAAATAATTGGTTCTAAAAAATTCGGAAATCGACATCACTATAAGGCTTCCTTTATGAGGAAGCAAAAAGGAATTTTTTATAAAAAAAGGAATAAAAATATTATCGTTCATTTAAAAATTGAAAAAAAATTAATAAAATAAAATTGAAGGAACATAATAAATTTCATTCATTCGAATAATAATAATTTTGGGGACATGATTAATAAATAAATTTAAAATGCACTATTAGTGTAATTAAATATGAACAGAAAAAAATTTATCAAAAATAACTGAAAAAATCTCTTTTTGAATTCAAAAAAACTTTTTCTCTATTCGATTTTTATTTTTCAAAGCAAAAGTAAAAAATAGAAATAAATTATGTTGAAATAAATCTCTTTATAAAAATATTAAAGAAAAGTTTCATAAAGTTTACATATAGTTTAGAAAATAAATATAACTTGCAAACTATTTATTTATTTTAGTAAAAATAAACTGCGTGCAATGTATAAAAAAATCAATTTTACATTCTTCTGTTTACATTTTTGTTTTATAAATATTTTCAAAGTTTTAATCTTTTAATTTTTTAAATTAATTTTTAACATTAATTTTTTAAATTAATTTTTAACATTAATTTCTTAAATTAATTTTTTATATTAATTTTTTTAATTCATATTTTTAATTCATTTTTTAAACATTTTTTTAATTAATTTTTTAAACATTTTTTAAATTAACTTTTTAAACATTTTTTAAACATTTTATTAATTAATTTTTAAATTAAGTTTTCAAATAAATTATAAAATTATATTACATATTTAAAATTATTCAAAAGTAAAATAGAAATGAGATGTAAAAAAAAGATTTCGTTCATATAATTTTAAGAAGCACGTGATTTTGTATATACCCTAACAATAATAGTTGTTTATGAATTACATAATGAATTATAATGATGTTAATATAGAGAGTCATATAATAGCACATGCGCATTATAGCTTTAGAGATAAATATTTCCATTTTCTTAGCAGGAGATTTTCCGATATAATTTTCTCTTCATTAAGAAGTGACTCTAAACTATCAATTCTCACGAAACTCTCATTCATCTTTTTTTTCTCAGAGATAAATTATACTTTTATATTTTAAAACAATATGAGAAAAGAAAAGCAAAAGGTGATTGTTAACACAAGAAGAAAACAATTATTAATAATGTTAAATAACACAATATTTTATGCATCACGAAAATTACGTAATAAGTCAACAAATTAGAATATTATAAATAATGTAAATTTATTTTTTAATTGAAACTATATTCTATTTATTTAATTTATTAAGTATTATTTAATTATATATATAACATTTTTAATTATTAATTGATAATAATAATAATAATAATAATAATAATAATAATAATAATAATAATAATAATAATAATAATAATAATAATAATAATAATAATAATAATAATAATAATTATTATTATTATTATTATTATTATTATTATTATTATTATTATTATTATTATTATTATTAACTTTTATTATAATTATTTTATTTATTTCAATTATTTACTAAGTAGATAAATTATAAATTAATTATAAGGAAAATAAAAAAATCAATTTAGTTTATAAATAAAATATTTTTAGATTTTAGATTAGTGAATTTTTTGTTATATGTAATCAATTTCAATTAGTAAAATATAATAGCAATAAACTATATTTATTACAGACAATTGAAAAAAATGACTATATTTACAAATTTATTTAAAAATTCTATTCTCAGGATGGAATTAAATTAAAAATTATATATTTTTTTTTATAAATTGCATTCCATATAGAGATTGTATAGTACGCATGGATCTAGAGAAAAATATGTAAACTAGATTGCAGGAGTATTTATTAACTTCTTGATGCAAGAGACTAGCAGTTAGAAAAAAACGTCGTTCATATGTAAATTTGCATAAGAAAATATTAAAGTCACATGGGAACGTAGACTGCGAGTAAATATGTTATTTATTTTTTGTATTTAAATATTTTCATAAATTATTTCATTCACTTTTCATCGTAAAGCTCCATTATTTATAGTCAAAATAGCGAAAAACAAATTCAAAATTAGTTCAAAAAACGAATATTATTATTTTTAAATATTTTTTTTATTAATTATATTTCAATTACTTTTTCAATCAATTCATTATAGTCAAAATAGCGAAAAAGTACTTTCAAATTTATGCAAAAATCAATTGTTTTTTTCACTTTCAAAAATATTTGAAAATTAAAAACAAAACTATTAATTAAATGACCCGTTTTGTAAATAAATAAATATATTGTAATAATAAAAATTATAGATTTTAATAAAATATAAGGGAAAAAATTTACCTGGAACTTTTTTTTTATAGTAAAAATTATACTATTTATAATTAAGATTCTATTATAATTAAATTTATTATTGTATTTTGACATTATTATTATTAATATACATATATAAAAATTTATACTCTACAAATACTCGAAACTTTTTTTTCAATTTCTATTGATTTACATATTTTAAAATAAATAAAAAAATTAATTAAAAGAATAAACAGATGAATAGGTAAATATCATCATTATTATAAATGAAAAAAAAGTGACATAATTTGCACCTATTTCTTAAAATTTATTACGAGTTTCCAGCTAAATTTGAATAGACTGTAAATATCCTAGAAAACTTGAAAAATAGAAAATGTTTGCTTTTATTTTTCTTTTTCTAAAATATATGCAGAGAAAATGTAGGTATATGGTATTTTTTCAGTTTTGTTATCAGATCACTGCTGTAAATCGATACGATTTTTCTTTCTAATTGAAAATAAATGCTATTTGCGCGAATGATTAAGTTTATGAAAATTATTTTTTACTAAAATGTAGTGAAAATTTAAAAAACAGTGAAAAATAGTAACAATAAATTACAAAAAGGTAATAATAATAATAATTATTACTAATTATTCTTATTATTTTTTTTTTAAATAATAAGTTTTATATTTAGTTTCATTTCCAAATTTTTATTTACAAATAATAATAATAATAATAATAATAATAATAATAATAATAATATAATAATTTTTCGCTTATATTAAAAATATCTACGCAGATCTATTGTGTTTTAAAAATTCATGAATGTGTAAAAATTTATTAAAAGTATATATATATAAGTGAATGCCTTTTATACATCCGATCCAGAATATTTCTAAATTGAAAATTTCAAAGAGTTCACAAACTTTTACCTTTTTTAACTCTCGTTTCATTGAGGAATGTATTCAATGCAAAATAGATCTTTTCAAAAAGAAGAATTCTACTTATCTACGAATAAGAACCTCCGAAAAAAAGAGGAAAAAAATTGCGAAATATTTTGCATTAAAAAGCAATTATACCATTTTATATAAAAATTATTATTATAATTTTATTAGGTAATTTTATAGAAAAATGATTATTGCCCATAAGTATAATAAAAAATAAAATTCAGTCGCTATTAATGATAATTTACAAATAATAAAATAATAAAGTAATAAAATAATAATAATAATAATAATAATAATAATAATAATAATAATATAAAAATATAATAATATAATAATTATAAATTATAAATAATTTATTAATAATTAATTTCAATAAAAAATTAATTATAATCATATTGCGTACAAAATAATTTTTTAATGAATCTTACAACATGATTTTATATTATTTAATTAATATCCATTGGCAAATAGAAACATAATAATCAATTTCTTGTAGACTCTTATCAATTTTTAATTAAAATGGAAAGTGAATTTATGAACACGTGCAATTCATCTACATTACGAATTATAAAGAAATTCTCAGCGTGAGACCAAAGAAGTGTGTACACGAAAAAAAAAATGAGAAAAAAGAAAGAAATTGCACATTATGTGGAGTGTGTTTGGATTCATTCCAAAATCGAAGAAAGAACAGTTCAGCGAACTTATAGAGAGGTTGAAAGGTTGAAGAAAAGAAGAATCTTATATATCAAATTTTTCGTCTGCAATAACAACCGATAAAAAAAATATTCTTCTATTATCCCAAAAAAATAATTTTCTATACAAAAAAATTTTTCTATTCAAGAAAAAATTCCTCTATTTAAAAAAAAAAATTCTATCCGCAAAAAATCCCTCTATCTAAAAAACAAATTTATCTGTCCGAAAAAGATTCCTCTATCAAAAAATAAAATTCCTCTAACCAATAAAATTCCTCTATCCAAATAAAAATTACTATTTCTATTCTAAAAAAAAATTTCTATCTTCAAAAAACAAATTCTTCTATTAAAAAAAAATTCTATTAAAAAATAGGTATTCTTTTATTTAAAAAAAATGGAATTAAAAATTTGATATAAGTAAGAAAAAAATTAATTTTCATCCATAAAATTCAGAAGCAATTGTTTACGTTTCGCGAGGAAAGGAGTTTGCCGATAAAATTGATGTTCAAAAATTTGAAGATAAATTTTCAGATTCTTGGCAGTTATATATATATATTGTTAAAGATATGTAGGTCCATAAAAAGATAAAAAAAAGTGACATCTTTGGCAATTTTCCAGTTATTTGTTTCCGGAATTCTTATTGAGAATTGCAACATTAATGTAACTGAATGGTCGACACAAATTTTTTTTTCCATTATTTACGAACTTGGCTATCATTCCAATCTCCCTGCGCAATGTCTAATTTCTTTTTATTAATAAAATCACTTTAAACAATTAATCTATTCATAAAATAAAAATTTATTTTTCTAATGTTCCTATTATGTTCTAAATGTTCAAATGAATAACAATAATTTTGTTATATGTAATTTTTAATTAAATTAATAATTTATTTTAATTTAATTTTTTCATTAAATAAATATCTAATCATTATTAAAATTTTTCCATATAAATTAAGATTATATAAAAATGTTCAAATTTCAAATCTTTTGAAATTCAATAATTTTTAAGAATTGCTATACTGTAATTTATTATCCAAAATTATTTTCAAGATTTCAATTCAATTATTTTCTAGAATTTTTAACTGAAATTCGAAAAGTTTTTAAAAATAATTAAATTTTACAAAGAATTCTATTAAAATTTTTGAGAATAATTGAATGTGTGGCATTTTATTCAATTTTTTTTTAAAATAATTGAATTTCTAAGAAGCATTTTATTATTTACGAAAATAATTGAATTCTCGTGATGAATATTGTTATTTATGAAAATAATTGAATTTTGCAAAGAATTATTTATGTAAATAATTGAATTCTTGAGAAGAATTATTTATGTAAATAATTGAATTCTTGAGAAGAATTTTAGTAAAATTTAATTAAAATTGCATTTAAAATAATTTATTTTTTTCAAACAATTTTATTAAAACAGTTGAAAATAATTGAATTCCTGTGAAAAATCCTATAATATTTTTGTAAATAATTTAATTCTTCCAAAGAATTTTAAAAAAACATTTTTTTAAATAATTAATTTTTCCGAGAAAGTGAAATTAAATTTTTTGATCAATTTTCAGTAAAATTGTATTAAAAATAATTGAAATCTTGGGTTGAATTTTATTATTTATGAAAATAATTGAATAGTTGCAAAGAATTTTATTAAAATTTTTAAAAATAATTGAATTGTTGGGAAGAATTTTATTTACCAAAATAATTGAATTATTGCCCAAAAATTTTATTAAAATGTTTAAACAATATTTAATTTTTGCGAAGAATATTATTACTCTTGAAAATAATTGAATTTTTGCAATAATTTGTAACTTTTACAAAATTGAATTTTTTTTCGTGTTTTTAACTAAACATCTTCTATAAATCCATTATTTTTAATAATTTTTGAAAAAGTTCTTTAAGAATTTTCAAATTCATTTGTTTACAATTCCATTTTTTACAAAATTTCAATTATTCGTAAATTCTTCAATTAAATATATATTAGAAAATAAAAACTTTAAATAATTTCAAAAAAATCCGCAATTAAAGTTTCTCAAAGAAATTAATTCATTTGTTAGTTAAAAATATGAAAAATTCAAGTTTTCAAAGATTTTAATCTAAAACCTTTTCAAAATTCAATTATTTCTAAAAAAAACTCACCCTCTAATGCTTTTAAAATTCAATTCTAATCTAAAATTTTAACTGAAATCCATTTTTAAATTAATATTTATGAGAAAATTCTACTAGAATTAAATTATTTAAATACAAAAATAACAATTTATTGAATAATTGCATGTTTCTTAAAATTCAATTTTCATAAAGAATTTTATCTATAAATTTTTAAATAACTGAATTCTTTTTCCGAATTTTAATAAAATTTTTAATAATTTTTCCGAGGAATTCGATAAAAACTGTATTCAAAATAATTGAAATTTTGCAATGATTTTTATTCTTTATGAAAATAATTGAATTTCTAAATAGAATAGTATTATTTACGAAAAACAAAAATTTTTTATTATTTATGAAAATAATTGAATGATTGCGAAAAAATTTATAAAAAAAACTTTGTAAGTAATGAAATTCCTGGGAAATTTTTATTATTTTTTGAAAATAATTAAAAGTTTATGTAGAATTTTATTAAATTTTTTTTAAAAATTTAAATAATTGAATTTCGGAGAAGAATTTAATTATTTCTAAAAATAATTGAAATTTTGATGAGAATTTTTAAAAACTTTTGAACATAATTGAATTTCTGGGAAGAATTTTATTACTTTTGAAAATAATTGAATTTCTGCAATTATTTGTAATTTCTCTAAAATTATCCAAATTATATCGTACAATTTACGAACTTTTCATCGTCTTTTGAATGAAATTACGGACTTTACGGACCTTTTTTTAAAAAAAAAACGGATTTTTACAAACTTTAATCAAAGTTACGGATTTTTACGGGATTTACGGACGTAGCTCGAGCCCTGAAATTATAAATTAAATTTAATAAAATTAAATTCAACAATAATAAAAAAGAAAATTAAGAAATAATAAAATAAAAATTCGCATTTAAAAATAAACTAAACAGCAATAAAATATAAAAAAAAACAAAATTGATAAAATTAGCACTCATCAATAATTCTTGACGAGAAGCATTTGAAAATAATTTGAAGGTATAAAATATATACCCAAGGGTTAAAGTTAAAGTTGAAACATAGACCTTTCGTATTGAATATCACTTTCATTTGTAAAAGTCTACAAATAAGTGGAAAGTTACTAGGGAATAATAATAGAACACGAAACTTAAAAGCGGAAGAGATAAAGAAAGACGTTGTGGATAAAGAAAAATATAGAGCCTCACGAAGGTAGGTACATAGACATAGCGCACTTTCTAACTACCCCCCTTCTTCTTCTTCTTCCTCTTCTTCTTTTTCTTTGTGCTCCAGTTTTTTAAGTTTCCAACCCCAAGACCACTTGACACAGGTAAGTGCATGAACCCCCTTTCGCTCACTAGATAGTTGAGAGTGACCCGTTGACATATCGATCCACGAGGTCTTTGTCATTTAACAAACTCAACTAAACTCTCCCACACACCACACAATACATAATCTATATGTACATATTATGATAACCAGTCAATGTATTCTATTATCAATTCTCTACATACCAGAAATACATTCTTTTTCCTATATACATTCTATTCTATCCTATCTTCAATTAATTTTTCTATTCAATTCAAAAAAATTATTTTTCATTTGAATAAATAAATATGTATTTTTTATCGTAAATATTATAATTATTGTATGTGTAAAAAAGAAGAGCAAACGTTAACAAGCAAATGACGTGTATCAAAATATTTTTCAATGTATATATATATATATATAAAATGTAATTAACGTCAATTTTCAATAAAGCATCTTGCTCGCGGTTAAAGAGCACATATTATATCAGTCAACCTTCACCCAGAAATGGCCTTCAACCAATGCAAGTCTAAGGTTTATCGCGCGACAAGATAAAGAGCAAAACAATTTTTAAATGATGTCAGAGAAGAAGGAATTATATTGTTTTGAGTGTAAGAAAGAAAGTGACAAATTTTCAAGAATGGGAAGAATTTAAGAATACCACATATGTTTTCTTAAATATCTTAGACAAATGTTTCACGAATCCAAAAAGAATCAAACAATTGATTCAAAGATTTTGGATTAAAAAAATTTCTTAAACACTTTTCTATAACTTATCCTAGGTAAATAAAGGAAGTGGAACTAGTATCATTTTCATCTCTAAAAACTCTAAATTTAAAAAAAAAATTACTCCAGAATATTACAAAAATTTCCTAAACACTTTTCCATAACTCCCTGAATAAATAAAAAAAGTGGAACTAAGTATATCATTTTCATCTCTAAAAACACCAAATAATATTTTTCGACACTAACTTCAGCGATTTTAAATTAAAGTGAAAATTATTTTAAAGTAGAAAAAAATGAAAAATATATTTAATATTTTTGTTCCAATAAAAAAAAAATATAATCATTCTCGAAACTTTCGACCACAAACCGCTTGCAAAGGAAAATATTGAAAAGCATTTTAAAAAATTAAACTAAAAAGCGACAAAAAACAATTAATAAAATAACCGAAAATAAATTCCGAGAGGTTATATAGCGAGGATTTATCCTGGTTTTCTCTCCTGGAATAAAGTAAAACTAACGCTGAATTCCGTCCTCGACCTGGAAAATCTCCAGTTTCCCTTTGCTTTCTCACTTCTTTTTTTTATATACATATATATTTGTAAAAACGAAAGTAGCTGTGCTGAAATACACGAAAAGAAGTTCTTTTTTTTTAAACTTTTTTTTTAAAACTTTTTCCTTCTTTTATAAGCTCCTATACATAAAAGAATTTTCTTCAATGTAAATATCACATTATAAAAATTAAATACCTTTTCCTAGTAAAAGAAAAAATTTTAAATGATCCCAGTAAATATATTTACTCTGCAAATTCAGTAAACTATATATTTATATTTGTAGTAACAGAGTTGTCACAAAAAATTAATTTTATTTTTTCCTGACTTTTCCTTGATTTCCAGAAAAATTTTTTTTTAATTTTTATTTTATTATTTTATTAAAAAATTTTCTAGAAAAAATATCGACTTTTTCCCTGACCCCTAAAGAATATTCTAATTCACTATAAAAATTATTATATAAAAAAAAATTTCTTTTACTCATTTACGAGTTTCTTTAATTATTGTAAAATTATTCGAAGAAATTGAGCACTCCGAGTTTGTTTTTATTTTTTATCAAGATTAAAGATGACCGAGTGATAAAATAATTATTTTATATTACACGAATATTGTTACTGTAATTTCTTCAAAATTATTTTCATCATTTCAGATCAATTATTATTTTCTAGAATTTTTAACTAAAATTCTTCTTTAAAAATCAATTTTTAAAAGAGTTCTTTGAGAATTTTCAAATTGTTTATAATTCAATTTTACTAAAAATTTCGATTATTCGGAAATTCTTCAATTATAAATATAAATTAGAAAATAAAAACTTCAAATAATTTTTAAAAAATTCAATTAAACTTTTTTCAAAAAAAATTAATTCTACAGAATTGTTAGTTAAAAATATGAAAAATTTAGATTTTCAAAGATTTTAATTTGAAACCTTTTCAAAATTCAATTATTTCTAAAAATTCAAGGTATAATGCTTTCAATATTCAATTATTATGTAAAATTTTAACAAAAATTCATTTTTAAATCCATTTTTATTAGAAAATTTTACTAGAATTCAATTATTTAAATACAAAAATAAATAATTTATTGAATAAGTAAATGTTTTTTAAAATTTAATTCTCATAAAGAATTTTAGCAATAAATTTTAAAATAATTGAATTCTTTCAACGAATTTTAATAAAATTCATAAGAATATAAGTACCTACATATTTTGAGGAATTTGATTAAAATTTTATTCAATTCTTTCTAAACATTCTCGCTAAAATACTGTTAATATTCAATTATTATCTCAAAATTCAACTGAAATCCATTTTTAAATCAATTTTTAATAAAAAATTCTACGAGAATTAAATTACTCTTAAATATAAAAATAAATAATTTATTGAATAATTGAATATTTCTTAAAATTCAATTTTCATAAAGAATTTCATCAACAAAATTTTAAATATTTGAATTCTTTCAACGAATTTTAATAAAATTTATAAAAATAATTACATTTTTCGAGGAATTCGATTAAAATTGGATTAAAAATAATTGAAATTCTGCGATGAGTTTTATTATTTATGAAAATAATCGAATTCCTAAAAAGAAATTTATTATTTACGAAAATAACTGAATCCCTGTAAAAAATTTTATTATTTAAGAAAATAATTGAATTTTTTGAAAGAAATTTATAAAAAATTTGTAAATAATTGAATTTTTGGAAAAAAATTTATGAAAAATTTGTAAATAATTGAATTCTAGTGAAATTTTTATTGTTTATGAAAATAATTAAATCCCAGTAAAAAATATTATTTATGAAAATAATTGAATTTTTGGAAAGGAATTTATAAAAAATTTGTAAATAATTGAATTTTTGGAAAAAAATTTATGAAAAATTTGTAAATAATTGAATTCTTGTGAAATTTTTATTATTTATGAAAATAATTAAATCCCAGTAAAAAATATTATTTATGAAAATAATTGAATTTTTGGAAGAAAATTTATAAAAAATTTGTAAATAATTGAATTCCTGTGAAATTTTTATTATTTATGAAAATAATTAAATGATGGCGTAGAATGTTACTTATTAAAATTTATTTTCAATAATTGAATTCTTTTGGAAAATTATATTATAACAGTAGATTTTGAAAATAATTGAAATTTCGACAAGAATTTCATTTAAATTATTAAAAATAATTGAATTTCGGAGAATTTTATTATTTCTAAATAGATAATTGAAATTTTGAGAAGAATTTTCAAAAATTTTTGAACATAATTGAATTTTTGCGAAGAATTTTTTTATTTTTGATAATAATTGAATTTCTGCAATCATTTGTAACTTTTACAAAATTGAATTTTTTTTCGTGTTTTTAACTAACATTCTTCTATAAATACATTATTTTTAACAATTAATTTAACATATTAAAAATTTTAACTAATTTCAAAAGAATTTAAATTATTAACATTTTTCAAAAATCTAAGTTCTTTTAATTAAATTCATTCAAAATTTAAATTTAAGTTATTTGTATACTTATAGTATAAATGTGGATATATAGTAAACTATATTTATAGTAAATGAAAATATACTACATACTCCATATTTATAGTAAATATAAATATTGCAAAATACTTTTAGAAGAAATCATAAATTTCAATAACAAAAAAAAGACCAAAACGTATATAATTTTAATCTCTCTCAAGCGAGAGTTTGCGCCACTTTTTTCCCGATTTTTTTTTATTCAATATAAAAGCACATTTTTCCGCAATATTGACAATTCACCGCAATAGTGTCGAGAGATTTTACGAGAGACCACGAACTCTGATGTCGTGCATCTAAAAACAAGTCGCTCTTTTCATTTTTTATTATATTTTTGACACTGATACACAAAAGACAAATATAAAACTCTGTATAAAATTTTACTACAAAGATGAAAAAAGAACGTAAAAATTTTTTTTCCAAAAAACTAGAAACGTTTTTTAATTTTAGCTCTCGCGGAAAAAAAATCCTCTCTCAAATATACCCCTGCAAATATTAAAGATATACGCATATGGAAAATTTTTGTGGTCTCGCAGCAGATTTATCACATCAACACAATATAATTCTCGTCAAAATGTAGAAAAAAGAAATTAAAAGAAAAATGAGAGAAAAAAAAAGTAACGGAAAAAAATGAAGAGTAAGCTAAGAGCAGTACAAGAAGCTCAGTTGACTTGCAACATGACTCACAAAGCCGTCATACATTAAAGATACCTTGGAGAAACATCATAATATACACAGACGAAACATCTCGAGAAAGATTAGGAACTGAGATTTTTGCAAATATATGCACAATTCTCTTTTTTTTTAGTCTTGAAAAACAAATGTTCGTGAATTATCCTAATGTAAGATTGTGTGAAAAAATTATTTTTAAAGCGGGAAAATATCGTCTATTTAGACTTAGATGTTTAATTTAAAAATTTGTAAAGAAGAAAATGTTGAAAAAAAAGTTTACAATTAAAAATTGACAATTTAATTCAATATTAATTTTATAAACTAAATTTTTTTTAATCGAATTCCTCGCAAAATTAATATTTTATCAACCATCTCTCTAAATCTAAATATTTACTAATTTTTAGTGAATTTATTTTATTTTTAATTAATTATTAAACAGCAACAGTTCGCGCGGCTAACTTCTTGCTGCCTTTTATTAAATAAAATTATCAATTTTAAAATAGTAGAATTTTATTGAAAAATTTTCTAAATTAAATTTTTGTTGAAAACACTAAAAAAATTCAATTTTGGAGAAATTACAAATAATTGCAAAAATTCAATTATTTAAAAAAAAAAAAAATTCAACTATGTTCAAAATTTGAAAAAAATTCTCGTAAAAATCCCAATTATCTTTATAAATAACAAAATTCTTCTCTAAAATTCAATTATATTAATAAATGCCAAAAAAATTCTTGTCCTAATTTCAATTATTTTCAAAAATAAAATGCATTTTTCTAATTTCAATAATTTTTAATATCTACTATTTCAATAAAATTTCCCAAAAAGAATTCAATTATTTTAAAAAATGTTTAATAAAATTGTATAGAAATATTAAATTATTTTCATAAATAATAAAAATTTCACAGGAATTCAATTGTTTTCATAAATAATAAATTTTTTTTAAGGAATTCAATTATTATTTTCATAAAAAATAATTTAAAATTCTAGAAAATAATAATTTAATTAAAATGATGAAAATAATTTTGATGAAGTTACAGTAACAATATTCTTATAATATAAAATAATTATTTTACCTCCCGGTCATCTTTAATTATTAGAAAAACATGAAGAAATTATAACAAATACTTTTATAAGTTGTTTAATTAAAAAAAGGTTTGAATTTGAAATTTTTGAATGTCTTAATTCCTGTGGAAAATCCTGTTCCAAAAATAAGATTAAAAATAGAAATTGTGCAAATATTTTTCTTTTTTTCCTAAAACAAAATAATAATTTTGATAAAAAAAATTGTGATTCATAAACGAAAATAATTCAAAATAAATAAATTTTCTATTTCTTAATCACAATTGTTTAACAATTTTCTAATTTTGTTTAGAAGTAAAAAACAAAAATCTGCATAATTTCAATTTGACAAAGCATTCAATTTAACAAAATTTTAGTTTTTTAATGAAAAAAAGTGAAAAAAATTCTGATGATTTCTATTTGTCATTACAATTTTGAATTAATTATAAAATAAAAATAATTATAACATAATAATATAATATACAATCTATCTAAAGAAAACAAAAAACAAAAGTATAAACAACATTTTTTTAATTATTCCAACTCTCAAAATTGCTCGAAATAAATATTGAAATAAATTAACTGAATATAAGTTTATAAATTTTATTCTTAAAATTTAATTTTCAAAAATTGACCAAAATAAAGAAACATTCAATACTTTATAATAACTATGCATTTAAAAAATTGAAATATAGGAAAATTTTTTAATTTCCCTTTTTCAAAATTGCTCGAAATACCTAAATATTGAAATAAATTATTTAAATATACAATTTTATAAACTGTATTTTAAAATTCAAATTTTCAAAAATTATTTGAAAAGATAAAAATAAGTTCCTATTCTAATAATATAGAAAATACTATAAATCAATAGAGTGAGTAAACATAAATAAAAAATGAATAAATATAAACGTCGGATCATGTAAATATTTGTGATATAAAATAATAATAATAATAACAATAATAATTCACAAAGTTTCTCGAAATAAATATTTAAATAAAATGTTATCAAATATATTTTTAATAATGAAAATAAAATATTAAAAAAAAAGAAAAATTATAACAAAGGAATTGAAAATAAATTTAAAACTATGAAAAAATTGGGGACGAACAATAATTAACAATAAATAATATCAATGAAAATATTAGTTAAATAAATAATATTTGAAACCATAATTCCCTTCATTTTGTAATAAATAAATAATGTATATGAATAAATAAACAAAAATTACTAATAAATACATACATTTAAAAAAGAAAGTACATCTAAATTTTGCATTTTTACGCAATTTGCCTAAAAGACTAAAAAAAATTCTCCTTTTGCAATAAAACGCAAAAAAAAATTCTATACTATTTTCAAACTATTTTCTCAAGCAATAAAATTTCCATACAAATAGTTTAAAATTGTTTTTTAGTTGAAAAATTCATTCAACTTTTGTATATTAAAAAAAAAAAAAGAAATCATACCTAAAAGTTCAACTAATAAAAAAGCTTTATAGACTTTTCTGAAAGTTCAAAAATGACATTTTCCACAGTGTGTTTTTAGAGACATATCTCAAAGTAGTTCTTATCTATATTGTGAAAACGACACATCCATTACGATTTTCCTCAATAGGTATATATATATATTGTATACTTATTCCGAAATATCACAATTCCCTCTATATATGTATAGATAAGTATCAGACCTTCTCAATCCCATGGGACACTAAATTTTCCATCAAAAACTCTTAACAGTTAAACATATATATATTATAACTATTTTAGAAATATATAATATACTGTGTATTTAGTTGGACTTTTGACCAAGGGAATAGAAAGCGAATACTTATACATATATGCGTCTATACAGTGAACAGTTATTACATAAATAATTTCGAACGTAGCTGAGATATTTTTAAAAGACAAAATTAAATATTGAATTAAATTTAAATTTGAAATTATTGTTAAATTTAACAGTCCACGCTATAATAATAATAATAATTATAATATTTAAATAAATGAAAATGCGCATAAATATTCAAATTTTTCTAAAATTTTCTACTTATTGACACGGGAAAAAAAAATTTATTTGATTCAAATAATTGTCTATTTGTCTATTATCAAATAAATATTCACTTAAATCAAAAAAATTCCTAAAATTTCGAACGTTCGAACGGCAATATTTTTGCTACTTCTCTTGATTTTTTATTTTTCAAAAGAATTATTTTCTGTATTAAAAAAATTAATTGTTAAATAAACTATTTGCTAAAAAAATTATTTTCCATTTTTAACTAAATTTCATCAATTATTTTTAATAATGTTTCGAAAGCTTTTCGAGAATTTAATTATTTAATTACACAAATTCAATTTTTTATAATAAATTATAACAGCAACTTACTGTCGATGTTTTTTTTAAGTTATTAAGGTACTTATAATATATTTTCAAAAATTGTAATAAATCTGAATAAACAAATAATAAAAATAATTGAATTTTTCCGAAGAATTTTACTATTTATGAAAATAATTGAATTATTGAGAAGAATTTTATTTAAATTTTTGAAAATAATAAACAATAATAATTAATAAGTAAACTAATAATTGAAATTTTTTTAAAATTTTGAACCTAAAATTATTCAAAAATTGAAGTTGATATTTGAAAATAAAAAATTATGTAATTTGCTTAATAATAATAAATCGAACATTGCGTTTCGTCCGTAACATTTGCTAGTGATAATATAATAATAATAATTTATTAATCGATATTATAAAAAATAAATAAGGGAATAAACAATTCTAAGAATTAGTTTTTTAAAAATATTCTACATATTGTAATTTTTCGATAATAATTGAATTTTTTAAAAGAATTTTTGTATAATTAAAAAAAAAAACTTTTGAAGAATTTTAATTAAAAATTTTAAATATGTTTTTCTAAAATGTTAAAAATAATTTTAAAAAATGTTAATGTACTAATTTTTTGGGTGTATTTGAATTTTCGGAAATATGTAATTAGTTACTTTCTTCAAAAATATTTTAATATAATTTTTAGAAGCTAATTTTCATTTTTAAATTTACACTTGAAGATTTTTCACTCAAATTTTTGAGAATTTTATAAAAATAATAATTAAATAATAATTTTCAAAGTTTTCAATTAAAGTTCTCAAAAGTTGATTTTCCAAAATTATAGCAAACTACATACTTAAAAAAAATAATTATTTTTAATTCAATTTTACAAAATTTCAATTATTGAAAATCATTTTAATTATATATTTCAAAAATTTAATTAGAAAAATTATTCAAAAATAATTTTTTGAAAGATTTGACTGTAGTTATTTTTCACTCTGTATAAAAATCGAAATAAGTTGCATTTAATACTAAAAATGTGGTATTTGTTGCAATATTTGAAAAAAAAGTCGAAAAAGTCGCAATTTTTGAAAATATGTCGAAAAAAGTCGAAAAAGTCATAATGTTTGATAGAAATAAAAATTATCCGACTTAAATCAAAATTATTTGCGATACAAACAAATATTTATTTGCTTAACGACAAACGACTTTATTTAAATCAAATAAATTTTTTTCCACTCTTCAATATTGACAATAAACAATTTATTTTATTCTTATTGTAAAATAAATTGCATTTGAGATGCAAATATTTTTCTAAATCTTTATAAAAAAAAAAAAAAAAATGGGTTACATCGGAAGAGGAATTTTATAAAATTTTTAAAAGCCATTTCCATTTAATCCGCGGTGTGTTCCAATTTTTTTCCATTTTCCTCCAATAAATTATATCCACTCTATGCAAATACAAGTAATATTAAATACCGAAAAAAAAGGAAAAAAAATTGTTTCTCCACAGGCTAGAAATTTTTTCCTTTTTTCCCCATTTATATGTGAAAAGTTTCTGATAAATTTTATGCGTATAATTTATTTTTTCGATATTTTTCTTCCCTCTCAACTATATAATGAGCGAACTATTATTGCGGTAATAAAGACTAATTTATAAGAGCTTTATATTTCTCATAACGTCATTTAATGCTTATCAAATTCCAACCATCGATATTGAATTCCTATCACACCTCTCATTCGACGTTAGCTGCATATAAATATAATAGTTGACTATTTCTTTTCTCAATATACCTAATATTTCTCTTTTTCGCCCCACATTGAATTTGTGAAATAAAAAAGAAAAATTTTAATCAATATCAACATCGTGAAACAATGAGAAAAAAAAATTTTCATAATTAAAGATTTCCAATTTTATCAATTTTAAAGTAATAGTGGAAAACGATAATTAAATATTTCTAATCTTTTCAATTTTAAAATTCGAGTGAGAAATGGTAATAGTTAAATATTTCTAATTTTTTCAATTTTTAAAAGAGAGTGGAAAATGATATAATGAAATATTTCAAATTTTTCAATTTTAAAATTCGAGTGTGAAACGATAATTAAATATTTCAAATTTTTCCATTTTTAAGAGAGCGAAAAATAATAATTAAATAGTTCAAATTTTTCAATTTGAAAATGAATGAAAAATATAGAAAATAAATTCAACACTTTGTATAATTTCATTTATACCCACAAATATAAGAAAATTTAAAAAATTTATGAAAATATTGTTCAAAAAAACTTGTTTTAATTAAAATTGTTTTCAATTGAAAAAAATTATTTTCTACTTACAAAAAAATAAAATTTTTGAAAAAATTCTTTAACTGAAAAAATCAAACGAAAACGCGGTTAAAATATACATATAATTAAAATTATCTACAAATATAGTGTGAACGATAAAAAAAATCGTACAAGGTAATTAAAAGTATTTTTTATATATTTTATTTATGAGAAGCTATTAAAAAAGTTCAGGTAAACTTTTAATTAATTATACGGTGTAATTAATACTGATTATCGCGCTTCATGAAATTCAAATTGCCCATCGACCGTACTAACCCTTTAGAATCATTATAAGTAAAATTTCTTGTTGATTAAATATCAAAGGCGCGCACTTTAAATTATATGTCTTTTGTTCTAAATAACAATAGCGACAAGAAAGTATTTCTCCTTCTCTTCCTTTTTAGAAAAAATCTTTTCTAAAAAAATTTTACTAAAATATCTAAAAATTCCTTTTTTGCTCTTTCACTAAAAAAAAAACAAGGCGAAAATTTTCAAAATTCCTATTTTTTTGCAAAACAGCTGTAAAACTTTGGAGTTCATTGTATTGTATCAAGGCGTTTGTGACGTCACACAGGATCAATACACTCGTCACACAAGAGGAATCGAATATTCGAAATGTAACCTTCATTTCGATTCGATTAGAAACCAAATTTTACTGAATAATTTAATTTACCATTCAGGGTCATTCATTTGTCTCATCAAATTTTCGATATATAAAGTTCCCTTCGGGAATTGAAAATTAACTTCTCTGCTCTCTTTGCTGCCGCGTGTATTTATATACATATATATATATGTAAATTCATAATAAATTCATTGCGCACGCGTACCATTTTCTCATTAATATTTTAATTGACCATGATAATTAAAAGCCTGTTGAAAATGTTCCTAAAAATACAAAAGAAAATAAAATGAAAGAATTAACATAAAAGATATTAAATATGAGACTATAAATAGAATATATTCCTAGACTATATAAAATTTATTTTTATCCTCCCAATAATTTCTCTTTTACGCACAATTTATTTATTTTAGTGAAAAATACTTTAAATATTCCCTTATTTATTTTATTTATGTTATTTATTTTTATACTATCGGTTAATCAATTTTTATTATTCTGTCTTTCGAAAATCTTGACTGTTTTTTAATTATTCCTCAGAATAAACTTTCTTATTATTATCACTAGCAAATGTTACGAGCGAAACGCGATGTTCGACTTATTATTATTATATGCAAATTGCAAAATTTTTTTTATTTTTAAATATCAACTTCAATTTTTTGAATAATTTTAAATTCAAAATTTAAAAAAAAATGCAAATATTAATTTACTAATTAACTATTATTATTTTCAAAAATTTTAATAAAATTCCTAGCAAGAATTCATTATTTAATCAATTTTTATTAGAAAATTTTGCGAGAATTCAATTATTTAAATACAAAAATAAATAATTTATTAAATAATTGAATTTTTATGAAGAATTTTATCAAAAATTCTTTTAACTAATTTAATTCTTTCGGCGAATTAAAAAAAAAAATTTAGAATAAATGCAACTTTCTATCATTTTATTTAAAATTGTATAAAAAACGATTGAAATTCTGCGATAAGCTTTTGTCATTTATAAAAATAATTGAATTCTTGCAATTAATTTTATTAAAAATTTTTTTAAAGATTTAAATTCTTGTAAAGAAGTTTATTTGTGAAAATAATTGAATTCTGGAGAAAAATATTATTATTTATGAAAATAATTAATTTCTTGTGAAGAATTTTATTTAAATTTTTTTAAAATAATAATTGAATTTCTCAGAATTTTTTAAAACTTTTTAAAAAAAAATTAAATTCCATCGAGAAATTTTATTAAAAAAATTTAAATAATTGAAATCTGACGAAGAATTTTCTTAAATTTTTTTTTAAATAATTGAATTCCTGTGAAAATGTTTATTTTTTAAAAGAATTGAATTCTTGGAAAGGATTTTATTAAAATGTCTAAAAATAATTGAATTTTCAGAAATAATTTTGTTATTTATCGACATAATTGAATTCTTTCAAAGAATTATTTATGTAAACAATTGAATTCTTGAGAAGAATTTTATTAAAATTGAATTAAAATTGTATTTAAAATAATTGAATTCCTGTGAACAATCCTAATATTTTTGTAAATAATTGAATTCTTCCAAAGAATTTAAAAAAAAACATTTTTTTTAAATAATTGATTTTTCCGAGAAATTGAAATTATATTTTTAAGAACAATTACATTTTTTGAGCAATTTTCTGTAAAATTGTATTAAAAATAATTGAAATCTTGCGTTGAATTTTATTATTTATGAAAATAATTGAATAGTTGCAAAGAATGTTATTCAAATTTTCAAAAATAATTGAATTCCTGTAAAAAATTTTATTATTTATGAAAATAATTGAATTATTGCCCCAAAAATAAGTCCTGTTGAAAAATTTTGTTATTTTTGAAAATAATTGAATTCTTCATAAAAATTTTATAAATATTGTTTTAAATAATTAATTTTTTCGAAATATAATAAATATTATGAACATTTTATTTGTCAAAACAGTATTGAATTTTTCGATTAATTAATTTAAAATAGTATTTAAAAAAAAATTGAAATTCTTCCATGAGTTTTATTTTTTGTGAAAATAATTGAAATCTTGATAAAAATTTGTATGAAACATTTTTTTAAAAAAATTGAATTTCCATGAAAAATGTTATTAATAGTGAAAGTAATTGAATTATTGTGAAGAATTGTATACCTACAAATTTTGTTAAACAATTAATTTTTCGAATTTTGTTTGAAAATGCTATTCTAAATTAATTGAATTCCTGTTGAAATTTTATTATTTATGAAAATAATTGAATTTTGGATGAATTTTATCAATTTCTTGTTTAAATAATTGAATTCTTTTGTGAAATTTTATGAAAATACTAGATATTGAAAATAATTGAATTTCGAAAATTTTTTGAAAATAATCGAATCTATTATTATTATGATTATTATTATTTTTATTATTATTATTATTATTATTATTATTATTATTATTATTATTATTTTTGTCAATTATTTAATAAATGTCAAGTTATTAGCTGACTTACCGATCTATTTTGTCCATTGATATCGGATGTTGGAGAACAGTTTGCTGGCCAGACATTTCGACGACGCATTGTGTCCCAAGTTCGAGTTCTGAAAACAAGAAAAAAACTGGTTACTAAAATTGCCAATTATTTTTTATTAAGTTATTATATTAAAAAATTTTCCCTTCCTTAATAGAGGACAAAAGTGAATTAAATTGCCAAAGTAAATGTCACAATTCTTCATCTTAGAAGAAAATAGAAATAAAAAAGAAAATTGAGAAATTAAATGAAAAAAAGTTAAAATAAATCCGTTTTTATCGTTTTTTGAGATACTGAAAGCAATTTTTATTATACTACATGCGGATCATAGTATAGAAAGTACGTGACTTGCGATAAGATGGATAGGCGGTCCCTATAGTAACTCGTTCATTGAACTTGAACTATATAAACTTCTCCTCTAATCGACTCAAGACATGAGTTCAAAAAAAAAAGCCCACCCGAAAAATAAAGAATAAACCTTTCTGTTGAAAAATACACCTACACAAAAATATCAAGTTATCAACTTTAGAATATAAATGGAATAAATTAACGTCATCTCAATTATATTCTCTAAGACAAGAAGAAGTGTATTTAATGGACAGAAAAATTATTATGGTGCGCTAATGGATGATGTTAACAACGCGTGACAATAAAAACATTGTTCATATATGAAAGAAGTGATTGAATTACAAGTTTTATTAATATTCAAAGTGTAACATACTCGTGAGCACGTAATTGTATTACATGCGTACGGCATACTAAATAAGGATTAATGCATTCTATAATATAAATTACAATGCGTGAAGAGTTCAATGAGTTGTCTGTTACACCCATTTATATTTATCCTCCATTCACTTTTATTTTCAGAAAATAAATGATACTTTAACATTTGCCCCAAATAAAATATCTCTCTCTATATCTTCATACAAAATAAAGAATTTCTCGATATATACCCAAGTTCGATGGTATTTTTACCATTAAATTTTGTGGTTAAAGGGAAACAGGATTTCGATTTTAGTTGAGAGATTTCTCTATTTAACTCTATAATCAAAAGTGATAACAAAGAATTACCGATATCAAAGTCGGAATTAGAACCACAAATTGAAATCGTGGACCCTCTTCAATTCTAATTTTATACTCACCTTTTTATTTTTATCCTTTGACTCTTATGGTTAACCATATCTTTATTGAAAATAATAACCTCCAAATTAGATAAATAAGATTTTTGTCACTTTTTCTTGCAACTTTTTATTTGTTATGAAAAATAACGGCCGATATCAGGGTTGGGTCGCTATTTTTTATTGTTAAATTTCTACTGAAATGAACCAATCAAATTCAAGCATAGTTTGTTTACTTTAAAAAATGTGTGATTGCACCCTTATGTTCAACAAAGAATAGAAGAAGAAATCATAAAACTTAAAGAAAAATAACTTTGTATATCACTTTTTTTTATTTTAAAGTAATTTAGGAAAATATTAATTTTCCTCAGCAATTACTTTTAAAAATAATAAAAACGTGAAAAGATTTTGTTGTTTCAAATTTCTAATCAACTTGTAATCCTGCCATAAAAGTAATAACCAATCAGAAACGAGCAACAAACCTGAAATATTTACTTTGTTTCAAAATTGTTAACAAACCTTAAATAAACACAAAAACGTTTTGACGTTTACCGTTTTGTAACAAAATATAACCTCAAAAGTAAAATTTTCGATTTCGTTTGGAATTTGGATTTATTAGTGAAAAAAGTGAAAATTTGCATAAAGGAAAAGAAAAAACTTGCAAAAAGCTTAAAAGAACATTTTTCCGAGTTCAATTGCCAATTTGCTTATATCTCGAAATGTTTTTGCTGCATGTTTAGTGGGACATGAAAATTTCTCAACAATGAAATTAAAAAGTCGGACAGCAAATATTTTTGAGGACAATAGAAGAAAATGATAAGCATTATTATATTGGATATTGCGGACTTTATCCGATTAAAAATATCCGAACTATTCAAACTTGGAAATGAGTACATTAGAAAACCAATATCCAAAGTTCTAAATACAAATACCCTTTTGTCGTTAAGTTCTTTGTATGCCACAAACACCTGCTACTGCTCTCAAACTTCTGTTTATTTAACATATAAACATGTACACACATTCCTCTATGTACTTCCGTTTTTATCAAAGTTTCTGTATTCATAACGTAAAATTAGTTTAAACTTTTTGAAATTACGTGTAATTAAGTTAAAATTTAAATAACAATGATGGAAATATTTTCAAATGAAATTATTTCTTATTTTTACACTTATATTTTAACACTAAATTCAATTAAAGTTTAAGAAAAATTTCCTTCTTACTTACGTCAATAATTATTTATTAATAACTAAATAATAACGTTCAGTTATTAATAAATAATCATTGTATTTTTGTCTCTGTCGTCACGCGACTCAATAATTCTTTTTTAATGCTCATCAATTTTTGTCGCACGAATTTAAATAAGATATTTATATAAATTATTCATAATCCACAATTTTTTCCTTTTATAAAGAAAATACTTATTTTCAGAAATTACTAATTTCAATAAAAAATTTAATTTTTTCTATTTAGAAACAATTTTTTTTATGGTGGCACAAAATTGTAATCAAAATTTAATTCGAAGAGGAAATAAATAAATTTTGTTCATTTTTAGAATGAAATTTCGTTCAGAATTATTTTGAGTGACAAAACAATTGTATAAATAGTATAAATGAAAAATTCTCACTGATTGAATTACGAACTATTGTCAATTTTCCTCATTATATATTTTAATTGTACTGAGATCTTTCTGAGATCCTTGGCCCAAATGCTATAGTATAATCGAACAAATAGTCAGCGACTCTAGGAAATCAATGAATGTGACATTTGCATGAGAAAGAAAACTCTAGGCCAGTGAAACTAGAAAAAAGAAAATTCGTTTTTATATGAAAATCCTATCTATTAGAATGGAAAAGACTGCGACGATATTTCAGCGCATTTGGTGTATTATACTTTCATTTCTAAACTACATATTAAAAAAAACGAATAGTCGGTGAAATCGTACATTGTGATACATTTTTTTAAAATATTTATTCTTTCTATTGTTCAAAAGCATGAAAAAGAAAAGTAGACTACGATTTAGAAAGAGAGAAAAAATCTTCTCCGGAATAAAAGAATTTTTAAATAAATTTTCAACAATCGCCGAAAAAAATTTGCTAAAAAAGAAAAGCAAAGACGATTCTGAAAAATACTGTCAAAAGTAGAACTCTCTGTTTATATTACTTCTTTTCTCTTTTTCTTATGATCTCAGCGCAATATTCTCTTCTAAACTATATAGATTCTCTCTTTTAAAAAAAAAATAAATAAAAAAATAACCCAGTGTTTACTTTCGCTCGTATAATCCTTCCAAAGCGAATAAAATTAGTTCAAGAATAATTATTATTGTCAGTGTAGGTAACGAGATAGTGGAAAGTAAATTTTACGACTATAGGAAGTCGAAATTAGTGTTTAGTCTACTTACTAAGAAACTTATTTAATTCTAAAAAGTTTTTCTTTTTGCGTCGTTTCAAGAGCAACTAATAGACACAGGGCAACAAAAACAAAAATATTGCGATAAAAAAATTTATTGTCCTTTTTGGGAAAAAATGTTATTCGATGGTAAAAAATTTGAGACCGAAAAAAAAGAAACACAATATTTCGTGAACTCTTTTGTTTCTCTTTTGTGTTTGCAGTTGTTGAATTTTACACTTTCCAATATATTAATGATCATCGCTTACTGTATTGACGTTTCATATAAAATATTGACAATTTTCAATGACATTTAAAAACATAAATTCAGTGTTAATCAAATAATTTGAAATAAACGAGGAAAATTGACAAATATTGTTTTAAAAATAAACGTGAGAATAAAATCGATTTAACGAATAACTATAAAAATTGATCACGTATTTTCAGGAATTTAACCAAGTTATTTGAAATTGGTTCTTTGCTCCCGATATTCTGTTTTATTATTAAAAGAATAACATTTTTATAATTTAAGGAACTAAATTAAAAACATAAATTATTAAAGTGTAAAAAAGATATAAAATGCTTAAAACAGATAAATAAATGGAAGAATTATAATTTTACTGGAATAAACAAACCAATTTTCCCAAAATGATAATTTATCACATTTTTTGTCCCAAAAAGATTCTAACGTTCAATAAATTTTTTAAATAATTTCATACTTAATCAAAATTTAAAAAATTCACTTATTAAGTACAAAATTAATTATTACTGTTCATATTTTCAAAAAATTTAATACAATTTCACGGCAGAATTCAATTATTTTCTAAAATTTTAATAAATCCTTCTGAACAATTCAATTATTTTTTTAAATAGTAAAATCTAATTACAAAAATTCGACTATTATAAAAACAATTTTAATTAAATTCCTCGGAAGAATTCAATTTAAAAAAAAAAATTAAACACATTTCGAAAAAATTCTATTTTTTTCTAAAATTTTAATAAATCCTTCGAAAAAATTTAATTATTTTTATAAATAGTAAAATTCTTTGCAGGAATTCAATTCTTTTCAAAACAATTTTAATAGAATTCCTCGAAAGAATTAAAATTTTCAAATATTAACATAAAATTCATTTATTTTCTAAAATTTTAATAAATTCTTCGAAACAATTCAATTATTTTTATAAATAGTAAAATTCTTCGCAAGAATTCAATTATTTTCAATACAATTTTAATAAAATTCAATTGCTTTCAAAATGTTCAATTAAAATTATTAAAGAAACATTCAAAAATTTATTTTTATTTTCAAGAAATAGAATTTTAATTTAACAAAGAAATAAATGAGTTAAATTAAATTTCGATAGAGAAATTAATTTTATCATTGAGATAAAATCAAATAAATAAAAGATTCGATAAAAAAAATTGTTTTCCTCTAGTTGCCTAATATTATGTGCCAGCATAACCTACTGTTTCTAATTTTCAATTACAATAATAATTCAAGTATAACAATTTTTTTTCTCTTTTTCATAAATTATCACAATCAACACTCGCAATGTTTATAAAAATGGAAAGTTTATAATAATAATAATAATTTTGCGAAATAAAAAAGCATGGAATAAACTGATTGTTTCTTTTATTGCTTCACCAAGGTTCGTTAATAAAAAAGCTCCAGAAAACGTATAAGTGGTTACATAATTAGGTGACGTACACTAAAGACTTTAGAATAATGCGAGTTTTCTGCACATCTATCGTATCTGCTTACATTTCTCTTTAAGAGCATTATGCAATGGACTTTATAAAATTAACTGCAAAGTGTAGTTCATCCTGGTTGAATGAACCAAACACTTTAAATCCTAATCTGATTAGGATTAAAGTAACTATTTCTAATTTCCATCATGCACACTTTAATTTTTTTTTATCGAATTTTTTTATTTTGGGGGAAAATATTGATAAGCAAGAATCATTTCAGTTCCTTACTCGACAACAATGAATATGATGATTATTATTATGAGAGAAAAAAAATCCGATAAAATTTAAACCAATTAAACACCTTGAGAATATTACTGATGTTAGAGAAAAAAACAGGGAAAACCGGAAATAAACAACAAAGGTAACATTATTTTCAAATTTAATATTCTTAACAACAACGTGTTTCTTAACATCCTGTAGAAAGTATGAGTAACTTGCAGTTTAAATAGATACGTCACTCGCGTACAGAAAAAATATGTAATAATCATCAATTTACGATGCGAATGAAATGATATATTTTTAATCAAAGTAAAGAGGAAATTAGATAAAAATCGTATTTTTCAATATGAAATAAAAGAATAATGCATGTACGCATTGGTATTATTCACTCAATGTTTATTTATTTGTGACTCATTTTGTCATAAAGTGCGTTTTTCAACGTTTAGTAATTGTCTAATTACTTTGGACAATAAAAAATTTATATAATAATTACTGATGTATTAAACAGTTATAGAAAAATATATTTTTATCGCGTGTAATATTTTTTTTAAAAAAGATCTCGATCAAAAAATGTTTTTAAACCCAATAGGTATAAAATTTTATCAAGGAAAGATTTGAACAGCTGTAACTTATTATTACAAATGCTGATTAAGTAAGAACGATTATGGCGGAGGAAATTAAATCAATTTAATCTTTTGAAATGTATTGCCTTAATAATAAAAACACGTGCATTTTCTATGTTCTTTAAGATCACTCAAGGTTTTCAAAACTTTCAAGGTTACACAATCTCTATTTCACCTGTAAACACTATTTTTCTAAAAAGAGAATTTTTTTTGTTTTGAATCTCAAATTTTTCCTTATTTTTACGAAAAGAAAGAAATTTGTATAAAAATATTCAACTTGAATGAAACATCGCTTTGTCTATTGTTTCATGTACAAAAATCACCAGTTACAAGTTATAGAATGTTGATAAAAGTTTATTTTTCAATAAGGACTTTATTCCCCTTTAGTAAAACGTAAAAAATGTTACTTGGATAATAAATATATTTAGAGAAAAATTAGACTCGAGGTAGAATTTGACAGTGACAGATCCGCGTTTTGGAGCAAGTGTCAGTGTCAACAGACACAAGTGGTCCAATCCTGCAGCACTTGTCAAGTCGAAGGTCGATTTTTTAATGATTTATTATTGAAAATTGTCAGGAAAACAAATGAGAAATGTCGAGTAAAGAATTGAAAGATCATTATCAAAAGGGAGTCAGTTGGAAAAAAAAATTATGTCAGTATTATGATTTTAGGCTAGATTTACCTCTTCTATTGAACGGACGAACCCGAACAGCAACTTTAATCTTATCCGTGGCCATGTTTCACACCGGTAACGTACACTGTGTATCCCGATCGTAAATTCACAAGGTACTCCGAATGCACAATTTCGTTACTCACACGGTTTTTGTAAACGCTACATTATTCTCACCCCATAACGCGAACTTCTTATCATTTAAACGACACTGTGTCCCAACGAGCTCGTGACATAATTCGCCATATTGCTTAGACTGTCAGGGAGTCAGACTGCTCGTGAAACGTGAATCATGTGCTTTTTTTTTCCTCGATGACGTTCACTTTCCCTCGTTTCTATTTTCTAAACTGCTCCTTGTTCCATCCGTTTCGAGTAACTAGTGAGAGCAGGGCTGCCAATTCCCTAGACTGGGGGGAAATTGCAATTGCGCAGTGAAACCCCTGTTGTTTCCACATCCCCCCACCACTTTATTAAATATTACTGGAAATGTAAATTTCCGCCAATCAGAATACACCTAGTCAGGGATGGGTTACTGCGAAGTATAAACAAATTCTCGAACGTAAAGCAGCATTTACACCTGTGGTAAAAATTGTCCAGAACGAAAGATCCACATTGGAGTAAGAGAGACAGATACCTTGCACTACTACGAGAGCTGTGAACGTACCTTAACTGCATCTCGCACTTCGGACGTTCTACTGCGTAAAATACGTTAAAAAACGTCTAACTTTGAACTGTGCAACCCTGGACTGGACGCACTGTAAGCAGCGACCCAGACCTGGTTTGATGCGGAACAACCACATCGGCCCGAGTCTACAAACGCTATTGACCGCGAAAAGGCGAGGACAGCCGAAATGGAGGAAAATCAAACATCGGAAAGTGTCGCTGTGTTACCGGACATGTCCGAACCGTTGACGAGCGAGTCCGAGGAGACGTCCGCCCTGACGACTGAACACGAAGCCCATCCTGTCGCCGTCACTTCCGTACCGGGTGTAACTAGTGTTCAAGGAGTTGGTGTACCGGTTTCTTTACCTGTCGGCTCCATCATCGGGGTTGCAAACGCCTCCAATGGAACTACCTTCAACGTCATCACCTCCGATCAATTACAGGTATTCTATTTTATTTAGTTAAATATTTTCCTTTCATTTCTCTCTCCCTCTCTTTTTTCATTTAGTTTTCTTCAAAATAGTTAATAAACACCTTTCTATTTTGTGACATTTGTATCTACACACTATATTTATATATACATGTCTATTGCAGCAACCTACATAAGTACACGTTATACACTCAATAACCAATCGTGTTGTCATGTTTTTAAAGTTCACGTGTATTGGTTTACTTTCTGCGCTATAGATTGCGTTAGATTGCTGTAAATATTTATTTACATAATTTTCTTTTACAATCACAATTTATTCTACTTCAACTTAATTACTTTGTTTCTTATTTATTTTGATTCACTGATAAGCTTTCTGTCAATTAAAATTTTCAATCAAATTTTAGAGAAAATTCATAAAGTTCATAAACACAAAATATTTTTTCTTAGTTTATGTTTTTGGAAATCTTACTGATGGATTAATTGTAAATTTACAGTTACCCGGTTCGGGTCAATTCAAGCAGATGTTATGCGTTGACAATAGTTTCATTTGTGAGCCCCGACACGATAAGGATACCGATCCACTACGTTGGAATGGTGAGTTGAAGGCAACGCACATTGTAATTCAAAATAGTGCTGATGACACTGACACGGAGCAACTTCATGTCTCGGCGGCGAATTCACAGCCAGTGTGCAGCTGGTCGGAGTCGGCTAGTATGGCCGTATTGCCAGTCAGGTGTAAAAATACAAATGCCGAACTACATAAAAGTAGATTTGGCTCAGGTGGTAGAGGACGTTGTATAAAATTGGGCCAGGAATGGTATACACCCAGTGAATTTGAAGCACTCTGCGGAAGAGCATCGAGCAAAGACTGGAAGCGTAGTATTCGTTTTGGTGGAAGAAGTTTACAGACTCTTATTGATGAACAAATATTAAAACCACACGCCACATCTTGCACCTGTGCAGCATGCTGTGATGATGACAGTGCTGTAAGTAATTTTATTTTTATTTTTAGAATTTAATTCAAAATATATTTTTAAATAAAGAAACGAGTTTTACAGGGTTGTCACAGGTCAGGGAAGTCAGGGAAAGTAAAATAGGTCAGGGATTTTTATTTAAAGTACTGGAAAAAATTAAATTTTTAGAATTCGTAAGAAAATTCTTAATTTTGTTTGTTTGTTTTTTTTTTACTCGAAAACTATGAAATTACCGCCAATTCTAATAAAAGAAACCTTCAAACTAATTGAATTTTAAAAGAGTTGCATTTACAATTTTCATTAATAGATGAACTTCAAAAGGTTTTAATTTAAAATTTTATAAAATTTCAATTTTGAATGAATTTAATTAGAAATTTTAAAGAACTTGGATTTTTGAAAAATGATAATTCAAATTCTTCTGAGAGTAGTTACATTTTTTATTATTCTTTTAATTAATTATTAAAAATAATGGATTTATAGAATAATTTTACTTAAAAAAAACTAAAAAAATAAATTTTGGAAAAGTGACGAATGATATTGCAGAAATTCAATTATTTTCAAAAAGTTTAATAAAATTCTTGGTAAAATTTCAATTATTTTCAATACAATTTTAGTAAAATTCTTCGCAGAAATTCAATTATTTTCAAAAGTAATAAAATTCTTCACAAAAATTAAATTATTTTTATAAATAAAAAAATTCTTAGTAGGATTTAAGATTATTTTCAAAAAATTTTAATAAAATTCTTCACAAAAATTCAATTATTTTCATAAATAACAAAATTCTTCGCAGAAATACCATTATTTTCAAAAATTGTAATATAATTTCCGATGAGATTACATTTTTTTTTTAAATTTTAATAAAATTCTCCGCAAAAATTCAATTATTTCCATAAATTACATAATTCTACACCAATTAGCATTTTTAAAAATAATAGAATTTAAAATTTCTCTCATTTAAATTTTTATTGAAAACACTACAAAAATTCAAATTACAAATAATTGCAGAAATTCAATTATTTTCCAAAAAAAGGAATTCTTCTGATAAAATTCAACTATGTTCAAAATTTGAAACGAATTCTCGTAAAAATCCCAATTATCTTTATAAATAACAAAATTCTTCTGCAAAGTTCAATTATTTTCATAAATGTCAAAAACATTCTTATCCTAATTTCAATTATTTTCAAAAAATTTTCTAATTTCAATGATTTTCAATATCTACTATTTTAATAAAATTTCCCAAAACGAATTCAATTATTTAAAAAAAATTTTAATAAAAGTGTTAAAATATTTTCAAAAATTTTAATAAAATTCTTTTTAAAAATTAAATTATTTTCAATGCAATTTTAATTACATTTCTTGAAAGAATTTAATTATTTTCATCATTTTCAATTTAATTCTTCGCAGATTATTAAAATTATTTTCCAAATTTTATGTAAAATTTGTCGCAAAAATTACATTATTTTTAATGTAATTTTAATTAAATTCCTCGGAAGAATTTAATTATTATTTTTAAAAAGTAATAATTCCATTATTTTCATAAATAATAAAATTCTTTTTAGGAATTCAATTATTTTCATAAATAATAAAACTGATTGCAGAATTTCCATTATTTTTAATACAATTTTAATCAAATTTCTTGAAAAATGTAATTTTTCTTAAAAAGTTTTATTAAAATTCGTCAAAAGAATTCAATTTTAAAAAACATTATTATTTAATAAATTAGTTATTTTTATATTTAAATAATTGAATTCTCGTAGAAGTTTCTAATAAAAATTGATTTAAAAATTAATATCAGTTAAAATTTTAGATAATAATTGAATATTAAAAGTAGTATCACTTGAATTTTTTAGAAATAATTGAATTTTGAAAAGGTTTCAAATTAAAATCTTTGGAAATCTAAATTTTTCATACTTTTAACTATCAATTCTGGAGAATTAATTTTTTTTTTAAAAGTTTAATTGAATTACTTTTTAAATTATTTGAAGTTTTTATTTTCTAATTTATATTTAATTGGAAAATTTTCGAATAATCGAAATTTCTTTATATTCTGTAATATTTAATTGTAAACAAATGGATTTTTGAAAATTCTCAAAGAATTTTATAAAAAATTATTAAAAATAATTGATTTAAAGAAGAATTTAATTATTATATAACCATGAAGAAATCGATCTAAATAGAGTTCACTAAATCATTCACTCCGAGTATTCGATTCGGACTGAATGATATCTTTATGTTTTACAATAAATTATGTATTCTTATAAGTTATTGAATTTCAAAAGGTTTGAATTTGTAATTTTTGAAAATCTTAATTCCTATGAAAAAATAATTTTCATTAAATATTTATTTAAAAAAACAGTTATTGATGTTTTTGAATAATTTTACAATTAAAGAAATTTGCAAATAAATGTATTAGAACGTTTTTTTTGAGCGTCAAATAATTTTTAGAGTGAATCAGAATATTTTTTAGGGTCAGGGAAAAGGTTAAAATTTTGTCTGGAAATGAGAGAAAAGTCAGGGAAAAACAGAACTAATTTTTTGTGGCAACCCTGTTTTGGGTCAGGTAAAAAGTCTTCTTTTTGTTTATCAGAGAAAAGTCAGAGAAAAACAAAATCAAATTTTAGTGACAACCGTGAATAATAATTATTAAAAATTTAATTGAATAGAAAATCAATTTTTTTTCCAGACTGGTCCAGTTCGTTTGTTCACACCCTACAAAAGAAGAAGAAGAGCTAGAGAAAATTCGGATGGCGAAACACCATCGCGTAAACATAAAAGTGATAATTCAAGGGACGGTAGTAATAATGATAGTGACAGTGAAGTTGTTGGTCCAGTGAAAGAAGTTTGGTCGCAATTTGTTTCTGAGGATGGTTTAGTTGTTCATCAATCGGAACAAGAAAGTGTTCAAGCTGAGAATGGACAAGCGGACGATGTATTTAGGAAATTAGACGATATGTCAAATAAGATGTTGAAAATTGCCTGTGACTTTAAGCGTACTTTAGAGGAAGCAAAAGAATTGTATAAACAACAAAGAAGAGAACAAGCTCTAGTCGCTCAATTGGGTGGAAGGGGAGATGTAATAGAGACTGTTGGTCTACAACCCGCACTTGATACTCACAATAAAAAGGTATTTTCAATTTTTATACCCCACAACGGTCGGACAATAACGAAAACTATCTAAATTGGAAGTCTTTTTTGCGATAAAATATTTGGGACGATGTATAATAATGAATCTTTTACATAATAAATTGTGAATTCTATTTCTAGTTTGAAAATTGGAATTTTTTGAATTTCAGTGCGCTAACTGCAATCGAGAAGCATTTGCGGAATGTTCATTATGCAGGCGTACACCATATTGTTCAACGTTTTGTCAACGTAAAGACTGGAGTGTACATCAAGGGGAATGTGTAAGGGGAGCTGCTGAAACTGTAATGCTGATAGTCGAAAGCAGTAGCGCTGACGCAAATACTTTAGGATCAAGTGGCGGGGACCAATAGCTACTATTCTTTTACTCATCTATTCAGTATAACTCAAAGTATCACATTGCAAAAATTTCAACAATTATTTATAAAAAGAAAAAAAACATTAAGAATAAGATTCCTACAAGTCAAGATACTTAATGTTTAAAAACGTGGAATTGATTTCATTTTGATTTCATCAATTCTTATTTTTGCTACATTTCTTTTTTCCGTTTTTAAGGAATCATAAATTTAAGACTTTTTTTACATGATATTTTTATGTATTATTATTTTTATAATTTAGGGTACTTTTAGTTTATTTGTAAAAAAAAACAAAAATTTGAAATTATAATTTCAAAAGAATCTTCTTTGTTAGTTGAGAAGGAAATAGCTAATTGGGAAATAATTTCATAAAGGTGGAAAAATTCTAAAGTTATAATTTAGAATTCCTTATATATTTATTTATTTTCTTTTTTTTTAGTTTATTGCCGTCCTTAGAGATTTTTTTTTGTCAAAAATCGAAATTTCCCTCTCGCTTTTCCTGATTAACTCAACAGCAAACATTTGTGCATTCGTTTATTTATAGAAAATTATATGTATATAATTCATTTACACATATAAATGTTGAGATATTAGCGTAAACTCAGTTTTTTGCGCTCCAAAAAAATCAACCAAAGTTGACTGTTTTTTTTAGAAAATAATTATGTGTGAAAAAATCATTGTACATTCATCTTTGTACATATAATCATGTATTCTATAACTTATTTGTTTCGCAAAATATACACGGTCCATTCTTTCACTCAAATTGTCTATTTTTATTTTATTCTACTTTTTATTTCCCTTTTATTTCTTTTTAAATTATTTTCTTCAAAGTTAAAAATTTTTGTTATCTTATTTTCATTTTATTTAATTTTATTACTTTTAATCCTAAATTTTTGAACGTTCTAAATTTATTGAACATTTATTACTTTCAAGTTGGTAGAAATAATTATTTTCAAATCGGCTAAAATAATTAATTGTAAATTATTGGAATATTTAAAAAATTGCCTGAAGCAGGGCTTACTTTCATTAGAAAAATTAATATTATTGCAATAATTTCTACTCTTTTGACGTGCGTACTCTTTTTTAACAGAAAAAAAGGAATTAAAATTCACTTACCACAATTCAACGAAGCTTCATTGTGCACGGTTGTTGAACATAATTTAAACAGAAACCTCTGTTACCAATATCATTTGGAGCTTCTATTCCATCGGTGTGGAAAACCAATCGAAATGGTTTCACTGTACCTGAAATTTAATATTCAAAATTAATTTGAAATCAATTTCGTTTCACCCTGATTTCCAGATAGAATTTCGACTTTTTCCCTGAGTACTATAAAAAAAAATTCAAACGAAGTTCAACAATAAAAAAATCAATTTTTACATTAAAATTTTGATTTAAAACATTAAGGTTGTTTATCTATTTTAAAAATTAAAATAAAGTGGAGAAATTTTCTTTATTATATTTAAAATTTTTTAATTTAATATTTTCAAGAATAAACATCAATTTTTGAATGATAACAGATTCAAAATTTAAAGAATTTACTTATTAAATACAAAATATTAATAAATAATATTGACTTGTGGCAACTCTAATAACAGATTTTTTTTATATATTATTTTCTAAGTAAACCAATATTTTCAATTATTAAGATTCCAGTGTAAGCAAGTATGTAGAAAAAAAATAGTTTGAAAAAAATACAAGTTTTCAAATCAAAATATTGCTTATATTTTAGAAAATTATTTAATTTCAAGAAAAAAAAATTGAATACTTACTGATAACGGTTGAAGAATTCATTATGGGTTCGGTATTGA
Source organism: Leptopilina heterotoma (assembly GCF_015476425.1). Classification (NCBI taxonomy): domain Eukaryota; kingdom Metazoa; phylum Arthropoda; class Insecta; order Hymenoptera; family Figitidae; genus Leptopilina; species Leptopilina heterotoma. The sequence goes on from NW_025111110.1 coordinate 2,610,549, forward strand.
AAGACCCGCCGCAAATTCTATCGATACAAGTTAAGCTTGTAGTTGGCATTCTTCCTGAACTCATTGCACACGGTATCATTAACCAATCCGTCTGACAATTTTGTCCAATTGTTGCTACTGGCTGTCCACTTACTGTATTCCCCGTTAATGAAAATGCATTACTTCTCAGTCCTTGTGGTAAATTTGGTATTAATCCTGATGTCACTTGCACTATTTGAACAATATTTCGAATATTACAATTAAATAAAAATCATAATAATGATAATATTAATAATTATTTTTATTATTTTTATTATTATTAGTATTAGCATTATTAGTATTTTAATTATCTTCAATTGATAGTAATTTACAATTTGTAAATTATTATCAACATAAATTTTTAAAAGTTCCTTAATTATTGGAAAAAATCTCCTAATTATTCAAATTAGACTTAATCTATTATATAATATTAGATTTAAAATATTTAATTTCTCCCAGTTATTAGAAAAAACATAAGACAAGAAATTTGCTTACATCCTTCAGAACAAGTCATGTACTGAATTCCACAAAAGTTTCTCTCCATACGAATGCAAATACTGTAATCTTGATTTGACAATTGCAAACCATTAATTGGATCGTAATTAAAAGATTTAATTTGTCCAGAAACTCCAGTATAGTACTGTAAACATCCCTCTTCGGCTTTGTAAATTGTACTGCAAGGAATTTGTGAAATTCGCACTTTCCATGAACGTTCAAATCCAGTTCCACTTGTGACGAAAGAAAGCGTTATTGGATTTGTTTGGCCGGTCCCTACGTCCACGTACACTAATCGTGAAAAAATCAAAGTCAATATGCAAAATAATTAATAAGTAACACTTTTTACAGTAATTAAGGTTTAAAAAAATTTTTTTTTTAATCTTACTGTGATTGCCATTATTATTTCCGCAAATTGGAGGAACAGGATTTCCACCGGAGACAATAAACTGATCGTAAGTGCAAAGATTATTTAGCGTCTCTGGACCACGAATAATAAATTGTTCAAAATCCAATCTGTAAAAATTTAATTGCAATTTTTAAAGTAATGCACAATTTTCAAAAATTGTAATAAAATTCTTGGAAAAAATTCAATTATTCTTAAAAGTTTTAGGTCATAAAATTCTTTGAAAAAATTCAATTATTTTTATAAATAATCAGATTTTTCTCAGGCTTTTTTATATTTTCAATTTAAATTTTTTAAAAAATTTCTCTAAAGGATTCAATTCTTTTAAAAAATTTAAAAAAATTTTTTTTGGAAAAATTCAATTAGTCTCAAAAGTTTTGTTAACCCGTTTTGTGAGAATTCAATTATTTCTACTACATTTCTTATAAAATTTCTCGAACTCATTATTTTCAAAAATTGTAATAAAATTATTCGTAAATTTCCAATACTTTCAAAATTTTCAATTAAAATTATTATTAATAAGACTACATTATTTTCAAAAAACTTTTAAAAAATTCTTCAAAAGAATTTTATTATTTACGAAAACTAATAAAATTGTTCAAAAGATTCAATTTTCAAAAATAATTTTAATGCATTTTAATAATAATAAAATTATTAATTACAATTAACAAAATCAATTTTCTTCAAAAGAAATAAAGAAATGCTTCGAAATAATTCAATTATCTTCAATATTTTAATAAATTCTAAGATGAATTCAATTATTCCTAAAAATTCAATTCAATTGTTTTCAAAAATTTGGATGAAATTCTTTATAAAAACAATTATTTTCAACACAAATTTAATTAAATTCTTCTAAAGAATTTAATTTTTATTCAAAACGTTTTCTTTGAAACAATTTAATTATTTTCAAAAATTTTATAATAAAATTCTTTTTCAATTACATATTTTCAACTATTAATTTTTTATAATATTTAATCTTAACTGTTATTATTGAAATTTTCTAAAATCAAAACATTTAAAAAGAGAAATTATCAAAAAATTATTAAACAAAAAGCAAACAGAAACAACTAAGTTTGTATTTTAATTAAAAAACATTTTCTATTCTTACCTAAATTGGCAAATATCCGGATGAGATTTAAGAACAGTTAATTGACAAGATTCAGTACCATCGAATGCTGCAGGATAATTAGTGTTGACAAAATAAGTGTTGTTGTCTATTGTTGTTTGTCCACAGCCCACAGTTACTGAAATATTTTTCACAATTATTTTATTTACACAAAATAATAATTATCCGGAAAGTTCCTAATTTTTTTCCATTATTAAAAATGACACAATTATTATTAATAATAGTTAACATTTCTTTCTTAATTATTATCAATAATTATTTTTTTTTCAAAAAGTCAAGAACTTTTGAGTGAAAAAAATAAAAATTTTATTAAAATGAAAAATAACTAAAAATATTATCAATAATAATTATTTCGCAAAAAGTCAAAAATTTTCAGGAAAAAAAGGAAAAAATATTAATAATTATTTTTGAAAAAGTTAAGAATTTTCAGTGAAAAACATTGAAATGACAAATAATATAAAATATTATCAATAATTATTTTACGAAAATTCAAAAATTTTCAAATATTGAAATGAAATATATTTTTTATAAACTTTAATAAATTATTTTAATAAACTATTTTTCAAATTAAAGAAAATAAAAAAAGAATAAATTTCAAATTTACCAAAGCAACAAACTCCATATCCATTGGCGCAAATTCCATTGCTAACACCTCTTCTTTGAACGCATTCTGCAGGCGAAATACAAGTTCCATTTTCGCCAGTGCTTCCCATACAGAGATTATTGTCAAACCTCACGACAGTAAATAAAGGAAGAACTGCAAAAAAAAAATAAAAATTTTCTTTAAAAAATACACACATTTTTTCCAAACAATATTAAGTCAAGAATTTTTATATCGCTGTAAATAAAATTGAAAAAAATGTGTACAGTAAATCATTACATACTTACGTCTTTGATCTCTCATCGAATTTCTTTTTAAATTGTGATTATTATTAGTTCTCTGCAATCTTGAATCTGACGAATTCAACTTATTTCTCTCATTAGACGACCAAAACCATTTTCTATCCAACATTCTGTCCTGACTTCTTCTCTGTCCATGTCTAACATTAAATTCTCCATGACCTGCTGATGAATAACAAATAAAGTAAAAAATAAATATAATTCCGTTACTTAACATTATTTTTATTTTGTTGTTGCTTTTTAAGGGAGAAAAACAATTTATAAATGTTTTTCTAAAAAATTTCTATTACGAAACATTCCGCTTTAAAGTCTTAGAGAATACTAAAGACCATAGAAATTTCTACACGCTTTAATATAAATACCCGGTCGCAATATTTTTATGGTCTGTTGAATAATATTTCATATTCACATACTAATACATTTGAAAGATGTTCTCTCGAGGCGTGAAAAATTCATGGAAAGTAGAGAAATTTATTTTGCAGTAAATAAGATATTAAATTTGTTAAATGTCAACTATTTTGTTTTGTTTAAATTCTCTGGACCAAAACAAAATACAACTTTCTTACTCTATTTAGAGGAAAATGACAATTATTTTTATATTATCATCATGATTTCTGTTAAATATGGCATGACTAAATTATGTTTTTCAATGACTTTCACTAAAAAATTTTTTCTTTTTTTTAAAAAATAAGCAGACAATTTTTCTGAACATATAATCTTCAATTATTAATTATACATTTTCTGTTAATTTTCCATTTTTTATTATATTGAAGACTAAAAAATTATTTAATTATTGTTAATCTCGAGTCATCAACTATAATTAAAAATGTCCGATCTGAAGGTTAGCAAATTATGGTTTCTTTTTGACATAATATCAACTTTTACAAAACATGTCAAAATTTTTAATTTCTGCTGAAAATTTAAAAAAAGAAAAATTGTTCATAAATAATAGTTATTGAAATGGAATCAAATTCGCATACTTTTATATTATGAATTCTTCAGAACTTCCCGAGCATTCAAAGAAATTAAACAATGCTGCAAATTCTGAAACTCCCGCTGTTATTGGTTAGTAAATTTCGAAAAATTTGGTTAGAATGTGCAAATAACAAATTCTTCTGATATTTTATTACCTTTTCAAAATTATCCATACTTGGTACTTTTTTTCTACTATTTACGAAAAATGGATCATTTTCGAATATTCCGATTACTGACAATAATTTGTTGAATAATAATATTTAATACATAAATCAGAAAATGAAAATACGGAGACAACAACAATTGAAAGAGTAATACCGGAAATTGTGAATTTAGCCCCCCCTGAAGAATTCATTCCTAGACGAAATTTAGCTTTTAGATCTTTAAACAGATCATGGATAAGCAAATGTTGCAGTACAACCGAAACGGATGAGGTAAAAGAAATTCAGAATTTATAGCAAAAAAAGAATTAAATATTTAAAAAATAAAAAAATTTCCATAAGGCAAATTAAGCCAAAAAAATAGAAAATTTAAAATAAAAAAATATTACAGAAAATTTAGAATTAACTGATTTATATTAATTTGAAAATTACAGAGATCACAGTATCTTTTTCCCTTAAAATTTAAATGAAAAGGTGAATTGTTTACTAAATATAGCATTTGTTTTCTAAACAAAAGATAATTATAATTATTTTTATTATAAATACAATTAACTAATTGTTTATTAATATTTTTTATTTTCAAACATTTTAATAAAATTTATTGAAACATTTCAATTATTTTCAAAAATTTTAATTAATTTTAATTCTTCGAAAATTCAAAATTCCCCGCAGGAATTCAATTATTTAAAAAGAATTTAATAAAATTCTTCGCAAATATTCAATTATTTAAAAAAATTATAATAAAAATCTTCACAAAAATTGAATAATTTTCATAAATAAGAAAATTCTTTGCATGATTTCAATCATTTACAGAATTTTTAATAAAAATTCCATTATTTTCATAAATAACAAAATTCTGTGCATGATTTCAATCATTTTCAAAAATTTTAATAAATTTCTTCACAAAAATTCTATTATTTTCATAAATAACAAAATTCTTCGCAGGAATTCATTAAAAATTTTTTTAATAAAATTCATGTCAAGAATTCAATTATTTTCAATACAATATTATAATAAAAAAATTTCCCGACAAGATTAAATTATTTTTAAAAATTCCAATGAAATTCGTTGAAACAATTAAAATTTTGATAAAATCCTTTATAAGAATTGAATTATTTTCAATACAATTTTAAGTACATTTCTTGAAAGAATTTAATTATTTTCATCATTTTTAATATAATTCTTCGCAGAAATTCAATTATTTTCAAAAATTTTAATAAAATTCGTAGCAAGAACTGAATTACTTTGGAAGGAATTTGAATTAAATTTCTCGAAAAAATTTAATTATTATTTTTAAAAATTGTAATAAATTTCTGAGGAATTAATAAATTATTTCAAATTCAAAATTTCAAAAGTTACAAAAGTTATAGAATTTTTTAATCAAGACATTAAAATAAAAAAATTCCAGTTTCTTTATGAAATAAATAACACTAACCGTATTTTAAAAAACCTTATCAAACTATGATAAATTGTTTCTAAAATATAAATAAATAAATGAAAAATTGAAGTTTCAAACGATTGAATTAGAAATTAATAAAAATTTATTTTTTGTTTAAAGTTTAGAAAAATTGAAATTCAGATCAACTGAATTTGAATTTAATTAAAAATATTAAAATGAGTTAAATAATTCAAAAGTCTAAAAATTTGGCTAACTAAAGTCAAAGTCAATAAAGGTTTTAATCTATGAAAGTTTCAGCAACTTAGAATTTCAATTTATTGAAATATAAATGAATTAAAAATTTTTAAAAACTAGTTTTAATTAAAAATATTATAAAAAGTTTACAAAGTAGGTGAAAATTAACGAAATACGTGAATATTAACGAAATAGGTGAAATAGGTGCAAAAAATAGGTGAAAGTCTGTGATCCTTGAAATTATTTAATTATTTTAATCAGGTCTAATTATAATCTTAATTTATTTGAAACCAAAACAAAAAATTTGCTCAAATTGGATTATATTAATTTTAATCAATTTTAATTTAACTATAGCTTATTTAAAAGTTTAATTATTAAACGCTTTTTCAAATTCTCTCATTTAAAGAAGCAGTTTAACAAAATTTAATTCAATTAGTGGTTATTGCTAATAATTAAATATTTTTATAAAAGATTGACCAACCTTACTCCAGAGAAGCTCCGCCGTCTTATTCGTCAATTTTTGTAAGACCAAATCGAAATAATGTTCAATTCTCATTTCTTCCATTGGATAGTCAATCTTCGTTTGAAGTTTACACACCGCCTCCAAGTTATGCTCAATCTCAAGGAATTTTCATGGAATCCTTATCAATGGACTTAATTTCCACTGCCTGTAAAAATTTAAAAATTTGTAATTAAATCCACTATTGATAATTACGAAATTTCGATAATTATAATAAAACTAGATAATTTATTATTATTAAAAATAATTAATTATAATTATAATTAAATAGTATTATTAAAAATTTGTTAATAATTTTTTGATAATTAGTTTTAACTTACTAATAATTTATTAATATTTAGTTAATAATTTAGATTAAAATAATAAGTTTTTAATAACCTATTATTATAATAATTAAAATAAAAATTGCATGCGATTAAACAAACCGTTACCTGAACAATTTGTAGCAAGCAGTGGCCGATTTTTATCTTCACAGCCAACCTTAGCAATTTGTCCAAGATGTGCAACATATACTCTCACAATTGTTCAAATTAATCGTTCAATGCTTACACATATTATAACGATCATACTTTTTTTAAGTGGGTGAGTTAAAGTGTTTTTCATATTAAAAAAAATAAAATATTTTGCCGCAGTTTTAAAGAATGAAAAAATAAATAAAAATACTTTGTTTCTAATATTTTAGTTGCTGTTGCGTAATTCCATATTTCGTGAATTCTCATCAAACTGTACATCATTATTGCTCCGTATGCCGTTCATACATAGGAATTTACACTCCATAATATTTAATATTATCAATTTATCAATTTAATATTGAAAAATCTTGCTAAAAAAAAGAACATTTAATTATTAAACGACGCACACAAAACGTTTGATTAAGAATTTTCGAAATTTCTCAGTTTCTCAATTTCTCCATTTCTCAAATTCACAATTTATAAAATACTGAAAAAAATATAATAAACAAAATTATAATTAAACAAATATGTAAAAGCAGTAATTACCAATAATGAAAATTAATGTAATCAAACTACCAATTCTAATAAAATAGAAATAAAAAAATGATGTCAACATATATGTTAAAAATTGTTAACACTAATTAATACTTATACAATCGAGCAATACTTAAGTGGCAATTAATTATTAATTATTATAATTAATATAATTAATATAATTAATATAGTAAATAATTAACACAATAATTAAATATTATAATTATTCCACAACTATGATTTAAAAACTCTTTTAGCAAACTAAAATATTCTGTGTGTCATTAACCTTATTCATCATCATTTTACTCAATCATTAGATAAAAATTAAATATTAAAATATTATATATTAAAATCACAGTATTTGAATGTACAAAATTCTTATTTCTAATACCGCATTACTTTAAAATCTTAGAGTAGAAGAATATTTTAGTCTTAAAAGTCTAATATATTTTTTTGTAAAAAAATATTATCTTTTATCTTATAAAAAACCGTTAAATTGAAATTAAAATAGAAAAGAATATATAAAGTTCGATACATACATTGAAAAGATAAAAGATTTCCTTTTCAAGACATCTTAATGAATAGTCAGGTACTAACTATTTTTCTTAACGGAATTAACAAAAATTACAAATAAGCTTGCCAACCATGAAAGAGTAGGCACAAATTACTGGGATCTCGGGCCTGTTGAATTAATCTTTCAACTTGTCCCTCGACGCTTAAAGTGACACCCTCCTCAATTCCCTGTAACTTTTGTTGTACCTTGAGTAAAGCTCTATTTGCAAATTTGTTTATTTCCAATGCACCTGAAGCAATGGGGAAAATTAACGAAATATTTTTATATTAATTGCATTATATTAATTTATTAAGTGCTATTATTAATTGCATATATTTAAAATAAAAAAGTATATGAGCAGAGTTGCCACTAAAATTTTATTTTCTTTCTCCCTGATTATTTTATTTTTAGAAATTTTTGAGAAAATTCTTTAAGAATTCAATTGTTAAAAGAAAAATACGAAGTTCACCTAAAATAATTCTAAAATCTACTTGTTTACAATTAAATTTTACAATATTTCGATTATTCGAAAATTTTTCATTTAAATAAATATATTAAAAAATTTAACGAATTTAAAAAAAAATAAAACCAAATTTTTCAAAAAATTAACTTTTTCAGAATTTTAAATTAAAATTATTTAAAATTTAGTTGACAATTGCTTTTTGTTTCCTAACTTTTATTAAAATTTTTCTTTTTAAATATTTTCAATTTTAAAATTAGTGTATTGAATATAATTCGATTCTTGCAAAGAATCTTATAAAAAAATTTCAATAATTGAATTCCTTTGAAGAATTTCTTTGAATTTCTTTAAAATAAAATGGAGTTTGTTAAATAATTTTAATTAAAAATTTTGAAAGCAATTAAATTTTATGAAGAAGAATTTTATTAATACTGTATTGAAAATAATGAAATTTCTGAGAAGAATTTTATTATTTATAAAAATAATTTAATTCTTGCAAAGAATTTTACTATATTTATAAAAATAATTAAACTCTTCCGAAGAATTTATTAAAATTTTAGGAAATAAATGAATTTTATGTAAATATTGAAAAATAATTAAATTCTTTTGAGGAATTCTATTAAAATTGTTATAAAAAGAATTGAATTTCTGCAAAGAATTTTACTATTTATAAAAATAATTGAAATGATCGAAGAATTTATTAAAATTTTAGGAAAAATTGAATTTTATGGAAATATTTGAAAATATTTGAATTCTGCCGAGGAATTCAATTAAAATTGTTTTGAAAATAATTAAATTCTTGCAAAGAGTTTTACTATTTATAAAAATAATTGAATTGTTTCGAAGGATTCATTAAGATTTTAGAAAATAATTGAATTTATTAGAAATATATTAACATTTTTTTTTAAATTGAATTCTTCTGAAGAATTTAATTAAAATTGTTTTGAAAATAATTGAATTTCTGTAAAGAATTTTACTATTCATAAAAATAATTGAATTGTCTCGAAGGATTCATTAAAATTTTAGAAAATAATTTAATTCTTTCGTGAAATTTTATTGAAATTTTGTTAAAAATAATTGAATTTTTGCAAAAAATTGTACTATTTATAAAAATAATTGAATTCTTCCAAAGAATGTTATTATTTATATAAAAATAATAAGATTAAAATTAAAATTAAAATTATTATTAAAAATAATAAGATGGAAAAAAATCGAAAATATTTCAAGGTTTTTAAGTTTTTCGAAAATATTTTGCAAACTAAAAAACAAAGTTTTTGTAGTAATTCTATAGAGATTTGATATTTTTACAGCATTTTTTATAAAATTCACTGACATTTCCCTGACTTTTGGCAACCTTGAAGGCATTTTTTTTAAAGAAGAAAGAGAAAAATATGTAAAATAATTGTAAAATAAATATAATACTTTACCAGTGTTGCTACTTGAAGATTCAAGTGTACTGGAGTTTTGAAATTTGGAGGCTTTAGTTGAACTTATGGACCATATAAATAGAGGATCATAAAGCAAAACTTGAAGTAATGTTACGATTATTTCTCTCTGTTCTTGCAGTAATTTTAATGTTTTCTCGCAGGAACGTCTCATAACGCCTTCAACACCCGATATTCCCATTGGGACCTCAATGTCACGTGTGAGACGAAATGGAACCGTTTCCGGTGTTGATAAAAGTTTTCCTTGCTCGAAAGCAATGCCTAGAAAAAAACCACAAGATTATAATAATGATAAAAAAAATAATAATGACAATGACAATATTAACTAAAAATAATCATCATAATAGTAATTATTACTTTATATATTTTTCATAAAATTATAACAAAATTTACTAAATATTGAACTGTTTTAAAATTTAATATATTTTGAATATTAAATTTAGGAAAAATTTGAACTTTTTTCTACAAGAAAAAAAAGTATTTCTTCTACTTAGAAGCAAAAGATCTAAATTAAATTAAACGGAAAATAAATTACTTTCTTCTTACCGAAATCGATATGTATTACTTCTGCTGTCGTATGGTCAATTAATACGTTTTGTAAATGTCGATCTCCAACGCTCAGAATGTATCCAACAATTGAAGTTGTAGCAATGCTAAAGAAAAACCAATTTTGGATTTTTTGCAACATTTTATGGAATTAATTTTTATAATCGAACATTAATTTATTAAGACAACAATTTTTAATTTTAATTCATAATATTTAACGCAATTATATTATTGCAATAAAATTTGAATTTTAAGTAAAAATAAATAATTTCGTTCATTTGAATTTTAAAAACTTTAGAGACTTGACAAATAAATAAAATAAATGAATATTCATAGGAACACATAAAAAATCTTTTTAGTGATAAATAATAAATATTTATAGAAATATATAATTTTTCTCATTGATAAAAAAAAATATCACAATTTACCTTCGAGTGTAAGTCAATCTTCTCTCAAACCAAACTTCCGACGAAGGATACATTTCAGTGAAGAAATGATGGAATGCTGGATGCAATTGTTTACAACATTCAAGATATGCTTTTAATTTCATTTCATTTGAATCACAGGACACGGCCTAACAAAAAAATAAAATAAATTTAAAGAAAATGAAAAAGAAAGAAAGAATGAAGTATGAAAAAATTAAGTAAATAATTTTTTTGCGATTTTACCTCCATTTTTTTGCGGCATTCCAATCCTGTAAGATCTTGTGGATAGTATTTTTTATGAATTCCTGAAACTCGATCCGCACCGAGAAGAATATGCGATATTGGCGATGTATTTTCGCACCACTCCAAAACTCCCGAACGTTGTGTAAGAGGAACAACCTAAAAGTAAAATAAAAGTCAATAAAATTGTTAATATTGTGTTAAGAATTAAATTACATTAAAAATTAACAAACGAGTCAAATAATGAAAATGGAAGAAAAGAAAATCTTCATGACTTACCTTATAGGTTCTAATATTTAATTTTCTTTCTTTAGTTTCCTTATTCGCGTTCAATAATGAATTAATAACTGTGAATACTTGTTGCATCACAGCATCCTGTCTCATGTCATCTTGTCCCTAGAAAAATTATAAAGTACATTATAAAATAAATTAATAATATTCAACATAGGCAAATAAATTCTTTCGAAATTTATAAATTAAGTAATTTATATATTAACTACCAAAATATATGCGCGCCAGCGCGCGGAACGTGGTATTCCATTTATTATTTTGTAAATTAAAAAACTTTATATTTTCAAGAATAAACATCAATTTTCGAATGATTGCAGATTCAAAATTTAGAGAATTCACTTATTAAGTACATTAAATATTCTTGTTTATTATTATTCAAAACTTTTAATAAAATTTTTCGCAAGAGTTTCATTATTCTTATAGATAATAATATTTTTTAGAGCAATTCAATTATTTAAAATAGGTACAATTTTAATAAAAATTCTCGAAAGAATACAATTATTTTTTAAAAATATTAATCAAATTCGATTATTTTCAAGAATTTTAATATAAATTCAATTATTTTAGACAATTTTGATGAAATTATTTTTTTAAAAAAATAATTATTTTCAAAATGTTTAATAAAATTCCATCAAAAAATTCAGTTATTTTCAAAAATTCAGATACAATAATTCTTCGAAACGATTCAATTATTTTTATGGATTGTAAAATCCTCCACAAGAATTCAATTATTTTCATAAATAAGAAAATATTTCTCAAGATTAAAATATTTTCATAAATAATAAAATTCTTCAAAGGAATTCAATTATTTTTAAAAATATAATTTTAATTCAATTACTTTCAACAATTCTGATAAAATTCTTCGAAAAAATTCAATTATTTTTATAAATTGTAAAATTCTTGACAAGAATTAAATTATTTTTGTAAAGAATAAAATTCTTCTGAGAAATTTAATTATTTTCAAAATTTTTAATGCAAATTATTTTAAAAAATTACATTATATTTACGAAATTATATGAAATTCTTTAAAAAATTTAATTATTTACAAAAACTTTAATAAAATTGTTTAAATGAATTTAATCTTCTATGAATAATTTTAATATAATTTAATAGGAAAATTATTAATTACAATTAATAAGAAACACGATTATTTAAAAAATTTAAAAGAAAATCTTCATAAAATTCAATTACTTTCAAAATTTTCAGCAAAAATTATTTAAAAAATCTCCATTATTTTCAAGATAATTGAAATAAATTCTTCAAAACAATTGAATTATTTTAAAGAATTTTAATAAAAATCTTGCCAAGAATTAAATTATTTTCAATACAATTACATCGACAATTTAATTATTTCTGAAAATAAATGAATTCTTGAATAGAATTTTATTAAAACTTTTTTAAATAATTGAATCCCTGCGAAAAAATGTATTATTTCTACAAATAATTGAATTTTTGCCAAATTTTAAAATTGAAGTGAATTTTTGAGAAGAATTTTATTAAAATTATATTTAAGATAATTGAATTCCAGTGAAAAAATTACTATTTATTGATATTATTGAATTCTTTCGAAAAATTTAAAAAAAAATGTTTAAAAATAATTTAATTTTCCCTGGAATTCAATTAAAATTGTATATATATAAAATAATTGAATTTCAGCTAAAATTTCATTATTTTTAAAAATGATTACATTCTTCAATTGAATTTTATTTAAAGTTTTTTAAATAATTGAACTCCTGTGAAAAATTTAATTATTTTTTAAAATAATCGAATTCTTTCGGAGAATTTTTACAAGATTTTTAAAAATAATTAAAATTTTCGAAAAAAATAATTCAAATTGTAATACAATTATTTTCAATAATTAAAAATGAGTGAAATCCTGATAGGAATTTTATTATTTATATAAATTTTTTATTTATTTGTTGACCTTAATATTATTATATAAAAATAATTGAATTTTTTATCAAGATTTTTATTATTTATAAATTGACTTTTTGCGAAGAATTTTATTTACAATTATTGAAAATAATTGAATTATTCATAAAATTCAATTACTTACAAAATTTCAGTAAAAATTATTAAAAAATAACTCCATTATTTTCAAGAAAAATTTATATAAATTCTTAAAAACAATTTAATTATTTTAAAGAATTTTAATAAAAATCTTGCCAAAAATTAAATTGTTTTCAATACAGTTTTAATTACATTTTCTCGAAAAAATCAAGTATTGTAAAAAATGTTGATAAAATTTTTGAAATGAATTTAATTATTTAAAAATTTTTTTATAAATACTTTACAAGAATTCAATGATTTTCATTGCATTAATTTTTAAATTTTAAACATTTAAAAAGTTATTAAACAAAAAAGCAAACAGCATCTAACTTCAAATTGCGAACAGATTACCGGAATACAACTTATTTTATTTTGCTACGTATAAAAAATTTAACAATCTCTTTTTCGACTTTTTCATATTTTTAATTAACAAAATTCTGTATTAATTACTTTTTGCTTTTTTTAAACAGAGAAATTTTAATAATTTAATTTATAAATAGAGATTTTTGTTTTAAAAACTACAAGAAAATAGAGTGAAAAAAAGTGTCAAATAAGAGATATGAGAAAAGTCAAATAATTACCTTGACCAATTGTATTCTTGTAATACCATCAGTTCCAATACACTCAACTTTTTTTGGTGCATTTATTCCACCAACGTTGACAAATGTGTTTTTGTACTTTTGAATACCGATAATATTCTCATAATTTCCATTTTTCCGGACACTCATTGTTATTGTTGGTATAGCGATATTATTCAAATGTTTAATATTACAAATCGCCTGATTAGACGGTATCACGTGCGATGAATTTGCTGAAAAATTTTACACATTTAAAAGTACAAATTTCTTTGCAAATCATGAAAAATGTAGTAAATAGAGTAGATGAGCGCGAAGCCTGCCAATAATATTTTAATTTCTAATTAATAATTCAAATAAACAATTGATTTGATTTCAAATTTGATTTAAAAAAAAAATAAAGAGAAGAAAATATAAACTTACGTCGTTTCTTTTCTGCCTGAAGATACGCAAGTTGCACAAGTGAATGAGAAAGTTGTGACATTTCCTCAATAATAGGATGAATTTTCGTTTTCAATAAATGATTAATCAATTTTGTCGCAGCCTTAACTCGTGCCATTGGTTCAGTTTCTCTAGGTACTTGCAATTTTCCAAACTCCGAATCCCCCATTAAATTCTTCAAAGCCAATAAAACAGGTAGTGTATGATGTGGATGCTCCATAGCGCACTTTCTCAAAATTTCATTAATTTTCGACGTAAACTGATCATTCACGATATTCATATGCGGCGCCAATTGCGGTATAAGAGGAACAAATTTATAAGAAGCAATTTTTGAAAGATACTTGGATAAAATTGAATTAAAAATTGCATGCTGCATATTATCCAACCAAAGTGATACGACGCGAAATATCAGGAAATCATGATCACAACTCTGCTCTAATGTTTTCAAATAATATCTAAAAATAGACGAAAATTTTACAGAAACTTTTTTATCGTAATTTTTTTGTATTACGGTTTGATCCATAATTTAAAATATTTGAACACTATTTCCAAATATAAAAAAATAATATACTTACTCCAATGCAAGCGAGAGATATAAATTTTTATCATTTTCAAAATTCTCGAGTTCAGCTGCATCATTTTTGCTTTGTCGTTGATAGATGTTTATTGCTCTTCTCAATTCGTTATCCTTGGCATCGATTTTGTCTGACATACTGTTGGAAAGTTGCGCTAATGATTTTAGAGTTTTGAATTGAGGCGATTTTATGTACTCCGATATTTGTCGATATTGCATATCGGCGAATCTAGCCAGTGCGGCATGTGTTTTATATAAATTAATTAAATCATTTGATGTTGGCTCCTTGATCGACAAGAAAGTGTTTATCGATTCTTGATAATACTGCTTTATAATAACCTGCAAATTGAAAGGTTCTTCAAAAATTTCTTCATTTCTTATTCTATTATTTATCACACAATAAAATGAATGAATAAAAAAATAATTTTAAATCAGTGAATCAGTGAAAAATTCTAACATTTAAATATAAATTAATTAATAAGTAGGTATAGTAAGTAATAAGCTAATAAATAGAAGGAAATATAAATTTTTAAAAATGCTGTTTTTAAGAGAAGAAATTATTATGATAATTTCAAAATTTTGTAAAAGATAAATTACACTTACTTGAGGATTTCCCGACTCCGTTTCTCCGATCCAATTTCCAAACGTGCACAAAGCTTGAGCCCGAAGACTCGGCAATACCGAAGGATCGTTCATTAAAAGTCTGAGAAGAAATTGAGCTATCTGCTGATTATCTTGACTCCATGCCAAATGTGCTTCAGTGAAACATAATTTATTCTTTATCTCCTGGGACAAATTATTCTGTTTCGCTAAAGAATCTGAAAAATATTTTTTATTAATTATTACTTTAATATTAAAATTGATTCAAAATTAGTTTAATCAATTTTGTAATAATTATTATTTAAAATAATTTTAATATTTTAATAATAGACTTAGAAAGTAAATAAACTGAATTTCAAATAAAATAGATAAAAGTAAAATTAATGTAAAATTAATTTCAAATAAAGTAGAAAAAATATTTCTTACCTAAAGTTCGAGTTGCTATTCTAAAATGTCCTCGTTGTTCAGCAAAATGAACTAAATCCAAATGCATGTCGATTAAAACATTCTTTAAACTATCGTCCGTCACGTGCAACTGCTCAATTTTGCAAATAGCAATTCTCTGCGAAATCAATGGCTCGACAAATTCAAAATCATTATTTTTGATATACTCATAATGTTTCCATTCATTAACACGATCTCTATAATCACTGGAATTTGTGTTATTACACTCTTCAATTTCCCGCAACATTTGCAGTTGTGTCAACATCGGATACACAGCTTTCGTACTCTCTGTAAAAAAAGAATATCAACATCAATTTTTCTTTCTAAAAAGAGCACTTTCTAAATTGATTCTACAATTTTTTGTATTAAATTTTCTATTTTAATTGCTAATTTAGTAATTTTAGTAACTTTAATTACTTCATGAAAGTTGGCACAAAATTTTTATTTTATTCTTCCCTGATTTTCAGACAGAATATTGAATATTTCCCAGACTCTAAAAAATATTCTGATACACTCTTAAAATAATTAGATACACAATAAAATGTTTTTAATGCATTTATTTGGGAATATCTTTAATTCTGAAATTATTCAAAAACTTCAATAAGCCTTTATTTGGATAAATATTTAATCATTATTATTTTTTCATAAAGATTATGATTTACAAAAATTCTAAATTTCAAACTGACACTAACTTTTCAAAAATTATTTTCAAGATTTAAAATCAATAATTTTCTAGAATTTTTAACTGAAATACTTCACTAAATTAATTATTTTTAATAATTTTGAACTAACTTTTTCATAATCATTATTTCTTTTTAATTCTTTAATTTTTTTAAAATTATTTAAAATTTCAATTTTAAACCTTTTAAAATATAATTATTTTTGTAATTTTTAAGAAAAATTATTTGTTAAAAAAATTATTTAAAACAAATTATTGTCAAAAATAGAAAAAAATTTAGAAATAATATTTACTTTTCATAATTTTACATTAATAAGTTGATGTTTTTTAACAAAAAATTTTTGTAGAAAAAAAAATGTTATTCTAATTTTTTAAATATTTTTAATTTTGAAAATATGAAATAATTTAATTCTGGCATAGAATTTCATTAAAATTTTAAAAAGAATTAAATTAATTCGAAGAATTGTATTAAAAACTTTTTAAAATAATTGAATCCTTCTAATGAATTTGAACAAACTTTTTAAAAATAATTGAATTCTTTCAAGAAGTTTGATTTTTGAAAGTAATTGACTTCTCTCAAGGAATTTGATTTTTGAAAATAATTAAATTCTCTTAAGGAATTTTATTTGTGAAAATAATTGAATTCTTTCGGGGAATTTGATTAAAATCTTTAAAAATAATTGATTTATTTCGAGTAATTTTATAAAAATTTTTTAAAATAATTAAATTCTTTCAAGGAATTTTATCTGTGAAAATTCAAAATAATTAAATTCCTGTGAAGAATTTTATTAATTACGAAAATAGTGAATAATAATAATTAATTAGTTAACAAGTGAATTTTTCTAATTTTGAATATGAAATCATTGCAAAATTGAAGTTTATACTTGAAAATAAATCTATAAATATTAATACCTATCATAAATATTATGATAATTTAATATTTTTTAAAAATAATTAATATTATTCAAGAGAATAAATTAATATTATTATAATGATAAAATATGAAAAATGATTTCTATTTACCAAGACTAATATTGCGAAGACATTTAATCACACAACAACGAGCATTGTCAATGGCTTGCTTTACTCCCATTTTGTCATTTTCATTGAGGCATTTAAGAGCTTCATAATGATATTGACAGTAACTTGGATTTTTCTCGTCAATTAAAGAATTAACACTAGTTTGCGAAGAAGATTTCTGCTCCAATAAATTCCAATCTCCAAGTCTCCAGGCGCATTCATATTTATAATCGTTATGCTGCTTGTTTACTTTATCCTCATTTATACTCGACGTAAATTGATTTAGTAGAAAATACAAGCCAGTCTGTTGCAAAATATGAAGCATGTCTAAGGAAAAAAAATCTGTTTCATTAAAAACATTTCTTACAATTACAAAATTCCAAATATAACAAAAAACTAAAATAAAAAAATATTCTGAGTGCATTATATTAAATTATATTAAGTATATTAATTTTGTTTTGATTTTTTATTTTAATTTCTTATTTAAATTTTTTACTTTTAACAAATTTTTGTATTTTAATTTTAAATTTGTTTTTAATTGTAAATTTTATTATCTTTTTAAGAATGTTCTAAAAATAAATTCAAATTAAAACAAAACCAACATAATGTTAAAATATAGAAAAATTTCAACTTTAAATTTAAAGTTTTGATTTAATTTAAACTTCTACTGAATTTAAAAGATTAAAAAAAATTTATAAACTTAATTACTCACCCTTTTTGGACTCAATTCCACACGAAAGTTCAATATCCTGCATGAGCATTGCTTTATCCCATTGCTTTAAATCAACATAATGTCGTATTCTCGACGCAGAATCAAGTAAATGCATCGATCCACATCCATGAATCGCGTCCGGATCACCAATTCTTACATTAGCCTCACGAACAATATCCTGAAGAATTTTCCCACGCACCGGATCTTTCTCAATAATATAATCAATTAACGTACTCGTGCCAATATAACGATTTCCATTTAAAAACGAATCACACCAAAGTTCCGCATACAATACAGACGTAAAATAAGCCGAACAATATTGCGCTCCTTTTGCAATTGATAAATAATCAAAATTCAAATTCACAGTTCTGTCCGACTGAATCCAAATGAAATTCACTATATTCAACATACACTGTACCGATTTATAACTGCATTCCGGATTTTCCCCTTTATTCGATTTCCACGTTAGAGAATTCTCCTCATCGCCAAGGGGGAAATTATGATGAAAAAATCGATTAATAAATGCGCAAGTTTCGTCAATTAATTCCGTATTATCAATCAATACATTCACCATCAAAGGAAGAAGTTTCTCACAAAATTGCACGCTCAATTTAAAAATAGGAATAATACTCTGCATGAAAAAATTTTGATAACAATCAGCAATTGTACAGGTAAAATTTTGAATCCAATTTCCATAGGCATCCGTGGCAGTTTCAATCCAAGAATTCTCTCTCAATTCCCCACAAATCTCTAAAATTACAGCTTCACTCGAATCACTGACACTTGCCTTCGTTATAAATGGTCGAATATATTTCAACAAATTCTGTAACTTATCACTATTCATAATGCCCTCGAAATTTTTCAAATAATTTTCCTTTATCAAAATACGTCCCCAATATGACGAGAGCACCGTGTACAATGCCATCGCACTTGCCTCGCGAATTTCAATATTTCTATCATTTATCAAATCCGACAGCAGAAGCAATATTTCGTATGTCAACATTTCCAAACGTTTACTATTCTCAATTCGTTGTATTTGTTCAGGTAGAAGAATCATTGTTGACAAATTACCAGGACCCAAATAACCCAAACATTTTGCCGCCTCTTGAGAGATTTCCGCCTGTGACGATTCCATCAATTTCGTCAATTTATGTATCAAACGATGTAAAATACTCGATGCGCTACAAACTGTTTCCAATTTTTTATAATGCTCCTTCAATTCCTCCCGTCTCTTCGATAATTCCCCCCCTAAACGCTCTAAACTTTCCATATCGGTTGAATTTTTATTCAAAAAATAAATAAACTCCGTCTCTAGTGATTCAATCCTCGTGTTGTAACAAAGATCTTTGTGTATTTTTCTCATCTCCTCGAAAGCTGGTGAATTGGGAAAATATTCCAAATTTGCGATTACGTCGACGAAAGAATTCTTTTGCTCCACGATGAGAAATTTGAGAACTGAGACTGCTGACTTCTCGTCCCTCAGAACACAGCGAGTTAGAATTCTAACGCAGGGAATAAACATCTCTTTGAAAAAACCAGAACGTTCCGGTAGAAACATTGCGAGGAATCTACGTAAATACCCACAGATCACTTCAGTAAAATTCTCCTCTTCAATTTGAAAAAGCAACGTAGAGCAAATATCTCTTATCAAAAAGGGCGCAATTTCATCAAATTGACCACTTTTCATTTCCCTTGCAATTATATCACAGAAATAGAAATACTGATGAAGTGCCTTCAATTTAAACTCCTCGTTAGTAGTATAAACATTTTTCGTCAACTGAAGTAGGACTTTTTGCAAAACATCCCTACGTTCTGCTCCCAAATAGTGCACTAATTTACCCGAGAGGAAAAAATTATTCTCCATATACAATAGACATTCGTCAATGTCACTGACAACAAGTCTCGTGAAGCTCGTCTCGGGAAATTTAACACTCAATTTCGAAACATTCGAAAAATATCCCTCGTCATGCAACTCCTCCACTAAAACAATAATTATCCGATCTAAATTTTCATGAAGTAGATCAATAAATCTTTTCACCGCTTTAAATTCCCTTTGATTCGTTTCCAAATTACGAAGTATATTCCTCAACCAAACTTCTGGATTTTTAGTCACTTTCGTCAATAACCAGGCGATTACTTTTGAAAAAGACTTCTCAAATTCTCGTTCGAAATTAAATTCCTGTTGCTCGCAGAGAATCTTCGCCTGATCGATATTTCCCGTTTGAATCAATATCGGAAGTAGCGTGTGCATGAAAACTTTGTAAAATTGTTCCTCACTGGAGCAATAAGTCACATCGAAGGGGAAATTATCAAACGATTTTTGCACATTCCACCAACTGATCAGTAGATAATTCAAATTTTTCTCAACTATCGTCTCATTCTCTTTTTCTTCCTTCAACATGATTTTCAGTATTTTTCGAACATTTCCACTATCGACACTTTTTAGCGCCGCGAAATGAACCAACAGAAAAAGGGCCGGTAATCGAAAGAAATTGGAAGCGTAAATAATTGCCGAGATAATGTACAACATACTCGTTCCTCGAGTCATTAGTTCATCGCTTTTCTCCATATTCTTCAAATCTCCCTTGACTAGAAATGAATCGTGAAGCAAGAGCTTCAATTTTTCGAATAAATACATTTTCCACTGATAATCAATGTCGACTGATGAAAATAATTCATAAACGCATCGTGCCGCTTCCAATCGCACCACAAAGAAAGAACTATTAACGTACTCGAATAGATATTCAACAACCGATTCATTTTGTCTTAGAAATTTTAACGAACGATCAATTTTAATAATTTGCCTGAGAGATTTTAAAAATTCCAAATGCATCAAAGGACCGTAAGTTTTTATTGGTTCTCGTATTTTATTCTGTAGAATTTCGTGAAATTTAGTGACGAGCTTTAAAATACCGGTAATATTCTCTTCGAATCGAACAGCAATTTTGAAGAAATTTGGCAACCAGCGTAATAATTTCAGTGCAATTTCCTGATTTTTGTATAAATAGGGAAATAGTTCGTTAAGTAGATTTTTGAAAATTTCGACAGATACTTGTGTGTGTATTCCCGATTCGCTTTTACTGATTATTTCCAAAATGTTCATTAATACTTGAATATCTTTCGATGATTTTAAATCGTAACCCTCGACATTTAACAGACTTTCTAGCAAATTTTCCTGAATGTCAATTAATTCTTCGTCAGTTGCTATACAACAGTAGAGAATAAGTGTTTTAGCGATACTATTCTTTTTTTCCTCAATAGTGGCTTGTTCCATTTGATTGTCCTTGTCTATGAAATTCGTATCTTGGTTCGATGTCAATTCCTGCGATTTGGGAATATTGACATTTTCCAGAGATTTTAAGTGTGAATATAAATTTTGTAGCGCCTTCACATTCTTCACGGTTGAATCGATGATAATTTGATTAATTTGACAATTATTCGTTGCTTGAAAAAGAATTCTCAGGACTTTCATCATATGTAACGTATTTTTATGATCGAGTTTTGTTAAATCCGTGTCGGACAGAAATTTAAAGATTTTCTCAAAATTCTCCTTAAATAGAGGCAATAGCGGAAAATCGTGAAAATCATTTTCGAAGACTTCTATTTCTTTCAAATCATTAATTATTCTTACAATTAGAGAACATTTGACGATAATTACTCTTACCGATTCGCTCTTATTTGTCGGTTTGAGAATATTCTCCAATTGCGTATAGAAAGCAGCTAAATATTCTCTATTATGAAAATGTTTAATTTGTTCCGTGTCGTTGTTCTTCGTTGGATTCTTATTTTCGTTGAAAATATTAATACGAAATTTCATAGCTAAATAACATTTTTCCACATCTGTGAGATTGAAATTTGATTCGTCCAAAGGGACATTTTCTTTCGAAATTGAATTTTTGTGCCATGATTTTAACATTAAACCAATTAATAGTTGAGATATGATTTTTATCGAATCTAAAGTTCTGATCTTTTTCCACGGAACTGCTGAGACCCATTCTACAATTTGTGTTTCAAGTGGAGTCATGTAAGTTATTTCGGAACTTGAATTTGTACTTAATTCAATGAGTCTCTCGGGTAATATTGTGTGACTGCATATTATCAATAAAGTTTGAAGACCAAACAGGGACCAATTCATTGTTTTTGTGACGTACATTTTCAGCAGAGAATTCAAATTTATGAATCTGTCGTTTTCGATTAAGTACTGTAAAAATTGATGACCCGCCTCTTGATTGACCTTTGTCGACAAGTAGCTAAAAAATTTATTCTTCATAGTAAAAAATGAATAATTTAATTAGAGGTAAAAAGTGCATTGAATTTTTAAATAAAAAATATTCTTGAAAATTAATTTTTAAATTTATCTAAATTTTGTTTAATAGTTTCATTAAACCGATCAGTTGCTTGTTGTAATTTTCAAATTATTTAGTATTTGAAATAATAAATATTCCAAAAAAATGCATTTCCAATAATGTTCTTCCATTCCCAATTTAAATAAAATAAATAACATACCTTGCGACTGTATCTAAAATTTCGCTCCATAAAAATTTGTTCTTATTCCATGTTTCTTGGGAATCAAAATTTTTCTCCACATCCACGAGCGCAATTCCAAGTTCGTATAAAGTGAGAACAACTTTTGGCAATGTACTGGACTGCATAAGCAGTGAAGACAAAGTTTGTAGAAATAATGTGAACTCCTGTGGTTGAAGAGTAGCAGTGGGATACTTCTTAAAAAGTTTGGCAAAAATCTTTAACATCGGTAAGGCTCTTTCCGGCGAACAACCAGTAATCATATTAATCAATAATCCATTTTCCTTGGAAATGCGTCTTCTCTTTGGATTCTCACTACTCTGAATCTCCGTCTGACTGAAAACTTCTTCCGCTGCTGTTGGATCTTCTATTATTTGCCTGAAAACTAATAATTTCAAGTTCAAAAATTAACTAAAAGAATAAAGACAAAAATAAGAAAATCACACAATAATAGAATAAAAATTTCCCAATTGAGAATATAAATGAAAGACAAACAATTTTTGGAAAAATAAATAAAAATGTAAAAAATTTACCTTCACATCCAAGATCAATGCAAATATTGGATAGAGTTTGAGTTTTACTGATTTGTAAAATCATTGTACACATGTTTCGTAATATTGTTTTCCAAATAGCGGCATCAATAACACAAGAATTTTCATTGTTCATTGTCGCTCCAAGTGGATGATGACTTTGAACAAATATCAGAAACAATTCATATTTCTCATCGTGCTTGAAATTCATACATTTTGGTATTAAAATCTCTCCAAGTTTACATAACGAATTGTGTCTCTCAACGGCTAATTCTTGACAAACTGCAATTGCCAATTTAAGACCAGAACGAATAATATCCTCATTTCTTTCCATGTCATCAAAAATTTTACCTGTAAAATTAATTGGAAAGTACAATTAAAAACTAAAGTAATAATAGGTATAAATAAACAATTAATAGTACATTGTACAACTAGTGGCGAAAGTGTGATTTTTCGAGAGTGAAGTTTGCGGCTCGAGCGTAGCGAGAGCAGCAATCACTCGAGAAAAATCATTCTTTCACCACGAGTTGTGCACTACGTTTTCTCCAACGCCTTGCGAGGAAAGGTTTCTTCGTGAGTTTCGTTTAATTTTAATTTAAAATGTTCTTATGTTTAATATAATAAAAGACGAATATTTTGAGTGGGGAAGAAGTTAGATACAAAATAAATCTCGGTCAAAGAACAAGAAAAAAGAATAAATTCATGATTTACTTTCGCCACGCCAAATTTACTTTCGCCACGCTAAAAATTACTTTCGCCACGCTGAATTTACTTTCGCCACGCCAAATTTTACTTTCGCCACGCTCTTCAGAGCAGTTGAGAAAAGTTCTACTTTCGCCACACTTTTCTACCAAGAAAAGTACTCCTTTCAGAGCAAGTGTTGGAGAAATACAATTCTTCCTCCATGAGGGAGCAAAAATTAAAAAAATAATTTTCTTAGTATAAAAATATTTACCCAGGAAAGGTATCAATTCTTTCGTTTTAAGTGTTAATGTCAGTGATGACAAAGAACATCCATATTTTGTAATCAATTGAAGTGCTTCTAAAAATTTTTCTTTCTTTATATAATGAGAATCATCGTCGTAAGAGTTTTGGCAAAGTTTCAGTAATTCCTTCCATTGCTGTTGAGTTATATTATTTTGGTATTTAGGAATGGAAAGTATGTATGTAGACAGAGCGTAAAGATAAGTTGATTGAGCAAAAAGATATCTTGAATCGTTAAATATTTCTAGGATAAATGATATTATGTCAGACGTGTTCAAATTATTATGAGCCAACTTTACAGCTTCCAAGAGAACTTTCAACGCTTTCGTTTTATCACTGTGTGGCGATGAATCTTTTAGCTAAAAAAGAAAAGTAAACTTTAAAATTATAAAAATTCTCAATCAACAATATTATTCAGGGTTGCCACAAAAAATTAATTTTGTTTTTCCCTAACTTTTCCCTGATTTACAGACAAAATTTTCACTTTTTCCTGATTTAATCATTATTATAACATAGGCATTAAGAATTTCAAAAAATTTCAAATTCAAACCTTTATGAAATTCAACAACTTATAAGAATATTATTATAAAACATGAAGACGTCAATCACTCCGAGTCGAAGAGTCTTCATGTTTTATAAAAATTAAAATTTCCATAAAATTTTTCAAAAAAAACTTAAATTATTTTAAAAAATGTAATAAAATTCGTAGTAAGAAATACATTATTTTCATGAATTATAAAATTTTTCAGATGAATTCAATTATTTAAAAAAATGTAATAAAATTCTTCATAGGATTTCAATTATTTTTTAATACAATTTTAAATAAATTTTTTGAAAAATGTAATTATTTTCAAAAATTTTATTAAAATTCTTCGACAGAATTCAATTCTCCATCATTTTTAAAAATTCATGCCATAATACTTTTAATATTCAATTATTATTCAAAATTTTAATTGAAATTCATTTTTAAATCAATTTTCATTAGAAAATTCGACGAGAATTAAATTATTTGAATAGAAAAATAAATAATTTATTGAATAAATGAATATTTCTCAAAATTGAATTATCATTTAAAGAATTTTATCAACATAATTGAATTTATTCGATGAAATTTAATAAAATTTTCAAGAATAATTTCATTTTTCGAGGACTTCGATGAAAACTGTATTAAAATTAATTGAAATTCTATTACGAGTTTTATTATTCATGAAAATAATTGAATCTCTGTAAATAATTTCATTATTTATGAAAATACTGGAATTATTGCGAAGAAATTTATAAAAAGTTTGTAAATAGTTAAATTCCTGTAAAATTTTTATTATTTATGAAAAATTTTATTTTCAAATATAAATTTTTAAATAATTTCATAATCAAAATTTGAAAAATTCATCTATTAAGTACAAAATTAATTATTATTGTCTATATTTTCAAAAATTTTAATATAATTCTTCACAAGAATTCAATTATTTTCATATAAATAATAACATTCTTTGTAAGAATTCAATTATTTTTAAAAATAGTAGAATTTTTTGCACAATTTCAATTATTTTTAATATAATTTCACGAAAGAATTCAATTATTTTCTAAAATTTTAATAAATCCTTCTAAACAATTCAATTATTTTTTAAATAGTAAAATCTTTGACAAAATTCAATTATTTTCAATAAAATTTTTCAAAAGAATTAAATTATTTTCTAAAATCTTAATAAATCCTTCGAAACAATTCAATTATTTTTATAAATAGTAAAATTCTTTGCAGGAATTCAATTATTTTCAAAACAATTTTAATTGAATTCCTCGGATGAATTCAAATATTTTTAAATGTTTCCATAAATTTCAATGATTTCCTAAAATTTTAATAAATTCTTCGTAATAATTTAACTATTTTTATAAATACTAAAATTCTTTGCAGGAATTACATTATTTTTAATCCAATTTAACTGAAATTACACTAAAGAATTTAATTATTTTTAAAAATTTCCATAAAATTCAATTTCAAGAAGAATTTAAAATTTTCTAAAAATAATTCAATTATTCTCAAAATATTTTTAAAAATTCAATATGAAAATTAAATTACTTTCAATGCAATTTTTAAACATATTCATAAAAAAATTGAAAGAATTCAATTATTTTCCAAAAATAATAAAATTCTACTGATGAATACATTTATTTTGAAGATATGCTTAATTTTAATAAAATTCTTTACAAAAATTTAATTATTTTCGAAACAACTGTACTTGAATTTCTCGAAAGAATTTAATTATTTTCAAATATTTCTATAAAATTCTTCAAAACAATTCAATTTTTCCTTAAATTTTAATAAATTCTTCGATCATTTCAATTATTTTTATAGATAGTAAAATTCTTTGCAGAAATTCAATTCTTTTCAAACGGTTTTAATAGGATTCCTTAAAAGATTTTAATTATTTTCAAATAATTACATAAAATTCATTTAATTACTAAAATTTTAATAAATTCTTCAGAACAATTTAATTATTTTTATAAACAGTAAAATTCATCGCGAGAATTCAATTATTTTTATAAATAATAAAATTCTTCTCAGGAATTCAATTATTTTCAGTATAATTTGAATAAATTTCTTCTTCATAAAATTCAATTGCTTTCAAAATCTTCAATTAAAATTATTAAAGAAACTCCATTATTTTAAAAAAATTCAAAGAAATTCTTCAAAAGAATTTAAATAGGATTTTAAAAGTTTTTAATAAAATTCATCGCCAGGATTCAATTATTTTCATAAATAATAAATTCTTCGAAGGAATTCAATTATTGTCTTAAAATTTCTTGATAAGATTCTATGCAAGAATTCAATGATTTTCAATACATTAATTTTAAAATTGAAAATATTTAAAAAGAAAATTTTTTTAAAAAGTTAGAAAACAAAAAAGCAACAAAAAAACAGATTACCGAAATACAACGATTATTAATATAGATTATCAACTATTATTAGAAATAATAGTAATTACTTACATTCATGACAATATTATGCACTGCACCTAATATATCATTCCAAGTAATTCTATCTCCTCCATTGTTTACACTATTTTGGGTAATGTGTAACAAATCGCCTGTATTTTCCAAAAGCTCGGACAACTGTTGTACCGCTGACTAGAAAATAAAAAAACGAATTTCACTTGTCAATAAAGAACGAATTTGCATAATTGATATTTGATTGTTGCTTAATTTAAAGAATTAATTATTAAATAATATATTTAATAAATATAATTACTGAAATACATTTAATATCAAGTATGTATATTATATTCAATATGTTGTTAACCCACCTTTCTCCCAGCATTAACTTTAGAATTGGCCAATTCTATTATTCTTGACAATTTTTTTTCAGTCATTTTGATAATTTTCCTCTCCAGTTATCATTTGATTATTGTGCAATAATATTTTTCGAAACAAAACAATTTTACGGCGAAATCGGCGAAATTTTTCACAAAAGAGAAATTGTTAGGTTATATTTTTGTAGTATTTAAATCACCATTTTAAATAGCGGAAAAAGCAGGGTTGGGTTGTTGAAATTTCAAAAATTTACAGTTCTTCTGATTGGCTGTTGCTGCAATAAATAACACGTGAATGAACCTTAATGTTTTTTTGCTTCTATGTTCTAACCTCAAAAAAAATTACTGTCACACGTGTAAAAGTCCCTTTTTGTTTACAAAAGTATTTCTTTTAATTTTCACATTAAATAAAAAGTGTAAAGTTTATTAAGTATCGTGTAAAAGATAAATATGAATGCAAATGAAAATAAGAGATCGCGAAAGAATTCGAATAATTCATCAATGTTGAAGGAACGTCAACAACAAGGATCAAATTCCTTAACGAAAAAAAAATATAAAACTATGTATGATTCGGAAGAGGAGGCCAGGTTTGTGATAATTTTCTTTTATTTAGTAGAAATATTAAATTTTGCATGACTTTCTAAAATTATATTAATAACGTCTATTGAAATTTAAATGATAATTAGATTGGAAAGAGCTGTTTTCGGTGACGCGAATGATGTGATAGAAAATCTTTTGGGAGAAGATGACACTGAAAATACAGTAAAAGATGAACATAAATTGGAGACAAAAAGCCTTCAAGACAGTGATTCGGAAAATTCTAAAATTTCTGATTCGGATAATGATGATGATAATGATTACGAATCGCCGAATAAAAAACGAAAAGCCTGGGTGGACGAGGACGATAATCAATATTCGTGAGTATTAGAAAATTATTATTTCTTATACAAATATTTTATATAAATAGTTCTTTATTAAATATAAAATAGTTCTTCTTATTTTATTTTTTCCAATCGTTTACTTTAACCAATTGTATTTTTAAAGGGTCGAAGATGCTTTCCAAGCGCAAAATCGAAAGCTAAAAGAAGCAGGACAAGAAAAAAAGTACACTCAGCATTTAAATAAAAAGTTCGAGCAAATTTACGGAAAGCCCAAATGGGCTTCGCTTGATAAGAAAACAGAAGTCGACTCCGATGATTCAGATAGTGAAATTTTAAGAGTAGGTCATTTTCAACTTGAAAATAATTTTTTTGTTAATGTTTTAAAGTTAAAAACTGATTTTAAAATTATCTTTTTAGTAGATAAAAATACTATTATTAAAAATATTCTAATTATATTTCTTTTTTCAGCATAGTAATCATACGATTGTAACAAAAAGCAAAAAGTTACGAAAAGGTACAATAGAATTAAAAGCTGTGACTGATATTAATAGAAAAACTCATACAGAAGGACCTTATATATCAAGTATACAGTTTCATCCAACTTCCACGGTTTCATTAGTTGCTGGATCATCAGGAGTTCTTTCACTTTTTGAGGTAAAATATTGTCAACGAAATAGAAGCAAAATATAAAATATTTGGCAAAACATTAACGAAATATAGTAGAAAAAATGTTGTATAGATAATTTTACTAATTTAATAATTTTCCAGATCGATGGTAAAGAAAACAATAAACTACACAGTTTAAAGTTCCAAAAGTTTCCCATAAATACAGCTAGATTTTTGAAAGACGGGAGTCAAATTATTGTCGGTTCTATGAGTTTTGCCCACTGTTTCACGTACGATTTAATCAGCGGTAGTACACGTAAAGTTCCTTTACCTCACGGAATAACAAACATGAAGGTTGGTAAAAAATTAATTATTAATTATCAATTAATCGAAAATTATTAAAAAAGATCGTAGTCTAAAAAGCAATTTTCAAACGATTCCACGGTTGCCACAGGCCAGGGATTTTTATTAAATTAAAATTAAATTAAAATTGTTTTCAAAAATTTTAATAAAATTCATGGGAAAATTTCATTTATTTTCAAAAATTAATTAATTCAATGATTTTTAATATTCTAATATTTTAATAAAATTTCCCAAAAGATTTGTTATTAAATAAAAATTTTGATAAAATTCTACACAAATATTTAATTATTTTTCAAAAAAATAAAAATTTCATATGAATTCAATTATTAAAAATAGAATTTGCATAAATTTTTTTTTGAAAAAAATCAATTGTTTGAGACTTTTTTTTATAAAATTCTTCGCAATAATTCAATTATTTTCATAAATAATAAAACTCATGGCAGAATTTCAAATATTTTTAATACAATTTTAGTCGAATTCCTTGATAGAATTCAATTATTTAAAAATTTTTAATGAAATTATGTATAAGAATTTAATTTTAAGAAACATTCAATTATTCAATAAATTATCTATGTTTGTATTTAAATAATTGAATTCTCCTCCAATTTTCTAATTCTACGATTAAAATCTCTGAAAATCTGAATTTTTCATACTTTTAATTAAAAATTCTATGGAACTAATTTTCTTCAAAAAGATAAATCGAAAATTTTTAAAAATTATATCAAGTTTTTATTTACTAATGTATATTTAATTGAAGAATTCCCGAATAATCGAAATTTCATGTAAAATAGAATTATATAAACATTTGTTTACAATTTGAAAATTCTTAAGAAGAACTTTTTCAAAAATTATTAAAAATAATTGATTTACAGAAGAATTTTTTTTTAAAATTGTAGAAAATAATAATTGAATTGAAATGATGAAAATAATTTTGAAAGTGTTACTGTAATAATATTCTTATAATATAAAATACTGGTCTTATCACTCAGTCATCTTTAATTATTAAAAAAAAGGAGTGATCCATTTCGTCATGTTTCACAATAATATTTTTATCAGTTATTGAATTTAAAAACGTTTAAATTTGTAATTTTTGAAAATGGAAAAATAATGATTAAATATGTATTTGAAATTGAAGTCATTGGTGTTTTTGAATAATTTTACAATTAAGAAAATTCGGGAAATTCGTAAATAAATGTAAATAGAACATTTTTTTGAGTGTCTAATAATTGTTAGAGTGAATCATAATATTCTTTAGGGTCAGAGAAAAAGTGAAAATTTTATCTTGAAATCAGGGAAAAAGAAAATTAAATTTATGTGGCAACTCTGAATTCAATTTAATAAAATAATATTTCGAATAATTTAAACACATTTTGTTTGAAATAGAAATTTGAAGTTTCTCCTGATGGAAAATACATAGCAATTTGCGGCAGATTGGGTGACATTCAATTATTATCAAGTGTCACAAAAGAGATTATTCACACGTTCAAAATGAACAAAAAATGCAACGCCCTCGCCTTCACACCGGACAGTCAAAAATTAATCACGAACGGAGGTAAGTAAAATTCGATTAAACTTTTTTTTACATTTTACTCTTAAATAATTTTTAAAAAATTTATTTTCTATTTCAGAATGCTCCGAAATGTATGTATGGGACATGAGAAGTAATATGTGCCTTCATCGAGCGATTGATGACGGTTGCTTAAGTGCAGCTTCGATAGCAACATCGTCAAGTGGTCAATTTATAGCAACTGGCAGTAAACAGGGTGTTGTTAATATTTACGATACAAACACAGTGCTTGCAAAGGAAAATCCACAACCGTTAAAAATGATCACAAACTTAGTTACTTCTATTACAAGTTTAAAATTCAATCCAACATCGGAAATATTGGCAATTGCCTCGTCAAAAAAGAAGAATGCCTTTAAATTAGTCCATATACCATCGTTCACAGTATTTGCAAATTTTCCAACATTTCAAACAAAAATATGGAATCCATTGGCTATCGACTTTTCACCCAACAGTGGCTTTTTGGGTGTATCAAATAATCAGGGTCACGCTTATTTATACAGATTGAAGCATTACGGAAATTATTGAACATATTTTTTTGTATGTAAATAATATTATTGAAATTCAATAATTCAAAACAATGTGTACAAATTTTTTTGGAATTAAATATTTTTAAACAAAACTTTACTTTATTGCTTTAAATTCTAGGAGAAATTTAATCTCGAAATAAAATTTTTATTTTCTTAATTTTTAATTATAATTGAAATTAATTCTAGAAAAATATTTTTATATTCTTAATTTTTAATTATAATTTAAATTCTGGGAAAATCATATATCAATAAGCTAAACAGGGTTTAACTTATTTTCAATACGATTTTAATTGATTTCTTCGAAAATTTCAATTAGTTTTAAAAATCTTGTAAAAATTCTCCAAGAAAATTCAATTCCTTTAAAAAATAATTCAATTTTTCACAGGAGTTCAATTATTTTAAATACAATTTTAATAAAATTCTTCTAAAAAATTTACTTATTTTTTAAAATTTTTGCAAAAATTCAATTATTTAAAAAAGTTTTAATAAAATTATATTCAAGTATTCAATTATTCTCATAAATTATTTAATTTGTCGATTTACTGAAAATTATTGAATTCTTGTAAAGTACAAAAAAATTTGAAAATAATTTTATTCATTTCAAAAATCTTTTATCAACATTTTTTTCAACAATTGAATTTTTTCGAAAAAGTTTTATTGAAAATAATTTAATTCTTGGCAAGATTTTTATTGAAATTCTTTAAAATAATTGAATTGTTTTGAAGAATTTAATTCAATTTTCTTGAAAATAATGGAATTTTTTTTATTTTTTACTGAAAATTTTGAAAGTAATTGAATTTTATAAAGAATTTTTTTTAAGTTTTTAAAATAATCGTGTTTATTATTAATTGCAATTAATAATTTTTCTATTAAATTATATTAAAATTATTCATAGCAAATTAAATGCTTTTAAACAATATTATTAGAGTTTTTTTTAAATAATTACATTTTTTATTTGAAGAATTTCATTAAAATTCGTGAAAATAATTTAATTTTTTAAAGTAATTTTAATTGAAAATTTTGAAATTAGTTAAAATTTACAAAGAATGTTTTTTTAAATACTTTTGAGAACAATTGAATTGTATAGAAAAATTTTTATTAAAATTATCTTGAATATAATTGAATTTTTTCCTAAAAATTTTATTAAAATTGTATTGAAAATAATTGAATTTCTCGGAAGAATTTTATTATTTACAAAAATAATTGAATTCTTGCAAAGAATTTTACAATTTATAAAAATAATTGTATTGTTTCGAAGAATTTTTTGTCAGAATTGTTGAAAATAATTGTATTTTTATTAAAGCTCTTGAAAATAGTTGAAAGCCATTAAAATTATTGTTATTATATGTTATTATAATTATAAAAATTACAAATTAAATAAATTGAATAAAAATTTTATGAAATATTGAAGCGAAAGAACAAAGCTTAAGTTTGGTTAATTTCCCAACCCTGTGGACTTGTTTTCCAACTCTGCTGTTATCATTTTTAAATAACATAACCTAATGTGCTGGTTAAATCACTCAATAAAAATCTAAACAAAAAAAATTATTTTACATAAAAGATATAATAAAATTCACAATGTTTTCGTCAAAAGTTTTTCGTTTATCGACCGCCATTCGTAATTTAGCCACAAAAACAGGAGAAATCGAAAATTTAATCAAGGTAAACTGGAAAATACTCAATCATTTTTCTCTTTTTATAATAAATAAAATAAACGCCGGTAAAAAAGCTAAACTGTTATTAAAACTAACAACTATTTCCTTTAAAACTGTATTTTAATGAATTTAACTAATTTAGCACATTTTTGAACAAATTCTTCAATTGCTATATCAAATATTGTCAAATACAATATGAAATAAGAAATACACATTGAAAATTCCTATATTTCAATAAATATAAAATTTCCTACACTATTTTCAACTAATATAACAAATATTTCTTTAAACAGCATAACAAAGTAGTGGTTTTTATGAAAGGAATACCAGAAGCACCAAAATGTGGTTTCAGCAATGCTGTAGTGCAAATTTTACGAATGCATGGAGTAAAATACGATGCTCATGATGTTCTCGAAGACGAAGATCTTAGACAAGGTAAATTTCATCTCCTATTACTTTTCCCATTCACTTTAAGATTGATTCTAACTAGCAATAAAAATTTGACAAACGTAGATAACGATAATTTCTTTCTACGAAGAATTTTACCTATTTCCATCTACTGACACTGTTCTTCTAATATTTTTAAACCTAATTAATTTTTCTCCTCGTTTTAGAAATCAAGACATTTTCAAATTGGCCAACGATACCTCAAGTATTTATAAATGGAGAATTCGTCGGTGGATGTGATATTCTACTTCAAATGCATCAGAATGGCGAATTAGTGGAACAATTGAAAAAAGTAGGAATAACTAGTGAACTTTTAAATAAGGAAAACTTAGATGGTAATAAATCTAAAGAGTAATATTATGTCTAGGACGTTGTTAAAAAAAAGGAACCACTTGTGTTATAGTTTAGTCTTTTGTTATAATAAAACTATAAATGTTGCCTGAATTTTCAGAAAAATTTATCTCTCTACAAATGCTTTAAATTAACAGCAATATACCTAAAATTCTACAAAGAAGTCACCATATAAAAATCATTACAAAAATATTGATTGTAGAATAAACAAACTATTCCCTGGAATACTTAATTCGATTCGGTTAAAAATAAGTTCGATTACAATTAAAATATAGACCTAAAACTATACGTAAAAAATAGATATAAAAATAGATGCAAAATATTTTAAAGTAGATAAAAAAAATATTTAAAAATAGATACAAAGTAAAAAAAAATAGATTAAAAGTAAAAAATAGATCGAAAATAAAAAAAATAGATTAAAAGTAAAAAATAGATCAAAAGTAAAAAACAACAAAATTAAAAAATAGATCAAAATAAAAAAATTGATAAAAAATTAAAAAATTGATGAAAAATTAAAAAAAATAGATAAAAAATAGAGAAAAATTAAAAAATATAAAAAATAGATTCAAAGAATCACTGCAATTTTACACAGTGTAGATTAAAAAGTCGCAAACTAAAATTATGCGCCAGATTAAGATTATAATCATTTCTCTTCGATCTGCAATGTCGAAAGTTGTTGCGGAACTGCTTCAAAAGATCTGAGCGAAATTGCTGCCGCTTTAAGCCCCAGTGAAATACACTCGGCTTCACTGAATTTATTCAAAATTCCCACAATTATTCCAGCGGCGAGACAATCTCCACAACCACTGACACTACTTTGATGAACTTCGGGAATATTATCCAATTGTAAATGAGGTTTATATAAACGAGACTGAATATCCTCATCATAAATTAATTCGCCCCTTTCATCATAAAATGCACGATTTCCTGCAGCTTTTCGACTGACCTACATTTGAATTTTAATTATTGAATTTACAACGAAAATATCGTTGAATATTTATTTAAAAATAAATAATATTCTTATAATTATTATAATTAATTTATTGAAATTAATAAATTATTATTAATATATTATAATATATTATGATTAATATAATTAGATATTGATAGCATAGATGAATAAAATAGAATATTATTTACTTTTAAATAAATAATATAATCGCAATGAACCTAATTATAATCGATTGCAAATCTCACCATAACTCCAAGTGATCCTAAAGTAGTGATTACAACTGGAACAATTTTCGCTAAATTTTCTGCCACATGTTTTACTGCCTCATATGTCTTAAATTCATCGTTTGGAATTGGAATTCCAAAATATTTCGCTATCGCTAAAAGTTCATTTCTATTTGGAGAAATAAAATGTAAAGTTTTTTCCCATTGAGATCCGGCTTGAAATATTTTTATCGCTTTTTGAAAGTCTGTGGGTTCGTACCAGACTAAAAGGAAAAATGTGTAATGTAAACAAAACGCTTTACATAAATTATCAAAAATCAATATCACACTATTCAAAACTTTTTCGATAATTCTTCTACGAAAAGAATTTATTTTTCGAGAATTTAAATAAAATAAATCATAAAACTAGACAAATAGTATAGTTTTAAAATAACAGGGTTGCCACAATAATTTGATTTCGCTTTTCCGTTATTTTCAGAAAGAATTTTTATTTTTTCTGATATTCTATCAAAAAAGAATGCAAAATAGTTTCAATTATAAAGAAAATATAATTTTTAGATGCAAGAATTTAATTAAAAATTTTAAGAGTCCCTACCTATTTTAAAAATAAAATTATTAACTGTGTCAATCTTCCCTAGATTATTTTCTAAAATTGCAGTAAAATTATCAACGAATTCAATTCATTTATTTTAAGTTAATTATTTAATCGATTTGTTCGAAATTCAAATTATTCAAAAAAAATTTCAGTTGCTGAAAAAACTTCAATTTCTTAGAAAAGTTCAAAATTTTTGAAAAAAACAAAACTAAAACATTTAAAAACCTAATTTTTACCATTTTTAATATAAGTTTTCTACACTCCAGCTTTAAAAAAAAATTCTAATTGAAATCTTTTTAAAATAACTAATTAAAATCTTAAGTTTAAAATCTTTCAAAATTAAATTATTTTAGATGCAATTTAGACTTTTTTTCAAATAAATATATTTAATAATTATTACTAATTTTTTTACACACCAATCATAAATTTTAGTTTAAAACCTAATGAAATTTAATTATATCTGAAAATTACAACTGTTTGTAACTAAAATATTTTCTGAGTTAATTATATTTTAATTAATAAACTTTAAAAAAAGTCACTCTAGAATTTAATTATTTACAGAAATAAATAATAAATCTATTTTTAAAATTCATTGTAATTCAAAAATTTGAAAGGTGAAAAAAAATTCAGCAAGAATTCAAGTTTTTAAGTTTCTCTAAAATGTTTTTAAACAAAAACCATAGATTTTTTGTTGAAATGAATTCAATTCATTTTCCCCGTCTTTCCTGACCTGTGGCAACCCTGAATAAAAAATATAGAAAATTAGTAAAAATTAGAATTTAAAAAATCAGAATATTCAAAAATAGCATTAATTTCATAATTTTGTTGTAATTTATTATTATACAATTTTCTACGCGCAACGTAAAAAGAATAACGTCTTCAATGTAAATTTATGTCTAGCGTAAAAAGTGTAACGCTTCGGTAAATTTATTTCTAACGTATAAAGTTTCCCAACTCTGACACTGGATATGAATCAGCTTTACTCCAAAAGTGCATTGATATAGTAACTAGGTAACTGCATGAAAGCATTGTTTGTCGACTGTTTATTGTTATTATTCAATTGAAAACATTGAAACAAAATTGTTTCAATTTTATTTTTAATATCAAAAAATAGTGAAGTGATAAAATGGGAAAGACACGCACTGGAAAAGTGGCCATTGGCCTCACAATGGTTGGATTTATTTTTGTACTCATTGCTTTTACCACACCCAACTGGCTACAAACAGACGGAAAATTAGATAGTCCCAAGTTTCGAAAAATTGGTAATTATTAATATTTTTTCACTCTTCTAATTATTATTAATCAATTTAGTTTTACATCTTATCAACGATAGTTTTCTTTTTCGCCAAAATTTAATGCCTTTTGTAATTTTTAAACCTCTGTTGGTAACAGTTTTTATTTTATTTTAATATCTTCTATTATTTTCAATAATAATATTGGGTGTTAATATCCATAATATTAATTAACGAAGAAGCCATTAAATAATCGGGACAAAGTTAATAAAATTCTAAAAGTTATAATCCATTATTTCGAATTTTAATTTTAAATAAAGAAAAACAAATCTTTAAATTACTTTTGATAGAAGCGTGAAAAATTTAATTTTCAACATTTTAAACAATTTAAACGTTAGCGAAATTAACATTTATAATTATAATCAACAATTTAAAAGAAACATTTTTTCCTGTTAAAATTTCTATAAATTTTTGTTTTCAAATGTTTTGTATTTTTTCTTGATGAATAATTTAAATAATAATATATTTTTCAAAGCAAATTTTTATAAAATGTGTTATAAAAACGTATTTCAACGTTCTTTGAAGAATTTTTTAAAGAAAACAAGTTTATTATTTTCTTTCTGAAAAATTATTTTTTTAAATCATTGATCATAATTTAAACGTTATGAACTTCACCTACGTAATATAATAATATAATAAAAAGAAAAAATTATAAAGAAAACATTTTTTTCTCCCCCTGTAAAATATTTTTTTTAACTCAATCATTGATCATAAACGTTGTGAAATTCACTTCATCAATTAACAGTTGCATTTGTACTTAAAAATAAACTCTTCTAATAAAAATTTTAAATAAAATGTAAATATAAAATAAAATTAAATTAAATTAGATAAATGACAATAAAATTTAGAAATTGTCGACATATAGATAAAATTAATTTATATTAAAATATTTTATTAATTTTAACATTAACTTTTGGCAGAAACAGTCGAGATTAAATAAAAAATTTTTATTTAATTTTAAAGTAATACAGTAGAACCTCGATTATCCGAGGTAATGTGGGGAAGAGGTACCTCGGATAATCGAAAACTCGGATAACACGGAACCAATGAAAATTTCAAAATTTAAAATTATTTTTCATGTGTTTAAAGTGTTAGAATAATATTAAATGACAAAAATGGACGAAATTTTAAATGCAATGATCACAAATAGTGGTTTTGTAAAATTTATTTTCCAAATTTAGTCGCTCGATCCGTTTTATCCGAGTTATTCCGCATTATCCGAGCATGTTTTGTGCCTCGGATAATCCGGAATCTCGGATAATCGAGGCTCGGATAACCGAGGTTCTACTGTAATAAAAAAAGTAAATAATGATGGTTGCCATTGGTCAGGGAGAAGTCACGAAATTTTGTCCAAACTACTGTAAAAATATAAAATTTGTAGAATTCACAAAAAATTATGGTTTTTGACCAGAAACCTTTGAAAAATATTAAAAATATTTTAACCTTGAACTTTTTTTTGTTCACTTTATGAACTTTAAAAAATCGCCACGAATGTTAATAAAAAACCTAAATTTTTTCCATTTCTATCAATAATTAAACTTTACAGAATATGAAATTGAATTTATTTTCTATAATTCTATCAAATACTAAATTAAAATTTAGTAAAATTGAATTGTAAACTTATTAAGTACAAAATTAATTATTACTGTTGATATTTTCAAAAATTTTAATAAAATTTCACGAAAGAATGCAATTATATTCTAAAATTTTAATAAATCCTTCTAAACAATTCTATCATTTTTTTAATATTAAAATCATTACAAAAATTCAATTATTTTCAAAACAATTTTAATTGAATTCCTCGGATGAATTCAAATATTTTTAAATATTTTCATAAATTTCATTTATTTCCTAAAATTTTAATAAATTCTTCGTAATAATTTAACTATTTTTATAAATACTAAAATTCTTTGCAGGAATTAAATTATTTTTAATCCAATTTAAATACAATTACGCGAAAGAATTAAATTCTTTTCAAAAATTTCCATAAAATTCAATTTCAACAAGAATTTAAAATTCTCTAAAAATAATTCAATTATTCTCAAAATATTTTTAAAAAATTGGATAAAAAATAAAATTACTTTCAATGCAATTTTTAATTATATTCGTCAAAAAAATTGAAAGAATTCAATTATTTTCAAAAAATAATAAAATTCTTTTGATGAATTAAATTATTTTGAATATACTTAATTTTAATAAAATTCTTTATAGAAATTCAATTATTTTCGAAGCAACTTTAATTGAATTTCTCGAAAAAATTTCATTATTTTT
This sequence comes from Leptopilina heterotoma, assembly GCF_015476425.1. Taxonomy (NCBI): domain Eukaryota; kingdom Metazoa; phylum Arthropoda; class Insecta; order Hymenoptera; family Figitidae; genus Leptopilina; species Leptopilina heterotoma. The sequence continues at coordinate 2,649,900 of NW_025111110.1, forward strand.
AAATATTTCTATAAAATTCTTCATAACAATTTAATTTCTTAAAATTTTAATAAATTCTTCGAAACATTTCAATTATTTTTATAAATAGTAAAATTCTTCGCAATAATTCTATTATTTTTATAAATAGTAAAATCCTTTGCAGAAATTCAATTCTTTTCAAAACAATTTTAATAGAATTCCTCGAAAGAATTTAAATTTTCAAATATTAACATAAAATTAATTTATTTTCTAGAATTTTAATAAATTCTTCGGAACTTTTCAATTATTTTTATAAATAGTAAAATTCTTCGCAAGAATTCAATTATTTTCAATTCACTTTTAATAAAATTTTTCTTCATAAAATTCAATTGCTTTCAAAATTTTCAATTAAAATTATTAAAGAAACTCCATTAGTTTAAAAGAAATTCTTCAAAAGAATTTAATTACGATTTTTAAAAATTTTAATAAAATTCTTTGCGAGAATTCAGTTATTTTCCTAAATAATAAAATTCCTTGAAGGAATTCTATTATTATTAAATTTTTTGATAAAATTCTTTGCAACAATTTGATGATTTTCAATACATGAATTTTAAAATTGAAAATATTTGAAAAGAAAAATTACCTACAATAAAAAAGTTAAGAAACAAAAAAAGCAAACAACTTCAAATAATTTTACAATTATTTTTTTTGTGTATATTCATTTTTTAAAATTTTTTTAGAGTGAATCAGAATATTCTTTAGGGTCAGGGAAAAAAAGTCAATTCTGTCTAGAAATCAGGGAGTTTTTTTTTTCTAAATTCTAAAAATATTCCCGTTATTTCCAGGACTTTGGCAAGTATGCTTCGAAGACTTCATGGACACTCAACACCTGTACGATACAAAATTCAACAATTGTTGGTGGGTTTTCGAAGAAGAATACTACATATTACATGACATTCTCCTACCAAGATTTTTCGTGGCCACACAATTTATGTTCACCCTATGCTTCACACTACTTTTAATTGGAATTTTCCTAACGGCACTGTACGGTTGCTGTTCACGACAACAACAAAAATATCAATTGCTCTTATGGACAAACGGAACGATATTAACTTTATCCGGATGCGCTGGAATTATATCAGTATTAATTTTCGGATGTCGTGGCGATTATCGCGATTGGATGCCAAATTGGCAGCACAATGACATTGGTTGGTCATATGCCGTGGGAGTTGTTGGCAGTTTTATTGTTTTAACTGCAGGAATTCTCTTTCTCGTCGAGGGTCGACGACACAGGAGAAAACTCGACAGAATGTACAACGAAGATCAAAAGACACACACAACTATATAAATTTTATAATCGACAGTATTTTTGTCCCATTTTATTTATCAACGCAATCTAAGAGGCGTTAAAAATTTTTACCATCACCAATCAGGGTGATTTTTAACAAATTTCTTTTATTCAATCAAAGCTTGGAACATTTACAATTTTTTTGTCTATTTATTTATTGAAGAACAATCAATTAAATTAAATATTTGTTTTTTTGATAATTTTTTTATAATTACAATATGTACGTGCTTCCATATAATTATTTTTTCTATGGAAATAAATATTTGTCGTCAGTGATCGGAATTTAGAAAATAGTTTCAAGCTTTGACAAAATTTAGAAAAAAAAATATAATTATACAAACTATTGTTTGTATGCATTTTTTTAATGTCAAGAATTTAATAGAAGCACAAATTATGACTTTTTTTTATAAAAATTAATTATTAATTAATTCCAGGCCTCGGATATGACTTTTTCGAACTTTTCTTCCAAATATTGCAACAAAATACAAAATAACTATAGACAAATCTTTTAAAAATTATTTTTGAATAATTTAATTGAAAATAATTGATTTCTTTCAAGTATTTTATTAAAATTTTTAAAAATCAATTTTTGAAGAATTTTGTTTGCAAATTCTTGAAAATACATATAATATACAAAAATTCTTTTCAGAAATTCCGTGGCCTGTAATTCTAAACTATTAGAAAATTAGATCTGATTTGTCAAAAAATGTTCGTTTTGTTTATTTTAATAGATCTTATTGTGCACAATACTCAAATTAATTATAGTACAAGGTAGAATTTCGAATGAAATATTGAAATTTATTTCAATTACAGAATTACACACTTGCACTCTGAGTAGTGCTTTTACTATTGTACTTGTCAATATGATCTGCATAGATTTTAAATCGAACAATTATTGAAACAATAATAAAAATGTAATTTTTAAAGTTGTAATCGACATTTAATGAAGAAAAAAAAATGTATTAATATAGGAATGCCTGATACGAATGTAATCCGTCCAGTTTAGATAGTGTTTATATATTGTTTACAAAGCATGAATTTACAGAGAATGCATATGTAAATATAATTTAGCCTAAGTGAAGTGCCTTTAAGTAGTGATGATTGTACTTTTTTAAATAAAATCATTTATTGAACATTATTATTTAACTTATCCATTTTTTTTCTGTTAAATATTAACGTTTAATAAAGAAAAATTAATATTTATCGAAACAATGTTATATAAACTCCCTCCAATTAATATAATATTTTGTTTCAACTAAAAAGATTTTACGTTTGTACTAAAAGCAAGAAAAAGAATTCTAATAAAGATATTTATTCAAAATTTCTTTAAAATCTTTACTTTATTCAAAAATATTCTCTTCTTTTAAAATCAGGGTTGCCACAAAAATTTGATTTTGATTTTCTTTGACGTTTTTCTGATTTCCAGAAAGAATTTTGTCTTATTCCCTGATCCTGATTATTCAAAAATGCAATAGTCTTTTTAAAATAAATATTTAATTATTATTATAAAGGAATGAAGAATTTCAAAATTTCCACTTTCAAAATTTTTAAAATTCAGTAATTTATCAAAAATTGCTCTTGTAACTTGTTTAAAATTAATTTCAAGATTTGAATTCAATTATTTTTCAGAATTTTTAACTAAAATTCTTCTCCGAATAACTTATTTTTTAATAATTTTTGTGAATGTTCTTTGAAAATTTTTCAATATTGTAAATACAAAAATTGAACTAATTTCAAAAGAATTTAGATAGAAATTTTTTAATAAAAACTAACTTCTTCAGAATTTTTGCTTTAAATTATTTAAAATTCAAGTTTTCTAAAATTCCAATTTGAAACCTTTTAAAATTCAATTATTTTAATATTCCAATTAAAAATTGTAAAAAAGAAATTGAATGTAAATTCTACTGCAAATTCTTGAAAATTATTTTTAAGATTTAAATTCAATTTTTTTAAAATTTTTAACTAAAACTCTTCTCTGAATCAACTATATTTTAAAATTTTTTGATAAAGTTCATTGAGAATTCAATTATTATTCAAAGAAAGAAAAAAAGTTCTCACCTAAAATATTTCTAAAATCCAGTTCTTTACAATTCAATTTTACGAAAATTTCATTTATTCGAAAATTTGTCAATTAAATATTGTATATTCAAAAAAATTTTAATTAAAACTATTCGAAATATCTACAAATTTTAAAAAATTTTAATTTAAAATCTCATAGGATTATTTTTAGAAATTTCTACATTCAATTATTTTCTGGAACTTTTAACTAAAATTCTTCACTAAATCAATTATTTTTAATATTTTTCAAAAAAGTTCTTTGACAATTTCATTATTCTCCAAATAAAAAAGAAAGTTCACTTAAATACGTCTGAAAATCACATATTTTCAATTCAATTTTACAAAAATTCGATTATTCGGAAAGTTTTCAATTTTTATAATTTAACTAATTTAAAAAAAATTGTTGAATAAAAATTTTACAAATATCAAACTTTCTTAGAATTATAAACTAAAATTATTTAAAATACAAATTTTCCAACATTTCAATTTGAAACCTTTTGAAATTCAATTCTTTTTGGACTTTTTAATCAAAATTAGTTGCTAAATTATTTATAAGTTACAATTTTATGACAGTTATTCAATAATTAAATTATTTAAAGTAAATTATTGTCTCAAATAGAAAAAAATTTAAGGCAGGGCTCTGATCGTCTTTAAGACTCAAAAAATGTCGCTTTAGTCGCATAAATTTATAACAAAAGTCACGAAAAGTCGCATGAAAATTTAGAAAAAACGACAAAAAAGAAACACGAAATTGTAAAAATTGTAAAAAAATTGTTTAAAAAAATCACATTTTGACAACACACACTTCAATTTCAAACAATCCGGAATACAATTTTAATAAAATTCTTAGCAAAATTTTAATTAGGTATTTTAAAAACTTTTTTTTAATTTCTTTTAAAAATGTCAATTATTTTTATAAATAATAAAATTCTTCTCCGAAAATCAATTATTTTAAAAAAATTGTAGTAAAATTCTTGTCAAAATTTTAATTATCTTTATAAATAATAAAATTCATTCTTAGAAATTAAATTATTTTCCAAAGTAATAAAATTCTTCGCAGAAATAATTTCAAAAATTTTTTTAAATTTCTCGTCGAAATTTTAATTATCTTCATAAATAATAAAATTCATCCTGGAAATTCAATTATTTTCAAAAGTTCTGATAAAATTCTTTGCAAAATTCAATTATCTTCGAAAGTAATAAAATTCTTCGCAGAAATTCAATTATTTTCAAAATTTTTTTTTAAATTCTCGTCAAAATTTCAATTCTCTTTATAAATATCAAAATTCTTCTCCAAATTCAAATACTTTTAAAATTTTTTTTAAAAATTTGTTCAAAATTTCAATTATTTTTATAAATAATAAAATTCTTCTTTGAAATTCAATTATTTGTAAAAATCTTAATAAAATTGTACGCAAACATTTAATTATTTTCATAAATAATAAAAAATTTCACAGGAATTCAATTACTTACTAATTTTTTTATAAATTTCTTTGTAATAATTCAATTATTTTCATAAAAAATAATTTAAAAAATTTTTTTTTTATATAAAGTCTTATAATATAAAATTATTATTTTATCACTCGGTCATCTTTAATTATCATAAAACATGAAGACATCGATTGCTCCGAGTTGAAGACTCGGAGTGATCGATTTCTTCATGTTTTATAACAATTTTTTATAAGTTGTTTAATTTCAAAAAGGTTTGATTTTTCATGTTTTAAAAATCTTAATTCCTATGGAAAAATAATTATAATTAAATATTTATTTAAAAAAGAAGTTATTGATGTTTTCGAAAAATTTTAAAAGTTTCAATTTCATTCTCAATTAAAATTTCTAATTGACAAATAGAATTTATAAACATTTTTTTTTTCATTTATTTTTAAAAAACTTTAAATTTTATTAAAGCAATTGTAATTAAGAAATAGAAATGATGCATATTATTTCCTTATGAAAATTGAGAATTCCCTACAAAAATATTAAGAAACGGGAATATGTTATGTTTTTTTCCCCCTAAAGAGAAGAATGATTTTGTGAACAATATTGTTTAGAAAAAAATATTTCTGCTATTTAAAATTTAAGTCGAAAAGTAATTGAAAAATGTGAAAAAAGTCGATTAGTCACATTTTACTAAAAAAAATCTCGAAAAAGTCGAAAAAAGTCATTTTTAATTATTTTCCATTTTTTTTTTCAGTGAAACTATGCAAAAGAACCAGAAATGATTTTTGTCATGACTAAATCTAGTTCACATATTATTAAATGCAAATGAAATAACAGCGAGAATGTTGTCATAATGTAATCATTAACCACATGGTTGAATCATTCTTTAAACGCGTATAATGAATAAACCTGTAAGAAGAACCTTCACAAAAGTAAGGTATACTTTTATTTATTATTTCTTTTTTTTTTGTAACTTGCATTGTCATAATTAATCTATTCGCTTCTAGTGAGTACACTATTAACTAGACGCCCTGAGTAATTCAGATATATATAACACTTAATAGTGATATACGGTAATACTAATTTATGAGTAATACGATGTCCTATTATCAAACACGTGAAAGAATAATTTAAAATCATTTATGATCTACACCACAAGAGTTCGACATTGAAATTACAAAAGCCTATATATGTACATTATGTCTGAAGTTCATTCAATGCCAAATTCTTAAAAACATTTTTTTAATAATTATATGAATTTGAATGAATGAGGGTCAGGCATTTCTTACTCTCGTGAACAGAAATAACATGAAAAAAAGGATTTACTTGTTTATAAAAAAATTTTGTGTGAGAGTTTATTAAATTTTCTTACCTAATCCCACGATAATGGGTATAATTATTAAAAATGCGAGAGTTTATCTTTTTAGTTCATAAAACTTACAATTAACGAAATATTTTGTTGAGAAGAAATTTTAGATCTGTAATCATTTTTATTTACTACTTAATTTATTAAATTAATTATTTCATTTTTCTTTATTCGCCTATATCACTGATCAGTTTCTTCTTTCTTTCTTAAATTTTTTTTTATTTTCTTTCTTTTTTAATAATAATAATAATTTAATTTTACAATGCAAAATAATTATTAACTTCTAATACTGTTTGCAGATTCAGAAAGAAATGAAAAATTTCAATTACTTTTAGTCATTTCAATTTGAAAAACAATTTGAAATATCTGAGGGAAATTGAAATTTTTATCAGTCTTTTTGCTGAAAAAATCTACTATTTAATTTATTAAATTAATATATAACTGGCAATTGTTACGCGCGCCAGAGCGAAAAATGAAGAATTCAATTTATTAATTTCATACAAATTACAAAATTTATGAACTTTTTAATATCAATTTCAATTTTTTTGTATAATCATTTTTAGAGTGAATCAAAATATTCCTTTGGGTCAGGGGAAAAAAGACAAAATTCAGTTTAGAAATTAGGGAAAGTCAAGAAAAAATAAAAAAAAAAATGTTTGCGGCAACTCTGACTATAAAAATTATCCAATCAATTTCAATTTTTGAATAATTTGAGATTAAAAGCTTTAAAAAATTCACTTATTAACTAATTATTATTTTTTTGAAAAAAATTTAATAAAATTAGTTTCCAGAATTAAATTATTTTTATAAATAGTAAAAATCTTTGCAAGAATTCAATTGTTTTCAAAAATTTTAAAGAAATTCAATTATTTTCAAAAATTTTAAAGAAATTTTTCCCAAAAATTCAATTATTTTCATAAATAATCAATTCTTTGCGGGAATTCAATTATTTTCAATACATTTTTACCAAATTTCTTCTCAGAAATTCAATTATTATCAAAAATTTGTTTATAAGAATTAAATTATTTTTAATATTTTTAATATAATTTCAACTAAATTCATGGAAATAATTCAATAATTTTGAAAAATAATAAAATTCTTCGAAATAATTCAATTTTTCAAAAATTTTTCAGAAATTTTTCGCAAGAATTAACTTATTATCATGAATAATATAAAATTCTTCGCAGATATTCAATTATTTTCAAGAATTTTAATAAAATTCTTCGAAAGATTTCAATTATTGTCCAAAATTAATAAAAAATTGTTACTAATTTTTTGTATAAGAATTCAATTATTTTCAATATAATTATAATCATAATTAAATTCATCGGAAGAATTCAATTATTTTCAATCATTTTCAATACAATTTTAATAAAATTTCTCGAAAGAATTAAAATATTTTCAAATGTTTCGATAATATTTAATAAATTTTTGTTATTATTTAAAATAAAAACATTTAAAAAGAAAAATATTTATCAAAAAAGTTGGGATTGTTTGCTTTTTATTTCCTAATTGTTTTAACAATTATTTTTCTTTTTAAATATTTTGAATTTTTTAAATGAATGAAACTCTAATTTAATGGTTTGAAGATTAAATTAATATAACAAACAAAATTCTTTTGAAAGAGTTCAATTTTTAAAAATTGTAATTAAAATTTTCGCAGAAATTAAATTATTTTTAAAAATTTTAATAAAATTCATGGAAAGAATTTAATTATTTTCCAAAACTTGTTTTTAAAAATTCAATTATTTCCAATGCCATTGCAATCAAAATCCTCGAAATAATTTAATTTAAGTTCTTATGTTAATTTCATTTTATTATGTAAAATAATTATTAACTTCAAATATTATTTATAGATTCAGAAAAAAACAATTAGTTAATTAAATTAAATAAAACAATTAAATAACAAAAAGCAATTACCATATCAGTAATTTTAATTTGTCTCTTAGTATATTGAGAAACAACTTAAAATATCAGCGAGTAATTGCAATTTTTATTAACTGCCAAAAAAAATTTTTATTTTCGTTCATTTCCAAATCCAAAACATTTTGAAGTTCAAGTACAAACTTAAAACCATAATTTTACAGAATTTATCTGAATTTAATTTTAATTTCAGAGAATCTTCCTGATATTTCGCAACTATTAATTTTAATTTATTCAAAAGTTATTCTACTCTGAGATGTTTTAAATATCAAGATGATCAAAAGTATCTAATTCAGGAAGATCTCAGCCTATTTCGAAATAATTCAAAATCCTTCAAGAAATTCAGGAAATCAAATTCAGAAGATGGAAACTGGAAATTTCTAATAAATCAGAAATTCAGAATCAATTAATCCAGAAAATTTTAAGAGCTACTCCAAAATTGTAACTACTTGCGAAGTAAGAAATTTCGGAGCAATCCAAAAGAAAATCTTTGCAAAAACCATTTCTGCACAAAATACTATTCCAATTCACATCCAACATTACATAAGCCTTCTAATTAACGATCTCTTCCTTATTTTCTAAAATACTCAATTCAAGACATGTAAACCCATGCAAACATCAAGTTTTGTCGTAAGTCGTCACAATGCCCCTTATTTTCTGCATAACTTGCTCATAACTCGTACAACGAACAATGATCATCTTGTTTGTATTTGTAAACGAGCGAGAGAGCGCGAACTCTACGAAAGAAACATAATGGCCCTGGGTTTGTATCCTGTAAAAATATATTGTTGTATTTATGAAAGAGTGAGAGAGAGAGTGATGGTAAAATGCTTAAAACGTTGAACGTTGCTCATATATATGATTAGGTTAGGTTAGGTAACTTTTGACTCGTTGAGTGTGTCAGCAGTGTACTACATGGTCGCTTCATGACAACATAGCCTCCTCTCCTGGGTGTGGTTCACGTGGGATTTTCTTCTATTCATAATAGTCACACACCATTCAGTTCTTGTTCTATTGACAATTTCAATTTTTTTTTCATGGTTTCAAATTTTGTCTCACAAAAATCATTTAAAATGAAAAAGAGAAGTTTATCGGGAAATATTGGAATTGGAGTTTTTATTGTTGGTTTAGTGTGTGTTTGCACTGCATTTTGTACATCTGCATGGTTAGTCAGTGACTATAGAATCACAGGCGCGAAACTCAATCAATTAGGACTTTGGAGGCATTGTTTTCGTTCATTACCAAATCCAATTGAACCAGATGCATTAAAACGATTTTTCGTCGGATGCAGATGGATTTATGATCCATTTACTGCTGGTTACTCCGAAATTCGAGGATTTTTGTTACCACGTAAGTCTATTGGAATTTTCTGATAACAAAAAAAAAATTATTAATTATATTCTTTCTGGAAAATTAAATATAACGAAATCAATGAAGTTTCTAATTCCAGGGATTATAGATCTTCACCTTTTTTTTTATTTTGGCACCTATTTTGTCAATTTTACCTATTTAACCTATTTTGTAAATTTTTTAAACATTTCCAATCAAAACCAGTTTCTTAAAATCATTTAATTAATTAATGCTTTTGAATAAATCTTCATTTTGTTAAAACTTTCTTGGATTGGAATCTTAATTGATTCTGAATTTAAATCGTAAAGATTTTTTAACTTTTGCATTCTAAAATCCACATTAAGCTCAAATTCAATTGATCTGAATTTCAATTTATCTGAACTTTAGACAATATAAATTTTAAATGTTTATTTCAATCAATTTCAAATTTAATCGTTTGAAACTTCAATTTGTGTAATTTTTTCTTTGTTAATTAAAAATACGAAAAAAATTGTTTATTTTATTCGCAATTGTCAAAAATATTTTATTTTATATTTTTCTTAGCTTTCACTGATTCCTAAATTCAATTATTCAAAACTTTAATAATTTTGTAAAATAATTATTTGTCATCTATTTTTTCACACGGATTAAAATTTTTAAATTTTCAATATCAAACCTTCTAAAATTGAATTATTTCTAAAAATTAAAACTATTTAACCATTTCAAAATTTAATTATTTTCCTTAATTTTTAACTAAACTTCTTCTCTAAATCAATTGCTTTTAATAATTTTTCGAAAGTTTTTCGGCAATTCAATTTTTTATACATAATATTTGTAACTGTTACTCTTTACCTATCGTTTTTTTGAAGTTATTAAGATAACAAAAAATATTCAAAATAATTGATTTTAAGAAAGTATGATAAACAAAAATTCAAAAATTAGTTTTTTAAAAATATTTTTGGATAATTTTTGAAAAATTTCCAAATAATTGATATTTTGTGGAATTTTTTGAAAATAATTAAATTTAATAAAAGAATTTTTGGAAAATATTACAAAATGAAGAGTTTTAATTACAAATACGAAAAAATACATGAATTCTACAAAATTTTATTAATATTTCTAAAAACTTGGATTTTTAATGAAATTTTAATGTATTTTTTTGTAAATATTTGAATGTTTGCAAATATGTAATTGAAAATATTAAAATAATTGAGATTTAAAATATTACAATAAAAAAAAATTCTAAGCATTACATTCTAAAAATAATTTAGTATTTTTTGAATCTAATTTTCATTTGGAGATTTTTCATCAAATTTGTTAAGAATTAAATTATTGTCAAATTAGTACAATCTAAATTCTTCAAAATTTAATTTAATCTCATTTTTCAATATTTTTAAATATTAAAAATCTATCAATATTTTCAACTGTTAATCAAATTCTTCCAAGACTCCAAATTTGAAAACTATTAATTTTTTACATTTATATTTTTATATTTCTGTACCTAAATTTTTTACAACACCGAATAATTTCCTTTTTTTTTTGAAAATCATACGAAATCATTTTCTACAAAAGAATATTCTCGTCTGATGAAAAGTTATCTACTTTCGTCCTCTATTTGATTTTCAAAAGAATAAAATTTCTCGAAACAACAAAAAGCACTAATTAAATAAGTTACTTGATAAAATTTTAATTAATGTAGATTTGAAAAGCGACTGTTGAATGTTTTATAATTTCATTTTAATTGGTTTTCATTTTTCTAATTTCCTCTTTAATTGTAAATTTATACTTTAATCATTTCACTATTTTTCAAATAAAAGTTAGCACTTCAAAATTTTCTTAATTAAATTAAAGAAAAATTGAATAAAAAAATTAGACGATACATTTTTTTCCATCGATTAAATTATAATAAAAAATCCATTTCACTGCTTTTGAATAAAAAAATCCTTCAAAATTTAAACGACAGGAAAAATATATTCTTTTCCTTCATTTAATTAAATTAAAATTGAACAAAAAAAAATAAAATCAATACATATTTCCATCTATTAAATTTTATTAAAAAATCATTTCACTATTTTTGAATCAAAGATCTTTTAAAATTTAATCGATGGGAAAAAATGTATATTGATTTCTTTTTTTATTCAATTTTTATTTGATTTATTATTTGTTTTTTGTTGTAGACCATATTAAAAATATTTCATTAATCTAATTAATAATCTAACAATTCCTTCAAAATTAAATTAAATAAAAATTGAATAAAAAAATGAAAACAATACTTTCTTTTCTATCGATTAAATTTTAGTTATAAATCATTTGACTCTTTTTCAAACAAAAGATCCTTCAAAAGTCTTTTTAATTAAATATTAAATAAAAATTATAATTAGATGTGATTTTAGTTTCGACTAAATAAATAATAATAAATTTAAACTAAATTAAATAAAAATTGAAAAAACAAATGAAAACAATGAATTTGAGTAAAAAATGAGTTAAATAGTTCATTGCTCATAATCGCAGACTTGATAATAGCAAATATAATCTGATTAAACTTTTTTCCCCTATCTAATTTGTCCTTCTTTTTGTTTCAGCATTCATGGTAGTAACACAGGTGTTTTTTACTCTCTGTTTTGTATCGTGCTTTGTTGCATTTTGTCTCATTTTACTATTCGGATTGTGCAGTTATCCAGAACAAAAACGTTACGTCGATTTAATTTTATTAATTGGATTAATATTATTAGTTGGAGGTGTTTCTGGAGTATTGGCAGTCATTGTTTTTGGCAGTCTTGGAAATGGAGACGGTTGGATGCCAGGTCATGAGACAAATTATTTTGGATGGTCATTTGTTTTGGCTGCTATTGGCGTAATACTCATTCTAATTGCCGGATTACTTTTCATTATCGAAGGAAATATACAACGAAAGAAACGCAATTATTTACGAGAATCTCAAACCAGATTTCAATTGGAGTCGAAATCTTAAGAAGAAGAATTACGAAATCAAATGACAAAGATTCGAACAATTTTTTTTTTGAGAGAAAAATGAAAGAGTCAAAATAAATATTTTTTTTGCGAAGGAATAAAGAAGAAAAAGGAAGAATCTATAGATTAAACGAAGAATACAAAATGAGTGCCTTCTTAGGGATATGAATATTCAACTCATGATGTGTTTGTGCCTATTGTATAAAATCAAGAATCTCCGTTAAGCAAAATAGATTTTTTAAAAATCATCCGTCCATTAATCTAGTAGGTTTTTAAATTAAGAAAACATAATTTTATATACACGACACTAGTGCCTAGTTGTTTTTTTATTTATACAATTTTTGAATTTTTGAAAAATTCAAACAAAAAGTGCACTTTAATATTAACTAAAAATGAAACAATTTTCTCAATTTCTTAGAAAGCAAGACTGACTAATTTGCTGCCCTGAGAAATTTTTAAATTTATTGCAAATCAATGAACTTTAAATTCATTGACAGTAGCATAAAAGTAAAATAAAAAATTCCAGACAAATAAAAAAATTTCAGTGAATTAAAATTCTCTGTCAGTGAATTAAAAATATTGAACGCCAGTAATTTAAAATTCATCGATAACGTTAAATTTTAAATTCAACGTTACATGTAAATTTAAATATCAAAGTTAATGAATCGAAATTCATTAAAAACCAAATGAAGCGAATTTTATAATTAATAATAAACTTTACTTCATTCACTCTACTGAATTATAATTCTCACTACAAAAAGAAAAAAAACGAACGAATTTGAAAAAATATTCATTTTAAGAGATTATAATCTCTTATTAATATTATAATATTACAAAATATTAAGGAATTATATTTTTTACTTCGGTTTGCAAATCTTTTTCCAAAATGAAAATACGAGAAGTATTATTTGTATGAATTCTTTACGTGAATCTCATTTTTTTTAGAAAAATATCTACATTTTCCGTCCATATTTACAAAAATTTGTATTTTTCTTTTTTATTGTAAAATATATATGTATATGAATTAAAAATATTTGTATAAACAAATAAATACTTGTTTTTAATTTAACACAAAAGAAAATCTTTTATCCTCTTCCTTGAAAATTATCTTTGATTTGAATTTAGAATATAAATATATTCATGTATCACGTATGCAATAAAAAACGTGCTACTTAACTTGACATTGCATTAAATGAAAGAAATATGTGGGAACGAATCGCAAGGACATGTCGCTTTCTATGACTTCAATTATATGTAGAATTTTTTTTTTAAGTCCTTTTATATTTACTTTTACGTGAGGATTTTACATACTTATATGATTTTAAAATTTTTCATTAATAAATAAAAAGTACAAATTTCATGAAAAGAGAAATTATTTTTCATTCTTGTGGACTTATTTTGGAATACAAGTTTGAAATTTTTAATTATTGTGCGAAAAATACTTAACGAACAAAAGAAGAAAATTTTTTCCTACGAAACTAATTCTGTGAAGAGGCTCGAGTAAATTTCAACATCGAGGCAAATTTAACATTCACTTTTTTTGTTACTCAAGAAATTAAATTTTTGTTTCTGTAAAAATTGACATATTTCCGACAAAAAAAATATCTCGCAGCAAAAAAATAAATTTCTAACATTAAATGTTAGAATATTAAATTAATTAAAAAACAAATTAAAAAATAAATATTACAATATCTTGTATTTTTTAGAGAATTTTGCTGTCAATAAAAATTTTATTCATAGCAATTATAGCAATTCCTTAAAAAATGCAAACTAAACTAAACTGAAACTACAATGTAATCTAAAATGAAAAAATAAATTAAATATAAAAATCTATAAAAGAAAATATTAAAATTTTTCAAGAGAGTAAATAGTAAATCAATAAATAAAATTAAAAAAATTAATTTAAAACCTTCTGAATAATTTCTAAAAATTAGAACTATAACCCCTAAGCAATTCAATTATTTTCTACAATTTCTAACTAAACTTCATCTTTAAGTCAATTAATTTTAATAATTTTTCTAAAGTTCTTCGAGAATTTAATTATTTAAATTCAAAAATTCAATTTTTTTCAATAAATGGTATGTAACTGTCTATGTTTTTTTTGTTCAGAAGATATAATATTTTTTTAAATTATAATTTAGAGAAATTCTTATAATTAATTTTTTAAAAATATTTTTGAATAATTTTTGAAAGATAATTTAAATTTCCAATTATACGCAATTGGAAAATTTCCAAATAATTGTAATTTGATAAAATCTTTTAAAAATAATTAAATTTTTGAAAAATATAAAAAAAAGAATCAAATTTTTGAAGAATTGCAATTATAAATCTGAACATGATTTTTGCGAAATTTTAATAAGTCTAACAAGTAAATTTTAAAAAAATGTTAATTTGTTTTGGTAGAAAATAATATTTGAATCTTAAAAAATTATGATAAAGCAATTCTAAGAATTAGTTTCTTAAAAATATTGTAATGTAATTTTTCGAAAATAATTTAATTTCTTGAAAGAATTTTTGCATAATTTAAAAAAACAAATTAATTTTTTGAAGAATTTTAATAAAAAATTTTGAACATTGATTTCTTCAAAATGTTGAAAATAGGTAATTGTACAAAATTTTAATGTTATTATTTGTTTTATGTATTATTTGAATTTTCGAAAAAATGTAATTGCAAATATTGAAAATAATTTAATTTTAAAAAAATATAATGGTAATTATTTTTACACTAGGATAAAAATAAAAATAAGTTGCATTTTTATACTAAAAATGTGGTATTTTGTTGCAATATTTAGAAGAAAAATCGAAAATATCGTAATTTTTTAAAGTAAGTCGAAAAAATCGCATTTTTGGAAAATAGTCGAAAAAAGTCATAATAACCGAGGCCTGTTTATTATTTTTAAAAAAACCCAAAAAAGAAATTACTTCCCTCTGTAAAAACGAATGAAAGAAATTCTTTCAAATTACAAATGCGCCTACATTATCAGACATTTATGTTAAATGAGAACCAGAGAAAAACATTATAGTAAACGAAGTGAAAACGAATGATGGAGTGGGAAAAACTGACTGTGTTGTGATTGTGAGAGTGATGCCGACGCAACTGCTTGGTAAGGCGTGGCAACTGACAAGAGAGTGACCAATGTATGAAAAATTACATTAAAAAAATTTAACTACAAAATTTTTCAACATCGCTCGACAATTTTTTCTTAAAAAAAAATGTCGGCCCAAAAATTAGAATATCATCGGGCCTCAAGTAAGTGTTTTAAAAGGGAAAATGTTTAACAACTCAATAAACTTGTTCGACAGAAAAGTTAACCTATGTTTTTGTTTTTAATAATTTTCAACAATAGATGCTGTCGTTTTTGGAGGAGTAATCTCACACATTGCTGGAATTCTTCTCCTAATATCTTTTGCAAGGTAAATTTATTTTATAGTAAAAAAAAAGTTATAAGTTTTCAAAATATTCATCAACTATGATGACCTAATATTTGTGACTTCCACCTACAACTCTTGCTTTATTTTGGAGCATAATTCTATCATTAACTAATGTAAAGCGAATTTAAACCAAAAATTGAATTTGATAATTTAAATTAAAATTCTTCTATCATATTTCTAAGTAAATTATTTTTTTTGTTTAATTTTTGAGAAGTTAATAATTTAGATTTGACTTACTCATGTTGTTTTTAATGGATTAATGGAGTCGTTTAAAAATTTTGCACGAATGTAAAATAAATTTTAACTGGAACTAAGTTTAATTTTACTAAAAATTTACTTAAACAAATGCCATTTATTATTTAATTTATGTATTCAAATAAAGTTCAGGTAACATAACCTATTATTTGTCTTGCAACTGTTGCGATTAGTACATAAACTGAAGTGTATTTTTGTATTATTTACTTGTTTACTATTTTGTTTATTCTACATTGCACTTTACTAATTTATTTTATTTGCTCTATTTTTATTTTTACGTTTATCTTTTGCATTCATTCTTCTAATTAATATTAAAATAGATTTATTCTTTTATTATTTTTTTTAAAATAATCTTTCTGTTACCAAAAAATATCTAAACAAGATAAAATTGATTAGAACTGGATTTTAATTATTTATTTTAATAATAATAAATAATAACAAAAATAAATTTAAATAAAATACATATTTTATAAAATATTTTTTCTGACATCTAAAAATATCTAATCAACATTAAAAATATTAAAATTTAAATTTTAATAGATTTATTTTAAACATTTATTCAATTAGTATATTAATTAATTTAATTAGTCGATTTAAATTAAAAATCAAAATTATAAATCAGAAACAAAATGACAAATGATATTTTAATAAACTTCAATTTTTAGTAAAAATAAACTTAGCATTTTAATAATAGAGTTGACACAAAAATTTAATTTTCTTTTTTCTCATTATTTCCAGACAAAAAACTTTTGCCTGACTACTGTAAATTCTCTAAAATAATTTTCAAGGTTTTAATTTAATTATTTTTGGAATTTTTAACTAAAATTCTATTCCAAATAAATTATTTTTATTAATTTTTAAAAAAAGTTCTTTGAAAATTCAACTATTTAAATAAAAAAAAAGAAAGTTCACCGAAAATATTTTTGAAATCCATTTGTTTTCAACTAAATTTCAAAAAAATTATTTGAAAATTTTTCAAAAAACTAACTTCTTCAGAAATATAAATTAAATTTATTTCAAATTCAAAATTCTAAAATATTAATTTGAAACCTATTGAAATTTAATTATTTATAAAATTTATAAACGCAACTCTTAGAGAATTAAATTATTTTTTCAATTTCCAACTAAAATTCTTTTCTAAAATAATTATTTTCAATAACATTTGAGAAAATTCTTTGAAAATTCAATTATTTCAACAAAAAAACAAATTCTGAAATCAATTTCTACATAATTCAATTTTATTCAATTTCAAAAAATTATTCGACAATTTTTCAATTAGATATTCAAAAATGCAACTTATTTCAAAAAATTTTGAATTTAAAAAACTAACTTCCTCAGAATTATAAATTAAAATTATTTAAAATTCTAAATTCTAAAATTTTGATTTGAAACCTATTATTGAAATTTAATTATTTATAAAAATTATAAACGCAACTCTTATAGAATTAAATTATTTTTTCAATTTCCAACTAAAATTCTTTTCTAAAATAATTATTTTCAATAATTTTTGAGGAAATTCTTTGAAAATTCAATTATTTTAACCAAAAAATAAATTCTGAAATACATTCACAATTTTACTAAATTTAAAAAAATTATTCGACAATTTTTCAATTAAATATTCGAAAATTCAACTTATTTCAAAAAAGTTTGAATACACTAAGTTCCTCAGAATTTTTAATTAAAACTATTATTTAAAATTTTTATTTTCTGAAATTTCAAATTGAAACCTTTTAAAATTCAATTTTTTCTACGAGTTGTAAACGCAACTCTTATAAAATTCAATTATTTTTTGAATTTTTAGGTGAAATAAATTATTCTCTAAATAATTTCTAAGCAATAATTTTACGATAGTTCTTCAAGAATTAAATAATTTCAAATATATTCAATTTAATATTCTGTAAAGTTCAATTATTGTCAAAAATAGAAGAAACTTAAGGTTTTTTATTAAATTTTGTGATAAATTCTAGAAATATAGTATTTTTTTCCCAGTACTTTTGATAAAATTTCCAGACTTTTCCCTGATTTCCCTGACCAGTTTTACATTCCCTGAGTTTTTTCTAAATTTCCTAATTCCCCTGACCTATGTTAACTCTGATTAAAATAATAATAAATAGAAACTGATAAAAGAAACATTTTAATAAAAAAAATTGAAATACGATTGAAGTATGAACCGAATTATTTTGAAATATTAATTAAATAATGCTGAAATTTTATTTCAGCCCCTACTGGATGGAATCCTACGATGAGGCCTTCAGCACTTTCAAAAATATGGGATTATGGGAATACTGCTTTGAGCATTTTCGTTTTCCCAATTATCAATTCGATAAAATCTTCGACGGATGCAATAATATATTTTCCCTAGAGTATTACGTTCTTCGTGAATGGCTCGTGCCTGGCTGGCTCATGGTTGTCCAAGCATTTGTCACATTATCCTTGTTTCTGTCATTAATTGCCCAGGGAATAATTGCGTCAGTCACAATTCGTTATCCTTTGAGATTTGTCCTCCGATACGAATGGTTACTATCTTCGATTGCTTGTCTCTGCAATATAACTTGTAGTACGTATCAAAAAGAACAATTTTTTCGAAATCTTTTCCAATCCATGAAATTCTTGTTATAAAAAACTATTTTTTTTAAAAATGGTATTTTTGAAATTTTTTCCATTTGTGAAAAGAAATCTTTTATTCTTCCCATTTTTCCACTTCTTAGAAAGTATTAATTTAATTTTCCTTTCTTCCAGGTGTTTTGCTATTTTTGTCAGTTGCGGTATTTGGTTCAATGTGCTGGAGACGCGACTGGTTAATGTATCCGAAATTTAATCATCTCTCATGGTCCTATGGTATTGCAGTAATAAGTACATTATTTCATGGAATTGCTGCCTTCTTTTTATATTTGGACGCACGTACCGGATATAAATCACGTAAGGAATCACGTAATTTAGTCATGCAAATGCAACCAAATCCACAGAGTCATCATGGTTTACATCGAAGCAATTACATTTAATTTTAGCATTATAAGAAATAAACAAAAATTCTATTTTTGTTTAGAACAAAAAATGATTAGTTAGAGATTCGATACTCATTTTTATTCGTGAGATCTGTGAAATGTCTGAATTTATAATTATATTTTTCTTCTGCGAAAATAATTTCGCAATTTAGGAACAACTTATTCGTTAAGTATTAATCGCATGTACGATATTTTATATTCCGTCCAACATTTTTTCTAAGCTTATTGCTTCCTACGTTTGATAGATTTTTTCGATTTTTTTTATGCGTATGTATTTTTTTTTACATATTAACTCGAATTATAATATAAAAAAGGAAATATTTTTTATATCCTATTTCATATTGAAGATTGATGAATTTTCATCAAGAAATTCGAAAAATTGAAGCATGGTTTGAAACCATACAATTAACGTGTATATTTTTTTTATGTTATGTATATGAAAACGAAACTTGACTTCAGATAGTTTTAAGTGAACTGCACCGTTTTTTTGACGTTACGTGTTAGTGCCTTATAGAGAGAAATATTTATTTTTAACTTTAAAAGTTGAAACAAAGCAAAGTATTTGTTATAAATAATCTCGATTTGAAAAATTATTCATAAAAAATTCTTCTAGAAAATTCTAGAGCGTAGAATTTTCTTTTTAACAAAAATAAGCTTCACGCAAGCCTTAAAATTAATCAGAGACGTAGAAACTCAAATTCTCTGGGTTTAGAAAATTAAAAAAAAAATTTAATGCACAAGTGCTTTATGTCATCGACATTTTTTTAATCATAATCTTAAATTCACGTGAAAATAAATTTTCATCTATATATGTATTTTTCGAATGATTTGCACAATCTATACTGTCCAAACTTTAAAGACAACATTTAATTCTTTTAAAAAAAAGTATATAAATCAATAAAAATGCATTTAAAAATGTCATTTAAATTGATTATCCGTCCGAAAAGAATTAAATGTTCCTTATCTGGTTTTAATACGTTCAAATGAATCTCAATTTGTAAATATATAGTTTGTTTTTATTTAAAATATACCGATCTAAGCTAAAAGCTTTATGTACTTTGTGAAATTGAAATGTCAAATACAGTGACATGAAAAGAAGAAATAATTTGTATTATTTTTATATACATGTAAATATCCCTACTATTAAAAAAGGAATAAACCAATTTTCATCACAGAGAAGAAGGGGAATTGAAATTAAAGAAATTGTTAAAATTTCATCGAGGAAAAAAATTTACTAAAAATTTAAACAAATTGTTACTAATTTTTAAAAAATACCTAATTTAAAAAATTTCGGAGCAAATTTTTAAATCAAGTTTTTTAAAATTTACCTAATTTAAAAACTTTTGGAGTAAATCAGATTCATATCCTTTTTTTAAATTTAAAAATTATTATTGAAAAAAAATATTTTTTCTCGATATTTTCCGTCTTATTAAATAAATAATTAATATTTATTTCTAGAGTTTATCACCCGTTCGATTCTAAATAAATGAATAATAATCATACCTGGTTTCCTCAGAGTTTTGGCGATATCCAAAATAGCGCTCATAGTTTCAATAGGAGGATTTCCATCAAGAACGATAAGATCCGCTTTCTCAAGCACAGAATAATTCTTTTTCACCAAAGGAACATTAATTTCCGAAAAAGCATCCATTTCGCCGATTCCAAAGCAGCACTCGCCCTTATTATCCAGAATGGCACTGTACCTACAAAAGAATTCTACTGTGAATTTGTTTTCAAAAAATTTTCTTATTTACTACTTTTAAATCTCCCCTTTCAAATAAATTAAATTCAGACAATTAATTAAATTAATGCTCTTCGTTTTTTAAAGTATACGAATTTAAAAAAAAAGAATTCTACCGTAAAATCGTTTTCAAACAATTTTATTATTTCTTTACAATCTCCCCTTTCAAATAAATTAAATTCGAACAATTAATTAAATTAATGCTTTTCGTTTTGCAAACAAATTTTTTTTTACCAGCGAATTCTACTTTAAATTTGATTTCGAAAAATTTTGTTATTTACTTCGTTACAATTTTCCCTGTGAAGCAAATTAAATCCAAACAATTAATTAAATTAATGCTTTTCATTAAAAAAAAAAATTTTTTACAAAAGAATTCTACTTTAAATTTGATTTCGAAAAATTTTGTTATTTACTTCATTAAAATTTTTCCTGTCAAAGAAAAATGAATTAAAAATTAACAAAAATAGAACAAATTAATCTTATTAATTAAATTAATAAAAAAAATATGTAAAGAAAAAATTTTTCTTATTTAGTTTATTAATTAGAATTAAAACATTATAAATTAATTTTTCTTTTAAAAACAGCACCAAATTCTAATTAATAAAAAACAAAAAAATTGAAAATTGTTTAGAGAAAATTTTGATGAAAAGAAATTAATAAAAAATTGAAATTGACAATGATAGAAACTAATTTTACCTCTTGTGCACCGCTGAAGAAGATAAGACTAAAAATATAGAATTAAAAATCTCACCTCGCAGTAGATTTATTAGATAAAATTTGCAAAGAATCACCAGCTTCTTTGAGACTTTTAATAATTGCCTTGCCAGCCTCATCATTTCCAATGACTGATATAAGTTTAGTGTTAAATAAACCAAGATGCACCAAGGCAGAAGCCACATTTCGACCAACCCCACCGCAAGCTTCTCGGCTTTTACCTTTGTGGGTACTTCCATTAAACTGAAACAATAAATTCAAAAGAAAATATTTCAAAATTTTGTACATAAAATTTAGAAAGCATATTTATACTCCTAATTCTGCGTTTTACCACAAAAGAGGATTAACAAAAATTAAAATTCTCCCTCAAAGGTAAAATTTACAAAACATGTCAGATAGAATATAATAAATATACATAATATACACATTTAGCATTTACATGAAAAAATTCTCAATCGTTGAAACCAACGGTTTAAAATTTAGATTAAAATATTAAGCACATCAGCAAATGAAAATTCACATTGTGGCTTTCGTGCTAAACGAAGCTTGGAGATTATAAAATGAGTTCATTTTAAACTGCGGTTTACTAAGAAATATATTTATTTTGCATTTTTTTCCCCTCTGATTTCTGAATCAACAAAATTTCAAGATTAAAGAAATATTTCTTACAATCCTTATAAATTAAAAAAAATAAAATTTATTACAAAAATAATAATCATAATAATAATTACTATAATTACAAATAATAATTATTAACTAATACTTCAAGTGTGAACTAATTTATTGTTACTAATAAAATTTGCTAATAATTGCTAATCATAAAAATTTCAAGATAGAAAAATATTTTTAACTAACGTTATAAAAGAAAAAAAATTCAATTTAAATTTAATAAAATAATGTAAAAATAAATTTAAAAAGTTAAAAATATCAATAAAAAATATATCTATTTATAAAAATAATCTTTTTTTATAAATGGATAAAACTGTTTATTGCATTTTCCTTCCTGAGTAAAAAAGAAAATGCTGTTTGAAAAACACGTTTGACAAATGATAGTTTCCGCTTTCACAAGATACGTGGAAATAAATGAAAGATTCATAAGCAATTAATCGTGTTAGTCATTATTATTAGAGAGCTATATAGATAATTCAATAAAAAATTAAAGAATATACCTAAGAAGTAAATACAAGAAAAAAACAATTCCCTATCAAAAGTTCTGAATTTCAAAGTATTAAAAATTTCATTTATTCTCCATTTAAAAGAAGCATTAAAAAAGAGTTTTCTATTCTATTAAATAAATTCGATACTCAATTCTAAATTTAATCTGTTAAACATCAAAATAATTCCGAAAAAAGACAAAAATTGGAATTAATTTTAAGTTATTTAGAATTGTAGTTGAAATATTTGCTGAATTTTTAAACGAAAGAGAAATAAATAATAATATTAAAAAACAATTTTCTAGTCTGTAAAAGAAATTTCATATACAATTTTAAATTAAACCTGTTAAAAAGGAAAATAATTAAAAAACATAAAAATTTAAATATTTGCTGAACTTTTGATCGAAATAATAAAAAATAATAAGAATCATATAGTAATAATAATAAAATAATAATTCTATTCATGTTTTATTTTATATTGATCCTGATATTTAATGCCGATAAAACATTCAACAAAATAATAATAATAATAATAATAATAATAATAATAATAATAATAATAATAATAATAATTTTAAAAACTGATTAAATATAAAATAAAAATTGGACATTTATATAAAAACAAATAAAACTGCATACATAAAAATCCAAACGCCCTGCATTATTTTTTTTTCATTCTATTATTATAATTAAATCGATAAAACACCAAATTGAGCGACAATAGAAAATTTATATAATTAATGATCTTAAATTAGGTAAACATGAAAAAAAGAGTGAATTACATAACAGATCATTAAATACATAAAATACATAATATCATAAAAAGTAAAAGAAAATAAAAAAAAAAAATAACGCAAAGGGTCTTTTCGTATAGTGATCCCTTTGGAAAGGAGGGTCAAAAGTAATGGAACTCTGTTTTCTTTATGACATTTTTTCAAATAAATCATTTTCTAAAAATAATACACGACTTTCTATATATTTATTGATTCACAAATTTATATATATTTATTTAGTATAAAAATAAAAAACACTTTCTTTAATTATTTTTTATTTAAATTTCTAAATTTGGAAAAATCAAGACCAGCAATCACAGACAAACTAATTTATATACAAACAAACAAACAAAATATATACCAAAGCTGCTAGTTAAAACATTAGACAAGTAAATTTATTAAACAAATAAAAATGTAAATTAAGAAAAGAAAATCAGAAATAGGGTGGCGTCTATTTTTATACCGAAATTTATTTCCTCTTTTTTTTGAGTTATTATTATAATCACAGTTGAGGGAAATTTTGTGAATTAAAGACATTTTCATCTGCATATTATTATGAATGAAAATGTTTTTCAGTGTTTTCAAAAATTATTATTATTATTTTTATTATTATTATTTTTATTTTTATTATTATTATTATTACTATTATTACTATTAATATTATTGCTATTATTACTATTAATATTATTAGTATTATCATTAATAATTATTATAATATTAGTAAATATTTTAATGTTTAATATTAATATTATTGATAGTAATACTAGTTCATTCGGTTTCTTTTACGACCAAAAGGATTTAGAATTAATTAATTATTAATTGAATTAAACTCCAATAATTATACAAATAATTAATTATTAATTGATTCCTCAATTATTAGAATTATTGTCTATTTTAGCAAAATTCCAAAATAACGTTTCGGAGCGGAATATTAATTTGTAGTAATTTCTATATGAAAAATAAGAAAAAACATAGTTTCTATTTTATTGTTAGATGAAAGTTGGGAAAGTTGTGATTTTTTTAAATTCAACTTTTACAGAAGCCGAGGACTTTTGATTTTTTGAAACACATTTTTCTCTAATACTACCAGGAGATAAAAAAATAATCGACTTTATAAAATTTCTTCCAGTTTTCTTAAAGTTATTAAATATTTAATAAAAAATGACGTATTTACAACGAAAAGTGATGTAAAAAATTGAAATTAACTTGAAAAAGGGAGTTTTCTCCAAACCAAACCTTGGGTCAAAACCAAAGATTTGGTTTGGAGAAAACTCCCTTTTTCGAGTTAATTTCAATTTTTTAGAAACTTTCATTGCAAATAAGTTATTTTTTATTGAATTTCTAAAAACTTTGAGAAAAAACGAATAAATCCCATGTAATCAATTTTTTATCTCCTAGAAATATTAGAGAAAAACGTGTTTCAAAAGTCCTCGGCCTCCAAAGAAGTCGAATTTAAAATAATTACAATTTCCTCAATTTTCATTCAATATTAAAATAAAAAATACGTGAACACTTATTTTTTTTATATAGAATTCGAAAAAAACTGTTTCCAACAAAAAATTATTTTTAATGAAAATTTCTCTTGGAATGCTCTTAATGTTAATACTAATTAAAATTATACCATCAATACTAATTAATATTAATACTAATATTATAATATATTAAAAATATGAACATTCCGATGAAAGATAAAAAAAAAGATTTAATTCGGTTCAGTTTAAATAGTTAAAAATAAAAAACAGAAAAAAAACTCAATCTTAATTTTAGTAGTTATTCTCTAAAAAAAAAAGTGGTAAACTTATTTACAGTCTTATTGAGGTAAATTAGAATGCGAATAATCTATTAATAGACCGCTTTTCAATCAACAGAAATTGTCAACGGCAACCAAAATTAAATACTGTTTGCCTTTGAACCCAAGACAAGAATAAAATTGACACCACTTTTTTTCCCCTCTATATGTAGACACACAAGTTTCTTATATCTTTTCTGGAAAATTAAAACTCACAGATACTGCGCAAGCTCATCGACGTTAGTTTTACTGCCTAACATCAGGCGCTAGTGGCCGTGTCGTGTCAGTCCGGTTGCCTACCTCGGGCGATAATAATACATCCCCTTAGGAAATTCGCTTGATCATTCCGATCACATCTTCCATCATATCCGTTGTCTTCCTTTCTTCCTCCTTTCTCTCTCGCTCTCTTTTTCTCTTTCTTTCTCTAAATCTCTCTCTTCTCTCTCTCTCTCTCTCTCTCTCTCTCTCTCTCATAATTAGCCGACAAATTTCCCACTCTCAAAAATCGTGTGACAACTTCAACAAAAACACAAGTCCTCCTAGTTCAATTCAAAACATAGTGTTCATTTTTTGAAAAAAAAAAAGAAAATAGTGTCGATATGCTGCCGCTTCTCAAAAGGATATTATTATCAAATTAGGACTCCAAACAAAGAGTGTGATATTGCAACAAATAAAAAATTACTTTTTCCAATTATGTACAATTATCGTACACAAGACTGACATGAGTAGCGAGGATCATTTCGATCATCGCGACAGGATTCCAGGCAGAAATGATCGACATAACGTGACCAAAATTCTCCCGGTGATCACAATTGATCGCGGTACTATTAAAAATAATAATTTTCAACAAATTTTCATCATTGACGTTTTGAGTGAAGATGACAAGGTGCAAGCCTGGTTGATGCTGCTGCGGCTCGTGTAACTCTCCTCAACGTTCAAGGTTAGTATTATCGAACGTATAAATTTCGAGTCCCTCCGTCCTTTTATACACACACCTCTCACAATATTTCGCCCAATCTTCTCTTCCAAAGAAAAGTGAATCAGTCTGAATCTGAAAAAGAAATTAGTACATTAAAAAAATGTTTTCTAAAGCAAATCTCTCTCTTTCTCTTGACAAAATTATATAGAGGTCCTTTTCTCATTATGCGGAATTTAGAATTTAGAAGCAAAAAACAAAATAAAAAAAGGCAATCAAAAGAAAGAGGAGAACCTCGCGTGTGAGTGAGTTCCAAGCCAAGAAAGTCACTAACGTTTTCGGTTGACAAAGAAAGTTTCGGGGGAAGACTAATTGTCAAATGTCACGAGCGACAAACCGTAACATGTCCTCAGAGTTAAATCGTCGGCAATGGGAAAATGAGGCGCAGGAAACCGACGATAAATTCTTTGGAGAAGGTCGGATAGTGGATTGCATAACGCCACCCCCTCTAACCCCACGGTTTCCTCCCGCTTCTGACCAGACACCCACCCTCGACATATTCCCTTCGCCACCCTTTTTCTTCAACCCCCCTCCTCTCACCCTTCAAGTCCTCTTTTCTAATATATATATATATATATATACACTTTAAAACCCAGCACCACGACCCTCTAGATAAACATTCACATCAGTAGCTAATTAAAAAAAGCTGCCATGCTTTAATGAAATTTCATTTGGAAGAAGAAAAAAAATTTTTTTTCGGAGCACAACGTTTTTCTATTGAATTTCATTACTTAGTCAAGAAAAGAGGAGGAGATTAAATGCAAGAGAGACTCATAAAAAGGGGAATTAAACACAGTTTATGAAATATTAAAAAAAAGAGGAAAAAAAAAGATTTAAAATTAAAAGTTTTCATGAAAGACGCTTTTCATCAAAGAAGAGCAGCAGCTTTCATCGTATAAAAAAAATAAAAACATGTTTCTTTGAGCATATCAGTTTTTTATCCCTGGTTAATAATATTGATTGACAATTTTTTATTGCAAAAAATAAGTTGATGGTTAATAGTGTTAATAACAATAAATACATTAAATAATAACAAATTAATGCGAGGAAAATTGAAAGAGAAACTAAAAAAGGAAATTAAAATTTTTTTCTGCATTTTATAACTAAAATAATTTACACGATTCAAATAATAATCCATTACTTATCGGAAAAATATTTATTTCGATTCAATTTAATAATTTGTACCAACTCAAATATTCATTTGCATTAAAATAAAAAATTTGGACCAATTTTCACTCAAATAAATATTTATTATGCAATATAATAAAAAATTCCCGCTCAAATGTTCAATTTACAGAAAAGTAAATACTTATTTTGCATTAAAATAAACAATTCGCTCTCTGCATTCGAATAAATATTTATTTGGATTAAAATGAATAATTTTCAATACTAAAATAATCAATTTGCGACAACAAAAAAAGAACAATCTGCACTCTAATAAATATTTATTTTGCATTGAAATAAATAATTTGTACTAAAAAATATTGTAACCTAATAAAATAAATTTTATTAAAATAAAAGATTTGCATTCAAAGAAATATTTATTTTTCATTATAATAAAAAATTTGCGCTAAAATGTACGATTTGAAGAAAAAGTAAATATTTACTTTGCATTAAAATAAACAATTCGCTCTCTGCTTTTGAATAAATATTTATTTGCGTTAAAATAAAAAATGTTTATTATAATAAACTATTTGTGAAAAAAAAACAATTTGTGGTTAAATAAATATTCATTTTAAATTAAAATAAAAAAATTTTGCGCTAAAATAAACAATCTGCACTCAAATAAATATGTATTTTGCATTGAAATAAACAATTGGCGTTAAAATAATTATTTGTTTTGGATTAAAACAAACAATTTGTACTCAAATAATTTCTCTTGCATTAAAATAAATAATTAGCATTAAAATAAATATTTATTTGTTCTAAATTAACAAATTTTCACTAAAATAAACACATTGTGACAAAAAAACTTTTTTTGCATTAAAATAAACAATTGGCGTTAAAATAATAATTTTTTTTTATTAAAATAGAAAATTTTCACTGAAAAAAATAGTTTTTTAAAAAATTTTCCACTTAAATAAACATTTGTTTACATTAAAATAAATAATTTGTACTCAAATAATTTCTTTTGCATTAAAATAAACAATTATCATTAAAATAAATATTTATTTGCATTAAATTAACAAATTTCCACTAAAATAAACAATTTGTGACAACAAAAATTTTTTTTACATTAAATTAATAAATTTTCACTAAAATAAATAATTTGTGACATAAAAAATTTTGCATTGAAGTAAATATTTGTTTGACGTTAAAATAAAAAATTTGCTCTAAAATAAACAATCTTCACTCAAATAAAAATTTATTTTGCATTAAAATTATCAAATTGCATAATAAATATTTAATCGTATTAAAATGGAAAGTTTTCACTAAAATAAACAATTTGTGATGAAAAACAATTTGCACTCAAATAAATATTCATTTTGCATTAAAATAAAAAAAAATTCCTCTTAAGTAATTCCTTTGATTCACTTTAAACGTAAATATCTTTCAAATGCAAAAATGTTTGGTTCAAAGACAATGGATTTTCATATCAAAAATATTTCCTGCTCTAAGAAAGTATTTATTTAAAAATTAGTCAAGTAACCGATTTATTTTTCAATCAAATAATTTTTTCCGAGTAATTTCTTTTCGACATTTTTAAGTCTACTTTCAATTCAATTTTTTAGATTCCAATTCAACTCGGTTCACGCTTTTTTGGCACAATTCTCTGGCACTCATTGATAATTTTTTCTCACAGTGATAATCACATTTTTGAAAAAATTCTTCTTATTTAAATTCTTAATTTATTAAATGAAAGAAAGAAAAATAAAAAATAAAATAATATAAAGAAGGGAAATAAAATTGAGAAAAAATTTACGAAATTGGAAAAAGAAAAAAATTTACTTTTCTGTAAAGAAAGTGAAAAAAATGGAAAAATTTAAATAGTATAAAAATAAAAATAATTAGTTAATAAATTAGTCATTAAATACAGAATTTATTATTTGTAAAACATGGCAAATCTTTTAATTATTAAATTAATCGTAACATGAATAAAGTTGAAACCAATTTGGCAAAATATAATCTTTAATTACCTCAATTTCGTGATTTAGCTTTTATTTAAATTTAATTACTTCCATTTTGAGTATAATTTTAATTCGAATTTGTTACTTTCGATCATTTCCAGTATAAAATTTCTAAATTTCGATAAAAAAACTAATTTTTATTCAAAATATGTAATTGAAAATATTGAAAATAATTTAATTTTAAAAAATGATTCTATAGTAATTTTTCCTCCACTTGAACGTTCTGAATTTTAGAATCACATTTTTAGTACAATTTACTACAAATTCTCTTTTCCATTATAATAACTGATGAAAAAAATACATTTTTTCCTTTTTTTTAAACTTTTTTCCCACGGAATAATTTCATAATTCAAATTTATAATACACAGAGATATTATACGTCAGTGTTGATGAAAAAATCAATAGAGTTTTTGTTAGAAAAGTGACGAAGAAAAAGGGAGAACTAGTTTCCGCATAACTATCTCAATGAAAAGTCATTAATGTCACAACTTTTTTTTTTAAATGCAAATGAATAAAATTGACATTTCTATAGATATAATAATAGTAATACATTTGAAAGAAAACTTTTTAGATAATTGAGACTAGAATATTTTTTTCTCCAATCTTTCACTCACCCTAAAATTGGAATTCACAATAAAAAAAAAATGTATAAATGTATATCAATAAATGAAGATATGATATCGAATAAAAGTTTTTCGAAGATTATTTATTCCTTAAATGTAAAATTCATGGAAGAAAAGAATACTTATCTACGAGAAAATATCAGGTTGAAAGGTCTCATATATATATACATAATAGAGTAGTAACCTGTTGTAGAACAAAAGTTTGGCTCATTTTTCCCCCCTCAAAAATAAAAAAAGAAAAAAAAAGAAAAAATAAATTCATATATGTACTATTAAATAATACAATTTGGATACGCCCCAAGACGAATGAAATAACTCTGTAGAAATTAAAGAGAAAATGTGTATATATAGAAAGGGGGAAAAATTCTTTCGGGGATTGTCTTCGTCGCCAAAACTTGCAACTTCTTTATCCGAGCTTCTACACCAGACAAACGATTCCCTTATCTCTTCTTCTTCTTTTTATTCTGTTTTTTTTCTTTCAAGAAAAGCTCTCTCAACCATTTCAGAAAGTTTTAAATTTGAAAAGTTTTAATTTTTAACAAAGAAAAAATTTTTTTTTAAACTCCTGCACGTTATAAAATTATTAAACGAAACGAAATTCATTCATTTTACATTCAAAATATAATAATTTAAACAAATATCAGGGATTACAGTACTTTTTTTTCTTAAAATGTAAATTTTAATACAAAATAAATATTTTCCTTTCTTTAAATTAAACATTCTAAAGCAAATTTTTTATTATAATGCAAAATAAATATTTATTTAAGTGAAAATTTGTTATTTTGGTAATAAAATTTTTTATTTTAATGCAAATAAATATTTATTTGGATGCTAATTGTATATTTTAATGCAAAAAAAAAAATTAATATTAATTAATGAACTAAATTGACATTTCTATTACTAAATTTTTTTTGTCAATAAAAAATAAGAATAAATAAAAAAAAATAAAAATGCACAAATTGAATTGAATTTGAAATTGAGTAAAATTATCATTCGAAATTTATATTGTTTAAAGTTCGGATAATTTGAAATTCAAATCAACTGAATTTGAGTTTAATTAAAAATAAGGTGAATAATAGAATGCAAAAATTTTAACGATTAATATTCAGAACAAATTTACAGTCAACTAAGATTTTAATCGATGAAAGTTTTAACAAATAAAAAATATTTAAAAATACATGAAAAATTTACAAAATAGATGAAATAAGTGAAAATTAACGAAGGAGATAAAAATAGTTGCAAAATTTTAAAAATCATGAAAAAAGGTGAAAAGGTGACAGTCTGTAATCCCTCCGATATCGAAATAAAAGAAGGAAATAATACAAGCACAAAAAAATAAAAAAAAAACCACAAGTAGAAAATAAAACCCGAAACGATTTTTTTTTGTTCATTAAAGTTACGAAATAAAATTTCTAATTCCATTTCCGGAGCAAAAAACGTACGTGAACTATAAAATACAAAAACTGCTGGAGATTAATACTAAAATATTCAAGTGCAATTGGATGTTAAAATTTTTAAACATTTCAAATTTTTTAAATTCTTCAATTATCTAACCGCGCGATGAAAATGAAAATATTTATTCGAATAAAATATCATTTCTTTCAAGGCGAGAAAAATTAGAACGAAAAGAAGTAGAAGAAGAAGAAGAAGAAGTTCAATTTCAAAAAGGATTAAAAGTCAATTTGTCTACAAGATAAGAACAAAATTAAGAAAAAAGGTCAGAGTTTATGATTCGAATTCCCTTAAAGTGACGGATGTTAAGAGCAGAAGAAACACAAGATGTACATAACTATACTGTGGAGAGAAAATATTTTTCATTTCACCGGGAATATCCTTCTAATTCTTAAAAACTTTTCTCTTAAAATGAAAGTATTATTTTACGACGTAAAATATTTATTTCTCTCAAAAGAATAAGAGAAATGAGAAAAAGGGCTTAATACATTTTTCAACTTAATTTCAAATTTATAATCTCCAGAAGAAGGATATGATGGAAAATTATCACCGTGAAAAAAAAATTGTCAAATTAAAACGCGTATTATAATGTAATACTAATTTTTGGTACTAAAAATTAATTTCTTTTTTCTCAATACATAAATGAGACTTTAATTAAAAATCCCCTTGTTCTAATTTGAAAATATTATTTCAGAGATCGCAGGACCTTTTCTTCTTTAAAATGGACTCATTATTTTATTTATCGACCGTTTGTGTATTTAAATAAATAAATAAATTTTGAAATAATTTTCTAAAAAAAAAGTTTACGAAAAAGTGACATTATATTATGATAAAACAAATTCTAAGAATTTGCTTTTTAAAATAATGTAAAATGTAATTTTTCGAAAATAATTGAAACTCTTAAAAGAATTTTTGTATTATTTAAAAAAAATAATTAATTTTTTGAAGAATTTTAATAAAAATGAATTTGATTGTTTTCTCCAAAATGTTGAAAATAATTTTAAAAAAAATATGTTTCGTTATTTGTGTATCCTATTTGAATTTTCGTAAATATTTCATTGAAAAGGATTGAAAACAATTGGATTTTAAAAAATTAGAATTAAAAAATTTTAATATAAATTTTAGAAGCTAATTTTCATTAATTTTCATTTTTAAATTTACACTTGAAGATTATTCATTAAATTTTTTTTTTTTTATTATTTTCAAAATTGGATATTAAAATTCTTCAAAAGTTGATTTTCGAAAATTGTAATTGATTAACAAAATTTTAGAAGCTAATTTTCATTAATTTTCATTTTTAAATTTACACTTGAAGATTTTTCATTAAAATTTTTGAGAATTCAATTATTTTCAAAATTTGCAATTAAAATTCTTCAAAAGTTGATTTTAAAAAAAAATTGTAATAAAATATTATTAACAAATAATTATAATTATTATTGTCAGATCAATTTTACGAGGCTTTTAAACAATATATTTAACTGGCCTAAAATAAAGGCCTCGTAAAATTGATCTGACAAAATATTTAATAACGGTCGTAAAATTATTTGAACTATAATTGCTATTTTGTTATTTTTGTTTTTTTATAATAATAATAATTATTATTTATAAATAATATTTCATTGCAATTTTTGAAAATCAACTTTTGAAGAATTTTAATTGCAAATTTTGAAAATAATTGAATTCTCAAAAATTTTAATGAAAAATCGGATTCAAGTGTAAATTTAAAAATGGAAATTAATGAAAATAGCTTCTAAAAATTATATTAAAATTTTGTAATTCTAAATTTTTCAAATTCAATTTAAAATTCAATTAAATGAAAAAAATCGGTCTCTCTCATTCAATAAAAATAAATTATAAATTACAAACGAAAAGGACCTGTTGTCTCAAAGAATAAACCCAGTACATGCAATAAAAATTACAAAAAAAAAAATAAATAAATAACAGTAATAATAACAACAATAATAGTAATAACAATATTAAACTCACATAAATGTTGGCTCACGTAAGATTTGAAGAGAATGCGGCATTTAATTTTTCCTTATGCCAGGACACATATTGCCGATCCGATTTTCAAACCATTGCATGTTGAACGTCTACTCTCTTGGAAATTGGCGTGCGGAAGATTTATAATCGAAAAAGCGTTTCCTGTGGAGACAAGAGAAAAAAAAAGTTGAAAATAAGTGTAATATAATTCAAAAAGCCTTGGGAAACTTGCTGATCCAATTTCTAGATAAGTGTACAATTTTCATATTGTAATAAATTTTAAAAAGAAATAACTTATCAAGAAAGTGGATCACCTGTGTGATCTATATATTTGTATGTATGCAATAATAATTGTGAGGTTTATAAATTTATATATACATACATCTACTATATAATATTATGCACTTTACCTACTGTATTGCAAAATATTATCTAAAGTTCAATATTTGCCTATTTAAAATAACAGAAAAAATTACGTACCTTCACATCATAAAAATTGTCTGCATATATATGTATGTGCAAATCATATGCTTTCGCGTATACAAACAAATAATTTCACTGTTATAATTTCTTTCCATTCCACAATAAGCGAAGAAAAATCTCCTCTAGTAAATTAGTTTTTATTCTTTGAAAGTTGTTCAAAAATTTTTCAACTAAATGACAAAATTTTTTCTATATTTGAATGTAGAAAAATTAATTTCCAAATTGAATTTCCGAAAAAATTTATACAAAGAAAAAAGCATTTTTTGTTCTCAGAAAAAAATATTTAAAGTAAAATGCCAAATTGGCGTTTCTATATAATTTTCTGATAAGTAAACTAATAAGTAAAATTTACTTATTAAAAAATTAACTAATTTTGAAACAAAATTTACTAACAAAAATGTTTTGAATGTATTTTAATTTTCTTTTACACTAAAAAAATAATTTTATTCAAATAACCAATTATTTGCCTATTATCAAATAAATATTTACTTGAATCAAATAATTTTTAAATAAATCAATTAAATGGTATTTGAACCAATAATTTCAGTATTTGAAGCAAAAATGAATTGAACCATTTAATTGACTCAAATGAAAATTATTTGATTCAAATAAATATTTAATTGATAATTTGCAGAAAAATATGCAGAAAAATAATTAATTTTAAAAAATGTGTTACTTGATTAAAAAAATTAATTTGAAGTCTTTTAATTTACTAGATAAAATTAATTTGAATCAACTAGTTACTTGAGTATTATCAAACAAATATTTATTTGTAGGGAGAAATTGTTATTTGAGTCAAGTGATATTTGATTCGCATACAGAAATTATTGGTTCACATATAATTTAATTGAAACAAATAATTACTAAGCATTTGAGCCAATTAATCGGTAATTTGATTCATAGACAGAAATTATTGTTTTCCGTTTATTTAGGTAAACAATCATTAATGGTTCAAATATAATTATTTATGTCTTTTAAATAATTATTTGGGTGAATTAAATCGGATTTGATTTATATTGAGACATTATATTGCTTTCGAATTTATTTAATTTCAACATAAATTATTTGGTTAAAATAAAAATTGTATGCTTTAAATAAAAATTATTTTCGTTCAAATAGCAATATATTATTAGTTTTTATTATGTAAATAAAAATCATTTGGTTCAAATAAAAGTTATTAACTTGCAAAACAATTTTTTTGTATTAACAAAAAACTATTTGCATCAAATAAACACTATTATTTACTTTGAATGAAAATTATTTGCATTAAATAAAAATTATTTGGTTCAAACAAAAAATTATTTACCTCAAATAAAATTTATTTACTTGAACAAAATTATTTGGTTTAAATAAAAATTATTTACTTCAAATGAAAATTATTTGCTTGAAATAAAAATTATTTCGTTCTAACAGAAAATTATTTGCCTCAAATAAAATTTATTTACTTAAAAAAAATTCGTTCGTTTAAATAAAAATTATTTTACGCCCAGAAAAAATTTTTTGATGATTTAAAGAAATCATTTGCTTTGTTTGTTTGTTTCTGAAAAATAATTTTTCTTTGATTGAAAAACAATTTATGTGACAAAAAAATATTTTTTTACAAATTAAAGAAATAACTCATTTATTTAAAGAACAAATTTCTTGAATTTAAAAAAAAAATTATTTCAAATGAAAGAAATTTTCCTTCAACTAAATACCGTCTTCGTTTGAAAGAAAATTTATTTTGAATGAAACAAAACGAGGCTAAGAGAATGATTTTTTTTAATTAACAAAAACTATTTTCTGAGTGCACTTAAATGAAAATAACTATAGCAAATAAAATATTTGCTTAAAATAAAAATTATTTACTTAAAAAAAATTATTTGCTTAAAAAAAATTGTTTATTTTAAGTAAAAATTACTTGCTTCAAATAAGAAACAATTACTTCAAATAAAGATTATTTGGCTCAAATAAAAAATTATTTATTCGAAATAAAAATTATTTACTTGAAGTAAATCGGTTTCTTCAAACAAAAATCGTTTTTTTCAATTAAAAAACTCTTGCTTCAAATAAAAATTGTTTGCTTCAAACAAAGATTTTTTGGCTCAATAAAAAATTGTTTACTTCAAACAAAAATCGTCTGCTTCAAATATAAATCACTTGCTTCAAATAAAAATCGATTGTTTCATGTAAAAATGACTAAATTTCCATTTTTTCAGTGTTTACTAGAATTACTGAGGCATTATTTTTTTATTTGTCACAATAAAAAAAAAACAAGAATTATTATATTCTGTTAAGTGTGAATTTTGTGATTACTAACTATGCCAATGCTGACATGCAACGGATCAAACCAGCACATCTGAACAAAACAATTTTTATAATGACTTCATTGCAATGAATTCTCATTGTCCATACAAAAGAATTTTTCATTTTAGCTTAAAAAATAAATTTTCAACTCCTAGTAATTCGATTCAGTTAATTTAGTCAAAAACAGCCCTTTTTCTTTTAGACCTTTAGCACTATATAATTTACAAAAAATTTCAATTACGTGATAGAGCATTTTTGTTTCACATTTAACTATCAGTCAAAAAAATCTATACTAAAAGCAATTAATATTAATAAACAGGGACAAAATAATATCTGATTGAATGTTAAAATCAATAATTCCCAAAAAGATTTACCATAAAAATTCCCATCAATTACTGTAACTAAAGTTTATCAACATTCTCATTTACTTAAGAATTCTAATAGAAAATTATTATTTCTATTAATAATAATTAATTTTTAAAAAGTGGCAAATAGCTTCAAGAGTGATAAAAGTAGTAAAACAGCTGCTATCAAAAAATTAAATTCAACGACTGAAAAACACATTTTAATCAATTTACAAAAATTATAAAAAAATTTGATACTGTATTTTTCTCTGATTTCTATAAAAAATATTCACTTTTTTTCAACTCGAATTTTAAATTATTATGAAATTCAATTATTTTCCAAACTTTTAGTTAGAATGCTTCAAAAATTCGACTATATTTCAAAATAACTTTTAAAAGTAAAAATATACATTTTTTTAAAATGTAAAATTTATTTCAAAATACATAAATATAGTTACTTATTTTTCCACAGGAATTAAAATTTTTTATAATTTTAATGTAAAAGTTTTTTAAATTTAACTATTTATAAAAATTCATACTATAACGCATTTAATATTAAATTATAATCTAAAATTTTAACTAAAATTCATTTTTCAATTAATTCTTATTAGAGAGTTCTACAAGAATTTAATTATTTAAATTCAAAAATAAATAATTAATAGAGTAAATGATTATTTCTTAGAATTGAATACTTGTAAGTAATGTTATCAAAATTATGTAAATAATTGATTTTTTCTTAAAAATTTTAATAAAATTTTTGAAAATAATTACATTTTTCGAGGAATTTATTTAAAATTGTATTAAAAATAATTGAATTCTTGCAACGAATTTCAGTAAATTTTTTAAATAATTGAATTCCTGTAAAGATTTTTATTATTTATGAAAATAATTAAATTCTTGCAACGAATTTCAGTAAATTTTTTTAAATAATTGAATTCCTATGAAAATAATTGAATTTTTGCAACGAATTTCAGTAAATTTTTTTAAATAATTGAATTCCTATGAAAACATTTTTTTAATTTTTGAAAATAATTTAATTCTTGCAACGAATTTCAGTAAATTTTTTTAAATAATTGAATTCCTATGAAAATTTTTTTTTAATTTATGAAAATAATTTAATTCTTGCAAACAAATGTCAGTAAATTTTTTTAAATAATTGAATTCCTCCGAAAAATTTGTTTATTCATAAACAGTAATTTAATTCTTTCGAAGGATTTTATTAAATTTTTTGTAAATAATTGAATTTGTTTAAAGAATTTTATGAAAATTTAAAAGAATAATTCAATTACTTTGAATAATTTAATTAAAACTGTTTTAAAAATAATTGAATTCTTGCAATGAGTTTAATTAATTTATGAAAAAGTAATTTAATGCTTATAAACAAATTTTATCAAAATTTTAGAAATTAATTCATTTCTTTCATAGTATTTCATTATTTGTGAAAATAATTGAATTCTTGCAAAAAAATTTCTGAATTGTTTCTAAGAAGAATATTTATTAATAATTAATTAATAATTATTTTTATTATTTTACTTCAACTATGAGCGAATTTAAATTTTAAAGTAGTGCAAATTTAAAAAAAAATAGAAAAAAGTAGCTTTTAGTGTCACAAATTTAAAAAAAGTATCCAAATAGTAGTTGGTAAAAATGGTAAATGCATTTTCTATTTTCTAATTAAAAACTTTTTTAAACAAATTTTCTCAATTTTAACAAAATTTTAGTAAAAATTTTTTCTAACAAATAGTTTGCTTACAAAAAAAAAGATCTAAAATATTTCCAGTGTGTAAAATTCGTTATTATTTTTTATATTCCTTTTTTTGAAGAATAAAAACCCGGATATAAAAAGAAATTGCTTCTAGTCTAACAAATAAAACCGTAAAAACATTGCGGCGGGAATTGAGAATAAAGCTCCGCGAGGAGGAAAAAAAAAATTTCACCACTGTGAAAGAAATAGAGTCTTAAGAAGTGAGAGAAAGAGAGAGAGAAAGAGGCCTTTTAAGGTTTCCACAGTTGATATAAGGAGGAAGTAAGAGGCTTTTTTTTTAAAAAACACAGTCTGTTAATTAGTGTGGTCGTTGCTACTTAACCATATTCTCAACATTAGCCGCAAGAGTCCGTACATGCCCTATTCCACAACAGTTACATGATTAAAGTTAAATTAAAAGCTCTCTCGTAAGCTCATTTTAACAACTCTCTCTCTCATACATATATTTAATAATATACGAGAGACCATTAATGAAACATATGCGACAAAGAAATATTTTTCTCTCTTGTATACAACAATATAAATTGTGGAAGCAGGACAAGCGATAAAATTGTATTGTTTTTCCGTTATAATATGTAGAGTAAAATGTTCATAAATATAAAGGGACGAGAGAGTGAGTGAGAGAGAGAGAGAGAGAAAGAGAAAGAGAGAAAATACATAGTGTTGGTGGATGGGCAAGCGCACAGAATGGCACCAGAGCTTGAACGATCGATGGGCCCTTGAGTTTCTTCCTTGTTTTGCGACACTCGTGTACCACACACACCATCGATTCTCACAGGGATCATCTGCACACGAGTGTTATTCAACCTCGTAAAGTCAACGGTCACTTCAGTCAGGCTAATGTTATTAGCTTGAGTAAATTCGGATTTGCAGCGTTGTTGCTGTTACGAGATACTATATTGCATCAATATGACATATATATATGCGGTGAAATTAATCAAGCATCGATTTTGGTATTATGCAATTTGTACAATTACTCGAAACCATAACTGCATAACCGAAAAGATCAATCATTGCATGCCGAGAAATGTCTACTGCATTAACTCACAATCAATTCTATCCAAAGTGCTGGGATTTTCACAATCAAAGAGCAATATTGCAGTATTTATTCAGAATTTGCAATTAAAATTTATATTTTTAATTAGGGTTGCCACAAAAATTTTATTTTCTTTTTCCCTAATTTTCAGACAAAATTTTTACTTTCCCTGCGATCCTGAAGAATATTCTGAAACATTTTAAACATTATTAAATACTCAAAACAATGTTCTATTTCTAAGAATTAGTATTTTAAAAATATTCTACTGCAATTTTTTGAAAATAATTCAATTTCTTAAAAGAATTTCTCGTAATTTCTGTAAGTTGTAAAAAACTAATAATTAAAATTAATTTTTAAAAGCAAATTTTCATTTTTTAATTTAAATTTGAATATTTTTCATTAAAATTTTTGAGAATTTTTGAGAATTTAATTATTTTTAAAAATTTACAATTAAAATTCCTCAAAAGTTGATTTTCAAAAATTATAATAAAATACTTTTAAAAAAAATTATTTTTAATTTTAAATTTTACAAAATTAATATCCGAGGCCTCCATTTATTTACAAATTTCTTTAATTGGAAAATTATTTGAAAACATCAATAAAACTTCTTTTTTAAATAAATATTTCATCATCATTATTATTTTTCCGCATAGGAATTGAGAATTTCATAAATTTCAATTTCAAACCTTTTTGAAATTCAACAACTTATAAGAATATCATTATAAAACATGAAGATAACGATCACTCCGAGTCGAAGACTCGGAGTGATCGATTTCTTCATGTTTTATAATAATTCAACATGACCGAGTGATAAAATCATTATTTTCTATCATAAAAATATTGTTACCGTAACTTTTTCAAAATTATTTTCATCATTTCAATTCAATTATTCTTTTCTAGAATTTTTATCTAAAATTCTTCTTTAAATCAAGTAATTTTAACAATTTTTGAAAAGGTTCTTCTTGAGAATTTTTATATCCATTTGTTTACAAATTCTATTTTACATGAAATTTCAATTATTCGGGAATTCTTCAATTAAATATATATTAGAAAATAAAAACTTCAAATTAATTTCAAAAAAACTTCAAATTAATTTTTAAAAAAATTCAAATTTTTAAAGATTTTAATTTGAAACATTTTCAAAATTCAATTATTTCTAAAAATTCATTTTTAAATAAATTTTTATTAGAAAACTAATTACGAATTTCTGTAATTGTAAAACTATTCGAAAACTCTACGAGAATTCAATTATTTTAATACTAAAATAAATAATTTATTGAAAAATTAAATATTTCTTAAAATTGAATTCTCATAAAGATTTTTATTAACAAATTTTTATATAATTGACTTCTTTTGACGAATTTTAATACAATTTTTATGAATAATATTACATTCTTCAAAAAATTAAATTAAAATTGTATAAAAAATAATTGAAATTCAGCGATGAGTTTTATTATTTACATGAATAATTAAAATCCTAAAAAAATTGTATTGTTTATGAAAATAATTGAATTATTGCGAAGAAATTTATAAAAAAAAATTGGTAAATAATTGAATTTCTATTAAATTTTTATCATTTATGAAAATAATTAAATGGTTGCGTAGAATTTTATAAAAAATTTTGTTTAAATAATTGAATTCTTTTTGAAAATTGTATTAAAATAGTATATATTGAAAATCATTAAATTGAGGATAATTTTTTTAAATAATTGCAATTCGCAGAAGAATTTTATTATTTATAAAGATAATAATTAAAATTTTGAAGAATTTTTTAAAAAATTTTTGAACATAATTAAATTTCTGCTAATGTTTTTAATATTCAATATTCTCTTGTCTAAAATTTTAACTGAAATTCATTTTTAAATAAATTCTTATTAGAAAACTCTACGAGAATTCAATTATTTGAATTTATGATAATAGAAAGATTTTTATTATTTATAAAAATAATTTAGATAATAATATTCTTATAAATTACTGAATTTCAAAAGATTTTTAAATTGAAACTTTTGAAAATCTTAATTCCTATAGAAAAGTAATAATGATTAAATAATTTTTTTAAACAAAACTATTGATGTTTTCTAAGAAATTTATAAAAAAAAAATTGTAAATTATTTAATTTTCTGGGAAATTATTATTATTTATTAAAATAATTAAATGTTTGCGAAGAATTTTATTAAAATTTTTCAAATAATTAAATTCTTCTGGAAAATTTTATTAAAATAGTAGATATTGAAAATCAAGATTGAATTGATGAAAATTTTTGAAAATAATTGAATTTTTGCCAAGAATTTTATTAAATTTTTGAACTTAATTGAATTTTTGCTAAGATTTTAATTACTTTTGAAAATAAATTGAATTTCTGCAATAATTTGTAACTTCCCCAAAATTTAATTTTTTTTAGTGTTTTAAACTAAATTTTTTCTATAAATCCATTATTTTTAATAATAAATTAAATGTTAATTAACAAAATTAACTAATTTCAGAAGAATTTGAATTATTTAAAATTTTTCAAAAATCTAAGTTCTTTAAAATTTCTAATTAAATCCATTCAAAATTGAAATTTTATAAAATTTCAAATTGAAACCTTTTGAAGTTCATCTATTTATGAAAATTATAAACGCAACTCTTTTAAAATTCAATTAATTTTGACTTAATAATTATTCATTAAATAATTTGTAAGTAATAATTTTATGATATTCTTCCAGAATTAAGTTCTTTAAAAAAAATTGTCGGAAATAGAAAAAATTGAAGGATTTGTATCAGAATTCGTGGTGATTTCATAAATTATGAGGCAAACAAAAAAGCCACGAAAATTCAGAATTTTCTCATGAATTCTACAAATTTAATTTTTTCCAGTACGTTTAATCAAAATCCCTGATTGTTATCCTTGCTTTCCCTGACCTGTGGCAACCCTGTAACAGTTATTATTGATGAATATTTTAAAAATATTATCATATTAAAAATATTATTATTCTACACGGATAATAAGATATACTAAAATTAGTCTTTGAGTTTCCGATCTATGAACTTTGGGAAAACAGATTGCGCGGGAAATAAATTTGCATACACAGATCGACATTCTACTTGCAAAATTTTGCTGAATAAAAATTGGGCTAATAAAAGTTATCAGCAAATAAAAATTCAATAAAATGGAAATGTTACCAAAGAACCTTCTTCCAAACAGAAAACGAGGTTAAAAGAAACAAAATTCGAATACAGAATTACTAACTCGAGTACTTTTTATATATAAAAAATACTACATGAAATATACATATAAATTTCTTAACATCGAAATTTTTAGAATAGAAATTCCGTCATGAATATGAATTTTGTTACATCGCAAAATTCTCCATTATGTAAAAATTCGGCTGCTCGTAAATTCAGAGAACTAAATATCTAGAGTACCATTATTCCGGGATATAAATTTTTAGTTCAATGAAAATTATCCACAGGTTCGATAAAAGCCCCGCACATAAAATTCCACTAAACAAAAATTTGGATACATAAAATTTTATCTTCTCAAAAAAAAAAAAATTTTTTTCGGAAATACCTTAATGAAAATTAAATCACCCGAAATTTATTGAGTCGAGCACTCAATTTTTTATGATAAAAGTCTTTAAATACAGAAGAAAAATCTTCAAATATAGAAAAAAATACGAATACAAAACAAATCAGTAGGAACAAAGATTGTTTATAAAAACAAAGCGAAAAAAACAACTAAATTCCAGTTCTCTTGAAATATAAAGAAGAGATAATAATTTCCATAATTATGACAACTCTATGATTACAGTTCATTATACTTCATTAGATGTTATTCAAACTATAAATAACTGATTGATATTGATTTTCAAGAAACATGTATAGAAATTATATGCATCCTTGATGTATATTATCGAAGATAATTATCTATACAAACAAAATTCACTAATTGCGACGGTCAGAAGTAAATAATCATGTACAAATGTAATATTTCATGTGCGAGAGTTATATTGAAGATAACGTCTTATAAAAATATGCTTCTCTCCAAGAAGAAAAATTTACCATCAGCGATATAAGTAAAATATACAAAAGCATCATTACAAAAACGAAACATTGCCCTATATATATTGATTTATGAGGAAATTGAGAGATTGAATGTTACTTCAATTGCGCCTTTGGACCCATGCCATATAAGTCCAAGTTTAATCTCAGCTTAACCGACAAAAAGCTGACAATGCTGCTTCCTTTAAAGTTGATTTTTATAACTTACACATTTTAGTCGCGGATAATATGACTTTAACTTTAATCTATTCTGGCATTTAGGAATCGTGTAAAATGAAATTATAGTTGTAAAGGTATAGCAGTAAACATATTTTATACTTCAGATATGGTATAAAATATAGATATCAGTTTATACTTTGGATAAAACATGTTTGCTACTTTATGAATAAGAATTTTTAAGTAGCATACTTTTGTGTAGACTATAATAATAATTGTTATGACAAACTTTACTTAGTTCCAAAAAGTTCGAATCTTTTTTAATAAAACAAATATATTATAATACCAATGGCACATAATTAACAACAGTAATTATTATTTGAATCAGTTTTATAGAAAATCTGTCTGCGAGAACTATTCAGGGTTGCCACAAAATTTTAATTTTGTTTTTCCCTGATTTCCAGACAAAATTTTTATTTTTACCCTTACCCTGAAGAGCATCAATAATAATTTCTTTTTAAAATAAATATTTAATCTTTAAATTAATAAAATAAAATTTTCTTTCGCTTTAAATTAATAAAATGTGGATTATTAAATAAAAAATCATTAAACAGCTTTATATTTAAATATTTAATCATTATTATTTTTCTATAGGAATTAAGATTCTCAAATTCAATAACTTATGAGAATATTATTATAAAACATGACGAAATCGATCGACTCGGAGTTATTGATTTCCTCATGTTTTATAATAAATTTAAGATGACAGAGTGATAAAATCATTATTTCTTATCATAAGAATATTGTAAACTATAAATTCAAATTTTCAAAGATATTAATTTTGAACCCTTTTCAAAATTTAATTATTTCTAAAAATTCACGCTATAATGCTTTTAATATTCAAATTATAATTTAAAATTTTAAGTAAAATTCAATATTCAATCAATTTTTATTAGAAAATTTTGCGAGAATTAAATTATTTAAATACAAAAATAAATACAAAAATAAATAATTTTTTAAAAAATTAAATATTTCTTAAAATTGAATTTTTATGAAGAATTTTATCTAAATTTTTAAAAATAATTGAATTCTTTCGGCGAATTTAAAAAAAAATTTTAAGAATAAATGCAACTTTCTATCATTTTATTTAAAATTGTATAAAAAACGTTTGAAATTTTGCGATAAGC
Organism: Leptopilina heterotoma; assembly: GCF_015476425.1. Taxonomy (NCBI): domain Eukaryota; kingdom Metazoa; phylum Arthropoda; class Insecta; order Hymenoptera; family Figitidae; genus Leptopilina; species Leptopilina heterotoma. The sequence goes on from NW_025111110.1 coordinate 2,694,615, forward strand.
TTTTGTTATTTATAAAAATAATTGAATTTTTACAACGAATGTTATTAAAAATTCTTTTAAAGATTTAAATTCTTGTAAAGAAGTTTATTTGTGAAAATAATTGAATTCTGGAGAAAAATATTATTATTTATGAAAATAATTAATTTTTTGTGAAGAATTTTATTTAAATTTTTTTAAAATAATAATTGAATTTCTCAGAATTTTTTAAAACTTTTTCAAAAAAAATTAAATTCCATCGAGAAATTTTATTAAAAAAATTTAAATAATTGAAATCTGACGAAGAATTTTATTAAATTTTTTTTTAAATAATTGAATTCCTGTGAAAATGTTTATTTTTTAAAAGAATTGAATTCTTGGAAAGAGTATTAGGGGAGAGTGGGGCAAACCGGACCCCCAAACGGTTTTTTGACTCTTGTGACTAAACTAATCATGTAAACAATGGTTGTAGTAATGAAAATAACAATACGGGATTGAATTTTAATTAAATAAATATTTTTTTTAATAAAAAAAGAAAAATGTTTGTCATTATCAGAGAACCAATATAAAAAGGGTCCAATTCTCATTGGAAGACAATTATTTTTCATTGTAAGTAAATATTTTAATGAAAGAAACATTGTATTTAAAAATTATTTTTATGAAACTTTAATTCAATGAAAATATCCTATGGCCGGTTTGCCCCACAGGCCCATTTTGAGAATAAATGTTTGTCAAAAAGAAACGCTTTGCAAATTCATCAAAGTTTTTGGTGGTAAATATTCCTGAGGTGTGTACCTTCAAAACCCAAGACCTAATATTTGGAAACATTGCACGATTTCCTCAGAATTTCCTTAAGAAAAAATTCGTAAAAGTGTAGAAAAAAACTAAAAAAAAAACTTTTGCTTCCTTCGTCGCACAAACGCAAGCTAAAACTGTTAGATTAAAAAAATAAGGTATACTAAACATGGTTGTTTTAAATTTGTAAATAACACTTTCACCAATTTCGCCATTTCGGAAATATTGAGGGGGGTCCGGTTTACCCACCGGTCCGGTTTGCACCACTCTCCCCTATTAATTATTTAATTAAATTAAATTTAAATTTATTATATATATATTATATATATTTATATATTAAATTTTTCAAATTTAGAAAGCATTTCATCAAAATTTTTTTAAATAATTGAATTCTCAAGAAAAATATTATTATTTATGAAAATAATGAATTTCTTATGAAGAATTTTATTTAAATTTGTTTAAATAATTGAATTTTTCAGAATTTTTCAGAACTTTTTAAAAATAATTAAATTTTATCTAGAAATTTCATTAAAAAATTAGAAATAATTGAAATCTGACAAAGAATTAAAAAAAATTTTTTAAATAATTGAATTCCTGTGAAAATGTTTATTTTTGAAATGAATTGAATTCTTGGAAAGAATTTTATTAACATTTCTTAAATAATTTAATTGCTTCGAAGAATTTTTATTTTTCAGGAAATAATTGAATTGTTTCGAAAATTTTCACAAACATTTTTGACAATATTTAAGTATTCCTAGGAAAAATGTTGTATTTTACAAAAATAATTGTATTCTATGACCACTTTTATTATAATTTTTCAAATTTATAAAGCATTTTATCAAAATTTTTCAAAATAATTGAATTTCGAAGAAAATTTTTATATTATTTATGAAAATAATTGATTTTTAGCGAAGAATTATATTCAATTTTTTTAAATAATTGAATTTCCATAACAAAATGTATTATCTGTGAAAATAATTGAATTCTTAAGAAGAATTGCATTGAAAATAATTTAATTGTATAGGGAAATTTTATTAAAATTGCAATTTTATTAACTAAATCTTGTAAAGAATTTTGTCAAAATTTTTTAAAATAATAGAACTTTTAAAATAATTTTATTTAAATTTTTCGAAATAATTGAATTTCTTGGAACTATTTTTTTCAATTCTCTTAATATAATATATTAAATATTATTTGAATTCTTTGGAGAAACTTTATTAAAAAATTAAAAATAATTGAATTGGTGCGAAGAAGTTCATCACTTTTGAAAATAATTGAATTTCTGTAATCAGTTGTTCTTAAAATTTCTATTTAAATTCATTAAAAATTGATATTTTCTAAAATTTCAAATTGTGGCAACCCTTCTATTACAACTATTAATTTGTTTACAGAAGCATTATCCTGTAAGCATTATTATTGTATTTGATGGTCTCTGCCTTTTTATTCTTCAATAAATTAAATGAACAATTTTTTACTTCTTACACATCTTAACGCGTAACTTTTGCAAAACAAAAATTTTTAAAAAAATCAGAAGAAAATGTAAATCAGAGCCTTTTGGAAACTTTTTATGTCTACTTAGATTACCGGTCTTTACACTCATATTGTATAGCCGAGTAAAAAAAACTTTATTAACATTTCATAAACTTTAGGTATATGTTTAAGGGGAAAAAAAATTCCTCACGTCAAGATCAACGATATCAAAAATCTTTTACAGATTAAACAAGAAGGAAAAAAAAACTTTACTTATAATACTTTTTTAATTTCTTCTACCCGAGAGTTTTTTTCTGATATTTGCTATTTGCACCTTGACTATATATAGTTCAATTCTATTCTAGTTTAAAGGTCCAATGACACGTTTACAAAAGGCTAAATTTATGCGTAACTAGTATTTGTTAGTTTTTAAAAGAAAATCAATATGTATACATAGTCAATATCGGAATCTCCTTTCTCGCTTATTGTGTGCCTTGTAATAAAAAACTGACAGCTATTGTAAGAAAATGTAACATTCACTCTGAACGTGATTAAAGAACACATATCTAAAAAAAGATAGAGAGAGAATAATATTTCTAAGAAAACATTTGTCTTACTTTTTGTTTTTTTTAGAAAAAGAATTGTTTTGCAAAAAAAAAAAGATTCTTTTGTAAAAAAAAACTTGTTTCGATTAGGACTCACAAGTTCTATAATTTCATTTCTTGCAAAAAGAAACGAAAAATTCTTAAAATTGCTAAAGTTTTACAGATATCATTCTAAAGTTAACAATTGAATCAAGTACAGGCTAATTTTAAGTTTGTAACATATTTCTCATGCGTTTACGTATATTCCGCGTATTATTATACCTCATGACATTTTCAACCTAACATGCTTGTATGACGTCTTCGTGAATTACTGTTCTGTATTTTTATGAATGGATCTACGTCACATTTACGGAAAGTATATACCTACTCCTCTGATGCATTTCGCACAATAAATTATATAAAAGGATAAGAAATCAATTTGCAGACAACTAATATAGAAATAACATTCTAAAGAAAAACTATCATTAATATTTACATATTACACATTATGTTAAAAATAAATTTCTAAACAAATTTCCAAACGAGACCCCCCCAATAAAAATTGAATCCTCCAAATATGAATACCAACATTATCGAAATTTTTGAATCTAAAATTCTAAAATTTCCAAAATCGAAATTTCAAAAGCAAAATTTTTCGCCGAAAAAATATTTTTTTACTCAGCACACGAGTATACTGTCAAGGAAATTCTATTTTCTGTTTCTTATTCACAATAAAGTGATTCATGTGCATTGATTTTATAGCTTTCGCGTCTATAATTCATATATAAATTTTCATGAACAAAAGGCATTATAATGTTAAAAAGAAAATCGAAAAAAAATTCTCCCCAAAAAAAGGGAAAAGAAAAAAAAGAAAAAAAAAACCTAATGACCGAAGTAAATATGTGATATGAATACGAAACCCAATAAAATACCAAAAGTAACTTCCTTATTAACTTCCCATAATTCCCGTATTCAGAGGGTAAATAAAAAATAAGGATATAGAAGTTTTAATAGCAATAGTAAAAAAATAATAATACAGCTTTCAACCCTAACGAGAAGCTTGACACAACTCACAGAAGTCATAGAACACACGAAGCCACGAGTTTCATATTTATTAGATCGCATAAAAGTACTTTTGCACGCTTTATGAAATTTGTATAGATATCTGTTCCGTAAATGTCTCTTTTTTTTAATTAAATAAAAATAAATCTTTTCACAACTGTCAAATATAATATTGAAAATCCATTTTTTGAATTACAACTTTATAAAAACGAGGTAAAGTCACTCAATCATCGTTAACCTTAATTTTCAAAATTTAATTAACACTTTTTATATGGAACTAAAAATCGAAAATGTCCAATAAATTTACTTCCTAATTCAATTAAAAATTAACATCACTCCACACAAAAGTATGGTTAAAAAAAACCATATTTTAGTAAAACACCCAAAAGGGTCAATTTTTCCATTTGCAGTCCTCATATAAAAATTGAAACGACTTTGACACACCCTTAAAGCTACATAGGTACTAAAAAAGAAATGTGGAAACACTAAACCAAATATTTTGCCAATGTTTCATACTACATAATAAAATGTTTCGCTTTCAAAAAAACAAAATATTTTTCTAAAGAACATTTTAAAAAGAAAGAGGAAATTTTAAAAGAGACATCTTTTTCCTTCAGACCTATAATAATTTGATATGCCATTACATTTCTATCATAAAAAAAAATTACATTAGGGTGGTGAATCCGGAAAAGTGTCTATTCCAACTGCGTATCATATACATACAAAAGAAGCTTTTTATAATAGAGGGGAAAAAATCTGAAAAAAGTGTCGAAAGCAAGAAAAAATATCGAAAGGACAATCAAAGATAATAGAGCGAGTAATTTTTTTCTAAATTCGACAAATAATGATAAAAGCAACATTTTATTTAATGTTAAAGTTAAAACTCGAATCGAATTTTATCCTTATCACACACAACCTTAAAGCTCTCTCTCTCTCGATCAATAAAATACGAACCCTAATCAGCGCAGAGCAATCGAGATATCTACTCAGAATAAACAAACCAAGTCTATTTAATGCTTCATGTTCAATGTTTCTCTTTCAATTGCATTAAAAATTTACAATTTCTATTTCAAGCTTCTTCACTCAATGTAGGAAAATTTGTCAACTGATGCTCTGAATATGTTTCAGAAGAAGATACAGGGTATATACACAATTATTGGAAAATGTTTGAGAAAATTGATAATTGATAATATCGCTGTAACTCGGAATACTTCAAATGATTATTTGACCGAACGAAAAACAGACTTGAAAATAATTATTTCCAAATGTTGTTTTAACATTTTACTACAGTAAACCATCAAAATGTATTATCAAACAAATATTTTTAATTTCAGCTTAAAAATATCTGTTAGCATTAGATTAAAAGTATAAGTTAAGATTACTCATCAAATTTTTCCCGAGGTGATTGCACCGAAATAGTTGATTAGTTAAGCTCATTAACTTTCTTATTTTGACTTCAAAGTCGTATAGTTTTCTGCTCGACGAAAAACCAGGTTAACCTTTTACTTTGAATAAGGAAGTCACGGGTAGAATGCGTAATTTTTGTTTTTATTGTGTAACCGCAAAGATCTTTATACCCACTTTCAATGACACTATGTAAATTATATATTTTACTTGTGAATCACGTTTTCCATTACAGTACAAGAGCAACTTTTGAAAACGTTCAAAAAAAAAGGTTCGAACTACTTTGTTACGGATTTAGTGACTTGCCGTATTTATCTAAACGGATCGAACTTGTATCAAATAGTTTCTGCTTCACTAAACCCTTTCACTTAAGACCCTAAACTGCCAGCGATACCGAAACAATTGATGCAACCTTTCCCACAACTTTTTGCATCTAGGGTAAAATTACACGGAAAAAACGAATAAAGTATGATTTTTAATTACTAAAGAATTTGCAAAAATTGCAACTTTGACTATTTTCAAAGTAAAGTAGCAACTTTTGAACGTAGCAACGTTTGAAGTAAATTTTTGCCATGTATAAAAATAAAAATGAAGAATTAAAACTACTTTTTGCTTGACCAAAAACTTCCGTTGCACAAAGAAGAATGTATGTCACTGGATAAATTAACTGCTGGTATAATAATCTTTAGTGCTACGAATACGGACAACAATCTAGATTGTATCAGTTACAATACACATTGTGTAGGTAGTGGTATTTGTGCGGTAGTTGTATCAGCAACTATTGTACGAAGTAAAATCTAAATTGTATGGACTAGAACAACAAAATTTCTGTACCATTTTGGGTCATTAGCATAATGAAACAGAACCGAATATAATTTTTTACCATCTATTTCTCTTGGATCCTAAATTACCGCACCAAAACATTCGTTTTTGATCATTCCATTATCTATTAGCTAATACTTTTTTAGTCTGCTACTACGTTTTTTGGTAGTGGTAGCTCCCAAAAGAAGCAAAGTTTTTCATTAGGCAAAACTTAAAAATGTTAGAGATAGTAGAACGTCAATAAGAAGAGAATTTCTTTCATGAGGACAACTTTTTTTGTTTCAGAATATTATGGCAATAATACGAATCCATATTTAAAAAAAGAGGATTGGCTTCAACATTGAACGTACAACATCGGAGTGACCAAGAGCTCAAGAAGGTATATCTGAAGACAAAGAGTGATAAGGGAGGATTGATAGTGATGACGGTGATGCTGCTGCAACGCTTCGCCACCCCCCAATTAACACATAGCCAAAAAACAGGCAACCATAATAACAGTGAGCCGCCATTTGTTTTTCTATTGGAAATTGACGAAAACACTAATAACAGTACCATCAACAATAACAATAATAACAATAACAGCACTAGCTACAATAATAATATAAATTCAGCAAATTACGGTTGTAGTTACATTACTGGTAATACAAACAATAACAATAACATCAACAAAATTATCTCGACAAGCCGCAGCAACGTTACCATTGGTGGCGTATCAGCGGCAAAGTCGCTAAGCCGTCTTGGGAGTCCGGGTGTCGCAATGCGATATTATCGTCTCTGGATATATGCCTGTAACTTAGTATTGCTGGGCAGTGCTGTTGGTTTTGCAGCGGCCGTTTCGCGAACACTACTTTTCTCAGGTGATCCTAGACGCTATTTGGTCCCAGGTGTACCGCGAGCATTTGATCCAACTGCTCTTTACGCCTATTTGGCCCTTGCTGTTCAGCTGGGTCTTGTTCAACTTCTTGGCTGTATAGCAGCTAGACGACTTAGTGCTCGACTTCTCAACGCTTACTGGATCCTGCTTTTGGCGCTACTCTTCGGCGACGTGGTTATCGGTGTCGCTTGGGTCTTTCGTTTTGAGAGAATGCGAGCAGAACTTCGTCCAACTCTCAGGCTAAGACTGCAGGTAAATATTTTTAACCACTTGTCGTTATTCCCGATAATCATTTGACAAAAACTTTCATATAGCAAATTTTTACACGAGTTTCCAATCTAGGTACTGTCGGTAAAATAGATCTAGATGGCACTAAACTCCCCTTAGGGTCCAGTCTCATGTGGGCAAAGAACGTAAAGTAGAATTTCATGAAAGTGTAACTATCTTTATTGTACTCATGAAATTCTGTTCTGCTTTACGTTTTCTGATCAACATGGGACCACACTCTTAGGTGTCCTTAGGGGACAACAGACCAATAACCAAAACCAACAACCTTGAGTCAACTTTTAGAAACAGTTTTCACTCCTACAGATTTCTAAAGAACTAAAATTGCGGTCAAATGAAAATTCAGATTTAATAGAAATTCCTCAAGAAGAAAACCAGATAGAAATAGAAATTTCATAATGCGATAAATCTGCTGAATGAAAATACGTTCGAATAAAATTTGATTTTGTTAAGATCGATACAACTTTATCTAATTAAAAATAATTGTCACCAGTAATTCTGCGACAGAATAATTAAATTAAAATATAATTTCGTCTCGTGCATTATTATTAATTCGAAAAAAGGAAAAATCGATACAAGTGTATATAATTAGAATGAACAATATTTCGAATGCAACTATAGAAAATCTATTAGTAATTTAATCTTTCTGTATTCATCACTTTCCATTTCTCTAAAATAACCAAAAACTTTTTTAGATTAGAGATCAAATCATCAATCAGAAATTTTCTTTGATTTCAATTAGTTCGAATTTTCCGAAATCAAACTTTCAATAGATTGCAAAGACCATAAAAGCTTTTCTTGTACAATAATAATAAAAGGATCAAAGAATATAAAAACCGACATTTTGTACTCTTATATATTATTGAGAAAGAAGTAAATATTTTACAAATATATAAAGTTTTGAAGAATACTAAAATGCAACAAACCGTATTTTTTTATTATCAATTTCCTGATTTTCAATAGGGGAACTTTAGAAAGATAAAAGTTTTCCAAAGTTTTTCTTATTGTTATCTATAAAATTGATGTATCTATTTATATTTAGTTTTGATTCTTTATTCTAAAAAAAAAACTCATTTTTCTCTAATTTTTGAGTATAAGGAAAATTCCACAATTTTTGAATATAATCAAGAGAGAATAGATGTCAGTCACTGGATTTAAATGAATAAAAGTGCTGACTAATTTTGATTTTTATACTGATTAACACCTTATTCTTTAAAATGTTTATTTTACATGGTTCCCTGAATATCTAACTCTGATATCTAGAGATATTATTTTGCTAGAATTTTGTTTAAAAAATTGACACACTATCATTGAGGAAAATATTATTTTAATGTTATTAATTACCGAGTTGTTGCTACAGGGTGATTACAACAAGGAAACACGATTTAGTGAGCAGTGGGATCGTCTACAAAGGGATTTCTCATGTTGCGGAGTGACGGATCCACAAGATTTTGGATCACGTTGGCCACATACATGCTGTGAGCCAAGTTCAAATGTAAGCGAAGTTTGCGAACCAACGTACGCCAAAGGTTGTGAAGAATATTTAATGGATTGGCTGAGAAAAACCGCGGACCTACTCTTTGTCCTTGGTTTCTGTGTTATCGCTTTTACTAAATTATGTTTTCTCGGAATTCTTCGTTACGAAATTCGAGAGATGATACAAAAAATACAACTACTACGTGAACCACCACCGCAAACAACCACATTTATACAATCCTTTTCACAAGGACCTCTGGATACGACGAACAACGGAAATATCGTGCGTCGTACAACACTGCCGACGGTTACGGTACCTTCCGGTAAGTTATAATTTTATCCTTGCATTTCTTTAGGTGGAATTTATGTCCGTTGAAATTAGAAGAATCTCTAAATTTTTGCAGGTAATGCATCGCTGTTACTTCAAACAGACGAAAGTGTCGTTAGTAAACATCCATTATTAGCAAATAATTTGCAAGATGGAGGTGCAGATAGTGATACGAACAGTCATTGTGCTCTGATATTGGAGGAAACAACTCCCACCACAACAAATTACAATTGTAATTCAAAAGAAAAAACTAATGGCAACAATAATTACGAAATGAGAGAATTTAATAGAAGACTAACACTTTCAAATGGTGGAAGTCCAGGGGTTGGTGTGACGATCGGAAATCAGAGTAAACGAACCTGACTATGGAAATTCTGGCGAAACACTTCAAATCGTTTTCTTTATAAAAATAATCGACCTGCCGAGCTATCAGTATATAAGTGAACAAACATTTTTTTTTCTCTCTCTTTTTTTTCAAATCCAAAAGATGAGCCAAAGGCTGAGACAGGATATGCCTTAAAAAAAGAAACCAGATATGCATGTAGATACAAAAAACAAAAAAGAAATTAAGGCCGGACCTATTATATACTATACCAAAAAATCACAAGCATGCAATTATATAATTCATACATATACATAAAACACTTTCCTAATCGGCCTATTATTTTTCACATTTTTCTCCCATGTATGCATAATTAATTTTCTTTTTTACTATATATAAAACATTATAGCCAAAGAAGATGAAGAAGAAGAAGAACTTTGAATAATATAGTCAGAAAAAAGGAGTAAAGTCGACAAAAACTGTACAATAACTTAAGTTATCAAAGGGCAACACCAATTACTTGAGGTTTTTTCTTTTTAAATTATTAGACTGAAAAAGTGCAGTCAATTGGCCTAGTTTAATACAGAATACTCGTGTTTTAAAACCAAAACTATAATAAATCCGCAAATATTTTATAAACTTTAAAAAGGAGAAGTTTTCTTTTCTTTTAAAATAACTATCTTTAACGTATGTACATAATATAAAAGCAAAAGAAAACGCGTGACCACATCAAATAAAAGATTATCCTGCCGTTTCTGTTTTTTTCTTTCTTTTCTCTTCTTAAATTGAAGCTATTGCTCTGAACTATTTCAAAGACTGTAAAACGCCACTCGAACTCAAGACGTCCATAAATATGCTTTTATTCGATTTTTACGACAATAGCTTTCCTACTGCAGTGTTTTACTTTAAAACAATTGAACGTTTTTCGATTATTCGAAAGCAAATCAAAAATAATTTTTAAAGAAAAGAAAAATCGTACGTATAAGTAAAAAAAAATTGCAAATTTCAATGATAACGCACAATTTGTTTAATTTCATTAAATTATGTTAATTTCAAAAAGATTACTTTCATTTTCATCCGATATTTTGAGATTTATAAAAAGTGAATTATTAATTCAAATTGTCATCTCTCTCTATTTCTTTTCTTTTCTTTATTGAAAAGGAGGGAAAAAAGAAAATAATTATAATCATTACAAATCCTAAATAAAATAATCGTTTAATTTTTGCCGATTTCTCTAAATTTAATTGTATCAAAAGTAAAATTCTTTGAGAATTTTCCTCTATATGTTCCAAAAATTTTGAACGTTCAAGTGAACGAAATATTCTTTTTCAATCTAAACATTTTCAAAGATTCGTCATTGAATGAAATGAACCAAAATAAATGAAAATGAAAAACAAATTAAATTTTGAAGCTTTATGAACTATTTTTTAATTTGTGACGTAGTGTAATATTTGAATTTGAAAAAGAAATAAATATATTTTATTTATTTGAACGTTCACATCTTTAAGGACATGTATTAGTGCATATATTATTTGAAAATTATGTCCTAAAATTCTGAACTTTCAAATGAACGAAATTTATTTATTTCCTCTTAAAATTTAAATTCTACTAAAATAATATTCTGTCAAAATATAAAATGAATAAATTATAAAGATTTGAAATGTTTAATTTCGTTACTGCTTTTTCTCGTAGACAGTAATTTTCGAAAATAATTATATAAAAAAAAATGTTATTTTATTTTAACGTTCAGAACTTGTGAGTTCTTGACAATTATGTTTATGAACTAATAATTAATTATTTAATTAATAATAATTAATTTTCCGATGTCGATCATCATTCATATTCATTGTTGATGTTATTAATTTTTAGACCAGTTGATTTAATATTTCCTTTTTGTTAAAACCTTTTTTTCAAAATTATTTTGTAATAAAAAGTCTAAATGCAGTATTTAGGTAGGTGATCACTTTTTCTAAAAAATGTTTTCTAATTCTTTTTTCCTCTAAAAATAAAATTTCTAATGATTCTAAAAATTATTTTTAAATAGAGTTTTTAAATTTATGTTGTGACAAACATTTATTATTGTTAATTTATAAACTTAATATTAAAAAAAAAACATTGTGTTCTGCAAGTTTTTAACCTTCAAATGAAAGAAATATTTAAATTTAAAATATTTTCATAAATTACTGATTGCAATAAAAAATTAAAAACTTTAATTTTACATTTAGAAGCTTTGCAACTAATTTTCTGATAGTGACACAAAATTATTGTAATAAAAATTTAGTTTGAAGAAGAATTAACTAAATTTCGTTCAAGTTCTCAACATTCAAATGAACGAAATTTATTTCTTCTTCAAATTCAAATTCAAATTTTTATTGCAATAATATTACGTCTCGTATGAAAAATTCTTTACAATGATTCAAAATTTTTGATTTCATTTTTTATATCATCCAGTAATTTTAGAAAATATTTATATTTGTCAGAAAATTTCTTTCATTTGTTCAGAACCATTTTTCATTAAAAAAAATTTTAGAAAATAAAAGATTAGAGAAAAGGTTTTTAGAAAAACTGTCCCCTAAAAAAAATATATTTATTTATTTCATTCAAATTCAGTGTTTTTGAGATCAAAACATCAAAAAAGTCTCTTGTTTAATTAACAACCAAAGATTAAAAATATTCTCCATTCAAAGATACTTTTATTTTGAGAGGATAAATTGAGAGAATATTAAAAGAGAATTTTCCCTTGTAAAATAAATATTACTTTTTTCTGGATAATAACAAAGTGTAAAATTATCAAACTTTCATTTACTCGTATTTACCAAATTAAATATGTATTCATTTTATTACTTTTTGTGTAATGGAAGATAATTAAATGAAATTAAAGTAATATTGAGATTAATGAGTATTTTAGAGAGACAATTTGAAATAACGATTGACGGTAAAATGTTAAACGAGTATATTTATTAGCACGAGTAATCTGTATTGATTTGTATATTATTCACTAAATTGCTAAGATAAGAGTATAACTAAAAATAAATGGCTTCCTAGTTAGGTTGTAATTGACTGTAGGGTAACGCGAATTTGAAAAATGAGAAAGGATGTTTATTAGTATAAAATAATAAAATGTACGTAAATTAAAAGATTACTATTGAACTTATATAAGCAATATATATATCGGTCGCCCGCTTATTAAGTGAAAAACATGTTTTTTATATGTCACCATAAAGAAAATTACCCTCCCTCCCTCCCCCCAAAAAAACATATTAATATATAAATATATAAATTTAATATTACAAAAATACTTTGAATAATGATAAAATTCTACATGCGTTAGCTTTTTAGAAGCTCAAAATGGCTTTCGAATCCACTTAATGTACAATATAAAAAAACTTACAAAAAGTACCTATATTTAGACAACAGGGTAAGATTAACATAATAATCATTTAATTTTGCAACCTCATTATAGTACCAAACTGAAAAAATATATTAAAAATATTTCAATCAACATACTAATAAAAAAAAGGCTGGAATTTCTTTCGAATCGAAATAATATATAACAAATTTCTCTCCCAATGGAATTAAATTTTAAAAAATGATATAAAATCCCGAGAAATTACATAATGAGTAGAATTTATTCGAGGAAAAAAATTTCTGAAAAATCGACTGAAATTTCATAGCTTCTTTTAAATTCAATCAATCGCAAAGAGTGTGTCATTTAAAAAAAAGAACATTTGAGATCAAGATTAAGTCAAATTATTATTAACGAAAGAAAATCGTTAAATCTGTAGAATTAAAAATTGAGAAACAATTTATTAATTATTAATTTCTATTATTTGCTATTTTATTTTTCATATTCAATTAACGGACGTTTACCTAAAATTATATAATTGTTGCAAAAAATTTAATGAAAGTATTAATTATTAATATTTAAATAAAATTATTACTAAAAAGAGTAAAAAAAATTTTTAAAAAACTTAAAACGAATTGTTTAAGTTATATATTTTCTCTTTACAAGATACTTTAAAAAAAAAAACTCTTTGTATTGTTTGTTAAATTTGTTATAAGGACATTCTCCATTTGCTATTAATGGCGAAAATCAATTTTCTTATTCTAATTTCAGTGGAAAATATTCTTCATTCTACGTATTAAATAAAATTTTTGAAAATTCCTTTTAGTTGAATAAAAATAAAAATTTGAATTAAGTTTCAATGCTTTTTTTCTTATATAAAACAATGGAAAATTTATAAATATTTTGTTTTCATGTATTTTAAGAAATTTTTTTATCATATTTAAAACGTGCACAAAAGAAATATTTTCTGTAAAATTTAAATAAGAAAATTTAAAGAAAATCGATTTTTTAAAAGAATAGCATCCGAAGAACCCTACTTAATTCATCAAGATAAATAAGTGATTCTACAGATTTTCAATATCCTCTAAGGTAGTTGACTTACATCAGTCTCTAACAAAAGTTAATTCTAGAAATTAAAAAATTTAAACAAATTTTCATTTATTTTTTAATGACGTTTCTATTTGATAGAATAAATTACTTTTTATTAAATATTATTAAATATGAATTATTACTGCTCTTGGTTTCTTATAATTAATAATTACTATTAATATATTTTAATCAATAATTCATATTTTTTAGTTATTTTACATTTTACATTTTGTATTTTATTAAAAAATATTTTTTATATCGAAAAGATTAATTACTAACAAAATAAATGTAAAAACTTAAATTATTTTTCAATTTTAATTTATTATTATTTATTTAATAGTAATATTTATTATTATTTATTAAATATTAACATTTACTATTATTTATTTAATAAATAATATCATTTCCCTTTGGAAATAATTTTTAGAAAATATTTAATTAGAAAAAAAATTTTTGCTGAAATTAATTATATTTGCAATAATTATAAATAAATAATAACCAAAAAAGTGAGAAACGACCAATAAAAAATAAATTTCGAGTTGTTTAAAAAATATTATTGACTTTTAACAGTGACTATATCGTGTGGGTGCATCTAATTTAATTTATTTAAAAAAAAAGAATAAAAATCATCGAACTATATTCAGAAACAAATATCAAAAGCTTACACGAATCGCAGGCAGCAGGCACATTTACAACTAGCCTTTATCATTAATTATGTAAATAAAATATTATAATTAAGAAATAGATTTTGATTGTAAGTAACATATAAGGCTGCAGTGTTGACGTGAACCGCCCAATCATATAGAAACTTCATGGCATTTTAATTCATTTTTTTCCAAATATAAAAAAAAAATCAGTAGAATTACTTTAAACTAAAATTGTTCAAATTTACCGTTATTTATAATTTATAAATTATAAATATTATTCTTAATGTTATTATCATTTTCATTATCATTATTATAATAACAAAAAAAATAACACAATGATGATAATAACAATTATTATATTTTTTTTGTAAAAAATTATAATTATTATTGTCATTATTAATAAGATTTAATCAAAAAAGATTTTTCTAAAAGGAAAAAATTTGTAAATAATTTTTTTATATTTTCAGAAAACGAAAAAAAAAATTGAATAACATTTTTTTTTAGAGATTCCGAGCATTATAAAGATTATTCTCAGTATATTCTGAAAATAATTTTTATATTAGAATATGTGGGCGGGAATGGAAAACTTAGTCAATTGAATTCATTACAAATTAAAACGGAAACAAAAGAAAAATCTTCGGGGAAAATTTGAACAATTCTAGTTTTTCCTTTTTTCTTTATTATTCGATTTTCAATGAATTATTAATGTTGATACTTCCATGAACCGATTGATCACAATATCTCTACACACGTATACACATTATTGCCACGAAAAACTGCTTTAGAGTATTTAATAATTTGTAAAAAAAAATCAATATTTTATCTTTAGGACGTTTAATACATATAAGGTTACACAGTGAGAAAGAGGGAGCTTTAAATAGTGCCTGCTTAAAATCCAACAACTATAGCTTAATTGTGAGATGGGAAATTATATTCATAATAATCTAATGATTCAATGGATTGATAGTATTTTAGATATTACTCCTATAGAATGTATGAATGAAAGCAAGAAATTTAATTTCAATTATTTTTATTCTTTCATTCAAGTGTAATTAATTTTTCTGGTTCTGTTAAACAATGAAGTGGAAATCGTTTTTCTTTAGTGTCAAGAGGTCTATTTTGTGAAAAAAAGAAAAATCTATACTTTTTCTGTATATAAAAAAAATGAATGAAAAGCGAAAATATGTATAAAGAGTGCTCAAGAAATATTTAAATTTTTAAGTTAAAAAGTATAATTTATTTATTCTGTATAGGTTCTAATTTATATCATACAATTATATTGCATAATTATATCATATAATTAAAAATACCTACAGATTAAAAAAATTATATTTATTAGTATTTTTATTTATATACATTACTATAAGAAAAAAAACAGAAATTTTTTTCACAACTTTCAAGTATCGATTTTAAAAAAAAATTTGCAAAAAGTATGTCAGCAATTTTTTTTTAAATACTTAAAATATCGAATTTTCAGAATAGTTAAATGTATTTTTATAAATACTTTAACGATTTTGAATATAAAAAAAATATTTTAATAACAGAGAAGAAATTTATGAAGAATATTTTTTGAATTCTCTCAAAAATAACTTCGATTTGCCTTAATTTTATTTTAGGAAAAAATTTTCTTTCTCTCTTTGAAAATAATTTCAAAAAGGCCTCACTTAGAAACAATTAAACCTGTGATTATGGGTTTTGTCAAAATTCCCCGTGAACACTGTGTGTTCTGTTGTAGCAAATTCCCATTTAAACTGTTTTGCATTTAAATAATAAAATGTATGATCACTTATAATTAAAAATGAGTAACTTATGAAACATACGTAGAATTATATGCATTTTCTGTATAACTGTGATTATTGAAAGATTTATCTTAGTTGTGTATCTTTTGACACCAAATTTTTACTAAACAAAAAACAAAAAAATCTTGTCGAATTCTTCGAAAATCTAAATTTTTTCATAATATTGAGAATATTCACAACTATTGTTACAATTCACAGTAATAATTAATACTTATAATACTAATTATTTATTTATATTATAATTTAAATATATTTTAATTATAGTACGAATAATTATTAGTAAAAGTAATTTAACAAATAAAAGTAATCAATTTAAAATTTACTAACAATTATTTAATTATATTATAATTATAATGCTAATAATTATTAGTAAAAATGAAAAAATAAAATTTACAGTAAATTTTAAAATAGAAATTCTTATAAAAAAAATTACTATGGAAAAAATATGACAAAATTTGGTTAAAATACAAATATAAATTTTTCTAGATTATAAAAATAGTAATAAAAAGTCTTCATAGAAAATATCTAATTTTTTCCTCTTTTAAAGCACGACTAAATAATAATTCTAATTATACATTAAAATAATAGAATTATTAAAAATTATTTTCAATAATCTCGTATAAATTTTTCTCAACTGCAAGTAGATTACAGAAAAATTATTAAACGGAAAAAAAATTCATTCCATTTTTTTTTTAGAAAATAAGAGAAATTCCGTTTTATTAATTCTCTTCATAATTTTTATCACTTTCAATTATGAATAATTCATTGGATTCGTTTAATGAATACGTAAAACATCAGTTCGCTTTTTAATAAAATTAAAAATAATCCTAAAAAATGACAATAAAAAAAAAGATTTAATTATTTAAAGAAATATCTTAAGTTATCTCGCTGTATAAAATGAACTCTTTTTTAAAAATTGAATTTCACTTCTTCCTTAATTTTACAAAAATGAAAAATTCACAATTGAAATATGATAAATATTCGAATAACAAATGTGACAATGCAACAATAGTTCTGAAAATTCTTGAATACTTCATTTCTTTTTCTTTACTTAAGCGCACCGATAAATATACCCATCTAAAATTTATAAAAAAAAACATATTTTCATAGCTACACAATAATTTTTGCATGAACATGATCGAGTGCATGATTAAGTTTACAAAAAACCATTCGTTTATAAATTAATATGTAAGAAATTTTTCAAATTGAATGTTAACAATTAGAACATTCTAAATTCGTTAGTTTAAAATTTTTATCATTGAAAATTTGTTATTAAATTTTCCTTTCCCCATGTCTCAGTAAAAAATTGATTTACGTGTTTAAACTCGATAAATCTAAATGTGTATATATATGAAATCATAAAAAATCGTCGTAATTATGTATGTAAATATTATAATACTTAGTTTAAATTGATATTAAACTGATTCGGTTATTAATATTAGCTTAATATACATATAAATATATATAATAATAATTATAATAATAATAATAATTAACGAAATGGGACTCACCGTTATCTGAAGTTCCTTCACCTGCAAAATCGTGTCGAAAACAGCTCCACCAATAACCACCTTGAAAAAAAAGAAGAGTAAAAAATAATGTAAACAAATTATTTAGCTAGTTTATTTAAACGTTAGTTAACTGTAATAATGGTACTGGATTTGTATAATCTAATATTTCGGTAGAGAGTGTACAGAGTTGACAAAATAATGTTCGACAATTTGCTTTACAAGAATATAATTTTTAAAAATAATTCAAGTTGTAATTATTTTTTAATCCACTCTAATCAAAATTTGAATATTTACAGAATATAATGTGTTATCTGAAATTAGCGTCGTCGATAAAAAGTCAAAAAAACATTTTCTTTCTTCAAAACCAAAAAAAAATTCAACAATTTTTTAAAATGATTTTGTAGTTAAATAGTTAAATGGAAAATTAAAGAATTCTAAATGAATGAAAGCAGTAAAATTAGTGCCATTTTCGAAACTAAAAAAATCATTTTTGACGCTGAGCGTCGACGCCAACTTCAATAAACAATTGTTTATCTTAGAAAAATTTAATTCTAATAAAAAAAAATAATTTATTCTTGAAATACGTGAATATTTAAAAATTTTTTAGTACTTAAGGCCTCGGATGGACTTTAAAACCTAAAAAAATTGTTTTAGTCGATTCAAATGATGAACAAAATTCGAAAAAGTCGTTTATTTTATTCAGAGTTCTACCTAACTGCTCCCTGATTTTTAAAAAAATTTTTAACTTTTTCCCTTATTTTGATAATAACTTCAAATCCTAAGTTTATGCAAAATTAAAATATATCCAAAACTTTTTTACATTTTTTTCAGAAACACGATTATTTTTAAAAACTTGGAATAAAATTCTTCAAAATTCAAAATAAAAAATTTATTTCTATAAAATTTGACAAAATTTACAATTGTCTGATAATTTTCAATTAATTACTTTCGGGAATAAATATAAATAAATAAAATAATTTAATAATTATTTTCAAAAAATATTTATTACTATTTTTCGAAAACCCAATTTTTTCAAAATTTATGAATTCAGTTGTTCATAACTTTAATAAACTTATTAAATAAATATTTAAATGCCTTTTGTATTATATTTTTTCATGGGAGTCTAAATTAAAAAAAAATTAATTCCAAACCCTCTGAAATTGCATTACATTTAAAAATTTGCGACTGTAATTTTTCCAAAATTTAATTATTTTCTAGAATTTTTATCTAAAATGATTCTAAAGTTTTATAATTTTTTAAATGCAGATTTAAATATATAATAATTAAATTTCTACAAGAGTTGAAATTTACAAAAAATTTTAAGTTAAAACCTTACGAAATTTAATTATTTTTAATAATTGTTACTGAAATTCTCAAAAATTCAATTATAGTTTCTTTTAATAAAATTTGTTTCTAAATCAATTTGGTATTTTTAATAATTTTGAAAAAGTTGCATGAGAATTCAATTATTCAAAATAGAAGGAACTTCACTTAAAATAATCAAAAATTCAATTGTTTTCAATTTAATTTCACTAAATTTTGATTACCTATTCGGAAATTTTTACATTGAATCTGTTTAAAATATCCAAACAATTACTATAATAAATAGCTCTTTAAAAAAAATTTTACTCAAAATTTTTAGTGAATTTAAATTGAAAATAATGGAATTTTAGATTTTTAATTAAAATTATTCTAAACTCAAATCTTGAAAAATTTCAATTTAAAGCCTTTTGAACTTTAATTATTTCTACGAAAACTCTTCCAATATTCAAAGATTTTCTAAAATTTCTAAGCTAAATTCTTTTCTAAATCAATTATTTTGAATAAGTTTCAGAAAATTCAAAAAAGAAAAGGAAAGTTCACTTAAAATACAATTTAAAATTCAATTTTACAAAATTTGGACTATTCAAATTTTTTCAATTAAGTTTATTTTCAAAAAAATTTCTGCAACAACTCTTCTAAAATTCAATTATTTTTTAGAGTTTTTAATTAAAATTTGTCTCTAAATCAATTATTTTGACTAATTTTTATGAAATAAAAGTAAAAATAGTCGCATTTTATTAAAATAAGTCAAAAAAGTCTAATTTTTTAAAAATATTTGTAAAAATAAAAAAAATCATATTATCCGAGGCCTACATATAAAATTAGAACATTTTCTTCACAATAATAAAAAATTACTTACAGGTCTTCCTTTCGAACCAGAAGTTTCTTCAACATCATTTTCAGTTTTAGAATTAAGATTTCTTGCTATTTCCGCAGCAACTTTTGCATTGTTTGTAATTAAAGCGATATCTGAAAAAGAAAAGAATTTTCAACAAGTTCATTAATATTATTTAATACTATTTCTATTAATTTAATGAAATTATAAGAAGTTACATTAAATTAAAATTCATCATAATAAAAATATAGTACTAGATTGCACTGATTGTCCAACTGTGAGTTCAGCAAGTTCTTGCAAAAGAAATGGAGTAATTTCTTTTCCAGTAATATTATTTTCATTTGCTTTTAATAGAGCTTTTTGTATATTAATTTCAATCTCATTAGGATCGAGTGCATGACTTTCTGGAATAGGAACAGCGAACAACAACCCAGAATTAATATTTAATGCTCTTTGAGTTCTAATTAAAGATGCAGCTTCCATTGCATTTGATAATTTCATAGGCGCTTTTATTTTATCAAAAGTCTCACGACTGTAAAATGCCGGGAAATTATTACTTTCGCCAATTGTTATGACAGGCACGCCTTTTGTTTCCTGTCAACAAAATTTCTTTTTTTTCATTCATTCATTTTTTGAAAATATTCATTATTTAATATATTTAAAATAAAAATTCATTAATTATTTATTTCCCGATTTAATGTAATTATTTGTTTTCACTTCAATAGTAAATGTTAAATTATTTCAATGAAATTCAAGTTCTTTGCAAATTTAATTCTTTTAAATAAATTAACGAATTTATATTTATTTAATTTTATTAATTATTTATTTGTATATAAATTTTATTAATTTTATTGTATTAATTTTATTGTATTTAATTTTATTATTAAAAATTAACATTGATTAATCAACTCTATTTTATTTATTGAATTTTATTTGTATTTAATTTTATTAATTTTTAAAATCTTTTTAATTTTATTAATTATTCAATTATCAATTTTAATTAAACATTACAACGAAATGAAAAAATTTCAGTGTAAATTATGAAATACTGACCAAATATTCTAATGTTTTCGGTATATCGAGAATAGCTTTGACTCCTGCACAAACAACGGTAACAGGAGTACGGCCAAGTTCTGTTAAATCAGCACTGACATCGAAATTTAATTCAGCGCCACGATGAACACCACCAATTCCTCCAGTGGCCATAATTTCTATTCCAGCCAAATTTGCTAATAACATTGTACCGCATACTGTGGTGCTGCCATTCAATTTTTGAGAAATTACATACGATAAATCTCGTCGTGAGCACTTTATTACTTTTTCACGTTGTGTCTTTGATAATTGCTCTATTTCTTTTTTATTAACTCCAATGTGCACTTTACCATCTAAAATTGCTATCGTTGCTGGAATCGCGCCCTTCAAAAATAAATTAATGACACAAAAGACAAAAAGAAAATCGGACAATCAGAAAAAGTTTACACAAATTTAAATAAAATTTTAACTACATTTTATATTATTTATATTTGTAATTTAATTATCTTTTATATTATTTTTTTTATTTAATATATAGTCAAGTAAAAAAAGACTAAAAACGCCGCAGTGTAAATTATTTTTACTATTTTAAAAGATGAGGGTTGCCAAAAAATTTAATTTTGTTTTTCCTTGACTTCTCCCTGATTTTTAGACAAAATTTTGACTTTTTCCCTGACCTTAAAGAATATTTGTAAAATTTATTCAAAAACATCAATAACTTCATTTTTTATATTTAATCATTGTTATTTTTTCATAGGAATTAAGATTTTCAAAAATTTCGAACTCAAACCTTTTGAAATTCAATAATTTATAATAATTAAAGATCATTTCAATTCAATCATTATATTCTAGAATTTTTAACTATAAAATTTTTCTTTAAATAAATTAATTTTTAATTAAAAATTAAATTTCGATCATTCGTAAATTCTTCAAATAAAATATACCTTAGAAAATAAAAACTTGAAATAATTTTCAAATATTTCGATTAAGCTTTTTGGAAAAAATTAGTTTCATTTAATTCGTCGAATTTTAATAAAATTTTTAAGAATAATTACATTTTATATTGTTTGTTATGAAAATAATTTACTTCTTCCGAATGATTTTATTATTTATGAAAATAATTAAATCACAGAAAGGAAGTTTAAAATTTATAAAAATAATTGAATTACTGTAAAGAATTTAAAGCCAAATTTTAAAACATTTGAAATTGTCGAAAAAATTTACGCAATTTCTATTATAAATAATTGAATTCATGTGAATTTTTTTTTTTTTTTTTTTTTGGACAAGAATTTAATGTTTGTGTAGAATTTTATCAAAATTTTTGTCTAATAATTGAATTCTTTTGAAAAATTTTATTATAGTAGTAGGTATAATATTGAAAATCATTGAATTAAGAAAAATTTTTGAAAATAATTGAATTTTTGTTATGAATACTATTATTTATGAAAATGATTGAATTTTGCAATGAATTTTAGTAAAATTCCTGAAAATAATTGAATTTTGCTATTCATTTATAAATATAATTGAAATGTTGACAATTTTTTTTAGATTTTTCGAAAAGAATTGAATTTCTGCGAAGAATTTTATTAAATTTGAAAATAATTGAATTCTTGTGATGAATATTGTTATTTATGAAAATCATTGAATTTTGCAATGGATTTTATTAAAATTCCTTAATATAAATGAATTTTGGTAAAGAATTTTGCTCTTTACAGAACATAATTGAAATGTTGACGATAATTTTTTTTTAATGTTTGAATATAATTGATTTTCGGGAAAGAATTTTGATATTTATTAAGATAGTTGAATTTTTTTTTTAAAAATTGCGTTAAAACTTTTAAAATTAAAACTAATTTCAACAGAATTGAAATTAAAAATTTTCAATAAATAGTTCATTAAATGATTTATAAATGATCACTTTATGGCAGTTCTCCAAAGGAATTAATGTTATTCAAAATAAATTATTGTAAGAAATAGAAAAAATTGAAAGTTTTTTTTTTAGAATTTGTGGTAATTTCATAGTTTATGAGGCAAACAAAAAGACACAAAAATTGAGAATTTTCATATAAATTCTAAACATTTAATTTTTTTCCAGTACTTCTAATAAAAATCCCTGATTTCACTGACATGTGGCAACCCTGATTTTAAATATTTCATTTAGAGAAAAATAATAAAATTTTCAAATATTTAAGTAAAGATTTCCGTAATATAAACAATTGCATTGTAAAAAAAAACAAAAACGAGTTTCTTTTATAATGTCAAAAACTATTTTACAAATACAATTTTCTATGTGTCAAAACAATTATAAAACTTGAGTCTATCAAATTCTTTACTAAAAGGGTTAAGTTCAAGTTTATGTTTACTGTTTACCTCCACAAGTTGAAAAAGTAAACACCAAAATTATAAATTTTTAACTATTAAAATATAGAAAATTCCATTAAATTCAAGGTTAATAAATAAAAAACTAATTTCCACTCACATTTTCTCTCACGGCGGATTCAACTTGCAATGCGGTTTCCAAATTCTGAGGATAGGGCATGCCATGCGTAATAATCGTCGATTCCAATGCAACAATAGGCATTCCATTGTTTTTCGCTTCCAAAACATGCGATCCATAGATAAAATTATTTTCACTTATATTTCTACTAATAATTCTTCGAAATTGTTGCCTACAGTGACTTATACTCTTGAAAATTCGACAACTTTTACTGTTTAAGCACATTACGTTCATGACTTATAATGAACGGGAAAATCTGAAATTATTATCACTTCATTATTACTGAAGAATATGCACCAAGAATGAGTTTAAAAACAAAATTAAATCACTTTACAACAAAAAGAAAATCACGTTAAACGCACTATAAACTTTTTACGTTCAAAAGCACATTTTTGCAAATTGCAACATTAAAAGACAAGCGCAAGATTAGATTTAAATTTCTAACTGTAATTTCAGGGTTGGGTAGCTATCAATCTCAATGTAACATAAACCAATGAAATATCAGTATACTAATCGCGTGGTTCATGATTGGTGGGTAATATTACCGGAAAGAAAAGAACCAATCAGACGCTCTGATTCACGTTTAAACAAGTTGCGAGACAAGCTAAGGGCACCTGCACAATTTTTCATTTTGACGTGACTATAAGGGTGCTTACACATATTTTCAGTAAACCCTTTTCACGTATACAAATCTGTCAAGTTTAACTATGACGTCAGAACTGTCAGAAGTGTGTATTTTACGTAAAAAAAAGGTCAATAAACCTCAAAAATCACTAAAGAAAAAAACATTTTGACATAAAACTGTATAACCTAACCTTATTTTGTTGATAATCAACAAATTATTTTCAAGAAAATTACCATTTTGCGGTATTTCCACATCTACTAGGTACACGGAATAAAATTTAAATTAAAAAAAATTAATTATACAATTAGATTGTTTTTTAAGCAATGTAATGTGTAAATTTAAATTACCTGTTATGAATATGTTAATGACGACGTAGACACTATAACTGATTATGCCAAGTCACTGCTCATTCGCTTTTCAACACGATCATCATTAAAGCGTTTTTTTTTTTTGGGAACACACTGAAATAAGAAAAAAAAGATAAAAATTAATTTACAAAAATGGCAAGTAAAAAATCCAGGGAAATTGGAGCATTGGCAAAGTTTTATTTGCGAAGTTACAATGCAATTCAAACATTGGGGTAAGATAAATTTAAAGTATAAAACTATTTATTATTCATTAATTGTTTGTATTAATTTTTTATTGTTGTGATGTTTAAATGTATTTTCATTATTGTAATGTTTCAATTCATTGTTTGTGACTTAAAAAATTATTTTATAGATGGAGTTTAATTTTGTATCTACTTGTAAGTCATTTGTCTGGTGGATTTCAAGGAAGAACTCTGTGGGACACTGTTAAAACATCTGTAATTGTTTTTCAAAATGCTGCAGCTTTAGAAGTATGTAAAAATATCTTTTTAACTTTCTCTTGTTTTTGTTTTGTCCTTACTTTTAAATTTAATTTAATTCAATAATTAAATTTATTTTTTTCTTATTGTAATTAAATTCTTATTAAATTTGTAACTAAATCTATGCTAATTTTTGTAGAAGATTAATTTTCGTGTAAATATTAGTTTCGAAAAATGTTAATAGTAATAAAATAGTAAATAATGTTTTGATTGATAGATTATACATGCAGTGACAGGATTGGTTCCATCGAATCCAATTATTACAATTTTCCAAGTTTTGAGTCGTGTTATGGTGGTTTGTGGAGTTCTACTCGCAACACCAGTAGAATTTGCCGCAGCATCCCCTGGCCTACCATTAGCTTTATTGGCATGGTCTGTCACCGAAATTATTCGTTATGGTTATTATTTTATGAATCTTATGGGATCTGTGCCACATTTCCTAGTGTGGTTAAGGCAAGTATACTATTTTAAACTTTTTTCTTGGCAAATTAATCTACTGTAATAATTGTAAATCATTGTAAACTGACAATATTTTCAATGCTACTACTATTTTAAAATTTGAAAATCTATAAAAGCGTTAAAATTTGAAGTTAGTTGCTGTTTGCTTTTTTGTTTCCTAACTTTTTAAATGTTTTCAATTTTTAAATTAATTTACGTAAAATCATTGAATTCTTGCAAAGTATTTGTCAAAAAATTTGAAAATAATTGGATTAATTTCAAGAATTTTATCAACATTTTTTTCAATAATTGACTTCTTTCGAGAAAATGTAATTAAAATTGTATTAAAAATAATTTAATTTTTGGCAAGATTTTTATTATAAATCTGTAAGATAATTGAATTGTTTTAAAGAATTTATTTCAATTTACTTGAAAATAATGGAGTTTTTTAAAAATAATTTTTACTGAAAATTTTGAAAGTAATTGAATTTTATGAAAATTTTCTTTTAAGTTTTTAAAATAATCATGTTTATTATTAAATGTAATAATTATTAATAATTTTTCTATTAAAGTATATCAAAATTATATCCATAGAAAATTAAATTCTTTTAAACAATTTTATTAGAGTGTTTGTAAATAATTACATTTTTTTAAGAATTTAATTAAATTTCGTAAAAATAATGTAATTTTTTAAAATAATTTTAATTGCAAATTTTGAAAAATAATTGAACATGTTAGAGATATTTTATTAAAATTATCTTAAAATTAATTGAATTTCTTAGAAGAATTTTCTTTTTTTTACAAAAATAATTGAATTTTTGCCAAGAATTTAACAATTTATAAAAATAATTGAATTGTTTCGAAGAATTTTATATCCGAATTGTTGAAAATAATTGAATGCAATTAATATTTTTAAAAATAATTGTATTTTTTCAAGAAATTTTATTATAATTTTATTGAAAATAATTGAATGGCACCGAACATTTTATTATTTATAAAAATAATTGATTTTCTTTGAAAAATTTAATTATTTATGAAAATATTTTAATCTTGAGAAGAATTTTCTTATTTATGAAAATAATTGTATTCTTGTGGAGGATTTTACAATTCATAAAAATAATTGAATTGTTTCGAAGAGTTTTATCTGAATTTTTGAAAATAATTGATTTTTTAAAAGGAATTTTATTAGAAATTTTGAAAATAATGGTTTTTTTAAAAAGAATTTCATCAAAATTGTTGAAAATAATTCAATTTATATTAAAATTCTTGAAAATAATCGAATTTAATTAATATTTTAAAAAATAATTGTATTCTTTCAAGAAATTTTATTAGAATTGTATTGAAAATAATTGAATTGCTCTAAAAAATATTATTTATGAGAATAAAATAAATTTAGTAAAAAATTCGGTAAAATAGTTCATTAAGCAGTAAAATTACAAATGAGGAAAAAAGAAATAAGATTTAAACTTCCCTTAAAATTACAGGTACACTACGTTTATCATTTTGTATCCAATTGGAATTACTGGAGAATTATTATGCATTTATGCTGCTAAAATGTACACTGCTTCCAAACCACAAGCATGGAGTTACACTTTACCCAATGCGTGGAATTTCACATTTAGCTACAATTATTTTCTCCTATTCGTTATGCTGCTCTACATTCCCCGTAAGATTTTTCGTTATTACATTTTTTTACCAAACTTATTAAATTAAAACTATAAAAATTAAAATATTTTCAACAATACTAACGTGCCCTATATTATTGTCTCTTTTTTTCAGTCTTCCCACATCTTTACCTCCACATGTTTTCTCAAAGAAAAAAGATTTTGGGTCCACAACCTATATCTAAAAAAGTTAACTAATTTTAATTTAATATTTTATATTTTATACCGAATATTTTGATAAGGGATTTAAAGGTCAATAGAGGTCACAAAGAAATTTTATACAATAAATTATATACAACACTTCTGTCCTCTTTCTCACTTATTTACCTTTATCTGTAAGTATTTAATTTCTTAAACTTTGACTATAATTAGTTCAAATTTGTATAAAAAATGTTGATCAAATTCTAAAATATACAAAAAATAAAACATTTTTATCTATAACTCTGTAATGTATTTATGAATTATTTATGCTAAACGATATGAGTGTGTAAAAAAGGTGAAAAATATCAATGTTAGTAAACATAACCTAAAACTTACATATAACAATTTTTAAACGTTTTTTCCGTTCTTCCAAAACTGCTGGCACTTTATTAACAATTTTCATTGACTAATATAGTATTATTCTATCACTGTTTCAAAGAGTAAATTTCATCTTGTCGGAATATGGAATATTTTTCGTTTTGTTACCACTCAACGTAGATTAAAGTCACTGCTACGTATTTTCCAAAGATTGTCCACAATATTAAAAAATAAACTATTTCTAATTAAAATATATCACAATTTATAAAATTCACAGTTATTTTATAATCTATTTTACGAAAAAGCCGGTTTGTTTATCACGAGGAATACCGCCTTTTCATTACAACCATGAACGCGAACAGAGAATGCACACTAAATGAGAAAATGGCGACGACAAGTTAGTGGGTGTTCACACCGTCAAACTTGTCCAGCTCACTCACCAGAGATGGGTACGTACAACAAATGAAGCGTGTGCATCTGTTCTGATTGGCGCTTACGATTTCCGGAAATATTTCCCACCAATCAAGAGACACTTTTCAATATTCTATCAAAATGCATCTACCCAACTCTACATTATTTATAAACAACTCAACCCTTGTTTATAGTTTATGAGTAGGAAAAATTAAAATTTACATTTTTACATAAATTTCGAATAAAATTAATAACATTAAATAGTAGTAATGATATAAAACCTTGAATATCTTTAATACATTCATTATTGAGTATTATGAAAAACTTTTGCAACAAACAATTTTTTCCGCAAATTGTAATTCATTTAAAAATAATAAATTCAATAAACTATAAAAAAATTTTTTTTTTATATTTTGTTGCTAATAAAATAATAATTTTAAAATTAAATTAAATGGAAAAAACTTGCTATTATAATAAAATATTTTCCCCAACGAGAAAAATGACTGCTTTATTTATAGTGTCAGTAAACTGTAGACACTTTATTAAAGGAAATTACAGGTGTTTCTTGCATGCAATATTGCAATTGGAGTACTCAACAGTCAACACATTCATGGAACCCACGGGAGCGGTGAATACCTGAATACCTGTGAAGCTTCGTCAATCGGCCGTGTGGTGCGCAAAGAAAGTAAAGAAACGGCATATTTGCAATGATTTTTCCTTTAGTTTTTTAATGAAATTCCAAAGTTACTGTGATTTCTAGTGGACTAGAATGTGCGAGCAATATCTTCAATTTATATCGCGAGTTAAAAATTTCATTGAAAATTGTTCATTTTAAATAGTGAAAACAGTAAATCACAATTCAATAGGCGTTGCTGTCACTTGGCTTCCCCCGGTCCCCTTCGTTTTTCCTAAATTTCACACAATTAAACTGTGCAATGTCACCTGTCCTGAGGCTACTTTCGAATATTGACATAAATCATCAAATTCTCGGCATATGACGCTCCCAAAAATCACAAGAAAAGGAATACAAAAGGTGAAGGTGTTTCATTATCGTAATAAGGAGTGACACAATATCAGACTCTCTGACAAGAATATTGATACTTTCCAAAGGACTCATACATTTTTGAGTAAGTAATTTTATTAATTACTATACTAATTTTGTTTTCAACAACGAAAAAAGTAGTAATGTTTATTAAAAAAAAATTGTAATTTTTAAAAATAAGAATTTGTAATATTCTATTTATTTTGACATTTGACACGAAAACAAGTGTTTTGCTCCAATTGGTTGGATTAGAGACTAATTAGTGCTCAACTAATTGAAGCAAATACTTTTGGAACTATTTCGACTAAAAACTCGGGGACTTACGCAACATAATCGATTTTCTACTGTTTCTTAATTATAATATTATTATAACTACTTTAGTGGATTATTGTGCAACAATAGCGAAAGAAAACCTTAGAAGATAAACATAATTGTCTTTTTTGTCATGTGATTTTATGACTAAACCGATTTCTAATAAAAATACAAAACTTTTCTTTTTTTTTTTTCTTCTTTTTAGAATGTTTGCCAAAAAGAAGAAGAAGCCACAAATATCAACACCGACGAATTTTGAGCATAGAGTTCACACAGGATTTGACAAACGTGAAGGAAAATTTGTCGGTTTACCTTTACAATGGGCGTCAATTGTCGGCAACAATCAAATACTCAAATCAACAAATCGTCCTCTACCGCTTGTTGATCCAAGTGAAATTACACCGACGGAAATTCTCGATTTAAAGACAATTGTACGAGGACACAATGATCCGAGAATTGGAAAATTCATGCCTGGCGATAAAAGTACCGAGAATGGATTGCCAAAAACTAGCACAGTCGCTAGATCAAATTCACTCAGATCTTCTAGTCCGCCTAGACTTAGGCGAGACTACAGGTAAGTTAATTTAATTAATCAGGGTTGCCATATGTCAGGGAAATCAGGGAAAAGTCAGGGATTTTTATTAAAAGTATTGGAAAAAATTAAATTTTCAGAATTTATAAGAAAATTCTTAATTTTTTGACTCTTTTTTGCTTACCTTATAAATTATGAAATTGCCAAGAGTTCTAATACAAACCCTTCAATTTTTTTCTATTTCTGACAATAATTTCCTTTTAAATAACTTAATTCTTGAACAACTATCATAAAATAAATATATTATTTCGGTAATGAATAATTTTACTTAAAAATTTGAAAATTAATTGGATTTCAAAAGAGTTGCGTTTACAATCTTCATAAATAAATGAACTTCAAAGGTTTCAATTTGAAATTTTAGAAAATATCAATTTTTTATAAATTTAAAAAGAAATTTTAAAAACAACTGTTTACCGAAATTCAATTATATCAAAGAAAATTTTTTCTCGTCGAAATTTCAATTATCTTTATAAATAATAAAATTCTTCTCCGAAATTCAATTATTTTCAAAAAAATTTAATAAAATTCTTGGCAAAATTTCAATTATTTTCAAAAATTTTCCTCATTTCAATTATTTTTAATATCTACTATTTTAATAAAATTTTCTAAAAGAATTCAATTATTTAAAGAATTTTATTAAAATTAAGTAGGTATATCCAAAATAATTGAAGAATTTTATAATTTTTTGAAAATAATTGAATTCCTTCAATCTTTTTGACGAATATATTTAAAAATTGCATTGAAAGTAATGTAATTTTTATATAGAATTTTTTAAAAATATTTTCAGAATAATTTAATTATTTTTAGAAAATTTTAAATTCTTGTTGAAATTGTTTCAAAGAATTTATTAAAATTTTTATCAATTATTTCGAAAAATTTTAATAAAATTCTTTTAAATATTCTATTATTTAAAATAATTTTGCAAAAATTCTTGACAAGATGTAGTTAACAAAATTTTTCTATACAATTCAATTACTTTCAATAGATTACTTCTTAACAATTCAATTATTTAAAAAACTTCAAATAAAATTATTCGCAAGAAATCAATTATTTTCAAAAATAATAAAATTTTTCTCGGGAATTCAATTATTTTTGAAAATTTTGATGATAAAACGATTTAAATAAATTTGAAAAGTTATAATAAAGAAATTGTTCATAGAATACAATTTTATTTTCGTAAAATATAACATTTTTCCTACAAATAGAATTATTGTCAAAAATGTTTGTAAAAATCTGCGAAACAATTCAATTATTTAAAAAAATTTTTTTATTTCTTTCTCAGATTTCAATTATTTTCAATTTTTTAATGAAATTTCTCGATAGAATTGAATTATTTTCAAAAAGTTTCAAAAAATTCTGAAAAATTAAATTATTTGAAAAAATGTAAATAAAATTCTTCACAAGAAATTAATTATTTTCATAAATAATAATATTTTTCTTTGGAAATTCAATTATTTTTACAAATAAAAGTCTTCACAGGAAATCGATTCTTTAAAAAAATTTTTAATAAAATTATTAGGAAAAATTTAATTATTTTCATAAATAAAATTCTTCGCAAGATTTCAATCATTTTAATATAATTTTAAATAAAATGATAGAAAATTGCATTTATTCTAAAAATTTTTGTTCAAATTCGCCGAATTTAAGAAATATTCAATTATTTAATAAATTATTTATTTTTGTATTTAAATAATTGAATTCTCGAAAAATTTTCTAATAAAAATTGATTAAAAAGTTAATTTCTCTCAAAATTTTATATTATAATTGAATATTAAAAACGTTAGGTATAGCGTGAATTTTTAGAAATAATTGAATTTTGAAAAAGGTTCAAAATTAAAATCTTTGAAAATTTGAATTTATAATTACAATATTCTTACGATCTAAAATAATGATTGTATTACTCTGTCATCTTAAATTTCTTCATGTTTGATAATAATTTTCTGATAATTTATTGAATTTCAAAAGGTTTGAATTTGAAAATCTTAATTCCTATAGAAAAATATTAATGATAATATATTTATTTAAAAAATAAGTTATTGATGTTTTCGAATAATTTTACAATTACAGAAATTCGTAAATAAAAAGTAATCGAACATTTTTTTGAGTATCTAATAATTTTTTAAGTGAATCAGAATATAATTCTGGGTGAGGGTAAAAGTCAAAATTTTGTCTGGAAGTCAGGGAAAAATAAAATAAAATTTTTGTGTCAACCCTGTTAATTAACAATTATTTTAAAAAAAAACTAATTATCCTTTAATTGTAATTTTTCTTTTTGTAGAAATAATTCAAATCTTCCTCCTTCCGTGCCGGAAGGACAAGAGATTTCCAGTCCGGCTCAACTACAAGCTTATTCAAATTTCGTCAAATCACACGGCTATCCGGAGAAAATGCGACAAAATTCTCCGCACGTCGGACCTACAATGAATGCCAATCACCATAGTCTAATTCCAAATCTACAGAATCTCAATCCCAATATGCAGTCATCGCCGAATTTAACGCACATGGGCTCAAATGCGCCAAATTTGTCACTGAATTTCCAAAATTTAAGTCCGATTCCAAGTATTCCAAGTCCGACGACATTGAATGCGAATATATCACAACTACCCGAACACGAATTACAAAGAATGAATCCTACCATGACGGTGCCATCCGGCCAATATAATGGAAATTTCCAGGTAAATTATTAAATATATTAGTTTAATTTCTATTAATTAAAAATTTTAATTTCTATGAATCCAGGCTTCTCACTCATCTACTAAAATCTACTATTTACCACCTTTTTTTTTATTAAAAAAATTAATTATAAAGATTCTGAATGTTTATTTTTGTTTTTGCTGTTTATAAAAGTCAATAATCTTTGAAAATATTTATAATGGCAAAAAATTACGCTCATTTGAACGTTCAGAACTTGTGGATCATATTTTTTTACAATTTACTATTATTTGGATACCTTTTTTTAGATTTGTGACACTAAAAGATACTTTTTTCTTTTTCTTTGAGATCAAATTCTTTGAAACATTCCAATTTAATTATTTTTAATATCTACTATTTTAATAAAGTTGCGAAAAAGAATACAATAAATAAAAAATTTTGATAAAATTCTTCGCTAACAAATTACTTTTAAATATCGGGTTTTTTAAGAATTTAAAATTTATGTTTAAAAAATAATTGAATTTCGCTTTCACAAAAATTTAGAATTGAAGTTATTCATAAGATAAGAAAAAAAATAGTTTTTATGTAAGTAAGTTTTTTATAAAAATTAGTAAAAATTCAGGAAAATAAAACACAATTAACAATTTCCAAAATTTTCAATAACAATTTTTCAAAAGACTAATTTTTTCCATAATTTCTAAATTAAATTATTCACAACTTGAATAATTTTTATTAAGTAAATATTTAAATACTTATTCTTATTTATTTTCGTTCACAGGAATTAAAATTTCAAATAATTTCAATGTAAAACCATTTTCAAATTTAACTATTTCTAAAAATTACAACTGTAATTCTTTCAAAATTCAATAATTTTTTATAATAAATATTGAAATATTTTTAAAAGTTTTGCAATAATTCAAATTTTCAAATTCAGACATAATTTAAAAACTTTTGACATTTAATTATTATTTTTAATAATTCGCACTATAACGCCTCTAATATTCAATTATTATTTAAAATTTTATAGAAAATTTATTTTTAAACCAAACCTTGTTCGAAAGTTCTACGATAATTTCATTATTTAAATACAAAAATAAATAATTGATAATTTCTTAAAACTTAATTCTTGTACAATTTTTATCAAAAATTTTTAAAATAATTGGATTCTTTCAAAAAATTTTAATAAAAATTTTGAAGAATAATTGCCTCTTTCGAGGAATTTATTTGAATTTTTATTAAAAATAATTGAATTCTTGAAACGAATTTATTTAATTTATTTATTTAATTTAACATTTTTTGAAATGATTAAATTTTTGGAAAAAATTTTTTTTATTTGTGAGAATAATTGCATTCTTGGAATGTGTTATTGTTTATAAAAATAATTGAATTTGGCGAAGAATTTTATTAAAATTTTTAAATAATTCAATTTTTATGTGAAATGTTATTAAAATAGTAGATATTGAAAATAATTGAACTTCAGCGAAGAGTTTCATTAAATTTTTAAATAATTGAATTCTTACAAAATATTTTCTCAAAATTTTTGAAAATAATTGAGTCGTTTGAAAGAATTTTATTAAAATTTTTGAGAATAATTTTTTTATTTTAATTATTAAGATCTTAATTAACAATTTTTTTAAATAATTGAATTCTTTTGTGAAATTTTATTAAAACAGTAGATATTGGAATTAATTGAATTTCAAATTAAAATCAAACATTTTCACAAAAGAATTCATTTATTTAAAAAAAATTGTTAATTAAGATCTTAATAATTTTTAATAAAGTATCCAAATACTGTCAAATCGTAAAAAAAAGTAGTGAATAGTAGATTTTAGTAGATGAATGTGAAGATTAATTTCTAAATTTTCAAAATTATGAATTTTTTTAAACAGGTAAATAAAATGGACCCATCAATGAGAGATCGACAGCAATCGCATAATATGTTACTTCATAATATGCATCCCAAGGTATCACCAGTTGGATCAATAGCATCGCAAAGACCATTGAGCCAATTAAGCTCCCACAATGTAAACAAGCACTCTCAGAATTATGGCATAACCGAGAATCAATCCTCATTACACTCTCATTTCCATAAACCAATAGAGAGTTCACAATCAATGCACAATCTTTCAAAATCCGCAACATCGTCAACAATTGCCAGCGGTAGTTCAGTACCAGATCAAAATCAAAATATGAAGAGTGCCGTTTCATCAGGAAACTTGGCAGTTGTCTCAACATCGGGAACATCGAATAATGTCAATAAACAAAATGCCGATCAGAGGCTTACACACGAACAATTTAGAGCGGCATTACAAATGGTTGTTAGTCGGGGTGATCCGAGGGAGAATTTGGAGAATTTCCTGAAAATCGGCGAGGGTAGTACGGGCACAGTTTGTATAGCCACTGACAAAGCATTGCATCGTCAGGTGGCGGTGAAGAAAATGGATCTCAGAAAACAACAGAGGCGAGAATTATTATTCAACGAAGTGGTTATTATGAGAGATTATCATCATCCAAATATTGTTGAAATGTACGACAGTTTTCTCGTTGACGATGAACTGTGGGTTGTTATGGAATATCTTGAGGGCGGAGCATTAACGGATATTGTAACACATTCACGTATGGATGAAAGTCAAATAGCGACAGTTTGTTCACAGTGCCTTAAACCACTCGAGTATTTACATTCTCAAGGTGTTATTCATCGAGATATTAAATCGGACTCAATTCTTTTGACTGCCGATGGTAGAGTTAAATTATCGGACTTTGGATTTTGCGCACAAGTATCGCAGGAACTTCCAAAACGAAAGTCTTTGGTGGGCACTCCTTATTGGATGAGTCCGGAAGTTATTTCCAGGTATAAATTTTAACTTTACTTTTTTAATATTGAAAAAAAGTTTCCAAAACTAATAAGTTTTGGAATTTTGTTTCTAAC
Organism: Leptopilina heterotoma; assembly: GCF_015476425.1. Lineage (NCBI taxonomy): Eukaryota > Metazoa > Arthropoda > Insecta > Hymenoptera > Figitidae > Leptopilina > Leptopilina heterotoma. The sequence goes on from NW_025111110.1 coordinate 2,730,123, forward strand.
CGAATTTTTATAAGCTTTATTGGAATAAAGCTTATAAAAATTCGGTTAGATACAAAATTGCTTTATTTTATTTGGGGATCACAGATTTTCACCTTTTAATTTTCACTAATTAAAAATGTATTCAGTTTAAATTTCAACTGATATTAATTTAAACTAGTTGAAGAATTTCTCGATTAAAATAATAATGGATCTGAACTTAAATTTAGATATTTAAATAATCTTAATCAATCTTTAGTTGAAGCAATTTAAAATTCAATATCTCTAAATTTTAATCTATTCAAATTTTATTTCGTTCAATGTTCAATTTATTCTAATTTTTATTTCGTTTATTTTTCAGTTAATTCAAATTTGATTTCATTCAATTTTCAATTTATTTAAATTTTATTTATTATTTTATTTTTTTTTTTTTTCATCTCATTTTCAATTTATTCAAATATAAATCCTATATCAGAGAATTTTGATCTATTTGAAAATTTACTTCATTCAAATTCACTTTGGCGAAGTTCACAACGTTTATAATCAATGATTTAGAAAAAACATTTTTTTATTCAAACTTTTATTTATTTTTGTATAAAAAATTGTTTTGCACAATTCTTTGATCAATAATTTGAAGTAGAAAAATTTTACTGTTATCGTCAAGAATTGTTCAAATTCAATTAATTAAAACTAAAAATTATCAACATTTAATGATTTCTAAAAATTATTTGATTAAAATTTCGTTATCTTAATTTTAATTTATCTAAATTTTTAGCTATTTAAATTTCGAATGATTAAAAATTCAATTTATCCAAATTTATATTGGTTTATATTTTTTAATCAATCTAAATTGTTCATTCTTTACAATGTTTAAACTATTTAAATTCAGAGTTGCCACTGGTCAAGAAAATTAGAGAAATGAGTGAAATATCAGGGAATTTTGACAAAAGTGATGGAAAAATATCAAATTTCCAGAATTACTACAAAAATTCTAATTTTTATTGCGTCCAAAAACATTTTAATTATTTGTTTAAAAAATTGTTTCAGTTTTAAATGATTTTTTTTAATATTCTGAAAAAATAGTAGGGTAGAGTGGGGTAAAAAAGCCATGGTGTAAAAAAGCCATTTGAGTTTTATTTAAAAACTATTATGCCGATTTATCAGCTGTTTAGAATATAAATACTATTAGGTAATACGCAACTTTTGAATCTAATTTGAATGTTGTACCTAGATTAATATTGTGTTTATTGTAATTTTAATTTTTTGTTGCTTTTTTGAAAACATTTTGGTGAACTTTTCAAACATATTACAATTTGATTAAGTGAACGAATAATAAAAGTAAATGTTTGTACATAAGGAGAAAAGTATACCGAAAACGTATACAATGTTAATTTTTGGAAATTGAACTGAATTAACAATTTATTTTTGCTTTTTTTAATAACTGGTCTTGGGTGTAAAAAAGCCAGGGCAAAAAATCCATTGAATATTTTGTGAAATTCACTTGTTTTCTATTTAAACTAACCTTCTTATTTTACAAAATTTCTCGTGTTTATTTAATAAAATAAATTAAACACGACGAAAAAGTAGTTCAAAGTGCATTTAAAAAATAAACAATGAATAAACGGTTGCAACGAAATATGTTATCTGTGGTAAAACTTAAAGAGAACTTCTAAAAAAGGTACGAAAAATTGGCAGTGCAAATGAAAAACAGGTAAACTTAATATAATTTTCAATTTTGCTTGCTAAAAACTCTTTCATAATTATTAGAATATTTTTCAAATAAGACTATTTGTCATATAAATAAAGGGAAACTATAAAAATACCTAAATTGATAACATGTTTTGCTAAAATCGTAGGGTGGCTTTTTCACCCCACCAGGTGGTGCAAAAAAGCCACTTACAGTGCTTTCGTAAAACTCTTATAACTTAGTCCTTTCATGAGATAAAAAATATTTCCGTCAAGAATTTTCAAGCTTAATAACTAAACTTTCAATAACAATTGGAAATTTGAGAAAAAAATTTTAAATACAGATTTTACAACATCAAAAGTAAAAATGTGGCTTTTTTACCCCACTCTACCCTAATTTTTAATCAATTTCTTAAAGTTACTTTACATTTTTAGAAAATTTATTGTAGAATTATAAAATTAATTGAATTTTGTTAAATTGAAATGAAAATAATGAAATTTAAAAAATTTCATTTAAAAATTTAATTAGAATTTAAAAAAAATAGATTTTTCAAAGAATTTCAATGTAGTGATTGGTAAATATTTGAATTTTACAGAATTAATTGAATTTTTATAAACAAATAATTAAAAGTTTTTGAAGTAGGTAGGTAATTGAAATTTTCTAAAATGTTATTAAAAATAATCGAAGTTGTTAAAAGAATGTTATTGAAATTTTTTAAAATAGTAAAGAGAATTTTGTCACAGTAATTAATTTTATTTTTAAAATAGGTAAAATGAAGTAAAGTTCTAAATCAAATTTTTTTTTTTTCTAAAAAGTATTTAAAATAATAAATATTTAAAAATTAAAAATCTTTTTTTATAATTGAACTTGTCTTGAATTTTTTTGTAATAAAGATAGGGGAAAAAGGCAATTTTCTATCTGGAAATCAGGGGAAAGTTAAGGAAAAACAAAATAAAATTTTTGTGGCAACCTTGTTAATACAAAATTTAATAAAATTAAAATTACTTTTAATTTTAACTTTAACTTTTACCTACGACAACTAATTTTTGAAAAATTAATCATTTTTCCAACTAATCAAAAAAATATAACTGTGATCCCTAATATTTTCTCAGAAAATGACAATTCATTTTGTCATTTTGAAATTCAATTATTTAATAATTGGGTAATAATTCAATTATTTTATTTGAAGGTTACCTTATGGTCCAGAAGTGGATATTTGGTCCTTGGGAATCATGATAATTGAAATGGTTGATGGGGAACCGCCGTTTTTCAATGAACCGCCTCTTCAGGCAATGCGTCGCATTCGAGATATGCCTCCGCCGAAACTAAAGAATTCCCATAAGGCAAGTAAATTAAAAAATTCATAAAAAAATGTAAAAATTTTCAATTGTACATTTTTTACCGCATAAGTAAAATAAGTAATATTCAAAGAAAATTTTCTAAAATATACACAAAACTGCACAGAATTAAATTAAATTAAATTAAATTAAATTGAAAAAGAACTCAAAATTATATTAAATTCTTAATTCAATTAAATTTAATTTAATTAATAAACAAATTTATAACGTCTGAGTAGTTTAATAATAAAGGAAATAAAAACAAAAACATTCGGACATTTTCGAATTCCTTTTTTATTTTCTTTATTACTAATTTAAGTAATAATTAAGCCATTATTGAAAATATGAAATATGTGCTAAATATAACGATTGACAAAGAAAATCAAAACTAAGTAAATATCTTAGTATTATAGAAATAAGTTCTATAAAATTTAATTTTACAATTTTATAGTCTTTATTTCTACATTAATTTAAATCGTAATTGTTCGTTTAATTTTTTATTAATTAAAAATAAAATTTTTTTTTAATTTAAATTTTTCCAACTTTTATTAGATTAATTTTTTATTTCTCAGGTGAGTCCACGTCTGCAGGGCTTCCTAGAGAGAATGCTAGTTCGAGATCCTGCGCAAAGAGCCACAGCAACTGAATTACTGAAGCATCCATTCCTGAGACAAGCCCAGAATCCAAGTATTTTAATTCCCCTGATGAGAGGAGCTAGACATACCAACTGCTGACGTACCAACGGTAAAATGTTACAGTAAAATTCATTAAATTCGAAGAAAAAAAAAGAAAGAAGTCACTTATAGAAAGCACTCGTCAGCTCAAATGTAAAATATTGCGTGACGAAAATAAGTATTTATCTAGTATTAGTCGTTTATTAAGAAGAAAAAAAAACATGAATGCACCATATATATGAACATATATATATATATATATTTTTAAGAATAATTTTTTTCTACCAAAGTTACAAGCATTTACAAAAAAAGAAGAAAAGAAATTTTCAATAAGTACTCATTTCTTTCAATAAGAAATTTTATTTTTAATTTGCATTTTTGTAGAATTTTTTTTGTTTGTTTGTTTGTTAATAATTATTCACTGGTGCATTCATTTATGACACATTCCAGTGTGGTTTAATCGTATTACTTTTTTTTTTAAATTATAAGATTTTTATAAAAGAAAACAGAAAGAAAGTATTTCAAACTTTTCCGAAGATTAATTACTTGTGTGCCTTTCGTTAAAAAACTTGTAAGTAATTTTAATCTTGTTATTTATTTTTAACTGAAAAAGAAAGTCACGAAAGTTGTTGAATTAAAAAAAAGTATTAAGTCTCGAATGAAGATTTATTAACATAGTTTCTATTATTCAAGTTATTATAGAAATAACTAATAATAATTACAAAATATATGAAAAAAAAAGAAATTATTCGACATTGAAACTTTGAATTTTGAATAAATTTTGGAAAAGTTTGAAAATTGTTATGAGATATATTCTACTTTGTATATCGAGTTACAATAATTACATTTCATTCCGATGTGCCTTGAGAGAAAGAAAAAAAAAAGTATGTACCGAATTTATTATGTAAATACTAAAATTTTACATTTAGTATATGACTTCAGCTTTTGATGAAATTTGATGCCTTAAAGTAATTTACACGTAAAAATCCTGTTTTTGTCGCAGGAATAAGCAAATTTTTTTTTTGTTTGCTTTATTGTATCTTACTATATAGAATTATTATTATAATATAAAAATGTAATTTCCAATGAAGTCACTTTCTAATTTGTTAAAGTTTAATGCAGATAACATTTAAATATAATGTTTACCTCAAGAATCACTATTCACCAAAGTCAGTTTAAATCGTTCAAAATTATCATTCTACTTCAAACATTATTTTTGATACTCGTATAATTAATAATTAATTAGTTAGACATGTGTTATATTTGATATATAGGCAGCTCATAACTATCTGGTCAGAATTTATATAGAAAAAAATCTGCTGGTTATTTTTAATTATCAATTTCATGTCTTTTATTTCGAAAAAAAGTAAGAAAGAAAAAGCAGTTCTCTAAGACTGACATCTTAACAATTTAGTGGCAAATTTTTTTTCTCTATAAAAAATAAAAATCATCAAATTTGCCGAAAGTAGAAAATTATTTCTTTCAAATTAGAATAATTTTTCGAACATTTCAAAAAAAATTAAATATCCTAATTCCTTAGAGAATAAATTTTAGATTTATTATTTAAAAAAAAAAATGTCGAAAACAAATGTTTCCTTCACTATAAAGAAATTTTACTATTTTTTTTATAAATACATATCCACTTTTGCTTGAGATTATATGAGTATATATATGTATGTATATCTATATGTATTTTATTTGTACTTAAAAGTAGATTGTAAATCATATTTTTATGAATCACCACTATCGCTATCATGATAATAATTTGTCTAAAAAGAAAAAATTCTGCGATGATTTTTTTTTCAAAAATGAAATTTTCTACAACGCTATAATATGATAAAGGAAAGAAACTTTTACACATGTGGAAATTTTTTTTTTATCTTTAAAATTCAATCTGCCATATTGGCATTTTTAGCCAACAATATAATATAACGAAAATTGTTCACACTTTTAATTTAATTAAATATCAATAAACGATTTTTCTGATTAAACAATGAGTCTATTATTCTGAAAATGAAATTTTCTACGTAGAAAAATTGCTATCTGCGAAAATCAGCAAAATGAATATTTTTTTAAATGGAAATTTTTATGGTACCTATATACAAAAATCCTCTAAATAGAGATTCGGACAAATGGAAATTCTCTTCGATGGAAAATAGGCTAAATAAAAATTTTTCCCGATAAAAATTATGTCAAATTTCAATATCTGTCGAATAAGAATGTAACCAATTGAAAAATCTGCGTGATAGAGATTTTTACAAATAAAAATTCTATTAAATAGAAATTTTGATGGATTAAAATTCTAAACGAGGAAAATTTGGCTAAATAAAAATTGTATGAAATTAATCAGCTAAATGAAAATATTAAATCGGAATTAATTTGAAATTAATTTCTTCTGGATCAAAAGCTCTGTCAAAGAGTAAAAATTCCTTTTAAGGGAATTTTGACAAATAAAAATTCAGTTAAACAGAAATGCGATTAAATAAAAATCCCATCTTTACGAACTTAATCATTTCATTTGGAAATTCGGTCAAATAAAAAATTCCTTTTGTGGTAATTTTTGAAAACAAAAAAGAAATTCGGCTAAACAAAAAATTCCAACAGACGAAAATTTCTCAAAAAAATTAAATTTCTGCCTGATAAAAAATTGAAGTATGTAAATAAAAAATCCATTTCTTGGACTTCGGTAAATAAAAAATTGTTAAATAGAAATTTATCTGAATAAAAATTCCAACAGACATAAATTTATTTCGAATTTAATTTTTGCCTAATAAAAAAAATCGGTCAGATAAAGAACCATTTGATGAAAATTTGGCTAAATAAAAAGTTCTCTTCTTAATTCAAATAAAAACCAAGAATACATTTCTAACAATATGTTTTTTTGAAAATAAATCATATTCTCTAGGTAATTTTTTTTTTTTACAACAAAATTTGCCATAAAAATTTCCATACATAAAATTATTTTTTTCTAGAAGAAGTTTAAAACAGAAATCGTTGTCTGAAACGTTTCTTGAAAGAAAAAAAAAGAAAAAACTGAACTAACGTTTGAGGAGAAGCAACAATTATTGTTGAGGAAGGAGAGGGCATAAAAATGAAAAGAGGTAGGGGAACTGGTAATTTGTGACGTCATGAATTCCGATTGTTATACCAAGAAACAGCTGAAAAAGGCGTATTTGCAAGTCAGCTTCTGATTGGCTGATATGGATGGCGAGCCTCTCATTACCAGTTTGACCGAAATGACCTTCGCATTCTCTATTAATGGTTGATCTTTTGGCGCCAGGACTGACGTTCCAACAATTTCACATATGTATATACCACGTACAACAATTAAACATTATATGAACAAGGCCAAAAAAATGTACAATTTTTTTTCTTTCCTCATTTTTACAGTTTACAATATATTTAATATTCTTTATCAATTTTAGGAAATGATAAAAGAAAAAAAATTTATTTTTACACTCACTCCAATATCAATGTAGTTCAACGTTATTGATTTCAATTTCAAAAATTTTGATGACACTCAATTATGAGTAAATTTATTAGTTAATTAATTATTACTATTATTTATTAATTTATTAATAAATAAAAAATGACTGTATTATAATCATCAAAATTAATTGACTCAATTTCAATTTAATGTTGTTCTTTAATTAATAAATTAATGGAGAAATTGCATCAGACTGACTTACTTAAAAGAAAAGAACTTTTTTCGATATTGTTATTAAATATATAATTATTGATTTCCCGGAGGAAATTGAAGAAAATTTTGTCGTATATTCTCATGGCGTGGGAGGCAGGAAAAATAATCAAATTCACGTACAATTTTGATTTACGTGGGAAAAAATTTCTTTTATACCTTCATTAAAGGTCATGTCTATATACTTATTTTCTGATACAAGTGAAATATTTCATTTTGTTGGCTCAGATTAAACAAACGAGTCTTAACTTTATCTAATAAATTATTTTCTAAATGTCAATGAGTTTCCTTAACAGGAACATTAGTAGCCGAGCTTAGAAAAAATCTTCTAATCAAAAAGGAATTTAATTTCAAAAAAAAAATTTTATACCAATAAAAATAATTATATTAATAATAATTAAAAATTTATTATTATTATTAAAATAATTAAGAAAGTGTTCTGGACATTTTTTAACCCGAAATAATAATTTTCGACGCTAACTTCAGGGGCGTTAAAAAATAAATATATAAATAATAATAAAGAAAAATAAATAATAATAGTGATAATAATAATTTAATAAAAAAATTAATTTTTGAATTATTTAAAATATTTTAATGATTAAAGATGCACACACAAAGAGTGCGATTCGAGAAAGTTCAGTGCGAATAAAAAAAATATTTATTAACTTAAGCGAAACTGTATCTTAAGAAATAACGTCATAAAAGTTCGAGCACGTGTCGATCTTTTAAATAAAGTTTAATTCATGGCAATATCGTGCGACTGTAAACAAAAAAAAAAATCCATCCTCACACTTATTAATTCTTTCCAATAAAACAATTTCGTAAACATTTCATGAGTTACAGATACCAAGTAGATTTATTTTTAAAAATTCCCTTTAAACGAAAATGTTTATAAATATATTGAATTATAATTAAATAACTGAAAATTAATTTAACATTTACCTAAATTTAATAATTAAATTTCATTTACCTATATTGACAATCAAATTTTTGACCCAAATTAATCTGAAAATTGCGTCAAGTTTTATAGAAAACATCGTAATGATGCAATCGAGAATACAAACTAAAGAGAATGATATTTATTTTTTAATCCCTCACAAATCCAGTTAAAATTTTTATACAAGTTTCTTTTTTTCAGAAAAAGCAAATTTTAATCTCTCATTTTTTAAATCTGTTTATTTAATTTCTTGAATCGTTTTAATCATCTCAAAGGAAAAAAAATTGAATACAATTTTTATTTTATTTTCGAAATAATAAAAAAAAAGTAATTTATCTTTAGAATAAGTAAAAACACGCTTGTAAATTGTCTCTAATTTAAAAAAAAAATTTGTTTCAATAATTTTTAATTTTAATCAACAAATTTCTAAATAATACCCCCTTTATAATCAAATTTAGTTGTAATTTTAATTTAATTTTCAAAATATAATAAAAAAATTATATTTTTCTTTAAAATAAGTGATACTAATTTTTTAAATAAAAAATATGTCATTCATCTTTAAAAATAAATAAAAATACGCACTTGTAAATTATTTCTATCACAAAAAAATTGTTTTAATAACAAATAATTGTCAATAATAATTTATTCAATAATTAATAGTTTTATCAACGGAATTTCTAAATAATTTCCTAATCAATAAAAATTACTTTCAATCCTGTCATTCTCAAAACTTAAAAAAAAATATAATCTATCTTAAAAAGAAATAAAAATACGTTTGTAAATTTTTTCTATTAAAAAAAAATGGTTTCAATAATAAATAATTGTTAATAATAATTTATTCAATAATTAATATTTTTATTAACGGGAATTTCTAAATAATTTCCTAATCAATAAAAATTACTTTTAATCCTGTCATTCTCAAAATTTAAAAAAAAATATAATCTATCTTAAAAAGAAATAAAAATACGTTTGTAAATTTTTTCTATTAAAAAAAATGGTTTCAATAATAAATAATTGTTAATAATTAAGGCAAATTAATTATTCAATAACAAATAGTTTTATTAAGGAAATTTCTAAATAATTTCCTAATGAATTAAATTCAGTTTTAATTTTAACTGAAAAAATTGAGTCAAAATCAAAATGAATGAAAAATTTTTTTTTTTTTACTTATTTAAAAATTCAAATATTACTTCTTTCTTTTCTTTAAATTTTGATATTTCTGCTAATTATGAATTAAATGAATTAAATTCTAATCAACAATTACTTGTTTCCATAAAAAAAATTTTTTTTTCACAAATTCACTTTTTTTGCAAAAGCAAAAAAAAAAAAAAAATAACTATTTCCTGGTACAAAAATTAGACTTTATCCTTTCCATTTCTCTCTAAATTTCCATATAATGACTCATATCAATAATTAGCATAAATATTAAAATTTAAAGAAAAAGAATAAGAAATAATAATTGAATTTTGCAATATAAAAAAAAGAATTATTGTCGCACAATATTTGCATGAGAGTTTCTTACACTTTGGACTTTGAAATGTAAATCTGACGACACAATATGATCGGATGTCGCCAATAGATTCGAATTACCGTTAACATAAAAAAGAATCATAACATAATTAAGTATACTGAGACACACCCGTCCTTTCTACAACGCGATTGGTCAAAGTATGGTCGAGCCTCCAAGACGTGACGTGAGAGTAAAATGACCTTCGATATCCTTTCGTTTCGTGTACATACGTGACGGCAATTGCTTTATATGTATGTTATCGTTAACACCAAAATTTTCTCTCCCTCCCCCACCCCATTACCTTCTCGATTTCCTTATTCTTACCTCTTATCATTATTGATAACTTTCTTTATTTATAAAAAATTCGTCCAATAGAGTTTTTCAAATCATTCCTGTAAAAGTAATGTGCAATTCTCGTTCTTAAAAAAAATATTAAAAATTTACTTCTATTTTATTTTTTATTTTATTTTTAATTTAATTTTATTTCTTATTTCGCTTTTATTTTATTTTAATTATTTTATTTAATTAATATGAAATATTAGTCTCGTATATTGCTAAAATAAAAAAAATTGGACAAGGACCACTGTAGCTCAGTGGAAAAACAATCAACCGGCAATTAATGGGTCCTAGGTTTCGATCCCCGACAGAGTTAGTCCCGCATTTTTTCAGTATTAATTTTCAAAAATAGTAATGATGATGATGATGATGATAATAATAACAGTTATAATTATAATTATATATAATTATATATTATATATATATATTATAATTATATATTATAATTATAATTATAATAATTATTATAAAATATTAATGTATATGTAACAATAATTATGATTATCATCATAATTATACTCACAATTATAAAAACAATTATAATTATTATACATACATAAATGTGTAGGTACTAAAGACTAAAAAGAATAATTTCTTTCAAGAAAATAAAGAACAAAAAAAATTAACAAACGTATATTAATTAATTTATAAATACGTAACAATGAATTCATTCAATAGTTAATTAACAAAAATTATTTTTTACTTCAACGTTGAATGATAGTTTCTGAAAATTAAAAAAAAAAAATTTCTGAATAAAATAAAATAATAAATTGTTCTGTTTCTTGGAAACAAATTTTTCCAAAATATTTAATTTCATTCTAATTCTATAATATAATATTTAAATTCAAAATTTACAATTTTCAAAACACTGTAAATAAATAAATAATAAATTGATAAGAAATAAATAATTATTACAGTGCGCCAAATAATAAAAAAATAATTACAGTACGGTAATTAAAAAAAAAATTGCAGTACGGTAATTATAATAAAAAAATAATTACAGTTCGGTAATTATAATAAATACATAATTACAGTACGGTAATTAATAATCGAATAAGAATTAAAAAATTTTGAAATTCTAAGACAACGAAATAAAAATTAATTTTCACGGTGGTAATATATCTAAATACGCATACACTAATATTATTAGAAAAAATTTCAAATAAAAATATGAAAATATTACCATATTTATATTGTGTGATTTAAATTTTACATTGTAGATTGTAAATTAACATTTAAAAATAGTTTTCTTGTTAAATACTTTATTAAATAACTTGTCAAACCGGTTTTCATGATGCAATGTAAGGAACACTCAGTCACATCTTTGTTGAAATTCCATTAGATTTTAGTTTCGCTCTGAGAATGCAACATTTTTCTTTATATAGCAATATCAATTCAATTAAAGAAAAAAAAATCAGTTTATTCGATCTAAAAGCTTTCTATTTATAGGATTTTAAAGAGAGAAAGATTTTTATATCTTCTATATAAAATTAGACTTTTCTAATTAAAGTTTTATTCAAATAGAAAAAAAAAAAATTTTTTTTTTTTATTTTCCCAAAATAATATTTTATTTCCTATTTTTAGGATTTATTTATTTTCACTTCTTCCCGTTGAAAAAGAATGAAAAATTGTTGTTGCAAAATAAAATAAAAATCATCAACTTTCTGCAGAGATTGTATTGTGGTTGAACTACCTTTTAGTGTATGCTGTATATTTAAGAGGATTATTATAGACAAAACAAGCAAACGGTCCATATCGCTTTTTTCATTATTGAAAGAAATTTATCTTTTTGCAATTGCACTTTGTTGATTTTTATTACATTTTTGACCCCAATCTTCTTTATTATGCATATATATTGGTAAAACTGCGTGAGTTTTTGGCCTGACGTCACTATCAGCGTGACTTGAATCATCAAATATTTGCCTATGGCAATTAACTGAATCTTTATTGCTCCTTTTTCCTAACACGAGAAGATAAACAATAAAAAATAGCCAATCATAAAAAAAGAACTAGTGTTTGATGAAAATTGAGTAATAATAATTGATCTATCAAATTTTGTATATCGCAATACTAAGTGTGCTACGATATTTTTTTTCGAAAAAAGAAAAGAAAACTGCTGCTATAAATATACTTTTCACTATATAATTAGTCCAGTGCTAATTTGCTTCAAATAATGAAGTCTATTAAGTATTTTAAAGGAATGGTAAAACGTAATGCTAGAAAGTATTTCAGTTTACATATACAGTCATTAAGAATATTACTTACAGAAAAAGTAAATCAGTACTTATCAAACTTGTTCGAATCAAATTATTATTCACCTGACTAGACAATACTTTTTCCCTTTCAATATCAAAATAAAGAAGTAGTAACTTTTCCTAGTAAACAATTTATTTTCAAAAAAAATTCTATCATCAATATTGCTAAAGTTTCGTCAAGTGTCAAAAGTTGAAAACAAATTCGTTCATAAAAAATTACAATATATTCTACTTTTTTGAAAAATATTTATACCAATACGATGAGTTTCAATCTCAACTCAGAAAGGAAATATTATTCCTCTTTTGTATAATTACTAGACATAAATTAATATCCTTTGATCATTAATTTTAACAATATGTTGCAGAGATACTATACGATATGGAATGACATCATGTTTCCAGTATCGAATAATTATAATTAATCTTATTTATAAATATAAAAAAAAAATTAACTATACCGGTAGAAGGTGTTCATATTCTTGCAAGGTGTGTAGAAAAAAATGGCTGATTCGTTGGAATATTGAAAGTGACGATCTCATTTGGTTGGTGGAAAAAAAATATTTTATTTGCCCATGCGTTGAATTGACCATTCTTGCTGACAAAGTGGACAGCGATTATTTTGTTTCACCCAAAGTGACATGCAGCAATAATGAAAAGAATGATTACACTCTCCCCAGACGACCACACAGTCCTGCCTTCCATAGAAGTCCTTTTTACTTTCCGCTTGACAACGCAAACACGCATCTGAAAATTGACGAAAAAAAAAAATTACAAATTAAAACAAAAATATTTATTATGAAACAAAAATTAAATTTTTAAAATCAAATAATATTCATGATTTGAATATTTGATAGAAATTATATTAATTTTGCATTTAATTTTATTATAATAACTAGCAAATGTTAAACGTGACATTCAATTTATTATATTGTTATGCAAATTACAAAATATTTATTTTCAAATAAAAATTTTCTAAATAATTTCACAATCAAAAATTTTAATAAAATTCACTTTTTAAGTATAAAAATAATTATTATTGTTCATATTTTCAAAAATTTTAATAAAATTTCAAGAAAGAATTCAAATATTTTCTAAAATTTAAAAAAATCCTTCTAAACAATTCAATTATTTTTTAAATAGTAAAATCTTTACCAAAATTCAATGATTATCAGAACAATTTAAATTAAATTCCTCGGAAGAATTGAATTTTCTTAAAAAATTTTAACACATTTCGAAAAAATTCAATTTTTTCTAAAATTTTAATAAATCCTTCAAAAAAATTCAATTATTTTTATAAACAGTAAAATTCTTCGCAGGAATTCAATTAATTTTATAAATAATAAAATTCTTTGCAGAATTTCAATTATTTTCAAAACAATTTTAATTGAATTCCTCGGATGAATTCAAATATTTTGAAATATTTCTATAAATTTCAATTATTTCCTAAAATTTTAATAAATTCTTCGAAAAAATTCAATTATTTTTATAAATAGTAAAATTCTTCGCAAGAATTCAATTATTTTTTTTAAACAATAAAATCTTTACAAAAATTCAATGATTATCACAATGTTAATTGAGTTCCTCCGAAGAATTCAATTTTTTTTTTAAATTATTAACACATTTCGAAAAAATTCAATTTTTTTCTAAAATTTTAATAAATTCTTCGAAAAAATTCAATTATTTTTATAAATAGTAAAATTCTTCGCAAAAATTCAATATTAAAATTCTTTGCAGGAATTCAATTATTTTCAAAACAATTTAAATTGAATTCCTCAGATGAATTCATTTGAAATATTTACATAAATTTCAATTATTTCCTAAAATTTTAATAAATTCTTCGAAACAATTCAACTATTTTTATAAATACTAAAATTCTTTGCAGAAATTAAATTATTTTTAATCAAATTTAAATAAAATTTCATGAAAGAATTTAATTATTTTCAAAAATTTCCATAAAATGCAATTTCAACAAGAATTTAAAATTCTCTAAAAATAATTCAATTATTCTCAAAATGTTTTTAAAAAATTCTATGTAGAAATTGAATTACTTTCAATGCAATTTTTAAAAATATATATTTGTCAAAAAAATTGAAAGAATTCAATTATTTTCAAGAAATAATAAAATTCTTGTGATGAATTCAATTATTTTGAATATATTTAATTTTAATAAAATTCTTTAAAGAAATTCCATTATTTTCGAAACAACTTTAATTGAATTTCGCGAAAAATTTCATTATTTTCAAATATTTCTATAAAGTTCTTTATAACAATTTAATTATTTCTTAAAATTTTAATAAATTATTCGAAACATTTCAATTATTTTTATAAATAGTAAAATCCTTTGCAGGAATTCAATTATTTTCAAAACAATTTTAATTGAATTCCTCGGATGAATTCAAATATTCTTAATTCAATTATTTTTATAAATAGTAAAATTCTTCGCAAGAATTCAATTATTTTCAATTCACTTTTAATAAAATTCTTCTTCATAAAATTCAATTGCTTTCAAAATTTTCAATTAAAATTATTAAAGAAACTCTATTAGTTTAAAAACAATTCAAAGAAATTCTTCAAAAGAATTTAATTAGGATTTTTAAAAATTTTAATAAAATCCTTTGAAGGAATTCAATTATTATTAAATTTTTTGATAAAATTCTTTGCAACAATTCGATGACAAAAATTATTAATTTTTTACTTAATTTTATTATAATTATTATTCACAGTAATTATTAATTTAATATTAAGTTAATTAATGTTCATTTACTAATAAAAGAAATTATATTAAATTATGTATTATAATAATTAATTAAATTAAGAAAAGGACAAAGATATGTCTATTCTTTTCTTTCTAATGGGATTTTTTAGTTAGTCCACAGGCCACCAGGACCCCTATCGAATCTAGGTGAATTATCTTTGATGTTATTTATTGAAAAAAATAACACAAACATAATCCTTAAAATGAATTGTTTCTAATGTACTTTCCTAAGAAGCGCGTCACAATTATTATTAACATTATTAATATTAATTAGAATTAATTACTAGAATTAATAATTATGTACAACAATCGTGATATTAATAATTAAATACTAGAATAAATTATAATACTGTCATTCCTGTTATTAAAATCAAATAATCGAACTTGAATATTTATTTATACCTATATACTGATAATGATTAGCTCATTGGTGAATTACCTCAATAAATTATTAATAAAGCGATCAATCAATATTCATATAATATTAAATTGAAGAGCACTGACGCTCGCCAGGGGATCGGATAAAGAAATAAGACGTGCCTCCAAGATCTAGAGAGCTGATTGGTCGAATCATATACACGTCTCCGGACTTTTTTTTTTGTATAAGTGAGAATCATTACCATCTCCACTAGATAATTCTTTATCATTTCAATGTGACTCGATGGACTTAAAAATTTATCAATTTCCATTAATTATATTTTAAATCTTAATATATCTTAAATTACCATTAACAATGTTGCAATAATTATTATACTTTAAAATTTAAATCCCATATATGTATTGGTGAAATATTATCATAAAATTACGAGTAAAATTATCATATATTATTTTCTTTCACTTTTTAGTAAAGCAACATATATGTTGGTTACTTATATACAGGTTAATTAATTATTAATCAGTTCTATCTTTAATAATTAATTAGTTCTATTATTAATAAATAAAAATGAACATTTCCTCCTGTCATGTAGGTAATTCGCTATTTTTATGCGGAAACGCATTTGTTATAATGGTAATAAAGTTATTTTATAAGTTAATTTTAGCATTGCGGATTTACTGTTCGGAAAAAAAGTGTTCTTATTTTTTTTTCTTTAGTTGACGTTCTGGATGAATGAATTAAAACTATATCAGAATTTATCTCAAAAAGAATTATAATAAAAAAAAACTGAGCGAAATAAAATCCATTCATTTCCTCATCTCTCAGTTTTTATAGTATTGACAGACTTAATGCGTTGGTAAATTTCCACTCTATCGATGTCTTCCTTTTCTTTTCAATACACTACATATGTGGTATCGTCTTACTTTTCACTTTTGCATATTCGTTTACTTTCATTCGGTAATTTCCAGAATATATTCCAGATAGTGTTTGAATTTTCATTATCTCTGATATTATAAATTAATCTATTTACTACATGAAAATTATTTTTTAAAAACGTGCAAATTTTAAGTGCGTGACTGGAAATTAGTTTCTAATTATCATGTAGTTTATTACTAAAATCTTAAGACATCACTTTAGGTTATTGAGCGTTAAGTTAATCGACATTTCTTTTAAAGCTTTCTGGTAAATTAGAAGTCTTCGAAATAATGAATAGGTGTGCTAAAATGTAGATATACTGTTAATTTTGAAATATCTTATAATGTCTGAGAAGAAGCATGAGGTCAGCAAATTTTCCTTAGGAAGTTACTAATCATTTCCTACAGTTGACAAATGTGTCTATTTTCATTTATTAATGTTTACAAATTCTTTCTGTAGAATACAACAAAAAAAAAACAGTTTTCCTTAACTTCGCATAAAGGTTCTGTTACTTTTTTTTCATTATTTATTTCAAAACAACAGATTAAAATATTTCTTTCGAACTAAAAACTGTTGTCTAATGCAGCTAAAACTTTTTGGAAATTTAGATACCAAGGGATATGTCAGGGTCTTTCCCCTACCAATCCATAGTTGCAAAATTTTTGCCTAAGATCGTAGATCGAGCTTCGGAACAATATTCCCTTGCAAATTAATCTGTTCGCCTCGTTGCAATCTCTTCCTACGTGGCTGCTGTAGCTATAAGTCAAACACCTATTGACTATCACTCACTTCCTAAATGGGCAAGATCCCCTTCCTTTTATGTGACCCAATTTCTCCACTCTGATCGCCTCTTCCTAATCGGTGATGTCTACAAGTCTCAGCTGTTGATACTTGGATCCTAAACCATCATTTTTTTGCCTACTGGTTTCTTAAGAACTTGCTACAATAATTGTAGGACTTCTACCTGGGTAAGGCAATCCAAATCGGGGATTTCAAGTGTTATCTTTCGATTCACCGAAGGCTCCAAACCTATACTATCGAAAACCTTGATGATGTCAGCGATGAGAGGCAAAGAGGTACGATGTTCAACAAGGATTTTGCTGTTACTTTCGATTTTAATCTGCAGGTCTACCTTTTTCGTATGGTTTGCTCCCAAGTTTAAAGTCCGGATTTATCATTCAACAAAGTTCGCCTAAAGTTTCTAGTGTTTGCCTTCGGTTTCTAGAAATTAGCTAAGTCCTAGCTTTTCCTAGACAATTCTAATCACTATTGTATAGACCCTATAGTTGCATTTTTGTTCTATTCGAGGACGTCGCTAAACCTGAACCACAATCGAACATCATTAGGAAATTTCGACATTTGGATCTTTTACGATCTTGAATAGTTTTCATGCTCTTTATTGATGCCTTACATGTCCAGCTCTGAAAATACCAGACTAATAGTACCTAAGCTACTGCTGATAATTAGATGTGTACTCATGCTTCTGAACAGTTTATTTAGGGTACTCTATTCTGTTTGTCCCGAACGTCGGACGTCTGAAACTATTTCCTAATCCTCTGGCGTGAAAACCTAATAAACAGAGTGGTCCAGGTAAATATTCCTAAATTCAAGTCGTTCTGTAGACGCAACATTTAGTATTAAGTTATAATATAAGATTTATTGTAAAGAAAACCGAGAGAAAACTCTACCATGTAAAACATCTATATAACTAGTAAGGCTTAAGACGAATGTACCTATAAATAAATAAAAAAAAAATGTTCTCTGAAACTACATTTATGAACTTTTTATCGCCACACTAAAAAAATGTTAGGACATCAGAGGTTTGCATCTAAGATAATTTACCTAGATCCTACAGGGGCCCTGGTGGCATGTGGACAAACTAGAAAATCCTATTAGAAAGAAAATTACGAAGATATGTCTATCCTTTTCCTACTAACGGAATTTTTTCATTAGTCCACATGCCACCAGGACCCTTGCCTGATCTAGGTAAATTACCTTACTTTGAATTACCGATCTACTATTCAAATAAATCGATACATATCAAACCTTAACCCTCCTCCATCCTTCCAATAAAACTGGCGTCAAACTAATGTTTATATATTACTTTAGAAACATTGACGTCTTTCCCAAAAAAAAAAACGTGCGACATTAAAGTAAAACAAACTATTAATTTGATAATATTTGATAAAAATGATAAGAATGCCTCCAACAATTAAAAGAAAATCCAATAACTGTATTTACAACATGAAAATAACCTTCAGAAAATACACAATCAATGTATAAACCAAACAATAATTAAAAATTAACGTTAAATCATTAAATTCTTTGAAAAATACGGACATAATTATTATATAGGTAAAAGATACACAAATTATTTCACGTGTATCCGATGTTACAATAAAGTTAACATTTTTCATTAAAAAACAAACAAAAAAAATAATACTAATTCGAAAATGCAAGGACACACATAAAAAAACAGTTTCAAGGAATAATTTTTATAGTGGAAAAAATAATAACAAGAAACAATGAGAACATGACAAGAAAAAAAGTGTAACGTCTTTGTCAGTTTTCTAATAAATATTAATGATTACAAAAAAAAACAGTAATTATATTATAGTTTAATGACCAATCAGTTTCTAAAGGCCCTTATTGTTAAATACATAGCGCCTTTTATTAAGTTAAATAACACAATATTTAATTATATAAAGATAAAGTTGACAATTTTGGTAAGATAAAAATAATAATAATATGAAAAATTAAAAAATAATTTCTCGAAATATTCTGAAACATAAAAATCGTTATACTTAAATTGTTTGAAGGTTGTTAATTTATAGATATGAGCAATTAATGCTATACCAGAGATATAGTAATAGGTCATTATCTTTTTTTATAACTATCTTCACTTTATCCTATTGTTTATCACTAAATACCCAATTAGTTACACCTCTCCAAATTCGTCTCCTATTGGTCGAAATTTTTGAGGCCCGTCTTCTATACAGATATATAGAAGACTATATAATCTCTACTCAAAATTACATTTTGGAGTTTAATTTTTAAATTTAGTACCTCCAGTGTCTTTAAGAAGAGAAATATATCTTTTTTTAATTTAATTTAAATTCCTTTGACGAAAAGTTTTTTATCAACTGGTGAGTGCATAGACTAATTTTTTAATAGAAAAAAAATCTAGTTTTTATAGTTGTTTTTTGTAATATAAAAGGAATTGTTTTTTTAATGGACATTTGTTTATTTAATTAACAATATTTATATCGGTTTGTGTTGCTTTATTAAAAGCTTTGTTCCACTAATCATTTCCCCAACGATTGTGAATTAAAAATTGGATTTATTTAACAAAATTATCAGGTATAGTATTTTTTGTTCCGTATTTTTGAAAAATTAAAAGTCAGCTACAGTTGTAAGTCTGACAATTGTTGGTAAATTTTTCAAAAATCTTTCTGTTTACTTTAACTAACAGAACTTACAAGTGTAATACTAAATACAAGTGTGCAACATAAGTTCTATTGTTCGTATTTTTAATACTATTTTACCGAATTGTTTTTGTACTGATGTATATAACAGACAAACGGATTTTCAAAATCTTATGCACATTCCAAATTTGAATCAGCTTTGAGTAAGTTTTCAATTTCAGTGACTTGCTACAGATGCATCATAGTGTATGCATATTGATTGAAACAAATATACACTTATCGCTGATACAAATTTAGAGAACATAAAAGATAACAGAATATTAACCTGCACTTTTGATTGCTTTGCATAAAAAATTACACCGTTACTTTAGGTGTAAAAATGAAAACAATAAACATCGATAGAAAAAGCAGCAGCAATCATTTGTTTTTAATATCCTCTTTTTTTGAAATGTTTTCCGTAAATATCCTTATAAAGCTTCTTCTGTGTATTAATTTTATGTTACACGTTATATAATACCATCCGTAAATAATAGACAGAGAAACAATTATTATCTATTTTTATTTATATATAACTTCCATTGTAACCACAACTTCATTTCATTTAAATGGAAAATAAATTTCTTTTTAACTACCATCGGAATAAAGACAATATTACCTACATGTATGTTTTTTTCAGACTTAAAAAAAATGTTACCTATATGTATATTTAAAAGTAAATGTCAACTAATACAAAGTGTCAGCTTCATGCACTGATTATGACTTGACTGTCAGATGACGATGTTATCTCAGTGATTTTCAATTGTCAATAAACAATTAGGACTATAAAATTAATGAAAGAAACATGTCTCAGATAAATCTTTGGAACAATTCTGCTCGCAATTCTGTCAAAAAGTTTTTTTTCAACAAAAATTCTATATATACTCTTTTCTTATAAAAGAAGCAGATGAAAAATCTACGCTTGCAATTAAAAAAAAAAAAATTGAAAACAGGAAGAGAAGTAAAAATTCCAACGAAAAAAATACTATCTAATCTGCTAAATTTATTTGTTATATTTTATTTTTTTACTAATAGCAATATAACTTCGTAGAAATTGAAATTTTGCAGAATCTGTGTGGAGATTAATATAAATCATCTTTAAAGAACAAGTTGTCAATTTTATCTCTTTTACAATAAATGTAATCTCTACATAATATGTAAATAATCCACATCTGATATATGTTTCTCATCCATAGAAAAGACGAGTTTCAAGTAATGAGAGGATCATATTCCGTATAATATTCATTCATTGCAGTGTGCTAAAATTTTTTTGAGAAATTTTTCACGACTTTTTTTCACAACGTGGGGACGGCTTTACTGCTGACATTTCTTTGTCAAATTACCATTTTACTTAAATTAGTTATATTTTTCAGTGTCTAAAGATTTTTTTACACGTGCCACTAATTAAAAACATGGAAGAAGTTGTGGAAATGGCAGAAAAGGTATTTAAAGAAATTTAAAAATTCAATGAAATGGAAATAAACTCATACTGTAATAATTAATAATTCAGTAATTATATATTTATATATACTTTAAAAACCAGTTTTCATACACATTTCTCATCGGTAAAAAAAGATGACATAAAGAATAAAATTTTCCATCGTTTAAATATATATAAACCTAACGATAAAGACGAAAAAAAGAAAAGATCCAGTTGATCCACCTGTTAATATATTCGGGATAAATTTATCAACAGGTGAATCAACCGGTCCTAAAAATAATAAAAATTATCCACAAATAGAAACACCAAAAAACAAAGTACTAAAAGTGTATCGAACCTGAATTTTCTATTTCTGTAAACCAAATTCTCTTTCAAGGTTTCAAATATTCTTTCTTGTATGGCTTTTTTCTTATTTTTCGTTCGAAAGTTCTTGACTATGTGAATAAATTAATATTAGAATTTCGTTTTTCTCAAATGAATCATCATTATTGATGCAAAAATCTTCCACAATTATGAGACTAGGGTTTTTATTTATTTCTTTTTGGATCTTTGTGCGTAAGTCAGTTAAGTTTGCTGTGGCAAATAACCAACAAGATAAATATCTTGGTACAACAAGAGAATAAGAAAGACGAATATAGGGATCAAAGAAATGTACGTTAGAGAAGCATCGAATACGTGCGACTGATCACAACCAAGGACTGGTTATAGAGACAAACTCGATCGAGTTCGAACTTCGCGAATATTCCACAAGGAAGACACTACTGCACTTTTTTTCCTTTTCTTTTCACCTTTTACTTTTCTAAGTAACAAATAATAGATCAAGTTTGCTAAAGTGTAAATTGCATACAGAATCTTTTCTGTGTGGTCGAAAAGTGCCACAATTTTTACTGCTGTCCATAAAAAAAATCCTATCTCTCTCTTAAATGATGGAAACTTTTCAATGGATCTGCTTTAAACGGTTGATAATACAAGATCAAGAACTACCAGTTTCTATGTTACACAATCAATAAAACAGTTAATATTAATTAACTGTATACTCTGTATTCTACTCAATCTTATTCTGCTGTAGGAAGTAAATTTTCCTCCCTTGATATTTTTATTAATACCATTGATGACTTATTGGTATAATTTATCAAACTTTAGCACAGTTTTGACTAAACTTGTTTTTAATTAATCGAAATTTGAAGCAATTGTCATCAGTACAATATCTATTAACATTAAGTAATAACATAATGTAATAACATTAGAAGTAATGCACCTCGAGCAGATTTCGTTTATTCGACCCCTTCGCGAAAAGCTGTTCTGAAAATGTTGCATCTGAAGATAGCTTAGTTATCTACCATATAGCCATAACTGCATATAGATTTTGAAGTTCAAATTCTCTTTTGATAGGATTGCATCATTTTTTAAATTTTAATACTGCCAGAAACCGAATCCAAAACTGACTATAGATTTTTTTATACAATTTTTCTTACTAGTTTTCTAACTACTAAATTTAAAATACTACTAATTACTAAAACATTTCGAAAGAATTTTATCAACTACCAACCAATTTCGGCATGACCAAAATTATGGGCGCTAGATATAATTCTAGCAGTACCCACAAATTATTTCCTTTCGTGAAAGAATCCTGCAGACAAAAGTAGAATACTGAATTGCTGGGAAAGAAAGTAAAAAAAAGTGAAACAAAAAAAGTAAAGTAAACGAACTTGGTTATCAAGAATGATACATATATATATGACTCAAACAATGTGAAATGACACGCAATTGCATGACAATTACAAACGCATGATATAACTTTATAGATGGTATGCCTCTTGTAATCAATTGTTATCCAATAACTATGATAACAAAATTTAAAGATGCTACTAAAATAAAAATAGTAAAGATTTTGAAGAAAATTGAGAATAAAAATTTCCCCATGTATGCAGAATTCATTCTTCCTAAATACACCTCTTTCTAAGATCATCGCACCATTAGAAACGACCGGCAATGAACCATGCCTCCTGGTCTGGGTCTTTTTCAATCCTGAGATCAATTCGCACAACTAACCGCGAGTTTCCCCTTCCAAATCAGTTCAGAAAGAAGGAGGCGGTGCTTCAGGTCTCAACAGCGTATATATAAAAGACAAACCCCGCGATCTGATTAACAAACTTGCCAAACATATAAAGCGAAATACATTTTTCATATCGCGAAACCAGTAATCATATACTGAAAAACCAGAAGTGTCGTGAAAAATAATTTCAATTACGATAGTCGGATTGTCCCCTATTCACCCACTTTTGTATATATACCAATAAAGAAAGTTATTTCAATCAAGGGATTATTGACTTGAGTGCGAACACTCAACTTGAATGATTATTGACTTTGTTTGATTGTTAAGGGTTGAAAAATTAGACATTAGGATTGCGAAGGTCAAAGGAAAAGTGCTGTGTGAAAATTACAAAACAGGATTGCCAGTAGGAGGCGCGCATTTCCTCTAATATTAAGCAACGGCACTGAGTCGGCTTTTTCCCTCGAGTTCTGTCATAACACAACCACGTGTGCCGGCATTCACACGATTTGAAACACCAATTATTAGTTGAAAAAAGAATTTTAACCCTAAACAAAACGGTTTTTATTTCAAAAACGGTTTTCGATAAATTAAAAATACAAATAGTGAGAAGGAGGTGACAGCAAAAATGTCCTCATCTAAGAGAAGGCAGATGATGCAACCATGGCCCCTGTGTGTGATGCCTTTTGCAAAATCGAAGGTAAGAACGCATCACTTTTACTGGCAAAAAATTTTAGCAAATGAGAATCATAATCAAACTAAACTGCATCTAGTCTTGCTGCTTTTACAACATGACACACTACTTTCACAACATGATACAACAACCAAAAAGTACCATTAGTCAAAAATCGAAAGATTCAGTATTTTTGAAACTTTGCTTAAAATCCACTGTAGAATGAATACCATTTCCTTTGAAACATATCTTTGTATATATTAAATCCGATCTTTAGCATCGTTGACCAGAGACCAAGTTAAACCCGACAAATAAAAAACTAATGCAGCACTTATTTTTGGCACTGTGCAAAATGTAAAGTAAACATTCGTCACTTGTTGCAATTACCATATGTAATCATCCTTATCTACCACGAATTTGATAACCGGCAAACTACTCTTATTATAATACCATTTTATTTAAATTTAAACAAATTTACTATTGACAGAGATTAGTTTAACGATCGGTAGATAAACGAAAAAATAAATTATGGACGAAAATAAAAAAAAAAGAACCGAAACATGACCTACAGGAATACAATACTAACCTCCCCAAATATTTATTTCAGCTAATTATTTTAATTTGTTTGCAAATTTGAATTGCAACGTACTTCCCTTAATTTCAAAAATGATGCAACTAATTCAAAAATAGGTTCCTTTCGAAACACCGGCTTAGCAACGGGTTCTCGTTTCCTCTCTCTCTCCCACATGAAATTCTTTGCTTTTCTTTGCCTCCTATCTCACTCCCACTTGACTTCTGGAAAGTTCCATGTATTTCCGTTGCCTCAAGTAAATGCACACACGTTCTTACAAATAAATATCTTCTCTTTGGCGTCAATCTTTTCTTTTTCAAAAAAAAAAGAAAATTTTCTCATTTCTCCTATGATTAAGTCCTAATTGAACACGATAATAATTTAGCAAAAGAAAAAGAAAGAAAGAAAAGTCCTTGGGCTATTTTTTCGAATTTTGCTACACATTTCCCTCTAGTGGGATTCTCTTGAAACAAACTACTACCCCTGACCTTCACCTTGTACTTTACCTTTCGATCCACAGCTGACAAGCACCTTATATATACATATATGAACAAAAAGTGGATGAGAGCAGACCTAGAATGTAGCTCGTTTTATTGATTCGAGTTTGCGCTTTAAGGAAAATTTCAATGGTGTTAATTTAAATACAGAAAATTACCCGTATCGCCTTTGAATTATATGTATTTTGTAACAAGTCATCATGGAATAGAATAAACAGAATATGTATTTTTGATGGTCACGTGTTCTTATCGGAGTTCATGAATTGCGAAGACTATAAGTTCGTTATCGACTCATTTTTTATGTATAGAGGGGCGTTAAAAATTTTTGTCATAAAAGTGAAAAATATATATTATAAAAAGAAAAGGAAAATTTTTAACATTTCTATTAACATTTTTCGAGAAATATTGTTATTGAGAAAATATATTTAAGACAATAAACATGAAACTGAAGTTACCAACGTTTGTTCGACGAAAAATATAATACGTAATAATTTCTATTTCCCCGCCTCAGATCCAATTTTTTTTTAAATTTAATTATAAATACTAATGATAGAAGCCATTAGAAATTATTTTCAAGTGGAACCAGGTCGGGGAGGGCAACGATTTTGACATTTTTTTTGTTACCGATTTTTCGAAAATTCAGAAATTTCGAAACAATTTCTATTTCCCCGCCTCAGATCCAATTTTTTTTCTACATTTATTAAACATACTAATGTCAGAAATCATAAGAAATTATTTTCAACTGGAATCAGGTGGGGGAGGGTGATAATTTTGATTTTTTGTCGTGGATTTTTTGAAAAATCCGAAAAAACCGTGACAAAAAATCAAAATTTTTTTAAAAACCAAAAATTGCAAAACATGTAATAAAAAAAATTTTAATTGTTCTTTTAATTTTCGTTGAAGAAATTTTTCGTTTTCGTCTTCTTGAGAAAGCATTAAATTCTAATCGTAATTATCCACTTTGACTGGATTGAAAGAAAAAATAATAATTACACGTTTCTTGAGTAGTTTATCATAACTAATTCTGATTATTGATTATTGATAATCTGTTGATTATAAATCAATATATAGTCTGATTTAGTGGAGTGTTCGAGATCTTTCCATAGCGATAAAAAGATCAATTAAAAGTTCAACTGATGGCAATATATGGTGTACATAACAAAACAATAGACCCTCCCTGTTTCTATTTTTGTTGTCAATTTATTAACTAGTCTTTGGATATTTCTAATTTTAGATTCATTGTTTATAACGCTTATATATATACGGCATTAATTCCCGAATAGTATATTTAAAATATAATCGAATTTTTTTGTACCCCCCATAATCTTTTGGCATAATCAAGAAAAACAGAATTATATTTATTACAATTTATTTATTTTCAGGGTTGTTACGCTTTTGCTCTTTTCAAATTCCCTGACTTTTCCAGGTTTTTCAGGTTTAAAAACGGAATTTTTCCAGGTTCTTAAAACAAAAATTATTCGAACACATCAATAACTTAATTTTTAAATAAATATTTAATCATTATTTTTTTTATAGAAATTAAGATGTTCAAAAATTTGAAATTCAATAACATATAAGAATATTATTATATTATTTATTTAAGTATCAACAAAACTTGCTACTTTGTTAGTGTAACTTCTACAAAAATTATTTTCATCATTACGATTATTCATTTCTAGAATTTTCAACTAAAACTATTCTTTAAGTCAATTTTTTTAAATAATATTTGAAAAAGTTATTTGTGAATTTTCATATTATTTTGTTTATAATTTCATTTTACGAAATTTCGATTATTCTGACATTCTTCAATTAAATATATTAGAAATTAAAAACTTCAAATAATTAAAAAAAATTCCATTAAACTTATTGAGAAAAATTAATTCTATAGAATTCTCAATTAAAAGTATGAAAAGTTTAAATTTTCAAAGATTTTAATTTGAAATTCATTTTTCAAATCAATATTTAGTAGAAAATTCTACGAGAATTCAATTAATTAACTATAAAAATAAATATTTTATTAAACAATTGAATGTTTCTTTAAATTGAATTTTCATAAAGAATTTCATCAACAAATTTTTAAATAATTGAATTCTCTTGATAAATTTTAATAAAATTTTTAAGAATAATTGTATTTTTTGAGAAATTTGATAAAAATTGTATTAAAAATAATTGAAATCCTGCTATGAATTTTATTATTTATGAAAATAATTGAATACCTATAGTTGCTAGAAATTTTATTATAATTCTCAAAAATAATTTAATTACAGGGAAGAATTTTATTATTTTTCAAAATATTTGAATTTTTGTGTAAAAGTTTATTAAAATATTTAAAAAGAATTAAATTTCTGTGAAAAATTTTATTATTTTTGAAAGTAATTTAATCCTTCATAAGAATTTTATGAACATTGTTTTAAATAATTGATTTTTTCGAAATTTTTTTGAAAAAATTTCATTAAAATTTTTGAAAATAATTTTATTTTTTAAAGAAATTTAATTAAAAATTTATTGAAAATAATACTTAAATTTTCATGAATAAATTGTAGCAAAGGTTATTAAAATAATTAAATTTCTTTGATAAATTTTAATAAAATTTTTAAAAATAATAACTTTTTTCGAGGAATTCCATTAAAATTGTATTAAAAATAATTGAAATTTAGCATTGAGTTTTATTATTTATGAAAATAATTAAATGTTTGCATAGAATTTTATTAAATTTTTTTTTAATTAATTGAATTCTTCTAGGAATTGTTATTAAAGTAGTAGATATTAAAAATCATTGAATTGAGGAAAGTTTTTGAAAATAATTAAAATTTTGCCAAGAATTTTATTAAAATTATTGAAAATAATTGAATTTCTGAGTAGAGTTTTACTACTTTTGAAAATAATTGAATTTCTGCAATCATTTGTAATTGCTTCAAAATTCAATTTGTTTTAGTGTTTTTAACTAAAATATTCTTCTATAAATCCATTATTTTTAATAATCAATTAATTATATATTAGGTAAAAAATTAAACTAATTTCTGAAGAATTTTAGTTTAAAAATTTTTTTTTAAATCTAAGTTTTTTTTATATTTTCAATTAAATTCATTTAAAATTATTATGGCAGTTTACAAATAATAATTGAATACTTTTATCAGCTTTATTTTTACAATTAATAATAAAAAACTGATAGATTTTAGTTATAATTATTATCAGCACTAAAGTGATATGAGAATACTTAAACAATGACTTTTAAATTGCGCGGTAATTATTAAAATTTTAAACTATCTTTCTGAAGAATATTACATATTTCACTCTCAAATCTTATTTTTATAATAAGTAGATTAACATTAAAATTTATTTCTGAAAATGATTACTTATTAAATTTTACTCAACTATTATTAAAATATTATGATTAAATTTCTATACTTTAAAGTAAAAAACAAATTTTTTTCATTTTTCGACACATATTTATAAACTTTATAAAATTATTAGTTAAAAAAAAACTTTTCTTTACTTTGTTATTATGAAAAAAATGTTAATGTAATTTTAATGTAAAAATAAATAATAAAATCAAAATTAAAATAAAGTGAAAAGAAATTGTTTGTTGCAATTAATTTTTTCACGTATGATAAGTAAATTTCTACACCTTTAATATAAATGAATGTCAGTAAAATTGATAATTTACCGACCCAGTGAACTTATTGATATCATATATGAATAACTGTAATTGACGTAATTTCACGTAGAGGAAGAGTAGACGATTTGGCGCCACTCAACTCATTTGCGTTACATGTATACAATAAGCCAACGCGTGCTAGTCTCGTGATAATATTTTTATTTTTATGTCTATTATTTATTTATAAAAATAGAAAAAAATTGCAAACAGAAAATTTTTCTTTTTAAATTAACGTCAACTCTTAAAGAGAATCATTATGTAATAATAATGTTATTATAACAATAATATTATTGGGGATGATTGATAATAAATAAAAAATAAATGATTATTTTTTTTATTATTATTTGTTATTATTACTATTATTATTATTGTTATTACGATTATTATTAATTTTTTTACTATTAGTACGAAAGGCAATTTTTTTTATTGTACAGTGAAACCTGTTGGAATGCAACTTGATTTTTTAAATTTTATTACAGTAAGTAATCGTTAAAAAATTGTTTTTATAATTTAATTTTTGTAAAATTTTTATAATATTCTGCAACTAAGTGAAAATAATACTTGTTGGACATTTTTGAATAGAACCAAATTTTAAAAATAGAGTTGCATTCCAACAGGTTCGACTGTATTTTATTTATTGCATTTTTATTGTAATCCACGATTATTATTATTTTAAAAATAATTTTTAGTACTATTGGAACGAAAGGGCATTTTTATTTTCTAAGCCCGTTTACACAAGAAATATATAAATAATCAATAAATTATTAATATTATGATTTGTAATTTTCAATTTACAATTTTTAATTTTGCTTCTGGTACAAAATATGAAGAAAAAAATCAAAAAATTTTTGAAAAATAATAGAAGATAAATAAAATAGAACATTGAAATAAGAGAATAAACAGAAAATAGAAAAAATTCCAAAAATAGTTCATAAAAAAGCAAATGATGTAAATTGTATATATATGATAATGATGTAATACGTAATTTTTGTAATAAAAAAAAGCACTGTTGACAGACTTTGTATAACCTTTCCCTACTAATACTAAGTCTGCTCATGACCAGAAATATTTTTATGAAATTTTTAACCTGACCCCATTTACTGTTATTCTTGAGCTTTTATATAAAAAAAAATAATAAATTATTAATTTAATTATAAATATCGCAAAATGTCTCAATTATAAATTTGCAAACTATCTTAATTATAAATTTGCAAAATGTTTTAAAAGTTAATAATATTTCTGAACTATATAATATCCAGCAATGATGGAAAAATAAAAGTTCTATTAATTATTAAATAAATTATTTAATTAAAAAAGCAGAAATTTTTTACGATTAGGAGAAAATTTTCAAAAAATACTCGAAGAAACGTGAACGGTTTTTTTCAAACTTCGCGGCAATAAAAGCGCGCTTGATTTAAATATCGAAAGAAAATTTGCAAAAAAGAAACTTCTTCCTTAATTTTTTGCGAACTTAATTACTTCTTTATTATTTTACTATTATTTACTATTACTACAAAAAATTCAATTATATTATTTAATTTCAATCGCATTTTTTTCTAATAAAAGAATATTAATAGATTTCATTGTTATAAATAGTAAATTTCGATATTATGCCGAGAAATGGACTTTAATCACTTTCAAATTTTAAAAAATCGTTAATTAATTCTCTCTGCCAACAAAAAAAGGGGGAAAAATATTTATTTTTCAAAACATACAATATATGTTACATACAAATAAAAATTTTTTTTTTTGCCTACATTTTCAACAAAAGATGTTAATGAATTTTTCACAATAAATGTATACAGAGGAATTCAAAGTTTAGTTATAAAGTTCATTGAGGTTATCATTGTAATGTACATGAGAAAAGTCAAATAATCACTCAACAACCAGCATCACGCATTTTTTTTCTCAAATGTCTTTCCTTTTTCTTATTGGTTCATCATCATTCGGTCATCTCTCAAATACTAATACAATTCCGATAAACAACCCATATAAATACATCAACTTCATTTATTAACCCTTCATTATAGTTTCTACTGTTTCTTTGAGTTAATTGTTGTGAATATTGTAATTAGAGAAAACAAGCGAATCGTTCTTTAAGTTTTTAAGGTAATTTTTTAATTTTAGTTATAATTTAGTTTTCATAGGTAAAATTTATATTAGTTTACAGACACATTTTTTTTAACTATTCGGGACAAAATTAAAAAGAAAAACTACTATAAAAAAAGTGAACCGAGTTTTTTTTAACTTAACTAACGTTTTACATTTTCCAAAAAGAAGAATAAAGACATAACTCCCAATATCATTTAAATTATTTAATGCACAATATTTTCAATCATGAAATCTTTTAATTATTCTTTCAAAAAATAAAAAAAAATTATTAAAAATTGATAAAAATAATTTAAAAAAAAAAATTGTTTTCCTCGAAATTTTTCTCTAATGTGGAAATGAATTTGAAATCGTTCTCCAATTTTTTTTTAAATTTCTATTACAATTCGCGAAAAAAATTGGTACTGCAAATTACATAGTAAAGGACATAATTATTAAAAATAAGTAAACAATTATTTTTAAATTAATAAACTAATTACTGTTTTAAATAACAGAAAACCGCTAAAATTTTTATTGAACTTCTTTTCTAAATTTATTTGCAACTTAAAATTTCTACTATTTAAAATAAAATATTATTTCCATTTAATTATAAATTTTCTTAATGGAAAACAATTATTTTAAATTATTTAAAAATTTCTAAATTTTAATTTAATTATTAATTTAAAACTTAATTTTAAATGACCCAAAAGTTTTGAACGTCTAAATGAACAAAATTCATTTATTTATTTTTTAAATTCAAATGTTAAAAACAATATTCCGTCACTTATTAAAAAATAAATTATAGTTTCAAAAAGTTTAATTTATTTTTTTTATATACAAATTTTGAACGTTCAACTGAACGAAATATTTTTTATTAAAAATATTTTTTAATATTTTCATTAATTACTGATATTGGAATAAAAATTAAAAATTTAAATTTGACATTTAAAAACTTAATAATAAATTTTTTTGTCCAATAACGCAAAATTATACAATAATAGTAAAAAAAGTAAAAATAGTAAAAAAATATAATAAAAAAGTATATAATAAAAATTTAATTTCTAGAAGAAATAAATAAATTTCGGTCATTAGAACGTTTAGAATTTTAGGTTGAAATTTCCGTCTTAGTTTTTTATTGCAGTTAACAATTTTGAAAAATTTAATATAAAAAAATTCTTTTGTTTATTTGAACGTTCCGAATTGTTTGCACTTATCGTTAATTTAATTTAATTAATTTCAAAATTGCAAATAAAAACGAAAACTAAAAATTGTTTCCCTCTAAAGCAGAAAAATTAGGTCAACATATTATTAATTACAAAACTAAAAATAATCACCCAATTCCGGTCTATTAAATTGATAAAAATCACTATAAATTTAAAAGAAAAAAGAAAAAAACTGCGTGGCGCAAGTATCACGTGATAGAAATGTTTCTCTTCGCGAGATATCACGAGAAGAGAGCGTAAGAAGAAGAATTTTACACCAGTATTGTCCAGTTTTGTTTATAATGGATATTTCACATTTTCTGGATATTTATTGAGAACGAAAAAGAAGAAAAATAGAGAGAGAGAGAGAGAGAGAGAGAGATTTCAAATCGATCTTTTTATCTCTGCTAATATAAAATTTACGATTAAACTTGCACAACACACGATAAATGCGGTCTACATAGCAAAAAAAAGAAAAAAACAACTTTTTTTTTCCCCCAAGAAGAATATTGTTTTTAATTATTGGCGCCATATTACATCCACTATTAAAATCATAATAAATTTTATTTATCTCAAGAAATAATGTTTGCCTTATAGAAAAAAAATTCAAAGGAATAATTTTTAATTGTTGGATTTCAATTACGTTCAATTATTTGTTTAATTCAATTTTTTTAGGGATTAAAGAACGAATTTGAAAAAATTAAATAGAAAAGGATTGAAAAAAAATTTGCGTTTACAAAATGCGAAAACAAATTTTTATGTCTCTAAAGTTTTGAACTGTTAAACGAACGAAATTAATTTCTTTCTACTTCAAACTATTAGAGACACGTTCCAAAAGAAGCAACGAATTTAAAAATAAAAAAAAAATTTTTCGATTAAAATTTCCAACTTTTTCGTCAAAAACTTTCTTTTCAAGTCGAAAAAAGTATTTTCAACGGTTATTATACGATGATTTATCAATACAAAGTATCTAAAAATGCGCCTACGTTTGCTTAATTGCTTTTACTCCTCGGATTATCGCTCGAACGATATTTTACCTGCAAAAGAATTTGGCTTATTACTTTTGAAAAATCCCATATATACAAGCACAACTCATCACCTCCCACCATAATATAATTAGTAAACCTTTTATACCTTTCAGGCAAGAATTGTCATTTTCTACCCTTGAAAATCTATCAGTTTTACTTGAGTCTTCAAATAGTGCGCTTTTCTATTATGCCCGGAACAAAAGTACAAATATAGTTTAACGTTAATAAAACGTTTCTTTTTATCTGTAATTTTAACTTTTTAATTCAAAATTCAAGATTAATTAAATATTAATTAATTAAATTACCAGTAATTTTCATTTCTTATTTAAAAATTGAAGATTGATCAAATCTTCTTACCAGTAATTTTAACTTCTTAATTAAAAATTCAAGATTCATTAAATCTTCGTTTTTAATAAATTATTTTTTATAGTTTTATTCCTTACCCCACTTATTCACCTCTCTTGTGTCTAAGGAAAAGTGTTATTTTGTGTATTGTGTTGCAAAAAAATTTTTAACAAAATCTACAATTAAAAAAAAGAGAAAAGATGAATCAAAATTTAATATTGCCTTCGCGAATATTGGTGAGTAATTTAGCAGAAAGTGATATTAATTTGATATTTTAATCAAAAAGTAATTTTCGAAAAAAATATATGCTCTTCCTACTGGGAGAAAAGTAAAAAAATAACTATTGTAAAACCAAAATTCCAAAAATTCTAAACGTTCAAATAAACAAAATATTGTTTCATTATAAATATTTTCTAAAATTATAAACTAAATTAAAAATCAAAAACGTGAATTAAACATTTTGAAACTTTATAAATTAAATTTCAATAAGTGACGCAATACATTATTACAGTTGAATTTAAAAATAACCCTAAAGTTCAGAACGTTCAAATCAACGAAATATTTATTTTTTTTTTGCAATAAGAAATTTGTTTATAAAAAATATATATTTTATTAAGAAAATATTTAGAAAGTTTTAAAGTAAAAATTTTTTAAAAAATACAAAAACCAAAAACGTTAATTAAATATTTTGCGCAACATTATAAATTATTTTTTACTGGAATTATTATATAACTATTTTAATAAAATTGGAATTTGAAAGAGGAAATAAATACCTTTCATTGATTTTAATTTTCAAAACTTTTAGTATATTTTATGTTTTCGATTTTTATTTTAATGAGTAATTCATAAAATATTTATATCGAAAAAATATTTCGTTTAGATGAACGTTCAGAATTTTTTTTAAACATATTTGAATTTAAAGAAAAAATAAATAAATTTTGTTCATTTGAACGTTTAAAATTTGTAATTCAAATATTTCTAAAATTTTGCACGTTCAAATTAGGAGCGACAATAAATTTGTTAAAAATATAATATTGTTTTCAATTTTTGTCTATAGTAATTTTTGAAATTTATCAGAAAAAAAATTTGTTCTTTCAAAGTAAAAAATTAACGAAATTAAATTCAGTCACAAAAAAAAATGAAGAAAATAAATTTTGTGAATACTTAATAAAAATAATGAATAGAACTAAAAATAAATTTACATTTTTCGAAAAATTTAAAAATGACATCGAATTAAAAATCTTAATTCAAAAAATTGCCGATTGAGTATTTAGGCTACTGAACCAAATCCAAAAAAAAACAATTCGAATGTAAAACATAACAAATAAAATTCACCAACAATGTGTACCTAATTAAAAAAAATTTTTTTTTTGATTTTTCTCTCACATTTTCACATTTTTAGAGAGAATTCAATTTAATTTTCGAATTTAGCGCTTAAATAAAAATTTACCAACAAAAGTGAATAAAATAAATTCTTCTGTTGTTTCTCTGTCCTTATATTGATAATTGTCGTTTCTTTATTGTTTTCACGAGTTCAATGACCGACAGATTCTTAATTGTAATTTTACTTCAGTATTTACGAAAACGCTATAATATCAAGTTTATATAGCTTTTGACTAAATTTTTCAAAATTTTAAATAAAATTAACGCATTTTATTTTTTAGTGCATTGACAATTACGCAGTAAATATTGACAATTAACGAATATGTCAAAATTCGATATAAATAACAATTCATCAATAATTCATTCAATAATAAACGTTCCTATGGTAAATGATTCTTATTGATATAAATATTCCCTTTAATTGCGTCGAATTGTGTAAACAAATAACGTCAAAATTTTTTTGCCTATTTCTATATGTCAACTTTTACCATTTTTCAAAATCAATTTTACAAAAATTTACTAAAAAAAAGTTACTTTGAAAATGGTAAAATTTACTCTAAAAAATAGTAAAAATTCAGAAAGTCCAGACATTTCAGTTTTTACTGCGAAAGTAGAGAAAGTTATTTTATTCGTTTTTTCCCGGAAAATAAATTCTAATTTCCAAGAAGGAACAAAGCAATAATTTTTTTTTAAATGTAATAAAATAATTAAAATTTACTAAAAAATAAATAAAAAATGTGTAAAAAATAAATTATAAATAAAAAATCAGTAAATAATAAATAAAAAATAAGTAGAGAATAAATAAAAAATAAGTATAGAGAATAAATAAAAAAAAAAGTAAAGAAAAAATAAAAAAAAAATATTCAGCAAAATTGATATTGTATTTTATAATTAAAATTAATCACAATTTTTTCTTATCAATTACAGGATCACGCGATCCTTCCAAATTACAAGAGAGTTCACACATTAGCGCCGAATTCAAATTTGGAATTGGATTGTGCCTCAAATACAACCCTCCTGACAAGTGTCAGTTCATTCAACAGTCAGGTGGATTTAATTGAGGAGAGGAAGAAAAATTTATCCATTAACGAAAATCAAAAATCAACGACAAAAAATTACTATGCTGAGAATTTGAAGATCAATCATCAAAATCCAATTACAAGAGCACAAATTTACGATCCATTGGGCAAAGGATCTGACACTAACTACAAGCAATTAGATCCACTTTTAAAAGATTCACAATCTCACGATAATAAAGATATCATGGAATTGGAAAATGCAAAGGACAAGGTCTCATTTCAATTTGGAAGGGGGTCGTCGAAAAAAATTAGTTTCTACTCTAAATATGCCACACAGGTATGTTACACAAAAATTAATCCAATTCAAAATTTTAACCATTTTTTGCATTCAGTCGAACCTGATAAAGTGAGACGATAAAGGATTTGGTTCCTTTTTAATGGGATTTGTCTCATTTATAAGATAGAATTAAATTTTCCGCATTATAATTAGAATTAAAATTATAATTAATGATTACAATATAAGAATCAAAATTGTGATTAAAAATTACAATTATAATCAATAATGACGTTCATAATTAAAATTGAACTAAATATAATTGCACTGAAAAAATTACTTTTTCAATTAAATTAAATTTCAATTCAATTAAAACATTAAACCAAATAATTTTTATTTAAATTAATTACACGATATTTGTCTATTATCAAATAAATATTACATTGAATCAAATACTTATATTTAATTCAAATAAATTATATTTAAATTAATAATAATTTCAGTAATTGAAGCAAATACCATTTAATTGACTCAAATATTTATTTGATAATAGTCAAATAATAGTTTATTTGAATCAAGTAAATTTTTTTTCAGTATAATATTTATAAATTAATAAGAGAAAGAAAAATTTATTCACTAACAATAATTAGAACATGAATAGGTATTAAAGCTTATAATTATTTAGAGATAAAAAAAATTGTACCTAATAAGTATTTTTTCTGTTTACATTTTTTAAAAGCCATTTTTTTTATTCCAAAAAGAAAAGCGTTCAGCTTCACATAAGGAAAATTATAGCATTAATGTTACATCATCAGATAACGTAAACATTGTGCCATCTGGCGGTTTTTCATTAATCTACAATAAGTATTTCCAAAACCATTGGCAATAAAAAAAATCGAATATAAAAATTAAAAAAAAATTATTATAATAATTACAATAAAAAAAAATAATTATAATTGCAAAAATAAAATAAACAAATCATAACATAAAATATAACAGCAAGGATGACAAAAATAACAATAATAATAGTAGTAATAATAATAATAATGATAATAAATAAATGAATAATAATTATTATTATTGTTGTCATTTTTATTATTATTAATATTATAATATCAATTATATTATTATTATTTATTAACATTAATAAATGAATAGGAGTGGAAAAATTATCGAATAAAATATTAGATAAATTTATCCATGAAAAAGTAGAAAAAAACAGTCACTATTTCCTACAATTGTGAGTAAAAACTAGAAGTAGATATTTCCTTCTTGTAAGAAGAAACATTGTTCTTAATACTATTAAACTGGTTTATCTTGGTTTTGTCATTCAAGGAACGACATTGGAAAGTTTCCTTCTTTAATATAGAAAAAAGATTCAAAGTTTCTCATATAAACAAACAAAAAAATTTGCAAAATTTCATAAGAAATTTCCCTTTTCAAAAAAACAAAAAAAAAATAGTAATTTTTCTGTAATCGCCCAGTAAAATGGTACTAAAACTTTTGAAAGAGATTTTTTTCAATCAAAAGTAAGTTATTTTCCTAAAGTTCAAATGAACGGATTTATTTTTCTATAATATTAAATATCTTTAAAAGTCAACTGAAATGAAAATTAATTAAAAGTAAACATTTACTTAATTAAGAATTAATTTCTAAATTAAAAAATTTCAATTTTAAAAATTAAAAAATTAGGTATCAAATTAAAAATATTGATTTAAATGTAAAAAGAAAAAATTTATTCACTTTAATAAAGAATTTGTTGTTATAAATTTAATAAAAAAATTTATTTACACTAGTAAGTAAAATTTTTTCCAAATTAATAATTAATGATCAATTGAAAAATTATCAATAATTATAAATATTGAATAATTAACAATATTAAAAACCGAAATGAAACAAAACTTTTACGTCAGATTGTACTTTCAGTAGTACAAGTGCGAGTAAAGGCAGCCGTAAAACACAGATATATATGTATAAAAACATTAGAATTTCTAATTCCTTATGTAATTTTTTTATATTTTGTCCAAAATAATAATCAATTTTCAAATAATTTCCCACTTACATAACTAAAAAGAAAAGGAACGTAAAAAAATTGAATTTCAATAAGCAATAATAATCAGTCCAAAATTACAAAATAAAACAAAACAAAGACAATAGGAAAAATTTATTCAATATTTTCCTTCATTTTTCCTCGCATTAATTTTTCTATTTTCCTTGACTTACATAAAAACCAAATACTTTCCCTCAACAATTTATTATAATAAATTCAAGTATATACAGAGACTGTTTAAAAAAAAATAATTGTATAGAATTTAAAATATTATTTGTTTAAAAATCAATAAACGCAATAATGAGAATTATTCAACAAACAATAATTGAGTTAAAAATTATTCAATACGCAGACAATAAATACAATTTAAATAATTTAATAAACAATAAAAAAAATGTTAATAATAAAGTTTTTAAATGTAAAATTAAATTTTTTTATTTCTATCAAAATAAGTAATTTTTTGAAAGTATTTTTAATAAAAAATACTTCGTTCATTTGAACCTTCAAAATTTTGCTGCTTACAGAAATAATGCACGAATTCATGCAAATATACGAAAATTATTTTATAAGTCACGTAATAATTCTAGGAGCAATTTTTTTTTCATATAAATAGCACAATGAGTCATTTTAAAATTCGGTAGGTTCAAAATGAAGCCATTAAGGTCAATGATTTGAAAAGAAAGTGCGTAAAGTTTTTTTATTGAGAGTGAATTGAATGACAGATTCGTATTTGTTTCCATAACACTGAATCAAATAATTTATAATATTTTTTAATAGATGTACGTACATTTATTTAAAGAATATATTTATTGTTTTATGTCTTACATTTTAGATTATTTTTAATAATATTTTATCTCATTTTTAATGATAATCAAGATCATTATTATTGTTGTTGTTATTATTATTATTACTCCTATTATTATTGCTTTTATTATTAATTACGTTAAATTAAAATTTAATTAGAAATTTCAATTTACAAACAGAAAAATTTTCTTTACGAAAACAGTTACAGATGCATTTATTGTTGATGCACCTGATTATCAAATAACAACTATCGCAATTACTTCACTTAATTCAATATAACGCTATTTGACGAATAAAATTCCCTTCTAATTGAACTCATTGTTTTTATTACAATCAGAATGTGTCGGATAAAAATACCCCAATAAAATAACAATAATGCTATAAATTTTCCAACGACATGTCAGATAATTTTTATATTTATATAAAAAAAAAAACTTTTATTAAAATTAAAATTTTTATATTACCTATTTTCTGAGAAATTTATAAGAAATTTGCAAATTTTATCAAGCAATCAAGTTGACATAAATTAATCATTAATTTAAAATTCTACTTTTTTCTAATTTAAAAAATTTAATTTTACTTTTTAAATCCTGTTTCCATTAATTTAATTATTTATTTTACATTCTCACTAAAAATGAAAAGGTATTGCTTATTTAGATAAATTTATAAAACGTTAAAATTTGAAAAAAGAAAACAAACAACATTGAAAGTTCACATTACTATCTGCTTTGAATTAAACCCACGTGGTGAAAAATTAGAGTCAATGTCAAAACTGACGTTCTTTCTTCGATTGCATAATTCGATATATCGATTCACTGTAAATTGATTGGTTCATTCTGATGGCGCGAGTAATTTTCCTACCAGTTTGCAACCAATCATATTCCAGCAAACACGATACACTACATTTTTAAACCATAAAGCAAATATTCTCCTAATATTTGCAATACCAAAATTTGTAAATTAATTTAATTATGTTCCAAAAATTTTGAACCTTCGAATGAACGAAATAAATTTTCACAAATCACTCACTGAAATTAATTAAAAAATTACTCACTCAATAAAGATATTAATTAAACTCTGAAACTTAATAAATTATTTTTTAAAAATAAAATTTGAATTAAAAAAAAAATTAATTTTGTTCATTCGAAAGTTTGGAACTTGAAGGACATATTTGACAACAATAGGATATATTTAGAGCTAAGCATTGAATAAACGATTCAAACAAAATTTCATCTTTCATAATCATATATAAGAGAAAATTGTCCATGCTCTATAAATAATACATGAAGAAAGTTAGTACGTATATATAAAGACGAAATCTAAAATAATCACATCATCATTATTTTTCATAAACGAAAATTTCCCCCTAATTTCAAAAATTATTTCTTCCTGTCGACATTGAAAAATTAAAGTACATGAAGCACAATGAGAAAAAACGTAAATACATGTGAGAAATAAATATGAATCGTATATGAGTACTGACAATAATTCGCAAATGATGAACGCGTCTGAAGAAAAAGAAGGGGTAACCGGCGCGGCCCCCAGACCAGTTCCTATATAAGTGAACAAACGGTCCATGAGTGTCAATAGCTTATAATATTCCGTGACACCAAAAACTTCCACTACTCAATCGCGTGTCAATCAAAAAACAATTAAATTTTCCAATCGATATATTGTCCATCATCAAATATATTTATGATACCATCATCCGATAATTCTAATCAATAACATTGAACTCGTGAATTCCAAAAATGTATTTCTAATCGATATATTTTTAAAGTTCAAAACAAAACAAATTTGTTTCTTGCACTCAAGTATTACTTGTTTACGTCAATTATATTAAAAAAATCAAGTAGAGATTTAAAGAAACATTTCTGAAGTTTCTTTTTCCAAAAAAAAAGGAAAATAGCAAAGAAAGGGATAATAAAAATAGATCAACATGAAGATTCTTTTACGAGCAGATACTCATGTGAACATTCAAGTACCGATTAATGCCCCCAAGGCAAAATGTACTGTTTCTCAGGTAAATGGTCAAAAATTGAGATTATCTCTTAGAACCAAGATTATTGTTACCAAAAATTTTTATAGTTTAATTTGGGAAAAAGAAAGAGAGAGAGGGAGAAAATTAATGAACATTTGTTTCAATTCCAGGTTATGGCTGCACTTTCAGTTTCTCTGGCGTCAATGATTATTGGATATTCAAGTTCATTTCCATCAGTAGCAGTTCAATCCATGAACTCTACCGAAACCAATACACCTTTTAAAGTCGACGATGAAATTGTAAGTACTGAGCTTATTGCACAAATTTTCATTAACAAGGCAACAATCCAAACAGTTACCATAAAAAATCCGTATAATTAAAAAAACAAAATTAAAAAAATAAACAAATCAGTAGATTTTTAAAGATTTATAAAGATCTGTACGTTCAGATGAACGAAATCTATTTAATTCTTCTTCTTAAAAAAAATTTATTGCAATAACATTGCGTCAAGTATTAAAAAAAGGAAATTATAAAGATTCTAAATGTTTAATTATGTTTTTGCTTTTTACAATATAGTTATTTTTGAAAATATTTATATTGGCAAAAAATTTCGTTCACTTCAATGTTCAGAACTTGTGGATCATTAAACTTAGTAATTATTTTGCTACCGGATTA
Organism: Leptopilina heterotoma; assembly: GCF_015476425.1. Classification (NCBI taxonomy): domain Eukaryota; kingdom Metazoa; phylum Arthropoda; class Insecta; order Hymenoptera; family Figitidae; genus Leptopilina; species Leptopilina heterotoma. The sequence continues at coordinate 2,771,781 of NW_025111110.1, forward strand.
TTTGAATTTTTTCCCTAATTATGACCTAATGGTAAAAAAGAATAAAGAACATAACATTTATTAACTTTCATAGTAAACCCTAAACTGTTAGGAATTTCCGCTTCTGCATTTCTGCTTGGCAGCTTTTACTATTTCCAGAGTAAGTTTTACCCTTTTCGAAGTGAATTTTACTAAAAATCATTAAAATGTACTTGGAACGTAGAATTTACTCCGAAAATAGTAAAAGTTGCAAAGCCAAAAAGCGCCAAACTTCCAAACAGTTTAGTTTTTATTTCAAAAATAGTAAAGTTTCTTATTCGATCCAAAGAATCAGAACAGAAAAAATTTGCATATAAAGAAATTACAATTTACAACAAAACCTCCATTGGAAAATAAGAATTCATTTTGAAAACACAAAAAAATGAGGTGAAACTTAAAGAAGGTATTTACAAACAAAGAAAAGATTTTTGGAGAATATTTGACCTATAGCAATAATTATAACAATAAAATAATGGGTAATTGATGAAAGTGATTGAATAAGAAATATGATTCGTGTTTAGTAAAGACACACCGATTATTTTTCTCTTTTTTTTTGACGTCATTCTATACATGCCCCTTTGCTGACGATTCTAAAAGCTTAATAGAAGATGAATATATTAAAAGCGTCACAATAAAAACCACTTGACGATCACACAACTCAATCAAAATGTTTTAACGTAAAATAAATGTATTTTCAATAAACCTCCACTCCTTTACAATTACGAGCAATAAAATCAATTACAGCCATTGCTACAACATTTTTCGTAAAAAATTATTGCAAATTTATACAATTTTGTTTTTCAAAACAAAAAACAAAATAAACGAAGACGCGACGACAATCTAAGTTCAGATACAGGAGAAAAAACAGAAGAAAACGAAAAGATTTGAGGACAAAAAATAGTGAAAGAATAAGAGAAAGAATAAACTGATTATAAAAACCGATTAAAAATTGATTAAAAATTTGATTTTCGTGGAACTACCTGAAAATTGAAGATTACATTCCACAGGATGTTATATTGCACGATGATAGAATTAAACGAGAGATGAGGACATAATAGAAGCTCAATGGATCTTGTACTCAGTACTATATTTAGTTTCTCTTAAGACAACTTCCTTCCTATTAAAAGACTCAACAATCTTTTTCTTATTCTTCTTTTTCTCGGGGGGAAAAGAATTTTTTTCATTTCGAAACAATTATGAAAAAAATAAGAGAATAATTTCCTTTTGAAAAAACTTTGTCATCTACAAAAGAAACATTTTTGCTTATTATGCAGAAAAAGTTCCTTTTCCACAGAATATATATGTATTAGAAAAATTGAAAAACAGTGTAGAGGATCAAAATTTTCAAAAAGCTTTCTGTACAAAAGAAATTGCAACAACAAAAAATTGTAACAAAAGTATAGTAATTGTAGAAAAGTATAATTTTCTGCACAGTGTGAAACAAAATTTGTAAAAACAATACAGAAATCTTCCACACAAAATATGCAGCAAAATTCTAAAAGTAATGCAGAAAAGCACACTTTTCATTAATTCACTGCACAATGTACAAAAAAACGATTTTTTCTTCATACTTTTCTCTATACTAGAAAATTGTTACTTTTATTAAAACAATGTAAATATTATGCTTTTACCAAACACAGGCCTCGGATCGACATTAACGAGCAAAAAAAGTCACTTTAGTCGATTAAAAATAGAAAAAAAATCGAAAAAGTCGTTTATTTAATTTAATGTTGTCACAAACATTTTTTTTTTTTGTATTTCCCTGATTCTTCACTGATTTCTAAATTCAATTAACCAAAACTTGTATATAAAACAATAATCAAATTTTTGAAGAATTTTAATTATAAATGTTTTTTCAAAAATTCTAAAATAGTTTAAAAACTTTAATTTACTTTGTTCGAAGGTAATTAAAACTTAAAAAATTATGATAAAACAATTCAAAGAATTAGTTTTTATTATAAATATTGTAATGTAATTTTTATTTAATCTAATTTTTATTCAAACGAATTTTTGAATTAGTAAAACAAAATATTAGGAAATTAGCCGAATTTTCGAATTTCAAAATTTATATTTCACTAAATTTTTATTTGACCATTTACATTTATTCATTACTTTCATTTTTATAAATTTTATTTTCATAAATGGAATTATTTTACAATTATTATTAGTACTATTATTATTATTATTATTATTATTATTATTATTTTTATATAATTATTTCGATCATTTTGCAATTTCAATCAAATGACAATTTGTAAAAATAAAAATTCGGGAAAAATTCTTTTAAATAAAAGAAAGTCAAATAGAAATTCTCTTTTTAAATTAAATGTAATTAAATATAAATTCTATTTAATAAAATGCTCCAAAAATTCAGAACGTTCAATTAAATGAAATATTATTTCAAATATTTTCAAAAGTTACTGTGATTGCAATAAAAATCAAAAATGTAAATTTAACAATTTAAAATTTCATAACATAATGTTTTAATAATTTTGATAATTAATTTCGAAAGAGACAATAAATTTACAATTACAAACAATTGAAAAATGTCTAAAAAATTAAAATTTAGTAAAATCTTTGAAAAATAATTGAAATTTGATAAAATCTTTTCAAAATAATTGAATTTTTAAAAAATATATAAAAAATTATCAAATTTTCGAAGAACTTCAATTATAAATGATTTTTCAAAAATTCTAAAATAGAAAATTTTAAAAAATTTTAATTTACTTTGTTCGAAGGTAATTGAAACTTAAAAAATTATGATAAAAAAATCCTAAGAATTAGTTTATTATAAATATTGCAATGTAATTTTTCGAAGATAATTAAAAAATCTTTGTATAATTTAAAAAAAATATATTTTTTTTTTGAAGAATTTTTATCAAAAATTTTGAGTATGATTATTATTTTCTCCAAAACGTTAAAAATAATTCTAAAAAATTTTAATGTTATTATTTCGTGTGTGTATTTGAATTTTTGGAAATATTAAAAATATTGAATATCGAAAATATTGAAAATAATTGAATTTTGAAAAATTAAAACGTAATAATTCAGAGAATTACTTTTTTTAAAAATTATTATTATTTTAGAACCTAATTTTCATTAATTTTCAACATTTTTATTGAATTTACACTTGAAATTTTTTAATTTTTTTAATTCATTAAAATTTTTGAGAATTCAATTATTTCCAAAATTTTCAATTAAAATTCTTCAAAAGTTAATTTTCAAGAATTGTAATAAAATACTTTAAATAAATAATTTATTTTCAATTAAATTTGATAAAATTTCAATTATTAAAAATCTTTTCAATTGTAAATTTAAAAAATTTAATTAGAAATTTATTCAAAAATAAATTTCCAAATATTTGTCTATTATTAGCTTTTCTCAATTTATAGAAATTGAAATAAGTTGCATTTTAGACTAAAAAATATGGTATTTTGTCGCAAAATTTGGAAGAAAAGTCTAAAAAGTCGAAATAGTCGCAATTTTGAAATATAAGTCGATAAAAGTCGCATTATTTGAAAAAAGTCGAAAAAGTCATAATATCCGAGGCCTGCAAACAATTACAAAAAGCACCTTGTGCACAACGTGCGAAAAGAAGATGTTTTTCGATGAGTTTGTAAATTGATGCTTGAGCGAAGCGAGAGCAATAATTTACAAACTCATCGGAAAACATCTTCTTTCCTCTCTTGTTGAATAATCTACTATCAAGGAAACATTATCATAAATTCCAGACTGTTTTACTTTGCAACTAATAAAAATAAAAATAAAAATTAAATTTTAAATTCTTTAATTTTATTTAAAAAATTTTAAATTCTTCTTCGAAATTTCAGAGAAATCGACGAATTTCTGCGAATAATAAATAAACGTAATTCGTTAATAATAAGTAAATATTCATCGAACAGGAAGTTTTGATATTCCGCTTTTCGGTATAGCACTGAACAGAAGGACTCAACAATTCTCGCTGACAATGATTCAACGCTAAAACAAATACGTGACTGTAATTTCTGATATTACTTTATGGGAAGGGCCGACACTTATATATATAGTAAAAAAAACTTATAAACTCTCCATGTATTTAGCGGCAATGAACTTTTTATCTCTCGAAGATCAAAGAGTCAGTTCACGTAGACAATTGCCAATACGACAAGAATACAACAAACGAGGACGTTTTCCAATAACAAAATTTGTACACAAATATAAATAATTACCCTAAAGTTAAACAAAAACCTTATTCCAAAAATCAGAAAAATTTCCAAAAGTCTCTCCGACCAAAGTAAAAACCCATCCATTAGATCAAAAGTAACCACAAATTATTTTCTCAAAAAAGAAATTTGCAAATTAGAGCCAATGAAATTCAAATATTACAATAATATATTCGAATCTAATTATTAATTTATTATTTGTCAATTATAGGAGTCATGGATCGGTTCTATTATGCCACTAAGCGCTCTATTTGGTGGATTTGCTGGAGGTCCTAGCATTGAATATCTTGGAAGAAGGACCACAATTCTCATGACTGCCATCCCATTCATTGCATGTAAGCATCCAATTAATTCAAATTATCACAAGAAAATCCATTTTTGGCATCCGCTAATGGGACCTCCTTTTTTTATAAATAAATAAATAGATATAATTATATTTATATCACGATTACGGAAATAATTTACTGCGTCATTTTCTTTTGCTTCCATATCATAATTGTCATGCCTTCAGGCAAGGTGTATGAATAAGTTTTAAAAGTCAATTTGTTAGAAATTTTTATTTGTTGCAAAACTTTATTTATTTTCATTGAATTGAATTAAAATTAACTGGGAATTTTTACAAAAATAGAATTTTTTAGTAATGGAATTTTTATTCAACGACGGTAATTTTCAGCTAAGATAATTTTTATTTATAACTCAATTTTTTTAAAACCTTTTTTTTATTTAATTAATATTAATCTGTTTCTTATTTAATCTGCCTTTTATTGAATCTACTTTTTATTTAATTTACTTTGTATTTAATCTACTTTTCAATCTAATTTTTATTTAATCAAATCTTTATATAATCCAACTTTTATTCAAACGAATTTTTGAATTAGTAAAAGAAAATATTAGGAAATTAGCCGAATTTTCGAATTTTAAAATTTATATTTCACTAAATTTTTATTTGACAATTTACATTTTTTTTATTATTTTAATTTTCATAATTTTTATTTTCATAAATGGAATTATTTTACAATTACAATTACTAGGAAAATAACTGAATTCTCGCAAAGAATTTTATTAAAATTTTTAAAAATTCCAATTAAATTCTTTTGAAGAATGTCTTTGAATTTTTTTAAACTATAATGAAGTTTATTTAATAATTTTAATTGAAAATTTTGAAAGCAATTGAATTTTATGAAGAAGAATTTTATTAAAAGTGAATTGAAAATAATTGAATTGTTCCGAAGAATTTATTAAAATTTTAGAAAATAAATGAATTTTATGTTAATATTTGAAAATTTAAATTCTTTCGAGAAATTCTATTAAAATTGTTTTGAAAAGAATTGAATTTCTGCAAAGAATTTTACTATTTATAAAAATAATTGAACTTTTCGAAGAATTTATTAAAATTTTAAGAAATAATTAAATTGTTATGAAGAATTTTATAGAAATATTTGAAAATAATGAAATTTTTTCGAGAAATTCAATTAAAGTTGTTTCGAAAATAATTGAATTTCTTTAAAGAATTTTATTAAAATTAAGTGGATATATTCAAAATAATTGAATTCATCACAAGAATTTTATTTTTTTTTTAAATAATTGAATTCTTTCCATTTTTTTGACGAATATATTTAAAAATTGCATTGAAAGAATTTTTTAAAAATATTTTGAGAATAATTGTGAATTATTTTTAGAGAATTTTAAATTCTTTTTGAAATTGAATTTTATGGAAATTTTTGAAAATAATTAAATTCTTTCGTGTAATTTTTTTTAAATTGGATTAAAAATAATTTAATTCTTTAATTCTATTTATAAAAACAGTTGAATTGTTTCGAAGAATTTATTAAAATTTTAGGAAATAATTGAAATTTATGGAAATATTTAAAAATATTTGAATTTATCCGAGGAATTCAATTAAAGTTGTTTTGAAAATAATTGATCATCTGCAAAAAATTTTACTATTTATAAAATTAATTGAATTTTTTCGAAATGTGTTAAAATTTTTTAAAAAATTGAATTCTTCGGAGGAATTCAATTAAAATTGTTTTGAAAATCATTGAATTTTTGTAAAGATTTTACTATTTAAAAAAATTATTGAATTGTTTAGAAAGATTTATTAAAATTTTGGAAAATAATTGAATTCTTTCGTGAAATTTTATTTAAATTTTTGAAAATATGAACAGTTATAATTAATTTTGTACTTAATAAGTGAATTTTTTAAATTTTGATTATGAAATTATTTAGAAAATTTATATTTGAAAATAAAAAATTTGCTAGTGTTTTAATAATTTTGAAAATTAATTCATAATTTGATTTATTAAATTACAACAAATTAATTAATATTTCAATTCGAAAGAAAAATAAATAAATTTCATTCACTTGAACGTTCACAATTTTAGAGACGTGAATAAAAATTAAATTTAAATATAAATTCCATTGATTAAAAATTTATTTAAACATAAATCAAATTGAATAAAAATTCGATTACTTAAAAATACTCATAGGTAAAAACTCAAATTAATTTTAATTTTATCTACGAAATTCTACTAGAAAAATTCTGCTCAATAAAAATTCGACTAAAAGGAATTTATGTAGTAATAAAATTCAAAGATCTGAAATTTAATTAAATTTTGCTTTAATTTTTTTTTTCATTATTTCGATAGAATAATAAATTAATAAAATTTTCGAAATTTCAGCTGGATTTTTAATTGGTTTGGCGAATAATATCCCACAAGTTCTGGTGGGCAGAGCTGTGTGTGGATTCAGTATTGGTGTTGCTTCTCTAGCATTGCCTGTCTATCTTGGAGAAACAATTCAACCGGAAGTGCGAGGAACTCTTGGAATATTGCCAACAGCTTTGGGTAATATGGGTAAGTAATTTCAATTTAGATAAATTGAATTTCAAATTTGGAAAGAAAAAAAAATTTCAATATTCCCCAAAATTCATTCTATAGCGAATTTCATTTGATATAAATTTCATTTTAATTACAATTTGATTGTAATTGAAACTGAATTAATATTGCTGTGAATTTTTTCATTTGGCGCAAATTTTGTCTTTCAAAATTTGACTTTTTAATGGAAGAGAAAAATATTGTTCTTTCCAAATAGTTATAAAAATTCACCAACCTAACAAAAGTTTTCACACACTCGAATATTAATTTCAATTTTTTCTCCAATTTCAGGAATCTTACTTTGCTTTACCGCTGGAATGTTCTTAGATTGGTCGAGTTTATCATTTTTGGGCGGAGTTTTGCCAATTCCATTTTTAATATTGACATTTATTATTCCTGAGACGCCAAGATGGTATGTTTCTAAAGGAAAAACGAAGAAAGCACGTGAAGCATTACAATGGTTCCGTGGAAAAAATACTGACATCAGCGATGAAATGGCGGCTGTCGAGAGAGCTCACATTGACAGTGAAAAAAATGAAACTGAAAGTTCATTCTTCGAACTTTTCCGTGGAACAAACTTAAAACCATTTCTCATTTCCCTTGGTCTCATGTTATTTCAACAATTTTCTGGTATAAATGCCGTCGTATTTTATGCCATCAAAATTTTCAAGGTGAGTGGCAAAAAATTATTCATAAAAATCAAATTCTAATTATTTGAATTTCTCGTTGGTTAGATTTACACTTATGATCAACATTTGAAAGAAAAAGAATATTTTTCTTTTTGATAAAACTGTTTTTTTAATTATTTTGTGATAAAGATAAACCTTCAGATCTTTTTATTACAAAATAACAAACTTTTTTTATAGTAGAAAATATTTTTTTCCTAAATTATTAATTAAAAATCTATGTAAAACATGTTTTTGTACAAATATTTTCTTTTATAAATTATTGTTCAAAAAACAATGCAAAAATTTATATTTATTTGAATAGAAAAATAATTTTTTCTTCTAAATCGTTGATTATAAACGTATAGTGAATTTCACCAAAATTAAATTTCGTACAATTCGATACTAACAGGGCTCGAACTAGTGAAAGTATTTAAAAACACGGACTTTACGGACCAAAAAATCTTTGACAATTTTCAAATCCATTTGTTTACAATATTCAATTTTACAAAATTTCAATTATTCGTAAGTTCTTCAATTAAATATATATTCGAAAATAAAAACTTCAAATAATATTTAAAAAATGCAATTAAACTTTTTCAAACAAATTAATTTCAAAATTCAATTATTTTTAAAAATTCACGCTTTATTGCCTTTAATATTCAATTATTCTATCTAAAATTTTTACTGAAATTCATTTTTAAATCAATTTTCATTAGAAAATTCTACGAGAATTCAATTATTTAAATACAAAAATAAATAATTTATTCAATAATTGAATGAATTGAATTTCCATAAAGAATTTTATAAACCAACTTTTAAATAATTGAATTCTTTCGACAAATTTTAATAAAATTTTTAATAATAATTACATTTCTCGAGAAAGTCCATTAACATTGTATTAAAAATAATTGAAATTCTGCGTTGAGTTTTATTATTTGTGAAAATAATTGAATCCCTAAGAAGATTTTTATTATTTTTGAAAAATATTTAATTTTTGCGAAGAATATTATTACTCTTGAAAATAATTGAATTTCTGCAATAATTTGTAATTTTTCCAAAGTTAAATTTTTTTTCTTGTTTTTCATTAAAATTTTTCTATAAATGCATTATTTTTAATAATTTTTGAAAAAGTTCTTTCAGAATTTTCAAATTCATTTGTCTACAATTCAATTTTACAAAATTCCAATTATTCGTAAATTCTTCAATTGAATATATATTAGAAAATAAAAACTTTAAATAATTTCAAAAAAACTTCCAATTAAAAAATCTCAAAAAAAATTAATTCCACAGAATTGTTAGTTAAAAATATGAGAAATTCAAATTTCCAAAGATTTTATTCTGGAACCTTTTCAAAATTAAATTATTTCTAAAAATTTACGCTCTAATGCTTTTAAAATTCAATTATAATCTAAAATTTTAATTGAAATCCATTTTAAATCAATTTTTAGAAAATTAGAAAATTCTTCTAGAATTCAATTATTTAAATACAAAAATAAATAATTTATTGAATAATTGAATGTTTCTTAAAATTCAATTCCCATAAAGAATTTTATCAACAAATTTTTAAATAATTGAATTCTTTTGACGAATTTTAATAAAATTTTTCAAAATAATTACATTTTTCGAGAAATTTGATTAAAATTGTATTAAAAATAATTGAAATTCTGCAATGAGTTTTATTATTTTTGAAGATAATTGAATTTCGGAGAAGAATTTAATTACCTATTTCCAAAGATAATTGAAAATTTTACGAGAATTTTCAAACATTTTTGAACATAATTGAATTTTTGCGAAGAATTTTATTACTTTTGAAAATAATTGAATTTCTGCAATCTAAAATTCTCCAAATTATATCGTACAATTTACGAACTTTTCGTTTTTTCTCAATTAGATTACGGACTTTAACTTTCCGTTAAATTAATTTTCCAGGACGCAGGCAGCACGATAGACAATAACATTTGTGCCATAATCTTAGGAGTTGTTAACTTCTTATCAACATTCGTAGCAACAATTTTAATCGATCGTGCTGGTCGAAAACTTCTCCTCTACGTCAGCAGTATTTTAATGACAATTACTCTAATTGCACTTGGAACATTTTTCTACTTCAAAAACTTCAATTACGATCTTACGCCCTACGGTTGGATACCATTGGTCAGCATGATTATCTACATGATTGGATTCTCATTGGGTTTTGGACCAATTCCCTGGTTAATGATGGGCGAAATTTTACCAGCGAAAATTCGTGGCTCAGCAGCGAGTGTTATCACAAGTTTCAATTGGTTCTGCACATTTGGCGTGACGAAGACATTCCCCGATGTAATCAATCTGATTGGCATTAATGGAGCATTTTGGCTATTTGGCATTGTTTGTTTTATCGCATTGATATTTGTGAAGACGTGCGTCCCGGAAACACAAGGCAGGTCCTTGGAGGAAATTGAGAGCGGCCTCACTGGCAAAACAAGAAGAATGAGCGCTGTCGCCAACATGAAACCAATGCCAACGGCGTGTTAAGTATATTTTAGTCACACGTGAAACAAAAAAACAAAAATTTTAATATATAATATTATAGGACTTTAATTTTATACTTTAAGAAAAAAAAACGCGATGCGTTTTGTTTAAACCAAAATTACTGGACTCAGCTCGTTCTAAGAGCTACGATAGAAAGGATTATCACTATTGATTTATAATGCTATAAATCGAGCACCAGTTTCATTTTCCTTTATAGTCATTAATAAGTGTAAAATAGATATTTTTAATCGAATTTTTTCGAAATTACAAATAACAAAGTGATAATGCTCTCTTTTCGCGCACCCTTTTTTCCCTTTAAAGAGAACAAAATAAATAGCAGGGAATTCTTCCACATTATTCATCAGAAAATTTTTCCACGTTTAAAATCAACAATTTTGAGAAAAAAATGTTTCCCTTCAAATTTTTTTTCAAAAAATGTTTCACAACTTTCGTGATTGAAATTTCGAAAAGAAAAATTTGTAAACAAAAAATTTGTCTTTTTTTCGATCGTTTATGATCAATGGAAGAAAGAGAAAAATTAGTTTTTGTTTATGAATTTTTCTTTATTAAATTGTTTATCAAGAAATGACAGACAAAAATTTGAAGAAAAAAATTTTTTTCTACTCAATTGTTAATTATAAACGTTGTGAACTTCGCAAACGTAGTTTTTTTTTACAAATAATTCATTCCGCAAGGAATTTTCATTTATTTTTAAAATACCATTTTAATACTTTAAGAACATTTGAAAAATATTTTAACAACAAATATTCAAATCAACTTGATTTTTTGAAACAGTTTTTTAAATTTTTGAGAAAATAATTTTTTACATACGAAAATTAATGCTGAAAACGGACAATTTTTAAGGGGATAAAAAAATATTTTAAAAAAGTTATAAAAAATGTTAAATTCCATTTTAGACATTAAAAAACTAGGAAGAAACCCAGAAAATAAAAATAAAATAGAATAAAAGTAAAAAAAATAAAATAAAATAAAAAAAAAACAGTGAAAAAACTAAATAAAAAAATATAGTTTAAAAAACCATCTAATAGAGGCAAGAAAAATTTTTACAAAGTGGGATTTTATAGATTTTTTATACTAAAAAAAATTTCCCCGATTCAGCATTAAATTTCCACTGCAAGACTGTTAATAATAAACTTCCTATAAAACCACAAATTTATAATGAAAGAAAAAAAATATCAACTGGAAGAATTTTTTCCTTATATAAATGCACAAATCTATTTTAAATATAAAAAAAACTTTAAGGAGAAAATAGCAAAATTAGCAAAATTAGCAAAATTATCAAAAAATAGCAAAAACTTTAAGATTTTCTAAACAAGTGCCTAATATTATTTTCATTTTAACGTTCTCTTTAAAATTATTTCAATCTAAACTCAAATTTGTGAACAATTATTTAATTTTCTCTACAGAAAAATTTAGCTGATATCGAAACTTAAGTTGTCAACAATATTTGCGCAATAAGTCATGACTAGTGTATTAATATAATTTTTTTTTCAACAAAAAATATTTGTGATAAGCAAGTTTGTAGAATTTTTAATATTTCCGATAAATTCTCATTCTCTATGTCGTTTTGAATGATAATTTTTCCGTTTCTTTTAAAACTTTTTTTTATTATTGAATAACATTTGAAAACAATACATTTATCGGAAATATTAAAGGTTTTTACAATATTTGTGATACGAAATGGGATTTAAAAAGTACTGACTTGTCAGTTACTCATTTTGCTCATATATTGTCTACTTCTCATTACATTTACGTATTTATAGAAATTAATAGAAGAATAATAAATGAAGAGTGTACGGGGGGGGGGTGTTAAAAGAGAAATCTCTTGAATTTGTCAGACAGAAGGGAAAATTTTGTGTAGTAATTGCTGTTGACTAGATGTATAACTTCTGTTATTGTTTTTATTTATTTTTAATTTTTTTTTTCAAACAACAATCCTACAGAGTCTACCTCAAGCCAATGATGAGAGAGAAAAAAAATGAATGCGATAAGATAAAAGAAAATCAAGAAGACTTGGTGCTACGAATTATGTTTAAATTTTAATTGTAAATAGACAGAGGCTTGTCTTTTTTTGAAATCAAATTGATCACACAGATGAATTGTAAATAGAGATCAAGATATAGTTTTTAAGGAAAAAAAAGACAAATGTCTTTTATATTTTATTATTTTTTTATAGCAAATTGCTCGTGAATTCTGAAGTGTACCTAGTGAAATTGTTTCTGAGCCAGTTAGATAGTTTTAAGAGAATTTTTTTTTTATTAGAGAGACTTGAATGTAGGAGCTTTAGAAATTTAAAAAAAAAGATTAGAAGCTTAGAAAAATTTTGAAATGTGCATGATTTTGAAATTTTTTTAACACTTTTACTGATATAAATACAAAAAAAAACAAAGACAAATTGCACAAATATGGATAATTGAAAATAAATGTGTGGATGTACTTAATTTTTAGAAACATTGTACTTTATTTGTATCAAATTAAAGAATGTATGTATGTTTGTGAGAGACAAATCTCATTAGTTGTATACGATTAATTGCGTGATATTCAATAATGTTGATTTCTTAATATTATTTACATTGTAATTATTTAGTAATGAATATTTTTTAAAGAAAATTTAATCAAAATAGATTGATAGCAATTGTCTATTGTTACAAAACGAAATTTTCCTATGTATGTACTTTTAATGTTTTAGAAAAATTCATGATTTTATTTCACATTAAATATATGTTTGTAAAAAAAAAATTAATTTAAAAAAAATATTTTAAACTCTTCGAAAAGAATTTTAATTGTATACTTTTAATCTTAAAAATGTTTTAAATTGCGATTGTTTGTAAACACCATTTTAACACAAACATTGTATTTATGATTTTTAACTCATTGATAAGTTATTAATTCGTGACAATAGAATAATTTAAATCAAACTTGTTTCCTACTTTTAATTTTTCCTTTTCCTTTTTACAGAAAGAAAATTTATCGATTTATGATTAAGCGACAATTAGAAGGTAAAAAATAATTTTTTCCTCTTTAAGGGCATTTGAACCTTGATGACGTTACACTTTGTGCAAAGCATGTGTGACGTCATCAAGGTTCAAATGCCCTTAATACACTAATATCAATTGAAGTGGAAAATATAAGCTCGTTTTTCAATTTTGTTTGATCAAAAGGCAAGAAATATAATTTGAAAAAATATACCAAAAATAATTATATGCATAAATATAATTATATTATTTGGTTTTATTATTACAAATTTCTCAATTTTTTCCGTTCAAGTAGCTCAAATAATTAAAAAAAAAACCTTTTACGATTTTACAAATAAGTCAAAAGATTTTGCAACTTTGCAAAAAGCCGATAACGCTTTTTACGAAATGATATAACATCAAGGCGATGACTAAGTCAAATTTCTACATTATTTCACAAACCGCATATCAATTTGCATAAATATGTGCAAAAATTTCGCGAAACAATCTTTTTATAGGACGTAAAAGGAAATAAAAAACATTGTATTGGAATAAAATGTAATATTTGAGGTTATGTTACTCACCCATAACTTGAACTCTGCAAATCGCGCAAGTATCACATTCAACATCCCAGCTCCACATGGCAACTGCATTCCATTTTTTTAATGTAAATAACTTATCAGACTTAACAGTATCACCATCTCCACGTTCAGAATTCTCTTGCTCAGCTTCAGCCATTTTTACTGCTTTGATAGAAACTTTTGTTATCAAACTGTTGTCCCGGTTAATTCTGACTCTCTCTTGCACAATAACACACACTCAAAAGTTTGTAAATAACAACAAACCTGTACACGATAAACACTTTTTTTTTGACATTTTCACTGTGTGCGACTGACACGAACAGAGATGGGTAGGCGTATACCATTAAGTATCGGAGACAAAGGTGGGAATGTGTACTACGCAAAAAGAAACAATAGAGTTTCTATTTCTACTATTATCTATTTAGAATAGAAATGATTAAGCAGTCAATATAACACCGAGTAATTTATTATTTAACCTATTTTTATCTACTATTTGTAATTATTCTATTGTAAGATATTTTTGGACAATCTTTTTCACAACTGCCCATCCCTGACCGAAGCGAACTCTGGCGGTCGATTTTTATAATTTTGGTAGCACTGTTTAATTTGAAAATTTGCCATTTAATTTAAAGGTGTATTCAGATTATTAAAAACAAATATTTCATACGTGTGTGCAAAGCTGAACTGTCACTTTTCCTAACCTATATTAAAGTCTCCTTTCTATTCCCCGAGTAATCATAGATTGTTAATAGAAATGAATGAAGTTCATTGATTTATGACGGATTAAAATGCAACACTCCACGATTACTTGAATGTTTTTGCGAAAGAAAAGGAGAGTACAAGTGTGAAATGTAAATTAGTGAAACAATGGAAAAATGGTGATGTGTCCTGTGAGCTTTTGGAATGGGTTCTCAAACACTGGAAATTTTGAGACAAGGCGTCTGGGCGAGCCTGACAGGAGGCTGGTTTTACGATCCTCATCTCGACGTTTTTTCTAATACTTTTCATCTTTACGTATGGCTTTTCTTACTTTGTTTGCCATTCACAATATACCTTGTAAGTTTTATTTAGTTCACCATTAAAACTACTATTTTAGTCCAAACAATCCTCTTGTATTTAAAGAGCAAAATTGCAAAAGAAAATTTAGGACAAGTATTTTTTTTTCATGTTATTTAATGAATAAATCACTATTCTACACGGATCAGTTTACTAAAAATTGATAATTATTTCATTTAGTCATATTTCGGAAAACAAGTTAAAGATGTCATGTGATATCGGAGTATTTTTTGATAACATAAATAAAACTGTGTCATTCTTTTTTAACCTCTAAAAAAAAATGGTGATAAAAGTGAAATCTTTTTGCAGTACTTTCCACCGACACTTTTTGTATGGCTCGCCTATTGTTCGTCAATTGTCCTCCTTTTCGGGACAATTAAGTGTGTTAATCACGCTCTTCATTGTGTGTACGATACCACTGAATGTCACGAAGAACCAGGTCAAAATGTTTGTCAACAAAAATCTGAAAGTGAAAAAAAACGCGCCTCTCGCAATAAACGACGAGATCCTTCACAGGATCAAATGGATCTTGGAATTGAACTTCAAGTTCTAAATGGTATTATTTAAAATTTTCTCTTCATTTTTTTTTTTATATTAAACAAAAATTAATGATTTTTATTATCAGGAAAAACGGATACTCCGCCTGTGGAATGTTCATCTCGTAATTCGTACATAGAACCGAATAATATTCAAAATGTAGACGCTGATAGTATAACGTCAGATTATGCACGTGATAAGCCGAGTTCAACGATAGACTTGAAAGTTGAAATTCATCGGAAAAATAGTTCAGAAAGTTCTGAAGAAACTTCACAGTTAAATAAACCGATGATCAGCAATATAAATATACACGTGCCAGAATTGCTTTCGCCGCAGGAAGTTGAAGCTCGTTATAGAAGTAAATTGAATGGTAGGTTCCTTTAAATTATTCTTTACTTTTTGGATTAACTAAAAACTAAAACAGAGTTGCCACAGGTCAGGGAAATCGGGGAAAAGTCAGGGATTCTTATTAAAAGTAGTGGAAAAAATTAAATCTTTATAATTGACAAGAAAATGATAATAATGATAATAATTTTTTTTTTAAATATCTTCATTCTTGAAGAATTATCATAAAATTTTACTTATCAATTATTTAATGAATAATTTTACTTAAATATTTCAAAATTAATTTAATTTTAAAAGAGTTGCGTTACAATTTTCATTAATAGATGAACTTGAAAAGTTTTTAGTTTGAAATTTTATAAAATTTCAATTTTTAATAAATTCATTCATATTCATTAGAAAGAACTTAGATTTTTGAAGAATTTTAATAATTTAAATTCTTCTGAAATTAGTTACATTTTTTAATATATATTTAATTAATTATTAAAAATAATAGATTTATAGAAGAATTTTAGATAGAAACACTAAAACAATTAAAGTTTGGAGAAGTTACAAATGATTGCAGAAATTTAATTATTTTCAAAAGTAATAAAATTATTCGCAAAAATTCAATTATGTTTAAAAATGTTTGAAAATTCTCGTCAATATTTCAATTATCTTTAAAAATAATTAAATTCTTCTCCAAAATTCAATTATTTTCAAAAATTTTAATAAAATTCTTGTCAAAATTTCAATTATCTTTAAAAATTAATAAAATTCTTCTCAGAAATTCAATTTTATTCGAAAATTTAAAAGAAATCCTCGGCAAAATTTCAATTATCTTTGAAAATAATCAAATTCTTCTCCGAAATTCAATTATTTAAAAAATTTTAATAAAATTCTTGACAAAATTTTTTATTTTTATAAATAAGAAATTCTCAGAAATTCAATTTTGTTTAAAAGTTTAAAAAAATCCTCTTCAAAATTTCAATTATCTTTAAAAATAATTAAAATTCTTCTCTGAAATTCAATTATTTAAAAAAATTTTAATAAAATTCTTGGCAAAATTTTCAATTAAAAAATAATTTTTGAAAAATAATTTATTTTTCAAAAATTTTCAATATCTACTATTTTAATAAAAAGTTTTTATAAGAATTCAATTATTTAAAAATTTGTTAATAAAATTCTTTACGGAAAATTCAATGTTTTAAAATCCTTCAATTATTCAATAAATTATTTATTTTTGTATTTGTATAATTGAATTCCAGTAGAATTTTCTATTGAAAATTAATTTAAAACTTAATTTCAGTTCAAATATTAGATAATAATTGAATATTAAAAGCATTATAGCGTGAATTTTAAGAAATATTTGAATTTTGAAAAGGTATCAAAATCTTTTAAAAATCTGAATTTTTCATACTTTTAACTTACAATACTGTAAAATTAATTTTTTTTCTATAAAGTTTAATTGGATTTTTCTGAAATTATTTGAAGTGTTTATTGTTTAATACGTATTCAATTGAAAAATTTCTGAATAATCGCAATTTCGTAAAATTGAATTGTAAACCATCGGATTTGAAAATTCTCAAAGAACTTTTTCAAAAATTATTAAAAATAAAGCATTTATAGAAGAATTTTAATTAAAAAACAAGAAAAATAATTTAATTTTGGAAAAGTTACAAATTATTTGCAGAAATTCAATTATTTTCAATTCTTCTCAGGGATTCAATTCTTTTTACAAATAATAAAACTCAACGCAGAATTTCAATTATTTTTAATATAATTTTACTCGACTTTTTCGAAAAATGTAATTATTCTTAAAAATTTTATTAAAATTCGTCGAAAAGAATTCAATTATTTAAAAATTTGTTGATTGAATTCTTTATGGGAAATTGAATTTTAAGAAACATTCAATTATTCAATAAATTGTTTATTTGCATTTTATTTATATTTAAATAATTGAATTCTAGTAGAATTTTCTAATAAAAATTAATTTAAAAATGGATTTCAGTTAAAATTTTAGATTATAATTGAATATTAAAAGCAAAATAGCGTGAATTTTTAGAAATAATTGAATTTTGAAAAATTAATTTTTTTGTAAAAGTTTAATTGCATTTTTTTTAATATTATTTGAACTTTTTATTTTCTAATATATATTTAATTGAAGAATTTAGGAATAATTGAAATTTTGTAAAATTGAATATTGTAAACAAATGGATTTGAAAATTGTCAAAGAACTTTTTCGAAAATTATTAAAATTAATCGATTTAACGAAGAGTTTTAGTTAAAAATTCTTGAAAATAATCATTGAATTGATAATGATTTTATCACTCGGTCATTTTTAATTATTATAAGTTGTTGAATTTTAAAAAGGGTTTAAAATTTGAATTTGAAAGTTTTGAAAATCTTAATTCCTATGGAATAACTGACTTAACAGTCAGGGAATAACAGAATTAAACTTTTATGGCAACCCTGTAAAAATAATTTCTGAAAATATTTTATTTACAGCAATGCCAGAATGGCGAGTGATAAGACAAAAATGTGTTGCTATTGCGGAGGAGGATCGTTCAGTGACACGTAAATTAAGTCGACATGCTTCAGAAGATTCACGAAGTAGACGATGTAGGCATTCGAAGCAGAAAATTTTAGGAAAAACAGGTTCCGAAAGTCAAATTAAACAAACAGGATCAATAGAGTTGGAGCAGCATGTCGATGAGTTTCATTATTGGAAATCAAATCAAAGTGTTCGTAGACTTAATTCGAATTCAATTCCCCTCGAAACTCATTTAATAAACGATCATCCACAAAGTCTTGAGATAATCTCGAAAAAGGATGATAATGATAAGAACAAAATACCATCACATCCTCAATCTCTAGAAGTAAGTGTTCAACAATGTTCTTTTAGAATGTTTGAATAATTTTTCAAGAAAATTTCCTTTTCAAAAAAAAGGGTAATTTTTAATTTAATTTTTAACTCTTTATTTCTCTTATCATCAGGTTATTCCTAAACGAACGCATCAACAATTAGTACATCCACAAAGTCTCGAAACAATTGGAGCATCGAATAAAAATTCAAATAATTCCGATGACAATAATTTACCCCTTCATCCGCAGAGTTTGGAAACAATAAATTCAAAAAAGGTATGTATTTGATTTTTAGGGAAATTAATAGAAAAAGGAAAATAATTATGATTTTTTTCAGGTATTGACACAAAACACATTAAAACGAAATCAATTGCAATTGCTGCCATTTTTGAGTGGATCGGAAATCGTTCATTCCATCGCAGAACAGAGTGATGAACAATTTACAAATGAGAATTCCGGCGCTTTTACTCTCCGTGATTCTTATAGTCCATTATTAACGCGCAAAGAAATAGAATACACTAATAATTCAAATCGTGATAGAAGTCTAAGCACTGGTGGATC
Organism: Leptopilina heterotoma; assembly: GCF_015476425.1. Classification (NCBI taxonomy): domain Eukaryota; kingdom Metazoa; phylum Arthropoda; class Insecta; order Hymenoptera; family Figitidae; genus Leptopilina; species Leptopilina heterotoma. The sequence goes on from NW_025111110.1 coordinate 2,790,949, forward strand.
GGAAGATAGATTTTTAAGGTAATCATCAATTTTTTCAAATTTAGATCCTGAAACAATTTTTTTTATCCAAAAAAAAAACGTTCTTTCTGAACTTTGTCTTCTCTGTGACAGTGTGAATTAAATAAAAAAAAAATTTTATTTTCAACAGTAGGTTTATTGGCGACACGGCAGTTGATAATAATTCAGCGAATTCACGTGATGCATTACTCGAAGATCCGGAAGTGTGTCCTAAACGAAGATTCAGTAATGCGAGTCAGAGTAGTTCTGAATTATCCGATGGTGAAAGTCGACGTGAAAAGAGACGACAAAAAAGATGTGAAAAATTAAAAAGTTTAGACGATCCACTTACTGGGAGTATCGTTGGAATTAATTGGCTCTTTGAAAATGGTGAATTTGGAGTTGATACGTGGGCGAATAAAAGTAAGTTTACATGCAAACAAATTTTTTAAATATATAAAAAAAACGATTTTTTTCTACAAAAAAATTTCTAAATAGAGGTTAGATCTTCAAATTAATGGTCCGTGTAATTAATTTTTTAATAAGAAAAAAAACAGCGATAATTTAAAAAAAAAAAAAGAGTCTAGTGTTTTTCGTAGAACTAAATTAACAATAAAATCTATTTAGAAGTTTCGCCTTTTTTCTAATTAATGCTGCTAGTATTTTGGAGTTTGAAGAGTTCCGACGATACGGATACATCAGCTAGTACCGGATGTAAGTTGTAAAATTTCCCTAAGGGCTTAGTGGCAATTTGAGTTTTTTTTTACAATTTTGTAGTTTTTAAAAATTTTTTTTCTGTTTTATTTAATCAAAACTGGAGACATTTATAACGTTTCTTCGTAGTATATAAAAAATTGGAAGCAAATAAAACTAAATTTTTTCTTAAAAAAAAAAAAAAAAAAAAGAATTTTTTTACAATTTTGTAGTTTTTTAAATATTTTTTTCTATGTTTTATTTAATCAAAACTGGAGACATTTATAATGTTTCTTCGTACCTAGTATATAAAAAATTGGAACCAAATAAAACTATATTTTTTCTTTAAAAAGCAAAAAAAAAGAGATTTTTTTTTACAATTTTGTAGTTTTTTTAAAAAAAATTTTTCTGTTTTATTTAATCCAAACTGGAAACATTAACAGCGTTTCTTCATAGTATATAAAAATTAGAGCCAAATAAAATTAAATTTTTTCTTTATAAAAAAAAAAAAAAAAAAAAAATTGAAGTCTATTTTTTTCTAATTGTTAACAATTATGTTTCCTACATTCGCTGTCAATAACATCGTGAATTTTATTCTTCAATCCCGTATGGTCTAGTGGCTAGGATACCTGGCTTTCACCCAGGAGGCTCGGGTTCGATTCCCGGTACGGGAAATTTTTTTTTAAATTTTCACCTACTTATCAAGTACAATATTTTCTTTAGTAATTAATTCTATTTTGCACTGTTTTTTCAGCTTTTTTTTCGTTTTTATTAAATATTAGAAAATGAATAAATTATTTATTAGTTGTTAACATTAATAAACTTTCAATTTTGTTTTCCAGCCACAAAAAACTTTAACTAATATTTCTAAAGCGATATTTTAGTTTCTTTAGATTCGATTTTTCTTTTGTAATTAATTATTATTTTGTAAAAAATTAAAAAAAATTTTTTTTAATTAAAAATTTTTAAATATTAAATGTTAATTAAAGTTTCAACAGATTAGGGGAATCAGGGAAATGACAGAGAATTTTATCAAAAGAACTGGAAAAAATGTCAAAATTTTATAATTGCTACAAAAATTTTAATTTTTGGTGTCCAAAAAAATTTTTGAAATATCTAAAAATCTTGAATTCAACTTGAATTTTTTATCACTTTAAAGACTTTTGAAGCACAATGAATTTTAATACAGTAATTTGATTTCTTTATTTTTGTAAATAATTAAATCATGTATTTTAAATTACTTTATTTTAAATAATTTATTTTAATTAATAAAAATAAAAATAATTTTCTGAAAGTTGTTAATTATAATTATAATTATTAATTTCCACAAGATTTTAGATAAAAATAGTTTCTTTTTTCGAAAATAATTGAATTTTAGAAGGTTTTAAACTAAAATTTTGGAAATTTTCAATTTTTGTGAAGATATTATGTAATAATAATAAATTAACTTTATAAATAGAGTTTTCAATAATTTTATTTTAAATTTTGTAAAAATTCAAATTTCTTATAAATTTTAATTCACTTTTTCAAAGATGTTTGAATTGAAAAAAAAACTGTATTAAAGAATTATCAAATTAATGAAAATTTTGTGAATTAATTAATTAATTAATCTCTTTAATTTAATTGAAAATAATTAAATTTGTTAAAGAATTACAGATTTAAAAAAAATCGAATTTTCGGAGAATTTTGAAAAGTTGCATTCAAAATTTAAAAAAATAGATTTTAAATATTTTATAAATATTAAAATATTTTCAATTTTATTTTTAAAGATTGAATAAAACAAGTAATTGAAAATTTCCAATTATAAAGTTTTTAAAATTTTAATAAGAATAATAATTGAATTTTTTACGAATGTTATTGTATTTTTTTATGTAATTGAAAGTTTTCAGTATTCTATTACAAATAATTTAATTTTTTAAAAATGTTATTGTAATTTTGGAAATAATTGAATATTTTTAAAACTCTATTAAAAATAATTGAATTTTTTAAAGAATGTAATTGCAATTTTTTAAATAATTGAAAGCTTTTAAAAATTTATTGAAAATATGTAATGTAATTTAATTTTTTAAGAAGATTAATGCAATTTTTGAAAATAATCGAGAAAAGTTAACAACACTAATTAATTTTATATTTAAAATAGGTACACTTCCTTAATGTTTTAAATTAAAATTTTTGCTTTTAAAAATTATCTTTCTTTAATAATTGAATTCCTCTTGATTTTTTTAGGAATCAGGGAAAAAATGAAAATTTTGTCCGTCAGAGAAAAACAAAATCAAATTTTTGTGACAATCATGTTAATGTCCTTCTATTAACATTAAAGTTAATGTTATAAATTAATTTAAAAATAAAAATGAATTAAGTAGAATTAAATAATTAATTAAAAATGATGTTAAAATATTAAATGTTAGTAAGTTATATTTTATTTAATATTAATTAATCAGATATTAATTCATCTGACGTAGGTATATTATTTAAGTTCGTTTTTTGCGTGAAAATAAAAAATTAAATGCCACTAAACCACTTAGGAGAAAGGATATCTATACTCGGGCCATGTTGATTAGAATAGAATCGATAGATTTTTCTCACAGAATTCATAGACCATTGTTACGTGCATGTAGACTTTAAATATCGAATTTTCAATCTCAGGAAACATTTTTCCATTCCCTCAATAAACAAAAATATCTGATTATCTTAATTTTCTTTTGCAGATCTTCACACAAAAGAACCGGATTCCGGATCATCGAGTACAACAACATTGAGTATCGAGAACGAAGTACAATTAAAACGAAAACTTCTTCTCACCTCCGAGGTGGACAGTAAACGTCAACAAGGAGCAATTCCAAAGCAAAGTTGTTCGAAAATAACCAGCGAATTGGTGAACGAGAGCACAAGTTCCGAGGCGAGTCGACGTTTAAATATTGAAGCGAGTCGTCGTAAGCCAAAACGTAAAATTGATCTCAATCGTGAGCGTAAGAAGAGGAAACTAGAGAAAATCAGTGGTTCCAACAATGAATTGAGTACATTATTACCGAGTCCAGCGCCACCACTATTGGCAGCACTTTTAAATTCAGGTGGCGATCTACCAAATCCAAATATACTTCCCGAACCGCGTCTCGTTCGTTCATCACAATCGCGAAATATGCGAAATCAACGACGACGCTTGAAACGATCAAATCGAACACATCGTGGAACAAGACTCAATCGTGATGATTCACTTGTTCCATTGACAGCACTCTTTGGCCTATTATCAAATGGCGAGTGTCATCTCGCGACTAGTCACAATGATACATCCGAGGGTGCTGTTCATTGTTTTCGTGACGATAGTGGACGTTGGTTAGCTTATACATTCGACGAGAAGGGCTCGGGATTTCCCTCAGTCACACGCTACTCGTCATCGAATCATAATGAAAAATTGCTGAATACCCTCTTACGACAGCAGATCAATCAAAATCTTCATTCAAATACAAATTGGGAATTACCCGATTCATTGAGTAATAGTTACAGTAGTTTATCGTTAAATTCAGCCGGACTCACAGTGATTATTGACACACCACCTGCTTTATCAAGTCCAACAAATAATAATCACAAGGCTCAAAATTCCCTCCCACCGAATTTGATAATTGCCTCGAATCCAAGAACTGCGGATCAATGTGCTCTTAATTCAGCATTGACGACAGTAATGGCCGATAGGAATCGTCGATTACAGAGTCTTTTTGGTAATTTTAATCCAAATTCATATCAGACGGAGGGCAATCAACAAATGCCGGTGTTGGCGCTACCGATTCAATTGGAAGCTGACAATAGTGCAAATCTCTCGTGGAATCGTCTATTGGACGGTTTGCAGAGTTCAAATGATCCAAAATCAAAGCAATCGAAGCATTATTACAAGTGGAAATTGGGAAAGTTTCCGAGTATTAAAGTGAGATTTGATCGTCTCGCATTGTTGGCGCTACTCGACAGGAATTTGACAATTTTAGAAACGATTGTCGCGACACTTTTAGCGATAGCAGTCGCTGGTTTGGGTCTAATGCTCCTGCAACTTGGATTCTATCGGGATATTTTTGCCTTTATTTTCTGCTTCGTTACGGCTGGTTGTCAATATTCGTTGCTCAAGTCCGTTCAACCTGATGCAGCATCACCGACTCATGGTTTCAATCGTGTTATTGTTTTCTCAAGACCTGTTTACTATATAATCTTCGCTGGTCTCATACTCATTTTCAATGAGGTTTTGAATAATTTTCATAATTCGGATTTTTTGATCTACGGCATAAGAGTTGCGAACTATGACGTTATTCTACAGGCTCGTAATGTATTGCTTATTTTTCTTCTTTGCTTTCCAATTGTCTTCTCACTTGGTCTCTTTCCGCAGATTAATACATTTCTCATGTATCTTTGCGAGCACATTGATATACATATTTTTGGCGGTAATGCCACAACGAGTCTTGTCTCGTCAGCCTATTGTCTTCTTCGTAGTTTCATCACGGTAATGATACTCTATGGTTTCGCCTACGGAGCTCTGAGGGAGGAAAAATCGTCTCAACATATATTGTTCTCAATTTTCATGGCACTGCTGATGGCGGTTTCATATCATCTCAGTCGATCGTCATCGGATCCAAGTGTGATTTGGGAAATTTTGAAGACTAATCTCTGGCCACCTGATGTTTACGTTGAGGAAAAGGAAAAAGAGAAGGAAAGGGAAAAGGAAAAAGAAAAGGAAAATAAGGAAATAAATCTAAAAGAAGTGAAGAGAGAGGCAAAGATGGAAATTCCAAAGGAGAGTAAAGTTAAAGTATCGGCTAGAAAGAAGGACGTGAAGATAAATATCGGTGAAGAGATATCAGACTCGGAACTTATTGATCCACTGCCAATGAAATTGAGATCAACAATAAAAGCAAGACTGAAAAATGATTTGATTGTGTGCGCTGTCATTGGAATATTGACATTCGCTATTCATTCGTCGACAGTGTTTACTGCACTTCAACCGGAACTTAATCCAATTCTTTGGGGAATAACGAGCTTTTTGGGTTTTTTTCTACACTACATTGTGCCACAATTGAGAAAACAATTACCATGGCAGTGTTTGGCGAGACCAGTTTTAAGGAGTCATGAGCACGCACAATTTGAGGTACGCGAACCAGTTCGAATAATGTGGTTTGAAAAAGTTTACGTCTATCTTTGTTTTGTCGAGAGAAATATTCTCTATCCAGTTGTCTTCCTTGGAGCATTAACTGAATGTTCAAATAAAATTGCCCTCAAATATGGAGTGACAATTGGAGCGCTATTAATTGTCATCTGTGGTCTCAAGTCACTGAGGTCTTCCTATTCGGATCCATCGACGAGATATTTGGTTTTGATATTTGCGGTATTATTTTTTAAAGTTGATTTCAAGGGTTTCAGTGAGACATTTTTGATTGATTATTTTGTCACTGGTATTGCATTTGCAAAAATTTATGAATTATTGTTGAAAATACGATTTATTGTGACTTATATTGCGCCATGGCAAATTACATGGGGCAGTGCATTTCATGCGTTCGCGCAACCATTTTCAGTTCCACATTCGGCAATGTTATTCCTTCAGGCGGGTATTTCGGCAATTTTCAGTACACCACTTAATCCATTATTGGGAAGTGCAATTTTCATTAGTTCATATGTGAGGCCGGTGAAATTTTGGGAGAGAGACTATAAAACAAGACGTGTCGATCATTCAAATACAAGAATGTCATCTCATCTTGAACGTAATTTGGGAGCTGATGATAATAATTTAAATTCGATATTTTACGAGCAATTAACAAGATCGTTGCAACATAGTTTATACGGTGATCTTGCTCTTGGACGATGGGGAACTGTCGAGCAGGGAGATTGTTTTCTTCTAGCTTCCGATTATTTGAATTGTCTTGTTCATATGGTACAACTTGGGAATGGATTAGTGACTTTTCAACTGAGAGGATTGGAATTTCGCGGGACTTACTGTCAACAACGAGAGGCGAGTATATTTATAATTTATTTTATAGAATTTTTAATTAATAAAATTTGTATTATGTTCTGAAGTAAAAAAATTTATATTCAATCTACATTAATAATCGATGTTTTTTTTTAAAAGTAATTAAATTGTATTTAAAGAATAATTTAAAATAATAATCGAATTCTTGAGAAGAATTTTACTATTTACGAAAATAATAAAATTCCTGTGAAGAATTTTAATATTTAACGAAAATAATTGAATTCCTGTGAAGAATTTTATTACTTATGCAAATAATTGAATTTTTGCCAAGACGTTTATTAAAGTTTTTGAAAATAATTGAATTCTTTTGAAGCAATTTATTATTTATGTAAATTATCAAATTTTATTAAAGTTTTTGAAAATAATTGAATTCTTTTGAAAAAATTTTATAAAAATTTTCGAAACAAATTAAATTTTTTTTGAGTAATTTAATTGAAATTTTATTAAAAGTATTTGAATAACATAAAGAATTTTATCAAATTTTTTAATATAATTGAATTTCTCCGACGAATTTTATTACAACTTTAAATAATAATCGAATTCTTGAGAAGAAGTTTACTATTTACGAAAATAATTAAATTCCTGCGAAGAATTTTATTATTTTACGAAAATAACTGAATTCCTGTAAAGAATTTTATTATTTATGCAAATAATTGAATTTTTGCCAAGACGTTTATTAAAGTTTTTGAAAATAATTGAATTATTTCGAAAAACTTTATTATTAATGGAAATAATTAAATTTCTACAAAGATTTTTATCATTTATGAAAGTAATTAAATTCTTGCAGATGAATTTTATTAAAATTTTTGAAAGTATTGAATTTTTTAGAAGAATTTTATTAAAATTTGATATAAAGTTGATATTAAAACAAATTTATTTTCTCAGGTTGAGGCAATCTCCGAAGGAATAGAGGACAATGACAATTGTTGTTGCTGTGAAATTGGACATTTTTCTAATGTATTGAGTGTAAACGCTGCATTTAGTCAAAGATGGCTCGCTTGGGAAGTGGCGAGTGCAAAATATGTTTTGGAAGGCTATTCAATATCGGACAATTCAGCTGCTTCAATGCTACAAGTTTTTGATTTTCGCAAAGTCCTCGTTACATATTATGTCAAGAGTATTATATTTTATACCATAAAATCGACAAAATTGAAACAATGGTTGGATAATGCGGAAATAATTGATGCACTTAAATCAACACTCGAGAAGAATTTCGTTGATCTTGATCCTGTTTTTAATATGAATATCGATGAGGATTTTGATTTTCGTGCCAGTGGAATTACGAGAAATAGTTTCTGTAATGTTTATCTCGATTGGATTCAATTTTGTGCTGTAAAAAGCGACAAGGTACTATTTCTTTCATATTTCTTTTTCATTTATTTAAATAAATAATTATGTAAATTATTTATTTGGATGTTTTCAATTTTTTTTGCAGTTATTGGAAAGATCGCGAGATTCAAGTCTTGTTTCTCTTTGTTTGGCGTTGAGTTTACTTGGAAGACGCGTTTTAGGAGCAGCTTCACATAATACGGTTTCTAGTGTGGAATTTTTTTTGTACGGACTTCACGCTTTATTTAAAGGTAAAATTTACTATTTCTTTTTTTAAATATATTTTATTTGTCTTTAAATATATTTTGTTTTCATAAATAGAATTTTAAAAATTACTTATATATTAATTTTTGCATTATAGCGTGAATTTTTTAGAAATAATTGAATTTCGAAATTAAAATAAAATTAAATCAAAATCTTTGAAAATTTGAATTTATAGTTACAATATTCTTATGATATAAAATAATGATTTTAAAAGTCCAAATTTTGTCTGGAAATCAGGGAAAAGTCAGGGAAAAATAAAATTAAATTTTTGTGTCAACCCTGGAAAGTATTAATTTAGCAAATTTTGCAGGAGATTTTCGAATAACTTCGGTACGTGATGAATGGGTTCTTCACGATGTTGATTTACTTCGAAGCGTGGTTGCCAAAGGCGTTCGAATGGCGTTAAAATTACATCAGGATCATTTTATGAGTCCCGAGCAATATGAAGAGGCCTCAGCTCTTCACGAAGCAATTGACAATCATAATCAAAATCTTGTTATCAGCCATGAGGCAGATCCACTCTGGAGAAATGCGATACTCAGCGGTGCGCCCAGTCTCTTGGCTCTCAGGTATGAAATATTTAATTGAAATATATTCAATTTAATCGAATATTTAATTGAAATATATGATTAATTTGAAATGAACGATTTTCAGGCATGTCTTGGACGATGGCATCGATGAATACAAAGTGATAATGTTGAACAAACGTTTTTTAAGTTTTCGTGTGATAAAAATGAATCGTGAGTGTGTTCGTGGTCTTTGGGCTGGCCAACAACAGGAACTCGTTTATCTGCGTAATAGAAATCCAGAGCGTGGTTCGATACAAAATGCAAAACAAGCTTTAAGAAATATTATCAATAGTTCCTGTGATCAACCAATTGGATATCCGATTTATGTGTCGCCATTGACAACAAGTTATGCGGAAACTAATGAACAATTGTGCTCAGTTGTCGGCGGACCACTAAGTCTCGGCGCAATTAAAAATACTGTTCTCAAACTGTGGCGAAGGTAATGTCTTTGTTTCTTACATAATAATTTGTGAAAATAAATTATAAATAGTTATCATTTCAGTTTAAATTTAATAACTATTACTTAAATTGAAATTGAAATATAAAGTGAAATAATTTCTTTTAAATTTGATTGAGTAATTTATGGTAATTTTTTGTTATTTTAGAATAAGAAGAAGATGTGGACAAGGATGTTCGTCGGGTGGTACAGCGTCACAAGATGACGGTGGATTCGGAAACGACGGAGTTTACGCAATGACGACGTACAATATTCATTCGGGTATTTGTTTAGAATTTTTAATTCAAATTATTCAAAATTTGAGATATATAATCAATATTATTTTATTTATTTATTTAAGTATTCAAAGTTTCTATAATATTTTGGGACTAATGTTAATCGTTTCACTGCCAGGTTACAGTCAATCGGGAAATTTAGCATCCTTGGGTGGCAATCGTGGTTCACTCGTCTCCGTTGGCAAGCCCACAAGTTCCACTCTGGCTAGTCTCGCAGGATTACTTAGTAGCAGTGACATGAAGGTCGAGTCAAAGAGTGAAACTAGTTTTACGTCCAAACTGGAGAAAGAAGAAGTCCTACAGCGAGTTCGCGTAAGTCGATTTTCCTTTTCAATTTTCTACGATTTAAACAGGCCTCGGATAATATGATTTTTTCGACTTAAAAGTGGGACATAAAAATAAAACAAATTACAGGGTTGCCATAGGTCAGGGAAATAACGGAATTTAGGGAAAAGTCAAAGATTTTTATTAAAAGTACCTACTGGGAAAAAATTAAATTTTTAGAATTCACAAGAAAATTCTGAATTTTGTCGTCTTTTTTGTTTGTCTCATAAACTATGAAGTTACCTCGAATTCTAAAAAAAACCTTCAATTTTGTCTATTTTCGACAATAATTTCTTTTTAAATAACTTTATTCTTCAGGAACTATCACAAAATTATTACTTGTAAATTATTTAGAATAATTTTACTTAAATATTTCAAAAGTAATTGAATTTTAAAATTGAATTTACAATTTTCAATAAGTGAATATTTTTTCATGAAGAATAAAACTCATCATAGAAATTCAATTATTTTTAATACAGTTTAACCGAATTCCTTGAAAAATGTAATTATTCTTGAAAATTTTATTAAAATTCGTCGATAATTATTTAAAAATTTGTTGATAAAATTTTTTATGAGAATTGAATTTTAAAAAACATTTAATTATTCAATCAATTATTTTTTTTATTAAATTTGAATTCTCGTAGAATGTTATAAAAATTGATTTAAAAATGAATTTCAGTTAAAATTTTAAAAAATAATTGAATATTAAAAGTATCATAGCATGAATTTTTAGAAATAATTGAATTTTGAAAAAGTTTAATTGAATTTATTTTAAAAATTATTTCAAGTTTTTGTTTTCTAAATTAATATTTAATTGAAGCATTTCCGAAAAATTAAAATTTCGTAAAATTGAATTGTAAACAAATAGATTTGAAAATTCTCTAGGAATTTTCGAAAAAATTATTAAAAATAGTTGATAAATGTTAATTTATTTCTTTCGAAGAATTGTAATAAAAGTTTTAAAATAAATTACATTTTTCTAAGAATTTACTTAAAATTGTATTAAAAGTAATTAAAATCCTGTGAAGAATTTTATTATTCAGGAAAATAATTGAAGTCTTGCAACGAATTTTTATTACCAGTTTTTAAAATAATTGAAATCCTCTGAAGAATATTTTTATTTTTGAAAATAATTGAATTCTTGTAACGAATGTTATTACATTTCACTTAAATAATTAAAATAATGTGAAGAATTGTGTTATTTATAAAAATAAATGTATTTTGGTAACGAATTTTATTACATTTTTTTAAAATAATTGAATTCTTTTGAGAAATTTTATTAAATAGTAGATTTTTAAAATATTTGAATTTCAGCGAAGAATTCCATTATTTGTGAAATGCAATTGAATTCTTGTTAAAAATGTTTGAAAATAATTACATTTTTCGAGGAATTTATTTAAAATTGTATTAAAAATAATTTAAATCCGATGAAAAATTTTATTATTTATGAAAATAATTGACTTCTTACAACGAATTTTATTACATTTTTTTAAATAATTAAATTTGATGTCAAAATCGTATTACTTGTAAAAATAATTGAATTCTTGCAAAGGATTTTATTAAAATTTTTGAAAATAATTTAAAACATGATGACAGCAATCACTCCGAGTCAAAGACTCGGAAATAATTAATAATATATCGAGCACTCCGAGTCGAAGACTCGGAGTGCTAGATATCTTATTAATTAATTTTTACAATTAGAGAAATTCGTAAATAATTGTAATAGAACATTTTTTTGAGTGTCTAATAATTTTTAGAGTGAATCAGAATATTCTTTAGGATCTGGGAAAAAGTCAAAGTTTTTTCTGGAAATCAGGGAAAAACAAAATTGATTTTTTGTGGCAATCCTGAATTAGTAAAAAAAAGGGACAAAAATAAAAATAAATTAAATTTCCAAAGAATAGAATATAATAAAGAATAAATATTCTCTAGATAATGGATCCAAATCACGTGTACGATGCAATAAATCTTGGCCGGCGAATCGATGTGATTTGGCCGGATGAAAAAATGCGACAACTGGGAGGACGATCGGGATGGCAGCATTGGGTGCCAATTCGTGGGATGGAAGGTTGTGTTGTTCATCGATGGTCGCCAAATCATCGTGATCCAAATCGACGTTCACACGTTGATAAAGTTATACTTCTCGTGAAAATTGAAGAAAAATATGTTCCAATCGCGGAACAAGGGGTAAGAGACTTAGGAGCAGAAGTTTAAGAATAAAAAAAAACAAAAAATCTGTCTCTTTTTGAAAACAAAGGCATTTCAAACTCAACATTCTCATTGAACCAAAAATTTTGGCATTGCGTAAAAGAAAATGAATTTTAAATATTCCTAAAAACAAACTGCAATACTTAAGAAATTCTACAAACAAAAGCTGCCTTTTATCAATAATAAGTTTTCAGTTTTTTTTAAATTTAATTTATTACGGCCCATTCTCTTAAATACACGAGATTTTTTTCCTATAATTAAAAAAGAAATATTAACAAAACCCGAAATACAGTTAAAACAAAGTTGAAAGGATTTTTTAAAAATATAATTCTCTTTTTTATAAATTTTCTCTGAGCTGTGAATTGAATTATAGCAGTTATTAAAAAATACTGTTTTAATATGCAAATGTAGAGAAACGATTTTAAGTTAATTGAAATTGAACTCTCTATTTTCTAAAATATCGTGATGTTTCCTAAATTATTTTCTATAGTTAATCTACTTTGTTTTCTTTTTTTGTTTTTTTATTTTAAATATAAAAATTAGAAAAAAACTTATGTTTTTTTTGACGAAATTGAATATATTTTCGACTATGTAGTTTATTAGTGAATTCGAAAAGAAAATGTTATATTTTCATTTTCAGATTATTGTAGATATTGAAAAAAAAATTGTTCCTTAATTTTACTAAATCGCAAGTCATAAATTTTCGGGACGTTAATTTTCATTAATTATATTTTGTGTGAAAAAAACTGTATCATAACGTGTATCATAATAATACTTAATTTTGTTTTTACAATGAAAATTGACGTCCTGAAAGATATCATTGAGTTATATTAGAAAAAGAAAATCAAGCATTGTACATAATATTAATTATTGATGTTTTCTATGTTTTTGTTACATTTTTAAAAAAGAAAAAGTTTTCGGTAGTATACGTGTAAGTTGTAAATACTCGTGATACTCGTGAAAAATGTTTACTGATAATGTAAAGTTTAAAAAAAATAGAGAAGACGAAAAGAAAAACGCCTCTTCAATATAAATATATACATATCGGTGCTTTTACAATTCCAAGAGAAAAAAAAAGAATAAACAAAGTGTCTGCATATTTTTAGTGTTCAATTTATAATTTGACAATTTTTTTCTTTAATGCAACAACCAAAGCATCCGAAAGTTTTAAAAGAAAAATATATATTTCAAGGTAACAAGGAAAAAAAGTTTATTTCCACGGCATTTCTAGTCGTTACGCCTTAATTGAAAAAAAAAGTTTCCAAGTTACTTTTTTTTGTAAATTTTACGAAATGTAAAAAAAAACTATCGTAAATTTATAATTTTACTATATGTGTAGAAAAATTAAATGAACTTTTTTTGAAGTTCCTTTTTTGTGAAAAATCAAATTAAATCATGTTACTTTTTATTAATTTATATAGCTGTACGAATTATAATAAATTCGTGGTTCCTTGCAAAAAAAATATAGGTAAATTATATACTAACTTTGTAATTCATTCAAAAAATTTATTTTCTTCCCACGGATATTAATTATTCAATAATATGAAAATTATATTTTGCAAGCAACCAATAAATCACAGCATTGCCTTATCATGGTGTTTTTAAACACCTGACTGACAAAAAATAATTAATATTTCTTAGCTACTCGTTTAATTGCTAGCGCGCATAGAAAAATTTTATTATTCAATTCAATCACATCGATTATTGTTTTAAAACTATTTTTAAAAGTCTCTTTTTATGGCATTTAAAAACACTTTTTTAAAAGAAAGAAAAAAAAGAGGAAAAAGAGAATGAAACAAAGAAAGAAAGGAAAAAGAAATAGAAAAATGTTCGCAAAAAAAATTAAAAGAGAATTATTATTCAGTTTAGTGAAATAATTGAACTAAAGAGGAAATTTTAAAGAAAGTTTTAAATTCTAATGATGTGATTGACTTTATAACTCTTTGTAAATATCCAAACGCTGCCAAACGATAATGACAAGTCTGCTTCACTGGACAAAAAAAAAAAAAAAGGAAAGAAAGAACTGAGCAAAACACAAAAATATGTGTTGGTCTCAATGCCTAATCCGCTTTTTATATAATTATTTTTCAGTGAACAGAATTAGCTTATTTAATTATAAAAATTGTACAGTAAGCTTTAATAGTAAACATAAATTTATTGTTAAAGAAAAAAAGATTATACCATTTCAAATTCGACGAAATATAGGCTGTAATATTCTTAATTACTTTAGTGTATAATATAAGAAAATTAATTATGCGCTAATTCAGAAATTATTGTATTTTATAGAAGAATATATGAACGATGAAATTTTTCATTTTCTTTTTTATTTACTCATTTCACAAAAAATATTATAAAATTTACATAATTGATAAATTATCATAATTATTATACAGTTTAAATTTTTACAATTTCATTGCAATCTTATTTAAAACAAATTAGTTGAAAAGAAATAAAAGGAGATGAAACTAATATTTTAAAATGCAAATAAATAAAAAAATAAATAAGTACGATTTTTTTCTAGTAAAATTATTGAATTAGCATTTAATTAATTTTCAATAAATTTCTATTTTGGAAATTTCGAAACTTGTTGCGATATTCATAATTAAAATATAACAATTTTGTAATTACGTATAATATCACTACAATAATGATAATATAAACGAAAAGAAAAATTTATGAAAAGGTGTATTGCAAAAAAAAAAAAATTGCATTACTAATAATATTGATAATAAAAAAAGTTACTTTTTTAAAAAGAAAGAAAACCTTCATTTCATACATTATTTCATAGATATTATCGTATTAATTATAATTTTCAAGTTTTTCCGAAGAAAAAACTATAAAAAAAACACTAATTTTTGTAAAGTTTTCGAGAAAAAAAAACTATAAACTTGTGAATAAACATATATTATTAATGAATAAAAAATGTACATTTGTTAATATGGATAAAAGAATTCGTAATAATAAAGAAAACATTTAGTTTCTTAAAAATTATTTATTTAATATAATAATATAATTATACTTAATTTTTAAGGACCCATAATGTGTCTGTAAATAATAGTCTTACAAAACATTTAAATGGCACAATTTAATCCATTTCTTCGTTTCTCTTTGTTTCAAAAACCAAGTTTAATAAATTAAAAGACAATTAAAAAAGAAACAGAAAAAGTAAAATAAAAAATTCATTTTTTCTAAAAAAAATGACAAAATTGAATAAAATATTGTTCGTTGGAATTACAAATTCTGTTCGTTTTGTATAATATCACTGAATTAAAGAAATGTGATGTTACATATATAATAGCATATAATTTTTCGTAGTTTTTCTTTCTTTCACTACAAGAGGTGTAAAGTTGCAGAGATTTTTTAAGTGTCAACAGATAGATAGATTTTTTTTCTTTATAGAGAAGGCAAGTTTATTTATTGGATATTGCATGCGTCATTTTCATTCAAAAAGTAGATTTTATCGGAATATCTTTCTCTTATATTAAATAACTTAGTAGAACAAGCTATTCAACTTTATTATTATGCAAATAAAAATTTTTTTTTTTATTTTCAAAAACTTGAATAATTTTATAATCAAAATTTATAAATTCACTTATTAAGTCAAAATATCTTCAAAAATTTAAATTCTTCGCAAGAATTCAATTATTTTTAAAAATAATAACATTCTTCGAAAGAATTCAATTATTTTTATAAACAGTTAAATTTTTGTCAAAAATTCAATTATTTTTAATAAAATTTCACGAAAGAATTCAATTACTTTTTTCTTGTTTTTCAAAAGAATTCAATTATTTTCTAAAGTTTTAATAAATCCTTTGAAACAATTCAATTATTTTTATAAATAGTACAATTCTCTACAACAATTCAATTATTTTTAATACAATTTTAATAAAATTTCATGAAAGAATTACATTTTCTTAAAAAATTTTGAGAATATTTTTTGAAAAAATTCAATTATTTTCTAAAATTTTAATAAATCCTTCGAAGCAATTCAATTTTTTTTTTAAATTTGTAATAAAATTGTTGTAAAGAATCCAATTATTTTCTAAAATTTTAATTAATCCTTCGAAACAATTCAATTATTTTTATAAGTAGTAAAATTCATCTGAAGAATTAAATTATTTTTTGTAAATAATGAAATTCTTCTTAGAAATTCAATTATTTTTAATGCAAATTTAATAAACTTCAATAGACTAATATTTTAATTGTAATTATTAGCAGACGCGATTATTTTAAAAAGATGAAAAAATTCTTTGTTTAAATTAAATTTTCAATTTTATTTTTTTCAAAAAACATCATTATTTTCAAAGAAAACTCAAAGAAATTATTTAAAGGAATTTAATTATTTTCTATATTTTAATAAAATTCCTTGAATGAATTCAATTATTTTAGAAAGTTTTGATAAAATTCTTAGAAGAAATAATCTATTTTTAAAAAATTTTAATAATATTCAATAATTAAATGTTTAATTTCAATTATTAAGAAACACGATTATTTTAAAAACTTGACAAAAATTCTTCATAAAATTTAATTACTTTAAAAATTACCAATTAAAATTATTAAAGAAATTCCATTATTTAAAATAATTCAAAGTAATTCATCAATTATTCTCTAATTTTTTGATAAAATTCTTTGAAGAAATTTAATTATTTTAGAAAATTTTAATAAAATTCTTAGGAGAATTTATTTATTTTTTTAAAAATTATAATAAAATTCAGTAATTAAATGTTTAATATTTCAATTATTAAAAAACACAATTATTTAAAAAACTTGACAAAAATTCTTCATAAAATTTAATTACTTTAAAAATTACCAATTAAAATTATTAAAGAAATTCTATTATTTAAAAAAATTCAAAGTACCTAATTCATCAAAAGAATTAAATTAGGATTTTTAAGAATTTTACTAAAATTCTTCAATGAAATTCAATTATTCACAACTTTTTTGATAAAATTCTTTGAAGTAATTACAATTATTTTCAAATTTTTTGTTAAAATAGTTTACTAAATAGAAAACAGTTTACTAATTGAAATTAATTTACTAATTGAAAATAATCCACGAATTGAAATTATTTTACTAATTAAAATTAGTTTACTGATTGGAATTTATGAATTGAAATTTAGAAACACTTTTGAAAATTGAATTAAAAGCATAAATTTCTAACAAGAATTAACAGAAAATTAAGTACGAAATAAAAGAAAGAATTCCAATAAAATTTCACCAATTGAATGGAAATGATACGCGAAATGTCCCATTAATGAATACATAATTTAATTCATTGAAAGCATGACTAGGTTTTTTGATTTTTCGAATCTTTCTTAAGAAGTTTTTGTATTAAATTCTCTATCATATTGGCTTCTACAAGACCAATGAACTTGTCAACGACGAGTCCATTGGAGACGGCAATAACAGCAGGTACAGCTTTTACTTCGAATGTATGAACCAATTCGGGATTTGATTCAACATCGACTATTGCTAAATGTAAATCTTCCAAAGGTTCAACTAATTCCTCAAGTTTTGGAGTTAGAATTTTACAAGGCTCACACCATTCGGCGTGAAATGTAACTATCACGGGAATTCGACTGTTTAACACTTTATCTACAAATTCATTATTATCGTTAATTGTGAATTTTTTATTCACGCGGCCTAATAAAGATATACTGCGCATTGATTGTTGAACAATGCTTCTAAAATTGGAAAGCATTTTTACAGTCTATAAATAGAGTTACGTAAAAATTGCGTAAAGATTAATTTGGTCGTTTAAAGACAGTCAAAAAGTCATTGAATTGACGAAAATTGGAGTTTCGTTTAATGAGGATTCTTTTTTTTCGATAGCAGTCGTTATCTTAAGTCTATTAATTGATAGGTTAAAGCATCAAAAAATCCAGTTTGTTATACGAACGGGACGAGCTGGTTCCATTAATTCAAATTTCACGTATCCCACGAGTCCAACAATCGATGAAGCTGCGATTAAAATTAGCAGTATCAAACGCCAGATAAATAAATGATCGTACGGCTGAAAAAAATTGTTTATAATTACAAAAAAGAAAATTTTGATAGTTTAACACTTTTTTTATAACAAAATTATATGTTTATATGAAACTTTTTTCATACTACGAACAACTGAATGTCAAACTTGTGAATTAAATAAGAAGAAAATTTACGAATTAAATTACCTTGTCTTCGAATAACTTTGAACTCTCTGAAGCACGAGGAACACTTATCAATATAACAGTTATAATTCCAGCAATAATAATTACGGCAAAACCAACTTTTTTATTAATTCGCAGTGAAATGAGAAAAATTAATGCCGAAAAGAACCAAAGGCATGTTATTACAAAAAGCCCAACGCCAACACCTAATACCAAGGTGGTCATTACCTGCAAGAAAATCGTAAAATGAAACCTTGAAAACAAATTTTATTGCGTCAATTATTACGCCATACTTTTTATAAGTATATGAATAATCAAATTTACAGAAATTTCACCAAATTTCTTTATCTACAGCAATTTTTATTATTTTATATAAATAAAATTATTACAATTATAATTATACCTTTATTATTTAAATTATTACCTTTGTTATTAAATATTTTATTTCCTGACTTTTTCAATAAAAATACGTAAAAACAAAATTAAATAAATTTTTTTGTACTTTTGACATTAAAATAGAAATTCAAGTTCGAAAATGGAAAAAAATATACATTTGTCTTTGAGTTAAACAATATATACTTTAAATATTATTACACCGGAAAATCAAACAAAAGGAATAGTTTACAAATATTTACTGTTACAATAAACCAAGTAAACGAAGTAAACTATTGAAACAGTTTATTCTTTTTCGAAAACACTTTTTAAAGAATAAAATTTAATTTCATTATTTGTAATATTGATAATATTTCACAATATTTTATCAGGACCATCAGGACTAACCTATTTATGACTTAACGTTGACGTTTTCATAATTTCTTTTTGATTACCGATAAAAACCTAAAAAATCACAGCTGACGACAAATAAAGGTGCATTTTAAGCTGCATTTTCAAGGACGCGATTTTTTTTTATTTTCACTGCACGCGTGCGTTAAATGCATAATTCTGATTGGTCAACAAATGGCGCTATTGTCTGAATTTATTTAATATTTATAAATATTTTAATAGACAAATATTTCTCAAAAAGATATAATTACCCAACAAGATTTTTCAAAAAAATATTAAAAAATGTTTTTAAGTAGAAAAAAAAATTCAAAAAAAATTTGTTAAATTGAACATAATTTATTGATTTAAAATTAAATCCGCCAGATGGCCATCATCATTTTTCTAATTTCTACGATAGTTGTTTTAAGAGTTGAAGTTTGGGAATAAATCGCTCGTAAAATGGTAAATGTTAATGATTATTAACTGAAGACGCACTATTTGTTGAGTAATATTTTAAAACTATCGATAGTTCTCATTAAACTTTTATCTAAACATTCAGTTCATTGACATTTCAAGTGTATTTACCGGCATTTCACTTTCATTTGATAGGTTAGGTTTTGAAAAAAAATCATTTTTCAACATAACACGAGGTGTCTTATAAGTTACATCAGCTAAGATTATGATTAATATGAATATAATTAACACTAAAATGTCTCCAGTTAATTAGAATCAATTGACAATTTGTTTTATATGAGTTCTAACTTTAGACAATAGTATTTTTAAATGTTGCATTTTTCCTGTCTTTTCTATATTTTGCTCTAATTTCTCTATTCATTTCACTTATTTTGTAACTATGAGTTTTTAATTTCGATAAATGTTTCGTTATAAGTCAAAAAAGTTTTGACATTTCGTTCAAATTTTAAATTAGGTTAACCTTGTTTTTTTCGAGAAGCAATTTTTTTATTTTATGGTTTTTTCAGTTTCCGGTGTAGTTTATTTTGCCCAAGAGGAAGAATTAAAGACAATTTGTAGATTTTTAAAAAAATTGTTACTTTAATTGAAAGGTGTAAAGGAGAAAAGTAGAAATTATTAGAATATTTAATTTTCTATGGTATTTTTTTACAGTATCAGAATTTAATGGCGTGTAGAGCCAGTCTGTCAGGAGCAGCTCGTTCTACACAAGCAGGGAAAAGATTTGGTCACGGTTCAAGGGAAAATTCCTTAACGAGAAGTCTGTCACCGTCTACACATTCTGTAGATATTTCTCGATTGCAAGATGTTTCGGTATGTTTTTTATTTTAAAGTATACACAAAAGAAGAGAAAAAATAGAAAATCTTTTGCAAACTTTTTTTTTTAATTTCAGATTAGGCTCTATTCAAATCCAGCTAGAAGGCCAGGATTTCTCAGTCAGTTTGTCGAGAATATCAAGCAAGATATGCAAAAAAGTAAGGAGATGAAGGAATCGTTAAAAAAATTTCGCGAAGAAGCTGATAAACTTGAGCAATCTGATGCACTGAAATCGGCGAGACAAAAATTTCAAGCAGTCGAATCAGAAGCCAACAAGGGATCTGAAGTTTTAAAAGAAAAATTGGATACTTTAAAAGAAAAGGTATTTTCTTGCAATTTTCTTTTTCATTTTCGAACTATTTTTGTTCTATAAAAAAATTCTTTTTTTGCAACTGTATTTTTCCAGTCTTGGAATAATATTTTCAATTTATTGAGAGTAATATTTGAATGATGCATAAAATATTTAATTTCTTCTTCGTACAATATTTAATGTTTCATATTTGAATCATATTTAAAAATGAATCGTAATTAAAATTAAATTCTTATTAAAATTTGAATTAGGTTCAAGAAGCGGTGGAAGGAGTGAGTAAGACGGAATTGGGAAAGAAAGCCGGTCAAATTGGAGAAGAAATTTCGAAAACAGCTAAAGGTGCAGCGGAAACGATTTCAGAGACGGGTCAAGCAATTGGTAAAACTGGGGCCTTTCAAAAAATTTCAGAAACTGCTGAAGCTGTTCAGAAAGAATTTAATCATCATGGAATTGAAGGTGAAAATTCTTTTTTTTCTTTCTATTCTTTTTGTTAATGTTTTATTTATTAAGATACCTTTAAATAGGTCGAGTCTATGTACCCTTGAAGAGTTTACGAAAACGAAAAGAAATTCTCGAATCTCAACAAAGTTTCGAGGCAAACACAGAAGCAACGGGCGTTGAACTTCACAAGGATTCCAAATTTTATCAGTCGTGGCAAAACTTCAAGGTATTAAACAATTTTGTATCTAAATATTTAAATGTTTAAATAAAATAAAAAAAATAAAAATAAAAAAATAAAAAAAAATAATAAAATAATAAAATAAAAAAAAAATAATTATAAAAAAAAATAATAAAATAATAAAAAAATAATATAATAATAATAATAATAATAATAAATAATAATATAATAATAAAATAATTATGAATTTAATTTTATCTATAATATTTATTTTGTTAATTGTATATATAAATTACAAATAATGTATCTGTATTTTGAAAATATTATCTATTATATTTAATTTCATTAGGATAAAAATCCATACGTTAATAAAGTTCTGGACTGGAAAATCAAATACGACGAGTCGGATAATCCTGTAATTCAAGCATCAAAATTGGTTACAGAGAAAGTTACGTACTTATTTGGTGGTTTATTTCAAAAGACTGAAATTTCAACTACACTCACGGAAATTTGTAAAATTGATCCAAGTTTCGATAAAGTACGATTCTTAAAATACTGCGAGACGGATATTATTCCAAATATTCTCGAAGCAATGATTAGGGGAGATTTGGATATTCTAAAAGACTGGTGCCACGAGGCTCCTTATAATCTACTGGCACAGCCTTTAACGCAAGCGAAAAAATTGGGATACCGTTTAGACAGTAAACTATTGGGTAAGTTTCAAAATCAGTTATTTAAATATTTAAAAATATATTTATGTTCCTGAAGTTTTCAACGTTCAAGTAAACGGAATTTTTTCCCCCTAGATTGTTGTTTTTTTCGAAAACTTTCCTAAAATGTAAAATAAAGTAAATTATTTACTTAGTCGAAAATTTATCAGCTAAATATTAATTTTTTAATATAAAAAATAATGTTTTCACAATAAAATGCAAAATCGAAAACAGTAACAAAAATAACGTCGTTCAATTGAACGTTCGAAACTTTAGAAGAGTAAATATTTTTAATATTTTTAATATTTTTAATATTTACAGGCATCACAGTTGGTCCCCTTTTGTCCCCTTACTTAAATTTTATCACCTTTTTCACCTTTTTTGACGATTTGTCACCTTTTTCCCCCTTTTCACCTTTTCCTAATCAAAAATAAGGAAAAATAATTAATCAACATTCAAATAATTAAAATATTATTATTAATAGTTGTTTCTAGAAAAACAAAAATTCTAATACAAAACCTTCAATTTTTTTCCATATCTGACAATAATTTCTTTTTAAATAACTTAATTCTTGAAGAACTATCATAAAATTATTACTTAGAAATTATTTAATGAATAATTTTACTTAAGTATTTCAAAAATAATTAAATTTTAAAATAGTTGCGTTTACAATTGTATTCGTAAATAGATGAACTTCAAAAGATTTTAATTTCAAATTTTATAAAATTTCAATTTTGAATGAATTTCATAAAAAATTCTAAACAACTTAAATTTTTGCAAAAATTTAAAAAATTTAAATTATTCTGAAATTAGTTAAATTTAATTAATTATTAAAAATAATGAATTTATTGAGAAATTTTTGTTAAAAACACTTTAAAAAATTTGAATTTTGGAGAAGATTCAAATAATTGCAAAAATTCAATTATTTTCAAAAGTAATAACATTTTTCTCAGAAATTAAATTATATTAAAAAATTTAAAGAAATTCTCATCAAAATTTCAATTCTCTTTATAAATAATAAGAATTCTTCTTTAAAATTCAAGTTTTTTTATATTTTTAATAAAATTCTTGTTAAAATTTCAATTATTTGCAAAAATTTTCCTAAATTCAATGATTTTCAATAGGTATCTACTATTTTAATAAAATTTTCCAAAAAAATTCAATTATTTCAGAGGAATTCTATTATTTACAAATTTTTTATAAATTTCTTTGCAATAATTCAATTATTTTCATAAATAAAAAAAACTCATCGCAGAATTTCAATTATTTTTAGTCCAATTTTAATCAAATACCTCGAGAAATGTTATTATTTTTAAAAATTTTATTAAAATTATCTTTTCAAATAAAAAAAATTGTTCTCCAAAATTCAATTATTTTCAAATTTAAAAAAAAAATTCTCTGCAAAATTTCATTTTTATTTTTAATACAATTTTAATCGAATTTCTCGTTAAATGTAATTATTTAAACAAAATTTTATTTAAATTACATCAAATGAATTCAATTATTCCATTATTATCCAAATATTTTAAACTTTGTTCATAAAGTTCTTCATGAGAATTTAATTTTAAGAAAGATTAAATTTGTTAATCAATTATTTATTTTTGTATTTAGATAATTGAATTCTCGTATAATTTTTTAAATAGAAATTGATTTAAAAGTGAATTTTAGTTAAAATTTTACATAATATAATTGAATATTAAAAGCATTGCAACATGCATTTTTGGAAATAATTGAATTTTGAAAAAGTTTCAAATTGAAATTGTGGAAAATCTGAATTTTTCATATTTTTAATTAACAATTCTGTAGAATTAATTTTTTTCATAAACTTTAATTCAAATTACTCCAAGTTTTTATTTTCTAATATAATATTTAATTAAAGAATTTCCAAATAGTCAAAATTTTTGAATTTTTGAAAATTCCCAGAATTTAAAAAAAAAAATTATTTTAAATAATTAATGTAAAGAAGAATTTTAGTTAAAAATTCTGGAAAATAATAATTGAATTGAAATGATGGAAATAATTTTGAAGAAGTTACAGTAAAAATATTTCTTATAGTACAAAATAATGATCTTATATCACTCGGTCATTTTTAATTATTATAAAATATAAAGAAAGTGATCACTCCGAGTCGAAGACTCGGAGTGATCACTTTCTTCATGTTTTGAAAATCTTAATTCCTATGGAAAAATAATAATGATTAAATATGTTTTTTAAAAAAGAAGTTATTACTGTTTTCGAATAATTTTACAATTATAGAAATTCGTAAATAAATGTAATGGAACATTTTTTTTAGTATCTAATTATTTTTAGAGTGAATCAGAATATTCTTTAAGGTCAGGGAAAAGGTCAAAATTTGGCTAGAAATCAGAAAAAAGTCAGGGAAAAACAAAATTAAATTTTTGTGGCAACTCCAATAGCAAGTGGTATAAACAAATAAATTTTTGTACCCTTTTTGAGGAAAAAAATTCCCCTTTTCACCTTTTTTGAGGAAAAAAGTTACTGTGATGCTTGTATTTAAATATTTAAAAACATTTCTAAAACAAAAGTATTCTTAAATTTGCAATATTTTCTCAATGAATTTTAGATATTGACAATATAGATCTGGCAATGGGCAAAGTAATGGATCAGGGTCCAGTTTTAGTAATTAGTTTTCAGTCACAACAAATAATGTGCGTGAGAGACGCGAAGAATACTGTTGTCGAGGGCGATCCAGAGAAGGTGATGCGCGTAAATTATGTTTGGGTATTGTGTCGAGATCCAACTGAATTAAATCCCAAAGCAGCATGGCGACTACTCGATCTCAGTGCCAATAGTTCCGAGCAACTTATGTAGTGTGCGGTATTAGAAATTATGCCTGGACTAATTTTTTCAATTCCATTCGTAATCGTAAATCCGTTGATCAGATTATTACAAAGGGCGAAATTTTTTCAAAAAAAAGAAAAATCGAAGCGATCACTTTTTAACACTAACGAAATTTCACTTATGCACAGCATTAACGGAGGAGTTCATTCGAAACGAAAAATTGTTAGAATTGTTAAATAGATTTCAATTTTATTTATATTACACACTGACAAAATATTATTTAGCGACAATATTAAAAGAATATTTCAAACAATATTTCCAATATTATTGCTAATTAATATGAGAAAAAAATGTTTTCAAACAAAATATCGCTTCATTTTCCATTTCCTTTTGATGTGAATTTTTAAAACCCCGTTATAAAGGAATATGGAAAAATTATCGCAAAAAAAAAGAGTTTATATTTAAGTTGACAACAAAAAAAAATTGTACAGGTGTTGAGACCTAGTGTGTCTCTGTGTAAATTTTATTATAAATATAATTTAAAAATTAGGTAGATAAATTGTATCACGTACCGTGCTTGTACTGGATACAAAAAAAAATCATTGTACTGTGAATAACAAAATCGTTAGTACAGATTGTAAATAATAATTCCCAAAAGAATTGCGACTAGTGAGCTATTTCTATTTTCGAATTGAAAAATTTCGTAAAAATGAAATGCGACTGCTTGTTATTAAATGCAATGATTTTTATTTTAGAAAATATTGAATTTAACGCGAAAATAGTCATAAAATTTCTTTCGAAAAAATAACTGCTTATTGTTTTATGAGCGACAAGATTTATTAACAAACTTCAATATTTGTATGAAAAAAAATCTATTTAATTTCAGTACCACTATTTATAATATTCATCAGTTTTTTTTCTACTTTATCACATGAAAAATCTACTGGGTTAGATATTTAAAAAATACATGTAAAGAAAATTTATTTAAAAAAAAACAAATGAATTTTATAAACAAGTTGTACTGTAAATTTTAAAATATTTTTAACGATAATTTTTTTTAGATAACCATTTATGTTTTGTACAATTCTTCGGAGACAATTTTTAATTTACAATAAAATACAGAATGTTGTACTGTAAATAAACAAATTTAATAGAAAGAACGTAGTTTCGCATTAAAAAAAATATGAAAATAACTAATGACTTAATTTTCATTTAAATTAACAAAATGTGAGAATTTTTGTTTTCCTCTACCATATTGATAAGAATTTATTTTCAAATTGATTCAATGACTCAATAGTTTTAGTAATAATTCGCAAATAGAATAATTTCTATTTATAAACTGTCGAATTGATTAAACCTTCAGTGTCTTCTAAATGGTTCAGTTTAAAGTATCTATTTGTGATAATAAATTAAAATGTGTACGATATGTTCACAGAATATTAAGGTGAAAGATAAGAAAGTGATAAAAACAAATGCATCAAAGATTTTTTCATTAGATTTAAAAGACCACTCACAAAATACTTACAGATAAATTGGATCCCAGTAGATTTTTTTTTGAAACTGCGTAGAAAAGTAGTTTTTTGTGTCAGGAAAAAGATTCCCAATTGAAAAATAAAAAAAAATTGACTGGGATCCAATTTGTATGTATTTTGTGCGTGGTCCTTTCATTTAAAATAAATATTTTTTTTTGTTAAACAAAAATATTCCTTTTCTTTATAGATGAAGAGAAAGTGGGAAATTATTACATTTATGGGGCCTATTTTAACATTTATTATTGTTTTTAGGTAAGTAATATTTAAACAAACTCTTATTGTGAACATTTTTATAATATTGTAATATTAACATTTTTTTTTAATTGAAAAAAATTAATACTAAATTGAGATAATTAGAAATTTGATTAAAATTTAAGGAAATAAAAGTTAAAAGAATAGTTTAATTAAATTTGAAGGAATTAATTACTTAAATTAGAAAAAAATAATTAAATTCAAAGAATAAAAATATTTTTATGTATTAATTTTGTTTGTAGCATAATTTTGAAAAATGCGACTCAGAGCGATGCTTTTAATGTGATAAAAAGTGTAGAAAAACCGAGAAAATTAATAATTGACACTGACGCGGGAGCTGATGACGCTCTTGCTATTTTATTAGCTTTAAAATATGAAGCAGCTCATCAAAAGAGTATTGAAATTATTGCAATAACTTGTACCTATGGAAATACTGAAGTGAAAAATGTTGAAACAAATGTTCTTAAAATTTTAACTGTGGCAAATAGAAGCGATGTAAGTTGACAATAGTTATTTTTATTTTTTTTCAAGTTTTTCTTTTTCGTATAAATTATTCTTTTAGATTCCCGTTTATGGAGGCGCAGAATTGCCTTTAATCAAACACTGGGAAGATACACATTATTTTGGTAAAGATGGACTCGGTGATTTTAATTTTGAGGAGGAAATAAAATTTTCTGTTAATAGATCGAAACACGCGTCTATTGCACTTATTGATTTAGTTAAAGCTAATCCAGGTGAGATTGAACTAAAATAAATTTCTTTCAAGTAAATGAATTATTTCATAAATAATATAATATAAATAAGTTAACTAAATTTAAATTCTAAATTTTACAAACTTGTTTAAATTCTTTTTTAAAGTTGTATTTTTTAACATAAATGACTTTTTCTGACTCTTATCTAATCTAAAGTAATAAAAACAAAACAACAAAAATTGACAAAGGTGAATTTGATAATAATATATTTTCACCAAGGAACTTTTCAATTTCAACTTATCCTCAATTATATAATTTTGGTATATTGAATTTGCAGGCTTCGCAATTGATAATTATTTTTAAAAAAAGAAGCAAAAAGTATATAGCTTAAAGAATGAAAAGAAGAAGTAAAAAAGGGGCAACTGAAAGTTTTGATTCAGTATTTTCCTGACTTTTTTCTAATTTCAAAAAAAAATATTAACTTTTTTCTTATCCTGGTAATAACTTCAAATCTAAATTTTTCTAAAATTTAATTATTTTCTAAATTGTTAGTTAATATTCTTTAAGAATACAATTCTATTGAAATAATAATTGTTGAAAAAATAATAATGGTTAAAAGTCAAAAAATAAGATTTATTTCAATGAAATTTGACAAAATTTACAATTGTTTAAACTTTTTCAAATTATTTTCTAGAATTCGATTATTTTCAATTTAAATACCTTTTAATATTTAATTATTATCTAAAATTTTAACGAAAACTTATTTTTCAATCAATTATTATTAGAAAATTCTTTGAGAATTCAAATATTTCAAATACAAAAATAAATAATTATTAAGAAAATAAATAGCTATTTCAAAAATTAAATTTTCATAAAGAATTAGAACGAAATTTTTGAAAATAATTGAATTATTTCGAAGAATTTTAATACAATTTGTTAAAATAATTGAATTGTTTCGAAGAATACAATTTAAATAGAATCCAAAATAATTGAAATATCCAGCAAAGAATTTTAGTATTTATAAAAATAATTAAATATTTGCAAAAAATAAAAAAATAGAATTTTTGTGAAGAATTTTATTAAAATTTTCGAAAATAATTGAATTTTTATTAAAAAATTTTCAAATAATTGAATTTATTAGTGGAATTTAATTACAATTATATTAAAAATAACAGATTTGATATAAACAAATTTTATCAAAATTTTTGAAAATAATTGAATTCTTTCGAGGAATACATTTAAAATTGTATCGAAAATAATTTAATACTTCCGAAGAATTTTAATGTAATTTTTTTAAATAATTGAATTTTTTGAGAAATATAATTCAAATTGTATTGAAAATAATAAAAATCTTGCGAAGAATTTTATAATTTAATTCTAGTGAAGAATTTTAATAAAATTTTCGAAAATAATTAAATTTTTTTTAAATAATTGAATATTATAATCCAGTGAGAATTATATTATTTATGAATATATAATTATGAAAGTAGTTTTCATGGAACGACTTTCATAATTAAAATTCTCAATCAGCGAAAAATTCTAACATTATTTATAAACATAATTGAATTTCTGCAAAGATTTTTATTATATATGAAAGTAATTGAATTCTTCCAAAGCCTGAATTTGAAAAGATTTAATAAAAAAATATCTCTTCTGCTGCAAATTTTCAACAATCACAAAGAAAATATTTTTCTAGGTGAAGTGAGTATTATTGCGCTTGGACCTCTAACGAACATTGCATTGGCAATTAAATTAGATCGAACATTCATTAGTTTAGTCAAAGAACTTCACATTGTTGGTTCAAGTGTCTATGGCACTGGAAATATCAGTCCAAACGTTGAATTTAACATTGGAACTGATCCTGAAAGTAGTTTTATCGTCTTTAATTCCACTACAAAGCCAATTATCTTAATGCCCTGGGAAATCGTGACTGAATCTCCAATTCTCAAAGTAATTATGTTCCTCTATTAAATATATGTACAGAAAAGAATTTACTTCCTCAAAATTCTTTTGAGAACTTAATTTTAATTAAATTCTTTAATAACTAATTGAAATTTATACTGCCCATTTTTTCAGACTTGGCGAACGAATTTATTCGGAAAACTAAAATCAAAAGCCGTGGAATTTTTAAATAATGCGGAGAAAATTTTCCTAATGAATACTGATTCTTGGACAGCGATCGATGGACGAATTATTGCTGCATTTTGTTGGCCGAATTTGATATTAAAATCATTATTAACAAATGTGACTCCAGTTTTTGATGGAGCTGCTCAAGGATCAGTGCTTGTTGATTATATAAATATTACTGGAAAAGCGCACAATGCGAGGATTATTCAAGCATTTGATGTGGAACTTTACCAAAAGAAATTGGTCCAATATTTCGCGGATTAAATTAAAAATACAGCGTGTATTATAAAGAGAAAATAAATTTAATTTGAAAAACAAGATGAAAGTGAATAAATAATAATTATAAATAAAAACATACCTTTTCGTTATCGAAAGTAGAACCTAATACTTAAATATTGTCTAAATTTAGTAACACTGCTTTATTGTATCCATGAAGGACGACAGATTTCCCAGCTGGATGCCATTGTGCATTTAAAATTGTTATATCCTTCGGGGCATTTCGACAAATTGCTTCATTTTTAGTCCAGAAGAAAATTTGACTACTCTCTGAGAGAATTAATAGACGAGGAGAAATTGGACTCCATTTTACAGCTGGAAAAAAATTATTGAAAGTTTCAGTTTTTGTTTTATTATACAAACTAAAATTTAAAGTAAGTGAAGTTCACAACGTTCACAAATTGGAAAAGAAATATTTTTTAAGTTTTGTGTGTAAAATTTTTTACAAATTTTTTTGACCAATAATTTTAATTTGCAAGATTTACAAAATTTACAAAATTTATAAAAAAGAAAATTTGGTAACAAGAAATTCTATTTTTTTTGTAAAAAGTATTTTTTGTCTTTCAATTGTTGATTCTTGTGAATTTTTCACTTATGCAAAATTTGAGTACTTTCTTTACGTAAAGTAAAAAATATATTTTACCTGAAATGCTGTTTTGTAGGAGAATAAAATTCACATCTCCCGTTTTAATTTCTAATATCCACAGAGTTGTGGGATATATTTGATGCCTAATTGCCAAAAAATGACCACATACACTGAATTCCAAAATATCGAAGTGAGCAATTTTTGTACAGTCTTTTTTACTTATTGGTATGTTTATTGGTCGAGTCAACATTTCTTCCACTGAAATATCAAAAACATATTTTTACATCAATTTTCCTCTTAATCGTTTCACTTGTTATTTTTTTAAATAAAAAATTCATTAATATTTTTTCTATTGCAATTTTGATTATATTTTATGTTCCTAAAGTACTGACAGTTTAAATAAACAAAATATTTTTATTTCTTCTTTCAAATTAAATTTTATTACAATCCTTATTTGTCAAAAATATTAATTTGATAGTTTCCAAATGTTTAATTTCAGTTTCTAATTTTTATTACAATTAATAATTTATAAAAATAGATTTAATGAAAAATATTTCGTACATTTTAATATTCAAACTTTTTGGAGTAAATTTTTAGTTTTTAAGATAAATTAATGAGTTATAATATTCGATTAATACTTACAATTGTGTTTCGGTCTTGGTGGATTGACAAGATTTGGATCCTTATTATGAATGACAATTTCCCTAAAAACTTTATTATGGCAATGACTGTCTGTAATCACAGGATCGCAATGTAGTTGCAAGAAAGGTTTCCAAGTTATGCAGTTTATCAAAACGACCTGTAAAAAAAGAATCATAAAGCACGAGTTTTATAATATAATATAATTTACTTTTATGTTAATGGTTCTAAAAAATATATTACAGGCCTCAGATCGACTTTAATTGTAAGTCGTAAAAAAAAGTCGCATTAGTCGATTAAAGATTAAAAAAAAGTTGAGAAAGTCTTAGATTTTATTCAGTAGGTATTGTTACGAAAATTTAATTATCTATTTTTTATAATTTTCAACTAAACTTCTCATCGAAATAAATTATTTTTAATAATTTTCAGCAATTTTTTGAAAAATTTAATTATTCAAATACAAAAATTCAATTAATTCTAAAAATTGCAACTGTAATTCTTTGGTGTTTCTAAAATTACAAATAGTTTGAAATTTTTTAAATCAATTCGAGAATTCAATTATCTTAAATAAATTTGAATCAAAAATTTATTTAAAGACCTAAATTTGTTGGAAATTTTGAATAAAATTATTCAAAACTTCAATAATTTTGTTTAAAATTCTAACAAAAAAAAATTAAATTCTTTTTCACGAAATTTATCAAAACTTTTGATAATAATTTAATTCTTACGAAGAATTTTATAAAAATTTTTTGAATTAAATATTTTTCTAATAATTTCATTTAAATCCCATGGAAAAGAATTGAATTATTTCGAGAAAGTTTATTAAAAATGTGTTGAAACTAATTGAATTGCTGCAAATAATTTTATTATTTATTAAAATAACAGAATTCACGAAATTTATCAAAACTTTTGAAAATAATTGAATTCACAGGAAGAATTTTATTCAAATTTTTGGAATGAAATATTTTTCTAATAATTTAATTTATATTTTATTGAAAAAAGTTGAATTCTTTCGAGAAATTTTATTAAAATTGTGTTAAAACTATCTGAATTCCTGCAACTTGTTTTATCATTTATTAAAATAATTTAATTCTTGAGAAAAATCTCTTTAAAAATTTTTAAAAGTTAATCTTAAAATTTTGATTTATTTTAGAAATTTTATAATAATTATAATGAAAATAATTGAATTCTGATAAAGTATTTTATCGTAATTTTCAAAAACAATTTAATTCTTACGAAAAGTTTTATTGAAATTTTTTAAATTAAATTTTTTCTAATAACTAAATTCAAATTTTATTGAAAAGAATTGAATTCTTATGAGAAACTTTACTAAAATTGTGTTAAAAATAATTAAATTCTTGCGAATAATTTTATTATCTAATTTATTAATTGAATTCTTAGGAAGAATTTCTTTAAAATTTTTTGAAAATAATTGAACTGTTTCGAAAAATATGATTAAAATTTTTAAAATTAAATTTTTTTTCGCGAAATTTCATCATAATTGTAATAAAAATAATTGAATTCGTCTGAAGAATATAATATAATTTTCAAAAATATTTGAATAAGTTCGAGAAATTTTAATAAAATATTGAATTAAAAATATTGAAAATAATCGAATTTAAAAAAAAATTGTCAAAAAAGTAAAAAAACGGCATAGAATTCGAGGCCTGATTAATAATTAACTGTTATGTTAATATTCTAAAAAAAAATAACAGTTATTATTAAATTCTGTGTTAAAGATTCCAAAAAGTCATTAATTAAAAGCAGTACCATTTCATTGTGACCAGAAATGGCAATTAATTGAGAACTGGGCATCCATTTAACTAATTCAATTCCCCTGAGTTCTTT
The DNA here is from genome assembly GCF_015476425.1 of Leptopilina heterotoma. NCBI lineage: Eukaryota > Metazoa > Arthropoda > Insecta > Hymenoptera > Figitidae > Leptopilina > Leptopilina heterotoma. Next base: position 2,823,658 of record NW_025111110.1, read on the forward strand.
GTGAAAAATATTTTCTTTTTCGTCATGTTTCTGATCGTTTGGGCAAAAAACTCCAATGTGACTTTCCGAAATTGTTGAATAAATAATTAATTTAGATTCTCCGCTATTGGAACACCAGATACATAGTGCTTCTCCATTTGGTGACCAACATAAACCGTTTATTGAACTTATCCGCTCACATATGAGTTTCTGGAAAGAAAAAGAAATTAAGTAATTGTTTTTTATATTATTTAAATTCAAATCATTTAGTATTTATTTATTCAGGGTTGCCACAAAAAATTAATTTTATTTTTCCCTGACTTTCCCCTGATTTCTTTTATAATTTTTAAATCCATTTGTTTACAATTTAATTTTACATGTAAAATTTCAATAATTCGAAAATTCTTCAATTAAATATACATTAGAAAAAAAACTTGAAATAATTTTACAAATTTTTGATTAGGCTTTTTGAAAAAAATTAGTTACATATAATTTTTAATTAAAAGTATGAAAAATTCATATTTTCAAAGATTTTAATTTGAAACTTTTACAAAATTGAACTATTTCTAAAAATTGCAATTAATAATAACTTCTTAAGAATTCATTTTATTATCTAAAACTTTAACTAAAATTAACTTTTAAATCAATTTTTATTAGAAAATTTTACTAGAACTCAATTATTTAAATACAAAAATAAATAATTTATTGAATAATTGAATGTTTCTTAGAATTGAATTCTTATACATAATTTAATCAACAATTTTTTAAATAAGTAATTGAATTCATTCGACGAATTTTAATAACATTTTTCGAGAAATTCGATTAAAATTGTATTAAAAATAATTGAAATTCTGCAATGAGCTTTATTATTCATGGAAATAATTCAATTTATTATTACGAAGAATTTGATAAAAAAAAGTTTCAAACAATTGATTTTTTTCCAAAATATTTATGGAAATTCTATTTTTAATAATTGAATTCCTGTCAAATTTTCATTATTTTAGAAAATAATTGAATTAGTACTACGAACCTTATTTTTACAGAACGTTTATTAAAAATGCAAAAACGAATCATTTTTTACGGTAATAGTAGAAATTTAATGTAATTTTTATTAATTATTGTGTTAAAACATCGGAAACGTCTATAAAGGAGATAATTTCAAACTTCAAAGTTTCCAACAACAACAATTTGTTTACAAATAAAGCTTAAGCTCGATTCACAGGTTTACACGCACATATACGTTAAAATACCGCAACTTACGCTTAAAATGAATTTCTTCTCGCTACCATCCCAACCTTGGACTAAATGTCACATGGCAAAATGTTGAGGTTAGGAACGACGAACGTAATCAACAATCAATAACAAACAAAGCAACTTCTAACAATTAGTTTATAATATCGTTAAAAAAAATGTCAGAGTGTATAATTTCCGATATCCAATACATCAGTTGTGCCTGTAATCGTATTCCCCATTCGGCAGATTATGGAAAAAATGGAATTTTATGTTACGGTGCTTGTAATTCCATAGCAATCTGTGATTTTAATACGAAAACAACAGGAAAAGTTATTAAAACACTTGTTCGTCACACAAATAAAGTGAATGTTGTACGATGGATTAAATTTACATCAGGAAAACCAGAGACAGAATTAATATCCGCCTCCTCCGATGGCACGGTCATTATTTGGAGTAAAAATGAAAACAATTACGAACCAACAAGTACAATAAATGTCAACGATCCTGTTTCCATTTGTCACGCTGTCTATACAAATCAAGAGGGGACTTTAAATCTTCTCATATGTACCGGTTCGACAAATGGTGATTTTAAATTATGGAAACGAAATGCAACGGGGGAAATTATTTTACACCAGGAATTTTCTTTTGGAAAACGAATTCCCCTTCAGGCGTGTCTCTCCTCTCTACCGGAAAGTAATAAGCCACTTTTATTCGTTGCTCTTGATGATTTTACCATTCAGGTGTTCACGACAAATTCCTTGGAGAGTGATTTATTTAGAGTTAAGAATTTAATTGGTCATGAGGATTGGGTCACTTGTATGGATGTGATGCAAGTGAATGGTGAAACGTTCCTGGCAAGTGGATCACAGGATAGTTTCATACGCTTGTGGAAATTGTCAAAAAAGATGGAAAATTCGAATCAAGAACTGACGACAAAAGCTGAAGAATTTGAAGTTGACGGAAAGAAATATCAAATTGTTTTGGAATCAATTCTAAGTGGCCACGAGGGTTGGGTTTATGGTGTCAATTGGCATCCTGTGATTGAAAATAATGGGAAAGTTACGCAACCGATGAAATTGTTATCTTGTTCGTTGGATAAAAGTATGGTCGTTTGGGAACCGAACGAAAGCACTGGAATTTGGATGGAAACTGTTCGTGTTGGTGAAGTGGGCGGAAATTCTGTGGGATTCTATGGATGTAAATTCGGAGCGAATGGAAATGAAATAATAGCTCACGGCTATCAGGGATCGTTTCATATTTGGCGATTTGATGAGAACGGAAAAAATTGGATTCCCCTCTCGGCACCCAGTGGACACTTTGGAGAAGTTGTCGATTTGGCCTGGGATCCTAGAGGAAGGTGCGTGTAAACAATATTTAAATTAAAATTGCAGGCATGAAAATTGCACTTATCTAAAACAAAAAATACAATATTTACTACTTTTTTTACGATTTGATACTATTTGGATACTTTTTTTTAGACTTGCGACACCAAAAGCTATTTTTCTTCTTTTTTTGAGAGAGAATTTACACTACTTTAAATTCTCTACAAGTTGAAATAAAAAATTAAATATTCAATTTCTTCAAAATAATCATTAAAATCTATAATTTATTATTCAATTATTTTCACAAATAATGAAATTCTTGAGTGAAATTCAATTATTTTCACAAATAATGAAATTCTTGAGTGAAATTCAATTGTTTTTACAAATAATGAAATTCTTAACTCAAATTCAATTATTTTCAACATCTACTATTTTAAGAAAATTTTTCAAAAGAATCACTCCGAGTCTTCGACTCGGAGCAATCGATTTCTTCATGTTTTATGACAATACTTTTCTAAGTTGTTTAATTTAAAAAAGTTTTGAATTTGAAAATTTTGAATGTCTTAATTTCTGTGGAAAATTATGTTTCAAAAATAAGATTAAAAATAGGAATTGTGCAAATATTTTTCTTTTTTTTCTAAAATAAAATAATAATTTTGTTAAAAAAATTGTGATTCATAAACAAAAATAATGCAAAATAAATAAATTTTCTATTTCTTAATCACAGTTGTTTAACAATTTTCTAGTTTTATTTAGAAGTAAAGAACAAAAATCTGCATAATTTCAATTTGACAAAACATAATATTTAACAAAATTTTAGTCTTTTAATGAAAAGAAGTGAAAAATGAAAAATGAAAGAACATTCAAATTATTATAGTTAATTATCGAGTGTGAAGCCTGCAATTAATATAACTCTAATTACAATTAGAAATTAAAAATATAATACTTATACCAATTCAGTAAAATATGTTGACTTAATATTTCAATTGCAGATTTTTGGTGACAGTTAGTATCGATCAAACAACAAGAATTCACGCCCCATGGAGTGAAAATTTGCAAAATTGGCACGAAATCGCTCGACCACAGATTCACGGTCACGACATGTCCTGTCTGACAATGTTGGCACCCCATAAATTCGCCTCTGGTGCCGAGGAGAAAGTCGTTCGTATCTTCACGTCTCCCCTGACATTTAAAACATGTTTGGATAAAATTTCCTACGCCGATGATTTTAAAGGAGTCCTAGCTGAGAATGCATCATTACCTGCCCTCGGCCTAATGAATAAAGCAATTTTCGAACAGGATTTGAAAGAAATAGAAACTCACGCTGGTAGTTCGCGTGATTTAAAATACGAACGACCGCCAGTCGAGGAGGAACTCATACAACACACACTCTGGCCAGAAGAACAAAAACTCTACGGACACGGCTACGAAGTCTTCACAATGTCAGCCAGACACGATGGCAATCTACTGGCAACTGCCTGTAAATCCGCGAATCCCGAGTACGCCGCAATTATAATTTGGGATACAAAAACATGGCGACAATTGCAAAAATTAATCGCCCATCAATTGACAGTGACACAACTTTCTTTCTCACCGAACGACAAATATTTGCTGTCAGTCTCTCGTGACAGACGATGGTCTTTGTTTAGTTTTGACAATGGCAAATACGATTTAATTGCAGCGAGTCTAAAGAAGGACAGTCTTCATGGAAGGATAATCTGGTGCTGTGCGTGGTCGCACGATTCGAAATATTTTACAACAGGTTCACGAGATGGTAAAATTGGAATATGGAGTGAAAATGTCCATTTGAATAAACCTCATCAACCAGTGACGAGTTTCGAAGCAAATATTTCCGTGACAGCTCTTGCATTCGCGCCGATTTCACTCTCCTTAGACGTCTACATTCTTGCGATAGGATACGAGAATGGAGAGATAGAAATAAGAAAAATTACACTCACAGAAAACGAATCAGTCTGGGAACTATTGGCAAAATATGATTCATCATTCGCTCATCATTTGACTGTGAAACGTCTTCAGTTTCGTCCAATAGAAAATAAAAAGGAGACAACTTTGCAATTAGCAAGTTGTGGATCAGATCATATTGTTAAAATTTACAGTTTTGATGTTCAATATTTGTAATATATAAATTATGAAGTAATAAAATTTTTACTTTTCTTTGAAACTGTTACTAGGTTTCTAATTACAGGGCTCGAACTAGGTCCGTAAAAGTCCGTAAATTTGTTTAATTTGTCTAATTTTTGTATTAAAATAATTGAATTCTAGTTGAATTTTCTAATAAAAATTGATTTAAAAATGAATTAATCAGTTAAAATTTTACAGATAATAATCGAATATTAAATTAAGCATTATAGCATGAATTTTTCGAAATAAAATTGAATTTTGAAAAGGTTTCAAATTAAAATCTTTGAAAATTGTCAAAGAACTTTTTCGAAAATTATTAAAAATAATTTCACTGGTTCGAGCCTTGTAATTATTTTTTTTCTATTTTTAAAACATACCCTGCTCAATTTCCAGTCTTCGGTCCTGTATATTTCTACACTGTCCTTAGTGTCATCTGCTGTTACGACAGCCAAACGTTTTCCGTCAGGACTGAATTGTAATTTTTCATTTGCAGATGATTTCAAATTCTGAATGTGAATAACACTTCTTGTTTGCAAACACCATACGGATAATTGTATCTAATTCGAGAAAAAGATGATTAAATTATTTTCTCTTTTTAAATCCCTTAATAGAATAGATAATAATGACAATAAATATATATTAAACTTGCATTAAAGTCTGATAAAGTGCAAAGACTTTTACTGTCAGGCGCCCAAGTAGCACTCTCTAAGCCCGCACTGCCTTCGGTAATTTTACACTTCCATTCTGGATAGGAAATGGAAAATACTTGGACAATTGCACGTTTTAAATTGAGACATAAAATATATTCACTATCCGGGGACCACTCGATATGCTGTAAGAGAAAATAGCTTTTTTATATTATACGAAAATTCTCTTTAGAAATTCAATTATTTTCGAAAAATTATATTACAATATTTATAAAAAATTAATTCTTCGAATTGTTTTATCATAATTTTTTAAGATTCAATTATTGTTGAACAAAGTAAATTAAAATTAATAAATTCTAGAAGTTGGATTTTTTTCAATTTTTTTCATTTTCATTTAAAAAGAAGAAGAAGAAGAAAAAGACTACCAAGTTAACTTGGTAACTAAGACTATAAAGTTACCATTGTAGGAAATAAACAAACAATTTAAATAGTAATAAACAATAATGAAAATAATAGAAAAGTAAACAAAAACCTAACCTCAATTATATCAGGAAACACGAAAGAATGAATCGTTTCGCAATTCTTTGCATACTTTACTATCAAATTACTTTGAAAAGCTACAGCTAAAAAACTTCCGTCATTAGATAGTAGACACAGATTTTTATTTATACGAAATATTTCACTGCACATTTTTCATAAAATTATAATAACAATGTCAACAACAATACGTAAACAAATGACTGCCCACAGTCCTGTTACTGTAGCAACGAAAGATTACCAACGTAAAAACACAACAATATGTTAAAAATTAAAAAAAAAACTATTTAAGTATCAGGCAATATTTACTTTAAACTTAATTCGTATGTTTATTTACATAAAAATACCTTACTTTGTTTAACTAATTAATATGTTTAAAAACACTTTAAAATATTAAAAAAATGAATATTTAAATATAGAGATTGGTAGCACTGAATTTGAAATTTGATCGTGTGCGTGTCGATGTGACTTATGAACAGAGCTGCCAGGTACCCTCACCAAACGCAACTGCGCTTGCGCTACAAAAATGATCTTATTAGCGAAATGAACCGCGCATTTTTAAAACGTTTAATACTTATTCTCAAAATATTTTTAAAAAATTCGATATAGAAATTAAATTATTTTCAAGGCAATTTTTAAATATATTCGTCAAAAAAATTGAAAGAATTCAATTCTTTTCAAAAAAATAATAAAATTCTTAAAAGAAATTTAATAATTTTTGAAACAACTTTAATTGAATTTCTCGAAAAAATTTCATTATTTTCAAATATATCTATAAAATTCTTCATAACAATTTATTCATTTCTTTAAATTTTAATAAATTCTTTGAAACATTTCAATTATATTTTTATAAATAGTACAATTCTTTGCAGAAATTCAATTCTTTTCAAAACAATTTTAATAGAATTCCTGGAAAGAATTTAAATTTTCAAATATTAACAAAAAATTAATTTATTTTCTAAAATTTTAATAAATTCTTCGAAACATTTCAATTATTTTTATAAATAGTATAATTCTTTGCAGAAATCCAATTATTTTCAATACAATTTTAATAAAATTCTTCTTCATAAAATCCAATTGCTATTTTAATTAATTAAATTAATTTTTAATTTTCAATTAAAATTATTAAAAAAAAAATTCAAAGAAATTCTTCAAAAGAATTCAATTAGTTTTTTTTAAATTTTAATAAAATTCTCTGCGAAAATTTAGTTATTTTTCTAAATAATAAAATTCTCTGCGAGAATTCAGTTATTTTTCTGAATAATAAAATTCTTTGAAATAATTTTTAATTATCAAATTTTTTGATAAAATTCTTTGCAACAATTCGATGATTTTCAATGCATTAATTTTAAAATTGAAAATATTTGAAAAGAAAAATTATAAAAAAGTTTAGAAAGAAAAAAGTAAAGAATTAATTTATTAATATTATTATTAATTATTATTTAATTAATAATAATTTTAATAAAATTTATAATTTTTTAAAAACAGGACATAACTTTAAAAGTACTGAATAGCGATGAATGTGAGGAAGAATCGAGTGATAAAAAGAAAATGCATGAGAAAAATAGTCAATTACAGGAAACAGAGAGATTATCATCATCATCATCATCATCTTTAAAAGAAGACAACGAAGACACGAAAAACGATTTCAAATTAAATTCCGAGACGAATTTGAATAATTTTATTCAGGTAATTATTTGTTAAATAATTTTTTTCATTTTCATTGTATTCTAATACATTTCTATCAGATTTCTATATTGTAGATTGCTCCGGAATTTGAAAATGTACCACCGCCAATTCCACCACTGGATTCTAGTAATGAAGCCGATTTGAGCGATTTTTAACGTTGATATATGAGAAAATCGAGAAAAAAATTAATAAAAGAAGCTTTATATGTGATTTGTATAATTGAATAACAAACAAAATGTTTATATTCTTCTAAACACGAAACATAAACAATTTTTATTCTCAAAAAATAATCACGCACAAAATGTTCTTTAAGTAATTGAAAAATAAAATTAACTTAATATGAAAAATTCGAAATGCATTCGAAAGACAAAAAAAAAAAAAAAAGAAGGTAACTTGAACTAAAAACACCAGAGAGATAAAGAAAAAAAATAAAAAAATATTCAAAATGAAAATGAATTTTTAATTTTATTGCATGTTTATTGCTTGTTTTCCATTACAAAGAATTAATATTAACTGCGCACGTTTCTCTTTCAGCAAGCCGTTTTACTCTTCAAAGTATATAAAAGAAATCCTTTTCTCCACTACATCCTTATCACACGGTTTGAAAAAATTGACTTTTAATCATATTTTTCTACGAATAAAAGAAACAAAAGAAGAATCCAACTTCTCATTTCTTTTCCCCCACGATTCAATGAGACAAAAATTATTATCCAATTCTTTTCCTAGAAAACAATTAAAATAATTTATTAAATGTAATAATAAATTAGAATAAATAAAAATTATCAATAAATCTGTAATTGGAGTACTAATTTTTCATTCACTATGTAAATTAATGTGAGAACGTAAATTTGGAGACATCTTTATTTCTCAATATTCCGACATTGATTAATTGCGCACTCTTGTCAGTTACAAATTCCCATCGTTAAATACTTGAACCTATAAACAAAATAAATAACAATTAATCAAAATAGAGAAACTAAAAATTATATTAAGTATGTTTTCTTAGAGTAAAAAAAAATTTTTTCTTACTCGTAATTTCTTTGTCAACATTTTCTATTCTTCTAAGGTTAATTTTAAATTTAAAAAAAAATTTTCAATAAAACAATGTTTCCATGAGAAGCCTACATATAGAGTTAAAAATAAGAGAAAAAAATATACCTATTTATTACTATAAACAATAATTAAACATTAAAACTAACCTCAAAATTAATTCCAAGACAATATTTATCCTAATTAATTTTCCGAACTGGTGTCGCTCGTTCCCTTATGGTATGTGTCAAATTTATTATGACTTGACGTATGGTTGGAATTTTTAACCTAAAAAATAAAAACAATTTCAATATACCTTTAATATAAATTTGTGTGATTATCAAGATTTATATAGATAAACATAAATTTCAATAAATTTTTTTTGTAATAAAAAAACTGCTTTACAAACAAATTCTTTATTTTGAAATTTGACACAACTATAGGTAATTTCACTTTCTGCATTATCGACTCGTGGTACGAGTTACCGAAAATATGCTTGAAATAGTTTGTACATTCACCACGGCGCTAGTAGTACAAGCGCGCACTGGTGGGGACGCTCGAAGTGGTGGGGACACGGGTATATAAGCAGGCGCCCGAGACGAGACTGGCACTTCAAGCTCAACTGTGTTACAGGTAAGCAATAGTACCAAAGCCTTGTTAAGGCAGACGAACTTAAGCTGTATTACAGCAAAGCCTTATTAAGGCAAACGGATGTAAAGCTGTATTACAGCAAAGCCTTATTAAGGCAAACGGACGTAAGCTGTATTACAGCAAAGCCTTATTAAGGCAGACGGACGTAAAGCTGTATTACAGCAAAGCCTTATTAAGGCAGACGGACGTAAAGCTGTATTACAGCAAAGCCTTATTAAGGCAGACGGACGTAAAGCTGTATTACAGCAAAGCCTTATTAAGGCAGACGGACGTAAAGCTGTATTACAGCAAAGCCTTATTAAGGCAGACGGACGTAAAGCTGTATTACAGCAAAGCCTTATTAAGGCAAACGGACGTAAAGTTGTATTACAGCAAAGCCTTATAAAGGCAGACGGACGTAAAGCTGTATTACGGCAAAGCCTTTTAAAGGCAGACGGACGTAAAGCTGTATTACAGCAAAGCCTTATTAAGGCAGACGGACGTAAAGCTGTATTACGGCAAAGCCTTTTAAAGGCAGACGGACGTAAAGCTGTATTACAGCAAAGCCTTATTAAGGCAGACGGACGTAAAGCTGTATTACGGCAAAGCCTTTTAAAGGCAGACGGACGTAAAGCTGTATTACAGCAAAGCCTTATTAAGGCAGACGGATGTAAAGCTGTATTACAGCAAAGCCTTATTAAGTCAGACGGATGTAAAGCTGTATTACAGCAAAGCCTTATTAAGGCAGACGGATGTAAAGCTGTATTACAGCAAAGCCTTATTAAGGCAGACGGACGTAAAGCTGTATTACAGCAAAGCCTTATTATTAGCAAACGGACGTAAAGCTGTATTACAGCAAAGCCTTATTAAGGCAGACGGACGTAAAGCTGTATTACGGCAAAGCCTTTTAAAGGCAGACGGACGTAAAGCTGTATTACAGCAAAGCCTTATTATTAGCAAACGGACGTAAAGCTGTATTACAGCAAAGCCTTATTAAGGCAAACGGACGTAAAGCTGTATTACGGTAAAGCCTTATTAAGGCAGACGGACGTAAAGCTGTATTACAGCAAAGCCTTATTAAGGCAGACGGACGTAAAGCTGTATTACAGCAAAGCCTTATTAAGGCAGACGGACGTAAAGCTGTATTACAGCAAAGCCTTATTAAGGCAGACGGACGTAAAGCTGTATTACAGCAAAGCCTTATTAAGGCAAACGGACGTAAAGTTGTATTACAGCAAAGCCTTATAAAGGCAGACGGACGTAAAGCTGTATTACGGCAAAGCCTTTTAAAGGCAGACGGACGTAAAGCTGTATTACAGCAAAGCCTTATTAAGGCAGACGGACGTAAAGCTGTATTACGGCAAAGCCTTTTAAAGGCAGACGGACGTAAAGCTGTATTACAGCAAAGCCTTATTAAGGCAGACGGACGTAAAGCTGTATTACGGCAAAGCCTTTTAAAGGCAGACGGACGTAAAGCTGTATTACAGCAAAGCCTTATTAAGGCAGACGGACGTAAAGCTGTATTACAGCAAAGCCTTATTAAGGCAGACGGACGTAAAGCTGTATTACGGCAAAGCCTTTTAAAGGCAGACGGACGTAAAGCTGTATTACAGCAAAGCCTTATTAAGGCAGACGGATGTAAAGCTGTATTACAGCAAAGCCTTATTAAGGCAGACGGATGTAAAGCTGTATTACAGCAAAGCCTTATTAAGGCAGACGGATGTAAAGCTGTATTACAGCAAAGCCTTATTAAGGCAGACGGACGTAAAGCTGTATTACAGCAAAGCCTTATTATTAGCAAACGGACGTAAAGCTGTATTACAGCAAAGCCTTATTAAGGCAGACGGACGTAAAGCTGTATTACGGCAAAGCCTTTTAAAGGCAGACGGACGTAAAGCTGTATTACAGCAAAGCCTTATTATTAGCAAACGGACGTAAAGCTGTATTACAGCAAAGCCTTATTAAGGCAAACGGACGTAAAGCTGTATTACGGTAAAGCCTTTTTAAGGCAGACGGACGTAAAGCTGTATTACAGTAAAGCCTTTTTAAGGCAGACGGACGTAAAGCTACATTACAGCAAAGCCTTATTAAGGCAAACGGACGTAAAACTGTATTACAGCAAAGCCTTATTAAGGCAAACCGACGTAAAGCTGTATTACGGCAAAGCCTTATTAAGGCATACTGAAAAGACTAAAGCTGTATTACGGCAAAGCCTTTTAAAGGCATACTGAAAAGACTAAAGCTGTTTTACGGCAACGAATACAATTTTTAACGATAGACCCATCGTTAGGGCATACGGATAACGTTAAATTTTTTGAAATTTTATGTACATACGTGTTTTCTTTTCTCTATTCATTAATAACAATATCACGCGGGTTAATTTCGTTTTTAAAGTAATGAATAAATACTTCTTGTTCTGATGAGGCATTAAAAAATTGTTACACTCAAAAAGCGGCTAATAAGTAATTTTTTCTTTTCAATTAATCCCGATTGTTACATAAATCGTTTAATTATCGTGTGTACATTTAATTTTTAACGTTATTCGACAGTTTATTAAATAATCGTTGATAAAATAAGTCCCCGAGTGCAGTCCCATGGCATCGTTATTTGCTTTGCTTTTTGTAACTTGACTATTAAAAGAATTCATTTTAGAAACTTTATAAATTATTTATTCTCTACATAATATTATGCAGACTTTTTTCAAATTTCTATCAAAACTATAATTATTTTAATGAAAATTTTGTTAAATAATTCATCTTTTTGAAAATGATTTTCTCAAATAATTGATTATTTTCTAATTTCAAGACAATATAATTGAATTTCAAAGATTTTTTTTAAACTACTAATTGAATTTCGTTTTAAAGAATTTTATTATAATTTTTGTAAATAGTTGCTTGATCTCTAATAATTTGTGAATTTAATTTAATGGAAATTTAAAAAATATATATATAATATATTAACACAAGTAGTTGCTTGTAGTTGCTAAAATTTTAAAAAAATACCCAAATAGCCTAATTACAAAACCCAACGCAAAACGATGCCATTAGATTGCACCCTTATTATTTTGTCTTTTTAACAAATTTTTTTTTACAGAAATTCATGTACCAGTATCTACTGTATTGACATAATGAAGAGAAAACAACAATTGAGTTTAAAATGTTAGTGTTTAACAGATGTATTTTAAAAATATTTTTATTTACATGTAAAGTTAACAATTGTAATTTATTTGTTTATTCTCTATTTTTTCAGCAACAAATGAATCTCGTGAAGGACATTCTACCAGATTCTTCTACGGTAACTCACAGTCACAAAAATCTGACGAAAATTTGACATTTTCTTCATCGTCATCAACTCCAAAGACTGTGCAGGCTGAACCTCGAAAAGCAGAGAAGAAAACTTTTCGCTCGAGTGGAATATTCAGATTAAAATGTAAGTTTTTTAAAATTATTTTCTTCAAGTATTTGATTTAAATTGAGGAATTTTTTAATTTTAATTCTTTTGTTTCTTTTTAATTTTCAGCACCAACTAGATCTCGCGAAGAAATGTCTACCAGTTCGATTGGAAAGACTGAAGATCTAAAATCTGGAATTCCGGAGAAACAATTTTTCTCTTCTAGTGAAAGATTGAGTCTAAAATGTTAGTGTTTAACAGATGTATTTTAAAAATATTTGTATTTACATGTAAAGTTAACAATTGTAATTTATTTGTTTATTCTCTATTTTTTCAGCAACAAATGAATCTCGTGAAGGACATTCTACCAGATTCTTCTACGGTAACTCACAGTCACAAAAATCTGACGAAAATTTGACATTTTCTTCATCGTCGTCAACTCCAAAGACTGAGCAGGCTGAACCTCGAAAAGCAGAGAAGAAAACTTTTCGCTCGAGTGGAATATTCAGATTAAAATGTAAGTTTTTTAAAATTATTTTCTTCAAGTATTTGATTTAAATTGAGGAATTTTTTAATTTTAATTCTTTTGTTTCTTTTTAATTTTCAGCACCAACTAGATCTCGCGAAGAAATGTCTACCAGTTTAATTGAAAAGACTGAAAAGCAAATTTTGTCTTCGAGTAAAGGACCGGAAAGAAAAATTTCATTTCATAGTCAAAGATTAAGTTTGAAATGTAAGTTTTTAATAATTAACCAAGGAAAAAATGATTCGTACGATGAATCATTTTCACCTGGGTACATTTTAAAAATATTTTATTAAAATAACAATTTAAAAATTTTAATTTATTTAATTCCTTTTTTTCTTTTTCAGCACCAAGTGATTCTCCTGAAAAGCTGTCACCGTGTTCAGTTTACCGTGTACCAACAGAAACATCATTATCATTATCGTCATCAACTGGACCTGATTTAAAAATCACTTCTTCAAAAGTAGAGAAATCGAAAAAGCAAGAAGCTAAATTTTCCCATTCAACATCAACTTCAAAAAGAGATGGTAAAATTTTGTATTCTTTTTTCTTCTTTTATATTTTCTTAATCTCTCTCAATATAAAATTAATAAAATTTTCATTTCTTCCAATTATAGGTGTTGACTCATCAATTGAAAGTGGTGCTGGCCCCTCTTCAAAACGAAAGAAATACAGTGTCGAGAAATCTACAATTGGTGTTTCTTCAAACAGAAAAAGAAAGTCAATTACTTTGGATAATGAAAATATTGATAAACCGTTGCATCATAAAGTGAGAAGAAGATTGGAATTAATGGGAACAGAAAAGCATACGGTAAAAGTTTGTTTGGGAAAATTATGTAAATCAGCAAACATAAAAAATCGAATTGAAGAAGATGCAAAGGTTGTTTCATCAATGATGTATGAGGCAACAACAATGGCATTATTTGGCCTGTATGAAGAAACGAATGTTGAAAATGTTGAAAATTGTCCATCATTGTTGGAGAAATGGACCATCAATGGTCCCGACTTTCTGTCATTTTTAATATCATTAAAGCAGAAAGTAAATGCTCAACGTAAAGTAACTGAACAGGATGCGAAAATAAATACAATGGTCAACGAATATAAAGAATTAAGGAATGACATTCCACTTTATGATGGAGAATATAGAACGGCAATAATTCAGGAGGCAGCTTCAGTGTTGAATCGAAACTTTAAAACAAATTTCACGACGCATGCAGCATCACGATTAAGAAGATATTTGCAGCTATTAATGGAAATTGAAGACGAAGAAAAAAATCATATGGAAGTAGATGAAATTCAAGAAATTTGTTCAGTTTACCGTATCGAAAATGATAATGATGAAAAAATAAAAATTAGGAGTTTTAAAAATAGCATTAAAAATGAACAAAGAAAAGAATTTCAAAAATCTCAAAAACAATTTCCAGATGAAATGCGAGAAAAAAAAACATCAAACTATTGCGATGAAAGATATGTTCGACAGGAAAAATATCTCAAACATTGCGATAAAGTCTATTATAAAAAAAGGCCAAGAAGGCGAAGAAAAAAATCGAAAAAGGAAAAAGAAGAAGAAAAAGAGAAGAATAAGGAAAAAGAAGAAGAAAAAGAGAAGAATAAGGAAAAAGAAGAAGAAGAAAAAGAGAAGAATAAGGAAGAAGAAGAAGAAAAAGAGAAGAATAAGGAAAAAAAGAAATTTCGAAAAAGAAGGCCTTCATTTTATAAACAATCTGTTGCTGCTTTAAATCTCCTGCTGCAAAAAAATGAATGTCAAGTGAAAGGATTCCCTACTGATTTACTACTGAAAAAGGGTGATAATGATAGAAGAAAATTGGACTTTACAAAATTGACAAAAGATGAAGAATGGCATAAATTTTTGCCATTTTTCATTATGATTCAACAAGAATTTCATGATAAAAAGAAGAAGAATTTCACGTTAATTCCACAAATTTCATTAGGCGTGAAGCATGTGGTTTATACAAATACTGCTTTAAAAGATTTGCAAGTGGCAACTGTTATTCAAGAAATTAAAGAAAAAAAGGCAATTTTACAAAAAAAGAAAAGAAAATCAGGAACGAATAAGGATCATCTTCAAAGAGCAGTTGATAAGATGGACGATGAAATGAAGCGCTTAAGAGAAATGAACAATGAAGAAAGGTGGAATTCAATGTTCAACTTTAAATCAATCCAAAGAGGTCGAAAAAAATTAAAGAATGGTGGTAAATTTTCTGGTACAATAACGACAAATGGTGTGGACGTGTCAGTAATTTTTGATTTACCCACAAAACATGATGTTGTGCAATCAAAGAAGAAAGTTGGAAGTTACAAAAAATTTTGTGGTTTTGATCCTGGTGCGAGGGCGACTCTGGCTGGCGTCAGTAGGGAAAACGATCCTAATCCAACCACTAATGTAAAAAAGGATTCAGCTATTTACATTGGTAGTTGGATGATGAGATGGCAGATGGGCGACTACAGAAGAAGAGAATTAATGAAGAAAAAAGGTACAGACATGCAAAAATATTACAAGCAACTTGCTGAGGATCCATGGATGGAAAATTTTTGCATGACTAATCCTCGAGATCGCCATCGCATAACAAAATATAGAATACATCTTTTACAAAATTTCCAATCACTTCATCAAAAAAGATCCGTAACGCGTTTAAAAATAGATCAATATTCGGCGCACAAACGACAAGTTGATCAACTTGTGAATTGGATAGTAGGTGATACAAAGAAGAAACCCTGTTTCGTTGCTATTGGTGGAGCAGAAATACCTAATTTTATCAAGGGATACACTAAAGCTCCTTTGAAACGTATTCAACAAACTCTTTTCCAAAGATCAGAAGAATTAGGAAAAGATAAATTGCAAGTCGTGAAAGTAAATGAGTTTAATACAACAAAAATGTGTAGTCGCTGTGTGAGACCACTTAAAATATCAAAAAGTCCCCATCGCTACACTTATTGTGCGAAATGCAAGACAACGTGGGAAAGAGATGTAAATGCAGGACGCAATATTCTTAATCTTGCACTTGTTCAAGAAAAAATCATACCAAAGGATTCCATAAAAAATCACCATCTATTTCGGATCAAAAATGATGACATTGAACATGAGGCTGCAGAATTGCAGAAATAATTTTTCCCATCACTTTCAACATTCATTTTTAAATGTAAGTTTTTAAAATTTATAGTTAAAAAATAGTTTTTTTTATGGAAAACATTAAAAAATTAATTAATTTGTAATTATTTTCTCATTTTCAGCACTAAGTAAATCTTTTCAAGGACTTTGAAAAGGAGGAACCTCAACAACCGGAAATACAAATTTCTACGATGGACAATATACTGCTTAATTGCGGAAATAATTTAACAAAACATTATTCGGTCCTGGTGGTGATGGCTTTTTGCCATTGTACATACCGGGAGATCTCTTATGAGATCCGAACCAGCCTGTAAAAAGGCATACCAGGTTTTTTAAGAAATTAAAAAACATGCTACTTCTTTTATTGATTATTGTTTGAATTTTTCAAATTTTTTATAAAAACAAAAGCACATTTGTGTTTTTTTTTATAAATTAAAATAATCAATAATAGGAGGGGAGGTAATTTTGTAAAAGACATTTATTTCTTTAAATTTAAATCATTTTTCTCTTTTTTACTTATAAAAAAATTTAGTTTCAGTTTAACGGTGTAATTTTTAAATTTTAATTTTTTCAAAACATTTTAACTTGATTCAACATTTCACTTTAATTTTAAACCTTTTTTTTTAACAATTTCAATTTCTTCTTTTACAAAATTACCTTCTAATCAGAAGTACCCTTACCAAGTTTTATTCTACAAATAGAAGCATTTTTGTCGCGCAAGCGCAGTTGCGTTTGGTGAGGGTACCTGGCAGCTCTGTGTAATAAAAAAAAAAGGTGATAAATACTTGGAAAAGTTAATAAACGCATGTAATATTCTATTATTTCTCTATCAATATGACTGAGGAGTCGCAACAATCAGAGAAAACCGCGCAATCCGAATCTTCCAATACAAGAAATACAGATATAAAATTAAAAGACACCAAAAAGGAAAAATGCCGGCCAATGACAAAGGTAATTTTTATTATTCACCTCTATTATCACTTCTATAAACAATTAAAATTTTTACATTTACTGCCTGATTATTGGAAATTGATTGAAAATACAAAATTTGTAGGTTATGTTCCACCGCTGTCAATAACTCTTTAAAAAAGTCAATAATCTTTAAATCCCCTTTTTTCTGAATAAATCTCCGAATATTTTTTTTCTAAATCGTTCTCATTCTCTAGTGAATGAAAAATCTAATTTTTTTAAGATTTACTATTAATTTTTTATTGATTGCAAAAAGTGTAGGATGAGAAACGAAAAAACGATCCTTAATGTAATTTTAGGTAGTGGTACGTCGACTACCTCCGTCAATGACACAGGAACAATTTGTCGAACAGATATCACCTCTACCAGATTATGATTATTTGTACTTTGTGAAAGCTGATATGTCATTGGGACAATATGCATTTTCTCGTGCATATATAAATTTTCTCAATCAACAGGACATCTTTATTTTTCGGGAAAAGTTTGACAACTATGTTTTCGTTGACTCCAAAGGTACAGAATATCCTGCAGTTGTTGAATTCGCACCATTTCAGAGATTACCAAAGAAACGAGTTGGAAAGAAGAAGGATTTAAAATGTGGGACTATAGAAACTGATGCTTATTTTATAAATTTCTTGGAGAGTCTCAAGAATCAGGAGAGTGATTCTGGTACTAGTCAACCGAAGACGGAATATTCCTATCAACCTGCCGAGAGTTAGTATTTTTCTATTTTATTTCTATTTCTTTTTCTTATTTATTTCTGTTTTTATAAAATTCATGATTGTTTTGTGTCCTATTCAGTTCTTTTCTTCATACTTTTTATTTTTTCTTTTAGACACTCCGAAGAAAGTTACAACACCTTTGCTGGATTATTTGAAGCAACGAAAGCAGGAAAGACAACGACTTCGTGATGAAAAACGAGAAGAAAGACGTCGTCGAGATTTAGAGCGACGACGAGCGAAAGATGAATCCACTGTGTCTAAGGTAAAATTAAATTGAATTTAAAATTTTCGTGACTATTTATATCGAAAATTCGCCAAAGTCCGTAATTTGATAGAAAAAGGACAAAAAGTTTGCAAATTGTACGATATAATTTGGATAAATTTAGAGAAATTACAAATGATTGCGAAATTCAATTATTTTCAAAAGTAATAAAATTCTTCGTAGAAATTCAATTATTATGTTCAAAATTTTTTTTAAATTCTCGTCAAAATTTTCCAAAAGAATTTGATTTATTTAATTAAAATATTTAATAAAATTCTGCGCAAACTTTTAATTATTTTAATAAAAGAATAAAAATTTTACAGGAATTCAATTACTTACAAATTTTTTATAAATTTCTTCGCAATCATTCAATTATTTTCATAAATAATAAAATTTTTACAGGGATTCAATTATTTTCGTAAATAATATAATTCTTTTTAGGAATTTAATTATTTTTGTAAATAATTGTAAAACTCAATGCTGAATTTCAATTATTTTTAATACAATTTTAATGGAATTCCTCAAAAAGTGTAATTATTTTTAAAACTTTTATTAAAATTCGTCGAAAGAATTTAATTACAGGCCTCGGATATTATGACTTTTTTGACTTTGAAAATTTATTTTTGAATAATGTTTTTAAATAAATTTTCAGAATATACATTTAAAAAGATTTTGAATAATTGATATTTTGTAAAATTTAATTGAAAAAAAATCATTTTTTCAAGTATTTTATTATAATTTTTAAAAATTAACTGTTATTGAATTTTAATTGAAAATTTGGGAAATAATGAAATTCTCAAAAATTTTAATAAATAAACTTCAAGTGTAAATTCAATAAAAATAAAAATTAATGAAAATTAGGTTCTAAAAATAATATTAAAATAATTTTGAAAAAAGTAATTCTCTGAATTATTTCGTTCTAATTTTTTAAAATTCAATTATTTTTAATATTTCCGAAAATTCAAATACATACACGAAGTAATAGCATTAAAATTTTTTAGAATTATTTTTAACATTTTGAAAAAAATAATTATATTCAAAATTTTTAATTAAAATTCTTTAAAAAATTATTTTTTTTTTTTAAATCATACAAAAATTCTTCAGTCATTTTCAAAAAATTACATTACAATATTTATAAAATACTAATTCTTAGAATTGTTTTATCATAATTTTTTAAGATTCAATTAGCTTCGAACAAAGTAAATTAAAATTTTTTTAAATTTACTATTTTAGAATTTTTGAGAAATTATTTATAATTAAAATTTTTCAAATATTTTATTATTTTTTTTATATTTTTTAAAAACTCAATTATTTTTAAAAGATTTAATCAAATTTCAATTATTTTTCAAAGATTTGACTAAATTTAAATTATTTTTTAAAAGATTTTACCAAATATCAATTTTTTGGACATTTTTTAATTGTATTTTCTTTCAAAAATTATTTAGAAATATTTTTATAAAGTTAATTTTCGGAATTTGTTTATTAAAATTTTTGAAAATATTCTACCTTAATATTTTTGAGAAGAAAAATGAACGATTTGAATTATTATAAAAAATTGAATTTTTGTATTTAAATAATTGAATTCTCGTAGAATTTTCTAATAAAAATTGATTAAAAAATTAATTTCAGTTAAAATTTTAGATAATAATTAAATATTAAAAACAATATAGCGTGAATTTTTAGAAATAATTGAATTTTCAAATTAATTTTTTTGAAAAAGTTTAATTGAATTTTTTTTTATATTATTAGACGTTTTTATTTTCTAATATAATATTTAATTGAAGAATTTCTGAATAATTGAAATTTCGTAAAATTGAATATTGTAAACAAATGAATTTGAAAATTCTCAAAGAACTTTTTCGTAAATAAATTGATTTAATGAAGAATTTTAGTTAAAAATTCTAGAAAATAATTGAAATGATGAAAATAATTTTGAAGAAGTACAATATTCTTATAATATAAAATAATGATTTTATCAATTTACCATCTTTAATTAAAATTATAAAACATGACAAACATAATTTGTAGTTTTAAGTAAACGTTCTCTTATTTGTTTCTGATTGGTTATATTTTTGTCAGTGATTGGTCCATAATTTTTCATTTTTGGTCCGTAAAGTTCGTATTTTTAAATACTTTCACTGGTTCGAGCCCTGTTTAGAACGAGTTCTTTGCCATCAAATACAGTATTAAATGTTATAAATTTGAAAAATATTCTATAAGTCAATTAAAGTGGCAGAAAGAAAGAAATTTATATTTTTTCCAAATTTTCCAGATAAAGTAAATAAATTAAATGCACTGTCAAGTGAATCTAATTTACTAGTATATTTAAATTTTCTCCTGATTATTTACATTATTATCTATATTATTATATTCTCTTTTTACAAATAATTAATTGTAAATTAAAATTAAGTCTTTAATAATCTACTGTATTTGTTGACGCTGATCTTCCATTCACAGAATAATGACGATATCACAAGTCCACAATTCATTAAAGAAGAACTTTCATCCGGTGGAGAAATAAATTTGGAATCTCTCAAAACCCTAATACAATTACCTAAAAAATCGTTTGATGTTTATCGAAAAATTTACGAGGGGCCAAAATTTAATAATGAGATTCGTGGAAAATTGAAAGCAAATAGAAATCAACAAAAGAATTTCGAAAATTTTATCGATTATCGCGAGAAAATTATTACACGTGAATATTATTGTTGGAAAAATATTTCCAATTGTCATTGGTATCGTTTTAATGATAATATTAATCAACACTATGATCATCGTCATCATCATCGAGGTTGTAAATTACAATCTAAACAATACAGTCACAATTATAAATTGTTTCCAACATTATCGGAATCACGTTCTATTAGTTTAAATAAATATCAAGAATTTAATATTCTCGCTAATGTTGGCAAATCAAAAAGTTGCGAATCAATGAATAATTTAAAGGGACATTTCAAGTCTATGGCTAAAATCGGTACATCGGGATTTCGAAAGAATTCATGAAGATTTTAATATTCGTGTGATTGAAGAGAGAAATTCATGTTTTTTTTCTGGACGAAATCGATTTTATTTCAAAGGAGAAGTCCAACCACCGTTATGTGCAATTAAATCTCAGAATGCAAAATAGCGTTCTTTTTTTATATTTTTCTACCAGGGAAAAATTTTGTTAGAAAAATTGATGCATTTTTAGCAAACAGGAAAAATTTGTTACTACTTTATTTGCAATAAACTTTTTTGAATATTTTATTACACTTCTTGAAGTTTAATTCAAATCTATGGGTTTATTTTTTCAACTCGCTATATTATAATTTTAATTTAATAATTATAATGCAGAAACTTAAAGAATCTTTTTTAATAATAAGAATTTTTGGAAATAAGTTGAATTTTTATTGCAGGTCCTGAAAAATCCGGACTCGGAGAGAGAAGCAAATAAGAACAAGGAGAACAAGGAAGAGAGGGAGAAGAATATTTCCAAGGATGTGAAGACTCGTAATAAAAGGGATGATAAATTTAGAGATAAATTAACGAGAGATCGTGACGGGAAGTTACCTGCAAAATCCTATAGGGACAGAGAGGAGAAATTTAAGGATCGAGACATGAAATATCAAAAGAAGCATGACGAGAGAAAATCGTATGGCAAAAAGGAGGAGAGAGATAATTTCAAAGAGAGAATGGATGACAGAAGAAGTGAGTCGAGGGACGAGAGAAAATTCGAAAATCGAGAAGATAATAGAGAATTTAAAGAACGTAAAGCAGAGGAGAAAAAAGGTAAAAGCTATGAGAAAATGAGACAAGAAAAGAGACGATTATCCGAAACAAAAAAGCAAAATCTAACGGAAAATAGTGTTGAGATAAGCGTAGAAAAAGTTAAAATAGACGAGACTCCGCTGGATGTAAAGTCTGAGAGCAATGAACAGAATTCAGTAGAAGTGGATCAAACATCATTGGAAGGAAAAGATATTTGCGAGAAAGAATCTGCAAATATTAAAATTCCAGACAAGGAGGAAGAAAAAGAAGAGGAACCGAAATTCATTGCTGACGAAAAACCGAATCTTGAGAGTAAATAAATTTTTTCTAATTTTACTTTCATAGCAAAAAATGAAAAAATTCGATAATAATCCTTTTTTTACTTTATTTGTCCAGTTTTTAACTATTTAACAATTATTTTAATTTTTTCAAATTTTTAAATTTTTAATTTAATATTTCAATTCATTTGATTCAATAAATTTACAGATACTGAAAGATTATTGGGATCGGGTGACGAGAAAAGTCCAGTGAATTGTCCAAAGTCAAAATCCAATGAAGAAATAGACAAGGAATTGGATTATTGTGGGGTGAATGATCCAAAGAAAGAAACTGTGATTGTAAAACGAAGAAGTTCGCTGGAAAGTGGCGGCGAAGGTGGAGGTGGAGACGGTGCTTGTTTGAGACGTCACAAATCCTTGGACGGCGAAGACCAAGGCAATTTGCAGAAGAACGTGAGGGACGAGAAGGTAAAGAACAAAAAAGATCCCAGGCTGGAACGACGTATTAGAAATAAGGTAAGTTTCAAAATTTATTTTCTCTATTATTTAGAATTAAAGGCAAAAACAGATTTATCTTAAAATTAGCAAATGTTATTTGTAAATCGCTGTCTTTAATTTTTTTGTTATTATCATGACATTTTTTTAATCAAAAGTTTAGATTTAGATTCTTAGTTCGCAAAAATTTAATTTAATTTTCATAAATAATAAAATTCTTAACAGAAATTCAATTATTTTCCATACAATTTTAAAACCTCACGAAAGAATTCAATTTATTTTTAAAATATTAAGAAAATACTTCTGAGGAATTTAATTATTTTAAATACAATTTTAATAACATTTTTTGAAAAGATTCAATTATTTTTAAAAATTGTAATACAATTTTAAAAAAAATTAAGTTATGCTCAAAAGTTTTTATCAAGTGTTTTATAACAGTACATTTATTTTCATAAATAATAAATTCATAAAATAAATTTATAAATTTCATAAATTCATAAATAAATAAATAAAAAATGAATACAATATTTTCAGTACAACTTTTATAAAATTTCTCGAAACAGTTCGATTTTTGAAATTATTAATAAAATTCTTCAAATGAATTCAATTATTTTCAACATTTGTTGTTTGCTTTTTTGTTTCTTAACTTTTTTATAATTTTTCTTTTCAAACATTTTCAATATTAAAATTAAAGCATTGAAAATCATTGAATTGTTGCAAAGAATTTTATCAAAAAATTTAATAATAGAATTCCTTCAAAGAATTTTATTATTTAGGAAAATAACTGAATTCTCCCGAAGAATTTTATTAAAATTTTTAAAAATCCTAATTAAATTCTTTTGAAGAATTTCTTAAAATTTTTTTTAAACTAATGAAGTTTCTTTAATAATTTTAATTGCAAATTTTGAATACAATTGAATTTTATGAAGAAGAATTTTATTAAAATTGTATTGAAAATATTTGAATTCTTGAGAAGAATTTTACTATTTATAAAAGTAATTGAATTATTCAGAAGAATTTATTAAAATTTTAGAAAATAAATGAATTTTATGTTAATATTTAAAAATTTAAATTCTTTTGAGGAATTCTACTAAAATTATTTTGAAAAGAATTGAATTTCTGCAAAGGATTTTACTATTTATAAAAATATTTGAATTATTGCGAAGAATTTTACTATTTATTAAAATAATTGAAATGTTTTAAAGAATTTATTAAAATTTTAAGAAATAATTAAATTGTTATGAAGAATTTTATAGAAATATTTGAAAATAATGAAATTTTTTCGAGAAATTCAATTAAAGTTGTTTTGAAAATAATGAAATTTCTGTAAAGAATTTTATTAAAATTAAGTATATTCAAAATAATTGAATTCATCACAAGAATTTTATTATTTTTTGAAAATAATTGAATTCTTTCAATTTTTTGACGAATATATTTAAAAATTGCATTGAAAGTAATTTAATTTTTATAGGTATTTTGAGAATAATAGAATTATTTTTAAAGTATTTTAAATTCTTTTAGAAATTTAATTTTATGGAAATTTTTGGAAATAATTAAATTCTTTCGTGTAATTTTATTTAAATTGGATTGAAAATAATTTAATTCCTGCAAAGAATTTTAGTATTTGAGGCTCAGGATCTTAAAAGGGCACTTTCCACATAGACTTTACATGGTGAAAGTGCCCTTTTAAGATCCGGAGCCTCATTTATAAAAATAGTTGAATTGTTTTGAAGAATTTATTAAAATTTTAGGAAATAATTGAAATTTATGGAAATATTTATTTAAATTTATCCGAGAAATTCAATTAAAATTGTTTTGAAAATAATTGAATTCCTCCAAAGAATTTTACTGTTTATAAAATTAATTGAATTCTTGCGAAGAATTTTACTATTTATAAAAATAATTGAATTTTTTCGAAGGATTTATTAAAATAGAAAAAAATTGAATTTTTTCGAAATGTGTTAAAATTTTTTTTTGAAATTGAATTCTTGCGTGGAATTTAATTAGAATTGTTTTGAAAATGTAATTTAATTTTTGTAAAGATTTTACTATTTAAGAAAATAATTGACTTAATAAGTGAATTTTTTAAATTTTGATTATGAAATTATTTAAAAAATTTATATTTGAAAATAAAAAATTTTGTAATTTGCATAACAATAATAAATTGAATATCTCGTTCCGCGCGTAACATTTGCTAGTTTAATAATAAAATGATTAATTACAATTAATTTGAGAAGAATTCAATTATTTTTTAAAAATTTTAATGAAATTCAATAATCTAATGTTTTGTAACAGTTATTAACAAACACGATTATTTAAAAACCTTGAAAGAAGTCTTAAAAATCAATTCATTTCAATATTTTCAAAATAAATTCTTCTAAACAATTCAATTATTTTCATAAATAATAAAATTTGTTGCCAAAATTCAATTATTTTTAACGAGTTTGTTTGATTTATTTCTGTTGTTATTTTTAATAATATTTCAATTAAAAATTGAAATTTAAAATTCAATTATTAAAAACATATTTTCTTCAATATTTATTATTTGGAAATAAAATTCGATCGTTTAAAATGAACATTTTTATTTTTTCCATTAAAGGATCGACCAACAATGGAAATTTATAGACCTGGAATGGGTAAATTTAGTAAACAGCGTATTGAACGTGAAAAATCTACTAACGACGAGAGAGCATCATTATCACAAAGTCCAACGCCAACTGGAAATGTTCCCACGACTTTCAAAAATAATAAATCTGGATCTGAAGTTCGTTCAATGACTTTCAAAAGAAGCGTTAGTCGAGATATCCCCTAATGAAATAAAGTTTTTTTTTCTTTGTTTTTAATTTAAAAAAAAACAATGACCACAAGTAAGTGAGTTACATTTAATTTAGATTTTTTTTCACTTATTATAATTGTGATATTTTAGATCTTACGTTATTTTTGTTTTAAGAAATTCTAAATTTTCAAATTTTATTTCTTTTTTATTATTAAAAAAAAAAATAGATTGTAATTTAGAAACAATTTTGTTAATCTTCGTATCAACAATTTTGTACTTCAATGCGAATTTTCTTTTGTAATTCACATTCGAGTAAATTATGAGATTTCATTTGATAGATTTGTTTTTTGTTTTAATCAAGAAAAATTATTTTACTTGATGATAATTATTATGAAAAAAACTGAAATTACGCCGAAACGCAGAAAAACTAATTTCAAGATTTTCTTGAATTGTCAAAATATAATTATTGTTAGAAAAGAGATTTCTAGATTTCAAATTTATTGAATTATTGTATGTAAATTATTTTATTAGGAATTCTTTTTTATTAAACGTATATTAATTTTACAATTTATTAATAATGACTTATTATTACATATCATCTATATATATAAAAATACTCTCGATGTAAATATATTGAAAAAATTTGATTGAATTTACAAATTATTCTTACAATGCGTAATTAGCTTAAAATTTTTTTTTTAATTAAACATTTTATTTCATTTTTTTTTTAAAATTGTTCTATAGACGCGGTTCAAATACTACGAATTTAAACTTTACGATATTAGAACCTTATACGACGGATAATGTTAAATTTTATACTAATTGAACTGTGGGAAATTTGAGTTTTAATTTAATTTTTTACCTTGTGAAACTAAACGGATTTATAAGTATTAGATTTATTATTTTTCAGTTACAATTAAAATAATTATATTTGAATCTTACACAGGTAAATTGCACATTGGTAAACTCTACAATACAATTGAATTGAGAAATTTTTTTGCCAGATTTTTAACATCGCTAAACTCTACACACGTTTATTTAGTAAATAAGTGTTTTTCAAACTCCACCGTGGATAAATTGCACACAATTGAACTCTACACAAAGATATTTTTAACGAATAGTTGATATTGTTAAATCCTATACAACATTTTTATTTATTTATTCAATAAACGTGGATAGAATTATTATGAAGGTTATTTAACACCGTGGGGTTTAAATGTGCAGTATTTGAATCGCCCATCTTTTTAATTATTTTAAATTTGTTTTTATTTTTTTAAAGAAAATTATGAGTATCGTTTAGATCTATTTGATACTCGACTTGAACTCCTTCGGACAACTTCTTCTTGTTTTGTTCGTTTTACTTGCGGCGGTCGACTCAAAGGTGTGTCTGAATCACTTATTCTTTGTGAATCGGCTGAATGAAAATAGAGAATTTTTTTAGTACTAAACAAATTTGAATTGCATAAATATTAACAACCGCGGTATGTAAATATTTATTTCTTTTTACCATTTCGTTCAGAATCTCTTTTTTCTGTTCTACTAGACGATCTTGTTGCTTTAACGGGCGTTTTGGCTGATTTTGTCGGTGTGCTTCTTGTTTTTTCTGTTTTTATTATTTGTAATCTAGATTCTTTCGTTGGTTTACTGGCTGATCTGGTTCCTGCTCTTCTTGGTGTTGCTTTACTTTTTATCGGTGTACTCTCGGCGAAACTTTCGTCACTATCGGGTTCGGATTCTGACTCGGATTTTCGCGATGGCTTCCGTCCTGGACGTTTTTTAACTGGAACAGCTAATTGTTTTTTGTTTGATAAAAAATAAGTTAAAAATTTAAATATTTATTTTAATTTTATTTTATTAAATTAAATTTTACAGGGTTGCCACAAAAAATTAATTTTGTTTTTCCCTGATTTCAAGACAAAATTTTTTTCAAAATTTTCAAAAAAATTATTAAAATTCTTCGAAAGAATTAAATTATCAATTATTTTGAAAAATTCATGCTATAATGCATTTAATATATTCATTAATATTCATTTTTAAATCAATTTTTATTGCAAAATTCTACGAGAATTCAATTATTTAAATACAAAAATAAATAATTTACTGAATAAATGAATGTTTCTCTAAATTGAATTATCATAAAAAAGTTTTATCAACATAAATTAATTTTTTCGAGGAATTTTAATACAATTTTCAAGAATGATTAAATTTTTTTAAGAAATTCGATTAAAATTGTATTAAAAATAATTGAAATTCTATGATGAGTTTTATTATTCATGAAAATAAATGAATTTTTATAAAAAAATGTTATTATTTATGAAAATAACTAAATAATGGCGAAGAAATTTATAAAAAAAATTTGTAAATAGTTGAAATTCCTGTGAAATTTTTATTATTCATGTAAATAATTTAATGTTTGCTTAGAATTTTATCAACATTTTTTTTTTAATAATTGAATTCTTTTGAAATTTTTTTTTTAAAAAGTAGTAATATTGAAAATTATTGAATTGAGGAAAATTTTTTGAAAATAAATGAAATTTTGCAAAGAATTTTATTAAAATCTTTGAAAGTAATTGAAATTCGGAGAAGAATTTTATTATTTTTAAAGATATCTAATTGAATTTTGACGAGAATTTAAAAAAAATTTTGAACATAATTGAATTTTTGCGAAGAATTTTATTACTTTTGAAAATAATTAAATTTCTGCAATGATTTGTAACTTCTTCAAAATTCAATTTTTTCCAGTACTTTAATAAAAATCCCTTGACTTTTCTCTGAATTCCCTGAATTCTCTGATTTTTCTGATCTGTTTTTTAATTTAATTCGATAAGTAGAAAAAAATATTAACTACCTCTTGGTGGTGCTTCATCCTCGCTGTCAGAAGAATCATCGTCGACAACGCGAGCATTTTGTCGTGGTTTCTTTTTATTCAAAGGTGGCACAGGCGGGGGTGGCATAGCTTCACTGTCGGAAATATCACCATTCTCTTCATTATTTTCAGCATTCAATAAGGCGTTCATTTTTTCTTCCAATTCTAAGCAAACTGCTTTTGCTTCCGGCTTCTTTTTGGTTGTGTTGATTATAGAATTGAGTGCTTTCAATACTTGTTTGTTGTGAATCTTGTCCTTTAGTAATGGCAAGCCTTCAATTAGTCGTCGTATACCTGAGAAAAATTTAAATAATAATATATTTAATAGAAATTACAATTTTTGTTTTGTAATTTGCTTGAGAAATTAAATACTCACTCTTTGCGTTAAATTGTAATAATGAAAGACAATAAGAGAGATCTCGCCATTGACGCTCCGTGGTTGCTAATTTGAATCGAGCACAAATCTTTTCTATGAGTGTGTCAATTTGCCTTTCCTTTTGCAATAGTCCAAGAATAAATCTGTAAAACGAAATTGTTGATTAATGCGAATTATCAAATTAAATATAATATATTTTCGTAATGACAATAATTAATAGAAAATAGAAGAATAAAATTTGAAAACTCACTGTAGGATTTCTTGGAAAGATCCTTCGTCAAGTTTCAAGTCGGGATCGGAGAGACGGGATAAAATATCCGGCATAACATTGTAAAGAGCATTTCCCTTTTGAGAAAGTTCTTTGAAGAACAGTTTTGTGTTGTGACGAATATCTGGATTAGGATCCACAATGCAGAGGGCTAATTCGGAAACTCTTCCTTTCACTCGAATCATTTCCCTCATGATAAGATTAGACAACATTCGGACGCAAGTACTTCGAACCAAATCGCTTTTATCCTGTAGTCTTTTTTCAATAACAAGCAAAATAATTATTAAATTACAATTTCATGTGGAAAATATTTAATACAATTTCGAAAAGTTCTTTTTATTTACCTGTCGTAAATGTAACTGGTCCAGGGTTCAACCTCATTGGGAAATCTCTTTGCTAAATCCGTCAATCCAATAAGAATATTTGATCGAATACCAGGATATTGTGATCGTCCGAGAATAGTGACCAATAGTTGAAGATGATTTGCACAAAATGTGGAACTTATCGTCATCATTTTGCAGAGAGCAAGAACGCTGTAGGCTTGTAAACTTTCATCATTATATCTATCGGGATCTTGACAAATATTCACAATGTACTGACTGAAAAAATTAAATTAATTTTTTTTAAATAACAAGTTAAATAACAAGTTAAATAAAAGTAGTATTAATAATTATTACTATAAACTGGCAAATGTTACGCGTGCAACACACTATTTGCTAAAATTTTAATAAATTCTTCAGAAGAATTCAATTATTTTCATAAATAATAATTTTTTTCGTATAAATTCAATTATTTTTAGTACAATTTGTAAAAAAATTTTCGAAAGAATTCATAAATATTTTCCAAAATTATAATAAAATTCTGTAAAGAATTCAATTATTTACAAAAAATGTTAATAAAATTTAATAATCGAATTTTTAATTACTATTTTTAAGAAACAAGTTCGTTTTAAAATCTTTAAAGAAATTCGTTTTAAAAATCAATTACTTTCAAAAAATATTTAAAGAAATTCTTTAAAAGAGTTAAATACTTATTAAGTACATAATTATTTATTATTGTTTATATTTTCAAAAGTTTTAATATAATTCTTCGCAAGAATTTAATTATTTTCATAAATAATAACATTCTTCGGAAAAATTCGATTATTTTTATAAATATAGTAAAATTCTTCGCAGGAATGGAATTATTTTCAATATAATTTTAATAAAATTCCACGAAAGAATTCAATTATTTTTTTAAACAGTACAGCCTTTGCAAACATTCAATTATTTTCAAATTATTTAAATTGTTTCCTTTTCGTTTCCTTTTGGTTATTTAAAATCTTTTTTTCTGTAAAATTTCTTAATTTTCAAAGTGTTTAATAGATTTTTTGAAAAATATTCAAATATCTTCTTTAAAACTTAAGAGATTTCAATTATTTAAAAAATAATTAAATTAATTCTGAAAGTGATTTAATCTCAAAAATTCAATTATTCCTAAAATTGTCTGTAAAATTTATTTTAAAAATTCAATTATTTTCCAAATTTTTAAGAAATTTCTTGTAAAATATTAAGTTACATTCGGCAAAAATTAGAAAATTATACAATTTGTTTAAAAAAATTAATTATGTCAATTTTTTGATAAAATTCTTGAAAAATAAAATTTCTTTTTATAGAATTAAAAAACTAATTTTTCAAATAAAATTTCTTTAAAGAATTTAATTTTGATTAAATTCTTCGTAAAATTTCAATTATTTTCCTAAATAATAACAAACCTTCGGAAGAATTCAATTATTTTTATAAATAGTAAAATTCTTCATAGGAATTCAATTATTTCCAATACAATTTTAATAAAATCTCATAAAAGGATTCAATTAAATTTTTTCTAAATTCTAATTGAATTCGTCGTAAGAATTCAATTATTTTCATAAATAACAAAATTCTTCAAAGAAATTCAATTACTTTCATTAATAATAAAATTCTTCGGAGGAATTCAATTATTTTTAATTCAATTCTAGTATAAAATTCCTCGAAAGAATACAATTATTTTTAAAAATATTAAATAAAATTCAAGTATTTTCACCAGTTTTTATAATTTTCAAGAAAAATTAATTATTTTAAACGTTTTATAAAAGTTTTCGTTTGAATCCAATTATTTTCAAAATTTTTAATAAAATTCTTTCAAAACATTCAATTATATTCAAAAATTATGATAAAATTCTTCAAAAGAATTCAATTACTTTTATAAATTGTAAAATTCTTCGCAACAATTCTATGATTTTCATGACATTAATTTTAAAAATTTAAATATTTAAAAAAAGAAAAATTATTTAAAAATTTAAAAAACTAAAAAGCAAATAATGACTAACTTCAAACTGCGAACAGATTACCGGAATACAACGATTATTAATATAGATTATTATAATTTAAAAATAATTAATAGTATTCAATTAATAAAAATACTGAATATTTTAATATCGTTATAAATT
This sequence comes from Leptopilina heterotoma, assembly GCF_015476425.1. Lineage (NCBI taxonomy): Eukaryota > Metazoa > Arthropoda > Insecta > Hymenoptera > Figitidae > Leptopilina > Leptopilina heterotoma. Next base: position 2,855,135 of record NW_025111110.1, read on the forward strand.
AAACAAATTCAATATTTAAATAATTTGTAATTAATTAATTAAATTAATAATTAATTAAATACTTGGTTAAGTAAATAATACACTTACACGTAATGTCCCAGAAATCCATTTGGCGAGAAAATTTCATTTTCGAGTGCTGCGTTTATAAAATCAGCATCAGCATCATCGGCTGTTGCGCCTTCCAAAGCGTCCTCTCCATTATCTTCAATTGTACTTAACTGAAATTTTTTTTAATTCTTTTAATTGACAATATTCAAAATTTTATTATTTTCTCTATTTTTTTTAATTAAATTTATTTTTAATTTCTAAATTTTTCTAAATATAAATAAATAAAATAAAAAAATGTTCATCGTATTTACCTCTTTATTACGTCTTGTTACACTTGCGGAACTTGGTGTAGACTCTGTCGCATTGAGTACATGATGAATAGATCGACCTGTTTTTCTGCCCTTAGTACCCTTCTTATCATCGCGCAATGCATTTCTTCTTTTTAATTCCTTAAAAACGGTGGTATCTAGATATACCATTTGCCGAATAGCTACATGACCAATTAGATACACCAGTCTACTCAGTAAAAGTCCTCGTAATTTTTTATCATCTTGATTCGTTTCATTAAATAAATTTGTGGTTTTTATTAGCAAAGTTTTCGACAATTGATCCGGTTGATTAGCCAACTAAAATAAACAAAAAATAAATATATTAAAGTTTATAAAATTAAAAAATGGTGAATATATTAAACAAAATTAATTTAAAAAAATGAAAACATTGTATTTATAATTTTAATAATTTAAATACAAACAGTTTTTGTATTGATAAAAAGTTTAATAAAAATACATACGTGATAAATGACATTGATGGCGTCAGTGGCGAAAGACATGTAACCGTTTTCATTCTTTGAACTAAATGTATTTGTTAAAAGTTGTAAAATGTGTTTGAAAATATCATGATCGTTGACGTATCTGTAAAATTAATTTTTTTCGTTAGTTTCATGGTGACAATTATAATAAATTTGATTGTCATACAAAATGGTACAAAATGGTTTCTCTTATCAAGAACAAATTTTTTTGAACTTACCGTGTAGGTGGCTTTTTCATGTCAGAATTATCTTGTTTAATTTGCATAAATGCTCGACAGGTATCGCGAGCCAAGAGTAAATCAGTCTCTGATCTTGGTCCAAAACCAACTTTTATCAATGTGTCTAAATTTCCAAGTATTATTCCCGGTTCGGCTTCCGCTGCCATTGTTATCAGCATCAAAGCCATGCGACTCTCACCCGCCGATGTATCAGGTAATTTCAGTGTAAACTTTTCCCACAAAACCTGAAAAATCGATAAATAATCATTAGAAATTCGGTTGAATTATTTAAATTTATTTTTATGCATCAGTTTAATTATTTTAATTTATATTTCTATATCGGCTTAATTTATTTTATTTTTTGCATCAGTTTAATAAAAAAATTAAAATAGATTTCCATTGTTTACTTGTAATATATCTGCATTGAAATCATTTTTTGTGTGCCAACTGTTTATCATTTGTGCCAATGCTGGACTCTGTCCGGGTTCTAAACTCTTCACTAAATCAATCAATTTATTGACGGACTTTAAAGCTTTCTGTCGTACAGACTGAACGGCTTCATTTTCACAGAGGTATATTTTCTGATAAACAATTGCCACATTATCACGAACCGATTGTTCGCGCATTAACACTTGATACAATGCTTTACGAATGCCACGATCTGCTCCTTTTATTTCAAATTGATAAGCTGATCCCAATAGAGCACACGATTCAACAGCGTCGCTGACTGTTGTTGAAAAGAGTAAATACTCAATGAACGGTATTGCTTTCTCCATTTCCTCGGAAAATGTCAATGAATTCTACAATGAAAATTAAATTGATTGTTTGAATTTAAAATATTTTATAGTTATAGCTTCATAATATAGTTCTAGTTTTTTATTTTGTTGGTTATAGTTTTTCATTTTGTTAGTTATAGTTTTTCATTTTGTTAATTACCTCAAAATATGAAACAATTTGTTTCTTCTTCTTTAATTCCTCCTTTTGCTTCATGAGATTTCTATCATTCGATTTGGTGACAGCTTGTGAGACATTTTTATTTGTATCTATCTGATTTGGTGAATCTTCCGACTCGGCGAATATTTTACCGAGAACTAGAAGCAAACAATGCGTTTTGTCCTCGGTTTTCATTGTATCGAAATCTTCACAATTTGGCAAAAGTTTAATAACCGTTTTTAATCGTTTGACAGTGTCCAATAAATTTTCCTCCAACATCAACTGTCTTATTTCCTCGAAAACTTCGTTTATATTCACATCGTCATCAGCTTCTTCTGAATTTTCTGCAATTATCATTGTTATTATCATAAGTTTTTCATTGACTTAAAATTAATTAATTCTAAAATTTATCATTAGAATACCTTCACTATTGAGAACTTCTTTAATTGTTTCTAAAATATGAGGAAGTTTGCTCTTCAATAGTTCCATTCTCTCCTCATCGCCTCGTTCGCTCCGACTGACAAAAGCCGTTTGAGCTTCCTTTAATTTTGCCTTAGCTTCCACAAGTTGTTTAGAGAAATTCTCCTTATCCAACTGTAAAGTAAAATTATTTATCAACTAGTTATTAATTTTAATTATAATATTAATTCGTAATTATTACAAAAATAATAATAGTTATTTAAAATAAAAAAATTTAAATTATCAGTTTGGTGATTATTCTTTTTAAATTAAATCACCTTTGCTGCAAAAGGATTCCCCTCGAGTAAAGCGCGAATTAATTGCAGAGCTTGTTTCCGTACATTTGCACTTTTATCCTCTAATCTTTTCACGACAGCGACCAAAAGTTGTGTCTGTCTATTTACAGGGATCGCACTTTCTGTACACAAACGTTGCCAGACTTGAAGAACTTTCGAACGAACGTACGCATTATTATCGAGAATATGATCCTCCAAATAATCAAGACACTCGTCGCGTTTATCCTTTTTCTCATCACTAAGATCCTCTGAAGTTAATGCACTTATTATAAGAACACTCAGTACTTCCATTACGCAATTTCTCAATGAGTAGAACTGGAAAGAAGAAATATTTCTTTAAAAAATCTTTTTATTATTAAATTAAAATTATCGAGAAGAAATTAAATATTTTAGAAGCAGATTAAAGATAATTGTTTCTAAAATATTTGATTTCGTTCTTTTTCTAAAATATACCTCGTGATCGAGATAACACGTAATATTATCCAAAATTGGTAGAATTAAATCTGGTGCAGTAGAGGCGATAGTTTCGAGAAACGTTGAAATATTCCGAGCCTCGGCTTCCTGTGGTTCGTTTTGACTCAATTCGCGCATTATTTCTTTCATCATTCCCGTGCATCTGAAGTTTTGTGCCATTTGTACCACACCAACTGCTAACGGTGCGGCCAAATAATCGTACAAAGTCACCAACTAAAGACAGTCATTAAAATTAAATAGTAAATAAATAAAAAAATATTAAATAAATAAGAAAATATTAAATAAATAACAAACTATTAAATAATGAAGAAAAATATTCCAAAACAATTTGAAACAATAAAAGGCAAGAAAAACTTTATAAGAGACAAACCTGAACAATTCGAATGACACTCGTTATTCCCTGATTATGCTTCTTCACCAAAGTTGCTAGAATCTAAAAAAAATAATGAAAACAATTATGCATTGAAATATTTATAGAATGTAAAATGTAGTAATAAATAAATAATTTTTTCTAATATTAAAAATTAAGAATTTTAAACAAACAGTGAAACTTGCCTCAAAAATTGTGTCCCTTGTTCTCTTTTGTTTTGGTTCCTTCGCTAACTCCAAAAGTTTGTAACATACTTCACTGAGAACACTGAAATATTTTAAATAATAATATTAAGAATAATAATTTCAATTTGAAATGAGAATTTAATTTCAACAGAAATCATTTTTTTCCGAGAAAAAACTCACTTTAGAAAAGAATCTTCAATAACCGGTGGACTCCACAATTTATGAAGAGGAAGTTGCAACCATCGATATAACAATTCTAAAGAACCTTGTCTTTGTTGTTCCCATTCTTCGGCAGCATCGGATTTCTTAACGACTTTTTTTCGCTGTTCAAAAGAAGAAGAAAAAGAAATATAAAGTAAACTGGGAATTTTACTTCTGTTCAATAATTCAGATAAAAAACGTAACAAAAATGATTAATATTCTTCTGTTTTACAAGATTGGGCATTACCTTTCCTATATTAATTCCATCATTTATTTCTTTCTGAAAATGATTGTCTACGTGACAAATAATTGAAGACCACAGATAAGCCAACATTTTATTAGCACATAAATATTCCGCTCTCATATTGAACGTTTCATTTGATTGCAAATCTTCCTCTAAATCCTCAATAAGCATTTGTACAGCTGAAAATTAACGATTTAAATTTAAGTAAATAGAAAATTAAATAAATTAGTTATTTAAATGAAATGAATTATTTTATTTAAAAAATGTGATCAATTAGGCAATATTTACCTTTTGTTATCCTGTCGAAAGACCGTAAAAAGAAATGTATTTCCACTTTATTTCCATGTACCAAAACGGAGAAAAATGTGTCAAAATTGTCCAAAATGAAGAGTGTACGTTTGTTTTGGAGTTCATTTCTTGTGGCTAAAAGAAAGTAAAAAGTTAGTAAACAAATAGATCGTAAAATAAACAATATAAATTTTTACTTAACCACCCAAAAAAATAAAATGTAAAGAAATTATCAATGCTAAAGATAAAATAAAACCAACTACAATAGTAAACAAATCGAGAAAATATTTTTAAATATAGTTATTTTTTTAACAAAAGACTATTATTCTCTTTAAAAAAAGTACGTTTTTTTATTAATTCTTCTTTATTCAATTTCCCAAATTAAAAGACGCGCGACTGTGTTTATTACACCGTAAAAAATTAAAAATACAACACGGTTTTAAATCTGAAAAAAATTTCTTGTACTTTTAATATACTTTTATTGTATAGAGAAATGTAGAGACAATACAAAATAATATGAGATAATATGAAGACAATTTCATCAGATAAAAAATTCGTAAAAGTTTTTACGGTTTTTACTTCCTAATTCATGAAAATGTTTATGCAATGCACGCTAAAATATAACCTCACTTTTTTACATGTCAAACTCCAAGCAGAAAAACGTACAATTTAACTATAAATATTATTGATTTAGAAGAATTTATAAATATTAGTACAAAAGTATAGTGAAAAATCAATAAATTATGATAAAATTAATAATAAATTACCGTCAATAGCTTGATTAATTCCACGAATAGAAGTAACTTCACTGACTGAATATTGTTCAGCATTATTCCTCAAGAGATCATCCTTTGTTATAGGAATTACAAAATCCTTCACCACCATTGTGTCAAGAATAATATCCCATTAATTTATTTCAAAAAACTATCAACTTTTCTTGATTTTTTTTCACTGTTCAACTGTAAATAATAGCAGAAAAAAATAGAGACGCGCAAAATTGCCGCCAACGGTCGGTTTTCGATTTCCGTAAACAATGTCAATGCGCATGCGTCGCGAAATGAAGCGAGTTGCTTGACCCGCGTAATTTAAAATATTTAAAATTAAAATTAATTTTACAATGTAATAATTATGTAAATAAAATAATTTAAAAAAATAAAAATATGTAAACAAATTAATATTAATTAATTAGAATTATTGTAATTTATCAGAAATAGATATAAAAATTAAATATTTTTTTCCATAGAAGGTAAAATGTTAAAGAATAATACAATAATAATTATTAAATTACCTGTTTTATTAAATAAAAATAGAACATGTAAAGTCAAAAGTGAAATAACAAGTAATTCATTTACAAGATTTTTAAAACAGATTTTTAACAGTTTTCTTTTCATTCTTATAGAAGTGCAGGTAAATTGATCCTTATTTTCGGACTGGGGAAAAATTTACCCATTAAACAATTGTTATTTTTTTTTATTTTCTACGGAAAAATTCTTTTTAAAATACTTGAAGAATTTTGTTTCGATCATTGATGAACATTAATTAATATTACATTTTATTTATGAACAACTAACAGACACTATATTATACAAATCGTAAAATTCTGGTTTGTATTTTGTGTACCGTATTTTTTATAACAAAAATAATTACAAAGCATAATTGTTTGAAAACAAAGTATGTACCATTTTACTTTTAGCAATAAACAAAAGACAATGTTCTAATATCATTATTAAGACTATTTACAATTTAGATGCAATTTGAAATTTTTCTTGTATAAATTAAATAGTTTTCTTAAATTCATTGAATTGAAATTTAATATTTTTCGTTGCAGATTTTTTGTTTTGTAGTATAGAAGAAATTTATCGTAGAATTTTCGAGGACGTTTTGCAGAAAGTTTCATTTTACTCTAATCAAATTTGATGGAAAGAAAAATAAATTTATTAGCAACATTTCCTAGTAATTAATATTCAATATGATGGTTTATTGAAATTTCCTTTACGGGGGAAAAATAGAAAAAGCCATATAACTTATAATAGAAAAAAAGTTTTCATTATGCAAAAAAACAAAAAAAAATTCGTCTAAATAAATAAAATTAAAAAAATATCAATTTCCCCACATTTTCTATACAATTTTCACAACAATTTTTTTTTATATAAATAGTTTTTAAAATGATTAAAATTCTATAATTTGTATAATCATTTTTTTCTTTCAGTAACAATTCAAAATATTTTTTTTATATTCCTGACGAAAAAATGGAGAAATTATGAAATTATCATAAGTCTAAATTGCTTTTCCTATATTTTTAACGCGAGGACATTAATAAGGTTCATAACTTGCGTGTATTTTATACAGGAATGTTAAAAACCTAAAAAGTTGGGAGTAATTTCTCAGGAACTTGACTATCACTTTTGTTTTTCTATAAATGGGGGATGATCAGTAATATTTCTCTTTGCATTTAGTTTTATAACTTTAACAGTTTAAATTAAAAGAATTACGTATACATTCACTGCGTGTTTTTTAAGGGATCGTTTTTAATCGTCATTTTCAATTTTTAACATGAAACTAAAATAGTTTCAATTTGTTTTTTTTTTTCTTCTTTAAAATCACCTCTCTTTTTAAACACTTTTTAATTATCAGTTTGGTTTTCAGCGTTCCTCTGTCTTCGATAAATTGCAACATTCGTGTCTGTATAATCCATTATGCGTCTTTGACATTGTCTAACGTATCGTTGTTGTTTGTGATAAATTTTAAATGCACCTTTTATTGACAAAAAGGCCACACCTCCCTGAAAAATTAATATTCAAATTCTAAAGATGTAAAGACATTAAATTTTATAAAAGAGATTAATTAGTAATTTTTCATCTACTTACAAGTAACGTTCTTTGAAAATTTGAACTTATACTTTCGAAGAATATTTTGCCACAAATACTTGCAATTGTTGGCAATAATAACGCGCCGCATAAAACTCTCGTCACAGAAACTGGATCACTCATTGGTGGAATTTCCTGTGATTGTGTTCTCTCATCGTCTGAATAACTGAAAATTGATTTTCAAATTAGAAACAATTTTTATTTGGATTAAAATTTTATTTTTTATTTTAATTAATCTAATTTATTAAATTTAAAATTTTATTTTAATTAATTAGTTGTTAGAATAGAAAATTATTAATAAAAATTTATACCTGCTAGGTAGGAAGTGCCTTAAAATTGGAACTTTACAAGCGTGCCGCCTGAGTAAACTCAATGCTTGATCTTCCCATTTTAACATTTTTCCCAGAACGAGCATTATTGGAATTGTAGGTAAACCTACGAGTAATACTAAAGGATCTGCATTTTCCAACATTGTAAAACCGTCCTTGTGACCAACGACTTGCATTACGGTAATTGCTCCATAAGTAACAGCTGTCCAATAAACAGAACCAACAACTATACTCGCCGCTATAAATGGACATACTCGAAATATAACTCCATCGATTTTGTCCAATATTACAACCAAAGGCCCTGTAATTAAATAATAATTATCTATATTATATAATAATCACTAGCAAATGTTACGCGCGCTAACGCGGAACGTGTTATTCAATTTATGATTGTTATCCAAATTACAAAATTCAATTATTTTCTAAAATTTTAATAAATCCTTTTAAACAATTCAATTATGTTTTTGAATAGTAAAATCTTTACAAAAATTCAATGATTTTCTAAAAAAAATCCGCCGAAGAAATTCAATTATTTTTAAATAAAAAATTCTTTGCAAGAATTCAATATTAATGTTATAAATTTAGTAAAATTATTTGCATGAATGCAATTATTTTTAATAAATTCTTCGAAACAATTCCAATTACTTTTATAAATACTAAAATTATTTGCAGGAATTAAATTATTTTTTATCAAATTTAAATAAAATTAATGAAAGAATTGAATTATTTTGAAAAATTTTCATAAAATTCAATTTCAACAAGAATTTAATATTCACTAAAAATAATTCAATTATTCTCAAAATATTTTTAAAAATTCTTTATAAAAATTAGATTACTTTCAATGCAATTTTTTAATATATTCGTCAAGAAAATTGAAAGAATTCAATTATTTTCAAAAAATAATAAAATTCTCTAAAGAAATTCAATTATTTTCGAAACAACTTTAATTGAATTTCTCGAAAAAATTTCATTATTTTCAAATATTTCTATAAAATTCTTCATAACAATTTAATTATTTCTTAAAATTTTAATAATTTCTTCGAAACATTTCAATTATTTTTATAAATAGTAAAATTCTTCGCAATCATTGAATTATTTTTATAAATAGTAAAATCCTTTGCAGGAATTCAATTATTTTCAAAAAAATTTTAATTGAATTCCTCGGATGAATTCAAATATTTTGAAATATTTCCATAAATTTCAATTATTTCCTAAAATTTTAATAAATTCTTTGAAACAATTCAAATATTTTTATAAATAGTAAAATTCTTTGTAAGAATTCCATTGTTTTCAATTCAATTTTAATAAAATTCTTCTTCGTAAAATTCAATTGTTTTCCAAGTTTTCAATTAAAATTATTAAAGAAACTCCATTAGTTTAAAAACAATTCAAAGAAATTCTTCAAAAGAATTTAATTAGGATTTTTTAAAATTTAATTTAAATTCTTTACGAGAATTCAGTTATTTTTCTAAATAATAAAATTCTTTGAAGGAATTCTATTATTATCGAATTTTTTGATAAAATGTTTTGTCGATTAAAAAATTATAAAAATTAACTACCTAAGTAAAATTGTTTTCAATTAAAAATCATAATTTAATTTAATATTCTAGAATATAAAAATAGTTATTATAATAATTATAAATTATTGTAAAAAAACTAATTTTTATTACTACAAAATACGGTCAATAGTATTTTTTTATAAGAAAAACACTGGATTTAATTTATTTTTATATCTTGTTCCATATAAAATTCAAAAATTAACTTTTGGAAGTTTAATATCACTTTTGTTCTAATTAGTTTCTTGTTGCAAAATTAGTAATTTACGAAAATATTTTTAATAAAAAATATTTTCTTCATTTGAACGTTCAAATTTTGTGGATCAAATAAATAATGAATAATAATTTATATAAATGAAATAAGAACAATATTTACCCATATTTGGATAAACGATGATATATTCTGTATTACATTGTGGACAAACGACTCTCGTACTGGCTCGGCCTTTTTGTTTTTCGTCTACCCACCGTTGTATACAACCCTGATGAACCCATTTTGTCGTTCCTCGACAGTGACATGGTTTCACCCACAATGCAGTTGCATCATCCTCGTCAGTTGCAAAACAAACCCAACAATATCGTTTACTTGAAAAAAAATACGACAGTTAATTATTTGTTATTATTGTTAAACAGGGCTGCTACAAAAATTTAATTTTGTTTTTCCCTGATTTCCAGATAAAATTTTATCTTATTTCTACAAAAAAAAAATATATTCACAGAATTTAATGATTTTTTAATACTTTTTTTGCATAGAGATCAAAAGCAATAAAAAAAACTTACTCTTCATCGGAACTTAGGGTCGGAATTCCGGCTGTAGTTTGATTTGGCGATGAGGCACCGTCAGTTACATCAGCTGATAATTCATTATCAGCAGCATCAGAACCTGTGTAATGAGTCGTGTCCTCTTCCGAGGATATGTCTGCTCCTTGTGTCTCCGAATTTTCTACAAATATGAATTTCAATTATTATTTTAAAAAAACTTACAAGTTATTTTCTAATTTTATAAATTATATCTAATAATTTCTTCATTTTATTTCTTTCATTCAAGACTTTATTTCCTCTTAGGAGAAATTATGCAGAAGTTTCCTTCAAAATTAAATTAAAAGCAAATGATGTAATTAAAAAATAATTTGCAATACTTTTTGCAATACCATTATTGGAATCGCTGTTTTGATCTTGTCTTACAGTAGAATTCAGTCTTCTGAATTGATCTTCAACAACTCGCCAATGATCCATTTCTCTTGGAATTATTCCATAAACATCTTCACTATAAACAAAATGCGGTGGTCTACTTCCTGACATTTTACTTCACACTGCAAGTATACTTATAATTGTGTCATCATTTCTTTTTTTGTCTGTAATCAAGATTAATTCAATTTATATTTTACATACTTTAATATCAATCACTGATATTAATTTAATGAAATTGAAATATGAAAATAATTACAACATATGACAATAAAATACAAGTTAATTATTAAAAAAAAGTAATCAATTATAAATGAGAATTTTAAAAAGTAGTTCATTCAATGAATGACATGGCAAAGTAAACTAGAACATTCTGGTTGATTTAAGAAAACAGTCAACAAATCACACGTGTACAAATTTGCTATTATGAAGTTCTTTTAACAATAAAAATAATCAATTTTATATCTAATAATAATGATAAGAATAATAAATTCGCTTGCATATTGTAATAAATATAAATTTAAAAACATAATCGTGCAAAATTTTGTAATAATATCAAAATTCAATATGTAACTGATTTTGCATTGTTATTCTAATCAGCTGAATAATTTCAAGAATATGGCAATAATTATATTGTTCGCACCGCCACATGAAATTAAGGTTATGATTTATCTAAAATACATATTTTCCTCGTATTTAAGCACTATTTGAGAAAATTAAAAATAATTTCCAATTCTTCTCGTGTGCAATAAAATTATTTATTAGAAATGTAAAATACAAGGCGGGTCAACCATACCAAAAAAAAAAAAAAAACACTTTCGTGTTAACCTTTGAGAAATACTGTAAACAAGAAATTGTCTAAATTACCTGCTTTTCCAAGCGTGGGAAAAATTTTATGATGACACTTTTGATATCTAATACAAAGAATAATTTTCAGATTATTTACAATAAATCCAGTAAAAGATATGTATATTATAATGTCCAAGGTCCATACTTTGTGTTTGTGTACAAAGACATAGAAAAACTGTTAAAAAACTCTTGACATTTTAAGGTGCCAGCCACAATGTATTTTCAGCCAATCCAAATGCATCATTGCCTATTGCACTCATACAATTGGTTGAATTTTTGAAAAATTGTCCAATTTCTGCAACGTAAAGAAGTATAAATAATTTATTAATTATTGCAAAATTTGGAAAAAATTTCTTGTAAAAATGTAAAATTACTATCTATATTTAATGTCACACAGTGAAATAATAATAGTGAATCATTTTTTTTTACTGTGATAAAAGGTCAATCCATTGAAAATAACCGCCAAAATTTCATTGGTTTCTAGCATCAAGGTCGGGGGAAAAAATGTAAAAAAAATTATTTCTAATATTTATTGTTTTTAATTTAAATGTCGAGTTATTCGAATTGTATAAATTTAATTTTTTGTTCAAAATAGACGTGAAAGTACGCTTGTCATTAACGATTATCAACTCATTAAGTTTTTTCAAATGGGTATTTATTTTTAGAAATCAAGGCCTTTCACTGTTAAATTCAAACGAGTGATTAAAAACTATATTTTTTTGTTAATAAATAAAATAAAACATAATGTACGGTCCAAACACCATTAAAGAATTATTTAACAATTGTTTAGTGACAATAGACTTTAGTTGAAAATTTATCTTTGAATATTTAAAATTTATCGCAGCGGAAATTGCTCCAGCTGCCGGAAGTTTGGATTAACGTAGTGAATGTGGAAGCGTACTTCCATTTTCTCGTTTCTCTCGACGAGTCTTGAGCACGTGTTTAGTTATACCGGTTGCATTGTTCTCGAATTTTCAGTTTAAGATTTGACACAAGTTTTAACCAGAGACTTTGTCCTTTACTAGAGTTATTTCTATTTTTTGGAATACCAAACAATATGAATCCTGAAAAATTGAAGAAGTTGCAAGCTCAAGTGCGAATCGGTGGAAAGGGAACACCCCGTCGTAAGAAGAAGGTATTTGGCTTTTATATTCTGGCAAATTTAATTAATGTGGATTATTCATTAAATAAGAATTTATTTTTTTCTTTCAAGTTTATGTGATTTTTTTCTCTCTCTTTTTTATTATTTCCTTGTCCGGAGTGTTGATATTAAGAATGACCATACAAAGGATGCGCTATAAATCCATTTATTTCGCGCTTTTATTAATCTCTATTTGCATGTCCTGAGAGGAATTCTCATTTTTCAAGGACGATACATTCATTTATATCGCAAAAAAACAAAGAAGTTAATTTAAATAATGCCTTGAGATAAAAATAATTCTTTGTGTGTGGTATAATTTCGAAAGTACATCAAATGGACCTATTTGGTAATGTCACTGACTTTGTGTTGTAATCCTAAATGATTCACATAATTATCCTCGAAACGTTTGTAATTCTGTAAAATTTTAAACTATTCGAAAAAATTGTTCTCTTCTTTTTTTAATCTTTGAAGTTTTTATTTTCAGATTTCTTGCCATAATTATAATATATATTTTTGATTTTTTTTTCTAATTATAGAAATCCATGCTACTGGAATTATTCTCAACTATTCTTAACTATTTTTAAATTGAATCAATTTTGATATTTCTTTTTTATAATTAGGTACATATAATTATGTAAATAACTTTTTTCACATATAAATTTTGAATTGTGTGAAATTGTTTTTTTAAGGTTGTGCACGCAACTGCAGCAACTGACGACAAAAAACTTCAAAGTTGTCTTAAAAAACTCTCTGTCAATACAATTCCTGGAATTGAAGAGGTTAATATGATTAAAGATGATGGAACCGTCATTCATTTTAATAATCCAAAAGCCCAAGCGAGTCTTGCCGCGAATACATTTGCCATTACTGGTCATGGTGAAAACAAGCAAATTACCGAAATGTTGCCCGGAATTTTAAGTCAGCTTGGACCTGAAGGATTGACTCAATTGAAGAGATTGGCAAGCACCGTTGCAGGCAGCGGAGTTGGCAAAACTTCCCTAGAAGAAGATGATGATGTTCCCGATCTCGTGGAGAATTTCGATGAAGCCAGTAAAGAAGAGGTAATTATAACTTCCTTTTGCATTCTCTTTCTACTAAAAGTACTAAATACTAATCATTTCATTCTATTTTTAGTAATATTTGTATAATTAAGAAATATTTTGATTTAATAATAAAAATTGCGATTTTCAGGTGGCATTGAAGAAGGAACTCGAAGAAATTGTCACCGATAAATCAGCAGCAGAGGACAAAAATGATACCTCGGCGGGGAACGCTGATGAAAAAAAAGAAGCCCCATTGGCCAAGGTCGAAGTCTAATAATGTGATGAGTGTGAGTTTTTTTTTGTAATTATTCAAATTTCAAATAGTGACAGTTCTGGAATTTAAAAAAAAAAACAGAGCAAAAGTGTAATTGACATTTGAATGTTTTACAGGTATACAGTATGACTTATAATTTTAATGATAACTTACAAAAAGTATCAACTATTTTGAAGAAGATAATTTTTGCCCTCTGCCATTGTGTTTCCCCCCTGCTGTATTTGAATTCCCGTTTGTATTTTTATCAGATTTCTTTTTAACCGCATTTATGGAAAAAAATGTGCGTTTAACGTAAAAAGTTACAACGCGCACAAAATGTATACAATTAAGTGATGCAAACAAAAAAACCGATAAAATGAAAATTATAACATCAATTGCATTTTGATTTTTCAAACAATATTTATCAAGGAAAAAAAACTTGTTACTATGTGTATATCAAATAATCTATTCTTTTTTGTAGTAATAACAATGAAAAAAATAGTAGACAACTTGTGTTTTTATTTGCAAAACATTTCCCTTTTTGAGAAAAATATTGTTTTAATTAAAAACAGAAGAAAAGCATAACAGAAAAAATACGTAAACTGGAAACCTGGAAATTTCAGGGAATTTTATAAACCTTGAAAAAACCTGGAAAAGTCAGTGAATTTTTATCGAAATTCTGGAAAATTGTTGTTCTCTAAAGTTATTGTGTTTATTCTTGAAATTTAATTTCACTTAAATATTTCAAAATTAATTCAATTTTAAAAGAATTGCGTATACAATTTTCATAAGTAGATGAACTTTAAAAGATTATGATTTAAAATTTTGTAAAATTTCAATTTTAAATTAATTTAATTAGAAATGTAAAAAAAAAATTAGATTTAAAAAAAATTTTAATAACTAAAATTCTTCTGAATTTAGTTAAATTTTTTAATATATATTTAACTAGTTTTATTAAAAATAATGGATTTATAGAAGAATTTTAGTTAAAAACACTAAAACAAATTAAATTTTGAAGGAATTAGAAATGATTTCAGAAATTCAATTATTTTCAAAAGTAGTAAAAATCTCAGAAATTCAATTATTTTCAAAAATTTGAATAAAATTCATGGCAAAATTTTAATTATTTTCAAAAACTTTCCTCAATTCAATGATTTTTAATATCTACTACTTTAATAAAAATTCCTAAAAGAATTAAATTAGTTAAACAAAATTTTAATAAAATTCTACGCAAACATTTAATTATTTTCATAAATAATAAAAATTTCACAGGAATTCAATTATTTACAAATTATTTTCATATATTATTCAATCATTTTCATACATAATAAAACTCAATGATGAATTTCAATTATTTTTAAGACAATTTCAATGGAATTCCTCAAAAAAAGTTATTATTCTTAAAAATTTTCTTAAAATTTATCAAAGAAATTTAATTATTTTAATAACCTTTGCTGCAATTTATTTATTAAAACTTAAGTATTATTTTCAATTAATTTTTTATTAAATTTCTTTAAAGAATAAAATTATTTTCAAAAATTTTAATTCAATTCTTTGGGTAACGATTCAATTTTTTTCAAAATAATTTAAATAAAATTCTTCGCAAAAATCCAATTATGTCTAAAAATTTACAAAAATTCTCGTCAAAATTTCAAATATCTTTATAAATATTAAAATTTTTCTCCAAAATTCAATTATTTTCATAACTTTTAAAAAAAATTTTTGGCGAAATTTCAATTATTTTTAATACAATTTTAATCAAATTTCTCAAAAATGCAATTATTCTTAAAAATGTTTATTAAAATTTATCAAGAAAATTCAATTATTTAAAAATTTGTTTATAAAATTCTTTATGAAAATTTAATTGTTTAATAAAATATTTATTTTTATAGTTAAAAAATGAATTTCAAAATTAAAATCTTTGAAAATTTGAACTTCTTAAACTTTTAATTAAAAATTGTATAGAATTAATTTTTCTCAATAAGTTTAATGGAATTTTTTAAAATTATTTGAAGCTTTTAATTTCTGAAATATTTAATTGAAGAATGTCAGAATAATCGAAATTTCGTAAAATTAAATTGTAAACAAAATAATTTGAAAATTCACAAAGAACTTTTTCAAGAATTACAGTAGAGACTCCATTATCCGGACTAATGAATGCAGGCACTTGTCCGGATAATCAAAAATCCGGATAATCGAGTAAAGTACGAATTAAACAAATTTTTTATTCATAATTTTATGTATTTATTTGCATATGTATTAAAATAAGACTGAAACAAACTAAAACTTTTAAAGTCAACATTAATAAATATTTAGTTAGAAATATTTCAAAATATTTACATAAACATTTTCTTAAAATAATTTAAACACTTTAAAACGCAACATTTCGTGTAAATAAATTTAAAATAGAAGTTAATTAACGGCTTGAGACCTTGTAAACTTTATATTAAAAAAAAAATTTTTTTATTTTAAATTTGTCCGGATAATCGAATATCCGGATAATGGAGTCTCTACTGTATTGAAAAAAAATTGAAAGAAGAATTTTAGATGAAAATTCTAGAAATGAATAATCGTAATAATGAAAATAATTTTTGAAGAAGTTACAGTAAGAAAGTAGAAAGTTTTAATTATTATAAAACATGAAGAAAACGATTTCAAATTTTTGAATATCTTAATTTTTATTAAAAAAATGATGATGAAATATTTATATAAAAATGAAGTTATTGATGTTTTTGAATAATTTTCCATTTAAAAACCTGGAAAAATTCCGTTTTTTAATCTGGAAAAGTCAGGGAATTTGAAATGAGCAAAAGCGTAACAACCAAATAAAGAAATTCAAAATAGACACAATATAAAATTAATATGAACATTTATTTTTACACCAAAGTTTTCTTTCTTTTTTTCTTTGATTTCTCTTTTTCTATTATCCGAAAATTCTTTGCGGATCAGAATTCGTGAAAGCTATTTTACAAACATTGCATTCATTGTTGCTGGAGAGTAGAACTTTTCTACATAAAGTATGATTGCAAGGCAGTCGATAAATAATACCATTTGTACAGCAATTACAATTAATTGAACTATCATTTGAACATGATGATTTTTGAACATTTTCAGTGCTTGTATTTGCATTTTTAATAGTATTCGAATTAACAGTCATGCTTGTTTTTCGTCTTACTGGTCTAACTGGTAATAAAGGTAAAACATGACAATGCAGTCTTTTTCGTTTTAAATTATTCTCCGTTTGTTGATTATATTTTATTGTCGATTTACTACTTTCGGGTAATTTTTCCTGTGGTTTCTGAGTATTTATTAACTTAAGCGACGATTCTGGACGTATTTTTCTACCCAGGACACGTGGTAATTTTTTTACCTCCTCATTTTCACTATTTTCAAGTAAAAATTTATCAATTTGCGCCTTAAGTGCTGTTGCGGCGAGAGCTCTTCGCATTTCGCTCAAAGGAATTCCTGTAAATGGATCGGAAGATGGTCGGCCCCAGATGGCCTCGTTTTGTTCATGTTTGTCTAGTGTACTTTGATCTATCACTTTGCCACTAGGCAGAACAATCGGTTGAGTCATTATTTCACATGTTATTGGATCTAGAAAATCTTCCGGTACTTCCAGTGTTTCGGGAATTTTTCTAAAAGAAATTTATTAAAAAAAAATATTTAACAAAATGAAATTTTACATTATATAAAATTATTACAGAATAATTTTATAAAAAAACGAATTGATTAGTATTTACGAAAAATCGTATTCAATAACTATAATAAATTCTGTAAATAACTCACTTGTAAACAATATTATCACTTTGCGAAGGAGGAGATTGTTCCTTCTTATCAATAGAAACAGTTGCGCAAACATTATTTCGCTGTGACCACAAACTGCAAACAGTTGCGATAACGTCTTTTCCGCATTGTGGCGAGACATGTCCCCAAATTTCAACTTTTCCTAAAGCAGGAACGGAATTTGCCGTCTTCACAATACTTATTCGTAATTTATTAACATAATTGACTAGACGCAAATTGGAGGACTTCAAACGAGATTGGAGAAAATTCGACGGACTGGAAATAGTCGATGGATCCAGGTCACTTCTATAAAATACTATTCCTGATTGTGATGGATTTAAATAACCATTACTGGAAATACCAGTATATGATACTGTTATCTCATCGGTGGATTTCGTGTGAATTTGAAAACCAGACGATTTTTGTGCACCAACACTAGGCCATATGATAATGTGACTTATGCGAATATTACAGATAAAATGAAAATCAACGTGAATTGGTGGTTTAATACACGAATAAACCATGAAACCCTTTTGGGATTTATTTACTAAATTCTCCACTTCATGACCCTCTGTACTTATTGTACTGCATTTCACTTCTGTCCTTAAAGATGAATCGCAAAAATTCAAAAGCATTTTGTATTCACTTTCACCGTATTCACATTTATTTTTGTTTATTCTAATAATTCTAATGTTTATTTTAAATGATTATTTTTCGAAAAAATACTCTCTTAGAAGAAAATTATCACAGTATATAATTATATGAATTTTATTTTCGAATGTTATTTATTTTGTTAGTATTTAAATATTTATGATACAAAAACATTCAAAACACTGTTTTTGACCTGTCAAAATGTCAAAGTTTATAGGTTAGGTAGCATGTTGCATGCTTAAGGGTGCTTTCCACATCGGTGTGTCAATTTCTATTGGTGGACGTAAAGACCACGGAAACTGTAGACCAATCATATGCGTTTCTCCTAGTGAAGCATTGTAAATTTGACTTTAGCGCCTTAAGTTTTTCACGCGGTACGTTCCTAACCTTTAAACTCATGTTTGCACGTGTTTTTGTGTAAAAAACTAAAAGTTAACAAACAATTTAACAACAAAGGATTTATAGCACAGAAAGAAAGGATATTTCACTGAAGCGACAAATTTATTGGATTTATTCTGTTCCCATTGTTCACAGTTGATTCGTTATTTAAAGAAACGCAAATTCTTTTAGGAATAACGTTAGTATACGAATGTTTTTATAGAGATTATTAACTATTTTGTACTATTTACTATTTTTTTATTATCAATTACAAACTTATTTTGTTTTTTTTACAATTATACTTGAGTAATTTTACTTTAAGGATTAAACTAAAATAATCGAGGTTAAATAATTTGTATTAGAAAAATAACAAAAATGTTTTAAATATGTAACAATTAAATACCACTTTTAAATTAATTTTTCAGTTATCAATACGCACAATGGCGAAAATAAAGAACAAAAAATCGAAATTAGCCGATGTTTATGCTAAAAAACGTAAACAGCAACAGGCAAAGAAAACAATAACACCTTTTGAAATACATGTAAATAGAGACAAGAGAAAAGTTTTAGGACAAAAAAGTAAATCAGATCGTGGACTTCCAGGTATATCACGAACAAAAGCAATTGCCAAACGAAAGGGAACTTTACTTCAGGAATATAAATTCAAGGATAAGGACAATATTCTCCTTGATAAACGTTTACATCAAAAGAATCCCAATATGTCCGAGGAGGAAAAAGCATTGGCAAGATTTGCAAAAGAAAGAATGAAAGCGCAGAAGAAAAAAAATATTTTCAATTTAAATGACGATGAGATTTTAACGCATAAAGGTCAGGCGATAATGGATATTGAAAAATTCGATAATCCAAATAGCGATGACGATGAATTAAGTGATGGTGATGATGAGAATCGTGAGGGAAGATTGGGTAAAAAGTTTTTAGAAGAAGCTCATTTTGGCGGTGGTCTTTTATCAAATGCAAGTAATGAAAAATCGAGAAAAAGTGTTATTGAAGAGCTCATTGCCGAGTCAAAGAGAAAGCGCGATGAGAGAATAAAAAAACAGGAAAAAATTGAGGATTTAACGAAAAAACTTGATACCGATTGGAAGGATCTTTTGCCTATTATAACAAATACAAATAAATCATTGGATGCAGTTGAGGAAAAACCAAAAGCCGATGATTATGATATTACTATGCGACAATTAAAATTTGAAATTCGAGGTAATCCCACCGATAAATTAAAATCCGAGGAAAAAATTGCTGAGGAGGAACGAGTGAATTTAGAGAAATTGGAACAAGATAGATTGAAGAGAATGAATGGTTTCGAGAAGGACGATCTTTATAGAAAGCATAGATCTGCCGATGATTTGGATGATGGTTTTGTGGCTGAAAATATAGACGACGAGGACGATAAGCAAAATGAAGACAGTGGGTCAAAGGATTCCGATTCTGATGACGAATCCGGTGATGATGAGGAAGAAGAAGAAGAAGAAGAAAAAGGAGAAGAAGACGAAGAAGAAGAGGAGGAAGAGGAAGAAGAAGAGCAACGGAAAGGAGAAAAACCTCCAGGAAAAAAATGTACAAAAAAAGATAATGAAGTTGAAGAGAGCAGTGAACATGAGGATAACGAGGAAGAAGAAGAGCAAGGGAAAGGAGAAAAACCTTCAGGAAAAAAATGTACAAAAAAAGATAATGAAGTTGAAGAAAGCAGTGAACATGAGGATAACGAGGAAGAAGAGGAAGAAGAGGAAGAAGAGAAATTAAATAAAAGAGAACAAAGTCTGAATGATAATTCCAATGAAGAGAATGAAAATAATAGTTCAGAGTCGGAAGACGAAGACAATTTGTCAGATTTAAAAGTTTCGGAATCTTCCAGTGATGATGAGGAAGAAGAAGAACTGACCATCAAAAAAACCTCTAAATTGGAAAGTAAAAATATTTCGCAAAATTTAAAAACCTTGAGAAAAAATGAAGAGTCCTTCAATGAAAGTGAGAAAATGTTGGAGAAAGCTCGAGCGGAATTGCCACATACATACAAAGTTCCCGAAACTTATGAGGATTTAAATAAATTATTACGGGGACATAATGAACACTATCAATCGGTCATTATCGAGAGAATTATTAAGTGCAATCATTGGACTTTGGGTGCTAAAGGAAGCAGAGAAAAATTGTGCGGTCTTTTCGAACATTTATTAATGTACATTGATTGTTTCGATTTGTCGAGTGAAGAAAGTATTCTCAAGAGTTTTCAAATATTAGACAGGTAAATATTTCAAAATTTTTAACATTAATCTTGTAGCATTAGTTTATTAATATTTATATTTTTAGCGGAATTTTTTACGCTTTCCAGACCGCGAATAGTTTGACTTTTTTCCGACTATTTTCAGAAAAGACGACTTTTTTCGATTTATTTTCAAAAAAGCGAAGTTTTCGATTTTTCTTCTAAATATTACAACAAAATATCTTCAGAGAAAAAGTTTTTCTTCAAATTTTTATGTTTATTTTTCAAATTTAAATTTCTAGAATTTCAAATTTTTGAAAAAAAAAATTTTAGAAGGATTGCAATTTTGATTTTTAGAATTAATTAAGTTTTAGAATGTTTGAAATTTAAATTCTTTTTGGTACAAAATGCAAATTATTAACCGTAATTTATTTTTGATTAAATTTTCTATAAGATTATTAAATTTTTGAAATGTATAATTAAAAAGTTTATAAATAATTGAAATTTTGTAAAATTATAAAGGATTAATTAATTTCTTTTTGAAGTATTTCATTAAAATTTCTAAAAATCAAATTTTGAAAAAGTTAATTGCAAATTTTTGAATATAATTGATTTCTTAAAAATTCTAATGAATAATAAGAATGAAAATTAGTTTTTAAAAAAAGTAAATTAAGATATTATTTTTAAAAAGTAATTCTTCGAATTTGTTTTCATTTTTTTAATTGAATTGTTATTTTCAATATTTTCAATTACATATTTCCGAAAATTCAAATATTTGCAAAAATTTAATTATACATTAAAATTTGCAGATACAATTATTATAAAAAATCTAATTTTTTAGAATATTGAAATTTTCAAGATAATAATTATTTTAGAAATTTTTAATTAAAATTCTTCAAAGTAAATTGAATATTTTTTCATATTTTCCAAAACTTCTTTTTGTAAATTCAATTATTGTCAAAAAACGTTGATAAATCTTAATTATTTGTAACTTTTTTTCATTGCCCGTAAATTTGTAAAATAAATAATTAAACAATTTATTATCATTCAAAAATATAGAAATATTTTTAAAAGACTAATTTAAAAATTTTTTTTATTATAATTATTCAAAATTTGATAATTTAATAAGTTAAATTTGATGAATTTCAATAATTCAGCAAAGATAATAATTCTTTAAAGAGAAATCATGAGGCTTTTTAGTTTCAATTATTATAAAAACAATTGAACTTCTGTATTTAAATAATTGAATTCATGAAAAATTTCCTTAAAATTATTCAAAATAATTGATTTAGAGAAGTTCAATTAAATATCTTTGAAAATAACTCAATTTTGGAAGAATTGCAATTTTTGTTTTTTACAAATCATTTAATTTTGCAGATTTATTGAAATTGGAATTTTTTTAATTTAAAAATTTAAACTAATTTTAAAATTACAATTAATGTAAAAAAGTAAATAACGAGTTTAAATATTTTTATTTAACAAAACTATTTAATTATATAATAATTTTTGAATAATTGAATTTAGAAATCAGTGAAAGGTCAGGAAAATTCAAAATAAAATTTTTGTGACAATACTGAATAAAATAAATGACTTTTTCAACTTTTTTTTAATCTGTAATCGACTAAAGCGACTTTTTTATAGAGTCGATCCGAGGCTTGGCTTTCTTTAAAAATTAAAAATTACTTTTAATTTCTTTGATTTTGCCAAATTTAAAAATGACGTTCCTAAAGTTTTGAATGTTCACAAGAACGAATTTTATTTTCTATTTAAATATTTTCAAATACACTGTACAAAAATAATATAAATTAAATATTTATTTAGTTATAATAATTTTTTTAATACAGAAAATAATTTTTTTTGTATAATAAAATACAAATAAAGAAAAGTAACAAAAATATCGTCTTTCATTTGAAAGTTCGAAACTTAAGGATTATTAAAAATGTAATGAGAAAAAAAATGACGAGTTCATGTGTAAAAATTGTAAAATTTGTAAAAAATTAAATTTTGTTTCAGATTGTGTCCCCATCTTTATGACTTGGCTCATGCGAGCGCTGAAAATGCAAAGAAATGTATACAAGAAATCATTAAAACGAAGCATAATGAATTTGAAGAGAAAAAGAAGAAATATGTTGGAAGCAATTTGGTAAATATATTTTTGAAGTACAATTATTTTTTAATATATGACTTTGAAAACTGATATTTTTTTATTTACTGTTACAGTTGATGTTTTTAAAATTAGTATCTCTTATATTTCCAACATCCGACTTCAGGCATCCGGTCGTCTCTCCTTGTTTAGTATTCATGTCTCAAATACTCTTGAGATGCTCAGTTAAGAGAAAAAGTCACATTTCCAAGGGCTTATACATATGTACATTAATTCTAGAGGTTCGTTAAAAATTTATTGTTTTGATATTTATTTTTTAATACAGTTAATAATAATTATTTATTTAAAATTATTTTACTTTGAAGAAAAGGAAATTAATAATAATTTTTTGATATTCTTTATTCTGCTTTTCAGTATACGACATTGAGTAAACGATTTTCACCAGAGGCGATAAATTTCTTACGCGGTTTGATATATTTATCGATGCCAAAACCACAGGACAATAAAGCGATTAAAGTTATTCCTCCTTTCAAATCTGATGGTGATTTTAGTAAATTATTGGAAATTGATGAAAATATGAAAAATCACAAAATAGATCTCAGTAAACCACAAATGAAAACGTCTGATTTAATAGAAGATGAAATAGATTCTGATTTTAAAATTCGTGTATTTGCTACGACAATAAATTTAATTTATGAATTTAAAAAGCAATACGAGGAATTGGATGCTGTTTACTCGATTTTTGAGCCAATTTTGAAAATGTTAAAATGCGATTTCATGAAGAAATATCCAAAAAATTTGAGACAAAGGGTAAACGAATTAATTGAAGAATTGGAAGTGTTGAAAGAGAAGAAATTGGAATATTTAGTTCGTGAGAAGAAAAAGCCAAAGGCATTGAGATTATATGAACCTCGAATCGAGAGAGTGTAAGTTTAACATTTATTTAAATTTACCGAAACTTTAAAAAACAAAGACAATTTTTAATTTTGATTTAATAATATTACAAATTGTTAAAGTTGATTTTTTCGTTATAAACAATTTTTGTCGTAAATATTCAAAGTATGATTTTTCAATATTAATTTATAATTTTTAATTCCTTTAAAATTTACAGATACGAAGGTAGGAGGCATAAGAAAATGTCCCAAGAGAAGGCAGAGAGAGAAAAGATGGTTCATAAAATAAAACGCGAAATGAAAGGAGCAATAAGAGAAGTCCGAAGGGATACGTCATTCTTGGCGAATTTGAAAATTAAAGAACAGATTAAGAGTGACATGGAACGTAAGCGAAAGGTGAGAGAAATTTTCGGCGACGCTGCTGTTCAACAAAGTGAATTTAATAAAATGAAGCGACAAAAGTGAGTATTTATGAAACAAATTGAAGAATTTCGAAAAGAAAAACACTTTTTAATTTTAAAAAATAAAAAGCGAAAATATTTTCTGTCAATAAAATACTTAGTTGGAAATACAATCAATTTTTTTACTACATATGTACAAGTATTTTCTTGTAGAACTGCCAACAAAATATTTTCAATTGACAAAATATTTTCTCCCTTCTAATATATTTTGTATACAAATCATTTTTTTTTCTGCAAGTGAACTCTTTATTTTGTATTTAAACTCGAGTTCAACTTCCATTGTTTTATAAATAGATGTGATTTATAAAAAAATATTTGTATATAAAATATTTTAATAAAAACGAAATGGATAAAATCCAAGTATTTTGAATTAATTACATTTGATGAGGAATATTAATTGACAATAATATTTAAATTACAATCGAAACAAAGGAATTTTGATTACTCAATTTTAATATTTTTTATTTTTATCCATTAGTAATTTTTTTATATAAGTAAAATAACTAAATTGTTTTTATTTATAAAAAATATTCTATGTTTTAATTTTTTTTTTAGTTTTTTATTGTTAATTTAAACTTAAGAAAAATTGATACGAAATGACAGAAGGAAATACGGTAATGGTAAGTTAAAAAAGAATCACTTTCAAAAAGTCGCTATAAGAAATAAAGTGAAGGGTATAACGAATGATGTTGCGTTTCGATTATTGTCTACTGGAATGACTAAAGCACTTAACGCTTTCAGTAAATGAAATCAATCTTATTTAGTTCTATTTTAAGACTTTTGCCAGGTATTAAAAAACAACAAGTTTATACATTTTATTTTATAAATATAAATATGTGAATTCAAATTTTATTAAAATTATTAATATTGCATTATTTTTAATAATATTATAATTGATAATATTAATTATTATTTTAATTTAGAATTCAGAATATTTTTTTTTTTTTTGAGAAAAAACTGTTCTTCTAAATTAAAAGAGGCATAAAAAAAATTTACATTGGCACAAATTTACGTTATTCGTAATTTTTATTTTTTGAAAATCATTTTTTAAAAATAATATTGTTGACAATAAAATAGGGTGTTATTAAATTAAATACATTATGTGCACATTATGAAATATATTACACCTATATGTAGGATGAAAAATGGTTCACAGTGAAAATGTGGTCATTGTGAACAGACCTCTCAGCCAACCTCTCGAGTGGTTTGCGGTTTGCTATCTAAGTGGAAGTGGAGGATCTTAATGTATAGATACGCTCTTAAATGTAAAATTACCGGAAATAACACTATAATTCTATAAACTGCGCTCATATCACGTCCTGAATACATTTATTCAATCAGTACATGAAATATAATAAAGGGTCGTCTTTTTATTTAATACACATCATCATTTTTTAGTTTTCAATTTATACAAATAAAAATTTTTTACGAAATTACATTTCGTTAAATATTTAATCTAACGTTAAATAGCAAATACAACGTTGAATATTATAAGTGTTTGTTTAGAATATCAGAAATTAAAATTATTTATTAATTACAAATTAAGTAAATGCAGGGTGCCACGCAACCTGGAAAACCTGAAAATGTCAGAGAATTTTATAAATCTTGAAAAAACCTGGAAAAGTCAGGGACTTTTGATCGGAATCCTGGAAAATTGTTGTTTTCTAAAGTTATTCTGTTTATTCTTGAAATCTAATTATTTTTTAGAATTAATAAGAAAATTTTGAATTTTTGTGCAAATTTTATAAAATTTCAATTTTCAATGAATATAATAAGAAATTTTAAAGAATTTAGGTTTTTGAAAAATAAAAAAAAACTCAACGCAAAATTACAATTATTTTTAATACAATTTTAATCGAATTCAGTAAATTATTATGAATAAAAATAAATGAATAAAAAATAAATTTAAATATGAATTTTAGTTAAAATCACTCAAATAATTAAATTTTTTGAGAAAAGTTACAAAAGCAGAAATTTAATTATTTTCAAAAATAATAAAAATCTTTGCAAAAATTCAATTATATTCAAAAATTTTTAAAAATTCTCGTCAAAATTTCAATTATCTTTAAAAATAATAAAATTCTTCTCCAAAATTAAATTATTTTCAAAAATTTTCCTCAATTTAATAATATTTGCAATATCAATTAGTTTAATAAAATTTTCCAAAAGAATAATTAAATGTTTGAGTGAAACTTTATTAAAATTTTTTTGTTAATAATTGTTTTTAAAAAATTTTAACAGGATTCCAAGCAAATTATATTTAATAAATTATTTATTTTTATATTTAAATAATTGAATTCAATTTTAAGAAGCATTCAATTATTCAAAAAATTATATTTTTTTTATTGAAATAATTAATTTTTGTAGAATTTTTAAAATAAAATCTTTAAAATTTTGAATTCTTCATTAATAATTCATTAATAATAGAATTCCTTCAAAGAATTTTATAATTTAGGAAAATAACTGAATTCTCGCGAAGAATTTTATTAAAATTTTTAAAAATCCTAATTAAATTCTTTTGAAGAATTTCTTTGAATTTTTTTTAAACTAATGGAGTTTCTTTAATAATTTTAATTAAAAATTTTGAAAGCAATTGAATTTTATTAAAATTGTATTGAAATTAATTGAATTCTTGCGAAGAATTTTATTATTTATAAAAATAATTGAATTGTACCAAAGAATTTATTAAAAATTTTAGAAAATAAATTAATTTTACGTTAATATTTTAAAATTTAAATTCTTTCGAGGAATTTTATTAAAATTATTTTGAGAAGAATTGAATTTTTGCAAAGGATTTTACTATTTATAAAAATAATTAAATTATTGCGAAAAATTTTACTATTTATAAAAAAAATTGAAATGTTTTGAAGAATTTATTAAAATTTTAAGAAATAATTAAATTGTTATGAAGAATTTTATAGAAATATTTATAAAATTTTTTCGAGAAATTCAATTAAAGTTGTTTCGAAAATTATTAAATTTCTTTAAAGAATTTTATTAAAATTAAGTATATATTCAAAATAATTGAATTCATCACAAGAATTTTATTAATTTTTGAAAATAATTGAGTTCTATCAATTTTTTTGACGAATATATTTAAAAATTGCATTGAAAGTAATTTAATTTTTATATAGAATTTTTTAAAAATATTTTGAGAATAATTGAATTATTTTTAGAGAATTTTAAATTCTTGTTAAAATTGAATTTTATGGAAATTTTTAAAAATAATTAAATTCTTTCGTGTAATTTTATTTAAATTTGATTAAAAATAATTTAATTCCTGCAAAGAATTTTAGTATTTATAAAAATAGTTGAAATGTTTCGAAAAATTTATTAAAATTTTAGAAAATAATTGAAATTTATGGAAATATTTAAAAATATTTGAATTCATCCGAGGAATTCAATTAAAATTGTTTTGAAAATAATTGAATTTTTGCAAAGAATTTTACTATTTAGAAAAATAATTGAAATTACTTTTTAATTGAAACTGTAATTTTTGCAGGTACAATCGAGAAAATGTTAAATTACTGTCAATAAATTTTAATTAGAAATTAAGCAAACTGAGTAAAATTAAAAAGAGAAAATAATTTTTGTAAATAACTCTACAAGCATGTAAATTGTTCTAAATGGTAAAAATGAAGACGAGGACATTTTTATGTTGTGTTCACCATGACCACAATTTCATCAAAATGCATTTCTGTTGGTAATGTGGTTTGAGGAAGGGTAACCATAATCCATTTTCCCTTCCTGCATTTGCGTAATATGCATTTTAGAGCTCAAACTCAACGTTCCGAAAACAACATTTGATTTATAACCCGTTGCAACTAAAACTGCATAAACATACAATGCACTACACAGGATAAAGGCTAGTTCTACCATCACGATCATTTTAATAGTTTTGAAACTGATATACTTCTCTCTTTGGATAATATTACGCAAAATCGCCTGCTTTGCCTTCATTTAAAATGTAAATTCCATAGTTAACAAATTACAGCTGTTAAATAATAATTTCATTATTATCTTGTGCTATTGAAAATTCACCTCTCAAAAATTACTGCAAGTCGGATATAATTTATGTACCTGTAAGAGAATAATTTTCTTTATGATCTGTTTTTTAGATTAGAATAAGAATTTACTATTAAAAATTAAAATTAAGTAATTAATCAATAATTATTTTATAAATTTTTAATAAAATTCTTGGTAAAATTCGATTTTTTACAGGGATTGAATTATTTTCATAAATAATAAAATTCTTATTAGAAATTCAATTATTTTCATAAATGAAACTCATCGCAGAATTTCAAATTATTTTTAATACAATTTTAATTGAATTCCTCGAAAAATGTAATTATACTTAAAAATTTTATTAAAATTCGTCAAAAGAATTTAATTCTTTAAAAAATTGTTGATCAAATTCTTTATGAGAATTCAATTTTAAGAAATATTTAATTATTCAATAAATCATTTATTTTTGCATTTAAATAATTGAATTATCGTATAATTTTCTAATAAAAATTTAATTCAATTTAAAAATGAATTTTAGTTAAAATTTTAAATTTGAATATCGAAGTCGAAGTCTCCCCTTAATTATAAATCAATCAATTCAGTTTTAATAAATAAATTGGAATAGATAATCTGAAAAATATGATTAATTACTTACTTATTAATTATTTACAAATTAATATACCTAATCTAACTAATTAATATAATTTACTCATTATTATAATATAACTAATTGTTTAATAATTAATTAATTAATCCAATAATTTGTCATATAACCTAAAAGTAGACCCACCTGAAGGTAAGTTTTTAATTATTGCTTTTATATTAAACTTATATAATATTATATAATCTTTGATATAAAGTTCAATTTCGAATAAGGTAGAATATTGAAGAAATGTCAAATAATTCTTTCTTTAAAACATTTTTCAAGGAGAATTTTTAATATTATTACGTAATTACCAAAATTATATTCTGATTTGTTTTGTTTACTGTTTAAATTCCTGAAGTTGTCTACGATTGAAAATTATTGTTAAATACCAATTACCAACTTTAAAATATAAAAAATTAAACAAAAAATTGTGAGGGCACCATTATTGAATTTCTATTTGCGTGGATAAGTTCATTGCATAGTGAATTGTTTAACAGTTAAGAGTGTAACCGCCTTTTTCCGTTAGTATCGCGTCGAAAAGTTTATTTGTTAAAAATTTTAAGTATTAAAGTAATTAAAAATAGGGCTTTAACATTCGGAATGTAACATTTTTTCGATTTTGAGTTTATATACGCTGTGGTAATGTTAATAGTTCATTTGCAGTAGAATTGTTTCACGGTTTAGCCTTTTTCCGTGAGTATCGTGTCGAAAAGTTAACTTATTAAATAAATTAAAAATAAATTAATATTTAACATTTGAAATGTAAAATTCTTTTCTTTTTGAGTTTCTACACAATAAGTGATAGTTAATTTTCTCTTTTTCTCCTGTTTAGATAATAATCTAAAACGTTAAAATTTCGAAAAAGGTAGAAAGTTTAATAAACAAATAATTTTTTTGAACAAAAAAAAAAAAAGAAACTTTTTTTTTAAAAGTTATAAATCTTTGTATTTTTTCTACTAGTTTATTTTTTATTTTTATTCAATTTAGTTTATTATTTAAACAATAGTACTGCGCGAAGTTGTCTACGATTAAAAATTGTTAAATACCAACCTTGAACAAAAAATTTAACAAATTGTGAGGGCACCATTATTGCTAATTTCACTTTGTAGATAAGTTCATTGCAATTGAATTGTTTATCAATAACAGTTTGACCGCCATTTTGCCATTAGTATCGTGTCGGAGAGTTTAATTATTGTAAATTTTACACATTAAAGTAATTAAAAATACGGTTTTAACATTCTGAAGATAAAATTCTTTCTTTTTTCGAGTTCACACGTGGTGATAACAGTTAATTGCGATTAGTAGTTCATTGCAATAGTATCGTCATAGTTTAATCGTTATTTTTTTCTGAGTGTCGTGCCGGGTAGTTTTATTATTGCATTTTACATAAATAGAGTAATTTAAAACAATGTAAAATTCTTTCTTTTTCTACTTCGAGTTGATACTTTTTGTTTTTTTGTCAGGATTGGGATAATGCGCCGCGTTTATTATTGTCGCGAGCGCTGGGTCATTAAAATATGGGGATAACGTTCAGGGGTGTTGTAGATAAGAAGAAAAGAAAGGTCATTTGTACGGGGTGGAGAAAGGCTGAAAGAGATAGAAAAACTGCGAGGATGAGTAAAAGTCAACTGTCGGGCATACAATTCCGGAGTTTGCAGAAATGGAGTGTGAGTGTAATTTGTAAAGTGAATCAAAGGAAGAAAAGTGTGACTGGCGCTGCACGAAGAAAAGAAGAAAATCTGATCAGGTAATTGAAAAAAATTTTATTCTTTTCTATATGGCATAGAATTGACTAAGTGTAAGGGGGTGGAAATTGTTATTATGCATTTTAGTTTATGTGCGATTTTGTTGACAATTGATCCAATTGATAAACATTCCACGGTGTGTTTTTAGGTTAGGTTGACCATTCCTTCGGTGACAGGCGAATTTTATTTGCACCGCATACAATGTGACGGGACGAAATAAAATGGAAAAAAGTATAATATTTATCGGTATGTGAACCCATTTTTTTATTGGTTATGTTCACAATATTAGGAAATATAAAATCCACTACAGAGTAGTGGGAAAGTAGTGAAAAGTTAAGAAACGTTTCGTTTACTGAAAGGATACACAAAGTTCAGTTCTTTTTACTTATTTTCGCAGTGAAACAAATTAAATATTTATCTTTTCATGTATATTTTACTTGAAAACCGATTTTATCGATTTCTAATAGTAGTTATTCTCAAAAGTTGTAATAGTTTTTCTAAAAATAAATATACTCCATAGATAGGTTCAACACAGGAAAATCGAGAACTTAGATTAAAAAAGTGAAAGAGAAAAGTTACGGAGAATTATATAAATATAAGTAAATTTTCTCTTGTGACATAAATATAAGAAACTTGGGTCCTCTTAGTAAAGTGGTTTTGGTCGTCGATTTTCAACGTGGATTAGTTCAACTGATAGCAGTTGTGGTCTTCAAACTGTGTAAAGCTTAATCTGTGGACATTGATTGGTTTTATCCAGGCACACCGATCCAAAATTTGATTATAGATAAAACGAATTATTATCACTGGTATATACGGGCATTCAATGAGTGTCCATTAGAACTGAATATATTATCCTTAAAAAGCTACAATTCATCAATATCGCCATTAATTAGATTTGCCATTGAGACTGAAACTTCAATTATTGTTTTGAAGTAAACCATTAATTTAACTTCAACATTAACTAAAATTGTCATTAATTAAAATTTCCATTTATAATTTAAAGTTATATCAATTAAATTTTCAATTGGCTATTTATTACTATAAATTTTGAATAACTGAGAATTATTGGTTTTGGAAATAAAGAAAAATTTTATATCAAGTTTTTATTTAATATTATAATTAATTTTTTCCAAATATGGCAAAATTTCGAGATTTGATTTTTTATCAATTGCTTACTTAAGTTCTATACTTTAAATTGGTCGTAAATAATATTAGATTCATTTCTTTTGATAGAAATTACTTTTTTTGATACAAAAAGGAAATGTTTTTTCTCTCGCTTAGGGAAATATTCCTCAGAGTGTAAAAAAATTTATTTATCTTCTATTTTTCCCCTTTTTTCGGTAATTCTGTTATAGATTGTGTTAACAATTTGCTTTCTTCAGCAATCTTTTTTTTTCTGTTTTTGTCTTACTTTATACGAAAGTGTATCAGTTCGTAAATCTTTCTCAAAAATCAGTATTCTATTTCTAGGTTTATCTCGCCTTTGAGATCTAGGGAAACTTGTAGGATTATAACTTATTCGAAATACGAGGCATTGTATCAAATATTGACTTCAATATTTTGCGATGACCTACAAGATTATAATTTACTTCCTCTATTTCGTTTATAAATATTTCATATTTGCAAGAAAAAGTTTTTAAATTTACTACAATTTTATTTCATCGCGAAAATTATATATTTTTATTTGATTAATCAATAAATATTAATTAAATTAAGTAAATTATAATGCTTCAATAATTCGGAACGTTTAAATGAAGGAAATAGTTTTTTAAAATAAATAATGTTTCAAAAATTCATA
This sequence comes from Leptopilina heterotoma, assembly GCF_015476425.1. Taxonomy (NCBI): domain Eukaryota; kingdom Metazoa; phylum Arthropoda; class Insecta; order Hymenoptera; family Figitidae; genus Leptopilina; species Leptopilina heterotoma. The sequence continues at coordinate 2,887,570 of NW_025111110.1, forward strand.
AGAACCGAAATATGTTTTCAGTATAAATAATTTCAAAAATTTATAAAATAAATTTTGGTATTATAAAATAAATATGCGGTATTATAAAATATCACATTTTTGTATAAATTGCAACATATTTAGATTTTTATATAGTGAGAAAAATAACTATATTCAAATCTTACAATCATTTTTCTAAGATATAATTAAATTTTTGAAATATTTAATTAAAAATTTTTTAATTATAATTGAAATTTTGGTAAATGTTGTTTGAAATAATTGATTTTTCTTTGAGTATTTTATTAAAATATTTCAAAAATTAAATTGTGAAAAATTTGAATTGTATTAAATAGAATTTAGAAATTTTAGAAATCAATAAATTTTCAACAGTTTTAATGAAAACTCTTCAAATGAAAGTTGATGAAAATTAGCTTCAAACAATTATATTAAAATATTTTTTAACAAACAATAATTCTTAGAATTATTTCATTATAATTTTTCGAAATTCAATTATTTACAATATTTTCAATTATATATTTCCGAAAATTCAAATATTTACAAAAAATAATTTAATTAAAAACTAAAGATAATCAAAAAATTTTTTTTTTAAATTTTACGAAAGAAATTCAATTATTTTCTAAAATTTTAATAAATCCTTCTAAACAATTCAATTACTTTTTTAAATAGTAAAATCTTTACCAAAATTCAATGATTTTCAAAACAATTTTAATTGAATTCCTCGGATGAATTCAAATATTTTTAAATATTTCTCCATAAATTTCAATTACTTCCTAAAGTATTGATAAATTCTTCGAAACATTTCAACTATTTTTATAAATACAAAAATTCTTTGCAGGAATTAAATTATTTTAAATCAAATTTAAATAAAATTACATGAAAGAATTTAAATATTTTCAAAAATTTCCATAAAATTCAATTTCAACAAGAATTTGAAATTCTCTAAAAATAATTCAATTATTCTCAAAATATTTGTTTAAAATTCTATATAAAAATTAAATTACTTTCAATGCAATTTTTAAATATATTCGTCAAAAAATTGGAAGAATTCAATTATTTTCAAAAAAATAATAAAATTCTTGTGATGAATTCAATTATTTTGAATATTTTAATAAAATTCTTTAAAGAAATTCCATTATTTTCAAAACAACTTTAATTGAATTTCTCGAAAAAATTTCATTATTTTCAAATATTTCTATAAAATTCTTCATAAAGATTTAATTATTTCTTAAAATTATAATGAATTCCTTGAAACATTTTAATTATTTTTATAAATAGTAAAATTCTTCGCAAGAATTCAATTCACTTTTAATAAAATTCTTCTTCATAAAATTAATGTTAGAATTGAAAATATTTGAAAAGAAAAATTATAAAAAAGTTAAGAAACAAAAAGCAAACAACATTTAACTTCAAACTGCGAACAGATTACCTGAACATGTACTTGATTATTATTAACTAGCCAAACTATCCGCGCGGGAATGTTGTATGGGGCTGCTTATTTTAAACAATTTAAAAAATTTTAAAGAAATAATTATTATAACCTAACAAAGAGATTTAACTAACTAAAATTCAAATAATTTCACTCAATGGTCTCAATTTAAATAGAATATACATTACTAGACTTAAACTATGGCTAGAACAATTACTATTAGTATCTGGGTCATCTTTTGCATTGCTTATTTTATAAAGCCATTTTAAATTAAATAATTTATAAAGATATAATAATTATTACACACTGAATTTCTAAATTTTTTCAGTTTTCCATTTTTTCTCTTGAATAAGAATTCAAATAATAATAAAGCTAAATGGCATAAAAGAGAAGAAAAAATGTTGAATTTTAAAAAATTCGATTTTTCGGATTTTTAATAATTTTTAATAATTTTAGATTTTTTACCAAAGAGTCGAGACAATTTAATAAGTAAAGTATTTTCCAAAAGCACAAAAATAATGAAGCTAAATTCCATAAAAGAGAGGAAAAAATGTTGAATTTTAAGAAATTCGGATTTTTGAATTTTTGATAATTTTCGATAATTTTAGATTTTTTACCAAAAAGTCGAGACAATTTAATAAGTAAAGTATTTTCCAAAAGCACAAAAATAATGAAGCTAAATTCCATAAAAGAGAGGAAAAAATGTTGAATTTTAAGAAAAACGGATTTTTGAATTTTTGATAATTTTCGATAATTTTACATTTTTTACCAAAGAGTCAAGACAATTTAATAAGTAAAGTATTTTCCAAAAGCACAAAAATAATGAAGCTAAATTCCATAAAAGAGAGGAAAAAATGTTGAATTTTAAGAAAATCGGATTTTTGAATTTTTGATAATTTTCGATAATTTTAGATTTTTTACCAAAGAGTCGAGACAATTTAATAAGTAAAGTATTTTCTAAAAGCACAAAAATAATGAAGCTAAATCCCATAAAAGAGAGGAAAAAATGTTGAATTTTAAGAAAAACGGATTTTTGAGTTTTTTCGAATTTTTGATAATTTTAGATTTTTTACCAAAGAGTTAAGACAATTTAATAAGTAAAGTATTTTCCAAAAGCACAAAAATAATGAAGCTAAATTCCATAAAAGAGAGGAAAAAATGTTGAATTTTAAGAAAATCGGATTTTTGAATTTTTGATAATTTTCGATAATTTTAGATTTTTTACCAAAGAGTCGAGACAATTTAATAAGTAAAGTATTTTCCAAAAGCACAAAAATAATGAAGCTAAATCCCATAAAAGAGAGAAAAAAATGTTGAATTTTAAGAAAAACGGATTTTTGAATTTTTGATAATTTTTGATATTTTTAGTTTTTTACCAAAGAGTCGAGACAATTTAATAAGTAAAGTATTTTCCACATGAAAAAGTTTAACATTAAAAAATATATAAAAAATGCCAATACTTAACCCACAAAATTTAATTTTCAAAACAAACAAATGAATGCAGATTATTTGCTAACGGAAAGGAAACTTACGATTATTATAATGTATTAATTAATTAATTAATGTTATAATTATTTTTATTTTATAATTAATTCAAAATTTTAATGACAAATAGAAATCATCATAATTTTTTTCTCTTCTTTTCATTAAAAGACTAAAATTTTGTTAAATATTTTGTTTTGTCAAATTGAAATTATGCAGATTTTTGTTCTTTACTTTTAAACAAAATTAGAAAATTGTTAAACAACTGAGATTAAGAAATAGAAAATTTATTTATTTTGCATTATTTTTCTTTATGAATCACAATTTTTTTAACATAATTATTATTTTGTTTTAGAAGAAGAAGAAAAATATTTGCACAATTCCTATTTTTAATCTTATTTTTGGAACAGGATTTTCCATAGGAATTAAGACATTCAAAAATTTCAAATTTAAATCTTTTTTAAATTAAACAACTTATAAAAGCATCTTTGTAAAATATGAAGATATCGATTGCTCCGAGTCGAAGACTCGGAGTGATCGATTTCTTCATGTTTTCTAATAATTAAAGATGACCGAGAGATAAAATCATTATTTTTATATTATATATAAGAAATTAAGAATACTGTTACTGTAACTTCATCAAAATTATTTTCATCATTTTAATTCAATTATTATTTTCTAGAATTTTAAATTATTTTGAATTAAAATAATAATTGAATTCCTTAAAAAAAATTTATTATTTATGAAAATAATTAAATGTTTCCGTACAATTTTATTAAAATTTTTTTTAAATTATTGAATTCTTTTTGGGAAAATTTATTAAAATACTAGATATTGAAAATCATTGAAATTAGAAAATTTTTTGAAAATAATTGAAATTAGGATAACAACTTTTTTGATCTTTATGGAAATAATTGAACTTTGGAGAAGAATTTTGTTATTTATAAAGATAATTGTGATTTTTACGAAATTTTTTTCCTCATTTTGTACATAGTTGAATTTTATAAGAAGAATTTTACTTTTTTTTTTAAATAATTGAATTTCTGCAATTATATTTGTAATTTCTTCAAAATTAAATTTTTTTTAGTGTTTTCAACAAAAATTGAAATTAGAAAATTTTCAAATTCTATTATTTTTAAAATTGCTAATAATAGGTTTGAATTTGAATTTTTGTAAAATTTTAATTCCTGTGGAAATAGAAATGACAAGTATTTAAATATTTAAGAAAATTATTGAACTTTTGAATAATTAAATTTAGAAATCAGTGTGAAAGGCTCTGAAAGGTCAGGGGAATACAAAATCAAATTTTGTTCTATAAAAAATGACTTTTTTTCGCCAAGGACTTAATTTATAATTTTCTATTTAGTTAATTGTCTTTTTTTTAAATATCACCTCTCTTTATTTGTTTTATCATTATACTTTAAAATTATCTTCTTTTCTCGATAAATTTTTTTTCTTTTCTGTTTTAATAAAAGGGTTATTTATAAATTTAAAATTCGATACATGTGTACATGGTGTAATTTAATTTAAAAAAGTGAATGCACCTTTATAAAAAAGTTGGTAAAAAGGAGAAGTAGAGTAGAATGTTGAACACGACTAATACAATTTTTTATTAACAAAAATTACTTTCTTTTTATTGTTATGTTAGAGTTCACTCTTGATAATTTTTCATGCAAGCACTACTCTTTCCTGAGTGAGTGCATGCAGAAAAAGGAAAATGGAAGGAACATTACTGAAGTAGAAAATGATACTCATATATGTACTATGTAAATATATATAGGATATATACATATATATATATATATATATATATATATATATATATATATATATATATATATATTGAGGGAAAATAGGGATATCAGTGGAAAAAAAGAAAGGGATGAGGGAACGTTGAAGTTACAAAGAAACGCAGAGGAGAAAGTAAATAGAGAAAAGAAGATAACAAAGTAAATTGTTGAGACTCGGTGAAAATTAGAAGTTGCACACAATGAACAAAATTTTTTTTTTCTTTACCGCACGAAAATTTAAAGAAAAATATATATCTTTAAATATACTGCTAGTTTTATATTTTTTTTCAAGTAGGTCGAGAAGGATAAACTGGTAGGAAATAAAGTTATTTCTAATAATAAAAGTTACAGAATGTTTTTTTTTATTATTATTATAAAGAAAAATAGAATTGCATTCACAAAAAATGCTTTCAGAGAAAGTTTAATTCAAAGAAAATTAATTATTATATCAAATGGGAAATTGTCGCTTTTTATTTAAAAATAAAGAAAACTATAAAATTTAATACTTTTCTTTTATAAAGAACTAATTTGTTGTTTTTTAATAATTACTAAAACAAAAAGGCAGTCATCATTTTACTAACAATCGGGTTTTTTTTTAACTAATTTAGATTATTAAACAGTGAAAATTGAATTAAATATTCAGTGTTTATTTCATTATTCAGGTTTTTTCGATAATATTTTTATTTTTTTGTTGAATTTTGTTTTAATTTTATTTCAATTAAGCAATGCGCATTAAAGTAAGTATTCAAACAGTAATGCCAAAGTGATCTAACAATTAGTGATAATTATATGGTTTGATAATAATAGATTGATATTCAAGGATCCAATTCCCATCGAAATGATTTATTTGAATGATAATTATATGGTGTTAATATAATTTGTTGTTACTAAATTATTATGTAAATTACTATTATTTACACTGTTATATGAATTCGTTATTCTCTAAATTTAAACTAACAATTCTCACTGATTTATAAAAATTTTTTAAAAATATTTTGTTTTCTAAATCGTTGATTATAAAAGTTGTAAACTTCACAAAAGTAGAATGGAGACAATAGTGTTTTTTTCGAAAATTCTGTTTCTTTTTGTTTTTGTAAATTTTAATTGAAAATAGAAGAGATCGATTCGTTTTAGATTCACGGAAAAGGGACAAGTAGTTTAATTTGAAATCAGTTTGGACGGTTCTGGAATTCGTACGAGCAAAATTGACTTTTGTTACAATTTAGAAAATGAAGAAAAAATTTTGTTTCATCAAATACTGATTGTCAATTCGAATGGTAAATAATGATTAAATAAAAATAGGATTGACAGTAACGAACTAGTGATAAATGAGTATATAGAGAAAAAAAAAGTAAATAAAATTACCTTTGATTTATTATAGAAATTCTTTTTTTACGAAATTAAATAATTTAAATTACACGGTATTGATTTTATAAGTCAAGTAATTGAAAAAGGAATATTTATAAATTGAATTTTTAGTTTATAGCTGTAAATTAATTTTTCTATTTTCTTTTTAGTCTATTTTTATTGCTTTAAAAGTTTTGAAAAAAAAACCTTTGACTCCTCTTGATGAAATTAAAAATACATTCAATTTGTCGTCATAACTCGTGAAAAGTGTCTTTGGAGTTCTTGAAATAATTAGGAATCTACTTTCATGTCACTCGTCTCTCATCTGTCGTTAAAGTTTCATCTTCTCATGGTCCAACCACACGTATGTGAGTGTATATACTTAAATTTTGTATATATTCACGCTCCATAGTTATAGGAGATTCGAAATTTCATTTTTAAAACACTCATTCACTTTATGAATTCGTCTTCTCAAAAAGTGACAAATTATTCATCATTTTTTGTGTTTTTATATCTCGTATCATTGTAGTTTTATTAGACCACTATAGAGTATGAAGAAAAAATTATATTTTCTCTTGCGATGAGATGGTATAATAATAAAATAGTTTATTTGTCCCACTTTTTATTAGAATTAATAGAGTAGAAAAATTCTTCATTTTATTCTCAAAAACTTTTTTTCTTATTTCATTCGATTTGAATTTTGCGCCAATATTAATCTGTAATTATCCAATAGAGAGCAACAAAACTCGCTCATAAACGAAATGATTCAGGTGATTACCAACTCAAAAAAATTATTAGAATTAGAAAAAATAAATTCAAAAGTCTTTCCTCCCAAATTTTTGATTGTTTGATAGCGTACGGGTTGCCACAGATCAGGGAAATCAGGAATAAGTTAGAAAAAGAAAAATCAGTCAGGGAAATCAGGGAAAAGTCAGGGATTTTTTATTAAAGTACTGGAAAAAATTGAATTTTGGAGAGGTTACAAATAATTGCAGAAATTCAATTATTTTCAAAAATTTAAAAAAATTCTTGTCAAAATTATAATTATCTTTAAAAATAGGTAATAAAATTCTTCTCCAAAATTCAATTATTTTCAAAAATTTTAATAAAATTTTTGGCAAAACTTCAATTATTTTCAAAAATTTTCCTTAATTCAATGATTTTTAATATCTACTATTTTAATAATTTTTTTCAAAAGAATTCAATTATTTAAAAAAAATGTTGAGAACCTGGAAAAGTCAGGGAATTTTGATCGAAATCCTGGAAAATTGTTGTTTTCTAAAGTTATTGTGGATGTTCTTGAAATCTAATTTCACTTAATTATTTCAAAATTAATTCAATTTTAAAAGAATTGCGTTTACAATTTTCATAAGTATAGATGAACTTCAAAAGATTTTGATTTAAAATTATGTAAATATACTAATGATTAACTTTGCTACAATTTATTTATTAGAATTTAAGTATTATTTTCAATACATTTTTAATTAAATGTCTTTAAAGAATAAAATTATTTTCAAAAATTTTTATGAAATTCTTTGCGTAACAATTCAATTTTTTCAAAATAATTTAAATAAAATTCTTCGCAAAAATCTAATTATATGTTTAAAAGTTTACAAAAATTTTCGTCAAAATTTCAATTATATCTTTATAAATAATAACATTTTTCTCTGAAATTCAATTATTTTCAAAACTTTTAACAAAATTCTTGGCAGAATTTCAATTATTTTTAATACAATTTATTTTTATCAAATTTCTCGAGAAGTGCAATTATTCTTAAAAATTTTATTAAAATTTGTTGATAACATTCTTTATGAAAATTCAATTTTAAGAAACATTTAATTGTTTAATAAAATATTTATATTTTTGTAGTTAAATGATGGAATTCTTGTAGAATTTTCTAATAGAAATTGATTCAAAAATGTATTTTTCAGTTTTAGATAATAATTGAATATTAATAGTATTATAGCATGAATTTTTACAAATAATTGAATTTGGAAAAGATTTCAATTTTCAAATCAAAATATTTGAAAATTAGAATTTTTTATACTTTTAATTTTAACTGACAATTATATAGAATTAATTTTTTTTTAAAAAGTTTAATTAAATTTTCTTTTGAAATTATTTCAAGTTTTTATTTTCTAAAAAACATTTAATTGAAGAATTTCCGAATAATTGAAATTTCGTAAAATTGAATTGCAAAACAAATAGATTTGAAAATTCTCAAGGAACTTTTGCAAAAATTATTCAAAATACCTAATTGATAATTGAATTCTTTCGAGGAATTTTAATAAAATTTTTGTAAATAATTATATATTTCGAAGAATTTTATTATTTTAGGAAAATAATTGAATCTTGCAACAAATTTTTATTTTTTTTTAAATAATTGAAATTTGGTGAAGAGTTTTTTGTTATTTATGAAAATAATTGAAGTCTTGCAACAAATTTTATTAAATTTTTTTAAATAATTGAAATCCTGTAAAGAATTTTATTGTTTATGAAAATAATTGAATTCTTCCAAAGAATTTTATCAATAATTTTTTTAAATAATTGAATTTTTTTGAGAAATTTTATTATAAAATAGTAGATTTTGAAAATATTTGAATTTCAGCAAAGAATTTCATTATTTGTGCAATGCAATTGAATTACGAAATTTCGTAAAATTAAATTGTAATCAAAAGAATTTGAAAACTCACAAAGAACTTTTTCAAAAATTATAAAAAAAATTGAAGAATTTTAGTTGAAAATTCTAGAAATAAATAATCGTAATAATGAAAATAATTTTTGAAGAAGTTACAGTAACAAAGTAGTAAGTTTTATGATCCCCAGGTTTTGAACGTTCAAATGAACGAAATATTTTTTATTGAAGATATTTTAATAAATTACTAGTCACAAACAAATTTAAAAACTGAAATTTTACGTTTAGAAACTCAGTAATTAATTTTTTGGTTAGAGACGCAAAATAATTGCAATAAAAATTTAATTTGGAGAAGAAATAAATAAATTTCGTTCATTTGAACGTTCAGAATTTTAGGATCTTTAAGTTTTATAATAATATTCTTAGTTTTGAATTTCAAATTTTTGAATATCTTAATTTTTATAAAAAAAATGATGATTAAATATTTATTTAAAAATGAAGTTATTCATGTTCTTGAATAATTTTCGTTGTAAATACCTGGAAAAATTTCGTTTTTTAACCTGGAAAATCTAGAAAAGTCAGGGAATTTGAAAAGATCAAAAGCGTGGCATCCCTGCGTATTAAAATATTCGATAAAATAAATTTAAACGTCTTTTTTCTGTGGTTTTAAGTTATGTAAATATAATTATATGATAAATTATTTTATGATAAATTATTACATCATAATTTATAATATGGTAAATAATTACACACAGGAAATTGAAAAGAAAATTTTCCAAATTAAAAAATAATCTCATATTGAAAATTTTTTTTTCTTTTACTCTGTGTGCAAATGTAAATTAAAATGCACACTATATAGGAAGATTAGTTTGCATTCTTTTCATTTTTTTTGTTACAAAAAAAAGTTCGATGAAAGGTGAAAGTGGTGTGTAATAGAAATACTCTCGTTTGCTTACAAAGTAAACTGGAGGCATTAATCGACTCGGATATAGGGTCGTTCGTAGTCGTCGTCCTCGTATGCCGCGCGACGCGTATGCAAAGTATAAAGTAAGAGTACATACATCTGTAACGTGATAGACAAGAGGAATACCGACGCAGGGCGTCACGATAAGTTACATCATAGGTGGGATGGTTTTCCGGATAGGGCTATAATTTGGAGGTGCAGCGCAAGCGCCGCATAAAAGCTCCGGGTCAACGGCAAGAACGTCGTCCCAGTCTAGTCGTACGACGAACGTCGAGCTCGACTCTCTCTCTTTTTTGAATGCGCACATTTATTCTGCGCGCGTATTATAAAGCCCCCCACTCCCTCCTTCTCTCACTTTACCTGTTATTTTTGAAATAAAAAAAAAAAACCGCCAAAATTTCGAAAGTCGAAAAAAAAATTTTGTCAAGGGTAAAAAAATACCCAGACTTTTCGAATTTTCAGAAAAAATGAAAATTGTTTTTTTTTAGTTTCGAAAGTGTTTTTTATGATCTGGTTTATTAGACAAATAAATAATGAAAAAAGTTTTTGAAACATTTTTTGCGTTTCATTTGAATAGCGGGATTTCATTCCTTCGTCTCGGCGAACACCTGTAGCAGCGCCGGAAAACTTGCTTCCAACCGTTTCCCCGCTCCCAGGAAATTCGTGTTTTCGATTGTTGAAAAAAAAAGGAAAAAAATAAAAATGATTGCAAAAAGAAAATATTTTCTTAAAAGAAGATAAATTAAGAATTTTTTGATTGAAAAAAAGAAAAGAGACTGAAAAGGATCTTTTTTAAGTGTATATTGTGATTGTGTTTTGAAAAAGAGTTTTTGAAAAAAACTTGTGTGGGACAATTATTTTTGGAGTTGGAAATAATTGGACAATATTAATAATTGTCACCTTAAACGAAAATTTAGTTGAGAAAAATTGAATTTTGATGATTTTCATGGTCCTTTCACAGGAATTGGACGAATTTTCTATGAAAACGATTTGGACAAGAAGGAGGAAATTCATCTCATTGGAAAAAGAAGAAGAAGAAGGAAAAAAAATGGTGAGCGTGAGAAGGTGTTGATGATGGATTTTGTCATCTTTCATTCAAACGGTGAGTGGTGTGTGCACCTTTTATATTACTTGCACGAGTGCTTTTCTCCCCCGTTTTCTGTCAGTTTAAAAGATCGCAGTCCTCAATCAACGGAAAACGAAATTACTGAGTGGTACTTTTTTTTTCTTCTTCTTTTGGGCTTAACGAGAAAGTTTTTGACACTTTAAAAAATTACACTTTCGACTTAAAGATTTTTAGATGAAAAATTTCTTATTTTGATTTTATGTACCTACATCCGTAGAGAAAAATATTTTATTCACTGGGGAAAAAAATTTATTTCACTCAAATCAAGGTTTACTTGTTTATTATTAAATTAGTGTCTATTTGCATCAAATAAAAATAATAAAAATAATAAAAAAAAAATAATGAAAATAATAAAAAAAAAATAATAATAATATTAAAAACAATAATAAATAAATGTCATTGTTTAAAATACTGAAATTATTGGTCCATTTAATTATTGATTCAAATTTGTTTGATTAAGATAAAAATTATTTGATTCAAGTAAATATTTATTTAATAATAGACAAACAGTCGGTTATTTAAATCAAATTTTTTTAGTGTTTGATCCAAATTTAATTTATTTAAATCAATTAAAAATATGTTTGTCACAGAGAGTCTACACGAAGAAAAAAATTTATTTCATAAAATAAACGATCACTACTTGAAATCAAATAAATATTTATTTATTAAATAATTTATATTTAACAAATAAATATTTATAATATTTATTCATTGTATCAAATGATTTTTATTTAAAATTTAAAATTAAATAAATTATATCTGCTTTAAATATTAAAATTATTGGTTTAAATACAAATTATTTGTTTCTAAATGAAAATCATTTGATTCGAGTAAATATTTATTTGATAATAGACAAATAATCAAATTATTAGAATCAATTAAATTTTTTCTCAGTATTAGTAAATTATTTATTTGCCGTAAAAATATAGTTTTATTTAGCCCAAATTTTAACCTTTAACGAATTTAGCACAAAATTATTAATTTAACCAAATAAAATCGATTTGGACTTAAATAAACTTGATTTAAACGAAATAAAATATATTTCAAGCAATTAAAATATTTTTCAACTAAATATAATTTATTTGAAACAAATAAATAATTTAGTAGCATTTAGAAAATTTAGGACAAAATTTTTATTCGGAAAAATTAAAATTTATTTGAACCAAATAAAATATGTTTCAATCAAATATAATTTTTTTAAAACAAATAAATAATTTAGTAGCCTCTGCGTTAAAAATATATTTTTTTCTGTGGGTTTACCTCCGATTTTGAGATATGATTTGAAACTGTCAGAAGAAATTACTAAACCGCAATCCTTAAAGAATAAAAATTTAGTTAATCACAATAATCGGAATAATTAATCGGAATAAGATGATAAGATTATAATCGAGAATGGAGAATATTTTTTATCCATTTTATAAAAAAGCGACGACTTTTGAAATGATATCTTTTTCGCACTTAAAATGTTGGGATTAGTACTCTTTGACACACAGACATACATCTCCCTCGTCGAGAAATTTTCTATTATCTTTTTCTTTCGTGCGAAAGGGAATTACATATATAAAAAAAAAGTAAAAAAAAGTTTTATCATTAAGGAAAACTTTACATAATTTATCTCTCTTATTTTTTACATTCTTTCTTTCGTTCATTCTTTTCTCTTCTTCTTTCTTTTTTATTATCTTTTCTTTTTTTTTAGAGTAAAAAAGCTCATAAAAATAGAAAAAGCTATTAATATTAATAAGCTCCTAATTTAAAATTTTCTTGTAAAACTAATTTAAATCTCAAGTGATTTTTATATTGAAATTCTGTCTTTTTTTTGAGAAAGAGAGAAAATAAAAAAAAGAATAAATTAAACATTTTCGTGAGCATTCATTTAACTGAAGAGTGACAGGTTGCTTTTAAGTTTCAACTACCGGAAATTGCGCACAGAAAATCGTTAACAAGAAACTAAATTAAGGAGTAAAACTTCCATTACAATATGTTTCCTCTTTTTGTGAAAGGGGCCTCATCTATTTGACATTTAAACATTTATGATAAAGGGAGATAATTAACAATGTGAGATACGTGCAAGAAGTAAATTGATCGGAATATGATTTTATTTAATTTTTTTTATTGAGAAATTTTAAATTAGATTTGAAAAAATCGAAAAAAAAACATTTACTATTTTTACTTTTGTTAAATTTAAATACTAAATTTTCAAATAATTAAAATTAAAAATCCTACTTTATTAATTATTATTTATAAATTATTCCTTAATACGTGACGCAATATTTTTACAATTTAATTTGAATTTGAAAAAAAAATGAATAAATTTTGTTCTCCATTACTAAACTTTTAGAAATCCACCAAACTTTAAAAATATGTTGAATTTTTGAAGAAAACGAAACTTTATCTATATGAAAATATAATCCTTTTACGAAAATTGAATCTATAGAAAGAAAAGAAAGAGGAAAAAATTAAAAATGAACACTAAAAAAATATATAAATAAAAATTCACAAAAAAAATATTATTTTTTTATGTAAATTATTTAAATTCAAATTTATGTAAATATTTGATATAAATAATTTATTTTTGAAAACAGAAAAATTGTATAATAGATCGTCAAATTTTTAAGTCACAAATTCTATTTTATATCTTTTCCTATCTAAAAACACTTTTATTTTTCAAAAAAAAGAGAAGAAAAAAAATAAAATTGTCCACACTCTCTTAAAAGAGATTTCATGATAACTTTTTACTATTACTTTTTATTTCGAGAGATACTGACATTTTCCGACTTCTCTGCTCAATTTTTCTTCAAATTATACGCAATATATGTGCGCGACCTTTTGATTCGAAATCAGTGTGAAAATGGTATACTTTAAAGATGTAGAAAAAGAAATTTCTCCTAAATTCGTATTATTTTTTATTTTAATTTTTTTTTGTGTTCATTTTTGAGTTTTCTCATATCCTTTCTCTTTCTCTCAGGTTTTTCATTTCTCAGGTTCAATTTTCGTAAAAGGATTATATTTTTATATAAAGTTAGGTTATTTCTTCAAAGTTCAACGTATTTTTAAAGTTTGGCGGACTTATTTTAAAAGTTTAGTATTTTGTAATATAAAGTTTCATGTCCTTTTTGTTGTATATATATATGTGTAAAAAGTGTAAAGTTCTTTATGTGAAAACTTCACTGTGTTAGGTATACACACTTTTCCCTAGAATTGAAACGTATTACCTAAATTGCTCATTTTATTTTTCGTTTTACATTCATTACTGTAACTTAGACAATTTTCCGAAAATGCAATTTAATCCAAATTAGAAACGTTAAACTAAACCCGAGAAATAAAATTTATTTCAACTTATTCAATTTGACGTACTAAGTGTCTTTTTCTCCTTTTAATTTTATTTTTTACTTTACTTTTCATTTTAATTTTTATTCATTTTAATTTCTATTTTAATTAGTAATTTTTACTTTATAATTTTAACTTTTACCTGAATTGTAATTTTTATCGTTTGTCGAGATTTATTTTTTTATCACTATATTTTTTATATACAGTGAAACCTGTCAGGATGCAACTCGATTTTTTAAAATTTTATTACAGTAAATAACCCTTTAAAAATTGTTTCATAATTTAATTTTCATGTATAAAAATTCTGGAACTAAGTGAAAATAAAAATTGGGCCAAAAAATTTTAAAAAAAAGAGTTGCATTCCGACAGGTTCGACTGTATTATTGTTATATAATTTTTTTAAATTCAATATTCGATTTGATCAATTTTTGTGATTATTTTTTAAATGCACTGAAAAAATTGATTTTATTCAATTAAACGACGACCCAATATTTTTTATAATGAAACTTGAAATTAAAAAAGAAAGAAATCTATTTATTCAGAATTTTAGGGACATATATCAAAGAAATTTTTTTACATTCCTATTTTTTTCGTTCAGATAAATAGACATTAATTAATTAATTAATTAATTAATAAATAGACATTTTTGTTTCTTCACTTAATTTGTGTTTTTTTTAATAGAAAAATTAATTTCTGTATTTAAAAAAATCAACTTTTAACTGAGTAAATATTTAATTTCTTATTATTTTCATTTTAATATAATAATTTAAAAAAAATATTTAAACAGTTAAAAATTTAATTCATTTGAATGTCTAAAACTTTAGGAAATTATTTTTTTTAAGTGTTCATGTGTGAAATTTTTAAGTACTCTTCTAATCAATTTCAATTTTGATAAATTGAAATTTTCTCATAGTTTCGTATAAAATTTCATAAAATAGATTTACAAATATTGTAAAATATTATGGCTTCTTTGGTTTTTTTTCCAAAATTTTTTTTATACGCACTTTCTGATATTATATTCAATTCCCTTGAATTGAGAATAAAGATGAAATCTGAAATATTTGAAACGAATTCCTATCTTTATATATATGGAAAATTACGATTTCTATTCCCAAAATTTAGGAATGTCTTAAAATTTTATGAGAGTCTGCTAGAGGATTACGACGGGATTTTCGGTTGGTTTTCGGTGATAATAAAGTGACTAAAGTATTTATTACATTCTTTATTTATAGGTAACTTTTATAGTTTTAGAAGATATATTTCATTTCAAAAATACTTGGGAAAATTTTTTATTTGCTTTAAATTTTAATCATGAAAATGTCATTGAAATCTTTCATAAGTTTTGAACCTTCAAATGAAAATATTTTCTATTTTAAAAATATTTTTAGTATTTCTATTAATTTGTACTTTTAAAATTATTTTATAAATTTGTTTAATTCACACTATTTATATGTTTAAAATAGTTTTAATAATTTTAATTTATGAAAGTAGAAAAATAATCGTTTATTTAAACATTTAAAACTTTAGGGAATTTCAATGTGGTTAAATTTCGGTTTTCATTCTTTTATATGTAATAAATTGAAAGGAAAAATAAGTTTTTGGGACAATTCTCGGTTTTTGATTTATTACGATAAATGTGTATCGTTTCATATTATCATGCATCGACCGTAATGGAATAATTATTGAAATTACAATTAACATCTTTTTTTCTTTCGTATATTGAGTTATACTCGCTTAAGTGTATTAAATTCTGTTCATATATATGATAATTAAGTGTAAACAATCATTAACATTGTAACTCTACTATTTTATTGAATGAATCGTAATGAAGCTGTAATTTCAAAGTTTATTTTTCCACTAATAATAATTTATTCTTTATAGATGAAAATTAGTTTAAAATTTAGATCTAAAAGTCCATTAAAATAGAGATAAAAATAAAATAAGAGAGAGAGAGAGAGATAGAGAGATAGAAATGAAAATAAAAGAAAAGTTTATCTTTAATTTGTAAGGATTATAAAAAATTATGTATTATCTTTATGGGGAAAGAAACATTTTTAAATTTAACGATTCACATAATTTTAATTTTAAACTTAAGTTAATTAACGAAAATTGTTTGCAAAAAAAAAAAAACATTTTTTTTTAACGAAAAGTTAATTGGTTGAATTTGTATGCTTGAAGAACTGCGCTCTTTTTTTTCGTTCTACTTTTTCACCATTATTTTTTTTAGCTCAATCATTAGCCAGGAAAAGTAGGGTTCGTATATGACAATAACTCGGAAATGGGATTTTTTATTTCACCGGAAAATGATCCGAAGGTTTTCTAACAAGTTTTTCTCTTCGCTCATATATGGCGTGTGGTTTTTTTTCATTTTCATGGGGAAATTTGACTCGCAAACATTAATTTTTTTTTTGATAATACGAAAATTTCATTTGATCAGTTTTTGTTAAATGTACATACATATATGTAGTATTATAGGGTTTTGAATTTACAAAAGGTATTTTAAGTTTTAATTTCATAGTATATATTATTTAACTGTAAATTACGAGCAGAAAATACGAGAAGAAGTAAAATATATGATAAAATTTCTCCTCTTGTTTGTAAATGTATAGAAATAAAATTTACTTTTATAAATAGAATTCGTTAAAATATACTGAATCGAGAGAAAATTGACGTTTCTCATTAAATTGAAACTGGGTAATAAATCTTTTTTTTATGGATTGGATTTTTGTTATTTTTAAATTAGCATTTCTTGCAGCAAATCATTAAATAATTAATTAAATTTAATATAGGTATTTTAGTATTTTATATTTTTTCGTTTCATTTAATTTATTTTTATTGGTTTTTAAACTTGCAAATTTTTTTCGATATCTCTAAGGTTATTTAATTACGAAATTTAAGCTTATTTTACATAAATTATATTTTTTGTTATTAAAATTAGTATATGTGAGGAAAAATGAAGCAAAATTGAAATCCTCGACTATTGTTTTTTTTTAAAAAAGAGGACATATCTAATTAAAATTTTCGCATGTGTCAACAAATGAGATCATTATACAAAACTACTTGTCTCAAATGATTTTTGATTTATTACCGCAACTCGAAGTTATTAATTCAATTAAAATGAAATCTTGATCCAGTAAAGTCATGCTTCATTCATTAATTAGACTCTAATGATACATATTTCTACATATTTCTCTAAAGATAAGTAAATGTTTTTTCTTCTATTTTTTTAACTGTACAATAATAGTACATTTTTTTTTGTATTTGTATATACAAATTGTTTGCACAATAGAAAAAATTGTAATTTTTTTTTACAAAAACAGTTCTCTTATAACTACTTTAACATTAATTAAGAAGTTAATTAACTTCCCCGACATTATTTATTTAAGGGGGTGCAGAAAAGTTAAGTGCGATGATATACCGATGGCTTTAAACGTCTACTAGCGCACGAACATATCACCCTAAAATATCATACAGAAATTTCTTTTCTACGTTTATCTTTGAGCAAAAATAAATGTATACTTTTTCTTTTTTGTTTATAGAGAAAATAAAATTTTTCAACTTTTATATTTTGCTCTTCCTCTCTTCCTCTCTCTCTTTCTTTCGCTTTTGAAATAATATATATAGAAATACATTTGATCTTGTATATATACGTTTATAAAAATTGAAATTCTCGCCTAATGGCATATGCCAACTATTTTGAAATATCTTTCTGTCAAACTATCAAACACTGAAAGATTGAGGGTTTCGTAATATTTTACATTATGTAAATATACGAAATATTATATAAAATATTCTTCGAGAGTATGAAAAAAAAGTTGCATATTTTCCCTGTTTGAATTCATGTGAGTGAAGCTCAAATAATGAATGCCGAAGAAAGAAATTTTCTCTTCTTCTGAGAGGATTTTTTTTAAAATAGATTTTTCTTTATTTTATTTGTTATTTAACGAAGAGGTTTTTTTTATTTTGTAAACGTTTTATTTTGGTCGTTATGATCGTTTATTAAGTCTGTCATAATCTGCTACAATCTATTAATACATTTATAGATGAAAATCTTTCACTAATTCAAATTCTAATTTCTATTTTCTAGTAAATATTGTGTACATATAGAAATTTACACAATTAATTTTTTATAGATATTATTTAACTTTTCTTTTTTTTTATGTAACTGTGAATATAATTTGTTTGTCTATTTATTACATTCAGAAAAAATATATATTTGACTCAGAACCAACTAGACTTTTTATTTTTGTTTTAAATCAATTTTATTTGATTCAAATAAAATTTTATTTGGTTATCGAATAAAAGTTTTATTTGTGACGAATAAAATTTTTATTTAAAGCAAATAAATAATTTTGTAGGCTCTGAGACAAATGTACTTTTATTTAACACAAATTATAAAAATTTTTCTCTGGATGTAATGTTCAAAAAATTTTGAAAGTTCAAATAAACAAATTTTTAAAGTTCAGAGAAAAATAATGGATCACGTATTAAAAAATTATTTAGAGAGTATTAAAATATTTGATTTATGTTCTTAAATCAAATATTTTGATATTCTCTAAATAATTTTTTAATACTCTCTAAATAATTTTTTAATACGTGACCCATTATTTTTCGTCAAAAAAATTCGATATTGAAAAAGAAATAAATTATTTTCCTACATTCGAAGCTTATTCAGAACTTTAGGGAAATGTTTTCTTTCGGTCGCTATGATCGTTTCTTAAATCTCTCATAATCTCTTAATATATTTATAGTCGGAAGTCTTTTACTATAATTTAAATTTAGAGAGTTCGGAAATTATTTTCTACTATTTGTAGGTATATATATGTGTTAATTCACAATTGAGATTATAAAATAGAGGAAGTGTGAGCGCGGGAGAGTGGATTAAAATAAAAAAAAAGGTTAAAAGCTATTATCGTAGTTGTTTAATTCGTGATTGATCAACTGGAAAAGTTGTTCTGAAAAATTAAAACCTAATTATCGTGCAACAGTTTTTTTTCTTCCTCTTCTTTTTGCTGTTTGAGGAAGTTTTCTCCCGAGTGTTTGTTTTAATCAGAATTACTCATTATTCCATGCAATTGAAATTGAATAAATCATTAATTTTCTTTGCTTCAATTTTCTCTCTTTTTCACGGAAATTCTCTCTCTCTCCCTCTCTCACTGTCTGTGCTTTTTTCAACGAAAATGTCTTAGTCATGCATTAATCGTCCTCGACCTGCTTTATTCTGCTTTTGTCCTGCTTCCTCCTATATTCCTTCGCATAGTCCACTGACCGCATATTCTCTGATAAGGATGATTATTTCCTTATCTATATAGTAGAGGACCTATAGCACTGTAAGGTGGATAAGCAATACTTTTTTTCTTCTTTTACCCTTCTTTTTTATATATAGATATATTTTGCATACAAATAATTAATCTCACTCCTTAAATTTGAATATGTGAAAATTCACATGTTTAAAAATTGTAAGCCGCTCCCTGGTCAATAATAAGTGCATATACAATTATAACAGGTGAAATTTCACTCAGAATAAGTTAAAAATTTATTTACCTATTTTTTTTACCTATTTTATTTTGCACTACTTTTTCTTTTAATATTTCAATATGAAAATATTTTTTGTATGCAAAACATGAAGTGTTAAAATAACACCAGAATGGATTAATATAATCTGCAACAGTTTAATCCCTCTAGGATTAAATTAACACGAGAAAGGATTAAAATAATCTATTTTGGTGTTATTTTTAACTATAAATGAAATTTTACTTTAAATAAAACACCAAAGTCAACGATTTGTAAAAATTCAACGAATTTAGCTTCCCCAGGGAGAATAGTAAGTTAGTTACTAACTTACTAACTTAGTAACATAGTTACTAAATTCAATTGTGTTTAAAATTTTTTAAAAATTCTCGTCAAAATTTCAATTCTCTTTATAAATAATAAAATTCTTCTCTGATATTCAATTATTTTACAAATTTTAATCAAATTCTTGTGAAAATTTCAATTATTTTCAAAAGTTTTCTAAAATTCAATGATTTTCAATATCTACTATTTCAATAAAATTTTCCAAAAGAATTCAATTATTTAAAAAAAATTTTAATAAAATTCTACGCAAACATTCAATTATTTTTATAAATATTAAAAAATTCTACAGGAATTCAATTATTTACCAATTTTTTTATAAATTTCTTCGCAATAATTCAATTATTTTCATAAATAATAACATTTTTACAGGGATTCAATTATTTTTATAAATAATAAAATTCTTTTGGGAATTCAATTATTTTCATAAATAATAAAATATAAAACTCAATGCAGAATTTCAATTATTTTGTAATACAATTTTAATTGAATTTCTCGGAAAATGTAATTGTTTTTAAAAATTTTATTAAATATCGCAGAAAGAATTCAATTATGTAAAAATTTGTTGATAAAATTTTTTATGAGAATTTAATTTCAAGAAACATGAAATTAATAAATTATTAATTTTTGTATTTAAATAATTGAATTCTCGTAGAATTTACTAATAAAAATTGTTTTAAAAATGAATTTCAGTTAAAATTTTAGATTACAATTAAATATTAAAAGCATTATAACGTGGATTTTTAGAAATAATTAAATATTGAAAAAGTTTCAAACTAAAATCATTGAAATTCTTAATTTTTCATATTTTTGACAAAAAATTCTGTAGAATTAATTCTTTTTTAAAAGTTTAATATGATTTTTATGAAAATTATTTCAAGTTTTTATTTTTCAATACCTACTATATTTAATCGCAGAATTTCCAAATAATTGAAACTTTGTAAATTTAAATTATTGTAAACGAATGAATTTGAAAATTCTCATAAAACTCATCGCAGCGTTTCAATTATTTTTCATACAATTATAATTGAATTCTTTGAAAAAAGTAATTATGTTCAGTGCAAGTTTTAATAAGATTCGACAAAAAGAATTCAATTATTTAAAAATTTGTTACTAAAATTCTTTATGAGAATTGAATTTTGAGAAACATTCAATTATTCAATAAATTATTTACTTTTGCATTTAAATAATTAAATTCTTGTATAGAATTTTCTAATAAAAATTGATTTTCATTTCATAAGAATGAATTTCAGTTAAAATCTTAGATTATAATTGAATATTAAAAGCAATACAACGTGAATTTTTAGAAATAATTGAATTTTGAAATTAATTTTTTTGAAAAAGTTTAATTGAATTAACTTTTATATTATTTGAAGTTTTTATTTTCTAATATGTATTTAATTAAAGAATTTAGGAATAATTGAAATTTCGTGAAATTGAATATTATAAACAAATGGATTTGAAAATTGCCAAAGAACTTTTTCGAAAATTATTAAAAATAATAGATATAAAGTAAAATTGTAGTTGAAAATTTTTGAAAATAATAATTGAATTGAAATAATGAAAATAATTTTGAAGAAGTATAATATTCTTATCTTATAATATAAAATAATGATTTTATTACTTGGTAATCTTTAATTATTATAAAATATGAAGAAATCTATAACTCCGAGTCGGAGACTCGGAGTTATCGATATCTTCATGTTTTCATAGTTATAAAAAAAATGTAATAAACTAGAATTTCATTCATTGTAAAAAATAACACCAAAATTGATTATTTTAATATTTTTTGGTGTTAATTTAATCTGCAACACTTTTTAATACCTCACGATTTACTGTGTATATGTGAATGTGTTTTGTGTATATGCACATGTGTAAATGTTTTGTGTATATGTGTATTTGCTTGAGTAATGGGTAGATGTGAATGTGTTTTGTATACGTATATGTGCTTGAGTATATGTGCACATGTGAATAATGTGTTTTGAGTTTTGAGTTTATAGGGCATACGTGTAAATGTTTTATGTATATGTATATGTGCATGAGTATATGTGCACATGTGAATGTGTTTTGTGTATATGTGTATGAGTATTAGGTATATGTGAATGTGTTTTGTATATGTGCCTGATTTTAGATCATATGTGTATGTGACTTGTGTATATGTGAAAAAGAAACGAAACGAAGGAAGCAACTTAATATAATAAGAGAAATGCACTTATATTGACCGGGAGTAAAACTTATATGTGAAGTTTCACATATTCAGATTTAAAGGATAGGGAAATTGTTGTCGAATTATTATTGAATATTTTCTCTATATGTGAAATTTGATGTTTATATGTGCGTGTATTATATTATCGTATGTTTTGCAAGCATATTATCTTGATTTTATGCGGAATTTACCGGGTAATTATTAGCTGTCGACGTATAATTGAAGTGAACATCTGGGGAGATATCCTCTCGATAGGTAATGTGTAGTGTTTATGCGTGAGAGACCCGCTTGTTCTGTGCGTCAATGACCATATAGAGGGTATAAATACGTCAAAGGTTTCCACTTCATAGCGTTCGAACATTTAATCAAAACTTACGTCAAGTATCTTGTGTCAATGTATCGAAATTCGCTTTAGACTTATTGTCCTATTTTTGAAATGATAGAAAGAGAGTGTTACTGATTTAAAAAAATCAAAGTCTCAAATTTTATCCTACTTGGTATTTTTTGAGTTTTATTTCTAAAATTTTATTTCTAAAATATGCAGATTGGTTGAGTGGTTAACGTACTGGACTTAAAATAGTAAGGACAAGGGTTCGATTCTTCTTAACTAACGGTTATTATGGATTTTTTTTACTTCTCAAAATTATTAGATTATTATTAATATTAAATTATTATTGACGGATTATAATAATAAGTATTATTATTATTATAATAACATAATAATAGTAACAATAATATAAATAATAATATAAAAAAATAATTACTCTAAAGTTTTGTAGGTTTAAATAAACAAAATATTTTTTTGTGTTCAAGTATTTTCAAATTTACTATGTACTAAAATAAAAATTAATGCAAATTAAATTCGTACTTAGTTAAAAGATAATTTTTTAAAATAAAAAAACAATATTTTCTAATCAAATTCAAATTGTATTTTATGGTTCAAATAACAGAAGATTGAAAAAATTAATAAAAATATTACTGTTTGTTTGAACATTTAAAATGCAAACTTCGCAAAAAACGTTTAATAATAATAAATAATGATATTAATGTTTCAATGTATAAACTACAAGAAAATATTTGATGAGTAAATACACAAAGTCAGAGATTTATGTAAAAGGATATATTTTAGTATTATTTTATCCAAGAAATATGCTAAAATATGGAAAAGAACTGCACAAAATTAACATTTTTTTATGAAAATATTCTCAGACTATTAAAACAAATATTTTATTGTTTAAACAAAAATTCTCAAAATGAATAATAATTATAAATGATAAAATTATTTTACTTTATAGTTCTCGCACGTTTTCGAACATCTGTATAAATTATTAATTTATATTTATTGGATTTGCTTTAATTAAAAACACAATTGATTTTACATGTAATTTAATATAATTTTGCAGTTAAAAGTTGTAAATCCCCGTTTGAATTTTTATTAAAATTGCAAAATTGTTTTCTGTTCTTTTTTCTCTTTCTAAATGTCTGTATCACTTGCGTTTATAAGTGTCGCAGGGATAATAATTCTTAATCAGAAAAAAAACCGGGTGAAATTTAATTATGATTTATCATGTGTTTCTTCTACATTCATAACATTTCATTCACTGTTTCTTTTTCACGAGCTAAAATGCTCATTTACATATTAATTATTTTAAATTTCACACAAATGCACATGACTGCACACGCAAAAAGTAATTGAATTATATTTGAATATGTATTTATGTCAGTATAGTGTGTATTTTGTGCGCTAGTGTTAAAAGAAACGTTGTGTTTTACAATTTAATATATCGGCTTTATGTCAGCTTGCTTTACATATAATGAGAAAATGGTTTAATTGAGGAGAAAAAGGAGACATTGTCTTATCGTATTTTTATTTTATGTAAGTAATGAAGTAGTTTTTCTATAAAAAGTCGCGATATAACTTTCTTTTTTTTATGTTTAGATAAGTAGATAATAATTTTTCTTTAAAATATATTATTTGTTCAGAAAAGAATTTTGTTCATTTAGATATAGAATTTTATTATCCAACTTGGATAATAAAATTCTATACCTAAATAAACAAAATTCTTTTCTGAACAAATAATTTTTTGACTTCACTTTGTCCATACATAATAATTTGTTTCTAGCCATTTTTATACTTTTATCAATTTTTTTCTATCACAGAAAAAACAAAGTCTGTAATCGATTACATCTTAAAATCAAAATGACTGAAAAGTAGACTTAAAAATACGTTAATTTTAGGATTTAAAATCATACTTTCAAGGATGAAATTTATTCCAAAATAGTTCTAATTACAGTTTTCTTGAAAGTATCACATTGTTACTAAAATGGATCAAATTGATGCCAAAAATTTTGATCAATTTGATTCACATTTTTGGTATCAATTATAGTTGCGATTTGATACTAGTATTAAGTTAAGTGTATGGGAACGGTTTTAGTCAAATAGTGAACTGAAAGTAAGATTTATTTTTTGCAGTGTAAATAAAAAAATTTGTTCTATATTTGTTTTTTTAAACTGGATTTTTTATGTTTTAATTTAATTTTGCTTATTTCATTAGATCTTCAGATTAATTAGTTTTTGATAAGAAAGAAAAAATTGTCTCTGTATTTTCGTACCGAAAGGAATGGCTTGTCTGATAATATTTAAACCTTTTCTACTTGAGAGAAGAATCAAGTTTAACTGGGATTTTTTTCTATTCACTTAAATGAAAATATAAGTGAACAAAATTGAATTAACAATTTAAGTTAAAAAAATTAAATTAAATGATTACGTTAGAAAAATTAAATTAAAAGTTTACGTTAAAAAAATAGTGAATCAACTATTTTTAATGTTTAAATATTTTGTACATTGAAGAATATTTTTCATCCATATACTGAAGTAACATTTTATAAGTTTAATTTTTCGATTTTAGAATGTATATTATATATATATATATATATATATATATATATATATAAAATTTAAAAACCGAGTTTATAAAATGGAGTTTGTCAATTAAAAAATTTTTTATGGTTTCATAAAACTTGTGACAAAAATATTCTGGACCATGTATTTTAATATATGATGGGTTTATATATTTATATATAAACGTATCAAGCATTGCGCACACTAGTAAAATTTACACAAATGTGAGAAACATGTATATATATGTATAGTGAAGCTGTTGCACATATCAGTTTCACTAGTCCATGGAACAGGTGTTCATGTAAACTCACGTCACCCATCAAATGCTTTAATCCGTTTATTTGGCTCTTCATTTTAGTCATTTGACATTTTTAAATATTCCATTTTTTAGAATATTTTTTACAGTTTTGTTTTTAATCTTATTGGGTTGCGTGTTCATGTAATCTCCATTAAAACATAAGTTAATCGGATATAATAATTATTACATATATTTTTCATTCATAGTAATTGTCAGGATAAAATAATTATTTGTATTTTTTATTTTATTTCTACTTGTTAATTGTTTATTAATACACGGGAAAAGAGAATAAATATAAAATTTTTTACTTCTCTTGCAAAAGTGTGTCTATAAAATTTTTGCGAATTTATTTTTATTAATTTTTTTTATTTTTTATTTAATTTTACAAAGGAAAAAGTAATATTAAATTTTAGAAAATTATTTTATTATTTTGGGGAGAAGAAAATGCGACAAAGCGAAAATTTGATATCAAAAATACTAGACATTGAAAAAAATTCTGTGAAAAGTTTATATCGTTTCTACTTTTCACGCAGAATTTTTTATCATTTTTTTTAATATTAAATATCAAGAACATTAATAATCAAATTTTAAAATTTTACTAAATTGCATATATAATTTTTTCTCAAAGTTTAGTATTTTTTATATCGAAATTTCGCTTTGTAGATTTTGGAAAGAATGAAAAAATTTACAAAATTTGCTGTATTTTTCCCAAAAAATGGAGCATTCCTCAAAAAATAAAGCATTCATTTAAAAATTTTTTAATTTTCTTAAAAAATAAAAGATTTTTCTTTTTTAAAAAAAAGAGTTAGTTTAGTTTCAAAACGTTTCCTTATTCTCTAATAAAGATGTCGGATTTCTTGGAGAATGAAATCGTTTTTTTAAACTTTAAAAATTTGCTCTAGTTTTTAAGAAAATTGAAGCATTTTTATTTGATATTTTCAAAATTTGCTATTTTTTCCGTAAAAATGTAGCATTTCTCATAAAATGAAGCATTTTTTTTTAATTTTCAAAATTTCCTCTAGTTTTTGATAAAAATGGAATCAAATAATTTTTATTCATACTTCAATTAAATTTCATAATTTAAATACAGAAATTATTGGTTCAAATTTATTTTGTTTGAATAAAAATTATTTGATTAAAGTAAATATTTGTTTGATAATGGACAAGTAATCGTATATTTGAGTCAAATAAATTTTTTTTCAGTGTAAAAGAAAAATTAAATTTGTACAAGGCTCGAACTAAATTCTACGCCAAAATTCAATTATATTCAAGAATTTTTATAAAATTCATTGCAAAATTCAATTATTTTCAAAAATTTACCTCAATTTAATATCTATTATTTTAGTAAAATTTTCCAAAAGAATTCAATTATTAAAAGAAAAAGGGGTAAAATTCTACGTAAACATTTAACTATTTTCGTAAGCGATAAAAATTTCACTGGAATTCAATTATTTATAAATTTCTTTTAAATTTCTTCGTAATTACTCCATTACTTTCGTAAATAGTAAATACCTAACAAAAATCTCGATACAGAACAAAATTCAATTATTATTTTCATAAAGAACAATGTTCTTCGCAGGAATTTAATTATTTTTTATAAAATTCTTCACAGAAATTCAATTATTTTCAAAAATTATCATAAAATTCTTCGCAAAAATTCTATTATTTTCAAAACTTTTAATAAAGTTCTTGACAAAAATTCAATTATAATTATAAATAAAATTCTTCGTTAGAATTCAATTATTTTCAAAAATAACAAAATTTTTAACATGATTCAATTATTTTCAAACACTTCATAAGCTTCTTTGGAGAAATTCAATTATTTTTTAAACTTTTCATAATTTTCTTCGCAGATATTCAATTATTATTGAAAAATGTAATACAATTCATGTCCACAAATTCAATTATCATTATAAATAACAAAATTCTTCATAAAAATTCAATTATTTTCATAAAAAACAAAATTCTTAGTAAGAATTAAATTATTTAACAATTTTTTTACAAAATTCTTCAAAGAAATTCAATTATAATTATAAATGAAAATTTTCAAAAATAACAAAATTTTTAACATGATTCAATTATTTTCAAACACTTTATAAACTTCTTCGGAGGAATTCAATTATTTTCTAAACTTTTCATAATTTTCTTTGCAGTTATTCAATTATTATTGAAAAATGTAGTACATACAATTCTTGTAAACAAATTCAATTATCATTATAAAAATAAAAAAATTCTTCGCAGAAATTTAATTATTTTCAAAAATAACAAAATTTTTGTGCAGGAATTCAATTATTTTCAATAATTATTCTTAACAATTCAATTATTTTCATAAAAAATAAAATTCTTAGTAAAAATTAAATCATTTAACAATTTTTTTACAAAATTCTTCAAAGAAATTTAATTATCATTATAATTGTCAAAATTCTTCGCAGAAATTCAATAATTTTCAAAAATAACAAAATTTTTAACATGATTCAATTATTTTCAAACACTTCATAAACTTGTTTGGAGAAATTCAATTATTTTCTAAACTTTTCAAATGTCTCTTCGCAAATATTCAATTATTATTGAAAAATATATATATAACAACAAAATTTAGCAGGAATTCAATTATCATCAATAATTATTATAGAATTCTTCGCAAAAATTCTATTATTTTTTAAAACTTTCTATAAAGTTCTTGACAAAAATTCAATTATCTTTATAAATAACAAAGTTCTGCGTAAGAATTCAATTATTATCAAAAAGAACAAAATTCATAGTAGGAATTGAATTATTTAAAAAATTTTCATAAAATTCTTCACAATATTAAAATAGCATTATAGCATGAATTTTTAGCAAGAATTGAATTTTGAAAAGTTTGCAAATTAAAATTTTTTGAAAATTTGATTTTTTCATACTTTTAACTATAATAACGCTGTAGATTTAATTTTATTTGAAAAGTTTAATTGGATTTTTTTTGAAAATTATTTGAATTTTTTATTTTCTACAATATATTTAATTGAAGAATTTCCGAATAATCGACACGTGAAATTTGATTGTAAAGAAATGGATTTAAAAATTCTGAAAAAGATAACTTTTTTGAAAATTATTAAAACTAATTGATTTAGAGAAGAATTTTAGTAATAATTTTAAATTTTTAAATCTTTTAGATTTAAATAATAATTTTGAAAAAATAATTTAAATAAATAATTTAAAAAAATAATTTTGAAGAAGTTGCATCAGTAACAATATTCTTATAATATAAATAAATAATGATTTTATCACTCGTTCATCTTTAATTATTATTTATTATAAAAAAATTTTATTTATTGTTTTAAGTAAAATGTTCTCTTATTTGACTCGGACTGATTATATTTTTGTTTTTTTTTCCGTAATTTTTCATTTTTGGTCCGTAAAGTCCGTATTTTTAAATACTTTCACTGGTTCGAGCCCTGAATTTGTATTTTATTTATTTTATTTTTTAAAAATTAAAAAACATTTTTTTGATAAAAAATTCTCACTCTCTTTCTGTTTTCTTCTTGATCTTCTACTTTTTCTTTCTCTGTCCACTAATATCTCACATTTATCCTTTTCGAAGATTTAGATTTCGCTTTTTTTCGAGTTTAGAATTTCGTTTTCATTCAGAGTTTGTTTTTTTCTGTTTTTAATTTTTTTTCGATAGCATAGTAGAATTTTTTGTCGTTTCAGTTTTATAAAACTCGTTTTTATCCCCCTCAGTTTTTAATTTCAGACATTTTCAATATCGATTCTAGTTCCTATTTCAAAAATATTTTCCAACAAAGAATTTTGAAAAGTCGTTTTCTTTTTTCGCTATTTCTCGATATTATATATATTTCTATATATAGATTTCATGATGTGAGGATTTAAAAAACTCGAGATATATGAGTTTTAGAAGGAGAATTTGGCCAAGATATCAACTACTAATATGATGATCAAATGGAATTTTCTTTCTTTTTTTTTTTAAATACACTGAATTTCAAATGGAATTTCCTCATCCGAGCGAGAGTTAGCAATAAAAGTCTCATATTCGTGTGCATATATATATATATATATATATATATTTACGGAAGGTATATAGGAACGGGACTCGCGCAAAGAATGTGTGAGTTTATTCCGGAAGTAAAGGGATCAGCAGCAAGCTTTCATGGAAAAATGAAATATACGGTGTGAGGTGGATGGTCAAGTTGACCTAAAAATAAAAAAAAACTCCCATTTCCTTTTCACTGAAAGCTTCATTCGATACTTATCGATCAACATCACATTCAGCAAAATGTATGTGGTTCAATTTAATACTAAGGATTCCGTTGAAATTAATGAGAAAAAAATATGCTTTTTCTTTTTTTTTTATCTCTGATGGCGAAGGAATTTTTTAAGTAATTAAACAAAGTAACATGTATATTAGAGTAAACATTTTTTTACATTTAATATTTCTGTCTATTAAGACAGAGATAATAAATAAAAGAATGTGTGATACGTCAGAATATAAATTGTGTTCTACGTCATAATTATTATTTTTTGTGAATATAAAATTAGGGAATAAATTATTTTACTAATTTCAATAGAATCAAAGTACTTTGTTGTAGATTTTTGTCTAAATCATGAATGACAAGAGAGGGAAAGAGGTGTGAAAAGTTCCAAGTGTTTTTTTTTTACAATTTGACTTTTTTAAAATATGTTAATTAAAAAGCTGTTGTATTTTTATATTCGTATTTTTTGAGTATGACATTCTGTTTAAACATAAATGACACGTGTAAAGTTTAACGATTTCTTTTAAAGTTCTGTGACACGCTGTGACGTCATTTGTTTAATTATTAGTGTTGCTTATCTATTTAACTATTAAATAATTATATGGGAAATTGAATTTTTTTTCCTGAAGTTCTTAAAAATTGTTGTCAATGACACATGTTTGATACGTTTGGTTTAAATTTTGTTTTTCTTTTTTGAAAGAAAAACAAATTTCATTTTTAACAGTATTTTTTTATTTTTTATTCACTAAATTGAATTTAATTATTTTCAATAGAATTTTAATAAAATTTTAGGAAAGAATTAAATTATTTTTCAAAATTTGTTGAAAAATTTTTCAAAAGAATTCCATTATTTTCAAAAATTTTAATAAAATTTTCCGCATGCGTTCAATTATTTTCAAAAGTTTTAATACAATTCTTCGCATGAATTAAATTATTTTCATAATTAATAAAATTTTTCAAAAACATTTAATTATTTTTAAGAATTGCAATAACATTATTCTGAAGAATTCAATTATATTCTCAAAAGTTTTGAAACATTTTTTATGTATGAATTAAATATTATTTTCAGTAGAATTTTTATAAAATTTCTACAAAGAATTAAATTATTTTCAAAAATTGTATTGGAATTCTGGAAAAAATTCAAATATTTCTCCAAACAATTTTCATAAAATTCAATAATCAAGTTTTTAATTACAATTAAATTATTTTTATAATTAATAAAATTCTTCCCTGTAAAAAACTTCCCTATATTATTCTTTGAAAGAATTCAATTATTGTAAAAAATTCTAATAAAATTCAAAGAAGAATTTAATTATTTTCTAAAAATTCTAATAAAATCAATAATTAATAATATTCAATGTTCAATAATCAAATGTTTCATTACAATTATTAACAAACACGATTATTTTGAAAACTTGATTGAAATTCCTCGAGAAATTCTTCATATAATTCAATTATTTCCAAAATATGCAATTAAAATTATTAAAAAAAACTGTTATTTCAAATTAAATTAAATTCTCCAAATGAATTTAATTTTCTTTCTATTAATAATTTTAATGGAATTTATCGAAAGAAGTCAATTATTCTCAACATTTTTTATAAAATTCTTCGAAGAAATTCGAGTATTTTTACATTTTTCGATAAAATTCTTATTAAAATAAATATTTGAAAATAAACATTTAATAATATTGTTTTTAAATAAATATTTTTGTTTTTAGAAATATTTATTTCGAAAAATTATTTCGTACCTTAGAAAATGTTCAGAATTTTGAAAACTATTGTTAAAAATATTTATTTTGTTACAAAAGTAGTCATAATTCATAAAATTCTAAAACATTCAAAAGATGTTTATTTAAAAATTATTATTTTTCGAATACGTTTTTTTGCTTTGATAAATATTTTCGTTTTGAGAACAAAATTTGTTTTGAAAAAAATGCTATTTTCTTTGTTTTTGAAATTATTTGTTTGCTAATATTTGAAATTACTTTTTTTTTATTCTATTGATTCAAAGATATTGTTTTACTAAATTTTAATATAAAATTAAGGGAATCGAATAAGAAATTCAATATTTTTAAAAGGTTCAGAACAAAAATATATTATAAAAACAAGAAAGTTTATTTATTTTCAAAAATTTTCCTCTTTGTATATTTATTTATTAGAATGTTTGAAAATGGCTTTAAATAATTCATGTGGTATATTGAATTGTTAAATTAAAGCTGTCTAGTTAATTCAACTACAGTTCAATCAAATTGTCATGTTCCACACACAACATATTTATTACTGTGCAAAGAGATAGAGAGTGAGAGAGCGAGAGATAGATAAATATAATCTCGTTTTTCTTAAAATAATAAATTAATAATGCATTCGCTAATTAGAATCATTGCGTGTCATATATATCATTAAAAATTCATGTTAATTATATCTTTCGACATATACAATATGTACCTACAAGTTATATTTTCCTACTGTGAAAGCAATCTTTTGACAGGACTTGTAATTCAATGTTCTCGAATAAATATCCAATTACTGAATACAAACAAAATAATAATTGGACAGTACAATTGTTCATATGCATATTGTTTCGTTTAAAATATACTCAATCATTTTTTACTTTCAATTTGTCTGAATTTAAATTATAATAAATAATTCAAAAGTTATTAAATAGAGAGAAAGAGAGAGGGAGACAGTAAAGTTTATTTATTTTCGGAAAATTGTTAATTTTGAAATAATTAAAATTTCGTATGTATAAATAATTATAATAAATAATTAAAATTTCGTATGTAAATAATTGTAATAAATAATTCAAATTTACGTACGTAAATAATTATAATGAACAATTATAATAAATTGAAACTAAAAAACGTATTGCTTCGTTTTCGTATAAAGTAATAATAATGGAAAATGTTTAAAAATTTTTTTTTTATTAATATAATATATATTAATAAATTAAAATATAAAATTTAAATTAAATAATTTAATAATTAAATTTTTTTGAATGTTACCGAAGTTTAGATTTAAAAATAATTATTAACTCTTTTCCGCAATATGCAAAACTTAGATTTTGCTGAAATAAATTAAAATTATTATAAAATAATTTTGAGAAGTGAGCCGACACATGGGACTGAAACAAATAAATTAAATTTCAGTGAAAAGCACAACGTGGCAATCCAATTTAGCAAATAAATCTTATTTTGGTTTTTGGAAAAAAAGTGAATTCAACGGCACTGTGGGGAATGACCCTAGGTCTTCACTCCTTCCGGTACAATCTGTTTTTCTCCCTTCTTTTTTTTCTCTTCTCTCTTTCTCTCTCACTCTTTTTTTTTGGTGCAAAAAAATGTTTTATTTGGTAAACTGGGTCACAACGTTGCAACTTTTGCTAACATTTTATTTACTTTCTTTTGGTCTCTCGTGACAGTTCATTTTGTTTTCCAAAGAAAATTTATAAAGAATGAGAATACAGTGTTGTGTGTCTTTCTAATATAAAAAATTTACACTACGTGTCTTTTTAAATTATACATTTATTTTATTCTTTCTACAAAATATATTTCACTCCTCCAAGATTCATATGTGTTTATTTTTGCGTAAAAATATTTTTCAACTGTTTCAAATTTTTTTTCTGAGAGAAAGAAAGTTGTGAACAGAATTTTTTTATTGAAATACAAAAATAGGGGAAAATATGTTTTTGAGTATGAAAAGTGTTATATAAAATATTTTAAGTGAGTAAAAATATTATTTTTGTAAAAATATTTTTCAATTGATTCAATTTTCTATTTACTTTTTGAAAAAATATTATGAAAAAAGTTTCCTTCTAATAAAAGAAACACCATGAAAATAAGTTTTTAATAATAATACTGTTAGTCTTTTAAAAATTTGTACATAACTATAACTTTTTAAACTTCACTACGAGACATTTCACTCTAAGATTCATATATATTTATTTTTGTAAAAATATTTTTCGATTATTTCAATTTTCTGTTTTTTCTTTGAACAAAAAAGTAAAGAAAAAAGTTTCCTTCTAAAATAATGAAAATTCCATGAAAAAAATGTTTTCGAGTATAAGAATTGGTATAAAAAAATTTTAAAAGACTAAAAATGTTATATTTATTACTGCATTTTTTAATAATTAATAATAATATTTTTAGTCTTCTAAAAATTTATTTTTGCAAAAATATTTTTCAATTGTTTCAATTCTGTTTTATTTTTGAAAAAAATTGCCCTCAAAATGTTTAATGTTATTATTTCTTACTAAATTTTTTAATAATTAATAATAATATTTTTAGTCTTCTAAAAATATTTTTTTGTAAAAACTAAAAATGTCATTTATTATTTTTTGAATAAAAAACAATATTTTTTTTTTACTACAAACCACAAAAATGGCATTACTTATTATTTTTTTAAAATTAATAAATAACATTTCTAGTCATTCAAAAATTTGTATTTTGTTTTCTCTTTGAAAAAATATTACGAAACAAATTTCCTTCTATTAAAAAAACTGCCATGAAAAAAATGATTTTGAGTATAAAAAGTGTTGTATACAAATTTTTAAATATGACTGAAACTGTTATTACTTTTTTTTATTATTATGGCAAATAACAATAGATGAAAAACTGAAATAGATGAAAAACGCAAAATTGAAAATTTAAATTAACTATTTATTTATTTATTTATTTATAATAAATAAATAACTATTAGCTATAATAATTTGAATGTTCTTTTATTCATTCACTTTTTCTGTCCCTCACACTATAAAGAATCAAAATTTAAAAAATTCACTTACTAAGTACAAAATTAATTATTACTGTTCATATTTACAAATTTTTTTTTTAAATTTCACGAAAGAATTCAATTATTTTCTAAAATTTTAATAAATCCTTCTGAACTATTCAATTATTTTTTTAAATATATTAGTAAAATCTTTACAAAAATTCAATGATTTTCAAAACAATATTAATTGAATTCCTCAGATGAATTGAAATATTTTTAAATATTTCCATAAATTTCAATTATTTCCTAAAATTTTAATAAATTCTTCGAAACAATTCAACTATTTTTATAAATAGTTAAATTCTTCGCAAGAATTCAATTATTTTCAATCCATTTTTTATAAAATTCTTCTTCATACAATTCAATTCCTTTCAGAATTTTCAATTAAAATTATTAAAGAAACTCCATTAGTATAAAAAAAATTCATAGAAATTCCTCAAAAGAATTTAATTAGGATTTTTTAAAATTTTAATAAAATTCTCTGCGAGAATTCAGTTATTTTCCCAAATAATAAAATTCTTTGTAAGAATTCTATCATCATCAAATTTTTTGATAAAATTCTGTGCAACAATTCGATGTTTTTCAATACATTTATTTTAAAATTGAAAATATTTGAACAGATTACCGGAACATGTACTTTATTATTATTAATTAATTAATTAATGTTATAATTATTTTTATTTTATAATTAATTCAAAATTGTAATGACAAATAGAAATCATCAGATTTTTTTTCACTTGTTTTCATTAAAAGACTAAAATATTGTTAAATATTATGTTTTGTCAAATTGAAATTATGCAGATTTTTGTTCTTTACTTCTAAGGAAAATTAGAAAATTCTTAAACAACTGTGTTTAAAAAATAGAAAATTTATTTATTTTGCATTATTTTTGTTTATGAATCACAATTTTTTTAACAAAATTATTATTTTGTTTTAGAAAAAGAAGAAAAATATTTGCACAATTTCTATTTTTAATCTTATTTTTGGAACAGGATTTTCCACAGGAATTAGGACATTCAAAAATTTCAAATTCAAACCTTTTTTAAATTAAACAAATTATAAAAAATTGTTATAAAACATGAAGATATCGATTGCTCCGAGTCGAAGACTCGGAGTGATCAATTTCTTCAGGTTTTCTAATAAATAATAATTAAAGATAAAATAATTGCTTTATATTATAAGAATATTGTTACTGTAACTTCATCAAAATTATTTTCATCATTTTAATTCAATTATTATTTTCTAGAATTTAAAATTATTTTTTATGAAAATAATAATTGAATTAAAATAAACGAATGTGTTATATAATAGTCAAATAAAATATATAAAATGAAATGACAGGAGTTAATTAAAACACTTTTCCTCTGCATTTGTCAAGAAGAAAATTTGCAACAGTTTTTCGAAAAAAGCATTTCGTGTTTTACAGTACAGTTGAAAGTTTTCATGGACTGTAATTTCCAATCAAGCTGTTCGATTAATTTCTCGCCTTAGGGGGTTTGTGCTGGGTACAGGCGAGCTTGAAATTTCCCTCGCATTTCAAATTTTCATCGCAAATGGTATATGTATATATATATATTGAAAAAGAAAAATAGCATTTTATACTTATTTGCCTTCAAGTGCGTGGGAGATTGGAAGACTCTGGTAGAAAATCTGTTTATTATTGGATTTCTCCTGCCGGACATTTGACTTCCAACTGAGAGCGCGGTACCAGATTTCTGGATGATAATAGAATATATATTTGCCTCTTTCTCACTCTCACTCTCTTAAAGTCTTATCTCTGCTCTAGAGAATCTTTCAAAGTTTGCGTGAAAATGACAGAGTAAGAGCAAGCAGTTCAATAGCCTCAATATTCATACCGTTAATTGAGTGGTTTTGATAAGATGATTTTTTTAAAGCGAGGTGTAAAAGAGACTGACGGTGACTGTATATAAAGTTACAATGGAATCTTAGTAATTGTATACATTTTTTTCAAATCAAATCGTAATGAATTAGTCAATTTTTATGAATTTATCAAATTAGTTACTTTTGACTAATAAAATCTCAAGTCGACTAAAGATATTAATTAGCAAATTTTTTTTGGAAACCTTTCGTCTTGATTTTCTACGCAATTTTTTCTATATTCAGGGTTGCCACGGACCTGGAAAACCTGGGAAACCTGGAATTGTCATGGAATTTTTTTTCAGTCATGGAAAACCTGGAATTGTCAGGGAATTTTATAAAGCCTGATACTAAAAACTCAATTTTTTTGTATTTGAGTCGTAAAAATTTCAAGTTTTCAAGTTGACATTATACAACTTTTTGATTTTAAATTTAGTGCTTACAATATTAAAATCAATATGGCATTTCTAAATTTTAGTTTCTTTTAGTCAATATCTTCGTTTAAATAATTTTAAAATTAATACATTTTAGAAACCCAAAAATTTTATGAAACTCAAGTTACCAAGTTTTATGCAATGAAAATTTTTTCTTTTGCTAATTGTTTTTTAATGTAAGAAGCCCTTTAAAAAATTGCAAGTGCATCCATATTAAGAAATAAACAATTAGCAATAGAAAAAAATTGCTTCTGAAGCGAGGAAATAATAATTTAGTTGAAATTTCGGGATATTTGGAAAATCCACGACAAAAATAATTAAAAATCACTGATTTCCTTGCCATAGATCATCTTACAATTTTTTTAAATGACTTATTCTCACATTAAAATAAATAATTAGTAAAAGAAAAAATTGATTTCTCCGACTTCGATCTTTTGAAATTTTTTAAAGGGGTTCTAACATTAAAATAACTAATTATCATTGGATAAACGTAGGTAACTTCAGTTTCATAAAATGTTATTAAAATGTTTAAAATACCTGTTTAATTGTGAAAAATTCTGAACTAAACTAAATTTTTAAATTTAAAGAGATTTGCTCCTCACCTTTCTTCGGAGCGTATCTCAAATAATCTCGAAAATTTTAACTTAAATTTTTGTTATTAATAAAATTAAAAATTAATAACTTATATTTTATTAACAATTTACTTGAAGGATTTTATATTATTTTTTTGTCGTAATTAGCTAAAAACATACCAAAACAATTTTATTTTTGGGTCTGGAATTTTTTAAAACATGGTCTGGAAAACCTGGAAAAGTCATGGAATTTTAAAATCGATGTTTTGTGGCAACCCTGATATTGATTCTTGCCAGTAGGATATTGAATGTGGTGAACTTAAGATTTATTTATCCTACAGTAAATAAAACATTCTGCGCTGAATTTAAGACGATGTTCCTCAAAATTAAGCCGTTAGCTTCAAATTGAAGTTTAAATTGATGATAGCTTCATTCGTAGAAAGTGCAGTTTGGCAATATATATCTTCAGTACCTACATATATATGTATATGGTACGTAGAAAACTCAAATTGGTAATAGTTTCAATTTCAAGAGAAACTTTCTATCCAACATAATAATTAAACAATGAGAGTTAATGATAAATTCAATTCAAAAAATTTTTCATTGACAGCTTTAGACATTTCAAGTTTCTGCATATAATTATGAATGAAACTTACGATCGATCAAAACTTTAAATTGACCTCATTTATAGTGTGTGACTTCATTATTGAAAAAGAAAAATAAAATATTAGAAATACATTTTTATTACGTTTGATTTCTTTTTTGATTTTTAATTTCTTTAGTACCTATTTTTAATATTTTTTTTAATATTGTTAACTTTTTAAAATATTTTTTAATATCTTTTAATATATTTTATATTTTTTAATATTTTTTCTATTTTCTAACAAGAAGAAAATTTTCTAGTAATAATAAAATACAGGAGAAATGAAAAAGAAACTGTACAAAAAAATGTACAGTATAATATAGATTAATTATAGAGAATTTATTACAATAGATGTTTTTTTTTGCCTTAAAAGAATAACGTTTTTGCTTTCTTTGTTACACAAACTTTTTTCTCTTTTTGCCAATTAATGCAATGCCTTATTTCTGATTGTCATTATTTTACCATAATTTATCATTCACCTCCTTGTGAAAGAAATAATTTGCATTTTCATTATCACTAAAATCCATTGTAATACATTTTTCTGCTCCTTTTTTTTTGCTTAATTTCTTTGGAAAGATTTTTTCCTTAAATTTAATTTCCCTAAAAGTACGATTACTTGGCGGGACTTTAGCAAATCGATTTTTGTCGGTAAATATCCCTCATTAATTTGGTTTTTTTTTCTTTAAAAACTTGAGATGTATATGTATATATATAATACTCTCATACACATCAAATATTTTCTGAAATCGATCTTATACGTGAGTTCGAGTGATTAATCTTCAAACGTGGCAGGCGACTGATATCTTCTGATCGTTGGTTTTGGCAAAAATCGATTTTCTATAAAAAAAAAATAAAAATTTTTTTTCCTTATTTTCTTATAAATGAAATTTCACGTCAACTAATATAATAATGTAATATGGCTGAATTTATCAAAATATCGGTATAACTCAATATTTTTCTGTCAAGAAACTTTTTTTTCTCGTTGAGGTAAAAAAATTTATTTCACATTTATTAGGTCAGAAGTTTATACGAGATATTGAAATAGGGGGCAACGATTTTATTTAAGTTTTTATTTTATTCGAAAGTAATTTTAGTTTCTTTTATTTAAATTTGAGAAGAAAACAAATCGTTGCATTTTACTTTAAAACTTTTTTGTGAGGCTTTTTTATTAATTATTAATATTTAATTATTATTTTTTTAGAATTATAATTATATATTAGTAAAAATTAGTAAAAAGTACTTTATTTTCTTTTAGTAAAAACTTGATTTTCCAATGTTTCAGTAATTGTTAAACAAATATTAACTAATTATTTGCAAAAAAATAAATGTAATTGTTAACTATAAATTTTGAAAGTTTTAACTAATTTTTTATTTTGATATTAGTATTACTTGTTAGTAAATTGTTGTTAAATTAACCTTCTACCATTACATTCAATTTTGTATTGTATTTTGAAAGTTTCAAGACTTTTTTAAATTGAAACTTAGAAATAATATTGAATAAATGAAAGCAGGGTTGCCACGCTTTTGCTCATTTCAAAATCCCTGACTTTTCCAGATTTTCCAGGTAAAAAACGGAATTTTTCCAGGTCTTTAAAACTACATTTATATATTTTACAAAATTAAATAATTAGTGATTATAATTTTTCCATTAGAATTAAAATTTAAAAAATTTTTAATTTTCAAACCTTTTTAAAATTAAACAACTTATAAAAAATTGTTATATAAAACATGAAGATATCGATCACTCCGAGTCATCGACTCGGAGCAATCGATTTCTTCATAATTTATAAAAAATATAATTAAAAATGACCGACTCATAAAATCATTATTTTATATTATAAGAATATTGTTACACTCTAACTTCATAAAAATTATTTTCATTTCAATTCAATTATTTTTAAGAATTTAAAACTAAAATTCTTCTTTAAATTAATTATTTTTAATAATTTTTAAATCATTTCTTTGAAAATTTTCAAATCCTTTTGTAAACAAAAGTTTACAATTCAATTTTACGAAATTTCATCGATTATTCGGAAATTCTTCAATCAAATATATATTAGACAATAAATGTATCAAATAACTTTAAAAAATTCAGTTAAACTTTTTCAAAAAAATTAAATCTACACTATTTTTAGTTAAAAGTATGAAAAATTCAAACGTTCAAAGATTATAATTTGAAACCTATTCAAAATTCAATTATTTCTAAAAATTCAGTTATAATACTTTCTCTCTAAATTTGAATTAGTAAAAATGTTTATTAATTAGAATTAGTCACTGACTTTTTGCTTTTGCTTTTGAATTAGTAAATTTTACTATTAAATTAATAGAAACGACTATTAATAGTCTATTAATTAGTCTATTAATAGTCTATTAATAGACTATTAATTAGTAAAATCTGCTAATTCAAAAGCAAAAAGTCAGTCACTAATTCAAATTAGAAACCATTTTTACTAATTCAAATTTACAGAGTTTAATATTCAATTATTATCTAACATTTTAACTGAAATTCATATTTGAATCAATTATTATTAGAAAATTCTACAAGAATTCAATTATTTAAATACAAAAATAAATAATTTATTGAATAATTGAATGTTTCTTAAAATTGAACTGTCATAAAGAATTTTATCTATAAATTTTCAAATAACTGAATTCTTTTGACGAATTCTAATAAAATTTTTAAGAATTTTTTTGAGGAATTCGATTCAAATTGTATTAAAAATAATTGAAATTCTGCAAAATGAGTTTTATTATTTACGAAAATAATTGAATTCCTAAAAAGAATTTTATTTTTTACGAAAATAATTGAATCCCCGTAAAAAATTTTATATTTATGAAAATAATTGAATGATTGCGAAGAAATTTGTAAAAAAAAATTGTAAATAATGAAATTCCTGTGAAATTTTTATTATTTTTTGAAAATAATTAAAAGTTTGTGTAGAATTTTATTAAATTTTTTTTTTATAATTGAATTCTTTTTGAAAATTTTAATGAAAATAGTAGATATTGAAAATCATTGAATTGAGGAAATTTTTTTAACATAATTGAATTTCTGCGAATAATTTTATTACTTTTGAAAATAATTGAGGCCTTGGATCCAATAACTCGCCCGACGCTCGGAGGAACGCGCAACTGCCAGTCAGTGAGCAGTGAGCGCCTCTGGGCCACTCACTGCTACCCGACTGGTATTAGCGCGTGCCTTCGAGCGTCGGGTGAGTTATTGGATCCAAGGCCTCAATTGCATTCTTGAGACGAATTTTATTAAAATTTCCTTTTAAACAATTGAATTATTTTGTAAAATTTTATTGAAATAGTAGAGATTGAAAATAATTGAATTTTGATAAATTATTGAAATTAATTAAATTTCTACGTAGAATTTTATTAAAATTATTTTGAAAAAAAATTGAATTGTTAAAAAAAATTTCATTAAAATTTGTGAAAATAATTTATTTCTTTCTAGAAATTGAATTTTTATAAAATTTTTAAGATTAATAACATTTATCGAGGAATTCCTTTAAAATTGTATTAAAAATAATTGAAATTCTGCGATGAGTTTTATTATTTATGAAAATAATTGAATTATTGCGAAGAAATTTATAAAGATTTTGTAAATAATGGAATTCCTGTGGAATTTTTATTATTTAATTAATTTATTAAAAATTAAAATTTTACAAAATTTCAAATTACAACCTTTTGAAGTTTATCTATTTATGAAAATTGTAAACGCAAATCTTTTAAAATTGAATTAATTTTGAAATATTTAAGTAAAATTAGATTTCAAGGTCACTGACTTTTCCAGGTTTTTTGCAATGTTTATAAAATTCCCTGACATTTTCAGGTTTTCCAGGTTTTCCAGGTTGCGTGGCAACCCTGGAAAGGAATAAAATTCAATGGAATCAATAGAATAAATATTAAATTGATCTTTGTGATTAATATTATAAATAAATATGAGTTGAATAAATTAAAAAAGTTGAATAAATAAAATTGTACTGCATAAATTGAACTAACAGAATTAAATAAAAAAAAATTCAATTGACAAAACAAAAAAACCAGATTACAATAAAATGAAAACAGTATCAATTGTCATACTGAAATGTGTTCTATTGAAACAATAAATTATACTATTTATTGCTTGATCAATGTCATTTAGTGATTTTGCCCGGAGAGTTAATAAGCGCACGATTTGGTTCTATAACTACAAATTCTATTTTGTACAGATTTATTATGCATATATATAGGATTTGTGTATTCAACTAGCATTTGATAAGCAGGATATATTGATTTTAAAATAACAACAGATGCAAAGTGAGATTAACACTTAATGCTTTTGCTCGTTTGTTGAAATATACGCATGTATAAAAGCTATTTTCCAATAAATACTAAGCAAATCTATGAATTAATAATAATTATTTCAATTTTCATTCGTAGAAAGAAATGGCGAAAGGTTTTGAAGTTTTTGCTTTATGGTATAATCAACTATATTGGGAATTTTTTTTTTTTTTGCTACAAAGTCTATTCGCTGAATTTAAATCAGTTAATTTGAATAAATAAAAAATTCTTATTCTAATTTGAATTTGCAACTGAATTTTTGTTTGTAAATTAATTAAATTTTACTAATAAATATTAAACAATTTTTTTCTATTTTCTAAAGTAAATTCTTACTAATTTGAATTTGTGACTGAATTTTTGCTTGTGAATTAATTAAATTTTACTAATAAATATTTTTAAAAAATTTCACTAATTTCTAAAGTATATTTTAAGTAATTCAAGTGTAAAAAGTTAGTTATTAATTCAAGTTAAAATTCTCACCTCTGCATATTAAAAGAGACACGATTTAAAGAGAGAGAGAGAGAGAGAGAGAGAGAGAGAGAGAGAGAGAGAGAAAGTTTAAAGAATTTAAATAATAAAGAAAGAAAGACTAAGGGAGTAAGAAAATTAGCGATTATAATTTTTTCTATTCATTTATTGAGGAAATTTCTCTAGCAGGTGTATCGCATTTATCATATCTACTTATTCGTTTTGTCGAGTTCCCCCCTCTTGACCCAGTTTGTGCATTATTTGGCAATTTTCAAAAGTACACTCATAATTCAAAATTTCCTATTTATATTTCTTGTGAGTAAAATAAATATTTTGGTTTCAAAATATTATGAATTTAAAACTAACACAAAAAAATCCAGGTCTAAAATCGTTTACATTTTAAAACCAATATTAAAAAGTAGCCTACTTTTTATCCTAAGACTAGATTAAGTCAATTTTATAACTTAAAATTAAACTCTCGCACTGAGAAAATTCAGGGTTGCCACGCAACCTGGAAAACCTGGAAAACCTGAAAATGTCAGGGAATTTTATAAACCTTGAAAAACACCTGGAAAAGTCAGTGAATTTTGATCGAAATCCTGGAAAATTGT
Source organism: Leptopilina heterotoma (assembly GCF_015476425.1). Lineage (NCBI taxonomy): Eukaryota > Metazoa > Arthropoda > Insecta > Hymenoptera > Figitidae > Leptopilina > Leptopilina heterotoma. The sequence goes on from NW_025111110.1 coordinate 2,930,875, forward strand.
TGTTTATTGTGCTTATTCTTGAAATCTAATTTTACTTAAATATTTCAAAATTAATTAAAATTTAAAAGATTTGCGTTTACAATTTTCATAAATAGATAAACTTCAAAAGGTTGTAATATGAAATTTTGTAAAATTTCAATTTTGAATGAATTAATTTAATAATACAAATTCCACAGGAATTCTATTATTTGCAAAATTTTTATAAATTTCTTCGCAATAATTCAATTATTTTCATAAATAATAAAACTTATCGCAGAATTACAATTATTCTTAGTACAATTTTAAAGGAATTTCTCGAAAAATGTAATTATTTAAAAAAATTTTATAAAAATTCAACAAAGAAATTCAATTTCTTGAAAGAATTTAATTATTTTCACAAAATTGAATGAAATTCCTTTTCAACTATTCAATTTTTTTTTTAAAATAATTTTAATAAAATTCTACATAGAAATTTAATTAATTTCAATAATAATTTTTTAAAAATTGAATTATTTTCATTCTCTACTATTTTAAACAAAATTTCACAAAATAATTCAATAGTGAAATTTTAATAAAATTCATCTCAAAAGTATTCAATTATTTTCAAAAGTAATAAAATTCTTCGCAGAAATTCAATTATGTTAAAAAATTTTCCTCAATTTAATGATTTTCAATATTTACTATTTTAAATAAAATTTTCCCTAAGAATTCAATTATTTAAAAAAAAAAATTTAATAAAATTCTACACAAACTTTTAATTATTTTCAAAAAATAATAAAAATTTCACAGGAATTTCATTATTTACAAATTTTTTTTTATAAATTTTTTCGCAATCATTTAATTATTTTCATAAATATAAAAATTTTAACGGGGATTCAATTATTTTCATAAATATAAAAATTCATTTTAGGAATTCAATTATTTTCGTAAATAATAAAACTCATTTTGCAGAATTTCAATTATTTTTAATACAATTTAAATCGAATTCCTCAAAAAAATTCTTAAAAATTTTATTAAAATTCGTCAAAAGAATTCAGTTATTTGAAAATTTATAGATAAAATTCTTTATGACAGTTCACTTTTAAAAAACATTCAATTCTTCAATAAATTATTTATTTTTATATTTAAATAATTGAATTTTCTTAAAATTTTCTAATAAAAATTTATTTAAATATGAATTTCAGTTAAAATTTTAGATAATAATTGAATATTAAACTCTCTAAATTTGGATTAGAAAAAATGGTTTCTAATTTGAATTAGTGACTGACTTTTTGCTTTTGAATTAGCAGATTTTACTAATTAATTGTCGTTTCTATTAATTTAATAGTAAAATTTACTAATTCAAAAGCAAAAGCAAAAATTCAGCGACTAATATTCCAATTAATAAACATTTTTACTAATTCAAATTTAGAGAGAAAGTATTATAGATGAATTTTTAGAAATAATTAAATTTTGAAAAGGTTTCAAATTATAATCTTTTTGAACGTTTAAATTGGAGAATTTCCGAATAATCGATGAAATTTCGTAAAATTCAATTGTAAACTTTTGTTTACAAAAGGATTTGAAAATTTTCAAAGAAATGTTTTAAAAATTATTAAAAATAATAAATAAAGAATAATAATAAAGAAGAATTTTAGTTTTAAATTCTACAAAATAATAAAATTGAAATGAAAATAATTTTTATGAAGTTACAGTAAAAATATTCTTATAATATAAAATAAAGATTTTATTAGTCAGTCATTTTTAATTATTTATAAAACATGAAGAAATCTTCATGTTTTATAACAATTTTTAATAAATTGTTTAATTTCAAAAAGGTTTGAATTTAAAATGTTTGAAAATTTTAATTCTTATGGAAAAATTATAATATGACTAATTATTTAATTTTGTAAAATATAAATGTCGTTTTAAAAACCGTTTTTTAACCTGGAAAACCTGGAAAAGTCAGGGATTTTGAAATGAAAAGCGTGGTAACCCTGGAAAAACTTTTTTTTAATCCAAAAATAAGTAGCCAACAAAAAAAAAATATGTATGGATGAAATATATTTTATAATTGAATTAAACGTTATTTTTATTGAATCAAACTTATATGTGGTGAATCAAAATTATTGTTTATTAATTCAAAAATCATTTTTGGTTGACTGTTTAAAAAATATATTGTTATACAATTATTAATTATTGTTGCACTGTTTGATTCAATTATATTTTTTTCTCAGTGCAAATCTAAAAAATGTCTCGAGTGTAAACTGTTAAACTCAAAAGTTGGCTAAAAGTAAGATTTATTTTTTACAGTGAAAACCGCATGTCTTATCTTTCAAAATATAATTGTGATGAAAAGAACAAATTTTTTCTCCCTACATTTCACTATAATTGTTTATTGATTTTTGCCTATACTGTGTACTATTAAATAATTGATTTTTAATAATTTAGAAGCGGTGTGTGTGTGTGTGTTCTCTGGCTAAATAATCGTATTAAATAATTAACGCTTGTTTCTTTCGAGCGTGAGAATTATTGGATTTTCCCTCCATTCCAATGTGTAAAAGTATTCTTCAAGTATATGTATATCTATAGCTTTGGAGCAAAAGAGAGTTCCTTGTTTAATTAATTAATGCATCAATATTCTCAAGAAATGTCGAAGCAATTTGTCCAAGTATTTGTATTATGCCTTATAAATATTTCCCAAGATTTCGTGTGTGTGTGTGTGTGTGTGTGTGTGATGGAAAATTTCATCAGAGACTGTACTTTCCCCTTATGCAAGGGTAGATCCCATTTATCATCCTATCGGTACAGCACATAGATTGAATATTAACACTGAAATTTTGCTCGCTTTGAAAAAGCTGAATCTATCAGAAAATATGTTTTACGTTCACACAGTTTAAATCTATAAATGCAAAAAAAAAGGAGAGAAAAAAATTATATCCAGAAAAATAAATTCCAATTTCATTTTATTTTATTTCGTGTATCAGTGATAAGGAAACAATACTTTTTGAACCATGAGGTAATTGCTGCGGTCTTTACGATGTAATTGTTTATTTTATTTATTTCTATTTATAATTGTTTATTTAATTTAAAAATTAATATTAAAAATATTTATATTTTAATATTTTTAAATATTCATAATATATTTATTAGTTTTTTTTAATAACAATTTCTACTTTTTGCAAACTTTGGAAAAATTTTATTTTTTTGAAACTTAAAAATATATTCTTGTTGAATATTTTTTACTACTTTTTCTATAAAGTAAATTTTTTTTAAAATTTTTGTGCAGAGATTTTCTTCGGAAATGGTAAAATTTAATCTTGAAATAATAATTTTGTATAGTGAGTTTTAGTATTTTTAGAGGCAATTTTGACAATAATTGAAGGTAAATTTTAATTTTTATATTGAAATTTAATTTGGATGTATTTAAATTTTGTAGAATTATAAATATTTTTTAATTATAATTCATAAATTATAACTTATAAATATATAGTTTTATAAATTATTATTTAATCGAATTATTTAACAGAAATTATTATTGTTCAAATAATTTTACGTCCGTTTTTTAATATTTTGTCAGATTAAATATTAGTATTTATTATTATTATTATTATTATTATTATTATTATTATTATTATTATTATTATTATTATTATTATTATTATTCATTATTATATAATATATTATATATATATTATTTATTATTATTCATTTTGTTTCCCATTGTTTTGATAATAATTCGAATATAAAGGAAATTTTTTTCTTTTTGTTTCAGGTGAGTTAAACAACATATTTTTTCTATCGAGTTTATTTCGTGAGTAAATATATATTATTATATATATTGTAAGTAAAAAATTACCGCAAAGGAATAATTTTAAAATTCTGATTCGTTTATTTAAATAAGAAAAATATCAACTCCATAGGTATTTTTATGGTATTAATAATTGATTAAATTTGAAAAAAAATATCGGAAAATATATATTCTTTTTGCAAAATTTCTTTTTAAATATTTTAAGCGAATATTTATAGTCGATGTAGTTGAATTTAGATTGACATTAATTTTTTTTTTCGTAATTCGTGACTGTATTTTTTTAATTTAAAAAATACCCTTTTTAAAACTTAAACATTAAAACCCTTCTTTTTTGCCTAATATTTACATGAAAAAATCACTGAGATCCTGCTTATAGCTTGAAAATAATAACTGAAGTTATTTTTCAAATAAATATATTTAAATTAATTACAAAAGTTTTATAATAAAAGGAACTTCAATTTACAGAAAAATTAAAATGAAAAAAAAAATTACGAAGTGAATCAGTAGCGACAGATATCGACGACAATGGCAATAAATCAATTGACGTTCCTTTTTTTATATTCGATTATAATAGAGTCGTAAAATTGAACTATTGTAGGAGCGAATTTTCCTAGAAAGGTCGATCCATAAAAACGCGAATTTTATAGACTAGTAAAAGAGTATTTGAGATATTAAAACATTGCTGATCCCTATATTTAAAAAGAATTTTCTGAAGTCCTACAAATCTGAACGTAAAATATTGTGTAAATTTTCAATATTAGTACAATGACTTTGTATAGATCAATATTTATAATACAGTTGTTGAAAAAGAGAAAAAACCTTTTTCTTTCAAATATTGCAAATAATTGTCTTCTTTAATTATATTTGTGTTAGTATTCGTATTACTATTTGTGTTTGTTATAATTGATGTATTTGTTTTTGAATTCTTAGATTTTTGTGTGAAATTGCTTTCTTTTCTTGTGTGCGTCTATTTGAAAATGTTTTCTCTTTAAAAATCTTTGAAAATTATTATTGAATCAAAAATGAATTTCTTCTCATATAGTGAAAGGAATATTCTATATGCTTTTGTGATTCTTTTTACTCTATTATGATGATCTTATTCTTTCCTTTGAAAGAATATTTTTCTACAAAACAATAGAATTTTTCTGAACTGAAGTGAAGCCAATTTTTCATTAATACATAAATTTTAGATTTAAAATAAAGTTTCCAAGATTTTATAGTACTATTTTCTGTATAAAGGAGTTTTCAATAGGGAATAGAATATAAAAGATATTTTTCATTTTAAACTCTTTCAAAATTAGTATATTTTTTAAAATTATTATTATTAGATATTATTATTATTATTATTATTTTCGAATGTTTGACATTTCGAGACAAGTCTTAAGATATTTCTCTCTTTGATATCTAAAAATATCGATTTTAATTACTGTTGATGTCCCAGTTAGCTTCCACTTAAGCTCTAGTTTCCGTTCCGTTTAATTTTGATGATAACAATTATAAAATATTTATACGCTACAATCTGTTCACGAAAAACAATAATTTCATTTCCGGTCGATAAAAATAAACAGTTTTTAAACCTTATTTAATTATTTTGCAAGAAATACTGAAAAAATAGATGTCAACTATATAAGACTATAAGTAAAACTAATAATAATTTGGATGTTGAATTTAGATGTATGAAAATAAGGGTGAGATCTCAAAAGAATTTATTTACTGCATTTACTGAGTACCTATAATAATAAAAAGATGATTGAGTATGTAATATTAATGTGAAATTAAATAGAGGAGATGGGGAAGGATCATTTGCTGCTCGAGAAGCGATTGATCCAATGACATCGTAGACGTTAATTTACTGTGCGCAAGGGATTGGGCAGTTTTGGATTATATATAGATATATATAGAGAGAGAGAGATAGAGTGATGGTGGGGGAGAACCTAATGCCTAATCGCAGTTTGGCACCAAATTGATTTTGCGGAGAAGTCTGTACACAACGATAATACACATTGAGAACGATTAATGGTTTGGACATTTACCGCCTTCGCCTCTATTTGCAAGTCTTATCCGTTCCATTGAACCGCGTCTATATCAGATCGCGATTATATTAAATTAGTCACTATTAATTAATTTTTACATCATCGTTTTCATAAATTATTGAAAATTCATTATAGAACGTTATTATCACTGGGTTATTATATTTGTTAATCTGTTAAATAATCAAGTATAGAATATAAATTCGGATAAATAAATTTACTGTATATTGTATAAGTGTGAATTTATTTTTCTTTTTTTGTGTTAGGGAAATGTTCCAATTTTGAGAACAGCTGTTGCTGCTGAAGCTAAATGCAAATTAGAATAGAAATCGATTAGAAATATTGTGGTAGGGATTTAATATTAATTTGTGTGTATTTAATTTATCATTTTTAACTTCAGTTAAAAAAAGTAAGTTTAACTTAAGTTACTTAGTTTTAAAAAATTGTGTGGAATTTCATTAAAATGATTCTTCAATCTCTTTGATTAATGAACTTTATTTGCTTTATTCCGCTTGTGAGAGAACTTACATGCCATCTAGACGGCGACTTCATGAAGTCTATTGGCGCGAAATTCAAAAAAAGAAAATTTTAATTAATATTAACTATATATTAATCTCCGTATTCTTTTTTCTTTCATTCATTTTGTACGCAGTTTGAAGTTAGTTTCTGTGTATCCTTTTGTTTTTTTTAAATAGACACTCTCGTTTCTTAATATTTTTGTAGAAAATTCTCAATTTTCATATAAGAAAATAATTTGCATCAATTCTATTTCTTAATTTCAATTGTTTTAATAAAATCCAAAGTTTTTTAAAAGTAGAGGAGAAAAATGATTATAAATTATATTCGTCAATTAGAAAATTTAATTAAAAATGAAACTGAAAATTTATGAATTTTTAGAAAATAAAGAAAAAAATTTGTTTAAAAAAAATTTTTTGTTAAATTTATTTACGAATATATCTTTAATTGTAAAATTATTCAAAAATAATAATTTCATTTTTAAATATTTTAAATATTTAATTATTATTATTTTTCCATAGGAATTAAGATTCTTTAAAACATTCAAAATTTAAACCTTTTTGAAATTAATCAACTTTAAATATATTGTTTTAAAACATAAAGAAATCTATTACCACGAGTCTTCGACTCGGAGTGATCAATTTCTTCATGTTTTATAATAATTAAATCGGCCCAAGTGTTAAAATCATTATTTTATATTATATTATAAGAATATTGTTACTGTAACTTTTTAAAAATTATTTTCATATTCTATTATTATCTAAAATTTAAACTAAAATTCATTTTCGAATAAATTTTTATTAGAAAAATCTACTAGAATTGAATTATTCAAATACAAAAGTAAATTATTTATTGAATAATTGAATGTTTCTTAAAATTTAATTCTTATAAAGAATTTTATTAACAAATTTTTAAATAATTAAATGATTTTGACGAATTTTCATAAAAAATTTTAGAATAGTTACATTTTTCAAAGAATTCGATTAAAAATGTATTAAAAATAATTGAAACTCTGCGATGAGTTTTATTATTTCTGAAAATAATTGAATTATTGAGAAGAAACTTATAAAAAGTTTGTAAATATTTGAATTCCTGTGAATTGAATTCTTTTGGGTAATTTCATTAAAATAGTGGATGTTGAAAATCATTGAAATGAGGAAAGTTTATGAAAATAATTGAATTTTGAAGAAGAATTTTTTTATTTATTTATAAGGATAATAATTAGGATTTTGTCGAGATTTTTTTGTAAATTTTGAAAATAATTGAATTTTGTAATAAAAATTTTATTACTTTTAAGAATAATTGAATTTCTGCAATAGTTTGTAACTTCTTCAAAATTCTATTTTTTTTAGTGTTTTTAACTAAAATTCTTCTATAAATCCATTATTTTTAATAATTAATTAAATATATATATTGACAAATTTAACTAATTTTAGAAGATTTTGAATTATTAAAATTTTTCAAAAATCTAAGTTCATTAAAATTTCTAATTAAATTTATTCAACATTAAAAGTTTATAAAATTTCAAATTTTTCTAAATTTTTACCATTACAGAAGAATTTTAATTATTAGAATTTTTTCAAAAATCTATGTTCTTTAGAAGTTCTAATTAAATTAATTTAAAATTGAAATAATTGAAATAATTTCTAAGTAATAATTTTATGATAATTCTTCAAGATTTAAATTATTTGAAAAGAAATTATTGACAGAAGTAGAAAAAAATTGAATGTTTTCTATTAGAATTCGTGGTAATTTTATATTTTATGAGTCAAACAAAAAAGACACAAAAATTGAGAATTTTCTTATGAATCTAAAAATTTAATTTTTTTCAGTACTTTTAATAAAAATTCCTGACTTTTCCCTGAATTCCCTAAGTCAGAATATATGACTATTATAATTATAATAATATTAAAACTATATTCCAATTCATATTTTATTTTTATAAAAAAGAATTTGAATTTAAAATTGTTTCGTTCTATTATTTTTAAAATTGCTAATTTTATATTAAAAAGTGAGCGTGAGAATTGTTGCTATAGTATTAATTAAAATTAGTAATTAGAATAAATAAATTATATTTTTGATTTAATTATTTATTATTGATATAATGATATTTTTTATTTGATTTTATTTGACCCCTGGTGCATGGGTATATAGTGGACTGATTGATGTGCAGCAAATTGATAAAATTTCCAGTCGATAATTCGATAAGAAAAAATACATTAATTTATGATTGATTTGGAAAACTATGTTTAATGGAATTCAAACACAAAAGAGCACTATTACTGAGACACTATTGTATCTCTACAGCCTCAATGTAATATCGGGCAAACAGCAAGAGAATAATGATTCATGAGTAATAGGCTGTGTCAGTATGACTATGCATTCAGCTATCATTCAGAAACAACCATATACATACAACCATATACAAGATGAACAATGTATACTTATTGGAATTCGATCTTAATGTCACATTTACCTTGTGCGTACACAGCTGCGCCAAATTCTATTAAATTCAATGTTATTTGAGGCAATGAGAAATTAGGTTAGTGTGTAGATTAATTTTTCAGCAATTCAAAGAATATATCTTCGAATTTCAAACGCGAAATAAATAATTTAAACGAGATAAAATTGAAAATAATAATTTTAATAGTTGGATATTTTCAAAATAAATCAATTTTCTTTCTAGAATTTTTTATTTTCTTTTTTACTCGCAATTTTTTCCCATCTTTTTTTTTGCAATTTTTAGCAGTTACTGTCCCCTCAATATATATTTCAATTCAAAATATGGATTAGTTTTTTCTTTCAAATTTGTAATTTATTAATATATCCGTGCTATAAATATTTTTCATCTCGATAATAAAAATTTATTAGTTTTCCAATATAATCTCATTTTTAGTTTTGTCAATTGGTCAATTCATTTTAAATTGTCAATTACCTGTCATTAAATTGACAATCTTTTGAAAGTTAATAATAATTATTTATGAAACTTTTATTGATGAGCTGAGATTTTTTTGAAGTAAAATTATATTTGGACTGAAAAAAAATTTACTAAATTTAAATAACCAGTTACTTGTCTATTATTAAATAAATATTTACTTAAATCAAATAAAGATTTAGGGCAAATGTTTATTTAAATTAAATAAATTGTATTCGAACCAATAATTTCAGTGAATAATAATAAAATTTGAAGCAAATATGAATTGAACCATTTATTTATCAAATAAAAATTATTTGATTCAAGTAAATATTCATTTGATAATAGACGAGTAATCGGTCATTTAAATTAAATAAATTTTTTTCCAGCGTAGACAAATTCTATTTATAAAAAATTATTTTTTCTACGTAAAGAATTGCGTAAAGCAATCATTCTCTAATAAATCTCAATTAAAAAACAAAAAATTCCATCTCGACGTTAATTAAAATAAAAATCACTAATATAAAAACAGAATGATTTAATTGCAATGTTTTTACATTTACATTTATGTACATATAGTATGTATATATAAATGTAAAAAAAAATAAAACAAAAAATGTTGAAGCTTCTAGTCTGAAACCATATATTTGATTTGTTTCACTTTCCTCTGCAGATTCATTTTACTAATTGAAAGGTTCGGCTGAGGTAGGGGATGTATACAATTAAATCGACCAATTACAAACATTGTATAGACACAAATTGTGTGTACAACCACAAATATTAACTTTTCAATACCAAATGAAAAATGTGGTTTTAACAGTTTTTAACAACACCTATTGAATTATTGCTCTTTTTATTAATCTTTGACATTTTATCATTTTATTTGTAGTTATCAAAATTGTCACGTCTCGTTTTGTTTTATTATTTTATTTATAAAGGAAAAAAATAACGAACAATATGAGGGAAATTAATGTTCTTTAATATTTGTTATTGTTGTCACGTTCAAAGCCGAAAGGCATGAACTATTTGCACATAAAATTATATTAGTTTTTGTTGTTTATAAATGTTGATAGTTATTTTTATTATTAAGTTGTTACTATATTTATTATTTAATTATTATAAATTATAATTTTATCTATTTTTTTAGTTTTCTACTTTTTATTATTTACTCTCACATTTTTATTATTAAATATTTACCATTATATATATTTTGTTTATTAATATTATTTACTACTTAATTTATCATTTACAACTATTATCTAATAATCAAAAAGTGGAATATTTCATTAAGAAAGTTTTCTTAGAATGTATAATTTAATCACATTTTTGATTTTGGTTTTTAAATTTTGGTTTTGTTCGTCTTTCACAATGATTTGTGAAATATTATTTCACTTTTCCTAGATTCAATCATTTTTATTTAGAAAAAAAATTTTTTTTTGAGTACATCCTTTGGTTGTTACTGAAGCTTTCATTAACCTTGGTATTTGTTCATCAATCACAAGTAGGCAACGATCGATTGCAAAGCCTTCATTGCACTCTTGATTTGTAGTTTGAAAATGGCATGGAATCCTTTTCCAAGTTTTTTTTTATAGGTTTTCCAGGAAAATTTTCTATATTTACCTTTTTCGATAACTTTGATTTATATCTTTTATCATCAATATATCCATATGGGAAATTTATTTTAGTTATCTACTAATTTTTTTCAGTTACAAACTTTTTAGTTTCTTCCCGAACACATATTTGAAAAGAAAATTAAGTTGGTGAAGTTCATAACGTTTATAAAAATCAACAGTTTAGTTTTAAAATGTTTTACATATTTTTCTTGATCGATAATTTAATAAGGAAAATTTCTAAACTTTAATTGTTTTCCTCGAGAAAACAAGTCATTTTTTGTCAATTTGAAAATTTTTCCTTCGTTCACCGCTTAGAAATTAACTTCATAAATACCACAAGAGCCCAAATCCGTACAGGATCAGCCGAATCTGTGATAATTACTTAAAGTTTTCCGCGTATACAGTACACTTCTGGAGATTACCCTTTATTCTTGAATGGAAAATTAAAAAAATAATGTATTTTACACTCTGAAATAGTCTTTATTACTGCTAAAAGCTTTTGTCAAAATGTGTCTCCTTTCTACGAAAATATTTTATTATATATACATGTATTAATACAATTTTAGAGGAAAAAGCAGGAAATTGTATCGCAAATGGTATAAATTATTTCCCCCTACAGCACTTTGATATAGTAGACAAATGAAAACGAATTATATATGGTTCGAAATATATTACACTAACTTTGAATCATTTGTAATTTAATAATTTTCATTTTCCAAGTACATTTTGTAATGGCAAATGATATATAATTCATGCACGACTACAATTTGCTAATACGTTAAATATTAAACAATTTTTGTCAAAAAAATAATTCTTTTATCTGTTTTTTGAAAGGTTTATAATGATTTTATTTTTTTCCATCAGGAAAATTGTACTTTATTTCCTGTTTTATTGATATTTTTTACTAATTAATTATATTTTGAATTAAAAAAATTTGAATTTAATTGATTTAAATAAAAATTATTTGATTCAAGTAAATGTTTATTTGATAATAGACCTAAGTAATCAATTATTTGAATGAAATACTTTTTTTTCGTTGTGATAATAATAAAAATAATAATAATAATAATAATATAAATAATAATCATAATAATAAACTTTTTAAACTCGAGGTTTGGTATTGATTTTTCCACTCTTTCGCAGTCGACCAATATTGGTCCGATCTTGATAACATTTGCTGGCAAGATTGGTCCAATTTTATGTGCCAGTTGTATTTTTTCCTGCTTACTATTTTTGTCGCAGTATTTTCTATAAAAACAGTATATTATGACAAAATACTGTTTTAAATATATTTAAAGAATCAACGTTTCACTATCAGTAAATATTTAATTAATTTTTTTTTAGTATAACTAAGAGTTTGTTTCATCCTAAACATAAATATTTTCCAATTAAAAAAATTCTATATCAGTTGAAAAAATTAATTTCTATTCATTCAATTTTAAAACATGCCAAAAATTGATTTATTTGGAAAAATTTTTTGGAATTGTAACTCTAATTTTTTTTGTAATAATCCGATTTGGCTGATTCTGTGATTTACTATACTCGGGTGTTTAAAAAGCCAGATTCTCATGGGTGACGTAAACAAAATTTTCTTTCCCGATTTTTAAAATGATTTTTCAAAAAAGTTTCCAAATTTTTTATATGACATGAAAAACGCGTCTGGTGTGCCCCACAGATGCTGTATTTCAAAGAATTTTACAAAAAAGTGATGTTGCTTTTTTGTTTGACTCATTTTATAAAATTACCACGAATTCCAATACAAAATCTTCAATGTTTTCAATTTCTGACAACTATCATAAAATAAATAAATTATTTAATGAATAGTTTCACTTAAATATTTCAAAATTAATTCAATTTTGAAAGAGTTGCGTTTACAATTTTCATAAATAAATGAACTTTAAAAGGTTTTAATTTGAAATTTTATAAAATTTCAATGTTGAATGAATTTAATTAGAAATTTTAATGAACTTCGATTTTTTGAAAATTTTAATAATTTAAAATCTTCTAAAATTAGTTAAATTTGTCAATATATATATTTAAATAATTATTAAAATTAATGTATTTATTGAAGAATTTTAGTTAAAAACACTAAAAAAAATTGAATTTTGAAGAAGTTACAAATTATTGCAGAAATTCAATTATTTTCAAAAGTAATAAAATTCTTATCACAAAATTCAATTCTGTTTGAAATTGACAAAAAAATCTGAACAAAATTCCAATTATTATCTTAATAAATAAAAAAAATTCTTCAAAATTCACTTATTTTAAAACATTTAATAAAATTCTTGACAAAATTTCAATTATTTTCAAAAATTTTCCTCATTTAAATGATTTTCAATATCAACTATTTTAATAAAATTACCCAAAAGAATTCAATTATTTAAAAACAATTTTAATAAAATTGTACGTAAACATTTCATTATTTTCATAAATACCTAATAAAAATTTCATAGGAATTCGCAAATATTTACATTTTTTTTATAAGTCTCTTCTCAATAATTCAATTGTTTTCAGAAATAATAAAACTCATCGCAGAATTTCAATTATTTTGAATACAATTTTAATCTAATTCGTTCAAAAATGTAACTATTCTAAAATTTTTTATTAAAATTTATCAAAATCATTCAATTATTTAAAAATTTGTTAATAAAATTCTTTAGAAGAATTAAATTTTCAGAAATATTCAATTATTCAAGAAATAATTTACTTTTGTATTTAAATAATTGAAGTCTCGTAGAATTTTCTAATAAATCTTGATTTGAAAATTAATTTCAGTTTAAATTTTGAATGATAGAATATAAAAATAATTTTTAGAAGAAGAAATTCTTTGCAAAATTCAATTATCTTTAAATGTAAGAAAATTCTTCGCAGAAATTCAATTATTTTCAAAAAATTTTTTTAAATTCTTCTCAAAATTTAAATTATCTTTATAAATATCAAAATTCTTCTGCAAAATTCAAATTTAAAAAAAATCTGATCAAAATTTCAATTATCTTTATAAATAATAAAATTCTTCTCAGAAATTCAATTTTGTTCAAAAATTTAAAAAAAATCCTCGTCTAAATTTCAATTATCTTCATAAATAAAAAAATTCATCCTAGAAATTCTATTATTTACAAAATTTTTTCTAAATTTCTCATCAACATTTTATTCATCTGCATATTTTCGATTTATCAAGCAATATTTTTTAAAGAAAAAAAAAAAAAAACAAAAGCATACATGTTTTTATAATGACATTGATGAGAAAATTTATAATATCGTACAAGCATTTTATATCTCTTTTTTTTGTATAATTTCTCATATCTTTCTCTCTCATATTCTTAATTAAGAAATCTGTGATTTTTCCTTCGGCAACTGCGGTTAATGGCAAGTTTTACGTTTCAACGAAATGCCCGACTGATAAGATGGCAAAAGCGAAGTACTTTGAAGACAGTTGCAGATTGAGTGCAATTCTAGAATGTGCCTTGGTCGGTGCTATTTTATAGCGTTGAACGACTTAGACACCAATCAGCTTCCTGGTTTTCTCGAAAGCCTTTTTGTGGGCGGTTTCAAAGTGAGCTAAAGCCACAGCAAAAGCTTATTCTCAAGGATTCTTTCTTTTCTGTTTCAACGCTAGTGATAAAATAAATGACATATATATACGTCTGTGTGTATGAATTTGTCAAAATGCTAGTCGTGCGTACTTTTTTATAGCACAGTGTGCATTGTATCGAGTGTGCGGAATTGACAAAAGTTTGTATTGGTTTTATTTTATTCTAAAATTAATTGGATTTCTCGATTGGTATAGTATTTTTATCCAGTTCGTGAAATTCCGATTTTTTCAAATTGATTCATTTGCATTAGATATTTAGAACAAAAATTGAATTACATAAATTAGAAGGTGAAAGTAAATTTTCGATGCTATATCTCAAAGATATTCAAAAATGTTTGAAGGAGGAATTTTGGTTCGTTTTCTATTCCTTTTTGTATTTTTCATTTATTTGTAGAGTAGTTTTGTGTTTTTATTGTCTTCTTTTATATTCTACGTCTTCTCATAATATTATTTTTAAAAATACAAATTAAGAAATAATAAAATTATTTCAATTACCTTCTAATTCAAGTTTTTGATTCATTTATTCCGGATATTTGTTGAAATGACGAGCAAATGAATTAAAACCAAAAAAAAGCAGAATCGTTTTTTTTTTTTTTTGGTAAATTACCTATACTAGAAGTGTGTATGCATATGATGTGCAACATCGACAAAAGACTGTTTTGCATAATAATATTTTTCGAAAAGAATTTTATGTAATAGAAAATATTTTTCTTTTTTTGCTGACGATGAGAAGGGTATTTCGAATTTTCCGACAATAAATATTTTATTTCCGCAGGCATTCAATTTCGATAAAAAGTCCGCAAGTGTTGGTCCTTTTGACAGGCTCCTTCTTTTTTTTTCTCCTCTGAACAGATATATGAGGATAAACCAGAAATAATCTTCTTTATTGAAATACTTGACACCCAATACTTGTTCGATAGTTCATCTTTTATAACATATCATCTCGATTATTTTTGTATTTTATTTCCTGTTACTTTCGGTGTTCTGAAGAAAGTTATCGTTGTTCCAGGTGAAATTATGTTTTCGTGTTTTTATTCTCACCTTTTTTTATTTAAAATTTATTTTATTTAATACCTATAAATTTATTTTTAAATATTTATTATTATTATTATTATTATTATTATTATTATTATTATTATTATTATATTTATTTAATATTTATTTTTAAATTTATTTTTAAATTTATTTTTTAAACTTTGTTACCTATTTTGTAATTCAAATATTTCTAAAGTTTAGTTTACGAAACATTTTCAATTTCCTTCATTTGAACGTTCAAAACTTTGGTATCAAGATTCTTTTTAAAAATCAGGAAAAAGTCTGGAAAAAACGAAATCTTTTCTGGCAACCCTGTGTTATTTTTTTGTCATCTTCTTGATTTCCAGGGCTCGGATTGTGCGACTTTTTTTTGACTTTTTTCGACTTTTCTAAAGAAATGTGATTTTTTTCGACTTTTTTGTGAAAATATGCGACTAATCAAGTTTTTCGAGATTTTTTTTAGTGAAATTCGACTGAAATTTTTAAAATTTTTAAAAAATTAAAGGAAAAAGTTTTAGTCAAAATATGTTCTGTTACATTTATTTACAAATTTCTTTCAAATTTTTCGAAAACAT
Organism: Leptopilina heterotoma; assembly: GCF_015476425.1. Lineage (NCBI taxonomy): Eukaryota > Metazoa > Arthropoda > Insecta > Hymenoptera > Figitidae > Leptopilina > Leptopilina heterotoma. The sequence goes on from NW_025111110.1 coordinate 2,946,919, forward strand.
CAATAACTTCTTTTTTTAAATAAATATTTAATTATTTTTTTTCCATAGGAATTAAAATTCTTCAAAAGATTCAAATTCAAACCTTTTTGAAATTAAACAAATTATAAAAAATTGTTATAAATCATGAAGAAATCGATCACTCCGAGTCTTCGACTCGGAGCAATCAATTTACTTATTGGAAAGAAATTTATAAAACATTAGTAGGTAATTGAATTTTGCAGAAGAATTTTGATATTTACAAAGATAATTGAAATTTTGAAGAGAATTTCAAAAAAAAAAATTTGAAAATAATTGAACTTCTGTGAAGAATTTTTTAACTTTTTAATATAATTGAATTTTGCAAAGAATTTTATCAGAACTGTTGAAAATAATTAAATTTCCAGGATAAATTTTATTATTTATGAAGATGAATAAAATTTTGACAAGAATTTTATTAAAATTTTTACAAATAATAAAATTTCAGAAAAGAATTTTATTATTTATAAAGATAATTGAAATTTTAAACAGATTTTTTTAAAAATGTTTAAAAGTAATTGAATTTTGCAGAAGAATTTTGATATTTATAAAGATAATTGAAATTTTAAGAAGAATTTAAAACAAATTTTTGAAAATAATTGAATTTCTGCGAATAATTTTCATACTTTTGAAAAGAATTGAATTTCAGAGAAGAATTTTATTTGTAAAGATAATTGAAATTTTGAATTTTATTAAATTTTTCTTTAAATTATTGAATTTCGGAGAAGAATTTGATTATTTATAAAGATAATTAAAATTTTGAACAGATTTTTTTAAAAATGTTTAAAAGTAATTGAATTTTGCAGAAGAATTTTGATATTTATAAAAATACTTGAAATTTTGAAAAGAATTTTAAAAAAAATTTTGAAAATAATTTAATTTCTGCGAAGAATATTCTTACTTTTGAAGATAATTTATTGAATTTTGCTAAGAATTTTATCAGAACTTTTGAAAATAATTAAATTTCCAGGATGAATTTTATTATTTATGAAAATAAATAAAATGTTGATAAGAAATTTAAAAAAAAATTTGAAATTAATATAATTTCTAGGATGACATTTTTTATTTATAAAGATAATTGAAATTTTGATAAGAATTTTATTAAAATTTTTACAAAAAATTAAATTTCAGAAAAGAATTTTAATATTTATAAAGATAATTGAAATTTTGAACAGATTTTTTAAAAATGTTTAAAAGAAATTTAAAAAAAAATTGTTTTTAAATAATTGAATTTCGAAGAAGAATTTTATTATTTATAAAAATAATTGACATATTAAAGAGAATTTAAAAGAAAAATGTTAAAAATACCTAATTAAAATTTTGCTATGAATTTTATTAAATTTTATTCCAGATTGTTTGATATTAATGTATGTGTTGTCGAGAAAAGTGTTTTTTTAAACAATTTTGACAATTTCGTGTTTTTTTTGTCGTTTTTCTAAAATTTCATGCGACTTTTTTCCGACTTTTTCGGAAATTTTATGCGACTTTTCATGACTTTTGTTGTGAATTTATGCGACTAAAACGACTTTTTGTTTAGTCTTAAAGACAATCCGAGCCCTGGACTTCTTGTTATCTATTATTTAAAAAATAATTCAATCTTCTCTTATTTAAAAAAAAAAAAAAATCCTGATATAGTGAAAGCGAAGTTAAAATTCTTGATCACCAACTTGTGGAAAAATCTTTTGTTCATTTGTTTTGTAAAAGATAATTTAATTTTTTTGGTTTTATTCTGCTTGAATGAATATATTATTTCGGTAAATAAAAACATATTCTTCAAGTTTTAAAGTGATAATAAAAATAGAGGGGAAAAGAAGAAAAATCTTTGATTAACTACGGAAGATGACAAAACTAGTGAATGAAATGGGTTTAAACTGCATCTTTATACTGTTACGGGATAAAAGTCTGAGAAGCCTTTTCATGATCGAGTGCAATTTGGTCGTCTGCATCAAAGAGGCTCTCTCGGGGGATATCGAAAAACTTGAACGTGACGATAAAGTAGAAAAGGAAACCTTGTATTTGAAGTTGATCGATTGTTAAGAAGAAAGTCCCCTTCTTAAAAATCTTTCTTCTTGGCCCCTTATTGGGATTCGTAATATTTCTCAACAAACAAAACAGAAGAAAAAAAAAAAATGCTTCCACTGTATTTATAATATAGTCTCTAGAAAATTAAATATTTACGTACTTAAATTTCCCTAAAAGCTTCAACTTGGTAGGAAATATAATATTTAGTATTTTGTTTAATAATTCGCACACCTCTTTAATTTAACGTGAATCAATTTTGAAAAGGGTGCATATAAGACCTTTTATACAAAATTGGTTAACCTCGACACTAGATGGATTAAAAGGGTATGTATATTATCCTTTTAAGTTGTGTGTGTGCGGTGCAATATATCTTTGAGAAATATGTATATGTGTATATATATTTATCGTTGCAAAAGGAAGCTGCTTCCTTTGTAATTAACTTTACTTGTCTGTTTTTCTTTGATGATGATAATAATAATAATTTTAGAATTATTAATGTTGAAGGATTTTAGTTTGAGTTGCGTTTCTAAGATAAGTTAGAATTATTAATTAGTTGGGGTTTACTTTAATTTAGTAAAGTTCGTTTAAATCTGGATTATCAATTTTAGTTCAAGTTTTAATATATTTATTGTGATTAAAATGTCCCTGAGTTGTTTCTAAATTGACCCTAAGCTGGAACTTTTTTTTTGATTATAGAAATAGTTTTGGAAATTTGTTTTTTTTCTTGAAGATATACGAATCCCTTGGGAAAAGTTTTGACCTTTGAAATTTCAATAAAAAACGCTAATGTCAAAATCGATTTGCACTTATAGCCCTCTTGGGTAACGAGATTGAATAATGACTTTAATTCAAATATTTAAGAGGAAAATGTGGGGAAAAAATGGAAAATTAAATTTACTGCACAGTTAGAATAGGGTTTCAAAATGCTGCTCATGCATATTCAAATGATGATGAGAAAAAAATGATTGAAATAGATTTAACAAAAATTCGTTGATAGAATTCAATTATATTTGAAAATTTGTTGATAACGATTCTTTATGGGAATTGAATTTTAAAAAACATTCAATTATTCAATAAATTACTTATTTTTGTATTTAAATTATTGAATTCTAGTAGAATTTTTTAATAAAAATTGATTTTCAAAAATTTTCTTCAATTCAATGATTTTCCATATCTACTATTTTAATCAAATTTTCTAAAAGAATTCAATTATTTAAAGCAATGTTAATAAACTTCTACGCAAACATTTAATTATTTTCATAAAATAATAGAAATTTCACAGGAATTCAATTATTTACAAATTTTTTTATAAATTGCTTCTAAATAATTAAATTATTTTCATAAATAATTAAATTTTTACAGGGTTTTAATTATTTTCATAAATAATAAAATTTTTCTTAGGGATTCAATTATTTTTACAAATAAGAAATCTCATCGCAGAATTTTAATTATTTTGAAAACAACTTTATAATCGATTTTCTCGAAAAATATAATTATTCTTCAAAATTTTATTAAAATTCGTTGATAGAATTCAATTATTTAAAAATTTGTTGATAACGATTCTTTATGGGAATTGAATTTTAAGAAACATTCAATTATTCAATAAATTTTTAGTTTTGTATTTAAATAATTGAATTCTAGTAGAATTATCTAATCAAATTTAATTTAAAAATTAGTTTAAGTTAAAATTTTAGATAATAATTGAATATTAAAAGCAATATAACCTTAAATTTTTAAAATAATTGAATTTTGAAATTAATTTTTTTTTTTAAAAGTCTAATTGAATTTTTTTAATATTATTTTAAGTTTTTATTTTCTTATATTTATTTAATTGAAGAATTTACGAATAAAATTGAAATTTCGTAAAATTGAATATTGCAAAGAAATGGATCTGAAAATTGTCAAAAAACTTTTTCGAAAATTATTAAAAATAATCGATTTAAAGAAGAATTTTTAGTAAACATTTTTGTAAATAATAATTTAATTGTAAATGATTTTATCATTCGGTCATCTTTAATTATTATAAAACATGAAGAATCGTTATCGATATCTTCATGTTTTATACATAGTTATGAAAAATTTAATTTATAGTTTTAAGTCAATTTAATTGACTTGAATAAAAATTATAAAACATTTATTAGATTATAAATACTTAATAATAATAATAATAATAATAATTTTTTAAGTGCAGGATACATTAACACATATTCGTCAAAGCAGGTCACTCCGAAACTATAAGAGCACTCGTTTTGACTTATCGTTTAATTTGCCAGTATGATCTATTCATTCAAGGACAGTATGTGATCCACATGAGTAAAAGGATAAATTGCAAACATCTTTCATAACGAACAAGAATAATCAACGCGCTGTTTAAACTAGAGCGAGATATTAATTCAATTAAAGGTTTTCTCGACAAAAATTAATAGTTTTTTTAAGATCATCATTTTTATCTCCATGACACTAAAATTTCAAATTAACAAATTCACCTTAAATATTGTGAGTGTAAAATAATTTTGAGCCAATAATATCCTAAAATTCGAATTAATTAAAAATAGAGTAGACACTTTTTGACTTTTTATTTAAATTCAGCAACGGAGACTAACAAGAAATTAGGTTAAGCAAATATTTTTTTATTTCATTCAATTGTTACCAAAAAAGATGAAACATTTTTTTTATTGCGCTAACAAATGTAAAAAAATTTAAAAGAAAAGAATTGGAAAATTTACTTTTTTATCGTAGAATATATTTTTGTATTTCCGAGGAAAGAAATTTGAATTTTAAAGAAAAATAAAAGTTTGTGCATACTCATTTTGCAATGTGTTGTGCTGCAAAGTACTGTGCGGCAATAAAGTAAACAGGAAATTACCTATCTGCAACTGGTTCGTCCCGAGAAAAAAGTTTCACTAACTTGATTTGTGCCATTAGCTCTTCTTTTTAAGTTGTAGACCTTGGTTTTGTAAAAGTTATATATATATATGCACACAAAGCTCCAAAAAGTTTTTTCAGTGAATGTTACACTTGAACGAGAATCATCATCGGACAAGTTAATAATTAATAGTTAACTGGTTAATTTAAAGGACAAACTTGCCCGAGTTACTTTTCAATAGTCTTTTTTTCTCCATCACCAGAAAGTTTTATAAGTACCTCGATAGAAGATTTTTTAATAGAAAAATAACATTTTCTTTTTTAATTTAACTTGTAGAAAAATATGAGATAATTATCTTCTTAGTTAACTTTGAGTTTTGTCTTTGAAGAGAAGTTTTTTTTTAACCTTCTTTTTATTGCTTTTGTTAGATTAATATTTCAAATATTTTCTATAGAGGGAAATTTTTTTCTGCGAGAGAAAAAATTAGTTAGGGTTAGAAATATTTTCTCAGGATAATTTTTAGTTTGGAAAGTATATATTACTGATGGTTTATTTATCGGTTGGGGTTACAATTTTTATTAGTAAACTAATTAATAATCTATTTTTCCTCAATTTTATCCATTAGTAATAATTAACAAAATAATTTTACTAACAATTAATAAACATTAATTTATTTTAAATTAAATTACTGAAAAATTGTTTTAGATTTAGAGAGTATAGTCACAATTAATCATTTCTTCCATCGCACAAGTGAATATAATAAACAGAGAAAATGAAATATAAACTAATATTTAAATTTGCATGCGCAATGGTGGCAATTTGCTTTCGGCTGTTTCTTAAGTGTGAAATTCATAATTGGAATTGTACCTAATGCATCTGGCTTGACAACTAAAATTTCTAATATAAGTCTAACTTCTAACTCTCCGTCTAATAAGACAGAAATCTTGTAGGAAAACCCTCCTTAAGGAGATTCCCTATTACTCGTCGTAAATTACTTGCGGTCTTGTTTGGCTCTTGCCTGAGGTAGATGTTAATATTACAGAACAGAATTTTCATAATAATTAAGCATTCGTTTAATAATGAATCGAGATGAGCGCTATGTCATTTTCAAGTTGGTCGCACACAAATTCTCCTTCAGTGTATATACATTTTATTTTCAAATTATTTTTGTATTCAGTTAATAATATAATCCAAAAATAATAATCTAATAATAATATTCCTTTCCGTTAGTAAATTATCTGCAATCATTTGTTTGTTTTGAAAATTTATTTTTTGGTCGGTTATTGTCATATTTTTAATATTAAAAAAAATCAAAAAAACTCGTTTCATTCACTTCACAAAATTTCCATAGGAATTAAAATTCAACAACTCATAAGAATATTATTATAAAACATGAAGATATAAATCACTCCGAGTCTTCGACTCGGAGTAATTCATATCTTCCTGTTTTATAAAAATATACATTTGCATAAAATTAAAAAAAAAAATTATTTACAAAAATTATAATAAAATTCGTTGCAAAAATTCAATTATTTTCATAAATTATAAAATTCTTCACAGGGTATCAATTATTTTTAATACAATTTTAAATATACTCGAAAAATGAAATTATTTTCTTAAATTTTTTGCAAGAATTAAATTACATTTCATTAATGAAATTCTTCGGTGAAATTAAAAAATATTCAAAATGTACTATTTTAATAAAAGTTCTCAAAAGAATTCAATTATTTAAATAAAATGTAATAAAATTCGTTGCAGGAATTCAATTATTTTTACAAGTAATAAAATTTTTCACATGACTTCAATTATTTAAAAAAAATTTGATAAAATTCGTTATAAGAATTCCATTATTTTCATAAATTATAAAATTTATCTGAGGATTTCAATTATTTTTAATAAAATCCTAGAAAAATGGAATTATTTTCTTAAATTTTTTTCAAGAATTTAATTACATTTCACAAATAATATTCTTCACAAATAAAATTCAAATATTTTCAAAAAAAATCTACTATTTTAATAAGAGTTCTCAAAAGAATTCAATTATTTAAAAAAAAAAGTAATAAAATTCGTTTCAGGAATTCAATTATTTTTATAAATAATAAGATTCTTTATGTTATTTCAATTATTTAAAAAAAAATTTGATAAAATTTGTTGCAAGAATTCAATTACTTTCATAAATTAATGAAATTCTTCATAGGATTTCAATTATTTTTAATACAATTTTAAGTGAATTCTTCGAAAAATATAATTATTTTCAAAAATTTTATTATAATTCTTCGAAAGAATTCAATTATCAATTATTTTGAAAAATTCATGCTATAATGCTTTTAATATTTAATACATTCATTAATATTCATTTCTAAATCAATTTTTATAGCAAAATTCTATGAGAATTCAATTATTTAAGTACAAAAATAAAAATAATTGAAAGTATATGATGAGTTTTATTATTCATGAAAATAATTAAATTTATGTAAACAATGTTATTATTTATGAAAATAATCCTGTGAAATTTTTATTATTTATGAAAATAATTTAATGTTTGCTTAGAATTTTATGAACATTTTTTTTAATAATATTGAATTCTTTTGAAAAATTTTATTAAAATAGTAGGTAGATATTGAAAATCATTGAATTGCGAAAAGTTTTTAAAGATAATTAAATTTTACAAAGAATTCTATTAAAAAATTTTGTGAATGTTTGTGGAAATTTTATTTAACTTTTTTGAAAATAATTGAATTCCTAAAAAACATTTTATTATTTATGAAAATGATTGAATTCTTTCGAAGGATTTATTAGAATTTTTTAAAATAATGGAAATTCCAAGAAGAAATTTATTACATTTAAAAATAATTTAATTATTGTGATGAATATTGTTATTTTTATAAAAATAATTAAATTTTGAAAAGAATGTTATAAAAATGCCACAAAATAATTGAATTTTTGGGAGTAATTTTCTTATTTATCGACATAATTGAATTCTTTGGAAAAATTATTTGTGTAAAAAATGTAATTAAAATTGTATTTAAAACAATTAATTTCTTTCGAATAATTTTGTTTAATTTTTGCAAATAATTATTCAATCCTTCCAAAAATATTAAAAAAAACATTTTTTTAAATAATTGATTTCTTCGAGGAATTGAAATTAAGTTTTTAAGAATAATTACATTTTTTGAGCAATTCCTGTAAAATTGAATTAAAAATAATTGAAATCCTGCTATGGATTTTATTATTTATGAAAATAATTGAATAGTTGCCAGGAATTTTATTATAATTCTCAAAAATAATTGAATTACAGAGAAGAATTTTATTATTTTTAAAAATAATTGAATTATTGCATAAAAGTTTATTAAAATGTTTAAAAAGAATTTAATTTCTTTGAAAAATTTTATTATTTTTGAAAGTAATTGCATTCTTTATAAGAATTTTATAAACATTGTCTTAAATAATTAATTTTTTCGAAATATAATAAATATTATGAAAATTTTATTAGCTTAAATAATTGAATTCTTGTGGAAAACTTTATTTGTGAAAATAACTGAATTTTTCAATTATTAATTTAAAATATAGTAATAAAAGTAATTGAAATTCTTCGATAAGTTTTATTATTTATGAAGATAATTAAATTCATGGTTAGAAATTAATGAAAAATTTTTTTAAAAAATTGAATTTTCATGAAAAGTTTTATTAGTGAAAGTAATTGAATTATTGTGAAAAATAAATTGCATAAAATTTGGATAAATAATTGATTTTTTCGAAATTTTTCTTGAAAATTAGCAAATTAAAAGTAGTGGAAATTCTTTAAAAAAATATTATTTATATTCTTTGTTCAGAAAGTTGAATATATAATAATTTTTTTACCTTCTTTATTCTTCAGAATAATTAAAATTTTCGTATTGAAGATTATTTTTAATTGAAGTATCAAATAACAATTTTTGCAAAATTCAATTTTCTTCGTACAAGAAAGTTTAATTATTTTCAATTTTGGAAATCGAATATCAAATTTGAAATTAGTATCAAAATTTGTTAAAGTTTTTTTATATACTTTAAAGTTTAAAAATATAATATAATTTAAAAATTTAATTCTAATTAGTTTTTCAGTTATGTGTCATAATAAGTATTTCTTTAAAAATTACTTAAATTTAAATGACTTGAAATTGTTTACAATAAACAGTACAATACCAATATAATTTGGTTAGTCTAATAATAATAATAATAATATAATAATAAAATATGTTAAATTCAAAACAATAAATAAATATAGTAAACAAATTAATAACTGAAGTAATTAAGAAAATAGTTTATAAATTTATTTCTTTTAAAAGATTAAAGTCCGAGTACTTTATTAACCTGCGAGCGGGCAATAAAGTGTCCATTATTGCCCTAGGGTAATAATGATCACTTTATTGACCTATTTTAAGGAGAACTTGGTATTCGCCTGCACTGGAAGGTAAAGTGATTACGCCTGAGTTGCATAAAAGAGATTTTTACTAATTTGAATTAGTCGATGAATTCTAATTAATAATTAGGCACTTTTTATGTAATAATTTAAATAAAAGAGATCAATTAAAACGCTGGATTTTATATGATGCATTTTTAATATTGCATAATCTGTCATATATAAATGGACACAAATATTGAATGAATATAAATATATTAAATACATTAAATGAAAATCCATTAATATCTGAAATCTAATTAAAATATTTTATCTTTGTTTCAGGTGAGTACATATCTTTCATTATAAATGAATTTTATTGCGCGGTGATGGCAGCAAGAGAAGAGAGAGAACGCTTCAAGCGTAAGTGTATTAAACATTTAGTTTTTAATATACCTTGATAATTTAATAATATTTGAAACTCATTAAATTTTCTTGGAATTATCTTTGAGAAATTCATTTTAAATTGTGACAATTAAATTATAGTACTTCATTAAGAAATAATATTTTCATTCTTGTTCATAATGCGCTTTTAAAAAATTTCGCGAATTTTTGCGTATTAATTTTTTCTTAATTTTAGGTAAAAATTTAAAATTATAAATAGTTGCGCATTACAAATTAAAAATTTTAAACATGAGAATACTATTTCAGAAATGATAAACTATTTTAATTAATGTTATACATTCAAAACTTGGTTTAAAAATAATTTCTCCAACTTCACCCATCAGCATTAGGTCACATGCCCCAGAGCAGGAATGTAAATGTAAAATTCTGGTAGAAAATTACATATGTAATTAAAGATATAAGATATATAGAATAAAAAGTAGAAAGGATATAATTAAAAACGTGAAAAAATTTTGAGCGGTAAATAATTTAGAATATGACAGTATGAGAGAGAGGGCAATAAGTTTTTGAATAGACAAAGCGTGCGCAATGGAGATGCGTCTTAACCAAAGTCCTAATTAATCTGCAATTTCAGACTTTACTGGTGCGAAAGCACGTAAACTTAGAGGTGTGCTAAATGTGCTTTAGGCGAAGTCGCAAGCAAGTTGTTGTTTTGGGGTTTGTCTAGTGCAAGTTGTGTGTGGTGAACTTTAGTGCAGCAAATATGTTCCATGCCAGTTTGAATTTAAATTATTTCTTTCAAATTTATTGCATTCAATTTATATATATCATTGCTTTACGAGAACGCTTCTTAAACAATTTCCACAGTTTTGTAATTAATGAAATTCTTCGTGGTTTCAATTTTTATTTTTAGATTATTGCACATTAAATTAAATTCTTGGCTAAATTTCAATTATTTTCAAAAATATTCTTCAATTCAATGATCTTCCATATCTACTATTTCAATCAAATTTTCCAAAAGAATTCAATTATTTAAAACAATGTTAATAAAATTCTAATTTAAATAATTAAATCAAACATTTAATTATTTTCATAAAATAATAGAAATTTCACAGGAATTAAATTATTTACAATTTTTTTATAAATTTCTTCTAAATAATTAAATTATTTTCATAAATAATAAAATTTTTACAGTTTTTCAATTATTTTTATAAATAATAAAATTCTTTTTAGAAATTCAATTATGTTCATAAATAATGAAACTCAATGCAAATATTCAATTATTTTTAATCCAATTTTAATGGAATTCCTCGAAAAGTGTAATTATTCTTCAAAATTTTATTAAAATTCGTCGAAAGAATTCAATTATTTAAAAATCTGTTGTTAAAATTTTTTATTAGAATTGAATTTTAAGAAACATTCAATTATTCAATAAATTATTCGGTTTTGTTATTAGATAATTGAATTCTCGTAGAATTTTGTAATAAAATTTAATTTAAAAATGAATTTCACTTAAAATTTTAAATTATAATTGAATAATAATAAAGACATTATAGCGTGCACTTTTAGAAATAATTAACTTTTGTAGAAGGTTTCATATTAAAATCTTTTTAAATTTTAATTTTTCGTACTTTTAACTAACAATTCTGTAGAAGAATTTATTTTTTTGAACAAGTTTATTTTAATTTTACTTGAAATTATATTTTTTTGAAGTTTTTATTTTCTAATATACTTATTTAATTGAAGAATTTCCGAATAATTGTAATTTTGTAAAATTGAATTGTAAACAAATGATTTTGTAAATTCTCAAAGAATATTAAATATTAAATATTAAATATTAAAAATAATAATTTTTTAATTGACTTGTCCTTCAGGAGATCGTTTCGAACATTCTAAATTAAAATTAATGGATTTATAGAAGAATTTTTGTTAAAAAACACTAATAAAAAAAATTTAATTTTGGAGAAATTACAAATTATTGCAGAAATTCAATTATTTTTAAGAGTAATAAAATTCTGTGCAGAAATTTAATTATATTCAAAAATAATAAAATTCTTTTTAGGGATTCAATTATTTTCATAAATAATGAAACTCAATGCTGAATTTCAATTATTTTTAATACAATTTAATCAAATTTCTCGAAAAATGAAATTATTGTTAAATTTTATTATTAAAATTCGTCAAAAGAATTCAATTATTTAAAAATTTTTCATAGAATTTTTTATGAGAATTGAATTTTAAGAAATATTCAATTATTCAATAAATTGTTTATTTTTCTATTTAAATAATTGAATTCTAGTAGAAAACTTCTAATAAAAACTGATTTAAAAATTAATTTCAATTACAATTTTAGATAATAATTGGATATTAAAAGCAATATAGCGTAAATTTTTAAAAATTCCTGTCAAAATTTAAATTAATTTTAGAAATAATGAAATTCTTCTCCGAGATTCAATTATTTTCATTAATTTTAATAAAATTCTTGGCAAAATTTGAGTTATTTTCAAAAATTTTCTTCAATTCAATGATTTTCCATATCTACTATTTCAATTAAATTTTCCAAAAGAATTCAATTATTTAAAACATTGTCAATAAATTTCTACGCAAACTCTTAATTACTTATTTTCATAAAATAATAGAAATTTCACAGGAATTCAATTATTTACAAATTTTTTTATAAATTTCTTCTAAATAATTAAATTATTTTCATAAATAATAAAATTTTTACAGTGTTTCAATTATTTTCATAAATAATAAAATTCTTTTTAGAAATTCAATTATGTTCATAAATAATGAAACTCAATGCAGAATTTCAATTATTTTTAATCCAATTTTAATGGAATTCCTCGAAAAGTGTAATTATTCTTAAAACTTTGATTGAAATTCGTCGAATGAATTCAATTATTTAAAACAATGTCAATAAACTTCTACGCAAACTCTTAATTATTTTCATAAATAATAAAAATTTTTACAGAAATTCAATTATTTACAAATTTTTTTATAAATTTCTTCTAAATAATTAAATTATTTTCATGAACAATAAAATTTTTACAGTTTTTCAATTATTTTTATAAATAATAAAATTCTTTTTAGAAATTCAATTCTGTTCATAAATAATGAAATTCAATGCAGAATCTCAATTATTTTTAATCCAATTTTAATGGAATTCCTCGAAAAGTGTAATTATTCTTAAAACTTTTATTGAAATTCGTCGAATGAATTAAAGTATTAAAAAATTTGTTGATAAACTTCTTTATGACAATTCAATTTTAAGAAACATGCAATTATTCAATAAATTGTTTTTTTTGTATTAATACAAAAAAAAAAAAATTTATTTAAATTTAAATAATTTAATTTTAGTAGAATTTTCTTATAAACATTGATTTAAAAATAAATTTCAGTTAAAATCTCTTATTATATTAAGTTGAAGAACGACCGACCGACCGACCGACCGACCGACCCTAGCCGTATATATATGTATATCTTTTAAAAATAATATTAACACAAATGTATACATATTCACAATGTCACGCATGCACAGTAGTGTTCTGTCAATGTTACGCATGCGCAGTAGTCTTCTGTCAATGTTACGCATGCGCAGTAGTGTTCTATCACTGTTACGCATGCGCAGTAGTGTTCTGTCAATATTACACATGCGCAGTAGTGTTCTGACAATATTACACATGCGCAGTAGTGTTCTATTAGTGCCACGCATGCGCAGTAGTGTTCTATTAGTGCCACGCATGCGCAGTAGTGTTCTGTCAATATTAGGCATGCGCAGTAGTGTTCTGTCAATATTACGCATGCGCAGTAGTGTTCTTTAAATATCAGGCATGCGCAGTAGTGTTCTATGAATATCAGGCATGCGCAGTAGTGTTCTATCAATGTCAGGCATGCGCACTATTGTTCTATGAATGTCAGGCATGCGCAGTAGTGTTCTATCAATGTGAGGAATGCGCAGTAGTGTTCTATGAATATCAGGCATGCGCAGTAGTGTTCTATGAATATCAAGCATGCGCGCATAACACCCACACATGTATACTCACACATATACACTAATCACATGTACATGTATACTCACACATGTTCATAAATTACATACACATGTATACTGCTCATATGCAGACATAAACTCCTACATATACACAAATCACATATATGTATAGATTTAATAAACGATTGATAATATAAATTGTTGAATTTTTTAAGGTTCGTTGATGCACGTAGTGTCTGTTGAAATTTTTTTAAATATACGTAAATACCTCACTCGCTAATGCTGCGCTGTCTGTGTTGTAATGGAACTTATTTATTTACTTGTGTATTTACTTATTTATTTCAGGGTTGCCACAAGACATCGATTTTAAAATTCCATGACTTTTCCAGGTTTTCCAGACCATTTCTTAAAAAATTCCAAACCAGAAATAAAATTGTTTTGGTATGTTTTTAGCTAATTACGACAAAAAGTATAAAATCCTTTAAGTAAATTGTTAACAAAATAAGTTATTAATTTTTAATTTCATTATTAACAAAAAATTAAGTTAAAATTTGTAAGGTTATTTGAGATACGCTCCGAAGAAAGATGAGGAGCAAATCTTTTTAAATTTAAAAATTTAGTTAAGTTTAGAATTTTTCACAATTATTAAACCAGTATTTTAAAAAGCATTTTAATAACATTTTATGAAACTGAAGTTACCTACGTTTATTCAATGACAATTTTTTCTTTGCTAATTATTTATTTTAATGTTAGAAGCCTTTTAAAAAATTTTAAAAGATCGAAGTCGGGGAAATTATTAATTTTGATTTTTTACACAGATTTTCGAAAAATCCATATATTATTTAAACAAAATTATTATTTCCTCACCTCATAAGCAATTTTTTCTTTTACAAATTATTTATTTTAATGTGACAAGTCATTTAAAAAAATTGTAAGAGGATCTAAGGAAGGCAAGGAAATTAGTGATTTTTAATTATTTTTTCGTAGATTTTCCAAATATCCCGAAATTTTAACTAAATTATTATTTCCTTGCTTCAGAAGCAATTTTTTTCGATTGCAATTTTTTAAAGGGCTTCTTACATTAAAAAACAATTAGCAAAAGAAAAAATTTTCATTGCATAAAAGTTGGTAGCTTCAGTTTCATAACATTTTGGGGTTTCTAAAATGTATTAATTTAAAAATTATTTAAAGGAAGATAGAGACCAAAAGAAACTAAAATTTAGAAATGCCATATTGATTTCAATTGTAAGCACTAAATTTAAAATCAAAAAGTTGTATGTCAACTTGAAAACTTGAAATTTTTACGACTCAAATACAAAAAATTGAGCTTTTAGTATCAGGCTTTATAAAATTCCCTGACAATTCCAGATTTTTCAGGTTTTCCATGACTGAAAAAAAATTCCATGACAATTCCGGGTTTCCCAGGTTTTCCAGGTCCGTGGCAACCCTGTATTTGTTTGGCAGACATCAACAATAATTTTTTAAATGGATAATCAGTGAAAAATGACTTATATTTCTGTAAGTTAGTGTTTCACTTCGATCCGCGAATTTCATTTTTTCGAGCGATTATTTGGTTATCGTCTTTGGTTTTCAAACGATCATCTTGTTTATTCTTTTGTTAATTGTCAAATCGTATCGTCTAATTTTCTAATTGTCATCGACCGAACTTCTCGACTGCTTCTCGACTTTCCCATAACTGACAACTAAAAATAATACAATAATAACCTATTTTTTGAAAAAAATCGATATCCAAAAACATTTAAATTCTTTTTTATTAATTCTATTAAAAACTAAAATTAAATTCATTTTAGTGAATTAAAATTATTATATCAAGTTAAAAATTAATTCAAGGTGTCTAGTGAATTATTATTTTTAAATTCCCCGACCAAAAATAAATATTCCCGGATTGATTTTTTAAAACAGCAATTACTATAAAATTTAAATATTAATACTTTTAATAAAGAAATTTTTAAGAAAATCAATTTTAAAAAGTCAATAGACATCTTTATTTAGAGAAATATATATAATATTACTTGTTATATATTACTTAATAAATCTATAACATTGTAATAGTTGGATCTAAATTTAAAATTAACCTACTTTTTTATTTTTCTATTAGTTGGGCTTTTTTGCGGAGTATTATTATTATTTTTAATTGTGTATTTAAATAATAAAAATTAAAAATAATTATTTTTAATTTTTATTATTAAAAAAAAAAAGTTGTCTGTTCATTGAACAAGACCTACATGTCTTATAGTATTTTGGCCCCCTGAATACGAATATGAAGTCAGAATTGCTCCATCACCCTCTGTTTTCTTTTAAATCGAAAAAACTACCCTTAAGTCTAAAATTCAAGAATTAAAGTAAAAAAAAATAAAAACACGGCTTTCTTCGGAGTAGAAGAATATATTTATGCGTTTTCTTCTTTCAACAACTCAAATAATGTCAAAATTGCTCCACCACCCCTACTTTTTTTTAAATCGAAGAAAGTACCCTTAAATCTAAAATTCAAGAACTAAAGTGAAAAAAAATGAAATAACCGGTTTTCTTCGGAGTAGAAGAATATATTTATGCGTTTTCTTCTTTCAACAACAAATAATGATAAATTAACTCTGATTCTGCTTTTTAGTTATGAGAACAAAAATAAAGGAACGTATGCTTTTGTCTAAAACTAATTGTTTTTATTGTTGTTAGTATACTCTGGGTTCATACTTAAAGGGGTAGTTTTTTCAATATAAATCAATAAGAGGGTGATGAAGCAATGCTGATGCTTTTTTAAAAAGTACATAAATATATTCTTCTACTTTGGAAAAAACCTGTTATATCATTTTTTACTATAATTCTTGAATTTTAGATTTAAGGGCAGGGGGTGATGGAGCAATTTCGTCATTATTTCTAAATTGTTGAAAGAAAAAAACGCATAAATATATTTTTCGACTTCGCAAAAAAACTGGTTATTTCATTCTTTGACTTTAGTTCTTGAATTTTAGATTTAAGGGTAGTTTCTCCCATTTAAAAGAAACAGGGGTGGTGGAGCAATTTTGACATTATTTCTGAGAGGTTAAAGGAAGAAAACGCATAAATATATTCTTCTACTCCTAAGAAAACCGGTTATTTCATATTTTTTTACTTTAGTTCTTGAATTTTAGATTTAAGGGTAGTTTCTCCCATTTAAAAAAACAGGGGTGGTGGAGAAATTTTGACAATATTTCTGAGTGGTTGAAGGAAGAAAACGCATAAATATATTCTTCTACTTCGCAAAAAAGTGGTTATTTCATTCTTTGACTTTAGTTCTTGAATTTTAGATTTAAGGGTAGTTTCTCCTATTTAAAAAAACAGGGGTGGTGGAGCAATTTTGACATTATTTGAGTTGTTGAAAGAAGAAAACGCACAAATATATTCTTCTACTCCGAAGAAAGCCGTGTTTTTATTTTTTTTTACTTTAATTCTTGAATTTTAGACTTAAGGGTAGTTTTTTCGATTTAAAAAAAACAGAGGGTGCTGGAGCAATTCTGACTTCATATTCGTATTCAGGGGGCCAAAATACTATAAGACATGTAGGTCTTGTTCAATGAACAGACAACTTTTTTTTTGTGTGCCTGTGATTGTAATCATGCCTAAATTAAAAAAATTTAACATTTTTAGGTATAAAATAATTTTTTAATAAACATTAATAAAAATTTAGTTTTCTAAACATTATTCAAAAGTAGACGAAAGAACAAAGTTTTGTCCTCTTGATGTAATTTTTCTAAATTCAATAGATTAAGTTATAGATAATTAAAAATAAGTATACTTAGATTTCTTTGAATAATTTTTTAACACAATTAAATTTTTCAAATATGTCTACAATAGAAACCTTTTTGAATAGTTGAAATTGTGCAAAATTTAATTGAAAATAATTAATTTATTTCAAGTATTTTGTTACAATTTTTTGAAGAATTTTAATTGCAAATTTTGAAAATAATTGAATTACCAAAAATTTAAAAAAAATTTTTAAAGGTAAATTAGGATATAAGAATTATTTTAAGAAATTCAATTATTTTCGAAAAATAACATTATAATATTTTTAAAAACTAATATTATTAGAATTTTTTTATAGTAATTTTTAAGATTTAATTATCTTCGAATAATGTAAATAAACATTTATGAAAATTTACTTCAATAAGACGAGCGAACATGACAGCTTGGTTATCAAAACAAAAAGAAAATCGTTTTTTGTTCGTTTCTCGGATCGTGTTGCTCGAATGAAACACTACTGTAAGTGTAATTTTCAACTGACTTTTAGTAAAATTATTTGTTTGACAGAAATTTACAATATTAATAAATAAATCACAATAAAATAATAATCAGTGAAGAATGACTGATATTTTAGTACTTTTCAACTGATTTTCAGTAAAATTCCACTGATTATGAATCCAAAGTCACTTTTTAAAAATACAAAATGGCGAATCCAGGATAGCGGACGAAAATGAAAGGTTTAGTAAGAGAATACGTAAAAATAACATTTCGTATAATGTACAATGACATTTTTTGTAAATGTCACTTCATAATTTTTGTCTTATTACACAATGATTTTAAATAAAATAATTTATATTTTTATAAATATTAATAATTTTTTACATTTTCTAACCACTATAAGGTTTTAATTTTGTAAATGTTCAAATTCTGGTTTAGAAAGAAAAATTTATATTATTATACAACTATATTGTCTAGACTTGCAAAAACCCAAAGTCTAGACTTTGTTGTAACAATATTGTTACAATATATATTGTAACAATATTGGTGACGGTGACATGCGTAAGAATAGTGCAGTAAAAATTTCAAAAAAACACCCTGATCATTACCTACAGAAAATCCTATTAGTAAGAAAAGAATGGACGTATCTTCGCCCTTTTCTTACTAATTATTCAGAGAATCAGGCTAACATTCAAAATCTAACCTTCTAAGTTTAGTTATTTCAAAAAAATTATTTTATTGATGCAAATAAATATTTATTTTAATTAAAAACTATGCATTATTTAATCAAGTAATTTTTATAATTGATTTAAAGCAATATTTATTAAATTAAATTATTCTATTTAATTGACTTAAGTAATTTGTATTTGGTTCAAATAACTATTTAATAGATACCATAAATTAAAATATTTATGTCCAGTAAATATTTACTTAGTTCAAATAAAAAAAAAAAATAAGTAAAAACTAATAAGTTTAAATACAACCGAACGAGCGTTAGCGAGTGAGGTATATGTTGCTAGTTTTATATAATAATTAAATATTAAAATCAATATATAGCGTGAATTTTTAGAAATAATTGAATTTTGAAATTAATTTTTTTGAAAAAGTTTAATTGAGCTTTTTTTTGAAATTATTTCAAATTTTTATTTCTAATATACATTTATTTAAAGAATTTCCGAATAATCGAAATTTTGTAAAATTGAATTGTAAGAAAGGAATTTGAAAATTCTTAATGAACTTTTTCTGAAATTATTAAAAATAATTGTTTTTAAGAAGAATATTTTCGTTAAAAATTCTTGAAAATAAAATAATTGCATTGAAATGATGAAAATAATTTTAATGAAGTTTTAGTAACAATATTCTTATAATATAAAATAATGATTTTATTACTGTGCCATCTTTAATTATTATAAAACATAAAGAAAGCGATTACTCCGAGTCGAAGATCTGGAGTTATCGATATGTTCATGTTTTAAAGTTATGAAAAATTTAATTTATAGTTTTAAGTAAAATGTTTTCTTATTTGACTCGGACTGGTTATCTTTTTGTCAGTAATTGGTCTGTAATTTTTTATTATTAACTCTTTCTAGGTGATCTGAGGTTAAAATATTGTCATTTTTATACTCAATTTTAAAGCTTTAAATTAATCTCAAACATCAACTATTTACATTTATCTCAAATGACCCTATACATTTATTCAACCTAAATATCATTATATTTGGTTTAAGTAAATTATTTCTCTAGGTGTGAACTGTTAGCTTTTTCAAGTAGGATTTAGATTTTATCATTGCAATGCAATGATAGTTTATCCACCTTCACTATTTGAGATACATATTTATTCAATATGGCTTGATGTTTATATGTTATATTGTTTAATTGTGGAAATAGTTTTGTTTCTATTGTCGGAAATTTTGCATATATTGTATAATATATGTATATATATATATATTTAGGGTCTATCATTGCCACGTTGAAGATGGCTTTATACTGTCAGATCCAATTATGAGTTAGTTACCACCCAGTTTCTCGCTTACGCTTTGTTTAACTTTCCTGTGTATGTGTATGAATATATATATATATATATATATATATAAAATAGTATTTGTATGTGTGTATATATATACGGCGTCGAATGCCGTTACCTCCAAACGATGTCCGGTGTATCTCTCACATAAAGGAAGCATTAAAGCGAAGTCCTTTCATTCTCGGCTGTTAATAGAGCTACTGCAACACATTTATTGTATACGCGTTTAATTCCGTTCTCGTAACAAGGAAAACAGTTTTATTTCGCCAATCCGCTACAATTATTGCACACAAACACACACTAATACACAGAACAAATTAGAGAATATGTTTTTATACTATTTTTTTTTTTTTTTTTTTTTTTTTTTTTTTTGAAAAAACAATAACTATTTGTTGTAATAGAAAAAATATTGCGAACAAAAGTCTTTTTCTTTTTCAAAAAGTTATTTTCTTTCTTTGCTCTTTAAATTAAGAAAAATTCAACGTTGATAAAGTTGAAAATAAAAATTTCTTTTCATGCAGAAAATAAAAATTAGTTATTTTTAAACGTTCGTTTAAAATGTACATTAAAGAAAGAAAAAGGTAAATTATTTTTAAATCCTCTTCTAATTTCTCCCCTTGGTAAATATATATACTTATCAGAAAGTCTTTAGTTTCTCGTATGATGTACATTGTTTCACTTGACATATCGTAAAAATTCTCTTGCTGCTATATAACTATATGCGATTTTCCAATAAATATCGTTCGCTGAATAAAAGAAGAAAAAAAGGAACGATCATGAAAATCCAATTTTTTACAAATGTATTTTTTTACATCGTGCGTTCAATATATTGAACAGCAATTCGCTCTGTTTGTTCAAGTGTAGAAACTAGCATTCAATATATAAATATGCACTTTTTATTTACTTTTCCTTTGTTATTTATTTCCAAGAAGAGAAAAAAAATAGATATTCAAAACGAGACTATATATATATATATTTAAAAAAAAAAAATACAGTACTTTTGGGTAAAAAATGGTGTTAGGTAAATAAAATAATTTTTGTTCGGTGCAAATAAAAATTTGCTTTTTCATTCAAATGACGACCGAATTGCAAAATAAAAAGTTAAATAATAAATCAGAGGGATGTAACCTAATGGAATTAGTGATAGTTTCTTGTGAGCAGAAGAAAATGTTCAGCCACTGCAAATGGAGACATTTATCATTATGTATACCGCCTTCGAGAAAATTTACATTCGAGTACCTGTATGACTTATATCTTGAAACTACACACTCAGGGAAAAAGTTTATTTATCACTTAATCAAATTTTCGAATTAACCTATTTTTTCTAATGCAATTTATTTTTGTTTAATTTATTTTTATTTACATTATTTTTATACGCAATAAAACAGATTTTTAATACAATTAAATAACGTTCGTGAAGTTCACAACGTTTATAATAAACGATTAATAAGAAAAAAATTTTTTTTGTCCAAATTTTTAGCTTAAAATTTTGGTAACAATATTTTTTCATCATCTAAAATTCAAAAAATTAAAATTTGTCAACAAAAAATATTGTTTTCTGAGTGAAAAATATTTTTTTCTTCCAATCTTTTGAATCATAAACGTTGTTGTGAACTTGACCGACGTATTAAATATAAATTAGTTTATCTAAAACTCATTTTATAACAATACATTTTATTCAAAACAAATTTTTCTTTCAAAACAGAAAAAAGGGTTTTCGATTCAATAAAAATTTCTTTGCCTTAAACAAATTTATCGTCTGATAAAACTATGAGAAAACTATTTTTTCATTTCGCGAAATATAATTTTTTGCATTCTTATATATAGAGAGAATAATCGAAACAATAGAAAAGCAGTATAATTTGGATAATAAGAAAAAGTAATAGAAAAGCAGTATACATATACACACATATTTAACAAAAGAAGAAATATATATATATATACACCAATTTTCAATTGAAGGAAAAATAGTTGAAAATAAAGGGAGGAATAAGTGAAAAGAGTCAAAATGAAAGCGCGCAGAGAAAAATATAAGTTTAAATGGAATGAATACATTTTATTTTTCAAGAAGATATTTTCTTTCGTGCGAGAGAATAAGAGTATATTTGTTTGGAATGATCCTCTTTATTCTTTATATGCAAAAACAAATATTCTTTCCAATCTGCTTTGAAATTTATATATACAACTTAAATCAACAACATGGGCGTGTATATAAAAAAATTGTATTCGCATTTTCCTAGCAAAGTGAATTTGCTACATTTAATTTTTTTCAATTTTAAATAAATTTTCCTTTTATCTCTTAATACGCATAAAAAATTGAAAGTCAAAGTTTCTTATTCTTAGTATTTTTACTCGCATTTGCATAAAAATAAACTAAAATTTCAAACTAAAATTTATAATCATTTCTAATTAATGCTGTAACAAAAATTGTCTTTGATTTTTGAATTTAATTAGAAATGATTCCAATTCTTCTGGAATTAGTTAAATTTTTAAATATACTTAATTAATTATTAAAAATAATGGATTTATAAAAAGTTTTAGTAAAAAACACTAAAAAAATTGAATTTTTGAGAAGTTACAAATTATTGCAGAAATTCAATCATTTAAAAATTTGGTATAATAAAATTCTCTATGAGAAATCAGTTTTAAGAAACATTCAATTATTCAATAAATTATTCAGTTTCCTATTTAAATAATTGAATTCTCGTAGAATTTTTTAATCAAACTTGATTTAAAAATGAATTTTAGTTTAAATTTTAGATAATTTTGAATATGAAAAGCATTATAGCATAGATTTCTAGAAATAATTGATTTTTGAAAAGGTTTTAAATTAAAATCTTTGAAAAATTGAATTTTTCATACTTTCAACTAATAATTCTGTAGAATTAATTATTTTTAATACAATTTTAATCAATTTCTTGAAAAATACAATTCATCTCAAAAATTTTATAAAAGTTCTTCGCAAGAATTAAATTATTTTTATAAATAATAAAATTCTTCATAGGTATTCAATTATTTTCATAAATAATAAAACACATCCCAGGATTTCAATTATTTTTAACACAATTTTTAATGAATTCCTTGCAAAATGCAATTCTTCTTAAAAATTGTATTAAAATTCTTCGCAGAAATTCAATTACGTTCAACAGTTTAATAAAATTTTCACTAAAATTCAATTATCTTTATAAATAATAAAATTCCTCTCTGAAATTCAATTATTTTCAAAAATTTAAATAAAATTCTTGTCAAAATTGCAATTATTTAAAAAAATTTTCCTCAACTCAATGATTTTCAATATCTACTATTTTAATAAAATTAGAAAAGAATTCAATTATTTAAAAATAATTCTATAATAAAATTGTACTGAAACATTCATTTTTTTCATAAATAAAAATTTCACAGGAATTCAAATATTTACAAATTTTTCGTAAATTTCCTCGTATTAATCAAATTATTTTCATAAATAATTAAGTTTTTACAGGAATTTAATTATTATTTGTAAATAATAAAAGTCATTTTAGGAATTCAATTATTTTCGTAAATAATAAAACTTATCACAACATTTTAATTATTTTTATTATAATTTTGATCAAACATCACGAAAAATTAAATTATTCTTAAAATTTTTTTTTAAATTTGTCGAAAGAATTCATTTATTTAAAAATTTGTTGATAAATTTTTTTATGAGAATTCAATTATTCAATAATTTATTATTTTTGTAATTAAATAATTGAATTCTCGTAGAATTTTTTAATAAAAATTGATTTAAAAATAAATAATTTGAGTTATATTAAAATTTCTTGTATAATAATTGAATATTAAAAGCATTATAGCACGAATTAAAATTAAATTCTAGAAAATAATAATTAAATGGAAATGATGAAAATAATTTTTAAGAAGTTACAGTAACAATATTCTTATAATATATAAAAATGTTTTTAACACTCGTCGGTCATTTTGAATTATTAGAAAACTTGAAGAAGTCGATCACTTCGAGTCAAAGATTCGGAGTGATCCATATCTTTTTGTTTTGTAATAATTTTTTTATTACTTGTTGAATTTCAAAAAAGTTTGAATATTTCAGATGTTTTAAAATCTTATAATTTTTAGGAAAAAATAATATTTATTAAATATTTATTTTTGAAAAAAGTTATTAATTTTTATTAAAGAAGTTATTATGGTTTTACAATTAAAGAAATTCTTCTTCTTATTTTGCAAAAAATCAGAAATTATTTTCGCAAAGAGAAAAGGAAAGAAATTTCTTTTCCTCTTTTTTTGTTTTTGTCAACAAAATAAAAGCTCATAAATTATAAATTTCTTTTGAACCCTGAACGGCATCATTTTCAACAAAATTATGTTTTCAAGCATTGATTAATGAGCGTTTCTGTTGGTAAACGTATTGCAAATATTACATGATCGATTGTGATGCAAAAGAAAAAAAAATTTTAAAAGTGGAAATAATAATAGAAAAATATCCGAAAGAGCCATTAGGAGAAATGTTTTTTTTATTATTAATAGATATCAAAGAGAAATGGAATAACAAAACGTGTTCCTAAAGATTGATTTCCCCGTAAAATGCAATACAGCAATAGGGAATCAATTCATCAGGTTCTCACCTTGCTGGAAATTTACTGCTCGAATACCGATTTCAAACCCGCTGGCAATTTTACTAACACTATCATCATCCACAGAGAGTATTATCTCGCTTTAACCCAGTACTCTGAATTTCTATGGTCTGAAATCATTTGGAAATTACTGATAATAAAAGCACGAATACAGGGTGAAAGGGAAATTTATTTTTGTTTTTGTTTTATTTATATATACGGTCAAGCTGGGATATAAAGTGTTTTAAATTGAGTTTTAATTGTTTTTGCATAAATTTTTTTGCATGAATCGTTTGTTAGAGTATTAATTTGTATATTGTGTAAACATAATTTTTGAGGTTTTTCATATGAGTAATTTTTCACTTTCCACGTGGATGATGATTAATTTTTTAATCTTTTTGGAGTTTATTTTTTCTTTACTCAAAATTTATTTGCTAACAAAAATAATGCTATTTAATTGCTTTTTTGCATAAGTTATGCATAAAAAAAAATTATGCACAATAATAATTAATAAAAGCCAATTATAATTGATTGGGCATAAAATTTCCCACATTAATGCTAGTAAACAATTTAGTGGCGAAAAGTCACTCACTGGTTCAAGAAATAATTTGTATTTTTATAATATTACATATTTACATTTGTAGGGTCAATATTATTTTACTTTCTTTTACTTCTTAATTTTTTTTATTTCTAGTAATGTTTTCATTTTTTTATTTTAATTAATGTTTTCATTTCTTAATTTTTTATTTTTATTAATATTTTCATTTTCATTTCTTTATTTTTTTTATTTATTTCATTGTTTTCACTTCTTTATTATTTAATTTCTTTTATTGTTTTTACCTTTTTATAATTTAATTCCTTTTTTGCTTCTATTTCTTCATTATCTAATTTCTTTTGTCTTCAATTTCTTGTTTTACTTTATTTTTTACAAAGGTTACTTTCTTTCTTCATTAAAAATTACTGACTGCTTGAGATTATTTTGTACTTAGTTTTAATTATATAATTTATTTATTTATATATTTATTTAGTTATTTAAGAAAATAAATAAATTTAAAGCATTTTCAGTCGATTATAAAAAAGAAAATTTTACAAAAGTGTAAGATTGTGAATATATATTATGGAAACTAATAAAATTCTAAAGCTTAATTTAATAAAATGAATAATTATAAATAGTAAATAATACTAATTAAGATAACTATTATTCAGCATTAACAATTATAAATTATATTATTTACTTAATATAATAATAATAGTAATTATTATAAATAATTATTATTTATTCGTTTGTAGAAAAACAGACGTAAATGAAACAAGAACTTCCAAGAATCGATTAAAAAATTATTATTAATGCAAATCTAGAAGAGAATAAATATTATATACTGAATTATTACTATTATTATTAACCGTATTATTATTATTATTATTATTTTTATTTTTATTACATAAAAGAAATTTTATTTCTATGTCAAAAAATAGTTTTCCTATTAATGAATTCTTAAGTCGTTGTTGGTCTAATAATATAAATTGAATTTAACGCTTGACATTGATTTCCACAATTGCAGTCTTGGGTCAATATTGATGATAAGAGAATTATTATAGTCAATATTTAGTCAATCGTCGACCTTGGTAAATTCCCACTGGGTTTCTAAATATATCTTAAAAAATTTAGGCCGAAAAAAATACACAAAAATTAATTAAGGAAATTTATAATTTGTTATTATAATACTTAAATTTAAATGTATAGTACTTCCGTTTGCGTTTCAAATTAAGAGTCTATTATACGTTGGCCTCAACGAAATCTTAACTTAGTGACAACTTGGAATAGATTCAGACATTACAGTGATATATCTAAAAAAATATTTCATTTAGCGCTTTGATAAAAATCGTCGTTTCCATCCATTTGCTGTAATTCATGTAGATTTCACAGGTCAGTTGAATTTGAATATTTTCTTCTCTTGATAAAATGTTCTTTTTTTTCTAAATTGAATAAATAAATAATAAATATGTTTATTTCTTTATTAGGTAATATTTATATTAATATAATTTATATTATATTAAGTAAATTATATTCCTATGTAAATAATTTAAACGTTGACTCAGAGAAAAATTTTATTTAAACCAAATATAATTTAATTGTCTTAAATTTTATTTAAATATATTTAATTTAATTTAATTTAATTCTCGTCAAAATTCAATTATCTTTAAAAATAATAAAATTCTTCTCCAAATTTCAATTATTTTCAAAAATTTTAATAAAATTTTTTGCAAAATTTCAATTATTCTCCAAAAATTTTCCTCAATTCAATGATTTTTAATATCTACTATTTTATTTATTTATTCAAAATGTAAACGGGTAAATTTTATTTTAATAAAATTTTTCAAAAGAATTCAATTATTAAAAAAAAATGTTCATAAAATTCTAAGCAAACATTAAATTATTTTCTTAAATAATAAAAGTTTCACAGGATTATTTTCATAAATAATAACATTTTTTTTACAAAAATTCAATTATTTTCATGAATAATAAAACTCATCATATAATTTCAATTATTTTTATATTTGTATCTAAATAATTGAATTCTCGTAGAATTTTGCAATAAAAATTGATTTAAAAATGAATATTAATGAATATTTTAAAAGCATTATAGCATAAATTTTTTAAAATAATTGATAATTGAATTCTTTCGAAGAATTTTTAAGAAAATTTTTGAAAATAATTACATTTTTCGAAGAATTCACTTAAAATTGTATTCAAAATAATTGAAATCCTGTGAAGAATTTAATTAATTTATTAAAGTAATTGAATTCTTGCAGCAAATTTTATCAAATTTTTTTTAAAATAATTGAAATAATGTAAAGAATCTTATTATTTATGAAAATAATTGAATTCCTGAAACGAATTTTATTACATTTTTTTTTAAATAATTGAATTCTTTTGAGAACTCTTATTAAAATAGTAGATTTTTTTTGAAAATATTTGAATTTTATTTGTGAAGAATATTATTTGTGAAATGTAATTAAATTCTTGAAAAAAATTTAAGAAAATAATTCCATTTTTCTAGGATTTTATTAAAAATAATTGAAATCCTCAGATAAATTTTATAATTTATGAAAATAATGGAATTCTTATAATGGATTTCATCAAATATTTTTTTAAATAATTGAATTCAAGTGAAAAATTTTATTACTTGTAAAAGTAATTGATTTCCTGCAACGAATTTTATTACATTTTATTTAAATAACTAAATTCTTTTGAGAACTTTTATTAAAATATTAAATTTTAAATATTTTTTAATTTCAACGAAGAATCTCATTAATGAAATGTAATTTAATTCTTGCAAAAAATTTAAGAAAATAATTCCATTTTTCTAGGATTTTATTTTAAATTTTATTAAAAATAATTGAAATCCTCTGATAAATTTTATAATTCATGAAAATAATTGAATTTTAGCAAAGAATTTTATTATAATTTTTGTAAATAATTTATTTTTTTAAAATTTTATGGAAATCTAAATTTTTATAAAACAGGAAGATATGAATTAATATATGAATTAATAATATAATACTTATTTAAAAATGAAGTTATTAAATATTATATGTTTGCGAATAATTTTACAATTAAAGAAATTCGTATGTAAACGTAATAAAATGTTTTTTTTGAGTATCTAATATTTTTTAGAGTGAATCAGATTATTATTTAGGGTCATAAATATTTTTTGCTTTTTTTTAAAAATTTTATCATAATGAGGAAGCAAAATGGTCATGAAATAAATATATTATTAAAATAAATAAGTATTATAAATATTTTATTATAAATAAAATTATATTACCACTAAAGAAGTGGAAATTAATTTTTTAATTAAAATTAAAAATTATATTAAATTTCATTTACTAAATAAATATTTATTTTCGAATTCAACTAATATTGATAATTGAACTAAGTAAATGAATATATTTACTAAGTGTATATGAAATTTAATTAATATTAAATATTTATACGGAAGGAAGAATCTGTCATTAAATATTTAATAGGTATTTATGTTATATCAAAACAATTAACTAGGTGCTATTTGTTACCATTGCAATAATATGTACATTTCGATATAGGTGTGTTTACATTCAAGCGCAAACAAAGGGTGCTAGTCTCCTTGCATAACAACTCATAACTATAGTTGAAATCAAAATTCATGTGAAATCTATTTTATGCTCATCAGTTGCATTTCGTTATTCGACGCGTACTGATTATAATATTTGACTTTTCAAAAAGTAACCAAATCCTTTTTTTTCTTTCTGTGGTTGATGATAAGAATTATATTCTTGTTCTTCTTTTAGAGAAGCTTCGTTAATATTTTTGAATGTGTTCGAACTCGTTGTTTCTTTTAACTATTTAACAATTAACTTTTTGTTACTTGTTAACTGGCAAAAATTTGTACCTAAATTTCAATAGTCTGTGTTTACATTCAAGTACAAACAAAAGTAAGGGGAGAGGGAGATTGTCGTTTTAAATTGCCAGGAACATAGTCGATTGAAATGAAAATTTGGGTGAAATTTATTCTGAACTCATCAGTTGCAATTTGCGATTCAACGTGTTTAAACGTGTTCATTCTGGCGTTGTGCTTGTCGATTTCGACAATACACGTGTTTTGGTGAAAATTCTGTTGGTAGGAATATATTTTTTTTAATACTTCCGGGAATGTTTGATAATTTTTTTCTAAAATCGTGATTGATAAATTTTTTAATTTGTTATTGTTGAAATTGTTTAATTGTTTGAAATTTTTTATCGTACAGTTAATTATTTAAGTGAGCGTTCGAAATTTTTTCCCATCGAGTATATCGTATTTTTTTCGGATATGTTTGAATTTTTTAAAATCGTAGTTGTTTAACAATTAAAAAGTTATTTATTTTTTCGTACAATGCGGTCGGGATTGTTTGGATTTTTTCGAAACAGTAATGGTTTGGTAATTATGAGTGAATTTTTTCCGCTTTTGAACGGTTGGAGTTTTTTTTTATTTTTTTGAAATGTGGTTTCCAGTGAATATCATCGTTTAAGAACACAATACCGCATGGAATAGAACGACAAATGTTATTTAAGGTTTGAAATGTTTACTAGTTTTATGACAATAACTAAATTGATAGTTTTTTAATTTCTTATTAATTTTTTTGCTTTTTTATTCTCCTTTTTTAAAAAAATAAGAAAAGTCTTGATACAAATGAATTTAGTACTTTTTATAAATAAGAAAATAAATTTAGTGATCTCTTTAAGATCATCCGTGAATAATGCTAAAATTAGTCAGTTTTTGTATAATACTAATGACCAAGATGTCGTATATATAGTTCTAATTTTTATGCACGGAATAAATCTTGTTATCCTTGTATTTTTATGCGTCAGGATTTGCATAGTAATTACAACGACGATTTCGGAGGCCAAATACGGTGCCTGAAATAAATTTTGTATTTTTCAACACCCAGACATTATTTTGTCATTAGCATGTTATTGAATTATTTTATTTTTATTTCTAGAAGAATAATTTTTTATTTATTTTAATTTCATCTCTTTTTCCCCATTTTTTCTAATATTAAAGAAAAGGAAATTAATTATTTTATTTTATTTACAAAGATCCTAGGGTAATATTTCGTTTAAAAAATCACTAATGGTTCTATTTATCAAACCGAGATTTTAAATACCAATTTTTTTGGAGGAGAAATTAATTCTACGACTCTAAAAAAATTGGAGAATATACAAGAATTAAAGTACATTAAAATTTACAATCCGTTTATATTAATTGCTGAACTCTCTAAATTTGATTATAAATAATTATAGAATTGCAAATATTGAAGAACATTTTTAAGATTCAATATGGAAATGCTACTCTCCACCTGCGAACGCCAAGGTCACCGCCAGATGGCAGTTCAGTTGACAAAACCAGATTCAACGCCACCTGGTGATAACCTTGGCGTTCTCAAGTGGAGAAACACTTTCGATACTATTTTTAATTTCTAAATTTAGTTCGAGGCCTGATACAAAATACAAAAAATAATAATAAAAATAATAAATAAATGAATATAATAATCAAAAATATTAATAAAAGTAGTAAAATGATAATAATAGAAATAATGGAAATTATTCACTAGAAAATTTTTTTTTGAAAAATATTTTGATGGGATTAAGATAATATTTAATAATCGGCTTAGAAAATGTTTCGTTATTTAAACTAGAAATTTTTCGTTAATAATGTCGAATTCATTTTCGTTTTGATTAAATAGATCGTTATCTTATACATACAGAGATTAGATCGGTTAATGAATCATTCGCATTTTAGTGTTTCATTAGCCCTATCGCGTGTAATGCCCCACACACGCTATATACACATAAGTTCATTTCATAAACATAATATGTAAGGGGTTTATTTGCTTGTCTAGTTTGACAAATTTTCTGCATTCTATACATAACAAACGTATAAAAAAAATTATCTCTCTCTAATGATGTGAATTAACATTTATATCTGCATTTCTCATTTTATTTAAAATAAAATTATATAGATTAAATTTATTAAATTAAATTTATTAAATTTATTTATTTTAAATAATTAAATAATAATAATGATAATTAATAATAATAATTAAATAATTTTTTTTAAATTTTTGTTTATTTTATTTATTTATTTATTTTTTTTTATTTTTTTTATTTTAAATTTATTTTTTTCCCTCTAAACTTGAATTAGTAAAATTTCACTGATTTCCAGCGATAAGTAAATTATTAATTTTAAAAAAGGGAAAGAGCTAATTGATGTGTGAAATTTTTTACTGATTATCAGATTTAGAGAGTCGATTGTTTATTGAATTATGTAGTATAAACCCTTACGGAATGTATCTTTTTTTAAAATTTTATAACAGTGAACAATATTTATAAAATTATTGTATGATTTAATTTTAATAATATTTTAGGGTTCTAAAAAATCTTCTAATTTTTTTAAAACTTTTATAATTTCAAATCTAAAATAATTCAATGTTTGCATAGAATTTTATTAAAATTTTTAAAATTTATTGAATTGTTTCGAAGAATTTTATTGAAAACTTTTGAAAATAATTAAATTTCATTCTTTTAAAGAAATTTAATTACAATTTTATTTACTGAAATTAATAATTCAATTCTTCTAAAGAATTTTTATCGAAATTTTTGAAAATAATTCAATTTTTTCAAGAAATTTTATTAAAATTTTAAAAAATAATTTAATTTAATCAAAAATGTTGATAAAATTGTACTGGAAATAATTGGTTTCCTCCGAAGAATTTGATAACATGAAAATAATTCCATTCTTGCGACGACTTTTATTACAATTTTTTAAAATAATTTAATTCTTTTAATAAATTTGATTAAAAATGTATTTAAAATAATATTGAATTCTTATAAACAAATTAACAAAATTTACGAAAATAATTGAATTCTCCCAAAAGATTCTATTATTTATTATGAAAATAATTAAATTGTTGCGAGAAGTTTTAGTTAAAATATTTCAGAATAATTGAATTGTTTTAAAGAAAATTAAAATTCTTTCTTGTTTTAAAAATAATTAAATTCCTTAAAAAAATTGTAACCAAATTTTTGAACTGAAAATCAATTTTTTTTTATACTGAAATCAATTCAATTCTTCCAAAGAATTTTTATCAAAATTTTTAACAATAAAATTCAATTCTTTCAAAGATTTTTATTGAAATTGTATTGAAAATAATTTAATTCCCCCGAAGAATTTTATAATTTAGGAAAATAATTCAATGCTTGCGATGAATTTTATTAAAATTTTTAATAATAATTGAAATCTTTTGAAGAATTTAATTAAATTTTTTTTAATTAATCAAATTCTTTCTATAAATTTGATTAAAAATGTTTTTAAATAATTGAATGTTAATAAACAAATTTTAACAAAATTTGCGAAAATAATTGAATTCTCCAAAGAATTCTATTATTTATTGTGAAAATAATTAAATTGTTGCGAAAAATTTTATTAAAAATATTTCATAATACTTGAATTGTTTTAAAGAGAATTAAAATTCTTTCAAGAAATTTAGATAAAATTGTTTTGAAAATAATTAAATTCCATAAAAAAATTATATCAAAATTTTTGAAAATAATTGAATTTTTGCAAAGATCTTTGCAAAAATTTATTATTAAAAATGTATTAAAAACTTTTCAAAATAATTAATTTAATTAAAATTGTACTAAAATTAATTCAATAAATTCTTCCAAAGAATTTTAATCAAAATTCTTGTCAATAAAATTCAATTCTTTCAAAGATTTTTATTGAAATTGTATTGAAAATAATTTAATTCCCCCTAAGAATTTTATAATTTAGGAAAATAATTCAATTCTTGCGACGAATTTTGTTAAAATTTTTAATAATAGGGGAACATAGTCTAGGTCGGCCACCTTTTTGACTTTTGTTTATAACTTTTTTTTAAAAATGAATTTAGACAATTGAAGTATATGGTTGGAAAGTCCTGTTTAATAGGAACATTTTTTCTGTACAAAGTAAATTGACAGGTTTAAAAATGAAAAAGTTATAAAGATTTAAAAAAAAAAAAATTTGTAGTCCAGGTTGGCCATTACAGTCAAGGTCGGCCATGTTTAAAATTCAAAGGGCATTAATCGTTAAAAAATAAAATAACATGTTTGGAGTTACGGAAAATTGATTCTTTATTGTTTACAGTTTGTAACTTAATGAAATAACAAAATAATAACAATAAACAATATAAAAAAATAAATATAAATAAAAAAAGTTTTGCACTAAAATATTAATAAAATTAAATAAAAATATTAATAAGATGATCAATTATATTATGAGTTATACAGAATTGCAGTTTTTGCAAATGAAGTAGCTCGTCCTCAACTTTGCGCATTTTAAACACATAGTGGCCGACCTTGACAGTAAGTAACATTACCGAATTGTTGTAACCATAAAGAAATACGTTTCGGGATTCGATTTTTTACTTTGTTTTCCTTTCAACCATGAGTCCCACAAATTTTCTGCATACTTGCCTTGACGATTCAATTTGTTTTTTATCTTTTATTAATGGTTTTTCACATTATGCACAAAACTTTTTTTCAGCTTTTTTTGTACCGACGTCACAGAAAACACAATTTTCGATTTTCCGAAAATGTAATTGAACAAAAAGTTAGGTTTCACTAAGACAAGCTTCGACAAAAATGCGCGTAGGTGGCGCTAGTGAACTTGACAAAAAAACGCGAGTGGCCTACCTAGACAGTAGGCCAACCTTGACTACATTCCCCTAATTGAAATCTTTCGAAGAATTAAATTAAAATTTTTTTAATTAAATAAATTCTTTCTATAAATTTGATTAAAAACGTATTTAAAATAATTGAATTCTTGCCAAGAATTTTATTACACTTTTTGATAATAATTGAATTGTTTCAAAGAAAATTAAAATTAAGTTAAAATTATGTATTGAAAATAGTTGAATTCCTTGAAAGAATTATATCTAAATTTTCGAAAATAATTGAATTTCGTTTAAATAATATTTTTGTAGTTTAATTTTCCGATTATTCGAATTTGCAATTACTTTTCTTTTCAAAACAATTTATTTATTTCATTTAAAATTTTTCAAAGATCTGAATCTTTGTGCTGAAATAGAGAGTGAAATTTACAATAATTGAAAGACATAGCGTTGAATTCTCAGGACGATTTGAATTATTTCATTCTTTTGAATCTCTACAGAAGTGGCAATTACAGAAAGTTTTGAAATTGTTTTGTTCTACTTTTTCCTACAGCAGTGTAAAAAAAATTCCGAATTTGATTTGAGTTCATCTTCTTTTATATAATATCGACCCCATACACTTTTTATAACGAGAATAATATACATATCTGATTTTTTATAACAACCTACTCTCGATTTAATTAAATTTCTCTCTCCAAGGTAACGAAGGGTTTTGTATTATATAATTGGATTCAATTCCTGTATATATTAGGGCAGAATGAAAAAATAAATAAATATATATAATATATCCCCGTGCTCTCGCGCTCAGGACGTTTTTTGTAAAGTGCAAGTTTCAACGTGTGCTTTAGACGATACTTTCAACTGCAATGAATGAGTGCTTTTTTTGTGCGAATGTATGTCAAGCTTGAATGTGTTTTAAACGCACGTGTATATATGTATATTGTATATGTACACGTATGGAGAACGGAAATAAAATTTCGTGAAAATACTTCTTTATTTATTGAACATTGTAACTTTTGAAACAGAAACCAGAAAAATAGTGATCTGATCCTCGACAATGTTATTTTGAGTGAAAATCTAACTTTGATAAAATGAAAAGAGGATATTTATTTTCTGTTGTACAAAAAATTACATTTTTTGCAATATGTCTTTGTCTTGGATTTTGAGAATTTATTTTGTTTTTGTTTGGAGTATTTTTATTATTTTGTTAATTATTTTTAGAGAATATTTATCCAGGAGATCGATTATGTAATTTAGCTTCTATGTTCACTTTCATTTTCACTTTCACTACGAGAGATTTTTATTTTCACTTTCATATTCACTTTTATGAATTATTATTTTTACTCTCATTTTCATTTTGTTAGATTTTTATTTATATTTTGAATTTTGGTTTTAAAGAAATTTTATTTTTACTTTCATTTTTACTTTCATAGATTTTTATTTTCAATTTCATTTTGACAAATTTTTATTTTCACTTTCATATTAACTATTATGAATTTTTAATTTTATTTTCATTTTCATTTTCACTTCCATTTTTACTTTTACAAATTTTTATTTTTACTTTCATTTTCAATTTCATTTTGACAAATTTTTATTTTTACATTTATTTTTACTTTGGTAGATTTCTATCTGTATTTTCAATTTCATTTTGACAAATTTTTCTTTTCACTTTCATATTCACTATTTTGAATTTTCGTTTTGTTAGATTTTTATTTTCACTTTCATTTTCTCTTTGATAGATTTTTAAATTCACTATCACTTTCATATAGACAGAAAAATGTTCAAAAAATTTTAAACGTTCAATTGAAGGAAATATTTTTTTCATGATGTAATTATTTTTATAAATTAGTCACTGAAATAAAAATAAAATCCAAATTAAATTTTGAAGCTTTATAAATTGACGCGATATTATTGTATATTTTTTTCTGTCATTCAGATGAGAGGAATTTTTTGCTATTTAAATATGTATTTTCGAAAATTACTTCAATTATGTAATTGAAAACTAAACTGAACAGTTATATTTAGTTTAGAATTATCTTTTTAGTTTTCACTTTTTCTTTGGTTTTTCTCTTCTTTTTTTTTACTTCTTCTTTACATTTGTTGTACTCTTTGTTTATATTTTTTTTGTCTGTTTATTTATCATTTTTATTTCCTTTCTTATCATTGCGCTCAATTTTTATTTCTCTATTTTTGTATCGTTCTGCTTATCTTTATTTCGTATTTCGTATTTTTATTTCATTTAAAGTATTTTTTTATTGGGTTATTAATTTTTTTCTTCATCTTTTCGTATTTTATTATATAAATCGAGTTAAAATTCGTTAATTCGCTTTAAAAATGTTTACTTTTTCCATTTAGTGAACCAATACATACATATACACAAAAATTGTAAATAAATGTGATAATATGGGAAAAGGTAAGTTTTATATGTATATATATGTACGTGACATTACGCTCCGCAAGTTTTCTGACTTAACATTTCACAATATTTGCCGAGTAGGAAGTTAATTCTAAAATAAATAACTTCAGTTGCGATGTTTCCTCTGGAAAACAGAGTTGTCAGGTTCAATGTCGAGAAATATACTCTGACTTCTTTCCAGAATGCGAGATATATTTTATTAATAGATCACTTCTTTTAATGTTGTAACTCAATTCTTGGGCGAGGGAAAATTATTTTTGACATTTTGGAATTTTTAAATTATAAATTTCAATATTGTAATTTAATTTGTTTCAACAAATAAATTTTATTTTGTTAAAATAAATTATTCATATCATATTGATTAATTAATTTTACTAATTTACATTAGTGAATAGAATTGTAATTATTTTAGATAGAGAAAAAGAACAAAGAAATTTGCTAAATCCATTTTCTTTATTTTATATAAATAATTTTTTTTTAATGAGAAATGAATGGTTAAATTTTTTTTTTTTTCAAATAAAAATGAACGTGAAATTGTGAAAGAAAACCTTATTATGTTTTTGAAGAGAGTTTGTCGTGTTGGCGTCGGTAACAACCACACCACACAACTTGTGGTGTCGAGGAAGATCATTAATCTATTTCTTCAGGAGAAGTTCTGTTGTATAAAATAAGCTTTCGTCCCCCTTGAACGGCATATAGTTTTCATTGTGCACACTTTTCAATAAGTCCGTCTTTTCTGAGAGACAGACACTTTTCAAGTTTGTCTCGACACATTTTTAGATTCCACAGATAAATGCCAGAAATATTTGCAGAAAAGAATGCCCTTTAAAGTAATATATATTAACTTTAAAGCCCAGCTTTTAAAGCTTCATTTCAATCTCTTTTTTCCCATTACTTTGGAAATTTATTTTGTTTATTAGTTGCGATGGTATTTTATTATTAATATTGCCATTGTTATAACTATTCTTATAATAGCAATAACAACAATAATATATAATAAATAATATAAATACTAAACGAATAAATAAATTATTAACACTATTAACATATTATTATTAACATATTATTATTAACTATTAACATTATTATTATTTTAATTATTATTATTATTATTATTATTATTATTATTATTATTATTATTATTTTAATTATTATTATACTGACAATTTTTACTATAACTAAAATTATTATAATTATTTGCTTTTCGTTTAAATCGTTTCTTTAATTATTTTCCAATAAAAAGGTCTATCACATTATAATTATTTTTATTAACATTTATTATTTATTATTATTAATTAATATTAACAATAAATTTATTTCCGCTTAATGGACCAGAAACGGACTTGGTTTATATTATTAATATTAATAGTTTTTAATTTACTTTTTATTTATAATTGAAAATAATAATAATTGTTTTTATTGTTATTTATTGATTCGATGAATTGCATTTCATCTTCGTTAGTTAAAATTTCATTAGTTGCAAATAGAATCATTGAAAATCAGCGAAATTGTTAATATTTTATTTTGTAACACGTGATTCGTTGCTTTTGACATTATTTTTTATTCTCTTTTCAAATAGATTTACAAAGAGAATTTGTTAATTTTTAAATAAGTTTACAGAAAGTGTAATTTTATTGTCATAGTTATTATTATTGTTATTAGTATTTTTATATTCAAGTTTTAAAAAATGAATATTTTACAAGTATCAATTATTATAAAAATGATAGATTTTTTCAATCTTCTGAAGTTCAAAGGAAACTTTTAATTAATTACAAGTTGTTAAATTTAAAAAGAAATTATTTACGTCGTATAGCGATAAATTACAACGTTCAATGAGAATTCGCGTTTTTTTTTTATTAAAAATATGCCCTTTAATTAAAATTGTAATTTTCTCAACACGATGTTTTACATTGTCTAAGAAATTTTTATTCCTTTTTTTACCAATTTTATTATATTTTATACACTCAGAGAAAATTATTATACGTTTCAAATAATAATCGATCACTTAACTGGGTATTTTAAATAAATAAATATATAATTTATTTTAAATAAATTCAAATTATTATTATTATTATTAATATTATTATCTCTTATGCAACTCATTTGATTTCAACGAATATTTATTTGATAAAAGTCAAAGAATTGTTTAATTAAAGCAAATTTAATTAATTAATCGAACTAATTTTTTTCGATATTAATAACAAGATAGAATTTTCAGTGTAAAAACTGTAAATTGACAATAAATCAGTTTCGAATATTTAGATTTTAGAAAGATGACGTCAGTAAAATTCACAATGTTTATGATCAACGATTGAAAGAAAAAAAATTTATTTTTCCAGGAAAACAATAAAATTGGTTTAGAAGTTTTCCTTATTAAATTATCGATCGAGGAAGTATGTAAAACGTTTTAAAATTGAAATTTACACAAATTTTAAGAGGAAAATTAAATTTTTTTCTAAATTGTTGATTATAAACGTTGTGAGCTCCACCAATATGAAAAATGGAATTAAATGCGAGAAATAAAATTAATTGAAATGTAATTAATTCTGTGAAAGAATTTTTTAATTTATAAACAAACAAAAAAGGAGAAAATTTTATTTTGTGCTTTTTTTAATTAATTTTTTTTTAATGTTAGTCGTGAAGAGTTCTTTTTTTGTGAAAAAGTAATTAATATAAAAATTCCAATGAAACGATTAATGATAAAATCAAATAATAAATTGATGAAAATTCCGTAAATATTGTATCGTGGAATTACGCTATTTAGTCTTGATTTCTGAAACTGAAATTACGAATTCTATATACATGAGCGAATTTGCATTTCTAAAGGATTAGACCGATTAAGATGACGTGTCTTTGCTATTCCTCTTCAGATTTATCTTTAGATTCATCGTAATAGGATTTCGGTTGCTGCTCTTGAAAGCATTTTCCACTGACGAATCCCAATATCAAGTACATTTAAGAATTAATTTACACTTCCGCGTTTTCTATATATTCAAAATTTGTATTATAAATAAAACAAAATTATATGAAAAATTAAGTTATTAATTTTAAATTTTTATTTATTGAAAAAGCAAATTGACAATAATTTAGATTCTTAATTCCCCCCCCCCCCTTTTTTTTATTTTAAAGTGTTTTTTTCTTTATTTACAAACATTTCTTTCATATTTTTTCTCGTTCCATTTTTTTTCTTTCAAATAAACTTGACATTTTTAATTAATTTTTAAAAAGCAAACTAAAAAAATTGGCCACACAGAGTTGATAATTTAACATTTTCTCATTAATTGCTGCAAAGAGTTTTTTTTCCCCCCGAAGAAAAGTTTTTAAATTACCTTAAGAAAATGTTGAAAGTTCCTTTTATCAAAAAATTAGAAAAAAATGAATAAATGTTGAAAGTATTTTATAGTTTTATGAAGAAGAGAGAGCAAGAGAGAGAGAGAGAAAGGACTCATTGATTAAAGTGAAAAAGTGGGTCAAAAAGTTGAATTTGTAAAAGTAAGGGATATTTTTCAAAAAAAATTATTTATTTTTCCAGTTTTGTAAAATATGTCTTATAATGACATATTATCTGAATATTAATTTATCTGAATATTAATCTAATTTTTCAATAGCATTTTATTTTTTTTTTTCTAAAGAATTATTATATAGAAAATAAGAAAAAAATAATTGAAAATGGAAAATAGAAAATAGAACAGATTTTTTAAGGATATCAAATTGAGACAAAAAACGAATCAAAAGTGTTGCGAAGCAACGTTTTGATTCGTTTTTTGTCTCAATTTGATATCCTTAGAAAAAAATGATTTTTACAATATTTTTTGATCATTAAATTAAAAAAGAAAAATTTGTAAATGAAATATTATTTTTTGGGTAAAAAAAAAATTTTTATGATAAAATAGAGTATTTGATTCAAAGAAAATTTTTCCCTGAGAATAGAATAAAATAGAATAGGAAAAAATAAAGAATAGAATAAAATAGAAATTTTTTTACAAATAGGATTTTTAAACAAATATTTAAGATAAACAATTTTTGTACAAAAAATAAAATATATTTCCCTGTTAACCTATTGCGAATTATTATACAAAAACTTGACACTTTATATTTGATTTTTAATTGTGCCCTAAATTTTCCAACAACTCTGCTGCAA
Organism: Leptopilina heterotoma; assembly: GCF_015476425.1. Taxonomy (NCBI): domain Eukaryota; kingdom Metazoa; phylum Arthropoda; class Insecta; order Hymenoptera; family Figitidae; genus Leptopilina; species Leptopilina heterotoma. The sequence continues at coordinate 2,987,250 of NW_025111110.1, forward strand.
AATGAATCTCATGAGAAATGCAGCCTCTAAATTGGACTGCTTTGAATTTTGCTCGAGTAAGTTTGAAATACATTTCGCGCTTCTGCTTTTCAGTTGTGAGAGAAAGTTCTAAGCTCGAAGAGCCCAATCATCCATTTATGAAATACCAAATTACAGAAAGCGTGTGTTTGAGGAGCTAAAAAGAGCTTCTCTCTCTCTCTGTTCAGAAACAAATTCATTTGTTTCATTTTGACACGCTTTTCACACTTGAAAAATATTTTACAATTGAAATGATGAAAAACATTTTTTTTTCTCTTTTTTTTTTGTAAATTTTTTGTTTTTGTTTTTCTATTTTTGCCCCTATTTTTATTGTTAGGATTAAAAAGAAGAGAGAAATTATTTTTTTCAAAAAAATGCAATGAATAAATTTTTACGAAAAACAAAAAAAAAAAAAAAAATGAAATGCAAGGTGACATAAATATTAATGACTATATAATTTAAAACTCCAATGAATCTCAATGGCGTGAAATTTCTTGATTTCTATGCGTGTGCGAAAAAAAAAATTGAGAATACTGCGCTGAATTTTTTTGCTCGTATTATTTCGTTGAAAAGAAATTTTTTCCTTTGTTTTTTTTCTTAATTATTGTTTTTTTTTAAATGTCCTTAAAATTTTTACGGTTTAATGAATTCGAATATTTTTGGTAATATTTTTAATTTGTATTTTACGAGAAGAAAAAATGTATATTTGACTCAGAGTATAAAAATGATTTATTTCAACTAATTTTATATTTTTTACTAATCAATACACTGAAAAAAAATTTATTTGATTCAAATAAAGGATTATTTGTCTATTATAAAATAAATATTTACTTGAATCAAATAATTTTTATTTAAGTCTTTTGGATGGTATTTGTCTCAAATACTGTAATATTATTGGTTCAAATACAATTGAATTGAATAAAAATTATTTGATTCAAGTGAATATTTAATAATCGTTTTTGTGAATCAATTTTTTTCAGTCCATTTATTTGTTTTGAATAAATTTTATTTGGATGAATTACAATTTTTCTTTGTGCTAAATAAAATTTTTATTTAAAACAAATAAATAATTTAGTAGGCTCTGTGAAAAATATTGTTTTATTTAACACAAATAAATTATTTTTCTGTCTAAATTTTAATTAGTGAAAATGTTTACTAATTTAAATTAATGACTGACTTTTTGATCTTTTTTAGAATAGAAAAGATTATTTTCATTTTTGTTGTGTAATTTTTTTTTTGAAATGATTTCGTAATTCTTTTCTTTAATAATTTCGTCTTTTTTTGTAATAATTTTGTAAGTTTTTTTTTCGAAATAATTTTGTAATTTTTTTTTTTTTTTTTTGGACCAATTTTGAAAGTAGATTTATTTTGGTTGAGAGAAAATTGGATAGTTGACACAATTTTCTTTCGCGGGTATTATTAGTGGCATTAATAGACGAAAATGACACGCTGCTCATTCTGCTTCTGTCGTAACAATTGTAGAACAGTTATCACGACCATTAGCGTCAAAAACATAAGCGCAGAAGTATGAAACTTACAGTCCGATAAAACTCAACTCCACGGTTTTCTCGAAGAAAATAATATATATACATATATATATATATATGTATCATATCCAGTTGTTGTAAAATTTCCCGTTAATTAAATTATCAGAAACAGTGAAACATCTGTGTTGGTGGAAAATAATTTTCTTTTATTATTTTTCTAAAATTTTGAAAGCAATAGGAAACGAAATTTTTTTTCCGGTTTAAATATTTTCAAAAAATACTATAATAAAATAATATAAGAGCAAAAAAGTTAAATATTTATTAAATTAGGAATTTTTTTTTTAATTTAAAAAAATATTTTTTAATAAAATTTAAATTCAAAGAAAGTATCTAAAAAATAAAAATTCATTTAGAAGTTGAAAAATATAGGACCCTCTTTTATTACGAAAAAAAAATGATATTTAATTAATTAATATATTTACTTAATATTCTATTAATTAATTTAATAGTGATATTTAATATACTTATAATTTATACATTTTTATTTAATACTCAATTTTCGAATGATAATTTAAAAATTAATTTTGCGTGATCAATTTTGAAAATTTGCTATATAACACTTAAAGGGATTTAGGGCAAACGACAGTTTGAAGTTATTGCCATGAAGATTCTCCAAAGACATAAATTTAATATCACTTTATGACACAAGATCTCGTTTATCACACTCTCCGCAACTTGAAATTTGGATTCTTGATAGAAGAATCGTATAGAATTTAAATATTCAGCAGATCTGCTAACTGTGCAGAAATTTTACTAGTTGAAATTTGGCAGAAACTTCTATTGTCGGATAGTTGAATCAATTCTTGGGTGTAATGTTACTAATATCGACTCAAGTCTGGAGAATTTAGAAATAAATTCCTAGCTATGAATTTAAATTGTCAGAAATTAGTAATTAGAACAAAAGGAATGTTTATTTCGCTTTGACAAATTTCTATTTTCCCTTTTCATTTTAACTTTCTTAGATTTTTATTTGCATTTTTATTTTCACTTCGATAGATTTTTATTTTCACTTCCTCTAAGAGTAAAAGTGAAAATGAAAGTGAAAATAAAAATTTCTTAAGCGAAATGTAAAAAGAAAAGTGAAAGTAAAAATAAAAAAATACCAAATAAATATGAAGGAGAAAATTAAAATTTACGAAATGTAGAAATAAAAGTGAAAAGCGCTCCTTTGACTAAATAGAAAAATTAGTAAAAAAAACTGATTAAAATTTTGACTCCCGTTAAAAAATTGACAGAACAAAAGGCAAAATTGGTACCTAGATTTCTTTGAAAAATAATTTTTTTTTTATAATTTCATTTAAATAATGATCATTTTTCGTCAATTCAAAACGATATAGGCAATAGAATTTGACGATTTGCCTTTGATTTTAGAATGCACTACTATATCCGGTCATTCTAACGCAATGCACGTATTGAAAATCTAATCGTAATATCACATCTCATTTCATCCTATAAGCAGTATACTCGGATAATGTATCAATTTTTTTTTTATCAATATAATAAACTGTGATTTTTTTTAAAGAAGGAATTTTTTTTCTAATAGAGAATACTTGCTTTTGAATCTGTTAAATTAATAAATTTTTTATTTATTATTGAAATACAAATAAAAAATAAAAAAATTAAATTACTTTCTAAATTTGAATTTCACGGGGAAAAAAAATTTACCTCGAACAGTGATAAGTTTCTGTAGAAAATGTGAATCAAACAAAAAATTGATCTAAATTTTTGACATCAATTTTATCCACTTTAGTATCAATTTGAAATTTTCAAAATAATCTGTGTTAGTGAAATTTGACTATTTTTGTAATTATATTTATTTACTAATAATTAGTTATTTTTTACTAATTTCTGAAGTAACATATCAACTAGGAATTTACCAACGATTACTTATTTTTAACTAACTTAGATTTAGAGAGAAAATTAAAATCGAAATTAAAAAAAAATAAATAAATAAAAATTCAAAACTAAAATAGTAAACTTTAAGTAATTCGAAAGCAAATGTCAGTCTCGATTTCAAAGTAGTGAGAAATTATACTAATTAAAATTTGTAGAGCATTTATAAGAAATTTTCTTCAATGGGAACTTCTTTTTATGATTTCTTCATTAATAATAATAATGTGGATATTTTTATATCTACAAACACTTGTGTTTGGGATTTATCGGAATGTTGCGACTGGATTTTGAACGATTAAATTTTGACGGAAATAGCATCGAGAAATGACAGTTCTTGCGTGTTTGTTTTCGAACAAGTAACCATAATCGGATCTAATATACCAGCTGACGATCAATTTCGATTTGATAATATCTTTATAGGGTATTATCGAAAATTAAAATCTCTCTATTACTATTAAAGTTACATATACATATATTTATTTGAAAATGGAATAGTTACCGGAGAAACGAAATAGAAAATGATTTTCTGATATTTGAATAGATATTCTTGAAGGATTGATATTTCTAAGATGTATAGAGAGAATGTTAGATAAATATGTATTTTATTTTTTATTCTTATCATCTTATTTTTTCCAAAAATTTTTTTTAGTTGACAACAATTAGTTGTTAGTAATAGTGTACTTTAATTCAAACCTGGTTAATTTTTTTCAAAAATAATTTTATTTTATTTAAAAAAATTAGTTGTTAGTAATAGTGTACATTAATTCAAACCTGGTTAATTTTTTTCAAAAATAATTTTATTTTATTTTGAAAAAAATATTTGCTGAAAATCTAGAGTACAATATTGTAGAAAATGGTAATTTTTTTTAAATTTAAGTTAATTTTAAGTTTAGTCCAACTTAAGTTAGTTGAACTTTAGGTAGATTTAATTTACGTCAGGTTCAAGTTATAGTCTGATTTAAATTAATTTTAAGTAAATTTAAGAGAAAAAAACCAATAATGAAAATCAATAAATTAGTAGAGGTTTATTATCGTGTTGAGAAAGTGTGATGATGATACTACAAAAACGTGTTAGTAAAATACCAATTTAACAGATCACGTGGTAATCATCCTTAGTCTTCTTATCTGTTGAATATAAATTCAATGATAACAACGGCATAAAGTTTGAACCATCGCGTGCTTAACATTTTAGGCATCACACGAAATTACACAGCTTGAGAAACTAGAATTAGAAATTTATCGTTATAACTTCTTTAAATTGTCACTTCAACGGTCTTTTACCGAACGTATTAGGAAAATCTTGTCCATAAATTGGCGTCACTAAAATATTTTCTAAAGTTTTCTATTCTGATTCTAAACTCGTCTGCAAGTTTCGGTTTAGAAAAAAATTTTTCTTTTTGTGAAAATAAAAATTGTAATTAGGATTTTTTTTAATGATATGCAACTTGTTAAAGTTGAATTTGAATTTTACATTAAAAAACTTACATAAAAGTAACTAATCATAAAAAAATAAATAAACTGACTTTTTTTTTACTAAAAATTAGTTTTAGAAAGAAAAAATCATTTTTCTTAAAGTACTTTACTTTTTATTTTCTTAGGAATTTAAATACAGAATTTTCTCGATAAAAAACTATAATTAAATTTTACCAGAAGCTAATTTTTTAAATAATATTAAAAAAAAAAGAAATACTATAATATATATTTTCACCTTCCTTATATACTTCCTGCGGCAAGAATGTTACTTGTGTTGATAGAAAAATCAATGTTTATAAAGCCATAAATTTTCAAAGTTTACTCACAGAAAATTTCCTCCTGCTCCAGTAATTTTATTGCGAAAAAAACCTTAACTTTAAAATTTACCGCAAAAAATCTGACGACAATATAGAAGTCTATAGCTTGTTTGTGTCTCTGAATATGTGTAAAGTGTCGTCGCCCAGGTAAATCACCCGTTAAAGCTGAAGATCGATGCAGGTCGTTTCTATATAGTTTAGAACAAAAAATATAGAATAAAAAAAAAATTTGAAAACTGTATATACAAAAATGAGAGTTATGTGTGTCATAAAAATTAACTATCTACCGTTTTCTCCATTGGAATGAGGAAAAATATGACAGAATTTTACAATAGGTTTTCTGATTGTTCTGCAAAAAAAAAAAATGAACTAAAACTTTTAGTGAATAATAAAAAATATTTTTCTCTATGCAAAACAAAAATTTGTTTGCAAGTTTAAATTGAATTTTTGATTTAAAAAAATTAATTTCCATTGTGTCTGAAAAATTTGTGCGTTTAAATGAACAAAATTTATTTATTTTCTATTTTTTGTAAAGAACGAAAAAAATTTGTTTCGAAGTTTAGATTCAATTTTGAATTAAAATTAATTTCAATTGTCTAAAAAAATTTGGACATTTAAAAGAACTAAATTTATTTTCTATTTTCTTTCAAGTTTTTAAAGTTAAAATAAACACAATTTTTTTCTGTTTAATTTTTCAAAATTACTATCACAGTAAAACGTGAAGTGTTAAAATAACACCAGAATGGATTAAAATAATCTGCAACAGTTTAAACCCTCTAGGATTAAATTAACACCAGAAAGGATTAAAATAATCTATTTTGGTGTTATTTTTAACTATGAATGAAATTTTGCTTTAAATAAAACACCAAAGTCAACGATTTTTAAAAATTCAACGAATTTAGCTTCCCCAGGGAGAATAGTAAGTTAGTAAGTTTAGATACTGACTTACTAACTTAGTAACATAGTTAATAAATTCAATTGTGTTCAAAAATTTAAAAAAATTCTCGTCAAAATTTCAATTCTCTTTATAAATAATAAAATTCTTCTCTGATATTCAATTATTTTACAAAATTTTAATCAAATTCTTGTCAAAATTTCAATTATTTTCAAACGTTTTTTAAAATTCAATCATTTTCAATATCTACTATTTCAATAAAATTTTCCAAAAGAATTCCATTATTAAAAAAAATTTGAATAAAATTCTACGCAAACATTCAATTATTTTCATAAATAATAAAAATTTTTACAGGAATACAATTATTTACAAATTTTTTTTATAAATTTCTTCGCAATAATTCAATTATTTTCATAAATAATAACATTTTTACAGGGATTCAATTATTTTTATAAATAATAAAATTCTTTTGGGAATTCAATTATTTTCATAAATAATAAAACTGATTGCAGAATTTCAATTATTTTTAATGCAATTTTAATCGAATTCCTCGAAAAATGTAATTATTCTTAAAAATTTTATTAAAATTCATCCAAAGAATTTAATGATTTAAAAAATTTGTTGATAAAATTTTTTACGAGAATTTAATTTCAAGAAACATGAAATTAATAAATTATTAATTTTTGTATTTAAATAATTTAATTCTCGTAGAATTTACTAATAAAAATGGTTTTAAAATTCTCATAAAACTAATCGCAGCGTTTCAATTATTTTTCATACAATTATAATTGAATTTCTTGAAAAAAGTAATTATGTTCATGCAAGTTTTAATAAAATTCGACAAAAAGAATTCAATTATTTAAAAATTTGTTACTAAAATTCTTTCTGAGAATTGAATTTTCAGAAACATTCAATTGTTCAATAAATTATTTACTTTTGCATTTAAATAATTAAATTCTTGTAGAATTTTCTAATAAAAATTGATTTTTATTTCATAAAAATGAATCTCAGTTAAAATTTTAGATTATAATTGAATATTAAAAGCAATATAGTGTAAATTTTTAGAAATAATTGAATTTTGAAATTAATTTTTTTGAAAAAGTTTAATTGAATTTTCTTTTATATTATTTGAAGTTTTCATTTTCTAATATGTATTTAATTAAAGAATTTAGGAATAATTGAAATTTCGAGAAATTGAATATTGTAAACAAATGGATTTGAAAATTGCCAAAGAACTTTTTCAAAAATTATTAAAATAATAGATATAAAGTAAAATTGTTGTTAAAAATTTTTGAAAATAATAATTGAATTGAAATAATGAAAATAATTTTGAAGAAGTATAATAATCTTATAATATAAAATAATGATTTTATTGCTATTTTAATCTTTTTTGGTGTTAATTTAATCTGCAACACTTTTTAATACCTCACGATTTACTGTGATACGAAAATAAAAAATAATTGAAACTAAACATTTTTTTATTCAAGAATTAATTTTTTTATCGATTCAAATTTTTTTTTTATAAAAGAATATTAATTAAAAGAAGTCAAAAATTCGTGGTTCATTTGAACTTTAAAAACTTTAGGAACATTATTTTCTGAATATAAATTTTATTATTGACTATTGAAATAAAATTAAATAAATAAATTATATTAAAATTGCGTCACGTATTAGAAAATAATTTGCAAATTTTGTACAAGGTTTAAAATTACTTTTTTAAATTTTATTTCAGTCAGTTATTTTTGAAAATATCGAAAACGAAAAAATTAAGATTTTAGAATTTTATATATTAAATAAATTAATAATGAATATTAATGGTTTTATTATATTTTTTATTGTTAAAAAAAAATTTGAATGCAAAAAAAATGAAAAAAGAAAGAGAAGAAGAAGAAGAAAGAAACAAAGAAAAGGAAAAATAAAAGACAAAAAAATGTATAGAAGAAATAGAAGAAAAAAATTAACTACAAAGAGTGAGTGAAAAACTGAATTATAAATAAATATTTTAAATAATAAATATTGTCATATACAAAAAAGAAGGAAAAGGGTGAAAAAGAGGAGAAAATAAAACCAAGAGCAAAATAAATCTCAACGAAAAAGAAAATTCAAATAACAAGGCACCTGGTAACAATTGTCAGGATTTGTGACTAATATAAAATATCCTATGGACTTTTTATTCTTTCGGTTATACCCTATGAGTTGTTCAGCATCTAAACTTTTATTGTGTGTGAGAATACCATTTTCACTCTCATAATACCCTCAATTTCTACCCAAGATTTCTATATGTATATATATATATATATTTCTGTATAAGAAGAAAAATTCCTTATGTAAACGTCTCTTGCAAACTTGTAATAGAAAAAGCGTAATATTTTTACATCTTGTGCATATAAGGAAACAACTGATTTGAGCTTTCAATTCAACTGTGCATTGCTTTTCACTTTTGTTACTATTGTACTTTTTACTTTGTTGTTTCTTTGTTTTTTTATTCTTCCCTATGAACTTGTTTTATTATTGAAACGAACTCGGGAAGCAAATAGAACTTTCTTTTTAGTATTGTGCATATAAAGGAAAGTTTATTCCTTAACCGCATTTTCAACCGTTTATACGAATTTAACGAGCACTTAAAATCGCGACTTATACACAAAAAGAATAACAAAAAATAAGAAAAACAAATTCACTTGGAATTAAATAACTTTTTATTATTGAAGTCATTCAGTGTTGAATAAAAGTTATTTCAGATTCAATCTCGTTATTATTGACTGTTGCTGAATGGATTTATTAGTTTTATGAATAATTTTTAATGAAGTGGAATTATAATGCTAATGGAGAATAAAAGTATAATTGTCGAAATATTACCTATATAATACCTACCTAATTTTGCAAAATTTTCTAGTAATCGAATTTTTATTTGTGTTAATTTCCTATTTAGCCGAATTATCATTAGGCCAAATTTTTGTTTATTCGATTCTCAATTAACTGGATTTTTATTTAGATATTATAATATTTTATTTAACTGAATTTTTATTTAACAGGAATTTTATTTCACTGGATTTTTATTTAATAGAATTTAAAATTAACAAGATTTTTCTTTCATCAAGATTTTTATTTAATAGGTTTTTTATATTGAACAACATTTTGTTTGGCAGAATTTTTATTTAACGGAATTTTCATTCAACTGGATTTTTATTTAACTGTAATTTTATTTAACAGGATTTTTGTTTAATTGGATTTTTTATTAAACCGAATTATTTTTTAACTGGATTTATATTTAACAGAATTTTTATTTTACTAGATTTTTTCAACTGAATTTCTATTTAACGTATTTTCGTTTAATTGAATATCTATTTAACAGGATTTTCATTTAACAACATATTCCAAATTTACAAATTCAACATTTTCCATTATCTCGAATTTTTGTATTACTATTAACATAATTATTTAATAGAAATTTCAAATTCCTGAGAAATATTTTCGAAATTCATTGAATTCTTAACGTTGAAATAAACGAAATTTTCTATGGATATAAATATTTTTAAAAAGCATCAACTTTAATAAAAATCAAAACAAAACGAAATTGTATACCTAATTATTTGGAAAAAATAATTTTATTTAAATTCGTGACTAAATTTTTATTATAGTAAAAAATCAGTCACTGATTCAAATATAGTATGTAAATAAATTTTAAAAAAATATCGATTTAATGAAAATTTTGTGAAATTCAACTGAAAGTAATTAAATTTGTTAAAGAATTTCATTAAAAACATTTTAACAAATTGAATTTTCAAATTATATAAAAAGTCACATTCTAATGTATTCATGTTCCTTAGTGCGAAGATTAATAAATAGTTAAAATTTTTATTAGTTAATTTAAAAAAAGATACACACTTAAAATTTTTTAATAAAATTGATTTTTTGCAAAGTTTTTTTGACAATTCTGAAAAATAAGATTTTTGAAATTTTTTCAATTCTGTTGTTTCAAGATAATTGAATTTTTATAAACATATAATTGAAATTTTTGAAATAATTGAAATCTCTTTACATTCTATTAAAAATAATTGAATTCCTTTAAATAATTTTGCTTAAATTTTTCGAAAATAATCAAGGGATGTTAGTGACCGTAATTATAATTATATTTTTAAAATAAAAAGTCCCTCTTAAAGTTTTAAATCAATTTTTTGCTTCTAAAAAATTATATTATTATCTCTTAAATTTTCATAATTTAAAATTTCTAAATGTTCAAATAAATGATATTTATTTATTTCTTGAGCAAATTAAATTTTTATGACTTATTAAGTAAATAATTAATTATTAATGCTTATTATTTTTAAAAATTTTAATAAAATTCTTCGCAAAAATTGAATTATTTTCATAAATAATAACATTCTTTGGAAGGATTCAATTACTTTTATAAATAGTAAAGTTCTTTGCAGAAATTCAATTATTATCAATATAATTTTAATAAAATTGAATAATCAAATTTTCAATTATAATTATAAACAGACAAAATTATTTTAAAAAATTGAAAAAATTCTTTGCTTATTTAAATTATTTTCCAAATTTTCAATTAAAATTATTAAAAAAAACATTATTTTCAAAAAATTTAAAGAATATATAAACTCTTCAAAAGAATTTAATTATTCATAAAAACTCTAATAAAAATTTTTTTAAGTCATTTATAGATTTATTTTTGTTTGAAATCAAATGAATTTAAATTTGATAAAAAAAAACCCTGGAAATAACCGAGAATTTTGTTGAATGAAAATAGTAGACACCCTGTAATTAAATTTCGTTAAACACTCAGAAATTTATAAATATAAATAAAAATTGGGGATTAAATAGAAATTGTCGTAAGTGAAAATACTGTTGAATGAAAATTATAAAAATTCAATTAAGTAGAAAATCAAGTTAATTTAAATTCGGTTAAAAGAAAAAAAAATTCTTTAAACTGAAAATTACAAAAAAATGACTTTCAAAACTTATACGACTGAAAAATAATTTTGCATCGAACGAATGCTTTTATATTATATATATGGTAACTTGATTTCCTTTCAAGAAGTCATCCATGACTTCCTGTAAAAAAAAGAAAATTTCCTCTCTCTCTCTCTCTCTCCCTCTCTGTCTTACAGTCTTGATACTCTATGACGAGCAGATATTTTCAAGTTGAAAGTTAAAAAGTCATTTCCTGTCGTATACTATATGTAAATATACCTTCATCATTTTTCCGGCAGTTTGTTTCCGTCTATTTTTTGTCATCACATATATATAAGTAGAGGCCGCGTCGTCATACTATTTTACATAACTGAATGCAAAGCACTCCGTGAACTAGAGGGATGATGAAACTCACCCCCCTGTGTTTTTTTTTTCAAATCCTTTTTCTAAGACGTGAATTTTTCCCTTTGTGTATAATATAGTATATAAAAGAAGAAAAACTGCAATATTTCTCCAAACGCTTAGTAGCAATATGCACAAGGAGAAAAAATATATGTTTGTATATTGATTTACATATGTGCTACTGCAACATATGTAACGGTAAAAAGAAGAGAATATATTTCCATATATGAAACAACAGAGTAGGCAATTTCAACAACAGTATTCCTAAGCTAAATCTGTTTCCAATAGTTTCAAACTTTTCGAGAGAGCAGGGAAAAAAGAAGAAGAAGAACTGATATGTATAAACCAAATCGAAAGCCTATAGGCACTTATATTTCAAATTGAAGTTTTAGAATAGATTTCTTTTTTTTTATATTTATACAATATATTGGGGCTATTGTGCGGAAAATGTTGATATTCTTGTTCATTTTTTTTATTCATTGAGAAGAGTATTTTATTCGATATGATATGTATCGAGAAATTGGTTCAAAGGAAAGTTAATTTCTTTTAGTTAGAACAAATTGATAAGAAAAAATAGTTTTGATGTTGTAAATTTTAGTCCAATCCTCTCTCAAACAAATTTTTCGATTTGCGTCATTAAATTATTTTTGTTTTAACACAGATTTTCTAAGGATATCAAATTGAGACATAAAATATATTAATCGAAATTTTATTTCGTGTATTTCATATATTCATTCTGTCTTTTTTAAAAAATTTGCTTTATTTTTCTAGAGAATTGGATTTATAAATTAGCATAAATTAAGGATGAATTTTATTGGTAGCAATAAAGACGAATAGGATAGTAAATCGAAATAGAATCTCAATGAATCACTGATTTTTATACCTCGTTGGCTCCATCTCATTTGAGAGCAATGAGTCTTTCTGCCATCTGTTGGATAGTTACAATTATAAAGGCGCGAAATTCAAATTGTGTTAGTAAAAGTTACTCTTTTAATTAATTAAATTAAATTAATTATTATTAATTCTTAGCTATTTGATTAGTAAAATTAATATTAAGTTAAAAATCAGTTATTGATTCAAATAGTAATGTTTGAATCAATAACTGATTTTTTACCATCAAATTAGTTATTTTTAATTAACTCAAATTTTGAGAGCATATTCTCCCCTTTTTCTCCTGTTTAAAAAAAACTCAAAGAATTGCGGTTTTTTTTGGAAGTAAGAAAATTTTTTAGTCACTTTGAAGAAAAAATTTCTACTTTTTGCAATTTTTTTAAAACTTAAAAATAATTCGAATTAAATTTTTTTACTTCCATAGTAAATTTTACTACCTTTTCTATATAAAGTATATTTTTCTAAATTTTATAAAAAAAATTTCTTCGGAAATAGTAAAAGCATTAATCTGAAAATAACAACTTTGAATAGTGGATTTTTGTATTTTTAGAGGAAATTTTGACAAATTACCAGTAAATTTTAATTTTTGTATTGAAATTTAATTTTGATATATTCAAATTCATATAGAATTTTTTTAAAACAAAAAGTAGCGTTTTTGTAAAAAAATATTGAATCTTTAGAAAAATTCGAGACTACGGAAAAATATAAAAAAAGATATTAATAATTAACAGGAAAAATTGAAAAAAAATTGATTTAAAATCTGATTTAAAAAGGCCCTTTTTCAAATTTAATCCTCTTTTTTAAAAATTTTTTTTTCCCCTCTTATCTAATAATACTTGAAAAAATGGTGATCCCTGAAATTATAATTCATAAATTTATAAATTATTAGTTATAAATAGTTTTTTTATTATAATTTATAAATTATAAGTTATAAATATATATTTTTGTAAATTATTATAATTATTTTCATTTCCTATTGTTTTGATAATAAATAATGTAATTTTTATTCTTTTTGTTACAGGTGAGTTAAACAATAAATGTTTCCTGTCGAGTTATTTCGTAAGTAAATATATATTTATTATATATATTATAAGTAAAAAATTATCAAAAGAATGATTCTAAATTCTGTTTCGTTTATTTAAAGAAAAAAATAATAATAATAAAATAAAAATAATAAATTCTAATTATTATTTTTTTTTTGCAATTAAAATGAAATGGTTTTCATTTAATAAAAACTCGTTTTGATCAACGTGGAAAAAAATGTCAATTAAAATTAAAATAAAAAGAAATCAATTAATAGAAATAAAAGAAAAAAAAACTATAGAAAGAAAATTCTATGGGTTGAAAAATAAATTTACATAAAAGGTCAGTTAACATGAATTTTAATTGTAGAAAGAGTTCTCTGTTTGAATTAGAATATATGACGGGCCGTTTGTCTTTGAATAAAATTCATTGTGAAAAATTAATTCAGCATTCATCCGTAAGACTGTATGCAAAGTTGGGGTTGGGACATCTGCGTTTAGATCAAACGATTTAAAAAAGTAACTGGGAATTTACATTTTCTTATCGATTCCTTTTGTAAGCCAAGTTTAAACATTGGTTCGGATTTTCTTTTACCCCCACCACCCCTCCCTTGCAAAACGACGATCTTTATGAATTCATTAAATTCTGAATATTCTTCAAAAGCGAGTTCCTTATTTATAAAAGACAAAAGAAAATTCTCTTATTCTTATTCCTTTGTATCTATATTAATATTTTACGAGCTATGAGTATGTTTGCGGAAAATTTTTAAATCACAATTTTTCGAGTCTCTTTTGCAGGAGTGAAAAATGTTTTGAGTTTCTTTTTTTGCTTCTTGTAAAGTATTTTTGATTAAAGATTCTTATGATTAACGATTTTGTTTCTTTTATTTTGTATTTTTTTACTTATTTTCTTTTCTTTTATTTATTTTTTCTTATTTTATTTATAAATTATAAATTATTATAATTAATAAAACATTATTTAATATTATTAGAAACTTAAATATTTTTATATTTTTAACTCACTCTTAATTCTAACTCTAAATTTCTTTTTCGTTAAATACGAAAAGGATCGTTACTTTTTATAATACGATCGTTAACGTTAAATCGAATGCAATTTTTCATGAAAATTTACCTATAAATGTCCTCTTTCCAAATGGAGACTCTTCTTTTTTTTACCTTTTGTTTTATGGGGAAAAAAAAGAAAATATTCAAAGTCATCTGTGACTGAATTCCCCTTTGCAAATCGAATTTGCAATGCAATAGCCTTCCTCTCTATCTCTCTTTGAGACTATTTTTCGGCACACTAACAAGAAATTGTGACATCCAAATTCCACTTTGATTTTTTGCTACTAGAGAAGTTTTTTCCGTTCACTCTTTCTCTCTCCTTTTTTTTTTTAAATCAAACTTTCAAGTGTCCTATTTTTTAAGAGATTCCATTACAGTTTTTAATTTAAAAAATTGAATTTTATATTAATCATTCCAGAAAGTCCAAGTAAAATTAGTCCAAGTGGTCAAAAAGTTGTGGCTATATATATAGACTTTCTTCCAACTTTTTCAAGTATTTTTCGATCCAACTTTTTTGTATGAGTTCAGCAATTTTTCAACTCTACAACAGTCGGGTTGGTTATTACTTTAAATTGCGATTCTATTTTTGAAAAATATTTCCTCTCTCTTTCTCTGTTAGATAATGTATTTTGTACTTGAAAAAATCTAACTTTTTTACTGAAACTCATCATTTTTTTTTTTGTAATTGTTGAAAGTATAAAAAAGCTTTCGAAAATGAGGCAAATACAGAAATTAAAGTTGCAACCATAATGAAAATAATAAAACTAGTAAAAACAATAAAAAGATTAGAATAAAAAATAAAAATAATAATTATTTATAAAAAATAGAAAATTGTTAAAAAATTATGATTAAGAAATAGGAAATAAATATCCAATTTTATGCATAATGTTTATTTCTCAATAAAAATATTGTTCACAAACTCATTTTTTTATTTTGGAAAAAAATGACATGTTCCCGTTTCTTAATAAATTTTTAGAAAATTTTCAATTTTCATAAGGAAATAATTTACATCATTTCTATTTCTTAATTACAATTGTTTGAAAAAAAATTCAAAGTTTTTAAAAATAAAGGAAAAAAATGTTTATAAATTCTATTTATCAATTGCAAAATTTAATTGAAAATGAAAATATTTGAATTTTTAGAAAATAAAGGAAAAAGTTTTACTCAAAAAAAAAAATGTTCTGTTACATATTTATTTACGAATTTCTTTAATTGAAAAATTATTCAAAAATGATTCAAATTCAAATCTTTTTTAAAAGAAACAACTTTAAAAATATTGTTATAAAAAATAAAGAAATCGATCACTTCGAGTCTTCGACTCGGAGTAATCGTTATCTTCATTTTTTATAATAATTAAAGATGTTCGAGAGATAAAATAATTATTTTATATTATAAAAATATTGTTACTGTAAGTTCTTGAAAATTATTTTAATATTCAATTATTATCTAAAATTTTAACTAAAATTAATTTTTAAATCAATTTTTATTGGAAAATTCTAGTAGAATTGAATTATTTATATACAAAATATAAATAATTTATTGGACAATTCAAGGTTTCTTAAAATTCAATGAAAATAATTGGATTCCTAAACAGAATTTTATTATTTACGAAAATAATTGAATCGCTGAACAATTTTATTATTTATTAAAAAAATTTGAATGATTGCGAAGAAATTTATAAAAAATTTGTAAATAATTAAATTCCAGTGAAAGTTTTATTATTTTATGAAAATAATTAAAGGTTTTTATTATTTATGAAAATAATTAAATGTTTGAGTAAAATTTAATTTAATTTTTTTTTAAATAATTGCGATTGTTTTTGTAGTTTTATTAAAATAGTAAAAATATTGAAAATTATTGAAATTAGAAAATTTTTTTCAAGTAATTGAAATTTTGACAAGAATTTTATAAAAATTTTTGAAAATAATTGAATTTTTTGATAAGAATTTTATTACTTTTGAAAGTGATTGAATTTCTCCAATCATTTCTAACTTTTACAAAATTGAACTTTTTTTCGTGTTTTTAACTAAAATTCTTCTATAAATCCATTATTTTTAATAATTAATTAAATATACCTATATTGACAAATTTAGCCAATTTTAGAAGATTTTTAATTATTAAATTTTTTAAAAAATTTTAAGTTCTTTAATTTCTAATTAAATTCATTTAAAATTAAAATTTTATAAAATTTCAAATTGAAACCGTTTGAAGTTGACTTATTTATGAAAATTATAAACGTAACTCTTTTAAAATTGAATTAATTTTGAAATATTTAAGGTCATGTTATTCAGTGGTCACGTGCCCCATATACTTGACTATGGAAAAACTTTACACTGAATAACATGACCTCAAGTGAAATTATACATTTAATCATTTTTAAGTCATTATTTTATGAAAGTTGCTCAAGATTTAAGTTATTGAAAAGGAAATTTTTATCACAAATTGGAAAATGTGAAGGTTTTTTTTATCAGAATTCGTGTAAATTTCATAGTTTATAAGGCAAACAAAAAAGGCATAAAAATTTAGAATTTTCTTTTATGAATTCTAAAAATTTAATTTTTTTCAATACTTTTCATAAAAATCCCTTACGTTTTCCTGAATTCCCTGTGTCAAAATATATGATATTATAGTTATACTAATATCAAAATTATATTCCAATTTATATTTTATTTTTTATTTACTTTTTATTTTATTTGAATTATACATTTTTACGTTCTATTATTTTTAAAATTGCTAATTTTATTTTTAAAAAAAGTGAGTAAAAAGTTAGCCGCCCGCGAATTGTTGCTAGGAATAAAATTAAATTTATAAATATTTTTTACTATTTTAATTATTCTTATTATTTCTATTATTTTTAGTTTTTTTTTATTAAAATTAAGACTGATTAAAATTACTATTGATTCAATCTACAGCTGAACAAAAATACCGGAGGTATTAATTAAAAAATACTTTTAATAAAATAAACTTTTTGTTTATTATCCTTTAATAATTATTCTTTAATCTTTAAAATAACCATTTCAATGAGAAATAATTAAAAATGATAAATGTTCATTTCGAAAAATATAATATTTAAATTGACAATTCACCGTGATTATAAATAAGTAATAATTTTTATTGGAAAATTTAACAGTGAGAAGGACTCACTTGT
This sequence comes from Leptopilina heterotoma, assembly GCF_015476425.1. Lineage (NCBI taxonomy): Eukaryota > Metazoa > Arthropoda > Insecta > Hymenoptera > Figitidae > Leptopilina > Leptopilina heterotoma. The sequence continues at coordinate 3,004,850 of NW_025111110.1, forward strand.
TTTATTATCGTTCGCGTTTATTGCTTTTGCGCAATAACATCGTAGCAAAATTTCCCTTGTGTCACATAAAAGTATACGCGGAAATACAATTTCTCAAAATTCTGCGACTCGTCAAGCTTTTGTTGCTGTTGGTCACGATTTATTGAAAATATAAAACTGATTTGAAAAGATTGCTTTGGTAAAAAAAAAAAAAATGAGAAAACAGGGAGAGAGAGAGAGAGAAAAAAAATTGAATGAAGAGAAATCTTGATAGAAAAAAAAAATAATAATAATAAAAAAAAGACAGAAAAGTGTCAAAAGAAATGACCGTCTCTTACTTTTGTGTGTAGAACTCTGTTATATAATAAATTTCAGTCACGCTGTGTATAGGATTCTGTATTTGATTGATCGCATATATATAAACTTTCAAAGTTTGGTATGAAATAAAAAAATATCTTCTCGAATAGACTCGGACATGTTCTTTAATTGAGTTCAGGTATATATATGCATTACTTTATTTGAATTTAATCCATCAAAAAAACAATTTTCTTTTTTCTTTTTTGCTTTTCTGTGTCAATATCCGATTTTGATTTTAATTCTGTTATAAATTGTGTGTATTATTTTTGATAAAAAGACATAGCTACTTTTTTTTGAACAATTGTTTAACAAAAGTTTTTTTATTCAGAAGATTTATATATCAGTTCAAATTTTTACCAACTTTTTGAATTTACGACTATTTTAGTTTAAAATAAATTTACAATTTAGAAAATTTAAATAATAGAGTAGTAGAGAAAAATTTGATAAATTTTTTTTTTATTGATGATTTAATAAATTTTAACTGATTTGAAAGCAGAAAATATTTACTCGTAGATTTATTTTGACGGATTCAAATTTATAAGGAACAATTTTGTTTCTTCAAAAGCTTGGAAAAAATTAACAAATTTTGTTATAAATATATAGAAATTAAATTTAATATATACGATCTGAAAAATTAAGGATTATTAGTGGAATTGAAATAAGCTCGAGAAAGTAAATGCAAAATAGATTCAGAGCGTAAAATCTCTTCTTGATCCTGTATATTTTATAAAAGTTTCTTCTTGACGTTGAATCTTGAAGTTGAAAGATAAGACGAGATGAATTTTATTAGAAACCGATTAAAGTTTCTCGGGATATAAGGAAATGAAAACGATTGTATTATGTAAATACAATGAGCGAGAAAGTTTACATATATAAATTCATTTTTCGAAAAAATTACATTTTCAAGGTAAGAAATTATTATATAAAAAAAAATTTAATAAAAAACATTTTTTTTTTATTCTTTTCTACATCTTTCAGCGTTTAAAAAAATATTGTTAAATTTCAAAAGAAATTTTCTTCTCTGCTTTTTTTCGATATTATTTCCTGTGTTCAATTCTTAAAGGGAACTATATTTAATTTATTATTATTAACGTCAAAACATTAATTTTAATATTATTTGTAAAGATTATTATTTTTCATTGTATTTTTAATGTAATTTCAATTTGATTTTGATTTTGATTTAATTTTATCTTTATCTTTATCTTGATCAAATTTTTTGTTTACAAATCCAATTTAGTTAAATAATCTAAGAGAAATGTAGTAAATAAAAAAATAGAGAAAAAATGTAGTTATACCGCAGGTTTAATTAAACATTTTAGTGCTTTTCTGTAATCAACATCAGTGAAAGGAAATTGCATTTATTTGCGCGGATCAATTTTTGTGGATGATTAAAGCGAACATTTGCCTGTGGGTATTCATCGATGCGTTGAGTTTTTTTTTAAAACCGTATGAAAACCCATTACCTAAAAAGCTTGATATCCGTCATTTTTTCCCCTAAAAAATAAAAACGCGATGCTCACCTTTGAAAAGTATTAGTTCAAAAAAGTCAAAATGTATCATCGTAATTATACAATTTTTCCGAAGAAAACGAATTTTTAATCGAGAGAAAAAATAAGTTCTCTATATGCAGAAAAATTTGCTTTGCTATTTTAATTTGAATTAGTTAAAAGTGGTTGATTTTTTTCAGTTTTTATTAACTATTTTCTATTTATTATTTGTTTATTATTTAATTTTTACTTATGAAGTTTATTTATTATTTAATTTTGAGTAAACGAATTTTTATTAAAATCTTTTATTTTTTTGCTAATTTAGAATATATGAATATTAAATACATAGTCCCATATTTTCTCATAGTTTTAAATTTATTTTTCAATTATTATTATTATTATTATTATTATTATTATTTAAAAATATTATCAGATATTATTAGCCGATATTTATACTGCAGATATCAATTAAACAGAAATTATATTTCAAGTATTATTAAAGAGTAATTTAAATTTATAAAAATCCTCTAAAATGATTTTCATTGAAAAAGAAAAAAATTTTGCTTATAATTCCCAATAAATATATAAATCATCGGCTCATTCATCACTTTCACTTCCCACGTATTTGGAATCAAAAAACTCTATAACCTCGAATTTAATATGAAATTCTCGATTTTCATTTTATTACAGTTGACCGAGTTTATTCAAAAAGTGTTTTCTGATATTCGATAAATTATTCCCGCTTAAATGTGTATAAATTTATTTCAAAAAAAAAAAAAAAATTTTATAGATATTTTATTAGTGCGATGTACATATGTTTATATCTCATTTATAAACACGATACCGCGTGATGAACAAAAATTAAGTTGAAAATAAAATTTTTCTTAGCAGAGGGTAATTTATTAACAAAAATTGAGTTGTAAATGAAATTATTGTTACTAGACACTAATTTAAGAAAAATTGAGTTGAAAATAAAGTTATTAAAGTATTAAAAATTTAGTTGAAACTGAAATTATTGTTGCTATCAGAGATTAATTTATAATTAGAAATTAATATTATAATGTGAAACGTTATATTTGGATGTAAAATTGAAAGTTGTATGTATCGGCACTATTAAGAAGTTTATCAGTTTAATGTTTTATTATATATATATATATTTTTAGTGCTGTATATTCTCTCCCTCTCATTAAGAGTTGCTTTTAATAGCTTGGAAGGAGTTGCATGAAATATTCAATTGAAAATTTCAGTTTGAATACTTAGTAAATTACTGTCCAATAAAATATTCAATATATATATATCGAGTGTGCGAATAATGTGATCGCGCTTGTGGATATTGCTTATAGATATTGCTCCATACAAACCGCATATCTAAGTGTCAATCGATATTCATATATGATATTCAAACGCGCATTCACTATAAGCAATAATGTGAATGTCAGAATTGCTTAAATTTTTTCGATAATATATGAGATAGTGGGAGAGATAAAAAAAATTTACACTTTTGTATAAAAACATTTTTTTTTTATAAAAAAACGAACTTTTTATTTCGTTTGCTAATTTATTTTTTATTTATTCTCAAAATTGGAAATGGAAATAAAAATTACATAGGTGATTGTAATTAACTATAATAATTTGAATGTTCTTTCATTCATTCACTTTTTTTGTCCCTCACACTCTGAAGTTGTCTATTGTTTATTGTTAACTTTAGATAGATTGTATATTATATTATTATGTTATAATTAATTCAAAATTGTAATGACAAATAGAAATCATCAGAATTTTTTTCACGTCTTTTCATTAAAAGAATAAAATTTTGTTAAATATTATGTTCTGTCAAATTGAAGTTATGCAGATTTTTGTTCTTTACTTCTAAACAAAATTAGAAAATTGTTAAACAACTGTGATTAAGAAATAGGGTAAGTGTGTCAATTGTGGCGGGTGCTCCAATTATGGCGACTTTGTAAAAAATAGAATTATTTACTATTTTAGAATAATATAGTTATTTGAAAATGATAGAAAAAGTTATTTTCGACCTTACTCGATATAATTGTACGAAAAAAAACACATTTGAACTATTATTGGTTTAATAATTTAAGTACAAAAATTGTGCCCCGCCATAATTAACACATTTTTATTGAATGCACATGCTTCAGTTATGGCGCGCAACACAACCTCTAAATACACGTTATTTTCCCCGCCGTAATTAGCGCGCCGAAATTGACTCAATCGCGCCATAATTGACGTTTTTGATTTTATTTTTTATTGCTTTAATTTGTTTAAACAATTAATTTTTATAAAGTTTTTACTAATGTTTTATTATCTGAATGACACTAGCTTTTTGTTTAATAAGCCATAAATTTAAATTATAATTGGCACACTTACCCTAGAAAATTTATTTATTTTGCATTATTTTTCTTTATGAATCACAATTTTTTTAACAAAATTATCATTTTGTTTTTGAAAAGGAAGAAAAATATTTGCACAATTCCTATTTTTAATCTTATTTTTGGAACAGGATTTTCCACAGGAATTAAGATATTCAAAAATTTCAAATTTGAACCTTTTTTAAATTAAACAACCCGTGTGGAAAAAGCCCCCATCAAGCCCACACGACGTGAGGGCCCCCGGCGGGGGCCGACGAGGGCTGATCCATGTGGGCAAATCCATGAGGGCCACGCCGAGGGCCCGCATGGATTGCCCACATCATTGACTTGCAAAAATTTCTAAGTCCTAACAAAAAATATTTTTTTACGTAACAAAAATTAATGATTATAATGATTTTAAACAATGAAAAACACCTTTCTTGTTATGGTGTATTAGTGTCAACAATGTTTTATTGAATCATCAAAAGCAAGTCAGCTAGTCACCTACAATAAAGAAATAAATTTCAAGTAGGTCCCTTAGCACAGTGGTAAAGCGTTTTGACGAATCTTTTTATTAAAGGACGAATTTTTATATAATTGACTATATTTTAGCGAGTTGACTTCCTGTGTATGGATATTTAATAATAAATTGCGGAGATCTGTGTAGTTCTACCAGCCCTCAACGGGTTAATTGTACTCTAGCCCTCCCTTCTACAAACATATATTTTGTACTATTTTATAACGGCAAAATTAAATAAGATATAGCTAACTAAAAGTAATAAATATCAGCTATTATTACTTATTATTTTTTTTTCTCTCTCTCTTGAATTTGGCTCAATGAATATTCTGTTGTATCGCGACAAACTCTTAACAATCAAAAATTCTCTCATTTTATAGACTCATCATAATTTAATAATATTTATACTCAAGCGAAAAGCTATAGAATTATAATACAATATATTATTTCTTATATATACATTTTATATAGATATTATGTGAATTGTATCCCGTGTGGAAATTGAATCTGGGCGCTAGCCGTGCTATGTCTGGGAGCCCCACTTCAAGCTAGCCCCTGACCAGAAACTTAACTTTGTCATGGCTAACTCGGGCTATTTCCACACGGGATTTAATCAATTTATCAAATATATTTATCACTGTAATTATGTAAATCCGATTTTATACGATATATTTTTTCTTTTTTTTTAATTTAACAATTAAAAACATGTTATGTATGCAATTAATACAAATTGTCCTAATTATATACTGATTTTATCTTTGGTCTCTTATGTCTGAATCTATATTCGAATATATACATCAAAATAAATTAGTGATTCACAAATTGAAGGATGAGTGACATGTCATTGCTCGATGGTTTCCCCTTTAACCTATCGGGCTAATGACTATGTCCCCGTCCAAACAGTGGTGAAAAATATACGACAATTTTATTGTGAAAAACCGAAAGAACATCAACACATTCTACGGTATATTAGTAAATACTGGAATAATCGTCATACACACATATATGTATTGTAATCGATTTTATCTTTTTTGTCAAATTATTATTTTAAAATAAACCAAAAACAGAATTAAATATTATAAACAAACACTTTGTTTACTATCATATAAATAACTAGAAAAATACAAAAACCTCAATAATGTAACTGCAAATAATAATATGATATAAAAATAGCGAAACAAAATTGTAAAACCAAACTTAAATTATACCATGTCTTTACACACTAAAAAAAAAGTTTTACTTTCAGCCTCTTTTTGAGGCTGAATTTAAGATGTAAACGGAGTCAGCCCCGTTAAACAAGGACAGACTTATGTGAAATACATGGGCTGAATTTAAGGTGTAAACGGAGTCAGACTTTTTTTTCCTGTGTAGATGAGCATAATTCGCTCTTTATTTTTTTTATACATATATATGTATATATAAACAACGAACAACCGTCAGTTTTTGAAAATTGTATCACTACGATTTTTTTTTCTGATCGAATACCATCTAAAATTATAATGTACATGCACTTGTCATGAAAAATAAATCCAGACCATTGCGTAAATAAAAAATTATTTTAAATAAAACAACCAACGTATGTCGACGAAATGGATTGTTCCTGTTCGACAAAAAGTCATTCATTGCCTCGTATCGAGACAATATATTGTAAAAAACGCTCTTTACTCTTTATTTATTGCGTTATTTATACAAGATTTTATATTACTGTTACAATAAATAAATGAAAAAAAAAAAAAAAAAAAAAGTGGTAAAGCGTTTGTCTGATAGTCCGTAGGTCGTAGGTTCTATACCCGCGTGCGTCAGATTTTTTTTTTTTTTGGTCACGATTTAATTAAAAAAAGTAAAAATCGTTAGATAACAATGTTATTTATTAATAGTTGAACTTGTGTATTATTAATAAATAATTAATTTATTAACTTAATTTTGAAAAATAAAGGTGAGGGTAAGTCGAGGGCAAAGATGAGGGCAAACGCGAGGGCCACGCCGGGGGCCGACGAGGGCGCCCGCGTGGATCGCCCATGCGGGCGCCCTCATCGATCAGCATGTCGTTTCCATGAGGGGCCTCGCCTGGATCACCCACGTGGGCCCCTCATGGATGTGGGCGATCCATGCGGGCCCCCGGCGTGGGCCAACACCACTTTTCCACACGGGAACTTATAAAAGTATTTGTTATAAATAAAACATGAAGATACCGATTGCTCCGAGTCGAAGACTCGGAATGATCGATATCTTTATGTTTTTATAATAATTAACGATAACTCAGGGAAAAAATTATTATTTTATAATTAGAATATTGTTACTCTAACTTCTTCGAAATTATTTTCATCATTTTAATTAATTTATTATTTTTTAGAATTTTAAATTATTTTTTATGAAAATAATTGAATTCCTTAAAAAAAATTTATTATTTATGAAAATAATTGAATTTCAGTGAAATTTTGATTATTTATGAAAATAATTAAATGTTTGCATACAATTTTATTAAATTTTTTTTTAAATAATTAAAGTCTTTTTGGGAAATTTTATTAAAATAGTAGATATTGAAAATCATTGAAAGGAGAAAAATTTTTGAAAATAATTGAAATTAGGATAAGAATATTTTTGACATTTATGAAAATAATTAAACTTTGGAGAAGAATTTTCTTTATTTATAAAGATAATTGGTATTTTTACAAGAATTTTTTTCAAATTTTGAACATAGTTGAATTTTATAAGAAGAATTTTATTTTTTTTTTTATTTAATTGAATTTCTGCAATTATTTTTAATTTCTCTAAAATTGAATTTTTTTAGTGTTTTCAACAAAAATTTAAATTAGAAAAAAATTTTGCCAAGAATACAATTTTAATTACATTTTCTCGAAAGAATTCAATTATTGAAAAAAATTGATAAAATTCTTGAAATGAATTCAATTATTTTCAAATTTTTTTTTATAAATACTTGACAAGAATACAATGATTTTCAGTACATCGACAATTAGATTATTTCTGAAAATAAATATATTCTTGAATAGAATTCATATAAATAAATAATTGAATTTTTCGAAAAATTAAAAAAAATAAGTGGATTTTTGAGAAGAATTTTATTAAAATTGTATTTAAAATAATTGAATTCCTCTGTGGAAAATTTACTATTTAATATTTATTGATATTATTGAATTCTTTCGATGAATTTTTTAAAAAATGTTTAAAAATAATTTAATTTTCAGTGGAATTCAATTAAAATTGTATTTAAAATAATTGAATTCCATCGAAAATTACATTATTTTGAAAAATAATTGAATTCTTGAATTGAATTTTATTAAAAGTTTTTTAAATAATTGAACTCCTGGGAAAAATTTAATTATTTTTTAAAATAATTGAATTTTCTCGAGGAATTTTTACAAGATTTCTACAAATAATTGAATTTTTGCAAAATTGAAAAAGAAAAATCAGTTAATTTTTAAGAAGAATTTTATTAAAATTGTATTTAAAATAATTGAATTCCTGTGAAAAATTTACTATTTATTGATATTATTGAATTCTTTCGATGAATTTTAAAAAAATGTTTAAAAATAATTTAATTTTCAGTTGAATTTTTAAATTCTATTATTTTTAAAATTGCTAATTTTATTTTAAAAAAGGCAGCCAGAAGTTAGCCGCGCGAATTGTTGCTAGTTCGTAATTATTTTCTAATTTAAAATTTTTTTAATGTTATTCTAAATAAAAATTTAATTAATTAAAAAAATTAATTGCAAAAAATAGAAGTTATGACATTGGAGGAATTAGACTATTATTTATGATAATCCATGTAAGATAGTTTTATTAATTTACCAAGGGGGTAATTTATCGCAAAAGTATGATATATATGTATATATATATATTATAAATGTCCAATACCGAAATATGATTTATTGTGTATTCATGCCTCATTGCATACACTAAAGCGCATGTATACGATAAAACGAATAGGTGCCTTGGGAACTATAAAAGATAAGACGTGTGAGAACGACAATACGTGCAGTCCATTAAAGCGTTGACAAAAATTGAATATAAAATTGACATAATATCGATAAATGCATTTAGAAAATTTTTTTTTATATTAATAAAATATAGAAGATATTTATCGTCAAAGATTTTTTTATTTTCAATACACTTTATAATTTGACAATAATATTTATTCTCATAGTTAATAAATATGAATTTCTAGATTAGTTAAAATTTACTAATAAGGATATTGGAAAAAAAAATTTTTTACTAGTTTTTTTTGCTTATTATTTTTACGTTTTTCGCTACTTATTAATAAAAATAAACAAAAAATAAAAAATGACAACAAGTTAGTTTAACATTTAAATTAGTAAAATTTTCTTATTAATTTAAAAAAGTATTCAGAATATTTAGACATTTAGAGTATTTAGAGTATTTTTAGATGAATGAAATATAATCGGTATTTATAATGATTAAATGAAAATGAGATATCAAGTTACCAAATATAGACTCAATATTGGCAATGGAAAATATAAAGTGAATTTAATTCCATTTTTTATTAACAGAATAGTAATGATTCATAAGTTCTCAAAGTTCACTTGAGGAAAATTCCCCATAAATATAAATGCTCTTTAAAAAATTACTGACTAAATGAGTGAAAACGAAGTCAAACATTTAGAAACTGTATAATTTGTGTACTTGAATACGTGACGCAATGTTATAGTAATAAAATTTTAATTTAATGAAGAAATAAATAAATTTGAACTTGAACCTTTCAAACTTTTGCGACATGAAAAATACCCCACTTTAGTTTATATTAATTTATTGATTGCTTTTTTTGTACTTGAAATATTTACAGCTTGTATTACGTCGATAGACATAACTTAAATGATTTTTTTCACCCCAGTTAATCAGTGTCATTTGTTTTATGATTACTTCCGTCATCTTGGTAGTATGAATAATTATTAATAAATAAAAATTCAATTTCGAAGAAGTGTCTGAGGAAATGTTATTTTTGTAGGTATTAGTAGTGAAAGTTTTTTTCCAGTCAGACAGAAGGTTCTAATTAATTATTGTCGTAGTAGAAACTGACGGAGTGATACCCAATGGGAAATTTACAACTGGCGTAGTACTGCGCCAGCACTGGCAGCACTGGCGGCAAGGCTGAGAGCCAGCACTGGCATGGCACTGGGATGATAACGCCGTCTGGCGCTACCGAAGTACTGTCTGTCAGTGCTGCCAGACAGTGCTGGCTGAGAATATTGCCGCAATAAATGCCGTATTGTTATTAATTAGTCGTAAATTCATAATTATAAATAATTTAACAACAAAATGGTAAATAATATTAATAAATAGTTATTATTCATAAAATATTTCTCTTCTCAAAGAAATTGTATTAAAGATGGAGACTAACAATGGATATAGTAAATGAAGTAGAAAAAAATTGTTTATAACATTTAAAAATTAAATAATAAACAATTACAGTAAGTGTGCATTAGATTTTCATATTTTAGTACCTAACGATTGGAATCTAGAAATATCGCAAACCTATGAAAATAAACAAAATTGCTGACGAGGGGAATCGAACCGACGACCTACGGACTAACAGACTAACGCTCTAACCACTATGCTAACGACACATGTGTACAGTAAAGTATTAATATCTCAGTATCATTCAGACATACAATTATTGAGTCAAAGATGAGAAAAAAATAGGGATACGTTAGAAATAATAAATTGAAATAAAATAAATTGAACTAAATTTTTAATAATTAAATTACTTTACTTATTGCATTTAACATTTTACGTAATTCTTAAATTACGTGGTAATTTTTTAATAATTTTTTATTCATAGTAAGAAGTATAATAGTATTTTAATAGGAACCAAATTATTATTGAGATTAAAGTTTAAATTTTGTTTATAATTTTAATTTGTTTAAATAATTTATTATTTACAAAATTAGACAATTGTGTTAAATTGTTATTATTAAATATAATAAAAATAAAAAATGAACAACTGAAAAGTAAAATATTAATTTTTTTCAATAAATTTATATTTATAAACATTTATAAACTTTTTTTATAATTTTTTTCAAGTTTATGTCAAAAAAGCAATGTTGGCAAAGAGCGTTGTGAACAATTTTTCTATACTCAGCCAGCACTGGCCGCCGTGGCTTGTCCAAGCTTTGGCGAAACAAAAATTCTGTACTGCGCCAGCACTAATTGTCGAGGCTCGGCTAGACTACGCCGAACAATCGTCTGAGTACTAAGCCAGTGGTGAACATCGGCACTACACTGGCATTTCCTATTGGGTAGTTGGATAAAGGGTTTGAATTCGATGGATTTTAGTATATCAGTAGTGCTGTGCAAATTTAGTCAGACAATATATTTCGATGAATTTATTATAGTGTGAGTAGTGTGAAACAATTTCAGTCAGACAAGATTGCTAATGTCTGTAATTTTTATGTCAGTAGTAAAGGAGCAGTTCAGTCAGACACTGCAAGAGTTTCCTTTATAATTCTACTATCAGTAGTAAATGTCAATTTTAATCAGACAGTGTTAATTCTTGTAATTTTTATTTCCAATTTTAGTTCTTAAAATTTATCAGTAGTAGAAGTAGATTTTTAGTCAGACGTAATATTTTAATGTTTCTTTCGTGTATTTTAAAAATATGGTTCCTACTTCTTAAAGGTTTCTGTCATTTTCTATTAATAGTATAAGTTTTTTGCCAGTAGTATAAGTTTACTATCAGTAGTATTAGTAGGTTTTAGTCGGACACAACTTTTTTACGGTACTGCAAGTTTAATTAGATATTGTGAATTAATTTTTGATGCTAAAAACATTGTAATAAGAATATTTCTTGTGTCAGTAGTAGAAGACAGTTTAGACAGACTGTAAAATAAATTTATGTTATTTTAGTAACGGAAAAGGAATTATCAGTTTAAATAACAGAAAGTAATAAATTTTCGTAAATTTTCTATTAGTAGATAGTAGAGGTACAATTTTAGTCAAACACAATATTTTTGCCTTAATTTTACTGCAACCACACCTAGAGAAAAAATATAGTTGACATAGAGCCTACTAAACTTTTTAATTGAATCAAATAAATTTTATTTGTCTCCAATAAATTTTTTTTATTACAAATAAATTTTATTTGGTTTAAATAAAAATATTACTATTGTCTCCAAAAAAATTTTTATTTGAAGTAAAATAATAATTAAGTAGGCTCTAAGACAAATATATACTTTTATATAACTCAAATAAATTATATTTGGTTTCAATAAAAATTTCTCCACGTATAGTTGATATTTGTCTATTTTTTCTAATATTTGCGTCAATAGTAAAAGTCATCAGTTTAATCAGAAAACGACAAAACTTTTTATAAATTTTAGTACTATTTTTGCAAGTTTAGTCATATTTTAGTCAAATTTTAGTAGAATTCAAATTCATTCAGACAAAACATCATGAATTGAATTGTTCTTTATATTAGTAGTACAAGTGTTATTCAATCAAACTTTTACATTATTTATAGTACGAGAAATTCCTACATTTTTAATAATTTAAAACATATTTTAAATAAATTTTAGGCATAATTCTCTTGCATTAGTTTTGCTCTAAGTAGTACAAATAAATTTTAGAAAGGCGTAAACTGTTAAGTTTTTGATAATTTTCTGTCAGTAGTAATAAAGTCAGTTTAGTCAGACAACGTTAGAATTTCGCATAATTTTAGTAATAATAATACACTTTATTTATATTTTTGACAAAAAATTCGTTTCTATTTTCTATTAATAGTATAAGTTTTCTGCTAGTAGTATAAGTTGCCTGTTAGTAGTATTGGTAGTTTTTAGTCAGACAGAACTTTTCTACATTATTCTAAGATTGATTAAAATATTAAAAATTAATTTTTGGGCGCTGAAAAACATTTTAATTTCGATAATTCTCGTGTCAGTAGTAAAATACAGTTTAGTCAGACAACATAATAAATTCGTGTACATTTAGCTGTGAAGTAGTAAGTGTTAGTTTTATTCAGACAAAGTGTCAAAGTCTTGTTAATATTACTTTAGTAGTAGTAGTAAAGTAGAATTTAAGTCAGACATAACAGATTTCTATTTATTTTACTGGTAAGTAGTACAAATCAATTTTACACAGTCAAGAAATTTCAATTTTTCGTAATTTTCATATCAGTGGCAAAATTTTAGTAGTAAATGTCAATTTTAAGCAGGCAACGTTGTAAATTCTTGGATTCTTGCAACGTTGGCACTATTAGTAAAATTCGGTTTAAGTTTAAGTCAAACAAGACGTGTTACATTCATGTAATATTTGTTCCTAGAGTATAAACCTCAAATTTACTACCGTCAACTGGGGCTATTTTGTGCATCCGGGGGCTATTTTGTGCACGCGAGTTTTTTATGAAAAAAATTATTAAAATGAATTATTTTAATCTGCTATTTTGTAAAATGAAAGTTTGATTACATGACAATAGAGAGCACTAAATGTTATTATTTAATTCTTTGTCAATTAAGAGAAAAAAATTCCTAAACACGGAAAATTTGTTTAAAAAATTTTGAAAGTTCGGAAAAATTATACCAGATCTTCTACACGGAGAAACTTTTTCTTATAATATTAAATATATTTGGTTATGTTTATTCTAAAAGTACGTTAGAATGTGAGGATTTTTCGTGCGTTGTGCTAATAATTTCAACATTAATACGAAAATATGATAAGTTCGTTATATATTAAGCAACCTTCGGTGTACAAAAATTACTATCTGCATTAGAAATAGTCTTATTTTTCTTTAGAAAAGAATAAAATGCTAGTTTTTGTTTGTGAAATAATACGGTAATTCTAACCTTTTTTCCACATATAGATAGAATATATAACAGACATTCTAACGTAACATACCAATTTTGGAAGGACTGCGGGCGGAATTAACCGATTTCGCCCGAGCATCACCGAGTCCATCACCTGACGTCGCGAACTAACCCTAATGTTTTCGAAGTTGAAATTCACACGTGTATGAAAGAAAAAAACCTTTTATTAATAAACGTGAATGTCTCCTCATGCCAAATTAAATTCAAGAACTGTTCCTCAATATAACATAATTTTTTTCACGACTTTTACTTATTTACATAATTTGATTAGTAAGTTATTTTAAAAAATGCTCTCTCTCGAAGGCACATATTTTTCCACTCGTTTAATATATAAGGACGATTCAGCTGTGTACTTCTAACGAATCGTGCGATCTTTCGGTTTCCGTGACCAATCGTCGTGTCTTTACTTGCGTGTGCGTGTGTGCGTTAATAATATAGGTTAGGTTCTTACGTCGTGTTAAATATATTTACCTACAGTTACAGTGACATACACTAATGCCATCTACCATCAGATCCAAGTATCACTATCGTCTCTATGAGTATCTATAGACAATTAATTTGTTGTGTTTCTTTTTAATTCATGGCTTTCCCAACTTTGCAAAAATTATTATTTTCTTTCTAAAACAACATACTAATTTTCGTTAGTTTCCTTATGAAGAACTGTAAAATATATACTGAATGAGTGTTTTTGATAGTCTCAATAGCAATTTCTATAACCTATGTCGTTTTTCCCTTGAATCTAACCTAACATACTAAAATGTCTCACCAGTTTTAAGAATTAGTGGTATTAAAAGTTTCTCCGTGTAGAGTTTTAATGTGTCTCATTAACTGAGTTACATATTTGTTGTCAATTGTGTTGTGATGATACATACGTAATGCGCTAATTTTTTATTCATTATTTTAAGAGAAAAGTGGAAAAAACTGAAAAACCAGGATTCCATGGGGCTATTTTGTGCACTTAAAAAAATCAAATATTTTTCATAAATGTTTTATTTAGTAAGTAAAGAAGATTCTGTTTATCATTTTAATACATTTTTGTCTTACTTTTCTGTCAAAAAACTGTAAATACGTTAATTAAAATCATTAAAACGATTAAAAGCTCAACCGGTGCACAACGTAACCTCAAAAAATGAACATTAATTAATGTTTATAAGTTTTTCAAATTAGTTTTAAAACTATTTTCTCGTTTCTCTTAAAATAACTTGAAAAGCATATTAGATATTAAATTGTGTGCACGACTTTCAATGACTATAACTAAGAAAAAAAAATTTTTTTCTTTGCCAAATTTATAGGAAAGCTTCAGAAGGATGTCCACAACATATATCAAAAGTTGATTTTCTTTATTCTCTTAATTCTGAATTTAAATAAATCTTTGAATAAAAAAAGCTATTTGGTGCACAAAATAGCCCCGGTTGACGGTATTGTATAAAAAAATTCAAAATTTAAACTTACCTCCTTATTTTATATTTTTTACAAAATATTTTCCATTTATTAGCCTTTTTTATTTTAGTATAAAATATTTAATATTTAGGTAAGAGAGAAAAACAATTTCTTAAATTTCATGTTTTTTTGTTTCAGGTAAGTCAACTACATTTAAGATGGAAATATTGTCGTAAGTTTGACATTTTTCTTCCTAATTGAAAATAGGACTTTTGAATACATGAAATTTTTTTATATTTAAAAACTCTTTCTTAAAAGTTTTTCAAATATTTTTTCATTTAATTACTATTGTTTTAGTATTATGAGTAGTAGAAGTAGTTTTTAGTCAAACAAAATTTTTTACCATTCTCACAATTTTGTTTGTTGAAATATTACCACGAACTAGTTTTTGAGTACAAAAATTTATTAGATTGTTTTAACTTTTTTGTCAGTAGTAGAAATTATGTTTCGTCAGACAACATTTAATAATTTATTCAATATTTTTTATATTTAGTCTTTCTTAGCATTCTTTAATATTTAGATACGAATTTTTATTTTTTTATTAAATTTTATTTTTATTCTTATTTCTTGCGTTTGCAGGGAGGGTAAATAAATTGTATCAAAGAATAATTTAATATTAAAATAAATAAAATTCAATAAATATAATTTAAAATAGAGTCGTCGTCATACTGTGTAGTGAATATTAATTCACTCTTTTAGAAAGAATGAATTTTTTATTATTAAAAATCCAATAATTGAGTATTAATAACAATATATGTTTTAATTGATAATTTACATGCCTATTCTTTTAGGGGAAATAATGAAAGATTTAGAGTATTTAATCAACAACTAAAAATATCCATTGGATACTGATTGTGAGCTATTCACACTGTCCCACTTTTCCTCTGCATCTAATTTTTTGAAATCAATAACTAATTGCATGTGCCAAACTATGAACGTCATGATTTATTGACTTTCACCTACTTCTCCATCCATTATATGTATATGTACGAGTCGAGCTTATTACTAGATAGAAATTAGATAATAGGATATATTAAATTATTTACAAAAAATTAACATAGCAATTGTCTGTCTGGTACAAAATAATTATAGTCTCCTTTTTTTAATTACAGAACAAAGGTTCTTGAACTTTTTCTATTTTATTCATTTATTGAAATACATCCTCGCAATCGAAAAAGAACTTTAAATAAGTAACGAACAATATTTTACACTGAAAAGAAATTTATTTGATTCAAATAACCGATTACTCGTCTATTATCAAATAAATACCTATTTAAATAATTTTTATTTAATTTAAATAAATCTCATTTAAACCAATAATTTCAGTATTTGAAGCAAATATAATTTAATTGACTCAAATTTTTTTTCCGTGTACAAATATAAAGCAAAAATTGTAAAAAAAAATTAGTACTAGAAAAAATGAAATTTGTTTAAAGTTCTAATTTTTTTAAGATACGTTGAGCACATAGAAATAATATAAATTAATAATAATAATAATAGTTATTATTATCTAAAAACTTTTTCACACTATAATGTTGTAATTTGAAATTATTATTAATTACTTTTTGGATTGTAAGGGAGAAGGAAACTAGAGAAATGTTGAACGCATTATTATTGGTAAAACCGATCCTAGGGGTTTGTGCATTCATAATTTTCAGAGCGGACTTCTTTAGAACGGAAAAGTTGAAGTAGGTTGGAAAATTATTTTAATTATCCCCGGCAATTTTATAGTTTTCTTCTGTGTTGAAATAATTTTCGAATATATAAAGTGTATAAACAAATTATATTAGCATAATGAAATTTAAATTTTATTTGTCTTTGTTAATAGAATTTTTAATCAAAATTAGTCTTGAAATCAATGACTTTTCATTAAAGTGTAATATTATTATTAAAAAAGGGGGAAACTTTTTTTTATTTTTTGTTCGTCATTCAAAGTTAGTTCCGTAAACTCATCTATTATTTCTCTCTATTTATACACGGGATTATCGATTTTGAAAGCTCTAAAATTGACCAATTTCTAATTCAAGTCACGATCAATATATTTATATATATATTTAATTATTATTTTTAGTTTACGAGTGTGAAAAAGTCGTAATTATTGTAGTAAAAGTCCATAAAAAGAATTTTTAGATACAAATTTTTCAGGAAAACGGTTAAAAACTTGGAAATATTTTTTTTACATTCTCATCAAAAATGAGAAGGTTTTGGATTTTTTATATTGAATTTCAAAAATTTTATTATTTAAAATTTTAATTGTAAATATAATAGTTTTTTAGGAAAAGAGATTTAGACTTCGAAGTACATTTTTAATTATTTTTTTTGATAAATTGAAATTAAACTTGGATATTTTAATATTTTAAAGTAAAAAACAAAATTTTTCCAGAAAAATATTAAAAAATTAGGAAATATTGTTTTTATATATTGAATTTCAAAAATTTAAATCTTTAAAATTTATTTGCAAAAACAACAACTTTTTAAGAAAAGAGATACATTTTTTATTATTTTATTTATTTTTTTGTTGACAAAATTAAAATTCAATTTGTTTAAATATTTTAAATAATAAAAAACAAAATATTTCCAGAAAAACAGTTAAAAACTTGAAAATATTTTTTTACGTTGATTTTGAAATTTAAAACATATTTAATATTTAATATTTTTAAATTTAATAATTAAAAATTTTTTTATTTTAGTTCATTGAAATTTAATTTTAAATTTAATATTAATATTTTTTAATATTTAAATATTATAAATATAATATATTATGAATAGATGAATAATAAATTAAAAATTATTTGCTAAAGCAAAATTTTTTTATAAAAGTAGTTAAGAACTTGGAAATATTTTTTCATATTGAATTTAGAAATTGATATGTTTAAAATAATAATAAAAAAAAAATGTTTTTACAGAAAAATAATTAAAAACTCGAAAATATTTTACCATATATAAATTTAGAAATCGAAATAATTAAAATAATTTTTAATTTAATTTTTAATTAATTTTTGGAATTTAAAATAAATGTTATTATGAAATAACAAAGTTAATATAATTAATTAATTAACTAATAAAATAAATATGTTAACTAACTAATTAATTAATGTAATTAATTAAATATTAGCTTAAATGGTTAAAATTAAAATCTTTTTACATTTAGCGCATTATTTATTGCGCCACTAAAGATTTCTGAGTGCTTTGTTAACGAAAAAAAATTTAATTTTTCATTTCTCCTTGAATTCCATGCCAGGAGAAAAGTATTTGTAAATTCGAATAAATTTAAATTAACTACCATTCGAAGTGACCTATTCCGGGAAACGTTCTCTTGCTGCCAAAGCTTTTAAGGGTCTCTGTGCTTTTTGATGAGTTCCACGTGCTTGCTCAGAATGTATTTTTAAGACTTCAATTTATTGTTTGAAATTAATTCAAATTTTATCATAATTCTTTTTTCAAGTATAAAGTCAAGATTCAATTTGAAATTAGAGAAGTGGAGAGAAAATATTTGTTTTATTGTTTTTTTTTCCAATTTTTAGTTTTCTCGCTCTCTTGAAAAGTATTAGTGTATAATTTTCTTTATAAAAATTTTTTATTATGAAAAATTATTTACTAGTACTAAGAATAATAATGAATAACTTTTTAATATACAAAAAGACATTCTTTTTACTTTTTTATTTTATTTCATTTTCTTCTTTATATATTTTTTTTTAATTTACTTTTTTTAATTTTGTTTATACTTTTATTTATTTTTTTTGCTTTTCTTATTTTTTTATTTATCTTTTTTTATTTTTTTTTTACTTTACTTTTATTTTTTTTACTTTGCTTTTCTCATTTCTTTACTTACCTTTTTTTTATTTTTTTTTACTTTATTCTTTTTCATTTTTTTTTAATTTTACTTTTATAAAAAAATTAAAAAATTTTTTCTTTTCTCTTTTCTTTCTTTAGTTCACAATTTAATTTTTTTAATGTTTCAATCTTTCCAATAATAAACGAAGCAGTGAAATATATTTCTGTCGGTGAATCTTTACCGCAAATTCTCAATTTGCTGTACTGTTCCACATTTGAAAATGTACTCACAAGTAATTTTACTTGGGAACAGAGCTCATTACGAAGAACACGTGTAAATGGAAAATACGACAAAGTAGAATCGTGTTAATTGCGTTTATAGTTTCTTGAACGAATTAAAAGTCCTTGAGTTTAATTAAACTGAAAGCAATATATAATTACATGGTTAAAGAAATTTACGTTTTCTATGAGGATTATCAGTTTCTTTAAAAAAATCTCTGTGATATTATTTTCTGAAATCAAACACGAATAGAACGAACCAGATTGATTTTATTCTATTCTACATTTGTAGAAAATTTTTTTTACTAATTTTAATTGTCAATTGAATTGTAATAGAAAATTAAAAAAAAATTTGCTAATTTAAAAAAAATATCGTATACAATTATTTTGAGACGAAATTATTGAATGAAAATACAAATAGATTATAATATTTTACCTGTAACATCCGCCTGTCGAGATGGAAGCGACATTATATACTATAGAGAATTGTCGGCTAACGGAATTATTTAATGGCTTTGAGACCGCAAGCTCAACGTTAAGGCACGAACCAAGTTACAGCTTCATACGTGAAGAATAAAGTTTCTGAGCCAAATCCCGCTCAATTCCTTTGGGGAAATGTACTCTTTACTTCCTCTCGAAACACACCGTGTATAAGCTCATGTTAACTTTACAGATCAGAAAGAGCTGTCGTAATTGTAAAAAGGATTTTTCAAACTCAAAAAATTATTATTATAATTATTATTATTATTAGTATTAAAAACTGGAGAAAAATTCTTCTTTTTTTTCCACTTCGTTGGATAATTTAAAATTTTCTCCCCAGAGTAGAGATAAAATATTTATATTCTCGAGAAATATTTTTAAATAAGCAACAAAAAGTTTATAAAAATAAAAAAGAAGAAGCATGTCACTTTTTAGACGTGGGATTAATTCTTGACGTTCTTTTTCGTCATTCTAGGAGAAATGGAATCTTAAAGAAATTTGAAGAATTAAAGCTCTTTTTAAAAAAATATGAGGAATACTTTCTTTCAAGATATATGTTTTATTTATAATAAAAGTTTCTTTACAATTATTTTTTAATTATTATTAATTTTTCAATTAAAATTTATAATAAATATTATTTACAATAATGTTTTTTTCATTTTACCTAAAAATGATGAGCAAATTTTGAACGTTCAAATGAACTAAATATTTTCTAATTAAAATATTTTTAACCTAATTTTTATAAAATACAAACTAATTGCAATAAAAATGAAAAAATTAAGTTTTGCACTTAGTAATTTCATAATTAATTTTTTCAGGGCTTGAACTAGGTCCGTAAATCCAGTAAAAGTCCGTAAATTTGTTTAAAGTCTGTAAAAGTCAGTTTTTTTAATTGCAATAATTAAATTATTTTCAAAAGTAATAAAATTCTTTGCAAAAATTCAATTATTTTTAATTCAACTTTAATAACATTTTATGAAAGAATTCAATTTTTTTAAAAATTCTTAATAACATTTTTCGAATGAATCCAATTATTTTCTAAAATTTAAATAAATTCTTCGAAACAATTCAATTGTTTTTAAAAATAGTAAAATTCATCACAAGAATTAAATTATTTTTCATAAATAATAAAATTCTTTTCAGGAATTCAATTATTTTTAATACAATAATTATTAACAAATTCGATTGTATTCAATAAATTAAAGAAATTTTTCAAAAGAATTCAATTATTTCTTAAAAGTTTTAATAAAATTCAAAAATTAAATGTTTAATTTCAATTATTTAGAAAGAGGATTATTGTAAAAACTTGAAAGAAATTGTTCATATAAAATTCAATTACTTTAAAAACTTTCAATTTAAATTATTAAAAAAACTCGATTATTTTAAAGAAATTAAAAAAAATATTCTTCAAAAGAATTTAATTGAGATTATGAAAAATTTCAATAAAATTCTTCCCAAATTTAATTATTTTCATAAATAATAAAATTCTTCGAAGAAATTCAATTATTATCAAATTTTTTAATAAAATTCTTTGCAAGAATTCAATGATTTTCAAATTGTTTATAAATTTTTTCGCAATAATTCAATTATTTTTATAAATAATATAAAATTTTTACAAAGATTTAATTATTTTCGTAAATAATAGAATTCTTTTTATGAATTCAATTATTTTCATAAATAATAAAATTTTCGCAGGAATTTAATTATTTGCAAACACAATTTTTATAAAATTTTTCGAAAAAAAACAATTATTTAAAATGATTTTTATAAAATTCTTTGCCAGAATTCAATAATTTTTAAAAATTTTAATGAATTTCTGCGCAAACATTTATTTAAATTTTTATATAATAATTAAAATTTCACAAGCAATTCAATTATTTACAATTTTTTTATTATTTTTTTTACAATAATTCAATTATTTTCATAAATAGTATAACATTTTTACAGAGATTCAATTATTTTTGTAAATGATAAAATTCTTTTTATGAATTCAATTATTTTCATAAATAATCAAATGTTCGCAGGAATTTAATTATTTGCAAACACAATTTTTATAAAATTTTTCAAAAAAAAACCAATTATTTAAATTTTTTTATTTACCTTTTTTTGTATTATTTTTAAATGGCTATACTTGCTAAATTATTTTAGAAATATTTTCGAAAATTTTAATAAAATTTGTTGGCAATTATTTCAATTATTTTCATAAATTTTCTTCAATTCAATGATTTTCAATATCTATTATTTTAATAAAATTTTCCAAAAGAATTCAATTATTTTAAAAAATTTGAATGAAATTCTGCGCAAACATTTAATTATATTTATAAAATATTTAAAATTTGTCAAGGAATTCAATTATTTACAAATTTTTTATAAATTTCTTCCCAATAATATCATATTTTCATAAATAATAAAACTCATCACAGAATTTAAATTATTTTAAATTCAATTTTAATAGAATTTCTCGAAAAATATAATTATTCTAAACAATTTTATTACAATTTGTCAAAAGAATTGAGTTATTTACAAATTTATTGATAAAATTCTTTATGATAATTCAATTTAATGAAACATTCAATTATTCAATAAGTTATTAATTTTTGTATTTATCATTCATCATTTATTTTTGTATTTAAATAATTGAATTCTAGTTGAATTATCTAATCAAAATTGATTTAAGAAAGAATTTCAGTTAAAATTTTATATATAATAATTGTATATTAAAAGCATGGATTTTTAGAAATAATTTAATTCAGAAAAAGTTTCAAAGTTTCAAATTAAAATCTTTGAAAATTAAAATTGTAATTAACAATTCTGTGAAATTAATTTTGTTCAGAAGGGTTAATTGAATTTTTTTCGAAATTTTTTAAAGGTATTATTTTCTAATATATATAGGTACTGAAAGTAGTATTAACAAGACTTTAACACTTTGTCTGAATAAAATATAAAAGTAACACTTACTACTTCACAGCTAAATGTACACGAATTTATTATGTTGTCTGACCAAACTGTATTTTACTACTGACACGAGAATTATCGAAATTAAAATGTTTTTCAGCACTAAAAATTAATTTACAATATTTTATCAAATTTACAGTACCTTAAAAAAATTCTATCTGACTGAAAACTACTGATACTACTCGTGGAAAACTTATACATCTAGCAGAAAACTTACACTGCTAATAGAAAATAAAAACGAACTTTTTTGTCAGAAATAAAAATAAAATTTACTTTTACTACTTAAATTATGGGAAATTCGGAATGTCTGACTAAACTGTCTTCTACTACTGAGACAATAATTATCGATATTAAAATGATTTTTAGCGCCAAAAATTAATTTATATTATTTTTATCTGACTTGCACTACAGTAAAAAAGTTATGTCTGACTAAAAACTACTGATACTACTGATAGCAAACTTATACTACCGACAGAAAACTTACACTGCTAATAGAAAATAAAAACGAATTTTTTCGTCAAAAATAATAATAAAATTTACTGTTACTACTAAAATTAAGGGAAATTCTATCGTTGTCTGACTAAAATGACTTTTACTACAGACACAAGAATTATCGAATTTGAACTATTTTTCAGCGCCCAAAAATTAATTTTTAATATTTTAATCAATCTTAGAATAATGTAGAAAAGTTCTGTCTGACTAAAACCTACTAATACTACTAACAGGCAACTTATACTACTAGCAGAAAACTTTTACTATTAATAGAAAATAGAAACGAATTTTTTGTCAAAAATATAAATAAAATGTATTATTATTACTAAAATTATGGGAAATTCTAACATTGTCTGACTAAATTGCATTTTACTACTGACAGAAAATTATCAAAAACTTTAAAGTTTACGCCTTTCTAAAATTTATTTTCAATGTTTACAGTAAAACTAATACAAGAATATTATGCCTTAAATTTATTAAAAATACATTTGTAAAATATAAACAATTTACCTAAGTCTGACTACAACCACTTGAACTACTAGTTGTAATAGAGTAATAATAGATATAATAGGAAATGTTTTCTAAAAATACAGGTATTGAAGTACATTTTTTGAAATAGGTAAAAAGGTTCATTATTTTCTTAAAACAGGTGCTAAAGAGAAAAAATACCCAAAATTAAACTATATGCAAAATAAGCGGATAAGTTATAAAATTTCCCGTTTTTTGTTTTTTGCACAGTAGGATTCAAATTAATATTTCAGATGTCATTTTTTGGAAGTAGAATCAAGGCGGAAAATTTAATAAAAAGTTTTCCACATGAACCGACTCGAGTTTTTTTAATGTTAAACTAAAAGTTAAATATTTATGACTGAATTAATATTAAAATGAAATCCAACCCTTGCGCATTGTTTTAATGTACCTTACTCGTATTTCAACATTCATTCAACTTTATATGTTGTATGTATTAAAAACTTTCATACAAAAACAAATATTGCATTTTTAATAATTTTTCCTTCCCTTCAATATTTCTCCTCTTTATATTTCCTTTTATTCTTTTTTTGTCATTAGTTTCAAAAAAGAATTAATGATTTAAAAAAAAAAATTAACAAAAATAATTAATCAGATTTTTTAACGTGAAAAAGTTATTTTTATAAAATAATGAATTAAAATTGCTGAATGTTTTTTTAATCTTATTTAAAAAAAAAATTTTACTAATAGTAAAACGAATTGTTAAAAATAAAATAGTTGATAAATATTTTTAAAAAGATGTGAAATTTAAACACTTGAATGAAAAATGATTGTCTGTAATTAATTAAATACAAAAGAAGAAAATGTTAATTTTTGAAATAACATTTACATATAAATACTCACATATATGTATTTATACATTTATAAATGTTGGAAACTTGTCGAAATATCGCATTTCGAAACCATGAAGGTGTCTCAAAGTTTGAGACACATGAAGTTGCAGTTTGCAAGGAAGACTTGAAATTTAGATTCAGTACGCGATATTTCAGTGTATAACTTCGACATATCTCGGAAATTCACATAACCAATTTGAAATTACCGACGAATATTAAGGATAAGTTTTCGGGGGAAACGAGAATAATATATAAGTTTCAATTTCCCCGGCCTCATACAATCACGCAGTTTTAACGCTTCTCTCCACGGGTGTTCGAAATTCCCAAAGTGGAAACAATATGTCACATATAAAGTGTCCTAACTCAAACGTTATAATGTATATTTCCATCCATAACACTTTTAACTATTTCACTTTGACACCAACTATATATACTATAATTATTATATTCCTTTTGAAATATTATAGTATGAAAAAGGAGAATAAAAATAATTTCATCTTCTTTTGATTCAAAAGAAGATGAAATTGAATAATTTGTTTTGAATAATTTGATAGGATGAAATTTGCATTTATTATTTTTCCATTTCTTTAAATACGTCTCTCAGCCGTAAAGAGTGTATAAGAAGTTTTTATTTCTTGTAAGCTTTTTTATCGGGCAAGGTCAATTTTATGTTTATTTTGTTGTTTTAAATGAAACTATATAAGTGGAAAAAATTTTTGTTAAATTTAATTTTTATTTTGTAATTTCATCGGAAATAACTATAAAAAAACAAGGCTCGAACCAGTGAAATTATTTAAGAATACGGACTTTAAGGACCAAAAATTAAGGACCATTTACAGACCAAAATTGATATTGACAAAAATATAACCAGTCCGAGTCAAATAAGAGAACATTTTAATTAAAACTAGAAATCAAAGTTTTCATAACTATAAAACATGAAGAAAAAAAATAAATAAAAAAAAATTTCTTCATGTTTTACAATCATTAAAGATGGCAAATTGATAAAATCATTACATCATGTTATAAGAATTTTGTTACTGCGACTTCTTCAAAATTATTTTCAATATTTAAATTCAATTATTATTTTCTAGAATTTTTAATAAAATTTCTCTTTAAACAATTATTTTTAATAATTTTCGAAAAAGTTCTTTGACAATTTTAAAATCTATTTGTTTAGAATTCAATTTTACGAAATTTCAATTATTTGAAAATTCTTCAAATAAATAAAAAAGTAGAAAAAAGTAAAAAAAAAGTAGTAAAGTAGAATTTAAGTCAAACATAACAGATTTCCATTTATTTTACTCTAAGTAGTTCAAGTCAATTTTACACAGCCGAGAAATTTCTATTTTTCGTAATTTCATGTAAGTGGTAAAATTTCAGTTTTGACAGAAAACGAGATAAATTTACTTGTAATTTTAGTAGCACAGTTGTAAATGTCAGTTTTAATCAGACAACGTTGTAAATTCTTGCAATGTTGGCACCAGTAGTAAAAGTCGGTTTATCTCAGACAAGACGTGTTGCATTTATGTAATATTTGTTCCTCAAGGATAAACCTCAAATTTAGTCAGACAGAAAGTTTTTTATTTAAATAATGCAGTATCAGTAGTGCAAGTAGAGTTTAGTCAGACAAATTTTTTTCCCATTCGAATAATTTTCTCTACTGACATTTTATTAATTAGTTTGCATGTGTAAATGTTTATTTATTTCTGTAATTTTTTTTGTCAGTAATAAAAATTGTATTTTCTCAGACATTTAAAAAAAATGTAGATTTAATTTATAATATTTATTTAAAATGATTTAGTGTTAATAAAGTACCTAGTAAATAAATATAACGAGGTAGTGTCGTTATATCGTGGTTATTTTTCTTTTACTAATAATTATTTTTTTCAACACTTTTTAAAGAAAAATCTTTTCCCCTTGATTGATATGTTTGACAAAATAGTTTGCATTATTTTTGGTTATTATTCTTCTATAAATTATTTAATATTTATAAAAATTGTAAAATAAAATTTTCTAATTTTCGTCTTTTTTGTTTTGTTTCAGGTGAGTCAACTGCATGCACAATAGAAAATATTGACGTAAGTTTGCCATTTTTCTACGTAATTGGAGAAAAAAAGATTCTCCAATTACTTAAAATTTGTTTTTTCTATTTAAAAACACTTTTTCAATCGTCTTTTAAAAATATTTTTCAAAAAATGATTTTTTTTAAATTTATAGAAATAGGTAAACTTTTTAGAAAATACTATTTTCTCTGGATAATAATATATAGGTATATAGGTTCCATATGAGTGGATATATGGAGTACAAGTACAATATATGTGTAGAAAGCGAGAATTTTCAGCAGGGAAATAAATTTCTTTTGGTCGGACACGTTCAAGAAGAAAATAGAATCGATACCCCTTTTCTTTTTTATTGACTTCAATCTTGGTATCCATTTTTACTTCTTCCTTGAAAAGTTTTTTCTTTTGCCTTTTTTTTACATTTTCACACACATATATTACATATAGTGTTTCCTTTTTGTGAAATAGAGAAGCTGTGAAACTACAATGTTTAAAGTTGTGATGTTCAATAAATAATCCGGAATAAGCTTCTGTAAAAGTTATCTCGCGCTTTCTGACTTTCGCTTTGAGTTTGTGTGTTCAATTTTACAATTTTCTTCTAAAACTTTTAGTAACATTTTTCCGTTTTCTTTTATTTGTAAAAATAATAAGACCACCTGTTCTTTCTAAAAGCAACTGGAAAATGAATCTTTAAAAAAGGAAAAAATTCCAATGACATAAAATATAAATCAAACTTTTTTTCATCTATACTGTTTGCCCAAGAGGAAAATATCAAAAGTGATTATTTGTCCATAAATATAAAATAAAAGATTTGAATTTCTAATTTATATTATTATTAATATAATAATAATGTTATAAAAATATAATATGTATTATATTATTATTACTTAGATTAAAAATAATTTTTAATTTATAGAGAAATAATTCTCTTTAACCCCTTATCAGTCTATGGCCCATATATGGCCACGAAAAGTCGTGCCACCTTTGCGTCTGTGGCCATATATGGCCATCTCAAAAAAAAAATACTAAACATGATTTGATTTTAGTAGCGAAGTACATACTACTATTTTTGGGGTCGCTGAATCCGAATCTGAAGTCAGATTTAAAAAATTCTAAATGGCGGACCCAAAATGTCGACTTCAAAAAATAAAAAAATTTCAAATTCGCTTTAAACTCGTTACTTGGGGGGTTTTCGGGGTCTCTGATTACAAATATGATGTCAGATTTTCAAAATTCTAAATGGCGGATCCAATATGGCGGATAATTTCAAGATTGATGCGATTCGATTAAAATTCGTTTCTCGGGGGTTTTTGGGGTCGCTGAATTCGAATTTGATGTTCGTTTTTCTAAATGCTAAATTGTGGATTCAATATGTCGATCAAATTTTTTGAATGTTGACAAATTTGTCTAAAATGTTTACTCAGGGGTTTTTGAGGTAACTTCATATTTTTTTCGCATCAATCTTGAAATCATCCGCCATATTGGATCCGCCATTTTGAATTTTGAAAATTTGACATCATATTTGTAATCAGAGACCCCGAAAACCCCCGAGTAACGAGTTTTAAGCAAATCTAAAAAAAAATTTTTTTTGAAGTCGCCATTTTGGGTCCGCCATTTTGAATTTTTTAAATCTGACTTCAGATTTGGATTCAGCGACCTCGAAAACCCCCGAGAAATGAATTTCCCTTAAAACACTTTAATTTTAAAATTATCCACCATATTTGGTCGCCATATTGGATCCGCCATTTTGAATTTTCAAAAACTAACCTCAAATTCGAATTCAACGACCCCAAAAACCTTATATATGATAAAATCATATTTTTTTGTAAACTTTTTTTTCGGACCGTTTTTGGACCACAAGCGATTTTCAACTGGGCTGCGAAAGAGTTAATTATTGAACTGCGATAAATTGAAAATTTTTCTAGTTGTGTCGTCTACATTGTTTAGAGGAATACTTTTATATTATCTTAATTTATTGAGAAAATAAAGTCCTTGAGCAATGCGAATTGCAATAAATTTTAAATTTCTTCTTCAAAATACTCGATTTTATATTTCAAGGAAATTTATAATTTTTTATAATCATCAAGTAAACTATAAAATAGTTGTAAATTATTGTAAATAGTAGTAATTCAGTTGTGTATCATTCTGTAAATTAAATTTACAACCCCATAATAGGAACAGTAAAAAAAAATACTAAACACCTTTAGAAGAGGCAATTCTCTCAGTGATATATTTAACTAAAATATATTTAGAGCCAATATATTTTAGTTTACATACATGATAAGACATATTTATTACCAAATAAATTTTAAACCTTGAAAATAAAAAAAAAATTTCCAAATTCCAAGAGGTGGATTATATGGTACGAAAAATCGTTAAATAACAATGATATGCAGAAGTGGTGAATAAATTCTTTTCACTTTCTGTTTCTTTCTTTCTTTCTTTCTTTCTTTCTTTCTGAAAAAATTGAAGGAAGGATAAAAATTTAAGAGAGAATATTTTTGGGGAAAAAAATTTTCTTAAAAGTTTGTAGTTGAAGCTTTTAGGGGCTTTTAAGCAAATTTTGTAAATAACAAGGTAAAACATTAATGCAGCCACATTTAGCAGCTGGGAGCTTTTATGCAGTACCTAATTGCAGTCATTTGTTTTACTATACAGAAATGTGCAAACGCTGTTCAGAATACGGTTTGATTCAAACAATGCAGACATCAATGAGGGAGAAAGCAAAAGTTAATAAAATATTTTTTGTTAAATAATGTAGATATTTATTTTAATATTTTTTAACAATGGGATTAAATTATGTGTATTTTATTTAATTTCTCTTTTTGTTTGATTCATTTTTATTAATTTTTATTTTCGTTTTTATTTTTATACTAAATTATTGTAAATGAACATTACAGAATAAATTTTATTTCTTTTAAATATCTGACAAAAACAAATTTTTACTACTCCCAATCAAAATTACAGAAATTTATAAAAATTTTACTCGACAACAAATTAGTAATATTTCAATAGAGAAAATAATCTTAAAGAAAAAATCAATGGTCTGACTAAACTCTATTTGTACTACTGATTCTGAATTATTTAAATAAAAAAATTTTCTGACTGACTAAATTTGATGTTTATCCTCGAGGAACAAATATTCCATGAATGCAACATGTCCTGTTTGAGTTAAACCGACTTTTACTACTGGTGCCAACATTGCAAGAATTTACAATGTTTTCTGTTTAAACTGACATTTACAACTGTGCTACTAAAATTACAAGTAAATTTATCTCGTTTCTGTCAAAACTGAAATTTTACCACTTACATGAAATTACGAAAAATAGAAATTTCTCGGCTGTGTAAAATTGACTTGTACCACTTACAAAAAAATAAATAGAAATATGTTATGTCTGACTTAAATTCTACTTTACTACTGAAAGTAATATTAACAAGACTTTGACACTTTGTCTGAATAAAACTAACACTTACTACTTCACAGCTAAATGTACACGAATTTATTATGTTGTCTGACTAAACTGTATTTTACTACTGACACGAGAATTATCGAAATTAAAATGTTTTTCAGCACTAAAAATTAATTTACAATATTTTATCAAATTTACAGTACCTTCAAAAAATTCTGTCTGACTAAAAACTACTGATACTACTAGTGGAAAACTTATACATCTAGCAGAAAACTTACACTCCTAATAGAAAATAAAAACGAATTTTTTTGTCAGAAATAAAAATAAAATTTACTTTTACTACTTAAATTATGGGAAATTCTGACTGTCTGACTAAACTGTCTTCTACTACTGAAACAAGAATTATCGATATTCAAATGATTTTTCGCACCAAAAATTAATTTATATTATTTTAATTTGACTTGCAGTACAGTAAAAAGTTATGTCTGACTAAAAACTACTGATACTACTGATAGGAAACTTATACTACTGACAGAAAATTTACACCGCTAATAGAAAATAAAAACGATTTTTTTCGTCGAAAATAATAATAAAATTTACTGTTACTACTAAAATTATGGGATATTCCATCGTTGTCTGACTAAAATGCCTTTTACTACTGACACAAGAATTATCGAAATCGAACTATTTTTCAGCGCCCAAAAATTAATTTTTAATATTTTAATCAATCTTCGAATACTGTAGAAAAGTTCTGTCTGAGTAAAAACTACTAATACTACTAACAGGCAACTTTTACTACTAGCAGAAAACTTATACTATTAATAGAAAATAGAAACGAATTTTTTTGTCAAAAATATAAATAAAATGTATTATTATTACTAAAATTATGGGAAATTCTAACGTTGTCTGACTAAATTGCATTTTACTACTAACAGAAAATTATCAAAAACTTAAAAGTTTACGCCTTTCTAAAATTTATTTGTACAACTTACAGCAAAACTAATGCAAAAGAATTATGCCTAGAATTTATTAAAAATACTTTTTAAATTAGTAAAAATGTAATAATTTCTCGTACTATAATCTATAAATAATGTAAAAGTTTGATGGAATGATATTTGTACTACTAATATAAAAAACAATTCAATTCATGATGTTTTTTCTCAATAAATTTGAATTCTACTAAAATTTGACTAAAATATGACTGAATTTGCAAAAATAATGGTAGGTACTAAAATTTATAAAAAGTTTTGTCGTTTTCTGATTAAACTGATGACTTTTACTATTAACGCAAATGTTAGAAAAAATAGACAAATATCAACTATACGTAGAGAAAAATTTTATTCAAACCAAATGTAATTTATTTGAGTTATACAAAAGTATATTTGTTATAGAGACTACTAAATTATTAATTTATTTCAAATAAAAATTTTACAGGAGACAATAGTAATATTTTTATTTAAACCAAATAAAATTTATTTGTAACAAACAAAATTTATTGGAGATAAATAAAATTTATTTGAATTAATTAAAAAGTTTAGTAGGCTCTATGTCAACTATATTTTTTCTCTAGGTGTGGTTGCAGCAAAATTAAGGCAAAAATATTGTGTTTTACTAAAATTCTACCTCTACTATCTACTAATGGAAAATTTACGAAAATTTATTACTTTCTGTTATTTAAACTGATAATTCCTTTTCCGTTACTAAAATAACATAAATTTATTTTACAGTCTGTCTAAACTGTCTTCTACAACTGACACAAGAAATATCCCAATTAAAATGTTTTTTAGCTCCAAAATTAATTAACAATATTTAATTAAACTTAGAGTATCGTAAAAAAGTTCCGTCTGACTAAAAACTGATGATACTACTTATAGGAAACTTATACTATTGGCAGAAAACTTACACTACTAATAGAAAATATAAACGAATTTTTTTTGTCAAAATTACAAATAGAATGTACTATTACTAAAATTATCTGAAATTCGGACGTCTGACTAAACCGACTTTTACTACTGTCGACAAAAAATGAACCAAATTATTTTCATTTCCCTGAAATTTTACGTAAAACTTTTTTTCTGTTCAAATATTTTAAAAAATTACTATAATGAAATGAAAAATAAATTTCAATGATCTTAGTTTTTTAAGGGGTTAAACCACTCTAGAGCGTCAAAAAGAGGTTCTAATTTCAACATTTTTTTAAAAGAAAAGTTTAAAAGTAATGAGAAATATGTTTACATATCTCTATCAGGTACACTTTAAAGAGAACATAATATACTTTATAAATTTTTTTTTGTTTAAAAACTGCAGATGTACATGTACGTGATGGAAACCCTTTGTAAAAAGAAATCCTTCGCGGCCGGAAAGGTTTTTGGTACAATTTTCAACCTAGAACAGAAAACAAATTTTTTTCTATTTTTACATCTCAATAGCTAGAGAAAGACGTAGGGGATTTTTTTTATGTTGCATATTTCTTTAGTTATAAACAATTTAGTGCCTATTTTTTTCAGTCAAAAATTCAGTTTTTCTATAAAATGTTCACCATTTTTGCAAAAATCGATTTAAAAAAAATCCCCTACGTCTTTCTCTAGCTTTTGAGATGTAAAAATAGAAAAAAATTTGTTTTCTGTTCTAGGTTGAAAAATCTACCAAAAACCTTTCCGGCCGCGAAGGATTTCTTTTTACAAAGGGTTTCCATCACGTACATGTACATCTGCAGTTTTTAAACAAAAAAAAATTTATAAAGTATATTATGTTCTCTTTAAAGTGTACCTGATAGAGATATGTAAACATATTTTTCATTACTTTTAAACTTTTCTTTAAAAAAATGTTGAAATTAGAACCTCTTTTTGACGCTCTAGAGTGGTTTAACCCCTTAAACTACATTTTTGGTAGGCAAAACAACTTTTTAAATTCAGTTGAAAACTTATTGAATTATTGAGAGTAGTTGAAAAGTAGTTAAATCTAATAGAATTTTTTTTTGTGTATAGTAGATATCAAAGAGTATTTTTAATAACAAATCTAGTTATTTTCTCTATAACTCTTAATCGGAAAAAGTGATTGAAGAAAAAAAAATAATAAAATGAGAAAAAGGAAAGAAACTTAATGTTGGAAATATTCAAACCCCCCAGATAGTGGTGCTATAAGTTTAATAATATATTGATAAAAAAGTTTAAATCGTCTTTGCATATATAGATGAGATACGGATATATTTTAGTTGAGGATATAAGGTGCAAGAGTCGATGTTAGAAAACCTACAAAATATATATATATGTATATATTTATATGTATGTATGGATCCTGTGTATATGAATCGTGCAACGGAGAGAATCACGAATCTCTGATGCTATCGACATCACGTTTTTCGCTTCGTCACGTTTCTTAGAAATGGTTGATCGATATCGTACACGACGGGGGTATTCTCCACTACCCACATACACACACTCTGAGCTTAAAAAAACTTTGCCTTCTTTCTCTGGCAAGGCTCTAACCAGGAACACTGTTGAACCGTTGATACTCAATTTTTCACGCGTAATCTTTTCTTTTTTTTCCTCAATCTTTTTTTTTTTTATTCATCAAAATTCAAGAAATTTCTATATCGATTACTTATTTATACAGTGCGATCAGGTTTTTTTTGAATAAATGAAAAAGAGAGAGAGAGAGAGAGAGAGAGAGAGAGAGAGAGAGAGAGAGAGAGAGAGAGAGAGAGAGAGAGAGAGAGAGAGAGAGAGAGAGAGAGAGAGAGAGAGAGAGAGAGAGAGAGAGAGAGAGAGAGAGAGAGAGAGAGAGAGAGAGAGAGAGAGAGAGAGAGAGAGAGAGAGACAACTCGCGTGTTTTTTAACGTGAGAGGAATAGAATTTATTAATAATATATTTAGAAAATTATATGCCTTTAAATTGAGGGTGAGGTGGTATATCAAACTTTCAGAGATTGTAAACAATTTGTGAGTTGAAATGAACAGGAAAAAAAAGTAGTTTCCAAGATATCAGTTGCAAAATGTTTCTTTATGTTCTAACTTTTCTTAATGAAATTTTATCTCGTCTTTTATTTGTTTTCAATCATAAACTTTGTAGTAGAGATTTAAAGAAATAAATATTTTACTTTTTTTATTTTAATTCGAAAATTGTTAGTCTGCGAAATTTTTATTCACTTTTTTCGGGAATATTTTGAGAAAATATTTTTTTTGAGAATATTGGACTCGTTTAATTTTATTTTCTAAAATTATTTTCATACTATTTTAATTCTATATTTTTTTATTGCTTGTTTTGTTTTTATTGTTTAATTACATCAGCTGATTATATATTTTTATTTTATTTCTCTTTTATTGAACATAGTCTTATGCTTTTTCATTTCATTTTTATTTTCTTCATATTTTATTTAATTTTATTTCGTTTTTTGCTCATTTAGTTACGTTTCATTGAATTTAGTGTTTCTTTAATCTATTTTCTTTAATTTAATTTTATTGTCCTCCCTTTTTTTGTTTACTTATTCATATTGTATTTAATTTTTTTTTGTTTTTTTTTCTATTTTATTTATTTAGTTCTTATTTAAAGGTGTAAAGTGGATCAATAAAAATCACAAGTGGTTTTTTCTATTTTTTTATTCAATATTTTTCTTTTATGTCAAGTCTTTGGAAATTTTCTCCTTTTATCTATTTTTTTTTTATTTTTAATTAGCTTGTCACTTTTCGAGAAATACTTCGATTCTTATTATTTATTGTCATAAAAGTTCTCACTTCGTTTATAAATTAATTATTAAAAAAAAAAAAATTATTCGGATTGAAAATTTTAATTATTTGTTTTTAAAAATAGAGCAATTTCTATTAAATACAAGAAATATAAAAAATTAAAAAAAATGAAAATACAAAAACAAATTTGAGTTGTTAGAAATATTTAATTGGAATAATTCAATTTAAAAAAGAATAAAAAAACCTCATTTTTTAAAATTTTCTCTTTGCGGAAAAATAATAGTGTAGAAAATTAAAAAAAACTCTACTCGCCCACAACTAAACATTTAATCAGTAAAATAGCTTTTCTTAAATTGAAAAATTATCGAATCCCGTGAAAGATGATTTGATCGTGCTTACATCTATAACGGGAATAATTTTTCAGTGAAGCACCCACGCAAAAAAAGGAATATTGAAAAGAATGTTCTCTTTGCCAAGGCTAAATTTTTGTCTCTGACTTCTATGCGGCAATTCTCAATATATATATGTCACATATTTGAGAGTTACCGCATTTAAAAGAGAAAGAGTGAGAGAGAGAGAGAATGTGTGGACAATCCTTTTGATTTGTATTCTCTATAGATAGTCGATTTTCAATTCTTGTTTGTCGAATTTTTGTCCTTGATATTATTTCCCGACAAAAATTTTTAACGTCCTTGTTTACAGTGTGTGAGATCAAATATTTTATTGAAAACTCCTCCTACTCTTTTTCTTTTTTTTTTTGCCTTGAAACAAAATTCACTTCCCCCTTTAAAATACAAAGAGAGGAGGGATTTGAGCTTTAAAAGTGAATGTCTGTTATTTCAAGACTTAAAGCTTTATTTTCGTTCACTTATATAAATTTAAATACTACCCATGAAAAAAAACACAATGTTCAATGAAATGAAGTAAAATTTTATTTATCTGGTGAATTATATAAAATGTTTTTACTCTGAATTATGCAAAAATTTTTACTGATATAAAATCTTTGGCGGACTGAAACTCGTTTTTGTATGTTTGAAAAAAAATTTAATTGTTTTCGTATTTTATTTCACTTTATATTTAAATTTTTTTTTTTTTTTGTAAGAAAATTGTCAACGTAAGTAGAGTAACTAACATTTTAGAAGAAATTAAAAAAATTAAAATGTACTGAAAAAAATGTATTTGATTGAAATAGTGGATTACTTGTCTTTGTCAAATAAATATTTACTTGAATCAAACAATTTTTTTTTATGAAATCAAGTAAAGTTTATTTCAACTAAACATTTCGGTATTTGAATCAAATTATTTTTTTTAATTCAAAAAATAATTTAAACAAATAAATAATAATAGAAATAATATAAAATAAATATTAGAATTTTTTATTTGAGTCAATCAAAGAAAAAATTCTAATATTTATTTTATATTTATTTTTATATTTTGTATTTACAAATAAATATTTACTTAGTAATATACAAGTAATCGAAAATTTGATTTTTTTTCAGTGTATATTTTTTATTTATTATTATTTATTATTATTATTATTTATTATTTATTTTTTTTATTTATTTTTTATTTATTATTTATTTTTTTTTATTTTTTTATTTTTTATTGATATACATCAATAAAAAAAATACAATTTAAATAAAATAAATTGAAAAAAAAACGTTTTTCTAAACAACATTATACGGAAAAGTAAAAAAATACAAAAAATATAGAAGAAAATAAACAAAATAAATAAAAATAAATGTTTGTCAAACAAAATTAATTAGAAAAGTAAAA
Organism: Leptopilina heterotoma; assembly: GCF_015476425.1. Taxonomy (NCBI): domain Eukaryota; kingdom Metazoa; phylum Arthropoda; class Insecta; order Hymenoptera; family Figitidae; genus Leptopilina; species Leptopilina heterotoma. The sequence continues at coordinate 3,041,098 of NW_025111110.1, forward strand.
AAAAATAAAAAAAAGTAGCAAGTGAAATATAGTAAATAGAAATAAAATAAATTTTTGTCAACAATGTTAATCAAAAATTTAAAAATAAAAACTAGATGCAGACAAAGAATATAAAGTAGAATAAATATAACAATAGAAATAAAAAAATAAATAGTAAAGTATATAAAAAATAAATAGAAAAACAGAACTTTACGTAACTTGTATGTTATATAAGAATTATTGACGTGCTAAATTTTTCAACAAGAAAAAAAACCGTTATAATATTTTTAATATTTATTAAAGAGAGAGATAGGGCGATTTTTTTTTGCAGTAATTTTGGTAGAAAAAAAATGCGGAAAACTTTATTTGAACGCAATTATGAATGAAGTTTAAAAGAGAAGGTCATCACAAAAGACAGAAACGTTAATGTTCGTGCTTGTTTTGATTGCATTGAGAATAAAGTTTTTTTCATTGTATGAGGGATTTTATTTTTGAGCCCGAGAGCATCTCGCTTTTACGTTCCTCATGCAAATATTTGCTCGTTTCCTGTCTTTTTTTTCAGCAGTCATTTTGCACCAAGGGAAGCAACCACAATACTTTGTTTTTTTTTTCTTTGCCCTAAAGCAAAATTTTCGTTCTCTTTGTATATACTCTTTTTCTTCTTTTTTTTCTTTTTTGATTTATTAAACGCAATATTATAGATTCTCTCATTAAATCAATATTTACTTTTTATTTTCTTATTTGGATTTTAATTATTTCTTTGTTAATCCGATTATAGTGCAGTGTAATTGTAAAAAGAAAAAATTGAAAAATGAAAAAAAAATTGAAAAAAGGGGAAAAAATTGTTTAATTTTTTCGTTGGAAATTGGAAGAAAATTTTTCGATTTAAATAATGGATTATTTCAGTAATTTGTATTTCTGATCACTTTTAAAGGTTAAATAAATTGAAAATCAATAATTATTGCTGATGAAAAAAAAGAAAATTTGAAAAGAATTTATTTATGTTTAGAAAATATTTATTTGTATCGGAAAAATATTTTTTTTAATCAATGGAATATTTATTTGAATCGAAAAAATATTCATTTCATTGAAAAAACATTTATATCGATAAAATCTTTGTATCGCAAAAATATTTATTTGTATTAGAAAAATATTTATTTGTATCGATAAAATATTTATTTGTAATGAAAAAAAATTTACTTGCATCGATAAAATTTTTGTATCGAAAAAATATTTATTTCAATAAAAAAAAAATTTATTTTAATCTAAAAAATATTTATTTCAATCGAAAAAACATTTATTTGAAAATATAAGATATTAATTTTTATCGATATAATATTTATTTGAACCAAAGAAATATTTATTTGTAAGGAAAAAATATTTATCTGCATCGAAGAAATATTTATTTGTTTCAAATAAATTTGGTAATAAATATATTGTTATTGCAAATAAATTTTGTAAAAAATATTTTTTGTTTGCGGTAGAAATTATCTTTTCACAAACAGTTTAGTTACTTTTTTTGGATTTTTTTGCAAGTTTTTTTTTTTTTTTTTTTGCAATTTAAATATAAAAAAATAATCTACATAATTTTTTTCGAAGCCGCATGATGCGTGAAAGAAGATTTAATTTTCCAGTAAAGTCATATTTCTTCTTTATCCGCAAGACATTCACTTGATAATCATTATTAAAAATTTATTCTTCAGTGACTGTGATATATCACTTCTTTAGCATTATCCTTAGGCGCTTTAAGACAGTAAACATGAAATAGTATTGAGACGAAAATATCTCTTTAACCTTAAAATACTCGTGATTTGTGCTCATTTCTCAAACATTTATTCTTATTCTTTTTTTTTAATATTGTTTTGACAGTTTCTATTTTCTCTTTCGGTATAAAATTGTTTCCTATATCTTGGTTTAGATCAATTTATTTCTATTTGAAAAAATAATCTTGTCGCATGATTAGATCGTTGGTTGGGTTTTCGATTATTATTATTCATTAATGAGTGTTTTCTAGAACGAACTTGTTCATTTTCTTATTGTCAGTGCTTATCTTCAGTCTGATAAAGATAAGAAGAAAGGATGTCAAGATGTCAGTTGTGTTTAATAATTGCAAGAGTGTAGTGTATAACTGTATATAGGTGAGCTGTTAGTGGAAATATTCTGATTGTGTCTCTCTCGAGTTGTCTCTCTCTCTCTCTCTTAGTCTTCAAATATTTAACCAAAATTTGAAAATTTGTAATTTCATAATTTAAAAAAAATATAGAGTTTAAAAAAATGGAGATTAAAAAAGTAATTTAGAGATTTATTAGTGTCGGTTATTTAGAAATTAATTTACGAAATTATTTATTTTCATTTTACTTTAATTTTACTTTAATTTTTTGTTTTAAATTTATCATTTTATTTGGAATTTGTGACTTTTATTACATTTAATCAAATTTTTCACTTCGTCTGACCTAAAAATTGTCTGTCATCACTGTTAGAAAAATTAGAAAGGTTTCGCGCAGCTGAAATGTTACTTAACTACTAAATTTACACTAGTTTTTATATATCGTCTGACTGTAGTTGACTTTTACTACTGATAACAAAATTCGTTTAAATTTCAAAGAATCCAGAAATATTTTATTGCAAACGATAGTGGAGAAATTCGGTCTGACTGAAAACGACCTTTTACTACTGCGACAAGAGACAATTAAATTTATAACGCCTCGTCTGACTAAAAGTAACTTTTACCACTGCCACTAAAATTACATGAATTTACTGCGTTGTCTGACTAATCTGACTTTTACTATTGACACTAAGGTAACAGAAATTGGAAAGTACTCTCTTATCTAAAATTCACTTGTACTACTTAAACTAAAGTAAAAATAGAAACTTATTTACATTAAAAAATTTTTAAACTAATTCTAAAATTTTAGAATGAAATTTTTGTTCTGAAAGGACAGAAATTTATCTCACCATCATTGTCTGACTAAACTGTCTTTTATACTACTGTCAACAATAATTAATAAATAATAAATTAATAGCAAACAATCATAAATTAGCAGGGTTGCCACAGGTCAGGGAATGCAGGGAAAAGTCAGGGATTTTAAGTAAAATTACTAAAAAAAAATTGAATTTTTAAAATTCATGAGAAAACTCTGAATTTTGATGTTTTTGTTGTTTGCCTCGTAAACTATGAAATTACCACGAATTTTAATACAAAACCTTTAATTTTTTTCTATAACTTACAATAATTTCTTTTCAAATAACTTAATTTTATCATAAAATTATGGCTTTTAAATTATTTAATGAATAATTTTCACAATTTCTATAAATAAGTACTAGATTGATAGAAGAATTTTAGTAAAAAATACTCAAAAAAAGAATTTTTGAAAAGTTACAAATGATTCTAGAAATTCAATTATTTTCAAAAATTATAAAAATTCTTTGCAGAATTTCAATTATTTTTAAAAATTTTAATAAAATACAAAATTTCATAAAATCGCAAAAATTCAATTAATTAAAAAAAAGATTTAACAAAGTTCTTTTAAAGAATTCAATTATTTTTATAAATAATAAAATTCTTCACCGAAATTTAATTATTTTTATAGGCTTGAATAAAATTCGTTGCGAAAGAAATCAATTATTTATATAAATAATAAAATTCTTCACAGAAATTCAGTTATTTTTATAAACTTGAATAAAATTCGTTAGAAGAATTAAATTATTTTCAAATGTAATAAAATCCTTCGCAAAAATTCAATTATGTTCAAAAATTAAAAAAAAATCCTCGTCAAAATTTTAATTATCTTTACAAATAATAAAATTCTTCTTTGAAATTCAATTATTTTTAAAACTTTTAATAAAATTCTTGTCAAAATTTCACAGGAATTCAATTATTTAAAAAATTTTTAATAAATTTTTTCGAAATAATTCAATTATTTTTATAAGTAATAAAATTTTTACAGGAATTTAATTATTTCAAGTACAAAATTTCATAAAACTTTTCGAAAAATATCAATTATTTAAAAAGATTTTTATAAAATTCGTCGCAAAAATTCAATTATTTAAAAAAATTTTAACAAAGTTATTTTCAAGAATTCAATTATTTTTATGAAGATAATAAAATTCTTCACCAAAATTTAATTATTTTTAGAAACTTGAATAAAAGTCGTTGCCAAAGAAATCAATTATTTATATAAATAATAAAATTTTTCAAAGAAATTCATTTATTTTTATAAACTTGAATAAAATTCAACGCAGGATTTTAATTTGTTTTTTATACAATTTAAATCAAAATCCTCGAAAAATGTAAATATTCTTAAAAATTTTGATTACAAATTGTCAAAAGAATTCAAATATTTAAAAATTTGTTGATAAAATTCTTCATGAGAATTCAATTTTTATAAATATTTAATTATTCATTTAATAATTGAATTCTTCTATAAATTTTCTAATAAAAATTGATTTAAAAATGAATTACATTTAATTACATAATTATGATTAAAAAAATGAATATAATCAATTTATTATTTATGAAAATAATTAAATTCTTGCAACGAATTTTATTACATTTCTTTATTATAATTGAATTTTTTTAAGAAATTTTACTACTTGTAAAAATTATTGAATTCTTGCTAAGGATTTTATTAGGATTTGTGTAAATAATTAACTGTTTTTTGGAAAAATTTTATGGTTATTTTATTTTATATTATTTTTTCATTTTTTTAAAATTTTTTTAAAATTTTTTATTTATTTTTATTTTTGTATTAATATTCTTATAAGTTGTGAATTTTCAAAAAGGTTTGAATTTGAAAGTTTTGAAGAATTTTAATTCCTAAGTATTTATAAATAATATAATTGTTCTTCAAAATTCAATTATTTTTGAAAAATTTTAAATATTTTCATAAATTATAAAATTCATAGCAGGATTTAATTATTTTTTATACAATTTTAATCGAATTCTTCGAAAAATGTAATTATTCTTAAAAATTTTGATTAAAATTTGTCAAAAGAATTCAATTTTAACAAACTTTAAATTTTTCAAAAATTTTTTTTTTTTTAATTTAAAAACAATTGAATTCTTGCTAAGGATTTTATTAGGATTTGTGTAAATAATTAACTTTTTTTAAAGAAATTTAATGGTAATTTAAATTATTATAAGTTGTTAAATTTCAAAAAGGTTTGAATTTGAATGTTTTGAAGAATTTTAATTCCTACGAAAAATAATAATGATTATGTATTTATTTTTTATTTAATATGAAAATATGTAAACAAATGTAATAGAACATTTTTTTGAGTATCTAATAATTTTTAGAGTGAATCAGAATATTCTTTTAGGTCAGGAAAAAAGTGAAAATTTTGTCTGGAAATCAGGGAAAAGTCAGGGAAAAATAAAAATAAATATTTTTGGCAACCCTTAATAGGTAAGTAATAATTATTAAGTAGTAAGTCATTAGCTAAAAGTAGTAAAAGTTTGTTTTAGTCAGACAAGCCTGAAAATATAAAAAGTCGTTTTTAGTCAGTAAATAATAAATAACTAATAATTAATAAATAATAAATAAATGTAAGATTTAAAATAATATAACAAATAAATAATAAAAATAAATAAATAAAAAGGAATTTTTATCGTAAAAAAGAATTGATATTGTACGATAAAAAGATTCTTGTTTTGTGGATAACGGGGGTTTTGAGATTTTCTCTCTTTTTTCTGTTCGATGTAATCGGTATCTAGCTTAATTCATGGCTTTAACGATTTATTCGATTGACATCCGAATTTGCATTTAATTTGTATTTGTTGTTCAGCGAACGTTAATACAAGGCCAATTAATAACAGTTGCATATTGTGAAATCGGGTTAAGAGTGCTTCATCATTTTGCTCGTTCATTCTAGTGGAACTAAATAATATTCATTATTACTATCTCTGTGAGAGAATATTATAGACAGCAACCCAATTTAACAATAAAGGTAAATGGCGTACAAAGCCTTTTCTTATTAACATATGTTCCACACAAAAGCAATAACAATTTAAATACATAAACTAAATAAAAATTAATTTAATAATTTTTAATAATATTAATCAATTTAAATAAATTTATTTTATTTATTTTTATTTATTAATATTATTAGAATTATTCAATAAATTTTAATGAAAAATCTTTAATTATTAAGTTAAGGCCTCATCTTGACGAAATTATTGTCAGATTTTAATTTTACGCTAACATTTTATTTCCCCCCAACTGAGTATAATAAATAATATTATATAATATCGTTAATTAAAACACAGAGAACTGGCGGTAATTAATAATAAAATATGTACGAGCGGGCAAATTTATTGGAGACAAATACCATTTAAGTGGCATTTGTATCCAGGTGTACAGTATAGCTGTGTAAAATATATATATAAGCCTTCTGATTACCAGAAAAAAAAGTTTTAACGTTTTTCACTTTAATCTAGCAGGTAATCAGTGCGTTGGCTTTGTATTGAGTCAAGAAGCAATCCATCACTGATCCCCTTCACAATATCCTAGTGTCAATTAAACCTAACCTGGGAAACTTCCTCTATATATACCATTTTGTCTTCTAAGCCTCTATAGCACATACTCAATTTAGCTTTCCCCCTCATACTCCCTCTCTTCATCCATACTTCGAAAACTTGTTCACTCTAATTTTTACGATTATCTCCTTTATTAATAGGCGCCACTTGATTCCCCTCTTTTGTTTAATTGATTTACTATTCAGTTTATATCATAAGTTTTTTTTACTAAAAGTTTTAGACAATTTTTTTTTCATTATTGTTCGTCTGTTATTTATAATTCTTTACTTTCTTTCCCCCTTTCATTTGCGTGGGGAAAGATAACTTACGCATTCTTGTTTAGAATTTGATCATAATAAAATAATATTAGAAATTAGAAAATTTAAAAAAAATTATGATTAACAAATGAAAAATATACCAAATTTGTTTATTATATACTTCTTTCTATAACAAATTTTGTTTTAATGATCAAAACTATGCAAATTTTTCTCCTTCTTATTTATAAAAAATAGAAAATTGTTAACTTTTGATTAAAAAGTAGGAAATATACCCATTTTATGCATAATTTTTATTTTTCAATAACAATATTGTTCACAAACTCATTTTTTTCTTTTGGGAAGAAAAATATTAAATATTCTCGTCTCTTAATAATTTTGTAGAAAATTCTTAATTTTCATAAGAAAACGATTTGCATCATTTCTATTTCTTAATTACAATTGTTTGAATAAAATTCAAGGTTTTTCGAAAATAAAGGAAAAAAATGTTTATTAATTCTATTTTTCAATTACAAATTTTAATTGAAAATTAAATTAAAATTTTTTGAATTTTTAGAAAATAAAGGGAAAAGTTTTACTCAAGAAATGTTCTGTTACATTTATTTACGAATTTCCTTAATTGCAAAATTATTCAAAAAACATCAATAACTTCTTTTTTAAATAAATATTTAATTATTATTATTTTTCCACAGTGATTAAGATTTTCAATAATTTCAAATTAAAACCTTTTTAAAATTCAACAACTTATAACAATTAAAGATGTTCGAGAGATAAAATAATTATTTTATATTATAAAAATATTATTACTGTAACTTCTTCAAAATTATTTTCATATTCAATTATTATCTAAAATTTTAACTAAAATTCATTTTTAAATCAATTTTTTTTAGAAAATTTTACTGGAATTCAATTATTTAAATACAAATATAAATAATTTATTGAATAATTCAAGGTTTCTTAAAATTTTAATTCTCATAAAGAATTTTATCAACAAATTTTTAAATAATTGAATTCTTTTGACGAATTTTTGTAAAATTTTTTACAATAGTTACATGTTTCAAGGAATTGAATTAAAATTGTATTAAAAATAATTGAAATTTTGCGATGAGTTTTATTACTTCTGAAAAAAATTGAATTATTTGAAAAGAAACTTATAAAAAATTTGTAAATATTTGAATTCCTGTGAAATTTTTATTATTTATGAAAATAATTAAATGTTTGCGTACAATTTTAGTAAAATTGTTTTTAAATAATTGAATTCTTTTGGATAATTTTATTAAAATAGTAAATATTGAATGTCATTGAAATGAGGAAATTTTTTGAAAATAATTGAAATTTTGACAATAGTTTTATTAAAAGTTTTGAAATTAATTGAATTTTGAAAAAGAATTTTTTTATTTATAAAGATAATAATTGGGATTTTGTCGAGATTTTCTTGTAAATTTTAAACATAATTGAATTTTGTGATAAGAATTTGGTTACTTTTGAAAATAATTGAATTTATGCAATCAGTTATAACTTCTTCAAAATTCAATTTTTTTTAGTGTTTTTAACTAAAATTTTTGTATAAATCCATTATTTTTAGTAATTAATTAAATATATATTGACTTTAACTAATTTTAGAAGATGAATTACTCAAATTTTTCAAAAATGTAAGTTTTTTAATTGCGAATTAAATTTATTTGAAATTAACATTTTATAAAATTTCAAATTTAAAACGTTTGAAGTTGACTTATTTATGAAAATTAGAAACTCAACTCTTTTAAAATTAAATTAATTTTGAAATATTTAAGTAAAATTATACATTTAATAATTTATATGTCATCATTTTATGAAGCTTTTTCAATAAGATTTAAGTTATTTAAAATGAAATTATTTTCTGAAATTGAAGAAATTAAAGGTTTTGTTTTATAATTTATAGTAATTTCAAAGAACATAAATTTTTTCTTTGTGCCATTTGTACGAAAAGATAATTTTCTTGGACAATGTGATAAATTTCTCTACATTTTAAATTAGAGGAAATTGAAAATTTAAGACAGACAGGAAGTCAATAAATCGTTTGTTTTTTGTATTAGTAGTAGAAGTAAAATATAGTCAGACATTTAAATATGTGAAAGGTAATTGATTTCTATCAGATCGATTTTTTTAGTCAAACGCGAAACTTTTCCAAATTTGTTGCGCACCTTTGAGAAAAGAAGTTATACTTTTTGTATCTTAACAGTTTTTCTATGAAAATCAAATTGAGACAAAAAACAAATCAAAACGTTGCTATGCGACATTTTGATTCGTTTTCTGTCTCAATTTGATTTTCTTCGAAAAAGTTTGTTGGTATGTCCTATATTTACTTTGATTCAAGTATTGGTTGTTCATTTTAAATAAAAGAAAAATGTTTAGTTTCATTTGTCTTAATTTTTATATTTTAAAATTTAAATAAATTTTTATACTTATTTTTGTTTAAGTAGTAGAAATCAATTTTAGATAATAGATTTCTTTCTAATTTCTGTTGCCTTAGTGTCAGTAGTAAAAGTAAAATTAGTCAGACAACGCAGTAGATTCATGTAATTTTAATGTCAGTAGTATAAAAGTCATTTTTAGTCAGACAAGACATTATAAATTTGTTTATTGTCACAGTAGTAAAAGTCGTTTTCAAACTTTAAAATTTTGTTAATTTTTATTTCAGTAGTCAAAGACAGTTTAGTCAGACAACGTATTAAATTCGTATAATTTTTTCAGTAAGTAGTATTCGCGAAGTAGTATAAGTGTTAGTTTTAATCAGACAAAGTGTTAAAGTCTTGTTAATATTAGTTTCAGTAGTAAAGTAGAATTTAAGTCAGACATAACAGATTTCTATTTATTTTACTGTAAATTTAAGTGCTAATCAGTCAGCGTTGTAAATTCTTGCAATATTGTTACCAGTAGTAAAAGTTGGTTCAACTCAGACAAGATATGTTACAATGTAATATTTGTTCCTCGAGGATAAACCTTAAATTTAGTGAGTGAGCAATTTTCTAATTTAAACAAAATTGTATCAGTATCTCTTTTCTCTTGTTAATATTATTTTCAGTAATATAGTAGACTTTAAGTCAGACACAACATATTCGTATTTATTTTACTCTATAAAGTAGTACAAGTCAATTTTAGCCTAATTTATCACTCGTTTCAGTAGTATAAGAGACAGTTTAGTCAGACAATGTGATAAATTTCTCTTCTTTTTGGCATTAGTGGAGATGGTCAATTTTAGACAGACGCAAGAAGTCAAGAAATCGTTTGTCTTTTTACGCATCAGTAGTAGAAGTCAACTATTGGTCAGACAGTAATAAATTTTTACGAATTTAAATTTAGAGAGTTGAAAAAGTTCTTCTCTTTTGTTTCTCTGAATTTTTCTTCAATTTGTTAAAAATTTAAAATATTGTCGATATTTAAAAAGAAAACATTTTAGATAAACAATTTTATATTTTTTTCCGTGAAGAAAATTCTTTTTCCCTCGTGAAAACTACAGCAAAGAATGTATATATACGTATATACACTGATAATAGCGTAGGATAGGCACTTTAGGTGTTGGGTTTCGGTAGTGTATCATTTTGCAGCAAGATGTAGGGAAAATAGAATTTTAAATGCAATCAAGTAGAAATTTAGTTGATGTTGGTTTATGTCTAGGAAATAGGTGCTTAACGATGGTGGTATGTGTTCTCTCTCTCTCTCTCTCTCTGTCTATATATAGTAGACTTATATTAAAAGCCACAGAGCGCTATAGGTATGTGACGCGCAGAGATGTGGTTTTCAATAGTGATAAAAGGTGTGATCTCGGATGCTGGCACTTCCGAACATGAGAAATTCTGTCGGTGAGAATGGCGATAAATCGCCCTCCCCCCTCCATTCCCTTCATCTACCCTTCCCCTTCTCCTTTCTTCCCGGGGGAGAGATGAAAGTAAATGTCACTAAAAAAAAAGAAAGAAAAATTAATTCTGTCGAAATGGGCTTCCACTTGGTGTGATCGACATTATTTTTATGTAAAGCACTTTTTATCGCGATGAAGAGAAAAAAAAATTCCTAAAGCCCTTTTTATATTTACCACAAGCTCCTGGTGTGTCTTACAAGTGAATTATTCCCACAGTGCAGGTATTCTAGCAGAAAATAATCTTCCGCTGATATATGTATGTCGATGAAAAACCATTTTTGAACTCTCTTCATGGCCATTAAAGACATATTATTTTATGAGAGAAAATAAAAAAAATTTGGGATTTTCTTTACTGTGATATATTTTGAAAATAATTTGAAATTGTGGAAAATTTGTTTTTTCTTTTTATTCACTGATATACTCTTGTAGAAAATAAATGTTTTTTTGGGTCTTTTATTCTGTTATATACTCGTGGGGAAAAATAAAAAAATGTTTTTATTTGCACTGGAAAAAAAATGGTTTTGATATAAGTATGCAGGTTACTTTTAAGGATTCAAATAATTAGTTAGTGCAAAAAAAATTTTATTTTTAATTTGTAAGTTATTATCCGGGTCAATTAAATTTATTTTCATTTTATGAAAAATGCCACAAAAAAATTCAGAACAAGTATTACAGAATAGGGAAAAATAGTATAAATTAATTAAAAATTATTTGGTTCGATTACAATGTTTTTTTCATACTAGTCGACTTAATAATTATCTGTTTTCATATTATCTAATAATTATTTATTTGAAACAAATAATGTTCATTGCTCTCAAATAAATTATATTTTAATTCAGTTTATTATTGGTTCTACAGCTTTTCATTATTAACTTCATCAATTATTTTTCATTATTATCGTATATTATTGGGTATTAAATTTTCTGTGTTAAAAATAAATATGTTAATTGACTCAAATAATAGATGTTTGTTGCAGATAAATATTTATTTAATCATTTTTCATGCAATCGATTGTTTGGTTTAAATAAATATTTCAATCAAATAATTTCCGAAGTAATTGATCAAAATTTTCAAATATTTATATATCTGAATTAAATGTTTTTCAAGTAATTAATTATTTGATTGTAATAAATATTTGAATTCCTTTATTTTTCAAGTACTTGATATCATTTTATTATATTTAAATTAATTATATATTTGAATCACATAATTTTCGAGTAATTGATTATTTTAATAAAATATTCTTCAAGGAGTTGAAAAAAAAATAATTGGAATATTTGCATTTAAATCATATAATTAATAATCTTCAAGCAATTGGGTTATTTGATTAAAATAAATATATCTAATTCAAATAGTTTTCAAATAATTGATGATTCGTTTAAATTAAGTTTACTTCGAATAATTTTTTTTCAGTTCGCATACCCGTGGAAAAAGAGAACGAAAAATCCGTTTTGTAAAAAAATAAAAGAGAGGAAAAAATTGAAATACAAATGTATTTTGTTTCGTATTTGAAACAAAACGTGTTTATTGTTATTGATAGTTACATCAAAGGATTTTATTTAATATCTTTTTTAATCAATTACGTGAAATATTTAATTATAGAAGAATCATTTATTGTATAATACAATTTGTTCAAATTTTTTTTTATTTTCTTTAAATTTATTTAAATTTGTTTAAATGTGTATAAAGTTTAAATTTATTTATAATAGTTTGAATTTGTTTAAATGTTTTTAAATTTGTTTAAATTTGTTTAATTTATTTAAATTTGTTTAATTTGTTTAAATTTGGTTAATTTATTGAGTTAAATATATAAAAGTTAGCTGCCCAGAACATACACTAAAGAAAATATTTTTGAATCTAAAAATAGGTATTCAGCCAAAAATATATATTTGAATTAAACGTAATTTTTGTATTGAATCAAACATATTATTATTTATTGAATAAAAATTATAATCTTAAATTCAAAAATAATTTTTAGTTGACTGTATAATAAAGATAATTATATTTGATTAAAATATATGGTTTTCTCAGTGTAGCGATCGATATGACACTGGAAAGATTTCGCGACATCAATTTTTCTTCGCTTTATCGAGGGGTTCGTGTCATGAAAAAAATTTTTTGGAATAAAAATGCGACAATCGCCGATAAAAGTTTTTTCACGGAGAATGAAGGGCACAATGAATGAATATACGATCTTGTGTGTGAACGATTGACGCCTGGAGTATGATAACATTTTATTATTATATACACACACACACGTAAAAAAGCCCGTTCTCACATACCTGTTGAAACACGTACCACTTTCTCTCTCTCTCTCTTTCTCTCTGTTACCTAAAATGTTTTAAACGCACTGAATAAAAGCGAAAGAGCGCGAGCGGATCGATAGCGCACACTTTATATCAACATGCATATATATATATATATATTGAGAAGTAGAATGCCGGTTTATAAATGGTTTAACGTAGATGAAATTTCTCCATTGTACATTGAAAATGAGAATATATGTTCATATCACCGCGAAAAGATATGAATAAGTGCTTTTTAGTTTTGCGAAAGAGATATTTCAAGATCAATAAAAGAGGCGCTCTCTTTATTTTTCCTTTCTTGTTATTACTATATACTATTTCTGATGCACTGACTTTCTAATTTTGCGAGCATTAAATGAAGAAAAAGTTTACCTTCCACTTTGTTAATGACTTCAAATGAATGTGGTTGTGGGAAGGCAAACATTAAAATCCTTTTGCTCTTATATGTTCATTGTAAATTCAATTTTCTAATTTACCTTCGTTACAAAATCAATTCAATTAATTTTTTATCGTAGTCAATTGTTCATCAGCTTCAGTCTCGGAAAATTTCTGTCAAATTTTAATGGAAATCTAGTATTCTCTAAATTTGAATTAGTAAAAATGTTTACTAATTATTTGAAATATGGACTGCGTTTTTGCTTTTGAATGATATTATTTATTTATAAAAAATACTAGAAAATTGTTAATTGTTAACAAATTTTGATTAAAATGTAGGAAATATTTCCATTTTATGCATAATTTTTATTTCTCAATAATAATATTGTTTACAAACTCATTTTTTTCTTTTGGGAATAAAAACATTAGATATTCTCGTCTCTTAATATTTTTGTAGAAAATTCTCAATTTTCATAAGGAAATGATTTGCATCATTTCTATTTCTTGGTTACAATTGTTTTAATAAAATTCAAAGTTTTTTAAAAATAATAAAAAAATGATTATAAATTCTATTTGTCATTTATAAAATTTAATTGAAAATGAAACTGAAAATTTTTGAACTTTTAGAACATAAAGGAAAAAATTTTATTGAAAAAAATGTTCTGTTAAAGTTATTTACGAATATCTTTAATTGTAAAATTATTCGAAAACAATAATTTCTTTTTTAAATATTTTAAATATTCAATTATTATTATTTTTCCATAGGAATTAAGATTTTCAAAATTTCAAATTCAAACCTTTTTGAAATTAATAAATTTAAAAAAATTGTTATAAAACATGAGGAAATCGATCACTCCGAGTCTTCGACTCGGAGCGATAGATTTCTTCATGTTTTATAAAGTTAATTAAATTTTATTTCAATTATTTATTGAATAATTGAATGTTTCTTAAAATTTAATTCTTATAAAGAATTTTATTAACAAATTTTTAAATAATTGTATTCTTTTGACGAATTTTAATAAAATTTCTTAAAATAGTTGCATTTTTCAAGCAGTTTGATTAAAATTGTATTAAAAATAATTAAAATTCTGCGATGAGTTTTATTATTTCTGAAAATAATTGAATTATTGACAAGAAATTTATAAAAAATTTGTAAATATCTGAATTCCTGTGAAATTTTTATTATTTATGAAAATAATTAAATGTTTGCGTACGATTTTATTAAAATTGTTTTTAAATAATTGAATTCTTTTGGGTAATTTTATTAAAATACTTCATATTGAAAATCATTGAAATGAGGAAAATTTTTGAAAATAATTGAAATTTTGACAAGAATTTTATTATAATTTTTGAAAATAATTCAATTTTGAAGAATTTTTTTATTTATAAAGATAATAATTGGGATTTTGTCGATATTTTCTTGTCAAATTTGAACATAATTGAATTTTGTAATAAGAATTTTATTACTTTTGAAAATAATTGAATTTCTGCAATCATTTGTAACTTCTTCAAAATTCAATTTTTTTTATTTTTTTTAAACTAAAATTCTTCTATAAATTCATTATTTTTAATAATTAATTAAATATATATTGACAAATTCAACTAATTTTAGATGATTTTAAATTATTACAATTTTTCAGAAATCTATGTTCATTAAAATTCTAATTAAATTCATTCAACATTGAAATTTTATAAAATTTCAAATTGAAACCGTTTGAATTTCCATGTATTTATAAAAAT
Source organism: Leptopilina heterotoma (assembly GCF_015476425.1). NCBI lineage: Eukaryota > Metazoa > Arthropoda > Insecta > Hymenoptera > Figitidae > Leptopilina > Leptopilina heterotoma. The sequence goes on from NW_025111110.1 coordinate 3,056,185, forward strand.
TGTAAACGCAACTCTTTTAAAATTAAATTAATAGTGAAATATTAAAGTAAAATTATTTATTAAATAATTTATTTATTTTATTATAGTTGTTCAAGATTTAAGTTATTTAAAAAGAAATTTTTGTCAGAAATTGCAAAAATTGAAGTTTTTTTTTAGAATACGTGATGATTTTATAGTTTATGAGTCAAACAAAAAAGACACAAAAATTCAGAATTTTCTTATGAATTCTAAAAATTTAATTTTTTTCACTACTTTTAATCTAAATCCCTGACTTTTCCCTGAATTTCCAATGTCAGAATATATGAAAATTATAATTATATTAATATTAAAACTATATATTCCAATTCATATTTTATTTTAATAAAAAAAAATTTGAATTTTAAATTTTTACGTTCTATTATTTTTAAAATTGCTAATTTTATTTAAAAAAGTGAGCGAATTGTTGCTACTTTATTGTTCAAATTTACTAATTTAAAAGAGAGTAAAATTAAAATTCTTCTTTTCTTGAATTGGTTTTTTGTATTCTAGTCATTTTTAATTCTAGTTCATTTTTTTTAAAGGAAATTAAATTAACTTTAATGAAATAAATTATGGGAATACTTAAAATAAATTTAATTAAATAAATTGTAGGAAATTAAATTAAATTTAATTAAATAATTTAAATTAAACTAACTTTTACATTACTTTTTTTTATTGCTGAAACATTATTTAAAAATTCTCCCTCAGAATAAAGAGGAGAATTAGAGAAAATTAGAGATTTTTATATTTTTGCATTAAATTTTTTTCTTTTTTCTTCTCTTTTTTTTCATTTTCTTTTTTCTTTTCATTTTTTTGCAACGTGGAAAGAAGAAAAAAGGGGTCGTAAATTATGATGTAAACTAGAAAGTGAAGAAGAAACTTTACGAGGTAAGATTCGTTGAAGAACTTCGTAAAACTTCAAAGCACGGGGATTTTTTTCCCTCCTCCTTCTTCTTTTTTTTAAGAGTTGGATATATTAAATTCTTAATGTCAAAGTTAAAAATTAAGTTCCTTGGACCTTCAAGACGTCGACGAAACTGTAAGAAGCCGAAAGCTTCAAATCGGAAAACTTTGTCAAACAAAAACTCTGTGTCAAATTTATTTGTACGTGGTTAGCGTCATTTTTTCTCTGATTTATCTTATTTTATGTAAATAAAATTTATCTTACAAAAAAGTCACGAAAAAGGTCTATAGTCATCAAAATATAATTTATAATTTGTCTGACTATTAAAAGGAACTTTACAACTAATAGAAATAAATAAGAGAATTACAAACGTTTGTCTGACTTAATATTGACTTTACTACTTACAGAAATGGAAAGAATTTAAAATATCGTCTGACTAACAATGACCATTACTACTGACAAGAATTACAACCCTTTGTCTGACTTATAACGATCTTCACTACTGATGAAAAGAAATAAAAAATCACATAACTTTTTGTCTGACTTAAAATTGACTTTACTACTTACATAAATTGCATGAGTATAAGTTATTGTCTGACTAATACATGATCATTACTACTGACAAAAATCACATACATTTGTCTGACTTGTATCGATCTTGACTACTGATGTTAACAGGAAAATAATTTTTTAACTTTTTGTCTGACTTAATATAAAATTGATTTTACTACTTACTGAATTTAAAAGAATGGAAATTTTTTGTCTTTAAAAAATTATATTAACTAATGATAGAAAAAACAAGAATTTAAAATATTTTGTCTGACTAAATACTGTGTCTACTCCTTTAAAAAAATCCACAGTTCAGATAAATTCAATACAAGTGAAAATATTCATGAAAATTCAAAGTTATAAGAAAAAACTTTCATATTCTTTTTTTAGACGATCCTTATTCTTAAATGTGACGTTTTAAAATTTAATAACCTGGATATACATGAATATACCTAATAGGAAAAAAAACTGTAAATTAAATTAAATATTTGATATTTAGATGGAATTTTCCTTTTCCTTTTTTTTCTCCTTTTTTTTTTTTGCAAACGACGAAATTACGATTTCAACTTTCATTTTATTTTTATTCACACACAGCTTCATACAAATAAATGTGCGAATAAAATTTATGTATTCATTCATGGAAAAGTATGTTTCCGGTCAACTGTATAGGTGGAGATAAATGTTATTACCTTCATTTACCCTTTGCACGAATATCTGAGGATTCTTGGCACACATTTTCCTCGAGAAAAGCTTATCGCACTTGAGTCGAATATGAAAATAGGAATTGTTTTAGCCCTTCTTGGAATACAAAAGAGGTGCTACAGATCAAATATATAGATATAGTGAATTCTTAATTTACATTTGAATGATGACTTATATTTATAAATACATATAGAAAGAGAGAGAGAGAGAGAGCACTATTAATATTTGAGTGGAGTTTTTGTAAATATTTCATTCAATCCAATATTTCACTTTTGTATTTTAATTATTATTATTATGGTAATTATGTATTTAAGCTGGGATATTATATTTTTTACTGTCATTGAAATTGTTAATTTAATTTATAGGATTATATGGAATTATTTCTTTATTACTATTAATATTACATTTTTTGTTCATTAAGTTATGAATATTACAGTGATTTTTAATTAAAAAGAATTTAAATTCGTAAAATAATATTTTTTAACTTTATATTATTGTGTAATTAAATATTACATTTGATTTTTATGACAAATTTTAGGCAAACATTGTTTATATCATTTAAATAGGTATATATTTAAATAATATAATATATAAAATTCATTTAACTTAGTAACAGGGCTCCAACCAGTAATAGTATTTAAAAATACGGAGTTTCTGGACCAAAAATAAAAAATTACGGATTAATTACTGACAAAAATATAATCAGTCCAAGTCAAATAAGAAAACATTTTACTTAAAAGTATAAATTAAATTTTTTCATAACAATAAAACATGAAGATATCGATCACTCCGAGTCTTCGACTCGGAGTGATCGATTCCTTCATGTTTTATAATAATGAAAGATGGCAAATTGATAAAATTATTATTTTACATTATAAGAATATTGTACTTCTTTAAAATTATTCTCATCATTTCAATTCAATTATTATTTTTAAGAATTTTTCACTAAAACTTTTCTTTAAATCAATTAATTTTCTAAAAAGTTCTTCGACAGTTTTCAAAATCAATTTATTTACAATAGTCAATTTTACAAATTTCAATTATTCGTAAATAATTCAATTAAAATAAATTAGAAAATAAAAACTTCAAATAATATAAAAAAATTTAATTACACTTTATTAAAAAAATTAATTTAAATATTCAATTATTATCTAAAATTTTAACTGCAATTGATTTTTAACTTAATTTTTTATTAAAAAATTCTTCTAGAATTCAATTATTTAATTATACAAAAATAAATAATTCATTGAACAATTGAATGTTTTTAAAAATTCAATTCTCATAAAAAATTTTATCATCATATTTTTAAATAATTGAATTCTTTCGACAATTTTTAATAAAATTTGTAAGAATAATTACATTTTCCGAGAAATTCGATTAAAATTGTATTAAAAATAATTGAAATTCTTCATTGAGTGTTATTATTTCTGAGAACAATTAAATTCCTAAGAAGAATTTTACTATTTTTGAACATAGTTAAATTTCTGCCAAGGATTTTATTAATCTTGAAAACAATTGAATTTCTGCAATAATTTGAACTTCTGCAAAATTAACTTTTTTTTTAGTGTAAACTAAGATTTTTCTATAAATCCATTATTTTTAATAATTTTTTAAAAAGTTTTTTGAGAATTTTCAAATTTATTTGCTTTTAACTGAAATTCATTTTTAAATCAATTTTTATTAGAAAATTCAACTAGAATTCAATTATTTAAATAAAAAAATAATTTATTAAATATTTATGAATGTTTCTTAAAATTTGTATTTTCATAAAAAATGTTATCAACAAATTTTTAAATAATTGAATTAGTTTGACGAAATTTAATAAAAATTTTAATAATAATTACATTTATCGAGGAATTTGATTAAAATTTTATTAAAAATAATCGAAAATCTGCGATTAGTTTTATTATTTATAAAAAATAATTGAATTATATTGCGAAGAAATTTATAAAAAATTTGTAAATAATTGGATTTTTGTAAAATTTTTTCCAGTAGTAGTAGTCAATTTTAGTCAGACATTTTAATATAAGCATAATAATTGATTCTTATCAGATTCAGTAGTATAGATTATTTTTAGTCAAACGAAACTTTTCCAAAGTTGTTGTGTAACTTTGATAGAAGTTTTATCCTTGGAAAGTTCAGTTTTTGCGGTATATCTGTTATTAGTATTAAAAGACAGTTTAGTCAGCCGCCGTCAGAATTTTTCACATTTAAATAATAACAGTAAATTTCTTTTTTTTAAACAAAAAAAATTTATCTGCTTTTTATTCGGACATTATAAGTTCTTAATCAGTAGTTTGAGTAGTTTTTAGTTAGACACAACAATTTATACGTCTTTCTGCATAATTTTAATTTTTACTATACTGATCGAAAAGGAAAAAAAAATTGTTCGTCTGACTTAATATTGACTCTACTACTTTCTGAAAGTTCAAAAATTTAAATGTTTGCCTGAGTAATAATGACCTTTACTACTGAAGTAAATTGAAACTTTTTTTTGTATGAAACTAGCAAATGTTATAATTTTTGTAACTTTAGTATAAGTAGTAAAAGTCATATTAGTCAGACAACGTATTAAACGCATTTAATTTTAGCGTTAGTAGTAAAAGTTATTTTTATCAGACACAGCGTTATAAATTTCATATTTTTTTTTGTCACAGACGTCACAGTAGTAAAAGAAAGTTTTAATCAGACACATTATGTTCAGTAGCTAATAATTAACATTCAAAACAAGTAATAAATTCTTACAATTTTACAAGTACTGAAGTTTTAGTATTTTAATTTTAGAATTTTAGTTTTAAAATTTTTAACTATAAATAAATTTTCATATTTACAGTAATTTAAGTAGTAGAAGTGAATTTTAGATAAGAGAGTGTTCTCCAATTTCTATTGCCTTATTGTCAGTAGTAAAAGTCAGATTAGTCAGACAACGCAATAAATTTATGTTATTTTACTGGCAGTAGTAAAAGTTAGTTTCAGTCAGACAAGATGTTATAAATTTAATTGTTTCTTGTCACAGTAGTAAAGAGTCGTTTTCAGTCAGACAGAATTTCTCCCCTGTCGTGTGTAATAAAATATTTCGGAATTCTTTTAAATTTTAACGAATTTTTGTTATCAGTAGTAAAAGTCAACTACAGTCAGACTATATAGATAAATATATAATAATGTGTAAATTTGTATTTATTTATAAAAATTTTATTAATTATTTTATTACTTCAAAGGTTTTGACATTTTATTATTATTTTTATTAGTATTTTTACTATTATTATTATTATTATTATTTTTATACGTTGTAATAATTTATTTTTTATCCCCTGGTATTTAAATAATTGTAAAATAAATAAACTTTTATTGAGATGCTTACGAGTTATTACTTTCTTGTTTTTATTTTCCTGACGCTTTTCGAGCGGAATAATAATTGCAATTTTTGTTTTATTCCTTGTAAATTGAAACAAATTCAACAGAAATTGTTTTTTACTCGTTTTCCGATATTTTCACGAAAATACAAATACAAAACTGAAATTAATGTTCGAGAAATGAATATTTAATAAGAGTTTTCATATTTCTGCATCAAAATAGGATAAAATTGCAATTGTTTAAAATTTCGGAAATTAAGATTTATTATTATGTGAATTATTTATATATCTTGATGAATAAATTGCGTTCTCTGACTAATAATGAATCCTTTATTGGAATTTTAAATTCTCTCGAGTTTTTGTAAATATTCTTTTTTTGTTAAAAAAAAGTTTTTGTAAATACTTTTGTTAAAGCAAAATTGTCAAAAAAGATTTGAACATTTGTTCTCTTGGGAGTGAAATAGCCTTTTTTTACATATATTCTGCGAATTGATTTTTAGTCTTTTGAAAGGAGTTTCAACTTTTATTTTTTGAATGAAGAATACGCTTCCTGTGAAAAGATGGTACATTATTAAACAGTACTTCCTCGCCTTCTTTATTCTACCTATGAACGAATTTTTTTTTCCTTTTAGTTGAAATCTTATTGTTGTCGCAGAGAATCGTTTCATTTCTTTTGTACATATACTCTGAAGTCAATATTAATATAAAACCAAAAATTCTCTTCACACTTTAATCAAAAAAGGGAGATTATTTTTTCTAAAGTATTTCAAATCATATATATTTTGAATAAATTTAAATGGTTGCTTTAAAAGAAAAATTAATTTTACTTCTCGCCATTTATCACTTAAGTTTTTTCTCTCTCTGTTAATAAATTGAAACATCTTTTAGATAAATGGAAAAGTTATGATAAATTTTCCCCTTTCAGTTTATTTTACATTGATGAACGGTAAATTTTTTTTCATCTTTTTTTTTTTTTTAATTTAGTTTTCAATTTTTTATTTGAAATAAAGTCTTTCTTTAATATTTGAAACGAGGTTAAATGCTTCTTCTTTAACTGCTGAATAATCCATCAGGATATGCGCATCTTCGTTAAGGAGAATATTTTTATTGATTTTATTTATTATTATTCAAACTTTTATTCTGCTACGGGGAACTGCATACAAATTATTTCTTAAATATTGCATTCAAGACTGGTGGATATTAAAAATATGAAATTTCCTACTTTATAAAAGTGTTCTTTTTTAATTAAGAGGTTATTTATAAATAATTGAAAAGGTATATTTTTTTTGTTTTTTTTTCTGCAAATTGCAGCCGCATGATTGAAAATTATTTCTGTGTATTGTGATTAAAATTAGGTGCACTTCAGTTAAAACTGACTAAATCTTCTTTTACCAAACATTTAAAAAAAAATTATCTGTGCTGTCTGACTAAAAAATGACCTTTACTACTTACACTGAAAGTATAAGAATAATATTTTCAAATCTCTTTACTAAAATAACACTAATTGTAAATGTTTTTCAAACTAATAACGAACTTGACCACTGACAGCAAGAGAAAAAAAAATTGAATTTCGTTTGTCTGACTATAAATGACTTCTACTACTTGAAGAAGAAAAATTTAAACTACTTTGTTTTATTTGATACTGACAAGAAAGAAATTTAAATTAATTAATTTAAATATTTTTCTGAATTAAAATTACATTTTCTAATGATGAAAAAACGAGCGTTACAAATTTTGGTCTGAATTAAAATTACTACTTTTACTAAACTTTAGAAGAATTTATGTTTGTCTGACTAATAAGGACTTTTACTACTGATAGAAAATTAAAATCCTTTTTTTACAATTTTCACTTCTCAATGCCAAGAAAGGAGAATTCAAACCTCGTTGCTTAACTAATAGACAATAATAAATATCTATTTAAGTGAAATATATTGAAAATTAAAACTCTTCATTGACATATACTTTTAACTATAAAGAAATGAAATTTGAAAAAAAAAATATTTCTAAAAATTTTCTAAAAATTTTTGTTGTATTTTCCACTAGCGCAGGTATAGAGAAGCAGATAAAAAAGAGAGAGAAGAATAAAAACATTTCTCTGATGCTGCATATATAAAGGGATGAAATCGAAGTGTTTTTTATTGATACAGTATATAGAGACTACTCAAGTGGAGTGAATTTCAATTTCACTATTGTTTTTCTACGCATTAAAAAATAATATTTTTTTGTCCCTTTTAAGAAGAAAATATTCCTAAATGGCTATTTTAGAATTAATTTTAAAAATAAGTATTTACTATTTCAATCTTTTATAAATGTTTTTAATACTCAAGATAAGAATTTTTTTTAGAAATTCAATTATTATTTGCAGAAATTTTAATAAAATTCTTGGCAAAATTTCAATTGTTTTTACAAATTTCCCTCAATAATTTCTTTTTAAATAACTTAATTATATTGAAAAACTGTCATAAAGTTATTACTTATAAATCATTGAATGAAGTATTTTTTTAAAAAATTTTAATTTCAATTCCGTTAAAATTAGTTGCAATTTTAAAAACTTCAACGCAATTCTTTGAAAGAATTCAACGATCTTAATAAATATCAAAATTCTTTCCAGAAATTCAATTATTTTCAAGAAAAATTTTTTTAATTCTCGTCAATATTTCCATTATCTTCAAAAATATCAAAATTCTTAGAAGAAATACAATTTTATTCAGGAATTTTAATAAAATTTATTGTTTTTAAAGTTTTTTCAACAAAATTTCACAGAAAAAAGTGAGTGTTATTTTAACACTGAATTCGGTGTTAAAAGTGTCTGCATCAAACTTTAGCTCGGAAGTGTTATTTTAACACCGAAAATAAGGTAAATTTTCTATTATAGAAAATTTATCCTCACTAAAATTACCCTACCAAAATTTACCCGCATCAAAAACAACACTCGCTTTTCTCTGATATTGTAAAATTCAATTATTTTTATAAATAACAATATTCATCACAAGAATTCAATTATTTTCAAAATTAATTAAATTCTTCGCAGAAATTCAATTTTTAAACAAAAATTTTCAAAAGTAATAAAATTTTTGACAAAATTTCAATTATTTTCAAAAATTTTTCTTAATTTAATAATTTTTATATATATTATTTTAATGAAATTTTCCAAAAGAATTCAATTATTTAAAAACAATTTTGACAAAAGTCTACAAGCATATTTAATTATTTTCTAAATCCTTCGCAGAAAGTCAATTATTTTCAAAAATTAATAAAATTTGTCACAACTCGTGTGGAAATAGCCCGAGTTAGCAATGACAAAGTTAGGTTTCTGATCAGGGGCTAGCTTGTAGTGGGGCTCCCCGGACGTAGCATGCCTAGCGCCCAGATTCAATTTCCACACGGGAAGAATTCAATTATTTTCAAAAAAATTTAATATTATTTTTTATAAGAATTCAATTCATTTTTTACATTTTATAAAAATTGTTTAAAAGAAACTATTCCTTTTTGTAAATAATATAATTCTTTTAAGGAATTAAATTTCATTGAAAATGTTATTAAAATTTTCCAACAAAAGTTTTAAAAAATTTCAATACAATTCTTAACAAGAATTCAATTATTTTCTATAAATTATAGTTTTTCTAAAAAAAAATTAATTGTTTTCAAAAATTCTAATAAAATTCTTTACCAGGAATTCAATTATTTTCAAAATTAATTAAAATCCTACGCAGAAATTCAATTATTTGAAGAAAAAACAACAATAAAATTCTTTGCAGAAAAGATCAAGTTATAAAAATTCTTATCAGGAATTCAATTATTTAAAAACCTTTCATAAAATTCTTCACAGGAATTAAATTATTTACCAAATGTAATTAAACTCTTTAAAGAAATTGAATTATTTTCAAAAAATAAATTCTCGCATAAAATTCTTCGCAATAATTCAATTATTTTTATAAATAATAAAACTTTTTGCAGAATTTCAATTATTTTTAATACAATTTTAATCAAATTGTTACGTGAAAAGTAACTTACCTCTTAACATTTGTTATCCTCGTTTTAAATAAGAAATTCCGAAGAAATCTTATTTGGGAATGAGGAAAAAGAATCAATGAATAAAAGTTAAGAATTAGTTAAAATGAAATTTATTATAAAATAGTATATAATGATTTCTTGAAGTTCTTTATTTGTATGTTGCCGAGAGAAGACCAGTTCCAATAAACACCTTTAACAAATAGGCGTTTATTAGATATAGAAATTGTATCGAAAGAATATGATGAAAAGATTTAGTTAATTACCTTTATTGCTTCTTTGTGAAGCTGAAAACCCGTTCTCCGCTCGTGCGTCCACAGTCAGTTCAGATGCACCGCCTTTCCAATTTTTACTGCTTGGAGATTTGACAACGGCTTGGTCTCACACGAGATGGGTATTACTTAGACTGGGATAATCGTAGGTAACGAGTAAAGATTCGCACTGACTACTGGTACAGAGATGATGTCGATCGGTTTGATTTAAATTAGATACTGACTGGATGCTGACTAGATACTGACTAGATACTGACTTTTGGATCCAAATTTAGGGCCTTATATACCCAGATCACATCCGTGTATCGACGTAATAGGGTTGTAAAAAGATTGCTCATCGATGGGTGTTTGTCAAGTTTGCTTGGTAACAGGTCTGGTCTAAGGTTACTTAAAGGTCACACACGTGGCATGTGACACCTCCCCTCTTAATTCAATCGCACAATTGAAAATTTGCGATTGAAGCTTCGGCAGAAGATTTGTCTAAAATTCTCGATATCGTAATACATAAGATTAACTTTCTTTTAAATCGTAGAATCGTAGAAAAAGAATTCCAAGAAAACATTATTCTAGTGTTCATTGTGAAGAACAAAATATTTTAGGAAATCGTAGTACAATATGTTTGTTTAACATTATTGAGTAAAATCGTTTTAACATTATTTGTTAATTGAAAAAGTTTTGAGTAAGTCATAGAAAAATTTTGTATAAATCGTAGAACAATTTTTGAAAAATTTTGTATAAAAGAAAAATTTTGTTTAAATCGTAGAACAATAATCGTAGAAAAAGAAAAAATTTTGTTTGAATCGTAGAAAAATTTTTGAAAACATTTTGTATTAAAAGAAAAATTTTGTTTAAATCGTAGAACAAAAATTTTTTTTGAAAAAAAAATTTTTGTATAAATCGTAGAATTTAGTTTAAATCGTAGAACAAAATTTTTTTTGAGAAAAAAAAAAATTTTTTTTCTTTTTTTTTTTTTTTAAATCATAGAACAATTTTTGAAAAAATATTTTATGTAAAATAAAGTTGTTTAGTAATTGTTAATTAAAAATAATTTGTTTAATAATATTTGTTAATATTTTTAAATTATTCGTAGAATATTATTTGTTAAAAAAAAATTTAATTATTCATAGTACATGATTATTTGTTAATATTTTGCAAAAAGTTAAAATTATTCGTGGTCTATTATTTGTTATTAGATCGTATTAGATCGAGTCTTACAATAATATAATTGTTCAATGTACATAGTTTACATTAAATGATTGAACATAATTTTTTTTATATTTTATACATTATTTTTATTATTAGTCGTAGGGAACTAAGTATTGAAATCAAATCGTTAAATACTATCTGTTAATAACTCATAGAGCACAATTGCTTCACAGTGATTGAGTAAGATTTATTTAAAATTAATTGTTCATATTTCTTGTTAAAATATTTATTAAATTATAGAAAAGATTTTTAAAAAAATAGAAAGTTTATATATAATTTTTTCCATCTTTTTTTTCATAAAGTCACTATTATAAGATTATTCGTAAAGAATAGTGAGTTTATGACTTTAATTAATTATCCTTTATGTATATATATTTTTTGTTTTGTTATTTATTTAATATGTACTTATTATTATTTTTGTTTATCTAATGTTAAATTGAGAATAAATTGTTTTCTTCCCAAACTATATCTTGTAGTATTGCCCTTAATTCGATGTAACATTGTTTACAAAATAATGATCTTCTTACTACTTTATATAATACTTCTTTGCATCTAAAGCAATCTAGGCTTATATTTGCACATGCTATTAAATGATCGTCTTGTCTCATCTCTAATTCATTGTCGAATAGCGGATAACAATCTTCGCAATATATTAACCCTTGTTGTTTGATAAATGTGTTTTTGGTTGTGATTTTTCTACAACATATATGTCGTATTAGTTCGTTATATAGTCTGTCTTGAAAAGCTGATCTAATAGGAGCTAATGTTTCGCTTTCATTAAAAGTTTGGTTTTCTGGAACCATTTTTTTATAATCAATGCTTTTCGAAGAATAGTTTAAAAGGAGAAAAAAAAAATATATTTATATTGTTTAAATATTGTATTTGAAAGTTTTGGAAATTCTGGTATATAATTAATTATTAAAGATTTTGTTAGGTTATTTGGAAAGTTAAAAGAATTTAATAAAAGTGGCTTTTCTTCTAATTTATTACTTTGAATATTTAATTGTCTTTTATATGTTATTTTATATATGAGGGATTTATTTCTAAGAATCTTCTTCTTGTAAGATATAAAGAATAAATTGACATAATAAATGGATTTGTTTTTACTAAAGGAATTTACTAAATCCATGTATTATGTTTTTCTTTATAAAATCGTTTTATCAACTTCAAAATTTATTTAATAATTGAGTCTCTTGCTACTTGTAGATAAGAACATCAATAAATTAAAAACATTTATTCTTGTTATTAATTTTTAGTTTTGCAGCATTATTTTTTTAGAAATTTTGTAATTATTTTTATTTATTTATTTATTTATTTATTTATTTCTTTACTTTGTTTTACTGTAGAAATTGTAAATTTAAAAAATTTTAGTTTGATAAAAATTTTAATCTTTTATTTATAATATATCCGTGGAAATCTGGAGGAAGGTATTTTTAATACAGAAAATGACTTTGTAAATAATTTTTAAAGAATATTAAATCCCATAATCATTTGTAAATATGAATTAGTTTTAAATATGAGTTTGTATTTCATGTGTATCTCAGAAAAGATAAATTTATCGGTAATTATCATTTTCAAAATACATTCCTCCCAGGTGAGGAAAATGGGTATTGCTAAATAAGGATTGGTGAAAAATAGAAAAAATATATGATTAGTACTCCTGTTGAAAATATATGTTCTGCTTCTCAGATCTGAAACGAGAAAAAATTATATTAGATAATTGTTTTATATTTGTTAAGTTAAGAATTAATTTTTGATTTCTTTAATCTATTAATATGAACTATTAATGGTTTTCCCTTAAAGTTAATTTTTACATTACCTTTTCCTAATATTTCTAAAATTTCATAAGGACCTGAGTATTGGTTTGCTAGTTTTTTAATTTTTCCTCCGTTTAATAAAAATACAAAGTCTCCATTTTTTATTTCTAGGGGATTAATTTTTCTATCATGATAAAATTTCGATTTTTCTTTTGCTGAAATTAAATTTTCCCTTGCTTGTGCTCTCATTTCGTGTAATTGTGTAACAAAGGTAGTTAAATATTCATCGTATGTTTGTAATTTTTCGTTTTGAGAAGGAGGTTCGCTAGAGGGTTCACGAGCTAATTTTCCAAAAACAAGTTCGTATGGTGTGCATTTTGTTCCTTCGTGTATGCTAGTATTGTAAGAAAACATTGCTAATTCTAACCAATCGTCCCATTCAGAATTTTTCTCAATAAATTGTTTTAAGTATTCTGCTAAAACATGATGCGAACGTTCGAGTGACCCATTAGATTGAGGGTGAAAAGCTGTTGTACGAAATTGTTTAATTCTAAAACGTTTTGCTAATCTTTTTAATAAATTGCTCAAAAAGTCTCTTCCCTGGTCTGTTAGTACGCCTTTAGGTGAACCGAATATGCAAATGAATTTTTTCACGAATGCGTCTGCTATTGTAGCAGCTTGATGATTAGGTAAAGGGATTGCTAAAGAGTATTTTGTGAAGTTATCTTGAATTGTTAAAATGTACGTGTTGCCAGATTTAGTTGGAGGGTTAAAAGGTCCTACAATATCCATAGAAATTTTTTCAAAAGCAGTTGTAGGTGTGTCTGTGATAATCATTGGATTTTTAGTTTTTACGCGAACTAATTTCTTTAATTGACATTGTAAACATCCGTTTATGTATTTTTGAATATCTGTTTTTAAATTTTCCCAATAATATTTTTGACGAATTCTAGCTAAAGTTTTGTTACTCCCTTATGGCCTCCGATTGCCGATGAATGATTTTCTTCTAATATCTGTTGTCTAATTTCTTTGTTAGGGTATTGCGTAATCCCATTACAAATTATAAATTTTGTTTTAGAGTTTGAAAAAATATCTTGAATTAAAATTTTAATATCTTCCCAAGGAATGTGATTAATTTGAGATGTTTTTGCTATACTAATACTGCGAATGTTTAGTTTATCACTAATTGAAAGTAAAGAGTTAAAACATGATTTGATTGTATTTAGAGTATCAGTTAAGTTTTCTTTGACATTTTCTTGAGTTGGAAGTGCAAAATGATAATATTTTCCCTTTTTAAATTCTGTTACTAAACCCTTTTGTAAATTATTAAATTTGGGTAGAATTGATTTTTTTGTTAAACTCTTAGATCCATTGTCGAGAGGGGTACCGTTAGTACTTACAAAATATAAATAATTGTCTTTTCGCATTGTTAATTGGTCACGACATTCTATCAAAATTTTATTACTCGTAGATTGTTTTTCTTGAATAGGAGGTGCTTGAGAAATTTCTTCTTAGATTACGTCCTTTGTCTTCGTTATTTTCTTCAATTTCACTTTCTTCTTCTTCAAAAATTTCTTCATTAAGGGGATTTTTAATTGTGTCGTCATCTTCTTCTTTATGAGATTCTTCATCGAGGGATTCCTTGAATATGTCGTCATCTTCTTCTGAACTATCATCTTCTGTGGATGAAAAGTAAGTTTCATTGTCTTCATTTGGTTTTTCTTGAATTACGATTTTGTTTTTCTTCTTCCCCTTTGTCTTTTTAAGTCGTTTATTTCTTCTTAATTCATCGAAGTATTCTGGATCAGTTTCTTCTTCAGCTTCTGAGATTGGCTTCTTGTCTTTCCTCGGCCTTCCTCTTCTTTTGGTACCAACCTTGTCTTCTTGTATGGGAAGTTTATTTTTTAATTTTTTTGGACGACCTCTTGATCTCTTGATAATGGGCTGCAATATTTCTTCTACGTTTTCCGTAAGTTTTTCTTGAATTCCCCTTTCTTCTAATTTTCGTTGTGCCCTAGTGAGAATGGTTTTCCATTGCGTTTTCGTAAGTATTGGGTCAAGCAAAGAAGTTAATAAGAGTAATAATGTAAACGTATTATTATCACTATCGCGAATATTTTCACCTGATTTTTTATTATCCCCGAATGTTAAGAATGTATCATCGTCGAGCACCTTTTGATTTCTAAATAATTCTTCTTCGTTAGGAATTGGATTTCTTGAAAGAGCGTCTGCATTCACGTTCATTTTACCTGCCTTGTATACTACTTCATAGTTATATTCTGCTAATTTTAATCTCCAACGCGAAACACGTGAACAAGGATCCTTCGAATTTTGAAACCATACTAATGGTTTATGATCAGTTACTAAAGTAAATTTTCTACCGTATAAATATGGTCGAAAATGAGATATGCAAAAAATAATAGCTAATGCTTCCTTCTCGTATGTGTCATATTTCTTTTCCGTATCGCTTAAGCTTCGAGATGCATATGCAATAGGCTTGTCTTTCCCTATTTTCCCTTGTGAAAGTATTCCGCCAATCGCGTAACCTGATGCGTCTGTTGTAAGCACGAAGGGTTGGGAAAAATCTGGTCTTTGTAAAAGAGGTTCTTCGCATAAATGTTGTTTTAATGTGTCAAAAGCTAATTGTTGTTTGTCTGACCAAATAAAAGGTGTATCCTTTTTTAAAAGTTGGTTTAGTGGATGTGCAATTTTAGAAAAATTTTCAATAAATCTTCTATAATATCCTGCTAATCCTAAAAATTGTTTAATGTTCTTTGTTGTTTTCGGTATAGGAAAATTTTTAACCGCAATAATTTTCCTTGGATCGGGTCGAACACCATTTTTATCAATAATGTGTCCTAAGTATCCTACTTCCGGTCGTAAGAATTCGCATTTGTCTGGTTGTAAATGAAGATTTGCGTTTCTAAGTCGTTCAGCTAAATTATTAAATTTTCTTTCATGTTCTTCTAGTGTGTCTGCGTAAATAACAATGTCATCAAGGTAAACAAAAAGTTCTGTTCCAATTAGTCCAGTTAATGTTAAGTCCATAAGTCTTTGGAATGTCGCGGGTGCTGTTTTTAAACCAAATGGCATTCTATCAAATTCATAATGACCATGAGGTGTTGAAAAAGCTGTCTTGTGTGAGTCATTGGGATTCATTCTTATATGATGAAATCCGGTTGCTAGGTCGAAAACAGAAAAGTATTTTGCGGAAGAAATTGAGTCAAGTATATCATTTATATGAGGTAATGGATATGAGTCACCTATAGTTTTTTCGTTTAGTTTTCGAAAATCTAATACCATTCGCCATTTTAAATTTCCGCTTGAGTCAGGTTTTTTAGGTACGATCCATACCGGTGTGTTATAAGGTGATTGAGAAGGTTTAATTATTTTATTTTTTAAAAGTTCATTTACTTGTTTAGTTATTTCGTCTTTGTGAATTTGAGGAAAACGGTATTGTCTTGAAAATATTGGGCAGTCATCTGTAGTTGGTATTGAATGTCTTAAAATATTAGTTGCTTCTAAAGGTTCTCCAGGCATTTGAAATCTGTCAGCGTTATTTTTTATAAGATTTTCTACATGATCGTATTCGTCTTGGTTTAAATGGTCTAAACGAAGAAGTCGTTTTATTTCTTCTATTCTGTCTTCAATTGTCATTTTATTAAAAGTACAAAAATTTTCTGATATTAAAAAATTATTTAGTAAATTATTAGTCATGTCATTGTTATCAAATTTTTGAGTTTGTGTGATAGATGTATAAGGGTTGATTTCTTCAAATTCTTCTAATTTGATTGTAGGAATTGAAATAGTTACTGAAGTTTCATTAGTGTTTGCAAATTTTAAAAATGTTTTATTATCGTAATTTTTTACTACTGCGTCTCCGGCATAAATTCCTGAACCTAAATTCAATCTTGGTATGTAACCTTCATTTTTATTAGTTTCGTCAAGAAAAACTGTAGTTGTTATTATCGTTCGTGCTGGTATTGTTAAAATTTTTGTGGAAACAAAAGGATAAAGATTATTATCTATCTCTAAACATTTTGAAGTGTAATTAATGTTTACGTTGTTGTCTCGAAAAAATTCTGTCCCTAAAACACCGTCTTCGTCTACTGGGACTGCATCTGGGATAATATTAAATATTGTTTGATGACCAAAAATATTTAATTTTATTTGCCCTAAAGTGTAAAGAGGTAAATCATTTATTCCGATTAATTTTAAAATATTTTCTGTGTCAATTGGAATTCTTGGATCAATTGCTTTTAATTTTAATAAATTTCTTCCAGCTCCAGTATCTATCATCATTCGAGCTGGAAATTTTAAACCGTCGGCAGAGATAATAATTGAGGGAATTGTATTTGTTTGCGAATTGTTTAAAGTAATTTGTTCTTTTGAAACGGGTGTTTTTAAATTTATTCTACCCTCAGTCCACCCTTGCTGGGGGTTGAATTCAAGTTTCCCGAAAAATGAGGTTGTAGTTCTTGTGATTTTTGAATATGGTGTGATTGAGATTGTGATTGTTGTTTAGAATATTGTTGTTTGTTGTATGATTCTTCTCTTCTAGGAGGTCTAATTTTACATTCATTAATATAATGACCTGATTTTTTACAATAATTGCAAGTTATATCTTTTTTGAAAAATCTCTGATTATTATTATTATTATAGTTTTTATTATTATAATTATTATTATTATAATCGTTATTGTTATTGTATCGTGAAGTTTGAAAGTTTCTAGAAAGTTTATTCATAAAATTGTTAGAGTTATTATTTTTATTTCTGTAAAAATTGTTACCATTGTTAAAGGGATTTCTATTTTTTGAGAAATTTTGATTATTAAAATTGGGTTTTGAAAATCCTTGTGTTTGTCTTGGTGGACTGTATGTTTTATTTTGTTGTTTTGAAAAGAAACAGTTTTCTGTTTTATGATTTCGTCTCTTACAAATTGAGCAAGGTAAATCAGAATCTTGTAAGGAGTGTATTTTTATAGCTTTATGATCCTCATTAATTTTGCTTTTTCGAAGATCTGAACTAGCACTTAAATTCCTTTCTATATCAATCGCGTCGTTTACTATCTCTCGGAATGTGGGTTTTTCTTTCAAACGAATTTCTATTTCGGGTCTTAATCCGCGCACAAAGCAATGCTTCACGTCTTTTTCTAGATTTTCTTTAAAAACATCGTCAACTGCATTGTTATTACCTAACCTGTGAACATCTTCAATTTTATCAGCAATTTCTTTTATTCGCGCAGCATAAGATGTAATATTTTCCTTTTCCCACATATATATATTTCCTAATTCTCCCTGTAATTGGTACACTGTTTTAGCTGGCAAATATACGCGTTTTAATTTATTTATTAATTCGCCTACATTTGCTATTTGAGTTCCGTAAATACATTTTCGCGCATCCCCACTTAATTTTGCTCTTAATAATTTTGCTAAATTATTTCGAGCTACTCCTTCTGGAAGCATTTGCTCTGCTTCTAAACACCCTTCAATAAAATGTGAGATTGGAATGTTAGTCCCGTCAAACAAAGGAACTATTTCTAAAGCGTCACGTAAAGATACTTGTTGATTTGTTGGTAGAGCCATTTCGTTATTTTCTGTAAAATTTTCACTATCACTGCTCTCGTCGTGACTGTTTTCGTCGTCACTGTCGTGTGTGCTAATTATGGAATTTTCGAGTCTTTGTTTAAAACTATTTCGTAATGTAGAATTTAAAGAACCGTTATTTTCTAAAATTGTATTGTCACTTTCTTCGTCAGTTTTGAAAGAGTTATCAAATAATGAATGACAAATTCCTGAATCTAATTCGGATTTGCAAAAAGGGTTTGGATTTTCGTTAGAGTATCTAGGTGTACCAGTAGCTAAAGGTTTAAAATAGGGAATTCCTGGGTTAAGTTTTAAAGTAGGGTTTTCTTTGATTTTTGATCGAGTTGTATGTTTATCTTGTGTAATATTTTCCTTAGAAGTAGACATTAATTTTTAAAAGAAATGATTTAATCATTGGAATTGATTCTCTCTCGGTTTGTGTTTCAATTTTTTATTAAATTTTAGAATTGTTAAAAATAAGAGTTAAAAATTGATTTTAAATGTTTCAAATTTTAATAGAAAATTTTAGAATTGTTAAAAACATGTATATTTTTTATATCTCAAAATAAATTTTTGGAAAAAATAAGAATTAGAAAAAATAATATCATTGATTCTTTATGGCTTTCCCGGCCGATGCACCAAGAAAAGAGGGTATGTTACGTGAAAAGTAACTTACCTCTTAACATTTGTTATCCTCGTTTTAAATAAGAAATTCCGAAGAAATCTTATTTGGGAATGAGGAAAAAGAATCAATGAATAAAAGTTAAGAATTAGTTAAAATGAAATTTATTATAAAATAGTATATAATGATTTCTTGAAGTTCTTTATTTGTATGTTGCCGAGAGAAGACCAGTTCCAATAAACACCTTTAACAAATAGGCGTTTATTAGATATAGAAATTGTATCGAAAGAATATGATGAAAAGATTTAGTTAATTACCTTTATTGCTTCTTTGTGAAGCTGAAAACCCGTTCTCCGCTCGTGCGTCCACAGTCAGTTCAGATGCACCGCCTTTCCAATTTTTACTGCTTGGAGATTTGACAACGGCTTGGTCTCACACGAGATGGGTATTACTTAGACTGGGATAATCGTAGGTAACGAGTAAAGATTCGCACTGACTACTGGTACAGAGATGATGTCGATCGGTTTGATTTAAATTAGATACTGACTGGATGCTGACTAGATACTGACTAGATACTGACTTTTGGATCCAAATTTAGGGCCTTATATACCCAGATCACATCCGTGTATCGACGTAATAGGGTTGTAAAAAGATTGCTCATCGATGGGTGTTTGTCAAGTTTGCTTGGTAACAGGTCTGGTCTAAGGTTACTTAAAGGTCACACACGTGGCATGTGACAAAATTCCTAAAAAATTGTAATTAAAAATTTTATTAAAATTCGTCGAAAGAATTCAATTATTTAAAAATTTGTTAATAAAATTATGTATAAGAATTCAGTTTTAAAAAAAAAATTAAATTCTTCAATAAATTATCTATATTTGAATTTAAATAATTGAATTCTCGTAGGATTTTCTAATAAAAATTGATTTGAATATTAATTTCAGTTAAAAGTTTCAGATAATAATTGAATTTTTGAGAAGTTACTAATAATTGCAATTTTTAGAAATAATTGAATAATGTAAAGGTTTTAAATTCAATTCTTTTGAAAATCTTCATTTTTTCATACATTTAATTAAAAAAATTCTATGGAACTAATTTTTTTCAAAAAGCTTAATCGAAATTATTTTAAATTATTTCAAGTTTTTATTTTCTAATGTATATTTAATTAAAGAATTTGCGAATAATTGAAATTTGACTTAAAATTGAATTCTAAACAAATGAATTTGAATATTCTCAAAGAACTTTTTTTACTAAATTATAAAAAATAATTGATTTAGAGAAGAATTTTATATTTAAAAATTGTAGAAAATAATAATTGAATTAAAATGATGGATATAATTTTGAAGAAGTTACAGTAACAATATTCTTATATGTGACTGTCCGCGACAAAAGGGACCTTAGCTCCCATGTATTTACATGGAGCTAAGGTCCCTTTTGTCGCGGACAGTCACATATAATATAAAATAACAATTTTTTATATAAGTTGTTTAATTTCAAAAAGGTTTGAATTTGAATCTTTTGAAGAATTTTAATTTCTTTGGAAAAATAATAATTAAATATTTATTTAAAAATAAAGTTATTGGTGTTTTTGAATAATTTTTTAATCAATGAAATTCGTAAATAAATGTAATAGAACATTTTTTTTGATTATCTAATAATTTTTCGAGAGAATTAAAATATTCTTTAGGGTCAGGAAAAAAGTGAAAATTTTGTCTGGAAATCAGGGAAAAGTCAGGGAAAAAGAAAATAAAATGTTTTGTGGCAACCCTGAAAAGTAAGAGAAAAACAAAATTAATTTTTTTTTTGGCAACCCGGTTAGGAAGTTTTTTTAAATTTTTTTCGTCAATATTTTGGTTTGAATAAAATACAAAAATGTTACATAAGTGATATTAAATAGGCCGCTAATTGATTTTTTATTTTGCGCCTTTTTTCCTTCGCCGCATACACACACAACAAATCACATTGTATTGTGTGGATACAATTTAAATGGGCTTTTGCTGTTCCGTGTAGGGCAGTAATCCTCTTGATTCTCCCTTCTCATCTAACATAATCTCTTTCCCATCACGATGCGCCCTTCTTTATTGCTTCTTTACTTTTCGTGTATACACGAGTTGTTTGGTGTGTTATTTTTAAATCAGTCTGAATATATATATATATAATATTTACTTTTCAATATAAAGTTTTCCGTTCCCCAAAAGACAGATTTTTTTCTCTTTAAGAAAACTTAGAGAAGAAAAAATTTCTTTGAACTTGAAAATAAAAAATTTAATTTTTCAAATTGAAAACACTCACCTAATTTTTTTCTATTTATTTATTTTGAAAATTGAATTCTTCTATCGTGATTGCAAAAAAACTTGAGAAAATTTATTTTTAAACCAATTAAACAATTACTTTGATCGAAATAAAATTTAATTAATTCAAGTACAAATTTTCCTGATGAAAGTGAAAATACCTTCTTTGATGTTAAATTTTCCAATTCGAAAAAGATTCCTAATCTGATAATTAAGTAATAATTAATTATTAATTACAATCGAAAAGTACTTTTCTCTGAGATTTCAAAAATGTAATGATTATATAAATTGATAAAGAGGAGAAAGAGTAATTTAGAGAAGTAATAAATCTCTTATCTACTACTACGTGTAGTATCATTGAGATTTTCCTTTTTGAGATAAATTTTCAAGTATATGTGAGAGATTTTTTCTTTATTTTTTTTATATATATGAACCAGCAATTTTTGCTACTTTTGCAAAAAAGTGTTTCGTGTACAGCATTTACTATATCTTATATATATAGACTTGAAGAACCCTTTTAGTAATAAAATCTCCAAAGATCTTAATGTCAATGGAAGAAAAGTACAAGAGGTACAAGTGCTCTTGGATCATATTGAAAACTTTGCGCGAATAAACTGAAAACGACAAAAGGGTGAACGAAAAAGTTACAAAAGCAGCTGATACAATATTGTGTTTCAATATAAAATTTTCAGCGAAATAATAAAAAATTTTTGTTACTCCTAAAAGAAGATTTTTTGGTTTTAATTAAATTTGTTAACATGATTACAATGTTGGTTAGGTTTTTTTTTATACGATTGTATTTTTATTCTATTTTAAATTAATCCTTCGTTATTTACAAATGTTAATATATTTTTGCAGCATTAATTTGTAATTTGTAATCAAAATTATCATTTTATCGACTTGTTTATTTTTTAATATCCGTTTATTTAAATTTTCATTTATTTAAATGCTCTTTTCGAGTTTAATATATGTGATTAAATATTAATTTACTTAATTATTAATTTACTTTATGTTTGTTTACTTCAATATTTGTACTTTGTATGCCAAAGAGCTTTTGGTCCATTAGTATTTCAATAAATAAATAAATAATTTATTTCAACATTTATTTATTCTTTATAAATATTTCATTAAAAATATTAAACATGTAAATATTTAATATTAAACATATATAAGTATTTAAATAAAAATACTAAACATTAATATTTAAATATAAATATTAAACAAAAATATTTAAATAAATAAACAAAAAAATTTTAAAAACATTTAAATTAATTTTATTTACAAATATTTTTTCCAACTTATTTATTTTTTGTTTATAATCTTTTTTTCTTATTTGTATTTTTTCCTTTTAATTTCATTACAATAATATTTTTCCGCAAGTGTGAATTTGACGCTTGTGTTAAAATTTATTTAAAACTCGATTATTTCGTTATTATCATATACAATCATATTAAAATTCCCATATTTACCACTAACTTGTTTAATTAAATAACGAACTAATTAAATTTAAATTACGAAATATGAAATTGTGTCATAACAAGGAGACGAGGAGAAATGCGAATAATGTGTTTGTGACTCGTTACAAAATGTGTCAACTATTATATTGATAATTTGTCTTGACTAGCAAATTCAAAGTTTGTATCTTAATCGTAAAGATAAAATAGAGATATATATATATATATGCATAGTGTTGAGATGAATTTGCTGTCAATTATGTTGATATGTAATTGTTTTCTATCTCCTGCTTGAAATTTCACTTGAAATTAGGCATACCTGCACTAAATTATTGATTAAGCATGACATTATGACAATGACGCTGATTATTATTAATTGTACATGCTTCAACGCTTAACAAACGTCAGGGGACACTCACCCAAACTGACATATATATATAATTATAAGGAAATCATTATTTTCCTTGTTAAAAGCAATAATTGTTGATAAATAACAAATTATTTGTAGAAAACAATATTTCGCTTTCTTTTGTTTTTTTTATTTTAAAAAATATTGTTTCGCTCTATTATTTTTACATCTGGAAAATATTTTTCGATTTTTTTTTTTACTTCTGAAGAATATTTTTCGCTTTTCTTTACTTTTGAAAAATAGTTTTTACTATTTTTTTTACTTATGAAAAATATTTTAAAATAAAAAAATTTTCTAATTTAAATTTTTCTTAAAAACATTTAAAAAATTCAATTTTGGAAAAATTACAAATAATTGCAGAAATTCAATTATTTAAAAAAAGGAAAAAAATTCTTCCTATAAAATTCAACTATGTTCAAAATTTGAAAAAAATTCTCGTTAAAATCCTAATTATCTTTATAAATAACAAAATTCTTTTCCAAAGTTCAATTATTTTCATAAATGTCAAAAAAAATTCTTGTCCTAATTTCAATTATTTTCAAAAATTTTTCTAATTTCAATTATTTTCAATATCTACTATTTTAATAAAATTTCTCAAAAAGGATTCAATTAATTAAAAAAAATTTTTAATAAAATTGTATGCAAACATTTAATTATTTTCATAAATAATAAAAATTTCACAGGAATTCAATTATTATTTTTAAAGATAATAAAATTTTTTTAAGAAATTCAATTATTTTCATAAAAAATAATTTTAAATTCTAGAAAATAATAATTGAATTAAAATGATGAAAGTAATTTTGATGAAGTTACAGTAACAATATTCTTTTAATATAAAATAATGATTTTATCTCTCGGTCATCTTTAATTATTAGAAAACATGAAGAAATCGATGACTCCGAGACTTTATAAAAATAGTTGAATTATTTCGAAGAATTTATTAAAATTTTAGGAAATAATTGAAATTTATGGAAATATTTTGTAAATATTTGAATTCATACGAGAAATTCAATTAAAATTGTTTTGAAAATAATTGAATTCCTGCAAAGAATTGAATTCTTGTGAAGAATTTTACCATTTATAAAAATAATTGAATTTTTTTGAAGGATTTATTAAAATTTTAGAAAAAAATTGAATTTTTCTGAGGAATTCAATTAAAAGTTGTTTTGAAAAACAAAAGTATAAACAAAAGACAACTTCAGAGTGTGAGAGACAGAAAAAGTGAATGAATGAAAAAACATTCAAATTATTAATAGTTAATTTATTTTTTTGTTTTTTACAGAAAAATATTTTGTAAAATTGTTTTATAATATACTCGTCAATAAAAATAAATTGTAAAAGTAAAAATTTTTTAATAAATAACAATTAAATTGCTTGTGGAAAATATTTTTTCGATCGCTATTTTCTTACTTCTGAAAAATATTATTTCCCTCTCTATTTTTCTACTTTTAAATTAAAAATATTCATTTAGTTTTCTCTGTTGGAAAAATAATTTACACTGTTAGCATTTTTGCAAATTTGTTCCATTTTCATGTTTTTCTTCAATTATTTATTTTTCACGTGAAATTACTTTGTAAAATTGTTTTTTACAAATATTGTTTTCAAATTAACACTGTTAATTTGTTTCTCTCTGTTGGAAAAATATTTCAACGTTTTATTACCATTTTTTAAAATTAAGTATTATTAATGAATTAATGAAAAACTACAATTCATCACAAATACATACGAATTACTTATAATTACAAATTTTTAAAAATATTTTCATTTTTTATTAATTTATATCCAATTTGTTTATTCATTTTTTGTGAGAAAAATATTTTTCACGAAATTCTTTTAAAAATACTCGACAATGTTTTTCATCAATAATTTTACATTAATGATGATTTTAATTTTATTGAGAATTTTGAGTGAGAGAATTTTCCATTTACAGACAAATTATAATACACGTTATAAAGAGTGAAATAATAATTTAATAATTATTATTTTTCTGTGGAAAATTTATTTTTCACCGTTATATGATTGACGCGTTATTTGAAACTTTTAAAGGGAGATTTATTTCCACACTGTGAGTGTTGTAATTAAACGATTTATGTTATCCGCTCTATACATATATATAGATATATTTGTATATTGATATTTTGCTTGTTATCTCACTTTTAATAAATCGTTATAAGCAAAAGAATGCAGTAGTTAAAAATGCATTCCTCAAAATATCGTAAACCGTACGTACATAAAATAAGAGAAATAAAAAAGGCCTTTAAGTTTCAATCAATATTCAAACTGCCACTTAAAATGAGATTACGAGGAAAAGAAGTAATTTACATCGTTATTTAGAGAATATTTCACGCAAACACACCAAGAAGTAAATTGTTTTTTTTTTGGCGAATAACATTTTTTTCGTATCTAATTAATTAATAAATTAATTTTTTCATTTGTTTACTAAAATGTAAAACATTTTTCTGTATTTAATTTATTTATTTATAAATTAAACAAAATGTACCTACAACTTTTTTTTGGTAAATAACATTTTTGTTTTTAATTTATTAATTTATTAAACAAGGATATTATTCTTTTGGGGAATAAAATTTTTTCTGTATTTAATTAATTTATTTATTTATATTTTTTTAAAGTATAACTTAGTTCTATTTGTTTGTTTGTTTAATTAATCTTTTTCTTTTCTGACACTGCGTGGGAAAATATAATCACAATTTTCTTTTTGATATGAATCGAAAATGAAGAATAGAGGGAGAAGCATTTTTTGTGAATTACTTCTGAAATAAAAAGCATTTATTATCAAAGGCACTTTCCTGCATTTCGCAGATGCTGCCACAATATTTCTATTGTCTACTTCTTTTTGTGCTTTTAAGTTACAATTTTTTTTCGCAGTTGTACATATGTGGTTGGAAGTTTCTTATATCAAAATTTTTCTCCATATTTAGTTCCTAACGATATTTCATCCAGTAAATGACAAAGTTTTTTTTTCGTTTTTTCACACAAACATACAGTGGACAAAGATTTTCTTATATTAGGAACATTTATATTCTCCACATTTTTTGTCCATAACGATATTTCATTTAATCCTCGGCTTCTATAAATTTAACGATTATTCCAAAAAGTGTTTTATTTAATATTTGGTGTGACGTGTATACGAGATTAATAATGATAATTATTTTCTGGCAATATTCTACTGCAAAAAGCGAAAAAAGTTGATTTATGAGAAAAATATTTTTTCAGGTAATAAAAATTAAAGTTGAAAATTAATTTAGAGAAAAGATATTTTTGAAGAAGAGAAAAACATGGTAGTAGAGAAAATGGGGAATAAATTTAAAAAGAAATGCTTATGAGATACTTTTAGAGAATTGTTATTTGATTGTTTATTTACGATTTTGAAATTATTTTCTCGATGTTTTTTTTTTGTAAACCAATACGACAATTGATTGGTTGTAAAATTTATTTCCACTACTGTTTTTACTTCCTTTGGAAGTGGCTTTATAGTGTTTGAATTACGAGAAGTTCTAATAGTTCAGAAAAAGTGCAGAAAAAATTGGTGTGAAATTTTCTTTTTCTTTTGAAAGAAAAATAAGAAAATACAAACGAATAAGATTCAGATTCTTTTGGAATTTATTTTTTTTTTTTTAAATTTAATCCTAAGGTATGAATAATAATAATAATAATAATAATTAAAAATAATTAAAAGTTAGAAATAGAAAATAAAGAAAATGTTAAAATTGAAACAATTTCTAAAACTTTTGAGAAAAAATGAAAAATTAACTTTAATCCCTTTTATTGTGCCGTGAAATAATTTACCTTTGACTGGCTGAGTGTAAGAATGGTATTAAATTAATTTAAATGTGCCTAAAATCTCTATGTGAGAGAATTTTTGTACTTACTCAGTTGTAGATTATATAAATATATTTTTCTCTATCAAAAAAAAAAGAAGAGGCTTTGGATTGCGAATTTTCCCAGCGTGAAAACCACAAACGTTTACGAATGACCTTTAAAAAATGTAAGACTGTCTTGATGGTATTCAACTCGAGTCGTGTGGATTAGTGAAACGAGTTCTATGAGAAATCCTTTGTATTCATTTTGCAACCCTTTTGCCGTGAAGAGCTCTCGGTTTTCAACCGTTTCAACTATTATATAGAATGAAATTCTGAACAGGTTCGCGAAAATTTCACACTATACATCCGCACAGAAAAACGCAATTCCATATATATATTTTTTAGTAATAAAATATAAGATTTACTTTTTATTGTTGTATTGTTTATTATTTATTTATATGTTATTTATTTTTATGCTTATTATTTACTTTTATGTATTTTTTGTATTTTTTATTTATTTTAAGTATTCACTGAAAAAAATAAAATCTCAAAGTGAGAAGAAAATTCGGCTTAACAATTATTTTTACATTTTATTTTCAATATACGAACATTCATCTACAAAAAAGAGAAAATTTTGTTTATATTTGAAAGTATTTTTTTTTTTTTAAATTATTATTAGAGTCTAATAAGCTTTGTTGCAATTTCCTGATTTCCAGACAAAATTTTGAATATTAACCTGACCCTAAAGAATATTCTTAAAATAAAATATAAAAATAAAAAAAATAAAAATTACTCCAAAATACCAATAAATTCTTTGTTAAATAAATATTTAATCATTATTATTCCATAGTAATTAAAATTTTCAAAAAATTGCAAATTCAAACCTTTATGAAATTCAACAACTTATAAGAATATTATTATAAAACATGAAAATATCGATAACTCCATGTTTTGTAATAATTTAAATTTCCACAAAATTTTTCAAAAAAAAAATTAAATTATTTACAAAAGTTTTAATAAAATCCTTCCCAAGAATTCAATTATTTTTACAAGTAATAAAATTTTTCACATGAATTCAATTATTTAAAAAAATGTAAAAAAATTTGTTGTAAGAATTCAATTATTTTCATAGATAATAAAATTTTTTATAGGATTTCAATTATTTTTAATACAATTTAAAATAAATTCGCCAAAAAATGTAATTATTTTCAAAAATTTTTTACAAAAATTCAATTACATTTCACAATTAATAAAATTCTTCGCTGAAATTCAAATATTTTCAAAATTTATTATTTTAATAAAATTACTTAAATGAATTCAATTTAAAAAAAATGTAATAAAACGCGTTGCAAGAATTCAATTATTTTCATAAATAATACAATTCTTTACAGAATTTAAATTATTTAACAAAATGTAAAAATATTCGTTGTAAGAATTCAATTATTTTCATAAATAATCAAACTTTTCATATGATTTCAATTATTTTTAATACAATTTTAATTAAATTCCTCAAAAAATGTAATTATTTTCAAAAATTTTTTGCAAGAATTCAATTACATTTCACAATTAATAAAAATCTTCGCTGAAATTCAAATATTTTCAAAATTTATTATTTTAATAAAATTACTTAAATGAATTCAATTTAAAAAAAATGTAATAAATAGCGTTGCAAGAATTCAATTATTTTCATAAATAATACAATTCTTTACATAATTTCGATTATTTAAAAAAAAAAATTTAATAAAAATTCGTTGCAAGAATTCAATTATTTTCATAAATAATAAAATTCTTCACAGGACTTCAATTATTTAAAAAAAATGTAATAAAAATTCTTTACAAGAATTCAATTATTTTCCTAAATAATTAAATTTTTTACAGGATTTCAATTATTTTTAATAAAATTTTAAGTAAATTCTTCGAAAAATATAATTATTTTCAAAAATATTCAAGACTCAATTATTTTTTTAAATTCATGCTATAATGCTTTTAATATTCAATTATTATTATGTAAAATTTTAACTGAAATTCATTTTTAAATTAATTATTATTAGAAAATTTTTCGAGAATTCAATTATTTAAATACAAAAATAAATAATTTATTGAAAAAATGAATGTTTTTCAAAATTGAATCCTCATAAAGAATTTTATTAACAAATTTTTAAATAATTGAATTTTTCTATTTAATAATTGAATTCTTCAATAAAATTTTCAGGAATAATTACATTTTTCGAGGAATTCGATTAAAATTGTATTAAAAATAATTGATTTCCCTGATATTTCCCTTATACCTATGGCAACTCTGGAAATGTGAAAATATTTTTAAAATAAAAAATTTGCAAAATTTACATGGAAACTCCACGGAAATTCCATGGAGAAGTTCCATGAAATTTCCAGGGGGTACTTCCATGAAATTTTTCGACGTGGGTTGATTGAAATTATTTCTTTCAAATTTAAACAAATTTATACTAAAAAAAAAAGATTTTTATGTTGTTTTTTATTTTTTATTTATTTTCCAGTAAATTATTATTCGAAACATGGGTTAAAAAAAACAAAAAATTGTTGTATACAAGTTTTAGAATATCTGCTGCTCTTTTTTGTGTTGCAGAGGAGTAATATTTTTTTTAAAAGTCACTGAAGGAAATTTATTGTTTGATAGAAATAATGGTTTTTTTTCATTGTTATACACAATAAAAAAGAAATTGTTGTCTAACATTTATATTTTATTAACGTCAGGTTTTGATGCTTGTTTTTTATGGTTGAGTGTGCTTAAAAATTTTTTTTTTCGAATTCGATTGTTTTGCAAGGGAAAAAAAAATTTTATATTCTTATACATATACGCCCATGTATTTTTTTATATATACATATACATATATATTTTTGTCCACTTTTTACATATTTGTTTTTTCTACATATACAGATACATTTTTTTTTTTTTTTTGAATACCAACACATTTGTAGGGAAAAATGGGAAATATCTACATTGAACAGTATGTAGAAGTATAATATGTTATTGGATGAGATATGTGGAGAATACCAATATTTTATTTTCTCAGATATTGGATACCATTTTTATGGCTTGAAAAAAACTATTTTCACTGAGCCTGTAAAGCTTGTAAAACATATACCCTATAGGATATGGTTTGACGAAAGAGTACAAGATTTTTTTTTTGTTTTTCTAAACCATTCTCTGTCAACATTAAACTTTATGTGTTTTTTTATGACGTGCACTAAAAGCGAAATTAGTTAAAGCTTTTAACATAGCGAAATTCAGATAATTACTTTTCTTTTAATTAAAACAAAAAATGTTTTTCTAAATACCCTTATTAGTACCTATTTTACTTGAAATTATTTTGAAGGAGCTGATCTGTTTTTCCTCTGTCTAAACTTTTTCACCTCTGCAGATGTTAATTTGAAAAAATGTTGTTTTTATTTATTTTATCATTTTATGTCATTTGAAAAAAATTATTCTAAATTACAAAAAAAATTAAATTTTTCTAAATTTATTCTATTTTATTTAAAAATATACAGGTATACATAAGAATATGTAATAAGAAATGGTACAATAATATACTTATGGAATGAGATAAAAAAAGTAGATATTTTTATTTTTCGCATTTTTCGGCTAGGATAAAATTCGTGCAGTTTGCATTTAAATGACTACTTATTTTTTTTTGGAACCTCTTTTTTTAAAAATTTATTTTCTTATTTAAAAGAATAATGTACTTGAGATTTTTTTAAATTTCCTTACATTTTCTTTTTAGAAAATTTCTAATCTTCAGAGAAAAGTTAATAAAAATTGAGAGAAAGGCGAGAGAAAAATACGTAACGGTAAATAATTACAAATTCCCGTAGTATATAAAGTTAATTAGAGAATTAATTCTGAATAATTGGAATTTATAGAGTACATGTGATTATAACGTGAAAACGAGAATGAGTGTAAAGTGGATGGATTTTTAATATTTAAAGGCAATTATAAAGTTTTAGTATTTACACGGTAAATATGTACATATTACTTTTTCTGTTGTAATTAAAAAAAACTGAATCGAGCAAAATTTACTTAATTTGGAATTTTAATTCTAAAATTTTTCTGTCGGATTTTTCAATTTTCAATCTAATTTAATTTTCTAAACTATTTATTTTATTTATTTTTTCATTTTATTAATTTTTTATTCCTTTGTTAATATTTTTAATTTTTTTAATATTTTTAATTTTTAGTTTTTATTTAAAAAAAATTTTTTTTTATTAATTTTTTTAATTGTTTTATTAATTTTTAGTATATTTTTTTATTTATCTACATTTATGTGTTCATTTATTTTTTTTTTAACTAAAGAGGAAAATTTATAATTGAATAAATTTTCATTCGGCAATAATTGTATTAATTGCAATATACAAAAATAAAATTACAAACCAAAAATCACTTTGAAACTTGAATAAAATCGGACACATTCGTAAATAATTAATGTCAAATAATTAATGACTAAAATTTTATGTAAATTTGAGTTTGTGCAAATATATTGTGTTAATTGGGATTTATATTACATTAGTTTAATTTAAATTTATGGGGGGTTTAATAATAATATTGTCTCTCTCATTTATTTATGTAATAAATCATACACACGATATTACAATGTGTACGATAACAAATGTGCGAAATTGAAAATTCAAATAACAAACAGTAATTAAAAAAATATTTATTAACTCTTTTTTTATTCACTTAAAAGTTTTAAACATTTATTACATTTTTTTATTATTTATTTTTATTATAATTTATTTTTATATGTAGAAATATCATTTTTATTTATTTATTACGTTTATTATATTTCACATGTAAAATATAAAGTAATAATAAGGATAGAAACAAAAATGTAATTATTAAAAATAATAGAAAATATTCAGTAATTTTTAATTATGGATATAAATCTTTACTAATTAAATTTCTAATAATGTTAAAAGCAAAATATTTTTTAATCTTTTTTTTATATTTAAAATTATTTAAAATTTCATGTTTTTGAATATAAGATAATGGTTTTTCTTCTTCCAGAACTTTTCCAAGTATTCGTATATATATATATTGTAAATATATATATTATTTTTTAGAGAGAAACTCGTAAAAATTTGTCTCATTATAAGCAGTATATGGTTTTATGTTGCAAAGGACGGTAGAATTACAAGGCATTGTTACAACGTGTTTCAACTAAAAGTAACGTGCGACAGTGTTATTTATTATATTGTATATCGCATATAGAAGAAAACCTTTGAACTTTATTAGTTTATCCTTTGAAACAAAAGTCGTGGAATAAAAGAATTTTTTTTCTCAAATTTACACTGCTTTTTTCCAATTCTATGATTGATCTCTATATTTCAATATTAAAGGAAAATATTTTTCTACTGAATTTTTTAACAGAAACTTTTATTTATTTTATAAAATTTATTTTATAAAAAATAATATATTTTTTATTAATTTATTGATTACTATTTGTTGTTATTAATAATAAAATTTAAATATTGATATTTTTATAATATTAATAATATTCCCACTGTAATTGGAAAATTTGCATCAGCAAAATGCAAATAAAGAATATTTTCTTTTTTGAATTATTTAAAAGAAAATATTTTTGAAATCCAATATTATTTTTTTTATCTACTTTTCTCTTAGGTAAATAAATTTTGTGTACGACAAATATTTTTTATTTTACATTCACTGCACTCTGTCTGTGTTTAGAAATCTGTTGAATATTGATGTATATAAATTGTAAATAAGTGCCCGCGGAAATTTAAAGAGAAACAAATTTTTTTTTTTAGAAAAAAAGGAATCATGGTAAATATTGCTTTTAAGTATATTCGAGAAAGATTATCGATTAAACGGAAGGGGAAGAGAGTGTGTATATATAATGTACATATTTGTCGTGGACTAACGTGGAGTTCCACTTTCATGGATCGAAAGAGCAAATATGGCAATTAACTTTAGATTTCGGATGAGCAAATATCTCACGTATGCATATATATATGTATGTGCAAAAACTTGGTTTCAAACATCGGCTGCATACAGTTGTCAACTATTTTCAAACAAATGAATAGAACTTAACAAAAGTAATATTTTAAAATCGTTGTCAAAAAAAGAAAACTTTTTTTTACACTCTTTTTTATTAAATTCATAAAGCTTTGTTCCCGTTGTTTTGAAATATTTCATTTTTAGCGACAAAAAAAAGTTATGTAAATTTTTTTTTTTTTTGCATTCGTATATAAAATTGTCAGCAAGGTAATATTTAAATAATTGCAGGTTAAAAAAATTTGAAAGTAATTTCGATTTTCTAAAATATTTTTATGATTTGGAGAAAATAATAAAAAACTATTAATTACTTTGGTCAAACGATCAATTTAATTAAGAAAAATTTTACAAAAAACTGACGTTTTTTGTAAAATTTGTCTTAATTAAATTGATCATTTGACTAAAGTAATTTTTATTTATTATTTTCTCTAAATTATTACTACGAAAACACTTATAGATTTTTTCCACTAATTTCTATTCCTTCATGATCTTAAAGTGTCGAACGTGTTCAAATGAACGACGAGTTTTTTTATCCTCTTTTAATTCTAATATTTTTTAATAAGAAAAAATTATTTCGTATATTAAAAAACTATCAACAATTTGCGCTCGGCTGACTTCTCACTTTTTTTTTTAAACAAAATTAGCAATTTAAAAAAAAATAGAACGCAAAAATTTTTAATTCAAATTTTTTTTTTTATAAAAATGAAATATGAATTGGAATATATAGTTTTAATATTATTGTAATTATAATAATTATATATTCTGACCTAGGGAATTCAGGGAAAAGTCAGGAATTTTGATAAAAAGTACTGAAAGAAATTAAATTTTTAGAATTCATAAGAAAATTCTGAATTTTTGTGTCTTTTTTGTTTGACTCATAAACTATAAAATTAACACGAATTCCAATATAAAACCTTCAATTTTTTCAATTTCTAACAAAAATTTCTTTTTAAATAACTTAAATCTTGAACAACTATCATAAAATTAATAAATTATTTAATAAATAATTATACTTAAATATTTCAAAATTAATTCAATTTTAAAAGAGTTGCGTTTACAAGTTTCATAAATAAATGAACTTCAAACGGTTTCAATTTGAAATTTTATAAAATTTTAATGTTGAATGAATTTAATTAAAAGTTTTAATGAACTTAGATTGTTGAAAAATTTTAATAATTCAAAATC
This sequence comes from Leptopilina heterotoma, assembly GCF_015476425.1. Taxonomy (NCBI): domain Eukaryota; kingdom Metazoa; phylum Arthropoda; class Insecta; order Hymenoptera; family Figitidae; genus Leptopilina; species Leptopilina heterotoma. The sequence continues at coordinate 3,090,373 of NW_025111110.1, forward strand.
TTCTAAAATTAGTTAAATTTGTCAATATATATATTTAATTAATTATTAAAAATAATGGATTTATAGAAGAATTTTAGTTAAAAACACTAAAAAAAATTTAATTTTGAAGAAGTTACAAATGATTGCAAAAATTCAATTATTTCCAAAAGTAATAAAATTCTTATCACAAAATTCAATTATGTTCAAAATTTACAAAAAAATCTGAACAAAATCACAATTATTATCTTTATAAATAAAAAAATTCTTTTTCAAAATTCAATTAATTTGAAAACTTTTAATAAAATTCTTGGCAAAATTTTCATTATTTTCAACAATTTTCCTCATTTCAATGATTTTCAATATCTACTATTTTAATAAAATTACCCAAAAGAATTTATTTATTTAAAAACAATTTTAATAAAATTGTACACAAACATTTAATTATTTTCATAAATAATATAAATTTCACAGGAATTCAAATATTTACAGATTTTTTATAAGTTTCTTCTCAATAAATCAATTATTTTCATAAATAATAAAACTCATGGCAGAATTTAAATTATTTTTAATACAATAATTTACTTTTGTATTTAAATAATTGAATTCTCGTAGAATTTTCTAATGAAAATTGATTTGAAAATGAATTTTAGTTAAAATTTTAGATAATAATAGAATATGAAAATACTTTTTAAGAAGTTACAGTAACAATATTCTTATAATTTAAAATAATGATTTTAACACTCGATCCTCTTTAATTATTATAAAACATAAAGGAATCGATCACTCCGAGTCTTCAACTCGAAGCATTCGATATCTTCATGTTTTATAACAATATTTTTAAAGTTATTTAATTTCAAAAATTTTTGAATTTGAAATTTTAGAAAATCTTAATTCCTATGGAAAAATAATAATAATTAAATATTTAAAATATTTAAAAAATAAATTTTTGTTTTCGAATAATTTTACAATTAAAGATATTCGTAAATAAATTTAACAGAACTAACATTTTTTTCAATAAAATTATTTCCTTTATTTTCTAAAAATTCAAAAATTTTCAGTTTCATTTTCAATTAAATTTTCTAATTGACAAATATAATTTATAAACATTTTTTTTCCTTTATTTTTAAAAAACTTTGAATTTTATTAAAACAATTGAAATTAAGAAATAGAATTGATGCAAATTATTTTCTTATAAAAATTGATAATTTTCTAGAAAAATATTAAGAAACGGGAATATCTAATGTTTTTCATCCCAAAAGAAAAAAAATTATTTTGTAAACAATATTGTTGTTAAGAAATAAAAATTATGTATGAAATTGGTATATTTCCTACTTTTTAATGAAAATTTTTTAACAATTAACAATTTTCTAGTATTTTTTATAAATAAAAAAGAGAATAATTTGCATAATAATTTAGATCAGTATTATTTTTAGTTTTAACAGAATCTGTTTTTGTATTCACATTTATAAAACTTAGTTCAGGTTACAATATATCGTAGTCTGTCACATGTCATATAATAATTTTTTTAATAAAAAAATACTTTAATATTATTTATTCACAAAATTTATATATTATATTATGTAGAATATAAGTTTGAGTATATTTATAATGCTGGAAAATGCTCATTGCCCAGGTAATGTAATATGGTTTGTACAATTTGTTCTTGATCCATGCGTGAAACATGCCAGAATATTCTCGTTTTTACATTGCAAAAAAAAGAAAAAGAAAAAGAGAAAAAATATAGAAAAAAATTACAGGAAAAAAGGACTGGGAGAATATATCGTGAGCGTGTTTTTATGACACGAGGGCGTTAACCAATGTGCAGAGAAGAAAAAAGGAGATTCAATGTCGATAGAATGATTTATGCTCTCTTCTTCGATGTTAAAACAAAGAAATAATATTAAATTTTTATGTCCGCATTCCAGACTCTTTGCGCGCAACTAAAAGCATTATACAAGGTTTCTAGGACTACTATATAGATATTATAGACGATATATAATCATGTCAACTTCTGTTCAATAACCTTTGATCTTAGGGTTTTTATTTCTTTTTTTTTTAATCTATCCTATATATTTATTTGATCGACAAAACTTCAAAGAGAATCGTAATTTTTTTCCTTCCGCAATTTCCAATGTATCGAGTGCAATTTTAGACGAAACTATTTCGTACAATATAGCATGGTTTATATCTCGGCCTTTTTGTTCCCTTTTCTTTTACTCTCTAAAATTTCAATTTTAATAATTGAAATTTTATCTGGAAGATAGAATTTTTATTTTTAAAAGGAGCGTTTTTGTCTTTGAGATTATATTGTTGAATTTTTGTCATTAATTTTATACATTTATTTTTATTTATTTTCATAAGACTAATAATAGAAATAATAAAAATTATAGTAATAATAATAATAATAATTCAATTTTCTTTTTATTACATTTTTCAAAAAGTCGCAAAATAGAAAAAAAAGACACCAATGTTTGAGGAGTGGAATATTATTGAGAATTAATTTGCGAATTTCTGTTTTTGATTTTGCAGAATGGCGAGAATGAGGGGGAGGCGTTATTGCTTGGAGCAAGTTGAAAATATTGAAAGTTTGAAAGAAAATTTGGAAGACTAGAAAAAAAAGAAATTCAATGCGTGCGTTGATCTACTGTGGAGATTGGCGACGAAAAGCTCGGAAGTATGACGTAGTCAGAGTGACCAGGAGCGTTTGGAATGCTCCAGATTATCGGTTAGGGTCGTATGGAGGGGAAGTACGTAACAACCGACAGCACCTGGTTTTTGAACCTGACGACGATCACTACTACTCAGGACTACGACAATTTCCTCTACGGATTTCCCGGCGAACATTCTCTTTACTCTACTTCTCAGGTTCGTATTATAATGATAGAAAAAATTTTTATATATACTTTATACAATTTTATATTTTCTGCTTTTATATTTTCTACTTTTTATACACTCTATAATTTTTATGCTTTAAATTTTTTATACTCTATACTTTAATCTTTTATATTTTATACTTTTAGATTTTACACTTTTATATTTTATATTTTATACTTTACACTTTTATACTTCACTGGTCAAGCCTTTTTTTATACAATTTTATACTCCATCCTTTCTGCAAATTTACAAAATTAGTTTCTTTAAATTTTTTCAGTTTCAAATTAATACTTTTTTCGAAAAATGAGAGAAAAAAAATGCAAATCGTTAATTAGAGCGCTTCTATGTTTTGTTCAGGAAATGATAATATATTCAGAAAATTACATTGAATAATATTTCATTAAATTATATAAAGGATTAGAAATGAGTGGAAGTTGATGATAAACTTGAATAATATTATCCTTGCTTTGCAAACCATTTTGAATAGAATATTGATGATCCTCACACGTCCAGTTCAAAGAAAAGGAACAATAAACTCTTCACTTTTCATAACAAACAGTTTCATAAACTGTAATTCATGAAATTTACTTTCTAATATCAACTACAATTTTTGAATAATTTCAAATTCAAAATTTAAAAAAACTTATTAAGAACATAATTAATTATTATTGTTTATTAATTATTATTTTCAAGAATCAGGCTTAGCACTCATCTACTAAAACCTAATGTTTACTACTTTTTTTTACCTTATGATAATATTTTAGTGCTTTTTTTAGATTTCAGCCACTACTAGAAATCAAAAAACTATTCTCTAAAATTATAATCAATTTCTTTAAAACGGTTCAATTATTTGCAAAAAAAAATTCGATATTCAATTCTTTCAATATTTAGTATTTTCATAAAATTTCGTAAAACAATTTACCGTAAGTGAGGCTAAATTCGCTCAATTTTTCAATTCTTTTTTAAATAACTTCGGGAAACGATGAAAATAAACATTGGCACTGAAAATATATAATCTTTAACCCTTTATCTTTCCTATTACTGCATAAAGAAATTAAAATATGTTGCAGAAAATTATTTATGAGCCGTTTTTTTGTGAGCGACTTTACTTTTAAATGATGGGTAAATTCGCTCACCATTATTATTCTGGCAAAATATATTATAATCTGCAAAAATGAAACTTAATATTCTTTAGAATCAATAAAGAAAAAAATTAAGAACAATATACAAAGTTATTGGAATAAATATTTAATATTGTTTTATCAATAAGTAATAAGATTCAATCATTCAATCAAACGTACTCATAACACAGGCACACAAAAAAATAAAAAAGTCAAAACCCAGAGGTTACACCCCCCTATCCCCATGTTTTTGGGGTCGCTGAAACCGAATATGACCATGAAAAATTTTTTTCATCGGCCATTTTCCCGCTACCACCCCCTTATACCTGCTCCCGGGGGTTGGAATTTCAGTTTAAAAAAAGTGGAGTAGGGTGTCTATTCATATGTTTTTTGGGTCGCTAAAACCAAAAAAGACTACCAAAAACAAATTCTTCCCTTCCTTAACCCCCTACAACCCCCTTAACACCCGAAAGGTGGGGGGTCAAAATTCGAATTTTCACGAAAAGTCGATTACGGTGTCTAACCCTACGTTTTTTGGGTCGATGAAACCAAAAAAAACTACCAAAATCAAATCCTTTCCATCCCGACCCCCTACAACCCCCTGCAATAATTTTTGATAATTAATATTTAATTTTCAATTTCCCAAAAATCGGTTCGTTTTATTTGAAAAAAATTATTGCAGGGGGTTGTAGGGGGTCGGGATGGAAAGGATTTGATTTTGGTAGTTTTTTTTGGTTTCATCGACCCAAAAAACGTAGGGTTAGACACCGTAATCGACTTTTCGTGAAAATTCGAATTTTGACCCCCCACCTTTCGGGTGTTAAGGGGGTTGTAGGGGGTTAAGGAAGGGAAGAATTTGTTTTTGGTAGTCTTTTTTGGTTTTAGCGACCCAAAAAACATATGAATAGACACCCTACTCCACTTTTTTTAAACTGAAATTCCAACCCCCGGGAGCAGGTATAAGGGGGTGGTAGCGGGAAAATGGCCGATGAAAAAAACTTTTCATGGTCATATTCGGTTTCAGCGACCCCAAAAACATGGGGATAGGGGGTGTAACCTCTGGGTTTTGACTTTTTTATTTTTTTGTGTGCCTGTGTAACCATAAAAAACAAGGTTAAGTTTGACAGTTTAGTGCTTAAACCGTTTTAAATCGTTTAATTTTCAGTTATAAGAGTACTATTATTTAAAAAAATCGAATTATATATTAAAGTAATTAACATACTTAAAATATCCAGGCCCAAACATCTTTTTTGTATAGACTTATTTCCTGAGCGAATTTACACAACAAATTTGAATTTTTTTTTGTAAATTGATTTTTTGCAGAATCTGTTTATTGCTTTAGTTTTTGTGCTTTATGAAAATCATGTTGGAGATACAGGAAATGAAATGTTCAGAAGTATTCAACTTAAAAATTTTGAAGTAAAGCTTTATTCCCTACTTTTTTATACTACTTGTTCAATATGAAAATTATTCACTTGTGTTTTAAATATAATTTCTACTGAAAGTTACCAATGAATTTGCTGCAAATAAATTTTAAATTAAAGTTTAGCATTTATATTAACTAAAACAATTGTAAATCTTAAATATTTCTGTCTAAAAAGTATGTTAATCGAATTTTAAAAAATAGACATCGGTTGAGCGAATTTACCCTACATGAGCGAATTTAGCCTCACTTACGGTAATTATTAAAAATAAAATGATAAAATTCATCCAAAATTCAATTACTTTGATAAACAATAAAATTCCCACAAGAATTTAACTAATTTAGAATAGCATTTTTAAAAAAATTTCAGAAAAAAAAATTATTTAACCAAATTTTTATACAATTCTTTACAATAATTCAATTACTTTAACTAATAATAACATTTTTCACGGAAATTTAATTATTTAAAAAAATTTTCATAAAATTCTAAGCAAGAATTGAATTATTTTCATAAATAATAAAACTCATAGAAAAATTTTAATTATTTGTAATCATTTTTTTAATTAATTAATAGAAAAATTCAATTATTCTCACAAATAAAATTTTCCACAAGAATTTAATTGTTTAAAACAAAATTTCCATATTATTGATTATTTTTCGAAGAAATAAATTATTTATAATTATTATTTTATTTACTTTCATAAATAATGCAATTCCTAAAAAATCAATTATTTAAAATAAGTTTTTTTTATTTTTTTGAAAGAATTCAATTATTAAAAAATTATTAGAATTTTTCACAGGAATTATTTTCAAATATTTTAATAAAATTGTTCGAATGAAATCAATTATTTTAAATACAATTTTAATTAAGTTTTTTTTCGAAATAATTGAATTATTCCTATAGATTTTAATCAAATTCTTTCTATTTACATAAATAATTCTTCGAAAGAATTCAATTATTAAAGATAAATAACAAAATTATTCACGAAAATTCAATTATTTTCAAGCATTTTAATAAAATTCAATTATTTTCATAAATAATAAAATACTTTTTAGAAATTCAATTATTTTCATAAAAATTTAATAAAATACCATACAGACATTCAATTATTGACACATTTTTGAATAGAATTCTTGGTAAAATTTAATTATCTTTAAAAACTTTTAGCAATTCAATGATTTTTAATAATTACTATTTTCATAAAATTTCGAAACATAATTCAATTATTTTAAAAATTTGTTGTAAAATCTTCGTAAAAATTCAATTATATTTATAAAGAATAAAATTTTTCTCAGGAATTCAATTATTTTTGAAAATTTTTATAAAATTCTTACCAACTATTCAATTATTTTCATAAATATAATAAAATTCATCGTTAGATTTCAATTATTTTTAATACAATATAACAGGAATTGATCGAGAAATGTAATTATTCTTAAAAATTTAATTTTAATTCCTTGAAAAAATCAATTACTTAGAAAAATGTTTTTTTTAATTCTTATTTATATAAAAAATTCTTCGAAAGAATTCAATTATATGGATAAATAACAAAATTATTCTCGAAAATTCAATTATTTTAAGGCATTTTAATGAAATTCTTTGCAAAATTAAATTATTTTTATAAGTAACAACATTCATCAGAAGAATTCAATTATTTTTAAAATTAATAAATTTCTTCTTGGAAATTGAATTATTATAAAAAATTCTAATAAATCGTTCGCAAGAATTCAATTATTTTCATAAATAATAAAAGGCTTCTTAGGAATTCAATTATTTAAAAAATAAATAAATAAATAAAATACCACACAGATATTCAATTTTATTGTCAAAAATTTTAATAGAATTCTTTACAGAATTTAATTATTTTTAAAAACTTTCCTCAATTCAATAATTTTTTATATCTACTATTTTCATAAAATTTCCAAACAGAATTCAATTATTTAAAATTTTTTTTATTAAAATCTTCTTAAGAATTTAATTATTTTTATGAATAATAAAAATTTCTCACGAATTCAATTATTTAAATTAGAATTTGCATAAAATTATTCGAAAGAAATCAATTATTTAAAAATGTTTATAAAATTCTTAGCAAGAATTAAATTATTTCTATAAATATTTAAATTCTTTCGTAAATAATAAAATTCGTTGCAGGAATTTAATGTATTAGCAGGATAAGAAAGAAGTAAATATTTTTTATGAAAATTAGGAAAAAGTCAGGAAAATAAAATATAGAGTGGGATTTTTATCAGTTTTGTGAATTGTCTAAAACGAGTTTTTTTGGTCGTCAAGTTTAATTTTTCGATAGCTACTTTTTTACTACTTTCTTTTAGTTTGAAAGCTACTTTTTGCTACTTTTTTTTAAAATTAAATGTCGAGTGCGAATTCTCAAGAATGTTAATAAAATTCTTCGTTAAAATTCAATTACTTTGATAAATAATAAAATTTTTCTAAATAATTCAATTACTTTCATAATAAAACAAGTATGTCTGACCAAACCCGATAATTTTCACTTAAACGTGATCGGAGTGAGACACGTGTGCGGTTTCCTGTCTAAGTGTATAATGGAAAAAGAGATTTCGTTTCAGCAAGACATAAATACTTTCTAAAAGTTTTAATTGCCGTGCCGAAAAGTCATTTTCTACACTATAAAAGAGCCCGCACATGTCTGACGAAAACGTTCTATTTTCACTTGATCCTGAACAGATATGAGCTAGGATTCTCTCTTTCTCTCTCTCTCTCTCTTTCATAGTTATATAGAAAATAATGTCGGGCGTTGTAAATAACTCGGAATTCTTTTGTTAAAATACTCTTTTATTATATTGTGAAATTTTACGGTTTCAGATAAGGAGAAAAGATAGACAGAGAGAAAGAGAGAAAGAAAAGGAGAGAAAAGAAAAATTTGCGTCTAGCAATTTTCTATATAGAAAAAAGAATTACCTAACAGGAAAAAAAATATTTGATCACAGGAATTTTCTTTTCTTATAAATATTCAATTTGAAAATTTATTTTTCTTCTATGAGATTTTTAAAAAAATACATATTATTATTCTTATTCTTTTTTTTCTCTTCTATTTTATTATCTAATTCTGCAGGTTTGTATGTTAGACGTTTTTTTAAATATCTTTTTATTTTTGAATATAAATAAAAAATATAAATATAAATATAAAAGGTAAAAAAAAATTATAAATAAATATAAATAAAAAAATATAATTCTTAAAAAGAAAATTTTAAATTGAATATTCAGTAGTAAAAGTTGTTTTTGTTTTCAATCAGACGGGATTTTTGTAAATTTTTCAACTTCTTTTTGCGGTGAAAAGTTTTTCGATTTTAATTATTTCCAATGTAGGAATTATATATCAGTGGGAGAAAATTTACAAAATTTGGGTAAATTCAGTACTGAAGGCAATTTTTAGTCAGACGTGATTTTTTTGCCCGTTTATTACGCTAGTGTTGTACTTGAATCTAAAAATAAAAAAAGTATCGCGTTTATTTAGTTTTTTTTGAAGGTTTTTCGAGTACAATATTTACATACATTACACTTAGCTCGTAATTTGAAAATAAAAAAATACATAATTGCTACTATTTTGCCTTGAAGTGGAAAACGCATATATTTTTAGAACAGAAATATTTTCTCCATTTTTTGCAATAATTGTGTAGTAAATATTTTAAAATATATAAATAAATATTTAATTTTAAATCATTTAATTATTTTTAAATTTAGGTATTAATTTAGTATTTAATTTCATTTCTTCATTATATTTAATTATTCCTTTTTCATAAATTTATTTATTCTTTTAGCAAAAGTAAATAAATAAATAAACAATTTTAATTTAAGTTTTGCTTCAAATTTAAATTATAAGAATAAACTCTCTTAATTTCACAAATAAATTAGAAGAAATTATTATTTATCACTGAAATTTACTAATTCAAAAAGCAAAAAGTCAGTCATTAACTTTCAAATTAGTAAACTTTCAAATTCAGAGAGAAAAGAAAATTTAAAATAATTGAATAGAAAAAATAAAAAACAAAAAAAATAAATTTTTATTATTTAGTTATCTAAAAATACAAGGAACATGGTGCTAGCAGTTAATTATGAATTAATTAACAAAATAAAGAGATTTAAATTTAAAAAAATTCATAAATTTCACAGTATTTTAATTTTAATTATTTAACGTTGGAAGAAGGAAAAAAATTCAACATACCCCAAGTGGCTGTGGGCGAAAAACGCACATAATGCATTTTAGAAAATTTAACTTGGCATGTAGATTTAACTAGTATGATATTGCAAGAGAATTTCTCCACTTGTGTAATCCAAAGGTAATTGTAAGTTCACGTCACGTAAGGGGCTTGTCACGCTAAAGAAACGCAATCCGCCTCACGGTTCCTGTTCAACTACACACCTTTTGATAATTTTTCTCGTGAATTGTAAAAATTTACTTTTCCATTCCTGGAAACTAAATTTATTAACTCCATAAGATTCAAAGATCGACGCGATTATGAGAATCAATGTATGGTACATAATAACGAAATTGGTTTTTTTTTCATCCTTTTTTCTGCTGTTTTAATATCCTTCAAAAAAAAAGGAAATTAATCAAATTTTTTTTCACTCTAAAAATAAGATTTAAAAATAATTCTTTTCTTTCTTCGAATTAAAATCGGTTGAAATAAAAAAATAAAAGAATAAAAGTTTTTACTTTTTTTTTAAATAAAAAAAAAATAAAAGTAAAAATTTTTATTTTTGCATTTTCTTTACAAACGAAGAAATAGAGAAAAAAAATAGAAAAGAGACAACAATTTTTGCAGTCGTAGTTAAAAATTTTATTTTCTTAAATTTTTCCAAATTAGTTTAGGATATTTTTACTAAAAAATTATCTGTTTGTTGTATATTTTAACTTAGGAATAATTTTTTCCCTAAATAATAATTCAACTTAGGAATTATTTTTTAGTTAAATACTTTCACTTGGAAATTTTTAGTTCGTTCAATAATGTTACTAACAAATTTTCTATTAATTGATTCTTTTAATTACACATTTTTTTTGTTTGGTAAACACGATATTTTGCTAGTAAATTATTTGTAAGTTAACAAATTTAATTAGAAAAGTAAAAAATTACTTGTTTTAGTTAATTAATCTAATTGACAAATTTTTTATTCGGTAAATAATTTTATTAAGTTATCTATAAGTTAACTAATTTAACTAAGAAATAAATTAATTAATTAACGTCAATTAGTTTGAATGAAATTTTTTTATCCTAATTAGATAATTTTACATTCAATCTTTTTATTAATCAATTAATTTTACTAACAATTTTGTGATTAGTTAAAGAATTTGTTTAATAATTTTGGTAGTAAATTAAAATTATCTATAAGTTAACTAACTTAAAAATAAAATCATCAATTAGTTCAATAATTTTGGTGACAAATTTTAATAAGTTTTATAATTTTACCTAAAAACAAATTTATTATTTAAATAATTTTATTCACTAACGAATCATTTATTAGTTATTTAGTTTAATAATAAACAAATTTTCTACTAATTTAAAAATTTTATTTACTAACAAATTTTTTGTTATTTTAACAATTTTGTTAAAAAATTCTCTATTAGTAAAATAATTTTTACTAAAAAATTTGAATTAGTTTAATAATTTTATCTATTAACAATTTTTTATTACTTAAAAAATTTTATTAAGTAACACATTTTTTGTTTATTTAACAATTATGTTTAAAAATGTTCTATTAGTAGAATAATTTTACTAACATATTTTTTGATAGTTTAATACTTTTATTAACAATTTTTTTGATAGTCTAATAATTTTATTAACAAATTTTTTTAGTTCAATAATTTTGGTAGTAAATTATAATTTAATAATTTTATCTTCTAACAAATTTCTTGTTAGATTAACAATTTTATTAACAAATTTTTTTTTTAGTTAAATAATCTCAGATGTTTATGATTTATAAGTTAAGGAATTTAATATTTTTAATAGTAAAATTATTAGTTAACTAATTTAAATAAAAAATTAGTTATTGGTTGAATAATTTTAATTGAAAATTAGTTTCATTAAATAATATTAAGTAATAATTTTATTAATTAATTTTTTACTATTCAAATAATGCTAAGTTACGAATTACTGACAAATTTACCAGTAGAATTATTTATTTATCTATTAAAGCAAATTTGGTATCAAGAATAAAAAAAAAATTTTACTAAATGTTAAAAAATCTATTGAACGATAAATTAATCTACTCCGTTTATTTAATAAAGAATATTATTTATTTTTATAAAAAAAATTTCTTTTTTATTATTAAAACTTTTTTTTTGCATTAAAACAACATTTTTTGTGAAAACTATAATAAAGCAAGAAAAATAATAAAATTTTCGTTGTAATGTTTTGCAGGCCATCATTCTCGCTCTACTTCTTGGAATTATTGTCATAGGAACTGTAATTGGAAACATTTTGGTTTGCATTGCGGTGTGCCTCGTGAGGAAACTGCGGAGGCCTTGCAACTACCTCCTGGTGAGCTTAGCTGTCAGTGATCTCTGTGTGGCACTATTAGTAATGCCGTTGGCAGTGATCTACGAAATTCTGGGAAGTTGGCCTCTCGGATCCTTCATGTGTGATATTTGGGTCAGTTTCGATGTTCTCAGTTGCGCAGCAAGCATTTTAAATCTCTGCGCGATATCCGTTGACCGGTGAGTGCAATAACAATTGTCATATTATTCACTAAACTAATGCAAATTGTTTCATTTATTATTCTTGACGTCATTCGCCATTCATTCATTCATTTATTATAATCGTTCAGGTGCTTCACCTCAATATATGCTTCTTCATTGTTTCAATATTTTTTTTTTACAATTTTTACAAATTTTACAATTTCTACAAATTTTACAATTTTACAAATTTTACAATTTCTACAAATTTTACAATTTTCCAAATTTTACAATTTTCCAAATTTTACAATTTTACAAATTTTACAATTTCTACAAATATAAACTTTTCAATTGTTACAAATTTTATACTTTCTACAAATTAAAAATTTTTTACAAACTTTAAATTTTTTACAAATTCTACAAATTTTAAATTTTCTCCAAATTTTATAATTTTTACAATTTCTATAATTTTTTATTTCAATTCACAGGCAAGAAAAGTTCGTAAATTTAACGATATAATTTGGAGAATTTTTGAGAAATTACAAATAATTGCAAAAATTCAATTATTTTCAAAAGTATAATAAAATTCTTTGCAGAAATTCAATCATGTTCAAAACTTTTTTCAAATTCACATCAAAATTTCAATTATTTTTATAAATAATAAAATTCTTCTCCAAAATTAAATTATTTTGAAAAATTCTTAAAAAAAATTAAATTATTTAGAGAAATAACAAAATTCTTCAATTCAATTTCTTTTATAAATAGTAAAATTCTTTGCAAACATTCAATTATTTTTAATACAACTTTAATAACATATCGTGAAAGAATTCAATTTTTAAAAAAATTCCTAATAACATTTTTTGAAAGAATCCAATTATTATCTAAAATTTTAATAAATCCTTAAAAAAAATACAATTGTTTTTATAAATAGTAAAATTCATTGCAAGAATTAAATTATTTTTCATAAATAATAAAATTCTTCTCAGGAATTCAATTATTTTTAATACAATTATTAACAAATTCGATTGTATTTAATAAATAAAAATTAAAGAAATTTTTCAAAAGAATTCAATTATTTTCTAAAAATTTTAATAAAATTCAAGAATTAAATGTTTAATTTCAATTATCAAGAAAGACGAATTATTGTTACAAACTTGAAAAAGATTGTTGATATAATATTCAATTACTTTGAAAACTTTAAATTACAATTATTAAAGAAACTACATTATTTTCAAGAAACTTGAAAGAAATTCTTCAAAAGAATTTAATTAAGATTATGAAAAATTTCAATAAAATTCTCTCCAAATTCAATTATTTCCATAAATAATGAAATTCTTCGAAGAAATTCAATTATTATCAAATTTTTTGATAAAATTCTTGACAAGAATTCAATGATTTGCAAATTTTTTATAATTTTTTTCGCAATTATTTAATTATTTTCATAAATAATATACCTAATATTTATTCTTCGAATCAATTCAATTATTTAAAAAAAATTTGATAAAATTCTCGGCAAAAATTTCAATTATGTTCAAAAAATGTCCTCAATTCAATGATTTTCAATAATTATATTTTTATTAATAATAAAACTCATCACAGAATTTTAATTATTTTAAATTCAATTTTAATCGAATTTCTTGAAAAATGTAATTATTCTTAAAAATTTTATTACAATTTGTCAAAATAATTGAATTATTTAAAAATTTGTTGATAACATTGTTTATGAAGATTCAATAATTTATTATATTTTGTATTTAAATAATTGAATTCTAGTTGAATTTTCGAATAAAAATTTGTTTAAAAATGAATTTCAGTTAATATTTTATTGATAATAATTGAATATTAAAGTCATTATAGCATAAATTTTTAGAAATAATTGAATTCTGAAAAGGTTTCAAATTAAAATCTTTGAAAATTAAAATTTTAACTAACAATTCTGCGAATTTAATTTTTTTCAAAAGATTTAATTGAATTTTTTTTATTAATTAGTTTTTTTTAATTTAATTAATTATTTATTGTGTTAAAGAATTATAATTTTAAATAAAATTGGAGATTTTATCTTAAATCTTAAAAGGGAATTTGAAAATAATAAAAAGGAAATGGATAAAATATTTTTTTTTAATTTTTTAAAATTTAAATAAAAATTTATTTCATTGATTCAAGTAAAAGATTTCTTTAGATCTCGATTTCTTAAAACGAAAGAAATGTTTCTTTCACTACAGAAAAAGAAAGTAAATGAAATAATTTCTTTCAAACAAAGAAACTTTTTTCTCATATATTATGTACTTAAACAAAAAAAAGGAATAAATTGTAAATGTTTTTTTTTTTTTTGCTTATTGAAATTGAAGAAAACTTTTTTGCACAGTAAATACAATTAAATTTTTATTAAAGTTTTGATTTGAATTCAAGTTCGATAAAGTTTATTCCTCGGGGAAATTCAGAATGTGGTGGTATCTAAAGCCTTTCTCGGATCTATTTTTTAAAGAAACTACTTCAGTTTTCAAGTTAGATTACGAGAAAAGTATCTTTGTCACATGTTTATTTAACTTTTTTCTTTATAAGAATGCACTTACTTGAAATCCTATTCAAGTGTACTTAAAGAGTACGTTAACTTTTCCTGAATACATATAATAGCGGGTAGTTTTTCTTACTCAATATTTAAAGTTTTTTTTTAATTTTTTATTCGTGAAAAGAATTATAATTTAAATTCGAATTGAAAGTAGAATCACAATTAGAAAGGGAATTCAAATTGGTGTTATAATTAAAATTGAAATTAGTATTAGAATTAGAATTTTAATTCAGAATTTAGTACTTAGAAATAAAATGAAAATAAAATTTGAAAATTATATTTGAATTAGAATTTCAATTTAGAACTAAAAATCTAATTCTAAAATACAATGAAAATTCGAATTAAAATTATAACTATATTATAATTAGGAATTAGAATTAGAATTCAAATTATAATTATAATTAAATACCTCTAATTAAAATTCTAAGTCTAATTAGAATTAAAATTAAAATTATGAAATAGAATTAGAAGTACAATTCGTATTAGAATTACAATTAAAATCGTGATTCTCATAAAAACTATAATTTTAATTAGAATTAAAGTCGTGATTCTTATAAAAATTTTAATTCTAATTAGAATTAAAATCGTGATTCTCATGAAAATTCAAATTCTGATTAGAATTAAAATCGTAATTCTAATTAGATTAAGAATTTAGTATTTAGTAATAAATTTAAAATAAAATTTGAAAATTAGATTAGAATTAGAATTAGAATTAGAATTAGAATTAGAATTAGAATTTTAATTTAGAATTGGAATTAGATTTAAAATTATAACTATACTATAATTAGGAATTAGAATTAGAATTATAGAATTATAATTATACTTCTAATTAAAATTCTAAGTCTAGTTAGAATTAAAATTAAAATTATGAATTAGAATTAGAAGTACAATTCGTATTGGAATTACAATTAAAATCGTGATTCTCATAAAAACTATAATTTTAATTAAAATTAAAGTCGTGATTCTTATAAAAATTTTAATTCTATTTAGAATTAAAATCGTGATTCTCATGAAAATTCAAATTCTGATTAGAATTAAAATCGTAATTCTAATTAAATTAGGAATTTAGTATTTAGTAATAAATTTAAAATAAAATTTGAAAATTAGAATTTTAATTTAGAATTAAAATTAAATTTAAAATTATAACTATACTATAATTAGGAATTAGAATTAGAATTATACTTCTAATTAAAATTCTAAGTCTAATTAGAATTAAAATTTAATTTAAAATTATAATTATAATCATGAATTAGAATTAGAAGTAGAATTCATATTTGAATTAGAAAGAAAATTAAACTTGTACTTCGAATTAAAATCGTGATTCTCATTAAAATTCTAATTCTAATTAGAATTAAAATCGTAATTCAAATAAAATTAAGAATTTTAATTTAGAATTTGGAATTCTAATATTATTATTGAAACAAAAATTGCGATAAGAATGAAACCTATAATTTTAATTAGTATAGTAAAATTAAAATTCCCAATAAAATTGGCCTAGCAATAATGAATGAATTTTATCTAATCTTTCGTATTTTTTCGGGTAAGTCTAAGAATTTCTAAAATCAACAAAAATCTTAAATAAATATTGCAAAATTATAAAAAAGTACAAATTATTAACAATTATTCTACTACAATATTGAAACGAGAAAATTGACTTCTTAGAGGTATTTGTGGGCACTTTAGAAGAATTTTTTCTTAAATTTTTGAGCTTTTCATTGGATTCTATGAACTGAGATGAAGTTTAAGTACTCATTAAAGGATTGTGTGAGAGAAACTAAATTTTTTAAAACTTTCTACTGAAACTTATCTTTAGTTTTGGAAAGTTCTCTTTAGCAGTTATGGCACGTTTTAGATTAACTCTGAATCAGAAACTTATGAGAGAATTGTTGCCTGAGAATGTAGTTCCTTTATAAAGTTTCTTTACGTCAATTGAGAGTTAAATTATAAAGTAAAATATACATATATAAATTCTGCGCTTAAATAGACAATCAAATCATACAAATGAAATGGAAAGTTTTTAAGTTACACTTCCAGTAGAAAATAGGTATTTTACACGAAATTTTCTTTTTGTATAAATTGCATTTAAACTAATTTATTTTTAGGTACTTAATTTTAAACTTAACTAAGAAAAATTTTTTAAGAAAGGAAGTAAAATTATGAAGAGAATTAGAAATTTCAAAAACAAATGTTTGAATAACTTATAAAATAAATTCCATAAATTTATTTCAATTTAGAAAAATTAAAATATTGAAAAAATAAACAAAACAAAAAATATTCTGTATTTATCTAAACAATATAACTTTTTCTTTGTTAAATTTAAAATTTAAAAAAAAAAGATTTCTAAAAATTGTTTTATTAAAAAAACGAATTAAAATAAAAACGAATTAAAAATCATAAAATAACTTCAAATTAATACTTTTTTTTTACAAATAAAAAAAGAATTATAAAAATGTTTTTTTTCTGAATAATGTTTTATTTACTTTTTTTCATTTTAGAAACAATATTTTTCATTTGAGACATTCTAGTATCGAAAAATTAGAATATACTCTGTCTCGTTTGATGCAATTGTATATTTAGCGGTATAGAAAACATGCGAATTAAATAATTATTGTGTACATTGCTATTTGGGTCAATCTTTAATTTAACTGGGCGATAAGATAATTGATCGACCGCGTTATTCATCTGATGTTTTAACAGAGTTGACTGTCGATTAATTCAAAAGTCCAGGCACGTAATTGTTTGTTTCATTTACACCCTTTAACTCCAGTCATAACTCCATTCAGCTTGAAAAATCAATCATCAATAATTTTTAATCATTTTCCAATGCAATGATGGGAAATAATTTTAAAAAAATTTTTCATTTTTGTTCTGAAAGTGTAAGCAGAAAATCTATTTCCTGACAAAATATGAATCTCTGAATTTTTTTTTCGGTCTTTTGTATAGTTTTATTTTATTATTTATAACTTTTTATTATTATAATCACTAGCCAAATTATCCGCGCGCGAAAATTGAATTTCGCAAAAATTGCTATTTGATACCTAAATTAAAAGTAATCTTCATTGAGAAAGTTTTAATTATTCTGAAGAATAGAGAAGGTAAAAAAATTATTATATATTCAACTTTCTGAACAAAGAATATAAATAATATTTTTTTTTAGAGAATTTCCACTACTTTTAATTCGCTAATTTTCAAAAAAATTTTGAAAAAATCAATAATTTAACAAAATTTTTTGCAATTTATTTTCCACAATAATTCAATTACTTTTACCAATAATAAAATTTTTCGTGAAAATTCAATTTTTCAAAAAAAATTTTGATTAAATTCTAAGCATGAATTTAATTATTTTCGTAAATAATAAAACTCATCGAAGAATTTCAATTATTTTTATTACTATTTTAAATTAATAATTGAAAGATTCAGTTATTTTCACAAGAATTGAATTATTTAAACTATAATAATATTTTCATAATATTTATTATATTTCGAAAAAATTGATTATTAAAAACAATGTTTATAAAATTCTTATGAAAAATTTAATTACTTTCAAAAATAATAAAATTTTTCACAGAAATTCAATTCTTTTTAAACATTTTAATAAAATTTTTCGCAATAATTCAATTATTTTCAAAATTAATAAAATTCTTCTCTGTAATTCAATTATTTTTGAGAATTATAATAAAATTCCTAGCAACTATTCAATTATTATTTTCATAAATTTATAAAATGCATAGCAGGATTTTAATTATTTTTAATACAATTTTACAGGAATTGCTCAAACAATGTAATTATTCTTAAAATCTTAATTTTAATTCCTCGAAAAAATCAATTATTTAAAAAAATGTTTTTTAAAAATATTTTTTGGAATGAATGAATAATTATTTTCAAAAATTTAATGAAATTATTCGAAAGAAATTAATTGTTTTAAATACAATTTTAATAAAATTTTTTTGAAATAATTCAATTATTTTTTTTAAATTTTAATAAAATTTTTTCTAAGAATTCAATTATTTACACAAGTAATTTTTCGAAAGAATTCAATTATCATCGATAAATAAGAACAATACTCCCAAAAATTCAATTATTTTGAGGTATTTTAATAATATTCTTTTCAAAATTCAATTATTTTCATAAATAATAAAATGTTTTTTAGGAATTCAATTATTTTCAAAAAAATTCAATAAAATTCCCCACAGACATTTAATTATTGCTAAATTTTTTAATAGGATTCTTTGTAAAATTTAATTATTTTTTAAAAACTTTTCGCAATTCAATGATTTTCAATATCTACTATTTTCATAAAATTTCCAAACAGTATTCAATTATTTAAAAAAAGGTTGGTAAAAATTTTAATAAGAATTCAATTCTTTTCATGAATAATAAAAATTTTCATCAATTCAATTATTTATATTATTTGCATAAAATTATTCGAAAGAAATGAGTTATTTAAAAATGTTTATAAAATTCTTCGCGAGAATTAAATTATTTTTTATATATATTTTAAATTCTTTCATGAATAATAAAATTCGTAGCAGGAATTAAATTTATTAGCAGGATAAGAAAAAAGTAAATATTTTTGATGAAATTTAGGAAAAAGGCAGGAAAATAAAAAATATGGAATGGAATTTTTGTCAATTTTGTAAAGTAAATAAAACGAGTTATTTTTTTATTTTTTTATTTTTTTTTTGACATTAAAAAAAATAACAATAACCCACAAAAATTAATTTTCAAATCAAACAAATGAATGCAGGGGTAAAATTCACTTTTAAAGTTTTTATTGACCAAATTTATTCTATTTCTTATATTTTTAATTAGTTGTTTATTTACTAATTTTTTATATTTGTTCATATTTATTTACTACTTTAAAAAATATTCTTCTACCGAAAAAAGAAGAGAAAAACACAAAATAAACGAAAATAGTGAAAAAAAAAATGTTTTTTATCGATTGAAACAGGTTTTTGCATTATTTATTTCGGTTTGCATTTTACTGTTTTAAATTTTCCACGAGATAGGAGAGTAAGAAGTTGATGGTTTAAATATTCTTCCCCCAAAACGTGCATGGAGTGTTGAATTCTATTAGAGCCACTTAGCCAACTTTCCAGGTCTTGAAGATGACCTGGAAACTAAGTTGAAAACTTAGTGTCATGGTGGAGTGCAATAAATGGCGTAACTATAAAATCTATAACTAGGTTTTTCATTTAGATATTCACCCGGATTAACAAAGTTAAAGTTTACGAAGAAACGAAGATGCGGTTGGAAGTTTATAGGTGAATCTTATTATATAGGCACTCTCTACCGTGAACATTTTATGTGATAATAATTTCTCCATTCTTTTCATTTACCCCCATTTATGTTGAAATTTTTTATTTTTATTTTTTACTCAATAATTATTCAATGCAGAGCTTATTTTTTCAAGATTTTTATATTAAAATCTATAACTTATAGTAGAATCATGTCGTATTTTCTAATTTTGGTTTTGAGAAAATTTTACTTTTTACTGTTACAATTTTTAATTGTATAAATTTTGATTTTTTTAATCTTTTATTTGTAAATTTTGATTTTTTCTTAATTCTACGTAACCTAATTAAAATTTACATTCTACAGGGTTGACACATGTCAGGGAAGTCAGAAAAAGTCAGGGATTTTTATTAAAAGTACTGTAAAAAATTAATTTTTGACAATTCGTAAGAACATTTTTTTTAAATAACTTAATTCTTGTAGAACGATCATAAAATTATTACTTATAAATGAATGAATTATTCAATAAATAATTTTTCTTAAATTTTTCAAAATTAATTGAATTTTAAAAGAATTGCGTTTACAATTTTCATAAATAGATGAATCTCAAGAGGTTTCAATTTAAATTTTATAAAATTTAATTTTTCAATTAATTTAACTAGAAATTTTAAAGAACTTAGATTTTTAATTTATTTTAATAATTCAAATTCTTCTGAAATTAAATTAGTAAATTTTTTTAATATATATTTAATTAATTATTAAAAATAGTGGATTTATAGAAGAATTTTGGTTAGAAACATTTTTAAAAAAATGAATTTTGAAGAAGTTTAAGAATTAAAAAAAAATCTGGTCAAAGCTTTCAATTATCTTTAAAAGTAATTAAATTCTTCTCCAAAATTCAATTATTTAAAAAGAATTGTAATAAAATTCTACCTACGCAAAATATTTAATTATTTACTTTATAAATTTTTTATGAATAATTGAATTATTTTTATAAATAATAAAATTTAATTTAATATGTTCAAGAATTTAAAAAAAGGCTTAGTCCCGTTTACTACTTAAATAAATAAATAAATTTCGTAAAAATTTCAATTATTATTTTCAAAAGTATTAAAATTTTTCTCCAGAATTCAATTATTATCAAAAATTTTTTTTAATTCAACGATTTGCAATATCTAATATTTTAAGAAATTTTTCCAAAAGAATTCAATTATTTACAAATTTTTTAGAAATAATTCAATTATTTTCATAAATAATAAAACTCATTGCAGAATTTTAATTATTTTTAACACAATTTTAAAAAATACAAATTTAAAAATTATAAAAAATATTCCTCAAAAAATGTAATTATTCTTAAAAACTTTATTTGAATTTCAATTAAAATTTTTGATAATAAATTAAATATTACATGCGTTACAGTATGAATTTTTGTAAATAATTGAATTTTGAAAATGTTTCAAATTAAAATGTTTGTAAATTTGAATTTTTCATACTGTTAAGTAGCAATTCTGTAGAACTAATTTCTTTGAAGAAAATACAAATTATTGCAAAGATTCAATTATGTTAAAAAAGTAAAAAAAAATTCTGTTCAACATTTCGATTATCTTTAAAAACAGTAAAATTCTTCTCCAAAATTCAATTATTTTCATAAATAAAAAAATTTTTTACAGAAATTGAATTATTTTCTTAAATAATAAAATTCTTTTTAGGAATTGAATTATTTTCATAAATAATAAAATTCTTTTTAGCAATTCAATTATTTTCATAAAGAATAAAATTCTTTTTAGGAATTCAATTATGTATTTTCATAAATAATGAAACTCATTGCAGAGTTTCAATTATTTTTAATAGAATTTTAATCAGCTTCTTAAAAAAATGTTATAAATAACATAACATAATAACATAATAACATTTATGTTTTTTTTTATGTTTTAATTATTTTTTAAAATGTTATTAAAATTCGTCGACAGAATTACATAAACTTCAAAATTGTTTTGATAAAATTCTTTATGATAATTCAATTTTAGCAAACATTCAATTATTCCATAAATTATGTATTTTTGTATTTAAATAATTGAATTCTCGTAGAATTCGCAAATAAAAATTGATTTAAAAATGATTTTCAGTTAAAATTGCAGATAATAATTAAATATTAAAAGCATGAGAGTATGGATTTTTAGAAATAATTAAATTTTGAGAATGTTTCAAAATAAAATGTTTGAAAATTTGAATTTTCCATATACTTTTAACGAACAATTCTGTAGAATTAACTTCTTTAAAAAAGCTTAATTAATTTTTTTTTCTGAAATTATCTCTGAAGTTTGTATTTTCTAATATATATTTAATTGAAGAATTTCCGAATGATGGAAATTTCGTAAAATTTAATTCTAAACAAATCGATTTGAAAATTCTCAAAGAACTTTTTCAAAAGTTATTAAAAATATTTTATTTAAAGAAGAATTGAAGTTAAAAATTCTAGAAAATTATAATTGAATTGAATTGATGAGAATAAATTTGAAGAAGTTAGAGTAACGATATTCTTATAATATAAAATAATAATTTTATCACTCAATACTCTTTAATTATTATAAAACATAAAGAAATCGATCGATATCTTCATGTTTTATAAACAATATTTTTAAAGTTGATTAATTTCAAAAAAGTTCGAATTTGAATGTTTTGAAAATCTTAATTCCCATGGAAAAATAATTAATAATTAAATATTGATTTTAAATAAAATAATTGATGTTTTGGAATAATTCAAATTTAAAAGAAAAAATTTAGTTTAAGAATTCTTTTTAATAGGCAGATTTAGAAAGAGAAAAAGAAAAGCGAAGACTTTGGAGAATTTTTCTAAACGTTTTTATTAAATAAACAAGGATAATCTAGTTTCGTGTAGAAACAATGTCTTGTCTTTGATGATACCTCGAGGGTGCTAGTTGACTAACGAACTACGTGACAATAGAGCTATAGATATTGTTTGTAGTATTATACGGGGTTGTACACAGTTGTTGTTCTTGTTGTTGTTGTTGTTGTCGTTCATGTGTTGAATCTTGTTGCTTTTGCTTCAAAGGTACAAGGCCATCACGAAGCCACTGGAATATGGGGTAAAGAGAACACCACGACGAATGATCGGCTGGGTTGCTCTTGTATGGTGCATGGCTGGCTGTATCAGTTTAGCTCCCTTGTTGATACTCGGAAATGAGTACAAGACTTCCGAAACTGGACGCATCGATTGTTCCGTTTGTCAAAATTCATGGTATCAATTTTATGCCACCATGTGCAGCTTTTATATTCCAACGACCGTCATGATTTATGTGAGTATTGAACAAGTTTTTTTTTTATTAACTGAAATTTATGGCGAACTAAAATTTATTTCAAACTCAAATTTACTTCAAAACTAAAATTCATTTCAAACTCAAATTTATTTTAGAGTAAAATTCATTAACTAAAATTGATTCACCTTATTATATTTTTTACATTTTTCATTTTTACTCTTCTTTTCTTGACTATAACACTAAAACTAATTAAAATTTTAATTAATTAGAGGTAAATTTTTCCACTTTCTATGTTTTAATATTATAACAAATAAATAAAAAAACAATGAATTTTATTAATAATTTAATAAACAACTACCAAAAATTCGCGTGCGGCTGACTTCACACACTTTTTTGAATAAAATTAGTAATTTTAAGAATAATAGAACGTAAAAATGTTTAATTAAATTTCTTTTTTGTAAAAATAAAATATAAATTAAAAAGTATAGTTTTAATATTATTATAATTATAATAATCAGATATTCTGACATAGGGAATTAAGGAAAAAGTCAGGAATTTTTATTAAAAGTACTAAAAAAATTAAATTTTTAGAATTCATAAGAAAATTCTGAATTTTTGTGTCTTTTTTGTTTGACTCATAAACTATAAAGTTATCACGTATTCTAATAAAAAATCTTCAATTTTTTCAATTTCTGTCAAAAATTTCTTTTTAAATAACTTAAATCTTGAACAACTATCATAAAATTAATAAATTATTTAATGAATAATTTTACTTAAATATTTCAAAATTAATTCAATTTTAAAAGAGTTGCAATTACAATTTTCATAAATAAATGAACTTCAAACGGTTTCAATTTTGAATTTTCGAAAATTTCAATGTTGAATAAATTTAATTAGAAATTTTAATGAACTTAGATTTTTGAAAAATTTTAATAATTCAAAATCTTCTAAAATTAGTTAAATTTGTCAATATATATTTTATTAATTATCAAAAATAATGGATTTATAGAAGAATTTTAGTTAAAAACACTAAAAAAAAATTTCATTTTGAAGAAGTTACAAATGATTGCAGAAATTCAATTTTTTTCTAAAGTTATAAAATTCTTATCACAAAATTCAATTATGTAAAAAATTTACAAAAAATCCTCGACAAAATCCTAATTATTATCTTTATAAATAAAAAAATTCTTCAAAATTCAATTATTTTCAAAACTTTTAATAAAATTCTTGACAAAATTTCAATTATTTTCAAAAATTTTCTATTCTAAAATTTTTATTAAAATTCGTCAAAAGAATTTAATTATTTAAACATTGGTAAATAGAATTATTTATAAGAATTAAATTTTAAGAAACATTCAATTATTCAATAAATAATTTACTTTTGTATTTAAATAACTGAATTCTCGAAGAATTTTCTAATAAAAATTTGTTTGAAAATAAATTTTAGTTTAAATTGTAGATAATAATAAAATATGAAAATAATTTTGAAGAAATTACAATAATAATATTCTTATAATATAAAATAGTGATTTTAACACTCGATTCTCTTTAATTATTATAAAACATAAAGAAAACGATTACTCCGAGTCGAAGACAATATTTATACAATATTTTTAAAGTCGATTAATTTCAAAAAGGTTTAAATTTCAATGTTTTAATTTTTAAAGAATCTAAATTTCTATGGAAAAATAATAATAATTAAATTTCTCAGAAAGAAATTATTGTTTTCGAATAATTTTACAATTAAAGATATTTGTGAATAAATTTACCAGAACATTTTTTTAAATAAAATTTTTTCCTTTAATTTCTAAAATTTCAAAAATTTTTAGTTTCATTTTTAATTAAATTTTCTAATTGACAAATGTAATTTATAAACATTTTTTTCTATATTTTTAAAAAACTTTGTATTTTATTAAATCAATTGAAATTTAGAAATAGAATTGATGCAAATTATTTCCTTATGAAAGTTGAGAATTTTTTACAAAAATATTAAGAAACGAGAATATCTAATGTTTTTCTTCCCAAAAGAAAAAAATGAGTTTGTAAACAATATTGTTATTTAAAAATAAAAATTATGCATAAAATGGGTATATTTCCTACTTCTTTATCAAAATTTTTTAACAATTAACAATTTTCTAGTATTTTTTATAAATAAAAAGGAGAATAATTTGCATAATAATTTAGATCAGTTAAACGAAATTTGTAAAAGAAAAAAGCACATAACAAACAAAATGGGTATATTTTTTATTTGTTAATCATAATTTTTAAAAAATTTTCTAATTTGTTATATTATTTTATTATAAATCATGAAAAAGTACCTGCATATTTTTAATTTGTCAAACAATATTTTCTAAAAAAAAAAAAAATCACATACAGAAACTAACTTCAAACTGCGGACAGAATGAATGAAAGAATACGGAGAATAAATATAGTTAATTTTTAAATGAATTTCAAAATTCAATTTAATTAAAAATAATTTATTAATAAATTTCTATTAAAAAAATGTTATTAATAAAGTGTAAAAAATGTAAAGAAAGTTGTAGAAAAGTGTAAGGACGAAAATAAACTAAAATAAGTAAAAAAAGAATATATTTTTCTATTTTCATGTTTCTAATTTCATTTTCATGTTACCAAGAGAGAGAATTTTTAAAAATTCATAAATTTTCATTCAAATTAATTAATTTCTTTTCTCAATGAAAATTTAATACTTTCGTATTTTTAAAATTGTCATTTTAATTAAAACGTGAAAAGAACATGTAATCGAGTTTATTAAATTATTTTCCTTAATTTTCCACAAAGTTAATACAACGACGAGAATAAAAGTTTAATAATAAATGGATTTATAAAAAGTTTATTGGAAATTGATGCAAACAGAATTGTTCTTTATTACTAAAAAAAAGGAAAGAGAAATATTATAGATTTTTCTTCATTGTTACTCAGAAACAAGAGTGAAAGAATATTAAAAAAATCTGTAGTTGTAATAAAAGTGTGTTAAAAAATATTTTTTCTTTTCCTAAATAGAAAGAGAGAAAAATCTTTTCATTTTTAATGAAATCGTCTATCTCTCTCTCATATTAAATGTTGACAAAAATTTGTACACTAACAGGAGAAAATGTTTAAAAATTAATTTTAATAAAACGCAACCGAATTATGCGCGCATCGGTAAAAATAATCCATAAGAAATGAAAAACTCGGCTAATCCGACAAAATTAAAAGTAACTTCCCATCTCTGAAAAAATTTTTCTGCTTTCTCTCTCTCTCTCTCTCTCTCTCTCTCTCTCTCTCTCTCTCTCTCTCTCTCTCTCTCTCTCTCTCTCTCTGCTTCCAAGAGATTAACATTTTTAGATTTGAAACTTTTTTTTCATTTTTTTTTAATTGCAAATAGTTTAAACTTTAAACAAATTTTTTTGATAAATAGTTCAAATTTTTCTTAATAATTAATTTTTCCTAATAATTAAATTTAATTGATAATTAATTGATAATTAATTTGAATTAGGAATTAATTTTGTCGATAATTAATTTTAATTAATGATTAATTTTACTTGATAATAAATTTTATTCAGAATCATTTATTAAAATGATTTTTAAAAAATAAAAAAAATCCATTTTTGGTGTACATTTAAGAGCTGAAATCTAAAGAATAATAATATCGTTTAGCATAGTAAATGATTCATTTGGAAGAAATGTTCTCGTTGAATGTATTATAGAACTGGGAATTTATTGCATTCGACTCAAAAAAGAACGAACCACAAATTAACGCTCGAGTAAAACTAATGATATTTAAATGCTATTTGCATAAATATTCTATATATTTCTCCTTAAAATATTCTCTATATAACATTTCTCGAGTCGACAAATTCAAATTCAATGAGAATCTGTTTTTAGTTACTCTTGAAATGTTATATTCAATTCTCGACGCCAAATTCTCTCATCCTCTTTCGAGAATGAAATTTCCCTTTCGTTTCTGTTTAATGAAAGGTCAAGTTTGCCGTTCACTTTGTCGTGAATATTATCGTTTCGAGAAAATTTATCAGAAAGCTCATATTAAATTTTACCATAATTGTAATTTTTTTTTTGTTGCACTGGAAAAAAATTTTCTTTTGATTCAAATAAACGATTACTTATTGTCGATTTATCAGTATTTATAATTATTATAATTATTATAATTGCTATAATTGTTATAATTGTTATAATTGTTTTAATTTTTATAATTATTTATATTTTCTATAATTTTTACAATTATTAATAATTGTTATAGTTATTTATTATTATTTATTTTTAATTGTTATATTTTCCATAATTTTTACAATTATTATAATTTTTATGATTATTATAATTTTAATATTTTTCCTATATTTTTTTAATAAAATATTTAATAAATTTTGAAATTTTCTTTCAAAAGGTATACTACATGATCTTTCGGGCTGCCCGTAAAATAGTGTTAGAAGAAAGAAGGGCACAAAGTCATTTGGAGGCGCATTGTCATTTGGACATTGAACCGCCGCAAAATCTCTCTGTACCAGTGATAACTCGTCCAAATAATTCCGATGGACAAACAACGCACACGAGTTCACCTTTGAAGCAACATAGAAGTTCCAGTGCATCGACCACGGTAAGCGACAATCAATTATATTCTCTTTAAATTTTATTAAATTTTCTATCAATCAAACTACAAAATTAATATTTAGCAAAATAGAAAATAAAAAAGATAAACAAAAATAAATATAAATAAATATATTTTATTCTATATAAAATAGAGTAAAATAAAAATAATAATAAATAATAAAACAAAATAAATGAAAAAGAAAAACAAAAATTAACACGAAATTTCCTCTAAGTAGGGAAGACCGCGGCTACATGCAACAGCGGTAAGTTGCAAAAAAATCCTTTTAAAAGCTTATATTGCAGTAGATACTAGATTTTTCTTTTTCTCATTTCCCAGCCGGCTTTATTTAGTTTCATGAATTCATTTATCATTTAGGAAATATGAATTGCTTTTAAAGAAATGTCACTTTTAAAAATAAAATTTTTATTTTAGAAATATTTTCAGAATTTAAAAAAATACTAGATGCAAACAAATGCGGCAATTGAATATGAAATATAAGCTGTTAAATTATAGGAAAATTAATTTTGAAGAATATAATTAGAATTAATTGTAGTTAATGCAAAATTACTTTTTTAAAATTATTATTTTTAAAGTAGTTTTAAATTGAAACGACAGATTTTTCTTGAAAAATCAACTATTGTGAATCAGTCACTAATTCAAATAAGCTAAAATTTACTGATTCTTTAGTAAAATTTTTCTACTGTTAAGTCAGTCAATTTTAACCGCTTTGAAAGCAAAAAGTCAGTTACTGATTCAAATAAGTGGAAATTTTAATATTAAATAAACTTTTACGTCCGAGATTAAATTTAAATTTCTTTAATGTTGAATCAGTAAATTTTAACTGATTTAAAAGAAGAAATTTATTTAGTTAAAACTTTAAATTTCAAGTTAAACTGATTGAGACTTGGAGAGTCGGATTTAAAAGTTTTAAATTTGGGTTAAATTTCTGAATTATTATTAATTAATTAACTTTATTATATTGAAAACAAAAGAAAAATAAATAAAAAAATATTGTTAAATTAATTGCAAACATAATTAATCGCAGTGTAATAAATCTTTTTCTATTGTGAGCACACAACATGAAAGTTGTGAAAGATTGATAAGTAATATATGGAAATTTTTCTCCATTCTATTAAAAATATTGTTAAATAGATGAAGGTTGTTGCTGTGTATAGGAAATTAGCATAGTTGTTCAAGATATGTAAATGAGATTTTAGTCACGAGTAAGTTTACGTTGAATTTGATTTATGCAATTGAATTTCAGTATATAAGCTTTGTTTTCTCACAAACAAGGAATAGTATCAGGTTTAGTTACTTCCGCGAGTGTAAATCCATGACAGACAAAGAGCAAAGCATCTGTTGTGTGTTTACATGCTCACCGCAATTTTCCGAGGTTGCCTATTTCTATCACGCTGCACTCTCTCTCTCTCTCTCTCTCTTTTCTCTCTTTTCATTCACTCGAATACATCTGTTATTGATATATTTTTCTTATATCGTTCTTCATTCACTGTCTCTCGCTTAATAATTAATTCCAATAGACGGGTTTTTTATCGATTTAATTAAAAATACATAAGCTTTCATTAAATAATTTTCTTAACAGCAGACTAATTAATTTTCCTGTTCACTTACTTATCAAACGATGTAAATTCAAATTTATAATAGAAAATTAAATTTTTTATTAATAAAAAATATGTTATTAGAAAATTAGTTATTTTATATTATTATTGTTAATATTACTATTATTATTATTATTATTATTATTATTATTATTATTATTATTATTATTATTATTATTATTATTATTATTATTATTATTATTATTATTATTATTATTATTATTATTAGTGTTTTTAAAAAGTAACAAATGTTACAAAAATTTTTTAAAACTGCCAAAAAATGACATTTTTTGCTTAAATTAAAAGAACAATGATTTCAACTTTCCTGTCTGACCGAAAGTGACTTATACTACTGAAAAACAAAAATGTTTCACTATGTTTGAAACTACTATGCTTGAAAGTTTATGTCCGACTAAAACTGACTTGCACTACTTGAAAACAATAATTACAATGTTTGAAACTGTTTCGTCTGACTGAAAATGATTCTTACTACTGACACAAGAAACTAAAACTAAAATGGATTTTTAATACTGTACCGAGTAACAAATTCTGACTAAAATTGGTTTTTACTACTGTTGCCAAAATTAAAGAAAATTTTAAAAAAGTTTTTGATTATAACTGAGACTTACTGTTACAAATACAATTGCAATGCTGTTAAAATAAATGAATACATAAATAAATAAATAAATAATTAAAAAAAAAAAATTAATAAAGAAAAACTTTTTTGTCTGACCAAAAACTTACTTATACTACTGAAAAACTATAATTACAACTGGTACTAATCTTAAAAAACATGTCTGACTCAAATTGATTTTTACTACTGTACCAAGTACCAATTTCAAATTTTACTGTCTGACGTAAATTCATTTTTACTACTGTTACAAAAATTAAAAAACTTTAGGCAAAAATTGTCACATGAAATTAAAAAATTTAATTAATTCACTGCTTTAAAAAAATTAAAAATATAAATGAATTAACTTCCACAAGAAATTAGAAAAACATAAATTAATCACAATTGTTACATTCTACTGTTTTATTTAATAAATTAATTACATTTTTTATTAACACAAATAGAATTCAATTTACAAATTTTTTCAGTGTAAATTAAAAAAATTTATACCCATTTTATGCATAATTTATATTTCTCAATAACAATATTGTTCAGAAACTCATTCTTTTCTTTTTGAAAAGAAACATTATATATTCCATTCTATGTTTCAATTACAAATTTTAATTGAAAATGAAAATATGAAACTTTTTAAATTTTTAGAAAATAAAGGAAAAAATTGTACTCAAAAAAAAAATGTTCTGTTAACATTTATTTATACGAATTTCTTTAATTGTAAAATTATTCGAAAACATGAATAACTTTTTTTAAAATAAATATTTAAATATTATTTTTCCGTAGGAATTAAAATTTTTCAAAACATTCAAATTCAAATCTTTTTAAATTCAATAACTTATAAGAATATTTTTATAAAACATGAAGACAGCGATTGCTCCGAGTCGAAGACTCGGAGTGATCGATTTCTTCATGTTTTATAATAATTAAAGATGACCGAGTGATAAAATCATTTTTTTTATATTATAGGAATTTTATTACAGTAACTTTTTTAAAATTATTTTTTCAAATCAATTATTATTTTCTACAATTTTTAATTATAAAATAAATAAATAAATAAATTTAAATAAATAAATAAATACATTTTTAATTAAAAATAATTTAATTACCTACTTAAAAAAATTTATTATTTATAAAAATAATTAAATGTTTGCGTACTATTTTTTGGAATTTGAAATTGATTTGAAAATAATTGAACTTTGAGAAAGAATTTTGTTATTTTTAAAGTTAATTGGGATTTTGACGAAATTTTTTTTTTTTAAATTTGTAAGATAATTGAATTTTATGAGAAGAATTTTATCACTTTTGAAAATAATTGAATTTCTGCAATTGCTTGTAATTTTTCCAAAAATTGGATTTTTTTAGTGTTTTGAACAAAAATGTGGATTACAAATTTTTAAATTCTAATTTTGAAATTTATAAGTTCACCCTAAAATGGTAGCCGCGCGCTTCAGCGCTCGAATTGTTGACAGTTAGAGACAATATTCTTTAATTAAAGAAATTAATTTTTTATTGAATTTTTTTATTTTCGAGTAATTATCAAGTTTTATTTTATTTTTTTTGATAATTTTTTCTTGTTAAATATAAAAGAAAAAAAATTGGATTCGCTAAAACTTTTCGCATGAATTGAAGATTTATATTGAGACGAGAAACTTTAGTTCTTATTTCTAGAATTGTTTACACTCAACAAGTAATTTATTTTTAAATAAGTGATGGTCTATATATTCGCAACTATTTGAAATTACTTTCAATTGACGTAAAGAAGTTGCGGTTCGAGGAGCTTCCTGCTTTGGCATAAATTCCGATAATAATCCAATAATAGCTGAAGAGGTTGGGAACGCTTAACGGTTACACAGGTGCCAATAGCAATACAACCAAAGCTCAGCTTTATGCAGTGCATTAAGACCGCAGTTTCTTAGTTCAAATCGTTGACTAATATATTCTTTAACATCTTTACTAGTATTTTTATTATTATTGTTATTATTATTTCTACTATTGTGTATTTTATTAATAATTATTAATAATAATATTAATAATATTAATAATATTATTAATATTATTATTATTATTATTATTATTATTATTATTATTATTATTATTATTATTATTATTATTATTATTGTTATTATTATTATTATTTCTACTATTGTATATTTTATTAATAATTATAATTAGGTGGTATTAATAATTATTAATACTATTAATAATTATTATAAATATTAATAATATATTCGTGTGTAGTCCTTTTTATTACTAAATAATTTATTTATTTTGAGAAATAAATGTGACAAGCTCCTCTTCGATAATTAAAAATTCGTTATAAGTAGTAAAAGTTAATAATAGTCAGACAACGTATTGTCTTGGTATTAAATTAGTATATTTAAGTAGTAAGAGTTAGTATAAGTAGTATAAGAGAATTTTAGTCAGGCGGAAAATGGCCAATTTCTTCTTGAATTATCGTGGAGTAGTAAAACGAATTTCCAGTCAGCCAACAAACTTTGTTCTTATAACTTTAGATCTCAGTAGTATAAGTCAATTTTAATCATCCGTGTGTAATAAATTGGGATATTTTTATCAGTAATAAAAATCAATTCTGTAAGCATTTAGCTCATAATGAAATATAGTTTTTAGTGTCAGTAATTTAGTAATTTAGTACTAAAAGCACTATTAGGTCAGACATAAAAATTTCTGTCTTTTTATTTTTAAATCAGTAGCTAAATTGCAGCATATAGTCGGACAACAAAACAAATGTGTAATTTTATTTACAGTAGTATAATAAAAATTTAGTCAGACACATTTTTTTGTGTTTATTTTTTTCTGCCGCTGCAGTAACAAATTATTAATTTTCAATTCACTGTCAGTTTTTAAGAAAAATAAATTTTTGTTAAATAAACAAATGTTTATTCTTTTTAATACATATTAAAGCGAAGTAAAAATATTATTCAGTAGTATAGAAAATAATATTTGCACGCAATTGATTTTTAAACATATAAACTCACTGACATTAAAGAAATAATAAATTTTGCAGCGGGACAAAAAAATTTACGATCTTGAAGAAATACAAAAGTTAAGATTGGAGAAAATGATGATTAATCGTTTTTCACATTTTTACAGTTAATTCATTAAAGGGAAAAAGGGATTTCTTTTTCATGTTTACTTTGATCGCTTAGTCAAACTGATGTTGATTCATTGCTTACTTAGTCATTTAATCAATCATCATTGTTTATTATAATATTCCTCGATGTTGACTGTTTAAATTTTCTTTCATATTAATTTAGGTTTCGGGCCATAATTTAAAAAAAAAAATTTTCTTCTCAATTGTAGTAATTTTGAAAAGAAATTATATATTTTACTTTTCTTGATATATTTCACTTTTTTTAAATATATTTTTCTTTTCATTCTTTCTATAGGTTCTATATTTTTTTCCTTTCATTCTTTCTATAAATTTTTTTATTTTTCTTTTGTCAAATATTTTCTATTCACTTAGTAAAATGTACTCTATTTTCTTCGAACACGTTTCATGTATACAATTATCGTTAAATTTCTGCTCGGTTTGAAAAGAGATTTTTAACTGCTTATTTTAATAATTTAACTTTATATTTTTTTCAATATAAATAGCGCAACGAAATTTTATATAAGCTTTATTATTGGTAAACAGGGTTCTCCATTTAATTCTCATTATGAGATTTTAAAAAGAATGTTGAAATTTTTCCTGCGGGTAAAAATTTAATTACTTGTTTTTTATATACATAGAGTGTAAAAAAAAGAAGAATATATTATGTAACACTTTTCCTTTTTTTTTATAACACTCAATTTATTCACCCCTCATTATCATGATTTTCTGAATCCTATTAGTCTTCAATATTTAACACTCATGAAAAAAATTGCTTTGTACGCTGAACTTGTGTAATTAACTTGAGAAATTTTTACCTAATATATTTGGAAAAAAATGAAAGAATATAAAAAAAAGTATTTCTACTTTATAATGAAAAAGCCATTATCCACTCGCGGTGTGCTTGAACTAATTTTAACTGAAGTCATTTGCAAGTAGATGTTATTTTTGATTATATTTCTGTTGCATTTCACGCAAATTTAAACACTATACTTAAAATAATTTTTTTTCCTCAATTAATTATAGGAAAAATATACCTTGTATGTATTTTTTTAATTTTTTGTTTTATATTTAGATTCTGGTTTTGTTCACAATTTGCGGAAATTTAAACACTATAGTTGAATATTTTTGATCAATTAGGTACTTATCGTGAATATTAATTATGAAAATTAACAATTTAATAATTTAATCATAATTTTATTTTATTAAATTAAAAACTATTTTATTATTTTATTTACATTATTTAT
This sequence comes from Leptopilina heterotoma, assembly GCF_015476425.1. Taxonomy (NCBI): domain Eukaryota; kingdom Metazoa; phylum Arthropoda; class Insecta; order Hymenoptera; family Figitidae; genus Leptopilina; species Leptopilina heterotoma. Next base: position 3,124,705 of record NW_025111110.1, read on the forward strand.
TATATTTTTTTATGATTTATAATAAAATAATATTACAAATTAGAAAATTTTTTCAAAGTTATGATTAACAATTGAAAAATATACCCATTTTGTTTGTTATGTACTTTTTTCTATAACAAATTTCGTTTGACTGATCTAAATTATTATGCAAATTATTCTCCTTTTTATTTATAAAAAATACTAGAAAATTTTTATTAAGAAGTAGGAAATATACCCATTTTATGCATAATTTTTATTTCTCAACAACAATATTGTTTACAAACTCATTTTTTTCTTTTGGGAAGAAAATCATTAGATATTCCCGTTTCTTAATATTTTTGTAGAAAATTCTCAATTTTCATAAGGAAATAACTTGCATCAATTCTATTTCTTAATTACAATTATTTTAATAATATTCAAAGTTTTTTAAAAATGAAGGAAAAAAATGTTTATAAATTATATTCGTCAATTAGAAAATTTCATTGAAAATGAAACTGACAATTTTTTAATTTTTAGAAAATAAAGGAAAAAATTGTATTGAAAAAAATGTTCTGTTAAATTTATTTACGAATATCTTTAATTGTGAAATTATTCAAAAACAATAATTTATTTTTTTAATATTTTAAATATTTAATTATTATTATTTTTCCATAGGAATTAAGATTCTTCAAAAATTTCAAATTCCAACCTTTTTGAAATTAATCAACTTTAAAAATATTGTTATAAAACATGAAGAAAACGATTACTCAGAGTCTTCGACTCGGAGTGATCGATTTCTTCGTGTTTTATAATAATTAAAGAGGATCGAGTGTTAAAATCATTATTTTATATTATAAGAATATTGTTACTAGAACTTGTTAAAAACTATTTTTATATTCTATTATTATCTAAAATTTACCTAAACTAAAATTTATTTTCAAATAAATTTTTTTTGTAAAATTCAACGAGAATTCAAATATTCAAATACAAAAGTAAATTATATATTGAATAATTGAACGTTTCTTAAAATTTAATTCTTATAAAGAATTTTATTAACAAATTTCTAAATAATTGAATTCTTTTGGCGAATTTTAATACAATTTTTTAGAATAGTTACATTTTTCAAAGAATTCGATTAAAATTGTGTTAAAAATAATTGAAATTTTGCCATGAGTTTTATTATTTCTGAAAATAATTTAATTATTGAGGAGAATTTTATAAAAAAGTTTACAACAATTGATTTTTTTCAAAAAAATGTTTGCAAATTCTATTTTTAATAATTAAATTCCTGTAAAATTTTCATTATTTTAGAAAATAATTAAATATTCATTTAGAACTTTGGCAAAATTGTTTTTAAATAATTAATAATAAAATTTAATTTTATTATTTCTGAAAATAATTGAATTATTCAGAAGAAACTTATAAATAATTTGTAAAGATTTGAATTCCTGTGAAACTTTTATTATTTATAAAAATAATTAAATGTGTACAATTTTATGAAAATTGTTTTTAAATAATTGAATTCTTTTTGGTAATTTTATTAAAATAGTAGATATTGAATATCATTCAAATAAGGAAAATTTTTGAAAATAATTGAAATTTTGCCAAATTTTGAATTTTGAAGAAGAATTTTTTTATCTATAAAGATAATAGTCTGGATTTTGTCGAGACTTTCTTGTAAATTTTGAACATAATTGAATTTATGTAATAATTTGTAACTTCTTCAAAATTTAATTTTTTTAGTGTTTTTAACTGAAATTCTTCTATAAATCCATTATTTTTAATAATTAATTAAATATATATTGACAAATTTAACTAATTTTAGAGGATTGTGAATTATTAAAATTTTTTAAAAATCTAAGTTTATTAAAATTTCTAATTAAATTCGTTCAACATTGAAATTTTATAAAATTTTAGATTGAAACCGTTTGAGGTTAATTTATTTATAAAAAATAAAAATTGTCAACGCAACTCTTTTAAAATTGAATTAATTTAAAAATATTTAAGTAAAATTATTCATTAAATAATTTACTTATTTTATGATAGCTGTTCAAGATTTAAGTTATTTAAAAAGAAATTTTTGTCAGATATTGAAAAAATTGAATGTTTTTTTATTAGAACACGTGGTAATTTTATAGTTTACAAGTCAAACAAAAGACACAAAAATTCAGAATTTTCTTATGAATTCTAAAAATTTAATTTTTTCAGTACTCTTAATAAAAATTCCTAACTTTTCCCGAATTCCCTATGCGTTAGAATGTATGATTATTATAATTATAATATTAAAACTATATATTCCAATTCATATTTTATTTTTATAAAAAAAAATTTTGAATTAAAAAGTTTTACCTTCTACTATTTTTAAAATTACTAATTTTATTTAAAAAAGTGAGTGAGATGTCAGCGCGCGTAAGTGCGCGAATTGTTGTTAGTTTCTTATTATATTTGTTTTAAAATAAAAATAAACGAAAATTTGAAAAAATAGTTTCCATTTTTTGATTAAACTATTAAGAGAATTTAATGATTAAGAGAATTTTTTTTAATATAATGAAAAATATATAGAAAAGTAAATTAAATTTTTCCTGAATTTGAGTTGTAAAAATGTTCATCTCTTTTTCTCGGATCACCCGATGTTAGTTTGCAGAGATGTTTCTATTTGATAGCAAAAGTGTTAGACATTTTTAAATCGTGTCACCTAAGCTGTTACATATCTTAAATGTAAATCTAAAAATTACATGTATATATATATATGTATATATAAATGTATCAATGTAGGGAGAGAGATGAAACGAGCCGGATATGTTACAAGATAAATGCGGACCATCTTGAGATCTTTCGTATGTATGACGTCGTGTGCAAGTTTCTTCTCAGATGTCTCAAGGGGGTGAAAATCGTTGTACGAGTATCGGGTTTCCTAACTTCTGTACTTCCTTTGGGCGATAAAATGCTTCTCAGCGATAATTCGTAAAGTTGTCAATGAGAGTTTTGGAAAAGCTGCGATTCTATATAGTGTGTGAGAGGGAGAAAACTTTTATTATATAAATCATTTCCTTTATTTCCTTTATTTATTTTTCTTAAAGCAGAAGAAATGAAATAAATTAAACAGTATTGAGAATATGGGAAGAAAAATTAAGTGTAAAATAAAAAAAAATTCTGTCTGACTAAAAATATTTTTTGACTACTCACTGTAAAAGGAAATGTACTAATTTAGTACAAATTTTGGTACTAAATCGTAATTTGGTTCTATTTTAATACCGAAATCAGTTCTAATTTGGAAACTTTTTTTACAGTGCTTGATTGACTATGTAATTTCATTTTCACTTTGATGATTTCTATTTTTACTTTAAAATTTATTTTAACTTTTGTTTTGATAGAAGTTGAAAATTAAAGTGAAAGTAGAAAGTAGAATGAAAAAAATATATTAAAGAATAAAAAGAATTAAATAAAATGAAATAAAAAATAGAGCAATATAGAATAAAAGAAGTTGAACAATATATAAATATAAATAAAAATTATTTAGGTTATAAAACCTTATATTATTCATATAAAATAAATATAAATCGCGGTATTTAACAATCAATCGATATTCACTTTTATAATTAAATATTTTTGCATCCGGCCATAAAATATTTGCAAGAATGTTTATTAACTGTATTTTATGAACAGAAAATCATTTCGTACATTTTGATAATATGTTTTAATTATATGTGTACTTTATAGGATAAATTAAATCGTTGATTAAAAATAAATTCTATTAAAAAATTTCTCCTTTAGAGTGAAAAAAGATTTTTTTTAATTTTAAAAATATTAGGTATTAATTTTTCAATATATGGAAAATATTTAAAACCTTTTGATTTAATATTTAAAACTTAAAAAATTTAATTTTATTTGAATTTATTTATGGAATTTAATTATATTTTGAAAAACGAAATCTATTTGATTCTTTCAAAACATTTTTTGTTTCGAAAATATTTTCAAGAAGATTTTTTTTTATTAAATAAAATGTTTCAAAAGTTTTGAACGTTTAAATTTTGTAAATGATTTTTTTTATAAAATTGTTTGAATTTAAAAATAGGTAATAACTCTAAGTATGAGTAGTGACAATAAATATTTAGTCAGATATGATTTTTTATAATTAACAGTAGTGAATGAAAATATTTTGTCAGACACAATATTTTTCAACGATTTTATATAATTATCAGTAGTCGTAGTAAATATTCAGTCAGAAACAAATTTTTTCTAACCATTTTTTCGGAATTAAAAGTTATAAAAGTAATTTTTTTTGTCAGAAACAACATTTTCTAAGAAATTAATTAACTTCTTAGTAGTAAAAGTAGATTATTAGTCAATCACAAAATTTTCTAACGATTTTTAACTGAATTTCAATGATTATCGATAGGAAAAGTAAATCGATACACTAAAATTTTTTAACGATTTTGTAGATTTACAGTAACAGTAAATATTTATTCAGACACGAAATTTTCTAAGGATTTTACATTATTATCAGTAGTATTAGTAAATATTTAGTCAGACACAACACTTTCTAACGTTTTTTTACAATTAAAAGTAGTAAAATTAATTTTTTTATCAGTCACAACATTTTCTAAGAAATCTGTTAACTTCTCAATAGTAAAAGAAATTATAAATCAAACAAAAAAATTTTATACTGTTTTTAAGTGGTTTTCTGTCATTATCGATAGTAAAAGTATATTATTAGTGAGACACTAACAATTTTTTAAGGATTTTGTAGATTTATGAGTAGTAATTGAATAAAAATAAATATTTATATAAAAATAATAAAAAAAGATAATAAATTATTTTTTTGTACGATTAACGCTTGTTGAATTATTTATCAATTGGAATTTATCTTGACAATGAAAATTGATGTTTTTTTAAGTGCGAAACTGTCGTTTTTAAAGAGAAAGGTAATTTTCAAGAGAATTGTGAATGGAATGGACTAGTGCTTGACTAAATTGCTCGTATTTCTCATTGAATGATAATGTGCATTTTAATTTAAGAGTCCCTTTCGAGGAATTTAAGGGCAGAGGAATTAATCACACGTTAAAGAAAATTAAACTCGAGCACGCTATGAAATATGCTTCGAAAAATTTCTAGAGGATAACTTATTTAGGCAAAAAAAAAAAATAAAAAAAAACTACAGAAGAAAAATAACGTCACTGGAGAGAGAATGAGAGAGAGAGAGTGAGAGACCTCTGAAGAAATAAAGGGACAGGGAAAATTTTTTTCTTTATTACCTTCGACGGGTATCTGCACTAGGTTTTTTTTCCTTTTTTAATTTTATTTTTTAAAAAGTACTAAGAACGTTATCGATCTTTTACTTTAGTACGCTTATGAGCACATCACTTTCAAGTAAAGGAGATAGAGTAGAAGAAAGAATGTATTTTTAGAGATGAACTTCCTTCGCGAAATGAATATTATTCCTGAAAGTACTCAGACTTTCATCTCTTGCCAATTATGACTGCTAGTGCTTCTTTCGAGATTAATTTTCTTAGAATAATTTTGTAATAACTGTCTCATACTTATTCACAAAAGTATATAGAGGTAGAGAAAAAAACAATTGCTATAACGCTTTTCCGACATTAAGTAAAAAAAAATTTTCTTTTTATTTTGTTGTTTTTTTATTATAACATAAAAGGAATTGCGTGAGGACAGGAGAAAAAAATTTGAAAAGAAATTGTTATGGAACAGAAAATGAGAGAGGGTGGAAAAATGTGAAATTGGAATTTTAGAATAAATTTGCTATTCAATTTTTGTGGAGAATGAAAACATTTTTAAATTGTAAATGTCTTAGCACTGGTGTGCTTATTTTTAAAAATGTGATTTAGCTTGTCTGACTGAAATTTGCATTTACTACTGAGAAGTTAACAGATTTCTTAGAAAATGTTGTGTCTGACTAAAAATTTACTTTTCCTACTTTTAATTTTGAAAAATCGTTAGAAAGTGTTGTGTCTGACTAAATATTGACTACAACTACTGATAATGATATAAAATTGTTTGAAAATTTAGTGTCTGAGTAAATACTTACTGTTACTACTCGTAAATCTACAAAATCGTTAAAAAATATTATTGTCTAACAATTTACTTTTGCCCTTAATAAATAAATATAATAAGTCGATAGAAAATCTTGTGTTTGACAAAATATTTGCTTTTATTACCGATTATAGTTAACTAAAAATCGCAGATTCCTGCTTAGCCTGACTTAAACTGTCTTGCACTACTGGCATTGTAATTGTATTTATTTTAACAGTTTCGTCTGATCGAAACTGACTTGCACTACTGAAATAAAATCGCAATGATTTCAACTATTTTGCCTGACCAAAATTGACTTATACTACTGAAAAACTTATTATTCTTTTATTTTTTTAATGAAACTATTTGTTATTATTTTATTTAAAAAAATTATTTTCTATTATTCTAGGTATATTTATAATTTCAATTATAAATTAACACCAGAAAGGATTAAAATAATCTATTTTGCTGTAATTTTTAACTATGAATGAAATTTTACTTTAAATAAAACACCAAAGACAACGATTTGCAAAAATTCAACGAATTTAGCTTCTCCAGGGAGTTAGTTAGTTACTAACTAACTTAGTAACATATTTACTAAATTCAATTGTGTTCAAAAATTTTTAAAAATTCTCGTCAAAATTTGAATTCTCTTTATAAATAATAAAATTCTTGTCAACATTTCAATTATTTTCAAAAGTTCTCTAAAATTCAATGATTTTCCATATCTACTATTTCAATAAAATTTTCCAAAAGAATTCCATTATTAAAAAAAAAAATTTGAATAAAATTCTACGCAAACATTCAATTATTTTCATAAATAATAAAAATTTTTACAGGAATTCAATTATTTTTATAAATAATAAAATTCTTTTACGAATTCAATTATTTTCATAAATAATAAGACTCATTGCAGAATTTCAATTATTTTTAATGCAATTTTAATCGAATTCCTCGAAAAATGCAATTATTCTTAAAAATTTTATTAAAATTCGTCAAAAGAATTCAATTATTTAAAAAATTGTTAATAAAATTCTTTATAAGAATTAAATTTTAAGAAACATTCAATTATTCAATAAATAATTTACTTTTGTATTAAATTAATTGAATTCTCGTAGAATTTACTAATAAAAATGGTTTTAAAAATTAATTTCAGATAAAATTTTAGATTATAATTAAATATTAAAAGCAATATCATATCGTGGATTTTTAGAAATAATTAAATTTTAAAAAAGTTTTAAACAAAAATCATTGAAATTCTTAATTTTTCATATTTTTGCCAAACCATTCTGTAGAATTAATTCTTTTTAAAAGTTTAATAGGATTTTTATTGAAATTATTTCAAGTTTTTATTTTTCAATATATATTTAATTGCAAAATTTTCGAATAACTGAAATTTTGTAAAATTGAAATGTAAACGAATGAATTTGAAAATTCTCAAAGAACTTTTTTGAGAATTATTAAATACAATGGATTTATTGAAGAATTTTAGTTAAAAGCACTAGAAAAAAAATTAAGTTTAGAGAAATTACAAATTATTGCAGAAATTCAATTATTTCCAAGAGTAATAAAATTCTTCTTAAGGATTCAATTATTTTTACTAATAATAAAACTCATCGCAGCGTTTCAATTATTTTTCATACAATTATAATTGAATTCCTTGAAAAAAGTTATTATGTTCATGCAAGTTTTAATAAAATTCGACAAAAGAATTCAATTATTTAAAAATTTGTTACTAAAATTCTTTATGAGAATTGAATTTTGAGAAATATTCAATTATTCAATAAATTATTTACTTTTGCATTTAAATAATTAAATTCCTGTAGAATTTTCTAATAAGAAACGATTTTCATATAAAAATGAATTTCAGTTAAAATTTTAGATTATAATTAAATATTAAAAGCAATATAACGTGAATTTTTAGAAATAATTGAATTTTGAAATTAATTTTTTTGAAAAAGGGTTAATTGAATTTTCTTTTATGTTATTTAAAGTTTTTATTTTCTAATATGCATTTAATTAAAGAATTTAGAAATAATGGAAATTTCGTGAAATTGAATATTGTAAACAAATGAATTTGAAAATTGCCAAAGAACTTTTTGGAAAGTTATTAAAAATAATAGATATTAAAGTAAAATTGTTGTTAAAATTTTTTGAAAATAATAATTGAATTGAAATAATGAAAATAATTTTGAACGAAGTATAATATTCTTGTAGTATAAAATAATGATTTTATTACTTGGTCATCTTTAATCCTTTCTTATTATTATAAAATATGAAAAAATCGATCACTTCGAGTCGAAGACTCGGAGTTATCGATATCTTCATGTTTTATAGTTATAAAAAAATTTAATAAACTAAAATTTCATTCATTGTAAAAATACAAAAAAAGAGAAGCAAATTTCTTTCTTTTCGCTACTTAAATCAATAATTTCATTGAAATAAAGAGAAAAACCAAATAATGTTAACTTGAATAAAAAAACTTCCACAGCAGTATATCCGTACTCATAAAATTCAGCTTATTAAAAGCATATGCAACTGGAGAGCCAGTGTAAACATAAGTTCAGCATTTATGAACGCTATTGAAAAATGAGGTACATCAAAGTACATTGCTAATATGCAAAAACTTTTTTTTTTTACTCCAACCTGCTTTCACTCTTTATATACAATACACATACACACTTTGTCAACAAAAGTCGCTCTTAAAAAATTCTCTTAAAAAGACTTCATAAAAAAAATTTCCATTGCATTTTTTGATTTACAGATGCGACTTGAGATTATTTTTATATTCATTCGTAAATTATATCGAGAGGAGTATGTATGTATGTATATGAAAGGTTCGTTTAACTTTAAATAGAAAAACAAATTATAATTCTTTTCCTTCTTTATATAAAAATTTATGTTTAGGATCTCGTAAAAGAAAGAGTTGATATTTATGATTGACGTTTATTATATATATTATAGAGTATTTTTTTTATTATTTTGGAATATAAAGGATAAATCTAATTTTTACGATTTTTATTGGTGACTAAAAAGATTGTAAAAGAAAATTATCAGTATTATATTTTATTCAAATCATCGTAAATTTATACTTTAGGTTCTATATAGAATAAAAAAAATAATAATACTACTGATAATTTTCTTTATCAATTTTTTTATAATGAATCGAATTTTTCAATTTTTATTTGTGACTAAAAAAATAAGACAATACCAGTACCATTAAAAAATATCTGACAATTTTTTTATGAAAGCATTTTAATATCTAACAAAAATAATATTAACAATAATAAAATAATAATAATAATAATAATATTTTTATGTGACTGGTAATTTTTTTCAAACTTTTCTAGTTTTGAGTGTTTCAAAATGTTTGGCATAACAGTTTTTGACATTAATTCCCAGAAGGGTTGTAAGGGATGTGTTAAATTTCGTACAGTGCTAGTAGATGCGGCCGCGTAAGTTGACACATTAATTAAGTCCTCTTGTTTCCCTTGTCACTCGCGTAATTCTATGGTTTACTCTAATTATATTCTTAATTGATCTAATAAAACTTTCGATATCACAAATATTCGCGAAAGTTATATTTTCATTTCAAATAAATGAGTTTTTTCTTTAGTTTTCATTTTTATCACTACAATATTTTTATTATATATTTTTTACATTTTTTTTGTAATTTTTTTACTACTTTTTCCAAAAATATTTGATTACTTTTTTTTTAGTATTTGTTGCAACTTATTTATTTTTATTCTTATTTAATTAGTTATTATTTATTTCTACGAATTATTTATTTATTTCTACTAGATATTTATTTTTTACTACTTAAAAAGTTAAAATTTATTTATTTTTAGGTTTTTTTTTATTAAATACTAGTTTTTCGTCTGACTAATACTGTCTCTCACTACTGAAACAAGTAGTCGATGTAGGTATGTCCAATGTTTCGTCTGATACAATTGACTTGTACTACTGAATTTCAAAATCTAATGATTTTAACTGTATTTTTATTAAAAGAACTTTTACTACTGATACAAAAGCTTAATTTAAAGCTTTTATGTGAAGCTTAAATATAATTTAAGCATATCATTAAAAAAAATTAAGATTGGCGTTTTTAGTTTGGAAACTAAACTAGAACTTTAAAAAAAAAAAAAATTGAAAAGAATCAAATTAGGTTAAGTTTAAGTTTAAAAGAAAATAATATAAAAAATTCGTTGTTATTAACATATTTACAAAGCTTTTTTCTATTTCAAACATTCTTTTTTTCTCAATTCGTTTCTACGAAATGTTTTTCAATAGGTAAAAATTGCTTCTTTATTCTTTAAACTTTTGTGAAAAGCTTCTTTCTCTCTTCTTTTTTATTTTAGAGAGAGAGAGAGAGAGAGAAATGAAAGAAAAGATGCATCAGTAAGAGAAATGTTGGGGGAAAAAAAAGCGGCGAATAATAACGACAAATTGTTGTAGTTGTCTCGTAATTTGAAAAGTTTCAACAACTTGACAAACTTTCTTCCACTTCAAAGATTTGAAACTGGAAATTAGTGTCGGCGCACTACGCAATTATATGCCTTTTCTAAAGTGTTTTGTGATGTGCGGCGTCATTATATAAGTAGAAATTGCACCTCGAGTTGTGTTTCCTTTAAAATGAAACTCGATTTTCCGCATGGTGTGTGTGTGTGTATATACGTATACACAGGTGGGGAATTAATTACAGCCTAAATTCAAGATTTATCGTAGAATTTGTGGTTTAGATTTCTCACTGTTTGTGAGTGTATATATATTTACCATGAGGTTCTGAAAGCTTTCCGGATAATTTATTCCTTGTGCTTCAAACCAAGCGTTCACTTTGTGTAGCTAATATCAAATGCACATCATACACAAAACTTTATAGTCTTTCACTTGACGTTATTCTTCATGAGCAATATGGCCTTTTTAATATATAATTCTTTAAAATAATGCTTACACTGTGCGCTAAAAGCGGAGAAAAAAATTGACTAATTTAAAAAAAAAAACCTACCTGAAAGGTAGGTTATTCTTTTTTTAAATTTAGGCAATTTTTTCCTTTACACTGTAAAAAAAGGGAGTTAAATTTTAACTCCCTCAGGGGGTCTATAAAAGTCGCACCCATTGGGGAGTTAATGCCAGGGGAGTTAAATAAAGAGAGTTAAAATTTAACACCCAAATGCTAACTCCCCATGGAAAAAATAACTCGCGCGGGTGTTGAATGAAGGGAGTTAGAAATTAACTCTCTTTTGGAGTTGATTTTTAACTCGAAAAATTTCACTCCCAACTCCCGAGTCCGTTAACTCCCTAAATTTTTTACAGTGTATTCAAAAGATTGGTGCAATAATTCTTGACAATTTGGAATTAATTGGAAGTAAAAGCAGTACTTTACCCCCTAGGGTAAAAAAAATTGGGAGTTAAAATACTATTTTATCATCTAGGGGAAAAAGGGAAAATTTTACTCCCAAGGAGTTAAAATACTATTTTCTCTAGGGAAAGTAGAGAAAACTTATCATCCTAGGATTTAATGGCTAAGTTAATAACTTAACTATATTTATCTCCGTATTCTGTCATGATTTATAATAAAATAATATAACAAATTAGAAAATTTTTTAAAAATTATGATTAACAAATAAAAAATATACCCATTTTGTTTGTTATATACTTTTTTCTATTACAAATTTCGTTTGACTGATCTAAATTATTATGTAAATTATTCTCCTTTTTATTTATAAAAAATACTAGAAAATTGTTAATTGTTAAAAAATTTTTATTAAGAAGTAGGGAATATACCCACTTTATGCATAATTTTTATTTCTCAATAACAATATTGTTTACAAACTCATTTTTTTCTCTTGGGAAGAAAAATATTAGATATTCTCGTTTCTTAATATTTTTGTAGAAAATTCTCAATTTTCATAAGGAAATAATTTGCATCAAATCTATTTCTTAATTTCAATTATTTTAATCAAATTCAAAGTTTTTTAAAAATAAAGGAAAAATATGTTTATAAATTATATTTGTCAATTAGAAAATTTAATTGACAAATGAAACTGAAAATTTTTGAATTTTTAGAAATTAAAGGAAAAAATTATATTGAAAAAAATGTTCTGTTATATTTATTTACGAATATCATTAATTGTAAATTTATTCGAAAACCATAATTTCTTTTTTAAATATTTATTTATTATATATTATTTTTCCATAGGAATTAAGATTTTCAAAAATTACCAATTCAAACCTTTTTGATATTAATCAACTTCAAAAATATTGTTATAAAACATGAAGAAAACGATTACTCAGAGTCGAAGAATCGGAGTGATCGATTTCTTCATGTTTTATAATAATTAAATAGGATCGAGTGTTAATATCATTATTTTTATATTATAAGAGTATTGTTACTGGAACTTGTTAAAAATAATTTTTATATTCTATTATTATCTACAATTTACCAAAACTAAAATTCATTTTCAAATCAATTTTTAATAGAAAATTCTACGAGAATTCAAATATTGAAATACAAAAGTAAATTATTTATTGAATAATTGAATGTTTCTTAAAATTTAATTCTTATAAAGAATTTTATTAACAAATTTCTAAATAATTGAATTCTTTTGTCGAATTTCAATAAAATTTTTTAGAATAGTTACATTTTTCGATAAATTCGATTAAAATTGTATTAAAAATAATTGAAATTCTGCTATGAGTTTTATTATTTCTGAAAATAATTGAATTATTGAGAAGAATTTTCTAAAAAAGTTTACAACAATTGATTTTTTTCGAAAAAATGTTTGCAAATTCTATCTTTAATAATTAAATTCCTGTAAAATTATCATTATTTTAGAAAATAATTAAATATTCGTTTAGAACTTTGGCAAAATTGTTTTTAAATAATTGAATTCTTGTGGCAAATTTTAAGAAAATTTTTAAGAATAATTTTATTTTTTGAGGAATTTGATTAAAATTGTTTTAAAAATAATTGAAATTCTGCAAATGAGTTTTATTATTTATGAAAATAATTGAATTCCTAGAATGACTTTTATTATTTACAAATAATAATTCAATTCCTGTAAAAACTTAATTATTTATGAAAATAATTGAATTAATACGAATTAAATTAATTATTCATTAAATAATAATTAATAATAATAATAATTAATAATAATTAGGTAATAATTTAATTATTAATTAAATTTGTAAATATTTGAATTCCTGTGAAATTTTTATTATTTATGAAAAAATGAATGTTTGAGCACAATTTTATTATAGAATTGTTTTTAAATAATTAAATTCTTTTTGGTAAATTTTATTAAAATATTAGATATTGAAAATCATGGAAATGAGGAAAATTGTTGAAAATAATTAAAATTTTGCCAAGAATTTTAATAAATTTTTTGAAAATAATTGAATTTTGAAGAATTTTTTTATTTATAAAGATAATAATTGGGATTTTGTCGAGATTTTCTTGTAAATTTTGAACATAATTGAATTTTGTGATAAGAATTTTATTACTTTTGAAAATAATTGAATTTCTGTAAACATTTGTAACTTCTCCAAAATTCAATTTTTTTTAGTGTTTTAAACTAAAATTCTTCTATAAATCCATTATTTTTAATAATTAATTAAATATATATTGAACAATTTAACTAATTTTAGAAGATTTTGGGTATTACAATTTTTCAAAAGTCTAAGTTCATTAAAATTTCTAATTAAATTCTTTGAACTTTGAAATTTTATAAAATTTCAAATTGAAACCATTTAAAGTTCATTTATTTATGAAAATTGTAAACGCAACTCTTTTAAAATTAAATTAATTTTGAAATATTTGAGTAAAATTATTCATTAATTTAAAATTAGTTCTTGGGAGTGCTAGTTCTTGCTTGCTAGAAGTAAAAAATCGACATTATTCTGGAGGATAAAAAAATTAATATAACCTTAAAGTAAAAACACTCTTTCAGCCACTAGAGTCAAAAGAGTCAATTTTTCTCTCTAGTAAAATAAACTTTTTTTCCCTCAAAGTTCAAAAAGACTATCTTACATCATATTGTCGAGAAAAAATATTTTTCTTTTAAGAAAAAAAATTTCTTTTCCTCTATCGCTTTCTCTACTTAATAGAAATTTAATAATTTTATTTTATTCGTTCAGATTTAAGAAAATCAATTTCACAATATCCCGTGAGGGTCTTGTGTTAAAATATGTTAAAAAAATAATTTTCAACAAACTTGGTGTGAAGTTAAATAAAGGATGTTGAAATTGCCTGGGATTTTCCTAAGTCTATAGACTTGGAAAATAAAGGGATTTTCGCTCAAAACTATTTTACAACGATTTTAGTTACATAAGGATGTACCAGGAAATCCAAATTTTGTTTCAATTTTCCAAACCAGTGAAGTGTAAAGCTCTTATATATATACTCATGATGTGAGAAACTTGTTCGGTTTGTAGCTGAATTTTTTCGGGAGATTTTTTTCTTAAATTCTATTTACGAGAGATAGAGAAAGCGAGAAGGTTAATATAAAGATTATTTTTATGTTTCGAAAGTAAATGATCTTCGAAAATTCATATCTTTATTTTTCTTTTTCCTTAAATTCTTTTGTCGACGTTATGAAATGTTACAAAAAAAAGAAAAAATACTGGTTTCTGTTGTGAGAAATACTTTTAATTTCTTATAGGTATAAGTTAGTGTACTTTATGATTGATTGATTATTTCTTTTACTTATAATTAGTTACAGAATTTTGAAATTTTTAATTTTAGATTTTAAATTTAAAAAAAAATTTGTTTTACCTACTGACATAGAAAGTACAAAAATTTCTTTTATTTATATTAAAAACGGCTCTGACTATTAAGACTAAAATTACAAGAATTTAAGTTTTATATTAATATTGATTTTGACTACTAAAACTAAAATTGTATTGATATTAACTGTTCTGTCTGACTAAAACTGTCTTTCGCTACTGAAACAAGTAGTAGAAGTATATTCAATGTTTTGTCTGACTTATGATTGACTTGTACTACTGAAACTCAAATTGCAATAATTTTAATTGTTTTTTTTTTATTAAAATTATTGTAATTTTAGTTTCAGTAGTAAAAGTCAGTTACGAGTAGACAAAATTAACCTTTTGTGTTCGTAGTAAAAGTTGTTCTATTAAAAAAAGTTAAATTAGGTCAATTAGGTCTGACTAATTTTCTCCTTTACTACTTAGTGAGAATTGAGTCACTTATTTACAATAGTAGACATTTTTATTAATTTAGAGTTATTTTTCTTAATTAAAAATTCAAAAAAATCAGAACTAGTAGAACTTATAGAAAATAAAAGTAGAACCAGTAAAAATAGAAATTTTCACAAATTTTTTTTTCGATATTTTTGTATTAAAAAAATTTAGTAAAAATAAATTACAAGTAGTAAAGCTAGTGTAGGAAATATTTTACTCAAAATTAATGAATATTAATATTTATCTGAATTATTGACATTATTCGGTTAATTTTTTAATTTTTTCATTAATTCAGATTTAAAAAAAAATAAAGACATCTCTTTAGGGACTTTTAAATCTTGAAAAATTGTATGTTTTCATCAGGATTTATTGTACACAAAATTTTATGTAATAATTAAAGCAGGCATTTTATGCATAAAAATTTGTCAATTTCAGTGAAAAATTGGATGAACACTGTAAAAATTTATGATGGCACATAAAAATCGCTTATAGTGGTAGAAGGCGCACTTTGTCAGACAGCAAATTTTTAAAGTCTACTAATAACCCATAAAATAAAGTAGTTCATAAATTATTCGGAAATATCTTTTGAAAGTTTATATCTCTAAATTTTTAAATCAAATCCATCAACTTCAAATTTTTCTTCTTCTAAATATTAAAGAATAATAATTACAGTTTATTACAATAATAATTCTTTATATAGTTAATTACTCTTCACCATATCAAACACCTAAGGAATTTTTTATTCTTGTTACCTTAACTATTTCCATAAAATTCTTATTTCAAAAATGTTATTATTTTTGTAAAATTATTATTTTTATTATTATTATTATTATTATCAGTATCGGAAAAATAGAAATAATATGGAATTATTTTAATAATTTCCACATGCGAAATAGCAATAAAAAGAAACAGTAATTACGATTTAAATTAGCTCTTTGCAGTTAAATAAAAAAAAAAGAAGAAATTCTTTCGCTACAACTGAATTGAAAATAGTAATTCGTGCAATTGTAGGTTAATTCGAAAGCTCATTATCTTTATTAATTAAGGACATTCAGCACATTAGAAAACAAGTTAAAACAAATATATGTATATGATTTCAATTAAAAATTAAATTACCAACACACAACGCAATATAATAAAAGTAATTATTTTTTATTTCCTTTCTTTCTAATTCGCCAAAGTGAATCAAAAAATTAAAAATAACACGAAAATGATATTTTTAGTAATTTCGAAAAAAGACGAAAATATTTTTTTTTAGTAATTTTGTAATCAAATATTTTATTAAACATTTTTTAATACTTTTATTTAATTAATTAATTTTTATATATAAATATTTAATTTTGTTTTCTTTTGTCGCTTGAATCTGAAATGATATTAAAATTTATAGACAGAGTTTGAATTGTTTTTCTATATTTAAAAATTCCTTTTAAGAAACATGTGTCTCTTAAAATGTATATTGCGAGTAAGGTCGGTCACAATGTAGACAGACGTTTTTCTACTCACTGACTAGAAAATTTAACAGACATATATATATATAGAAGGCCGTCTTCTACTCGAAGAGTGGTTAACCTGACTCATATATCTTCCTTTATATCTACCCTCAAAATTGGCCCTTCACTTTTAAATTCTTTCCTGTTTTTTTTTCCAAGCAAAAAAAAAAAAAAAAGAAAAAACAACTAAGTTGTGTGTGAAACTATTTCTTTACACGAATTAAATTTCTCGTTGAAAACGAGAGATAAACATTTTAATTTTTTACTAAAGCATTAATTTAGAGGAAAATAATTCTTCACATTCCTTCTTCACTCTCCTTCGTAAAGTGGAAGAATAAAAGTGGAGTTTTAATTTTTAAAAAGAAATATAAGACAAGAAATAATAAATAACAAATTAATATAGTAAGTAAAAAAAAAATAAATTTTAAGAATATTATCTGACTGAAATTTGTAATAATATTTGCTTCAAATAATTTTTAATATAAAATTTTTCTAAACAAGGAAATTCTAAAATATTTTGATTTTTAAAATATATATTTCCAAATTTTTAGTTCTAAATTATTTGATTCATTACAAAAAAATATTATAATATAACTTCTTTGAGATTTGTTAGCGAAAAATAAAAACGATTTCTATAATTTCAAATTCCAACTTTCCGCATTAGAAGAATATTAAATTAATTCAGGAAGACAATTTTTTTTTAGAAAAATACATTATATGCGAATGACAGAAGACAAATTCTGTATTTTTAAATTGAACTTTATTGGAAATTTAAATTTATCAATTGAAATTCTTATTCAGTGGAGAATAAATATTTCTCAAATATAACTTTATTAGAAAAGCACAATTTTTCCCAACTTATCTTATTTGAAGAAAATAAGTTTATAGAAATTGAACTTTATTCGGCGACAAATTTTTATAAATTGAAACTTATTAGAAAAATATTTTTATTTACAGAATTTTATTAGAAAAAAAATTTTTTTTTAAATTTAAAAAAAAATTTTACATACCATTTTTTTATGCAGAATTTTATTAAAAAAAGTTTTGAATTTAATTTAATGGAAAATATTTTTTATAAACTGAATTTCATTAGAAAAAAGATTTCTCTAAACTAAATTTTATTAGAGAAAACTTGTTTGTAAATTGAATTTTTCTTTGACAAGTATTATTAGAAAGTATATTCATAAATTGAATTTTATTAGAAAAAATTTTTGTAGAAAATAGAAATTGACATTGATGAAGTCAACAGAAGTGTATAAAAGAGAAAAAATGAGAAATTATGTATAGGTATCAACGAAACAAAAAGTAATATTTAACCTAAAGTCAAGACAAGTTCATATTGTATCTTGTCTTAAGTATAAACTGTCTGATAACACATACAACAACATATGTGAAGAAAACTTTAAAATTACTTTCATGCTTCACAATTCCTGATTTATTTTAATTAGAAAATTTAATCTTAAAACAAACTTTAATAATATATAGTTCCGTCTGTTATTTAATTTACAAGTTTCAAATTAAGTTTTGCAACCTGAAATTCAGAAAGAGAGAGATAGAGAGAGATAATTTTATTAAACATGCAAGCAAAATAAGAATATTAATCTTAAAAATCTTCGAGAAAAGTTTTAGAATGGAAAATTGAAAATAATAATTTCAAAAAGAAATTTTTTTTTCTCTTTTTTTTGAAATATATATATATAAGGGAAGAAGATAGGGAAAAATTCAACGATCCGAATACACTGAATATAAGTTCATCCACTCGTGAGATATTGGGTTCTCGTTGAATCAAACTGTTGTTATTACGTCAGGAACCTTGAGCTTGAGTATTTCAAATACTCGACACAAATCTCTGTACTGACTACCTACATTCTAGTTCAGTAATTGCACGGTATATGCGCACCGTATATAAATCAATTGATATTTCCTATTTCTATAGAAAAATACTTTCATTCAAGGGAAAATTTTCACTCAAGTGGGAATTTTAATTTTTTCTATTCAATTTTTAACTGTTGTCATTTGTAATGTGAATAAATATTTTTTAATTTTTTTTAATTTTTTAATTCTTATACCTAATAATAATAAGAATTAATCATTATTACTGTCATAATTTTAATTTTTTTTACAATATTATAAAATTATAATATTATTATAATACTAGCAACAATTAGCGCGCGGCTGACTTTAAACTCACTCTTTTAAGTAAAATTAGCAATATTAAAAATAATAGAACGCAAAAATTTAATTTTTAGAATTTATAAGAAAATTCTTAATTTTTGTGTCTTTTTTGTTTGATTCATAAACTATAAAACGACTACAAATTCTAATACACAACCTTCAATTTTTTCTATGTCTAACAAAAATTTATTTTTAAATAACTTAAATCTTGAACAACTATCGTGAAATAAATAAATTATTTAATGAATAATTTTACTTAACTATCTCCAAATTAATTCAATTTTAAAAGAGTTGAGTTGACAATTTTCATAAATAAATGAACTTTAAACGGTTTCAATTTAAAATTTTATAAAATTTCAATGTTGAACGAATTTAATTAGAAATTTTAATGAACTTAGATTTTTGAAAAATTTTAATAATTCACAATTCTCTAAAATTAGTTAAATTTGTCAATATATATATTTAATTAATTATTAAAAATAATGAATTTATAGAAGAATTTTAGTTAAAAACAGTAAAAAATATTGAATTTTGAAGAAGTTACAAATGATTGCAGAAATTCAATTATTTTCAAAAGTAATAAAATTCTTATCATAAAATTCAATTATGTTCAAAATTTACAAGAAAATCTCGACAAAATCCCATTTATTATTTTTATAAATAAAAAAATTCTTCTTCAAAATTCAATTAATTTCAAAACTTTTAATATAACTCTTGTCAATATATGAAAAATTTTCATCACTTCAATGATATTCAATATCTACTATTTTTATATAATTACCCAAAAGAATTAAATTATTTAAAATTAATTTTAATAAAATTGTACGCAAACATTTCATTATTTTCGAAAATAATACAAATTTGACAGGAATTTAAATATTTACAAATTTTTTATAAGTTTCTTCTCAATAATTCAATTATTTTCAGAAATAATAAAACTCATGACTGAATTTCAATTATTTTTAATACAATTTTAATTCAATTTCTTGAAAAATGTTAATATTCTAAAAAATTTATTAAAATTCGTCAAAAGAATTCAATTATTTAAAAACAATTTTGCCAAAGTTCTAAACGAATATTTAATTATTTTCTAAAATAATGATAGTTTTACAGGAATTTAATTATTAAAGATAGAATTTGCAAACATTTTTTCGAAAAAATCAATTGTTGTAAACTTTTTTTATAAAATTCATCTCAACAATTGAATTATTTTCAGAAATAATAAAACTCATAGCAGAATTTCAATTATTTTTAATACATTTTTAATCGAATTTGTTGAAAAATGTAACTATTCTAAAAAATTTTATTGAAATTCGTCAAAAGAATTCAATTATTTAGAAATTTGTTAATAAAATTCATTATAAGAATTAAATTTTAAGAAACATTCAATTATTCAATAAATAATTTACTTTTGTATTTCAATATTTGAATTCTCGTAGAATTTTCCATTAAAAATTGATTTAAAATTGAATTTTAGTTTAGGTAAATTTCAGATAATAATAAAATATAAAAATAATTTTTAAGAAGTTACAGTAACAATATTCTTATAATTTAAAATAATTATTTTAACACCCGATCCTATTTAATTATTATAAAACACGAAGAAATCGATCACTCCGAGTCGAAGACTCGGAGTGATCGATTTCTTTATGTTTAATAACAATATTTTTAAAGTTGATTAATTTCCAAAAGGTTTGATTTAAAAATTTTTAAAAATCTTAATTCCTATGAAAAAATAATAATAATTAAATATTTAAAATATTTAAAAAGAAATTATTGTTTTCGAATAATTTTACAATTAAAGATATTCGTAGGATATAAATTTAACAGAACCTTTTTTTTAATAACATTTTTTCCTTTATTTTCTAAAAATTTAAATATTTTCAGTTTCATTTTCAATTAAATTTTCTAATTGACAAATATAATTTATAAACATTTTTTTCCTTTATTTTGAAAAAACTTTGAATTTTATTAAAACAATTGAAATTAAGAAATAGAATTGATGCAAGTTATTTCCTTATGAAAATTGAGAATTTTTTTACAAAAATATTAAGAAACGGGAATATTTAGTGTTTTTTTCCAAAAGAAAAAAAAGTAGTTTTTAACAATATTGTCATTGAGAAATAAAAATTATGCATAAAATGGGTTTATTTCCAGCTTCTTAATCAAAATTTGTTAACAATTAACAATTTTCTAGTATTTTTATAAATAAAAAGGAGAATAATTTGCATAATAATTTAGATCAGTCAAATGAAATTTGATTTAGAAAAAAGCATATAACAAACAAAATGAATATATTTTTTATTTGTTAATCATAATTTTTTAATTAAAATCATTTATAATTAATGTTTATAATTAAAAAAATAGGAAACATTTTTCTAAAAAAATTCACCGCTTACGTGACGTGTGATGTGAATAATCTCAAGAAAATTGAATCAAAATAAAAAATAAAAAAATAAAAAATAAATCATTTATTGCGAACAGGTTTGAAAAAAATGGTATTATCGTAATTATTTTCGCAATCATTTAGATTAGTTCAAGATCGATACAGCTCAAAGCCATTTTAAACTCGTTTGTTTCTCGTTTATGACGTTATTTCCGTCCTGTAGTTTAACGAACAGAAAAAGTAATGTCACGATGTTTTAATTAAAAAAAAAAAAAAAAAAAAAAAAAAAAAAAAAAATCGCCTGAGGTCTCAGCTTTCAAGTTACGCGCAGTCGAAAGTTATTTAGAGTGTGAGACTTTTTTTTGTAAACTTATTAGTAAATCTTTTTTCCCCATTTTCCTCTCATTATGTCCTTTTTTCCACCTTTGAAAAATATAAAATAGTGACAAAATAGTAAAATACTTCTTTTTTTCTCTCCCCCCTTCCACCCTTTTTACTTGTAAATTATTCGTCAAGAGTGTCATTAAACTTTTAAGCACGTAGATTTTTTTATATATCTCGTTTCAGTTTAATTTACACTGTTAGTAATTTTTTTGTCTTAAAAAAAAGAACCAGAGCTTCGTCTTAATTGAAACCTTTTATATTACACGTGGAAACTTGATATAATTTAACGTTTTTTACCTGACTTTAAAAAAAAAGAAATTGACGAGAAAAATATAAAAAATGTTTTGAAAAATGTTTTTTTAAAAAAAATGAAAAAAAGAGTGAATGGACAGTAAAAAGAGGAAGTGCAAATGGTCGATGAAATTTCAAACAATCAACGATAAAATGCAGGAGAGGGAAAAAAATATATTTTTCAACGGAATTTTACTGTTTTTCGAGTTTAATTTTTTTGGGATAAATAAAATTTTCTATTTTCCTTTTTTCTCACAATCGTTTGTTTAATTTTTTTTCGTTTGATTGCTAAATTTTCCTGTTTATAAAAATATATTTTTATCGTTGTTTTCGATCAGTTTTTTTAATTTCTTTTTGTTAACAGATAAAATTTTCTATCGATTGTTGAATAAAATTTTTTACTTTCTTTTTTCTCACAATAAATTTTCTTCTTTCAATTTCTAATTTTCTTTTTTCTCTATCGATCGATTGTTTAACTTCGCTTTTTTCGTATAAATAAAATTTTTTATTTTCTTCTTTTCTCAATCGATTTGCCATTGGTTTTGAATTGAAATTAGATAATGGTCAACATTTATTTTTTTCCTTCTGTAATGGAATAAGGTTTTTTGGCGAGGAATCAAGTGTTTAAATTCTAATAGGGCACGTACGAGAAGGAGAAAATTTCAGTTTAGAAGGAGAAAAAAAAGTTTCCAATCTATATATGGATGTATTTAAATTCAAAAGGGGTTTTGTAAACGTGAAGATGCTTAACAATAGACACAGAGCCATATTGTATTCCCCGAAGGGCAATTCTATAGGTCAATTCCTTTGAGAGAGTTTGTGGTAACGAGAAATGGCTACTGACAACCAAACAGTCGCGCCATTTGTGAAAATATCGTTTTCATATAGTAGACACTTTGAACTATATAAAATTGACATTTATTTTTTTTTCTTTTCTTTTCACTTCATTTTTGTCACCGAAAAGTAATTACGAATAATTAGGCTCAGTATTTTTGAGTGTCGTATTGTATTATTTGTTGCTTTTTTTCTTCAAAAATAACTAAACTTTCTTTTAAAATTTTAGAAATATTTTTTTAAATTATTTTCTGTATTATTTTATATTTTTAAAAATTATTTTTATTATTTTTTACAATGAACGTTTATTTGTTAATTAATAATCGACAATTTCAAGCAAATAAAATTTTTCCAATGCTGTAAATAATAGTGTTTAAATAAAAAAAAGTTAATGTTTATTTAGATGAAAAAAGAAACAAGAAAATAATTTATCTTTATTATTATTTTAAAATTTATTATTATATTTCCTAATTTCTTGACTTATTTTTCAAAAAGAAAATTTATTTACTTTCTTAAAAAATGATTTTTTAATTCGAATTCGTAATTTTATTTGTCATTGAAACAGAGAAAAGATAAAAATTCTTGTTTTTAAATTTATTATTAAATTTCCCAATTTCTTTAGCCAATTTTCGAAAAGAAAATTCATTTATTTATTTCCAAAATAATTTTTTTCAATTCAAATTCGTTAACAATAAAAAATTCGGCCTTTTAAGAATTTGAAATAAAATTTGTCAATGAAACAAAGGAGAAAAAGAATTCTCACAGGGGCTAAATTGTAAAAATTCGCAAAAAATAATATTAACTTTCGAAGGAAAGAAAAAAAAATAAACAAACTGGATTCTATACTTTTGAAACAGTTTCCTATCCGGTTCATGTATACAACAGTGTTCAATACATGTATGGAAAAGTGAAAAGAAAGATATATTCTCTTGAGATATAAAATCTAGGCAGTTGGTACAACTTGGTACTGCGGAAAAAGAGTAAAGCAAAAATTCGTCAAAAGAGTTCTTTTTACATGAGAAAAGAATTTTCATGTCTGAAAATCGAGATTTTACTGAATAAATTTCTGTCTTCCTTTCTCGAGTGATACGTTTCTAACGAGCATCTTTTCATATCGATTTTCATTGCTATATACATTAGATATATATTGTACACGGGGAAAATGTAATGATAAATTGGATATGACTTTATATTTTAAATAAAAAGGAAAGAGAACAAAATAAAAAAGTTTCATTCATTTTCCACAACGCGTAGAGGATAAAAATTGTACTTAACAGATTTTTAAAGAAATATTTACAAGAGTGTCTTTCTATTTTTTTTTTTTTTACTTCTTTTTCATTTGTTTACATTTTTGCTTTCTTTCCTTCTTTTAAATTTTATTTACATTTTTTTCTATTTTTAAATAACAAATTAGTAATTAACACGATGAGGAAAATGTTTTCTCTTTTCAATATATTTTATATACAAACTGCAAGTTTCATCATCATTGAAAGATTATTTCAATACAATTTTTGTATAGAATTTTATTTTTTAACATTTTTATGCATAATATTCTTTTAATCTTTAATTAGTGCATTCTATTTTTTTTGCCTTTATTAGAAATATGCAAAAATTTCCATATTTCTTTTCTTTTTCTTTAATATGCCTTTGGCAAGGTAGAAAATAATTCTAAGGCTTATTTTTCTCTTTTCTTTCTATTCACACCAGAAATGAACGTAAGATGAAAAGTTTTTCTTTTCTTTTTTTCAAATCCTTGAATACTTTACATCTAATTTTACACAAACTACATAGAAATGAAGTTGGTTTTTAATTTTAAATGAATTTTCCTTTTTTCTTCTATCGCAATTTCTTGATTTTCTTATATATCAATTAAGATTTTCTTAAGTCAGTTTGTTTCAAGAAATGTTTTAGTTTGATTAAAAGTACTATTTTTATTTTTACCGTTGATGATTTTTGTTGAATTATTTATTCAATTCTGTTTTATATTTTATTTCTTTTTTTTTAATACCCTTTCTTATACATTTTTTCTATCTTTTTTGACTTTTTGTACTTTTTTAAAATACTTTTTTTTATCTTTTTAATACTTTTTTAAATACTTTTTTTTGAATATTTTTTACACATCTTTTTTATTAATTTAGTAGTAAATTTTTGGATATTTTCTAATACTTCTTTTTGGCGCATTTTTAATACTTTTTTTGTATTTTTATTACACATTTTTGAAAAAAATTTAATATCTTTTTTGTGTTTTTTTTTTGTTAAATATCTTCTTATGTAAAATTTTATTATAAAATTTTATTTAAATAGATTTTTATATTATACTATCGACATAAATATATTATTATTATTTTTATTTTTATTATTATTATTATTATTTTTTGATTATTATTTTATATAAAGAAACGTAAAATTTAGTGGAGCGAGACAAGAAAATATTATACTTCAACATTGAATGAAGAACTGCATTGAACTTATATTATTTCGCGAACAGTATATATAAGGAGGAAAAAGGGAATGAAAGGGTGGAGGAAAAAGAAAAGAGACGCGATATTGGCATTGATGCGATTTGTTGAATTCAATCGACAAAGAGATCTTGATGCTCTTCGTATTCCAATCGTTTTCACCCGATTTTAGCTTCAAAGAAACTTCTCCCCCTTTTTCTCTCTCTTTTTCTTTATCACTCACGAACACTTTTTTTTGGCGCAAAAAAAAGGTCAATTTTTTTTTCGTTAAATATATATTTTTGATAAATAATTCGAAACTATATAATATGCCACAAATTATTATATTTATCCATTTAGTGTAAAATTACCTAATTATTTATATAAAGAAGAGGAATTGTACAGGAATTTTTTTTCCCAGTCAAGTAAGTTTTTTTTTCTTTAAAAGCAATAATCTGATTTGTGCATTTTGATATTCCTTAAAAGACGGAATTCTCGGATTTTCTCCAATAGCCACGAATATATCAAAAGTTTTTTTCTCAATATTCAATTTAAATTCTTTAATGAAATATAGATCACTCCAGACTGAGTGTACCAATTTCCATTCCATCTTTGTTACATTTCCTTTTACGACAAAATTACTTTTTATTCATGTTTAGTCACTTTTTAATGTAATAGTTGATTACATTAGGAGGAAATTACATTATTTTGAATTTCTCCATAAAAAAAATTAACAGCGATTTTAAATTAATTGTAAGTTAAATCAAAAGCAGTTTTAAGTTAGCAAACAAAATCTAACAATAACAATATTTTTTTCAATAAATGATTTTTTTGTTCTGGTTAAAAGTAGTTTTAATTAATTATTATTAATAATTTATTAACAATAATGATAGTAGTAATAATAGTAATAATAAAAATAATTAATTTATTAATTACTTTAGAAAATATAAAATTAATAATTTAGAAAAAAATATTTTCTCTATTAATAATTTAGAATTTATTTGTAGTTTCTAAATAAGAAAAAATAATTTAAATTTGACGACATTTATATTCGACCTTTCTTTCAAACTTTTCAACATTGTTTCATTTCATTTTGACAAACTTCTTAAATATAGTTTAATCAATAAATTTCTCCCAAATGAATGATAAATTTTTTAAATGCCAACGACACTGTTATCTACAAATACAAATGAAATACAAAGAATGTGAATCAATAAATTGAAATGTTAATGACTTTTTTAAAAAAAAAAATCAAGAAATTCCTGGTAGTATCGAAATTCAATTAATTTACTTACAAAGGAATGAATCAATTAATTAAAAAATCGAATATGAAAAATAGAAATAGAATCAGGTAAAAATACTGAATTCCAAATAAAAGCAAGAAAAGAATTTTCTCGAATTTTAAATAGAAGGAAAAATTAATTTCAATTAAAACTAAAAATAGAGCTGAAAATATAATTACATTTAAAAATTAAATAATCGTAATTGGAAAATTTTTCTTTATGGAAAAAGGTAAAATAGTCGTTGAATATAGAAATAAATTAAAATACAATGATATAGGAATAAAAAAAAAAAGAAATTGAGAAAATAGAAAGAGCAATTTTTAGACAAAATATTACGCAAAAATTTTATTATGAAAAAATAAAAAGAAAGTTATCTGTCATTTTGCAGGGCGTGAATTACATATTCTTTTTATTTTCCTTTATATATGAAGAATTACAGAGAGATAATTTTTTCCTTAATCCCTTTCAGTCGAAGTGTAAAATAAAATAAAAAAAAAGTCTATGGAATTATATATATAGAGAGTAAAATTTTACAGGAGAATTGAAGGTAGATTTGAAACTTTTTCAACGAAATAATGTTTATTATACTTGGTGTGCAATCCTCTTACTTTAAGTATCCAATTCTAAAAAGTTTTTAAGTCCTTATCATCTCCACCGACGTGCAATATGAGCTACAATAACTTACGAAAGGAGTAATGAAAAGTGTAATAGTAAGAGTGGATATTTTTATTTCCTTCGAGGTAAGAATAAACAGTGACTGCGGAAATCTAGAGAAAAATAAAAGAATACATTTCGAAAAATAAAAAACACTATTCTATATATGTATATATACAATCATTTGAAAATCATTTCAAGACAATTTACAAAAGAAGAAAAATATACAAGTTTTAATGCCATAAAACTTTTTATTTGCAAAAGATTTAACTTTACTATGTAAACTTTTATATATAAAACTTTTTCTCTTAATCTTTTCTCTTTTTTTTCGTCTGTTTACAACTTTCTCTTTAAATCAATCTTCGAAGAATAAATTACTAAGAAATGTATTATCTCCTGAAAAGTATTTATTATACTCACAATTCTTTGAAAATTTGATCTTTCATCTCTTTAAATAAATAAATAAATAAATAAATAAATAAATAAATAAATAAATAAATAAATAAATAAATAAATAAATAAATAAATAAATAAATAAATAAATAAATAAATAAATAAATAAATAAATAAATAAATAAATAAATAAATAAATACATAAATAAATAAATAAATAAATAATGTAAACTAAAAAAAATTGACTTCCTGATAATAAATTGGAATAATTTAATCACAAGGAAAAATTAGTAAACGTTTTGTCATCTTCTTCTGCTTATTAAGAAAAGGAGAAAAAAACAACAACAACAATAAACGATTAACATTAATTATTGCCATAATGCTTTATTGCTGTCGTGACTATTTCATCTGGATTTATTCAGCGGCAGAAGACAGAGACTTTAATAAATCAAGATTACAGTCGCAGACGGAATAATTTATATCGAATAAAGAATGATACTCACATTTCAGAACAAAAATAAAATGATTTATCGTTGCGGTATTGTTTTAATCATTTAATTAGACTTTCAAAATCTCGTTTCGCGTTTCAAAAAAGATGCGCATAAATTTCTTATCGTTTCATCAACAACAACAATATTAATGAAAGGAGAATAAAAAAATTTTTATGCTATTTTTGTTGATTAAAATTAATATCGAGTAATTTATGAAAATTTAGAAGTAATAATAAGTAATAATTTATAATTTGTAATTTATAATTTGTAATTTGTCAATTGGTAAAAAATTACAAGAAAATTAATTACGAAATAAAAAATTACGAGTAATAGAAATTTTTTTTATTCATAAAAATTATCATAATCAGAGGCTCCCATTGATAGAGGATTACTTTTGCGATGCTTCTTCAAGTATTTTATGATGAAAGTAAACATTTTATTTATACACCAATCGTGTTCGTTTTTAAAGCAACGTTGCATTATTAACAAAGCTTTAAAAATACAATCTCAATAAACTTTATCTTTTTTTATCGCCTTAGGTTAGTGTATCGCAATTTAAAGAGTTGCAGCTTCTCATAAATATTGATTTTTTTCCGACAAATTCCGGTAGATTTTTCTATGACACTTCTTCATTTTTTTCACTCTTCGTAAGTAAGAAAAAAAGGGAAATGTTAGGGGAAAAAAAAGAAATTTTAGTAAAAGGTTGAAACGTATGAGAAATGTGCAGGCAAATAAGGAAAAATTCATGTTTTGCCGACGAGTGTGGTGGAATATTAAGAGAAAGTTTTTTTTTGAACTTTTGGAGAACATTACTCTAAAGTATAAGTAAAAAGAAAGGTACAAATTTAGTACCAATTTTAGTACTAAAGGGTAATTTGGTTCTATTTTTTATACCGAAATCAGCTCTAATTTAATACCTTTTTTCACAATGTTATTTAAAAGTAGAAAATGTGCAGTAGTAAGAAAATATTATTTTTAGTCAGACAACACTTTTCTATTTATACTTCAATTTTTAAATTTAACATTTTTATTTAACCCCTTAACAGTCCATGGCCCATATATGGCCACGAAAAGTCGTGCCACCTTTGCGTCTGTGGCCATATATGGCCATCTCAAAAAAAAAATACTAAACATGATTTGATTTTAGTAGCGAAGTACATACTACTGTTTTTGGGGTCGCTGAATCCGAATCTGAAGTCAGATTTAAAAAATTCAAAATGGCGGACCCAAAATGTTGACTTCGAAAAATAAAAAAATTTCAAATTCGCTTTAAACTCGTTACTTGGGGGGTTTTCGGGGTCTCTGATTACAAATATGATGTCAGATTTTTAAAATTCAAAATGGCGGATCCAATATGGCGGATAATTTCAAGATTGATGCGATTCGATTAAAATTCGTTTCTCGGGGGTTTTTGGGGTCGCTGAATTTGAATTTGATGTTCGTTTTACAAAATTCAAAATGTTGGATCCAATATGGCGGATAATTTCAAAATTTATGCGTTTTGATCGAAATTCCGTTCCCGGGGTTTTTTGGGGTCGCTGAATTCGAATTTGATGTTCGTTTTTCTAAATGCTAAATTTTGGATTCAATATGTCGATCAAATTTTTTGAATGTTGACAAATTTGTCTAAAATGTTTACTCAGGGGTTTTTGAGGTAACTTCATATTTTTTTCGCATCAATCTTGAAATCATCCGCCATATTGGATCCGCCATTTTGAATTTTGAAAATCTGACATCATATTTGTAATTAGAGACCCCGAAAACCCCCGAGTAACGAGTTTTAAGGGAATCTGAAAAAAAATTTTTTTTTGAAGTCGACATTTTGGGTCCGCCATTTTGAATTTTTTAAATCTGACTTCAGATTTGGATTCAGCGACCTCGAAAACCCCCGAGAAATGAATTTCCCTTAAAACGCTTTAATTTTAAAATTATCCACCATATTTGGTCGCCATATTGGATCCGCCATTTTGAATTTTCAAAAATTAACCTCAAATTCGAATTCAGCGACCCCAAAAACCTTATATATGATTAAATCATATTTTTTTGTAAACTTTTTTTTCGGACCGTTTTTGGACCACAAGCGATTTTCAACTAGACTGCGAAGGGGTTAATAATTTTTAATAACTTAACAATTTTAGTAAATTATTTTTAGTAGTACGATGCTTATTATGTCAGATAATATTTTTCGTTCAAAAAGAAAGAAAATTAAACCCATTTTTGTCGCGCTTTTGTAATTAAAGTAGTAAGAAGTAGTAAGTGCCAGTTTTAGTCAGACGCAATTTTTCTTGTTTTAATTCTTGAATAAGTAGTGTAACTCAGTATTAGTCAGACGTATTTTTTCTCTCAGTTCTTTAAATATTTCTATATATCAGCAAGTGAGAGTGAGATAAGTATAATTTTTTTTAAATTCTTTTAAATTCAAATAATGCAGAATCATTTTTGTAAGAACAAATTTTTTTTATAAATTTCTTCGCAATCATTCAATTATTTTCATAAATAATAAAAAATTTTACAGAGATTCAATTATTTTAGTAAATAATACTATTCTATTTAGAAATTCAATTATTTTTATAAAGAATAAAACTCATTGCAAAATTTCAATTATTTTGAATACAGTTTTTATCGAATTCCTCGGAAAAATTATTAAAAATTTTATTAAAATTCGTCAAAAGAATTAAGTTATTTAAAAATTTATAGATAAAATTCTTTATGAGAATTCAATTTCAAGAAACAATAACAATTTATTGAATAATTATCTAATAAATTGTTATTTTTATATTTAAATAATTAAATTCTAGTAGAATTTTCTCATAAACATTGATTTAAAAATCGATTTCAATTAAAAGTTTAGATTATAATTGTATTTTAAAAGCATTAGAGCGTTAATTTTTGGAAATAATTGAATTTTGAAAGAGTTTCAGATTAAAATTTTTGAAAATTTGAATTTTTCATATTTTTAACTAATAATTCTGTGGAATTGATTTTTTTTGAGAAACTTTAATTGCAGATTTTTTTAAAATTATTTAAAGTTTTTATTTTCTAATATATATTTAATTGAAGAATTTACAAATAATTGAAATTTTGTAAAATTGAATTGTAAACAAATGAATTTAAAAATTAAAATTAAAAATTAAATTAATTAATTAATTAATTAATTAATTAATTTAATTTAAATTAAATTTAAATTCTTAAAAAACTTTTTCAAAAATTGTTATAAATAATGAATTTATAGAAGATGTTTAGTTGAAAACAAGCAAAAAAATTCAATTTTGTAAAAGTTACAAATCAGTGCAAAAATTCAATTATTTTTAAAAGTAATAATATTTTTCGCAAAAATTAAATGTTGCTTAAAAGTTATAAAATTCTTCTTAGGGATTCAATTATTTTCACAAATAATAAAACTCATTGCAGAATTTCAATTATTTTTAATACAATTTTAGTCGAATTTATCAAAAAATGAATTCTTCGCAGAAATTTAATTATGTTAAAAAATAGTAAAATTCTTCTCCGACATTTAATTATTTTCAAAGAATTTAATAAACTTCTTGGCAAAATTTTAATTATTTCCAACAATTTTCCTCATTTCAATTATTTATAATATCTACTATTTTAATATAATTTTCTAAAAGAATTCAATTATTTAAACAAAATATTAATAAAAATTTCACAGGAATTCAATTATTTTTATAAATAATAAAATTATTTTAAAAAATTTGAATAAAATTCTTCACAAGAAGTCAATTATTTTTATAAATAATAATATTTTTCTCTGGAATTCAATTATTTTCACAAATAAAATTCTTCACAAGAATTCAATTCTTTAAACAAAATATTAATAAAAATTTCACAGGAATTCAATTACTTATCAATTTTTCATAAATTTCATTGCCACAATTCAATTATTTTTAATTTTTTAATGAAGTTTCTCAAAAGAAGTCAAATATATTCAGAAAATTCAAAAAAAGAATATTTCTGAGAAATTCAATTATTTTGAAAAATTTAAATAAACTTCTACTAAAAATTCTATTATTTAAAAAAATGTTGACAAAATTCTTTACAACATTTAGTTAATAAAATTGCAATTTAAATAAAATTTTTCTATATAATTAAATTATTTCCAATACAACTCTTCTTAAGAATTCAATTATTTTCACGAATGATACATTTTCTTATGGGAATTCAATTATTTAAAAAAATTTGAATAACATTTTTTACAAGAAATCAATTATTTTTATAAATAATGACATTTTTCTCGAGAATTTAATTTAAAAAAAAAATTGAATAAAATTCTTCACAAGAAATTAATTATTTTCATAAGAAATAATATTTTTCTCTGGAATTCAATTATTTTTACAAATAAAATTCTTCACAGGAATTCAATTCTTTAAAAAAAATGTTTAATCGTTGTAAGAATTCATTTATTTTTATAAATAACAAAACTTCTCGCAGAATTTCAATTATTTTTTGTACAACTTTGAATAAAATGATAGAAAATTGCATTTATTTTTAAAATTTTTTGATAAAATTCTTCATAAAAATTCAATTTTAACAAACATTCAATTATTCAATAAATTATTTTTCTTGTATTTAAATAATTGAATTCTAGTAGAATTTTCTAATAAAAATTGAAAAAATGTTCTTTTTATCCTTTTGTATTTATTTCCCCTCCCCCCCCAAAAAAAAGAAAGATATTTTTTCCTATTCTCTACATGTACACATATAGAACATAAATGCCCAAGAGTCATCGTTTAGGTGAATATAATTCTTTTAACTGCGCCCACGTCGTATAATTAATGTCCTCAAAGGATATAATGCAAGGTTGCTTTTTGTTCACACTTTTCAACGTCGCGAAAAAGAGAATGTTTCATTTAGTTTTGTACATTCGCATAAGGAAAACTCTTTTGACGCCAACAGGACATGGAGAGATTCATATTCCGAAAGAACATTCACGGGAAGAGAGTTATATATTTCTACCATAAATGTGACCTGGATTCAGGCGCAAGAGAGAGTGAGAGAGTGAGAGATATCTCACAGTAGAGTACTATACTCGACTATATATACACATATATATATCTATATACTATGCGTGCAGAATGTCGAGTCATGTTCATGTATATATGCGGATTTTGGTAGTGCGAAGGTTCGCCTTTAATTCTTGCTTTTTATAGACCTGTAAACCTCGAAGCGCTCATAAAGTCTTATCTACCATTCACCCCAGTTTTCTTCCTCCTAGAGAAAACACACACTCGGTTCTCTATTCGAAAATCTTTTATTCCAATCTCTGATTTTAAAAAAAAGTAGGATGAGGAAAAAGGGGAAAAAATTGAAAGAGGAGAAAAGAACTTTGCTAAGTACTCACGCGAGCAAAAAGGAGAATCATTGCGAAACGCTTTCCCTTTTCTAATTTTTAAAATTCGCAGTAGTAAAAACCAACTTTAGTCAGACCACACTTTTTCGTTTCCTCTGCAATGCTTTTATTAACATTATTTCTAATAATATTTAAATAATATTTTAAATTATTTATAATAAAGAAATAATTAAATTAAAATTAAATTTTTTGGAAAATCTTGTTACAAAACATAAAAATACATGACTGCTTGTTAAATCTAACAGAATTGTACTGGAAATTAATAGAAGTTAAAATGTTAAAAACTTCAATTTGAAATCTTACTTTGTGCCGCTTAACAGTGAAAATGATTTTCCCACTCTAAATTAATGAAGTTTAATTTCCAATTGTAAAAGGATTTTTTGCCAACACTTTTTTTTTTGTCAATATAAGAAACGAGTGCAAAAAAAAAGAAGAAGAGGAATTTGAGTATACGTATTATTTTGTTTGTTTCAAGATTTTTCATTTGCTTTTAATTGCAAATTTAAATTTAAATTGAAATTTCGTGGTTTTATTTTCAACGAAGAAAAATATATTGGCAGTGCAAAAAAAGAAAGGAGACACAAAATAGAGTGAAATTAAAGTTACGACGTGATTTATTCTCTTATTGGACCTTAGTTTTCTTTGTCCTTTAAAATCTATTTAAATATTTTACAATTCGGAAAGAATTGAATTTTTCTCGCTCTACAATTTGTAGTAGTAAACACGAATTTTGTAGTTTTATGCAATGAAAAAATTTATAAAAACATTTTTTAATTTCTGTGCTTTTCTTTCTTAAATTATAAATTATGCGATCAATTAGAAAAGTAATATTTTATTTTTATTTAATACTTTTTCTTTTTAATATTTCTCTTTAATACTTTAATAAAATATTCTTCGCCAAAGGAATCGTGATTTAATCGCCCTTTTAACTATCCAGTAAAATTTAATTTAACTCATCTTTATAGTTTGAAAATTAAAGTCGCACATAAATCAAATGCATATTAATAAAGTAAGTTAAAATTAAAAAACAGTTTTAAAAGCTCACAAAAATGGAAGATAAGTTTAAAAGTTTTATAATAAGTACATGATACACTTATATTTTGAATTCATTCTAAATATTAATGCAAATAATGAGAGAAAGTAATAAGTTTTAAATTATTTAAAAACGGTGAATAAAAGGAGCAGTAAATCGAGTTTTTAAGTTTCAAATTAAATTAATTTAAAGTTTAATTTAATAAATTATTATAAAGTAAAGTGTATAATGGGAAAATTTTAAATAAAGGAAAATTATTTAATGAGTTTCTTTCTTGTATAAAATTCAAATTAAAAACGTAATTTTTTCCATTTTTTGGAATTTCAAAAATTTATATTTTTTATATTTATAAATATATTCAATTTAAAACAAATTATTACTAAAAAAAAAATTGTGTCCCATTTATTTTTGTAAATATATTAAAGACTAAATAAATAAAGAAAAATTAAAATTCAAAAAAATGAGGAGAAATAAATAAAAAGCAATAAAATAAATTTTTTTTATCTTATAGCAAAAGAAAAAAAAATAATATAAATTTTTTTAATTTAGAAAATTCGGGATTGAAAATTAAATACTTGAATTTTAATGAAAATGAAAAAATCACATTATTTAATTTTTATGGATAGAAATAATCAGCAATTTGTATGTTTATTCTTTGATGTAGTAATTAACCAATGTAAAAGTTGATTTTCGAAGTTTGCGTGAGATGGAGAGTTCGAAGGCGCGTCAAACTTTATAATTATCAATTCAATGCATAAGAGTCTGGAGAGACATTTTCAATTAGTACTTTAGGATGACAGTGTCAACCTTCTCGTTTTCCTTTGATACTGAAACAGAGACTCCTTTGTCCATGCTGAAGGTGATTCTCCCAAGACATAAATCAGGAGCTTCAGAATAATTTTACTACTTAATGATTTATTCATAAGACTCTTTTTTATGACACATCCAAAAGACTCGATGGAATCGTGAAATATTGAGAATAGTTCAATTTCTTGTTTTTGTTTTCGAGAGAATTAGGGGAAAATATATTTTAAACATTTGTTTTTCAATTACCTTTTAGATTAATTGTATATTTTTTATAAAAATTTTGAATTTCTTTACAATTTATAATTTATAATTATATAAAATAAAAATTTTATTTACAATAAATAAACATTTTAATTTATTAAATAATAATTATCGCTAAAATTAATAATTTAACAAATAAATTACAATCGTGTAAAATAATGTTTATCATTAAAAATAAAATTATCTGAAAATCCACAAAATATTTGATGTCAACTAAAGTCAAAATGATGGAAGAAATTAATTTATCGCCTGAAAAGGAATTGATGGATACAAAATTTGACAATCATTCCTTCTTTATTGTGCGGAACATAAATGACTCGTCATTTCCTCGCGGAAACAAAAATATAATGAAATCGTCTTTTCAGAAGATGATTGTATATAAATGGTTATTCTCTCTTGATTCGATTCCCCCTTTTTTTCATTAATTTCGTCGAGGTTTCTTTCTATCACGTATATATACTGTATAAGAAGTATAATATAGACTATAAGTTTCGCTATAAAAGACAAACTGTCTCTATTATGTTTCGTTTTTCGATCTGGTAGTGATATAGTGCGATATAATTAACTCATTTGTAAACTTTTCTCCAATAAAATAATATTTATCTCCTCGATTCAGTCATTAATGGCATTCGACAGTATGTCTCGAATTATTGCGATTAATATAAGACGAGGAAAAAACAAGAAGAAAAAGTGTTATTTTCCGCTATTATTATTTTTCAATTCGATAGGATCCATTTATTTATACAATCATTATTATTATTACCTACTATTATTGTCTATTAGTATTACTATTTTTGTTATTATTATTATTTTTATACATTATTTTTAATTCCATTTTGTGTTATTTATTCACTAGCAAATGTTACGCGCGGGATAATTTTTTATTATTATTATTATTATTATTATTATTATTATTATTATTATTATTATTATTATTATTATTATTATGAAAATTATAAAATTTTTTATTTTCAAATATGAATTTTTGAATAATTTCAGATTGAAACTTAAGAAAAATTCAATTATTAACTAATTTACTAATTAATTATTCTTCTTTATTAATTTCAGAAATTTTAATAAAATTCTTCACAAAAATTCAATTATTTTGAATTTTCATAAATAATAACATTTTTTAAAAATAATAAATTAAATTATAAATAAAATAATAATTTTTATAAATAGTAAAATTATTTGCCAAAATTCGAATTATTTTGAAACAAAATTTTAATAAAATTTCGTGAACGAATACAATTTTATTTTCTAAAATTCTAATAAATCCATGGAAATAATTTAATGATTTTTTTAAATAGTAAAATATTTGCAAAATTTCAATTATTTTCAATGAAAATTTCACGAAAGAATTCAATTTTTTTCTTAATTCGTTATAAAATCTTTGCAAAAATTGAATTATTTTCAAGAAAATTTCACGAAAGAATTCAATTTTTTCTTCTTAATTCGTTATAAAATCTTTGCAAAAATTCAATTATTTTTAATACAATTTCAATAAAATTTCATAAATGGATTCAATTTTAAAAGTAATTTTCCATAATATTTTTTTAAAAAATTCAATTGTTTTCTAAAATTTTAATATATCCTTCGAATAATTCAATTGTATTTGAAAATAAAAAAATTCTTTTAAAAAATTAATTATATTCATAATTCATGAAAGAATTCAATTTAAAAAAAATGTTTAATAATATTTTTCGAAAAAATACAATTATTTTATAAAATTTTAATAAATTCTTAGAAAAAATTCAATTATATTTATAAATAGTAAAATTCTTTGCAAAAATTCAATAATTTTCAAAGAAAAATACACGAAAGAATTCAATTCTTTTCCTAATTTGTTATATAATTTTTCATAAGAATTCAATTACTTTCTAAAATTTTTTATAAATTTCATTTATAATATAATAGGTATATAATATAATATAATTTATATAATAATTAATTTCATTTTTTAGCAAACACGATTATTTTGAAAACTTGAAAGAAATTGTTCATAAAAATCAATGATTTTCAAAATTTTTAATTAAAACTATTAAAAAAACTCCATTATTTAAAAAAATTTTGAAAGAAATTCTTTAAAAAGAATTTAATTAGAATTTTCAAAAATGTTGACAAAATTCTTCTCGAGAATTCAATTATTTTCCTAAATAATAAAATTCTTCGAAGGAATTATATTATTATCAAATTTTTTATAATTAAAAATTATTATTATTTATTTTATATTTATTTTATAATTAGTATTTTTTTTTATTATAAAATTCTTTGCAACAATTCGATGATTTTCAATACAAAATATTAAAAAAGAAAATTTTTTTGAAAAAAAGGTAAGAAACAAAAAAGCAAACAACAACTAACTTCGAACTGCGAACAGATTACCGGAATACAACAATTATTATTAAAATAAATTTTTTACTTATTTGTTAATAATAGTTTTATTTCGTTTTAAAAACTAAAACTCCACTTTTCTTATTATCATTATTATTATATTTTGACTATTTTTATTATTATCATTATTATTACTATTATTGTTATTACAATTATTACCTTATTATCAATATTTATTATAATTATTAGTATTACCTATATTATTAGCAATATCTATTATTATCATTACCAATATTGTGTTTGTGTATTGTACCCATAATTAGGTCAGAATGGTAAATTAGGTCAATTTTCACACTTGTATATTTTTTCTTCGCCATTATTTGCGAAAGATGTGTGAAATATTTCTTCTTGTTGGGAATTAATTAACGAGGGGCGATATAAGGTAAACATCAAAGAAAAGTTGCAACATAATTAATCGTAACCTCTCAACTGTCTTTCAAGACAGTTGAAATTTTTTTTTTTTTTTTTTTTTTTTTTTTTTTGAGAGAGAGAGAGAGAAAAGTTTCTCTTCACGATTTAATGAAGTTTGACACAAGGATTTTTTAATCAAAAAATAATTTTAATTACAAACTTGTTAAGAGGGCAATTATTGTTTGCCTTTATAATTTGCTTCTTAGTTGCGAGAGAGACTGTGAATAAATTACACGAGATGGAAAATAGGATGTGAAAAAGGGGTGGGGGAAGGAAATCAATATCTTGTAAGAATTTTCATAATTATACTATCTTGATATTATTAATTGAGTATACTTTCAAAGAGTTAGAATTAAAAGTAACAATCAGAGAGTCGTACAGAGGAGAAATTTTACAATAATTTTTGTAGAATTGAAACGTATTTTCTTCACTTCAAAAGGAAATTTCTTCAATATAATTACATTTCTGTTACATTATATTTAAAAGAACAAATTTCCAATATTTGTTTCGTGTACCTTAGAATTTCTATTTTCTTTATAGAAAAATTAAAAGGGGAATAAATAGTTTTTCTTATAGAAGTAAATGTATTTTTAATTAGTCCTCGTTTGAAAATTGTCATTCAATTAATTTTTTTTTATTATTATTATTGAGAATTTAAAAATCATTTTTTAATAAATAAAAAGAATAATAAAACTAAGAATATAATAATAAGAATAATAATAATAATAATAATAATAATAATAATAATAATAATAATAATAATAATAATAATAATAATAATAATAATAATAATAATAATAATAATAATAATAATAATAAAAATATGTAGTAATAATGTTTTATTTATGACGTACTTACTTAATTAAATAAGCTATAAAATTAATATTAACTTGTTTGTTGCAAAAAAGAAAATAAAGAAAGAGAAAAAAGAAAATGCTGAAATATTTATGAAATGAGATAAAATATTATTATTATACAAAGAGGAAAAAAAAATAATGTTAAAGCGTGAAAAGTTTGTACGTTGTGTTTTTGATTTTGAAATTGTGGCAAGTTTTTGAAGGTAATTGTCTAAACAAATAGAAAGCGTACGAATTCGACAAACCAACAAAATTTAAATTCAAACATTGCACTTTCCAGCGTGTAACTCTCGCGCTCAAGAGATTTGCATACGTGATCTACTATTGTGCACTCGCGTATAACTTTCTGTTTTTGTGTCGACAAATGCAATTTCTGATTTCGTATCTTTTTTGGCCATTTTCCCTTGAAAATTACTGCACGAGAGATAGCTAGAATGAAAACCTCTGGAATAAAATGAAAATTATGTATACGCTGTGCTTTGCTTTAATTATTATATATTCAAAATATTATTCAACGCAATTTCCTAATTAACAAAGTATGCAAACCTTTTTCTTTTGGGAAAATAATTTTAGAAATTATATTCCAAAATATACCTTTTTTAAAAAAAGGTTGATTTTTTTGTATTTATTCTTTACTTTTTTTAATATAAGTAAAGTTTATATAAAAACAGAAATTTTAAACTAAATTAAAAATTCTCCCCTTTTCAATTTATCTATTAATATTATTCAGAAATATTCTGCGAACAAATAGAAATTGAGACCAACTATAAATCAGATGCAGATTAAAATGAAGAAAGAACTTAATTAAAAACCCCCCTCCACTTTTTTTCGATAGTTTGTGTTTGAAAATCGCTATATACATATATTATATAAAGTATATATATACATATATAGAGAGGCCAGCAATACAATTATGTTTGAAGGAGGGAAATTGAATATAGTTCCCAGTTAGTAATAAAAGTGGAAACTTTTCTCATAGGATTCGGTGTAGAGTTAAATCAATAAAGGCTCAGAGTTTAATAAAGTGCTAAGAGAATTCTTACAATTAATACAATAATAAGTCCTCTGCGCTGACAAGAGGAAATTCAATTAAATTGACGAAGAAAAATCGGCACCTAAGGTCATACTCTGGTAGCTTGCTTCATTTTATAAACTTCATTCCCCAAGTCTCTGCTCTATGTACTCGTTGGTAATTTTTTTCTTCTTCTATATACCCCGCAGATTATACTGAAATTGAGTCTTTTCAAATATATTTTATATAACGTTGAGTGATTTGTATTTTTTTCCTAATTTTTAATTATTTTAGTTATTTTTTGTAATTTTATAATTTTATAAATTGAAAAATAAAAAAACATTACAAAATTTGAAATTTTTCAAATCACATGAAATTTGAGTATTTGCAGTGCCAGTAAGTAGTAAAGTACAATTTTAGTCAGACGGAATTTTTCCCCATGTAATTTTTTATTAGCAGTACTAGTAGTAAAGGTCACAGTTTTAGTCAGGCGTCGTTTCTTTTCAATCTTATTTTTATCACTATTACTTTAGATAGCAAGTTTCAGTGAATCTAAAGGTTTTAAATTTTGCAAATGATTTTTCTGTAGAAAACTTTCTATGTCAGACCATATTTTTTTATTAAAAAGCAAAATTTAAATTCTTCGCATTATCACAATTTTAATATTTTTAAAAAATTATACAAAATTCAATTATGTTCAAAATTTACAAGAATATCTCGACAAAATCCCAATTATTATCTTTAGAAATAAAAAAATTCTTCTTCAAAATTCAATTAATTTAAAAACTTCTAATAAATTCTTGTCAAAATTTCAATTATTTTCAAAAATTTACCTCATTTCTATGATTTTTAATATTTACTATTTAAATAAAATTACCGAAAAGAATTCAATTATTTAAAAACAATTTTAATGAAATTCTACGTAAAGAATAAAACTCATCGCAGAATTGCAATTATTTTTAATACAATTTTAATCAAATTTTTTAAAAAATGTAACTATTCCAAGAAATGTTATTAAAATTCGTCAAAAGAATTTAATAATTAAAAAAATTGTTAATAAAATTCTTTATAAGAATTAAATTTTAGGAAAAATTTGATTGTTCAATAAATAATTTATTTTTGTATTTAAATAATTGAATTCTCGTAGAATTTTCTAATAAAAATTGATTTGAAAATAATATAGTTTCAATAATTTTTCTATAGAATGAAATTATTTTTAATACAATTTCTCGAAATAATTCAATTTTTTTAAATTTTTTATAAAATTCTTTATAAGTATTCAATTATTCACAGAAAAAAGTGAGTGTTATTTTAACACTGAATTCGGTGTTAAAAGTGTCTGCATCAAACTTTAGCTCGGAAGTGTTATTTTAACACTGAAAATAAGGTAAATTTTCTATTATAGAAAATTTATCCTCACTAAAATTACCCTACCAAAATTTACCCGCATCAAAAACAACACTCGCTTTTCTCTGTGTTCTGAATATAATTTTAATTGAATTACTCAAAAGAATTCGACTATCTTTACAAAATTTCAATAAAAAATTTTTCGAAAAATTTATGAGAAGTTACAAAAATGTTAACTTTTAAAATAGAAAAAATTTCACATATTAACGCATAATTGTGTGTGAAGTGAATTATAATTTCTAAATTTTTTTGCAATAATATTACTTGGTATATCAAAAAATTTATTCTTTAAATTTGAATTAGTAAAAATGTAATCTGATTATTAGTACAGAAGTGATATGAATTTTCCAAAAATTGTTTTTTTAATCCTACATAAAACAAGACATTAACCCCTTCGCAGTCTAGTTGAAAATCGCTTGTGGTCCAAAAACGGTCCGAAAAAAAAGTTTACAAAAAAATATGATTTCATCATATATAAGGTTTTTGGGGTCGCTGAATTCGAATTTGAGGTTAGTTTTTGAAAATTCAAAATGGCGGATCCAATATGGCGACCAAATATGGTGGATAATTTTAAAATTAAAGAGTTTTAAGGGAAATTCATTTCTCGGGGGTTTTCGAGGTCGCTGAATCCAAATCTGAAGTCAGATTTAAAAAATTCAAAATGGCGGACCCAAAATGGCGATTTCAAAAAAAAATTTTTTTTCAGATGTTCTTAAAACTCGTTACTCGGGGGTTTTCGGGGTCTCTGATTACAAATATGATGTCATATTTTCAAAATTCAAAATGGCGGATCCAATATGGCGGATGATTTCAAGATTGATGCGAAAAAAATATGAAGTTACCTCAAAAACCCCTGAGTAAACATTTTAGACAAATTTGTCAACATTCAAAAAATTTGATCGACATATTGAATCCACAATTTAGCATTTAGAAAAACGAACATCAAATTCGAATACAGTGACCCCAAAAAACCCCGGGAACCGAATTTCGATCGAAACGCATAAATTTTGAAACTATCCGCCATATTGGATCTAACATTTTGAATTTTGTAAAACGAACATCAAATTCAAATTCAGCGACCCCAAAAACCCCTGAGAAACGAATTTTAATCCAATCGCATCAATCTTGAAATTATCCGCCATATTGGATCCGCCATTTTGAATTTTGAAAATCTGACCTGATATTTGTAATCAGAGACCCCGAAAACCCCCCAAGTAACGAGTTTAAAGCGAATTTGAAATTTTTTTATTTTTTGAAGTCGACATTTTGAGTCCGCCATTTTGAATTTTTTAAATCTGACTTCAGATTCGGATTCAGCGACCCCAAAAACAGTAGTATGTACTTCGCTACTAAAATCAAATCATGTTTAGTATTTTTTTTTTGAGATGGCCATATATGGCCACAGACGCGAAGGTGGCACGACTTTTCGTGGCCATATATGGGCCATGGACTGTTAAGGGGTTAAAATAAATAAAATTATGTATATCTCGGAAAATAAATTGTAAAAAATTGTAATTAAAAATTCTGAATAAGTTAGTTTTTTGAAACATTAAAAAAAAATTTTCTTTTTTAATTAGTTGTATTTTTAAATATATATTTAATTAGAAAATTTTCAAGTTTTTGAAATTTCATAAAATAATTTAATTTTAAAGTGAATTTCATAAATGGTTTAGGTGAATTTTTTTTTATATATTTAAATAATAATTGAATTCTTAAGGAACTTTGTTCAAAATTATTTGAAATAATATTAACTGAATTAAAAATAAATTTCAGTTAGAAATTCTAGAAAATAAGTAAATTGAAATCTTGAAAGTAATTTTTGATTGATTAGATTTTTTTTTTATGTTTCGAATTTCTAAAGCCAATGAAAAAACAAAAGAATACTCAAATACTAACTAACGACAATTACTTTAGTTAATAATTATTATTATTTCTGTTAGTCACTTTCAGTTTCAGCGAAACTAAAATTTTCAACTTTTGCTAAATTATTTTTTAGAATTATAATACTTTTTATATTAAACAATATATTTTATTTTAAAAAATTTTCAAATGTTTTAAATTAACATCATGTTAATTATTAGCTTCTCCCTGTTCTTGTAATTAAAGTAATAATAAATAGAAAAAATATATTTTTAGTTCAATAAATTATTTCTGCTCTTGTAATTTTTGAATTAGTAGTGAAAGTCAATATTAGTCAGGCAAATTTTTTTTTAGAATTCTCCTAATCATTTTTCTTAGTGCTAAGAGTAACTTTAAGGCTGACAAGATGTTTAAAAAAATTCTTGATAAATTACATCCAAGCGGTACTGAACTGAAATTCTAAATCCTTCC
Organism: Leptopilina heterotoma; assembly: GCF_015476425.1. Lineage (NCBI taxonomy): Eukaryota > Metazoa > Arthropoda > Insecta > Hymenoptera > Figitidae > Leptopilina > Leptopilina heterotoma. The sequence goes on from NW_025111110.1 coordinate 3,168,594, forward strand.
TTTGTTAGTAAGTAGTAAAGACCGCCATTAGTCAGACAAAGTATTAGATATTCTTTTGTAAGAAGAATGACTTATTTTAAGAATAAGTAGTGAAAACAATTGGTTTTTTTTCAGACACAATTTTTTTTAAATTTCTGAATTTTTTTTACATTTACAGAAAAATTTGCTTACATCTTGTCTGACTAAAGCTCCTCTACCTACTTACATTTGACTATAAAAAAATAATTGCCAATTAAGTAAAATTGACTAAGAAGAAAAATAAACCAATTTTTCCCGTATTTTCCCTGAAATTTTTATTTTCTAAAAAACATTATTAAATTCTGGTTTATAAATATTTTCTACTCTCTCTCTCTCTCTTTCTCTCTCTTTATATTTCCATCCACTTATCCCTTGTCAACTTTCGTTTTTTTTCCAATCGTCCCAAAAGCTTTTGCTCGACGCTCTTACACGTTTATCAAACAATCGGCTCTACTTGTCTCACGTCAGAGAAATATAGTAGTGAATGCGTCCTCTTTCCTAACAATACTCCAGTTACAAAGTCAACAAAGTTCCGTTTATATATGAAGTCTTATTGTGTTTTCCAAGAGTGCGTGAATTCCAAAGAGGTACCAATATATATATATATATACACACAAAGAAGATTGAGAGAATAGAACATCGAAAGAGAGAAAGAGAGAGAGAGAGAGATTGAGAGATAAAGGAAAGGGTTGACGATGAAGCGAAGGTAATGCTAAAGCGAACAGGAAATAAGAGAGAAACAAGAAACAACGTCTTTGAGGGAGTGGAGAAAAAGTAAATTGGCAGAAACTAAAAGAGAGAGGGGAGAGAAAGAAAGAGAGAGAGGGGGGAGTTGATGTAGTTTTCTCAGTTCCTGCACTCTCTCTCTTTCTCTTATTCTATCCTTTCTCTCTTTATCTCCTTCTATTACTATCTATCTCTCTCTTTTTATTTATCTCTCTCTTTATTTCCTTTCTCTCTCTCTCCTATCTCTTTATATCTTTCATCCCCCCCCTCTCTCTCTCTTCCTGTGAAGGAATCTGAAAAGCTGTTTGGTGAAGAAGACGTTGGTTGAGTGAAACTAGGAAAGAAGGATGGGAAGCTAAGAGGGGTGAACTAAAGGTGGAAAACTTGTATCGATAAACGTGAAGGGAGTAAAAGAGAGAAAGAGAGAGAGAGAGAGGAGAGGAGAGAAAGCCCCTATACCTGTAATTCCGACAACCTGTTGGCACAAATTACACACTTTAGCGTTATGTCGCTTGTCGTTGCAAAACGGGTAGCGTTCATTAACGAACTCCACTCAACGAGAAGAGTGGCACACGAATCTCTAATTACGAGAGGTAAATTTTCCCTCAGTTATCGCTTCACCAGCAAAACTAAATAAATATATCTTTATTGTCCCAGCTTTCATAAAATGGAATATTTTTATATTTTCCTTCAATTTATAATATTAATATCGTTATATATTACAAAGGTCGTATTGTTCTCGTATACCTATTCAATTATTTATAATTTTAAAAGAAGGAGATATTCTTTTTTTCCATTCATCCTTTTTTTTTTTGGAGAGCGAAAAAAGTCACTTTGTTTGGGATTGAAATTCTCACGGACTTCCTCGGTGAAATCCAATCGAATTTCAAAAAATCTTTAAAACCTGAAGAATTGATTTAAATTATTTAATTTAGAATTATTTGTTTAAATTTTGAAATATTTTTTTAAACTGTCTTAATACTTAATGTTTTAATGTCTTAATGTCTTAATGTTTATAACACATTTAAATTTCATCATTTATTTTACTACTAACATTTAAATTTCATTTAAATCCGTTAAGTAGTTTCCGAAAAAATTAGTTTTTTTTAGGTTTTTTCTCAAAAAAGTAGTTTTTTGAAAAAAAATACATTTTTCAAAAATCTGTTAAAAATATATATTGAAGAGGAAATTTCAAGGAATTTTTAAAAATAAAAATTGGAGGTGTTACTTTAATACAAAGTAAAAAAATTTTTTTTTTTAAATTTTCAAATATTTTTTCTGAATTGTCTTTTTTATAGGACTAGGAATGATTCTATCACTCAGAGTAATCGTTAAATTACACTCTTCATTGTCTTATTTATGTTTACAACATGTATAAATTTCATTTAAATCGGTTAAGTAGTTTCTGAAAAAAATGAATTTTCGGAATTTTTTTCCAAAAAAATAGTTTTTTGAAAAAAACCGTATTTGTCAAAAATCTAGAAAAAAAAAATTACAAAGGAAACTCTAAGGTATTTTTAAAAAAAATTAGAGGTGTGAGATTAAAAAAATTTTTTTAAATTTTTTTGATAATTTAAAAATTTATTTCTTTAAAATTTTTTTTGGGAACAAATTAAAAAAATTTTTTTGAAATTTTTTTTATAAATTGTCTTATCTATATTTATAACATATTTAGACAGAAGAAAGATTGTCGATTTAAAATAAAAGAAAATACAATAAAATTTGTAAAAATATTTATAAATATTAAAAAATAAAAAGTATTTTCAAATTTTTTAAGCATATTTTTGTTTTCATATTTATAATAAAGGCATATTTGAATTCCAAGAGTGAAATTAGAATCATATTCTCGTGAGATGTTTAATAAAAGGAAACTCCCTTTTCTGTTTCTGATTCATTGTTCCAGAAACTGCACTTCAAATAAATTATTGTTCGCTTTTCTGCTTTGAATGATAAGAATGTTAAAAGACGTTCGAATTTCTTGGACAGTGAAATTTGTCAACATTATTCAGGTTTTTCGGTTAGAAAAAATAGATAGAGAAAAAAAAATGAAGAGAGAAGATAAAGGAAAATTAAATTTACTCAAAGAAAAATATTTTTGCACTGAACTTTTTTATATAAGAAAGAATTCTTATTGTTAAAATTAGATAAAAGAAAGTTCTTTATAAAGTCTTTTAAAAGATTGGTTTTAGAGATTGATTTTTTTCTTAAACTATTTTGTATAATTCTTCTAGTATGTATTTTATATTTAATGTAGACATTTATTTTTTATTTATTTATGAAATATTAATAAATAAATGTTATTACCTCAGCTCTCTTTAGATTTTAATTAATTTTATTTTTATTACTAATAAAAATGTTTTACGAAAAATATGAAAATTATAAGTATTATAAATAGATATATATAAATTAACGTATAAATTTATTAATAAAATTAATGTGTACGTAATATTTATATGGGTAATTTTCATAATATAGTATAAAATAAATAAAATGATGTAAAAAAAATAAAGAAAAAAATAAAATTTTATTAAGTTTTTTTTTGGAATAAATGCAATAATATTAATATTTGAAATATTTTGTAAATATTTTGGAGGGGTAGGAAATAATGGGAAAATATACTACTGCCACTGAGGTATTATATAATTACCGAAGGTAGATGCTTTTACGACTGCTTTTCCCATTAACATTTACATTTTCGGTTGCAACCTTTGATAAATAATTAAGCAGAAACCAAAATTTTGATCCGTTTACATTTTGAATTGCGCTTTTATCTCTCAAAGAGATTTGTATTCATAATTTCCTAATAGTATGTAAATGTCAGGAAATGAGTAAGTCTTACCTGCTGTAAAAGTTAAAGCCAAAAGTCATTTAATTCACACACTTATCAGACGGTATATTTCAATTTTTATTTACAAAAGAATTTTCATTTGATAAATTGACTTTATTTTTATTTGCTTTCATTTTTCATTTATTTAATTTATTTTTATTTATACAGACGTCAATTTTATTTTCTCTCAAATTCATCATATTTAGTAAAGATAAGTTTTAACTTTAAATTTTTCATCCGTGAAAAATTGTTTTAGTAAAAAAAATAATTAAAATTATTGTAATTTCGGTTTTAGTAGTAACAGTAACAGTGAGACTTTATAATTAGTAGTAAAACGAATTTTCGGAATTTTAGTCAGACAGGAACTTTTCCACAAGTAGTTGTCATTTTTTTGCCATCATTACTAAAACAAGGAATTAAAGAAGTGATATCCCTTTTTTTTCTTAATTACAATTTTTGTTTTACTTTCAAATTTTCCATTGAATTTTGAAATTTAAATGTCTAAAGGCATTTAGTGCAAAAAAAGGATAAAAATAACTCTTGCCAGCTGTATATATGTGTTATGGTTCCCTTCTTTAACTCGGTTTTAGTCATAGAGCTCGCGAGGAATGATATAAGAATTTCAGGAATTTACAACCTGAGCTTTAGACTAGAAACGCGCTTTAGAGTTTGCTATGCAACCTCGTAAATTTCTTCGTTACTTACATCTTCGTTTAATATCGCTCAAGAGCATTTTTAAGAGTTAAAAATCGGTCCAACATTTTTCAGGATATAGTGCAGCTACAATCTTGAAGAATGGACCCTACTCATCCCTCTCTCTCTCTCTCTCTCAAAAAAAAAAAAAAAAAATTCTTATATATACACATACACATGAGTACAGTTAGAAAAAAATATATACCGAGAAGATAAACTAGGTCAAAAGCAGTATGTCAGTACATAAAGCACACACACACAGCATTCAGAATGGTTCTTATTCGAACCGATAAAGTGTCATACCATTGAATACGTATCGTAATATCCTGCCTATCGTATTAACGAATTTTTCTTCCCCAAAGGAATGCATTCTCGACACCTAGAAATTTCTCCTCTTTCTAGGGCAATAATGCTTCGTCGAAATGCATGCGCTCTCCATTCCCATTACAATTCTTCGATCCTTTGCTTTCTCTCTCGCTCAATCATTTTTATTACCATGTATATATATACTTGTATACGTATACTTACAGTCACGCTTCGACATTCATAATTGTAAAAATTATCCCATTTTTCGAAAAATAATATTTTTATGATTAGAATGTTTTATTTTTTTTGACATTAAAGTAGAGTGGAGTGAAAAAGCGATTTGGTTTTAATTTTGTCATAGAAGAAATTAATACAAAAATGCATAATTTTAGTATTTTTCTGGGTAAAAATTTAATCTTCAAAGCTTTTATTGCATAAAAGAATTTTTACTTTTGTTAAAGAAAAAATTTTGCCAAAATTAGATTATTTCAATCTTTCTTTATGTAAATTTAAGCTGCAACTCTTTAATGCTTCTTAGTTTACAAAAATTAGATGAATATAAAAATGAAATCTTATTCAATAAAATAATTAACTTTTTAAGGTCGCTGATTTAGAATTTTATGTTACTTTTGCCTTATAAACTATGAAACTGCAAAGAATTCAAATACAAACCCTTCAATTTTTTCTAATTCTGATAATAATTTCTTTTTGAATAACTTATTTTTTGAATAACTATCATAAAATTATTAGGTACTTATAAATTATTTAATGAATAATTTTACTTAAAAATTTTTTAATTAATTTGATTTCAAAAGAGTTGCGTTTACAATCTTCATAAATAGATGAACTTCAAAGGTTTCAATTTGAAATTTTAAAAAATATTAATTTTTGAATGAATTTAAAATTACAATTATCTTTATAAATAATAAAATTCTTCTCGAAAGGCGAACTTCAATTTATTTTCAAAGAATTTAATAAAATTCTTGACAAAATTTCAATTATTTTCAATAAATTTTCCTTATTTCAATTACTTATAATATCTACTATTTTAATAAAATTTTCCAAAAGTAGGTTCAATTATTTAAACTAAATATTAATAAAAATTCCACAGGAATTCAATTACTTATCAATGTTTTATAAATTTCTTCGCACCAATTCAATAATTTTTAATTTTTTAATGAAGTTTCTCGAAAGAATTCAAATATATTCAGAAAATTCAAAAAAAAAAAAAAAAAAATAGTTCTGAGAAATTCAATTATTTTGAAAAATTTAAATAAACTTCTTTTAAAAATACTATTATTTAAAAAATTGGACAAGTGCGAGTTGTACTCGCACTGCAATGGCGGGTTCCGCACACAAATATTAAAACAATACTTGCAACATTGATTGGTAATTGGTAGAATTAAAATAAACAATTATAAAAATATATTAAAATCATTTGATAAAAAAAAATAACTAAAAAAAATTAAAGTATTGTATATATCTAATATTGTAAACAATAATAAGCAGAGGAACAAAATTTTCAAAATTTATTATAGTTCCTCTGCTTATTATTGTTTACAATATTAGATATATACAATACTTTAATTTTTTTTAGTTATTTTTTTTTATCAAATGATTTTAATATATTTTTATAATTGTTTATTTTAATTCTACCAATTGCCAATCAATGTTGCAAGTATTGTTTTAATATTTGTGTGCGGAACCCGCCATTGCAGTGCGAGTACAACTCGCACTTGTCCAATTTTTTTTTATTTTTAGTTAAGAAATTAAAGTCAGAAAACAATCTCTCATTTATTCTCTTAAAATTTCACTCTCTTCCTTAAAATATTTAATGCCACGTGTTTAAACTAAAAAAAATTTTTTTTTTTTGAAAAAAAAAATTAAAAAAAAATTTTTTTTGATTTTTTATCAAAAAGTTTCTTAAATAAATTTTTTGTCGTCAGCCTGTAATAATACACTAGGATACCAATTTTCAGCTCATTAGGTCAAATAATGTAAAAGTTAGGAGTTTAGTTTTTCCTTGACAACGCTATGGCCATCATTACATATCAAGTTCTCTATATTTTTCCTGTAATATTCGAGTAAAAATACACCAGCATGCAAAATTTCAGCTCTCCATGTCGAATAGTTTAGAAGTTAAGGGGGGGGGGGAATGGTCACTTTTTATGCATTTTTGGCCAAAAATCTTGTTATTTCCTTGACAACGCTATGACCATCACGTCCAATCACATTCGCTATATTTTTCCTGTAATCTACGAGTGAAAATACATATCTGGACCAAATTTGAGCTCTTTAGGTCAAATAGTTTAGCCGCTAGGGGGGGGGGACACGATTTGGCTACGGACAACAGAGTCTCACCAATAGGGTTCCGCCGATACACCGTAGGTGTACGGAACCCTAAAAAATGTTGACAAAATTCTTTACAAGATTTAGTTAATAAAATTGCAATTTTAATAAAATTTTTCTATATAATTTAATTATTTTCAATAAAATTTTTCTTTAGAATTCAATTATTTTCACAAATATAACATTTTTTATAGGAATTCAATTATTTAAAAAAATTTGAATAAAATTTTTCACAAGAAATCAATTACTTTCATAAATAATTGAATTTTTCTTGACAAATCAATTATTTAAAAAAATTTAAATAAAATTCTTCACAAGAAATTAATTATTTTCATAAATAATATTATTTTTCTCCGGAATTCAATTATTCTCACAAATAAAATACTTCACAAGAAATTAATTATTTTCATAAATATAATTATTTTTCTCCGGAATTCAATTATTTTCACAAATAAAATACTTCACAGGAATTCAATTCTTTAAAAAGTTTTTTAATAAAACTCGTTGCAAGAATTCAATTATTTTTATAAATAACAAAACTTCTCGTAGAATTTCAATTATTTTTTGTACAATTTAAAATAAAATTATGGAAAATTGCATATATTCTTAAATTCTTGTTTTAAATTCGCCGAAAGAATTCAATTATTTTTAAAAATTTTTTGATAAAATTCTTCATAAAAATTCAATTTCAAGGAATATTCAATTATTTAATAAATTATTTATTTAGTGAATATTAAAAGCATTAGAGCGTGAATTTTTAGATTTGAATTGAATTGACTTTTGAAAATTGTCAAAAAACTATTTAAAAAAATTATTAAAAATAATGGAATTAGAGAAAAATTTTAGTTAACAAAAAAAAAATTTTATTTTGGAGAAGTTACAAATTATTACAGAAATTCAATTGTTTTCAAGAGTAATAAAATCCTTCGCATAAATTTAATTATGTTAAAAAATAGTAAAATTTTTCTTAGTAATTCAATTATTTTCATAAATAATAAAAGTCAATGCAGAATTTCAATTATTTTTAATACAATTTTAATCGAATTTCTTGGAAAATGTAATTATTTTTAAAAATCTTATTAAAAATCTTCGGAAGAATTCAATTATTTAAAAATATGTTGATAAAATTTTTCACGAGAATTTGAATTTTAAGAAAAATTCAATTTTTCAATAAATTATTTATTTTTGTATTAAATAATTAAATTCTAGTAGAATTTTTCAATAAAAATTGATTTAAAAATAAATTTCAGTTAAAATTTTAGATAATAATAAATAATTGAATATTGAAAGCAATATAGCGTGAATTTTTAGAAATAATTAAATTTTAAAATTCATTTCTTTTTTTAAAAGTGTAATTGAATTTTTTTTATGTTATTTGAAGTTTTTATTTTCTAATATATATATATATTTAATTGAAGAATTTACGAATAATTGAAATTTGTAAAATTGAATATTGTAAATAAATGGATTTTTAAAATTTTAGAAGAACTTTTTTGAAAATCAATTGATTTAAAGAAAAATTTTAGTGAAAAATTCTTAAAAATAATAATTGAATTGAAATCATGATACAACATTTTTTTTTTTTTTGAAAATCTAATCATTTTTGGAGTGAATCAGAATAATATTCAGAGTCAGGAAAAAAGTTAAAAATTTTTCTGGAGATCAGGGAAAAGTCAGGGAAAAAAATTTAATTTTTGTGGCAACCCTGTAATAATATTTTTCTTTTTTCTTTTTGAATTATTATCGTTTTAAAAAACTTTTCTTCTTTATGTATAAAATAAGAAAGTTTTACTAATTCACTTCTATACGATACTAGTTCTAACCCTTTCATGTCTGAATATTAATTAAGGACTCGTGAAATGGAATCGTCGAATCGCCTTAGCAATTTCAAGCTCGCAACAACATATAGAAATAGGCACCTTTGACTGCACTACACTCCCTAAGGCTATATTGTGGCAATTTTGACACGACCTGTAATGCCCTATCACTATATATGTGAGAATTGAAAAACAATTCAGAATAATTCTCGAAAGTCAATTTTCTTTCTCGTTTTATTTTTTTATTATTAATTATTAAATATTAAATATTTCACTCTGTAAATTTGAATTCGTAACAAATTTCACTAATTTGAATTTGACTCAAAACTGTAACATAATTAATTAGTTAGATATTATTTATAGTTTTTTTTTTCATTACTAGTAGCAAAAATTGAGGGTCATTTCTGTTCGTTAACAAATAAATTCGCAAGTTGAAAATTATTTATTAGCAATTTGAATTTTTATTTATTTCTTTCTATGGTGCTTTTTACGCATAGGTATTTTTTCACGGCAAAAAAGTTCAAAACGTAACGTGCATTTATACATTTTTTCGCAACTCATATTCAAGAAAGTGGTTTTTATTGACACTTTCCATAAATCAATTTTGTTCTAGTAGTGAATATAAATTTACACGCAAATAGAAAGCTAGTGAGTTGTGTATGTGAGTGAAGGAGAGAGAGAGAGAGAGAGAGAGAAAAGCCTCTAAAATAAAATGCAAATTTACTGCACACATTTCTCTATGTACTTTGGTCCCAAATAATTTACGAAACAGTTTTCAAAAGATGAAAGACGCTTTAAACAAGGTTGATTCACTGGAATAAAATAGAACAATACATCATCTACTCTTATTCGAACAACAAATTCACCTTGTCGCGTAAATATATATATACTAACACACGTTTTATATTCAAATCCATTCCGATTCAACTCCACTCTCTCAGTATTTACAATTTTTCCACATTCTCTGCAGCTATACTTTTTTTTTTTGAAAAAAGCCCCCTTGAAAATTTCGAGAGTATTGCCGATCAATTTTCTCGTTAGCAAATCAATTGTCTAAACTAGAAACATTGTTCTTTGTTGGAAATTTGTTTAGCTGAGAAAAAGAATTTATTGAACAATTGAAATTTTCTTTAAATTCAAATTCTCATAAAGAATTTTATAATCATTTTTTTTAAATAATTGAATTTTTTCGACGATTTTTAATATAAAAGAATAATAATAATAAATAATTGCAATTCTTCATTGAGTTTTATTATTTATGAAAATAATTGAATGTCGTAGAAGGATTTTACTATTTTTTAACATAATTAAATTTCTGCGAAGGATTTTATTACTCTGGAAAACAATTGAATTTCTGCAATAATTTGTAACTTCTTAAAAATTAAATTTTTGTTATTGTTTACTAAAACTTTTCTCTAATTCCATTATTTTTAATAATTTTTTAAATAGTTTTTGAGAATTTTCAAATTTATTGTTTTTAACTGAATTTCATTTTTAAATCCATTTTTTTTTTAGAATTTCGATTAAAATTTTATTAAAATTATTTAAAATTTTGCGATGAGTTTTACTATTTATGAAAATATTTGAATTCATAAAAAAAATTTTATTGGAATCTCTGTAAAATTTTTATTATTAATAAAAATTATTGAATTATATTGCCAAGAAGTTTATAAAAAATTTGTAAATAATTGAATTCTTAAGAAGAATTGTATTGAAAATAATTGAATTATATAGAAAAATGTTATTAAAATTGCAATTTTATTAACTAAATCTTGTAAAGAATTTTGTCAGCATTTTTTTAAATAATAGTATTTTCAAAAGAAGTTTATTTAAATTTTTCAAAATAGTTGAATTTCTCAGAACTATTTTTTTTTTTTTTTTGAATTTTCTGAATATATTTGAATTCTTTCGAGAAACTTCATTAAAAAATTAAAAATTATTGAATTGGTGCGAAGAAATTTATAAAACATTGATAAGTAACTGAATTCCTGTGGAATTTTTATTAATATTTAGTTTAAATAATTGAATACTTTTGGAAAATTTTATTAAAATAGTAGATATTATACATAATTGAAATGAGAAAAATTTTGGAAAATAATTGAAATTTTGCCAAGAATTTTTTTAAAGTCTTTGAAAATAATTGAATGTCGGAGAAGAATTTTACTATTTTTTAACATAATTAAATTTATGCGAAGGATTTTATTACTCTTGAAAACAATTGCATTTCTGCAATAATCTGTAACTTCTTCAAAATTAAATTTTTTTTATTATTAAGTAAAATTTTTCTCTAATTCCATTATTTTAAATAATTTTTTAAATAGTTTTTTGAGAATTTTCAAATTCTTTGTTTTTAACTGAAATTCATTTTTAAATCAATTTTTATTAGAAAATTCTACTAGAATTCAATTATTTAAATACAAAAAATTATTTAATGTATATTCAAATGTTTGTTAAAATTGAATTCTCATATAACAAATGTACCTAATCAACAAATTTTTATATAATTGAATTGGTTTGACGAATTTTAATACAATGTTTAATAATACCCAGCTGAAAAAGTTCTATAGAATTTCACTAGAATTATTCTATAGAATCATTCTATATGAATTCTAGTGAATATTCAATAGAATTCCACTAGAACGATTCTATAGAATTTCTACATAAATTCTACTAAATTTTAAGGATTTTCAATTAGAATATAAATTTCGTGAAAAATTTTTTTCAACTTTATATTATTGTGTAATTAAATTTTACATTTGATTTCTATGACAAAATTTAGGCAAAAATTAAATATATATAATTCATTTAACTGAAAGTACGGAAATTATTTTAAAATACGGACTAAAAAAAATATATTTTACTTAAAACAATAAATTAAATTTTTTCATAACTATAAAACATGAAGATATCGATAACTCAGAGTCTTCGACTCGAAGTGATCGATTTCTTCATGTTTTATAATAATTAAAGATGACAGAGAAATAAAATCATTATTTTATATTATAAGAATATTGTACTTCTTCAAAATTATTTTCATCATTTCAATTCAATTATTTTTAATAATTTTTCACTAAATTTTTTTAAAAAATTTTATAAAATTTCTTTAAATTAATTAATTTTTGAAAAAGTTCTTTGACAATTTTCAAATCCATTTGTTTACAACATTCTATTTTACAAATTTCAATTATTCGTAAATTCTTTAATTAAATATATATTAAAAAATAAAAACTTCTAATATAATTAAATTCAATTAAACTTTTTCAAAAAAATTAATTTCATTAATAATTAATTAATTTATTCAATTATTTCTAAAAATTAACGCTATATTGGTTTTAATATTCAATTATTATCTAAAATTTTAACTGAAATTTATTTTCAAATCAATTTTTATTAGAAAATTCTACTAGAATTTAATTATTTAATTACAAAAATAAATAATTCATTGAATTTTTCTTAAAATGCAATTTTTATAAAGATTTTTATCATCATATTTTTAAATAATTGAATTCTCTCGATGATTTTTAATAAATTTTTTAAGAATAATTACATTTTCCGAGAAATTTGATTAAAATTGTATTAAAAATAATTGAAATTCTGCATCGAGTTTTATTATTTCTGAAAATAATTCAGGGGCTGGATGCTATAATGTGTTACGCACCATGTTAAGTGAATGGCGCGTAACACATTATAGCATCCAGCCCCTCAATTGAATTGGGTTGACGAATTTTAATAAAATTTTTAATAATAATTACATTTATCGAGGAATTCGATTAAAATTTTATAAACATTAATTGAAATTCTGCGATGAGTTTTATTATTTATAAAAATAATTGAATTCCTAAAAAGAATTGTATTATTTAGAAAAATAATGGAATTCATGTAATAATTTTATTTTTCGTAAAAATAATTAATTATTTGCGTAGAATTCTATTAAATTTCTTTTAGAAAACTGAATTCTTTTGGAAAATTTTATTAAAATAATAGATATATTAAAAATCGTTAAATTTTTTAAAATAATTGAAATTTTGCAAATAATTTTATTAAAAGGTTTTAAAATAATTGAATTTCGGAAAAGAATTTTATTATTTATAAAGATTATTGAAATTTTGACAAGAATTTAAAAAAATTTTAAACATAATTGAATTTCTGCGAAGAATTTTATTACTTTTGAAAATAATTTAATTTCTGCAATCATTTGTAATTTCTCTAAAATTTTCCAAATTATATCGTACAATTTACGAACTTTTCGTCCTTTTTTAATCAAATTACGGACTTTACGGACCTTTACGGTATTTACGGATTTAGTTCGAGCCCTGTAGTATAACCATGCACTAATGTAATGTTAAAAGAATTTTTTCACGAAATTTATATTCTTTCTAATTAAAAATCCCTAAAATTTAGTAGAATTAATGTAGAAATTCTATAGAATCGTTTCTAGTGAAATTCTATAGAATATTCACTAGAATTCATATAGAATGATTCTATAGAATGATTCTAGTGAAATTCTATAGAACTTTTTCAGCTGGGTAATTACATTTATCGAAGAATTTGATTAAAATTGTATTAAAAATAATTGAAATTTTGCCAAGAATTTTATTAAAATTTTTGAAAATAATTGAATTTCAGAGAAGAATTTTATTATTGAAAATCTATAGAATATTCACTAGAATTCATATAGAATGATTCTAGTGAAATTCTATAGAACTTATTCAGCTGGGTAAAATATCAATAAATAAAAGAAATAAAAATATTGTAAAGTATATATAATTTATCATGTAACTCAATTTTTTTATTTTTGCAATACATTATAAAATAAAATAAATAAAATATTCACCCGCGCTTCGAAATCGGTATATAACAATATTCAAAGCGACATCCCATCAAGATACGTTTAGAAATACTGTTTTATTCACAGACCAAAAAAAAAGAAGAATGAATTATTGGATGAATTGTACCGATGAATATTTTACAAAATCAATACAATCGTGTGAGTTTTTTTCTTTTTTTTCTATTTTGCAAAAAAACTGATTATCTATTTTGCAAAAACACATGATTATCTATTTTTAAAATATACATGATTATCTATACTTTGAAAATATACATGATTATATAGTAAAATGAGAAGAAGACGAAGAAGAAAATCGTTTCTCTAATGTTATCGAAGATTATCCATCCGCTAGTATGCTTGTGGATAAGTAAAAAAAAAATATGCGGCTTCAAGAGATTTGAAGCCTGAAGCTAAGATGTTCTAAGTAAACACATTGTGGATCTCACAAAAGCCGATGTACACTGTTCCTAATGGGTAACTCACGCTCAGCAAATGGAGTCACCGATCAATAAACAAAATAAATAGACTTCCATAACAAATTCCCCGGTGGTTTAACTTTAGATACTCTTTTTATCTCTCTAGAATACGAAAAAAAAGAATTGCAACTACTTGATGTGGAAATAAAGAAATTTTCCGCTAATATGATTCGCTTAATCACAATTAACTATTGTTCTCTCGATTTTTCTTTCTATTTTAAATAATTTAATATTATTTCTATTTCATTTATTATAATTAATATTTTAAAAATTAACTATAATAATAATTAATCGTCTTATTCATTCTTTCATTCTGTCAACACCTGAAATTAGTTTTTGTGTATTCTTTTGTTTAAAAAAAAATTGTTTTGACAAATCTAAAATATGCAGGTATTTTTTTACATAATTCATAATAAAATAATATTAGAAATTAGAAAATTTAAAAAAAATGGTGATTAACAAATGAAAAATTTACCCATTTTGTTTATTATATGCTTTTTTTATATAACAAATTTCGTTTGACTGATCTAAATTATGCAAATTCTTCTCTTGTTTATTTATAAAAAAAAGAAAATTTGTTAAGAAATTATGATTAAGAAATAGTAAATGCATACCCATTTTATGCATAATTTTTATTTCTTAATAACAATATTGTTCACAAACTCATTCTTTTATTTTGGGAAAAAAAACATTACATATTCCCGTTTCTTAATATTTTTGTAGAAAATTTTCAAATTTTCATAAGGGAATAATTTACATTATTTTAATTTTTTAATTACAATTGTTTTAATAAAATTTAAAGTTTTTTTTTTAAATAAACGAAACAAATGTTTATAAATTCTATTTGTCAATTACAAATGTTCATTGAAAATGAAAATTTTTGAATTTTTAGAAACTAAAGGAAAAAATTGTACTCAAAAAAAATGTTACGTTACATTTTTACGAATTTCTTTAATTGTAAAATTATTCAAAAACATCAATAATTTCTTTTTTGAATAAATATTTAATTATTATTATTTTTCCACAGGAATTAAGACATTCAAAAATTTTAAATTCAAACCTTTTTGAAATTAAATAACTTATAAAAGTATTTTGGTATAAAACATGAAGATATTGATTGCTCCGAGTCGAAGACTCGGAGTGATCGATTTCTTCATGTTTTATAATAATTTATAATTTATAATAACTAAAAATTTATGAAAATAATTGAATTATTGCGAAGAAATTTATAAAAAAAATGGTAAATAATTGAATTCCTGTGGAATTTTTAATATTTTTGACAATAATTAAATGATTGCGTACGATTTTATTAAATTTTTTTTTAAATAATTAAAATTTTTTCGGAAAATTTTATTAAAATAGTAGATATTGAAAATAATTGAAATTAGGACAAGAATTTTATTGTCATTCTTGAAAATAATTGAACTTGAGGGAAAAAATTTGTTATTTACAAAGATAATTGGGATTTTCACGAGAATTTTTTATTAATTTTAAACATAATTGAATTTTATGAGACGAATTTTATTACTTTTGAAAATAATTGAATTTCTGCATTAAATTATTTGCAATTTCTCAAAAATTGGATTATTTTAGTGTTTTTGACAAAAAATTTGAATTTAAAATTTTTTAATTTGTATTATTTTTAAAATTGATAATTTTATTTAAAAAACGAAGTAAAAAGTTAGCCGCGCACTTTAGCGCGCGAATTGTTGATAGTTTTAAATAATTTAATATTATTTATGTTTCATTTATTGTAATAAATTTTTTAAAAACATTTTTTACTTTCAAATATTAATTTCAATTTTGGAATAATTTGATATTAAAAATTTTAAAACTACCAATTATTAACTAAATTACTAATTAATTATTATTAAAATGTATTGTTTTCAAAAACTTTAATAAAATTCTTCGCAGGAATTCAATTATCTTTAATGTATTAAATAAAACGTATTTCAATAAAATTTTTCCAATGAATTCAATTATTTTTAAAAATTCAATAATATTTTTTGCAGACATTCAATTATTTTTAAAAATTTTGATAAAACTCTTTAAAAGAATTTAAATATTTTTAATATTATTTTTATTAAATTTCTCCTAAGAATTAATTTATTTTATTATCTATTATTTCAGATTCAAAATTTAGAAAGAATTAATAAGAAATAATATAAGAGATATATTTTTAATTGAAAGCAATTTGGTTTAATTAATTTTTGATATATTTTAATCTTTAGTGAATTAAATTAGAATTTCCATAATTTAATAATTCAAATATTCAAATTTAGAGAGTATGTATTTCATTTATTTATATTTCCTTCAATTTATTATTTATTATTTTTCTGTTACTTACTTTATTCTCTTTTACTTATTGAAATTTATTTTTCTTCCTTTACATTTCCATATTTATTTATTTATTTTTATTCCTTTTTTATATTTAAAGAAATGTATTTGATATAACGAAATTTTTGTCGAATCGATAAAATAAATAATTTTTTTCTATTGAATATTTTTATTAAAAAGGAACCAGGTACATTATTGCACTTTACGAAATTTTTTCTTCCCCTAAATAAATATTTGTGTCAAAAACAAAAAAAAAAACATTTGTTTATACAAAGAAAATTTGTATAATTAAAGTAATATTTTGTTTTTGACAAAAGAAAAGTTTGATAATCGAAATAAAATGTGAAAAAAAACATTTTGCTCTTTAGAAAAAAAAAATTGGTTTAACATTTAAATAAAGTAAAATTTGTAAAATAAAAATAAATATTTTGCTCTTTACAAAAAAAAAAAAAAACAAATCGTTTTTTAAATAAACTATACAAAGATTGTAATTTTAATAACTGAAATTACAAAATTTATTAATACCGCATCTGAAGAATGAAAACATATGTTGTTTCACGAAAGTGCACTGGACAAAATCGTGCTGCAGAATTCAAGTGTTCAAGTCCTATACGTGACTAGCATTCTAATATTTATGTAGGGCACTTGTATATAATAGAGAGCCCATGAGGATACAAAAATAACAGGTCACTCTTGTCATAACATTAAATTTATGCAAAATACTATTTTTTTGAATTATTTTCACTTAAAATTCAACCCCCTTTTACTCACAAGGCTATAATAATAAAAATAAAAATTTAAAAAAAAAAACTATGCAACAAAACATCAGAAAATTTTGATTTTTTTTCCTCCACACGAACAAAAAAATAATAATCTAATTTTTTCCTTTGACATATTCTTTCTAAATTTAAAAGTTAAGAAAACATTTTTTTTTCAATTTTACTTGATTAAAAAAATTCTAATTTAAAAGTTTCCGAAAAAGAAATTCTAATTTACAAGGTTTTCGGTTTTTTTTTTCTTATAAACTTTTAAAAAGTTTCTTTTTACAGTCATTAAATTTTGAACCTTGGATTTCTTTTGAAGATAAATTATTCGGTTGATTAATATCTCAGTTTTTAAATTGAGTCACGCGGAGCAAAAAAAAAAAAAAAAAATGGAGAGGAAAAATGAAAAAAGAAAATAAAAGATCAAGTTCAATTTCAAACCAAGTTCCTTTTGGATTGAAACCAGCTGGAGAGTAATACGGTTAGACATATCTCTTCTCTATATAGAAAAACTTCGTACATAGACCAAGTCGGTTTAGAAAAGAAATCGATAGAGTTCATTCGTTTTCTGATTTAGACATACCATCAACTTTTTTTTAAATAAAAAAAAAATATTCTGATACCGAACAATATATTTATGTTTGTTATTAAGAAAGTTGTTGCTAAATATTGTTGTTTAAAATATATTTCTACAACAATTAATAATCAAAGAATCGGTTATAATTTTTTAAGACTTAAAAAACCAAAAATTCATTCAACCAAATTGTTTTCCATTGAAAATAATTCTTTTACATTCTTTCATATTTATTTCTTTTTCAATTTTGAATCTGAAATGATAAAATTAAATTCTTATAAAGAAATGTATTCAACTTTTTCAAAAAAATTAAATTTCTTGCGAAAAATTTAATTAAAATCTTTAAAGGTAAGTTACTAAGGAGAAATTTATTAAAAAATAATATTAAAAATATTTAAATTCTTATTTATAAAGAGTTTAATCAAAATTTTTGAAAATAATTTAATTTTTTCGAAGTATGTTATATTAACATTTTTTTAAATTATTAAATTCTTTTGAGAAATTTTATTGCGATTTTTTTTTTACATAATTCAATTCTTTCGACAAATGTTATTAATTATGAAAATAATTCAAATTTAGTTAAGAATTTTATTAAAATTCTATTAAAAATAAGTGAATTCTTATAAACAATTTCACCAAAATTTTTCATAATAATTGAATTTCTGCGAAGAATTTTATTATTAAGCAAAAGAATTACATTTTTTCAAATTATGTAATTGGATTTTTTTTCTTGTAAATAATTTTATTAAAATTTTCCAAATTACTAAAATTTATGCAAAGAATTTCATTACAATGCTTTAAAGTAATTGAATATTTTACTAAAAATTTAATTAATTATGAAAATAATTCAATTCTCATAAATAATTTTATCAACATTTTTTAAAGTAATAATTTGGAATGTCCCAATATATTTAATATTATAATTATAAAGGAATTGGCAATCTTTTTGGGACTATAATAAGACATCAAACACATCTTAACGTTTCGAGATCGGTACCGATCCCCTTATCAGAATTTAATAATCTAAAAAATTTTATTACATTATACATATATATAAAAAGGAAAAAATAATTACAAAAAGTAAAGAGAACTCACCAATTAAAAAAACTGAGTTACATATTAAAATGGTTTTTTGCAACATAACCAAGAAAATGAGAGTGAATAAAAAAGATGGTCAACTAAAAGAAATAATGAAATTAAAAATTTATTCTCAATATTAATTACTATATTTAAAAAATATTACCTTTTCATTTTTATAAAATTTAAAAGTCAAAAATTCGAAAAAAATGAAATTAAAAGAACCATCAATTTTTTAAAGTAATTGAATTTCTGCAAAAAATTAAAAAAAATTTTTTTAAAGTAATTAACTTGCTGCGAAAAGTTTTTTAAATTATGAATATAATTGAAATCTTGATAAGAATTAAATTAAAATTTTCAAAAATTATTTAATTTTTTTAGAGAAATTAAATTTAAATTATATTAAAAACATTGGAATTCTCATAGAAAAATGTAATTAATTTTTTTTCAATAATTGAATGTCTGCAAAAAATGTTATCAAATTATTAAAAATAATTGAATTCTTGCGAAGAATTTCATTAAAATTCTTTAAAATAATTGAATGTTTGCGAAGAATTTGATTAATTATTATGAAAATAATTCAATTCTCATAAATAATATTATCAAAATGTTCCATAGTAATTTTATTTCTAAGAAGAATTTTATTAAAATTCTTTAAAATAAATAACTTTCTGCAAAAAATTTTTTAAATTATGAATATAATTGAAATCTTGCTAAGAATTTACTTAAAATTTTCTAAAATAATTGAATTTTTTCGAGGAATTTTATTGAAATTGAAACTATATTAAAAATATTCCAATTCTCTTAAAAAAAATTTTTTTTCAACTAAATTAAAAATTAACAGTCAACTATTTGATTATTCGATTCAATTATTTTTTCTACTTAAAAAAAAAAGTTTTCCCTGTGGCAAAAACTTTTAATTGCATTAACAGAATGAAAATATATTACAAACTTGTTCGTTTAAAGAAGGGGAATAATATGAGTCTTTAGAAAATGATTTTCTAAATGCATTTTAAAGTCTAATGTAAATATAATGTAAAAAAGGGTTCTCCAGGAATTTTTAATTTGAAATGCATTTTACATTTAGAGGTAATTTTTTCTTTTTAACACACAGTTTCTAATTTAAAAAAAAACCATATGTGCAAATGTACGCTCCAATTTTTCTTTTCCTGAGAGATTTTTTTCTCATATTTTTTCATTCTCAGTTTGATATATATATATATATATATATATATATATATATATATATTTTTGTTAACCCCCAAAGGATTTTCTTATATATGCGCACACACACTTGCAATTAAGATTATTTGACAGGAGATTCAGGTCGATTTTTGCCATTTCTTAAAGTACAATTTAAATTTACCTACTTTAAAAATCTGCAGAGTGGAAAAATTCTACTCTTAAAGTAGGAGAGAAAAAAAAGAAAGTCTTTTATAGGGCATTTGATTAAAGTGAGTTACTTAAAGCTTCACTAAAACGAATTATATTAGAGCTTTTATATTCACCAATTGAGCGCAGAAATTTTTACGATTTCTTTTCTTTCTATTTGACGAGGGGAGAGAGAGAGAGAGAGAGAGAGAGAGAGAGAGAGAGAGAGAGAGAGAGAGAGAGAGAGAGAGAGAGAGAGAGAGAGAGAGAGAGAGAGAGAGAGAGAGAGAGAGAGAGAGAGAGAGAGAGAGAGAGAGAGAGAGAGAGAGAGAGAATGATTGATAACAGTTTGAACTATATGTGAAAATTACTCTATAATAAAAAAATTGTCATTTTCAATTTACACAACAAAGAAAAAATAATTAAATATTAAATTCTTAAAAATTAATAAATTAATGAATTAATTATTATTAAATAAATAAATTTAATTATTATATTTTTATTCTAATTATTAAAAAATAATGAAGGAGTAAATAATTCCACACTACTCCTGAATTAATATTAAAAGTAAATTAGTCAATTTAATTAATTAATTAAAATTCTAATTTAAAATGAAGAGCGAATCCTTTGTCTGAAAAAGCACACGTTTTTTTTTGTTCGAAAAAATATTTGATTTAGAGTCACAAAAAGAAGAGAAATTAAATGATTGAGAGAGCAATAGTGAATTTTGTTTGAATTGAAAATTTTTTTTTACACTCTCTTTTTTTTGGAAATTTGTTATCAGTTGACCACAATAGTTTCTGACAATTCCCATAGAAATGAACATGATGCATTGTGACAATTTTATCTTGCACTGACCAGAATTAAGCTCCACACGTATTTCAGTTTCTACTGGCATATATTTGTTAGTATTAGTTTCTATCTGTTTGCAAAATTTATATATGTATATATGTATATACAGGAGTTACTTCTAACGGAAACTGAATTGCCCTTACACTGTTAATCGAAGCAGAAGTATCTTTAGAATGTAAATTACATATTATCATAAGTCCAGTGAGAATAAGAGTCATATTTTAACAATAAATAAAACTTGAGGCGAATAATTCAGAATATATTTACAAATTATTCAAAGTTAAGTAAATCGTAATAATTTCTTACTTCTGAATTTCTTTATTATGGAATAGTTAATATTTTTTTTTTAAATAAAATTAGAAATTTTAAAAATAATAGAACGCAAAATTTTTTTTTTATAAAAATAAAATATGAATTGGAATATATATATCTAGTTTTAATATTATTATAATTATAATAATCATATTATTCTGACGTAGAAAATTCAGGGAAAAGTCAGGAATTTTTATTAAAATTACTGAAAAAAATTAAATTTTTATAATTTATAAGAAAATTCTGAATTTTTGTGTATTTTTTGTTTGATTTATAAACTATAAAATTACCACGAATTTTAATACAAAATCTTCAATTTTTTCAATTTCAAAAGAGTTGCGTTTACAATTTTCATAAGTAAATGAACTTCAAATGGTTTCAATTTGAAATTTTATAAAATTTCAATGTTGAATGAATTTAATTAGAAATTTTAATGAACTTAGATTTTTGAAAAATTTTATTAATTCAAAATCTTCTAAAATTAGTTAATTTTGTCCATATGTATTTAATTAATTATTAAAAATAATGTATTTATAGAAGAATTTTAGTTAAAAACAGTAAAAAAAAATTGAATTTTAGAAGAAGTTACAAATTATTGCAGAAATTCAATTATTTTCAAAAGTAATAAAATTCTTATTACAAAATTTAATTATGTTTAAAATTTACAAGAAACTCTCGACAAAATCACAATTATTATCTTTATAAATAAAAAAAATTCTTCAAAATTCAATAATTTTCAAAAATTTTAATAAAATTCTTCTCAAAAACAATTTTAATAAAATTGTACGCAAAGATTTAGTTATTTTCATAAATAATAAAAATTTCCCAGGAATTAAAATATTTACAAATTTTTTATAAGTTTCTTCTCAATAATTCAATTATTTTCAAAAATAATAAAACTCGTCGCAGAATTTCAATTATTTTTAATACAATTTTAATCAAATTCCATGAAAAATGTAATTATTTTTAAAAATTTTATTAAAATTCGTCGAAAGAATTCAATTATTTAAAAATTTGTTAATAAAATTCTTTATAAGAATTAAATTTTAAGAAACATTTAATTATATAATTTACGTTTGTATTTAAATAATTTAATTCTCATAGAATTTTCTAATAAAAATTAATTTAAAAATTAATTTTAGATAATAATAATTGAATATGGAAATAATTTTTAACGAGTTACAGTTACAATATTCTTATCTTATAATATAAAATAATGATTTTAACACTCGATTCTCTTTAATTATTATAAAACATGAAGAAATCAATCACTCCGAGTCGAAGACTCGGAGTGATCGTTTTCTTCATGTTTTATAACAATATTTTTAAAGTTGATTAATTTCAAAATGATTTGAATTTGAAAGTTTTGAAAATCTTAATTCTTATAAAATGGATGGAAAAATAATAATAATTAAATATTTAAAATGTTTAAAAAAGAAATTATTATTTTCGAATAATTTAAAAATTGAAGATATTCGTAAATAAATTTACTAGAACATTTTTTTAAATAAAATTTTTTCCTTTAATTTCTAAAAATTCAAAAATTTTCAGTATCATTTTCAATTAAATTTTCTAATTGACAAATATAATTTATAAACATTTTTTTTCCTTTATTTTTAAAAAACTTTGAATTTTATTAAAACAATTGGAATTAAGAATTAGAATTGATGCAAATTATTTCCTTATAAAAATTGAGAATTTTCTACAAAAATATTAAGAAACGAGAATATCTAATGTTTTTTTTCCCAAGAGAAAAAAATGAGTTTGTAAACAATCAATTTCAATCAATTTCAAACGAAATTTTTCTTTGAAAAAGCATATAACAAACAGAATGGGTATATTTTTTATTTGTTAATCATAATTTTTTTAAAATTTGCAAAAATAAGTCATGTTTTTGAAAATTCTGGGAAAATTTTATATTGTTATTGTTATCACTATTCTTAATATTTTTATTACCATCAATATTTTCAATATTATTATTATTATTATTATTATTATTATTATTATTATTATTATTATTATTATTATTATTGTCCCTGCCGCAAAATGGAATTTACTACTGTTACAAATGTAACAATAACCCGCAAAAGTCCGTCTCACTAAAACTGTCTTTTACTACTGACACTAAAACTAGGAGGATTTTAAACGATTCAATAAAACTGTTTTTTACTGCTGATACTTAACAAACAAGCATTTAAAACGTTATGTCTAAGCTGAAATTATTTCACTGGTGGAAAAGTATTGAAAACTGTGTCTGATTAAAAAATGCTTGTACTACTAATTCTTGATTAATTCAGAAGTTTTTCGATTATTGCGACTGGAATTAGCACTTTTGCTATTTACTGATAGTTGATTTTATATTTTCTTATACATGTAATAATTTTATAATAATTAGCAAAAGAAAAAAATTTATCTTAACCGAGAAACTATTTTTTTTACTGTGGTATTAAAATTTTTTAATTTTTGTCTAAAGATAATACTTTATATTGAGAGGAATTTGGAGAAATTTGTAAAATTAATACCTGGGAGAAATTGACTTAAAATAACGACTTTTTGACATATTTTTACTAAAGTTCTGATAGAAGTATTAACAAAGAGAAATTTTTTTTTTTATTTATGAATTAGAGAAATTTTTTTTTTTTGACTAAAAATTTCTTCTACTGCTTAGAATAACATTAACTTTGAGAGATTAATGGGGAATTTAGTTGAATTTTTATTAAAAACAATTTATTTAGATTGAAAGATTGAGGGAATAAAAATAAAAAAAAGTTTACTGGAAGAAAAAAGGTTAGTCTGACTAAAATTGACATCAACTACTGTCGTTTTAATTCCAATTAGAGGTAAAAGTTTGTCTGACTGAAATGGTATTTTTCTACTTTAACTGAAATTTTAAATTGCCTTTTCTTACTGAATGTTTTTATGTAAAAAAATTATTTTAAACTCTTAAATTGAATCTTATTTTTGATTAATAATATTGATAAAAGTATAAAATAGAAATAGGTTTTATTTAAATATTTTCTTGACTGATTAAAATTGGACTTTACTACTTATACTTAAATCACAAAAGTAAAATAAATAAAAAAATAAATAGTATTTAAAATTATATTATTATATATTATATTATTATTATATATTATTTTATTATTATTATTATTATAATTTTATTATATTCTGGATAAATTTTCAGGAACTTTCCTTGAAATTTGACAATTTGTCCTTTTTTTTCATAAAACAGAAGTAACTTTCGAAAACTGATGCATTTTTATTGGAAATTTAAAAATTTATTCTAGTTTTGATGAAAACTGATAAATTTTTCAAAAATTGTTGTATTTTTCCTTCAATTTCAAAAACTTTGGCTATAGTTTTATGTAAAATAAACATTTTTCGAAAATTGGATCACATTTTTTTTTAATTTAAAAAATTTGATCTAGTTTGGCTGGAGCATACGTCGAACATTGATGCACTTTTTCTTTAAAATTTCGTACATTTGATTCAGTTTTTCATAAAAGTGGAGTATTTTTCGAGAATTCATGCTTTTTTCTTTGAAATTTGAAAATTTGACCCACTTTTCTGTATAAAAATTTAACATTTTTCAAAAATTAATAAACTTTTGTTTTTAAAAATAGAAAAGTTACTTTAGTTTTATGAAAAAAGTGTAGAATTTTTCAAAAATTTGATATTTTCTCTTTTAAAATTTGAAAATTTGATCCATTTTTTTTATAAAAATATAGGATTTTTTAAAAATTGATGAAGTTTTTTTTAAATAGAAAATTCGATCTAGTTTTATGAAAAAGTTGAGAATTTCTTGAAATAATTGATGCATTTTTCTTTGAAATTAACTCTTGTTAAAGAGAAAATATTGTATTTTTCGAAAATTAATGCATTTTTTTTTTAATTTTAAAAATTTTACCCAGGTTTTCATAAAACTGACGATTATAATTTTCTAATAAAAATTATTTGACCTCATCAAGAAAAAATATTTCTTTTCTTTAATATCGAGTAGAAAAAGGCAATTTTAGTCAGACCGAATGTTTAGTCTTAATTTAAATTCATATTTACCTAATAACAAAAATTTTCTACTTAAGATATTTTTCTTTTCTGAATATTCTGTTATTTGTAAAACAAATTTTTCGTTTTAAGTAGTATGAGGCATTTTTAGTCAGACAGGAGTCGAATTTTTTGCACTTTAATTTAAAATATTAAGAAAAATATGATTTTTTTATTGTCATTGAAATAATAAAAATTAATTTGATCACTTTTGCTCACAGAAAACATATTTTCATTAGTGTAATAATTATGCACTCAAAAAATAATTTGTTTGAAGCAACTAAACTTTGCTTGAATCAGTTAAATAAAATAATTACTGCACAGTAAACCAAACATTTGTTTAATGCAACTAAAAGTTTCACTGGTAACATAATAATATCAAATTGCAACGAATTTATACCAAAAATGTGAATCGAATAAAAAATTAATCTAAATTTTTGGCATCAATTTGATTTAGTTTTGTATCAATTTAATACTTTTTTAAAGAAAACTGTGTTGCTGTAGATGACTAAATTCCATTTTCGAAAGTAAAAGTTTATTAATCCGAACCAAATTTTAAATATTTAGTATGTTTCAAAATTTATTTGGAATAACCTAAAATTTGATAAAAAATAGAAAATAAAATAAAAAATAACATAAAAATTGAAATTTTTATGTTATTTTTTATTTTATTTTCTATTTTTTAGAATTTGTTGTTGTATAAAAAAATAGAGAATTTGCTTCAAGGAATTGTTTCCTGAAAGTGCGAGCGACAATTTTTTTTATCATTCTCGATAGTCAGCTTATTTATAGATTTTAAAAAATAAACAATAAGCAAAAAAAAAAAGAAAAAGAAAAATAGAAAAAAAAAATTAACAAACATTTTTTGTCTATTTTGTTACAGTGTAGCGGTCACGAGGTGAAATGTTTCACCGGTGGTCCAAGAAAAAGTAACGAGTCCCAATGTCCAATGTTGCAAAAAAGTGAGAAACTAACATCATCATCATCAACAACAACGCCATTATCAATTGGAAAAACAATGAATAATCGTAATCATCAAAATAGCACGTGTAGCGTAACAAATTCACCGCATCAAAAGAAACTTAGATTTCAATTGGCTAAAGAGAGAAAGGCAAGCACAACACTTGGAATAATAATGAGCGCCTTTATAATATGTTGGCTACCATTTTTTGTTCTTGCATTAGTGAGGCCATTCCTCAAGGATCCACAATCAATACCAACGGCAGTATCAAGTGTCTTCCTTTGGCTTGGCTATTGCAACAGTCTTTTGAATCCAATTATTTATGCAACATTAAATAGGGATTTCCGTAAGCCCTTCAGAGAAATTCTGTTCTTCCGGTGTGGCAAGCTCAATCATATGATGAGAGAAGAATTTTATCATAGTCAGTATGGTGATCCAGTGAATAAATATATTAGATCTGGCGATGAAATTGGAGGTCATCGCGGTGATAATCATTGTGTTGAAGCAATTGATGTTGCACCCAATACGCCCAATGAAAGTTTTCTATGATCCCCGTGAAGTCGATTAACGAATGTGAATTTTTAATAATTCTCTTCAAAATATAAAACACATAATAATATACAAGTTACAAGATGAGGATTATTATTTCAATTATTTGTTTTTTTTTCATCTACTGACACACTCAATTTTGCCCTTCATGTCTCACTTTCCGTATAAAAATATTTAATCATCAATGTATTTCATTTATTTTTTCGAAATAAAAAAAAATGTTCAATTAAAATTGTTACAATTAGAGAAAAATAGAAAATGATTTTTTTTTTCCATTGGAAAAGAACATTTGTCACTATTATAGAATATTTCTTTGTAAAATTACATTTTGACATTTAATTTTCAAACGTTGGTAAATTACAATCGATTTGTTTTCAAAAAGTTTCGTTCATTAATTCGAATTTTCGATAGACTGGAATTTTTTTCAGGTGCGAATCTGGTAAAATTTGAAAGCAATTATTTTTTATTTAAAATTCTTTTCATATTTTACGTCGTGATTTAGTACAGTTTGGAAATAATTGGATTTTTATTTGATAGAATTTATATCAGGCGATTTTTTTTAGTAGAATTTTTGTTTTATCGAATTTTCTTTCCAGTAGAATTTTCGTTTAATCGAATTTTTATTCTTCAAATTTTTATTTAGCCCGTTTTTCAATTAATTAAATTGTTATTTTAGCGAATTTTTATTTGGTCAACTTATTAATTAACACAATTTTCATTTAACAAGTGAATTTTTATTTGACATAATTTTTAATTTAGCGAATTTTTATTAGAATGAACTTTTATTAAGTCGAATTTTTAATTCATTAAATTTTTAATTAAGCGAATTATTATTTGACCACATTTATTTTTATTTAGCCTCACTTTTCACTAACTATATTTTTATTTCATCGAATTTTTATTTAGCCCGTTTTTCAATTAATTAAATTTTTATTTCAGCGAATTTTTATTTGGTCAAATTATTAATTAACACAATTTTCATTTAACAAGTGAATTTTTATTTGACATAATTTTTAATTTAGCGAATTTTTATTAGAACGAACTTTTATTAAGTTGAATTTTTAATTCACTAAATTTTTATTTCAACGAATTTTATTTGTACGAACTTTTATTTAGCCGAATTTTTCATTAACTATATTTTTATTTCATCGAATTTTTATTTAGCCCGCTTTTCAATTAATTAAATTTTTATTTTAGGGAATTTTTATTTAGTCAAATGTTTAACTAACACAATTTTGTATTTCACAAGTGAATTTTTATTTGACCTCACTCTAAATTTAGCGAATTTTTATTAGAACAAACTTTTATTGAGCCGAATTTTTTATTTACTAAATTTTTATTTAAACGAATTTTTATTTTAACGAACATTTATTTAGCCGAATTTTTCATTAAATATATATTTTTTTCATCGAATTTTTTTATTTAGCCTCTTTTTCAATTAATTAACTTTTTATTTTAGCGAATTTTTATTTAGTCAAATTTTTAATTAACAGAATTTTTATTTCACAAGGAAATTTTTATTTGACCTAATTTTTAATTTACATAATTTTTATTAGAACGGACTTTTATTTGGCCGAATTTTTAATTAACTACACTTTTATTTAATAGAATTTTTATTTTACCAAATTTTTAAGTCAGCGAATTTTTATTAGACCGAAATTTTATTTAGCTGAACGTTTAATTCACTAAATTTTTATTTAAGAGAATATTTATTTGAATATTTATTTATATTCTTTACTTTATTTATTTAAATTTCTTAATTGAATTTCTGATTAGGTCGAACTTTTGATTAGTAAAATGTTTTATTTGGCTAAATTTTATATTCTTTACTTCATTTATTTAAATTCCTTATTTTTATTTAAATTTCTGATTTGGAAGAATTTTTTAAAGTAAAATTTTTTATTTGGCCAAATTTTAAATCAAATTTTCGTTCAATAGTTTTTTCTGTGCAATGAAAATTTTGAGGGGTATAATTTTTATTTGGCAGAATTATAATTCTATTTATTTGTTTTTTATTTAGCAGAATTTTGATAAAATTATTCAGAAACTTTTTTCTTGAGAGAAATTCTTTTAGATAAAAATCTGTAAAGTTCTTCTTTTACAAAAATTCTGTTAAATAAAATGATAATTAAGTAGAATTTCAATTAATTGATTCCAATGACGATAAAAATTCCAATTAAATAATTCTTGGAGTAATTTTAGATTCAGTTGAAAAATAATTTCCTTTTTCTTATGATTTATTTAAATGAAAATTCGATAGACTGTGAAACACCAAAAAAATATTTACAATTGATTGTAATTTCTAACGTTGGTGGTAAAAAAATTTGTGGTGGTTACAAATCTAAAACATATTCATTGCATTAAAATATATTTGCATTTTTTTCAATTGTTTATTATTCTTTTTACTATTTTTATTATAATGAAATCGATCAACTAAATATTTAAAAAAAGTAAATAAATCGTTTTCTATTATTCAAATTGTTTATTATAATAAAAAAACTACTAAAATTTTTATTCTAATTTTTTGATTTTCGAAATTTTTGAAACTCTCAACTTTTGGGGAGCTCATGTTCGCTCTCTTAAAGCTGCTTAAAACAATTGAGTACGACAGTACGTAGTTTCTACTGCGAACAAAGTTCCATAAATTTAATGAAAAGGAGTTTTCAAAATGTATCTCCTTTTTCCAACACACACACACGCCTGTCGACGAAATATAAAACAAAAAAACAATCTTCTTCTCCCCTTCAAAAAATAATTTAAAACTTTTTTTCTACAATTTTTCTCATTATTTTTTTTTTCTTTTTTATCAACTCGATAACGATAAAAATATCAACGAGTGTCATGAGATGAAAAAAATATCTCCTTAACTTTTCTAGTGAACGAAAAAAAAAGAAAATAAAAAAGGGACAAAAAATTAGGATCGTGAAATTCTCTATTATAATATAGAAAAGTGAAAGACATTTGCAGTGTGAAGTAACACTAATATATCATGAACCAATTTAGAACAATCAAAAAAACAAAACAAAAAACGGACTATTTTGCAAGTATAGTGAAAGAAAATGTTGTTTAAAAAAAATAACTTATAATAACGATCAATTTAGAAAAATTTTAATGGCGATGGGTACGAACAATATAACATATTATACTTAAAAATATGAAAAAAAACTAAAAAAAGTGACTATTCAAAATCAAAGTGGATTTATCAATAAGTTAATGACGTTATAAACAAAAACACATTCACAAAAAAATTCGCTGTTTAGAAAAATTGTGAAACTTTGTAGAGAAATGATAATATCTGTAAAAGTGAGAAACCAAAAAAAAAAAAGAAAAAGAAAATTCAAAGTAGTCAATAATGTAGTTATGGGTCAAGAATGAATCTTTCTCCAGTGTTCATTAAACGAGTGGAAATACACAACTGGAACAACAATTCTTTATTTAAATTTAAAAACAAAACGAAATTGTTAATTTAAAAAATTGAAAATTTATTATTCGTCTTCCTTAAATTATTCACCCAACAATTTTAAGAATATTGTTAATTTCAATATTTCAATTATTTCTAATTCTAAATTATTAAACTCTAAATATAGTTTATATAATCATTTAAATTATTGTAAATATTTGTATATAAAAGTATTATTATTAAATTTATTTTAATTGTTATTATTAGGATTATTATTGTTATTATTATTATTATTATTACTATTATCTTTATTATTATTATTACTTTTATTATTTAAAAAAATGGTTACAACTTTGGTGTTCTTATAAAAAAACTTGTCAAAAATTTAAAAATGTTACTCAAATATAATAATGTTAATATAATGTTTAAATAATGTTATATTGTTAATGAGTTGCTATTGAAAAAAATAGGATTTAATTGTTTTCATAAAATAGTTTCTTTTTACTCATAATTTCAAAATAGTAGGTATCTAAAAAATTTGTAAATTGAAACTTAAAAATTTAGTTTGACAAATTGAATTAAAAAAATTAATTTGAAAAATTAATTTAAAAAATTGACATTAAAATATTTGACTAAAAATTTAAGATAAAAAATTAAATTTAAAAAATTTATTTAAAAATTAATGACAAAAAATTGAAATTAAAAAATTTATTTTTAAAAATTAAAGATAAAAAATTGAATTTAAAAAAATTTATTTAAAAATTAATGACAAAAAATTGAAATTAAAAAATTTATTTTAAAAAACTAAAATTTCGAAATTTAATTAAAAAAAAAAATGTAAATTTGAAAAATTGAAGAATTTAAAAAAGATTCATGAGATTCAGTCTAAAAGAAAAATATGATAAAAACAAAATTTGTATAAACATTATTTAAAAGAGGACTTTTTGTCGCGCTCGCCGAAAGGAATAAGGAAACATTAAGAAAATTTATTTCTTCAAAAGGGACTAAGGTTTTTGCTCACTTAAACATAATGCTGCATTTGTAATTCGCAAGAAAAAAGACAAATTCCTCTTTCCCGCCAAGTTGCACAAATATAGCAAACAAAAAGCAAAAATAAAAAAAAAAGAAAATTTTAAACAAGAAAAGAGACTGGGTAGAGAATACAAAAAGTGTTAAAGTTCGTCCACGCTTTCTGGATTCCAACGTACATAAATTTCACTGCATCTCGAGTAATAAAAAAAGAAGCTCAACAGCTTAAATCACGCTTTCTACAAAGTACCACTTGAGACATTATTTTTTTTCGCCCCCTATTCATCATCATTTCTTTAATACAATTAACGTCCGCAACTATTATTTAATTATAAGTTCTTTTGCATTTAAAAAAGTGTAATGTAAATATCCTTTTGTATGTTTTTCCTGATTTTTATTTATTAATTAATTCTGTTATATATATAAAAAAAAGAAGGTAGAAAAATTTTATTTTTAAGAGAGAAAATTTTTTACTGTACTAGATACTTTTTTCTCAGGGAGATTTTTTTCAAGTTTCCGT
The DNA here is from genome assembly GCF_015476425.1 of Leptopilina heterotoma. Taxonomy (NCBI): domain Eukaryota; kingdom Metazoa; phylum Arthropoda; class Insecta; order Hymenoptera; family Figitidae; genus Leptopilina; species Leptopilina heterotoma. Next base: position 3,200,427 of record NW_025111110.1, read on the forward strand.
TTCTGAGTTAGTGGGAAATTTTAGGGACTATTCTAGTAAAAATTTTTAATCTCTTCCTCTTTGTAAAATATACATATAACATATTCTATGAAATATTTTAATTATTATTAATGTTATTGAATTATTATTCGCAAATATTAATCCAAGTGAGATTGAGATGTATATATATTTATTTAAAATAAATTATGTAAATAATTAATAATATAATGAGGAGAATTATTTGAAGAATTGATAGCAACCTGTGTTTAAAGGACCATTGTGATATTTCCACTCGAGGTTTCCAGGGGACTCGAATTTTTTTTTCAATGAAGCATATAATTCACTTCGCACTCTTTTATTTATTAATGAATATTTTTTAATTAATAAAAATTAACAGAAATAAAAAAATTAGTAAAAATAAAATTATACCAACCAAGAGATTATGTTTAAAGATTTTTTTCATTTTTTACTGAATTCTTAATTTTTATTGAATTATAATTTTATTATTTTTTTCTTATTTTTATTATTGTTATTACTAATATTATTATTAACACAATAATAATTATTTTTATAATTATTATTTACTAGTTTAATTCTATTAAAATTTATTAACTTAATTGAAGTTAAATTAATTTCATCAATGCAATCAAAATCAGAGCATTGAATTTCAATTTTTTAATTAAAAAAATTTTTTTTTGCCTACAGATTTCAAATTAGATCCCCTTATTTTTACTCGAAGATTTCAAATTAGAATAAATGTTTTTTTCCCGTTAATTCAAATTTTCTTTTCCATTTGAAAGTCATTAACATGAAGAAAAAAAAATTCTTATATTAATTGATAAAAATTATTTAATTAGAAGCAATTAATGAAAAATTCTATTTGCATTGAAAATTTTTTTTTTTTTATTAAAATTTGCTTTAAACTATGGAGCATATTTTATTCGATTCTTTAAAGAATGAAATTTCAGGTACGGAAAAAATTCTTTCGCTTTAAGGAATCTTGTTACATCTTGTATTTTCTGCACGTAGTTTAAAACCAAAGAGAAATCATCCAAGTCAATAATAGAGAGAGAGAGAGAAAGGGAACAGTTGCAAAAGTAAAATGGTTTTTCGAATCAACACGATTTTGTGGTTCAAAGCAATTCAAATATAAATGACTTTCAAATGGATACCGCAAAAAATATATAAATACAATATTTTTCGTTTAAACAAAATTTCTGTTTTAAAAAATTTGTAATTTATTAATTTTTGCTAAATTAAATATTTTTTTCTGAATTTTATTCAATTATTTTTAATTTTAATTTTTTAGTTCCAAAAATTTCTCTTTGTTCGACAATTTAAAATTAGCAAAAATTCTTCTTTGGCTCCCAGTTTTACTAAATTATTTGTAATTTCAATTTCAATTTTTTAATTTAAAAAATTACTCCTTGCTTGACGATTTAAAAAGAGAATAAATTTTAAACATGATGTAGAGAATTTATTCTACTTTGAAATTATAATTTTAAAAAAGTAATTTTTTTATTAATTATTATATTTTTTACTAAACTGAATATAAATTTTCTTTGCAACAGAGTGCGAATGAATTTTAAGAGCGGATGCTATTGAAAATAAAATACACGCTATTGCCGTCTATGAATGAGTGAATTGCGATTAGTTTTTAATATGATCATTATATCATGGACGATAAATAATAAATATTCTAGGATGTAATGTGTAAGGTCCTAAAAAAAAAGTTGTGCGACAATCTGTGAAACGTAGTTAATTGTTATTTAACGATAATAAATAGCAAGAATATAATATAAATTATACATTGAATGCGTGTTAATAGGATTTAAATTATCTATTAAGTATCGCATGAGTTGTGAAGAATGTTAATTATATACAATAAACTTTAATAATTAAAATTAAAATATTGTGATTTGGAGAAAAATCTGTTGCTTTAATAAATCAGATTTTTCAGTGATGCTTGAATTATTTATTATTTGTTATACGAATTATATTATCAAAGAAATAGAAAATTATAAACAATAGGAAAAGAAACTGATTCTAGTATAAAACATTTATCAATTTTTGTTGAGTATAAAAATAAATAATTAACAACTATTATTACATGTTCTAGTAAAAATATTGAACAATTTTTGTTAAGTATAACAATAATAATTAACAATCTTTAAGTGTAAAAAATATAAAACAACTTTTACGATTTTAAATTAATTATTTGTTAATAAAACGTTGTTTCTTTATTAATTTTTATTAATTATTACATTAAATAAAGATCTTTGTAAGTTAAACAATTATATAAATTTTTGAAAAAATATACTTTAGTTGATAACATATTAAATATTTTTTTGATTAACAATTTTATTTTTAATGTTTTAAAGTTTTAAATTTTTAAATAGATTAATATTTTTTATTAAACTAAAAAAATTCTCCTAACATTATTTTATTGATTAGACATAATAAATCAATTTGAGTTTATTTTTTTATGATTAATTTTTTGAGATATCAATTATTTTTACCAGTTGTGTAAAAAAATTGTTTTGTATTTAGAAAATTTATTTATAAAGTAAATATATCTATAAACTTGTATAAGTTTCTTTCGTATGTAAAATTTCTATGATGAATAGTTTAAAATTTCGTTTTCAGTATCACTGAATTATTTGATTAATTTTAATTGTATAAAAAAAATTATAAACTATACGAATAAAAATAGTTTTTAAAAATAAGGCCGTATTAAAAATTTTTAGTGAAAGTTTAATTAAAGTTTGTACATTATTAGATTATATAATATTATATTATATTATTAATTTTTATTACCATTATACAATTATTATTATTATTATTATTATTTTTATTATTATTGTTATTATAATTATAATTACAATTATAATTATTATTATTTTTATTATTATTATCATTATTATTAACATTATCATTATTATTTTTATTTTTATTTTCTTTATTATAATTAATATTATTCTTATTTTTATTATTGTTAGTATGATTATTATAATTATTATTATATAGATACTGTTAGAGCGACAATTCGTCTGTTAAGTACTTATTACTTAATGATCAAGTATCAAGAATTAGTATGTCAATGACTGGTCATAAAATGGAAAGAATTTACGCCATACGTTTTCACATGATTATACCATTTCGATATTATTAAACGAGAATAAATTTATTTCAAGACGAATAAACAAAAATTATTTATTATCCATTTTTAATTTCAATTTACCACGAATTTTATTTTTTACATTAAAATATAATTTTATTCTTTGCTAAATAATCATAGAAAGAAATTAAAGTTATTTCATTAATGATGTATTATAAATTATAAAATTAGTAATTATTATTTATTATCTATTAATTAAAAATATTTAATTCTAATTACCATTAAAAATACCTATAAATAATTATTTGGTTCTATAATTTCGATGAAATATTTGATTTAAAAATAATAATATTAAATAATAAATAAATCATAATAATGAAAAATGGGAATTATTGCAAAATCACTGTTTCATTAATATTCTAATTTTAGGCACATGAAATTAGTATAGTTTCGAAAGTGTAATGCATCTTGCTTACCAAAACTGGTGTATAAACTTAAGCTTTATATCATCATTAATCGTTAATCATTTGACTCGATATTCTCAACTTTATTATGAAGTTAACTAATGTAGATTCTCTATCAAATTCTGAATTTGTATAGCTTTCTGAAAACAATTCCATAACTATTAGTTACAATTAAAATCGATTTCTCCAAAGATCATTAGCAAAGGAATTAACAAAGATATGTTATAATTTAATTTAACTTTTTTAATTTAAACTTAATATTTAATACAACATTTAGTAAAATTTAATAAAACATTTACTATATGGAAAACTTTACATGAAAATTAGCAAAAAAATATGCAATTAATTTTTTATTCTTTAATTTTTAAAAGAAAATTTAATTTTTAAAAAATAGAAAATTCTTTTGGAAGATAGTATTTTTACTTACAAATACGTATTTTATAATTAAACGAAATTTACAATATAATATATATTTAGAACTTCTAAATTGTTTTCGACGAAAATGAAATATTATGGAAAAAAAGAAACAATAAGAAAGAAAAAAAAAAATTAAAATTAAAAAGAAAAAAATTAAAAAAAAATAAAAAAAAAATAAAAAAAAAATAAATAAAATAAAAAAAATTACTTTTCGAAATTGCAGAAAATTTTGATCATTTACTAATTTGAAGTTTTCTTAATTTTTTTTTTTGTTTTGTTACACATGTCGGATTAATTTTTCAAAAAGAATTTAAAATATCGATTTCCCTCGTCGGTAATATTACAGAAAACTGCGACTTTATCCATTGGCGAGAAGCGGTAAGTTACCCAGAAGTTTTACCATATGTTAACAAAATTTCCAACCATGATAAGGATGGAAAATGTTATCGACATAGTAGAGAGTAGATTCACCCTTAGTGACTAAAAATATTTCACTTGGCAGTTACCCACAATTCTCTCTGAATTCAAAAATTCAAATGCAAGCTCTGAGGATTCATATATTTCTCCGCCAATTGAAGGTAAAATCTTTGCTTTTAATTACTTTGTTTTAATTAAAAAACCAATTGAATAGAGCTATTTTATTTCTCATAAAATGTAAAAGTTAAAAAGTGGATTTTTTCAGATTAAAAGTAGTAGAGGTCAGTTTTAGTTGGACAATTACTTAAAATTTATAAATTAATAATTAAATAATGAAATAAATTAGTGAACGCACAATAAAAGTTTTGTAACTAGAAAAGTGAAGATTACTTTAGGAAAAAATTTTTGAATTCATATTTTTTTCAATCAGTGATAAAATCAGTGTACAGTAAGACAAAATTGATGTTATTTCAGTAGTAGAAAAAAATTTAAGTCATGGAATATATATTAATTTAATGTAAGTAAAAATTCAGTAGTAAAGTAAATTTTCGCTCAGACAGTGCAGTGACTACTTAGAAATAAAAGTAGTAACAAACAATTTTAGTCAGACAAAACATAAACGACGTATTTATTTAAATTTATTAAAATAAATCATTTTTATTTAAATCCACAGTAAATGTACTTATATTTAATAAATGTAAGTAGTAGAAATAGAACTTTAGTCAGACAAGACAAAATTAATTTTTCCAATTAAAGTATAAGTAGTAAGTGCAATTTGTAGTCAGACTAATTTATAATTCTTGAAATTGTATTGCAAGTAGTAAAATCAATATGAGGTATAAATCAAACGATTTCTTAGAATTTAAATTTAAGTAGTGGAAGTAATAAGTTAAAATGTAGTCAGGTAAAAATAATATAATTTTTCCTAATACGGAATAAGTAGTAAGTGAAATTTTAAGGCAGACGGAATTATAATTCTTGTAATTTAGTTTCAAGTAGTAAAATCAATATTAAATCAAATAATTCCTTACAATTTAAATATAAGTAGTAGAAGCAAAAATTCAGTCAGACAAGACTAATTTAATTTTTTTCTATTATATAGTAAGTAATTAGGACAATTTTTAGTTATCGAATTTTTAATTCTTGTCATTTAGTCTTAAGTAGTAAAAAAATATTCGGTCAGATGCATTACTAGCTACTGAGTAGCAAGTAGTATAAAACAGTTTAAGGCGTAGGGGAGACCGGGGCGTAATGGCTAAGGGGCGTAATGAATAATTGTAATTTGTTTAAAAACCGTAAATTGTAATAATTTCGCACAATAGACAAGTTATTGTACTTGGTATACTGCAAGTTTGTCGGAAGTTTCATTAATATTTATTCATTATTGTAAGAAATATAGTAGAAAAACTATTTTTGACATACGAAAGTAACTTTTCAAAATTTTCGTTTTTTCGTTCTATTTTTTTCAAAAATAGCTTTAAAAAAAAAACTGAAATGAGGTTTCGATCTTGACACGTTTGTTTTTAAGGGACAATTCGAGATTTTTGATTCACACTTCCGGTATTGTTAAAAAAAAGCCAAATATTTGCCGAGTACCCCCGGGGCGTAATGGCTAGTTTTTCCCGGGGCGTGTTGGCTAATGCAATACGCTATGTATAAAAAGCAACCTACCATATCGGCGAAGTGTAGGTTTGTTTTCGCGATTGCTTGTCACTTAGTTTAAGTATGTTTAGGTATTTTTAACAAAATTTTAAAGCTTTGGTCTAAAATTTACAAATAGTAGATTTCAAGCTACGATTTTAATGAGAAATTACAAAAAAAATTGAGAGAGTGCCAATATCACAGAATATTATTGAAAAAGCGATAGTTGAAGTATTGCTGAATAAAAATAGCATTCACGGAATACCCAGGAACCTTAATTTACAATATGCAATAAGATTGGAAACTGTAGATAATAATTAGCAATCATTATTCATTACGCCCCGGGAGTTATCCATTACGCCCCGACTCGGGCCGTATTTTGGAGCTCTGCATTGCTCCAGAAAAACTGTTGTAGAATAAAAAGTAAGAGTCATATCGGGACGTTTGTAGTCTTAAAAGAAAGCTGAGATACCAGAGTAAATTTTCTGGAAGATAAACATTCAATTAGAACAAAAATGTCCCAGTAAAACAACAAAGAGTGAAAAGTTAGCCATTACGCCCCGGTCTCCCCTACTTGCGTTTGCGAAGGCAAAAAATAGGCCCCACTTTAATATTTTTTTTTACAGTCATTTTATTTAAAATATTAAAAACGATTTTTGCACCTTAAAGTACATTATAAAAACAAAAAAAAGAAATTTTTTTTTCGATTTTTAACCGTTATTTACGATTTGTAGAGGGCCCCAAACATTGCGATCTCAAATTTGTAACAGTTTGCGGTGCCCCGCATAGAGCCTCTCCTGACTGTCTAAAATCAAAAAAAAAACAAAATTTATTCTTTAGTATACATTAATACCTAGTGGACTAACCTGATGAAATTAAAAAAAAAGTAAAAAAAAAAACGAAAATGCGGTACTTTTAAAGTCAATTTTTAAGAAATGATGATTTTGATCTTTTGAATTTTTGACTTTAAAAGTACCGCATTTTCGTTTTTTTACTTTTTTTTAATTCATCAGGTTAGTCCACTAGGTATTAATGTATACTAAAGAATAAATTTTGTTTTTTTGATTTTAGACAGTCAGGAGAGGCTCTATGCGGGGCACCGCAAACTCTTACAAATTTGAGATCGACAATTTTTGGGGCACTCTACGAATCGTAAATAACGGTTAAAAAACGAAACAATTTTTTCTTTTTTTAGTTTTTATAATGTACTTTAAGGTGCAAAAATCGTTTTTAATATTTTAAATAAAATGACTGTGAAAAAAAAATATTTATGTGGGGCCCATTTTTTGCCTTCGCAAACGCAAGTACGCCTTAAGGGAGACAATATTTAAAATTATTAAAATGTTATAAAAATTTAAATTCATTCGTAAAAGTTTTTTTAGACCAGTCAAAATATATTATGTTCTTTCTAAATTACACAAATTTTATCAATAACCACTCAAAATTATTATTATTATAGAATGCAGTTTTAATTAGACAAGTAACAAATATTTTCTTGACTGACTAAAACTGTATTACAATAATGACATACGGAAAAATAAAATGATTTTAATTTGAATGTTAGTAGTATAATATAGTTTTAGTCAGACAAGTAAAAATTATTCACTTGTCTGACTAAAACTATATTGTACTACTGACATTCAATTTAAAATCAATTTGTTTTTGTTTCTGTAAAAATAGACAAAAAATAATTCGAACTTGGATATCAGTAGTAGAGTACATTTTTAGTCAGACAAGTACATATTAAAAGATTCTTGAATTTTTATGACATAAATAGTAAAAGGTGTTGGTGTGCCAAATCGTATTAAATTTTTTTTGTAACTACTACTGTATAAGTAGTAAAAACCAATCTAAGTCAGACATAAATAAATTATATTATATTCTCATAATTTTATTAAAAAAAATTAGTAAAAGTACTTCTGTAAGTCGATTTTTTAAATTCTCGTAAGAAAAAAGTAAATCGTAAATCGTAAGACAAAAAAAAGAATTTAACAATAAAAGGGAAAGGAACAATTATAAAAAAAGAGGGAAAAGAAATAAAAGAAGACTGTTTATATTTTCATAAAGCCATACTTTTCATTATTTGATAGTCAAGAGTTAGACTACACATTTACTTTTCTAAAAATCTTTCATTTGCCTTATTCTGAATATTACATACTTCTGCACTAACTCTCATTCAGGCAACTTTGTTTTTTTTGCGATTATTTTCAATGAAAAGTGTTTTTTCTTCAATTATTTTACATAAAAGAAAACATCTGTCCATTCTTTTATCAATACAAGTCTACATTACTTATAATCCTATTTATATTTAGTAAATTTTTTTTTTAAATTCTCTCACATATTCTTCTTTACAAATTTCTCGAATATTTTTTTCTTTTATACATTTTTATATCACATGTGCAATTTATAATTCATTTATAATGTTTTATTCTCATTCTTCATACGAATTAGATTTTTTTGACAAACAAATTTCTTGAATATAAAAAGCGGAAATTAGTTGCAATTTTGTTTTAATTCACGTTTTCACGAATTTAAATAACATTGCACTATATATTTATTTTAGTTTATTGAGTTTTATCCTAATTTTTCTTGCATTGTGTCTCATTAATGAGATTTTGTTTGCAAATGTAAAAAATGTCTTAGAAAACGTGTTAAGAAGTTTTATGAGAAAGTAAAATTTTATTTGATATTTTTTTGAAGGGGAGTTTTTTTTAAAGGTGTTAAAATTTATTAGTCGGTTTGTTCTTTTTTTTATCGTGAATCGTGATATATAGTGATTTTTATAAAAACAGTTTTATATTGTTCACTATTTTAATTAACTATAGAGATATTTTCTTTTGAGGGGGGATTGCGGTTACCACGTTTTTTTTTTTTTTTTTTTTTTTTTTTTGAAGAATCACAGTTGTAATAGCATTTTATTCAGCGACGAATCAAAAACATTTTTCTTTATTTTTCCTTTTTCTTTTCACTTCTCAGAATTTAAATCACACTTTCGTTTCCAGGACTCAAGTTTTTGATGTTTCCTTCCGCCAACTAGCAGGTGGAGGAATACTGCGATCGACTTGATTTAATGGAGTTCGACTACGGCAACATTTCCGACATGTAAGTCGCCAAAAAGCCAGTCTAAAGTCAGCCGAATAAAAGGCATAAATGAACGGATTAATAGCCGAATTAATCCAACCTGAAATTTTGCAGAAAAGAAATTATTAAAATTTTTAAAAATACAAGAAAATTAAAATTAATTCAAAATATTTGAGTTCATTTTTATTTAGCCAAATTTTTATTTAGCAAAAATCTGTTAAACACAATTTATTCTGTGAGATGAAAATTATGAAACTAAATTAAAATTCTGTAAAATACAAATTTTTATTTTAAAAATTATAGTTTTAAAAAAAACTTCTTTAGAAAAAATTATTTAGGATGTGGAAAGTTTTGCAAAAATTCGAGAAATGATAGATAAACAAAAATTAAAAATTAAAAAATTATTACATTGATTAAATAATTTTGAATATCACTCGAAAACTTTTACTCAAAATTCTCTAGAAAATTCTAACTTTCACTAAAAAAATTGTACCTTTCACTTACACACAAAAAATTTTTACTTTCACTATAACAATTTTTATTTTCAAGTAATAAATTTTCACTTTCACTAAAAAAAATATCACTTTCATTATAAAATTTCTACTTTCAATTTTTATTAATAAAATTGTCTCATCCATTAAATTCTTACTTTCACTTTCTCTAAAAAAATTATAATTTTCACATTCACTTAAAAAATTTTCACTTTCATTAAAAAAAAATTCTCACTTTCACTACAAAAATTTACAAAAGCACTTAAAAACGTTCAATCAAAATTCCCTAAAAAATTATTACTTTTACTTTCACTAAAAAAAAAATTGTACTTTCCACTTTCACACAAAAAATTTTCACTTTCATTAAAAAAATTTGTACTTTCACTATAATAATTTTTATTTCCACATAATAAATTTTCACTTTCACTAAAAAAATATCACTTTCATTATAAAATTTCTACTTTCAATTTTTATTAATAAAATTTTCTCATCCATTAAATTCTTACTTTCACTTTCTCTAAAAAAATTGTAATTTTCACTTACACTCAAAAAATTTTGACTTTCATTAAAAAAAATTCTCACATTCATTAAAAAATTTCCAAAATCACTAAAAAACATTTAATCAAAATTCCCTATAAAATTCTTACTTTTACTTTCACACAAAGAATTTTCACTTTCAATGAAAAAATTCTCACTTTCATTATAATAATTTTTATTTTCACGTAATAAATTTTCACTTTCACTAAAAAAATTGTAATTTTCACTTTCCCTTAAAAAAATTTGACTTTCATTAAAAAAAATTCTCACATTCACTAAAAAATTTCCAATATCACTCAAAATTCTCTAGAAAATTCTTACTTTCACTTTCTCTAAAAAAAATGTAAATTTCACTTTTACTCAAAAAATTTTCACTTTCATTAAAAAAATTCTTACTTTTACCATAATAATTTTTATTTTCGCGTAATAAATTTTTACTTTCACTAAAAAAAATATCACTTTTAATATAAAATTTCTACTTTCAATTTTTATTAATAAAATTTTCTCATCCATTAAATTCTTACTTTCACTTTCTCTAAAAAAATTGTAATTTCCACTTTTACTCAAAAAATTTTGACTTTCATTAAAAAAAATTCTCACATTCACTAAAAAAATTCCAAAATTACTCAAAAACATTTAATAAAAATTTCCTATAAAATTCTTACTTTTACTTTCACTAAAAAAAATTCTACCTTCCACTTTTACACAAAAAATTTTCACTTTCATTAAAAAACATTCTCACATTCAATAAATAATTTTCAATATCACTCAAAATTTTCTAGAAAATTCTTACTTTCACTTTCTCTAAAAACAATTAAATTTCACTTTTTCTCAAAAAGTTTTTACTCTCAATAGAAAAATTCTCACTTTCACTACAAATATTTTGATTTTCACTCAATAAATTTTCACTTTCACTGAAAAAATTTTTACTTATAAAAAAAATTCTCACTTTTACTTTGACTTGAATATTTTGATTTAACTGAAAAAATTCCCCTTATCACTCAAAGAATATTCACTTTGACTCAAATTATTTTCACTTTTACTTAGAAATTTTTTAATTTTGAAATGATTATGAAAATATTTTTTTGAGTGTCAGTATTTGTTACTGAAATTTAAAGTGAAAATGTTTTTTTGAGTGACAGTATTTGTTGCTGAAATTGAAAGTGAAAACATTTTTAGTGAATGTGAAAATCAAAAATTTTAAAAGAAATGAAAAGTAAAAGTTTTTTTTAATGATAGTGAAAGTTTCATGAAAAACTGAAAATACAGTAAAAAAATAGTTAAAATATAATTATAATACAAAAAATAAAATTGGAAAAATTTTTTTTTTGATGGGAAAATTTTGAGATAATTGTAAAAAATTTGCACTTTACCCAACCACGTGAGAGCCTGCATGAGAAGGTCTGGCGGCTCCATAGGTAAAAAAGGAGTGATTAGATAAAGAATGAAGAATGGGAGCCAACATGCAACAAAGCCCCCAACAACCACCGCTAAAGTACCAGCGGTCTTCGTTTCCCTCGCCACCCTGTTGATACAGCTATGATGATGGGTACGAATTGTTCCAAACTTCCGACAAGTCGTTGATATCTCATTTTGACTCGGTGCTTTATCGCACGAGTCACTTGTACCTTCTGAAGTCGTATTTCCATCTGATTTCTTCTTTTTTATTATACTTTTCGTTCTTTCACTCTGAAAATAACGGAAAATAATTACAATTTTCTCGAAATTACAAAAAAAAAATAATTAATGAAAAATAAACAAAATTATTATTAATATAATATAAATAAGTTATTATTGATTTTATGATTTTAATAATTTTTTCAACCAGTTTGACATTTATTTAGTTTTTCTGTGAGAGAGATCTTCTTCTTTTTTATCTTTCTATTTAGTGTGAGTTCGGTTTAATTGAAAAATAAATTGAAATAATTAAACACCTAATTTTTATTTGCTTTCTTTATTATTAAATTAAAAAGAAAATATATTTTGAATTCCGAAAGAAAATTAAGACCCCCCAATAATATATAAAAAATTAAAAACTCAAATATGAATTTTTTTCAATAAAATTTGCAGTTATTCCCGTTTAAAAATTTCCATACCTTGTTTTTGTCGATAAATTCTTTTCTGTTCACATAACCGATATTTGATTTTTCTAACTAAAAAAATATCGTAGATATATAGGTAAACAGGGAAAAAAAGCCATCAATGTCGTAACATTTTAGGAATTATCTTTCGAAACCGTTAAGCACGATACGATGATAAATGTTTTTCGACCTTCAATAGCGTTTTATGGAATTGCCATTTTCTACGGTTTGACAAGAAAGCAACAATTTTTTTTTTTTATAAACTTTTTATAGCAGTTAACACGTTTTGTATTGCAATTTCCCGTTTAAAATGCATAAATCATTTTCTTTTTACTCTACATAAATGTGATAAATAGTTTATAATTCACATAAATAATAAATGTTCTATTTAGAATACAGAATGAAATTTTGGACAAAAGAATAAAAAATTGTTAAAGAAGTAAAGTGTTTTGTTTTGAATTCATTAGAATTTTTTTATATTCTATTTAGAACTTTTTAAAAATTTATTAATTTATTAAAAAGAATTAGATTTATTTAATTAATTTAATTAATAATTCATTCATTTAAGTGAAATTTAATTACTTCTCACCGGCAAGACTAAATTAATTGTTCTTATTAAAAAATAAGTAGTAAGTGAAATTTTTAGTCAGCCTTATTTATAATTTTTGTCATTTAGTTTTAAGTAGTAAAATCAATATTAAATCAAACGATTTCTTTGAATTTGAATTTAAGTAGTATAAGTCAAAATTAAGTCAGACAAGACTAATTTAATTTTTCCTATTAAAATATAAAAAGTAAGTGCAATTTTTAGTCATGCTTATTTTTGTCATTTATTTCCAAGTATTAAAATCAATATTAATTCAAACGATTTATTTGAATTTGAATTTAAGTAGTATAAGTCAAAATTAAGTCAGACAGGACTAATTTAATTTTTCGTATTAAAAAAATAAGTAGTAAGTGCAATGTTCAGTCAGGCAAATTTATAACTCTTGAAATTTTAATTTAAGTAGTAAAATCAATATTGCAAATCAAACGATTTCTTTGAATTTAAGTAGTAAAAGTCAAAATTAAGTCAGACAAGACTAATTTAATTTTTCTTATTAAAAAATAAGTAGTAAGTGAAATGTTTAGTCAGACTTATTTATAACTTTTGTCATTTAGTTTCAAGTAGTAAAATAATATTAAATAAAACGATTTCTTTGAATTTGAATTTAAGTAGTATAAGTCAAAATTAAGTCAGACAGGACTAATTTAATTTTTCGTATTAAAAAAATAAGTAGTAAGTGCAATGTTCAGTCAGGCAAATTTATAACTCTTGAAATTTTAATTTAAGTAGTAAAATCAATATTGCAAATCAAACGATTTCTTTGAATTTAAGTAGTAAAAGTCAAAATTAAGTCAGACAAGACTAATTTAATTTTTCTTATTAAAAAATAAGTAGTAAGTTAAATGTTTAGTCAGACTTATTTATAACTTTTGTCATTTAGTTTCAAGTAGTAAAATCAATATTAAATAAAACGATTTCTTTGAATTTGAATTTAAGGAGTATAAGTCAAAATTAAGTCAGACAAGACTAATTTATTTTTTCCTATTAAAAAATTAAAAGTAAGCGCAATTTTTAGTCAAGCTTATTTATAATTTTTGTCATTTAGTTCTAAGTAGTAAAATCAATATTAAATCAAACGATTTCTTTGAATTTGAATTTAAGTAGTATAAATCAAAATCAAGTCAGACAAGACTAATTTAATTTTTCCTATTAAAAAATAAAAAGTAAGTAGTAACAATTTTTTAAGTAAATCAAAACTTACTATATTCTTTTTAAGTTACATAAAAGTGGTAGAGAAAAATTTTAGTCAGACGCAATGACTTTAATTATTTTTATTCTCAGTTTTTTTTCAAACTATAGTGAAAATATTAGTACACAGTCAGAGAAAATTGTCATTTTATCAGTAGTAGAAGGCTGTTTAAGTCAGGCAAATAATTTTAAATTATAAATTTATTTATAAATATAGTTTATATTTTATTTTTTATAGTTTATACATTCAGTAGTATGGTAAATTTTTGATCAGTCAGAGCGCAAACGCGAGTATCTAATTTAACTATAAGTAGTATAGGTCAATAATTAGTCCAACAGGACATTTTAAATTTTTAGTTTACCGAAATTTGGTAAAAAATTATTCTAATTTGATTTTTAGTAGTTAAATAAATATAAAGTGAAGCAAATTTGTTTTCAAAAATTTTTTAAATTAAAAATTGCATTTTATAGTTTTTTTCAATTCTTCATGTATAAATGCATTAAATTTCATGCTGAGTAGAAAGATAAATAAATAAAAGCAATGTCGAGAATAAAATTTGAAAAATTGACTCTAATTATTTTCAATTGTTATTGGTCCATTTTGCATTAATTTAAGGAAAGTGCACTCATTTTCTCAATGTGGACAATAATTAAGCCAAATGGAAATTACGAATATGACCGAAATATACTAATTTTGGTCATTCGTAATTTCAGTTATTGTCTTGGATATTCACACAGTTATTAGTGGTATATGAATTTTCCATTAAGGCGCTCGATATTACTGTCATGCATATTCTTGATTTTCTGCTATTATTGGATACACACATCAAAATGTCTATTCATGAACCCTTGTTCTATTGTCGAATCGATAAAGAACTATCTCCCATCTTCACAATCAATTAGAGAATTTTAATTATTCATTTCTAATCAGTTGCACTAAACATAAAAATTAAAAAATTCTACGTATACTTCAGTTTTTAGGGAAAAAAATAAAAAAGACAAAATATTTTTTGAATTTAATTACTTAAATTCCTTTTTTTTCATTTTATATTTATATGCAAACAAATTTTGCTCTAAATAGATTTTTAAATTTAAAAAAAATGTAATAAAAATTCTTTAAAATATATTGTTTCACTCGTTTATATTAAACAAATAAAGAAGTGAAAAAATAGTAAAATAAAAATGGATAAAAAATGTAAAGTTTCGGATTAAAAAAGTTTCATAATTCAAGTAATTTAAAAAATATCTTGAAAATAGAAAGCAACATTGAAAATATTAAAATTAAAAATACTTGAATACTTTAAAAAATGCTTATTTAAAATTTAAATATTTCAAATAATATAGAAAAATGTAAAGTTCAATTTTAAATTCAGAAAATACTTCAATATGAAAAAAAGAAGCTAACAAAAATAAAATATAGTTAAAAGATTTTCAAAAACAATTTTTAATATTAAAACAAACAAATGTGAGGTTTAAAATATTTTTTAATTTTATAAAATACTTGATACTGTCACTGCGCGTCAATTGTTCTATATAAAACGCGATGATATTGTTTCAAGAGAATATTTTTAATTAAAATTTTTCATTCCAAGTGGAATTTATCGAAAGAAATTTCAAATATTTTTAAATTGACGCGAACCCAGTCTCTCTAACTATATAAGTAAATAAGTGCAAATTCATGTCAAAGTAGTTGAAAAAATTAAAAATAATTATTTATTGCAATTTTTTTTTTGCAATTTTATTACTTTTTTCCTACTTTATTATTTTACTTAGTATTATTTTTTTAATTGTTTTTTTTCCTCTTTTATTATTTACTTTTTTTATTATTTTCTTCAATTTCTTCCTATTTTATTATTTAAATAAATTAAACTAAAAACTATTAATAAAATAAGAAAAAGTAGTAAGTAAAAAAAAAAATTTGAGTTTTTTCTATTAGTTTATTTATTTTAGGAATTTTTGTTGTTTTTTTATTTTTGTAAATGTTATGGGATTTTTTTCTCTCTTACCAAAAGTGGCCGTCGACGGCGAAAATTGTCGCTCTCAGTTGCTTCCAAATTTCTGTGTCTTCCAGCGATAACACAGGAAATCCGGGCGTAAACGTAGAGCATGACCAGCATGGGAAGAAAAAAGGAGCCCATTGCTGAGAATATTACGTACGATGAGTCCATGTTATATGAACATTTTGTGCTATCACGATTTGTTGCCTGTGGAAAGCAACCTAATAATGGTGGACTTGTTATGGCCCCGGCCACAAACCAAACAACAATGATCATCAATGCCGCCAGTCTTTTACTTCTTCGTCGTCTACTGTAGATTAAAGGCTGCGTCACAGCCAAATACCTAAAATTTTTAAAAGCAATTAAAAAAGAAAAAAAAGAAATTAATAACTTTTCTCAAAAAATTTTTATTTGAAATATTTTTATTATTTAAGACT
The DNA here is from genome assembly GCF_015476425.1 of Leptopilina heterotoma. Lineage (NCBI taxonomy): Eukaryota > Metazoa > Arthropoda > Insecta > Hymenoptera > Figitidae > Leptopilina > Leptopilina heterotoma. Next base: position 3,216,882 of record NW_025111110.1, read on the forward strand.
AAAATTGATCAAAATTTTTGGCATCAATTTGATCTAATTTAATACTTTTAACTTTTAAGAAAACTGTGTTTGTATTATTTTCCATTATTTTCTATTGTTTACTTTAACATCAAACTGTTAATTTTAATTTTCTTTCATTTTGTACTTTATTCTACAATTTTTTTAATTTATTGAATTTAATTAAATATTTACTAATATTATTGACAAATTTTCAAAGAATCTTTGTTTAAAATATTTTTCAGATGGAAACATTCAACTTTGGGTATTTTTTGAAAATAAGTTTGAAAATCAATTGAAAATGTATTGATTTTTAGTTTTCTATAAACAAATTGAAAATTTATTTTTAATTAATGTCAGAGAAAAATTTAAACTGTATTTTTAATTTGTGACAGAGAAAAATTTAAACTGTATTTTTCATCTTTTGCAAAAAAAAAAAATATAAAATACTTTTTTATTATTTTTTGCAAATTAATTTAAAAAATATATATTTTTATTTCGTAAACTTATTTAAAAACAGTTTTAAACTCTTCGAATAATAATTCGAAGCAATTTTTAAACTCTTTAAATAAACTTTAAAATTTTTTTTTAGACATTTCAAACAATTTTTACACTCTTCAAATAAATTTGAATCAAGTTTAAAAATTTTTGAACAAATTAAAAAAACCCTTTTAAACAAATTTAAAGTAAAAAAAGTATTTTATTTAAATTAAAAAATGTAACTAAAAATTATACAAATAATAAAAAACTATTCAAATAATAAAGAAATATTCAAATTTGTTATTTTAATTTTAAAGGAAGGAAAAAATTTTGTTTTCAAATTCTATTTCAAATAAAAAATAGTGAATTAAAAAAAATATATTTAAGTTTGAAAAGAAATAAAAAAATATAATTGCGTTTTGCTTTCAGATATTAAGTAGGAGTCTGCCGACGGACTTCGAATTATCCTGTTACTATTTTTTCAAGTCAATCATCGATCGGTGAGTTTTAATTTTTTTTTAACAATAATAACAATAATAATTTTACAAATTCAAAAAAATTGTCAATAAAGTAGTTTAAAAATTATCCGTAAAGTAGTTTAAAAAATTATCTGCAAAATAGTTGAGAAATTTAAAGTATAATTCAAAATTTTCTCTCGCACCCTCATCATAGAGGGTAAACAGTGAGAAAAAAAAATTTGAAACTATAAAATTCTTTATGGTGAAAGCTTTTGAGAGGTGAAATTTAAAAATGAATGCCGCATATATATTGCCCGGTTTTCTTTCTTTTTTCACCTTTATAACATGTAATATTTGACGGAATTTATTTACACGAGGTGTTCAAACAATTTCCAATAGAGGAAGCGCTTTTTCTCGTTATATCGTTATCGACACGTGCTAGAATTGTAAACACAGATCCCTTTTAGTTACCTATCTATAGATATGGCACACAAGGACAGGATACTGGCAGTACATAGGAGAACATCCAACGAGACCCAAGCTATGCAAAGAATCTCCCCCAGTTCCCAGGATCCACCGTTTAACTATAAAAGAAAAATATTTTGCATTAAAGACCCAAAAAAAAACAGCAGCGCAAATTGCAAAATATTATTGTTTTCTTTTTGAGAGAACAAAAATTTTTTACATCAATTTGATTAATTATTAAATATTATAAATTAATCCAATATTTGTAAATTAAAGTTTTTATTCGGATTTTAATTTATTTTGCTCTAATTCTTAGATTAAATATTTCTGTTAGCAAATTCTCTGCATTCATTTGTTTGTTTTGAAAATTAATTTTTGTGGGTTATTGTCATTTTTTTTTTAATGTCAAAGAAACTAAAAATACTCGTTTTATTCACTTCACAAAATTGACAAAAATTCCATTCCATTTTTTTATTTTCCTGAATTTTTCCTAATTTTCATCAAAAATATTTACTTTTTTCTTATGCTGCTAATAAATTGAATTCCTGCTACGAATTTTATTATTCATGAAAGAATTTAAAATATACATAAAAAATAATTTAATTCTTTCCAAGAATTTTATAAAATTTTTTAAATAATTTGATGCAAATTCTAATTTAAATAATTGTAATGATGACAATTTTTATTATTCATGAAAAGAATTAAATTCTTACAAACATTTTTACAAACCATTTTTTAAATAATTGAATTCTATTTGGAAATTTTATAAAAATAGTAGATATTGAAAATCATTGAATTGCGAAAAGTTTTTAAAGATAATTAAATTTTACAAAGAATTATATTAAAAAATTTGTCAATAATTGAATGTCTGTGGGGAATTTTATTAAATTTTTTTGAAAATAATTGAATTCCTAAAAAACATTTTATTATTTATGAAAATAATTGATTTCTTGCGAACGATTTATTAGAATTTTTTAAAATAATGGAATTTTCAAGAAGAAATTTATTATTTTTAAAAATAATTGAATTTTTGTGATGAATATTGTTATTTATGAAAATATTTGAATTTTGAAAAGAATTTTATTAAAAAAATACCTAAAAATAATTGAATTTTCGGAAGTAATTTTCTTATTTATTGACACAATTGAATTCTTTCGAAAAATTTTGTGTAAATAATAGAATTCATCAAAAAAATGTTATTAAAATTTAAAAAAATAATTGAATTATTTCAAAAAAGTTTAATTAAAATTGTACTTAAAACAATTACTTTCTTTCGAATAATTTTATTAAATTTTCAAAAATAATTATTCAATCCTTGCAAACAATATTAAAAAAACATTTTTTTTTAATTAATTGGTTTTTTCGAGGAATTAAAATTAAGTTTTAAAGAATATATACATTTTTTAAACAATTTCTGTAAAATTGTATTAAAAATAATTTAAATCCTGCTATGCATTTTATAAATTTATGAAAATAATTGAATAGTTGCTAGGAATTTTATTATAATTCTCAAAAATAATTGAATTACAGAGAAGAATTTTATTAATTTTGAAAATAATTGAATTATTGCCGAAAAGTTTATTAAAATGTTTAAAAATAATTGAATTTCTGTGAAAAATTTTATTATTTTTGAAAATAATTGAATTCTTCACAAGAATTTTTTGAACATTGTTTTGAATAATTAATTTTTTCCAAATATAATAAATATAATGAAAATTTTATTAGTTTAAATAATTGAATTCTTGTGGAAAACTTTATTTGTGAAAATAACAGAATTTTTCGATTATTAATTTAAAATTTTAATAAAAATAATTGAAATTCTTCGATGAGTTTCATTATTTATGAAAATAATTAAATTCATGCTATTATTAAATAAAATGAAATAGATATTATGAAATATAATTCTTATTAAGAAATTTTTTGGTACCTATATTTATTTACTTAATATTCAAATAGGCGTAAAAAGAAAATTATGTGATTAATAATTAATTAATTATTAGTTATATTTATAGTTTAATATCGTATTTATTATTTAATAAATTAATATTTACAATTATTTATTATAGTATAGTAATGAATAAGTGATTAAGTACAAATATTTATTATGCAATAAAATATAAAAACTATTAAGTAAAATCTTTTAATTACAAAATACTTTTTCCATATAAATAAGTATTTTGAGAAAAGTAGCCAATTTCAATTTTTGGCTCTTTTCCAACTTGAACATAATTAATTTAGTAGCAGAGAAGTTTTGCTACAATGTATTTAATTAGATTTCAAAATTGCAAATTTAAAATTAACTCTACAAAAAAAGGTTCACTTTTAAAACAATAATTAAATTTACTTGAAAAAAGTAATTATTGTAAAGAATTTTGTACTATTAATAAATTAATTAGTTAAACATTGTTAATAGAATAGAAGATTGGTAAAATTATTAAATTTGGCATTACTGACAGAAAAAAAATATTCAAAACGCTAATAACAATTTTTATAACTGAAGAAAAATTAAGAGATATTTAACCAAAAGGTGAAAAATGTAAAAATCGATCAAAAGAATTTTTATTAAATAAAAAGAAAATAGGTAATTAACTAAAAAAGGAAATAATGTGAAAATCTATCTAAATGTATGAATTTAATTTCTATAATTCCCTATTGCTTAATCAGATTTGAAAAAAAGAACGATCGAGTCAAGTATTTGAATAACAATCGTGACCCTTTCTCATTTCAACGTCAGAGCCAATTAATTAACTTTTCACTGATGAACGTTTTAATTATCTCAAGGTCAAGTTACTTTAGAATTAGCAATTAATTAGAATAACATTTCTATTGACTTCTTTCTCTTTCAAAAATTAACAATTTCTTTTTTTAGAAAACCTTATTTAAATAATTGAATTTTTTTTTCAATTTTTCCCACCCAATATGTAAAAAGTAATGTGTTTAAAATGTATTAAAAAAATATTGGATGGGATATTTTAGAAATTAGTTTGTTTAGGATATGTCACTGTTAGAATACGTGATGCCGCTTGTAAATATTCTCCTACATTACTTGATGGATTGGAATAAAATTCTGTTTACTTTTTCAAAAAAGAGAATTTCGTCAAAAAGTCGTTTTATAATTATTTTTTAAGTGTATTTTATTTTTTATTATTTTCTTCTTATATGGTAAATTAAATTTCTATTCGAGATTTATTTACTTTCAATTTAAAACGTATTTTCTGAATCAATAAATAATTATTTATTTTCATCAAACATTTTGATTATTGATTATTTCAAATGCAAATTTTTAAATGAATAATAAATTATTTCCTTCGGACCTTTTTCTTTATTATTAATAATATTAATTTTGTTCGTTTATTAATTTTTTACTTAAGGTACATATTTTTTTGCGATTCAATAATTAATATTAGTAGTTTTTACTGAGTCTATATTTTATGATTTTTCAATTAAAATGCAAATTTTTGAATTAATAATTAATTAATAATTTCTATTGTATCTTCATTTCATAATTTTCCATTTAAAATGCAAATTTTTAAATCAATAAATAATTAATAAATTTCACTGCGAATTTTTATTTTATAATTTCCACTGGAAATACAAAATATTTAAATGAACAATTAATTAGAAATTTTTATTCAATCTTTACTCAATGATTTTTCATATTTAATTTGACAATTTTTAACTCAACAAATTGATTAATAATATTTATTGAATTTTTATTTAATTTCTTTTAAATTTAATATAAATTAGTTTTTTCTTTTTTTAAATCCTTTTTTCAAGAAAAGCCTTTCAAGACAAGCATAAAAAAAATTGTCTAAAGTTAAAAGACTATTTTTTCCCTAACAGATATCTATTTTCTTCTTTCTCTCTCTCTCCCTTTTTTTCTCTCCTTTTCTCCCACTCTCTCTCTATATATATACATATATATTCGATCAATTCATCTTCATTCAACGAAAATACAATAGTCTTAGCTTTTTACAAGTTCTTGAAATCTGGTCCACTCGAGAAAACTTTTCATTCTTTTCCCAACTCTTAGACTACTTTTCTTCCCCAAGAATTGCAGAAAAGAACGATAATTGTTTTGTAGATTCTTTAAAGGCAAAAAAAAGATAGAAAATGACGAAAAAAAAAATTGTGATTCAATCTTTGGAGAGTGAGAGAGAGAGAGGGGGGGGGAAGGGGACAATTTCAGCCACTTCAAGAATCGTCTTCTACACATTTGTATTCTCCTTGACATTGGGGAATTCAATTGCATATAAAGGCGCATTCTACTTTTGTTTTGTTAGTTTAACAAGGAGACCAGTTTAGCATTTTGTATGCACTTCATCTTCATACTCAATTCGACATGATCAAGCTTTGTGCTGTATATTTTAAACTAACTGTCAACATCTGCCTGCCTGCTTGCTTCATTTAATGCTCAGAGTTTCAACTTTTGATAGTGCTCTCACTCTATAAACATATGAATAAACTTAATCAAATTCAAATGCGTCTGTATAAATTTCTAACTTGAGTCATTATTATTAAAATGTGACATTCATTTCGGAATTTATATCATTATCAAACATTTCATTAAATGTTTTTTTTTATTTTTCATTCTCTATTTTTCTTTTCAATTTTCAAACTAGAAATTTCTTACTACCTTTTTTTTTTAAATAAAATTAGCAATTTTAAAAATAATAGAATTAAAAAATTTTCTAATTAAAATTTCTGTTGAAAACACTAAAAAAAATTCAATTTAGGAGAAATTACGAATAATTGCAGAAATTCAATTATTATTTTCAAAACAATAAATAAAATTCTTCTTATAAAATTCAACTATGTTCAAAAGTTGAAAAAAATCCCAATTATCATTATAATAAAAATTTCACAGAAATTCAATTATTTTCATAAAAAATAATTAAAAATTCTAGAAAATAATTGAATTGAAATGATGAAAATAATTTTTGAAGAAGTTAGAATAAAAATTTTCTTATAATATAAAATAATGATTTCATCAATCGGTAATCTTTAATTATTATAAAACATAAAGAAATCGATCACTCCCAGTCTTCGACTCGGAGCAATCAATATCTTCATGTTTTATAACAAATACTTTTATAAGTTGTTTAATTTAAAAAATGTTTGATTTTGAAATTTTTGAATGTCTTAATTCCTGTAAAAAATCATGTTCCTAAAATAAGATTAAAAATAGAAATTGTGCAAATATTTTTCTTCTTTTTCTAAAACAAAATAATAATTTTGTAAAAAAAATTGTGATTCATAAACAAAAATAATGCAAAATAAATAAATTTTCTATTTCTTAAACACAGTTGTTTAAGAATTTTCTAATTTTCCTTAGAAGTAAAGAACAAAAATCTGCATAATTTTAATTTGACAAAACATAATATTTAAGAAAATTTTAGTCTTTTATAAAAAAGAAGTGAAAAAAAATTCTTATCATTTCTATTTGTCATTACAATTTTGAATTAACTATAAAATAAAAATAATTATAACATTATTAATTGTTAATAATAATAAATTACATGTTGCGGTAATCTTTTCGCAGTTTGAAGTTAGTTGTTGTTTGCTTCTTCGTTTCTTAACTTTTGTATAATTTTCCTTTTCAAATATTTTCAATTTTAAAAATTAATGTACTGAAAATCATCGAATTGTTGCAAAGAATTTTATCAAAAAATTTTATAATAACAGAATTCTTTCAAAGAATTTTATTATTTAGTAAAATAACTGAATTCTCGCAAAGAATTTTATTAAAATTTTAAAAAATTCTAATTAAATTATTTTAAAGGATTTCTTTGAATTTTTTTTAAACAAATGGAGTTTCTTTAATAATTTAAATTGAATATTTTGAAAGCAATTTAATTTTATGAAGAAAAATTTTATTAAAAGTGAATTGAAAATAATTGAATTCCTTCAAAGAATTTCACTATTTATAATAATAATTGAATTATTGCAAAGAATTTTACTATTTATAAAAATAATTAAAGTGTTTCGAAGAATTTATTAAAATTTTAGGAAATAATTAAATTGTTATAAAGAATTTTATTATTATCATATTTAAGCAAATGGACAATGACGATAATAATAACGATAAAGGATTTTATAGAAATATTTGATAAAAATGAAATTTTTTCGAGAAATTCAATTAAAATTTCGAAAATAATTGAATTTCTTTAAAGAATTTTATTAAAATTAAGTATATTCAAAATAATTGAATTCATCACAAGAATTTTATTACTCTTTGAAAATAATTGAATTTTAAAATTTTTTTTCACGAATATACTTAAAAATTGCATTGAAATTAATTAAATTTTTATATAGAATTTTAAATTCTTGTTGAAATTGATTTTCATGGAAATTTTTGAAAATAATTAAATTCTTTCGTGTAATTTTATCTAAATTTAATTAAAAATAATTTAATTTCTGCAAAGAATTATAGTATTTATAAAAATAGTTGAATTGTTTCGAAGAATTTATTAAAATTTTAGGAAATAATTCAAATTTATGGGAATATTTTTAAATATTCGAATTTATCCGAGGAATTCAATTAAAATTGTTTGGAAAATAATTGAATTCCTGCAAAGAATTTTATTACTTATAAAACTAATTGAATTCTTGCGAAAAATTTTACTATTTATAAAAATAATTGAATTTTTTTGAAGGATTTATTAAAATTTTTTTAAAAAATTGAATTCAAATTATTATAGTTAATTGTTAATTTTTAATTTGTAAATTTTTAATACCTCCCTATTTTTATTTTATTTTTATTATTTAACTGTTTTAATTAATGGCATTTTTATTTTTATTTACAAAATCTAACAAACAGAAGGTTAAAATTTAGGTCAAAATTGACAAGTCAATGTGCTCACGAAACTTGACATTTTTAGGTCAAAAGTCATTTTAATGTTTTAATTACAAAAATTTTTATTTTTATTTATAAAATCTAACAGAGACAAGGTTAAAATTTAGGTCAAAATTAACAAGTCAATGTGCTAATGAAACTTGACATTTTTAGGTCAAAAATCACTAATAAATTGATTTAAAGAATTTTCTAACTTTTGGTAAAAATCCACAGGTCAGTAGGCGAATACAGCTTCAAAAATTAGGAAATGAAGTTTAGGACAAAATTTCCAGGTCAATATTTGAACGAAACTGGAAAATTTAGGTCAAAAGACACTGTTACCTAAGTTTAAACTTTATGTCAAAATTCACTTGTCAGTGTTAGAATATAACTTCAACTTATATGAACTTTAAAGCGAAACTATAAAATTTAGGTCAACAGTCGCTTGTAAATAGGTCGAACCCATAAATTTTAGGTCAAATTTCGAACAGAAGTAGAAATTCTTTTAATTTAAAGACAAAAATAATAGTTATTTTCATACCTACTTTTGAAATTAAGGTCGAAAGTGAATTCAGGTCAAACGTGATAGATCACTATTTTAAAATTTAGGTCAAAGTTAAGAAAAAATCTTATAGTTTACAATGTATTAGTTACATAATGTACATTTAATTCGCTTGCTTGTCTGAAATAATTTCTTTCTCTTGTCCTTTTTTTCGTTTTAGAAAAAAAAATTGTCATTCACTGGTGAGAAAAAATGTAAAGTTTATGGGTGACCATTTATTGCATGAAAATTGCTCACTTGAAGCACTAGATAAAATTTCAAATTTCCTCTCGTAAAATATTGATTGCCTGACTCAAGAGATTTTTCTACTTAACATTTGAATTGCGTCTCCAATGCCTATCATCACTTTTTTTCTACTGTAAAAACAAACAAAATTTTTTATTGACTAGACTATCAATTTTTTTATTTCTGTCAATAAAAACAATTGATTCGGGAATAAAACCTGTTTTTTTAAATTTATTTTATTTTGTTATTCGTTTGACTTTTTTTAAAAAAAGTTTTTCAATTACCTTCCAAAAAACATAAATAAAATATTATTTAAAAAACAATTCTTTAAACTAAATTAGAAATATTTAGAAAATAATAAATAAGAAATTATTATTTTAAAAAAACTGTTCCTTAATTTATTTATATAACTTGAAAAAATTTCTATTATTTGATAAGTATCTATAGTTTAAAATTTTTCCCAATCGAAAATATTATTTAAATACTACAATAGGTACTAAATGATATGAAAGAAAATTAAAAAATAATATTTGAAGGGAAAAAAATGATATTAATTGATGACAATTTTATATTTGAAATGAAAATTACTCATCGTCTATATATATATTGAATGAAGCAAGAAACAAAATTTCAAATTTCCGATCGTAAATTGCCTGACACGATTAGTCTTGGGCACTAATTTGCACGTCGTACTTTAATACGTTAATTATTATTCCAGTCAACTCGGACTTAAGCGCGCAGAGGACGAAGTGTATCACATTAAAATTTCAAGCCGCACAGATTGAATTAAAGAGGAGCATATGAAAAGTAATTAACTTTCTTCTTCCCGACGAAATTTCCACTGGCAAGGAACTTGATGAAAATTGAAAACTTGTTTTCTAAGATTTCATATAAAAATTCCATTCCTTCCGGGATGTTGATTTTAATTGAAAAAAAACTTATGTTTATTAAAGATTCTATTTTTTTCTCTCACTCTCACTCTCTCTTTCTCTTTTTCTATCTTCTTCTCCGTTATTAATTTAAAGAAACATTTTTTAGAAATTAATTCTTCCACCTTCTTAAATAGAAGTGGAAATATTTCTTGAATTCATTTTCTTATGAATTAGGTATGAAATAATTTTCTCATTAATAAATGATAATATTTTTTTTCATTCTGTGAAGAATCGTATTTTTGTATTTTTGTATTTTTGCGGTTTAAATAAACTACGAGTCCTAAAATTTTAGGTTCAATGTAAAAACATTTTTTATCCAGTTATAATTTTTTTGAAATTGATATTTTAGCAGAAAAGGCATAATTTTTCGAATGAAAAGAATTCTATTTTAAAACGAATCTCCTATTTTAAAAGCAAGTAGTATACAACAATTTTGGTCAGACTTTTATTGAGAAACGAAAAATCAGTAGTAAGTGTCTGCTTTGGTCAGACAAAAAGTATTCTGTTTTGACTCAAACACAACATATTAATTCTTAAAATTTTATAACAAATAGTCATATTTGTATTTAATCAGATAAAAAAATTGAATATTTCTCACGTCGAAAAATTCCATGGAAATACTCCCTGGAAATTCCATGGAACTTCTCCATGGAATTTCCGCGGAGTTTTCATGGAAATTTTGCAAATTTTTAATTTTAAAAATATTTTAACATTTCCAAAGTTGTCACAGGTCAGGGAAATTAGGGAAATGTCAGGGATTTTTTATTAAAGTACTGGAAAAAATTTAATTTAGAAGAAGTTACAAATGATTGCAGAAATTCATTTTATTTTCAAAAAAAAATTCTTCGTAGACATTCAAATATGTTCAAAAAATTTTAAAAATGCCACTTGAAAATTTCAATTATCTTTAAAAATAATAAAACTCTTCTCCAAAATTGAATTATTTTAAAAATTTTAATAAAATTCTTGAACAAAATTTTAATTATTTTCAAAAATTTTCCTTAATTCAATCAGTTTCAATATCTACTATTTTATAATAAAATTCTTCAAAAGATTTCAATTATTTAAAAAAAGTGTTGATAAAATTTTAAGCAAGCATGAAATTATTTTCATAAATAATAAAATTTTTTACCGAGATTCAATAATTTTTGCATGAATAATAAAACTCATAATTGAATTTCAATTATTTTCAATACAATTTTAATCGAATTCCTCGAAAAATTTAATTATTTCTGAAAATTTTATTAAAATTCGTCAAAAAATTTAATTATTTAAAAATTTGTTGATAACATTTTTTATGAGGATTCAATTTTGAAAAAAATTCATTTATTCAATAAATTATTTTTGTATTCAAAATAATTGAATTCTCGTAGAATTTTCTAATAATAATTGATTTAAAAATGAATTTCAGTTAAAATTTTATATAATAATTGAATATTAAAAGCATTATAGTACCTATAAATTTAAAAAAATAATTGATTCTTGAATAATTTTGAAAATAATTACATTTTTCGAAGAATTTACTTAAAATTGTATTAAAAATAATTGAATTCCTGTGAAGAATTTTATTATTTATGAAAATAGTTGAATTCTTGCAACGAATTTTTATTAATTTTTTTTTTTTAAATAATCGAAATTCTGTAAAGAATTGTATTATTTATGAAAATAATTGAATTCTTGCATCGCGTTTTCTTACATTTTTTTTAAAATTGAATTCATTTAAGTAATTTCATTAAAAAAATAAATTTGGAAAATATTTGAGTTTCAGCGAAGAATTTCATTATTTGTGAAATGTAATTGAATTCTTGCAAAATTTTTTTTTAAAATAATTACATTTTTTGAATAATTCATTTAAAATTGTATTAAAAATAATTGAAATCCTATGAAAAATTTTATTATTCATGAAAATAATTGAATTCATGTAAAAAATTTTATTACTTGTAAAAATAATTAAATTCTTGGGAAAGATTTTATTAAAAATTTTGTGAATAATTTAATTTTTTTCTGAAAAATTTTATGGAAATTTAAATTATTACAAAACATGAAGATATCAATAACTCCGAGTCTTCGACTCGGAGTGATCAATATCTTCATGTTTTATAATAATATTCTTATAAGTTGTTTAATTTCATAAAGGTTTGAATTTGAAATTTTTTGAAAATCTTAATTACTATAATGGAATAATAATGATGATTAAATATTTATTTAAAAAAGAATTTATTGGTGTTATTTATTGGTTTATTGTTATTTATTGGATTAATTTTATAATTAAAAATATTCGTAATTAAATGTAATAGAACAGTTTTTTGAGTATCTAATAATTTTTAGAGTGAATCAGAATATTCTTTAGGAAATTGCAAACAAGCTTATTATTAGACTCTAATCATAAATAGAAATGTTAAAATAATATTAAAATATAATCAATCAATCAATCTAAAAGTGACGTATTGAATCTTCCTAATTTATTTAGAACTAGTTCAAGGAAACTTAATACACAAAAAATTAATTTGAGGGAAGAAAAAATAAGTAGTAAAGATCAAATTAGGTCAGCCCCAAAGTACTAAATTCTTGAAATTCTAATACAAGTAGTAACATTAGAGTTTGATCAGACAAATAAAATTTAAATTCTCCTCATTTAAATTCAAGTAGTAGAAGTCAATTTTGGTCAGACTAATCTTAAAGCCTTGGATAAAATTAAAGCTGATTCAGTCGAAGAAAATAAAGAATTACTTTTATTCTTTAATATAATATTTATTCAAATCTCTCAAGCATTTATTTTTCTAATAGCAGTAATTTTAATATAATAATAAATTTTTTTCTATACATTACATTAATATATATGTACATAAATATCATTACAAGAGAAACATCTTGTGTAATGTAGTTTCAATGAACTCATAGTGTTGACTGATTTGCATTCTCACTTGCTGATCTTTTGTTGCTTGAAACAAAGCATGACAGTTGTATTGTTGCAATTGTTTCCACAGCAGTTTCTCGTTATAGAATCCATCTGAACGTACACGAGAGCAAAATCATTCGAAAAAAACAAAAGCAAAGTTCAATTCAGTCTGCGGTATGTTACGGTGATTCCAAAAAAAAAAAAAAAAAAGAAATTTTTGTTTTAATTCATAATACTGAAAATGTTGGTGAATGATGTCATATTGTCTGTTGAATTTTTTTTCTCTCTTTTTTTATTATTGTTTATGAAACTTAAATTAATTGAAAAAGTATTGTAAACAAGAGTTGTTGAATTAAATTTGTAAAACAAAATTTTCAGTAAAACATTTTTGTTTATATATTTTTTCGATAGGAGATAAAAAAATGTTTATGTCGAAAAAGGAAAGTTTGTATTTTTTTTTTTTTTGAAATGCGAAAATTAAAAGGAAAATCAATTTCACTTTATTAACGCGACTAATAGTGATTTGTATTCTACAATTATGTCAACCTTCTCGAACTTTCAGCGGCATAAATCAAGTTGATCTGCATTGTAAAATTTCCCCTTCACAATTTTTTATCGCATTTCATTGGCCTGAAATGGCTTGAAATTAAAGGGAATATTAAAATTGTCCAGCGTTTAATTTCAAACAATATCTAAAGAAATTAAAAACTATTGCATTTTTTATTTCCATAATTCTAAAATTTCCCATTTACTAATTTTAAATTAAATTCAAATTTTTTCCCCGTAATTTTAATTATTCTTCCGAAAAATATTAAATAATACCAACTCAAGAATTTAGCAAGAAAAAAAGTTTAAATTACCTTTTTAATTACAATAGAAATATTAATTTTTTTTTGTTTGTAATATTAATTACTTTTTCGAGAAAAAAAATCAGAAAATTGAAAGAAAGAAAACAGTTTAAATTAATTTTTTTATTTATTACACAGAAATGAAAATATTAACAATACATGAATTGTAAAGAGAAAAATAGCCTTACAAACCTATCGATTTGTTACACACAATAAAAACCTCTCAAAGAATGATAGGTAAGCAAAAAGGGTAAAGAAGCTTTCATGCAATTTGTGACCTTTGTTGAAAAGTTTCGGTGAAGGTCTCTTATTCCATATAATCGACAAAGCGGCAAGAGAAGATTCATTAAAAATAATTGGATACCAATGTAAAAAAGCCATGAGACGACTTTTTAAAAAATAAAGTGCAATCGAATTGCTCACGGGCTTCACATGAGATAAAAAAAGTGCTCTGAAATGAGACAAAAAAAAATTGTTAAAAAGATTGGAAAAAAATTTTATAGCAGAAAAAAAATATATTGTTTCATTAACAAATGTTGTAAATTTTTTTTTCATATATCACCAATTTGCAGAATATATACGATTACTGTGGTGGTGTGATGACAAATTTTTTTTTTTTGCCTTTTTTTGTCACTATTTTATGCAACTGTCACTGTATCACGATTTGAGAAAAAAAATTGGTTCAGTTTGTTTTGTATTGAAAAATAAAATTTTATTTTAAATCAAGTCTTTTTTTTTAGGAGAAAAAATTGAATTAGGTATAATGTCTGACTAAACGTGATTTTACTACTGATGACATGGATTTTTTCGAACTAGAGGGAAAGAAATGATTTTAATGGCAAATTGTCAGTAGTGAAATCAATTTTTAGTCAGACGAGAAACGCACTGAATTCTTTTTTATAATTTCGTCACATTTCATCACACGATTTGTCCGACTAAAGTAAGGCTTTTCTACTTGTATAAGAACAAAAATTGACCAGATGGAAAGAATTAAATTTTTCTAATTTTTGTTCAAGTAGTAGATATCAATTATGATCAGACAGATGATATCGTAAGTAAATTAAAGAGATTTAATTATGTATAATGTCTGACTAAATTTGATTTTACTACTGACGACATGAATTTTTTGCAGTGGGGGATGAAAATGCTTTTATTGTCAAATTGCTGTTTATTTTAAAAACGAACTTTTCCTTAAAATTAACTTTCTTATGCTTTTGACATGATAAGATTTAGACATTTAAAAGATTATTTTCTTATTAATAGATATATATTTTTTATTCTTTAAAGAAACATTTTTTTATACTTCGGGTTTAAATCAAACTAATTTCCTGAAAATTTTATGTTTAATGTAAAAATATTTTTTATCCATTCAAAACTTTTTTAAATTTGATATTTTTGCAGAAAAGCAACATTTTTCCAATAAAAAGAATTTAATTTTAAAGACATCTCGTATTTTGAAATCAAGTAGTAGAGAACAATGTTGGTCAGACTTTTCGTGAGAAATGAAAAAATTAGTAGTAAATGTCTGATATGGTCAGCCAAGAAGAAATTAATTATTTTAATTTAAAGACAAGTAGTAATATTACTAACAACAGTTAGTAACAGAAGATAAAGTTCGCTCAAAAAATAATCCTTTCATTTTCTGCTGATTATCGACTGTGGTTAGTTTTTAAGAAATGTAAAGTAAATTAATTTTGATGACCTAAATATTAATTAAAATTGTTCTGTCAATAGTTCGGGATCAGTAAACAATTTTTGTACTAGCAAACAGTAAACAGTAAACAGAAGATAAAGTTCTTTTAAAAATAATTTTTTATCTTCTGCTGATTATCGGCTGTGGTTACTTTTTATGAATTGTGAATTAAATTAATTTTTATGACCCAGATATTAATTGAAATTGTTCTAGTAATAATTTAGAACCAGTAGAAAATTTTATGACCAAAAATTCTTAGTAAACAGAAGAAAAAGTTCGCTCAAAAATAATGTTTCATCTTCTGCTGATTATCGGCTGTGGTTACTTTTTATGAATTGTGAATTAAATTAATTTTTATGACCCAGATATTAATTGGAAGTGTTCTAGCAATAACTTAGTAAGTAGTAAATGTTAATTTTAGTCAGACAAATGTTATCGTTAAATAATTGGAATTATTTTCAGTAGTATTTTCTACTTTGGGTCTAACAAGATATATATTTAATAATTGCACATTCAAGATTCAGTAGTAGAGTCAATTACTCGTCAGACAATTTTCTTTTTTTTTATAATTATAATACAAGTAGTACAAATTAAATTATATTCTGTCAGACATAATTCTTTTAATGCTGATACAAGTAAGTAGTAATATCAATATGTAGTCAGACATAAAGTTACTACTGAATGTATTTGTAAAATTTACTAATTCTAAAGCAAAAAATCAGTCAATTCGAATTAGTTTTATTTGTTAACAAATTGAAATTTCGAACAATACAATAGTTTCAAAATAAAAATATTATGATTTAATATAATTTTTGACGGCAACAATTGTATTGTATGAATGAATAATGTGGGATTTCTGCTTACGTGAATGTAATATTGAACGTGAATTTATCAAGCTTCCGCGTTTAATGTAATTACTGTTATGGAATCGTTTTATTGTGAATGAGGGCACAACTCTCCCTTTAAGTGGTTAACTATGTGTGCATGTGTGAGTGAGTGCGAGTATTAGGGTTGAGGTGAAGTGGGGTGGGGTGGGGGGGGGTATTGAATTTCTAGATACCTTAGTTAGACGCGCGTTATATATGGAGAATCTGCGATAGGTAATTGTTAATTAGCGGTAAAGGAAGAGCATATATACGCACTTGCAATAGTACGGCTGGTGGCATTACTGCCAAACCAACCAATAAATCCGCAGCTGCCAGACTGGACACGAAACAATTAGTGACGGACCGCAGTCGCCTGGTCGTAATTACTGCAGCGATTACGAGCGTGTTTCCGACCTAGAATAAAAAATCAAAGGTTTCACATATGATTCATTTTTTATAAATTGCTAGATATAGGAGGACTTTTGTGTTTTCTTATAAATTGTCTCTTGGAAAATTAGGAAAAAATTATGTATATATAATTTTTTTTGGCATGCAGTTTTTTCTAAGTATAGTAAATTGAGACAAAAAACGTATCAAAATAGTTGCTTCGCAACTATTATTTTATTACGTTTTTTGTCTCAATTTGATATCCTTAGAAAAACTGTGGCATATATTTGTATTGAGAAGGTTATTCATTAATATTTCTCACTGTCATTCCAGGTGAAATTTTAATTCAATTTTTTTTATCGGAAATCAGTAGTAAATGTCGGAAATTGTCAGACAAAACGTATGCAGCCTTATGATTCAAAAGCAAGTAGTGATATTAATATTTGGTCAGACATAAAAAATTCTACTTTAAAAGCAAGTAGTAGAAAACAATTTTGGTCAGACTTATCTTTAGAAATGGAAAAATTAGTAGTAAATGTCTGATATTGGTCAGCCAAAACGTATTTAATTTTTACATTTTTTATTTAAGTAGTTATATTAATTTTTGGTCAGACATAAAGTATTCTATTTTGAAAACAAGTAGTAGAGAACAATTTTGGTCAGACTTTTCATTGAGAAATAAAAAAATCAGTATTAAATGTCTGATATGGTCAGCCAAACGTATTTAATTTGATCAGCCATAAAGTATTCTATTTTGAAAACAAGTAGTATAGGAAAATTTTGGTCAGACTTTCTTTTAAGAAATAAAAAAATTTGTAGTAAATCTCTAATATGGTCAGCCAAACGTATTTAATTCTTAAATTTTTAATTTGAAGCAGTAATATTAATATTTCGGCAGACATAAATTATTCTATTTTGAAAACTAGTAGTAGAGGACAATTTTGGTCAGACTCTTTTTAAGAAATGAAAAAAATTAGTAGTAAATGTCTGATATTGTCAACCAAACGTATTTAATTCTTAAAATGTTAATTCAAGTAGAAAAATTCATTTTTGGTCAGACATAAAGTATTCTATTTTGAAAACAAGTAGTAGAGATTAATTTTGGTCAGACTTTTCTTGAGAAATGAAAAAATCAGTAGTAACTATCTTATTTGGTCAGCCATGACGTATTTAATTCCTAAAATTTTAATTCAAGTAGTAATATTAATGTTTGGTAAGACATAAAGTATTCTATTTTTAAAACAAGTAGTAGAGAACAATTTTGGTCAGATTTTTTTTTTTGAGAAATAAAAAAATCAGTAGTAACTATCTTATTTGGTAAGCCATGAGAAAAAATTAAAAAATACGTGTATTTTACTCCATATTCCTTCTGTTTTTCTTCGATATCAATCTCTTAAGTTAACCTCCAATTTTTTTTTTATTTTCTATATTATTCAATTATGCTTATGTAATTTTAAGTAGATTTCATTTTTAATTTTTTTTTAATGTCCTTTGATAGTTTTTATCGTAAGCTTGTTACTTAATGCAAATTAAATCTATTATTAACTTTACTACTTTTTACTTGTTTTCAAATTTAAAAAGTTTTTTTTTTTTGAATAATAATTAGTTCACTTTATTTAACTTTTATCTAATATTTCTATTTTACTCATTTTTCAAATCGAAATTATTACTTTGTCAAATTTTACAATTTTTTTATACTTTCTTTTTATAAATAAAAATTAGTTATTTTTAAATCAGTCTCATTTTTTTATTTGCACTTTAAAATTTTTATTGAACAGATTTATTTAAACCAAATTATTTGTTTATAATATTTGATTATTTTTTTTAGTTATTTTTCTCCTCAAGATTCGTTTTCTTTTTTATGTTCAATTACTTTTTTCTAGTTTTTTTTTGTATTTATTTTATTTTTTTATTTTTCATTTTTATTGGGCAAATATTTTAATCAAAATTATTATTTTCTCAATTTTGACAATATTCTGTTTATTTTCTTCTTTTTTACTAAAAAAAATAGTTTTTCTAATCAGTTACTTTTTAGTTGAACTTAATATTTTTTTGTACAAATTTTGTTTATATCTATAACAATTTGGCTGTTTTAGATTTGACTATAAGAATAAATTTAAATACAAATTAACTTTTATTACTTTGTTTAATTACTTCTTTTCACTAAAAATAAGTATTTTTTTTTAAAAAATCATTTTCTTTTTTAGTATTAGTTACAAATTTTTATTCAATATTTTTTGTGAAAATTATTACTGTGTTTCAATATTTAACTATTTTGTTGAGGCCTCACTTTTTTTAAAACTATTTTTCTATTTTTTTACAAAAAAAGTAGAAATTCCTGGTTTAAAATTTATTTCTCTTATCATAAAATCAGTTATTATTTTCAGTTGCTGCTTGAAGAAAGAAAAATCAGGAAAGATTTTAATACCAATTTAGTCACTTTTTTTTATATATTTAGTTAGTTATTTTTCAGATTACATTTTCTTTCTATTTCAAAATGCATTTTTCAATAAACATCTTTATTGTGTAAATTCTTTTAATCTGAATTATTATTTCGAAAAAGTATTAAAAAAAAAAAATTTGCAATGTATGAAAGTGTGGGAATTTGAATCTGAGGGATGGAAGGATTAATAACATCTGCATAAAGAGAAGGATCAAACATTCATAGATTACCCTCGAGCTCTGTAAGAGTTTTGTTTACTTTATCAAAAGTTCCCAGAGTAAATACACCACATAACGGATGCTATTATATGTTCTGAATACCACTTTTTTTAATATTGTCTTTAAAAAAAAAATTTGACAAAATAATTTGAATTTTTTTTTTAAATCATCAGATCTTTTTTTTCTTTTTATTTAATTAACTATTTTTATATATTCATTTACTAAATTACTACAAATTAAATTATATCAAAATAATTCAAACTTTTTTAAAACTCGCCAGAATTTTTATTTGTATTTATTTAATTAAATATTTTTATATTTATTTATTAATTTAATTAAAATGAAATTTAATCAAAATAATTCGAATTTTTTTTTAAATTAAATTTTTTTTATAGAGAATTTTTAACTAAAAGTCAATTTTCAATTAATATATAATTTAAATACATATTAAATTTTTAACTTTTTGCTATTAAATTTTTCTTTATTTTCAATTATTATAATTCAAATTAAGGAAGCAATCAATTTTCTATAACTAAAATAAATAAATTATATTAAATACTTTTGTTTACGAAACAAATTTTCCACCAGTAAAAAGATTAAAATTTTCCACATTATTTTGAATAAGAGAAATTAAAATTTTTAAAAATGGAAAAAAAACTAAAAAAAGTAAAAAACCAAAGAGAACTGCAGAAATTTATGAAAAATACTAAGAGAGAAAATGATTTTTGTTCTAAAATTCCTCCGATATTGATAAATCTTGGAAAATATGTTAAAATTATTTTGAATGCAAAAGAAGGTAACATACTGAGCCACAAATACGCATATTTCAAAATGCATATTTTACATTCCATGTCTGGTTGAAATATATGTCAAGGAGAATATTTCCCTGGTATTAAAATCTCACAAATTGAAAAGTGGGATAATGTCTTTGCGTCTTGCATGAGAAAAAAAATATACTTTTTATTTAAAAAAATAAGTATTATAAATTTAAAAAAAAAAGAAAACAATTTTTTTACTATCCAATTTTTTCTTATATTACACAGAATTGACAACTACACGTAGATTATTTATAATCGCTCGTATTTAATCTTTGGTAGCGAATTGAAATTAAATTAGATGGGGAAATATAACGATTCGAGAGTCAGCAGAAATTTATTCACCGGAAATTCAATTCTTATCTGGTCCTGCAATTACTATTATGCCAAGCAACAAAGGTTAAACCCATCTATCTCCGTTTCGTGAATCCAGTTGACAATGAAGGGAAGTTCTCGACAGTTGCAAATTAATTGCGCAAAGTCGCTGCGCGAGTTTATTGCTATTAGTACAACAATTATTGGAAATTAAATTCTTTTTCCCCGTCGCTTGAATTTTTCTTTTATGTCCTCCCTTGTTGTTCGATTAGTATACAATATTGTCTTATTCTATTCTAATATAATTGAATCAAATTTTATGTTTGAAATTTTCTTTTATATTTATTCTTTATTACTGTTTATTATTATTATTATTATTATTATTATTATTATTATTATTATTATTATTATTATTATTATTATTATTATTTTAATTATTATTACTTTTTGTTTTTATTTTTATTCTCTTACCTGTTCTTTTGAACTGATTTTTTTCATTTCTATACATACAATGTTGGTAAATTTTAATTATGTCTTCCAGGAGACGAAAACATGTTTATGTTGAAAGGTAAAAATAGAAAAGCAGGACGAGAAAAAAAAAGTTATAAATCGTTGGAAGGATTTTTATAAACATGAAGTGATTTTCACTGTGGAAGGAACTTTTGAAAATCAGAGAATATGAAATATACAGACAGTTGTGAGGGATTCCCAGGAGTTTTCTTGAGATATTTCTCTGTGAATTTTTGAAAAATTTCCATGACCTTGTTTACGTATTACTATATTGAGGAAATATTTTGCGTTAAAAATTCGAAAAATGGAAAATTTCTATAATTTTCTTTGATCTCTTTTTCACTGGAATTGAATAATAAGAAATTGACTATTACTGACAGTTAATCTCTCTTTTTCACTCAGGAAAATTTGTTCTGAAATTAAGATGAAAATTTCCCTTTGAAATTTAATCTGAAAATCCTTTAATTTTTAAATTTAATTTAAAATTGTTTATAATCAGGATTGCCAAAGGTATTAATAAAATTCCTGGCAAAATTTCAATTATTTTCAAAAAAATGCTTCAATTCAATGATTCTTAATATCTAATATTTTAATAAAATTTTCCAAAAGAATTCAATTATTCAAAAAAATTTAATAAAATTCTACGCAAACATTTAATCATTTTCATAAATAAAAAAAATTTCACAGGATTTTAATTATTTACAAATTTTTTATACATTTCTTCCCAATAATTCAATTATTTTCAAAAATAATAACATTTTTTACAGGCATTCAATTATTTTCATAAATAATAAAACTCATCCCAGAATTCCAATTATTTTTAATACAATTTGAATCAAAATTTGTCGAAAGAATTAAATTATTTTCACAAATTTTAATAGAATTCTTGACAAAACTACGAAAAAAAATTACAATTATTTTAAGAAATTTTCCTCAATTCAATGATTTTCAATATATATAATATTTTAATAAAATTTTTATAGAAGAATTTAATTATTACCAAAAAAAATTTAATAAAATACTGTGCAACCATTTAATTATTTACATAAATAATAAAAATTTCACAGGATTTCAATTATTTAAAAATTTATTATAAATTTCTTCGTATTAATTCAATTATTTTAAATTTTTAATAAATAATAAAGTTTTGACAGGAATTCAATTATTTTCGTAAATAATAAAACTCATTTGCAGAGTTTCAATTATTTTTAAAACAATTTTAATCGAATTTAAAAATATGTTCATAAAATAGAATTTAATTTTAGGAAACATTCAATTACTAAATAAATTATTTATTTTTGCATTTAAATAATTTAATTCTAATAGAATTATCTAATAAAAATTTATTTAAAAATTAATTTCAGTTAACCGTTGAGATTATAATTGAATAATAAAAGAATTGCAGTGTGAAGTTTTAAAAATAATTGAATTTTTAAAAGGTTTCAAATTCAAATCTTTGAAAATCTTAATTTTTCATATTTTTAACAAACAATTCTGTGGAATTAATTTTTTTGAAAAAGTTTAACATTCCGAATTTTTTTTTTGAAAATATTTGAAGTTTTTTATTTTCTAATATATATTTAATTGGAGAATTTCCAAATAATTGAAATTTTGTAAAATTGAATTGTAAACAAATAAATTTCAAATTCTCAAAGCACTTTTTCAAAAATTATTAAAATAAAAATAATAGATTTCTGGAAAAATTTTAGTTAAAGGCACTAAAAGAAAACTGAATTTTGGAGAAGTTACAAATTATTGCAGAAATCGAATTATTTTCAAAAATTTTAATAAAATTCTTTGCAAAATTTTAATTATATTTTCAGAAATTTTTCTCAATATAGATATTTACAATTTTAATAAAATTTTCCAAATGAATTCAATTATTTTAAAAAAATTTCAATTATTTTTCATAAATAACAAAATTATTCTCAGGAATTAAATTTTTTTCAATACAATTTTCAATGAATTGCTCGAAAAATGTAATTATTCTTAAAATTTTTTTTCAAAATTCGTCGAAAGAATTCAATTATTTAAAAATTTGTTGATAAAATTTTTTATGAGAATTCAATAAGAAACATTCAATTATTCAATGAATTATTTATTTTTGTATTTAGGTTAATAAATTGAATTTTGTAGAATTTGCAAATAAGAATTATTTAAAAACGAATTTCAATTAAAATTTTAGATAACTGAATATTAAGTGCATTACCTATATCATGAATTATTTCAGAAATAATTGATTTTTAAAAAGGTTTCAAATTAAAATTTTTAAAAATCTGAATTTGTTCATTCCTTTAACTAACATTTTTGTAAAATTAATTTTTTAGAAAATCGAAATTTTTTAAAACAATTATTTGAAGTTTTTGTCTTCTAATGTATATTTTATTAAAGAATTTACGAAGAATTCAAATTTTGAAAAAAATTGAATTTTAAACAAATGGATTTGAAAATTCGCAAAGAACCTTTACAAAAATTATTAATAAATAATTGATTTAAAGAAGAATTTTAGTTAAAAATTATTGTAAAAAATAATAATTGATGGAAATAATTACTCAGATAAAAAGTTAAAATTTTGTCTCTAAATCAGTCAAAAATCAGGGAAAAACAAAATTACTTTTTTCTATCAAAATCTTGATAATTTCTCGATTTTTTGTCTAAATGGAAAACTAACAAAATTTAAGTTTAAATTAAAAAAAAAAAAGAAAATGTTGACAAAAACAAAATTATTTTTTAGACTTGTATTATTTTCTTGTTGTAAAAAATTTATTTTAAATCAAAAAATATTTATTCTTCTTTTTCACTATTAACCTAATAGTATCAAAATGCAACGAATTGATCACAAAAATGTGTATCAAATCAAAAATTCATTTAAATTTTTCTCATCAATTTGATCCACTTTAGTGTCATAATTTAAGACTTTTAAGAAAATTAATAATTCGTTTTGAAGTGGTGAGAAATAGAGAAGGAGAGAGAGTGAGAGAGGGGGGAGGGGGGGGGGGGTTCTTAGCGCGCATGAAAAGTTTGAGTTCGGATACCATTCAGCATCGTGAGGGAGGTCAATGTAATTAATTTATGTAGACTATAGTAAACTACAAGACGCGCCAATAACATCGAGTCAGTCAAGTTTAAAGGACTTGCTTACAATGGTGACGACAATGAGGATCAAGAACAAAGCAGCAAGCGCAAGATCAGACCAGGAGGGTAGGTACTCGGTTTCTAGGTTTCGTAACTCCTCTCCAGCCGATTGATTCCATCGTTGCTCATCCGTGTAGCCTACGCTCTCGTTCACCATTATGCTTGTCCTCCGTCAGTGCACTATGATTTCTATCCATTCGTGCAAGATGTTTTGATCCTCAACGAGGCGATAAATCACATTTTCTGTCAATCCACCGCTTTGCCGAACAACTTGATTCTTGTAGTGCGCCTAGAAAACAGGGAAAAAAAAGAATTTTCCGTTAATTTTCTTTTTTCAATTTATTCACTTT
Source organism: Leptopilina heterotoma (assembly GCF_015476425.1). Classification (NCBI taxonomy): domain Eukaryota; kingdom Metazoa; phylum Arthropoda; class Insecta; order Hymenoptera; family Figitidae; genus Leptopilina; species Leptopilina heterotoma. The sequence continues at coordinate 3,241,315 of NW_025111110.1, forward strand.
ATTTCTGGGCTCGAACCAGTCAAAGTATTTAAAAATACTGACTTTAAAAATTACGGACCAATTGGTCTGTAATTTTTAATTTAAAAAAAATATATAACCAGTCCGAGTCAAATGAGAGAATATTTTACTTAAAACTATAAATTCAATTTTTCATAAACTTAATAACTAAAAAAAGTAGTAAAAAAGTAGCTATCGAAAAATTAAACTTTACAACAAACAAAACTCGTTTTAGACACTTCACAAAACTGACAAAAATTCCATTCTATATTTTATTTTCCTAACTTTTTCCTAATTTTCATCAAAAATATTTACTTCTTTCTTATTCTGCTAATAAATTGAATTCATACAACCAATTTTATTATTCATTAAAGAATTTAAATATTTATAAAAATAATTTAATTCTTGCGAAGAATTTTATAAAAATTTTTAAATAATTGATTTCTGACTAATTTTATGTAGATTCTAATTTAAATAATTGAATTCCTGCGAAATTTATATTATTCATGAAAATAATTTCATTCTAATGAAGATTTTTACAACAAATTTTTTAAATAATTGAATTCTGTTTAGATATTTTTCGAAAATAGTAAATATTGAAAATCATTGAATTGCGAAAACTTATCAAAAATAATTAAATTTTACAAAGAATTACATTAAAATTTTTTGCAATAATTAAATGTCTGTGTGGTATTTAATTAAATTTTTTTTGAAAATAATTGAATTCCTAAAAAGCATTTTATTATTTATGAAAATAATTGAATTTTGCAAAGAATTTTATTAAATTTTATTAATATAATTGAATTTCCAAGAAGAAATTTATTACTATTAAATGTAATATTAAATTCTTGTGATGAATATTGTTATTAATGAAAATAATTGAATTTTGCAAAGAATTTTGTTAAATTGCCTCAAAATAATTGAATTTTCGGAATAATAAATTTTAGTATTTCTCTTTAATAATTGAATTCTTTCGAAGAATTATTTATGTAAATAATTGAATTCTTGGGAAGAATCATTTATGCAAATAATTGAATTCTTGAGAAGAATTATTTATGCAAACAATTGAATTCTTGGGAAGAATTTTATTAAAATCTAAAAGAATAATTGATTTGTTTCAAAAAAATTTAATTGAAATTGTATTTAAAATAATTGATTGAATATTTTTATTAAAATATTTTAAATCAATGTGAAAAATTTTAATATTTTTTTTGTAAATAATTAAATTTTTCCAAAGAATTTAAAAAAAACATTTTTTAAATAATTGATTTTTTCGATGGAATTGAAATTAAATTTTTAAGAATAATTCCATTTTTCAGCAATTCCTGTAAAATTGTATTAAAAATAATTATAATAATTATAGATGACCGAGTGATAAAATCCTTATCAATTCAATTATTATTTTCAAAAATTTTTAACTAAAATTCTTCTTTAAATCGATTATCTATATCAATAATCGTTGTATTCCAGTAATTTGTTTGCAATTTGAAGTTATAGTTGTTGCTTGCTTTTTTGTTTCCTAACTTTTTAATTATTTTTTCCTTTAAAATATTTTCAATTTTAAAATTAATGTATTAAAAATCATTGAATTATTCGCAAAGAATTTTATCAAAAATTTCGAATAATTGAATTCCTTCGCAGAATTTTATTATTATTTATCCGCAATATTAAACTTTTTCAAAAATATTAATTCCACAGAATTGTTAGGCAAAAATATGAAAAATTCAGATTTTCAAAGATTTTCATTTGAAATCTTTTCAAAATTCAATTATTTCTAAAAATTCACACTGCAATTTTTTTAATATTCATTTATAATTTAAAATGTTAAGTAAAATTAATTTTTAAATCAATTTTTATTAAAAAAAATTCTACTAGAATTCAGTTATTTAAAAATTAAATTCCAAAAATAAATAATTTACTTAGTAATTGAATGTTTCCTAAAATTCAATTCTATTAAAGAGTTTTATGAATAGATTTTCAAATAATTGAATTCTTTTGACGAATTTCAATTAAATTTTTAAGAATAATAACATTTTTCGAGAAATTCGATAAAAATTTTTTTTAAAAATAATTGAAATTCTGCTATGAATTTTATTATTTATGAAAATAATTGAATTTTTAAGAAGAATTTTATTGTTTATGAAAATAATTGAATTTTCGCGAAAAATTTTATTAAAATTTAAAAAAATTCTAATTAAATTCTTTTTAAGAATTTCTTTCAATTTTTTTAAAATAATGAAGTTTCTTTAATAATTTTAATTGAAAATTTTGAAAGTAATTGAATTTTATGAAAAATTACAATTTTCTAAAATAATTTAATTCATTCAAGTAATTTTATTAAAAAATAGAAAATAATTTAATTCTTTCGATAAATAGATAGTAGGTATTAAAGGTTTTGACAATAATTGAATTCTTTCAAAAAATTTCTTTAATTATTGAATATAATCGATTTTCTTAATAATAATTGAATTCTCTAAATTTAAATTAGTAAAAATGTTTACTTATTAGAATTAGTGACTGACTTTTTGCTTTCGAATTAGTAAATTTTACTAATAAATAGTTCTTTCCACTAATTTTTTAATAAAATTTACTAATTTAAAAGCAAAAAGTCAGTTTTTAATTCAAATTAGTAAAGATTTTTACTAATTTAAATTTAGAGAGTAATTAATAATTTTACTATTAAAATTTTATTAAAATTATTTATAGAAAATTTAACTCTTTTAAACAATTTTATTAGAGTTTTTGTAAATAATTAAATCCTTTTGATGAATTTCTGTGTGCTTTTTCTTTAATAATGCAGTTTTTTGAATAATTTTAATTGAAAATTTTTTAAAATAGTTGAATTTAACAAAGAATTTTTTTAACTTTTTAAAATAATCGTGTCTGTTAGTAATTATAATGAAATATTTGATTTTTTAAGTTTATTAAAATTGTTTTTAAAATAATTAGAATCCTCCGAAGAATTTTATTATTAATGAAAATAATTTAAATTTTCCAAAGAATTAACTTTTTTATGAAGATAATTGAATTCTTGCGAATTTTATTTTTTATGAAGATAATTGAATTTTTAGGAAGAATTTTATTAAAATTTTTGAAAATAATTGAATTCTTCAAAAGAATTTTACTTTTTATGAAGATAATTGAATTTTTAGGAAGATTTTTTAGAAATTTTAGAGAATAATTGAACTTTTTTGGAAAATTTTATTGATAATAATTGAATTTTTACAAAGATTTTACCTACTATTTTAAAAAAATCATTGAATTGTTTCGAAGAATTTATTAAAATTTTGTTGAAAACAATTGAATTTTTTGAAAAAATTTATTATTTTTAAAAATAACTGATTTCTTCCGAAGAATGTTATTATTTATTGCTTTTAATATTCAATTATTATCTAAAATTTGAATTGAAATGAAATTCATTTTTAAATCAATTTTATTAGATTATTCTACCAGAATTCAAGTATTTAAATACAAAAATAAACAATTTATTGAATTTTAAAATGTTTCTTAAAATTCAATTCTCATAAAGAATTTTATTAACAAATTTTTAAGTATAATTAAATTCTGTGGACGAATTTTAATAAAATTTTTAAGAAGAATTAAATTTTTCAAGGAATTTATTTAAAATTGTATTAAAAAAATTTAATTTCTGAGAATAATTTTGTTATTTATGAAAAATAATTGAATTCTTGCGAAAAATTTTATAATTCCACAGAATTTTTAGTCAAAAATATGAAAAATTTAGATTTTAAAAGATTTTAAATTTGAAACCTTCTCAAAATTCAATTATTTCTAAAAATTCACACTGTAATTCTTTTAATATTCAATTATAATGTAAAAGGTTAACTGAAATTCATTTTAAAATCAATTTTTATTAGAAAATTCTACTAGAATTCAATAATTGAAATGCAAAAATAAACAATTTATTTAGTAATTGAATATTTCCTAAAATTCAATTCTATTAAAGAATTTTATGAACAAATTTTTAAATAATCGAATTCTTTTGACGAATTTGAATTAAATGTTGAAGAATAATAATATTTTTCGAGGAATTCGATTACAATTTTTTTAAAAATAAGTGAAATTTTTTCTTCTGCTTTATAGTCGTTCTTTTAAAAAAATAAAAAAAAATTGGAGTAAAAACGCTTGAAAAATTTTTTTTTAATAAAATGCAATACTCGTTTCTATCCAATAAGAGAAGCTTAACTTTATCTTTATTAAAGTTACATATATATAGGATGTACATGTCAAAAGTCAAGAGCTTTTTTTGAATGGTTTCATTAGAAAAAATTTTCAACTTTTGTGGCATTCAATTGGATGTTTTCTGAATGAAGAATTCAGAAAGAAGATTCTACTGTTGCAATGCATCTCTTTCACAAAAGACCGCGAATGTAATGTCGATACTCAGTCACGAGAAATGATCAGAAAATTTATGTTTTCTTTTTCAATGTCATCGTTTCTTTTCTGTAAATCCTTTTTTCAATCGGATCTTGTCAAAACCCGCAAATGGAATATAAATTAAATTCAAAAATATCTATAATTTACTTTTACATTTAGAGTTGGGATTATTTAATAAATAAATAAATATTTGCACAAATTTTTAATTTATTCTTATTTATTTTTATTTATTTAAAAGGATTTAATTATTTATTTTTTATTTAATTATTTATTTGTTTCATTCATATTTATTTTTTCATTTATTAATAATTGATATTTATATAAACCCGAGTAAATAAATATATTATTGGTTTTTGTTTCTACATACGAGTGGAATGAGAAAAAGATATTTTTTTCCAGTTATTTTTCAGACAAAACAGTTTGTTATCAATTTTGGTGGATATATTTTTTTTGTTTGCGCATATATAGATAAATATATTTTTGGGGCAATAAATTTTCGACTAAGAATTGTCATTGAATTTAATGAAAAAAGAAAAAAAGAAAAAAATTTTTCCAATCTTCAAATCCCTTGTTCGTGATATATACAGTTATTCCTATTTTTTGTGTGTATTTTTGCTACACGTCAGATGTGCTGGACGATATTATTTATACGCCTATAAATTTCTCTGTAATCGGTGCAGTCATTGTAGAGCCATTAAAAAGTGGGAGCGGCACAATATTGCCCGTTGCACTATATTATACTCGTTGATGTATCCAGACATAAGTAACATCTGCATTTTAAGCCTCTTTTGATATAGAATAGTATTCATATAATTCTTCAATTGTTATTTAAATGAAAATCCTTTTAACTTATTTGACAAGAAATTTTTTTCAATTTTTTTTTATCAATTGTTATATTTGAAAAGAATTTTTGATTTCTTTGGAAAGAGGAAAATTATTTTGTAAATTCGTAATTTTTGCGACAATTTCTAAGTTGTAAATAATCGAAAATTAAAAATTAATTATAACGAGTAATGAAAGTGATTATTTTTATTTATTTATTTATTTATTCAAATTTAAAAAATCAGAAAAATGTTAAACATGATCCAAAAGTTCTGTACGTTTAAACGAACGAAATTTATGTAATTCTTTTTCGAATCAGTAATTTTTGGAAATATTTCACATTTATTTTTTTTTAATAATAATTTCAACTAACTTTTTTATTTTCAGTAATAAATATAACAATATTTTTTTATTTGATTTTAAATAACAAATTTGACAAACTTTATTTCATTTTAAATATTTTACTTTTTTAAAATAAATTTGAACAAACTTTTCTATTTCGAATAATAAACTTGATAAATTTTCTTTTACACTAAATAATAAACATCAGAGATTTCAATTTATTTTAAAGATTAAATTTAACAAATTTTAATTTTCAAAGTAAATTAAAACAGATTTTTCTATTTAATAAATCTTTGTTTGCTATTGAATAACAAAGACTTTAATATTTATTCGCAAATTTTATTTCATTTTAAATATTTTAATATTAATTTTGACACATTTTATTATTTTCAACCTAATAATTTTAACAAATTATTTTATTTTAAATAATGAATTTGATCAATTTTATTTTACACTTCAAATAATATAAATTTAAACAATTGTGTTTTGTTTCAAGTATAATGATAATAAAATGAAAATATTGTTTTATTCAAAATAAAAAATTTGATAAATTTTATTTTATTTCAATTTACATTTAATTTTTTTATCACATTTTCAACAAACTTTTTTATTTTGAATAATAAATTTGACAATATTTTTTTTTATTTGAAATAACAAAGACAAATTTTATTTCATTTTAAATATTTCAATATTAAATTTAACACAGTTTCCCGTTTTTAGATAATAATTTGAACAACCATTTTTATTTCGAATAATAAATTTAATAAATTTTATTTCAGTGTAATTAATAAATTTAAGAATTTTATAAAAATAAGAAACTTTAATTTATTTTAAAGATTAAATTTAACAAATTTTAATTTTCAAAGTAAATTAAAACAGATTTTTCTATTTAAAATAACTTTTTTTTTGCTTTTGAATAATAAATACTTTGTTTAATTTAATTTAATTGTTTTACTTTAATTTTTTAAATAATTAATTTGATTTCTATTTTACTTTAAATAATACATTTTAACAATTTCTCTTTTGCTGCAAATAATTAATTTGATAAATTTTTTTTTCGTTTCTCATAAAGATATCTGTGCTTGCTATTGAATAATAAATATTTTAATTCCCTTGGGGAAATAAATTTGTTTGCTGTAACATTATTATTATTATTATTATTTAATTCTCTTTCTTTATCTTTAGTGGGAAAATTATTACAATTTGATAAATGTAAATATTTTACTAAATGTGGTAATAATTAATAATTCACTGGAGTATGATTATAACTTTGATACAAGTGTTGTTCTAGAGATTATGTCCTGGGAGGGACATTGGAGAGAGTTTGCTGATAGCAAGACAGGTTATTAGTATTTGTGTTTGAACAACACTATAATAACCAATTATAGTGTAGTTATTGTCGGACTTCATCACACTATATGTATCATAGAAACATGTTCTTGCACATGTGTGATTGAACGACGAAATAATAATTCAAACTACTTAATTAAATTTTATCTCTTTATGGCACAAAATCATTTTTGAAATAAGATCGAAATTTCAATTTTCAAAATTTAAATTCAAATTAATTCATGGAAAATAGAACAAAAACTTTTTTTATTTATTTTATGTATTTCTAATGTACACTGTCAAAAAACTGTTGGTAGAAAAATAAAAAAATATTAATAAATAAATAAAATAAAAAATAAGAGTAAAAAAAATGAATCGCAGAAAAATTTGATAAATTTTGTTTTGACATTTTTCTGCTTCCTTTTTTTTCCCCTAATGAAAAAGAAAAGAATAAATAGAACAAATCACTAGTAGCGGAATCAAATTTTTCTGCATTTGAAACATGTACAATTGTCAACTGATAACCAATTGCACGAGGGACATGTTTGTTCTATAAAACCTCACGTATCTTTGTTGATCCGTAACATTCGAATGCAAATAAAAAAAAAAAATATTTACTTGCTTACAAATTTACAAAATTTTATATTTTATTGTTATTTTCGGAATAAATGAAAAATAGAAGGGAGGGAGAAGGAACTTTGATTCAAAATATAGAAAATAAAATTTCCAGTTGAATTGAGAAAAATAACTCAAAAGAAAAAAAAAAATTTTTGTGAGATCGAAAAAATGCTGGATTTTTTAAAGTGAAAAAAATATACCATTTTTATATTATACTATTTTTTTAAATACTATTTTTTTGAAAATGAAATTTCTAGTTTTTTTTAAAATGAAATAAAAAAAGTGGAAAATTAATTTTTCACTACACTGGAAAATGTTGAATAAATAAAAGGAAAAAAAAAATTATTTTTCTGTTGGAATAATATTGCAGGCAATTAAGTACAATGGAGGTAACTAAATTCATTGCTTCGCACCAAAAAATCAATATTGTTTCTGACTATAAGAGGATTAACAGAAAGGGGAATTTAATCCTGAATCACATTTCATAGTCATATTCAAAACATCCGCAGCTATTGTAAGTTTTAATTGAATATTATCAGCAATAGCCCAATATAATCCTTTACATTTTGTTTAAACTGTTTCCGTGTAATTTAACTCTTGATATATTTCATTTTAATTAAATTATAATTATACGTCATTTTTTCGCGAGTGATTTATTTTTTTAAAAAACTGTCCCTTAAAAAAATAAAAAGAAACAAATAAAAATTTAAAAAAAAAACCAAAAACCAATTCCATAAAAATACAAAACCAAATAAACCAGAAACAAAACCAAATTCAGTTACACATTTTTTTTAATAATTTATTTTAAAAACTATCACTAAGATAAAAACAAAGTCCAAAAAAATCAAAGAGAACTCCGAAAAACCAACGAAAAACAAAAAATTAAAGAAACAAACGAAAACGAAAAGAAAAAACAAATCGGAAAACAAAAACCAAAAGACCCAAAAAAACACAAAAAATGAAATGTAAAATAAAGTGCTTTGGAATTTTCCCTCAAGTATTTGCTGATCCTATAAAGATAGAATTTCTGAAGAGCAGTATTAAAGCATATATAAAGAAATCTCTGTAGGGATTAAACTCTTTGCAGATGGGAACTTTAAACTAACATCAAAAGCACACGGTCGACTTTAACTTTGAACGAATTTTGTTGAAGACTTTTAAAATCAGAAGTTCACTGCCCTTAATTTTTGCTTTAACTATTTGTGTCCAAAAAAAAAAAGAGGGAAAAAAAATCCTTCTCCCCTGTAAACCTGATGATGATACTCTTTTAAATACACAAAATACGCTCGCAAAGAGGACACACACACACACATTGGAGTTGGCATTGCCTTTGCGGAAAATGTCAGAGCCACCACCAAAAAAGAGAAACAAGAAAAAAATCCATCCAATTCTTTCAATATATATCTTTTCCTTGACCTTTTGCGGCGATTTGACGACAACATACATATATGGCACCGGAAATAGTCTATAAGATTGAGAGAAAAATTTTATTTTACGAAAAATAAAGAATCATAAGTTTCTTTTTTTTCTCAAAGATTTAACGAGACGAGAGAAGATGAAACTATAAAATGTGAGAATCAATAAGAGATATGTTGTATTTTCTGATAGAATTTTTCGAATATTTTTTTTATACCTACTGCACTATTTTTCATTTCCAAAAATATTAGAGATAAGAGAAGGAAAAAAAGTGGGAAAATGGGGAAAAAATTTTTTTATTTTTATCATTTTATCTTTTTTTTTATATTCTCTTGTCTTTTGTTCTCTGTGATAACAAGTCGGCATTATTCAAATTATTATTTTATTATTTATCATTATTTATTTATTTATTTCATATATATACGGGTAAAATACCCTTTCGTATTATTATTATAATTATTATTATTATTTATTATTTTTAATTTATAATTGTTTTACTACTTGATTTTTAAAACATGTAGAAAAAATAATAAAAAAAACATTACGGGCAGAAAAAAATACGTATAAAAATATTCTTTAAATAATTAATTAAGATTTTAATATTGAAAAAATTTTTTTCACTTCGTACAATAAAATATGCTTGTAATTGTTGTAAATAATTGAATTGAAAATACAATTAAAATGTCTGATTTAAAAATATCTTTAAAAATAATACTTCTTTTAAAATTAATAAAATGTGAATCAAAATATTTGAGCTATATGAAGAAAATTATTTTTATAGTAATTTTTTTGAGAGAAATTCAATATGGTCATAAAAAAAAATTGGTCAGAGAATATTTGGACCCTTTTTGAATTTTTATTTTTTCTAAAAATTGATAGATTTTGAAATTCATACGTAATTTTGTGGAAAATATGTTTTTTCACCCATAAAAAAATTGCTGATTGAAAAAATTAATATTTTCAAAAGTTTCAGTATTTTTTCAAAAAAAAATAGTTTTCAGGTTAAGAATTTAAAAAATATGATTATTATTAAATTTTATTATACGAAAACTCATTTGTTTTTTTTAATAACTCGGAACATAAACTTTTTCGAAAAATTATTAAAAATTTATTCGATAAAACATTTTTTTTGAAAAAGTTTATGTTTTGAAATTAATTAGAAAAAAAAACAAATGAGTTTTCGTATAATAATCATAGTTTTTTAAATTCTTAACCTAAAAACTATTATTTTTTCTTGAAAGAATGATAAAACTTTTGTAAATATTAATTTTTTCATTCAGCAATTTTTTTATTTATACAAAAACATATTTTCTATAAAATTACGTATGGATTTCAAAATCTATCAATTTTTAGAAAAAAATAAAAATTCAAAAAGAGTCAAAATATTTTCTGACCAATTTTTTGCTTGAAAATGAAAGAAAAGTGAATAAAATTGTTTATTGAGTGTGAAAAATTTGATTATTAAAAAATAATAATCTCTCCCTCTTCTTACTTATTAATTTAATTATTTTATAATTTATACTCATATTCAATAGAGATAAAAAATATTATAAAGTCTGATTTGAAAATAAAGAATAATTTTCTTTTCTTGCTAATTAAAAGAATGTGAATAAAATAATTTTTTTTTTTGAGTATTAAAAATTAATTAATTCTCCCTCACATTCCCCTTTGCAAACACTAGTTTTTTCAGAGTGAAATTAAAAATTTAGATATTATTACTCTTTATAAAATCTGTTTTAGCTAAAAATGAATATTTGCATAATAAGAGGGAGAGAGAGAAAGGAGAGAGATACATTTCACAGTGAGAAAGAATATTTAATTTTCTTGAGGAGATTTGCTGAGAACCAGAAATATCGTTGAAAATGCATTGCACGTAGAACTACTCATCAAACGATGAGGAAAATTTTAAAATAAAATAATATTCATCTGTCAAAATGACGTTATTTAATTCTTTAAAAGTATACTTTTTTTTCAAAAAAAAAAAAAAATGTAAAAGAAGATGCTTTTATCATGTTGGTAAAGTTTTGAACGTTTATATGAACGAATTTTATTTTCTATTTAAATATTTTCGAAAATTACTAAACAAGCGTGGAAAATAACTATTTTAAATTATTTAATAATTTTTGAGTGTCAATAAGACCTAATAAAAGTAATAAATAAATTATTTAAAAATGAAATATTTATTTAGCTATATTGCTATTAATTTCTTTAATACACAAAATAATTTTTAAGCTAAAATATAAATTGGAAGAAGTAACAAAAATATTGTCGTGCATTTGAACGTACAAAAATTTAATATTAGTTTTCATCACATTTCAAATAAAAGTATTATTAAATTCTTTTTAAATTTTATAAATAGTATGTTTGTTAAATGTAATTCTAATCTCGAAAAAATCTAATAATATACTTTTATTAAATTTTTTAATATTAACATTTGTTATATTTAATTGAAACAATATGGACAATTAAATTAAATATTAATTTGTTAAAGTTAAATGTTAAACTTTCAATTTTTATTTAAATATTAAATTCAACATTCTTTTTCTGAACATAATTATTTTCCATTTTCATTCTGTTTTACTTTTATAAACGAAAATATTTTATGTTTTATTTTCAAACTCTTTTAATGTAATTAAATCTTTTATACAATACAGAAATTTATAATTAAATTACTGAAATTTTTTTACATAAATTAATAACAGTTTTTGTTTATTTTAATGATTTGAGAAATTCTTGTAAATATTTTATTTAAACTTTGCACTTTGTAGGCAATAAAGATTTTATAATAATTGATCAATTTTGCAAATTGAAATTTTTTTATGTCTTGCGTAAGCTTACTAAACATTTAGATGTTCCATAATAATAAACTTTTTTATTAATTGCATTACAATTTTTTATATTTATATTTATTTACTATATTTATATTAATATTTAGTATAGTTAATAATATAATAATTTAAAAAGTCCAAAGTAAAAACATGGGAAAAAGGAAAAAAAGGTATAAAACGAAAAAGAGTTTGCCGTTTTCCAAAAATTTTGTTGAAAATTTTGCAGAGTGTATATAAAAAGTCGTATAATTGAAATCAAATGAATTTATTTAACCACTTGCTTTTCATTAATTTGGAGAGGTCAGTGAAAAACTGTTTGAAATAAAAGTATGCACGAACTCTTTAGAGAAAATATATTGGTAGCTTTAATGAATTGCACTGACGCAATAAATCCTAAAATAAAAATTATCGACATCTTCAACTTCAAAATCAGAAAAAAAAAGATAAAGGAAAAAAAAATTATTAGCTCAACTGATTGACGTTAAAATTAAAGGTAAAAAAATAAGCAGACGGAATATTATTTATAAAAAAACAAATAATTATAATTTAAAAAAATTTTACATAAAAATTAATTCTTTAAAAACAATTCTAGATAATTAATTTTGTAAAATTTGTTAAGTAAATTAATCAAAAATTGATTTTCCTAAATAAAATTCGCTAAAGTTTTTCATAAAAATGTTTGTAATATCGAAATTTCTAAAATGTTTTTCTAAATAAATTATTGTGTATTAATTATAAATAAATATATTTATGAATATGAAATTTATAAATCCAAATTTATTTATCTTTCTACGATAAGAAATAAATAAATTATTCAATAAATTTTATTTGATAAATGCAGATAAATTTGTGATAGCCATTACGATAATTTTACTCCTTGTCAAGTCAAGTTCACGGAATTAATTAGTAAATATAAATATATGTTCATTTTATATGAATTCTAGTGAATATTCTATATAGAATTTCACTAGATCGATTCTTTAGAATTAGAATTTCTACATAAATTCTACTAAATTTTAATGATTTTTAATTAGAAAGAATATAAATTTCGTGAAATAAATCAATTATTTTCAAAAATTTTAATAAAATTCTTAGCGAAATTTCAATTATTTTTAAAAACATTCCTCAATTTAATGATTTTCATAAAATAATAAAAATTTCACAGAAATTAAATTATTTACAATTTTTTTTATAAATTTCTTCGCAATATAATTCAATTATTTTCATAAATAAAAACATTTTTACAGGGATTCAATTATTTTTTTAAATAATAAAATTCTTAGCACAAATTCAATTATGTTCAAAAATTTTTTTAAAATTATCGTCAAGCTTTCAATTATTCTTATAAATAATAAAATTCTGCTCCGAAATTCAATTATTTTCAAAAATTTTAATGAAATTCTTGTCAAAATTTCAATTATTTTCAAAAAATTTCCCTCAATTTAATAATTTTCATAAAATAATAAAAATTTCACAGAAATTCAATTATTTACAAATTTTCTATAAATTTCTTCGCAATATAAATCAATTATTTTTATAAATAATAACATTTTTACAGGGATTAAATTATTTTTCCAAATAATATAATTCTTTTTAGAAATTTAATTATTTTCATAAATAGTAAAACTCATCGAAAATTTTTAATTATTTTTAATAAAAATTTTAATCGAATTTCTCGATAAATGTAATTATTATTAAAAATTTTATAAAAATACGTCAAACGAATTCAATTATTTCAAAATTTGTTGACAACATTTTTTATGAGAATTCAATTTTAAGAAAAATTTAATTATTCAATAAATTATTTATTTTTATAGGTATTTAAATAATTGAATTCTAGTAGAATTGTCTAATAAAATTTGATTTAAAAAAGAATTTTAGTTAAAAACAAATGAATTTGAAAATTCTCAAAAAACTATTTTAAAAGATATTAAAAATAATGGATTTATAGAAAAATTTTAGTTAACACTAAAAAAAAAATTTAATTTTGTAGAAGTTACAAATTATTGCAGAAATTCAATTGTTTTCAAGAGTAATAAAATCCTTCGCAGAAATTTAATTATGTTAAAAAAATAGTAAAATTCTTCTTAGGAATTCAATTATTTTCATAAATAATAAAACTCAATGCAGAATTTCAATTATCATTAATACAACATTAATCAAAATTCTCGAAAAATGTAATTATTCTTAAAAAATTTATTAAAAATAGTCGAAAGAATTCAATTATTTAAAAATATGTTGGTAAAATTCTTTATGAGAATAGTAATATAGAATAGTAATGATTGAATATTAAAAGCAATATAGCGTGAATTTTTAGAAATAATTGAATTTTAGAATTAATTTTTTAAAAAAAGTGTAATTGAATTTTTTTTTTTATATTATTTGAAGTTTTTATTTTCTAATATATATTTAATTGAAGAATTTACGAATAATTGAAATTTGTAAAATTGAATATTGTAAATAAATGGATTGTGAAAATTGTAGAAGAACGTTTTTCAAAATTAATTGATTTAAAAAAGATCTTAGTGAAAAATTCTTAAAACTGATAATTGAATTGAAATGATGAATATAATTTTGAAGAAGTACAATATTCTTAGAATATAAAATAATGATTTTATCAATTTGCCATTTTCATTTATTATAAAACATGAAGAAAAATATGGAGTTTTAAGTAAAATTTTTTCTTATTTGACTCGGACTGGTTATATTTTTGTTAGGAATTGGTCCGTAATTTTTAATTTTTGGTCCGTAAAATCCGTATTTCTAAATACTTTCACTGGTTCGAGTCCTGTTACTAAGTTAAATAAATGATATATATTTAAATGATATAAACAATTTTAGCCTAAAATTTGTCATAGAAATCAAATGTAAAATTTAATTAATTGTTAAAATTTAATTTAAATTATTATTTAATAATATAAAGTTGAAAAATATTATTTCACGAATTTATATTCTGTCTAATTAAAAGTTACTAAATTTTAGTAGAATTAATGTAGAAATTGTATAGAATCATTCTAGCGAAATTCTGTAGAATATTCACTAGAATTCATATAGAATGATTCTAGTGAAATTCTAGAGAATATTCACTAGAATTTATATATAATGATTCTAGTGAAATTCCAAAGAACTTTTTCAGCTGGGTAATTCTAATATTTTTGAGTAACAGTAGTGAAAGTTAATTTTGTTCAGACATAATATACTAAGGAAATTAAAAAATTTAAGTAGTAATGCGGTTGTTATTATTATTATAGATTTTATATTTCAGTAGAAATAACTAATTTTCATCAGACAGAGTACTAAACTCATTTTATAATGTAAGTAGTAGAAGTAAATTTTAGTCAGACATGTTTTTAGTAATTGTGATCAATTTCTTATTTAAGTAGTAAACATAAATTTCAGTCAGACATGATTTTAACGATTGTGCCTATTTCAGTAGTAATAGTAGATTTTTGTCAGACAAACACACAACATTAAAAATATTCGCCTTTGTAAAATGTATACATTTTACTTAAATGATGAAGAGTATTAAACGTCAAAATGTACCTAAAAAATAATGATTATCGAAATTTGCGTTTACAAATTTCACAATAGAGTATTGTCGTCAATTGCTGAAAATACACTACTATATCGATTGTCGACACTCGCCTCTCACTCTACATATCTATATAGTAAAGCAGTTCTTATTCAACTTCCTGAGCTCGATTAAACACTCTATATCTATATAAACGTGACGTAGATGTTATGCATCATACGTTCTCTCTAGCTCTGAAAGCGTCTGGCCAATTATTTATCGCTACCAAGGAAGAAAGTCTTTTCCTACATAGAATCCAAAATCTCCATCAGCATATATCGATGATTCTCAGCACTCTTACACACTCTATTTTACATATTGTTTTTCTGTAATATTTTTCTTCAAACTACCTATTACATTCTCTTTCTCTCATCTTATTTCTTTCTACTAGGCCATGTATTTTGCATACTTAGTAGTCAATTTTTCAGAATAAATGTTTTTTTTTACTTTTTTTCTTTCTTTTTTACCCGCAAGGCACGAACTGAATTTTTTCAATAATTACATTCATGAATTTGATTTTTTTCAATTATCGCGTAATCAAAACAGATTAAACATTAAATTAATGTTTTGCAAATATTAAATTTCAAGAATATGTTGGTGTGTATAATATATAAAACTCACAATTTTTAATTAACTTTCTTTTTGTTCAAATATGAAATACATTCCAGTGAAGTATGTTTGCCATCGATATATTTTTCTTCTTATTTCATTTTTCTTTTCTTCTTTTCGCTATTCAACCTTTAGTCTTCAAGAATTTTCCCATCATTTACTTTCGGTTTTGTTATTTTTTCTTCAATTTTTTCGCATTTATACTTAAATAAATAGCGAAGATTAAAAAATTATCTCTAATAATGATTTTTATTGTTTATTAATAAAAAGAATAAAACGTTTTCTTCTGTTAATTGAATTTTCCAATGAAGGAAAGATTCTCTGACTATAACGGCATTATTCTACTTAAAAAAGTAAAATGTATTTAAAAAGACAAGAGAATTTCGCAAAAAATTGTAGTCTGACTGATTGAATCAAAATTTTACTACTTAAATAGTTCTATTTTATTGTCAAATGATTTTTAATGGATAGGAAAATTTTATTTGACTGTAGAATTTTTTACTACTTAACAAATAAATAATTTGAAAAATAATTTGTATTTCCAAATCAGTTAGCATTTTCCACAAACATTAATTCTGTCAACTAAATAAATTTTTACTATTTAGAAAGTAATTTTTCATATATACAAAAAATATAATGCTTTAACTGACTAAAACAACTTTATACTACTTAAAAAATAAATTTTATTTTCTAATCAAGAGAATTTTTCAGGTAAATCAAATTTTGGCTGACTAAGCGGATTTGTACTACTTAAAAATAAAATTGTGTAAACTAATGAATTTTTTTCTTATATGTACAAAAAATATAATGCTTGACTGACCAAAACGACTTTATACTACTTAAAAAATAAATTTTATTTTCTAATCGAGAGATTTTTTTCATATATACAAAAAATTATAATGTTGAACTGACTAAATCGACTCTATACTATTTAGAAAATAAATTTTATTTCCCAATCAAGTAAAGTGTTTAGGTAAATCAAATTTTGTCTGACTAAACAAATTTTTATCACTTAAAAAGTAACCATTTTTCGTAAATCGCCTATCGGACTGGAACGACTTTATACCATTTGAAAAACAAATTTTATTTCTATAAATAAAAGAGAATTTTCCAGGTAAATTCAATTTTGTCAGACTAAAAAAATTTGTAATACTTATAAATATTTTGTATATTCTGACGAATTTTTCATATAAAAAAAATTAAATGACCCATCGTCTAATGAAATAAATTTTTACTATTTAAAAAAAATATTTGACATTAATAAACTAATTTTTTTATTAAATTAAAATCCGTTTGAAAGTGAATCAACTTTCTATAGAAAATTTTTTTTTCTACTTAAAAAATTGAATTTTATTTTTAAACTTTTCGTAATGTAACGAATTTTTCTAATAAATCAAAGTCTGTCTGACAAAAACAACTTTGTACCACTTAAAAATTGAATTTTATTTCATAATCAAAAGAAGTTTTCAGGTAAATCCAATTCTGTCTGACTAAGCAAATTTTTACTACTTTTTAAATTTATTTATTTACCTATTTATTGCTTACTTACTACTTATATATTTTTTTATAAATCAACTATTTAAAAAAAACAATGTCTGACTGAATTGACATCATTCTACTTATAAAAACAATATTCTTTTTAAATCAATAAACTTTTTAATATAATTTAACCTTTAGTTCACTGAAATAAAAAAATTTCTCCTTAAAACCCAAAAGAAATTTTCGAAAGTTAATCAAATTATTTTCTGAAATTCGATTAATTTTAAAACTTTTAATAAAATTCTTGGAAAAATTCAATTTTTAAAAAATTTTTATTTTTAATAAAATTTTAGTCAAAATTTCAATTATTTTCAAAAATTTTCCTCAATTTCATATGAATTCTATTATTTACAATTTTTTTTGATAAATTTCTTCGCAATAATTAAATTATTTTCAATAAGTAATCAAATTTTTTACAGACATTGAATTATTTTCATAATTAATAAAATTCTTTTTAGGAATTCAATTAATTTCATAAATAAAATTCATCGCAGAATTTCAATTATTTTCTAATAAAATTTTAATCGAATTCCTCTAAAAATTTGATTGTTTTTAACAACTTTATTAAAAATCGTCAAAGAAATGAATTATTTAAAAATGTTTTGAAAAATACTTTATGAGAATTAAATTTTAATAAACATTCAATGAATTATTTGTTTTTGTATTTAAATAATTGAATTCTCGTAAAATTTTCTAATAATAATTGTAAAAATGAATTTCAGTTAAAATTTTAGATTTGAATATTTATTATTCCAATTATAAAATATTTAAATAATATATTAATATTGAAAGCACTATAACGTGAAATTTAAGAAATAATTGAATTTTGAAAAGGTTTCAAATTAAATTCTTTGAAAATCCTAATATTTCATAATTATAACCAACAATTCTGTAAAATTAATTATTTTTAAAAAGTTTATTCAAATTTTTTTCTGAAATTATTTGAAGTGTTTATTGTTTAATACGTATTTAATTGAAGAATTCCTGAATAGTAAACGCAAATGAATTTGATAATTCTTAAAGAACTTTTTCAAAAATTATTAAAGATAATAAATTTAAAGAAGAATTTTATTTTAAAATTCTAGAAAATAATAATTTAATTAAAAACAATATTTTGATAATTTTAGATTCTTTACCAAAGAGTCGAGACTATGAAATAAGTAAAGTATTTTCCAAAAGCACAAAAATAATGAAGCTAAATCCCAAAAAATTGAGGAAAAAATGTTGAATTTTAAAAAATTCGGATTTTTGAATTTTTTCGAATTTTTGATAATTTTAGATTTTTTACCAAAGAGTCGAGACTATTAAATAAGTAAAGTATTTTCCAAAAGCACAAAAATAATGAAGCTAAATCCTATAAAAAAGAGGAAAAAATGTTGAATTTTAAGAAATTCGGATTTTTGAATTTTTTCGCATTTTTGATAATTTTAGATTTTTTACCAAAGAGTCGAGACTATTGAAGAAGTAAAGTATTTTCCAAAAGCACAAAAATAATGAAGCTAAATCCCATAAAAGAGAGGAAAAAATGTTAAATTTTAAGAAAAACGGATTTTTGAATTTTTTTTGGCATTTTTGATAATTTTAGATTTTTTACCAAAGAGTCGAGACTATTAAATAAGTAAAGTATTTTCCAAAAGCACAAAAATAATGAAGCTAAATCCTATAAAAAAGAGGAAAAAATGTTGAATTTTAAGAAATTCGGATTTTTGAAACTTTTCGAAATTTTGATAATTTTAGATTTTTTACCAAAGAGTCGAGACTATTAAATAAGTAAAGTATTTTCCAAAAGCACAAAAATAATGAAGCTAAATCCCATAAAAGAGAGGAAAAAATGTTGAATTTTAAAAAAAACGAATTTTCGAATTTTTTCGAATTTTTGATAATTTTAGATTTTTTACCAAAGAGTCGAGACTATTAAATAAGTAAAGTATTATCCAAAAGAACAAAAATAATGAAGCTAATTCCTACAAAAAAGAGGAAAAAATGTTGAATTTTAAGAAATTCGGATTTTTGAATTATTTCGCATTTTTGATAATTTTAGATTTTTTACCAAAGAGTTGAGACAATTTAATAAGTAAAGTATTTTCCAAAAGCACAAAAATAATGAAGCTAAATCCTATAAAAAAGAGGAAAAAATGTTGAATTTTAAGAAATTCGGATTTTCGAAACTTTTCGAAATTTTGATAATTTTAGATTCTTTACCAAAGAGTCGAGACTATTAAATAAGTAAAGTATTTTCCAAAAGCACAAAAATAATGAAGCTAAATCCTATAAAAAAGAGGAAAAAATGTTGAATTTTAAGAAATTCGGATTTTTGAAACTTTTCGAAATTTTGATAATTTTAGATTTTTTACCAAAGAGTCGAGACTATTAAATAAGTAAAGTATTTTCCAAAAGCACAAAAATAATGAAGCTAAATCCCATAAAAGAGAGGAAAAAATGTTGAATTTTAAAAAAAACGAATTTTCGAATTTTTTCGAATTTTTGATAATTTTAGATTTTTTACCAAAGAGTCGAGACTATTAAATAAGTAAAGTATTATCCAAAAGAACAAAAATAATGAAGCTAATTCCTACAAAAAAGAGGAAAAAATGTTGAATTTTAAGAAATTCGGATTTTTGAATTATTTCGCATTTTTGATAATTTTAGATTTTTTACCAAAGAGTTGAGACAATTTAATAAGTAAAGTATTTTCCAAAAGCACAAAAATAATGAAGCTAAATCCTATAAAAAAGAGGAAAAAATGTTGAATTTTAAGAAATTCGGATTTTCGAAACTTTTCGAAATTTTGATAATTTTAGATTCTTTACCAAAGAGTCGAGACTATTAAATAAGTAAAGTATTTTCTAAAAGCACAAAAATAATGAAGCTAAATCCCAAAAAATTGAGGAAAAAATGTTGAATTTTAAGAAATTCGAATTTTCGAATTTTTTCGAATTTTTGATAATTTTAGATTTTTTACCAAAGAGTCGAGACTATAAAATAAGTAAAGTATTTTTCAAAAGCACAAAAATAATGAAGCTAAATCCTATAAAAAAGAGGAAAAAATGTTGAATTTTAAGAAATTCGGATTTTTGAATTTTTTCGAAATTTTGATAATTTTAGATTTTTTACCAAAGAGTCGAGACTATTAAATAAGTAAAGTATTTTCCAAAAGCACAAAAATAATGAAGCTAAATCCAAAAAAATTAAGGAAAAAATGTTGAATTTTAAGAAATTCGAATTTTTGAATTTTTTCGAATTTTTGATAATTTTAGATTTTTTACCAAAGAGTCGAGACTATAAAATAAGTAAAGTATTTTTCAAAAGCACAAAAATAATGAAGCTAAATCCTATAAAAAAGAGGAAAAAATGTTGAATTTTAAGAAATTCGGATTTTTGAATTTTTTCGAAATTTTGATAATTTTAGATTTTTTACCAAAGAGTCGAGACTATTAAATAAGTAAAGTATTTTCCAAAAGCACAAAAATAATGAAGCTAAATCCAAAAAAATTAAGGAAAAAATGTTGAATTTTAAGAAATTCGAATTTTTGAATTTTTTCGAATTTTTGATAATTTTAGATTTTTTACCAAAGAGTCAAGACTATTAAATAAGTAAAGTATTTTCCAAAAGCACAAAAATAATGAAGCTAAATCCCAAAAAATTGAGGAAAAAATGTTGAATTTTAAGAAATTCGAATTTTTGAATTTTTTCGAATTTTTGATAATTTTAGATTTTTTACCAAAGAGTCGAGACTATAAAATAAGTAAAGTATTTTTCAAAAGCACAAAAATAATGAAGCTAAATCCTATAAAAAAGAGGAAAAAATGTTGAATTTTAAGAAATTCGGATTTTTGAATTTTTTCGCATTTTTGATAATTTTAGATTTTTTACCAAAGAGTCGAGACAATTTAATAAGTAAAGTATTCTCCTAAAGCACAAAAATAATGAAGCTAAATCCTATAAAAGAGAGGAAAAAATGTTGAATTTTAAAAAAAACGGATTTTCGAATTTTTTCGAATTTTTGATAATTTTAGATTTTTTACCAAAGATTCGAGACTATTAAATAAGTAAAGTATTTTCCAAAAGCACAAAAATAATGAAGCTAAATCCTATAAAAAAGAGGAAAAAATGTTGAATTTTAAGAAATTCGGATTTTTGAATTTTTTCGAATTTTTGATAATTTTAGATTTTTTACCAAAGAGTTGAGACAATTCAATAAGTAAAGTATTTTCCAAAAGCACAAAAATAATGAAGCTTAATCCTATAAAAAAGAGGAAAAAATGTTAAATTTTAAGAAATTCGGATTTTTGAATTTTTTCGCATTTTTGATAATTTTAGATTTTTTACCAAAGAGTCGAGACAATTTAATAAGTAAAGTATTCTCCTAAAGCACAAAAATAATGAAGCTAAATCCCATAAAAGAGAGGAAAAAATGTTGAATTTTAAGAAATTCGGATTTTTGAAACTTTTCGAAATTTTGATAATTTTAGATTTTTTACCAAAGAGTCGAGACTATTAAATAAGTAAAGTATTTTCCAAAAGCACAAAAATAATGAAGCTAAATCCCATAAAAGAGAGGAAAAAATGTTGAATTTTAAAAAAAACGAATTTTCGAATTTTTTCGAATTTTTGATAATTTTAGATTTTTTACCAAAGAGTCGAGACTATTAAATAAGTAAAGTATTATCCAAAAGAACAAAAATAATGAAGCTAATTCCTACAAAAAAGAGGAAAAAATGTTGAATTTTAAGAAATTCGGATTTTTGAATTATTTCGCATTTTTGATAATTTTAGATTTTTTACCAAAGAGTTGAGACAATTTAATAAGTAAAGTATTTTCCAAAAGCACAAAAATAATGAAGCTAAATCCTATAAAAAAGAGGAAAAAATGTTGAATTTTAAGAAATTCGGATTTTCGAAACTTTTCGAAATTTTGATAATTTTAGATTCTTTACCAAAGAGTCGAGACTATTAAATAAGTAAAGTATTTTCCAAAAGCACAAAAATAATGAAGCTAAATCCTATAAAAAAGAGGAAAAAATGTTGAATTTTAAGAAATTCGGATTTTTGAAACTTTTCGAAATTTTGATAATTTTAGATTTTTTACCAAAGATTCGAGACTATTAAATAAGTAAAGTATTTTCCAAAAGCACAAAAATAATGAAGCTAAATCCCATAAAAGAGAGGAAAAAATGTTGAATTTTAAAAAAAAACGAATTTTCGAATTTTTTCGAATTTTTGATAATTTTAGATTTTTTACCAAAGAGTCGAGACTATTAAATAAGTAAAGTATTATCCAAAAGAACAAAAATAATGAAGCTAATTCCTACAAAAAAGAGGAAAAAATGTTGAATTTTAAGAAATTCGGATTTTTGAATTATTTCGCATTTTTGATAATTTTAGATTTTTTACCAAAGAGTTGAGACAATTTAATAAGTAAAGTATTTTCCAAAAGCACAAAAATAATGAAGCTAAATCCTATAAAAAAGAGGAAAAAATGTTGAATTTTAAGAAATTCGGATTTTCGAAACTTTTCGAAATTTTGATAATTTTAGATTCTTTACCAAAGAGTCGAGACTATTAAATAAGTAAAGTATTTTCTAAAAGCACAAAAATAATGAAGCTAAATCCCAAAAAATTGAGGAAAAAATGTTGAATTTTAAGAAATTCGAATTTTTGAATTTTTTCGAATTTTTGATAATTTTAGATTTTTTACCAAAGAGTCGAGACTATTAAATAAGTAAAGTATTTTCCAAAAGCACAAAAATAATGAAGCTAAATCCAAAAAAATTAAGGAAAAAATGTTGAATTTTAAGAAATTCGAATTTTTGAATTTTTTCGAATTTTTGATAATTTTAGATTTTTTACCAAAGAGTCAAGACTATTAAATAAGTAAAGTATTTTCCAAAAGCACAAAAATAATGAAGCTAAATCCCAAAAAATTGAGGAAAAAATGTTGAATTTTAAGAAATTCGAATTTTTGAATTTTTTCGAATTTTTGATAATTTTAGATTTTTTACCAAAGAGTCGAGACTATAAAATAAGTAAAGTATTTTTCAAAAGCACAAAAATAATGAAGCTAAATCCTATAAAAAAGAGGAAAAAATGTTGAATTTTAAGAAATTCGGATTTTTGAATTTTTTCGAATTTTTGATAATTTTAGATTTTTTACCAAAGAGTCGAGACTATTAAATACGTAAAGTATTTTCCAAAAGCACAAAAATAATGAAGCTAAATCCTATAAAAGAGAGGAAAAAATGTTGAATTTTAAAAAAAACGGATTTTCGAATTTTTTCGAATTTTTGATAATTTTAGATTTTTTACCAAAGAGTCGAAAGAATATAATAAGTAAAGTATTTTCCACATTAAAAGTTGGACATTAAAAAATATATAAAAAATGCCAATACTTAACCCACAAAATTTAATTTTCAAAACAAACAAATGAATGCAGATAATTTGCTAACGGAAAGGAAACTTACGATTATTTTAATGTATTTAAATATTTAAATATTAAAAGCATTATAACATGAATTTTAAGAAATAATTGAATTTTGAAAAGGTTTCAAATTCAATTCTTTGAAAATCTTAATTTTTCATACTAATAACCAACAATTCTGTAGAATTAATGATTTTGAAAAAGTTTAATTGGATTTTTTTCTGAAATTATTCAAAGTGTTTATTTTTTAATAGTTAGGTATTCAATTGAAGAATTCCGGAATAATTAAAATTTTGTAAAATTGAATTGTAAAAAAATGGATTTGTAAATTTTTAAAGAACTTTTTCGAAAATTATTAAAGATAATTGATTTAAAGAAGAATTTTATTTTAAAATTCTAGAAAATAATAATTGAATTAAAATGATGAAAATAATTTTGATAAAATTACAGTAAAAATATTTCAATTTTATAAAATAATGTTTTTATCACTCGGTTATCTTTAATTTATCATAAAAGCTGAAGAAATTGATCACTCCGAGTCAAAGACTCGGAGTAATCAATTTCTTCATGTTTTATAAAAAATATTCTTATAAATTGTTAAATTTAAATTATTTGTATTTGTATATAATTTAACCTTTATTTTACTGAAATAAAATTTTTCTCCCAAAAGAAATTTTGTTTAAAAAAAATGAAAAAAACGTTTTTTTTTCTAAAAAGCTACATAATTTTTTCTACTTTTTCTCTGAAAATTAAAATAAACAGAATATCACTTTCTTATATTTTAAAGTAATAAAGTGCATTTCTTCCATTGTAAAGAAAAATATTTTCCTAATTCCCTTTTAATATAAAATGTATATCGACGCCCCCCGACTGTAAAATGTTTATTCGAATCTCCGTGCAATAAAATGTTAACTCAGAAATTCGTGCTGTATAATTGTTTTTAAAAATTTCATGCAATATAATGTTAACTCAAGTTGCATTCAATAAAATGTCAATTCAACCACCAGTGCAATACAATGTTATTTAAAATACTAAAATTTTTATTTCCAGCCTTTAAATTGTATGAGGTTAAATTAGATTATTAATTTATTTATTAAATTATTTAAATAGATTGAAGTTGCAACTGTTGACAGCACAATAATTTTCGTATAGTTCCTTATTTATGGGTTAAGTTTTTATAAAAAAAGTCAGTAATGCAGAATGTTGAATAAAAGATTATTTTTTTATGGTGAAATATCTGCATAGTTTTCCACTCTTTAGACAAACAGTTTGGTTTTTCTTCAGCAGACCAATTGGTTGAAAAAAAGAGTTATTATATATGTACAGCGTTAAAAACTGCTACAAAATGGAAAACTAAATTTAAAAAGGGACTGTTAAAGTAATTTTAATATTTTTAAATATTTATAATTTTAATAAAAATAGTTTTCAAAGTTAGAATTAAATAAATTTTATTCTTTCATTTTCCTAATTAATTTAGTATAAGTAAAAAATATTTATAACATAACTTTTTCACTTTCGCAAGAAAAATTCACTAGTTATGTTTTTCTTTAACCTCATATAATTTAAAGGCTAGAAATAAAACTTTTAGTATTTTCAATAACATTATATTGCACTGGTGGTTGAATTGACATTTTATTGAATGCAACTTGAGTTAACATTATATTGCATGAAATTTTTAAAAACAATTATACAGCACGAATTTCTGAGTTAACATTTTATTGCACGGAGATTTGAATAAACATTTTATAGTCGGGGGGCGTCGATATGTTTCATAATTTTAAATTCAGAGTAAGCTTTATTAATAAAAACAGTTGTCTAATAAGTAAAAAAATAAATAATTAATAGTGTTTTTCTTTTATTTTTTTCGTTACCTAATCTTTATTTAATAACTATTAAACACAAAGGTTTTTAAAAATTAAATATCCTTTTTTTTGCAAAGAAAAGGAGAATAAAAAAGGACAATTCGAGGTTATATTAATATGTATGAAAGTCATTACAAGAAAATTGTGCATTGCTTTTTATTTCTTTTCGTATTATAAAATGTATATAAGGCGCTTAGCACGTCTTATTCCCTTGTATAACTTGTTTTCATGAAGCACATGGGCAAATAATGGGGCGGAAGCGACTTGTGTATACACTTCGTATAAGTCGGAGAAAATGAAATTTCAAAAGTAGCGGAAGTAGCAGTGGCTATTACCGACATCCCGGAAACTTTGCGTGGTCTCTATACACATACGTATACCTACACATGTATTGTTTACTTTACGACTATATGTACACTATATATGTAATTATATATATATATGTACTCATACACACATATATATTTTTTTTTAATATGGCGAATTAACAGTAGACATTACCGTATTCGGTGAAAACAAAAGAAACAAAAAAGAATAAAAAGAGAACTTGTCAGAATTTATAAAAACGTAAAGAAGAAAATAGACGTGACGCGTGAATACTTTGCGCGATTTTTTCCATTTTCTTTTTTTTTTTTTTTTTTTTTTTTTGAAGAAAAAAAACCTCTCAAGTTCTTGTAACTAGAAAAGTTTTGAAAACATTAAAAATGGATAAAAATTTGCATGCTTAGAGAGATGTTTTTAGTATGTACTTTTAGTTTTATATTCATGAATTCGGATATAAATTTAAAAATTGAAAATAATATTTGACATAGGTACATTATAGAAAGGATAATAAATATTTTTTAATTCACCAATTTTTGTTGACCAAAAAGATTTTTCTTTTATATACATACATACATACATACATACATACATGTATAATGTAAGAAAGAAGGATTATATTCGACCCAATATGTTGTTTTCTTATATAAAATGATAATTCCGTCTGACGTAAATGTCCTTTTCTACTTAAGAAGTGAATTTGTCCTTTGCAACGCAAACTTTATTAGATTCACTTAAGAGTTTGTGTATTATGTCTGACAGAACGATTTTCCACTATATATACACTTATTAGATATATTTTCACTTTAAAAGTTTCATTTTAAATTGAGAAATAAACCTTTGTGCCGGAATAAACATATTAATTTTACAAAGAGGTGGATTTCTTTATATTATTTTGATTTAGATAATTTTTCAGGTGAAAAAGAAAAAAATTAAAAGTGGAGGGTGAAAAAAAGGTTTGACCTAATTTTGGACTTCGATTAAGAAAGTTTAATTACTGTCTGACCTAACTTGCCTTTTTTCACTGTACTTATTAAGTTCTTTTTTGGAAAAGTATATATATATATATATATATATATTTATTTTAATATCTGCTTGGTAGAATAAACGGGTTTTTTTTCTCTTC
The DNA here is from genome assembly GCF_015476425.1 of Leptopilina heterotoma. Classification (NCBI taxonomy): domain Eukaryota; kingdom Metazoa; phylum Arthropoda; class Insecta; order Hymenoptera; family Figitidae; genus Leptopilina; species Leptopilina heterotoma. The sequence continues at coordinate 3,268,512 of NW_025111110.1, forward strand.
TGGAATTAGTTTTCGCATGACAGACATTTTTTATGCTACTTTTAATTTTAAATGTTATTTTTAATTTTTTACAAAATTAAAATTTTTTTCTAAACTGACGAATTCATGGAAAATATTTAATAAAATTTATTTTCTTCTTTATTTTGTTTCATTCTTTTTTCTTTGTAGGGTATTGTCTGACTAAACCGACTTTTTGACTACTTGGAAATTTTTTTTTTTAACGAGGGATTTTTTAAAGATAGAAATTCACATCTGAGATTTATAACAATTTATTTAATTTAATAATATTATCTTTTTTTCAAATAATTCAAAAATATTTTTATTTGTTTCTAAAAAAATTAGCATTTTGTAGCAAACGTTTTAGGTAACTAACAAACGTAAATCTTGCAAAACATTATCCATTTTTTAATATGAAAAATTTAATTGTTTGACAAATTGAAATTATGCAGCTATTTTTTCCTTTTTTCTAAAAAAAAATAAAAAAATTGTTGGAAAATTAAAATTAGAAAGTAGAAAATATTTTGCACATCTTCTGTTTCTCAATTACAATTCATAAACAAAGTACAAGTTTTAATTAAAAAAAATGTTATAAATCAAATTTTGTTTAAGAAATTTTAAATTTATTTGAACTCATTTATTTTAGAAAAAATATTTACAAAACTTCTATTTCTTAAAAACGATTGTAAAATTATTCGAAAACATCAATAACTTCTTTTTTCAATAAATATTTAATCATTATTATTTTTCAACAGGAATCTTTTTGAAATTTACCAATTTATAAGAAGAACATTATTTTATATAATAGAAATATTTTTACTGTAATTTTTTCAAAATTACTTTCATCATTTTAATTCAATGATTATTTTCTAGAATTTTAAAATAAAATTCATCTTTAAATTAATTATCTTTAATAATTTTTGAAAAAGTTCTTTGAGAATTTTCAAATCCATTTGTTTGCAATTCAATTTTACGAAATTCTAATTATTCAGAAATTCTTCATCTGAATACGTATTAAAAACTAAACATTTCAAATAATTTCAGAAAAAAATCCAATTAAACTTTTTCAAAATCATTAATTCTACAGAATTGTTGGTTATTAGTATGAAAAATTAAGATTTTCAAAGAATTTAATTTGAAATTTTTTCAAAATTCAATTATTTCTAAAAATTCATGTTATGCTTTTAATATTCAAATATTATTTGAATATTTGAATAATTTGAATAATAAATATTCAAATGTAAAATTTTAACTGAAATTCCTTTTTAAATCAATTTTTATTAGAAAATTCTACGAGAATTAAATTATTTAAATACAAAACATTTTTAAATAATTGATTTCTTTGTCGATTTTTCATAAAATTGTTAAAAACAATCACATTTTTCGAGGAATTCAATTAAAATTGTATTAAAAAATAATTGAAATTCTCCGATGAATTTTATTTATGAAAATAATTGAATTTCTAAAAAAAATTTGATTATTTATGAAAATAATTTAATACCTGTAAAAAATTTGATTATTTATTAAAAATAATTAAATTGTTACGAAGAAATTTATCAAAAAAAATAGTAAATAACAGAATTCATATGAAATTGAGGAAAAATTTTGAAAATAATTGAAATTTTACCAAAAATTTTATTAAAATTTAAAAAAAATTGTATTATGACAAGAATTTTATTAAAAATTTTTTAATTAATCGAATTTTGGAAAATAATTTGATTACTTTTGAAAATAATTGAATTTATGCAATCATTTATAATTTTTCCAAAAATCAATTTTTTTAGTGTTTTTGAGTAAAATGCCTCTATAAATCCACTATTTTTTAATAATTAATTCATTGTATATTAAAAAAATTAACAAATTCAGTAAATTTTGTTTAGATAAAATACAAATGATACAATTTAAGTAGTAAAAGTCTGTTATAGTCGTACAGGCTGCTTAATAATTAGAATAAATTATAAATTTCAGTAGTAAAATTTTATATTTGTCAGACAGAAACACTTATTTCATATAATTTTAGAAAAAATAGTAGTAGAAGGTAATTTTGGCTCGGCAAAAGACAAATTTACAATGTTAGTAGTGAAAGTAAATTTTAGTCTGTCAGATTTTTACTAACTGTAATAAATTTTTTATTTTAGTTGTAAGCGTGGTTTTCTGTTAGTCAAAACATCTCAATTCATATTTTTATTGTTTATCTTAAAAATTAACTTTGCTCAGAAAAAATTCCGTAAATTTTTGACAATTTAAGTAGTAAAAACTAGTTTTAGTAGTAAAGAACCTAAAAAATTAAAATATATTTCTTATTAACAATTTTCCTGGCAGTATTTTGAAATCAGTAGTAATAGTCAAGTTATAGTCAGACACTGCCGTACAATCACATTTATTTCATGTATCAGTAGTTTAAGAAAGTTTTGGACAGACATAATACATTATTTAATTCCTTCTCAGTGCTATCCAATTTTTAAAAATAAAATCTTTAGAACTTTTTTTCTTTTTTTTAAAGTATTGAGTATATTAAATATATTTAAGTGTTTTTAAGTCTCTGCATGTAATGTAAAATGGTTGACACATATTTTTTTTTTCAAATAAAACATATATAAAGCTTTAAGGTCAAACAGTATATTATGCAGACAAAGTATAAAATTTCAGAGTGAAATATGTATTGTCTTGAAAAATGTTAAAATTGAATTTCTGATTCAAATGTATCTTGCACATAACAATAGAAACGCTGTTTTTTCGATTTTTAAAAATGTCAAACTGCACTTTTAGTGCATCACCGCACTTCTTTCTTCGAATCTTGCTTTGAAGAGAACTTAAAGTTGAAACTCTTACTATTTAACTTTATTCTACGAGAGGGCACTTGGGTCTTTTTCCTAAGAGAATATAAAATTTTTCTTTTATACAATTTATGGTTCAAAAAAAAATTTTTTTTTATGTAAACACAATTTTTTCATTAGAACGAAAAAAATTTCGTTTTTCTTAAATTCCAAATATTCTTAAACTTCAAAATTGCTTTTAATGAAAGTTATTTAACTTTCTCTAAAGTAGGATTCAATTTATCTGAAATAAATTTTTGTTTTAGATTAAATGAATAATTTTTGAATTTCTTTTTGTTTATATAAATATTTTTTGTGTCTTAAAACTGTAAAAAGTAGAGGGTGATCTTAAAAGCACTTGAAAACTTTTGACTAAGTTTAATTTGTTGGTCGCGTTGATTTGTCATACTGGAGAACAACAAAGCAAGTTAACTAATCGAACAGAATCCTTGAGACCATTTACAACACCTCTAAGTTCTATTGATATCAAGTGTTTCCCAATTTACCATGCAATGGGAATTAGAGCGTGCTCCCACTGGGAAATTGCCAAGGCTAAATATTGAACCAACACTTATCGCCAATACTGCCCCATGTGCACAAAAATAGACACTCAAGACACTTTTATATGAGATGAAGAATTTATTTTAATATTTTTTTTTTAATTTAACCTTAAAAATTAAAATAAAATCTTATAAATTTCGATTATTACTTGATATATTAATTATATTATTAATTTGTATTATTTTAGTTTTAGTAGTAGAAATTATTTTTCAGTAGTTAAATTAAGCACAAGTCAGACAGAACCCTGAGAAATAAATCAACTTTATATTCAGTAGTATTTTTAAGCGCCGGTCAGACAAAACATTAAATATTAGTAAAATTTTAGTTCGTCATTAAAAAATAATTTTTTCAGTAGTAAAATTCAATTAGAGTCAGGCAAAACACGGAATATTATTTAAATATTTGTTTTAATAATAAAAATAGTTCAAATAAATATAACAGTAGACATTATTTATTTAATTGTTATAAATTCGCTTAATTTTATAAATAATAGTCAAATTTATAAATGTTACTTTCACTGAATACATAATAATTGCCACATGAACACGTTTTAACCCCTTCGCAGTCTAGTTGAAAATCGCTTGTGGTCCAAAAACGGTCCGAAAAAAAAGTTTACAAAAAAATATGATTTCATCATATATAAGGTTTTTGGGGTCGCTGAATTCGAATTTGAGGTTAGTTTTTGAAAATTCAAAATGGCGGATCCAATATGGCGACCAAATATGGTGGATAATTTTAAAATTAAAGAGTTTTAAGGGAAATTCATTTCTCGGGGGTTTTCGAGGTCGCTGAATCCAAATCTGAAGTCAGATTTAAAAAATTCAAAATGGCGGACCCAAAATGGCGATTTCAAAAAAAAATTTTTTTTCAGATGTTCTTAAAACTCGTTACTCGGGGGTTTTCGGGGTCTCTGATTACAAATATGATGTCATATTTTCAAAATTCAAAATGGCGGATCCAATATGGCGGATGATTTCAAGATTGATGCGAAAAAAATATGAAGTTACCTCAAAAACCCCTGAGTAAACATTTTAGACAAATTTGTCAACATTCAAAAAATTTGATCGACATATTGAATCCACAATTTAGCATTTAGAAAAACGAACATCAAATTCGAATACAGTGACCCCAAAAAACCCCGGGAACCGAATTTCGATCGAAACGCATAAATTTTGAAACTATCCGCCATATTGGATCTAACATTTTGAATTTTGTAAAACGAACATCAAATTCAAATTCAGCGACCCCAAAAACCCCTGAGAAACGAATTTTAATCCAATCGCATCAATCTTGAAATTATCCGCCATATTGGATCCGCCATTTTGAATTTTGAAAATCTGACCTGATATTTGTAATCAGAGACCCCGAAAACCCCCCAAGTAACGAGTTTAAAGCGAATTTGAAATTTTTTTATTTTTTGAAGTCGACATTTTGAGTCCGCCATTTTGAATTTTTTAAATCTGACTTCAGATTCGGATTCAGCGACCCCAAAAACAGTAGTATGTACTTCGCTACTAAAATCAAATCATGTTTAGTATTTTTTTTTTGAGATGGCCATATATGGCCACAGACGCGAAGGTGGCACGACTTTTCGTGGCCATATATGGGCCATGGACTGTTAAGGGGTTAATGAAGTTTCTGCCCGATTTATTCTTAATCAAAAATCTTATATTTAAAATACATTATTCCAAGTTTGAAGATTGAGTTCAACATTAATACAAAAGGAAAAACTTTTGTTGAAAATGTATTGCATTGCAATGTAATGAAAATCTGAAAAGTTGAATTTCAGAATTTCCAGTCAGAACACGCAAGAATAGTTTTTAAAGTAAAGTTTTGAGTACAACGGCGTTTCGAAAGTTACATCTACAATTTTAATGAATTAAAGTGTTAAACATGGAGTATATTTATTTATTTGTTTTTATTTATTTTTTAAAAAAAAAGTTTTCCTCGTCTTTGCATCCTATAGAATTTTATATTTCTGGGAATAATTTTTTAGTTTGTCTAACTAAACGAATTTTTACTACTCGAGAATAAAAAAATATTAGATTTTCCTGCAAAAAAAATTTAGTCTGACTGAACAATATTTTTACTACTTATAAATATTTTACAATGACTCGAAGCGTGCTTCAATTGACAATATCATTTTAAATAATTAAAAGCAGACATTGCTTTTTTTAAATAATTTTTATATCAATTATTTAACATTTTCACCTTTGTGTAATTTAATAAAATTTTAACGTTTTAAATGAAGTAAGGGAAATAATTATTCAGTAGTGAAATTCAGCTTGAATCAGGCAAAAAACTACAAATTAATAAAATTGTTATTTAACTCGTAAACCGAATTTTTACAGAATAAAATTAAACTGCAGTCAGACAAATTTCTAAAGATAAATCAAATTTTAACTTTAATGCATAATCAAAAATATTTTATAAATAGCAAAAATAAGTACTAATCATACACAAACACTACAACTTGATAAACACTTCTTTAAAATAATAAAATTATTTTTTTAGTAGTATGTCAAGTTACAGTCAGACAAAATCGTAAATATTTGTAAAATTTGTATTTTATTATGAAAAATAATTTTTTAAGTAGTACAGTCAAGTTTCAGTCAGACAAAATCGTAAATATTTGGAAAGTTTGAATTTTATTAGAAAAAATAATTTTTTAAGTAGTAAAATCAAGTTTCAGGCAGACAAAATCGTAAATATTTGAAAAATTTGTATTTTATTATGAACAATAATTTTTTAAGTAGTACAATCAAGTTTCAGTCAGATAAAATCGTAAATATTTGGAAAGTTTGAATTTTATTAGAAAAAATAATTTTTTAAATAGTAAAATCAAGTTTCAGTCAGACAAAATCGTAAATATTTGTAAAATTTGAATTTTATTAGGAAAAATAATTTTTTAAGTAGTATAATCAAGTTGCAGTTAGACAACGTCGTAACTATGCTGACGACAGACAAAAGACTAAAAATTAGTAAAATTTTCCTTTTAGATATAATCGACATTTTTTCACTAGTGAAATTACTCTCTAATCAGATTAACTACAATTTATAAAATTTTCCGAGTATTTTGCAATTTTTTACTTTATTATTCTTTTATTTGGAAATTTTTTATATTTTCTTCTATTTATTCTTACGAATTTTTGTTTTTTTTTAAATTTTAATTAAATTTTACAATTTTCACTGCTATTGTTTATTTACAAGAAAAAAAAGTTCGTTACATTCATTATCAAAAACATAATTAAGTTTAAAATATTTGATTTCATATTGCGATTCAAGTGGATTTTCTGTTTACCTCTATATATCTCAACGACAATATTAATGTAGTAACTGTATCTATGAACTTCAAACCGCAATTTACTAAGGAAACAATAGAAATTGTTAATATATTCTCTGATTGTACATAATATTAAACATCGATTTTAATGTCAATTGCACGCTTTTCTCTATCTACCACTCGTTTCGATAGAATATCAAATTATTATATTTTGTGAAATATACTTCAAATAAAATTTCAAGTATTATTAAATTTTCATATTTTTGAAATGCAATATAATTAGTATAAAATCGTGCGAGAGAAGTCAATTTACAAAAAAAAAATTAAATCTCGAAAAGTTGTTTATTATATAACAAATCACGGAAAATTTTTAATGGGACACGACTATTCCAGAAATTGGTTTCGTCTGATCGTCGAACCGACGTGATACAGGAGATAAACCTTTGTGGTAGAATCTGTTTTCTATGCGCAATGTGAATCCAATTTTTCGGAATTCTCGATTTACATCGAAAAACGATAGAGTGTATTCGAGACTATTGCGTGCAAAATCCCAACTTTCGTCGAATTAGAAATGTGTGTATGTGTTGTTTACCCCCTCCCCCCAAAAACCCTATTGGCCCTGGTAAATGAACCTACAAGTCTTGTTTCTTTATTTTTATTTTTTGGTGTGTGATGTTCTTTTTTTCTGAAAATGGTTTTAAAAAAAACTCCAAATTGTACGTATCGTAGAGAGAGAGAGAGAAAGAGAGAAAAAAGAGTAGAAAAAATTGTGATTCGAGACTATAAAGGAAATTGGGATAGGATTCGATGTTGCGTGCCACAAATTATTCTCTATTTTTTACTCACACTCTTAACGTTTAATTGGAAGGTTATTGCAAACAGCGGATATCAAAAGTTGAAAGGTTCGATAAAAATCAAAAGCACTTCATTAATATAATATCCTGTAATAATTTTTTAATATTATGAACACAGATTACAAATGTACACTTCAAATAAATAGAGAGACAATTTTTTTACATTTAAATGTTATAAATTACAAAAATTGAAGGAAACTTTTAAACTTTAAAAATTTTATTTAATTAATTTGACTTTGCAATTTATATCTATAATTTATAATTAACTATATAATAATCTTCGTATTTCATTCTTTTATTCTGTCTGTACTTTGAAGTTAGTTTTTGTGTATGTTTTAAAATGTAAAAACTACAATTTTTTTAGTGTTATTTTTTTAGTAATTAAATCTACTTCAAAAGATTCAGAAATATTTTTAATTTTCTAAAATTTGCTGCCTCTTGAAAAATAAACATTAAATTTACCTTTTCTGAAAAATATTATTAATATACTAAAAAAATTCAATTTAAAATTTAAAGAAGAGTCTTAAATGAATTATAAGTGAAAATTAAGTCAACGATTATTGCGGAGAATTATATAAAGATATTTTTTCTCCCGAGAATTGAATAAGAAATGAAGATGATAACAAGTGAAATTTGTGATTACAAATAATAAGATAAGGGGACAGTAGGTCAATTGAGTGAAATGGGATGATTATCTGAACTTAAAGATCCTATTGCAACTTCTTATCGGACTTTATTTATTATCTCTTGAACCGTTAAGGACAACTTGAGACTCTATCTTTGGTGGTGCAATGACTAAGTCGGGATCTTAAATGCTCTGGTTTATAAGCTAAGATTACCCCCTGAATAGCTCTTCGCTTATACAATTTGAATTATTAAATAAAGAAAAAGTGAGAAGGAAGAGAAATAAAACGAGGTAAATAATACACTTCTCTTAATCAAGTCTAATTTTTAAAACCAGAGAAGATATGATAGCATATTTGAAAATAATTTTCCTTTACTGACTTTTACTTCTGTATTGTATTTAATTCCTCTGTCCAATTAATAAACAGATTAATTTCTATTTTTTGAAATATTTTATAATTTGAAATATTTTGTTATTTCAATTATAAAAAATTTAATCTATTTTATTATTTTAATTATAAAAAATGTAATAATTTTAATTACAATTCATAACTAAATATTATAAAATAAAATAAAAATTGTAAACAATAATACAATAAAAATTATATATTTATTTATAACTATAATTATCATTTTTACTGTTTTGTCAAAAAAGATTTTTCTTTTTTTTACTTTTAAGAAGAAAAAAATTTCAATTTCATATTTTTTCTCCTCTATTTAAATTTTAAACATAAACAGAATAAGAAATATTTCCCAAATGATATATGATGAATATTTGACGAAATTCGAAATAAATAAAATAAATAAGATTTTATCCTTCAATTTTCATATGTGAAAAATTGTAAAATGAAGAAAGTTAAGAATATTAAATTTTTTTCTTTATAATCTCAAAATTGTTTTTCTTTTATCTTAAAGGGTTGGTTGCGTTTCATGAAAATGTGAACATTCTGGAATTTCTATATACGAGAAATTCCACGTCAGTTAAACGCGAGTTTGAAAGTTTTTCAAGTTTCTAAAAAGAAATATAAGTGCAAAAGCTTATTTAAATGCGTAAAAAAAAGTAATACTTTTAACTACATTTGGAGAATTGCTTATTGTTATATATGTTGGGGTATATCTATATATATAGCTCAACGGAGATACAATAAAAGTGAAAAATTCTTCTACTTTCACAATTAAACATTCAATTAAAGCGGAAAAATAAATTTTCCACTCATTTAATCGATTTTCGTGCTTTATTACTGAAACGCTTTTCAATTTCCTCGACACTTTTTTTTTCTTGTATTTTCTAATTGTTTTTTTTTTTTATTCTAAATTATTTACTTGATAATTTATTATTTAATTTTATTGAAATAAATGTATCTTACAATAATAAAGTATAAATATAAAAACTAAACATTATAAATATATAAATTCAGAAAATTGAAAAAAAAATAGTTCTGAGAAATTCAATTATTTTGAAAAATTTAAATAAAATTCTTTTAAAAATTCAATTATTGAAAAAAATTTTGACAAAATTCTTTACAAGATTTAGTTAACAAAATTTTCAATACAATTCTTCTTAAAAATTCAATTATTTTCACAAATAATACAATTTTTTATGGGAATTAAATTATTTTAAAAAATTTGAATAAAATTCATCGCAAGAAATCAATTATTTTTATAAATAATAAAATTATTTTTGAAAATTCAATTATTTTAAAAAATTTTTGATGAAATGCCTTATAAATTAAAAAAATTATAATAAAATTGATCATAGAATACAATTATTTTCGTAGAATATAAGGAATTAAATTATTTTAAAAAAATTTAATAAAATTCTCCGTCAGATTTCAATTATTTTCAAATTTTTATGAAATTTCTCGATGGAATTTAATTTTTTTTTTTTTAAGTTTTAAAAAATTCTGAGAAATTATATTATTATTTAAAAAAATTTGAATAACATTTTTCACAAGAAATTAATTATTTTCATAAATAATATTTTTCTCCGGAATTCAATTTCATAAAAAAATGTTTGATATAATTTGTTCCAAGAATTTAATTATTTTTATAAATAACAACAAAAGCTTATCGCAGAATTTCAAATATTTTTTATACCATTTTAAATAAAATAATAGAAAATTGCATTTATTCTTAAATTTTTTTGTTAAATTCGCCGAAAGAATTCAATTATTTTCAAAAATTTTAATAAAACTCTTCATAAAAATTCAATTTAAAATTCAACAGCTTATAAGAATATTATTATAAAACATGAAGATATCGATCACTCCGAGTCGAAGACTTGGAGTTATTGATGTCTTCATGTTTTGTAATAACTTAAATTTCCATAAAATTTTTCAAAAAAAAATTAAATTATTTACAAAAGTTTTAATAGAATCTTTCCCAAGAATTCAATTATTTTTACAAGTAATAAATTTTTTTACATGAATTCAATTATTTAAAAATTTTTTTAATAAAATTCGTTGGAAGAATTCAATTATTTTTTATACATTTTTAAATAAAATGATAGAAAATTGCATTTATTCTTAAATTTTTTTTTAAAATTCGCCAAAAGAATTTCTAATTGTTTTTTTTATTGTAAATTATTTACTTGATAATTTATTATTTAATTTTATTGAAATAAATATATCTTAAAATAATGAAGTTTAAATATAAAAACTAAACATTAGTAAAATTTGAATTGGAATGATTAAAATAATAATTTCCAGTAGTAAAATTCAATTGTAGTCAAACAACACTGAACATTAATAAAAATGTATATTTTAATCAGTGATATTTTTTTTGGTATCGAAAATAATTTTTTCAGTAGTAAAATCAAGTTTCAGTCAAACTTCGTTAGCAATCAAGAAACCAACAAATTTTTATTTATAGTTAAAATTTTTAGATTTTGATTCAGTCTAAAAGAAAAACGCAAGAAATTGATAAAATTTTAGTTTTAGTAGTAGAAATAATATGTCAGTAGTAAAAAAAAGCTTCAGTCAGACAAAACGCAAAAAATTAGTAAAATTTAAATTCAGTTATGAAAACAATTTTTTTCAGCAGTATAATTAAGTTTCAGCCAAACAAAAATCTACACACTAGTAAAATTTTTGTTAAACTGTTCAAAATAATTTTTTCATTATTAAAATTAAGTTTCAGTAATAAAAAACAATAGGCATTAGTTATATTTTAGTTTCAGTAGTAGAAATAACATTTCAGTAGTAAACTTTAGCTCCAGTCAGACAAAACTCCAAAAATTAATCAATTTGAAATTCAGTAATAAAAACATTAATAAATATACATTTTTATAAATAAACAATATAAATGAATAAACATAAATATAAACTTTAATGAAATTTCCCATTCAATGGATTATTAAATTATAATCGAAAACTATTTGGATTTGTTTTTCAATTTCAAAGCAGGAAATATCAATCTTCTTTATTAAAAAAAAGGAAAAAGAAAACAGGAACAAAAAAATATTACAAACCGTGGAATCGCGTACTGAATATTTCTTTTTGTTTTTCCCCGAGTTTAATCTTCTGGTCGAGCGTTTAAGGTAACTTCTTCTTCTGCTTCTTGTTTTCTATTTATTTTCTTCATTTTCAGTTCTTTTTTTATTGTCATGTCTATATCATCTCTATATTTATACTCTTTATATCGATTCCCATAATGAATCTTGCTCTGATTGCCCGAGAAGTCGACTTTGAACGCTTACAGTTTACAGTAAACTTTCTTGTACCAAATGGAAGATTGGATAGTGAATACTCGTAGTATATTTCGATAATTGCTGCAAGTTCCACGCAGAACCTGTAATTTCCCCCAATGCAAAACTTTTACAAAAGGTAAGTCTCTGGCAATAGAACGTGAACAAATAATCCTAATTTAAAACTTTATGTATAGGCAAATTGCTCTCCCTCTCTCTCTCTCGTTTTCTTTCTTCCTCTCTCGGTATTCACAAGTATTAGATTAATTATCATTTTCCTATTATACCTTAAATAGTTTTGTCTATTAATTATTTTATTTGTTAATCAAATATATTTCATAAGTTAATCTTCTTTTATTAGTTACTAGTTAATACTTTTTACTAATTAATTATTTTCTATTAGTTAATCATTTTTGATTAGTTAATTATTGTCTTAGTAATTGAATTATTTTTTTTTTATTAATTATTTATTTTTTTAACAATTAACATTTTTTTTAGCTATTTGTTAATAATTTCAATTAACTTAACAATTTTTTTAGCTAATTATTTTTTAATAATTAATCATTATTCACTAGTAAATAATTTTTTTAATGTACTTTTTTTTAATTAATAATTAGTCAAATTTAAGTTCTAACAGTAAAAATAATTTTTTCAGTAGTAATGTTATGCTCGCTTTAGTCAGATAAAACACAAAAAAATGAGTAATATTTTTATTTTAATAATAAAAATAATTTTTACAATAGCAAAATTAAGTTTAAGTCAGGAAAATTTCTAAAAATGATTAAAATTTGAATTTTAGGAGCAAGAATAATTTTTACATTTGCAAAATTAAGTTTCAGTTAGATAAAACATTATACGTTGAAAAAATTATTATTTCAATAGTAAAAATAATTTCAGTCTAAGCATTGGTGAAATTATAAATTATAATTTCAGTAATAGAAATACTTGTCAGTAGTATAATCAAGTTTCAGTCAGACAAATAAGTAAACATTTGATTTCTAGTAGGAAAAATAATTTTTTCTGGTATGAAATCAATTTTAGAGAAAAAAAATTAATATTTGATTTTTGTTAGAAACAATAATTTTTTCACTAGTAAACTTAAGTTTAGTCAGACAAAACACCAATTCCAGTCAGACAATACACTATAGACAAGTAAAATTTTTGTTTTAGTGGTCAAGAATAATTTTTTCAGTAGTAAAATTAAGCTCCAGTCAGACTAATTACTAAATATTAAAAAATTTTATGTCTCAATTGTTAAAGTAATTTAATAAGCAGTAAACCTTTTTTCTAGTTGTAGGCAAATTCTAATTGTTATTAATGGAAATTAAGTTTCACTAGTAAAGATAATTTTACCAGTGGTAAAGTAATTTTAATAAAATTCAGCCCAAATCGTTAATTATTTTCATAAAATAATAAAAATTTCACAAAAATTCAATTATTTACAAATTTTTTATAAATTTCTTCGCATTATAATTCAATTATTTTTATAAATAATTAAATCTTTACAAGCATACAATTATTTTTCTAAATAATAAAAATCCTTTTTAGGAGTTCAATTATTTTCATAAATATAGTAAAATTCATCGCAGAATTTAAATTATTTTTAATACAATTTTAATCGAATTCCTCGATAAACGTAATTAATAATTATTATTAAACATTTTATTAAAAATATTCAATAGATTATTGTTTTGTATTTAAATAGGTAATTGAATTCTAGTAGATTTCCTAATAAAAATTGATTTAAAAATCAATTTCTGTTAAAACAAATTAATTTGAAAATTCTCAAAAAACTATTTTAAAAATTATTAAAAATACCTAATGGATTTATAGAAAAATTTTATAGTTTACACTAAAATTACCAATTATTGCAGAAATTCAATTGTTTTCAAGAGTAATAAAATCCTTTGCACAAATTTAATTATTTTCAAAAATAGTAGAATTATTTTTAAGAATTAAATTATTTAAAAATATGTGGACAAAATTCTTTATGAGAATTGAATTTTAAGAAACATTCAAATATTCAAAAAATTATCTTTTTGTATTTAAATAATTGGATTTTGAGTAGATATTTGTAATAAAAATTGATTTAAAAATGAATATTAGTTAAAATTTTAGATAATAATTGAATGGATATTAAAAGCAATATAGCGTGAATTTTTAGAAATAATTGAATTTTGAAATTAATTTTTTTGAAAAAGTGTAATTGAATTTTTTTATATTACTTAAAGTTTTTATTTTCTAATTTATATTTAATTGAAGAATTTACGAATAATTGAAATTTGCAAAATTAAATATTGTAAATAAATGGATTTTGAAAATGGTCGAAGAACTTCTTCGAAAATTAATTTGTTTTGATTAAAGAAAAATTATAATAAAAAATTCTTAAACATAATAATTGAATTGAAATGATGAAAATAATTTTGATGAAGTACAATTAACTATAATAATTTGAATGTTCATTCATTCTTTCATTTATTCACTTTTTTGTTTTTTCTGTCCCTCACACTCTGAAGTTGTCTTTTGTTTATACTTTTGATTTTTGTTAACTTTAGATAGATTGTATATAATTATTTTTATTTTGTAATTAATTTAAAAATTTTAATGACAAATAGAAATGATTAGAATTTTTTCTCTTCTTTTCATTAAAAGACTAAAATTTTGTTAAATATTATGTTTTGTCAAATTGAAATTATGCAGATTTTTGTTCTTTACTTCTAAACAAAATTAGAAAATTGTTAAACAACTGTGATTAAGAAATAGAAAATTTAATTTATTTTTGTTTATGAATCACAATTTTATTAACAAAATTATTATTTTGTTTTAGAAAAAGAAGAAAAATATTTGCACAATTTCTATTTTTAATCTTATTTTTGGAACAGGATTTTCCACAGGAATTAAGACATTCAAAAATTTCAAATTCAAACCATTTTTAAATTAAACAACTTATAAAAGTATTTGTTACAAAACATGAAGATATCGATTGCTCCGAGTCGAAGACTCGGAGTGATCGATTTCTTCATGTTTTCTAATAATTAAAGATGACCGAGAGATAAAATCATTATTTTATATTATAAAAATATTGTTACTGTAACTTCATCAAAATTATTTTCATCATTTTAATTTAATTATTATTTTCTAGAATTTTAAATTATTTTTTATGAAAATAATTGAATTCCTTAAAAGAATTTTATTATTTATGAAAATAATTGAATTTCTGTGAAATTTTTATTATTTATGAAAATAATTAAATGTTTGCATACACAATTTTCTTAACAAATTTTTTAAAATAATTAATTTCTTTTGGGAAATTTTATTAAAATATAGTAGATATTAAAAATCATTGAAATTAGAAAAATGCATTTTATTTTTGAAAATAATTGAAATTAGGACAAGAATTTTTTTAACAATTATGAAAATAATTGAACTTTGGAGAAGAATTTTGTTATTTATAAAGATAATTGGAATTTTTACGAGAATTTTTTTCGAATTTCGAACATAGTTGAATTTTATTTTATTTTTTTTGAAAATAAATGAATTTCTGCAATTATTTGTAAATTTTCCAAAACTGAATTTTTTTAGTGTTTTCTACAAACGGTAATTTTTAATCCCAATTTTGCTAAAAAGAAAATAATATTTGTCACCCTAAATTTTTTTTTTTGTCAAATAACTGTAAAAGCATGTTTCCTCAAGATTGACTGCGAGATAAAAGATATTTTAATGATATTTTAAAATAGTAGTTTGTAACTTTGACATTGTTTCGATGTCAGACCTATTTCACGTCACGCATATATATCTATATATACTTTATTTCGCTTCTATTTTACCTTGGCTGCTATAAATATATAGTTATAGAAGAGAGATCACTTTCTTGAACTCCATCAGCTCACTTACCATGTTTCATCCAGATTCCAACGTACCCGTGTATGTATAGGTTTTACATGTATATGTATATACTACACCAAAAGTACCGCTATTTAAATAAGTATTTTCGTGATGCTTATTTCGTTGCTATTTCTCTATATACATAATAAAAGTCGAGAAAGTAGCTTTCTGCTCGTACACTATATGATTGCTGTAACTGCTTGCCAACTTGAAAAAAAAGAAGAAGAAGAAGAAAAAGGAACCTCGCAAGTTGGGTGAAATTGCTTTTCACTTTAGCTTGATATATTTCTTTAAATATCCACCTAAAGACTTTGTCAGCAACTCTCAATAATTGCGAAATAATTTTATTTCCTGCGGTAGTACGAAGACTTAAATTCATTGCTATTTTTTCTGAAAGGAAATTATGAATTTTTAATTATATTAAGGAAAATGCTACCGTAAAGAAGTAAAAGAAATTCTTAGTTGGGTTTCGTTTTGATATTTCTTGCATATTATATATTAAGCAGTCCAAAGAGAAATAAAAAAAATAAATCAGTAGTAAAATAATTTTTTGGTCAGACAAACATTTAAAAATTTTCTAAATTGGAGTATTTGCTAGTGGTTAAAGAATTTTTCTCGCTGACAATTTATGAAAATTTCAGGATCAGTGGTGAAAGCATTTTTTAGTCAGACAATAATTTATTTTTAAATAACTTAATTCTTCAAGAACTATAATAAAATTATTACTTAGAAATTATTTCAATTATTTTTAATATCTACTATTTTAATAACATTTTTTAAAAGAATTCAATTGTTTCAACAAAATTTTAAATTTTTAATAAAAGTTACACAGGAATTCAATTACTTATCAATTTTTTATAAATTTCTTTGAACCAATTCAATTATTTTTAATTTTTAAAGAAATTTCTCGAAAAAAAATAAAAATTCAGAGAATTGAAAAAAAAATACTTCTGAGAAATTAAATTATTTCGAAAAATTTAAATAAAATTCTTTTAAAAATTCTATTATTTAAGAAAACTTTGACTAAATTCTTTACAAGATTTAGTTAATAAAATTTTCAATACAATTCTTTTTAAAAATTCAATTATTTTCACAAATAATACATTTTTTATAAGAATTAAATTTTTTTTTAAAATTTGAATAAAACTCTTCGCAAGAAATCAATTATTTTCATAAATATTAATTTTTTTTTCGAGAATTCAATTGTTTTAAAAAGTTTTGATAAAATGCTTTATAAATTTAAAAATAAAAATTAGTACTAATAAAAATAATAAAATTTATTATTTTCGTAAAATATATCATTTTCCAAGCAATTCAATTATTTCTAAAATTTTTATAAAATTCTTCACAAAAATTCAATTGTTTTCAAAAATAAACATTTTTACAGGAATTAAATTATTTAGAAAAAATTTTATAAAATTCTTCGTCAGATTTCAATTATTTTTAATTTTTTAATGAAATTTCCATATGGAACTTAACTTTTTTTTAAAAAAAGTTTTAAAAAATTTTGAGAAATTCAATTATTATTTTAAAAAATTTGAATAAAATTTTTTACAAGAAATTAATTATTTTTATGAATAATAATATTTATTTCCACAATTCAATTATTTTAGCAAATTAAATTCTTTACAGGAATTCAATTATTTAAAAAAATTTTTAATAAAATTCTTTAGAAAAATTCAATTATTTTCATAAATAACAAAACTTCTCGCAGAATTTCAATTATTTTTTTGTACAATTTAAAAAAAATGATAGAAAATTACATTTATTCTTAATTTTTTTTTCAATTCGCCAAAAGAATTCAATTATTTTTAAAATTTTTGATAAAAGTCTTCATAAAAATTCAATTTTAAGAAATATTCAATTATTTAATAAATTATTTATTTTTGTATTTAAATAATTGAATTCCCAAAAAATTTCCTAATAAAAATTGATTAAATAATAAATTTTACTTAAAATTTTAAATTATAATTTGAATATTAAAAGCATTATGAATGGATTTATAGAAAAAAAAATTAAAAGCATTTTAGCGTAAATTTTTAGAATTAATTGAATTTTGAAAAGGGTTCAAAATTAAAATCTTTGAAAATTTGAATTTATCTGTCATCTAAAATTTATCATAAGTTATTGAATTTCAGAAAGTTTGTATTTGAGAATCTTAATTCCTACAGAAAAATAATGATTAAATATTTATTTAAAAAAGAGAAATTCTTAAATAAATGTAATAAAAAATATTTTTGAGTATCTAATAATTTTTAGAGTAAATCAGAATATTCTTTTGGGTCAGGGAAAAAGTCAAAAATTTTGTCTTGAAATCAGGGAAAATCAAAATTAAATTTTTGTGGCAACCCTGTAGTGGTAGTTAATTAATTAATTGATACTAGTAGTTGTAAAAATCACTAGTAACAAATCAAATTTGGTTAACTTTTGTATTATCAGTAAAAAATTTCTCTGTCAAATAAAAAAATTCAGTAGTTAAACTAAATTTTAGTCAGACAAAAAAGTAGTGATAGTGGTAGTACGAGTAAAAATCAGTAGTAAAAAAAACTGTGTAAAACTATAAAACTAGTAGTAAAATTATTCTTCTGTCAATAATAAAAAAATTCAAAAAGATTCAGTAGTTTAAGTAAATTTTTGTCAGACAAAAAAGTGGACGTAGTTAATAGTAGGAGTAGTAATAAAAATCAGTAGTAAAAAATTAAATCTTGAAAATTTTGATATCAGTAAAAATATTTTTCTGTCAAACAAAAAGGTTTAAAAAATGTTCAGTAGTTAAAGAACATTTTAGTCAGACAAAACCTGTAAAATTCTCATAACTAATATTTCAATAGTAAAAGTCATTTTCAGTATAAGAAAAAAAAGAATTACCATTTCTTCAATGTTACTGTCAGTTTACTATCAGTTAGAATAGTAACAAGTACCTATTGTCGAAAATATATGCAAAGGTGAAAAAAAATTAGAATGCCTTAACGCCTTTAAGTTACAATTCTTTATGTCGTTTCCTTTGGTTGGAGAGGTACACATGCTTTTATACTCACAGGAGAATATCGGAAAAACATTAAGGGCCATTTCTTCCCGACCTACAGCATTAAATTCATCCAGAAAACCCAGGCGCACGAAAACTAACCTCCCATAACGGAAAATATCGATGACACCGTTTCTCTCTCTCTCTTTCTCTCTTTACTTATTCTTTCTCTTTCACTCCCACTTTCTCATTGGATTCATTTACTTTGAGAAGATAATTAGGAAAAACTTATTTAAGAACTCGTTAGTATCAAAATTATTTGAATTGTCTCTTTAAAACTTTTGATGATCATAGAAATTTCAGAAAACCATTTTTTCTCTCTTCTTTTCTTCCTTTTTTTTTGATAAAACAATTTTCTCAGACAATCGTCAAAATTTACTATATACTGATAAGAAAACCACTCAAGTTTTCAAAAGTGTCACGGATAGTTTTTATCAAATTTAGAAGAAAAAATAAATTTCTTTTTCATTTTGTGAATTTTTTCCTAGGAATTGGAACAAATGAGAAACAATATTTTTTTGTGTGAAATGAATTTATGAATGAAAATACGAACTAGAATATTTTTTTAAATTTTAAGTAAAACGCTAATCATTAAAATTTAAGTCTAAGGAGTAAATACAATTTTTAAGTAGTATAAATAAGTTTCAGTCAGACAAAATACCACTCTTTAGTAAAATTTGAATTTGAGTAGTAAAAATAATTTTTTTAGTTTAGGGTCAGGCTTAGCCAAACGGATCGGATAAATTAAAAAAATTTTGTTTTTAATGAAATATCTTTTATTCTCATCTTTATGTGATAAAAATAATGTCATAAAAAATTTTAAAAAATTTTTTGTTATAGTTATTAACAATTAAAGTTTTTAACAATATTAAATGAAAATATTTTTTTCTTGGATTCTTTTTAACCGATTTTAAAAATAAAATAGGCGTTTTTTTCGTCTTGAAGCGTAGAATTTAAAAATATATTTTGTTTAAAATTTTTTTTATTTTTTATTGTTTTTTAAATTATTTATTTATAATATTATAATAAAAAACAGTCTTCTTCACGCTATACGTAAAATTAAAAAATACTATCGTATTCTGCATACATTTTTGAGTAATAAACAATTGAGAAAAAA
The DNA here is from genome assembly GCF_015476425.1 of Leptopilina heterotoma. Classification (NCBI taxonomy): domain Eukaryota; kingdom Metazoa; phylum Arthropoda; class Insecta; order Hymenoptera; family Figitidae; genus Leptopilina; species Leptopilina heterotoma. Next base: position 3,288,359 of record NW_025111110.1, read on the forward strand.
AATGGCCCGCTAATAGAAATAACAATATTAAATTATTTTTGTCGCCGTGTAAGTCGTTTTGATGGTAAACTAAAAATTTGAAAATAATTAAAGTATTTTTGACGAATTTAAAAAAAAAAATTTCAAATAATTAAATAATTGAATCTTTTTGTGAAATTCTATTAAAATTGTTTTGAAAATAATTAAATTTCTGTTTCAGTCAGACAAAACGTATAACATAATTAAAATATAAATTTTATTAGTAAAAACAATTTTTTCAGTAGTAAAACTATATTGTAGTCAGACAAAAATCTACACTTTAGAAAAATATTAATCTCAATGTGTAGTAAAATCAATTCTAATTAAAAAAATATTATTTCATATTTAACTATGTAGCAAAAAAAATTGTGTTATCAAAAATAACATTTTTTAATTAACCAAATTTAAACTAAATTTTTTAAATTAAAAATAATATTGTCAAAAAACCCTCTTCCCTATTTGTAAATATTATTTCTGTTCCACTAACACGATTTGATATGGACAATAAAAATATAATATAAAATATAAATATTACATAATACAATATAATATATAAGAATAAAATTAAGTAATGATATTTAAATACAAAAAAATATAGTAAATCAAAATCTTTCCAAAAATCGATTTTTTTTTCTTCAAAAATTAATTAAAAAATTAAATATTCAACCGAATCGATTGAATTTTAAGAGGAAAGTTTTGCCCAGAGAAAGTTATAATTTTCTATTTTGAAATCTAAAGTAGTTTTGGAATTTGAATATATTATAAAAACATGAATTAGAATGTCAGAAAGGTTCGGAGGACAAAGCGGTTGGAGGAAATTCAATCAGGGTTAATGAGTTGATGATTACAGTTTAAAGTTAGAAGCTACCATTAAGGGAACTGTTGCAGAAGCGAGTGAACATTTAAGAGTCGTTTCAAACCGAGTACTTTTTCTTATTAATTCAACATTAACTAACACCATTCAGTTGCTTTTTTTATCCTCTGAAAATGAGATAACAATTCGCCAACTTCTTAGAAAAGAGAAATTCAAATCCTAATTTCTAGTCATTTCTATTTTTTATTTATTTTTTTTACTTATTATTTTTATTACTACTTTTTATATTTACTTTCTAAATTCTATTTTTATCAATTCATAAAATTAATTTTTGATATAAAATACAACCAAGTTGATTAATTTATTTTTGTTTATTCAAACGAAATTCAAGCTAAATCACTAAAAATTTTAAGTAATTTAAATTATTAAGTAATTAACTGACTTAAATTATCTTAAATTATCTATGAAGGAAATGAAAACTTTTTTTCTATTTTGTGAACATCAAAAGCACATATTCAATGAAACTACGGTTTGAAAATCAATCAAAGTAATTCAATGCATCGTTATAGGAGAGTTTGACGTAACATAATTACAGACAAGCGATCATTGTTTTGTAATTTTGTTATCGCTTCTATTAAATTCTTGTCGCTTGTGATTCATGTGCAAGTTTTAACGATTTTTAAATGAGTTTATTTCAACAATTACCCGTGTGAAAAACATTTCAATTTTGTTCATGAATTTTTGCCCATTGGCCCGTCATCAGTTCGATGCCAATTGCAAGTATTTAAAAAGAATTTCTTTCGCTTGAAATATCAAAAATTGTGTTGGCAAATTAAACATTGGTTTATTGGAAAATTAATAATGAAATACGATGTTTATTTAGTTCAATCTTTACAATTGTGTTAATCTATTTTTATCTATTTATTTTCATTTATTTATTTTTAATATATTTATATTTTTTATTTCATAGAATTTTTCGAAAATACGATTATATTTCAAAATAATGTTTAAAAATAAACAAATAAAATTTATTAAAATATAAAATTTATTTCAATGAAATTTTACAAAGTTTTCAATTTTTTCAATTTTTTAAAATTATTTTCGGAAATACAATTCTTTTTAGAAAATTTTAATTACATTTTTACAAGAAACAATTCTTCGGAATTTCTGAATTCTTATTTATTTTTTCACAGGAAATAAAATTTCAAATAATTTCATTGAAAAACCTCATGAAATTTAATTATTTCTAAAAATTGCAGCTGTAATTTTTCCAAAACTCAATTATTTTTTTAGAGTTTTTGAATTAAATAATTAAATTATTGAGAAACTTTAAGAACTTTTAAAGAAAAATAATGCAATTAATAATTTTTTAAATTTAAAATTTAAATATTTTTATACTTTTTTCCCTTAAATTTTCAAGAAATTTAATTTAAAAACCATTTAAAATTTTAATTAAAATTTTTAATTCCTTAAATTTTTATTATAACGCTTTAAATATTCAATTATTTTTTAAAATTTGTAACTGGAATGTTTTTTAAATCAATTGCTATCAGAATTCAACTACATGAATTTAATTATTTAAATAGAATAATTTTTTTAAATTCATAAAATATTTTTGTATTTTCTAAAATACAATTATATTTGTAGATGTTTTTTAAAGATGAAAAAATAAAATTCTTTTGAATAGGTATAAAATTTTACAAACTTTCCAATTATTTCAATTTTTAAATTTTTTTCGGGAATTCAAATATCTTCAAAAATATTAATTACTATTTTTCGAAAATCTAATTTTTTTCATAATTTCCAAATTAAGTCTTTCAAATTTCAATCATTTTTGTAAAATAAATTAAAAGTTCGAAATACTTTCTAATGGAAAACCATTGGGAAAATTTTTTATGAAATTTTAAACTGCAAGTCTTACAAAATTCAATTATTTTTTTTAGAATTTTTGAATAATAATATTCAAAACTTTTAATTTTTAAGTAAGCTAACAATAGAAGGAAGCTAATTTTTTATATTTAAATATTATGATACTGTTACAACAATTAAAATTTCAAAGATTAGAATTTTTAATTTTTTTGAAATTAAATTATTTTTTTTATTACAAATAATTTCTTATTTGAATAAATAAATAAATAAATAAATAATTAAATTTCTAAAGAATCCTACTTTAACACTTATAATTATTTTCTAAAGTTTTAACTAAAATTCTTTTTTAAATCAATTCTTATCAGAATTCAATTATTTAAATTATTTGAAATTTGAAACAAAAATAAATAATTCATAGAATAGTTCATTATTTAAAAAAATTTGCAACTTTTATCTCTTTATTGAGTTTTTGAAATTGGGATTAAGTTTTTTTACTCCACTTATTTTATTATTTACAAATTAACTGTCAAACTTTTGACATAAAAATTCGAAATATAAAACAAAAAATTGGAATAAAAAAATACTAACTTCACGTGAGGACAGATAATGTCGATTATTATAATATAATTAGATCAATTGGGTTCTATTAAAATTAAATTAATTAAAATTCCCTTAAAATTAGATGATTTGAATTTTTTATTATTAGAATTCGATGTAAATTACATTAAAATTAGATAATTTTGTTTGAAATTAAGTAGAAAAAGTAGAAGAATTTTCCAGTAAGATATAATACTAAAATTCCACTATAATTTAGTAGTAACAGTTAGTCTTAGTCAGACACAACACTTCAACTAAATCTAGTATTCAATATTATTAGTAGAAGTGGCAAGTTTTAGTCGGACAAAATAATTTATAATTACAATAATGCAAGTAGTATTTTTATTATTGGTACTGTAATCAGTAGTAAATGTAATTTTAGTCAGACAGAAATTTAAATTCTTCCAGCTCTAGCAGTATTATTGTACTATTAGTAGAAGGAACAAGTTTTAGTCAGACAAAACTTATTTTTTTACACTGTAAGTAATTTAGTGTCCCTTAATTGCAAAAGTCGCCCACTAACAATCAAGTTTAGTTCAAGGACTTCTCAACACTCACTTAAAGCTTAATAACATTCCTATACTTTGAAAGCTCAGCTTATCGTCGACTCCCTCCCTCTTTCTCTAATAGTGAACCACAAAGTGACGTTATTAAATCGATTTATCGATCATGAAAGGGGGATTTATTGAAATTCCGTGGTTGGCTCACGCGTAAAATCGTTTAATCCAACGATGTATTCATTCTCAGTGACACTACGACATATTGGAGAAAGAAGCCAAAATTCATTCTCTCTCTCTCTCTCTCTCTCTCTCTCTCTCTCTCTCTCTCTCTCTCTCTCTCTTCCTCTCTAACGATGTGTGTCGTGTTCTCTCTTACCCATAAATTTCTCTGTTAATACTGACCAACCGCAGAGGAGTGTTCCCAGGTCGAATTTCGAAACTGGACGCGCAGTGAACGCGTTTATAAATCAAAATTCTAAGGACACGATTTACTTTTGAAAATATGACCTCTCAAGATAATGCACGCGATATAATTAAGTGCTTATCATTCTTCAACGGGAATAACGCTACTGCGATTATTATAACGATTAATTAAAAATTCCTTTAATTAGCTCACATTTTTCATCGGGAGTTTCTTTTATTTTTTTTCGCATTTTTTTTCTCTTCCTTCTTTTTACAATTATTAGAATTTATTGGAAGAAAGAAAATTGGAAAATCACTTTCATTAGAAAAAAGTTTTTTTTAGAAATTAACCTTTATTAGAAAAAAAATGTTTAGAAAATAAGTTTTAGAAAAACTCTACCCCAACTGTTTTTCTAAAACTTATCTTCCAATTTTTTATTTTCTAAAAATTTTTTTACTGTTTTTCTAAAACTTATTTTATAATTTTTTATTTTTTAAAAATTTCTTTTTCTAATAAAGGTAATTTTCAAAAAAATTTTTCCCTAACAATATTTCATTTTTGTAATGACGATTAATAGATATATGATTAAAAAATAAAAACAAAAATTTTTGTAATTCTTGAAAAAAAAAATACTTGAGATTTCGTTAAAAAATAGAAATTATGCAGATTTTTTAACAAAATTCTTAAAAATAATCTAGTTAACGTATAATTAACAAATATAAATTATAGAGATTTTTGTCCTAAAGATATTTAAAATTTTCTAAAAAAATATTTTCCTAAATATATTAATTTTTGAAATTTTGGTATGAAAATAATGCAAATTATTTTTTTTTCCAAGAAAAACGGAATTTTGTTAATAAATTGTGATAAGAAATAGTAATTTTATAAAAAAATTTTCTTCTTTTTAAAAAAGAAACTTATAATTACGCAAAAAGAATTGTGATTGAAAAACAGAAAATATGCAAAATAGTAAACCTATTTCTTGATCTCAATTTTTTTTAATTTCCTAACTTTTATCAAAATTATGGAATTTTACAAATTTTAGTAAAATAAACATTAGAAATCATAACTTTTTAGAAAACTTTTTTAGAAATCAAAACTTGTTAGAAAAATTTTTTTTAGAAAACAAATTTCATTTGAAATTGCTTTTTTTAGACAAAAAGGATTAGAAAATATTTTTTTAGAAAAAGTGACCGCCTATAGCATTAGATTTTCTATTTTTTTATCTATTTAAAATTTTATCTTTTCTATTATTTTTATTATTTCAATTTTTTTATTTTTTTTATTTTAAAATTTTTACTTTTTAATTTTTTAACTCTTTTAAATTCTTATCTTATTTTATTTTTTGCATTCTATTCAGTATTTTATCTTTTATTCTATTTTTTATCTTGTATTCAATATTTTTTCTTTTAATGTATTTTTGTCTTCTGTACAATAATAATTTATATTTTCTTTTATTCTTTTTATCTTTTATCTTTATTATCTTCTATTATAGTTTTTAATCGTTTTCTATCTTTCATTTTTATTTTTAATTCTTCGTTTACCGTTTTGTTCTTTATTATCTTCTATTGGATTTTTTTTTGAAAAATTATATCACTTGGAATTATGGTATACTTTAATTATAATATATATCATTATAATTATATAATAATTATTATAATTATAATATAATCATTCTAATTATAATATAATCATTTCAAATATAACAAAATCATTACAGTTATAATATAATTATAATATTATAATAAAATATAATTATATAATGTAATTATAATATAATATAATCATTATAATTATAATTACACTGTAAAAAATAAGTCTTGTTTCAAGCCTAATTTTGACTAAAACTCACAATAATAAAACTTACATTACTCCAACTATTTACTAAATTTCTGATTAGAAAACTGATTCTAAGACTTCAAAATAATTGTTTTAGTTTTAATTTGAGCCAAAAATGAGTTGAATTTAAGAAAAAACACGTTTCAGCTGTAATTTATCTTACATTTATTTATTTATTTGTTGTTTTTTTTTGTTTTTGCTCAAAATTGTAACAAATCATTTTTTTTTCGAAAATAAAATTTATCGACAAAGAATATTCGCAATAAATATGAAGATATTTTGTATCGAGATATATGATATTTATAATATAATTATTTATAATCTACTTTGGGAATAAGTGTCAAACAGAAGAAAAAAAAAGTAATAGAAAACATTCTCTAAAAAGTTTTGGAGAAAAATTTATTATCAAACTTTATATACAAGTTGTGTGAAAGTTTCTTATTTTTAGAAATAAGTTGAGAAGTTTTGGAATTATTTGCGGGCAAACCTTCAAATGTTTCCTAACAAGTTTTTGGTATTTTCTTACACAATTATGTTTCCCTGTTTTTTTTGTTTGTTTTTTTTTTGACGAAATTTTATTTTTGAAAAGATATTTTTTTATTTAAAAAAAATATTTTTATTTAAAAAAAAACTGTTTTCAAAATTTGTTAATTATCGTGCAAATATTTCGTTTCAATTTTCATTGCATTTGTATAATTGTGATTTATTAAATGAATACATTGAGTTTAACTTAATTAGTAAATTTTTATTAATAATTACTGTGATATTACATTCCTTTTTAATAAAATATTAAATTCTAATTATAGATTTGAATATTTAATGCATATTTGCAATGTAATATTAATTTTTGTTTGAGGGAAAAATTAAATTTGGTTTGGATAAAATATTAAATTCTGATTAATTTAAATAAAATACTAACTCTGTTATAATTAAATCGATTATTAAATTTTATTTAAATAATAAAATATTACATTAATTTTTTTCTTAAAAATATAAAAATATAAAAAATAAAATTGAATCTAATTTATAAGTAGGAAGAAGCGAATTATAATTGTCGTAATTCTCCTCATGCAGTAATTCTATAAATTATCACGAGAAGATAATTTTAGAGACTGAAAACTCACTTCTAGCAACAAATCTCTAACAAATTATTTTGTGCTTTATGCTTGTTAATAACTTTCTAACATTATCGTATCATTATTTCTTTGTATTTTGTCTAGAATGTAGATTTTATTTTTTAAATTTGTTACGTTTTCAAATATAATTTGTTTTTGACTTACGAAAAAAATTTTTTTTGGATTAAATTCTTTAATAAAATTGTATCTTAAATACATGTCTACGTTGAAATAATTTTCACTTTTTACCCTCTTAATAATTAATTAATTAATCACTAATTGTAATATTTGGATTATTTACCCATAAAATTTTTTTTTCTTTCTCTAATAAAAATATGAAAATAACGATTGAAAGCAAAATTCACTATTAATAATTATAATAATTAGTTAATTAATTTACAATAATGAAAATTACTATTCTATATTTGTTATGAATTTGCCTCTGATTTTCTCAAATATAGATTTTCGATATATGTATATATCATACGTCAATCTCAATAACACTATATACGACTGAAACTCCAATAATTCATGTCAATTTCATCGTCAGTTTGTCTTTTTTGATTGAAGTTTTCTAAATTTCTAAATAAGTCTCTAAATAGTAAGTAAAAATAATTTATTTTTAATTAATATGTCGAAATTTCAGAAATAAAAAGTAAGCAAAAATAATTGAATTTCAATTAATACAATTTATGATTTTCAAAATTTCTAATTTTAAGCTGAAATATAAGTAAAAATAATTTATTTTCACTTTATTTCTCAAAACAAGAAATTTGAGAAATAAACATTAAAATGTAATTAATTTTTAATTAATAAAAATTGAATTTTTTTTAATTTCTAATTTTGTCCTTTAAAAATAAGCAAAAAATAAATTATTTTCAACTAATACTGATTATTTAAAAACAAAGAATAGAAATATTTTGCACAAGAAAAAAAAAGTGAAGAAATGAAAATTTTTTCATTCTTTTAATTCAAATCATCGGGGAATTTCTGTCCTTTTTTTCTCAACAGCAGAGCAATTCGTGAAGGATATTGTCAACTCGTAGTTTCAGAAAAAGCCTTAAGGAATTCTCGGATAGTGCAGTTCAATTTTGCACTCCATAAAAATGTGAGCGACATTCAATCTACTCGTAAACAGAATTTTTCAAAGGTACACATCACGTTCAGTTGCTGAATATATTAAACTATTTTATTTCGGGGGAAAAATATTTTCAATTCTATACCCAAAAGTCCCTTAGGCTATTGCCACTGAAAAATAGTTTGTGTTTTTTTTGCATTCCCCAAAAAGGAGAAATTAAAAAGTTAATAAGAAATTAGAAGAGGGGAAAATTTTTTCGCAAATGGAAAAAAAACTGTTTTCTTTTTTTGTCTCTTGAAATTGTTTATATTGTATGAAGAAAATGGGGAGAAAATGTAGATATCGCGCAGCTTTTAAAGTGCATTTCTTTCTTTTTTTTTTGAGAAGAAGAGAATAAGTTTCAATTCGATTGAATATTTCTGCACTTTTGAAAGACTTTGCGCTTCCATTGAAACAATCCAATAAAATGAGAGTCTTTTATTTTTCTCCCTCAAGCAATAAAAAATTTGGAACTCCACTTTTCTTATCGATTCAGCCATCTTCTAGTTATACCATGAATGAAGGAAAAAAAAATTTTTTTTATTTTGTTCTCTCTGAGTATATAAGTGTTTATTTATTTTCCACGAAAATGAATCATTTTTCATTTATAGAAAAAAGCAATTCACTATTATATTAACGAGAGACATTCATTTTTTCTTTCTTTCATTCATATAGCGTAAGAAACGGGAGAATAGTTGAAAAAAATTTCTACCATTCTGATCGTTCTTTATATTTTAGAATTCTTAAAAAAAATTAATGGAAAGTAGCGCGCGATAAGCTCACCGATTTGTTCCATTGAGTAGAACTATCCATTTGCAAAAAAAGCACGAGTTATACTCGAATGAATTTCAAAGACTAAAAATTCTTCACTTCACTCGAGCGAGTAATGATTTTTTAATTCTCTCGAATCTAGATTCTGAATTAATATTAGAAATCTTTTTTTTTATTATTATTTTCAATTTCTTTACGCAAAATATTTATAAAAAATATTTGTTTCTTAAATTTTATTTAATTCATATTTATAATTTAAAAATTGTTTTTTCTAATTATATCTCTTTCGAAATATTTATCATTTACCACGAATTATATTTGTCTTTTATTTCGAAATATTTATTATTTACTTCGAATTATTTATTTTTTATTTCGAAATATTTAATATTTACTTCGAATTATTTTCTTTTATTTCGAAATATTTATTATTTGTGTCGAAATAATCATTTCCTTCGCTTTATTTACTTTTTATTGACAATTAATTGAAATTCTATTGAAACAAAAATTATTAAATATTCATATTTCTTAACCGACTGGAAGGTTTTCAAAAAAGAAAATCTAATTTCTGCCCATCTTGATAAAAGAAAAAAAATGTAACCATATTTTTGTTTATACCGTGATATTTTTCAAAAAAGGGGTTTATTTTAAATTGCAAAATATGACTTTGGAAAATGTTCATCTTACTCATTCTTTTTTATTTTTTTTCTACTCTTTTTTTATACCCTGCAGTAACATGCTCGATAAAACCGTAAAGTCTATCTATCTTTTTTTCTCTCTCTCCCTCTCTCACTCACTTCTTTAGAGAATACATTTCCTGACAAGTAAATCTCCCAAATGATAAAATTCAAACTTTTGAGGCAAACAAATCGCCAATGAATGTCGCAGAAAAATGGCACATCGTCTCAAACGACTAACTTGTATATATGTGTGTATATACGTATATATATACGCCTGAAGGAAAAATTTCTTTGAACTTTTTTCGAGAGGAACATTTCTAAAGATTCTTCTTTTACCACACTTGTATCAAGTGACAGTGCACTCAAGGGAAGAACACACGCTATAAGCTTTCTCTCATTCTATACTTGCCCGCAATTTTCTTTGACATAATTCTGTTTCGTTCAAATGTGGATGTACCTTTTGTCACAACGTTGAAGAGTTAATTTTCAGGTGTCGAAAAAGAAAACTCGACCATAAAGGGAAAAAACTTTATAATAACTGTATAATAAAAATAGAAAGTAAAATAAAGGAAAACAAAGGGAAAATGATAAGAAAAAATAATCAACAGTGGAATACAAGAGAATACCATAAAATAAAATAGATAATTAAGTGAAATTTTATACAATAAAATGAAAATAAATAAACATGAAATAAAAATCAAATGAAAATAAAATAAAGTAAATTTAAATAAAATAAAAAATGAAACAAACGAAAAGAAACAACTGAAAATGTTTTATCGAATTTCACTAGAATCATTCTATATGAATTCTTGTGAATATTCTACAGAATTTCACTAGAATGATTCTATAGAATTTCTACATGAATTCTACTAAATTTTAGTGATTTTTAATTAGTTTTTAAGAACTTTTCATTCAAACTTTTTTTAAATCAATTAATTTTCAAAAAAGTTCTTCGACCATCTTCAAAAATTCATTTATTTACAATATTCAATTTTAAAAATTTCAATTATTCGTAAATTCTTCAATTAAATATATATTAAAAAATAAAAACTTCAAATAATATAAAAAAAATTCAATTTCACTTTTTCAAAAAAATTAATTTCAAAATCAATTATTTCTAAAAATTCACACTATATTGCTTTTAATATTCAATTATTATCTAAAATTTTAAATAAAATTCATTTTTAAATTAATTTTTATTTAAAATCTCTACTAGAATTCAATTATTTAAATACAAAAAAAATAATTTATTCGATATTTGAATGTTTCATAAAATTCAATTCTCATAAAGAATTTTACCATTTTTGAACATAATTAAATTTATGCAAAGGATTTTATTACTCTTGCAAACAATTAAATTTCTGTAATAATTTGTAACTTCTCTATAATTGAATTTTTTTAGTGTTAACTAAAATTTTTCGACAAATCCATTAATTTTTAATATATTTTAAAATATTTTTTTGAGAATTTTCAAATTCATTTGTTTTTAACTGAAATTCATTTTTAAAACTATTTTTATTAGACAATTCTACTAGAATTCAATTATTTAAATACCTACAAAAATAAATAATTTATTAAATAATTGAATTCGTTTGACGAATTTTAATGAAATTTTTAATAATAATTACATTTATCGAGGAATTCGATTAAAATTTTATTAAAAGTAATTGAAATTCTGTGATGAGTTTTACTATTTATGAAAATAATTGAATTCCTAAAAATAATTTTATTATTTAGAAAAATAATTAAATCCCTGTAAAAATTTTATTATTTAGAAAAAAAATTGAATTATATTGCGAAGAAATTTATAAAAAATTTAAATGAAAAATTTAATTGAAATAATAAATATATTGAAAATCATTGAATTGAGGAAAATTTTTGAAAATAATTGAAATTTTGTCAAGAATTTTATTAAAATTTTTGAAAATAATTGAATTTCTAAGAAGAATTATATTATTTATTATAAATATTTATTTATAAGATTTATTTATAAAGATAATTGAAATTTTGAAGAGAATTTTTCAAAATGTTTTAACATAATTGAATTTCTGCAATCATTTGTAATTTCTCTAAAATTCTTTAAATTATATTGTACAATTTACAAACTTTTTGTCCTTTTTTAATCAAATTAGGGACTTTACGGACTTTTTTTTAAAACTGACTTTTACGGACTTGAAACTAATTAACGAACCTTTACGGGATTTACGTAGATAGTTCGAGTCCTTTAGTAACTATACAATAAAATAATGTTAAAAAAAATTAGTTCACGAAATTTATATTCTTTCTTATTAAAAATCGTTCTAGTGAAATTTTATAGAATATTCACTAGAATTCTTATGGAATTATTCTAGTGAAATTCTATAGAACTTTTTTAACTGGGAAGATGATAAAAAATATCTAAGAATAGAATGGAATATAATCAAATAGAAAAGAATAAAACTAGGTACAATAAAATAAAAACTAAAACGAAAGAAAGCAAGATAAAAAAATATAATCAACCAGAAAATAGAAAAGAATAGAAAAGAATAGAAAAGAATAGAAAAGAGTAGAAAAGAGTAGAAAAGAATAGAAAAGAATAGAAAAGAATAGAAAAGAGTAGAAAAGAGTAGAAAAAAATAGAAAAGAATAGAAAAGAATAGAAAAGAATAGAAAAGAATAGAAAAGAATAAAAAAAGAATAGAATAGAAAAGAACAGAAAAGAACAATATAAATAACAAGTTATTACTGTACTGTAATCTCCCTACCAAATATCACGTATTTTTTTCATCGAATTAAAAAAATAAATCCAAATAAAGACCAATTCGTGAATATTTTATCCGATTGTGTTTATACACAATACATTTATTGTGAGCGAATGGTCTTTTAAATACAACCATTTGTTACGGTTTCTTGTTCATCCTCTGGGATCATGAACAATTTATACTGGGTTGACTTTGGAGAATGCACACATACAAACCCAGGTAATTTCGTATCCCAAAGCTTTTGATAAATATATCTACTTAGAGTTTAGACATCATGACCTGGCATATTAGAACAATTAATTATTATATACTTAGTTACCTTCTTACTCTTGGAACTCCGCGAACCAAATAATAATGATAATTACATTCACATCAACAGTCCATTGTACAACTGTTTTTGGTTAATGAACATATAATTCGCAAATGCAAATTCACATGATAAATGAAATTATCATTATTACAATAATAAATTATCTCATCGATCTCATCTAATCAGAAAATGCATCGAACTCAAGAAAAAAATTGATTTATGAGAGAATTTTTAGTCTCATATTAGAAAAGAATTAATAATTATTAAATTATTAGTTTGATTAGAGAAATTTAATAGACTAAGAAAAAGACTAGAAGACTTAAGTAGTCTTAAGTAGTAAAAGTAAATTTTAGTCGGACAGAACATCGATGATTCATTTCTTTAATAAATAAGTAGTAAGAAATTGTAAATTTAAATTAGAGAAACCAGTTTTAATCGATTTTCTTTTTTTAAGTAGTAAACGCAGACTTTAGTCAGCCTATATTTTCAAAAAAAAAATTATTTTGTTATTCAAATTCTTAAAAGTAATTTTCTTTTTGGACAATTGCCAAATGTTCATTTAAGTGAATAGTAAAATTTTTATTTTCTATTTTTCTACGTTTTCTATTTTGGAAAGAAGTTTATAGCAAATAAAATTTTTTAATAAAAATATTTGATTGCTAAAAAATTACCTACATTTTTTGAATTGAAAAGTTGGAAAATTATAATAAAGCATACAATGGTTTCAAACATATTTTATTAATTACTAATTATTTATTATTTTATACAGTTATTTAATTAAATTTTTTTACAAAATATACTATAAAATTATCATAAACTTTTGTCTCAAGTGCACACTGGGATCATTAAGCTTATCTTCTAACTGAAAAGTAGAGATATAAATTCGTAGACTTTATGAAACGAAGAAAATGCATCATGAAAGTGCAAGAAAGTAAAAGAAATATATCAAAAATAAAAGAAGAAGAAGAAGAAGAAGAAGAAGAAGAAGAAGAAGAAGAAGAAGAAAGAAAAAATTAAATTAATTGAAGAGGAAAGTTATTTCCTAACCAAAAGTTTTTTATAATAATATTCAAGAAAATGAAAAACGAGTAAAATTTTCCAAAATCCTTGTTATAATAGTCAAGAGGTATTATAGGAGAGACTAGTTCATTATAAAACGGAGAAACCATTCATTAATGCAGGGAAACTCGCCCAGAAAGATTGTTTGTTGACCTTCTTGAATGAACTTTATAATTATTTTCGACAATAACCGAGATTTGTCTGTTAACTTTCATTTACAGAAAAGTGCATTGAAAATCAGTTCTTTTTGAAATTACACAAACATTTTTTTTCTATTCTCAATATTTATCAAACTGCATTTTTAATTATTTCGTATTTTTTCAAATTCTTTTTGCTAAAGAAGAATTTTAATTTTTAACTCGAAAAATGATTTATTTCACTTGATTTGAAATTTAACTATTTTTAAAAAACGAAAGTTAACAATTAAAAAAGTTAACAATTTTTATTTATTTTAAGTTTAAACATTTATGTCGATAAACAATTTTAATTTTTTGATGGAAATTACTTTACTTGATTTTTGTTCTTGTTAAAATTCTAGTTAATTTTTTGTTAAAATGAAGAAAATTTAGATATTTATCGTCACAATTTTGGAAAAAGTTTTTTGATGCATGTAATTCAACGACATAATATGTCGGAAACAATTCCAATATTCTAATTTTATATACGATCGGACTTCAATAATAACCATGAATAGTTAAATTGCTTACTAACTTCGACAAATTGATAAAAGTAATACATTAATTTAGAAATTTAGTTTCAATACCGAACTTTCCTCTTCAATCAAAAATCACATGAAACTAATCGCTAAATCCGGTATTCGCAAATTACAAATAATTCCTATTTCCACTATTCTTAGAATTCTAAAGTAAAAAATGTGCTTTATTTTCAATATTTTCTTTCTTTTCCTATATTCTCATCATTCTCCAATTTTGGCTAAATTTAAGAAATAAAGTAAATGAAGAAAAGAATTATTAAATTAAATACAGAAAGGATAAAAAGTTATCCTTTTTTATTTTACATTTTATTGTAGGATAAGAGATTGAAATGATTCTCAATTCTCTACATTGTCGTCTTTTTTATATATATATTGAACGCTAAAGAAAAGGATTTGAAAGGGGATTTCGAATCGATTACGAGATGTGATTACAAAATTTTATCCTACAATACGCTTTGACTTATACCTAACTTTTCTTTGGTACATAGAAGGTATAAAATTTATGCGGCATCCAAAGTCCACCAACAATGCAAATTCTCATGAGGCTTTTCACGACTTGGCTTCATTATTCAAAAGCGTTCATCGTAGAGCTATTTTTGAAAAGTAACCATTTTATTGCTAAAAGAATGAAATTTTAAAGGAGAGAGAGACAGAGAGAAAAAAAGGGAGAAATTCTCCAGATATTTTTCGATATTACAACAATATATTTAGTATATTAAATAAAAAAATCTTAATTAGTACCTAATAATTTGTTTTAATTCGGATTTTTTTATTCATTGGAATTTAAACAAAAAAATTACGTTTTTACTAATTGTGTTTGTACGACAATTTTTTTTTGTCTGACTAAAAATCACTTTTACTACTGATACGATACTTAATTAGACTTCCTAAATTTTCCTCTGACTAAAATTAAATGCTACTACTAATAATAACTGAATTTGTTTTGTCTTCTACCCTGACTGACTTAAATACTTAAATATTTCAAAATTAATTCAATTTTAAAAGAGTTACGCTTACGGTTTTTATAAATAAATGAACTTTAAACGGTTTCAATTTGAAATTTTATAAAGTTTCAATGTTGAATGAATTTAATTAGAAATTTTAATGAACTTAGATTTTTGAAAAATTTTAATAATTCAAAATCTTGTAAAATTAGTTAAATTTGTCAATATATTTAATTAATTATTAAAAATAATGGATTTATAGAATTTTCTACTTAAGCTACAATAATTTAATTTTAAAAGATTGTTAATTTTTCTTTTAAAACAAAAAACTTGTGTCAAAATTTCACCAATTTTATCAGAAGAAGAAAAAACAATTTTGTCGCTATGATTTTAAATAACATTCGCTACTTAAATCATAAAGAATAATTATATTTTTACAAAGTTATTAAGGTCGACAAAGTTATAAAAAAAAACCAGTCCTACTTACCAAAGTACTAAAAAAGTGGAAAAACTATACAAATTCTCGTCTGGCCGTAACTGGCTTTTACTACTTACAGGAATAAATGAACATCAAAAGTAATCCTCTAGTTTTCTCCCTAAGTTATTTTGCATTTTTCCCATAACATTTTTTCTTATTAATTTTATAGTTTCAAACAAGCTTATTAATACAAATCTGTCTTTATTTGTCTGACTGAATGAATACATTTACTACTTATTCCACACAAAAAAATTGTATATAAACGACTGTCTTACAATAATTTTTTTCTACTGCTTATTTTATAAACCCAACTGAAAAAGTTCTATAGAATTTCACTAGAATCATTCTATATGAATTCTAGTTAATATTCTACAGAATTTCACTACAATGATTCTATAGAGTATCTACATGAATTTTACTAAATTTTAGTGATTTTTAATAAGAAAGAATAAAAATTTCGTGAAATAATTTTTTTAACATTATATTATTGTATAGTTACTAAAGGACTCGAACTAGATCCGTAAATCCCGTAAAGGTTCGTGAATTTGTTTCAAGTCCGTAAAAGTCAGTTTTTTTAAAAAAAGGTCCATAAAGTTAGTATTTTTGATTAAAAAAGGACAAAAAGTTCGTAAGTTGTACGATATAATTTGGAAAATTTTAGAGAAATTACAAATGACGGCAAAATTTAATTATTTCCAAAAGTAATAAAATTCTTTGCAGACATTCAATTATTTTAAAAAAATTTTAAAAATTCTCTTCAAAATTTCAATTATCTTTATAAATAAAAAAATTCTTCTAAATTATTTTCAAAATTTTTAATAAAATTGTGAACAAAATTTCAATTATTTTCAAGAATTGTCCACAATTCAATGATTCTGAATATATATCTATTATTTAAATAAAATTTTCAAAAAAAATTCTATTATTTAAAAAAATTTTAATAAAATTCTACTCAAACATTTAATTATATTTTCATAAAATAAAAAAAAATTTACAAAAATTCAATAATTTACAAATTTTTTATAAATTTTTTCGCAATATAATTTAATTTTTTTTTATAAATAATAAAATTTTTACAGGGATTCAATTATTTTTCTAAATAATAAAATTGTTTTTAGAAATTCAATTATTTTCAAAAATAGTAAAACTCATTGCAGAATTTCAATTATTTTTAATAAAATTTTAATCGAATTCCTTGATAAATGTAATTAAAAATTTCATTAAAATTCGTCAAACGCATTCAATTATTTAAAAATTTATTGACAAAATTCTTTATGCATATTCAATTTTAAAAAACATTCAATTATTCAATAAATTATTTATTTTTGTAGGTATTGAAGTAATTGAATTCTAGTAGAATTGTCTAATAAAAATTAATTTAAAAATGAATTTCAGTTAAAAACAAATGAATTTAAAAATTTTAAAAAAACTATTTTAAAAATTATTAAAAATAATGGATTTCTAGAAAAATTTTAGTTAACACTAAAAAAATTTAATTTTTGAGAATTTACAAATTATTCTAGAAATTCAATTGTTGTCAAAAGTAATTAAATTCTTCGCAAAAATGCAATTACGTTCAAAAGTTTTTAAAAATTTTATTTAAAATTTCAATTATTTTTATAAATAATAAAATTCTTCTCCTAAATTCAATTATTGTGAAAAATTTTAATAAAATTCTTAAGAAAATTTCAATTATTTTCAAAAATTTTCCTCAATTCAATGATTTTTAATATATATCTATTATTTTAATAAAATTTTCCAAAAAATTCAATTATTTAAAAAAATTTTAATAAAATTCTATCCAAATATTTAATTATTTTCATAAAATAATAAAAATTCCACAAAAATTCAATTATTTTTCTAAATAATAAAAATTTTTACAGGGATTCAATTATTTTTCTAAATAATAAAATTCTTTTTAGGAGTTCAATTATTTTCATAAATATAGTAAAACTCATCGCAGAATTTTAATTATTTTCAATAAAATTTTAATCGAATTCCTCGATAAATGTATAATTATTATAAAAAATTTCATTAAAATTCGTTAAACTAATTCAATTATTTAAAAAATCTGTTGATAAAATTCTTTATGAGAGTTGAATGTTAAGAAACATTCAAATATTCAAAAAATTATTTTTCTGTATTTAAATAATTTAATTCTAATATAGATTTCTAATAAAAGTTAATTTAAAAATGAGTTTCATTCAAAATTTTAGATATTTGAATATTTAAACTTTAAAGCAATATAGCTCGAATTTTTAGAAATAATTGAATTTTGAAATTAATTTTTTTGAAAAAGTGAAATTGAATTTTTTTTATATTACTTGAAGTTTTTATTTTCTAATATATAATTAATTGAAATCAAATGTAAAATTTTATTACACAATAATATAAAGTTGAAAAATATTATTTCAGGAATTTAAATTTTTTTAAAATTAAAAATCACTAAAATTTAGTAGAATTCATGTATTGTCCCAAACTGTTTGACAAGTGACTTGACAAAAATCCCCTAAGCACTTAAATATAAAATTTATTACTTCTCCAGAAAAAGTGTTTCGAAAAAATTCATTTATCCACTCGGTCTAATCAATGACTCACAATTTTAAAATAAGTCGTCCGTACGTATAAGCACACCAGCCGGTGTCGGATTTTTTAAAGTTACACACCCATTCACGTCACGTGTGCATTTTTAAAAATGAAAACAAACAGCTTTTTTCCAGGAATAGAAATGCTTTTTCCCACACTTCGATCCATTAATATCTGTATATGCAGATAGTATTACGAGACACTTTGCCAGCCTATAAAATAAAATACACCTTTCTCATTTCGAGATATAAGTATTCGCAAAGGCAATTGCCCTTTGTATGGTATATTCATTCATATTTTTCTACGCTGTGGTGAGACAGTGGTAAAATCGTAAAAAGGAGGTCACAATGGCAGTATATTTCCTCTCGTCCACGTGATTTGGTGGAAAATTAAAAAAAAAAAATAGATGAAAAAAAAAAGAAAACTCGAAATTAGAGTTGTGTGCGACTATTGCGCACCTGTTTTCTCATCTTCCTGGCGAAATCTACGTGTGCTCCATATCGATAATGAATCCGCTTCTGGTTGAAATTACACTGGCACAACTCGGTATTCGACGGAGGTACGCCAGGCACGTGTGGCCCTTAGGTTTGTAATCCTCCTCCTAAATGTTAATGTATCGATACCCACTATTATGCACAAACTATATACCAACATATCCAATAAATCGATACTGCTAATGCACACCTATATACAGTGAAACAATTGTGAAACCACGAATCACCAGATATGCGCCAAACCAAATTTGCCCTCTGCATATATAAACACACCAAAATCGTGGGTGCGAGGGGGAGAGAGAGAGAGAGAAAGAGAGACTGATTTTAATATCATTTACCGAAAATTTAATTAAACCATTTATCTATTACAGAAAAGAAGAAAAAAAATTATATTCCTTTTATTTACATATTTTGATATTGAGTCATTAACTTAGAATCATTTTCGAAAACAAACAAAAAATGAAAGTCAAAATTTAAATTTTTTATTACTTCTTCGTTCGTCTATTGCTTATATAATTTCCATGCCTCTTAGAATAATAGGAAAGTATTTTAAAAAATATTTTCAATTATACTACACGAAGAAAAATATAAAGTAATTTTTACTACTTTTATAGTAAAAAATTTCCCGTAAAGCATTTCTGGTATAATTTTTACTACTTTTGAAGTAAATTTTGCCACGTTCAAAGTACATATTTGTAAAAATTAGTAAAATTTACTTTGAACGTAGCAAAATTGACTCCAAAAGTAGTAAAAATTACCAGAAATGCTTAACCGGAAATTTTTTACTAAAAAAAGTAGTAAAAGTTACTTTATATTTTTCTCCGTGTAAAAGAATTTAATTTACTGTCAGACGAAAACTATTTTTAATAAGAAAAATTTAATTGTTTGACAAATCGAAATTATAAAGTTAATTTTTCCTTTTTTCTAAAAAAAAATTAAAATTTTTTTGCAAAATTCAAATTAGGAAGTAGAAAATATTTTGCACATTCTTCTGTTTCTCGATTACAATTATTTATAAACAATGTACAAGTTTTGAGTAGAAAAAAAATGTTATAAATCGAATTTTGTTAAATATTTAATCATTATTATTTTTCCATAGGAATTGAAATTCTTCAAAAGATTCAAATTCAAACCTTTTTGAAATTTAACAACTTATAAGAATACTTATTATAAAACATGAAGAAATTGATTACTCCGAGTCGAAGACTCGGAGTGATCGATTTCTTTATTTTTTATAATAAAATAAAAATAACCGAGTGAAAAGATCATTATATTTTTAAATAATAGGAATATTTTTACTGTAATTTTTTCAAAATTATTTTCATCATTTTCATTCAATTATTATTTTTCAGAATTTTTAAATAAAACTCTTCTTTAAATCAATTATCTTTAATAATTTTTGAAAAAGTTCTTTGAGAGTTTTCAAATCCATTTGTTTACAATTCAATTTTATGGAATTTTAGTTATTTAGAAATTCCTTAATTGAATACGTATTAAAAAATAAACACTTCAAATAATTTCAGAAAAAATTCAATTTAACTTTTTAAAAATAATTAATGCTACAGAATTGTTAGTTATATGTATGAAAAATTAAGATTTTCAAAGAATTTAATTTAAAACCTCTTTAAAATTCATGCTATAATGCTTTTAATATTCAAACATTATTTGAATATTTGAATAATTCGAATAATAAATATTCAAATCTAAAATTTTAATTGACATTCATTTTTAAATCATTTTTTGAAAATAATTTGAAAATAATTGAAATTTTGCCAAAAATTTTATTCCAAATTTTTAAAAAATTGTATTTTGCCAGGAATTTTATTAAAATTTTTAAAAATAATTGAATTTTGGAAAAAAATTTGATTACTTAAAATAATTAAATTTATGCAATCATTTATAATTTTTCAAAAATTCAATTTTTTTTAGTGTTTTTGATTAAAATTCGTCTATAAATCCACTATTTTTAATAAATAATTAAATATATATATATTAAATTATTTAACAAATTTCAGAAGAATTTGAATTATTAAAATTTTTAAAAACCTAAGTAATCTTTAAGATTTCTAATAAAATTAATTGAAAATTGAAATTTTATAAAATTTCAATATTCAGCTAGGGTAAGTGCGTCAATTGCTGCGGGTGCTTCAGTTTCTGCGGCATTTTAATAATTTAAGTGAATACATTTGTTCAGGGCACAAATAATTTTGAAATTTTTTTTAAAAATTACTTAACGATGTAAGTTTTAGAATAGATATAGGAAGTATATACCAAAACTTAATATTTATGTATTTTATTTTAATTAAAAGTTGACGTGTGCAAGGTTTTATTTATTTTCATTGCTAACTTTGCTGGCGGTGCAAAAATACCTACATAAAAAAGGCTTTATTATTGTTTTTAGACTTAAAGTGGTTATTATTATGATGATTTTAGATAAAGAAAACCTTGTTTTAAAAGAAAAATTAAACTTTACTTTATTTTTGTCTGTTATTATATTTTATTTTTAAGAGTAGTAATTAACACAGAATTTGGGCTTGATTTAATTTCTGCGCCCTCAGAAAATCAACTAAGACTGGTTACAATAGACTATCTATTTTGAAAAAGAGCAAGAAAAAATTATGAAAATGAAAGAAAAAATGAAGATTATGGAGGAAAAACTAAAGAAAATTTAATAAATACATAAATTAATTAAGGAAGAATTCTGTTATTAAGTTTTAACTAAATGTTTCAAAAATGTGATAATTCAGAAATTATTTGTTACTTTTGTTAATATATGATATATATTTATTTTTAATAAATTTATATTCTATTCAATTAAACATTGATTAAAATCATTGTCCCATTTTGATTTCATAGTAAACACGAAATTATGCGCAGAAACTGACCCACAGGAATTGAATTCGCGCAGCAACTGATGCGCAGCAACTGACTCAAACGCGCAGAATTAAACGCATTGAATATTATTTTTAATTCATTAAATTTATTAAAATAAATTATATTTTAGAGATGTTATTTATTGTAAACATATCTTAATAACACAAACTACAAATTTAATAAGACATAAGTTCAATTTGATCAATATAAAAATTATATTTTATAGTTAAAAGACGTCTTGACCAAAATACCGCAGGAATTAGTACACTTACCCTATTTATGAAAATTATAAACGAAACTCTTTGAAAATTCAATGAATTTAATTTAATTTAATTCAGTTAATTAATAATTTAATTCAAAAATTCTAAGAAAAATAATTGTATTTTGAAAGAATTACATTACAATTTCAATTTTTAGAAATAATTAAATTTCAAAAGGTTTTTCATTGAAATTATATGAATTTTTAATTCCTGTCGAAAAATAAATAGGAATAAGTTTTTAATTTTTTGTTTAACAAGAAGTATTGAAGTTTTAAATAATTTAATTTAGAAATTTTGAAAAAAAATTTGTTTTTTGAAAAAATGTAATTAAAAATTTTTTTAAAATAATTGTATTTCCGAAAATAATTGTAAAAAATTGAAACAAATTGAAAATTTTGTCAAATTTCATTGAAATAAATTAAACATTTTAATGAATTTTATTTGTTTACTTTTAAAAATTATTTTGAAATATAATCGTATTTTTGGAGAATTCTAATTGAAAATTTGGAAAATAATTAAAGGACCCCGCACCAAATACATGGGAAAAATACTCTTGGTCAAATTTCTTGCAACATTGTAATCTTGTAGCTTTAGATCTCCTGAATAAAAAATGTAAATGATAAAATGCAAAAAAAATGAACAGATTTTTTGTAAAATAAGATTAAAGTTGAAAATTCGCAGTGAAACAGGTGTAGTTACTAAAACATGAGTTACACCAAAATAAGTGAATTACCCAGTTTAAAACACGTTACTCGGGGATTCTTGAGGTCGCTGATTACGAATCCAATGTTAGTTTTTTAAAATCCAATACGTCGCTTTCAATATGGCGGACAACTTTTTATAAAATACATTGAATTCACATAAAACTCGAATGAAAACCAACGAATGGAAAAACTTTCAATAAATAAGAGGATTCTTATTGGTCAATAATCTTCATTTTTTGAAGATTGAGTCCAAATATTATATGTATTTAAAAAAAATAAATATTCTAATAATAAATAATGCCATTTCTTTCCATGGAATAATGAAAAAAATTGTACTTCCTAAATAGGAGGAGTTTGAATTTTATTTTTTATTGGCCAAAAATCATTATTTCTGTAAAGGGGTTGAAACTTTTATTTCAGATTTAAACAAAATAATATTTTAACTCCTCCTATTTACAAAAAGCAATTCTTTGATTCGTAGCCTTATTAAAAAAAATTGGGAAAATATTTCATTGTTAAAAAATATATCATTTAGTCTCAACCCCTTAAACAGAAAATAAAAACTTTTGGCCAATAAAAATAATATTCGAACTCCTGTCTACAAAAAGCAACTCGTTATTCGTTGCTTTAATAAAAAAAATGGTGAAAATATTTCATTGTTAAAAAATGTATCATTTAGTCTCAACCCCCTAAACTGAAAATAAAAACTTTTGGACAATAAAAACAATACACCTGTTTCACTGCGAATTTTCAACTTTACCCTTATTTTACAAAAAATCTGTTCATTTTTTTGCATTTTATCATTTAAATTTTTTATTCAGGAGATCGAAAGCTACAAGATTACAAAATTGCAAGAAATTTGGCCGAGAGTATTTTTCCCATGTATTTGGTGCGGGGTCCTTTAAAAAGAATTTAGAATAAACATATTATCAGGACAGTTCAATTATTTACTAAAAAATTTCTTGCTGGGCTACTCAATTAATTAAACGGTAGAGAGGGAAGGCAATAACGACCTAAAAACTAATTATTAAAATAAAAAATCAATTAAATCACAAAATTTTTATAAAAATGAGGGTGATCACAATTTCAATTAAACATTTTTAAGTTACTTATACACAATCAGACGAAGATTAACATTAATTAAAATAACAATTTAAATATTAATTTTTCACCGAATTCCAAGATTATTCGCAAAATAAAAAATGGTCAAAATACATCAAAAGAAAATAAAGAAAATTTCAGTCAATATCAGTCAAAACAATATTTGGAAAGATTCCCCAAAAATAGAATATTTAAGAAAATTCACAAAATAACATTATTATCAATTTTGGGAATGGTCAAAACATAATTGGAAAATTTCAAAATATTCCTAATTAAAGCATGTCACAATATTTAAATTACCTAAAGAATAATAATAATAATGAAAATTCAAAATCTAAATCAAAGATGGAGACAAAAATCAAATCAGCTAAATTTAACAAAATAAAAATTAATTAAATCTTTACTAAATTTCAATAAAATAAATTCTCTTACCGGAATTAAATAGAAATCACACAATAACAAAAAGAAATAATTCACTAATTATAAAATTATAAAATTGAAATTTAACTGAATTAAAATAAACTGTTCTCGCGGAGGTTGCCGACAAAAGAATGATTGAGACACGAATCTTTGACGCTTGTTTTGTTATCGTTTTAGAAACGATCTTCATTTTTCTATTTCGTCAATAAACTTAAAACGTCAAAATAATCAGGTACGTAGTAACATAAATTTAGGCCCCAATTCTTGAATTCTTCTTAAAAATTTATAATTTATTAAATAATATTTTTAATAAAAGACAAAAAAAAGGTTAGAACTTTGAAAAAAGGAAATCAGTAGTATAAGTAAATCTTAGTCAGACGTTATACTTTAGAGTATGATTCCATTACACTAAGTCAACTAAATAAAATAATTTAAAAAGTAATTGCTATTATTTTTAAATAAAATACAATACAATAATTTTAATTTATGAAAATTATTATTTATTTATATTTAGATAGTATTATTTTTATTTATTATTTAATAATATTTTTAATAAAACTACAATTCAGTAGTATAAGTCAATTTTAGGTAGACACTACGTCTTCCTTTTTTATAATTTTAAATATCAGTAATAAAATTAATTTTTATTCTTTAGTCCTATTATTTTATGTTATTTTAAGCTTTTTAGTTGAGCTATTGTCATTTCATGCGCTTTTCTAAGGTAAAGGTCCCAATTATGGGACAATTTACAATTTTGTCCCTATTATGAGACAGTATTACAAAAAATAAAATAAATGCAATTAAAATTGGTCATAAGAAATTTCTACTTATTTCAAAAAATTTTACACGTTAAAAGAATAATTATTTGTGTATAGCATTTAATTTAATAAGAAATGTTTATTTGCATTTTAGCTTTTAAATTAAGGTAAGCCAGGTTTTTCGTCAGACTACCGTCCCACATTAGGTGCACTTATTATTTGCTATCCCTATTATGAGACACACAGGAAATATACAGCAAACATAACCTCAAATATTTTCAGTTTTTTCGCATTAATTTTCTACCAGAAAAATTAGTTTTATAATTATTTATTAAACCAGAATTTGTTTATTGTATTTTATTTTTTATAATTAATATTCAAATTATTAAGATAATTCAATAGAATTCTAATTACTTATTTAATTAAATAAATGTCTCATAATAGGAACATTCATTATGGGACACCCGTACATACAGAAATCATAGTCCCATAATTAGTGCAGTGCAGAGTTTTATAATTTAATTAATATTATTTTTATTTTATGGAAAATAACCATTTTAGGGTCTAAATATTATTCCTAACATATCAATCTTTCAATCTATACCCTAATTATTCATATTAACACTCCTAATTCCAAGAAATTTATCATAGAAATTTAGTTTAGCTTAAACAGCGTCCCATAATTGGGACTTTTACCTTATATAATTGTTTATTTTCGTATTGTTATTTTTTGTTTTGAAATATTTTGTACGAAGTATCACAGAGCATTCTCTCTCTCTCTCTCTCTCTCTCTCTCTCTCTCTCTCTCTCTCTCTCTCTCTCTCTCTCTCTCTCTCTCTCTCTCTCTCTCTCTCTCTCTCTCTCTCTCTCTCAGTGTCGTGAAGAAAAGTTTGTGCATGAAGTATAAGGAGAATGCAATTTTTTCGGCTGATTTAAGCTCGATTTAAAAAAGTATCTCAACAAAACTTTCTTTTTTCGATAAAATTAACTACATAAAAGATTTATAATCGGCCACAGAAAATTCCAGGTCAATTTATTGTTATTCTGACTCGGCAAAAAAGTTGTTTTTTTTCAGTGAACGATTATTCTCAATATTCTCGAAGCAAAGCGTTTTACTCAACTTTTAACAACAAACTAATTAGATTCAATCGGTGAATTTATAGCCGCATACTGTATTTTTCTCTCACACACACACATATAGCCTCGAAGGAGATTTTGTGGAAAATTGCAACTTTTTTACTTTTACGAGAGTAAAGAATATTTTTTAACTATTACAATCGTAAATTTCCTGTATAAAATATAAATTCTTTTTAGTTTTTTTAAGTATTCTATTATATTCTTTTTATTATAAATGAAAGATTGTTGATTTTTATTTTAATTTCCAATATAATTAGAAATCTCTTTTTTTGCCTTTTAGAATTCAAAATTGAATTAATTGTTACAGAATTAATTGAATTTACAGTGCGCAATTATAATGAAAATATCATTGAAGCAAGAAATTAAATGCTTTCTAATTCTGTTTTAGTGTATTTCAAATATCGCTTTGTCAGTGAATTTATATCATATTGACTATTCTGACGGTGTATTCTTCGTAATCATTGTCCATTAAATTACATCAAATTAAATATCAACACCTGGAAAGTCAAATTATGCTAATCCTACGATAATATAGAAATAATAATAATTGTTATTATTAGTTAATAATGAAATAATAATGATGATTGTTGATATAGTAATGAAAATGGCACAACAAAATAAAATTAGAATACAAAACCGTAATATAATTAATAATAAAAAATAGAATATTTGCACAAAATCTGTAAATATAATACTTTAACAAAATAACAATTTTAATGTTGTTAAAAACTTTCAAAAAATTAAGAAAAAATAGAAAGAATGAAAAACAAAATTTTAGCAATCAATTTGTTTATTTTTTTTACCAAAAATTGTTTGAATACTAGTTGTGCAACAATCTGTGATTTGAAGATAACAAAATTGATATTGATGATGAGAAGCAAAAAAAAAAAAAAAAAAAACTAAAGGATGATTTTGCGGAAAATCGAGTTAGAAAGAAAGAGAGAGAAGTGGGTAACAGTTCGTGTAATTTAAAGGTAGACACGCTGGAATTCACAGCCACTTTAAGTTCTCGATATGTGGTTCAGCATTACCGAATAGAACTTGAGGCGAAATTTTCAATCTTCAATTCTTTACAGAATCCCCAAAAGGAATTCGCCGCCACAACGTACAGAGATCACAGTCAGTTTGGCATGCCAAAACTGTAAATATCAATATCCGAGTATAAAATCTTTCTAAATCTATAAAAAATCCTATATATACAATGAATACAAATTTACATTTTTAAATCTTGAATTATTATTATCAAATAATGCGATAAATATAAATATGCAATATTATTTACTTTTTTCAATGAAAAAAACTTTTTTTCCAAAAAAAAAAAGAAGCAAAATATTCTTTTCAACAAGAAATGAAAGAAATTTATTATTTTTTGCTGGAGATGTCATTTTCATATATTATTTTTACTTTACATTATAATCCAGACTAACAATGTGAATAGACGTATATATAATTTTTGCATTTAAATTTTAAATTACAAAAATTATTGTTAAGAATAAGGTAAACAATATACGTATAGAATTCCTCAAGGTGGTAAACATTTTAATAAACAAATTTTTGTTTCTGTTTATAAATATTTTTATTTATATGAGGCAATAAACAATGTAAATTTTAAGAAATATTTATTTTATTTATTTATTAAAAAATATTGTAAATAAATTAACATAACAACATGAAGATAAAATTTATTTACTTAGTGAAAAGTTAATTTGTTCATTTTTCAGAAATATATTTTCTAATAAAATTTTTATTTAGAAAGAAGTATAAAAAAAATTAATGCACTCAAACTATTAAAACTGTAAAGACATTAATTGAAAAAAAAAAATATTAAAATAATAATTTAAAAAACTATTTTATACGTTAGTATCTATATATAAATTGTTTTGTTCAAGTTTTTTACTTCTTTTAATTTTTTAGATAAATAACCTTTAAGTAAAATGTAGATTTTTCAATAACAAAAATTATTTTAAATAAGAAATCTTTAGATGACTATTAATTTTTTTTTTTTTGATATAAAGGATTATTCAAAAATCCAATTCTGAAACTGTCTGTTACCAGGGGATTTTATAATACCAGCATACTGTGGTTTAAAGCCCTGTTTAGTTACCTAGACAACGACTTTTGGGAAGGAAACTAGTAAGTACTAAGGACTTTAACAGCATGTGATTGTTACAGAATTCAATGTTAATTTTTTCGACCACTTTTCTCTTAAAATATTAAATAAATTAAGCTAGTTTTTTGTGAATAACTCTAAAATATCATAAAGAAGGGCAGTGATGTGAAAAAGTTTTAATATTTTTAAAATTATTTATTAAAAAATAACTTTAAAATTATCAGTTCTCAAAATCACTTTTAATCAATTTCTCGTCTTTTCCGATTTCAAAGTATTTTTTTATAATTTATTTTAGAATTATTAAAACTTTTGCACATCACTGCTCTTCTTTATTATATTTTAGATATAATAATACATAATTATATATATATATATATAGATTTTAATTTTTTTCCAAATTTCCAACTAGTACTAAAAGTTTAGTTATTAAACTTCGAAATCCTTGACGGAATTTTTTTTAGTAATGGACTATTTTTTAGTAATTTACATTTAAAAACTATTTTAAATTTTTTCTTTTCCCTACCAAGAGAAAAGTATTTTAATAAAATTATAAAATTTCTTCCCAACAGAAAGAGGATTTAATTTTATATATATAGCAGATACGATTGCACTAATATAGTCGAAAAGTTAGAAATTTCCAGTCAACCAGGTCAACTGGAAATTTAAATGACAAAAATAAACAAAGAAACAAACACACTATTTACGACTTTGTTCAACAAATAGCAAAACAAAAAAAGTTCACATTTCTATACGGGTACTCTCTCTAGTTTTCAAAAAAAAGCAAAAAAAAATATCCGACAATCAGAAAAATCTAATTTATTAAATAGAATTTATTGGAAAATGCAATTAACACAAGATAAACACCAATCAGGTACATTTATTTAAAAATTAAAATTCCCTTCTCAATGAATAATTCTGGTTAATTTCAAAAAGATAAAATCTATTTTTTGCCATATATTCAATATTTTTTTGGCAAATTATTGAGTTGTTCTTAAAATATTATAATTATTTCCTTTAATTTAATTTTATTCATTAACAAAACAATTATGGTTTATAATTATTGATTTTAAATTTTATAATCATAATAATTTTTACTAATCAATAATAATGACAATATTTTTACAAATTAATAGTACTTAACATATTTATACTAATTAAGAATAATAATCAAAATAATTTTTCTGTTTAATAATTGTTACAATGTTTTTACTAATAAATAACAATTATACAATATTTATTTATTTAACCCCTTCACTGTCAGTGGGCTCTATAGAGCCATAAAAATGTCGTGCCCTGTATGTCCATGGGCTCTATAGGGCCATCGGAAAAAAAGACATTTAAATGTTAACGAATCTGGCTAAAAATCCTTACTCGGGGGTTTTCGGGGTCGCTGAATCCAAATCCGTTGTCAAAAATTCAAAATTCAAAATGGCGGCTTCAAAATGGCGCTTAAAAAAATTTTTAAGTTTACGAATTTTTTTTAAAATGCCTTAAAATTCCTACTCGGGGGTTTTCGAGGTCGCTGATTCCAAATCCGTGGTCAAAAATTCAAAATTTTAAATTGCAACTTTAAAAAGGCGACAAAAAAAAATTTTTAAATTAACGAATTCGTTAACTTTTTAATTTTTTTGGTCGATATTTTGAAGCCGCCATTTTGAATTTTGACTTTTCGACCACGGATTTTGAATCAGTGACCTCAAAAACATAAAATATGACAATATCATGATTTTTTTTTAAAAAAAATTGTTTTGAACACTTATGGCACAAAAACTTTATTTTCACTCGACTGTGAAGGGGTTAAAAATGTATTTACAACGAAAACTTATTACATTTAAATAATTCAAAAAATATGTACAAAAAAGAAATTCGAGAATATTTATAGAAAAAACGGAAAATTTAATAATTTTTAAAAAGTTTCTGCTTTTTAAAAATTAATATAGAAAATGAATTTATTTGGAAATTATTTTTAAAAAATGTAAGGGAAAGCAAGATCTACTTGAAAAATAAATGAACAATTTAATTAACGCTGATATTATTATTTATAAACTTTTAACGAACTTTTTAAAAAAATGTTTTCTCTCTATTTTATTTAATGCATCGCACATATTATTCATAAAAATATACCTTTATGTTCGGAATAGTGAGGGGCATATTACACTGATGAAAATATAATTTCAATTCACTTTCATATATGAATATATATTTTTTTTATAGACTGCTAAAAACTGGTACTACATAAAACAATGCACATAATATGTTTTTTTTAAATGTTATAATAATAATATCACAAATTTTATTTTTAAAAGCGTAAAATAGGCTTTTTTATACTCCATGCGAAAGGCTATTTTTGATACAATAAAAATTTTATTCTTAATATACATACACATTATAATACATATTATGTATGTTATAACTTTTAAAATCATTATTATATTTTCCCCACAAGTATTTACTCTCTAAATTTGAAAAAATGTTTACTAATTCTAATTATAGTGACTCACATTCTGCTTTCTAAATAAATGAATATATCACAATAAATTAATATTAAATTATTAATAAAATAAATTAATAAATGATAATTTGATTTTTTACTCTTCTAGAATGATAATAATAATTAAGGGCTTTTTAATTTGACAAAGGAAGCATTTATTTAATTAAGTAATTTAATAAAAACTGTAACAAAGAGCAATAAAGAATGAAGAAGGAAATAAAATGAAATAAAATGAAATAAAAGAGAAATAAAAAAAGAAATAAAAAGATATGAAAAACAAAATAAAAAAATTTAATTAAGTAAACAATCACTCTGAGTCAGGATAATTAAAGATAAACAAATTTTAATTACCTTTCAAATCTAATTAAATGAACAATAAATAAATACTAATATTATGATTATAATTTATATTAATATTATTTTTAATTTATTATTTTATTATTGTATTAATACTATTAATAGTCAACTATAGTTCATTGTTGAATTTTTTTAATCAAACAATTACAACATTGAAAAGTCATTTTTTTTTGTTATTTAAATTATTATTATAATATTATTAGAAAATTATTATGAAATATTTATAAAAATTTTAAAACTTTCACAGCACAAATAATGACAGTGGATTAAAAAAAAAGTTATATATTTTTCTTTTTCTAGACATATGAAAGTGCTTTTGTGTGCAGTGAACCAACAGATGTTTCCACCTTGATACAGATGGAATAAAATTCTAAAAGCCAAAACTAAACGTGCGTTAACTAGTAGAATATGTTTATGTACATACATGAAAATAATATAAAGTCTTTGGAACCTTTTGCGATTTAAAAAAAATAAAGAAACAAAATTCAAAGAACTTGTTTTTATTAGGATAGAAAAAATACGGCTGAAAAGATAGGTTACTTTTTTTTCTTAATTATTATTTTTTTCTATAATATTTCAAACATATAGGTATAGTAAATTAATAATAATTTAATAACAAATATAATAATTGTAATAGTAAAATGATAATTAATTTAATTAATCATTCTCTCTAAATTTGAATTAGTAATAAAAATGTTTACTAATTTGGATTGGTGACTGACTTTCTGCTATTGATTTAGTAAATTTTACTAATTAATAATCATTTTTACTAATTTATTAGTAAAATTTAGGTAGGTGAAGTTCACAACGTTTACGATCAACGAATTTAAAAAAAATAGAAGTATAAAAAGTTAATATGTAATAAAAATTATTTAAAAATGCCGTTTTCTGCAACGCGCGAAATTTTCTTTTTGGAAATCATTTTACATTCAGCCAATATTACAAACAAAAATTTTGACCCTAATCTAAGTGGGGGAACCGCCCCATTTACCACCCCCCATGTAATAAAAATGATTAAAAATTATATTTTCTGCCACGCGCGAAATTTTCTTTTTGGAAATCATTTTACATTGAGCAAAGACTTCAAAAAAAAAATTTTATCCGAATCCGAGTGGGGGAACCGCCCCATTTACCACCCCCCATGTAATAAAAATAATTAAAAATTATATTTTCTGCCACGTGCGAAATTTTCTTTTTGGAAATCATTTTACATTGAGCCAATATTACAAACAAAATTTTTCACCCCAATCTGAGTGGGGGAACCGCCCCATTTACCACCCCCCATGTAATAAAAATGATTAAAAATTATATTTTCTGCCACGCGCGAAATTTTCTTTTTGGAAATCATTTTACATTGAGCAAAGACTTCAAAAAAAAAATTTTATCCGAATCCGAGTGGGGGAACCGCCCCATTTACCACCCCCCATGCAATAAAAATAATTAAAAATTATATTTTCTGCCACGCGCGAAATTTTCTTTTTGGAAATCATTTTACATTGAGCCAATATTACAAACAAAATTTTTCACCCCAATCTGAGTGGGGGAACCGCCCCATTTACCACCCCCCATGTAATAAAAATGATTAAAAATTATATTTTCTGACACGCGCGAAATTTTCTTTTTGGAAATCATTTTACATTGAGCCAATATTACAAACAAAATTTTTCACCCCAATCTGAGTGGGGGAACCGCCCCATTTACCACCCCTCATGTAATAAAAATTATTAAAAAATACATTTTTCGCAACGCGCGAAATTTTCTTATTGGAAATCATTTTACATTGAGCCAATATTACAAACAAAAATTTTGACCCTAATCTGAGTGGGGGAACCGCCCCATTTACCACCCCCTCATGTAATAAAAATGATTAAAAATTATATTTTCTGCCACGCACGAAATTTTCTTTTTGAAAATCATTTTACATTGAACCAATATTACAAACAAAATTTTTTACCCCAATCTGAGTGGGGGAACCGCCCCATTTACCACCCCCCATGTAATAAAAATGATTAAAAATTATATTTTCTGCCACGCGCGAAATTTTCTTTTTGGAAATCATTTTACATTGAACCAATATTACAAACAAAATTTTTTACCCCAATCTGAGTGGGGGAACCGCCCCATTTACCACCCCATATGTAATAAAAATGATTAAAAATTATATTTTCTGCCACGCGCGAAATTTTCTTCTTGGAAATCATTTTACTTTGAGCCAATATTACAAACAAAAATTTTGAGGACCCTAAAGTTTTGAACGTTCATTTGAACGAAATTTTTTTTTCTTCATTTAACAATTTTTTCTCAATAATCCTGATTAGAATAGTAAATAAAACAAATATCAATCAAAAAATTCCAAAAATTTTAATATTAAGGGTGAAAAACCACCCTTAATCAAATAACATATATATGCACAATAATAAAGTGCACAATATCACTACTATGCGTTTGGATATTTTTCTAACAACAATTCCAAAAATTCCCAAAAAATATACCAATCAATTTCCAAAAGGTTAGAATGCTCGCCCGAACCCCCAAAACCCACCCCTAATTTAAAATACTTAAAAATATTGTGTAATTGTCCACAATCGAGAGAATGCGTTCGTCTTTCTTTCTGAAAATATTTCTAAAAATTCCCTAAAAATATACCAAGCAATTTCCAAAAGGTTAGAATGCTCGCCCGAACCCCCAAAACCCACCCCTAATTTAAAATACTTAAAAATATTGTGTAATTGTCCACAATCGAGAGAATGCGTTCGTCTTTCTTTCTGAAAATATTTCTAAAAATTCCCTAAAAATATACCAAGCAATTTCCAAAAGGTTAGAATGCTCGCTCGAACCCCCAAAACCCACCCCTAATTTAAAATACTTAAAAATAATATATAAAAGTCCACAATCGAGAGAATGCGTTCGTCTTTCTATATGAAAATATTTCTAAAAATTCCCTAAAAATATACCAATCAATTTGCAAAAGGTTAGAATGCTCGCTGGCACCCCCAAAATCCACCCCTAATTTAAAATACTTAAAAATATTGTGTAATTGTCTAAAATTGAGGTTCCTTAAAAATATACTATTTTCTAAAATTTCTCATTATATTAAAATCACATATTTTTTTGGTGGATATGGGACTGCCATATAGTATTGCTGTTTCAGCCATACGCAGCGTAGAACGGCCATATGTATGTGAGAGGCAGTAATATGTATGTGGAGAACACCAATACTGTATTTTAATGGGAATAGCAATACAGTATTGCTGTTTCAGCTATACATCCTAACCATGTACTTGTATGTCAAAATTGACGTTGTCATTTTTTTCAGTGAAATTTTTTTAAAATTTAATTATATTATCAATATTTTCACTTGTATATCTTTGAAAATTTAAATGTGTATGTCAAATAATTGCAGTAAATTTTGATTTTGTAGTCTATAATGTGAGATGAATTTTGTCGAGAAAAGCGGATAGGAAAGTCAAAAATTGTAGTTAAGAACAAGCAACCATCGGGTTTTTTCGGCAAAGCTCGGCTCTGTAGTCTCTCTCTCTGTCTGCACTTGCGCATATACACCGAAGGAAAGGTGTCTTGCATGGAATGAATGAAACGCTTTTTATTGCTCTCAAGTCTTAGATCGACGGGGCATTATTTGGGATGAATAATTGTAACTGTAAAAAAAAATATTTTTAACCGAATTTTAGATACTAATTTTTAATGATTATAATTCGTTCCCGAATTTCTGATTCCTTATATTTATGTTTGTGTAAGTTTAATTGTATATGTAATACACAAAAAATACATAAAATTTGTAATAATGAATTAAAAATGAGGCAGGGAACTGAACTGAGATAGCAGAGAATGAGAGACGAGGAAAGGAGGCGGCCGTCGAGTGTCGACAGAGATAGTATTTTGTACTAGGTTCTACTTCGGTAATATTCGGCGTCGCTCGACTGTTGTCGACTCTGAAGCCCCGCCACACTCCCCAGAAGTTAAGAAGGTTAAGAACATAGACATATAAGAATAGACTGCGCGAGTTTCATGATTCCCATGAGAGGAGCAAGCCGGTGGTATGAAAAGAGACGGATAGAGCGTAAGAACTCTCTTTTTTCTCCCTCACTCCAAAGCATGCCGTGCGCTAGAAAGAGTCTGACAATCGGTTCTTCTGCTCTATCCGTCTCGGTCGAACGCATTGATGTCTCTTTCTATATCACAAGCTGAATTCGAATCCTCTTGCGCAGTCTATTCTAATATGTCTATGGTTAAGAACGAAAAGAAAATCTTCTACGCTTTCAATAATCAACGTATTTCTAAATCTTTTGAAGAAATTATGTCTCTGTACTCCACCCTATAAACAAGTATATTAAAATTAGTTTTAATTCTTAGTTTGTATTCATAGAGGGCATATAATTATCAATTTAAATTTACAATTTATAAATATTTATGCATTAATTTGTGATACATAAAATTTGTAGTAGAAATTAAAAAATAAGTTTTAATAATATTAGGTATAAATTTCATTAAATATTTAAGGCCGATTTAGAATGCAATAGTCTTTTTTTGTCTATGTTGTTTAAAAAAATTTTTCTTTAAAAACTTTAAAAAATCTATTACATCTTAATAAAACAGTATACTTTTTTAAATTAAATAATAAAATTAATGTTTTTAATATGAAATTTTTTTCTTTTCCTTTACTTTTAAAAAATTATTATAATTTCTCTTCATTAAAGAGAACAAATAACAGAAACTTTTTTCTTTTTTTCAAAATAATTTTTTACTATCCATTGTACAAAATTTTTCTTCTCTCTTTAATGTTATAATTTAATTACGAAAAATTAATTTGTATTATTTATGAATAGAAGAACACGAGATTGGAATATTTTCCGTTTTACTGAGCTTAATTTGAGCTGCCGGAAAGTAAAACCACATATAAAATTTCCACAGGCGTTTGAGTTGGTCTCTGAAGGTTGACAAGTCGATTATGATAAAAAATAATTTTTGAAATCACTTCCTTACACGGAGAAAATTTATTCCTGAAATTTTACTGAATTTAGTTCAGTAAAACTGGGATGAAGTGTCAAAACAGTAATTTTTCAAAAACTAGACTGTAAAAGAAATTGCATTGAAAAATAATGTAAAAATCATAAAGCTCACGATACATGTATTAGCGCTTCACTTACAGTTCGGTAAAACGTAAGCCAAGTGCTCGCTACATTCATATTTATTGAATAGTTCGGTAAAACGTAAGATAAAGTCTTCGGTAAAACTGACGAGTTGCAATGTATTGAATAGTTCGGTAAAACGTAATATAAAGTGCTCAGTAAAATGGAACAAGTTGCAATTTACTGAATAGTTCGGTAAAACTTGAAGAACAAAAATAAAAAATAATGTTACTTCAGTAGATCTATATTAATACTGCCGTAACTCTCAATTTACCTACTTCAATCACTGCCTAAACCCCCTACAATTGTTTACGAACAAATACTAATTGATACACCTGCCTACAGTACATTCTAAACGCATACACTAATACATACATCGCACGCTTTACATGAATGCTTCAGAAAGTTTCAACTGTCCTTATATATTAATCTCAATTTTATTTCATCGCTTGTGAGAAAGATTCAAATTAATAAACTATCGTTGTACAAAATTAAAAATTATTTAAATTAATGAATCATTTCTAACTATATTCAAGGTCAATTTATGAAATATTTTTAAATTATGTTTTTATTATTATAAAGAAAAATGTTTAAATTTGTATTTAATGGAATAAAACAATAATTTATGAAAATCCTTATTATTCTCAAATTTTTGTGTTTAAAATTAAAAATATACATATTAAAAGTGCAAGTATTAAATAATAATTGTGAGGTATTAGAAAGCGAAAAGGAAATAAGCAAGTCAGCAAGAAGGAAATAAGCAAGTAAGAAAGAAGGAAATTAGGAAGTAAGCAAATAAGTAGGTAAGCAAGTAAGCAAAGTAAGCAAGAAAGAAATAAGCAAGTAAGTATGCAAATGAGAAAGTAAGCTAGTAAGCAAGCAAGTTATTTCCTTTTTGCTTACTTGCTTACCTACTTATTTACTTACTTACATACTTACTTATATGTTTAATTGCTTACTTATTTATTTCCTTTTTGCTTACTTACTTGCTTTCTTGATTGCTTGCTTACTTACTTACTATTATTCATATTTAATTAAAATGAATAAATTATATGTTAAAAAAATAAGTATGTTATTGCCATTTTATATTTTCTTTTTACATGATTTAAAAGCATTTATTACATATTTGGCAATTAATAAGTGTTTAAATTTTAAAATAATGAATTAATTGAATTTTAATTTAAATAATAATAAAATGATTATTAATTAAGTCTAAATAAGTTGGAAAAATCAACTATTAGTGTGAAAGTCTTACATTTGACTGCGGGACACTTGAAATAAAGTATTTTAATCCAGAAAACTAAAACTTTAGGCAAGTCAAGGAAGTTTTATCGAACTATTCCTGAAAATTAACACTTTCGGCAAGTCAAGAAAGTTTTACCGAACTATTCCTGAAACGTTAGTGCCCATCAAGGAGGTATTTATTTAATTTACATTAAACGTTCATTTTCAATTTTTTTTCAACTTTTACAGTACTAGTTCTTAAGAAATAAAGAACATAATAAACATAATAAACATTAGATTTTAAATATTGTTACCAAAAGAATAATATAAAAATTATTAAAAATTACGATTATGCTACTTTATCCCAACTTTATTGAAAAATTCGGTAAAATGTAAGGAACAAATTTTCTCCGTGTATTGGAAGTTGTATTGGGCATCATTTTTCTTCTTTAAAGAAATTGATAACTTACCATTTTCAAGAAAAATGAATAAAATGGATTTTTTGAAAACACATTTTTAATTGAATTTTTTACTTCAACTTGATCTAAAACATAAAGTTATGAATATTTTCTTTTGATATTTATAACGAGTATAGTTTAAACTGCTTATCTATTTTCTGACAAACGCGCGCGAGTCAGGAGTCTAGGTTGTTTATGTATAGCCGCTCGCGTTGGTCAGAAAACAGTCTTTTAATAATATTTACAAAACGGTTAATTCTAGAGTGAAACTACTAGGCAAAAATATTTATTACACCTTAATGAACATTTTCTTCACTGGAAGTTTTCGACCACTAAAAATTTTTCAGATAAACGAAGCTCTCGAACATTGTAAGTAATAATTTTGACAATGTGTATGATAAAAATTAATAACTTTTTTTAAATAAAATATTTTACTTTCTTCCAAAGTTTGTTATTTTAAAGATAGTTTAAACTATACTCCCTGAAAATATAAAAAGAAAATATTCATAACTTTATGTTTTACAGCGAGTTGAAGTCAAAAATTCAATTAAAAATGTGTTTTGAAAAAATCCATTTTTTTCATTTTTCTTGAAAATGGTAAGTTATCAATTTTTTTATGGAAGAAAAATTATGTGGAATCCAATTTCCAATAAGGAAGCGATTTCAAAAATTATTTTTTCTGATAATCGATTTGTCAACCTCAACCATCAGAGGCCAACTGAAACGTCTGTGGAAATTTTTTGTGTGGTTTTACTTTCCGGCGACTCATTTTTTAATTCACAATTTTAATGAAAATATAGAACAATCTTCATAATTTCAATTTTTTTATTACAATACCTACTTTTTAACAAAACTTAAATTTTTTATTGAAAGAAATGAAAAAAACTATCATGATTAATATTAGACAATTACAATGTTTATTACAAAGTATTATTTTTTTCAAAAAGAAATAAGTTTGGAATAAGTAAACACGATTTCCTTCGCCGAATAGCATCTCTGCTAGTGCTTAAAGAAAAGCGAAAAAGAGGCTCACGGACAAGAGCGAAAGTCTGGCATATGATTGTGGGAGTAAGCAGTAAGCATGTTGGAAGGAGAAATTCTACCGCGAGAGTGGGAGCCGTTTGCCTCCGTTGTCTGCCAGAACAGCTGGTTACAGAGCGGAGTGGGGAGACTTGATTTTGCCGAGTCTTCGAGAGGCACGATGCTCAAGAAAGTCCCGCGTGAAGGAATCGAGAGAATGTAGCCTTCCCCCACCATGCGGCACACGTTGATTGTTGAAAGCGCTGACGATTCTCCTTTCACTTCGCGGTATATGTGAAAGTGTCGAGGCTTTGAAGCCGACAGAAGTCGAGCTTTGACGAATATACTCGAAACAGGACACAATATAACTTGAGTACGTTCGGCACAGCTTGGCTCAGCTTCGCGTTTTTAGAGTCGCTGAATTGTCTCAGTACCAACTCGCTTTAATAAAATGTTTAAATCTTCTTAAATTTTTATATTTTTAAAAATATTTTAAAACAATTATTGAAGAATTTTTAAATCTGTATTATATGATTAAAAAAATTTAAATAATTGTCAGAAAATTCATTAAAATATTTGAAAATAATTATTTAAAAAAAATTAGGAATTTAAAAAACTAATTAAGTTTTTATAAAATTTTGAAAATATTTGATTACTATACAAATGCTGAAAACAATTTTTATAAAAAATTTAAATTTAAAACATTGTGAAGTACACAAGGAATTTTATAAGAGTTTTCGAAAATAATTGAAATTTTGAAAAGAATTTTAATAAAATTTTAGAAAATAATTAAATTTTAGAGAAAAATTTATAAAGATTATTGAAATTTTGACGAGAATTTTTGTAAATTGTTGAACACAAAATAAATTTCTGCGGAGAATCTTATTAATTTTTGAAAATAATTGGATTCTTCAAATGAATTTTATTAAAATGTCTTTTCAAATAATTGAATTCTTTTATGAAATTTTATAGAAATAGTAGGGGAACATAGTCTAGGTCGGCCACCTTTTTGACTTTTGTTTATAACTTTTTTTTAAAAATGAATTTGGACAATTGAAGTATATGGTTGGAAAGTCCTGGTTAATAGGAACATTTTTTCTGTACAAAGTAAATTGACAGGTTTAAAAATGAAAAAGTTATAAAGATTTAAAAAAAAAAATTTGTAGTCCAGGTTGGCCATTACAGTCAAGGTCGGCCATGTTTAAAATTCAAAGGGCATTAATCTTTAAAAAATAAAATAACATGTTTGAAGTTACGGAAAATTGATTCTTTATTGTTTACAGTTTGTAACTTAATGAAATAACAAAATAATACAAATAAACAATATAAAAAAATAAATATAAATAAAAAAAATTTTGCACTATAATATTAATAAAATTAAATAAAAATATTAATAAGATGATCAATTATATTATGAGTTATACAGAATTGCAGTTTTTGCAAATGAAGTAGCTCGTCGTCATCTTTGCGCATTTTAAACACATAGTGGCCGACCTTGACAGTAAGTAACATTACCGAATTGTTGTAACCATAAAGAAATACGTTTCGGGATTCGATTTTTTACTTTGTTTTCCTTTCAACCATGAGTCCCACAAATTTTCTGCATACTTGCCTTGACGATTCAATTTGTTTTTTATCTTTTATTAATGGTTTTTCACATTATGCACAAAACTTTTTTTGAGCTTTTTTTGTACCGACGTCACAGAAAACACAATTTTCGATTTTCCGAAAATGTAATTGAACAAAAAGTTAGGTTTTACTAAGACAAGCTTCGACAAGCATGCGCGTAGGTGGCGCTAGTGAACTTGTCCAAAAAATCGCGATGGCCTACCTAGAAAGTAGACCAACCTTGACTACATTCCCCTAGACATTAAAAAGAATTTAATTTTCACAAATTTTTTTCAATTATTAAAATTTCTATGAAGAATTTTATTAAAATTATTTTGAAAAAAAATTTAATTATTACAAAGAATTTAATTAAAATTTTTGAAAATAATTAAATTTTTTGAATCAATTTAATTAAAACTTTATATAGAAAAAAATACTTAAATTGTAATAAATGAATTGTAGCATAAAGGTTTTTAAAATAATTGAATTTCTTTGAGGAATTTTAATCAAATTTTTAAGAATAATTTCATTTCTCGACGAATTCTGTTAAAATTGTATTAAAAATAATTCAAAGTCTGCGATGAGTTTTATTATTTATGAAAATAATGAAATGTTAAATGTTTATTAAAATTTTTTCTAAATAATTAAATTCTTTTGGAAAATTTTATTAAAGTAGTAGATTTGTTAAAAACCATTGAATTAATAGAAGTTTTTGAAAATAATTAAAATTTTGCCATGAATTTTAATACAATTTTTGGAAATATTTGAATTTCTCAGAAGAATTTCATTACTTTTAAAAATAAATGAATTTCTGCAATCATTTGTAATTACTTTAAAATTTAATTTCTATCAGTGTTTTTAATTAAAATTCTTCTATAAATCCATTATTATTAATAATCAATTAAAAATATATATTAAAAAATTCAATTAATTTCAGAAGAGTTAGAATAGGTAATTAAAATTTCTCAAAAATCCACGTTCTTTAAGACAATTTCTAATTAAATTCATTCATAAATGAAATTTTACAAAATTTCAAATTAAAATCTTTTAAAAATCATCTGTACTTATAATAACTGTAAACGCAAATTATTTAAAATCTAATTAATTTTGAAATATTTATTTGAAATTAGATTTCAAGAATAAACTTTCAAAAATAACAATTCTAACCTTTTGGAAATTGCTTGGTATATTTTTAGGGAATTTTTAGAAATATTTTCAGAAAGAAAGACGAACGCATTCTCTCGATTGTGGACAATTACACAATATTTTTAAGTATTTTAAATTAGGGGTGGGTTTTGGGGGTTCGGGCGAGCATTCTAACATTTTGGAAATTGCTTGGTATATTTTTAGGGAATTTTTAGAAATATTTTCAGAAAGAAAGTCGAACGCATTCTCCCGCTTTTGGACTTTTATATATTATTTTTAAGTATTTTAAATTAAGGGTGGGTTTTGGGGGTTCGAGCGAGCATTCTAACCTTTTGGAAATTGATTGGTATATTTTTTGGGAATTTTTGGAATTGTTGTTAGAAAAATATCCAAACGCATAGTAGTGATATTGTGCACTTTATTATTGTGCATATATATGTTATTTGATTAAGGGTGGTTTTTCACCCTTAATATTAAAATTTTTGGAATTTTTTGATTGATATTTGTTTTATTTACTATTCTAATCAGGATTATTGAGAAAAAATTGTTAAATGAAGAAAAAAAAAATTTCGTTCAAATGAACGTTCAAAACTTTAGGGTCCTCAAAATTTTTGTTTGTAATATTGGCTCAATGTAAAATGATTTCCAAGAAGAAAATTTCGCGCGTGGCAGAAAATATAATTTTTAATCATTTTTATTACATATGGGGTGGTAAATGGGGCGGTTCCCCCACTCAGATTGGGGTGAAAAATTTTGTTTGTAATATTGGCTCAATGTAAAATGATTTCCAAAAAGAAAATTTCGCGCGTGGCAGAAAATATAATTTTTAATTATTTTTATTGCATGGGGGGTGGTAAATGGGGCGGTTCCCCCACTCGGATTCGGATAAAATTTTTTTTTTGAAGTCTTTGCTCAATGTAAAATGATTTCCAAAAAGAAAATTTCGCGCGTGGCAGAAAATATAATTTTTAATCATTTTTATTACATAGGGGGTGGTAAATGGGGCGGTTCCCCCACTCAGATTGGGGTGAAAAATTTTGTTTGTAATATTGGCTCAATGTAAAATGATTTCCAAAAAGAAAATTTCGCGCGTGGCAGAAAATATAATTTTTAACCATTTTTATTACATGGGGGGTGGTAAATGGGGCGGTTCCCCCACTCGGATTCGGATAAAATTTTTTTTTTGAAGTCTTTGCTCAATGTAAAATGATTTCCAAAAAGAAAATTTCGCGCGTGGCAGAAAATATAATTTTTATTCATTTTTAATTACATGGGGGGTGGTAAATGGGGCGGTTCCCCCACTCAGATTGGGGTGAAAAATTTTGTTTGTAATATTGGCTCAATGTAAAATGATTTCCAAAAAGAAAATTTCGCGCGTGGCAGAAAATATAATTTTTAACCATTTTTATTACATGGGGGGTGGTAAATGGGGCGGTTCCCCCACTCGGATTCGGATAAAATTTTTTTTTTGAAGTCTTTGCTCAATGTAAAATGATTTCCAAAAAGAAAATTTCGCGCGTGGCAGAAAATATAATTTTTAATCATTTTTATTACATGGGGGGTGGTAAATGGGGCGGTTCCCCCACTCAGATTGGGGTGAAAAATTTTGTTTGTAATATTGGCTCAATGTAAAATGATTTCCAAAAAGAAAATTTCGCGCGTGGCAGAAAATATAATTTTTAACCATTTTTATTACATGGGGGGTGGTAAATGGGGCGGTTCCCCCACTCCGATTCGGATAA
This sequence comes from Leptopilina heterotoma, assembly GCF_015476425.1. Taxonomy (NCBI): domain Eukaryota; kingdom Metazoa; phylum Arthropoda; class Insecta; order Hymenoptera; family Figitidae; genus Leptopilina; species Leptopilina heterotoma. Next base: position 3,331,963 of record NW_025111110.1, read on the forward strand.
AATTTTTTTTTTGAAGTCTTTGCTCAATGTAAAATGATTTCCAAAAAGAAAATTTCGCGCGTGTCAGAAAATATAATTTTTAATCATTTTTATTACATGGGGGGTGGTAAATGGGGCGGTTCCCCCACTCAGATTGGGGTGAAAAATTTTGTTTGTAATATTGGCTCAATGTAAAATGATTTCCAAAAAGAAAATTTCGCGCGTGGCAGAAAATATAATTTTTAACCATTTTTATTACATGGGGGGTGGTAAATGGGGCGGTTCCCCCACTCGGATTCGGATAAAATTTTTTTTTTGAAGTCTTTGCTCAATGTAAAATGATTTCCAAAAAGAAAATTTCGCGCGTGGCAGAAAATATAATTTTTAATCATTTTTATTACATGGGGGGGGGTGGTAAATGGGGCGGTTCCTCCACTCAGATTGGGGTGAAAAATTTTGTTTGTAATATTGGCTCAATGTAAAATGATTTCCAAAAAGAAAATTTCGCGCGTGGCAGAAAATATAATTTTTAATCATTTTTATTACATGGGGGGTGGTAAATGGGGCGGTTCCCCCACTTAGATTAGGGTCAAAATTTTTGTTTGTAATATTGGCTGAATGTAAAATGATTTCCAAAAAGAAAATTTCGCGCGTTGCAGAAAACGGCATTTTTAAATAATTTTTATTACATATTAACTTTTTATACTTCTATTTTTTTTAAATTCGTTGATCGTAAACGTTGTGAACTTCACCTACCTTAAAATTTAATAATTAAAAATTAGTAATTTTTACGAAAATAATCAGTAATTTCTACTAATTTATTAGTAAAATTTACAAATTCAAAAGCAAAAAGTCAGTAATTAATTCAAATTTGCAAACATTTTTATTAATTCAAATTTATATAATTATTATATTAATAAATGGTTGAAAATATTATTTTCAAGTTTGTGTTAAATGTTAATACATACTGCTGGCTTAAGACTGATTTAAAGGTTCTAACTTTCGAAAATTGAAGCAAAAGAGACAGGGGAAGAAGAAGTAAAGTGGAAAAGAGAGAGGGAGAGAGAAAGAGCAACTAAAATATTTCACTCATTCTCATTATCCCCACTCTGAAAGTTACGTTGCGTTTCTTAGAATTTATTACCTTTAAACCTGTCTTCAGCCAACGATGTAACCTCACTCAGCAAAAATACAATTTTTATCATTATTTTAAGAAATTAATTTCATACATTAATTAAAGTTTTTTTTATAAATAAAATTATTAAGAATAATTGTAGAATTAACAATTAAATCATATCATTCAGTAAATCTATTGAAAACATTTTTGTTTTTTCAAGTTTTGCCCCTTGTTACGTGGTTGTTTTGAAACAACCGCGCTAACATAGTTCGTGATTTTGTACTTTTCAAGTTTCAAATTGAACCTGTTAATTTCTCTGTTAGGAAGTTTACTGTATATTCATAACTTTAGTTTCATAAAGGGTGTGAGAAACATACACACACACACACACAGATATATATATTTCGTATGAATCGTACTTTTAGGAAAGTGAGACAGCAGAAGCAAACCCTGGGTACTATATTAGCAGAGAATCCTCATTCTCACGAAATGTGTTGATGTCATGACCCTATGACAGATGTGAACAATATATTCAGGCTATAAATTTTTAGCAGCAGCACCACCACTCGAGAAATTATTTTTTCCCTCTAAACAAAACGGTAAATCTACACAGCTTAATATATAAGACAAAGGGCTGTGTATAGTATTGTTATTCTATATCGACTCTATTTTTTTAGTTTTTGAATCAGAAATTTGCATTCGAAATAGTCTTTTGTTTGTTTGTTAATTTAAAATTTTTTTAATTAAAAAAAAGAATTTTTTTCAGGGAAATAGTAATTGATTTTTTGAAATTAGGAGTAAATAATTTTAGGAAAATTTGCAAATCTCGTTGAATTGTTTTATTTGACTATATTCAACCTATTTTCCTATGAGAAAAAATGTGATAATTTTTAATACTTGAAAAACATTTTATTTTAATACTGTAAAAAAAAATATCCTTTTTCCAAAGCTTTTTTACTTCTAGCAGAAAAAACTCTTTTCCAAAACTAGGGAGTAAAGTTTAATTAGCAATTTTAAAAATAATAGAATTTACAAATTTTCTAATAAAAATTTTTGTTGAAAACACAAAAAAAAAATTCAATTTTGGAGAAATTACAAATAATTGCAGAAATTCAATTATTTAAAAAAAAAATAAAATTCAACTATGTTCAAAATTAAAAAAAAATTCTCGTAAAAATCCCAATTATCTTTATAAATAACAAAATTCTTCTTCTAAGTTCAATTATTTTTATAAATGTCAACAAAATTCTTGTCCTAATTTTTCAATTATTTTCAAAAATTTTTCTACTTTTAATGATTTTCAATATCTACTATTCTAATAAAATTTCCCAAAAAGCATTCAATTAATTAAAAAATTTTTTAATAAAATTGTATGCAAACATTTAATTATTTTCATAAATAATAAAAATTTCACAGGAATTCAATTATTTTTATAAATAATAAAATTTCTTTAAGGAAATCAATTATTATTTTTATAAGAAATAATTTAAAATTCTAGAAAATAATAATTGAATTAAAATGATGAAAATAATTTTGATAAAGTTACAGTAGCAATATTCTTATAATATAAAATAATGATTTTATCTCACGGTCATTCTTAATTATTAGAAAACATGAAGAAATCGATCACTCCGAGTCTTCGACTTGGAGCAATCGATATCTTCATGTTTTATAACAATACTTTTATAAGTTGTTTAATTTAAAAAATGTTTGAATTTAAAATTTTTAAATGTCTTAATTCCTGTGGAAAATTTTGTTCCAAAAATAAGATTAAAAATAGGAATTGTGCAAATATTTTTCCTCCTTTTTTAAAACAAAATAATAATTTTGTTAAAAAAATTGTGATTCCTAAAGAAAAATAATGCAAAATAAATAAATTTTCTATTTCTTAATCACATTTGTTTAACAATTTTCTAATTTTGTTTAGAAGTAAAGAACAAAAATCTGCATAATTTCAATTTGACAAAACATAATATGTAACAAAATTTTAGTCTTTTAATGAAAAGTAGTGAGAAAAATTCTGATGATTTCTACTGGTCATTACAATTTTGAATTAATTATAAAATAAAAATAATTTTAACATTAATTAATTAATTAATAATAATAAAGTACATGTTCCGGTAATCTGTTCGCAGTTTCAAGTAAGTTGTTGCTTGCTTTTTGTTTCTTAACTTTTTTATAATTTTTCTTTTCAAATATTTTCAATTTTAAAATTAATGTATTGAAAATCATCGAACTGTTGCAAAGAATTTTATCAAAAAATTTGATAATAATAGAATTCCTGCAAAGAATTTTATTAATTTGGAAAATAACTGAATTCTCACGAAGAATTTTATTAAAATTTTTAAAAATCCTAATTAAATTCTTTTGAAGAATTTCTTTGAATTTTTTTTAAACTAATGGAGTTTCTTTAATAATTTTAATTTAAAATTTTGAAAGCAATTGAATTTTATGAAGAAGAATTTTATTAAAAGTGAATTGAAAATAATTGAATTCTTGCGAAGAATTAAACTATTTATAAAAATAGTTAAATTGTTTTCAAGAATGTATTAAAATTTTAGGACATAATTGAAATTTATGAAAATATTTAAAAATATTTGAATTCATCTGAGGAATTCAATCAGAATTATTTTGAAAATCATTGAATTTTTGTAAAGATTTTACTATTTAAAAAAATAATTGAATTGTTTAGAAGGATGTTACTATTTATAAAAATAATTAAAATATTTTAAAGAATTCATTAAAATTGTAAGAAATAATTAAATTTTTATGAAGAATTTTATAGAAATATTTGAAAATAATGAAATTTTTTCGAGAAATTTAATTAAATTTGTTTCGAAAATAATAGAATTTCATTAAAGAATTTTATTAAAATTCAGTATAAAGTATAAATTAAGTATAACAATAATAAATTGAATATCACGTTCCGCGCGTAACATTTGCTAGTAATAATAAAATATACAATCTATCTAAAGATAATGAAAAACAAAAGTATAAACAAAAGACAACTTCAGAGTGTGAGGGACAGAAAAAGTGAATGAATGAAAGAACATTCAAATTATTATAGTTAATTAATTATATTAGTACATTTTTAATAAAAAATAAATATTAATTAATAATAAAATTTTCTTTCTAGTTAAAAAGAAACCCCGGAGAAAATATTCCCAGAAGAGTGAATTTCATTTTCAGTAGTAAAAATTGATTTTAGTCAGACGGAATTCTCTGTTTATCGTTTTCAAGTAGTAATTGACGAGTTACAAGTGAAAGTGCATCTATATGTAATGATAACGAATATTAAACCAATACTAATCAGGAGAATGTTGTGGGAAACACTTCTGATTTAGTAGATATCTTGGACGTGGATTCATGGCACGTAATTCGGACAGTAATACTATACTATACTATACGTCACAGAGCAATCCATTCGTGCATGTCAGATACTAAGATGCGAGCAATTTCTCACAGCCTAAAGCTATTTTGGCATCTAAGAACTCGTTAGGCAGTACCAACTTCATAACCAAGAGGCTTCTTCTTCAAAAAAAAATCTTTTTCTTAAATTACTTGAATGTGGGAATTAAAAAACAAATGTTTATAAAATAAGAAATTATCAAAAAGAATAATAAACTCCTCAATATTAGAAGAATCATAAATAAATTCCTCAATAAATTGAATTTCATTCCTTGTCTCTTGGAAAAATTATTTGATACTTAAAATATTCGATAAATAAAATTCTCGATAATTTGGAAATTTTCTCTGTCCCTTGAGATTCAATTTATTGTGAGCCGACTGTAATAATAAATAACAAAATGATTAATAAATACAGTAAATTGAACTCAAATAATATTTTATTCTTTTATTTGTTTGTTATAACAACAACAATTAGACAAAAAACAAAGCAAAAACAAGGAGGAATAATAAATATAATATTTATACTAATAATATTTTTACAATAATAAAAATTATAAATTTTAAAAGAATTTATCGCACTTGGTAAAAAATTATATAATTCAAAATAAAAGGAATTTTGAATAATAAAAATTACTAAATTCAAATGGAATAAATAAGAAAAAATAATAATAAATTGAAATATAATATAAAAATTCACCAAAATTCAATAAATAATAAAATAGTAATTGTAATTCTTTATCGTTTCCTAATTATGAACACAAAATTCCATATTTTTTTCTACAATATAAAAAGAAGAGGGAATAAATAAAAAAATAGTAAAAAAATAAGTATTTTGCAATTGTGACTTTCATAAGAATAACAAGGATTTTAACGAGCGAAGAACTAAGTTATGACACAAGAGGCTTTCCATTTTCAGTGGTAAAATCTGGTGTTAGTCAGACAAAAAGTGCACTCGAATGCACTACATAATACACAATTATATTTCAATTCCATTTGATTTTGCTTCAAATAAAAAAAAAATGTTACTTTCAGCAAACACAGTGCATTTTCTCTATCTCAATAAAGAAAAAAAAATAAAAACAATAAGTGAATAAAAATATTTCTCACATTTTTATCTATGCTTTATATTGATGAAAATGTTAAAATAAATATTTTAAATATAAATAAAAGTATTTGCTTTTTGTTAAAAGAAGAAAAATATATAATAAATACAAATACTATTAAAGTTTGACAATTTTTTCTTGTACCATAAAGTTTCTTTTTTCAGTTTATTCTGTTAAATAACTTTAAAAGATAATTTTTGTGAAAATTTTTTTCTCAATTCAAGTTATCAGTTTTTTTTTCTAGGAACTTGCTATAGGTATATATATATGCAAAAATTTATATATACATAAAATCAGTGAGACAAAGAGTAGAAATAATTTGTATGCAGTCACGCTGATGGAGAAAGATACAGTATTAATTTACTGTTAAACTTGGGAATTCTTAGTCAAGTAGGTCAACTGGAAATCTAAATGACACGAATAAACAAAGAAAGAAAGAACACATTTTACGTTTTCTTTTTTTCATCTGCTTCTTCTTTTTTTTTTATTTTTGCGCGCGCCCCCTTTAATCTTTTTTTAGTTGGAATGTTCTTTACGTGCTTTATTCACAACGTGAGACAATATTGGAAATTTTTTTCCATCTCTTACTTGTTGTCTTTAGAATTTTTTTTTTCGTTTTTTATTTTATTTTTCCTTTTTTTATATTTTGTTACTAGATTTTTCTCACCAAGGAAATCTGGCTTAAATGAAAAGCACTCCTCTTTTCTAAAAAAATATAAATGTACATAATTTTTTTTCTTACTCTTTCTCTCTCTCATAACGAATATTAAAATACGTCCATTAGGATTATAATTTTTTTAAAATAAATATACATGGATTTAATTTTTTTTTAATTAAACAATTTTTTTTCTGACAAAGTGCAATTATTAACTGGCGTGAAAAGAAAACCCCAAACAAAAATTGTTAATGAAGAAAAAAATGGAAAGTTAAGGAATTAATTTTTAATTTTAATTAAAAATTTAATTTTTCTATTTATGATTTTTGGATTTTATATAAGGACAATAATTTTAAAGAAATGAAATTGCGTTTTTAGAATAAAAAGTAAAGAGAAGAATATTAAATGAAAATAGTTTTTAGCGTTTATAATTGGAAGGTAAAGTTATTATTCAAAAGGAATGAATTTGTGCCATGGGATCACACTGCGTAATTTAAAATATGAGTTTGATACAATAATTTATTTTCTCAGAGGAGTACACGATATGGAATGTAACCGCGCAACATGTCGCGCCAGGTGCCTTGGAGCAACGTTTATTAAATTACCTGATTTTCACATAATTAAGCTGCATTTTCATTAATGTTCGAATATTAATTTAATGCTCTTGTTAATTTATAAAAGACTGCACTGTAATTTTAAATCTTTTGAAACTACTTTTTTAACTACAATTGCGAAAAAGAAAATTAAAAAAAAAGTAAAAAACTTGAAAAATTAAAAAATAAAATTAAAAATACAACAAAAAATTGAAACAAAAGAATAAAAATAAAATAATAAAAATTAATAAAGTGTTAAAATAAAAAATTATGAAAATAATAAAGTTTTTGCAAAATGAAAAAAAAGTATATTTAAATAATAAAACTAGAAAAATAATATTTTATCGAGATTATGAAAATATTTACCAGAAATTTTATAAAAATAATCACAAATATTTCAAATAAACATTTTCATTAAAAAAAAAAAAATCGTTTAATTAAATTTCTTTTAGAAACTAATAAAAAAGAAGGGACTGAAAAAAATAATCTCAGGGCTACTTTTATAAAATGACTTTATCCAAGATTTGAAATTAATTTTATGACTCAATTGTTTGTAATTACTTTCTAGAAACAGTTAAGGTCAATTGCTCTTTAACATTCAAAGTTTTCGTATCTGAATGATTTCGACTTCCGGAATGAACATATAGACACTTGCCAACTCTTTTAAGTTTTAAAAAGTTTTCAACTTAAAAAAGTTTGAAGATGTTCGGTATTCAAATTTTAGTGTCTTATACACTTTTCTAAATAGACACTTTCCTCAATCCCTCTCTTCAATATCATATTTTCAAATGATTGATTTTATACGTGAAAAAGAAAAAAAAATTGTGTTAATAATTCAACATTATCCAATTGATGCTAAATAAAAACAAAACTTATAATTTTTTTTAAAGAAAATGTAAGGAAAAGATAAAAACCAATTTGGTAAAAATTCACTTTTTCTTAAATTAGATTGAAGAATAAATATTTATTATTTAAATTACTATTCATATTGTTTGTAATTCTAATCTCTAAAACTCAACATAGAATTATTTTTAATGCAATTTTAACCGCATTCTTCGAAAAATGTAATTCTTCTTGAAAATTTTATTTAAATTTGTCGAAAAAATTTGATTATTTCAAAAATTTATTGATAAAATTTTATATGAGAATTCAATTTTGGAAAAAATTCATTTATTCAATAATTTTTTTCATTTTTGTATTTAAATAATTGAATTCACACAGAATTTTCTAATCAAAATTGTTTTAAAAATTAATATCAGATAAAAAACTTAAAATAATTAATAATTGTTCGTTTCTTTCCTTCGAAGAATTTTAATAAAATTTTTTAAATTAATTATATTTTTCGAAGAATTTACTTAAAATTTTATTAAAAATAATTGAAATCATGAGAAGAATTTTATTATTTAGGAAAATAATTGAAGTCTTGCAACCAACTTTTATTACATTTTTTATAAATAATTGAAATCCTAAGAAGAATTTTATTACATTTTTTTTTAATAATTGAAATCCTGTGAAGAATTTCATTATTTAGGAAAACAGTTGAATTCATGAAACGATATTTATTACATTTCTTTTAAATAATTGAAATTCTGTCAAGAATTTTATTATTTATGAAAAAATTGAATTCTTTTGAGAAATTTTATTACATTTTTTTTTAAATAATTGAAATCCTGTGAAGAATTTTATTATTTATGAAAATAATTAAATTCTTGCAACGAATTATATTACAGTTTTTAAAAATAATTGAAATCCTGAAAAGAATTTTATTATTCATGAGAATAATTGAAATCCTGAGAAAAATTTAATTATTCATGAGAATAATTAAAATCTTGAGAAGAATTTTATTATATTTTTTTTTGAATAATTAAAATCCTATGAAGAATTTTATTATTTATGAAAAAATTGAATTCTTTTGAGAAATTTTATTACATTTTTTTTTAAATAATTGAAATCCTGTGAAGAATTTTATTATTTATGAAAATAATTAAATTCTTGCAACGAATTATATTACAGTTTTTAAAAATAATTGAAATCCTGAAAAGAATTTTATTATTCATGAGAATAATTGAAATCCTGAGAAAAATTTAATTATTCATGAGAATAATTAAAATCTTGAGAAGAATTTTATTATATTTTTTTTTGAATAATTAAAATCCTATGAAGAATTTTATTATTTATGAAAAAATTGAATTCTTTTGAGAAATTTTATTACATTTTTTTTTAAATAATTGAAATCCTGTGAAGAATTTTATTATTTATGAAAATAATTAAATTCTTGCAACGAATTATATTACAGTTTTTAAAAATAATTGAAATCCTGAAAAGAATTTTATTATTCATGAGAATAATTGAAATCCTGAGAAAAATTTAATTATTCATGAGAATAATTAAAATCTTGAGAAGAATTTTATTATATTTTTTTTTGAATAATTAAAATCCTATGAAGAATTTTATTATTTATGAAAATAATTTAATTTTTTTGGGAAATTTTATTACATTTTTTTTTAAATAATTGAAATCCTGTGAAGAATTTTATTATTTATGAAAATAATTAAATTCTTGCAACGAATTATATTACAGTTTTTTAAAATAATTAAATTTTTGCAACGAATTATATTACAGTTTTTTAAAATAATTGAAATCCTGAAAAGAATTTTATTATTCATGAGAATAATTCAAATGCTGAGAAGAATTTAATTATTCATGAGAATAATTGAAATCTTGAGAAAAATTTTATTATATTTTTTTTAAACAATTGAAATCCTATGAAGAATTTTATTATTTATGAAATTAATTGAATTTTTTTGAGAAATTGTTATTACATTTTTTTTTAAATAATTTAAATTCTGTGAAGAATTTTATTATTTATGAAAATAATTGAATTCTTTTGAGAAATTTTATTAAATTAGTAGATTTTGAAAATATTTGAATTTCAGCGAAGAATTTTATTATTTGTGAAATGTAATTGAATTCTTGCAAAAAATGTTTAAAAATAATTACATTTTTTGAGGAATTCATTTAAAATTGTATTAAAAATAATTTAAATCCTAGGAAAATTTTTATTATTTATGATAATAATTGAATTCTTACAACGAATTTTATAAAATATTTTTAAATAATTGAATTTATGTGAAAAATTGTATTACTTATAAAAATAATTGAATTCTTGCGAAGGATTTTATTAAAATTTTTGTAAATAATTTAATTTATTTTTTTTTTGAAAAGATTTATAGAAATTTAAATTATTATAAAACATGAAGATAGCAATCACTACGAGTCTTTGACTCGTAGTGATTGCTATCTTCATGTTTTATAATAATATTTTTAAAAGTTATTAAATTTCAAAAGGTTTAAATTATTAAATTTGAGAATCAGAATATTCTTTTGGGTCAGGGAAAAAGTCAAAATTTTGTCTGGAAATCAGGGAAAAGTTAGGGAAAAAGAAAATTCATTTTTTGTGGCAACCCTATTTAAATATATTTTTATTTATATTCGTAAATATTATTCGTTTGAAATTTGTTTTTTTTTATTTGCAATAATTTGATTTATTAAAATAACCAAAATGTAGGGAAAATTTGGTTTTCTATTAAAATATCGTTATTCACTGTTATAGTGATAAATAGTTTTTTCGCTGTTTCTTTTAAAAGTGACGTCTGCTGTGAAACAAATATATGCAAAGAATACTAGAAGAATGATTAAAAGGCATGTCCTATTTTGGTAAAATATGAGATGGATGCTTTCCCTTCGCCTAAATATCTCACGAAATGTCAAAACTCCAAGCTGAGTAAAACTTTCAAGAAGAGAAATATTATACGACCATCGCAAAAGATTGTTCTATGGAAACTTCTCTCTAAATTACATTTGAATTTTAAAATAATTTCAAAATAGTTTTAATAATAATTTTGGAAATAGAAAAAATTCAATTTCTATTTACTCAGAGTCAGAATATATAAGCTAAAAAAATAATTAAGTATTAATAACAGATTGTCAATAATAAATAGAATATTGTAAATAATAAATAGTAAATAATAAATAATAAAATTATAAGAAAATCTTGATAATTAATATTAATAATCATTAATTCTAAATAAATTTATAAGTAATTTTTTACTCTAAAATATAAAATTATTGTCATAAAATTATTTGTTAATAACATTTTTTTTCCATCAAGCTTTAAAGAAATACAAAAACTTTAAGTTGTCGTTAATTATTTCCCCTCTCTTCCTTTTTTTAAGGGTTGTAAATAAAGTTTTATTTTTGTTTGTTCTTTCTCGCGCTCGTTCAAGTAGAACAATATATTTTCACGGGCAACTTTTATTCTTGGCTATTCATTTTTATTGATTATTATTCATTCAGAAAAAAAGTTTCAAAATATTAATGGCCTCATCGTGACTACCTTGGCACTTTTTTTTAATATTAAAAAAAGAAAATAGAAGGAGAGTATAAAGAGTGGATGAAAAAAAGAAAATATAAATTAAAGTCTACGATCCAATACTGCGATGTGGCCTTTTAAATTTTTTATCACTTAGAAGGCATAAAAATGCTTAATAGATGCTAAAAATAAAAATTCCATAAAAAAAAGGTACTTAAAAAGGGGTGTAAGTATATATTCTTCATGTACACATATATGTATTGAAATTTTTATCAGGGTTCATAAAATCCAAGCACGACATATATAAATAAATATTATATATTATTATATTTATAAATATTTTTTATTTATTTAATTATTCAGCTACTTGTTGATTTATTTTTATAATGAAAAAAGTAAAAAAAAAAACTATTTTTCATTTTGGTTTATTTTTTTATTAACTTATTTCTTTATTTTAAATATTCTTGAGAAAATCATTTTGGAAAATATAGTTTTATTTACGAATTTTTCAATTTAACTTTTAAAATTAATATAATATGTAAAATAGGAGAGTTAAATACAAGGTGCAGTCTCTAAAAGTGAAGAGAATATAACAAAAGAACATTCAATGAGAAATCCAATGCTCTCCAAGTTATTTGCTATATATATGTATACGTGAAATGCGTGTATATATTCTTTTGTCACTTCAGGAGAAAAATAATCCACTTCAGAGTAAAAACTCAGTCTCGAGGAAATTCTACTTTAAAATACATAATATATAAACCTACGCGTATAAATAGAAAAAAGATTTCAAAGCGAGATTAATTTCTATTCTCAGATTTTAAGTAAAATCTTCTTTCCGTTTGTACAAATATTCCACAAAATCTATATTTCTTCAAACCCCTTCAAAAACAAAAGTTTCTTCGCCACATTTTAGGGCGCCACTTCTCCCTCACACTCTCTCACTCACTCTCTCTCTCTCTCTCTCACGCTCTCTTTGTTATCATTCATTTATACAAAAAATTTACATATCTCTGCAATTGAAAAGTATTAAAATTCAAGCGAACAAGACCTGAAATTTTCACAAAACACTGACGGTGGAGTTTCAAATAAAATTAATTTGTCTAGTTTAGATAGAGACAATTTTTTAATAATGGAATCTAATAATTTTCATTATAAAACTACGTGTGGAAAATAAAAGATAAAAAAAATTGAAATTGAAAAATTGAAATTAAAAAAAGTCTTTTTCTTTAAGGAATAATTTTGTCTGACCTTGAAGGACTTTACTACTTAGAAGGAGATTCGGATGACTAAACAAGTTTTTTTCTACTTAAATAGAAATTTAGTCTGGTATGACACACTTTTGCTGGTTGGAAATGTGTTCTGTCTGACCGAAAACGTTTTTACTACTTAAAAAGAAATTCTGTCTAGTTAGACGCCATTTTATTACGTTGACATTTGTTTTGTCTGATCAAAAACGTATTTACTACTTAAAAATAAATTATGTCTGACTAAATATATTGTTACTACTGAAAAATATATTCTGTCTGACTAAACAAATTTGTACTACTTGAAAAAAAATTACAAATTACAATTAACTAAATAGATTTACTTGAAAAGTTATTTTGTCTGAACAAAAAAAGTTTATACTACTTAAAAATTAATTCAGTCTGGTATGGCGGTTTATTATTACAGTGACATACGATTTGTCTGATCACACACGTTTTTACTACTTAAAAATAAATTCGGTCGAATTGCACTCTTTTATTACTTTGACAAATGTCTCGTCTGACCAAAAAGCATTTTACCTACTTAAAAAGAAACTCGATCTGGTTAGAAGCCTTTTTATTACTGCGACATATGTTATGTCTGACCAAAACCGCATTTACTACTTAAAAATAAATACGCTTTGGGATCGACATTTTTCTATTACTTAGGTCTGACTAAATCTATTGTTACTACTGAAAAATATATTCTGTCTGACTAAACACATTTGAACTACTTGGAAAAAAAATTCTATCTAACTAAATATATTTTTACTACTTAATAAAAAATGTGTCTGACTAAATATGTTTTTACTATACTTAAAATATATTTTGCATGAGTAAACATATTTCCAGCACTTAAAAATAAATTCTGTCGGACTAAATATATTTTTACTGGTTTAAATAGAATATCTGTCTGACTAAATATATTTTTGATCACTGAAAAATATATTCTGTCTGAATAAATATTTTTTTAATAATTAAAAAAATTAATATGTCTGACTAAATACAGTTTAACTACTAAAAACGAAATTCTATGTGTCTAAACATATTTCTACCGCTTATAAATAAATTCTGTTCGATTAAACGTTTTTACACTACTTACAAATATTTCCTGTCGTTTCAGAAACATTTTTTTTAAATACTTTTTGTATCTGACCGTAATTGAATTTACTATACTTAAAAATAATTCCGTTCTTTGACAAAATAGTCTTTGATTAATCAAAAAAAAAAAATCTTTTTATCAAAATACTTTTAAATTTCTTTAAATTTTATTTTTGTCTCAAGTAAAAAAATTCTTACCACATAAAAATAGTTTTCAGTTAACGTAAATAGTTTTTACTACTTTAAAATAAATTCCTTAAATCAAAAAGTGTTTGCTTACTAGAAAAAAATATTCTCTTCAATAAAGTAGATAACAAACTTTGTCTGGACAAAAACTTTTTTATTACTTAAAACAAAGTCATGTCCGACACAAAAAAAATAAAATAACAAAAAAATTCTTATCTCAAACAAAAAGAAATGCTAAGTCTATTGGAAAACGAAAAGAATATAAAATTGTCGATAATAAAAATTAGACAAAAAAATTGCAGAGAAGAGGAAAAAATATTTTATCTTCTACTATCACAGATATTCTCTCTTTGAGATATTTATCATCGAAATACCGAGGGCTTAGAAGGAACAAAGATTTTGAGAACATATAAAGTATATGAAAGAAAATACTTTGTGGAAGCATATAGATAGATACAGATCGAGCATGTGGATTTTGATACAAAAAAAAAGGAGAAAATATCCACATGACACATAAATATCTATATATAGAGTATATAGATATAAAAATTTATTCAATAGACGAAAGATATTTCACATTCACTACATAAAACAAGTTGAACAGAGAACTAATAGAAATATATCGTATTATCTGATTTTTGTTCTATATCAGCTTATTTCTTTTTTTATATATAGGTAATTTAATTTTTTTTTTTTTTTACGAAAAAGCCAAATTACATTTACATTATTTTGTGAAAAAGACAAATTGTATATTTCTCGAATGCACGAGTTCATTCTACTGAAAATAACTGTCGTCTAATTAGAGCACAATTATGCACAACAGTTGCTTTAAATAGAGATAGTATTACACAAAGGGTCAGAAATACGTATAGAATTTCTATAAATAAAACGCTTTTAGTTCTAAAATGTGGTCTTACAATTAGTAATTGTCTTTTATTTCTTCTAATTTAATGTCCTATTTATTTATTTATTCATTCAAGGATTTTCAATGTTTATTTATTTATTATTTTAGGTTTCAATTATATCCCTTTTTCTGTTTTTTATTTTCACTTTATTTTGTTATTTATTTTATTTATAAATTTATATTAATAATTCTTAATTTTAAAAATTCTTTAATTTCTTTATTAATTATTTGTTTTGTTCTTTATTCATTTTTCCTTTTATTTTTTCATTGTTTTTCGATTATTTATTTATTTTTTTGATTTATTTCTTTTGTATAAACGGATTTACAAAATTACCGGCTTTATTATAAAGTAAAAGAAAATAAGAAAAAAATACAAATTAAATTTTATTTGTAATTAGATATTTTCATTTTTTAATTTATTTTGTCTATTATTTTTGTTTTTTATTTGTTTTTCTATTTTTACCAAGTTTTTACTAATATTTCATTACTTATTTTTTTTTCTTCACATACAAGAAAGATTTATTTTCATATTCTTTTTATTTATTTATTATTTAAGTTTCTCTTTACTTATTTGTTTATTATTTATTTTTAGACAAAAATATTTACTACAATTAAAAATAATGACATTTTATCAGTTTTAAATGTTGAATAAATAATGTTTCTTTTGAATAGGATTTTTTTTTTGTATTTCGTAACAAATTGTAAAAATTCCAGAAAAACACAAAGAAATTTACAGTATAATGATCACGAGAGGAATTTACTTTTTTTTACAAAATCATATAACTGAGTTTAGAGTTTAAACAAAGATGGGACAAAGCCAAGGTTTCATTGGCAAGTGAAAATTAATTTGTGAAACGTGAGAGGGCCTCCCTCACATTTTTAAAAGAGTTAATGTACCGTTAAAAGAGGATTTATCATAGGCGCATAAATTTTACGAAAAATTATTGACTTTCAATTGCAGAATTGACGAGTTTTTTTTGCATTTTTTCAATAGTAGCTTTTTTCCGTCTTTTTTTGTATGAAACAAAAGCAAAGTAATTTTAAAAACGACGAATTTTATCACTGAATTCATTACTGAAATTGCAATTTAAATAATAATTTTTGTATTAATGCAATAAAATTATTTGTTCCGTTAATATATTTATATTAGTATTTTTAATTCTCTTCTTGTATTAATAGAGAAAGTATTAAGACATTACATCTGATTAAATAAATTTTTTTTAGAAGTTAATTTTGTTAGATATCAATTTTCTGTAGAAATTTTATGTTAGAAATTAATTTTAGTAGAAATTAAAATTATTTGTGTTAGAAATAAATATGTTACAAAATTAAAAAAAAAAAGTCTGACTGACTAAATATATTTTTACTTTATTTAAAAAGATATTCTATCTAACTAAACCTATTTTTAGTACCTAAAAATAAATTATGTCTGAGTAAAATATATTTTTACAACTAAAAAAGAAATTCTGTTTAACAAAAAATATTTTTACTACTTTAAATGAAAATCATATTGACTAAATATATTATTACTTATTAAAAAGAAAATATGTCTGACTAAATATATTTTTACTACTGAAGAAGAAACTCTGTCTGACTAAACACACTTGTACTACTTAGAAATATTTTCTCTCTGTTCAAAGACATTGTCAATAAAACCAGAAATTTTTTTCTATGCTAATATTGAAAATATTGTCATAACATTCAAATTCGTTTCTCTTTTATTAAAAATTTAAATTCAAAAATAAAAAGCATTAAAAAATTTGAAAGAAATAAAAAAAATATCAACATTTACTTTAAACTTTGAGGGACATTTTTAACATTCGTTTTGTGGGTCAATTTTCGAATCGCAAGGCAAATTGTATTGCAAAAACGTTGAAAGTTTTGTCTCTAAATATGTGACGTGTAATAAGGAAATGGAGTAATAATTGAAAAAGAGAGAGAGAGAGAGAGAAAAAGAGACTGTCAGTCGCTTTTAGAGACTTTGAGATATACGATTAGATATGTATATATATATAGAGAGAGTGAGAGAGTTAGATTCGATCGGTCGTCAATCACACTCGATCGTGTGAGCATATCCAAGGATTTACCGAGAACCTGTTTTATGCGAATGCAAAATAGGGAAGCAGCAAATAATGCTGACTTTTGTTCCCGTTGTGCCCGTACCAAGCGGAGATAAAAGCAATTCGTCAGGTTAGCCCCCAACAAGCAGACTTGATTTTCCCCGCCCCAACAAGTGCAAACCTATGGCAATCATCACCTGGCCCGGAATGAACGTGTTACCGCATATGCTTTAAGCTCTCTCTCTCTCTCTCTCTCTCTCTCTCTCTCTCTCTCTCTCTCTTACTCTAGCTCCCCAATTCAGTTCAAAACGCCAAATACCAACAATTTTCTGACAAATTTATTGATGCTTTTGACGTGGCAAATAATAACAGAGAGAGAGAGAGAGAGAAAATTTTACATATTTCACACCTAAGTTATCATTTGAATACACGCTATCACATATATATCCATTCTCTCTCCTTCATCTTTATTAATTTTTCAAGTACCTCGTATATAAGAATGGTGCCTAAAATTTCTCTTGATTACTTATTCAAATTTACGGCAGTTATTTCTTTATCTTTCATCGCACTACTTTTACACCCGTTTGATAATAGATATAGCAGAGTTTGTTTTCAACTAATTGCCGTTAATGGATTTCTGGGAAAATAAATTTTTCCGGAAATTATTAAAACAATAATAAAATCATCCATTCTGTCCACACTCGAAGTTAGACTTTTGTGCAAGCTTTTGTTTTTTTTTATATGTTTTGATAGATAATATTATACCTATATACTTCTTTATTTCTTTTTACTATTTTTCAAATTAATAATATTATCTTTATTTTTCAAATAATTCAAAAATATTTTTATTAATCTCAAAAAATGATTAATGTTATTATTCATTATTTCTTTGTTTCTTAAAAAATTTTGCATTTTGTAACAAACGTTTCAGGTAATTAAGAAAATGTAAATCCTGCATAATATTATCATTTTTGTTAATATGAAAAACTTAATTGTTCGACAAATCGAAATTATGCAGCTATTGTTTCCTTTTTTCTTAAAAAAAAATTTTTTTAATTGTTGGAAAATTAAAATTAGAAAGTAGAAAATATTTTGCATATTTTCTGCTTTTCAATTACAATTCATAAACAAAGTACAAGTTTTCAGTAAAAAAAAATGTTATAAATCAAATTTTGTTTAAGAAATTTTTAATTTATGTTAGAAAACATATTTACAAAATTTCTATTTGTTAAAAAACGATTGTAAAATTATTCGAACAATAACTTCTTTTCTAAATAAATATTTAATCATTGTTATTTTTCCATAGGAATTGAAATTCTTTAAAAGATTCAAATTCAAACCTTTTTGAAAATATTTTTACTGTCATTTTTTTAAAATTATTTTCATCATTTTAATTCAATTATTATTTTCTTGAATTTTTAAATAAAATTCTTCTTTAAATCAATTATCTTTAATAATTTTTGAAAAAGTTCTTTGAGAATTTTCAAATCCATTTGTTCACAATTCAATTTTAGGAAATTTCAATCATTCATTAAGATTTTCGAAGAATTTAATTTGAAACCTTTTCAAAATTCCATTATTTCTGAAAAATTCATGCTATAATGCTTTTAATATTCAAATATTATTTGAATATTTGAATAATACATTATAATAATCGTAAGTTTCCTTTCCGTTAGCAAATTATCTGCATTCATTTGTTTGTTTTGAATATTAATTTTTGTGGGTTATTTTTATTTTTTTTAATGTCAAAAAAAACGAAAAAAACTCGTTTTATTCACTTCACAAAATTGACAAAAATTCCATTCCATATTTTTTATTTTCCTGACTTTTTCCTAATTTTCATCAAAAATATTTACTTTTTTCTTATCCTTCTTATAAATTGAATTTCTGCTACGAATTTTATTATTCATGAAATTTAAAATAATTTAATTCTTGCGAAGAATTTTATACAAATTTTTAAATAAGTCATTTCTTTCGAATAATTTTATGCAAATTCTAATTTAAATAATTGAATTGATGAAAATTTCTATTATTCATGAAAAGAATTGGATTTTTACAAACCATTTTTTAAATAATTGAATTCTATTTGGAAATTTTATGAAAATAGTAGATATTGAAAATCATTGAATTGCGAAAATTGTTTGAAGATAATTAAATTTTACAAAGAATTCTATTAAAAAATTTGTCAATAATTGAATGTCTGTGGGAAATTTTATTAAATTTTTTTAACTTAGAATGTTTTCAGGACCTTAAAAATTTTCAAAGTTTTCAGGACAAATTTATTTGATTAAATTTTGTTAAAAATAATTAAATTTCTAAAAAACATTTTATTATTTATGAAAATAATTGAATTCTTGCAAACGATTTACTAGAACTTTTTAAAATAATGGAATTTTCAAGAAGAAATTTATTATTTTTAAAAATAATTGAATTATTGTGATGAATAGTATTGTTCTTTATGAAAATAATTGAATTTTGAACAAAATTTTATTAAAATACCTCAAAATAATTGAATTTTCGGGAGTAATTTTTTTATTTATCTTTAATAATTGAATTCTTTCGAAAAATTATTTGTGTAAATAATTGAATTCTTAGAAAAAATGTTATTAAAATTTTAAAAAATTGAATTATTTCAAAAAAATTTAATTAAAATTGTATTTAAAACAATTAATTTTATTCGAACAATTTTATTAAATTTTTGAAAATAATTATTCAATTCTTCCATAGAATTTAAAAAAAACATTTTTTTAAATAATTTATCTTTGTTGAGGAATTGAAATTAAGTTTTTAAGAATAATTAAATTTTTGAGCAATTCAATTGTATTAGAAATAATTGAAATCATGCTATAAATTTTATTATTTATGAAAATAATTGAATAGTTTTTAATTTGAATAGAATTTTATTATAATTCTCAAAAATAATTGAATTACAGAGAAGAATTTTATTATTTTTGAAAATAATTGAATTATTGCGGAAAAGCTTATTAAAATATTTAAAAAGCATTGAATTTCTGTAAAAAATTTTATTATTCTTGAAAGTAAGTGAATTCTTTATTAGAATTTTATAAACATTGTTTTAAATAATTATTTTTTTCGAAATATAATAAATATTATGAAAATTTTATTATTTAAAATAATTGAATTCTTGTGTGAAAACTTTATTTGTGAAAATAACTGAATTTTTCGATTATTAATTTAAAATAGTAATGAAAATAATTGAAATTCTTCGATGAGTTTTATTATTTATGAAAATAATTAAATTCTTGCTTAGAATTTAATCAAAACTTTTTTTTTAAATTGATTTTTCATGAAAAATTTTATTATTAGTGAAAGTAATTGAATTATTGTGAAAAATAAATTGCATAAAATTTTGTTAAATAATTGATTTTTTCGAAATTTTTTTGAAAATTAGCGAATTTAAAATAGTGGAAATTCTCTAAAAAAATATAATTTATATTGTTTGTTCAGAAAGTTGAAGATTATTTTTAATTTAGGTATCAAATATCAATTTTTGCGAAATTCAATTTACTTCGTACAAGAAAGTTTAATTATTTTCAATTTTGAAAATCTGATGTAAAATTTGAAATTAGTATTAAAATTTGTTAAAGTTTTTTATGTACTTTGAAGTTTAAAAATATAATATAATTTGAAAATTTAATTCTAATTAGTTTTTCAGTTATGTGTCATAATAAGTATTTCTTTAAAAATTACTTAAATTAAAATGACTTGAAATTGTTTACAATAAACAGTGTAATACAACATTCCCGCGCGCTTGCGCGCGGATAGTTTGGCTAGTTTGAATAATAAATATTTAAATATAAACTTTTAACTGAAATTCATTTTTAAATCAATTTTTATTAGAAAATTCTACGAGAATTCAATTATTTAAATGCAAAGATAAATAATTTATTAAATAATTAAATAACTATTTCTTAAAATTAAATTCTTATAAAAAATTGTATTACGAAATTTTTAAATAATTGAATTCTTTTGACGAATTTCAATAAAATTTTTTAGAATTGTTACATTTGTTAAAGAATTCGATTAAAATTGTATTAAAAATAATTGAAATTCTGCGATGAGTTTTATTTATGAAAATAATTCAATTCTTGTGAAAAATTTTATTATTTATTGAAAACAATTAAATTATTGCGTAAAATTTTGTGATAAGAATTTTATTACTTTTGAAAATAATTGAATTTCTGCAATCATTTGTAGCTTCTCCAAAATTCAATTTTTTAAAATGTTTTTAACTAAAATTCTTTGATAAATCCATTATTTTTAATAATTAATTAAATATATATTTGCAAATTTAACTAATTTTAGAAGATTTTGAATTATTAAAATTTTTCAAAAATTTAAGTTCTTTAAAATTTCTAATTAAACTCATTCAAAATTGAAATTTTATTAAAATTTGAAATTAAAACCTATTGAAGTTAATTTATTTATGAAAATTGTAAACGTAAATTAATTGAATTAATTTTGAAATATTTGAGTAAAATTATTTATTTAATAATTTATTAGTCATTATTTTATGATAGTTGTTCAAGATTTAAGTTATTCTAAAAGAAATTATTGTCAGAAATTGAAAAAATTCTTCGTTGAAATGAATTTTTGTAGAAATTAAGTTTTCATAAAAATGAATTTTAGTAGTAGTAAATTTTTCGTACAAATTAATTTTAGTAGAAATTAATTTTTCGTAAAAATGAATTTTAGTAGAAATGAATTTCAGTATTTTCAGTAGAACAGAATTCTTCGTAAAAATTAATATATTAGTAGAAATGCAGTTTTCACAAATGGACTTTTGGAAAGAATAATTTTAATAGAAATTAATTTTTTAAATAGTAAAAATTTTGTAGTAATGTATTTTTGTCGAAATAGATTTTTAAAGAATTTGTTTTTAATAGAAATTTTTTTTTCTAGTGACAAATTTCAGTAGAAAATTAGAAATTAATTTTAGTAAAAATGGATCTTAACATTCCTGAACTTTGTATAGAAAAATGTTGAAATCAATCTTAGTAGGTATAATTCAATAGAAATAAATTGTATAAATTAATTTTTGTAGAAATGTATTTTAGTAAAAATAAATCTTATTGGAAAATAATTTTCGAAGAACTGTATTTTTTGCAGAAATTAATTTTGGTAGAAATTGTGCTCTTAAAAAACATTTTTTTAAAAAGATAACCTCTCTGATTAAAAATATTTTTACTACTTAAAAAAAATTCTGTTCGCTTAAACATATTTTTAGCACTAAAAAGAAATTTTGTCTGACTAAACACATTTGTACTACTTAGAAACACTTTCTGTCTAACTAAATTTATTTTTACTACTTAAAAAATAAATTTCGTCTGACTAAACACATTTGTACTACTTAAAAAAAATTTCTGTTTAACTAAATATATTTTTACTACTTAAAAATAAAATCCGTCTGACTAAACACATTTTTACTACTTAGAAACATTTTCTGACTGTTGAAAGATATTTATTTTTTCCATCAAATATACTTATACAAAAATTTTATATCAGTAGAAATGAATTTTAGTAGAAATTAATTATGGTTGAAAATATAAAAAGAATTTGAAATTTAAAAAAATCCCGTCAATGTTATAAAAACAAAACCTAATTTGTTTGGGAGATAATTATTTTCGTCCTTAAAAAAAATCCTCACACACTAAATATTTTCCTTGGAAAAGAGAAAAGAACTAAAATAAAATCGAAGTTGATTTGTTTAAAAACTTTTTATTTTGAATTTGGGTAATTTTCAAATATCTTTGCCAAGAAATCCGGTCCAAATCTACAAAAAAAGAGAAGAAAAAAAACGAAAAATCTCTTCTTTCGTTCCATTTGAACATTTTTAAAAGAGAATCGAAGTCAATAAATTTGCAGATTAACTACAATCGGATAAGTTCCGAACATGACCGCAAAATTCAAAGCTGTTTAGAAGAAGAGGAAAGACAAAGTAAAGAGAACAAATTGACTTGTAGAAAAAAACTTTGATAGTAAAAATAAAAAATTAAATTATGCAGATATTTTTCTAATAACTGCCCTATATGAATGTTTATAAATAAATAATTTTAATTTTTGTATATAAATAAATAAATTTCATATAGATAATAAAGATTACTCCCTAATTAATTAATTAACAACTCAAATTTTTTGTTTAATGTACTGAAATTTTGTAATTGCATAACTGTAATTTTGCAATTAAAAATATTACGAAAATTTTTTGAATTTAAAATTTAGAAAAATGAGAAAAAATTGATAAATTTAAAAATTCTTTTTCATTCATCTTGTTTACTATCGTTAATTAATATTTAACTCGGTTGGATCTAGAGCAATCCTATGATATCTTTGATGTTATGGTTATTTGTCCGTTTCATCTATAAATTGGATTTGAAATCGCATTAATTTCAACCCACTCAAATTTTATCCTTATTCAGTTAGAATATCCTTAAATATCGAAATTTAATCTCTTTCTTAATTAAATTTTTATAAAATTTCTTCTTTTTCCATTTTTATTAATTTTATCAATCCTATCATCATTCTTTTTCATTATTACTTGAAAATTGAAAATCTTTTATAGTTAATTAAAAATAGTTTATTATTGTAGTAGAAATAAGTTGATTATTACAAAAATATTATATAATGAATAACTAAGTAATTAATAACTAAGAAAATTTACCAAATTTTTGAAAACATCAAAAAACATCTTGATATAAAAATTATTAATTTATAATCAACAATTAATTACTAATAGTTAAAAAAAATTAGACAATTAATTATTAATTAATTTAATATAATTAGTTAATAATTGTATGATTTTTTTTCCGAATATAATACGAAAAACAAATTTTTTCGTTTTGTTTATTCGTCACATTATTTCAGTGTGTATAATTATTTAAATTATGAAATAACAAATAACTTTGCTCCCTGGAATATAAATTTTCGCGAAGGAAAAGTTTTCTTAGTCAAGATATACACACACGTGTGTAATAGTGTTTATATGTATATATTTGAATATTCATGACGTGTGTGTATGTGTAACATGATTATTCTATTTATTTCTTAAATCTAGTTTCGTTTCAAACATATACAAAATGTTCACATGCGTGATAAGCTTACACTTGACATAATTCACTTCCGCTCATTTGTTCCATAGCCAGAGCTTTGTTGAGTTTCACTGAGCTCTCATATTATCTGCACGATATATATTGCAAACACGCTGCAACCTACTAGTTTAAACAGTTGATAAAGTCTTTGTCTACGGTTCTTGTATCAAATGTTTCTATACGTATACATATATACAGTCATCTACTTATAACCTCATGAATAATTACAACTTATAATTTATCTACAACTACTTGACTACTGTGCACACTCTATATATATATATTTATATTTTGTTATATACATTGTATAGCAAAAAGTCATTACTGCCTTTCAAATTCTTGATAACAATCATTTATAGAGGAATTTTCAAAATATCTTAATAATATGTTTCGAAAACAACTCATGTTTTTGTAATTATTATACTATGTTTCAATTTATTTGAATTTTATTTTAGATTTTATTTAGATTTTATTTTAGAAAATTATTTTTTATTCCTACTGTTTTATTAAATAAATATTTAATATGAAAAATAGAAATAAAAACAATTATAAATAAATTAATTTAATTAACTATATTAATCTCCGTATTCTTTCATTCATTCTGTCCGCAGTTTGAAGTTAGTTTATTTGTATGCTTTTTTTTCTTTAAAAATATTGTTTGACAAATCGAAAATATGCAGGTATTTTTTAATGATTTATAATAAAATAATATTTGAAATTAGAAAATTTTTCAAAACTTATGATTAACAAATAAAAAATATACCCATTTTGTTTGTTATATGCTTTTTTCTATAAGAAATTTCGTTTGACTGATCTAATTTATTATGCAAATTATTCTTCTTTTTATTTATAAAAAATACTAGAAAATTGTTAATTGTTAGAAAAAATTTTATTAAGAAATAGAAAATATACCCATTTTATGCATAATTTTTATTTCTCAATAACAATATTGTTTACAAACTCATTTTTTTATTTTGGGAAGAATTAATTGTAAAATTATTCGTAAACGATAATTTTTTTTTTAAATATTATAAATATTTAATTATTATTATTTTTCCATAGGAATTAAGATTTTCAAAATTTTCAAATTCAAATCATTTTGAAATTAATCAACTTTAAAATTATTGTTATAAAATATAAAGATAACATGAAGAATTTTCTTCATGTTTAATAATAATTAAAGAGGATCGAGTGTTAAAATCATTATTTTATATTATAAGAAAATTGTTACTGTAACTTCTTAAAAATTATTTTCATATTCAATTATTATCTAAAATTCCTTTTTAAATTAATTTTTATTAGAAAATTTCATTTTTGTAGAAAATTCTCAATTTTCATAAGTAAATAAATTGCATCAATTCTATTTCTTAATTTCAAGTGTTTTAGTTAAATTCAAAATTTTTTAAAAATAAAGGAAAAAAATGTTTATGAATTATATTTGTTAATTAGAAAATTTAATTGAAAATGAAACTGAAAATTTTTGAATTTTTAGAAAAGAAAGGAAAAAATTTTATTAAAAAAACTGTTTTGTTAAATTTATTTACCAATATCTTTAATTGTAAAATTATTCGAAAACATTAATTTCTTTTTTAAATATTTGAAATATTTAATTCTTATTATTATTAAGATGTTCGACATTATTTTATATTATAAGAATATTGTTACTGCAACTTCTTCAAAATTATTTTCATATTCTATTATTATATAAAATTTAAACTAAAATTCATTTTCAAATTAATTTTTATTAGAAAATTCTACGAAAATTCAATTATTTTAATACAAAAGTAAATTATTTATTGAGTAATTGAATGTTTCTTAAAATTAAATGTTTGCGTACAATTTTATTAAAATTGTTTTTAAATAATTGAATTCTTTTGGGTAAATTTATTAAAACAGTAAATATTGAAAATCATTGAAATGAGAAAAATTTTTGAAAATAATTGAAATTTTGACAAGAATTTTATGAAAATTTTTGAAAGTAATTGAATTTTGAATAATTTGTTTATTTATAAAGATAATAATTGTGATTTTGCCAAGATTTTTTTTTTGTAAATTTTGAATATAATTGAATTTTGTGATAAGAATTTTATTACTTTTGAAAATAATTGAATTTCTGCAATCATTTGTAATTTCTTCAAAATTCAATTTTTTTTAGTGTTTTAAACAAAAAATTCTTCTATAAATCTATTATTTTTAGTAATTAATTAAGTATATATTGACAAATTTAACTAATTTGAGAAGATTTTATTATTTTTTTTTTATTATTAAAATTTTTCAACAATCTAAGTTTCTAATTAAATTAAATTCTAATTAAAATTTCTAATTAAATTCATTCAACATTGAAATTTTATTAAATTTCAAATTGAAACCGTTTGAATTTCATTGATTTATGAAAATTGTAATCGCAACACTTTTAAAATTGCATTAGTTATGAAATATTTAAGTAAAATTATTTATTAAATAATTTATTTATTTTATGATAGTTGTTCAATATTTAAGTTATTTAAGAAGAAATTTTTGTCAAAAATTGAAAAAATAAAAGATTTTTTATTAGAATTAGTGGTAATTTTATAGTTTATAAATGAAACAAAAAATACACAAAAATACAGAATTTTCTTATGAATTCTAAAAATTAAATTTTTTTAAGTACTTTTAATAAAAATTCCTGACTTTTCCCTGAATTCCCTATGTGAGAATATATGATTATTATAATTATAATAATATTAAAACTATGTATTTCAATTTATATTTTATTTTTATAAAAAAAAATTTTAATTAAAAATTTTTACGTTCTATCATTTTTGAAATTGCTAATTTTATTTTTAAAAAAATACTAAATTAAAAATTATTATCGAGTAAACAAAAAAAATTGTATACTTATTAACGAAGAAAGAAAAATAAATTGTAGAATATTTGTCCCATGAAGTAAAATTAAATAAACAAAAAAATTATTTATTATATTTATTTTTATTTAGTTTTATTTATTTTTTTACGTTAAAGAAAAACTATTTTGCAATTTCAGAATATGTTTTCATTTTCAATCGTATAGTCGCATTCATTAATTTATGATCAGGCTAAATTGACATCCCCCTTATACTCAAAAGCAATGATTTCAGTTTGCATTGCATATATTAAGCGTCTATTTCCAGTAATCCTTGGAAACTGAGGAAAGAGATGATTCACCTTATTTGCATGCAAATAGTAATTTAATCATACGTAGAAACACAAATATTGATTTCTACAAACTTAGTATAATGAGATGATAAAAGAAGAAGAAAAAAATAAGAGAACATTCTCATTGAAGGAGAAAATATTCTTAATACACCAATTATTTTCCTCTCCAAAGAAAATATAGTAGGTTTCCAATTCACTATTTCGCAAAATATTATATTTTTAATAAACTAATTTATTTAAAAAAATTTTTTCAATAATATTTTTGTGAAGAAAAATAATTCTTATTTTGGTAATAATTTAAAAATTTAGAAACTTTATATTTTTGTAAATGAGAGTAATTTTTATTTTTGACTATACGATTGGAAATTTGACATTTTTGCAAATATTTCTAAAATTCAACTAAAAATGAAAAGAATAAAATGAATAAGTTTGTACGTATAAGTGGGATTGACAGATTTTTCCTCAGGAACATCAAGGAAGAAAAGCATGTAAAATTTAAATTCAACGTTAGTCCTTGATGACAGAAAGCGTGATTTGTAGAACTCCGAGTCATTAAGTTTCAAGTTTTCTCATTCTAAGGCAAAGGACTTGCGACCTCTTATCTTGAGAATTCTGAGCCGTACAACTCATAGTTACGGTTCTGTTATCCAATATGCACATAAAGTTTTGCAAGTGCTTACATAAATTTTCTGGAAATCCTTAGGGGATTCATATCGTCTATCAAGCGGAGGTAAAAACTCGACAACCCACTATTTATCTGAAAGGATCGTTTTCCACGGCGAAAGAATTATTTCATTCCGAGTATGTACTTATATATATATAGAAATGTAAATTCACCTTTTTCAAAACACTCAATTACAAATCTAGTCTGAATGGTCGGGGATAATAGAAAATAAAGTGGTATATAAGAAAGAAAAAAGTTTAACACTTTTTTCTTCTTTGAAAAATTTATGAATATGGTGGCACAAATTTGAAAAATGATTGAAATAGTTTTTAAAATAATAATATATTAATAACGATTAAATAAATAATAAATAATGAGAAATAATATTAGGATATAAAAATATATTTCCTACTGAAATTAAAATCCATTGTCTGACTATATCTTCTCTTTAACTACGGTTTATTAAATTAAGAAAATTTTGTGTCCATTGTCTGACTGAAATTTACTTGTTCCACTTGTTTTTCAATTACAATAATATAATATCTCGTCTGACTAAAAAGAACTGTTACTACTGATTCACGATATGACTCATAAATGACTATAAATTAACTTTACGAATGATACACGATTGGGAACTTTTATGAAATCACGCCTGACTAAACATTGATTTTACTACTTAAAATAGCTTTTTTAGATATTTTGCCTGACTAAAACAGTCATTTTCTACTGTCACTTAAAATCAGTAACATTTTAACGTTGCTTGTCTGACTGAAAATTTCTTATTCTACTGGTATCCAAATTAAATAATAGAGTACGTTGTCTGACCAAAACCAACTTTTACTACTGATTCAAGATTTATACGACATTTATGAATTACTGAAAATTTATTTTCTTCCGTTTCAACTCAACTGGAAAAATTCCATCTAGTCTGACTAAAGATTGATTTTACTACTGAAAATACACTTTAAATTCTTTGTCTGACTAAAACTTTCATACGCTACTGTTACTTTAAGAAGGAAAAACTTGGTGTTACCCCTCTAACTGAAAATTATTTGTTCTACTTGTTTTCAAATAAAATAATTAAATTTTTCCATTAATATTTACAATTCAACAAAAATTATTAAATCACACCTGACTAAAGACTGGTTTTACTAATGAAATAGATTTTTGGTTAGTTTGGCTAACTAAAACTGTAATTTTCAACTGTCAATATTATAATTAAATAATTTTTCTGACTAAAAACTATTCGTTCTACTAGAGATGAAATATTATAATTAAATAATTTGTCTGACCAAAAACTACTGTTACTACTGTTTTACAAATTATATGACATTCATAAATAACGTTAAAATAATTTATTGTTTTCTCTATAACCATAAAAATTCGTATTCTTAAATTCTTAATTTACAATTTATTATTATTACGTCTATAAAATTTAAGAACCCTTAATCAATCATTTCTGATTGACTAAAAATTGATAACATTTCTCAAAATCGTATTAAAAAATGGTGAAAAATACGTTGTCTGATTATAAATTGACTTTACTGCTGAAAATCAATGTAACATTCTGTCTGACTAAAACTGTTTCTTACTACTTGGAACTTTACTATATAAATTTTAATACTAAAATTAAATCTTTCCTATCAATGAAACTGCTATTAAAATGCAAAAAAATTTTTATAAATTATATTTGTGAATTAGAAAATTTAATTGAAAATAAAAATGAAAATTTTTGAATTTTAAGAAAATAAAGTGGAAAATTTTATTTTGAAAAAAATGTTCTGTTAAATTTATTTACGAATCTCTTTAATTGTAAAATTATTCGATAACAATTATTTCTCTTTTAAATATTTTAAATATTTAATATTTCATATTCTATTATCCAACATTTAAATTAATATTCATTTTGAAATCAATTTTTATTAGAAAATTCTACGAGAATTCAATTATTTAAATACAAAAGTAAATTATTTTTTGAATAATTGAACGTTTCTTAAAATTTAATTCTAATACCTAAAGAATTTTATTAACGAATTTTTAAATAAATAAATTCTTTTGACAAATTTTAATAAAAATTTTTTAAATCGTTACATTTTTCAAAGAATTTGATTAAAATTGTATTAAAAATAATTGAAATTCTGCGATGAGTTTTATTATTTCTAAAAATAATTGAATTATTGAGAAGGAACTTATAAAAAAATTTGTAAATATTTGAATTCCTGTGAAATTTTTATTTTTTTGAAAATAATTAAATAGTTGCAAAGAATTTTATTAAAATTGTTTTGAAAATAATTAAATTTCTTAGAAGAATTTTATTATTTAAAAAAATAATTGAATTATTGCGAAAAATTTTATTAAAATTTTTAAAAATAATTGAATTTCTGTGAAAAATTTTGTTGTTTTTGAAAATAATTGAATTCTTCATAAGAATTTTATAAACATTATTTTAAATAACTAATTTGTTCGAAATATATAATAAATATTAAGAAAACTTTATTTTAAACAATTGAATTTTTGTTATTGATGAAAATAATTGAATCCTTGCTTCACATTTTATCAAAATTTTTTTTAAATAATTGAATTTCCATAAAAAATGTTATTATTAGTGAAAGTAATTGAATTATTGTGAAGAATTGTATAAAAATTTCGTTAAATAATTGATTTTATCGAAGTTTGATTGAAAATGCTATTCTAAATTAATTGAATTCCTGTGAAATTTTTATTATTTATGAAAATAATGAAATGTTTGCGTAGAATTTTATTAAAATTGTTTTTTAATTAATTGAATTTTTTTGGGTAATTTTATTAAAATAGTAGATATTGAAAATCATTGAAATGAGGAAAATTTTTGAAAATAATTGAAATTTTGACAAGAATTTTATTAAAGTTTCTGAAAATAATTGAGTTTCGAAAAATTTTTTTATCTATAAAAATAATAATTGGGATTTTGTCAAGATTTTTTGTAAATTTTGAACATAATTGAATTTTGTGATAAGAATTTTATTACTTTTGAAAATAAAGTAATAAGTAATGTTTTGTCTAACTAAAACTGTCTCTTACTACTTGTAACTTTACCATATCAACTTTAATACTAAAAAAAAGTAGACAAATTTTGATTATTCTAATTGACAGAAAGCCTTTTGTTCAATTTTGCAACTTATTTAATATTTTACAACTTACAAAATTGTCTCTTATATTTCTTAAATAATTAAATAAATAAAAATTTTCCAGTGTAAAACTATTGCCTGCCTGAAAATAACTTCAACTACTTTAGAAGTATATTTAAAGTACAAGATAAATTCAGTCTGATTAAAATTTGCTTTTTCTGCTCAATTCCTAATTACCCACATCTAATACTCGTCTAAGAAAAAATTAGTTAAACCCGGGTATAAAAGCGAACAAAAATTTCTTTTGTGAAAAAAGAGAAATTTATTTTACTACACGTGCGCTTTTAAAGTAAAATAAAGTAATTGCACTTTTGTCTGACCAAATTTTTTTTCTAGTGAACATTTAATTGTACAAGCTTTAATACCATCTCATATTAAAACTACGTCAGTATCTTAAATTTCATTAAATTTAATACAGTATTTTCGAGTAAAAATTGATACTACTGCTACTTAAAAGTAACAAAATTTTTCTCTAAAAGTTTATTTCAAAAAAACATTTTCTTTGTCTGGTGTAATAAAAAACAAAAATTTCTAAAAGCAGAATTTTTTTCCATGCAGCATTTTTTCTGCAACAAAAAGAATATTTAATATATTTTAGTAATAAAAAATCCCTACATCTACTTTATAGCGGAATCTTATTAAAAAAGTGTCATTCTATTTTTTTCTGCGAAAAAAAATATTGTATCAAAAGAAAAATTTTACCCTTAGAAGAAGATTTTCTTTTCTAAATGCACTTGCAGTTTTCTACACGGAGAAAAAAATGCTGTTGAATCAATGACATATGGGTTTGATTCATTGAATAGTGTCATAACGGGCTGCCTAACGTATATGCTGTTGTTTTGAAAGCACCGATTCTAATGATTCGATAGTATCACTTTCTTTGAAAGAAAAGCATATTTCTCAAATTGACAGTATACTATGTTAATTCGAAGGTGAATCCTTTTGAATCAATAAACAAAATTTTTTAATTTAACAGTATATGCTTTTGAGTCAATGACTATAACTTTTAAATTTAAAAGCATCATTTTTATGATTCAAGAATTTGTACTCTTAATTCTTTTAGTTGTTGCTATCGATTGAATAACACCATACTGTTAATTCAATTCTTTTATGTGGTTAAATATATACCAACGATAAATTGAAAAAAGGGAATTTTTGTTCACATGTTTTTTATATACTATAATTAATTCTCACACCTTTAACACAACACTTTTTATACACATCTTTTTTTCAATTTTTCACACTAACATATACATTTTTATTATTTTTTTCATTTTTTCCAACGGCTAAACACACACACATACACATTCAAACACACTTATCTTTTTTAGTCAGAAAAATACGGCTATTCCCAAGCAGTCACCCATCCATTTAGTAACCGCGACCAACGACGCTTAACTTCCGTGATAGACGAGAACCGCCGCGCTGCAATGTAATACATCCGCTTCTCAACGTTGGGCACTTACTTTGTGGTTAAATACCGTGCTCGAGATTTTTCGCGTATATAAGGAAATTTATATAGGGAATTTATATTTAACAAGTCATTAATTAATTAAAAGAATTTAAATAATACTTTTTTATATTGGAATCTCAAAAACGACAGATTTAATAAACATATAAATATATGTGGGTTAGTATTTCAATAAATTTAGTACCTGTCAATGTCTCAAATACATAGTGTTCTTATTTTTATAGCATATGCTATAGGCAGTCCGCAATAGCACCACTCATTGAAACGAAAGCATATGCTTTCGTTTTCAGAGCGCGCTTCTTTGGAGCAAACAATTTTTCATTTGATTTAAATTTACACGCATTTTCTTCAAATTTATCTATTAGATGCTTTAAATGAATAATGTCAAAGAAGCAATAAATTATTCTGTTTCTATATATAGATGAACTATAGAAACAATTTGCACAATATCATTAATTCTACAGTACCGTACTTTTAATTTAAACAGTTTCATTTTTTCGTTTTAAGCAATATACTTTTCGATTAAAAAATGTGTCATTAAATCAATGACGGGAAATTCAATAGCATGGAGCTATTTGATTCAACAGCACTTTTTTTTCAGTGTATATGATTTGATTTTTAACGTTTCTATTCATAGAAATAAATAATATTCCTCCTTATATGAATTTGTTTTTCTTTATAATTTTTTATGGATAATTTAGTTCAATAATTTTACCAAGTGATAAATTTCACTCATGAAAAAATAAATTATTTTTTTCTTCAACTTTTTTTTTTCATAAAATAGAGAGGATTATTTTCATTTTACGTTTTGTTTTTAATTTTTTTTTTCATGTAAATATTTTATACTCCCTTGAATTATTAGTTTTTATACTTGTTAAGAAATGGTACAACCTGTTTTGAGATGAAATCCCAAAAGGATAGTTAAGCTTCAACCCAAGCGGATTTCGGATCAAGTCCAAAGCTCAGTTACACGACCGCAGAAACACATCTCGTGTTTGCAATTATTCAGGATCAATAGAGATGTAATTGTATGTAAGTACGTGAAAATTTAACGTTCAAGGGTTATCGGATGTTTAGCCATATTTGTTGAACACAATATGTGTGAATGCGCTTGAACGCTTAGCACATTTTTTTTTTTTGCAAACAATTTATTACCAAAAATTAAAATTGCAAAATTGGATTAATTATTAAATTTAATAATTACAACTCTTATTTTGAGAAAATAATATTTTTCTAATAATTAAAATAAATAAAGAGGCCTAATTAGGTCTATTTTATTTTTTCAGATTATTTTTTGAAATTGAAAATAAAAATGTTCCTAAAAAGCTTATATACCTCCTTATTACACACTTAATTACAAACAAAAATGGTAAACAAACAAAGAGTAAATATTAACCTCGTTTTTTCTTAATACAAGATCGTAAATTAAAAAAAAAGTTCTATAAATAAAATATATGATAATTTCTTTTTTCTTAACCTCAGTGGAGGATATTTTTCAAAAACGCGTCAAACCTTAAATAAACAGTGTAACTTAATTAATGATTTTAATTTTACTTTCACACTGTACAGGCAAATAGTCAGTTAAATATTTTATCTTGAAGAGCCGCAGACTTTAATTAGAAAAGCTCTTGAAAAACGCGAACAGAGCGAAAATCCCTTAAAAAAAAAAAATAAAAATGAATTTCCGTTAAACATTGTAGATTCAGGAAGATTACTTTCATTTAAATTACAAGAATAATTAACAAATTAACACAAACATAACTAATAGATTTAATATATAAAAAATATTAATTTATATATTTAATAATAATAATAATAAATTATTTAATTTAAAATTAATTAACGATTGCTTGTAAATTGATATTGCTATTAATCATCGATTTCATTGCTTCATTATTAATTATTATTAGATATTATATTATTAATATTATTGATAAATTAATCAAAATTAATTAAATTGGATTTGAAACAGAAATAAATATATTTTCTTCATGTGAACATACGAAATTTCAGGGACAAAGTTTTAAGCAATTAATAATTAATTAAAATAATTAATAATTCAGAATTTTTCATATTTTTTCAAACATTGTATTATGATTACTTTAGTTACTTTCAATTAATTTAAGTAATCCTAAAAAATTAAACTTCTTTCTACTCAATAGAGAAGTTTTAAAAGAAATTTTAATTAAAAGAATTACAAGGTTTCTTTTATGGGTAAGCAAAAATTAATTAAATATTTTTTAATCAATCGGAAATTTATTTTGTTTCCAACTTTTACAGGGTGGAATTTCTCAGGTTAATCATCATTCAATAATTAAATTGATGTCATGAATAGTGGAGATTAAGGGAATAAATTAATTACATTTGCATTATTAAAATTTGTTTATAATATTGAAAAATGACTGAATTTAAACAAACGAGAGAAAAAAGAAACGTAAACAGTAAACATTGTTAATTTACGTCTTAAGTTTATTATTTTGAAAAGAAGTGTTACTATATATACTGATTCACAAATTTTTTGATATTTATAAATGATTTAAAAATTTATTTTTCTATTGATACAGAATTGGAAATAATTATTAAATCACGCCTGACTGAAAATTGATTTTACTACTAAAGATAAATTTGGGTTATTTTGTCTGACTAAAACGTCCATTCACTACTAGAACTTAAAGTAGAAAGAACTAAAAATAAATTTTTTCATTCATACCTAAAATTTGAAGAAATTATTTTACTACAAAAAGTATATTTTAGATATTTTCGTTTGACTAAAAAAGACATTTACTACTTTTACTTAAAAAAAGAAATATTTTATTGGGTCTGACTAAAACTGTCTTTTACTACTGTCACTTAAAATAGCAAAATTTTAATATTCCTTGTCTGACTGACAATTACTTATTCTACTTGTATTGAAATAAAAATCAAAGAAATGAATATTTTATCTGACCAAAAAGAACTGTTACTACTATTTCACAAATTGTATAATACTTATATATATATATATATATATATATATATCAAAAAATTTACTTTTTAATATTCAACAAAATTGAAAAAATTTATTAATTCTGACCTGACTAACTATTGACTTTACTACTAGAAATAAATATTTTATTCCTGTGTCTGACTACAATTGGCTTTTACTACTGTTATTTACATTTAAAAAAATTTATTATTTTCTCTTTAACCTTAAAAACTTTTGACTCTTGATTTACAATTTACTATTCTGTATTAACAAAAATTAAAAATAATTTGTCTGATTAAAAATTGATTTTACTACTGAAAAACAATGGAAATTTGTACCTTTTTAAGGCTGACTCTTACTACTTGTGGCTTAATTGCATGAAATAATTTAATTATTTTCAAAAATTTCCATAAAATACAATTTAAACAAGAATTTAAAATTCTCCAAAAATAATTCAATTATTCTCCAAATATTTTTAAAAAATTCTATATAAAAATTGAATTACTTTCAATGCAATTTTTAAATATATTCGTCAAAAAAAAATTGAAAGAATTCAATTATTTTAAAAAAATAATCAAAATTCTTGTAATGAATTCAATGATTTTGAAATATACTTAATTTTAAAAAAATTCTTTAAAGAAATTCCATTATTTTCAAAACAACTTTAATTGTTTTTCTTAAAAAAATTTCATTATTTTCAAATATTTCTATAAAATTCTTCATAACAATTTAATTATTTCTTAACATTTTAATAAATTCTTCGAAACATTTTAATTATTTTTATAAATATAGTAAAATCCTTCTAAACAATTCAATTTTTTTTTTAAATAGTAAAATCTTTACAAAAAATGCAATGATTTTCAAAATAATTTTAATTGAATTCCTCGGATGAATTCAAATATTTTTAAATATTTACATAAATTTCAATTATGTCCTAAAATTTTATTAAAAAATTTTTTTAAATAATTGAATTCTTTTTAGGAAATTTTATTAAAATAGTAGATATTGAAAATCATTGAAATTAGAAAAATGCATTTTATTTTTGAAAATAATTGAAATTAGGACAAGATTTTTTTTTTTTGACATTTATGAAAATAATTGAATTTCTTCAATTATTTGTAATTTCACAAAAATTGAATTTTTTTAAGTTTTTTCAACAAAAATTTTAATTAGAAAATTTTTAAATTCTATTATTTTTAAAATTGATAATTTTATTTTAAAAAAAAGGCAGCAAAAAGTTAGCCGCGCGAATTGTTGTTGGTTAAATAAATAAAATAAAATATTCCAGTAAAACTGTTGTCTGTCTCAAAATTACTTCTTCTACTTAGAAGTATATTTAAGGTCCCAAATGCATTCAGTCTGATTAAAATTCGGTTGTACTACTCGAAATAATTTTTCACCTAAATGTAATACTCATCTGACTTAAAAATTAATTAAACCAGTAAAAGTTGACAAAAATTTCTTTTGCCCGAATATAATTATGTTTTACTACTTGTACTTATTTATAAAGTAAAGTAAAGTAATTGCACATTTGTCTGACTTAAATTTTCTTTTCTAGTGAAAATTTAATTTTACAAGCTTAATACCACGTCGTATTAAAATTGCGTCAGCATTTTTAATTTAAAAAAATATATATTCTTTCCGACTGAAAATTATATATATGCGGAAATTAATGAGTGAATTCGGATGAAATGGAGGAAAACAAAACATAAGCAGTTTAACATCGTCGATTTACACGTCTGAAACTTGTAGAACTTAATCAAAAGTTCCGATATAAACAGCGAACTTTACAAATGACAACGTATTTTAAAAAACAAATCACTAAGTTTACTCTGCGAAGAAACACAAACACCGTATAAATTATTATTAGTCTTGGATTTAGTTGTAAATTTAATTTATGATATTAATTGAGTGCCGTGAGAGTCACTTAGTGCAGCATAATCTCACGGACGTATAATGACATTCTCTGGAGATACTAATCTACTCATTTCTAACCATTAAATTTTCACCCAGCAGATATAAAGTTTTAGTCGGTATAGAGTCGCGCGCGCAATCGTTCCATTACCGTGTATAAGTTTCAAAAGCGATGAGCTTCTTACGAAAACGGAAGGCGTGTAGCATAATGATGGTTTAAGAAAAGGAGAAAATGGAAACGAGAGAGAAGAGGCGACTGAAGAGATGGAAAGACAGAGAGAGAAAGAGAGAGGAAGAGAGAGGAAGACTCTCGCTTTGTGCTAACATTGGAAAGACTCGAGAGACGTGCCAACGAGACTCTTGGATGTGGTCGATGTGGGTCGATCCTCGGACACGAGCAATTTCCACATTCTACACTGTAGTTGGCCTCCTATGTTGCAGCTACCGCAGGCTACCTTCATATTATGGAGTTAGAATCGATGAATCGTGCTTCGAGGACCTTCATTTTCGAATGATGTATGAGCCTTTTCAAAGTTTCAGTCGCAACTTAGAACCCCTAAACACCTTAAGTGGTCCACTTTATATTCATCCGAGAGAGATTCGTAAATGTTAACCTCTCATTAATAATTGTCACAGAGATTTTCATTATTAATTATTTATAACAATTTACATAGGAGTAGAGTGCGGTGAAAAAGCAATTTGGGTTTTATATTAAAATACTATTCAACTGTTTTACCAGACATTTAGAATATAGGTTCAATTACGTACACTGTAAAAACAGTGTCTCAATGTAAGACGTTTCTGTCCCCACTTTTGAAACATTTCAGGTGTTTTACGCTTTTACCTTAATAATTTTGAGATAAAACACCTCAAATGTTTTAAAAGTGGGGACAAAACGTCTTACATTGAGACACTTGTTTTTACAGTGTAACATGTAAATTGTGATTCTAGTTTGGATCTTGTATCTAGAATATTATAGTTTAATACAAACTGACGTCTCCCTCACTTTTTTTTAAATAAAATGAGCAATTTTAAAAATAATAAAACGTAAAAATTGGTAATTCAGATTTTTTTTATAAAAATGAAATATGAATTGGAATATTATATAGTTTTAATATTATTCTAATTATAATAATCATATACTCTGACGTAGAGAATTTAAGGGAAAAATCAGAAAATTTTTATCAAAAGTATTGGAGAAAATTAAATTTTTGGAATTCATAAAAAAATTCTGAATTTTTGTTTCATTTTTGGTTTGATTCATAAACTATAAAATTACCACGAATTCTAATACAAAACCTTCTATTTTTCAATTTCTAAAAAAAAATTCTTTTTCTAAATAATTTAAATCTTAAACAACTATAATAAAATAAATAAATTATTTAATGAATAATTTTACTTAAATATTTCAAAATGAATTCAATTTCAAACTAATTGCGTTTACAATTTTCATGAGTAAATGAACTTCAAACAATTTCAATGTTGAATGAATTTAATTAGAAATTTTTATGAACTTAGATTTTTGAAAAATTTTAATAAATCAAAATTTTCTAAAATTTATTAAATTTGTCAATATATATTTAAATAATTATTAATTATTAAAAAAAAT
Source organism: Leptopilina heterotoma (assembly GCF_015476425.1). Lineage (NCBI taxonomy): Eukaryota > Metazoa > Arthropoda > Insecta > Hymenoptera > Figitidae > Leptopilina > Leptopilina heterotoma. The sequence goes on from NW_025111110.1 coordinate 3,370,761, forward strand.
GAATTTATATAGAAGAATTTTAGTTAAAAACACTAGAAAAATTAAATTTTAAAGAAGTTACAAATGATTGCAGAAATTCAATTATTTTCAAAAGTAATAAAATTCTTATCAAAAAATTCAATTATGTTGAAAATTTACAAAAAAAATCTCGACAAAATCCCAATTATTATCTTTATAGTAATAAAGAAATTATTCGAAATTCAATTCTTTCCAAAAATTTTAATAAAATTCTTGTCAAAATTTTAATCATTTTCCAAATTTTCCTTATTTCAATGATTTCCAATATTTTTAATATTTCAATAAAATTACCCAAAATAATTCAATTATTTAAAAACAATTTTAATAAAATTATATGCAAACATTTAATTATTTTCAGAATACATTTTTATTTTTAATACATTTTTAATCGAATTCCTTGACGAATGTATAACTATTATAAAAAATGGTATTAAAACTCGTCAAAAGAATTCAATTATTTAAAAATTTGTTAATAACATTCTTTATAAGACTTAAATTTTAAGAAACATTCAATTATTCAATAAATAATTTACTTTTCTATTTAAGTAATTGAATTATCGTAGAATTTTCTAATAAAAATTGATTTGAAAATGAATTTTAATTTAAATTTTAGATAATAATAGAATATGAAAATAATTTTTATGAAGTAACAATATTCTTATAATTTAAAATAATTATTTTAACACTCAATCCTCTTTAATTATTATAAAACATAAAGAAATCGATCACTTCGAGTCTTCGACTTGGAGTAATCGATATCTTTATGTTTTATAACAATATTTTTAAAGTTGATTAATTTTTAAAAAGTTTTGAATTTGAAAATTTTGAAAATCCTTATTCCTATGGAAAAATAATAATAATTAAATATTTCAAAGATTTAAAAAAGAAATAATTGTTTTCGAATAATTTTACAATTTTCCCCGTAGATTCTAGTAATTTAATTAATTACGTAAAATTTGTTTCATTGCTCAAATATTTATCTAGAATTTATTTAATGCAATACTTTTTGTAAAACTTTTTTAAAATAGTTTTTTTTTGTCAAACAAAAAGGCAATGATTTCTTCCAATTAAAATACAAGTGGTAGAAGTCAATTTAAGTCAGACAGAAAACACTTCTTTAATTTAAGTACAAGTAGTTAAAGTCAATTGTAGTCAGACATAAATTTACAAAAAGAAGAATTTATTAATTACTTGTAACACTCTAGTCGGAGAAACATTATATTCTCTTAATTTTACTAGTTGTAGATAGATTTTCAGTTAAATTACATTTATTCAATTCTAATGTAATTCTAATAAATTCATTTTACTTCTAAAGTATTTGAACCAATAATTTTAATATTTGGAACGTATGTAAAGATTATTATAGAAAATGAAAATTAGTAAATAGTATAAATTCTGTATAAAAATTGTATGTTAATTAAATATATATTATGTAGAGATAATTCAATAAAAATTACAACATAATATTACTGTTTTACAGCAGAAAAATAAACTCATTTCTATACTTTTTTTATTGTCTAATAAAGAGAATTAAATGCAAAAATGAAAGTATACCTAAAGTGCACCAACTTACTTTAAATTTAGTAAAATACGAACGATACTCTCTACAAGAGGAAAACCGGAAGGAACGTAATTTTCTGCGGTATCTCTAAATTAAGCATTACCAGAAATAAAATAAGGAAAACAGCATCTTGAGGGATTTCTATGGAAACATTAAAACAACTAAAATGTCTTTACAGAACAATGTAATTATATTCAAGAATATTCTAATTTCCTGACCAGTCACTGTGTAAATGCTTTGAACCATCTTAAGTAAAAATATTTACCTATAGAAATCTCTTAGAGAACTCATTACAGCAATATACATAAAAATATATAGAATAACTTGTACCTACAATTTTCTCATGATTCTTCATTTTTTTTTTTTTTTTTTTTTGCCAAAATTGCGAAACGTTTCGTTTTGTTATGTAAACTTAGATACAAAATAAACTTTCATAAATAATTTATTGAATAATTGAATGTTTCTTAAAATTCAATTCCCATAAAGAATTGTTATCAACAAATTTTCAAATAATTGAATTCTATCAACGAATTTTACTCAAGTAGGTCTTTTTGGAACAATTTTAATATTGTATTAAAAATAATTGAAATTCTGCAATGAGTTTTATTATTTGTGAAAATAATTGAATCCCTAAGAAAAATTTTATTACTTCTGAACAATATTTAATTTCTGCGAAGAATATTATTACTCTTGAAAATAATTGAATTTTTCACAATAATTTGTAACTTTTACAAAATTGAATTTTTTTTTCATGTTTTTAACCCTCCTGCGTACCTATTTTCACCCATAAAATTGTTTCCAAATGCACAAATTTTTCACACTGTTGGATTTTTCTACAAATTGGTACCTAGGGGTTTTTGGGGTCGCTGATTACGAATCTGAGGTCAGATTTAAAAAATTCAAAATGGCGGATCCAATATGGCGGATGAATTTTTAAAAAATTGTTTGATTGTAATGAAACTTGGTATCTAGAGGTTTTGGGGTCGCTGATTACGAATCTGAGGTCAGATTTAAAAAAATTCAAAATGGTGGATCCAATATGGCGGATGAGTTTTTAAAAAATTCATCCAAATTTCTTGAAAATTTATAATCGGGGTTTTTTGAGGTCGCTGATTACGAATTTAAGGTCAAATTAGAAAAATTTAAAATGGCGGATCCAATATGGCGGACAAATTTTTAAAAAATTGTTTGGTTTTATTAAAAAATTTTAATGAAACTTGGTGTCTGGGGTTTTTGAGGTCACTTATTACGAAGCTGAGATCAGATTTTAAAAATACAGAAGATCAGAGCCAATATGGCCGCCAGTTTTAAAAATATTTTAGATTTGTTATAGATATGTTGGTATTTTACAAGTCCTTTATAAACTACGTCTCTGTTATATGAAACAATGTGCATTTTTTAGACTTCCTAAGTTGAGTAGTACTACATAATGATGTTTTATAAATTTAACAATTTAACACATATTTAAACAAATAATTATAGATGTTGATTAACTCCTTGCACAAAAGACTTAGAAACATGCTTTTTCCAAATTTTAAAAGTTAACAAGATCAGTATTATTGTAAGATTCATGTTTGTTAATTGCAAAATTGGAGGTATTTTATTCAACTTAGTTAATTGCAAAATTAGAAGAAATTGCATGCTTTTAGATGTTTTTTGTAAAAAGTTAGTAAATAACAACATTATTTGTTTAAACAATTAAAGAATCGTTCAATTTATGAACAATCTTCATGTAATATTACTCAGCTTAGTTAATTGTAAAATTAGAAAAAAATTGTATGTTTCTAGATGTTTTTGTAAAAAGTTAGTAAATAACAACATTATTTGTTTAAACAATTAAAGAATCGTTAAATTTATGAAAAATCTAAATGTAATATTACTCAGCTTAGTTAATTGCAAAATTAGAAAAAGCTGCATGTTTCTAGATATTTTTTGTAAAAAGTTAGTACATAACAACAATTATTTGTTTAAACAATTAAAGAATTTTTAAATTTATAAAATATTCTTATATTGCCATTTTGAGTTTTGAAAATCTGAACTCAGATTTGTAATTAGCGACCACGAAAACCTCTAGATACCAAGTTTTATTAAATTTAAACAATTTTTTTTAAATTCATCCACCATATTGGATCCGCCATTTTTAATTTTTTTAATCTGACCTTAGATTCGTAATCAGCGACCTCAAAAACCCCCGATTATAAATTTTCAAGAAATTTGGATAAATTTTTGAAAAACTCATCTGCCATATTGGATCCGCTATTTGGATTTTTTAAATATGACCTTAGATTCTTAATCAGCGACCCCAAAAACCCCTAGATACCAAGTTTCATTAAAATCAAACAATTTTTTTAAAATTCATCCGTCATATTGGATCCTCCATTTTTAAATTTTTAAATATGACCTTAGATTCGTAATCAGCGACCTCAAAAACCCCTGATTATAAATTTTCAAGAAATTTGGATAAATTTTTGAAAAACTCATCCACCATATTGGATCCGCCATTTTGGATTTTTTAAATATGACCTTAGATTTGTAATCAGCGACCTCAAAAACCCACGATTATAAATTTTTAAGAAATTTAGATGAATTTTTGAAAAACTCATCCGCCATATTTGATCCGCGATTTTGGATTTTATTAATCTGGCTTCAGATTCTTAATCAGCGACCCCAAAAACCCCTAGATACCAAGTTTCATTAAAATAAAACAATTTTTTTAAAATTCATCCGCCATATTGGATCCTCCATTTTGAAATTTTTAAATATGACCTTAGATTCGTAATCAGCGACCTCAAAAACCCCCGATTATAAATTTTCAAGAAATTTGGATGAATTTTTGAAAAACTCATCCGCCATATTGGATCCGCCATTTTGGATTTTTTTAATCTGGCTTCAGATTCTTAATCAGCAACTTCAAAAATCCTTGAGATACCAAGTTTCATTAAAATCAAACAATTTTTTTAAGAGAAGTATGTATTTGCAACTTTTATTTTGTGACCTATCCTCTAGTGTTTATAACAAATATTTAATACTTTGTTTATTAACAAATACTTTAATTGGAGACTTTATTATGTATGTATCATTAACTATAAACCTTGCACTGTAAGTTGCACTTTGTCTCGTGTGTTGAAGTTAATTTGTTTAAAAGTTATGAGAAAAAATATTTGGACGAGTATACTCGTCCTCGCGCATTTGGTAACAACTTAGTTTGGACGAGTATACTCGTCACGGTACGCAGGAGGGTTAACTAAACATCTTCAATAAATCCATTATTTTTAATAATTTTTGAAAAAGTTCTTTAAGAATTTTCAGATTAATTTGTTTACAATTCAATTTTACAAAATTTAAATTATTCGTAAATTCTTTAATTAAATATGTATTAGAAAATAAATACTTGAAATAATTTTTAAAAAAACCGCAATTGAAGTTTCTGAAAAAAATTAATTCCACTGAACTGTTAGTAGTTAAAAATATGAAAAATTCAAATTTTCAAAGATTTTAATCTGTAACCTTTTCAAAATTTAATTATTTTTATAAATTTACACTCTAATGCTTTTAAAATTCAATTATTATCTAAAATTTCAACTGAAATCTATTTTTATATTAATGTTTATGAGAAAATTCTATTAGAATTCAATTAAATAAAAATAACAATTTATTGAATAATTGCATGTTTTTTAAAATTGAATTCTCATAAAGAATTTCCTCTATAAACTTTTAAGTAACTGAATTCTTTTGACGAATTTTAATAAAATTTAAAAAAAATTTTATTAGAAAAGTCTACTAGAATTCAATTATTTAAATACAAAACAAAATAATTTATTAATTGAATGTTTCTTAGAATTGAATGCTCGTAAAGAATTTTTCAAATAAATTTTTAAATAAGTGAATTCTCTCGACGAATTTTAATAAAATTTTTAAGAATAGTTACATTTTTGGAGGAATTTGCTTAAAATTTGTATATTAAAAATAATTTAAATTCTGCAATGAGTTTTGTTATTTATGAACATAATTGAATTCCTAAAAAGTATTTTATTATTTACGAAAATAATTGAATCCTCGTAAAAATTTTATTATTTAAATGAAAATAATTGAATGATTGCGAAAAAATTTATAAAAAAAAGTTTGTAAATAATGAAATTTCTGTGAAATTTTTATTATTTTTTGAAAATAATTAAAAGTTTGTGTAGAATTTCATTACATTTTTTTTTTAAATAATTGAATTCTTTTGGAAATTTTTATGAAAATAGTAGATATTAAACATCATTGAATTGAGGAAAATTTTTGAAAATAATTGAATTTTGGAGATAAATTTAATTATTTCTAAAAATAATTAAAATTTTGACGAGAATTTAAAAAAACTTTTGAACATACTAATTGGATTTCTGCAAAGAATTTTATTACTTTTGAAAATAATTGAATTTCTGCAAAAATTTGTAATTTCTCTAGAATTATCCAAATTATATCGTAAAATTTACGAACTTTTCATCCTTTTTGAATCAAATTGAATTATTAGTACCTAGTACTCATAATTATTAGTACTATTAATTAAGGGTGTTACTAATTAATAACACTACTAATTGTGTTACGAATTATTAGTACCACTAATAATTAATGGTGTTACTAATTATAATTAGTAATAATTACTAATAATAATTAGTAATAATTACTAATAATAATTAGTAATAATTATTAGTACTACTAATTAATATTAACAATAACTAAGAAAGAACACAATTGTAATGAATAATTTCCTAATTAATAATAATTTTTACTTCCTGACAATTTCTAGTAATCCTAACCTAATAATAATAAAAAAATACATTAATTCAAATTTTAATTGTCTACGACTGCACAGTTAATTTGATTGTTATAAAAAATAAATTTCTCATCTCTTGCAGAATATTTCCAATTTCTAGATGAATAATTTTTTTTTGTTCTTTTTGTTAACCAAAACTAATCGAAATATATATTATTGTGGACAATAGAATTGTAAAAAAAGAAAAATTATCTTGATTACGGGGCGTATTATTCAACGATTCTTTTGAATTTGCGTCCATTGAAAAATTTAAATCAAGACAATTACAATTTCTTCATGCGCGGGGGAATGAAATAAACCAATTAGGATTTGCCTCCGATAAAGCTAATTGCTTTTGCTAGTATAGAAATCCTGCTGCCTCTAACAAGGTAAATCGAGCGAGATAAATTTAACGCCCTTTAAAGTGTGACTAATGCAAGTTTAATGCACATTCCGCAATAAGCGATTGTGTGTTCAATCATTTTCACATGTTTCTAGTGATCCGTAAATGTTCACACGCGAATGATTTTTTCAAAAATTATATATAAACATATCTACAACAAAGTGAAAAAAAACATTCCTCTACTTAATGTTAAAATCCAAAAGTACATTTTTTTCAAAAATATCCTTTTTTAAACAGATATTTGAAATTTTTTCAAACTTAAAAATTCCTCTTTTATTCTCAAACATTTGTGTTAGTGTGTAAATGTGTAAATGTGATGCTAATAAGACCTAATTAACAAACAAATAAACACCACCTGTTGATGTAAAATATTTTCCATATCTCTCTTTGTTTTTAAAATTAAGAGGACAAAAATTACAATTTTTATGAATTGTTAAAATTTGTTATGAATGTTTGAAAAAATTTTCAATTTAATTTTTATTGGAAAATAAATTTATCATTGGAAATAAAAAATAATTAAATAAACTCAATAGAGCAGAAATCTCACAAGTAATTAATACCAACGCACACACAGTCGCATATCAATAAAACGAAAAATGTTTTTCTCCAATTAATTAAATGTTTCTCCGAAATTGATTTTAAAAAGTTTTTCGTGGTGCGCATATTTTTCCCTTAATTGTACTTTCAGCGATAGTTTATTAAATAAAACTGGAAAAAAGTTATATAAATCAAGTGGAAATGAACTTTAGTTAAATTTTCTTTATTATTCGGAGAAAAATTTTATGGAATATATATATATATATATATATATATATATAATTTTAAATAAAAATACTAATTCAAGAATAAATTTTTTTTCTTTTTTGAAAGTAAATTTTGTTAACACTTTAATGAATTTTGTCTGACTATAAATTAGTTGTACTACTGAGACTTCAAAAGAATACTGGAATTAGATTTGTCTGACTAAAAATTGATTTTTCCACTTAAACCTAAATAAGAAACTTCCAATGCATTTGTCTGACTAAAAATTAATTTTACCACTAGAACTTGAATAAGTTTTGCCTGACTAAAAATTGATTTTTCTACTTAAACTCTAATTAGCTCAGTTTTAATTAGTTCAAACTTTAATCAATAAAATTGGTCTCATCAAGAAATTGGTTTTACCACCAAAATATCGATTTAGAACATTTCAATGTATTTTGCCTATCTAAAAATTTGGTTTACTACTTCAGAGATCAATTAAAAGACTTGAAAAAATTTTGCCTAAAAAAAAAGGATTTTTTTACTTAAACTTCGATTAGAAGACAGTAATCAGTTTAAACTAATCACACATTGTTTTTTCAAGTTCAAATTACAATTAGAATTAGAAAATATTAATAAGATTCGTCTGACTTGACATTGATTTCTCTACTTAAATTTTGAACAGAAGATGTCAGTGAAAATGGGTTTTTCTGACCAAGAATTTTTTTTCTACTCAAATACCAATTAAAATACTTCAAATGAGTTTTGTCTGACTAAAAATTAGTTTCACTACTCAGACAACAATTAAAATATTGAAATGAGTTTTGTCTGCGACTAAAAAATAAGTTTTCTACTTAAATTTCATTTGTTTCTAAGTTTCTGCTAGATTTGGTCTGACCAAAAATTGATTGTACTACTTAGACTATAAGCAGAACTTTTTTTAAAAATCAAACTTCATTGTTTCATCGTACAAAAAATTGATATAACCACGAAATCGAATTTAAAAAATTTTATATTTAAATTTTATTTTACCTTTTAGAGAGAAAATTTCATTTTTTTTTTCAGAAAATATCAAATTAGTAGTGACTCAAAATAGAATTTCAGTATGGTTTTTCGTTTTTAGTTTTTCCCCTCTTTTTTTTTGCTACACTTTACACTTTGTTCTATGACCGTTCACCGAAATGGAGACAGAACATTATACGACGAAAAGAAATTTAATTTGACTTTCCAAGCATTTTGCAGGAAGTGTGCAAAAAATTCACGATGGTAGCAAACTTTTGTCTTCGCTCTCAAGCAGTCATAATTAAAACCACGAATACGTGCTGAGCATTAAACGTGTGTATATATGGGAATGATATAAAAAAAAAGAACAGCAAATTTCGTGCTTTTATGCTAACGTTACAAGTTTCTATAATTGAGATTATACTTATTACAATTGTGAACGAAAAAAAACGATTTTGAAATTTTCCTTTAAATTCCATTTATCTTTAATAACATCAATTATCTTTAGTTGCATTTTTAGTTTCATTAGGTATTGCATTTTAATTTTCTCAAATTATTAGAATTTTCTCTTTTCATTTTTAACTCAAGTTATTATTATTAATTTTCAACATGAAAAAAATTTAAATCTCAAAAAAAAATTATAGAATATAATAATTGACCTTTATTCACGAATGAAAGAATTTTTTTTTAATAAACATCTTTTTATAAAGAATCTTTATAAACTTTTGTATAAAAATAGTTTTTAAAAATTTCTTTATCAACGATTTTTTAAAGAAGATATTGTGAACAAAAAACCTTTATTCTTTTTCAAATAAAAAATGTAAAATTTTTACCAAACGTTGATTTTTATATTATTTCTTTTCTACAATTTGTTATATTTGAACTGAAAAATATAATCAGAGGTTTTAAACGTTCCGAACTTTATCGCTCAATTATAGAAAAAAAATAGTATTTTGTCTCTTTTTTTTTTTTTTTTTTTATTGTTTATACTCCTGCCCTATTGGCCTTACGCACTTCAACAAGAGTCCCCAAGAAATACTTTTTTTGGATTAAGCATAACCATTCTACACATGAAATTTTTTTTTTTTGTATTTTGTCTCTTTTTTAAACATAAACTAAAAAAGAAGAGAAAATAAATAAAACAAGAAAGAAAATTGAATAATGATGTAAAAAAACAACTTGAGAGTAGAGAAAAAACATTCTGTTTACGACAATAAGAGAATAGGAGAAAAAAATAAACAAAAGAAAGGGAAGAAAATATTTACGAAATACGATAAATAATATTAAAAAATATAGGTCGCCATTAAAATTTGATTTTAAAATTTGGTTCATATCCCATTTATTTCGAATCAACGATGCGTAAAAATGTTCTGGTTTTAATTTTTTCAGCTGGCTCGTACAATTCTCGTTCTCTCCAAACACAGCGCACGTGCTTTACATTTTCATCATACAATGAAATGAAAGATCTCTCTTTCTCTCTCTCTCACTCACTCTCCCTGGGCAAAGATAGCTAAGAGAATACACTTCGTCATTTTCTGAAACAAAACATTCTACAAAACTCTACACGGATTTTGTCTTTAAGACTAATGTGCACTACATGAAAATCTGATTCACTGTCATACAAAAAAAAGAGTATAGAATTAAAAGAAAAAAATTTTTCTTTCTTATATTGAAAAAATTAACTTGTTTTGAGATAAAAATAATTCTCTTAGCTCCTTCTGACTAAATACTAAATATTAACAATACTACTAAATTTAAGTAAAAAAGAAATCTTTTTTTTCAAATTTCTCTCTTCTTTCGAATTTTTAAATCGAATTTAATAGTTGTACTAAAAGTGGACAAAAAAATGTTGAGCTTAGTCTTTCTACTTACAATTAGAATTCAATTAGCTTGGTTATGTCAAGTTTGATCAATAAAATTTAAGTTTCAGTTCAATTTGGTCTGACCAAAAATAGGTTTTATTTCTTCGATTTCAAGTAGATCAGTAGAATTAGTTTTGTCTGACTAAAAATTGATTTTTCCACTTAAACTTCAATTAAGTGAGTTTAAAAAAATCAATTTTGAGTTTTGACCAATAAATATGGCCTGACCGAAAATTGGTTTTACTACTGATTTATCAATCAAAACACGTCAATGTACTTTGTCTGACTAAAAATTAGTTTCACCACTCAAACTTCAATTAGAATACTTGAATTATTATTGTCTGACTAAAAACTGATTTTTCTACATAAAATTCAATTTGTCTGATTGAATATTGATTTTACTACTAGCAATTAAAATTGTCTGACTCAAACAGACTGTTACTACTGATTCGCAATTTACAAGGATTCTGTTATTACTTTTATTATTATTATTATTTTTTAGCATTACTACAAAAAATTCCATTGTTTAATTTGACAAAAAGAGTTTTTCAATTCTCTTTTCAATTACTTTTCATTATGTATTGTCTGACAAGAAATTGATTGTACCACTTTTAATATAAATAAAATTTTTTACTGTACAAGTAAAGAATTTTTCCTCCATTGCAGTTTTAATCGAATCTAAACAAAAAAAATACCTATATTTTAATATTTTTCTTAACTGACAATTTTTATTAACAAAAGTATAAATAATAATAATAATAATCGTTCTTCACTATTTTTCACTAATAATAATTTTACTAATAATATTATTTTATCCCTAAAATTTTTTTTTTCATTAATATAACAAAAATTCTTATTAAATAATAAACATTTCTTTTCTCGATTTCTGATATTGAGGAAAGTGCTTGCTGAAAATTACACATTCAGAAATTGCACTACATATGCCTTTTCCATTTTACAAAATGAAGCTTTTAGTTTATTCCGTCTGCCGTTTGCGTAAAAGATTAAAAAGCATCTTTTTTTTTTTGGAAAAGCTCTACAAAAAATAAAAAGAAATGAATAAATGAATGAACTACTTTTTCTATTAATGAAAAAAAATATAAACAAATATTTCGAGATTGCTTCGTTATATTCAATATCGAAAGAGTAAAATAATTTACTTTTTGGTAAATAAAAACTGTTATGCAAACAAATTGATACAAAACTTAATTTTTACTTTGCAGAAAAAAGTGTTTTTTTATACAAAAAAAAATTTTTTTTTGTTTTCGTTTAGAAAGTTTTTAGAACGCTAATTAGGTTAATTGGCTTTTAAGACAGTGATACTAAAAATATTTCATCTCAACTCACTCTTTTCTTCAAGGGCGTGTGGAATTTTTTTGATGACATGGCAGATTTTCGATTGTGTCATTAAGATTTTCTATTTTTAGAAGGAATAGTGTCTGAAAAGTAGAAAAATATTGATACACTAGATAGATGGATAGAGCAAAATAAAAGTGAGTGGAAGAGAGTGGGGAAAAAAGGGGAAAATTTTTTTTTTTTTTAAAGAAAAGAATTGTCAGTCGAAGTTTTCAATATCTCACAGACATCAGAGATAATATTTTTCTTTCTTTCCTCTTAATTTTTTTTTCCTTTTTACTCTTTATATAACTGGAGTATTATTTCAGCTTTGTTACCAAACTCAAATAAAATACAATAAAGTATAATAAAACTCCATTTGCCTACCATATATTTAATGTCAGTTTATATAAATAAATATGATAACAGAAAAAAATTATTGATTTTTTAGAATTTAACATTTTATTATAAATAAAAAATTTTTAAAAAGTTTTTAATGTTTTTTAAATTTTATATTTTATGTATTATTTATAAATATTGTAAAAGACAATTTATAAATTATGTTTAACAAAAAATTGTCGAATTAAAAATATCTGGTAGTACTTCAATATGATTGTAATTTTTTTACGCATTTTTTCTGACCTCTGTTTGATTTCACTACTTAAAATCTAAAAAAATTGAATCTTCGCTTTCCTTATTAAAAAGTATTTAAAATTTAACGTCTGACTGAATATTGATTTTACTACTTAATCTAATAATTTACAACGGAGTACGCTTATATCTTTATATTGAATCGAATTCAATAATTTTTTTCTGAGTAAAAATGAATGTAACTTTTAATAATTATGAATTAATTTTGTCTGGATAATGCTGCCCTTTACCACTTAATATTAAATAATATAAAACAATTGAGAAAAAGACAATTTCAAAAAAGTTTATAAATTAGAATAAAAAATAGAATACAGAATAATAATTATAATAGAATGTTAATAAATAAACCACTTATTATAAAAAATTAGTTTTCAGATCCATTATTACTTTTGCTACAACTACTACTAATATTAATACTACAAGTTTAGATTTAAATTACGTTAAGAAAAAAATGTATCTAATTAAAAATGTCTTTTAGATACTTCAATACGATTGTAATTTTTTTTACGCATTTTGTCTGACCTCTGTTTGATTTTATTACTTAAAATCTTAAAAAATTGAATCTTCTTCTTTCTTATTAAAAAGTATTAAAAATTTTAATTATTAATAATATATTAATATTAAAAATATTAAATTATTTTAATTATTGTCTGACTAAATATTTGTTTTACTACTTAAACTCTAATACAGTTTACAAGAGAGTAGTAAAAATTTCTAGTAGTTATTATACTTGATTGAAATATGCAGGTATTTTTTCATGATTCATAATAAAATAATATTAGAAATTAGAAAATTTTAAAAAAATGATGATTAACAAATGGAAAATTTACCCATTTTGTTTATTATATGCTTTTTTTATAACAAATTTCGTTTGACTGATCTAAATTATGCAAATTTTTCTCTTGTTTATTTATAAAAAATAGAAAATTTGTTAAAAAATTATGATTAAGAAATAGTAAATAAATACCCATTTTATGCATAATATTTATTTCTCATTAACAATATTGTTCACAAACTCATTCTTTTATTTTGGAAAAAAAACATTACATATTCCCGTTTCTTAATATTTTTGTAGAAAATTTTCAAATTTTCATAAAAGAATAATTTACATTATTTAAATTTTTTAATTACAATTGTTTCAATAAAATTCAAAGCTTTTTTAAAAAATAAACGAAACAAATGTTTATAAATTCTATTTGTCAATTACAAATTTTCATTGAAAATGAAAATTTTTTGAATTTTTAGAAAATGAAGGAAAAAATTTTACTCAAAAAAAAATGTTCTGTTTCATTTTTACGAATTTCTTTAATTGTAAAATTATTCAAAAACATCAATAATTTCTTTTTTAAACAAATATTTAATTATTATTATTTTTCCACACGAATTAAGACATTCAAAAATTCCAAATTCAAACCTTTTTGAAATTAAACAACTTATAAAAGTATTTTGCTATAAAACATGAAGATATTGATTGCTCCGAGTCGAAGACTCGGAGTGATCGATTTCTTCATGTTTTATAATAATTTATAATAATTAAAAAATTTATGAAAATAATTGAATTATTGAGAAGAAATTTATAAAAAAAAAAGTTGTAAATAATTGAATTCCTGTGAAATTTTTATTATTTTTGACAATAATAATTAAATGTTGGTGTACGATTTTATTGATTCTTTGTTAAATAATTAAAATTTTCTCGGAAAATTTTATTAAAATAGTAGATATTGAAAATAATTGAAATTAGGACAAGAATTTTATTGTCATTTTTGAAAATAATTGAACTTTGGGGAAAAATTTTGTTATTTACAAAGATAATTGGGATTTTGATGAGAATTTTTTTTTTATTTTAAACATAATTGAATTTTATGAGAAGAATTTTATTACTTTTGAAAATAATTGAATTTCTGCATTAAATTATTTGCAATTTCTCAAAAATTTGATTATTTTAGTGTTTTTAACAAAAATTTGAATTTATAATTTTTAAATTCTATTATTTTTAAAATTGATAATTTTATTTAAAAAATGAAGTAAAAAGTAAGCGCGCGAATTGTTGCTAGTAAGTACTAATAATAATAGTAGTAGTAGTAGTAGTAGTAGAAAAGTAGTAAAGAAGGTAAAAACTGATATACTTTTAAAAAATACGTAAAATACAAAAAATAATTATTGACATAATTTTTTTCTAACATAAAAAAATTTGAATAAATAAAGTATTTAGTTAGGTAAGTTGGTAATTTGCAGAAAAGTTAAAATTAAATCTCCCTTCGAAATTTAAATTTAAAATGAAAACAACCACAGTCTTCCGTTTTTTTTTTCTTTTTGCAATTGTACTTTATATAAAAAAACAATTTTTAATTGAGGCAAAGTATATAAAAACTTGCTTTTAATTCTAATAAATTTTTTTCCAATTTTTTTTCTCAGGAATTTTTTCTTTTTTTCCGGTAAAAATCTGTCGAAGAAAAATTCACATTACTGGCGCGCAACGTATCGGGCACGATGTAATTTCATTCGAATTAACGGCACGCTCTCACACTAGTCGAAGAATTAGTGTTAATTTATTGCATCCCCTTTTCTCTAGAGTTTGCAACCCCCATTTTCCATGCGGCAGCCACCTGCAGTAGTTTCGCGTTGACCAACTCAACTCTTAACCTTCTTTTATACTTTCACATCATTCCTTTTCTTCTTCTTCTCTCTCTGTATATTTTTTATTTTTTTTCATCTTTCTTATTTGTTCCATTCCCTCTTTAATTTTTATCGCAGCTATTTCCTAGTGAAAGCCACAATAGCGGTACTTATTTTTTTCTGTTTTTTAAAATTTTTTTTTTATTTATCACAATACGAAATAGTTTATGCATACTATATATATAAGTATTGAGAGAGAGAAAGAGAAAAAAATTGAAAATTCAAAGCTTCTACGAGTGCACATTGTATGCGATAGGTATTGAAATTTTTTAAGTAGATCTTTTTCTATTCAGAATCTGAAGTGTAAACCGAATACAAAATTGCCTTGGTCAAGGCAAACTCGTCTCTGATACGAACTTCAATCAATAGTCTTGTGAGTTTGAGAAAACAAAAATATTTTTTCTACTTTGAAATAACAGTTGATGAAATGAAAATGAAACATGTACAAAGAGGAGTTTTTTTTATTGATGTTTGTATAGAAAAAAAAAATTTAGTGAACAAATTTTATTTACTGGACTTTGAAAACATTGGCATGTCTGACTAAAAAGGACAACTACTACTTGTAGTTTTATTTGGGGGAAATTTAATACTTTATGTCTTGAAATAAGTTTATTAATAATAATATTAATAATAATTTAATAATAATACCTTGAAAATAATTTTACTACTTCAACAGAAATTATAATTTGCCTATGACTATAAAAATTTTTTACACTCCTTTCAAAATTATATTAAAAAAAATTCAATGTGTTTTGTCTGACTAAAAATTTATGCGAGACCACTTATTTTTCGAATAGAACTTATTCAATGAGTTTTGCCTGACTGAAAATTGATTTTACCACTTGAAAAAAGATAAAAAAAAGAAATACGTCCGATTTAAATTAAAAATTAATTCTCTGAGGAAATAAAATACTAAAATCGTAATTTTCTTGTCTGACTAAAACTGTCTGTCTTCACTAATTATTTAATTTAATCTACTTTTAAAAATTATAACATTCGAGATAAAATTATTACCTTATTTTTCCTTTCAGAGTAAAAACTATTTTTTACAGTGTTAATGACATTGAAACATATTAAATTTTTCGTCTGACTTAAACAGACGATAACTACTTATTATCTTAAAAATCCAATTTTTTTCAAAATTGCATATATTTATTCTGTTAATAATTACAAGATTTGAAATTCCTATTATGAAATTAACTATAAAATAAAACAGAAGAAAGAAAAAAAGAAAATTAATAAATTGATAAATAAAATAGATAGAAAAATAAAACAAACCATTTTTTCTACTGTTCATTAAATTAAAACAAATCAATTTTTTTGTCTGACGTAAACAGACTATTACTATTACTACTAATTATCTTAAAAATTAAATTCTTGAAAAATTTCTCTAACTGTGTTTGGTACTGTTTGTACCTTAATTAGATGAATTCAATGAGTCTGATCTGACTAAACATTGATTTTACTACTTAAACTCTAATAAAGTTAACAGGAGAATACGTTTACAAGTTTTGAATTCAATTAGTCGAGTATGACTGAAAATTAAACTAATTACTTTTAATTATGAAAAAATATTCTGTCCGACTAGAACTTTCTTCGACTACTTATACATCAATTAGCTTAATTTAATGATTTTTGACTCACTGAAAATTGATTCTACTACTTGGGAATGTTGAATAAAAAAGTTTAATATTTCCCGTCTGACTGAATATTGAGTTTTCCACTTTAAATATAAAGATACAATACACTGAGTCTGACTAAAACTATTCTTTATCACTTTATTATTAAATAAACTTAATTTTAAGCTCTTTCTGGACTAAAAATTATGTTAACTAATTAAAAAATTAATTTGCTTACTAAAAAGGAATTTGTCTCCTTAAAAAACTATTTTTAGGACTTTTAAATTAATTTTATAATTATAATTAAAAAATAAAAATGTTAAAAAACAAATAATTATAACTAAACATTATGAAAAAATGTTCCGTCTGACTAAAATGGCTTTTCCCTACTTATAATGTTAAAAAATTAAATTTTCTCTTTACCTATTAGAGAGAATTTAAAATTCAACGTCTGACTGAATATTGATTTTACTACTTAAACTCCGATAAATTTTACAAGAAAGTTAGTTTACATAAAATTAAATTCATTTAGTTTTGCCTGAATAAAAATTAATCTCACTACTAAAAATTATGAAAAAAAATGGTCTAACTAATACTACCCTTTACCACTTATTATTAAATAACAAGAAGTTATACAGATTTTAATTATATATATTTGTAAAAATTTGTCCACTTAAAAATTTTTAATAATAATTATTAAAATATAAATTCCTTCTTCTATTTGCAAAATTCCTCATCATTTTGCCAGACTAATGATTGATTTTACAACTAAATAAAAAGACTTTTAAAATTTAACATCTGACTAAAAATTGCCTTCACTACTTGTTCTAGAATTAGAAGAATATAACGAGTTTTGTCGAACTAAAAATTGGTTTCGTACAACGCAGACTTCAATTGAAGAACTTCAATTACTTTTGTCTGACTAAAAATTGGGTTTTCTACTTTAACTTTAATTACAAGATTTATATTTAATTACCAACGTTGAATTAAGTTAATCTGACAAAAAATTGATATTATCTGTACTCAAATTAGTCTGAATTTAAAAATACTTTTAACGATAATTTTTTTCTTAAATTTACAAATATTTAGTAAATTTGTTGTTCAGAATTTCCATTTTCTTCAAATTTGTGTCGTCTGACTGAAATTTTCTTCTACTACTTGTGGTCTAGTAAAAAAAATAATTTTAATAAGAACAATTTCCGTGTTTAACTGCTTGTACGTTCTTTAATTATAATGTAAAATTCAAGTCACTGTCCTATTTGTCTGACTACAAATTGATATAACTACTTAAAATCGTAGTCGAGATTATTTTGCATAATATTGAATTTTTTCCGATAAAAAAAATTTGAAAGACAGTATTTTTATATTTATTTTAACATGTTTCAATTTCCATTTTTTATTTTACTTTAAAATTGCATTAACTTGATAAATATAAAGTCATTAAAAGTGATTTATGATGACATAAAGTCCATTTCCTGATAATTGACACGTTTCAACGAAGCAAAGCAGCGCATCTAATTAAAATGACAGCACTCATTGATTTTCCCTTCTATAGGCACATTTAAAAAACTATATAAAACTATTAAATACTATAAAAATAAATCCATTTATTTCACTACCGTTATCAGATAAATTTTTTATTTCAAAACTAATAAAATTAATTCTTAACCATTTTTTTAATTCTTCTGTACTTTATTAATTTTATTAACTCATAGATTTTAATTTTATGTTATTTACTCTTAGTTCAATATTTCTTAAAATAAAATTACCATTTTTCACTCACTATTAAATTATAAATATTAAATTAATATTAAATTTTCATTTTTTAATACAAAAAAATGAAAATCCCCCCCTTCGGTAAACTTTATCACTTCTTTATAAATAATAAAAAAAATTGAGAGTCATAAAAAGATTTACGTCATAACTTTTAAGATTTTTAACAGGATATTACAAGACTTAAACCAGAACAAAAAAAAAAGAATCTGCGAAAAGAATTGCAATTAACAAGCTGATTGTTTGACAGTGTTATAAATCAGAAAATAAAACAAAACTAGTACAAATTTTTTATGATACCCTTTTTATGAGAAAAGTCTTCAGTTACAACTCGAGAAACAACTCGGAGAAAAATATTTCATGTTACCTATACCATGCCTTTCCGCATCCTAGAATTAAGTCCTTCAAGGAGTTACTCCCTCTGATATTAAAACAAAAAAGTTTCAACTAATAATTCACTGTATAAGGAAGTTTTATGTTCTCCACTTTCATAAAATATACGACCAGTTCTATACCCTTCTATTATTTTTTTTTTTCATTTAATTTCACAAAAAGCACCTGCTAAAAATTTATTTAATCATCAATTCGTTACTGAATTTGTGGGAAAAAATTTTAATTGACCACAATTTTTCTTCTGAGAAGAATTCTGTGAATTGTTTTTTTCAGAAGTTTTGTTTTTTCCTTTTTTCGAATGATAAGGAAAATTTTTGAATTTTTTTTTTTAAATTAATTTTTGTTTAAAAGTGTTTCAAGTAGCTAAAGTTTTGAACATTCAAAATGAAGGAAAATAGCGAGTTTGTTATTACATTTTATTTGAATTAAATTAATTTTTGTTTAGAAGTGCTTCAAGTAGCTAAAGTTTTGAACATTCAAAATGAAGGAAAACAGCTAGTTTGTTATTACATTTTATTTGACTTTTAATATCTAAGTTATTGCGTATATTAAAAATTTAATTACTAACTAAATAAAAGTATTTAATTTAAATTACTTTCCATCTAATTTTGTAAAGTTTTTAAAATAATTAAATATTCCTCTATTCAAACCGTTAAAGCTTTACAAAAATTTTGTTTGTTTGTTTTAAAATGTTACTTTTTGAATGTTCTCAATTATAAAATTAATTAAATTCTAATTTAATATTGTTACTCAATATAATAACGAATAAAATTCATTTAATTACAACACAAGTAGTAAAAGAACGTTTAAATCAGACAAACTGTGACGTCAAAATGGTTATATGCCCTTTTAAACATTGACAAAAACGAATTTAAAAAAATATGTTTTTTAATTAAAAATCTATATTAAAAATCGTTATATTCCGGTGTTTCTTAATAATTGAAATTAAACATTTAATTATTGAATTTTATTAAAATTTTCAAAAAGTAATTACATTTTTCTGGGAATTTTATTACAATTTTCTAAAATAATTTAATTCATTCAAAAAATGATATTCAAATATAGAAAATAATTAATTTGATTATTGAATTTTATTAAAGTTGTATTGAAAATAATTAAATTCCTGAGAAGAATTTTAATATTTATGACTAAATAACATAATTGAATTGTTTCAAAGAATTTATTAAAATTTTAGAAAATAATTTTATTCTTTCGTGAAATTTTATTAAAATTTCGTTAAAAATAATTAAATTCTTGCAAAAAATGTTAGTATTTATAAAAATAATTGAATTGTTTCGAAGGATTTATTATAATTTTATAAAATAATTAAATTCTTTTGGAAATTTTAAAAGCAAATTAAGAGAAAAATTGAATTCTTTAATGAAATTTTATTGAAAATAATAAATCTTTGCAAAGTTTTTACTATTAAAATAATTGAATTGATTCAAAGAATTTATTAATTTTTGCAAAAAATTTTACTATTTATAAAAATAATGTTATAATGTTATAAAATGTTAAATGTTATAATTTACGAAAATAATTAACTTTTCGAGAAGAAATTAAAATTTCGCGTAACATTTGCTAGTAATAATAATAATTCAAGAAAAAAATCAATCGTTAATTCTAATTAGTTCAAATTTTCAAAAATTTTTAATCAGTTAAAATTATTTAACTAATTTACCGGTAAAAACTAAATTATTTTCTAATTAATAGTTTAAGTAACAAAAATTTACAACTTGTAAATTAACAGTCTAATTGGATATCCACTCTCCCGACTTGAGTATAATTTCTCACTCTCAAAGTATCCTTTTGTTAAACTTGTCAATATTTAAGAGGTAATTTTCCCTTTATACTTAATTAAATAATTTTCAATAGTCACAAAAAACGAATTTTTTAAATCAATTTCGCTTCCTAACTTTCCTTTGTTTCCAACAAACAAAATTTACTCTAGTTTAATGAAAAAGAAAAAAGAAGTACAGTGGAATAATATATTGTAAAAACTTTTATAAAGTCTTTAATCGAGAAATTAATAAATAGAGAAAAAATATCAGAAAACTGAAATTTTAATTAAATATTTGAAGTTTGAAAATATTAGGTATTAATTAAAATTTTTCAATGAATAGAAAAATTTGTTTAGCTTTTATTCGAGAATTCTTAGCAATATTAATTAATTGTACTTCTTATTTTAAAGAATATAAAATTCCAGTTTAATAAAAAAACTAGAAGTCTAGTTAATGAATGTAAATAAAAATTTACAAATTGTATGAAATTTACAAAAAGAAATAAATAAAAAAAAATTAGAAAACTTAAATTTTAATTAAATACCTATTTCCATAAATATTTCGCAAAAAATATATTTAATTAAAATTTTGCGAATGAATGCAAAAAAAATTTATTTCCCTTTTATTCGTGAATTATTAGCATTATTAATTAATTGACTTCTCATTTTCCAGTAAAACAATATAAAAAAATTGAAAAAAAGAAAACAATGAAACCTCGAAACGATATGACAATTATTTCAATATCGAATTTTTCCATACAGAAATAAAACCGAAACCAATATAATTGAGAGAATTTTCAAATTAACATTTCAAAATGAAATTTTAATTTATGATTCCAGAATAATTAATTTTCAGAGAATTTTTCTTTTTTTTTATTTATTTTCCCTTCTCTCATTATTTTTTTTTTTGCATTCAAATATTATGGCTTATTTACGTTATTTCATTATTGAACCAGTGACATGAATGGAAAATCGAATATTCTACTAAATTTCTCAAATTTAATCATTCATTTTACATTTCCGGTGTCAGTGCCTTGAAATTCATGCGAGAAAAGTGTATAAATCATAAAACGATAAAGCCGCAATGCGCATCACTAGCAAACAAAATACGATAATTTCTCATAATTGAGATTCAAAATCGATAACACATAATATGCAACTGAATAATCTTTAATGACTTTCTCTCGCTCTCTCTCTCTCTCTCTCTCTCTCTCTCTCTCTCTCTCTCTCTCTCTCTCTCTCTCTCTCTCTCTCTCTCTCTCTCTCTCTCTTTCTCTCTCGGTCTCCCTGGATGGCAAAGGCAGAAAATTTTAATTCCTAAATTAACAATAATGCATTATATGACTTCCTGAACTTACAAAATGGCCACTATTCATATATATACACAGACACATATGACGCTCGGCTACTCATTTGACCCAAATTTCAACAACGTCGGGAAAGTTTTTAATATGTAAAAAAAAGGAGAAGAAAAAATTAACGCTTTATTCAACGAGAAAAATCGACAATTCGAATAGTAATGATGTAAAAATTTCCTAGACAATTCGCTTGCATTGATGGAAGAAATTAAGCGAAGGGAAGAGAAAAAAAAATTTCTTCTTTTTTTTGCTCAATAGTGCAGTAATTGAAAATCAATTGCCGAAAAGAGAAGAAATTACACGGAAATTATGCAAATCTAATTCAAATTTTTTACTTTATTGTTCAATTCATATTTCATTCAACGATTTTAATCTTTTTGATTGCAATATTCCAGCGCTTGTAATTGCTGAGAATTCATTTTATACCATTTTTTTTTTGTTAATTATTTTCATTTTAATTCATTTTCCATATAATTAGCTTCACTTTATATATTAATTCTTTTTTGTTTTTCTATTCATTTTTTAATTAAATTAATATTTTTATAGTTAATTTTCTCAATTAATTAATTCTTCAATTTCTTTCCTTACTGCTTTTGGAAGAAAATTTTTATTATTACCTATTTATTAAGTATATATTTTTCACAGAAATGAAAATAAATTTAAAAATTCACAAATAAAATTCAATTATAAAATAATTGTTAATACAATTGAAAGCAATTTATTAAAAGTGATATTAAATAATAAGCACCAAGTTTGAAAAAAGTTTCAATTGAATTTTTAAAAAGAAAATAAAATAAAATTTTATGTTATCTGTTTATAATAATTATTATATTATTGTATTTCAACTTTCAAGTAGTAAAAGGAACTTTTAGTCAGACAAAAAGCGTTTAAGACTTTTAATACAAAAGTATAAGCAGTATAATAAATATTAAGTCAGCCAAATCAAAGTAAAATCTTTCAAAATTGTATTTAAGTAGTAAAATCAGTTATTAGCCAGGCAAAAGGAATTTATTTTCATGAAAGTACAAGTAGTGGAAGAAAGTTTGAGTCAGACAAAATTCTTCAAAAATTTACTTAAACTTTAAGTAGTATAATCAAGTCTTTGTAAAACGAAACTTTCAAGACTTTTGAATCCATTTTAATTGAGGTATAAGTAATAAAACCAATATTTCGTCAGACATGACTTACAGTATTTTTCAATTTTCCTTAGTCCTGTTTTTTTTACACTCGAAGTGAAAATAATAATAAAAAACACTTAAGGTATGGCCCGCTATTAATTTTCAGAAAAACAAATTTTATTTACAAAGAAACTTTATAATTCAGCAAACACTGTGTTATTTCTGACAATAAGTTATTCGACTACGATAAAATCAAATGGTTAATAAACAATTCTCTATTAATTGTAATTTGTAAAATAAATGTTTTTTTATAATAATAATTGTTCTCTGTTAAAATTTAACTGTCTGTTTAAGTTAAATAAACTAAACTTTAATTTAATAGAGTTTTTTTTTTGTAGAATTGATTTCTATAATTTAAACTATTTGAATAGAGAATACCATTTTTGGAAAAATGATAATATCAGAATTTTTTTTCTACATTCACTCGATGAACTTATATTTCTTTGACATTTATCCCTAAGTGTAGGGGAATTTTAATCCTTTTTCATATCCAGGGGCTTCCTAGACTACAATTGAGCTCCCGCGTCCAATAACTCGATCTGCGCTTGAACTGAAAAATTCAAGCCAGTCAAGCCGGCAGAAAATGGAAAAAAATAAAAGTCGGAATTTTTAATTTTAAAACATACTACCGTATAGAGCATAAAAATGCCCAACTTTTTTGTCTTTGAAATTTTTCTGTAGAACTTTTATTTTTAATAATAATGGACAAAAACTGAATTTTTTTTATTCTTCAATTTCATTGAATTTCAAAACATAAATCGACTTTTCTCAAACAAATCTTAATGAAATTAATTAAAAATTGATATACTTACTTATCAGGGTCTACCGAAGACGATGAAGTGATTGAAACATTAAAAAAAGTTTATTGAAAAATTATTTGTTAATATAAATACAGACCTGTCAATAAATACGTTTTCTCAACTTTGACGAGAAAAAGTGTGCGGTGAACTTTCGAGTTGACACAACTTCCAGTGAGACATTTGTTTATTAACATGTGAAGAAGTTTTTTGGAAATTTTTATTTAAATCGGATGAAAAATAAAGAAGATACATAATGTTTAAAAAAATATGCGTCGTGCGGTGTTTTGACATTTCGACGCAAGAGGAGAAAACTATTGGAAACTAACAGTGGTCGCCTTTTAAAAATGGCTGCTTGAACGTAAACGTAATTTCAAAAGGATTTTTCTCCTAATTTGGACAGTTATTGCAAAATAGAAAAAAACCAGTTATCCTGAAAATTTGCTTTTTCATTTGTACACAAGAAATTGAAAATCCAATATAATACACGACGTTAGAAAATAAAATATGAGAATTAGATATGCCCATTAGGTGCTGCCCTCTGGTGGTAATTTTATGCATCGCGCATTTGTTTAACTTTTTCCTATTTTTCTTCCTGTCGTTGTAAATCTAAATAAATCTTTTACTGCCTATCATATTATAAATGTATAGAATTGTTTTTATTTTAAATATAATACATGAATAAACTTATTTTTAAATAAATCAACAGAAAATAGCAATAGTTTCCAATAGTTTTCTCCTCTTGCGTCGAAATGTCAAAACACCGCACGACGCATATTTTTTTAAACATTATGTATTTTCTTTATTTTTCATCCGATTTAAATAAAAATTTCCAAAAAACTTCTTCACATGTTAATAAACAAATGTCTCACTGGAAGTTGTGTCAACTCGAAAGTTCACCGCACACTTTTTCTCGTCAAAGTTGAGAAAACGTATTTACCGACAGGTCTGTATTTATATTAACAAATAATTTTGCAATAAACATTTTTTAATGTTTCAATCATTTCATCGTCTTCGGTAGACCCTGATAAGTAAGTATATCAATTTTTAATTAATTTCATTAAGATTTGTTTGAGAAAAGTCGATTTATGTTTTGAAATTCAATGAAATTTAAGAATAAAAAAAAATCAGTTTTTGTCCATTATTATTAAAAATAGAAGTCCTACAAAAAAATTTCAAAGACAAAAAATTTGGGCATTTTTATGCTCTATACGGTAGTATGTTTTAAAATTAAAAATTCCGACTTTTATTTTTTTCCATTTTCTGCCGGCTTGACTGGCTTGAATTTTTCAGTTCAAGCGCAGATCGAGTTATTGGACGCGGGAGCTCAATTCCTTTGAGACCAAAAAGTTTTGAAATGTCGACGACACTGATCAACCTTAAATACGAGATTACACAATTTTCAAAATTAATATTACACACAAAAGTCATTATGGACATTTAAAATTATTTTTACAAAATATTATATATTTTATTTCAATTATGAAAAAAATTAGTTTTATTATAATAAAAATTTTAATTTTTCACTAATTTCTAATTATTTAAATAATACTGAAATCAGTGGTCCAAATGCAATTTATAGGATTTAAATAAAAAATCTTTGATTTAAGTAAATATTTGATTGATAACAGACAGGTAATCGGTTATTTGAATCAAATAAATTTTTTTTTCGTGTAGATTTTATTTTCAATGAAATAATACGTTTTCTTTACTGATTTTCTCTTTGCTTTCTTATACTAAATTCATTTTACTCGATAAATTTAATGTTTTGTCTGGCGGAAGATTGATTGTACTACTTACTCTTTCAATCAGAATTGAATGAATGTAATTTAATTGAAAATCTGTTCTACAACTAAGAGTGAAATGAAGAGAATATAATGTTTTTCCGACAAGAGTGTTACTAATAAATAAACTATAAACATTCTTTTTGTAAATTAACGTCTGACAAAAATTGACTTTAACTACTTGTACTGAAATTGAAGAAATGTTTTCTGTCTGACTTAAGTTGACTTCTACCACTTGTGTTTTAATCAGAAGAAATCATTGCCTTTTTGTTTGACAAAAAAAACTATTTTACTCCTATTAGTGATGTAAACAAATTTCAATCATACAAAATGTATTATATTAAATAAGTACTAAATGAATATTTGAGAAATGAAACAAATTTTCGAAATTAAATAAATTACTGGAATTTACAAGGAAAATTCACAAAAATGTAATTTACAAATTTGGGTAAAATTGTCTGACTAAAAAGTTCCTTTACTACTTATGAATCAATCAGAAGTATAAATGTTATATTGTCCGACTTCGACAAGATTTTACTACTGAAAATCTAATTGCTCTTTTTTAATATACATTTAGTCGGACTTCAAATTAATTTTACTCTTTATTAGTAGTATAATCAATATTAAGTCAGACATTCTTAAAAACTTACACAGAACAATAAAAGTATTCGTTGTGTTTTGGCTGACTTATTATTAATTCTGTTTCGACAAATTAAATTTACGTGAATCTCTGACCTCTTTTTTGAAAAAAATTATTTTTTCTTCCACAAGTAGTATAACATTATTGTAGTCAGACAATTTGTATTAAGTACGAAAATTCTTTCAATTTGTTCCGCCCGACTTAATATTGATTTTACTACTAAAAATTAAACTTGCGTGAATTTCGTATAATTCGTTTGGAAAGATGTAAATTTTTTCTTCAAGTAGTATGACAATATTGTAGTCAGACAATTTGTATTAAATACCGAAATTCTTCCGATTTCTTCAGTCCGACTTAATATTGATTTAACTACTAAAATGCTAAATTTATTATGGAATAAATTAATTTTATTTCTATACAAGTAGTAATATCAAATTTTAGTCAGACAATTTGTATCAAAGGCGAATATTATTCAATTATATTCCGTCTGACTTAATAATGATTTTACTACTAAAAAAGTAAAAACTAAACTAAAGTGGATATATATATATATATATATACATTATGAAAACAAATGCGCAAGAAATTTTTTTCATTTATAAATCATTTAAAACTTGACCCAGAAAATAATAGAATGGAAGAAGCTTAAATTAAGAAATGTAATAATCGTTTCTTAAAGAAACAAAAGCGCGCCATATGTGCTATTAAAAACTTTCAACAGCATGCTTTGCGAATAGCTGAAGAAATGAAATTATCCACCTTTATAGCCATTTACTTGAATTATATTTTATTACCTTCGCAGGAATATTATTGCAAAAATAAAAAAAACATATAAATATTTATTCCAACAGAGCAGAGGTGCTAAAAATTATTATTTGTAGCTGAAAATGCTGGTAAAAACAATTTTTTCGCAATTCGAACCTGACAACATAAAAAAAGTATAGAAAAAAATTTTGTAATTTAAATATATGGTTTATATTTATTTATAAAGCGAAATGTATAGGTATATATAACGTAGTAACACACTCGATTTTGTTAAAAAATAATACTTGTCAAATAATTTTAAATTCCACATGAGTGATGGCTTTAATTTGTTAACTTCATGTATCAAGATTCAAGGGAAATTATTTTTTTTTGCATATTAATCATATAGAAATAAAAAACCCAACAGGTATCAGAAAATATTTATTTACCAAAAAAATTATTAACAACTTTTTTCTTTATTCAAATATGTCAAATTGATTATTCATTGAATTATATTACTCAAACGGTAAAGTTACAAAATCTATTTTTTTTAACGAAACTTTTCATTTTTTTATTTTGAAAATTTTTAAATTATATCATTATTTTTATTTATTTACAAAAACAACATTTTTCAAAATTAAAATATTTTTTGAAACAAGAAATTAAGGGTAAAATAAAAATTACAGTAATTATCAGTAGTGAAATAAATTTTTAGTCTGACAAAACTTATGGTAAATCAAATGTAAGTAGGGCATTCGAATTTTGTCAAATATAAAATAATTTGTTTATTCAGTTGTATATGTAGTAGTAAAAGTAATTTTAAGTCAAACCATTTAACTGATTAAATTTTAGAGAGTAAGTAGTTAAACTAATTTTATTCAGACAATACACATTGATTTCCAAAGTAAAATAAAATTATAAGTGGTATAAATCAATTTTAGGCAGACGTAACATGTTGCACAGTTATATATGAAGTAGTTAAGACAATTTATAGTCAGACAGTGAGCACTAACCACTTCTAATTCAAATATAAGTAGTAAAATCAAGATTAAGTCAGACTAAACATGGTGAAACCTTCTAAAGAGTATTTAAGTAGGTAAATCAGTTTTTAGTCAGACAAAGAATCAATGAACGCATTAATCACTTCTATAATTCAAGTGTAAGTGGCAGAATCAAGATTAAGTCAGACATAACGCATTCTATTGTTCTCATTGTAGAACCAAAATTATTGAAATCAATTTTTCATTTAAAAAAAAATTGTCTGACTACAACTTTATTTTACTACTTATTGAAAAAGTATTTTTTTTACAAAAAAGTGTATAAATTTCAAGCAAGTTAAATTTTTAGTAATAAAATCAATAATATGTCATACGGATTATATCGAAATTGTTTTTTGTATATTTAATAAAAACTGTCTGACTACAATATTATTATTCTATACTTAAAGAAAAAAAAATTCTTCTCAAGCAAAATGTGTGAAATTTACATTTACTGAAGCAATAATATTTTTTACAAAGAAATTGTATGATATATAAACAGATTTAGTTTTCAGAAGTAAAATAAACATTATGACAGCGACTGAATGAATTGAAATAATTTTTTATTTAACACAAATTATCTGACTAAAATTTTATATTACTACTTGTATATAGAAATAAATTTAATTTATTCCATAATTAAATGTATGCAGGTTTAAATTTTAGTAGTAAAATCAATATTAAGTCGGGCGGAACAAATTGAAAGAATTTTCGTACTTAATACAAATTGTCTGACAACAATAATGTTACACTACTTGTGGAAGAAAAAATAATTTTTTTTAAAAAAGAGGTCAGAGATTCACGTAAATTTAATTTGTCGAAACAGAATTAATAATAAGTCAGCCAAAACACAACGAATACTTTTATTGTTTTGTGTAAGTTTTTAAGAATGTCTGACTTAATATTGATTATACTACTAATAAAGAGTAAAATTAATTTGGAGTCCGATTAAATGTATATTAAAAAAGAGCAATTCAATTTTCAGTAGTAAAATCTTGTCGAAGTCGGACAATATAACATTTATACTTCTGATTGATTCATAAGTAGTAAAGGAACTTTTTAGTCAGACAATTTTACCCAAATTTGTAAATTACTTTTTTGTGAATTTTCCCCGTAAATTCTAGTAATTTAATTAATAATTACGTAAAATTTGTTTCATTGCTCAAATATTTATCTAGAATTTATTTAATGCAATACTTTTTGTCTGACTGAAATTTGTTTACATTACTGATAGTAGTAAAATAGTCTTCTTAGTCAGACAAAAAGGCTATGATTTCTTTTAATTAAAATAAAAGTGGTAGAAGACAACTTAAGTCGGACAGAAACACTTCTTTAATTTAAGTACAAGTAGTTAAAGTCAATTTTAGTCAGACGTTAATTTACAAAAATATTGTATAAATTAGCAGTAAAACACTTCAGCTGAACAAAAATTACAATGGCTTTATTTTAATCTTAGTTGTAGAATAGATTATCAATTAAATTAAATTTATTTAATTCTATTTAAAAGGGCAATCAATTTTCCGTCAGACAAAAGATATTAAATTTATCGAGTGAAATGAATTTAGTATAAAAATGCGAAGAGAAAGAAAATCTTTAAAGAAATCGTATTATTTCATTAGAAATATATATCTTCAGGGAGAAAAAAATTTTATTTGATTCAAATAACGGATTACTTGTCTGTTATCAAATAAATATTTAGGTACTTAAATCAGATAATTTTTATTTCAATTCAGTGAATTGGATTTCAACCAATAATTTTAGTATTTTGACCGTATGTAAAAATTATTATAGATAAGGACTAGCAGTAAATATAGTTTTTACTTTTTTATAAATTCTTTATAAAAATTCTATGAAAATTGAATAGAAATTATATACACTGATAGAAATTATACACGTATATTTTAACTTAAAAGTATAAAATTGCAACGAATTGATATAAAAAATGTAGTTAAACAAAAAATTGATCTACATTTTTGCTATCAATTTGATACACTGAGAAGACGATTAATTTGATTCAATTATATTTTGTTTAAATCAAACTTAAAATATCTTTGCTATACAGTCAAACATATTTAAGTTTAATTAACACATATTTTTTGGTTCATTTGAAGAAATAATATTTTTAATTAAAACATGAGTCAGAATTCGTGAAATTTTCACAGAAAATAAAATGTATTTTTTTTTAAATCGAAATGTTGAAAAAACATTTCTATTTGGCCTTAAGAATGTGTCCACCAAAAAACAGAAAAAAAATTATTTTTTATAAAACTTATTGCAAAATTAATTTTTTTGCAACTTTTTAAACAAAATTTTATTTCTCCTAAATGAATGAACCAAGCGGGAATATAAAGGGGATAAAATATACTTTCGTTTAGAATTAGAAAATTTTTAAAAACTTTATTTTTTAATAATTATTTAATAAATTTTTTATAAACAATTAATTTTTTGTAATGTTCTACGCCTTTTCTGTTTTTTGGTGGACACATTCTTAAGGCCAAATAGAAATGTTTTTTCAACATTTCGATTTAAAAAAAATACTTTTTATTTTCTGTGAAAATTTCACGAATTCTGACCCACATATTTTTTGGTTCATTTGAAGAAATAATATTTTTAATTCAAACATAAGTTATAGTTGATTTTAAATTATTTATAATCAACTTTTAAATTTCATTCAAACATAAAATTTATAAACATAATTTTTTGTTGAAATAAAAACAGAAAATATGTTTGAATTAAATATAATTATTCAAACAAATAATAATATTTTAATAAAAGCAGTAGATATTATGATTATATATATTATGATTAACCTTACAAACTAATTTCAATTAAACAAAATCACTTAAAATTATTTTTCTATTTGAATTAAGTATAACGTTTTCTCAGTGTACTTTCAAGAAAACTGCGAGAATAATTTCTATAGAAATTATTCAATAAAAATTATTTGATCCTATAGATAAGTATTTATTTGATATAAATGAGTATTTATTTAATAGAAATAACCATTTATTTCATAATAGAACATCAATCGGTTAAATGAATCAAATAAATTTTTTTTCAATATATATATATATATATATATATATATCAAAAACAAAAATTTCTATACTCTTCAAAAAATTTTTTTCATATAATTCCCCTTCCAAAGGAAAAGGTATTATTTCACATACAACTATTTCGAAATTACTCATTGACGCGGAAATATTAAAGCAATCGCAGCTCAACTTCCGGAGTGTTGCACGACACACACAGAGAGAGAGAGAGAGAGACACACAGATCAAACTTTATCTCTGTTTGGAAAACGGTCCATTCATACATAGTGTAAATCACTTCTGAGAGGGGTGACGGCTTGTGGGATGAGGGTGATTGGAGGGAGAGAGAGGGAAGTTTGGCATTTCTGTTCAATATTTTTACACCGATGAAAACTGGACTGCACACCATTTAGCGCTGATTTCTAATCGCTCTTTACTGAAAGACCGGAAATTGGCACATTCTGTCGTGGACCATTATGAATGAGTACTCCAAGTGGAAATTTTTCCCCGACTATATATATATATGTATATTAAAAAAAAAAGAAAGAAAAAATGCTGACTCATCTCGCGGGACTTTTCTTAGAGAGAAAAAATATCGTTTTTCTCTAGCGATAAACCGTTCATCATCGATTCAAGAGCAGAAGTCTTTTTTTTTTTTGTTTTTAAAGTCAACTCTCAGGTCATTTTCATAAATTTAAATGTTAAAAAACTTTTTTTAGGCATTCAATTATAATTTTTATTATTATTTTTATATTATCATTTTCTGTTTTATATTTTTTATTTTTACTGTTTTCATTAGTTTTATTCTTACTATTTTTATTATTATTGATCTTTTAGTAAAATAATTAAAACTTATTCTTTTGACAAATCAATTCTTTCTATTAATTACGATTAAATATTTTAAATTAATTTGCAATAAAATAAATAATTATTATTCTTAATATTATTTACACTTTTTACTTAGTTCTGATTGAAATTTCTCTTCTTTTTGTACTTTTAATCGAAAATAGAAACCAATCAGGCAATTAAGTAAAATTATCAATAATGAATAATAATTTACATTAATTTGTTGCTAAATAATTTTTGTAGTATATTAAAAGTATAAAAATTTTCCAATAAATAGGAAAATTTTTCATATGAAAAGCAAAAAAAAAAAAAAGTAGGTTTAAAGTCAAGGGAGAATTTTAGACAGTCAATAAAATAAAAAAGGCTTAATGTGCGATAAGTTTTCAGTGATCTTTTTAATGTTGCAAAAAATAATAAAAATAAAAAGAAACTGCAACACCTAATTGGGCGATCGAAGCGAACGAAGGTGAGACATAAAGAGTATGAATGAAGGTTTAATCGACAGCAAAGTTTCAGTGATGGTGGTGAAACAAGCCTTTAAACTCATAATGACTATAAACCGAGAGTATAAAAAAAAGGAATGAAGAATTTTTTTTTCCTCCTTTAATACAATTTTGCCGGAAATTAGTTCATGTAATCCATCAACTGCAAACTTTATCTTCGATTTCCTCACTTTTACCTCAAATTCCCTCCGTATTTAATTAAAAACAAAAAATATCTCTCTCAATGAAATGCATATTATTTTTTTTTGTTTATAGTATAAAAAAATTTTAATTATTATTTTTTATTATTACTTTTATTATAATTATAATTATTATTATTAAATATTACTCATTTGTACAAATTGCAAATAAATTAATAAATTATTAATTTTCATTTTCATTTTTAGTTTTAGAATTATTATCAATTTTTTTGTAGAGTTTTTTATTTTTTTATTTCCTTATTTTATTGTCGTTATTTTATTATTATTCTATTATTGTTTTATTATTGTTTTACTATATAAATAATTTGGAAAAATGTCTAATAAATTAGTAATATTTAAATATGCGTTTTTAATTACTAACTTAATTACTATTTTTATTATTATTGTTGTTATCAATTTTTTTATTTCCTGCTTTTATTAAAATTATTCTATTATTGTTTTATTATTTTTTTATCATCCACTTTTATTATTTTTTATTTATCATTTTCTTAATCATAGCATTATTTTTTTTTATTTTTTATCATCAATTTTTATTGTTTTTCACTTTATTTACTCTATCTGCTTTTAACATTAAAGAAACTTGTAATCAGATTTTTTCATATTATTATTATTATTATTATTATTATTATTATTATTATTTTTATTTTTATTATTTTTATTATTATTATTATTAATATTATTATTATTGTTACTGTAAATATTAGTATTTTAAATAATATTATTGTCAATATATTTAACTATTATTCTTAAAATTATTAATTTTATTATTATTATGTTTTTATTTTTTAATTAAACTATTATTTAAAGTTTAAACTATTAACGAAACTCGACACTTTGTATTATTTGCTGGCGTTTTCATTTCCTTCTTTGATTGTAATTACCAACCGTACTAATTAGCTTCATTTACTTAGCAGTTTTTATGATTTCATTTATAATTACACCTTCATCAGCTTGTCATAAAAACGATTAATAAACAATTCAAAATTTCTTGCTTATTAACAATTAAATTTTTTTTCATTTTGTAACCAAATTTTTTCTCTTATATTTTCTTTTTTATTTACATATTTATTTTAGTTCCAAAAATTTTCTTCACTGTTTTCAAGTAATCGAAATCTAAATAATTTAAAAAACAATTTATTTTATTCTAAAAAGTAAAATAATTTTAATCCAAAAATGTTAAAATTTTTTTTTTTTTTTGCTTAAAAAATAAAAATTAAAAAATTAATTAATTAAGAATAAAACTAAATCAAAAATTATTTTATTACAAAAATATTTAATCAAACAGAAATGAATTTTCTTTTACAGAAAAATTGATACTTTTCAAAAACAAATATTTGTATTGATTATTACATTTATTGCTTTCTTTAAAAGGGACATTTTTATGTATCAGTTGAAAAATCGGTGAAAAGTTGTATTAAAAAAATTTTCCACGTCTTTGAAGCATAAACAAAAATCTCAATATTTGTAAATAATTAGAAGAGATAAATTATTATTCTTCAATTTAAAAGAGCAAAACTTTCAAACATGAAGAAGTGAATAATTACAATTATATTCCTGCAAAAGAAAGTTTACAAAAAGAAAATTAAATTTGCCTAATTGTCGGTTAATTACCTTTTTTTTTGGATTTTTCTATTTAAAGTCGAATAACTCTTTAACTCTCAACGTTCCATTGGATGACTCCGGGATAAATTGTGTAAAACTTTATTTGTCCTCTTTGAAAATTGTCTCTCGTACATTTCAAATAAATTATTCCTTCACTACCTCCTTATTATTTATGCAACATTCCTTTTAACGCTGACAATCAGAAAACGTAAAGTTGTTTTCTAAACTTTCTAAAAACTTTTCAGTTCTCCCCGAGTTTATCGTCGACGCGCAAACAACTCTCTATGGCACTTTGAATCACACTAATCAATGGCATTAATTGTAATTAACAAGTTTAAACATTAATTCTCACGATAACTCAACCCCCACCTTAATAACGAAATTATACGAAATTTGTATTTAATTTTCAATTTTTAAAATTGAATAAATTAAATAAATTAAATTTTCAATTTAATTTATATCTTTTCATCAAAAATTAATTTTTTAATTCAAATGCATTAAATACTTTTCTATTTTTAATTAATTGAATTAAAGTTCTAATCAAATTTTCCTTTTCTGTACGTAATGAAATGTAACATAGAAAAAATATAATTTAATTGTACTTATTAAATTGTAATTATATAATTATTTACTTGGAGTTATGTAATTCTTTACTGATATTTATGTAATTATCTATGACGTAATTATATAATTATTAAATTGAAATTCTGTCATTAGATAATTGCGAAATCATTGAATTTTTGGAAATAAGATTTTTAAATTTGAATTCAAAATTCAAACGGTAGAAAAATTTGCTAACAGTAAAAATTAAGAATTAATAATTAATAAATTAATTAATAAAAGGGTTTCTTTTTTCAAAACTATTTTTTGAAAATTATTTTTCTTTTTTCTATTTTATTTTATTTATTTATTTTTTTGAACGTGACAAAAAGACGCGATGTTACCGGCGCGACGGTTGCGCGCATACTGAAATTCCCAGAAACAGCACCCCCAAACACCCTTATGTAATGTGGTATATATGGATGACTGTGTCAGAATAGTACCGCGCTCTGTTTTGGTACATCTACATATATCCAACATAACTGATATATTAGCAGGTCCAGTATAGCTTTTATGTATATATACATATACTTGGTTCTCATGACTATTAGACACGTCATTCCAGTATAAAATATGCGCACGTTTATATACGCGCTTAAACCTCACCACACCAAAAAAAAAAGCTTGTATCATGATAGTCTTTGCATAAACCTTGAAAAAAAAATTGCAAAAAAAAAAAAATAGTTTCCAAGGACAATGAAATTTACATCATTCACAAAGGTGCATTCAGTAGCGTGAACAACTTTTTGTGTCTTTTTTTGTAGAGAGAGAGAGGGAGAGAGAAAATTATTTGGGTATAAAATACCCCTATCTCTTTGCATTTAAAATTTTCCAACAATGACATCGTCAGCGGCACATTGTTTTCATTTTCTTTATATAACCACTTTGCACTGCATATTCTGTGTTACAAATATTTTTTATTTTTATTCAGACGAATACTCTTAGAAAACAAAATTTTTTCTCTTTTTCAGAAAAAACCTCTCGTTTTGAATATTAATAAAAATACAATCCTTCCTCTATGAGGAAGTAATATACTCTTTCCGGTTTTTCTATTTGTCCGGTAGAAATATTTTTCCTGGCAATGTGTTCTAATTTAAAAAATTAAATACTACAAATTCAAATTCTACTAGAATATAAATTGATGTAATAATATAACAATATAATAATATAATAATATAATAATATAATAATATAATATAATATATTAATATAATAATAAAATAATAATATAATAATAATAATAATAATAATAATAATAATAATATAACAATAATTATTATATAATATTAATCAAAATAATAATTAGTAATAAATAATAATAATATATTAAAAAAAAAAAAATTATGAGTTGCATAATCAATTATTTGTCAGACAAAACCTGCTCTTCTCAAATATTTAATAGTAAAAACAATTTTCAGTCATACACAAAGTATTGAAGTCTTAGTTCAACTATAAGTAGTTAAGGTAAACTGAAGACTGACTAAGTAGTAAAATCAATCTTAGTTAGACAATACACATTGATTTCTAAGTCAAATAAAATTATAAGTGATATAAGTCAATTATAGGGAGACGTAACATATTACACTGTTATATATTAAGTAGTTAAGACAATTTATAGTCAGCCAGTAAGCACTAACCACTTCTAATTCAAATTTAAGTAGGAGAATCAAGATTAAGTCAGACTAAACATGATGAAACCTTCTAAATTTGTAACTTAAATATATGGTTTATATTTATTTATAGAGCGAAATGTATAGGTACATATAACATAGCAACACACTCGATTTTGTTAAAAAATAACACTTGTCAAATAATTTTAAAATCCACATGAGCGATGGCTTTAATTTGTTAACTTCATGTATCAAGATTCAAGGGAAATTTTTTTTTTTTGCATATTAATCATATAGAAATAAAAAACCCAACAGGTATCAGAAAATATTTATTTACCAAAAAAATTATTAACAATTTTTTTCTTTATTCAAATATGTCAAATTGATTATTCATTGAATTATATTACTCAAACGTTGAAGTTACAAAATCTATTTTTTTTAACGAAACTTTTCATTTTTTTATTTTGAAAATTTTTAAATTATGTCATTATTTTTATTTATTTATAAAAACAACATTTTTCAAAATTAAAATATTTTTTGAAACAAGAAATTAAGGGTAAAATAAAAATTACAGTAATTATCAGTATAGTGAAATAAATTTTTTGTCTGACAAAACTTATGGTAAATCAAATGTAAGTAGGGCATTCGAATTTTGTCAAATATAAAATAATTTGTTTATTCAGTTGTATATATGTAGTTGTAAAAGTCATTTTTAGTCAAACTATTTAACTGATTAAATTTTAGAGAGTAAGTAGTTAAACTAATCTTATTCAGACAATACACATTGATTTCCAAAGTAAAATAAAATTATAAGTGGTATAAATCAATTTTAGGCAGACGTAACATATTGCAGTTATATTTGAAGTAGTTAAGACAATTTATAGTCAGACAGTGAGCACTAACCACTTTTAATTAAAATATAAGTAGTAAAATCAGTTTTTAGTCAGACTAAACATGGTTAAATCTTCTAAAGAGTATTTAAGTAGGTAAATCAGTTTTTAGTCAGACAAAGAATCAATGAACGCATTAATCACTTCTATAATTCAAGTGTATAAGTGGCAGAATCAAGATTAAGTCAGACATAACGCATTTTATTGTTCTCATTGTAGAACCAAACTTATTGAAATCAATTTTTCATTTAAAAAAAATTGTCTGTCTACAACTTTATTTTACTACTTAAAGAAAAAATATTTTTTTTACAAAAAAGTGTGTAAAATTCAGCAAGTTAAATTTTTAGTAGTAAAATATTATATTATTATATTATATATTATATTATTATATTATTATTAATATATTTAACTATTATTCTTAAAATTATTAATTTTATTATTATTATTATGTTTTTATTTTTTAATTAAACTATTATTTAAAGTTTAAACTATTAACGAAACTCGACACTTTGTATTATTTGCTGGCGTTTTCATTTCCTTCTTTGATTGTAATTACCAACCGTACTAATTAGCTTCATTTACTTAGCAATTTTTATGATTTCATTTATAATTACACCTTCATCAGCTTGTCATAAAAACGATTAATAAACAATTCAAAACTTCTTGCTTATTAACAATTAAATTTTTTTTCATTTTGTAACCAAATTTTTTCTCTTTTATTTTCTTTTTTTATTTACCTACTTATTTTAGTTTCAAATTTTCTTCACCTTCTTTCAAGTAATCGAAATTGAAATAATTTAAAAAACAATTTATTTTATTCTAAAAAGTAAAATAATTTTAATCCAAAAATGTTAAAAAATTTTTTTTTTTGCTTAAAAAATAAAAATTTAAAAATTTAATTTTTAGTAGTAAAATCAATAATAAGTCAGACGGATCATATCGAAATGATTTTCGTATTTAATAAAAACACTGTCTGACTTCAATAATGTTATACTACTTAAAGAAAAAAATCATTCTTTTCAAGCAAAATGTATGAAATTTACAAAAGTTTAATTTTTAGTAGCAAAATAAATATTGAATCGAAGGGAACAATTTTTGTGTTTAATACAAATTGTCTGACAATAATAATGTTATACTACTTGCAGAAGAAAAAATATTTTTTTCCAAAAAAATGTATGAAATTCGCACAAATTGTCTGACTGAAATATTGTTATACTACACTCGATTCTCGTTATAACGACGATCTCGGGACTTCAAAATCTCGATATTACGACGAAAGGAGAGGATCCTACTTCACGTTCTATTCAAACGTCAAATACGTGCTAAATTTTTCGTAAAGTATGTTTATTTATATTAAAAGTTTTTGAATTATGAAATCAGTTTAAAGAAAAAGTAAGTATTTTTAATAATAATCGGATCACTAGATTCTTTAGGTTAAATAAATTTAAGAGTCGATTAAATTTGTCGTTTTTTTTGAGTTAACCAAAATTTTGGTTAAATTAAATTCTTAAATTCGTTCGTGTTTTTTTTGTCGTTGTATCGAGAGTTTTAATGTTCGTTATAACGAGAGAACGTTGTAACGAGATTCGTTATAACAAGAATCGAGTGTATTTAAAGAAAAAAGAAT
The DNA here is from genome assembly GCF_015476425.1 of Leptopilina heterotoma. NCBI lineage: Eukaryota > Metazoa > Arthropoda > Insecta > Hymenoptera > Figitidae > Leptopilina > Leptopilina heterotoma. The sequence goes on from NW_025111110.1 coordinate 3,409,818, forward strand.
AATTCTTTTCAAACAAAATCTATGAAATTCACACACGTTTAATTTTTAGTAGTGAAATCAATATTAAATCAGACGGAACAAGTTGGAATAATTTTCGAATTTAACACAAATTATTCCTACTCTTATTTTGTAAGTATACTTACAAAAGAAAACAAATATTTGTTTTAGTTTTGTTTATATTTTTTTTGTTTATATTTTATTGTTTATATTTTTCTATTTTTGAATAGTTTTTTTACAAACAAAATATGTATGAAATTAACATACAAGTTTAATTTTTAGTAGTGAAGTAATAATATTATGTCAGGCTGAACGGATTCGAATAATTTTTCATTTAAAAATAGTCTGACTAAAAATTTATATTAATATTTGCATAGAAATAAAATTAATTTTTTTCCATAATAAATGTATGCATGTTTAATTTTTAGTAGTAAAATCAATATTAAGTCGGACTGAAAAAATCGAAAAGAATGTATGTTTTTAATATAAATTGGCTGACTTCAATACTTGTAGAAAATACAATATTTGTAGAAAAAATGTAATTTTCCAAAAGAAACTTAGGTACGAAATTTGCACAATTTAATTTTTAGTAGTAAAATCAATATTAAGTCGGGCGGAGCAAATTGAAGGAAATTTCGTATTTAACACAAATTGTCTGACTAGAATAATGTTATTTTACTTGTAGAAGAAAAAATAATTTTTTCCTAAAAGGAGGTTAAAAAAACGTAAATTTAATTTAATTATTGGTTCATAAGTGGTAATGAAAATTTTTAGTCAGACATATTTACCCTAATTTGTAAATTACATTTTTGTGAATTTTCCCTGTAAATTCAAGTATAATTTATTTAATTACGTAAAATTTGTTTCATTTCTCAAATATTCATTTAGTACTTATTGAATATAATACATTTTGTATGATTGAAATTTGTTTACATCACTAATAGGAGTAAAATAGTTTTTTTAGTCAGACAAAAAGGCAATGATTTCTTCTAATTAAAATCCAAGTGATAGAAGTCAATTTAAGTCAGACAGGAAACAATTTTTTAATTTAAGTAAAAGCAGTTAAAGTCAATTGTAGTCAGACATAAATTTACAAAAAGAATGTTTATAATTTATTTATTAGTAACACTCTTGTCGGAAAAACATTATATTCTCTTAATTTTACTCTTAGTTGCAGAATAGATTATCAATTAAATTACATTCATTCCATTACAACTGAAAGAGTAAGTAGTGCCCCAGGTGCGAATTTTGGTCGGCCGCCAGAGTTGGAAGGTCGGGCGCAGGTCGGCCCATCTATGGCTGCCAATAGGTCGGCAGCCAAAGTCGGGCCGACTTTGGTTACTGTTTCCACCCAAGTTTGGGCCGACTATGGGTGCCAAAGTTTAGAGAACCTAATTTTAGTTGGTCGGGCCGACTCTGGCCTCAGTCGGGCCGATGGTCGGTAAAACTATGGCAGCCAGAGTTTAGAGAACCTAATTTTAGTTGGTCGGGCCGACTCTGGCCTGAGTCGGGCCGATGGTCGGCTAAAGTATGGCAGCCAGAGTTTAAAAAGGTTAATTTCTGTTGGTCGGGCCGACTTTGGCCTGAGTCGGGCCGATGGTGGGTTAAACTATGGCAGCCAGAGTTTAAAAAACCTAATTTCAATTGGTCGGGCCGACTCTGGCCTGAGTCGGGCCGACGGTCGGTAAAACTATGGCAGCCAGAGTGCAAAAAACCTAATTTCACTTGGTCGGGCCGACTCTGGCCTGAGTCGGGCCGACGGTCGGTGAAACTATGGCAGCCAGAGTGCAAAAAACCTAATTTCACTTGGTCGGGCCGACTTTGGCCAGAGTCGGGCCGATGGTCGGTAAAACTATGGCAGCCAGAGTTTAGAGAACCTAATTTTAGTTGGTCGGGCCGACTCTGGCCTGAGTCGGGCCGATGGTCGGCTAAAGTATGGCAGCCAGAGTTTAAAAAGGTTAATTTCTGTTGGTCGGGCCGACTTTGGCCTGAGTCGGGCCGACGGTCGGTAAAACTATGGCAGCCAGAGTGCAAAAAACCTAATTTCACTTGGTCGGGCCGACTCTGGCCTGAGTCGGGCCGACGGTCGGTGAAACTATGGCAGCCAGAGTGCAAAAAACCTAATTTCACTTGGTCGGGCCGACTCTGGCCTGAGTCGGGCCGATGGTCGGTAAAACTATGGCAGCCAGAGTTTAGAGAACCTAATTTCAATTGGTCGGGCCGACTCTGGCCTGAGTCGGGCCGACGGTCGGTAAAACTATGGCAGCCAGAGTGCAAAAAACCTAATTTCACTTGGTCGGGCCGACTTTGGCCTGAGTCGGGCCGATGGTGGGTTAAACTATGGCAGCCAGAGTTTAAAAAACCTAATTTCAATTGGTCGGGCCGACTCTGGCCTGAGTCGGGCCGACGGTCGGTAAAACTATGGCAGCCAGAGTGCAAAAAACCTAATTTCACTTGGTCGGGCCGACTCTGGCCTGAGTCGGGCCGACGGTCGGTAAAACTATGGCAGCCAGAGTGCAAAAAACCTAATTTCACTTGGTTGGGCCGACTTTGGCCAGAGTCGGGCCGATGGTCAGTTTGAAGTTGCAGCTTATAAAATCATTTTTGTTCTTAGGCTTTCATGTAAGCGTAGCGTAATGGTTAGCGTGTTAGACTTCGGTGCGTTAGGTTGCGAGTTCGATTCCTGCGAGCGTTAGAAATTTTAATTTGTATTTATGTGTAAGATTGCGTTTGGTGTTAAGATGTATACAATAAACAAATAAATAATGAATAATAATAATTAATAATAATAATAAATAATTAATAATTTTTTGCAATCGGTCGGCCGACTTTTGGCTGCCAAGGTCGGCACGACCAAGGTTGCCAAAGTCAAGCCGACATTCTTTCACATGGTTGGCAAAACTTTGGCACCCCTGGTCGGTCCGACTTTGGCAGCCATAGTCGGCCCGACCATGTCAGCCACTGGACGGCGGGTGTTACAATTCGCTAGTTCGGCCGACCTTTGGTTGCCAAGGTCGGCACGACTATCCACTTGGTCGGCGCGACCATGGCCCGACCAACTTTTCGCACCTGGGGCAATCAATCTTCTGTCAGAGAAAACATATTAAATTTATCGATTAAATGAGTTAAGTATAAAACAGCAGAGAGTCAGACGGTAAATATTTGAATAATATTTGTATTTGATACAAATTTTCCGACTACAATTTCACTTTACTTAGAAAACAGATTTTTTTTCAAAGAAAATGTTAAAAATTCACGCAAGTTTAATTTTTAGTAGTAAAATCAATATTAAGTCAGACGGAACTTAATGGAATAATTTTCCTATTTAATACAAATTATCCGATAACAATTTCAAGATTGTATCGAATTTAAAATTTAGAAATTAAAGTTTAACTAAAGAAATTAAAGAACGTGGAAATTAACTAAAAATAAATAACAAAAAATAATAGTTAAAGAAAAAATTTCATTCGCTACAATGGCAAGTATATAATTAAAATAAAAGAAAACAAAATGATCCTGTCATTTCGGGAATAATTTTAATTTTATACGACGAGGGTAGTGTCTGCTTTTCTTCCCCCTATATTTAAAGAGAGTCTTAAAAAACATTTTATATTTGCACTCAATTTGCTTTATTGAAATTATATTACGATCATTAAAACCGCAGAGATAATAAAAAGTTTCTACACGTGCGAATCTAGAAGTGGGAGGGGGAAGGAGGGTTATTGGTGTCTCTTATTCAAGCCTCTTCGTTCCCCACACCCTTTAAAAAAAATATACATCCACAATAAGTTAAACCGACCCTAGCCCTCGATATATCAAAAAGAAAATTTTATTTGTATCAAATTAATAGTACAAAGTGATCCACAATTAACTAATTGACTTTTTATCGTTGCTATTCTCGAATAAACGTAATATTATTCTTTACAGTGGTATTAATTTTATTTGTTTCGGTTTTACAATTACATTTTTATTGTCTTTCTCTTTTTAATTTGAATATTCAATAGTGCCCATTAATTAGGGAAATTATTTTTAATGATACGTGTGGATAATTATATTAGGAATGGAATAAACTTTTTACTATATACGAAATGTAGTTTTTAATTATTTTTATTCTTGTCGTAAAACAATTTTATCGGACAATTGAATATGAATTCTAATTTTTGTTTAGAACAATATAAATTTTTGGAAAATAAAGAAAAAAATTTTAATGGAAAAAATGTTCTGTTAAATTTATTTTCGAATATCTTTAATTGTAAAATTATTCGAAAACAATAAATTCTTTTTTAAATATTTTAAATATTTAATTATTATTATTTTTACACTGGAATTAGGATTTTCAAAAATTTCAAATTCAAACATTTTTGAAATTAATCAACTTTAAAAATATTGTTATAAAACATAAAGAAAACGATCACTCCGAGTCGAAGACTACGAGAATTTAATTATTTACATACAAAAGTAAATTATTTATTGAATAATTGCATGTTTCTTAAAATTTAATACTTCTAAAGAATTTTGTTAACAAATTTTTAAATAATTAAATATTTTTGACGAATTTTAATAAATTTTTTTAGAATAGTTACATTTTTTAAGGAATTTGATTAAAATTGTATTAAAAATAATTGAAATTCTGCCATGAGTTTTATTATTTATGAAAATAATTGAATTATTGAGAAGAAACTTATAAAAAATTTGTAAATATTTGAATTCCTGTGAAATTTTTATTATTTATGAAAATAATTAAATATTTGCGTACAATTTTATTAGAATTTCTTTTAAATAATTGAATTCTTTTGGGTAATTTTATAAAAAAGGTATATATTGAAAATCATTGAAATAAGGAAATGTTTTGAAAAATATTGAAATTTTGACAAGAATTTTATTAAAATTTTGAAAATAATTTAAATTTTGCCAAATAATTTTTTTAATTATAAAGATAATAATTGGAATTTTGTCGAGATTTTCTTGTAAATTTTGAACATATAATTGAATTTTATGACAAGAATTTTATTACTTTTGAAAATAATTGAATTTCTGCAATCATTTGTAACTTCTTCAAAATTCAATTTTTTTTGGTGTTTTTAACTAAAATTCTTCTATAAATCCATTATTTTGAGTAATTAATTAAACAAAAATTTAAAAATTTAACAAATTTTATAAAATTTTTAATTATTAAAATTTTCCAAAAATCTAAGTTAATTAAAATTTCTAATTAAATTTATTCTAAATTGAAATTTTATATTATTTCAAATTCGAACCGTTTGAATTTCATTGATTTATGAAAATTTTATTCCGAACACTTTTAAAATTGAATTAATTTTGAAATATTTAAGTAAAATTATTCATTAAATAATTTATTTATTTTATGATAGTTGTTCAAAGATTTAAGTTATTTAAGAAGAAATTTTTGTCAGAAATTGAAAAAATTAAAGGTTTTGTATTAGAATTCGTGGTAATTTTATAGTTTAATATGTCAAACAAAAAAGACACAAAAATTAAAAATATTTTTATTAAAACTATAGTTTTAAATAAGTAAAGAAAAAATTTAAAAAAAAAATTTTTTAGTATTTCAAACCAAGTTATTAACATACAAAATAGTATGTAAATGATGTATAATAATTTCAATAGATTACATTTTAAAATTGAATGAATGTAATTTTGGCGAAACAAAAAGAATATTCATAATAGATATTGTAAATTTAATTAATCATGATATCCATGTTAAATTAGTTCATTAAGTCTGTTAGTGTTTTCTTGACAGACTGTATATTCATTAAAAATATGTAAATTATGAATTATTATTATTATTATTTTTATTATTTTTATTATTATTATTAATATTATTATTTAAAAGAATTATTATTATTATCATTGCTACTATTAATGTTATTATTTTGTTATTATTTAATTATTTTATTTTATTATTATTTTATGGGTTATTACTCGGGTTATTATTATGATAATATTCTTTATTACACTTGCTTTCTTGCTACAAGAATAATAATATGTAAATTTTATTATTCTTAGTAATTTTGATCGTATTTTATTATTTTCATTTACTTTTTTTATGTTTGAAAATTTCTTCCTTCAATTGAATAATTTAATAGCTCAGTGATATTTTTATAATTAACAAACAGAAAAAAATATATAAAAAATGTTATTAATTTGAAAATAATTTTTGTTTCCGCTGTGCATTGAAATAAGACAATGATGAACGATGTATATTCAGAGAAAAAGAAAACTTGAAAATTTTAACTACAAAGATTCATTAATAATTCAAGAGATAAATCTTCTTATTTTAATTTTCCAATTTCCATACAAATCACCCCATTCTGACCCTTGCCAGTATCATGTTTCAAGAAATACTTTTAAAGTCTAAATTAGCCTTCCTCGCCCTATACTCTCTTTCTCTCTTTTACTCGACAGTCACACCAGTTTACTTAATCAAGAGATTAAGCTTAGAAAGAGAAAAACTTTTTTTTTCAAAAAAAAAAAGAAAAAAATTCTCATAATATGTTTTCTCTTTCTTCAAATTATTCTTTTCTGTAAAAAAAAATTTTCTTACCAATGCTTGAGAAATTAGACTTTTCAGAAATGGAGAATTTTTTCCTATCTGTATATTTTTATAGATCTAAAATAAAAAGTAGGAAAAAAAGAAAGAGAGAGAGAGAGAGAGAGAGAGAGATAATTCACCAAAAGTTGAATAATTGTACTTTTTTCTGTGAAAGAAATTATATTCAGGTGCGGAAGCTCAAGTGACTTTTAGAATTAGTTCGTTCATTAAAAATATAAGAACAAACGAAAAGAAACTGAATTTATAAAAAGAATTCTTTATCGCCGGTAAGGAACGTCAAAAAATTTACAACAAAAAAAAAGAAAAAAAATTGAACACTTTTTTATAGTTCATTTCTTCAAAATCCTTCCTTTTTTTATTTCTTTGCTTCTTTATTAATAATAAAAATTCTACTCAAGACAATTAAATGTACAATTAATTAATTTTACGTTTATTTTATTTGGTTTTTTATTATTCATTTTTTAAAACTCTTTTTTTTATTTTCACTCTTTATTTGTTCTTCTTATTCATTTTTTTATTTTTTATAATTCATTCATTTTTTTGTTTTTCCGGTTTTTTTTATTAATTTCAAAAAATTGTTTTCATAACTTACTTTTCAATTAATTTATTTCTTTCACGATTTTACTATTTACTATATTATATTCATGGATAAAATATTGAATAAAAAAATAAAATTGAAACCAAATTGAAAGGAATACATTATTGAAGAAATTTTAAAAGAAAAAGTTGGCAGATTTTTTGATCGTTTAAAAAATGAAAAAAAAAGAAAACTTATGTGAAATCGGTGAACGAATTTCATGCAAATTGCTTTAACATCTAATAAATTTAATTTCGACGTTTTACCCATTCATTTCGCTTCACAGTGACGCCTCTATTTATGAAAGCCATTTTACCCGAATAGGCTTTTATGTTGCTCATACAAGATCGATCAGTGTGTGGAGAGTCACCTTTTATGACTGTTATAACTTTTCAATTTAAAGGGCAGCTACCAAAGTCTCAGGAAAGCTCTCCAGGTCGTAAAGATAAACCCCAATTTATCGTGAGTATGTCAAATGTTTGCTGTATACATTTGACATTAGTCTATTTTCAAAAAAAAAAAAAAAAAAAATTTCCCTTCTTTTGATCAGCTAAATCCATTTGAAAATTTTCATAAATTACCTCTGAAATGATTCACTAATTGGATTTACCTTCAGAATTTAATTTTTTAAAAAATTTTTATTTCCTCCTTTTCACAAACTGAATTGCTTTTTACTTTTAATAATTTTTCTCTCATTTTGTTTAGTTTATTTTTCTAAAATACGAAACCGAACGCGCGTTTTATTTAATAATTATTGAAGTAATAAATTATAGGAATTCGATAATATTTCATTTATTAAATTTTTATTTTATTTGATTAACAGTCTTCATAATCTTTAGAATTTTATTTATTCATTTTTTATATTTTATTTTAAATTATTAAATAAAAATACATCACTAATTTTTCTATTCATTTTTAATTAATTTTTTTCTATTTTTATTTATTGAAATAATAGCAAAAAAAAAAAAGAAATTGTCTTATTCAAAAAAGAATTTTACACAAAAAATGAATCCATAGGTTTTAAATAATTCGAGAATATTAAACTTTGTATAAGAGAAGTTTTGCGCGACAACTATTTTTATTGTTGAGAGGAGTTTTGCGAATCGAAAACGAAAACTGCGAAAGAACTTTAGCCAAAAGTTTTAAGTAAGAAGAAAAAGAAAATGTAAAGCTTCTACGTCATTTAAAGATAACGAAGTATTACATGAGCGAATTTATACTTTTTTCAACGCATAAAACTTATCCAATTAAAGAAAAAAAATTAATTTATTTAAAACTATTCTATTTTTTACTATAATTATTCTATTCTTACCAACAGCTTCTATTTACGTTTATTATTATCTTAAATTATAAATAAGAGGTAAAAATAGAAAATTTAATTAATTATTATATTAACTAATTAATATTATTATTATTATTATTATTATTATTATTATTATTATTATTATTATTATTATTATTATTATTATTATTATTATTATTATTAACCAATAATTATTAATTAATAAATAATTAATTTATAACAATTTTTCATAACAAAAAAAGAGAAAATTACAGAAAAAAAGAATTTGAGCATTTATTAATTACAAAAATTGTTTTGAGACATATTATTGGTAAAAATAACAACTATCTGTTGTCCATTATTCGTAAATTAAACGTTTGAAATTGTTATTGTTCATTTAAAATTTTACCATGAATTTCCAATAATTCCAATCATTCAAATTTAATAAACCACACGGGCAGAAAGTGTAACTATCATGAAATATTTTAAGCAAATATTAATTATTGAGTTTTTTTCCATCGATTATACAAATAAGCGCACACATTACATTCTCAAATACTTTTTTTGCAATTGGCAACTAGAAAATCAAGATTGGAAAACTTCTAAAACAAAACTTGTCTACAGCTAGCGTGTTAATGAATAACATTTAATGCAATAATATATTATTATGCCTCACACGAAGAGTGGGAAAATTATTTTTCATGTAAAAACGAAAAAAATAAATTCCTCATTAAAATTAATAGGCAATATAAATGTACAAATATAAAATTTGTAAATTGGAAAAAAAATGTATTTACTGTATTTTACATATTTTTTTTCAATTGAATTGAAAATGAAGAGATTACAATATTAATTAGTAATTCAATATTTTACAAAATTATTTTTAATTATTCAATTTTTATTTTTAGTAATGAATTGATAATTAATTTAATTATTAAATCTCAGCCTCAGGCAAAGTAGCATAATTCATCAAATATACACAAGCGTCAGTCAATCATTTTATATAACTGTTTAATATTTAAAACTTATTAGATAAATAATTATAAAAATTGATGTATATTTTTTTAAAAAATATTATTAATATTCTAAAATAACTTCTATAATTAACTTCCTCATTCGAGTCAAAGATTATAAAAAATAATTAAATAGAAATTTTTCAAGAGAAAATATTAATTATTTTCTTATTTTTAATTTTTAATATTCATAAATTAAAAATATTGAAAATATGGAAGTTTGAAAGCAGAAAAATTTGGTGTCATAAAAACTTAAAAGCGGGACTTGAGATGGTTTTTTTTTCTAATTATGGATTATTTGGAAGTCAATAAATTAATTAAGTTATGTTGGAAATTTAAATAAAAAATATTTTTTATAATACTAATATTTTTATAAAATAGAAAATACTTTACTTGAGAAATTACTTCGACGGAACGACGACTTTTACGGGGCCAATCCATAGACTTTGCAAGCACCATTTTCTTTTTTTCTTCTTCATGTTCATTGACCTTAAAAAATTTGTAAAAAATTGTTAAATATCGAAAATGAAAAAATTATTATTTATTATTAAATTATCAAATTATTAAATTTATAATAAATAATTTTAGAAATATCAACTGAATTCAAAAGCATTATTTGTTACAATTTATTACATTTGGAGAAACAAATACAAAAATGAAAAATAATTATTTATTATTAATGAAATTAAATTTTTAATTTGTTATTACACTAAATTATTTTCTATTACTAACCTCCAATTTTCATTTTGAAGCTGCACTCGACTGAAATTCTTTTAAGTTTTCAGAAAAAATTGATGCACTTTCCACGTGTCTTTATCGAAAAAAAAAATTAGAACCAAAAAAAACTAAATCAAATTAAAAAATAGTAAAAAAAATGTAATTAAAAAATTTAGTAAATAAAATTTTACAAAGAAGGGAAAAAATAGAGAATTTTTTACCCGAAAATTTATTTTCAATGTACATGTATAAAATATATTTTCAACGAGAGAATATTTACTTTGTCTCACTATTACCAGGACGAGTTACAAATTTCAACTGATTGTGTGTTGTGAGTTGAAAATTAATTTTCCTATTCATCCTCTGTATTTGAGTTTTCATTGCGGTTATAACCTTACTAATCGAATCGGGTCCTTCTTTGTTTTCAACCTTTTCAACTGTTTTCAAGTGAACCTCAACACATTGTCTCGGAGAAGTGAGCAAAACTCCCTGGAAAGTCTTTGTTTTGTTTCACTTCCTCGAAAGGTCATAGCCTCAAGTGATTATTATCTGATATTATAAATTCATATTTTAAGTACATAATTCTTCCCTTATTATTCACAAAGGATTCAAATAAAAATCTATAATATTAACTCTTTAATTTTATTACAAACATTAATTATCAAACATATTAATATGATTAATACAGAAATGAAATAATAACCTAATAAATTTTTTTTCATAGTTTTATATAATTATATTATTGTTAATTTTTATTGACAATTTAATTAATCCTGTTAAAATTTCCAATACTATTGTTTAAATTAATGTAGTTATTAATCAATAATTACACTAATTTAAGTTAGTGAGATAGCTTCGTGGTTTAAGTACTAGATTCGCAAGACCAGCAAGGGCCGGTGTTCGATTCTTCGCGTCTGCGAATTTTTCCGTTTCGAAAAATAAATATAAACTTCAAACAAATATATTTATTTACATGAATTTAATTAATACAATTATCAATAATTAATTATTAATATTATTATCAATATTATAAATAACTATAGCATAATAATTCTATTATTATTAATTATCAGTAGTTATTATTTTAGTTTTTTTTAATTAAGAATTTAATTAATTATATTAATTTTTAATTTTTTATACAGCGGACGACACGTATTTCAAAGTATTTTTTATATTAACTAAAGAATTTTTTTAATTTCAGGGTAAGACTCCGTCAGAAAAAAAGCGATTTGCAAGTGGTCTTCCGATTTCTTCGAAACCTTGGGAAATAGAAGATTATATGAATTAAATTTAACCCTAAAAGGATTTTGAAAAATTTTCAAAATGGCGGCCGCTACGCCATATTGAAAATGAGTGTTGCGTTTTTTTCAAAAATTAATAACTCTGAAACTTTTTGATCGATTTTAATAAAATTTACAGGCGATATAGTTAAAAATACGTAGTTTAATTTGATATTATGAACAAAAAAAAATTTCCAAAATTTGTCAAAAAAAAAGTCAAAAAAATTTTTTGAATTAATTTTTAGTTCAGTTGGCCTAATTTTTGAATTTTCTAATAAGTAAATATCGATTCCTTGTAATTTCACCTTTCATTTCATAAAAAAAAATTTATGGAGACTCTAATAGTTCTCGAGATATTTCGACTTTAGTGGGAGCGCGTACCGCGGAATTAAACTCCGTAGCGAGGCGGAATATGAAGCGAGCGTACAAACGTGCACAATAGGGTGTCCGTAACAATGCGACTTTCGAATTTTGTTTACGCCACCCCCCAGTTTAGTTCCAATAAAATAAAAAAAAATTTCCCAAAATTTGAAGCCGATTGATTAATATTAACACGTGCCAGAGATCCATCGAAATTTCCCATTAAAAATACATAGGAAAAATGCACTTTTTAAAAAAAAATTCATAACTTTTTTAATTTTCATGCAAAAAATTCTCCAGGTCACATTTGCCTTTATTTTTAGCTGCACTATAAGATAGCACTTTGCCAAAAATTTAATTTTGAAAAATTTTTAAAATGGCGGATGATTAAAGTGGGTCATAAAAATGCACCACAATATATCCAAGGTTTTAACACATAAGTGTTGTCAAAAATTCAAAAAAATTTCTTACTCGGGGCTATTTTCGATCGTTTATCATGAATCTGATATTAGAAATTAATTTTCAAAATTTTGGATCCAATATGGCAGGTTCAAAATTTTAATTTTCTACATTTTCGAAGTAAATATTCTAAAACAACGTCAAGGGCGATATTTGGAAGCGCTATTTACGAATCTAATGTTAAAAATTTATTTTTTAAATTACCGAATCTAATATGGCATGGCGGATTCAAATTTTTTTTAAATATTCCTTTAATAATCGATTTTAAAGAGCAGAGGTATAAAAAGTTAAATTTCTATAAAAGAGTTTCTAAAACATCCCAATAATTATTTTTTGTAAATATTAATCTATAAATTAATATTTAGACTATTTACTTAAAAATGTAGAAAATCATAATTTTGAATCCGTCATAGTGGATCGGATAATTTGAAAAATAAAATTTTAACATTAGATTTGTACACTCAGAAAAAAATTTGTTCGAATCAACCAAATTTTGGTTGAATCAACCAAATAAATGCATTGCTATACAGTCAACCAAACGTTTGTTTGATTCAACCAAAAAATTTCTTCCAATACGTTTATTTGTATTAACCAAATGCTTATTACACTTAACCAAAAAATTTTATTTAATATAACTAAAAAATTTGTTTATTTCAAGAGAAAAGATTTGTTTGATTCAAATAAATAGTTTTAGTAAACGTATTTGGTTCATTTAAATAAATATTTTTGTTTACTTAATTTTGTTATTTATTTTCCTCTAATAATATTTGAATTTCCTAATTTAATATTCTCTAGTACGTATTATTGGTTAATTTATAATTTATTATATAATTATTGATATTTTAAAATTATACATATAATAAATTATAAATTAACCAATAATATGTATACTAGAAAATATTAAATTAGGAAACTCAAACATTATTAGAGGAAAATAAATAACAATTAAGTAAAATATTATATATGTATTTCTTCATATAAACAAAATTATTTAATTATAAAAAAACATTTGAAATATTACATTAAACATATTATAATTATGATTTTTATACGTGCACTCAGAAAAAAGTTTATTCGAAACAACAAACTGAAAACTTCACAAAACCTTTTTGTAAATATTCTTCTCACTGGTACAAATTAAATATGCAGTAAGTCTAAAATGAACACAATGTATTTATTTAACCGACACTTATAATTTTTTTCTTTAATTTACCGATTTAACAAATAAATTTGACGCGAACGCGGTTTGTAGACAAGTGAGATCGCCATTTTTAAATTCACACATGTACTTTTTGAGACAAGCAAATATGTTTGTTTAACTCAAATAAAATGATTTGGTTGAATCAAACAAATTTTTGTGTTGTGTCGAACAAACTATATTTAACTAAACAATATTCTCTATTCAAAACACAAATTTGGTTAAATGAAACAAACAACTTCAAATAAAAAATTTCTTTCCAATAACCAAACAAATTTTACGTATTTATTAAAATAAACCAAATTTTTATTTAAATCAACAAAATTGTTTTATCCTGACAAATAAAGTAGGTTAATTAAACAGTTTGGTTAAGTGAAATAAACTTTTTCTCTGAGTGTAAATAGCGCTTCCAAAAATCGCCCTTGACGTTGTTTTAGAATTTTTACTTTAAAAATGTAGAAAATCAAAATTTTGAACCCGCCATATTGGATCCAAAATTTTGAAAATTAATTTCTAATATCAGATTCATGATAAACGATCGAAAATAGCCCCGAGTAAGAAATTTTTTTGAATTTTTGACAACACTTATGTGTTAAAACCTTGGATATATTGTGGTGCATTTTTATGACCCACTTTAATCATCCGCCATTTTAAAAATTTTTCAAAATTAAATTTTTGGCAAAGTGCTATCTTATAGTGCAGCTAAAAATAAAGGCAAATGTGACCTGGAGAATTTTTTGCATGAAAATTAAAAAAGTTATGAATTTTTTTTTAAAAAGTGCATTTTTCCTATGTATTTTTAATGGGAAATTTCGATGGATCTCTGGCACGTGTTAATATTAATCAATCGGCTTCAAATTTTGGGAAATTTTTTTTTATTTTATTGGAACTAAACTGGGGGGTGGCGTAAACAAAATTCGAAAGTCGCATTGTTACGGACACCCTATTGTGCACGTTTGTACGCTCGCTTCATATTCCGCCTCGCTACGGAGTTTAATTCCGCGGTACGCGCTCCCACTAAAGTCGAAATATCTCGAGAACTATTAGAGTCTCCATAAATTTTTTTTTATGAAATGAAAGGTGAAATTACAAGGAATCGATATTTACTTATTAGAAAATTCAAAAATTAGGCCAACTGAACTAAAAATTAATTCAAAAAATTTTTTTGACTTTTTTTTTGACAAATTTTGGAAATTTTTTTTTGTTCATAATATCAAATTAAACTACGTATTTTTAACTATATCGCCTGTAAATTTTATTAAAATCGATCAAAAAGTTTCAGAGTTATTAATTTTTGAAAAAAACGCAACACTCATTTTCAATATAGCGTAGCGGCCGCCATTTTGAAAATTTTTCAAAATCCTTTTAGGGTTAAATTTAATTCATATAAGACTTCTATTTTCCAAGGTTTCGAAGAAATCGGAAGACCACTTGCAAATCGCTTTTTTTCTGACGGAGTCTTACCCTTCAATATTATATATATATATTTGATTTCCATACTGAGTATTGAAATTATCTCCAAAATTGTGCTAAAATGAAAATATTATTTATTTAACAAATTTTAGCGCAAGTTCATGAATTTTCAAGTCCGCTTAATTATATGTATATATACACTTGGAAAATAGGGACTAAACGTATCCATGTTTAAATTATATAGTTAATTTAATAATTATTTTCAGCTCCATTTCCGGTTGAAATCTCTATATCCACTTTAGGAGTCTATCTGTAACCATTAATTAATTAATAAATCAAGAATCCTTTGGACTTAACTAAAAGCCAGTGGTGGATAGAGACCTCTACCCACTACAGAAGCTGTCTACAGCCACTAATTAATTAATTAGCTGATTACTTAGACCAAGGTTGAGAAAGTAATTTTGAGAGCAAAATTTCTAAAGTGAACGAATATCTATTCAAAAATTAGAAATTTTTTTTTAATTTTCCTTCTTGATCGTTTAGATACGAAAATGAAATATTTTCTTTATTTCTATAATTATTAATACTATTTTGGATACTAGTTTTAATTTTATTCAATTTGAAAATATTTTTATTTCGAGTACTTTTTTACAAATGTTTTTCCACCACTGAAAATTATTATTATTTCAGTAACAGTTTTTCTGAATAGTAATTTCAATTTTTTATAGTCGCAATTTTTTATTCAAACCAAAAGCAAAATTGGTTATAAATTGATCTTGTTGCTTATATACACCTCTTCATGTATTTGAATATAAATACATACCACTTTTTAATATTCAGAATACATATTCAATTTTCTTTCCCTTTTATTTATTTTCAGTATTTATTTATTTTCAAGTTTTCTATTTTTTTTCTTCTTTTCCTATTTTGCATGATTTACAGAAGGCGATTGGACTATATTTACAGAATACATCTTTTAATATTTACCCAATGAATGAAAACAATTCTCCACAGTATTTGCAAATAAATAATATCGACACAAATTGAAACGTTCAATAAAAAACATTTATTTCTCTATTTTAATGCATTTACATAATTTTCAAAAACTAAAAAAAAAAAGAATCACATCGCAATCTTTATAAATGTAAATGACAAAGAAGAAAATTTTCAATGTTTCTTAAAATTGTTTTTGTTGTGCAAATTTTTTTAAATAATTTCATAATCAAAATTTAAAAAAATTCACTTGTTATAAGTACCAAATTAATTATTACTGTTCATATTTTCAAAAGTTTTAATACAATTTTACGAAAGAATTCAATTATTTTCCAAAATTTTAAAAAATCCATCTAAACAATAAAATTCAATTTTTTTTAAATAGTAAAATCTCTTTACAAAAATTCAATTATTTTAAAAAAAATTTTAATACATTTCGAAAAAATTCAATTTTTTTTTATAATTTTAATAAATCCTTCGAAAATTTAAAAAAAATTGAAAAAATTCAATTATTTTTATAAATAGTAAAATTTTTCACAAGAATTCAATTAATTTTATAAATAGTAAAATTTTCTGCAAGAATTCAATTATTTTCAAAACAATTTTAATTGAATTCCTCGGATGAATTCAAATATTTTCAAAATATTTCCCTAGATTTCAATTATTTCCTAAAATTGTAATAAATTCTTCGAAACCATTCGACTATTTTTATAAATACTATAATTGTTTGGAGGAATTAAATATTTTTTAATACAATTTAAATAAAATTACACGAAAGATTTTAATTATTTTCAAAATTTTTCCATAAAATTCAATTTCAACAAGAATTTAAAATTGTCTAAAAATAATTCAATTATTCTCAAGATATTTTTAAAAAATTCTACATCAAAATTAAATTACTTTCAATGCAATTTTTAAATATATTCATCAAAAATATTGAAAGAATTCAATTGTTTTCAAAAAATAATAAAATTCTTGTGATAAATTCAATTATTTTAAATATACTTAATTTTAATAAAATTCTTTAAAGAAATTCCATTATTTTAAAAACAACTCTAATTGAATTTCTCAAAAAAATATCATTATTTTTAAATATTTCTATAAAATTCTTCATAACAATTTAATTATTTCTTAAAAAATGTTAATAAAAATAAAATTCTAATAAATTCTTCGAAACTTTTCAATTATTTTTATTAATAGTAAAATCTTTACAAAAATTCATTTATTTTAAAAACAATTTTAATTAAATTCCTCGGAAGATTTCAATTTTAAGAAAAAAATTTAACACATTTCAAAAAATTCAATTTTAAAAAAAATTTTAACACATTTATAAAAATTCAATTTTAAAAAAAATTTTAACACATTTATAAAAATTCAATTTTTTTCTAAAATTTTAATAAATCCTTCGATAAAATTCAATTATTTTTATAAATAGTAAAATTCTTCACAAGAATTCAATTAATTTTATAAATAGTAAAATCCTTTGCAGAAATTCAATTCTTTTCAAAACAATTTTAATAGAATTTCTCGAAAGAATTTAAATTTTCAAATATTAAAAAAAAAAAAAAAAAAAATATAATAAATAAAAAATATAATTAATATATAATAATAATAATATTATAATATAAATATAATTTCTAAAATTTTAATAAATTTTTCGAAACAATTCAATTATTTTTTATAAATAATAAAATTCTTCGCAAGAATTCAATTATTTTCAATACAATTTTAATAAAATTCTTCTTCATAAAATTCAATTACTTTCAAAATTTTCAATTAGAATTATTAAAAAAACTCCATTAGTTTAAAAAAAATTCAAAGATCTTCTTCAAAAGAATTTAATTAGGATTTTTAAAAATTTTAATAAAATTCTTCACGAGAATTCAGTTATTTTCCTAAATAATAAAATTCTTTGAAGAAATTCTATTATCAAATTTTTTGATATAAAATTCTTTGCAATAATTCAATGATTTTCAATACATTAATTTTAAAATTGAAAATATTTGGAAAGAAAAATTACCTACAATAAAAAAGTTAAGAAACAAAAAAGCAAACAACAGTTAATGATTCTGCAAAAATTCTATTTGATTCATTTCGTTTGTGAGAGAATTCTCATGCCATCTAGGCGGCAAATTAATGAACTTTTGGCGCGAAATTCAAAAAAAGAAAAATTCCTTAAATTACATTCTTTTAAATGAATTTTAAAATCTCTCAATTTTTAATTTTTGACAAAAAGAAAAATCCAAACTGGGTGAGAATATTTTCTGACCATTGATTTCCTCTCCAAAAAATTTCTATATAGAAATAATTTTATCGAATTATTAAGATTTAAATTATTTTCTTGATATAGTTAAAAATTTAGTCGAAGTCTCCCCTTAAATGAGCACAAATGAAAATGCAATGAATAGCAAAATAAATTATGCATTATGGTTATTATTGAAAAAAAGAAAAGAAGAAAAAAAAGTGAAAAGATACTGAAAAAAGTGTTTTTCCTTTTTGATTATAAACGTTTCTATTTTTTTTTTTTGCTTTTGATATATTTTTGAAAAGCTTCGACAGTGATTTTCTCCTTTCTTTATATTATTTCCCCTCCCCCTTGGATAATATGCTTTCGAGAGTTCCTTTTTATCCATAGCTCTCAGGAATTTGAGAGATAGTTCTATGCTAATCAGTCGTGCGAATGATACTATATTCGATTGGATCTTCTTCTGAATGCG
This sequence comes from Leptopilina heterotoma, assembly GCF_015476425.1. NCBI lineage: Eukaryota > Metazoa > Arthropoda > Insecta > Hymenoptera > Figitidae > Leptopilina > Leptopilina heterotoma. The sequence goes on from NW_025111110.1 coordinate 3,428,398, forward strand.
AGCATTCCTATTCAGAAATCGCTGTCTTCTCGCTACGATACATCACTGATTATCAGTATCGACATCAAGAGCGCGAGCATTTCCACCCACACACACACACACAGCTTTCCTATATTCATATAAGAGAAAGCATAAAAGAAAATGGAATAAGCTATACATACTATGTTCAGATTCTGTTTTTATATTATGTACGCATAACAAAAGGAAATTTTTCAAGTAACATTTCTCGTCATTGAAACCATTAAACAACCAGAAAAGAAAAAGGCAGAAATTATCACAAAAAAAAATTTGTAATTAATGACATTTTTTTTTAAATTGAAAAATAATTTTCTATCTTTCTAAATACAGTTTTTCTATAAGGATATCAAATTGAAAAAGCAGATCAAAATTGTTCGATGCAACAAATTTTTATCCGATTTTTGTCTCAATTTGATATCCTAAGAAAAACTGTGAATTCACTCAGTGATCACTTTTGATCTGAATTGTAATTTTAAGTACCAAATTAATTTTAAGTTCTAAAAAATTGTAATTTTTAAGTACTACTAAATTAGTCTTCAGTATAATTTCTATCAAATTATACTTCTATTTCGTTATAAATAATATAACGAATAGATGCACAAAAAATAAATTAGTAAAACAGAAAATAATCAAAAAGACAATTTTTTATGTAAAAGAAAAATTTGCCATTATTTTTATTAAAAAATATACTTCCTACTGTTAAATACAATATAAATTGTCAAAAAGAAAACCCCCATATTACTCAGACGGGAAAGTTTATCATTCACCTATATACATACACAGATTCTTTCCAAAAATTTCAGCAAAAAAAAAAAAAAAAAAACTCGTAATTTATTGAGTATTGAGTATTGAAGATGTTGCAGATTCTTTTTCATTTGTATTTCGAGGCGAGCATATATCGATTATTTTTTCAAGACTTCGCAATTGTTCTTGAATAAATTTCACGTAACCCCAACGAAATTTTTTTAACAATTTAACATTATCGGAATTATTCTCTTGAAAATTATACAAGTTCTGAGTAAATGACTGACAGTAATCACCTTGAAGCGCACGGGTTACCTCGAAACACATTTCTTGCCACGATGCTGAATTCTTGTTTAGGTCAACCTGATAAAAAACACAGTTGATATATATATAATACGTTACATAAACATTAAATGTTAATTAGGGGAGAGTGGGGCAAAGGCGCTATGCGGGGCAAAGACGTTTTTTAAAATATCTCCTTTATTTTCTGTCTATTCCAATTGGTATTAAAAATTAAGTTGCAATGCAATCAGACGAATTGATCAAAAAAAGAAAAACCTAAAAATAACAACTATTTTAAGAAATATAACAAAGAAATTGTTTTGCAAAAATAAAATGTTAATTTTACTGAACAAACTCTTATTTTTTAAAACATAAGTTTAAGTATTTAATTTTTAAAAACATAACATGTAAATAAATTAAATATTTCTCTACACAACTGGCGTGGTGTTTTAGTTTAATTTTGTTTCTAAATATTTTAAATTTAAAGTAAAAAATAAGTTTGTTATTTATGTGGGGCAAAGGCAATATTGAACATAATTTGGTTAAAAACAATTGAATATTCGAATTTTCTCCTTATTAATTCACAATATAAGGTTAAAATCACTAAAAAATTTTATTTTTTATTTAAATAGTCCAATTCTTTTAAAAATATGTAGTTAACCTTATGTTTCGTAAATATTATACTAATAAATATCACTTGTTAATTTTTTTAAGGCTTATAAATGCTTTCTTTTAGAAATATAAGTGAAAACATCGCTGCCCCAGCGTGTGGGACAAAGGCATTTTTTGCATTGTTTTTAAATTTCATTAAATAATATGTGGACGTCCGCATGAAAAAGGACCACTTTGGCACTATTGGACTTATCTATATGGGCGAATTCCTGACAAAATTTGGAAAATTTTGAGTGGTCTTACAACCTTTTTGGTGAAAAATTCGATGAGTTACAGAATTTTAAAGTTTGGAGTATCAAATACGTCATTTCGAGAAAAACGAAATCAAAGATTGTAATATGAATATCTTTAGTTCTTCTGGGAAGTTATTCAGATAATAGTTGTTTTAAGTCTAGTACACCCTTAAGATTGAAAATCAATAGGTTTCGAATTTCCCCCCCCCTCATTTTTTAACAATGACAAAATAATGGATCTCCGACAAAGTGGTCCCTTTTCTAAAAATACGGTTATTAATTAATAAAGCGGAATATTTAACGAATTTAAAGGTTCGGTGTTATTTTTTAAAGTTATTTCAAGAAAAGAAAAGAAAAGTAGTCTAAAAAAATTTGTTAAGCGACTTTATTATAAAAAATCTTAGAAAAAATTAAAAATTCCTTTTCCAAAAACACGAAATTAAAAATTGTAACGCGAATTTCTCCGGCTCTTCTGGGAAGTTATTCAGATAAGAGTTGTTTTAAGTCTAGTACACCCTTAAGATTGAAAATCAATAGGTTTCGAATTTTTCCCTCCCTTCGTTTTGAAACAATGAAAAAATAACAGATTTCCGACAAAGTGGTCCCTTTTCATTTTTTTTTTCTAACAACAAAATAAAATACTTAGAGTGTCAATAAATTAATAAAAACTGCATGAATCGACGTGGTAGACCCTGTAGATTAAGAAAAAAAGATAAAAAAAATTTTGATATTTTTCTTCAAAATTAGTAAATTGCGAATATCTCGGAATCTAGAACCGACAAAGTGGTCCCTTTTCATGCGGACGTCCACATATATTTACAATTAGGGTAAGTGCGGGTATAGTCGGACAGTACTAGTAGTCGGACACTTTCATGTTTTTTGGCAAATAAATAATAATGCATTGTGATATTTACTTAAAAAAATATACTGGACGAATGTGTAAAGTTTATATTTTATGAAATTAGTGTTATTTTACAAAATAATTAAACAATAAATATTTTATTTAATATTTTAATAATAGTGGTGTCCGACTATAGATACAACCATTTTCGAGTAGCGCAATGAGTAGCACAAAGTTTTGCTAATAATTAATCATAAATTTTAAAACTTATACGATTTAAATATTATATTAATAACTTCTAGTATGGTTTAATTCCATTTTCCAGCCGATAGCAATTAAAAAATTATCTGTTTTACTTTATAAATCAAAAATATCTGACAGATGTCCGACTATAGAAACAAGGAAAAAAAGTGTCCGACTACTAAAGCATTCGTAATTTTTCATTAAAATGTTTATATTTTATTAAATACTCAAGTATTTGTAACAAATTTACATGATTTTTAATCCTGAAGAACTCATTTAATTGATCATGTGCTTATAAACACAGTAGATATTTGCTATTTCAAGAAAAAAAGCATAATATAAGATCGTATCCTTAAGTGTCCGACTACTAGTGCATTTACCCTATAATATACTAAATAACAACTATTAAAATTTCTTGTTGATTAGTTTTAGAATAATGAAAAACAAAAACCGCATAAATTTATAGCTTAATTTAAAAAATATACATCGATAAATGTAAACCTAGCATCTTTGCCCCACTCTCCCCTACTTCATATATTTTTGCTTCCTCATAAAGGAAGCCTTATAGTGATGTCGATTTCCGAATTTTTTAGAATCAATTATTTTTACAAATTTTCAAGTGTAGTATATATAATTCGTCGAGAGGAACAAATGTCCGGATGTATGTGTGTATGTATGTGTGTGTGTGTGTGTGTATGTATGTCACCGATTCTTGTGGACAAATTTTCTCTTACACGTCTTGACGGATTTTGATAAAATTTTGTAGGTGTATTACGGTCACGAATACCAAAAATCAGACAAAAGGATTTTCAAAAATATCTAAAAAAAAAAATTTTTTTAACAATTTTTTAATTTTTGAAAAAATTAATTTTTGGATTTTTTGAAATAACTTTTTTCTATATTAAAATTTTTATCAATTCTTGTCAAAATTGCATTCCTGACATAAAAACGAATCGATTCATGTATATAAAGTATATATTTTATCAAAATTTATATAATTAATAAATATTTTAATTTTTCACAAAAAATTGAAATTTTGTATTTTTTGACATTTTATCATAACACTTTAAAATAATTATTCTAAAATAAAAAATTAAACAATTGGTATATATTATATTGAGGAAGCTTAATGATCATGAAATGAACAACTTGTAATAATATATTTTAGTAGTAGCACCCTCACCCGAACGCCTTCAGACAATCAAAATTGGTAAAAACGAAAATAAAAATTTATTTTATCCAAATTTATTTAATCTAATCATCTGAAAATTACCAGAGTTCAAGTAGGGACTGAACTCTACACAATCCTGAAGAATAGAGAATTTTATTTGAATTTTTTAGTAGTAGCAGGTCCACCCGTACCCCATCAGACAATCAAAATTTGGTAAAAACGAAAATAAAAATTTATTTTATCCAAATTTATTTAATCTAATCATCTGAAAATTACCAGAGTTCAAGTAGGGACTGAACTCTACACAATCCTGAAGAATAGAGAATTTTATTTGAATTTTTTAGTAGTAGCACCCTCACCCGAACGCCATCAGACAATCATAATTTGATAAAAACGAAAATAAAAATTTATTTTATCCAAATTTATTTAATCTAATCATCTGAAAATTACCTGAGTTGTAGTAGGGACTGAACCCTACACAATCCTGAAGAAGAGAGAATTTTATTTGAATTTTTTAGTAGTAGCACCCTCACCCGAACGCCATCAGACAATCATAATTTGATAAAAACGAAAATAAAAATTTATTTTATCCAAATTTATTTAATCTAATCATCTGAAAATTACCAAAGTTCTAGTAGGGACTGAACTCTACACAATCCTGAAGAATAGAGAATTTTATTTGAATTTTTTAGTAGTAGCAGGTCCACCCGTACCCCATCAGACAATCAAAATTTGGTAAAAACGAAAATAAAAATTTATTTTATCCAAATTTATTTAATCTAATCATCTGAAAATTACCAGAGTTCTAGTAGGGACTGAACTCTACACAATCCTGAAGAATAGAGAATTTTATTTGAATTTTTTAGTAGTAGCAGGTCCACCCGTACGCCATCAGACAATCAAAATTGGTAAAATCGAAAATAAAAATTTATTTTTTCTAAATTTAACAAATCTAATCATCTGAATATTACCAGAGTTCTAGTAGGGACTGAACTCTACACAATCCTGAAGAATATAGAATTTTATTTCAATTTTTTAGTAGTAGCACCCTCACCCGTACGCCATCAGACAATCAAAATTTGGTAAAAACGAAAATAAAAATTTATTTTATCCAAATTTATTTAATCTTATCATCTGAAAATTACCTGAGTTGTAGTAGGGACTGAACTCTACACAATCCTGAAGAATAGAGAATTTTATTTGAATTTTTTAGTAGTGGCAGGTCCACCCGTACGCCATCAGACAATCAAAATTGGTAAAAACGAAAATAAAAATTTATTTTTTCCAAATTTATTTAATCTAATCATCTGAAAATTACCAGAGTTCTAGTAGGGACTGAACCCTACACAATCCTGAAGAATAGAGAATTTTATTTGAATTTTTTAGTAGTAGCACCCTCACCCGAACGCCATCAGACAATCAAAATTTGGTAAAAACGAAAATAAAAATTTATTTTATCCAAATTTATTTAATCTAATCATCTGAAAATTACCTGAGTTGTAGTAGGGACTGAACCCTACACTATCCTGAAGAATAGAGAATTTTATTTGAATTTTTTAGTAGTAGCACCCTCACCCGTACGCCATCAGACATTCAAAATTTGGTAAAAACGAAAATAAAAATTTATTTTATCCAAATTTATTTAATCTAATCATCTGAAAATTACCAGAGTTCTAGTAGGGACTGAACCCTACACAATCCTGAAGAATAGAGAATTTTATTTGAATTTTTTAGTAGTAGCACCCTCACCCGAACGCCATCAGACAATCAAAATTTGGTAAAAACGAAAATAAAAATTTATTTTATCCAAATTTATTTAATCTAATCATCTGAAAATTACCTGAGTTGTAGTAGGGACTGAACCCTACACTATCCTGAAGAATAGAGAATTTTATTTGAATTTTTTAGTAGTAGCACCCTCACCCGTACGCCATCAGACATTCAAAATTTGGTAAAAACGAAAATAAAAATTTATTTTATCCAAATTTATTTAATCTAATCATCTGAAAATTACCAGAGTTCTAGTAGGGACTGAACTCTACACAATCCTGAAGAATACAGAATTTTATTTCAATTTTTTAGTAGTAGCAGGTCCACCCGTACGCCATCAGACAATCAAAATTTGGTAAAAACGAAAATAAAAATTTATTTTATCCAAATTTATTTAATCTAATCATCTGAAAATTACCTGAGTTGTAGTAGGGACTGAACTCTACACAATCCTGAAGAATAGAGAATTTTATTTGAATTTTTTAGTAGTGGCAGGTCCACCCGTACGCCATCAGACAATCAAAATTGGTAAAAACGAAAATAAAAATTTATTTTTTCCAAATTTAACAAATCTAATCATCTGAATATTACCAGAGTTATGGTAGGGACTGAACCCTACACAATCCTGAAGAATAGAGAATTTTATTTCAATTTTTTAGTAGTAGCAGGTCCACCCGTACGCCATCAGACAATGAAAATTTGGTAAAAACGAAAATAAAAATTTATTTTATCCAAATTTATTTAATCAAATCATCTGAAAATTACCAGAGTTCTAGTAGGGACTGAACTCTACACAATCCTGAAGAATAGAGAATTTTATTTAAATTTTTTAGTAGTAGCAGGTCCACCCGTACGCCATCAGACAATCAAAATTTGGTAAAAACGAAAATAAAAATTTATTTTATCCAAATTTATTTAATCTTATCATCTGAAAATTACCTGAGTTGCAGTAGGGACTGAACCCTACACAATCCTGAAGAAGAGAGAATTTTATTTAAATTTTTTAGTAGTAGCACCCTCACCCGTACGCCATCAGACAATCAAAATTTGGTAAAAACAAAAATAAAAATTTATTTTATCCAAATTTATTTAATTTTATCATCTGAAAATTACCTGAGTTCTAGTAGGGACTGAACTCTACACAATCCTGATGAATAGAGAATTTTATTTGAATTTTTTAGTAGTAGAACCCTCACCCGAACGCCATCAGACAATCATAATTTGATAAAAACGAAAATAAAAATTTATTTTATCTAAATTTATTTAATCTTATCATCTGAAAATTACCAGAGTTCTAGTAGGGACTGAACTCTACACAATCCTGAAGAATAGAGAATTTTATTTAAATTTTTTAGTAGTAGCAGGTCCACCCGTACGCCATCAGACAATCAAAATTTGGTAAAAACGAAAATAAAAATTTATTTTATCCAAATTTATTTAATCTTATCATCTGAAAATTACCTGAGTTGCAGTAGGGACTGAACCCTACACAATCCTGATGAATAGAGAATTTTATTTGAATTTTTTAGTAGTGGCAGGTCCACCCGTACGCCATCAGACAATCATAATTTGATAAAAACGAAAATAAAAATTTATTTTATCTAAATTTATTTAATCTTATCATCTGAAAATTACCAGAGTTCTAGTAGGGACTGAACTCTACACAATCCTGAAGAATAGAGAATTTTATTTGAATTTTTTAGTAGTAGCAGGTCCACCCGTACGCCATCAGACAATCAAAATTGGTAAAAACGAAAATAAAAATTTATTTTTTCCAAATTTAACAAATCTAATCATCTGAATATTACCAGAGTTATGGTAGGGACTGAACCCCACACAATCCTGAAGAATAGAGAATTTTATTTCAATTTTTTAGTAGTAGCAGGTCCTCCTGTACGCCATCAGACAATGAAAATTTGGTAAAAACGAAAATAAAAATTTATTTTATCCAAATTTATTTAATCTAATCATCTGAAAATTACCTGAGTTGTAGTAGGGACTGAACTCTACACAATCCTGAAGAATAGAGAATTTTATTTGAATTTTTTAGTAGTGGCAGGTCCACCCGTACGCCATCAGACAATCAAAATTGGTAAAAACGAAAATAAAAATTTATTTTATCCAAATTTATTTAATCTAATCATCTGAAAATTACCTGAGTTGTAGTAGGGACTGAACTCTACACAATCCTGAAGAATAGAGAATTTTATTTGAATTTTTTAGTAGTAGCAGGTCCACCCGTACGCCATCAGACAATCAAAATTTGGTAAAAACGAAAATAAAATTTATTTTATCCAAATTTATTTAATCTAATCATCTGAAAATTACCAGAGTTATGGTAGGGACTGAACCCCACACAATCCTGAAGAATAGAGAATTTTATTTCAATTTTTTAGTAGTAGCAGGTCCACCTGTACGCCATCAGACAATGAAAATTTGGTAAAAACGAAAATAAAAATTTATTTTATCCAAATTTATTTAATCTAATCATCTGAAAATTACCTGAGTTGTAGTAGGGACTGAACTCTACACAATCCTGAAGAATAGAGAATTTTATTTGAATTTTTTAGTAGTGGCAGGTCCACCCGTACGCCATCAGACAATCAAAATTGGTAAAAACGAAAATAAAAATTTATTTTATCCAAATTTATTTAATCTAATCATCTGAAAATTACCTGAGTTGTAGTAGGGACTGAACTCTACACAATCCTGAAGAATAGAGAATTTTATTTGAATTTTTTAGTAGTAGCAGGTCCACCCGTACGCCATCAGACAATCAAAATTTGGTAAAAACGAAAATAAAATTTATTTTATCCAAATTTATTTAATCTAATCATCTGAAAATTACCAGAGTTCTAGTAGGGACTGAACTCTACACAATCCTGAAGAATACAGAATTTTATTTCAATTTTTTAGTAGTAGCAGGTCCACCCGTACGCCATCAGACAATCAAAATTTGGTAAAAACGAAAATAAAAATTTATTTTATCCAAATTTATTTAATCTAATCATCTGAAAATTACCAGAGTTCTAGTAGGGACTGAACTCTACACAATCCTGAAGAATACAGAATTTTATTTCAATTTTTTAGTAGTAGCAGGTCCACCCGTACGCCATCAGACAATCAAAATTTGGTAAAAACGAAAATAAAAATTTATTTTATCCAAATTTATTTAATCTAATCATCTGAAAATTACCAGAGTTCTAGTAGGGACTGAACCCTACACAATCCTGAAGAATAGAGAATTTTATTTGAATTTTTTAGTAGTAGCACCCTCACCCGAACGCCATGAGACAATCATAATTTGATAAAAACGAAAATAAAAATTTATTTTATCCAAATTTATTTAATCTAATCATCTGAAAATTACCAGAGTTCTAGTAGGGACTGAACCCTACACAATCCTGAAGAATAGAGAATTTTATTTGAATTTTTTAGTAGTAGCACCCTCACCCGAACGCCATCAGACAATCAAAATTTGGTAAAAACGAAAATAAAAATTTATTTTATCCAAATTTATTTAATCTAATCATCTGAAAATTACCAGAGTTCTAGTAGGGACTAAACTCAACTCAACTCAACTCAACAATTCTAAAGAATAGAGAATTTTATTTGAATTTTTTAGTAGTAGCAGGTCCACCCGTACGCCATCAGACAATCAAAATTTGGTAAAAACGAAAATAAAAATTTATTTTATCCAAATTTATTTAATCTAATCATCTGAAAATTACCCAGTAAAAAAAATTCGATACACGGACCGCGGAGTTCGTATACGAGCTCGGTAGCTCGTATGAGAAATATGAGAAATCTCTCATACGAGCCTTTTCCGTAATGAGAAGTGTATAGATGCTTGTATACGAGGTGACTTTTAAAGCATTTTTATTAATGTAACACTACTTCATATATTTTTTTTCAAACAGTAAAAAAATAGATTGCATCTCATAATCTGAAAAATTAAACTTTCTAATTTCTTTAGTTTATGAGCAATTTGTTTTTTAATTATAGACAATTATAAAATTATTTTAATTACTATAATAATAATTAGATTAATGATAACTTAAAGTAATGCAAATACTTCTTAAAATATTATTAAAATATTATTACAAAACAAGAAAAAATTGATCACTCCGAGTCTTCGACTCAAAGTGATCGACTTCTTTGAGTTTTATAGTAATTTCCATTTCCATAACATTTTTCAGAAAAAATTAAATTATTTAGAAAATTTTTAATAAAATTCTCCGCAAGAATTCAATTAATTTTGCAAGTAATAAAGTTTTTAACATGAATTCAATTATTTAAAAAAAGTGTAATAAAATTTGTTGTGTAAGAAATCAATTATTTTCATAAATAATAAAAGTTTTTATAGAATTAGAATTATTTTTAATACACTTTTAAATGAATTCCTCAAAAAATGTAATTTTGCAAGAATTCAATTACATTTCACAAATAATGAAATTCTTCGCTGAAATTCAAATATTTTCAAAATCTACTATTTGAATGAAATTTCTCAAAAGAATTTAATTTTATATAAAAAAAAATTGTAATAAAATTCGTTGCAAGAATTTCTCTCCTATTTACCTATTTAAAAAAGAATTTAATAAAAATTCGTTACAAGAATTCAATTATTTTTCTAAATAATAAAATTCATCGCGCAGGATTTCAGTTACTTTAATTTAATTTTTAAGTAAATTCTTTGAAACTTATAATTATTTTTAAAAATGTTATTAAAATTGTTGAAATGAAATCAATTAGCAATTATTTTTAATAATTTTTGAAAAAATTCTTTCAGAATTTTCAACTCCATTTGTTTGCAAATTTCAATTTTAGGAAATTTCAATTATTCGAAAATTCTTCAATTAAATATATATATTAAAAAATAAAAACTTCAAATAATTATAAAAAAAATTCAATTAAACTTTTCAAAAAAAAAATTAATTCTACAGAATTTTTAGTTAAAAATATTAAACATTCAGATTTTCAAAGATTTTAATTAGCAAGCTTAATTTAAATTTGCAAAAAAAAATTTATTCTACAGAATTTCTAGTTAAAAATATTAAACATTCAGATTTTCAAAGATTTTCATTTGCAAGCTTTTCAAAATACAATTATCATTTTTATATCAATTTTTATTAAAAAATTCTACGAGAATTCAATTATTTAAATATAAAAATAAATAATTTATGGAATAATTAAATGTTTTCTTAAAATTGAATTCTTATAAAGAATTTTATCTACAGATTTTTAAATAATTGAATTCTTTTGACGAATTCTAAAAAAATTTTTAAGAATAATTACATTTTCCGAGGAATTTGATTAAAAGTGTTTTAAAATAATTTGAAATTTCTCGATGAGTTTCATTATTTATGAGAAGAATTGAATTACTAAAAAAAATTTTTTATTTATGAAAATAATTAAATTAATGCGAAGAAATTTATTACAAATTTTGTAAATAATTGAATTCCTGTGTAATTCTTTTATGATTTATGAAAATAACTAAGTGTCTGCACAGAATTGTTTAAAATAATTTTTAAATAATTGAATTCGTTTGGAAAATATTATTAAAATACTAGATATATTGAAAATCATTAAATTGAGCAAAATTTTTAAAAATAATTGAATTTCAGAGAAGAATTTTATTATTTTTAAAAATAATTTAAATTTTGACGAAAATTTAAAAAAAATTGAATTTCTGCGAAGAATTTTATTAAGTTTTAAAAATATTTGATTTTTTGTGATGAATATTATAATTTATAAAAATTATTTTTTTGAAAATAAAATTGAATTATTAAGTAATTATTTTATGATAGTTCTTCAAGAATTAAATTATTTAAAAAAAAATTATTATCAGAAATAGAAAAATAAAATTAAAGGTTTCGTATTAAAATTCGTGATAATTTCATAGTTTATGAGGCAAACAAAAAAATTACAACATTTATAAATTAAATGTATGGTTAATTAATAATAATTAAAATAGTTATAATAATAATAAATGAACAGTAATTTTTTTTGTCTATTATAATGATACGGAGAAATAATTAATAAATTTCTCCAATTGAAGACAATTTTAATTGAAGTTTATATACTTAAATTTATTCAAAATGAATATCTCTTCTTTAAATATTAAGAAATTATCACTGTGCCATATAATATAGCATAGTTATATTATATATTCTACGTTATATGCGGGTTAAAAGAAAATGAGGGTATGTCCTGAATGAAAATGTAAAATGGAAAAGTTAAATAAAAGATTGAGAAAAAATGCAACTAGAAATTGAGAAATAAGAAGAGACCAATGTGTGAGAATATAAAATCCAAGCAAAATCGAATGAATGGTAATGTGAAATGGAGTTGTTTGGAAAGAATTTTATATATAGTACATATATGTATACAAAAAGTGCAAATATAAAAAAAATATATCTACGTATATATATAAAGTGGTATATATGAATTGAAGTGAGATGAAAAACATATGTGAAATATAGAACAAAGTCAAATACACAAAGAATATAAAAGAGGAAAATTCAGATCGAGCAGAATATGTCAAAAACAAATTTTTTTTCCTTTAAAAAATTCCAAAAATATCCGCAATATTTTTATATTCACAATTTATACAAAATAAAAAAAAACAGAACTTAAAAATAAACTAAAAATGATTAAAAGATTTGAAAACGATTGGAAAATATTTAGAAACGATGAAAAAGAATTATAACAAATTTATTATTTTTAGAGTGAACAATTTTTTTAGTTCAATGCAACTTGCAAAAGAATTTGTTGATTGACTCTCTAAATTTTAATTAGTAAAAATATTTACTAGTTTGAATTAGTAATTGACTTTTCGCTTTTGAATTTTAGTAAATTTTCCTTAAAATTATTAGAAATTATTATTATAGTTATTTTTTTATAATTACAATTACTAATTAGTAAAATTTACTAATTAAAAAGCAAAAATTTAGAGAGAAGTTAATTTAATAAATAATATATAGACTTAATGAAATTTCATTAATAGAATGAAAAATAAATTCCTCTTCCTGACTCACTAAATGAAAATTAATAAATTTAATTTAATTAAGAAAATAATAATTTATCAACGTGAAAGAAAAATAAATAGAGAAAAAAAATTCTTTACGCTTTGTTTTGAACGTTAAATTTTCATAAAATTTTCACTAAATTTTCAGATGTTACCTAATAACTAATTGTTCGAAGTTTGACACTTTAATCAATACACTTCTCTATTAGTTTCCACTTTGGGTTTAATTAGAATATTCTTGACTTTAAAACAAACTTCCAATCAATTTAATAAATAATAATAATAAGGAAAGAATTTGTTAGCAGATATTACTATTAATTATTATTATTTGTAATATTATTATTTTTAATGTACGGTTATATTATTATAAATAAATAATTTATTATTAATATTTTTCTATTTATAGTAATAGAAGTGATTTATAAACACAGAAATAATTTCTTAATTTTTCAGTGAATAAAGTACGTTTTAGTCAGACATTTAAAAAATGAGAATACTAATTAAAAAATTTAATTATTTTCTATTTTTCCTGTAATTCATTTTTTCCATTTTTTTTTTTATTCATTTGAATTTATATATTTTTACTTCGTAACAATTCATTGTTAATTATTAAAAATTATATAATTAGAGAAAAGCAATGGAAAACTATTTTCGAAAAAAGAGTTAAATTTTTCATGTAATACACTTTTATCTCTTCGATGCTCTTTAATTAAATTAATTTAATTTTGTAATTTCCTATTATTTATAATAATTAAAAATTTGATAATTATATAAAAAAAAACATTTTGCGTTTTTAAAAAAAGAAATTTGGTGAATATTTAAAAACTATGATTTATAAAATATAAAAAGAAGAAAATTTTCATCTTTGAAAACAATAAGAACAAAGAAAATAAATTATTAATAATTTTCTTTTTCTTGTAAATTATTAATTATTAATTTTCTAAATATTGTAATTTTCTAACATTGAAATAGTGAAATATTTTCTTTTCTCTTTATAAAAATAAAATTTTCACCTTTTTCTCGTCCATTTGCGTTCTCAACTGTTTGCTAAGCGCTCTATCAATAAGATCAACGATGTAACTCTTGCACGTATGCAAATCTAAATCACCTCCTGCGTAATGGTTCTTCCTGTCTTCAATTAATGCATCTTTAAATTTGAATTTATTATTATTATTATTATTATTATTATTATTATTATTATTATTATTATTATTATTTTATTATTATTATCATTATTATTATTATTATTATTATTGTTATTAGTATATCTCTTTTGAATTAGTAAAATTTACTATTTCGAATTAGTGACTGACTTTTTGCTTTTGATTTAGTAAATTTTACTAATAAATAGTAATTTCTACTAATTTACTAGTAAAATTTAATAATTCAAAAGCAATTTTTAGTCAATTTTATATTAATAAATAGTAATTTCTTTTAATTAATTAGTAAACTTTAATAATTCAAATAGCAAAAAGTCAGTCACTAATTCAAATTACATAGTTGACATTTTTATTTTTTACTAATTCAAATTTAAAGAGTTGTAATTGTAATTACAATTATAATTATAATTATTATCATTATTATTACAATTACAATAAATAAATAATACAATTACAATAAATTTTATAATAAATTAATTATTTTAAAATAAAATATAAATAATAATAATTATTATTATTATTATTACTTCTCTCCAATTTTTCCATTTGTGAATTCTCAATAGTTGAACGACGTGAAATTTTTGAATTGCCTTTGAATTCATGTTGCAATTGCGATTGCTTCAAAAAATCTACCCCAATATCGTTATCGGAATCGTTATCGTCCTTTGAAAGTGAATGGCAACTAGCGCTTGGTTCGATTTTATGTCGTTGATGCATTCCCTGAAATAAAAAAAAATAAAATAAAAATATATCGCGCGCGCATCTTTCGTCAAACTTCAATGGACCAGAAAATTAGAAAAGAATTTTTTTTTTCTATTTGGTTAGTAGGTACTTTGAAAGTACAAAAATCCTTATTTCCCCAATTCATGTGGGATGAAAGCCGAAAAATTGGACAAATGATTAAGGACTCTTTTTTTGGAAAAAAAAAGAAAAAAAGATTTTTTTTAAAATAGAAAAAAGAAATCAGAGAAAAAAATTGCCCTTTTGACATATATAATAAAAAGCTTTGAATAAAAATAATTTTCCGATCTATTATTTTTGAAGAATTTTTTTCTATACTTTTTTTTATTTTTTTGTTTTTCACTTCTTTTTTTAGTTTTATTTTTAGTATTTTATTCTTTTTTTTACTTTTATTTTTTCATTTTTGGTTTTTTTAATTGTTATACTTTTTGCTCTGTTTTTATTTTTCTGTACTTTTCTTGCTATCATTTTATTTTTATTTTTGACATTTTTGTTTCGTTTTTCTTTTTTTCTATTTGACAAACCTTTGAAATTTCATTAGGACGCGTAATTGCAGATTTGTCAAATTTTGTCCTTTTCTTTTGACAGTCAATGTCTTTTCGACTCTTGATTTGTTTTGCCTCCATGGCCAGCTGATTAAGTTCCCCACAATCGTGATTCGTCTGTTTCTGTTCCTCATCCCTTGTGATTTCACATTTTTCAATTGATTCTCGAATCTTTTCGAAACAACTTTTCTTTTCCTTCTTCAAGTGACAATGCTCGGCGAAAGTCTTTTTCGAACAATCACTCTCCAACTCCGACTCATCCTGATTGTATTGAAGCTAAAAATTTTAATTAGTCACACATTATAGAAATATTCCAAAGAAGAAAATTATACAAAAAAAAATATAATTATTAAACAAAATTAATTCAGGACAATAAAATTCACAATTAAATTCAATTAAATACAATTAAACACAATTAAAAATAATTGCAAACAAGTAAATACTTTGAAAAACAATAAAATAAAATACAATTAAATAAAATTAAATTAAATTAAATTAAATACAGTTAAATAAATAATCCCCGTTCAATTTTCATTCCAAAAAGAAAAAAATTCCATAGGAAATATTATATTCACAAAACTGCATTTCTATATTTTTTATATTTAAATCACACAATTCAATCTTAAAACAAAAAAAGGAAAAATGAAGTTTAGAAAATCTGAAAAATAAAGGGAAAGAAAAATCGCAATGCCAGTGAAGTTTCTGCAAAACTCAATTTTCTGGTAATATAACTTGAATGAAAAATTGAAGACGTGAGAGGATTTTGAAAAAAAAACAAAAAAATAATAATAAATAAATAAAATAAGAAAATATGTACTTAAATCGAAATTTTTGAAAAAAAGAAATTTTTTCCAGTATGATAAAAGAAAAATATCCAAATATTTTAGATGGCATGTGTTTACATGATTATAGAAAAAGAAAAAAGAAATCAAAAACAATTATACATGACTGTAAATTTTTTTTAAGGTTTTGCTTTACGTGACTATATTTCGAATATTACAGCAATTTAACCTGACATTTTGCAGGAATAATCTCTAAACTAGTTGCCTTCAATCTCACAAGTTCATGTATGTCAAACTGTCACGCCATATAGGGTGAATTTTTTCTCCCTTTTTTCTGTTATTTTATTTCTAAAATTCTATACCAGGTGCTGAAAATTTCCTGTCAATCCAACTATTAGTGTGTAATATTTACAATAAAATAGAAAATAAAACAGCAACGTTAATCACTTTACGTTTTTTTTTTCAAAGTTGGAAAATGAAAAGAGATTGAAAGAAATAAATTTATTTCGTGTGGAAATTTTTTTAAATTCTTATTTTGATATTTTCTTCATTAATATCCTTTTTTTACTTTTGCATTATTCCTATTAACTATAATAATTTGAATTATTACTAGCAAATTTTACTCGCGGAACGTGATATTTAATTTATTATTGTTATGCAAATTACAAAATTCTTCATTTTCAAAAATAAATTTTTTAAATAATTTCATAATCAAAATTTTAAAAATTCACTTATTAAGTACAAAATTAATTATTACTGTTCATGTTTTCAAAAATTTTAATAAAATTTCACGAAACAATTCAATTATTTCCTAAACTTTTAATAAATTCTTCGAAATAATTCAACTATTTTTTATAAATACAAAAATTCTTTGCAGAAATTCAATTATTCTTAATCAAATTTAAATAAAATTACATGAAAGAATTGAATTATTTTCAAAAATTTCCATAAAATGCAATTTCAACAAGAATTTAAAATTCTCTAAAAATATTTCAATTATTTTCAAAATATTTTTAAAAAATGGTATATATAAATTAAATTACTTTCTATGCAATTTTTAAATATATTCGTGAAAAAAATTGAAAGAATTCAATTAATTTCAAAAAATAATAAAATTCTTGTGATGAATTCAATTATTTTGAATATACTTAATTTTAATAAAATTCTTTAAAGAAATTCCATTATTTTCGAAACAACTTTAATTAAATTTCTCGAAAAAATTTCATTATTTTCAAAAATTTCTATAAAATTTTTCATAAAAATTTAATTATTTCTTAAAATTTTAATAAATTTTCTCTTAGGAAATTCCCGGGATATTCTCGGAAATGACTCCCGAGAATTTATCAGTTTAATCCCCGGGAACATTTTCACGTGGGTAGTAAAATCCTTCGAAGGAATTAATTAATTAATTATAATTAATATATAATTAATTATATATTATAATAATAATAATAATAATAATAATTATAATTATAATTATAATATAATATAATATAATATATGTATATTATATTATATTATATATAATATATATATAATTATTATATTATATTATATTATATTATTATTAATTAATTAATTCAATTATTTTCAAAACAATTTTAATTGAATTCCTCGGATGAATTCAAATATTTTTAAATATTTACATAAATTTCAATTATTTCCTAAAATTTTTATAAATTCTTCGAAACATTTCAACTATTTTTATAAATAGTAAAATTTATCGCAGGATTCAATTATTTTCAATTCTCTTTTATTAACAAAATTCTTCCACATAAAATTTAATTGCTTTTTAAATTTTCAATTAAAATTATTTAAAAAACTCCATTAGTTTAAAAGAAATTCAAAGAAATTCTTCAAAAGAATTTAATAAGGATTTTAAAAAATTTTTTCAAAATTCTTTCCGAGAATTCAGTTATTTTCCTAAATAAAAAAATTTTTTGAAGGAATTCAATGATTTTCAATACATTAATTTTAAAATTGAAAATATTTGAAAAGAAAAATTATAAAAAAGTTAAGAAACAAAAAGCAAACAACAATTAACTTTTAACTGCGAACAGATTACCGGAACATGTACTTTATTATTATTAATTAATTAATTAATGTTATAATTATTTTTATTTTATAATTAATTCAAAATTGTAATGAGAAATAAAAATCATCAGAATTTTTTTCACTTTGGAGAAGAATTTTGTTATTTATAAAGATAATTGGGATTTTTACAAGAATTTTTTTCAAATTTTGAACATATAGTTGAATTTTATAAGAAGAATTTTAATTTTTGTTTGAAAATAATTGAATTTCTGCAATTAATTGTAATTTCTCCAAAATTGAATTTTTTTAGTGTTTTCAATAAAAATTTAAAGTAGAAAATTTTCAAATTCTATTATTTTTAAAATTGATAATTTTATCTAGTAATAAAAAATAAAGCAAAAAATACTAAATATTTTAAATAATTGTACATATCTAATCAAACTTATCAAAATTTAATTAATTAAATAATTTAACTAAAAAAAATGAACTATTCAAATATTTCCAAACAAGAATCTCTTTATTTATGAATATTGCTTTCACTATGCACTGATTTGAAAAAATAATAAAAATTTAAAAAGTTAATTCCTCTATTTAAATATTTCATAAACAAAAAATGCCGATGAAAATAAACTGAAGTCTTGGATAAAAGGAAAAAAGAAAAAAACTACAGGTATCTAAGTAAATATTTGAGTAAATGCAATATTGTCGATTTCTGACTTCACAGATATAAAAAGAGAAATTTTATGATATAGTTATTTTCACTTGTAGACTATATAAAGGGATGTTTAGAAATTATTTAAGGACCAGATGCTGTTTTACGTCTATTAAATTATTCAAACTCGCAAACTCTGCAGTAAATGAGAATTCATCGATTGATTCTCGTCGAATTTTTAAAACCCATACTATCGCCGAGAGGAAGAAGTGCATTACCCTGATTCGTTGATAAGCAGGAATTTCCGATTAGCCAGTAATTGAAACAGTCGCGCTTAAAGCAAGAGTTCAGAATGCTCTTATTCAATAGAAAGAAGCAAGGAAAAAAATTACTTTCAGTGTAATCAAATTATCAAAAAAACAAAAAAACAAACAAAAAATAGAAAACAAGGAAAAAAATTCAGAAATATTTTGAATTTAACTATTTTCTTACTTCGAACAAATTTACGAAAATTTACAAAAAATATTTGAACAAAATTCAAAAACTTAAAACATTTTTTTCAAGAATTAGAAGAATGGAACTTTATTTAAAAATTTTTATATTTTTACTACTTTTTCTTACTATTTTTCGGACTATAAAGAATTTATATCCATCCAACGTTCTTTCAAAACAAAAATTATTACCTAATATGAAAATTTTAATAACGAAATTTAAATATTTGTCTAAACAAATTTTCTTTGTTTACACAAAACATTTGTTTTTTGAAAAAACTTTTAATAATAAAAAGGGGAAAAAAATTATAAAAATAAAAAATTCGAAATTAAAGAAAAACTATCACGACGAAAAAATAGAATTTTTCCTAAAATTCTGTGTGGTAATAAA
Organism: Leptopilina heterotoma; assembly: GCF_015476425.1. NCBI lineage: Eukaryota > Metazoa > Arthropoda > Insecta > Hymenoptera > Figitidae > Leptopilina > Leptopilina heterotoma. The sequence continues at coordinate 3,448,195 of NW_025111110.1, forward strand.
TCAAGTGTTTATTGTAACAAAATTCGTAAAACAATAAAATAGTTTTTTTCTGTAAAAACCTTATTTTCGTATTTTAAAAAATATTATACGAAAACATCAGAAATAAATGCGGAAATTAAGAATAAAATATAAAAAGAAAAAGAAACATAAGATACAGATGAACCTCTTTTACAAAGGAAAAATATATTCAAAGAAAAAATATATTCAAACGAAAAGAAACAAAAAATATAAAAAGAATTGTAAATATTTCTTATTAACACTCGAAAAAATCTGTTTGGAATAATATTACCGATTATTGACAATACATTGCCTTTTTATTATTGAGAATAGAGAACAAAACGAGAGACACGAGAAAAAGAAAAGAATAGAAAAATAAAAATAAATAAAAATCGTTTTCTCTCCCTGGTGCAATGCTAGAGGGAAATGTGACATGAATGTAAGCTGGCTTTCAGATTCTGTTATTCTAATGGCTCTCAGAGATGTTCTCCCTTTACGACAATCGTTGGTACAAGTGTCTTCTTCCGCGTAAAGTCAAAAACCCGAAGAAAAAGAATAGAATATAAAAGGAGGAATATCACAAATAGTTTTGTGATGGAATCCCTTTTATCTTTATCCTAAAGCTAACAAGGTACTTGGATGTCAAAGACTATAAAAAAAATTGTAAAAAATTTACCTACATTTTATTGCGCATAAATTAATGGGGGGGGGGCAATTTTTTGTTTTTGTTGCAAAAATATAAATAAATCTGTTATTCAATATTTACGTCAATTTTTATCTCTCAATTTATACTTTTCTCCTTTTTCTTATTCGAGAGAAAATCTTTGTTTTCTATTTCTTCAAAATATTTTATTTACTCTTTTTCTTCGAAATATTTTTTTTCTCAATCTCTATTACATTACTTAAAAATATAAATTAAATTTTTCATAACTATAAAACATGAAGATATCGATAACTCCGAGTCTTCGACTCGGAGTGATCGATTTCTTCATGTTTTATAATAATTAAAGATCACCGAGTGATAAAATCATTTACAATTCAATTATTATTTACAAGAATTTTTAACTAAAATTCTTCTTTGAATCGATTATTATTTTTAATAATTTTCGAAAAAATTTATTTGGCAATTTTCAAATCTATTTGTTTACAATATTCAATTTTATGAAATTTCAATTATTCGTAAATTTTTCAATTAAATAAATATTAGAAAATAAAAACTTCAAATAATATTTAAAATATTCAATTAAACTTTTTCAAAAAAATTAATTTCAAATTTCAATTATTTTAAAAAATTCACGCTATATTGCTTTTAATATTATTATTATTATCTAAAATTTTAATTGAAATTATTTTTAAATCAATTTTTATTAGAAAATCCTACTAGAATTCAATTATTTAAATTTTAAATACAAAAATAAATAATTTATTGAATAATTGAATGTTTCTTAAAATTCAATTCCCATAAAGAATCGGTATCAACAAATTTTCAAATAATTGAATTTTTCCAATAATTTGTAACTTTTACAAAATAGAATTTTTTTTCGTGTTTTTAACTAAACATATTCTATAAAAATCCATTTTTTTTTTAATAATTTTTGAAAAAGCTCTTTAAGAATTTTCAAATTCATTTGTTTTCAATTCAATTTTACAAAATTTCAATTATTCGTAAATTCTTCAATTAAATATTATATTAGAAAAAAAATACTTTAAATAATTTTTTTAAAAAATCCACAATTAAAGTTTCTCAAAAAAAATTAATTCCACAGAATTGTTAGTTAAAAATATGAAAAATTCCAATTTTCAAAGATTTTAATCTGTAACCTTTTCAAAATTCAATTATTTCTAAAAATTTTCGCTCTAATGCTTTTAAAATTCAATTATAATCTAAAATCTTAACTGAAATCCATTTTTAAATCAATGTTTATGAGAAAATATTACTAGAATTCAATTATTTATATACAAAAATAATAATTTATTGAATAATTGCATGTTTCTTAAAACTGAATTCTCATAAAGAATTTTATCTATAAATTTTTAAATAACTGAATTCTTTTTCTACGAATTTTAATAAAATTTTTAAGAATTTTTTTGAGGAATTCGATTTAAATTGTATTAAAAATAATTGAAATTCTGCAATGAGTTTTATTATTTATGAAAATAATTGAATTCCCAAAAAGAATTTTATTATTTACGAAATTAATTGATTCACCGTAAAAATGTTATTATTTATATAAAAATAATTAAATGATTGCGAAGAAATTTATAAAAAAAATTTGTAAATAATGAAATTCCTGTGAAATTTTTATTATTTTTTGAAAATAATTAAAAGTTTGTGTAGAATTTTATTAAATTTCTTTTTAAATAATTGAATTCTTTTGGGTAATTTTATTAAAATAGTAGATATTGAAAATCATTAAATTGAGAAAAATTTTTGAAAATAATTGAATTTCGGAGATGAATTTAATTATTTTAAAAGATTTTTGAAGAAATAATTGAATTTTTAAAAATAATTGAATTTCGGAGATGAATTTAATGATTTCTAATGATTTTTGAAGAAATAATTGAATTTTTGAATTTTTGAAAATAATTGAATTTCGGAGATAAACTTAATTATTTCTAAAGGTTTTTTTAAAAAATAATTGAATTTTTGAATTTTTGAATTTTTGAAAATAATTGAATTTAGAAGATAAATTTAATTATTTCTAAAGATTTTTGAAGAAATAATTGAAATTTTGAAAATAATTATTGAATTTCGGAGATGAATTTAATCATTTCTAAAGATAATTGAAATTTTTGACAAGGATTTTTAAAAATTTTTGAAAATAATTGAATTTTTGCAATCATTTGTAATTTCTCTAAAATTATCCAAATTATATCGTAAAATTTACGAACTTTTCATCCTTTTTTAATCAAATTGCGGACTTTACGGACCTTTTTTCAAAAAACGGACTTTTACGGACTTTTTGAAATTTATTTTTACAATTTTTTAAAATTTATTTTTTTAGTATTTTTACTTTCTTGGTCTTGGTCATTTTTGATTTTTATTGTAAACAGTAATTTTTGAAAAGATTTCGTTCATTTAAAGATTTAGAATTTTTAGAACAATTATATTTTCTATCGTTCTTTAAAAATTTAAAGTATATATATTCTATATTGTTATTAATTTATTTTTTTAAATTTATTTCAATAAAAAATTTTAAAAATATATTTTTTAATTATTTCTTCTTTCCCTTTTTGGAAAAATATTCCAATAACTATATATTTTTGATATTTGAAAAATAATTTACAATATTCCTGAATATTTAGTGGGTTTTTTTTTATTTTTAATATTTTATTTTTCGGGACAAAAATTGATAACTAAAAATATAAATACCTGTCCTTCGGACTTGTCCTGTTCCTTTCTATATGTACTTTTATCATGAAACTCTGTATTTTCATCTGCAACACCGGAATTTATCATATCCATAAACATAGTATGCATCTCCTCCGGATATTCGATTTTTGATGATTGGTTTTGTTCCGAGTTTTGACCTCTTTTAAAGCTCTGAATTCCTCCTGTCATTCGAGAATTTATTCCAGAGGGAAGTGAGAAGGGACTTTTCGATCTTTTCATTGTCGAATTCTGTGGATTAGCCAAATAATTCTCATATTTTTCCAACATAGCCAAACCCTCCACGTATCTACTAATTAAAAATATTTTTTATTTTCAATTCTTGCAATATTTTCATACTGTAGAAAAATTAGTGTAGAATTTATTTTTAAAATATTAAAAAATTCAAATCAAATTAAATAAAAAAAAATTTTTTTTTTAAATTAAATAAAAAGTTAAAAATAAAATAAAACAAAAAACAAAATAAAAAATAATATAAAATGAAAAGTAAAGAAAAATAAAAATATTTAATAAAAAATACTTTTTATTTGTATTTATCTTATTTCATTTACATTATTTATTTTTTTTTAATACAGTCAACTCTCAATAATTGAACTTTCAATAAATTCAATTCCTCGAAAAATTAAAATTAGGTTCAAGTTATTTGAAAAAATTTTGATAACTTTTAAAACTTGCTAAGTTTCCATAAATAAAAATTTCGCTACTTTGAATTTTGTCATGTTCCTTGAGATTCAGTTTATTGAGAGTTGACTGTAAAAATTAAAATTGTAATTAAAAAAAATGTCGATTATTCTTTTTCAAATACCTTTCGTATTCGTTAAAGTCAGACTGACAATTACAAGAAGGACAATGTTGAAATTTATTCGTTTTTTTCCTCCTTCTTTCATGCTCGAATTGATCCTCATACGTTGGCAATTCACATTTCATGCAAACATTTTCTTTTCGATTAGTGTAACGCCTATGACGTGGAGCTTTTGATTTTTCCGGCCTTCGAAAATTTCTGTTAAATATTTCCTTAGTTGGCAGTAAATCACATCTGCTCATTTCCTACGATGCAATAAAAATTAATTATTTATTTACAAAATAAATTACAACAACTAAATAAATTAACATTAAATTCACATTTTTTTTATAATGAAAAAGAATGTTTTAAATTAATTTAGTTTTAAATAAATTTTAAATTAATAAAATAACCATTAAATAATAGTAAATAAATAAATAAATATTCATAACTAGTAAATAACTATTTTCACTAAATGAATAAATTCAACATTTACTACTTTCCTATTTATATTATTAAAAATCTTTTCCAAAGAAAAAATTACTTACCATGTCTCCACACATTCTTGGCATTTTTATATATTTTCCCCTTCTTTCACAATTTCACAAAAATAAAAATTCAGAAAATTATCTTCAATAAAAGTATTAAGATTCGTAAAATTATTTTCAATTAAAAATTAAAAGTATATTGTGTACGAATTTTAGTATTACAAAAAAAATATTAACCATTAACACATTTTTTGACATAACAAAACAAACTGAAACAAACTGAAACAAACTCTTGAAAGTTGTCAATCAAACAGTTAACTTCAAGTGCAACAATACAAAAATTAATAAAATTTTATTATTATAGCTAATTACATATTATAAAGAAAATAACTAAATTTTTACTTATTTTCATTATTATTTACTTGACTATTCAGTGAATTCTTTAGTTAATTGTTTATTTAATTGTTTAAATAAATAATTATTTACTTAATTATTAATTTATTATTTCCTTAATTATTTAATTAATTGTTCAGTTGGTTAATTAAATAATAATTTATATTATTATGTAGTTAACTAATTGTTTGTTTAGGTAATTAATTAATTAACTATTTTCTCCATTATTTAGTTAATTATATGTAGTTAATTGTTTAGTTAATTGTTCAATGAAGTAATTATTTATTTAATTATTTACTTAAATTATTATTTCATTATAAAATTATCTAATTAATTAAATATAAATTATTTAATTAATTACTTAATTAACAAGATAATTAAGACTAAGAAACAACTATAATTAAAAATATCTGAAAAGAACGTAATTTCATTTTTACAAACTTGTGGGCATTTAGAGAAAACAATAAATGAAAGTAAATTAAATTTATACAAATAAAATGGTATGAAAGAAAATAATGGAAATACTTGAAAGTCGAGTTCATTATGAAAAGAACTTGAAAATATTTTATATCTATACGTATTCCACACTAAAATATTCTGTTGAGATCTTTTATCAATTTTGAAGCTCTCTCCAGAATGTTCACTATCTTCAGACTCGCATAATGAAACACTTGGAAATGTATAATATATATATATGTATATAAACACTTCAAATCTTATTATTCCAAGAAATTAAATAAAAAATTTTACTCAAAAACAAGTTTTTATGTATAAAACAATACTTGCTAGACTTCGAAAAAAACAATATCAAAATTTAAATTATCGACAATTAAAATTAGAAACAAAATAATTTAACATATTAGTAACAATAAAAAAAAGAATAGAGTAATTTTTAAATTTTTAAAAATTGAAATTTAATAATTTCGATAAATAAATTATAATTTTGAAATTGAAATTCCTTAAAAAAATTTTATTATTTATGAAAATAATGGAATTCCTGTGAAATTTTTATTATTTATGACAATAAGTAAATGTTTACATACAATTTTATTAAATTTTTTTTTAAATAATTGAATTCTTTTAGGGAAGTTTTATAAAAATAGTAGATATTGAAAATCATTGAAATTAGAAAAATGCATTTTATTTTTGAAAATAATTGAAATTAGGACAAGTATTTTTTTTTGACATTTATAAAAATAATTGAACTTTGGAGAAGAATTTTGTTATTTAGAAAGATAATTGGGATTTTTACGAGAATTCTTTTCAAATTTTGAACATAGTTGAATTTTTTAAGAAGAATTTTAATTTTTTTTTTTAAATAATTAAATTTCGACAATTATTTGTAATTTCTCCAAAATTGAATTTTTTTTTAGTGTTTTCAACAAAAATTGAAATTAGAAAATTTTTCAATTCTATTATTTTTAGAATTGATAATTTTATTTGAAAAGGGTAGCAAGATTTTATTAAATTTTACTACGATTATTGTAGTAAATTTAATAAAATATAAAAATGAAATTTCAAAAATTATTTTAAAATAATTATTTTAGAAATTTTATTAAGAAATTAACAAATTTGAATTTACAAATTATATAAATTATATTAATTTATAAAATATAATATAATTGTAATTAGAGTTGTGCAAAAAGCTCGATCGAGTATTTCAAGCTTTTCGTTTTTCTAGCAGAGCTGAGCAGAATCAATCCGAACTTGAACCAAATTCTATCCGACACGTGCAGTATTAAACCTAAAATAATTTTGAGCACTTGAATTTTTCGAGCACTCAAATATTTTTGAGTAACTAAAACTCGAGCCTGGCTCGAGTATCGAGCCCGGCTCGAGCTCGACCATGCTATTCGAGCTTTTTGCACACCTCTAATTGTAATCTTCATCTTTGTTAAAAATATATTTACTTATTTCTTCCCATATTAGGTATATAAATATTTCAAATTTTTTGTACAGATATATTATTATTTTTATCTTGTAGACAATAAAATTTAACTTTGTCTGACCATATGTAGTTATTACTACTTAAAGCGTAGCAGTAATTTTCTTTTTTTTCTTCATATGTTTCTTAATAAATTTATTAATATTTATCTTTATTTATTATTATAATTATTGTAAAATAATAAATAATAAAATATTATTAATTTATAATTAATAATAATACCTAATCTTTATTTTAAAATTATTGTCTTGCGCCGGGAAAATTTTATTAAAAGCATATTTCGCCAATTTAATATAATTTTTTTTTTAAATTTTCGACTTGATTTAAATTTTAAATTAAACTTATTAACTAATACTATTATTATTATTGTTGAAAATCATAAATTAGAAATTACTAATAATTAAACAATTTTCTTGCCCGTACACTATTTATTTTGCTTTGTTCTTTTTTTCTTATTCTCCGTATGAAATGATTTTTCAATCATTAAATTGATTATTATGAAAATAATGGGATATAAAATAACCGGTTTTATGTTACAGTTACTTCAATTTATTTTTGCGGTCGAATATATAAGAGCGCGCGTTTTTGTTGAGATATTCAACTTGGCGAGCTTACGTTTACACTGCTATTTGCACAGTTTAAAGCTTTCAAACGAATCGCAAACTTAAACCATAAAACGCTTTGGAAAAAAAAATTGCCATTAAAAAGGGAATAAATTATATAGATGAAATACTATATACAATTATTTTTGTTTGTGTGTATGTAATATGAAAAAAGTAATACAAAAATATAGGAATCACTCGGAAAAAAATATTTATTTAGAAACATTCTCTGCTCTTGTCTTTTTATAATAATTATAATAAAGACAATAAGTCTTCTTTACATTAATTTTCTTTTTCTATATTATATATTATATACATATAAATATACACTCTTGGAAATATATAACTGGAAATAGATATAAGCACCATTTAAACTCAATAGTTATATAATTTTCTTCTTTAAATTTACAGGAGGTAGAATAAATTATTCTTATTTGTTTCAGAGGGATGCTAAAATGTCAACAAACGGATTTCCTGGTTCCTTTGCAACCTCTTCGAAGGTTTCCACAAAAGTTCTCTTTTGAGTTTCACTAGTTAACTGGAGAAAATTTTTTTTTTTTTTAATCAAGCGAAAGAATATTCTGAATTAAGGATCAAAATTCGTAAAATGTTTATTCAACATTTCAATTTAGAAAAAAATACATTTTATTTTTTGGGAAGATTACACGAATTCTGACCCTTGAACGAAAAAATATTTTTTAGAAAAAATTATGTTCATCAAAATTAGTATTTTTACATTAAAGGTCAATGTGAAATAAACGAAATTAATTTATTTCCTTTTCAATTTCAAATCAAAAGAAAAAATATTAAGTCTCTAATTGAAAAGTAATTCCTAAAATACATATTTTCTAAATTACTTTTCAATTATTTAAATTATTATTTTCATTTTCTCTTATTTTATTTTTTACAGTTCAGTGAGTAATTTATGAAAATATTTATATTAAAAAAATATTTAGTTCACATAAACATTCAGAATTTTTGAAATGTTATTTTTGAAAAAAAAAATTAGAATACCTTGGAATAGAAATCTGATGCAGCTATGCAGAGGAGTTTTTTATCTTCATATTCGAATTTACCAATTCTAGATTGAACGTGTGGAAATCTGGTGAAACAATAGTTAAGGATTAAAAATATTTTCAACTAGAAATAGAAATTCAATTTCCCAACAGTAAACTTGAAAATAAAATTCAAAATATAGAAAAAGTAAAATCGAAAATTAATCTTGAACAGGAATCACAGTACCTTTTTTAAAAATAGCTAAAATTTTTATTTTTTAATTTTTTAATTTTATTGAAGAGAATTTTTTGTAATTATTCTAAAACAGGCGATATAAAGAGATGACAAAGAAATTCTACATAAAAATTAAATTAACTCTGCGAATTCATTAAAATTAACAGCAAATTGAAGTTTACATAATTTAAAATTTCGACAAAATAAATTTAAAATCAATTAAAATTGTTAATAACAAATTTGTTTAGATTTAAGATAATAATTAAAACTTGCTACTTGGTTACTAATAACTTCTTCAAAAATTATTTTCATCATCACGATTATTCATTTCTAGAATTTTCAACTAAAATTCTTTTTTAAGTCAATTTTTTAAAATAATTTTTAAAAATGTTCTTTGTGAATTTTCAAATTCTTTTGCTTACAACTTAATTTTACGAAATTTCGATTATTCTGACATTCTCCAATTAAATATATTGGAAATTAAAAACTTCAAATAATTTTAAAAAATTCCATTAAACTTATTGAGAAAAATTAATTCTGTACAATTCTTAATTAAAAATATGAAAAGTTCAAATTTTCAAAGATTTTAATTTGAAATTCATTTTTAAATCAATATTTATTAGAAAATTCTACGAGAATTCAATTATTTAACTATAAAAATAAATATTTTAATAAAAAATTGAATTTTCATAAAGAATTTTATCAACAAAATTTTTTTGAAAATTTTATTTTGAAAAAAATTGAATTGTTACGCTAAGAATTACATTAAAGTTTTTGAAAATAATTTTATTATTTAAAGAAATTTAATTAAAAATGTATTGAAAATTATACTAAAAATTCCAATAAATAAATTGCAGCAAAGGTTATTAAAATTATTAAATTTCTTTGATAAATTTTAATAAAATTTTTAAGAATAAATATTTTTTCGAAGAATTCCACTAAAATTGTATTAAAAATAATTGAAATTCAGCATTGAGATTTCTTATTTATGAAAATAATTAAATCCCTGTAAAAAATGTTATTATTTATGAAAATAATTAAATATTTGCGTAGAATTTTATTAAAATTTTTTTTAACTAATTAAATTCTTTTAGTAATTTTTATTAAAGTTGTAGATATTAAAAATCATTGAATTCAGGAAAGTTTTTGAAAATAATTCAAATTTTACCAAGAATTTTATGGAAAGTTTTGAAAATAATTGAATTTCTGAGAAGAATTTTACAACTTTTGAAAATAATTGAATTTCTGCAATCATTTGTAATTGCTTCAAAATTCAATTTGTTTTAGTGTTTTTAACTAAAATTCTTCTATAAATCCATTATTTTTAATAATCAATTAATTATAATTAAAATTGAAATTTTACAAAATTTTAAATCTAAATCTTTTAAAGTTCATCTACTTATGAAAATTGTAAACGCAATTCTTTAAAAATTGAATTAATTTTGAAATATTTAAGTGAAATTAAATTTTAAGAATAAATACAATAACTTTAGAAAACAACAATTTTCCAGGATTTCGATAAAAATTCCCTAACTTTTCCAGGTTTTTTCAAGGTTTATAAAATTCCCTGACATTTCCAGGTTTTTAATTTTTTAAATTTAAATTAATTTTTTAAATTAATTATTTTCCAGGATTCAAATAAAATTCAAGATTTAATAAAAAAAAATTTGAAATGAGAAAAAATTTTCACAATTACAGTTTGAATCGAACAAAATTCTAATCGATTAAAAAGTGAATTACATAAAACTTTTAAAGTAACAAACAATTTAAAAATAAATTCAAACACGAGATTTGGAGAAATTAAATTTTGGACTAATTTCAGTCAAAAATATTTAAAATTGAAAAAAATTGACGCTAAAATCAAATAAAAATTTTAGTAAATAATTATGTGGTTAAAATTTAAATTTCAATGAATTATATTTTGAATGGATTAAAATTTGTATGAATTGAATTTTTGTTTAATTATTTAAAATAGGTAACAATCTGTGATCCCTGCTTCAAATAGAAAAAATAAACTTGAAAATAAATTCAAAAAGGATACAGAGATCTGAGCCATTGGTTTGTTGAGGTGCTGATGAAGAAACAGGATAAACACCAAGTCGATAATACAACCGGCAAACTTTGTATAAAATTCGGTAAACTGAAAACTACCCAGTCTTGAAGTAAACTTAATTGAGCGCTATTACAAGCTCTCTCGCAGACCTGCAAAAAAAAGGAAGAAAAATCTCATGAAATTAAAAATCAATTTCCCCACATTTGAGCAATAAATTATCTCTATTATTCAAAAGCTAAAACTTGACATTGAGCATAATAATCAACTCATTGGAGAAAAATAATAAATGATGATTAAAATGATTTTTTATTACATGAAATATTCACCTCCGCCAAAAAACCACACTCACAAACACAAGTATGCAACTTCCACACTCACCTTAAAAACCACAGCCGACATTAATCTCTGATGTGGTTGCTGTGGCGAAAGGAACTCTCCAATAACTTTAGTTAAGATTTCCGAGGGTGGGAAGAAATCGCTCAGAACGCCGGAAAGTACTGTACAAAGAATTTCAACTTCCATAGGATAACCCTTCTTAATCTTATCAAATATCGCTGACGTTCTCTCAATCGATCTAACTAAAGCTTCCGGCTCTTGATCAGGTAATGGTTCCTCAATATCTGGCTGATTAAACCTATCAGCCGCTTCTGTATACATGCACGTCAACATTAATTGTAATGCAGGCAGTGCAAGTAGTGCATTACTTTGTTTCAAACGATCGATAGCAATTTTGACAATTTGCTCCGTAACTTTGCCAACTACACTTCTTGTTGCGACCAACCTTTCCAAGCCCTATTATACAAAACAAAGTTTCAAATAGAAAACTTATTTCAAGTGCGTCAAACGCTCTCAATCAAAGCGACAAGTGCACCCTCACCTTCAGTAACGTTTGATGAAGTGTGGTTGAAATATTTTGAGTTGTGACTAGAGTGAGAACAAGTTCCAAGACTGCCGGCGCTTCTCCGTCCTCTGGTGTATCGTCAGCGTGCTCCAATAAAAAGAACACTAACGCCCACAGTATTCCTTGATGCGATTCACTTTGAAGTGGAACTCTGAAAATTATTCAATTTTATTATTTTTTCCATAAAATTACTCAATTTTATTTATTTCTTCAAAAATTAATCAATTTTATTACTTTCTCCAAAAATTTCTCAATTTCTCTTTTGTTTTGAAATATTTTCCTCTTCATTTAAATACTATTATAAAATAATACCAAATTAAATCTATTACATTCATTTAAGAATTTCTGTAATTGTAAAATTAATAGAAAACATCAATTATTATTTTTTCATAGGAATTAAAATTTTCAAAAATTTCACATTCGAACCTTTTGAAATTCAATAACTTAAAAGAATATTATATGTTCAAATGAATTTATCACTTGGTAAAAATTATATAATTTCCTTTTAATTTTAATTAAAAGAATACTAGCAACAATTTTAACTTCTTGCTCCTTTTTTAAAATAAAATTAGCAATTTTAAAAGTAATAGAATTTAAAAAGTTTCTAATTTAAATTTTTGTTGAAAACACTAAAAAAAATTCAATTTTGGAGAAATTACAAATAATTACAGAAATTCAATTATTTTCAAAAAAAATAAAATTCTTCTGATAAATTTCAATTATGTTCAAAATTTGAAAAAAATTCTTGTGAAAATCCCAATTATCTTTATATATAACAAAATTCTTCTCCAAAGTTCAATTATTTTCATAAATGTCAAAAAAATTCTTGTCCTAATTTCAATTATTTTCAAAAATTTTACTAATTTCACTGATTTTCAATATCTAAGATTTTAATAAAATTTCCCAAAACGAATTCAATTATTTAAAAAAAATTTTAATAAAATTGCATGTAAACATTTAATTATTTTCATAAATAATAACAATTTTACAGGAATTCAATTATTTTCATAAAAAATAATTTTAAATTCTAGAAAATAAATATATATTGTGCAAATATTTTTCTTCTTTTTCTAAAACAAAATAATAATTTTGTTAAAAAAATTGTGATTCATAAAGAAAAATAATGCAAAATAAATAAATCTTCTATTTCTTAATCACGGTTGTTTAACAATTTTCTAATTTTGTTTAGAAGTAAAGAACAAAAATCTGCATAAGAAAAGAAGTGAAAAAAATTCTGATTTCTATTTGTCATTGCAATTTTGAATTAATTATAAAATAAAAATAATTATAACATTTCAAAAAAATTAATTCTATCCAATTGTTAGTTAAAAGTATGAAAAATTGAGATTTTCAAAGATTTTAATTTTAAAATTCTCCGAAAATTCAATTATTTAAATACAAAAAAAAATAATTTATTGACTAATTGAATGTTTTTTAGAATTGTATTCTCCTAAAGAATTCTTTCAACAAATTTTTAAATAATTAAATTCTTTTGACGAAATGAAATAAAATTTTTAAGAATAATTACATTTTTCGAAGAAATTGGATTAAAATTGTATTAAAAAGTAATTGAAATTCTGCGATGAGTTTTATTTATGAAAATAATTGATTTCCTAAAAAGAATTTTATTATTTATGAAAATAATTAAATTTCTAATTAAGAATTTAATTATTTATGAAGATTTAATTGAATTCTTGACTAGAATTTTAATACAATTTTCGAAAATAATTAAATTCTTTAGAAGAGCTTTAATAAAAATATAAAAAATTTGATTTTTTTGAGTAATTTATATCAGTTATTATTTACAATTTTAACTGAAAGTCATTTTTAAATCAATTTTTATTAGAAAATTCAACGAGAATTCAATTATTTAAATATAAAAATAAATAATTTATTGAATATAATTTAATGTTTCTTAAAATTGTACTAAAAATAATTGAAATTCTGCGATGAGATTTATTCATATTAATATGAAAATAATTGAATTTCTAAACAGAATTTTATTATTTATGAAAATAATTGAATTATTGCGAAGAAATTTATAGAAAATTAGTAAATAATTGAATTCCAGTGGAATTTTTATTATATTTGGGAAAATAAATAAATGTTTTCGTGGAATTCTGTTAAAATTTTTTTTAATAACTATTTAAAAAGAATTTTAACAAAATTCTACGCAAACATTTAATTATTCTTTTAAAATATTAAAATAATTGATATTAAAAATTATTAAATTGAGGAAAATTTTTGAAAATAATTGAAATTTTTGCAAAGAAATGTATTAAAATTTTTGAAAATAATTTAATTTTGCAGAAGAATTTTATTATTTTTAAAGATAATTGAAATTTTCAGTAGAATTTTTTTTAATTTTTGAACATAATTGAATTTTTGCGAAGAATTTTATTATTTTTGAAAGTAATTGAATTTCTGCTATCATTTGTAATTTTTCTACAAAAATTTAATTATTTTAGTGTTTTCGACTAGATTTAATATTTAAATTTATTTTTTATTCAGTTATTTTTATTCATAATAATTTATTGAATTCGATTAAAATTGTATTAAAAATAATTGTAATTTTGAGTTGAGTTTGTTTTTTATTTTTCAAAAATCTAAATTCTTTAAAATTTCTAATTAAATAATTCTTAGAAATATATTTTTTGAAACCAAAATTCTAATTTTCCCTTTGTTTCAGAATAAGAATGGAAAATTTCAATCTCATATTTCCCAAATTATTCAGTTAATTGTATTTAATTTTCAAAATGAGAATAATTCTTTCAAAATAAATTCTTTTTCAAATTTTATTTTTTTCCTCTTGAAAAGAACAAGAGAAGCGAATGTTTTCTTTTTTCTCCTCAAGAAGAAAAAAAATATCCTACCAATTCCCATATATATATATATATATATATATATATTTAAAGTTGAATAAATTTAATTGAATCATGAATTTTATATTCCTATTTATTTACTCTTGAGACTAATACCTCTCGGATTCTTGAACGTCAATATGTTTTTGAATATATTCTATTGCCAATGGATGTACAATACTCTTTGTGTCCTCACAATTCGCCAATACAGCACTTTGCAAGAGGTACAGCATTCCATGCAATGCCGATATTCTCGCAGGCAAAAATCCAGACTTTAGACTTCCATCTAATAAGCGTTTAATCCTCTCCAAGTTTTCCATATCCTGCAGAAAATAAAAATTTTTTATTTCTTTAATAACTTTACAAATAATTTCCTTTTTTTCGTTTAAAAAGTATAAAAAAAGACGACGGAAATTAAATTCCAATAAATTAATTTTTAGCCTAATAAATGATTTAGAGAAATAAATAAAGGAAATAAAGAAAAAAATGTAAGTTAAGACAGAAAATAAATAAATTTTCTTTAATATCAAAATTGAAGAAAAAATTTACCAAAGGCGTCAGGACGGCAGCAGCTTTACAGACAGCGATGACTAGATACTGATGTAATATTTCATCTTCAACTGGATGCTTTTTCAACAATTCGAAACACGAGTCCAACATCCATTTATATTGCGCTCTCTCGACAAACAATTCCGAAATTGCCAATATCGATTGAACGACTTCCTTCAAAAGTCGCAGGGGAATTTTCACTTGAGGACTTATCCACGACGTGTATAATTCCAAAAGAAATCTTAAACACGAATCAATATCAAGTGCCGACGACACCAAAGCATCATTCCTTCGATTCTTGAGAGTGAGAACCGATGAACACAATTTATCCTCATGCAAATAGCACAATGACCACAAATACGCCACTGACAATTGACTGTAACTCAAATTCTCTCCATTCGTCACTCTCTCAATATTCCCCCTTGAAAATATATTATCCAAACATAAACCACGAGTATTTTTAAAATCATTCATACACTCGTACTTCCAAACAAGTAAATCCTGCACGAGATACAATTTCTGTGAACTTATTTTATAAAGAGCCAATTGTGGATCTCTCGAATGATGAATGAGACGACTATTTGTCGGATTACCCGGACATGGTAGCAATAAAGTTTGCATTAATAATCTCGTTATTGCTTGTACCGCTAGACTTGTCACTTGACAAAAAACATTAATATCTTCTGGTGCAATATCATCATTTTGGAGAATATTCACTACACTCAGGAATACCATCCAAATTTCTTCAAATTGCAAACGTGAGGTCCAACCCAGTAGTGTCACTCGAAATACAAATTGCTCGAGAATTTCAATTTCGTGAATTAAATCCCCTTCGGAGGAGAGTAAGGGAAAATTACACTTTGTATCGCCGGTGCCTGTCATTTGCCATCCGTATTTCCAAACCAAGGGCGGTGTTAAAACGAAAGAATTCACCAAAGGCAGTCGACTGACACTTACAATTAAACTCTCAATCGGTTCGTACAAGAAATCGGGAATTATTCTCTCTGTTGATTCCTCCAACCAGGATACTAGAGTCGCCATTCTTAGACAACTTTCAGCGAGTATTTTCGTATCGTCACTCTTGAGAGCTGTCTCCAATCCCCGTTTTTCGATACAAGGGAGTGTCTTCTTAGTCTTGTGAAAATGATTGACAATTCTCATTAGTGATATCGTCATTGAACAAACTCGATGATAATGTGTATCCTTGCCTACAATTTTACTCAGATTGTAATTTTTCATAATTTCCCTCGCACAATTGAGACACACTGCAATTTCCGACGGTTCCAATTTTTTCCTCCCGTTTTCATGGTTTTCTATAATCCAATGACTGGTCTCCAAACAAAGAGTGGCGAATTTACACAAATCCTCCTCGAACTTTCCCTCGATTGTTGCCAAATTAAATTTTGTCAATTTCTCCAAAGTTTCGAAATAAGTCACTATTCCTGGCACTACCGCGAAAAGTACCTCCCGATAGAGTGTGTCTTCCATCAGTTCATTGAATTTTGTCACATATTTCGACGAAATTTGGGGATCGAAAATAGAATGCGGTTTAGGAATCAGTTCGTTGAGATTCTTCACATGCTGCAGTAGTGATTCCTTAGCTGCTGAATAAAGAGGACTTTCAATAAAGTCAAAAACTTTCCCAGAAGAATTAAACTCTTGTTCTTGGCACATTGTGACAGTGCTTCTAACTCCTATTTTTATGCATTCTTTCAAAATCTTTATACTGAAGTCCTTGGAAGAGAAGATAGAGACACACTCTTCGTAGTTTAGATTACTTAAAAGTTGTGCCGACTCCGAAAAACCGCTATTCGAGTAGCAACACCGTATTTTCACCTGCGACAAAAACCAATTGCGATCGATCTGAATATTTTTGATCGTCGACGGATTGAAAGAGCGACACTGATCGAGCATCAACGGTGACAGATCGTAATATTGCTCGCCGAGTTTGTTCAACAAACTCACGAGACCTCCGTACTTTCTCGCCAATTTCGTCTCTTTCAAAATCTCCATCACTCGCATAAATTCCTCCTTCGGCAATTGTTCGTTCACATCCTCGACACTCAATGTCAGCAAAATTTCCACTCTTCGACTCAAGATATTCGCTGCCATTCTCGACAGAGCCAAGAATTTCGTCGTCAATAATCGAGGAATAAGAGCAATAATCACCGATCCACTCTGAGAATGATGGGCCCCTTCGACACACAACAATAATCTCTTGACAAAAGTCGGTCGCGATAGGTCCAAACACTTCGTAGCGATCGCCTGAATCAACAGACCACTGGCTGCCGAATTTCTATGCACTGCCACGGCGACAAGCTCCCGAACCGGTGGTTCAGTTGCCAAATGAATCGTCTCCTCGATATGGTTCACCAAAAGCCAGGTCAACGGCTCCGCATCATTCAGATTCTCACAAACGTAATCGCAAAACAATATCGTCCCTCCTCTTCGCACTATGTTCATATTAATCACACTCGTCTTTGAATCTTTCCCTCTCTTCGAAAATGGACTCGATTTTTCAATTCCCATCACCTCGGACCAGAAATCCATCTCACTGTAACTTAACAACGTCATCAGGTACGCCCACTGACACGTTAATATCGGCCAATAATTCCCAATGTTCAACATCAATTTATTCAAATCACAGACAAAAATCCTCTCCTCATTCGAAACGTTCCTCCCAAGAATCATCTGAACCGTTGCATTCGCCACTTTACAATGACTTCCAGACTCGAACATATGAATACAGAGCTGCAAAAACAAAGCCGATTGATGGACAAAATACTCATTCGTCTCCTGATTACATCTCAGCGTAGATACTTTCAAATCCGAAAGTCTCGCCCCAATGATCTTGATAACACGAAAAATGAAACGAGCCAAAATCCTTTCGGGCTGCAATTCAACCAACTGATTCCCAAGCGCATTCAAAGGATCCCGACTCTGTTGCAAAACCTCCGGCAGTAGGACAACATCCGACAAATCACTGATATTCGGACTAAGATCCGACAATCTCGCCAACATCGCCTCCTCCTTCGCATAAGAAATCAAGCACAAAAAAATAATATTCACCATTCCCAACCATCTTTCCAACCTCACCAATTTATCCCCCATCAAAGGCGGATTCGTCAAAAGTACCTTCAGCAGCGGATCGACGGGTCGAAAAACAGTCGGCGAAACCGTGGCGCAAAGTTTTACCACCGCCGCATGTGCCTCTTTAGACTCGATTCTCACCTTCCCCGCCGCCAACATTGGCAAAAGTGTCTCCATCACCGACCGAGACCATCTTCTCCACTTCTCCTCTCCATTCCCGTCACTATTCGATCGACACTCTGTCAAGCATAACGTCACAAGTTCAATAACCTCATGATACTCGACCAATCTCAACAGCATCGATATCAAAACCTCGTGTGTCGTCTCCAGTTCCTTTTGCTCCGACAAATTCGTACTCGAGCCCCTCGACAGAAAAATATCCTCCACAACCGGTACCAGAGCCGGAATACAATGCGTCAATGGCGATTGTCCACTCGCCATCAGTCCATCGCACAACTGAATTATCTTCGGCACACCAATAATATTCTTCGAATGATACTTCTCATACGAGAGGCGCACTAAAAATTCAAATATCCTCGGCAGTAACTTCTCCGTCTGCTGTATCTGTCCCTCTTCAATAAACTCAAATTGCTTTATGACAAAATCAATAAATATCTGATCCGAATCCAACATGCAATAATTAATGTGCAGCTGAACTAGCTGACTGAGTAGCATCAGAACCTGACACTGAAGAGGTATGGAACTTGTGATCGAGTACTGCTTCAGCGATTTGATAACCATTGGTTCGAACAATCGAATATAGGACGCGACAGATGCTTTCTTATCCTGTGTCTTCGTCAGACTTTTAAAGACAGACGTGATTTTCCGATCACTCCTTCTTCGAAGTAGACCAATCCACCCCGTGTCGGGATCATTACCCCCCCGGCAATTATTCCCTATTATTTTTATCGTCTCGGCTAATTGTCTAGAAGTCTTCTGAAAACACTGATTATAGAAACCACGATCATCGTCTCGATGATTCATATTCGTGTTTCTCTTATCGAAGTCCTGCCACTGGGCGCAGAGATTCGTTCCAAAGAGACATTTCAACAGTTGCTGGACACACTGCACCGATTTTGTCGGCGAGAGTAACATTGTCGTTTGCAAATAGTGTAGAATCTCCTCCGCAATTCTTCCCGCCTCGATCAGAGTTGCCATCTCGAGTAATTGCGAAAGTACCTGCAGTGTTGCGTTCAATAACGACAGGTACATTTCACTAGCCTCGGATATTAACGTCACGTTATAATTCGCGTGCGCATTACGAAGAATCTCGTACAATTTCACATAGTGCGTCATATTGTGAAACACTCCCATCTGCTCTTTTCCAAATCTCAATGTCGGGAATTTCTCCATTCGCTCCTTTGATTTATGTTCGGGAATTAATTTCTTCTTTGGCGACAGTGATTGTGCGCCCGGTAACGATGGAAGAGAGGATTTACTCGCAGGTGGCGCCAATTGAATATCATCGATAACGTGAACAAAAACATTCAAAAGTCTCACAACGTGATTCAATAATAATTCCAAATGTTGATACATCTGTTTATCTTTATACAAACCCCACAGCTTCGCCGAATCAGTTTCATTCTTATTGATCGGATCGCCGGGCTTTAAATTGCAAACAGCCATTCCTGACGCGAGATTTCCAGCTAGTGTCAATAAATTCCTGTGTAGAGCGAGATCTAAACTCACGGGCAATGACGAGAGGAGGACAATTGATATTGATAATAAACTATTTCCACTTGATAAAATCATGTCACTGGCTAAATTTATTTCCTTGAGATCCAATTTACTGGATGATTTTTTATGCGTTTTTTTGGAGGAATTTTTCGATAGAATACAATCCCAGGCTCTTGAATAGACGGTCGTGAAATAAGTCTCACTTAATAGACTCAGTGATTCAAAAATACCGTACGTTAAATGTTTTGATTGAAATGTATTGAGTTGATCGATCAGAAGATTCACTATTCGCGATAAAGCGTCATCGATTTTTTCCGAATAGTGCATTTCTTTTGATGCGCATAGTGATACGAAAGGCTTGATCAAGCTATTCATTAAGAGTTTATGCTCGGCGAAGCACGCTGATAATTCCAAAGATTCGTAAATTACTGTCGATAAATACTGATCTGTGTGCAGTGATGCTTTCCTCGTCACTGCGTCCTCCTGTGGTTGTTGATAATACAACAATGGAATTATTCTGCAACATGGAAACAAATTAAATTGCTTATTTTTCCGATTAATTAAATTCTACATTAATTAACGTAAAAAAACGTTGATAGAACAAATTTAACCAAAACGTGAACTAAAGAAAGGAACAATTTAATCTGAAATTGATTTAGAAAGAAAGAAAAAGAAAAAAATATTCAGTATTTTTGAAACTCATAAAACTGAAATTACTTTGAAAGTGTAATTAAAATTCTTTAGATTTAATAATAAATTACTTGGTAATAGCGGCGCTAACTGCAGATCGAACTCGTTGATCCTGATCACCTAGCAATTGAGTAAAAACGGAAATCACGTTTTCTTGAAATTGAGTACTATTTGTTGCGTGTTCTATGGTAATGTAGGGCAGCTCACTTAAAAGTTCAACTAGCTTTACTCTAACTAGAAAATAGGGATTATTTACAATTTGCGGAAGCAAATTCAATATCACTATTGCTCGTTGATTTTCCACAGATTCTAAAAGATCAGTCATAAAAATACCAAGAGCATTTAAAGTCTGTCGACACGTCGCCGCCGACTCGTCCTCCAGTCCCTTGAAAAATTAACAAAAAATTCACAAATTAATACATCGATTGCAAAAAAAAATTCACAACATTAACTATTAATTAAAAAATATAATTTTAATAAATTTTATATTCTAACTGAGTCTTTTTTAATGTTTCCTTATCGTAACTCGAAATTATTGTCGAATTTAACATTTTATTAATTTTATTTAATTATTTAAATAAAAATAAAGAAACTAAATAAAATACACACAAATAGAATAAAATAGTAAAATTATTAATAATAAAATAACTAAAATAATTTAAAGAAATTAATTAAAATAAATTAATAAGAACAAAAAAAAAGAACATAGTATAAAGCATTGAATCAAAATTCATTATATAATTCCATAGAAATTTCAAAACCAACTATAAATTAAAAAATTTAATTTTTTAATTTAATAAAATTAGTGAACAAAAAATAAAAAATAGGTACTTAAATAGAATAAGATAGTAAAATAATAAATTAATAATAATAGCAGTACAACGAAATTAATAAAAATTAGTTAATAAGAACAAATAGAAATTAAATTTTTTCAATTTAAAAAAAAAATTAAAAATTAAAAAACCAATTACAAAAAATCCAAAATTAAGTTTAATAAAGTTTTTAAATTGAAATCTTCAAAATTTTAATTACTGTAAAAGAATAATTAAATTTAAATATAAAAAATTATTAATTTGTTATTTTGTTTAAAAATTATTAGTTTTTAATAATTTTTTTTTAAAATTCTAAGAAAAAAAAGCATTTTGTAAGAATTGTAATTATAATTGTTATAAATTATTAAACTTGAAAGTGTTTTACATTGAAAATATGTGAAATTTTAATTCCTGTGTTTAAATAACAAACAAATAACAATAAATATTTAAGTATTTATTTTACAAGAATTATAGAAATTTAAAAAATTTAATTTAGAAAATCTGGAAAAATTATTATATTTTAAAAAATTTCAATTAAAAATTTTTTTTTATAGATTTTATGATAATTTTTCAAAAAAGTTCTATTTAAATAATTTAATTGTCGTAGTTTAATTCTGATAAGAGTTGATTTTAAGAAATAATTGAATTTTAAAAGATTTTTAAATAAAAATTAAAAATTTTAATTTCTGTAAAAGTATAATAATATTTAAATGTTTATTTGAAAAAATTATAAATATATATTTATAAGTAATTTTTGCAAATAAACATTTAAATCCTATTATACTTTTACAGAGATTAAAATTATTAAATTTTTGAATTTAATTTTATTTAAAGATTCTAAGAAATAATTGAATTTTGGAAAAATTGCAGTTGAAATTTTTAGAAACAATTAAATTTGAAAAGGTTTTTCATTAAATATTTTTTGAAATTATTTAATTTTTGAGGAAAAATAAATAACAATAAGTTTTTAAATATTTTTTAACAAAAATTATTTAAGTTTTGAGTAATTTAATTTAGAAATTCTAAAAGAATTATTATTATAATTATTTGAAAAGTAAAGAATTTTCGTTAAATTTCAAAAAGATAATTTTTTTAACTAACAATAGCCGAGAAAAAAAATGTTAGTTTTTACTAATAAAATATAAAATTATTAACTAAAATAACATAACAGATTAATAAGAATTAATCAATAAGAATAAAACTGTGTTAATTTATATGAACAAAAAAATATTACCATCAACAATAAATTGATCAGTTCAGCGAGAAATTCTGGCCTCTTATTTTGAATTTCAAAATCCTTAACTTCCGTACTTGTGAATGTACCATAATTCTCAGCCAGCATTGCTCTTAAAAAGAAGCCAATAATCATTGAAACATTGCCCCTCAATTGTGGATCAGAATGTTTCGCG
This sequence comes from Leptopilina heterotoma, assembly GCF_015476425.1. Lineage (NCBI taxonomy): Eukaryota > Metazoa > Arthropoda > Insecta > Hymenoptera > Figitidae > Leptopilina > Leptopilina heterotoma. Next base: position 3,471,064 of record NW_025111110.1, read on the forward strand.
TACAGCAAAATATCGGACATTGTCTGTTGATATTCGTCCGTCGATGTTCTGGCAACCGTTGAAAATAATAGACTTGGATATATCCTTAAAATATGAGAAATGCAGGTGAGTGCAAGCGATTTAACGCTCACGCGAAACATTTTATCGGTTATTAATTGACCGACTTTGCCTGTCAATAAAAATGACGATGCCAAATAACGACAACAGTATTTTAACGAAACATCCGTTCCATTCAGTCGACCGATATCAAATTCAGGAAGTGAAACATTCACCAAACTTCTTTGCGGTGAATCCAACGATGTTAAAGTATCGTCCAAAAATTCCTCCTCCCTCGAATGTTGACTCATTACACTCGAATCGTAAACCTTCTCCGATTTTTCAAGTTCACTGCCAAAATCACTTCCATCGTCCAGATCATCATCTAGAGGTAATTTTTTGAAAATTGAAAAAGAATGTACATTGCGGGGAATTATGAATAAATAAACGAATAAATAAAGAAAGAAAAAAGAAAAGAAGAATCGAAAGAAAAATTCTAATTGTAAAATAGATAGACAACCTACTTCCAATAGTTCCGATTTTCAAATTATTATAATCGTCCAATATTTTCGTTGTCATTTCAACAGAGTCATTGGGAACTTGTTTCGGTGACCGATGAATAACAGGCAGAGAATTTTCCGACTCAGCAATCCACTTTTGTATTTTTGGTGTAATATCCGAAATTTCTGATAAATCCGAATCTAGTAAATTTAAAGGAACTTCCGATGTTCCTCCCGATACTGTGGTAGTGGAAAGACTCATATGTCCCAATGAAAGTCTTCCCGAATTTTCAGTGAGAAAAATTCGACTATGACCAATGCCATCCGATGAGAGTAAAACGGACAAAAATTCCTTTTGTGGTGATTGAAGAAGTTTAATTAATGTCTCTAAGGCCGAATTAATGACATTATGATTCGAATGCCATTTTGTATAATGTAAACATAATTCATAAATTTGTAGAAAATTTTCCAGTCTATGCGCATTCTCTGATTCAGTTACCAATGGCACATTCATGTGAGGCAACATTAATTGAAAACAATTGAAAATTCCAAGAACTGTTGTCATGCATTCTTTATCGGTTTCAATAACACGTATTGCTGTGTCTGAAAAAATAAAAAATAAACGTTTCAATGAATGAAATTTATTTATTTCTTCTTTGAAATCAGATCTTTATTGCAATAATTTTACCAATGAGATTATCCATCACGTAACTCAAAAAATTTTGCGGTTTACGACAATTCAAACATGTTGTCACTATCATATTGGCAGCGGATCTTCTCAGTGTGGCTTCAGTTGATGAAACATTTGGAAAAAATGCTTTTAACAATATCTACGAGAAGTTTTTGAGAAAAATTATTAAGGTAATTAATTAGAAAAAGAAGAAAATTAATTAGAAAAGTAACGTAATTAATTGTAGAAATAAGTCATATTTTCCATACCTTAACATCTTTGTCGGTCATAAATGGTCCAAGGGATTTCAAAATTAACGGCAACGACTGAGTCAACGTCTCAATGACAGATTCCTCTTTTCTTTTCATAATGTTTACAATGCAAGGAATCAAATTTGTAACATATGCTTTGCCCCTTGCTGCCCGAATCATATGACTGAGTAATCCAAAACGCCATAACGCCGCTCTCAAACATCGGGCAGATCTATTTCTTTTTATTTCTTGATACAATTCAATTTGTACTTTCAAAATATGAGTATCGGCCATCGCCTGAAATTATATTCAAAATACAATATAAATAAAATGAAAATTAAATTGGAAAATTAAAAAAAGAGAATTAAAGAGAAAATTAAGATTAATAATTATTATTAAGTAGCAAGAATTCAATTATTTTCATAAATAAGAAAATTCTTCAATCAAATTCAATTATTTTCAATACAATTTTAATAAAATTTCTCGAAATAATACAATTATTTTAAAAAATATTAATTAAATTCAATTATTTTCAAGAATTTTAATATAAATTCAATTATTTTCGACAATTTTGATGAAATTCTTTTAAAAAAACATTATTTTCAAAATTTGCAGATAAAATTCTTTGAAACAACTCAATTATTTTTATGAATTGTAAAATCCTTCGCAAGAATTAAAATTATTTTTATAAATAAGAAAATTCTTCGCAAGATTAAAATATTTTCATAAATAATAAATTTCTTCAATAGAATTCAATTATTTTTAACAATTCTGATAAAATTCTTGGAAACAATTCAATTAGTTTTAAAAATTGTAAAATTCTTGGCAAGAATTCAATTATTCAATTATTCTTGTAAATAATAAAATTCTTCTGAGAAATTTTCAATACAAGATATTTTCAATACAATTTTAATGAAAATTCTAGAAAAAAATTCAATTATATTCAATATAATTTTAATAAAATTTCTCTAACAGGTTCAATTATTTTTAAAAATTGTAATAAAATTTGTCGAAAAAAATCAATTGTTTTCGAAAGATTTTAATAAATTTCTTTGTAAATTTCAATTATTTACCAAATTTTCAACTAAAATTATTTTAAAAAATTACATTATTTTTACGATATTTAATTAAATTCTTTAAAAAAATATAATTATTTACAAAAACTGTAATAAAATTGTTTAAAAGAATTTAATTTTCTTTAAACAATTTTTATATAATTTAATAGGAAAATTATTAATTACAGTTAATAATAAACACGATTACTTTAAAAACTTAAAAGAAAATCTCCATAAAATTCAATTACTTTCGAAATTTTCAGTATAAATTATAAAAAAAATTCCATTATTTTCAAGAAAATTGAAATAAATTCTTCAAATCAATTAAATTATTTTTAAAAAAATTTAATAAAAACCTTGCCAAGAATTAAATTATTTTCAATACAATTTTAATTACATTTTCTCGAAAGAATTCAATTATTGAAAAAAATGTTGATGATATTCTTGAAATGAATTCAATAATTATTTTCAAATTTGTTTATAAAATAATATAGAAGAAGAAGATTAAGAGAACATTTTAGATGACTAAGAAATTTATAAACAAAGAAATCAAATAATTAAATTTATTACTGACAAAATTTATTTTTTCATACCCTAATAATTTTGTTGAGACATTCGTCCGCCACGGTTCGGACGTCGGAATCATTATCATCGCAATACGATAAAAGTGTTTCAATTGCAAGACTAAGGACATGAGTAAATTTTGGAACAACTTTAATTGTCGATATACACACTCCATCGGCAATTGTTATACAATTCGATATTTTCTCCTTTTTCCTAAAAAAACAAACAAATTACATTATTTTCGAAATTTTATTAGCTTTTTTAAAATTGCAACAATCGTTGAACGTGCAAAAATAGTAGAAAAATTTCAGAAAACAACGATAAGATCAATGTAATTAAGATTGTAATCTAATTAAACAATAAAATGATTAAAGAATCATTAATTTATTTACTAATCATAAAATTAATTAAATTCCTTTAATGACAAAAAATTTTATAATTAAAAATAATTTGAAATTTTTTAAAAAACCATATTATGTAATATAAAAGAAATTAAAACTGTTTTAACAGACGATAAAAATATTTTTTTCTTGCTAGCAAACGAAATTAACGAGAGTGATTTTTGTTGATAGAATATAACAATTGAAAAAGTACAAACACAGGTGTTACTTATATTTTAAATAATTTAAAAATACATAATTCATATTCTATTTTAAGAAATCAAGATCGTTTTATCCAATAACCACGAAATTATTTTTTATCTTACTTTTATTACAATAAAACCGTTCTTTTAAAATAACAACATTGTATACAAAACAACAACATTTTCAATAATTCATGTTTATATTATCATTTCAAAAGTCACACTTCAATAATTTTATTAGCGATTTTATTTACTACTTTTAATAAAGTTTATTTTCCCAAAAAATTATAAAATTTTACAAAAACTCTATAAATATTAATAAAATGATTCTACATGAAAATAAAATAAAAGAAAATTTTTTAAATAATCAAAATAAATATTCAAAATAATACCTGGCACCAAAATCCGAATCAGCTGATTCCTGTTCTTGAAAATTTTTTAATGTCTCTACCGCTTTAATAATAATATTTAAAGTTGTCATTTTGATTAAATTCTCATTTACAAGTGTGTGAAATAAATTTTATCCATTTTTACACTCGATTGGCACATTAGACTGATTAATAATGAAAGCTTTCTAAAAATTTAACACATGTGTGAAGGTCGTTTGTTGACAACGCGACATTATTGACAGACTAGCATATTTTGACAGCTGTCAGTATTGAAGTAAATAGACAGATGTCACTAGTGTTTAGCGGGCGTTTTTAAAATCGTTAAATTCAATAAACATATAATTAAGATTTAAATAGAAAAACTAATATAAAATAACTATTATTATTAATAGTAACAATATTATTTGTTTATTATTTAATAGATTAAATCACATTGACAAAATAGTGGAGTTTTTATAGTTTTATCTTATTTCCGTTGGAGAATAATTTCATTGGTCGACAGTGAGCTTGACAAATTAAGATTGGTCTGCTAAATAACAGAAAGATTCCTGTTTACAGTCCTGTTTGATTGAAAAGGTACTTTATAAGTATTTTATCTCTTATATTTTGTATATCTACAAAAATAATTCATCTTTCATGGTACAATAGAATTTTTTTTGTTTATAAATCACATTAACCTGCTGAAAATTTAATTTGTGAATTGTAATTTTTCTCAAAACTAAAATGGGGATACGAGTTTGGGAAGCTCTTGCCATCAGTTACGAAATTCGTGATGCACAATGTTTTATAGAATTATTGTTTCATTACAAATTTATTTTTGCTATGAACAATCGTATATAATATTTGCTTAATTCCTGACAGTTTATAAGTAATAATAGTGATTGTTTAAAAATGGTAAGAAGAGAATAATTGAAATGTTTGTGCCAATAATGTCAGTAGTGCTTTCCTTTATTTTTCTATTACAATAAAGCATGTGAACATCATTGTTGATAATATAAAAGAGAAAAATTTTTAATTTTAACAATGCAGTGATTTGTTTTTCAACAATTGTAAATATTCTTTTCTTTTAAGGAGTTCAAATAATATTGGAGGTTACAATTCAAACCAGGATTTTTAATTCACCATCAAGTTGATTGCATTGTCTATTGGACGGATTTTTTTTTGAATTTTCGAAAAATTCAAGTCCAACAGGTAAGAATTTTATTGTTATTCATTCAATTTGAATTTACTGTCTTTTGTTTATTTTGTTGAAATCATTTTTTTATCGATATTCGGTAATTATATGCGAATATAATGCATAGTTCTATGGGAATTAATGCATAAAACAATATGTAATTTACATTTTGTTCGATTTTAATAACCCACTTTGGCATTCAATGTTTTTAGAAACAAACTATTTTGTAAATTTCAATAATTCTCTGGAAGTAAATTTAGGAAAAAAGTTTTGTTGAATTTAATTTCTTTCTCTCTTGATTATAGGTTATGTTTAAGAGTTTCTTTATAATTATAAGCACAGAATTTATTGTTGATTCAGGCATCACAGTTGGTCCCCTTTTGTCCCCTTACTTCAATTTTATCACCTTTTTCAACTTTTTTAAAAGATTTGTTCCCTTTTTCACCTTTTTCTAATCAAAAATAAACAAGTTTTGCTTTTTTTGAAATCCTTTTCAAAGTGTAATCATAAAATTTATTTTTTTCTAGAAAAAACAAAAATTCTAATCAAAACCTTTAATTTTTTCCATTTCTGACAATAATTTCTTTTTAAAAAACTTAATTCTTCTTCAAAATTCAATTATTTTCAAAAATTGTAATAAAATTCTTGTCAAAATTTCAATTATTTGCCAAAATTTTCCAAAATTCAATGATATTCAATATCTACTATTTTAATAAAATTTTACAAAAGAATTAAATTATTTAAAAAAAATATATTAAAATTCTACGCAAACGTTTAATTATTTTCATAAATATTAAAAGAATTTCACAAGAATTCTATTATTTACAAATTTTTTATAAATTTCTTCGCAATAATTCCATTATTTTTATAAATAATCAAACTCATCGCAGAATTTCAATTATTTTCAGTACAATTTTAATCGAATACCTCGAAAAATGTAATTATTTTTAAAAATTTTATTGAAATTCGTCGAAAGAATTTAATTAGTTAAAAATTTGTTGATAAACTTCTTTATGAGAATTTAATATTAAGAAACATTTATTTATTCAATATAAATTATTTATTTTTGTATTTAAATAATTGAATTCTCGTAGAATTTTCTAATAGAAATTATTTTAAAAGTGAATTCCACTTAAAATTTTACATAATACATAATTGAATATTAAAAGCATTATAGTGTGGATTTTTTAGAAATAATTGAATTTTGAAAAAGTTTCAAATTGAAATCTTGGAAAATCTGAATTTTTCATATTTTTAACTAACAATTCTATAGAATTATTTTTTTTCAATAAGTTTAATTGAAATTATTCGAAGTTTTTATATTCAAATATATATTAATTGAAGAATTTCCGAATAATCGATGAAACTTCGTAAAATTGATTTGTAAACAAATACATTTGAAAATTCTCAGGATTTTTGTTTAAATTATTGTAAATAATTGACTTAAAGAAGAATTTTAGTTAATTCTAGAAAATAATAATTAAATTGAAATGATGAAAATAATTTTGAAGAAGTTACAGTAAAAATATTTCTTATAGTAGAAAATAATGATCTTATCACTGGGTCATCTTTAATTATTATAAAACATGAAGAAAGTGATAACTCCGAGTTTATATTCTCATAAATTGTTGAATTTCAAAAAGATTTGAATTTGAATTTTTTGAAAATCTTAATTCCTGTGGAAAAACAATGATTAAATATTAAAAAAAAAGTTATTGCTGTTTTAGAATAATTTTATAGTTAAAGAAATTCGTAAATAAATGTAATAGAACATTTTTTTTCGTTTCTAATCATTTTTAGTGTGAATCGCAGAATATTCTTTAGGGAAAAAGTCAACATTTTGTCTGGAAATCAGGGAAAAGTCAGGGAAAACAAAATTAAATTTTTGTTGCAACTCTAATTAAAATCGAATCATTTTTTAAATATTTTATAGAAGCAGATAAAAAATTTGAATTATATATGCAAGTTGTATAAACAAATAAATTTTTGTCCGCTTTTTGAGGAAAAAAATTTCCCCTTTTTTTGGGAAAAAAGGTACTATGATGGCTGTTGATTCTATTTTTTTAATTTAAAGAAATTTTCTTCACTTCTCTTAAGATTTTTAAAATTTTAAAAAAAAAGTTAATTTACTTTTTAAAGCGTTTTAATTCTCATCTTTCAGGTGAGTCGCATTTGCAACTGAACGGAAATAATTATGCCGTGAGGGAGACGTTAATGTCGAAATACTGTCTCAGAGTTTCTTAATAAATCATTTAAAATGCCTGGGTGTGCAGCTATAGGGTGTAATAATCGCAGTGAAAAGGGTTACACAATGAAATGTTTCCCTCGCGATCCTATTTTACGACAAATATGGAAAGATCGAGTTGGAAGGGCCGATTGGGAGCCATCGAACAATTCCTTTCTGTGTCACGCGCATTTTGCACCAAATCAGTGGATGGTTACTCAGTGTGGAAGATTAAAACTAAGAAAAGGCGCCGTGCCATCGATATTTAGAGTTGTTTCAACCCGCAAATCACCGAACAAACGTCGACGATTAGGAATGGTTAGTCGAAGCGAGGACGAGGAATTCGGCATTGAAATAGTCGACGACGACGAGGAAAACTACATTTATCTTGAAACACCAGAAGGAGGGAGAATTCAAAATATTGGCGAAGATTCTATTGTTTTTCTCGATCCACAAAATACGCCAATTGTCGCGAACATAAAGGGAAAGGATGGTCAGTCTGTAAATAATGTTTATCAAATTATTTCCAATAGTTCGCTGAATTCACTGCAACACGAGAATGTCTTGGTTATTTCTGATGAGAGTAATGCCGACATCGGACAATTTGTTCACAGTAATAACAAATATATTATAATAAACAACGAGAACGAAGACACAAACAATCAAATTCAACCAATTGAAATAGTAACGAATCATATTCCCCACAATTCGCGAATAAAAGTTGAAGTTAAAGACGAAGGACACGCGACAGCTGATGAAATTTACGACGAAGTTGAAAGCAACATGGAGCGTATTTACGAAGGAATCAACAGCGATGACGAGTCAACAAGTCAAAAGAGTTCCAGACTCAATAAAAAATTAGAACAAATTGCAGTCCTACAAAGAGGAGATTCGATTTTAAATAATAAGAACGTCGATAATGATGTGAAAAGTATGTTGAGGAACAGTAGATCCGACGACAGTGTCAATGAAGAGATTATAATCGATGATGATGATGAAGAAGAAGAGGAAGAAGAAGAAGACGACGAAATTGATATTGAAAATACGAGTGTAAAGGGAACCGAGGAATTAACAAATTTCGAAGCCGCCCTACAACGCAAGAAGAAAGCTCGCGAGGAAACCATGAAATCAATCGAGAGATTCATCTCCGATTCAGTCAACGAATCACCCGAAAACGATCTCACATCGGAAGCAAAATTCCCAAATGGAAATACACCAAAAAAATTGAAGAACGGCAAATTTAATATCAAATTCACCGAAGAAATTGAAGACATCTCGGACATTATGCGCGATTTAGGTGAGAAACCATCGGAAGATTGTATTCTAGAAAATTACGAGAGCAGACCAGTTATTCGTTTGGAGAGAAGTCTACACAAAATCATCAAAACTGAACGTGTCAGTAATTACGATAGTGAAGAAAATATTTCCGATCAACTAATAACAATCCCATCAAAATTACCCCTAAAAACCGAACATTCCGAAATATTAATCACCAACGTAATTGACGACTATCAAAACGAATCAGACGATAACTATCACGAAGAACAATACCAAATTATCGAAAATCAAGATAACTTTCAAAAGAAAGATATGTCAAGACGAGGAATAAAACGAACACGTGTCTCAGAATCGGAGGAGATTCTCGATTCCACCGATCCTCAATATACTCTAAAACTAAAACTCCAACAGCAAAAGGGTACAATTTCCAAACTCACCGATCATTTATCAGCCTACAAGGACATGGAGAATAAAATGCAGGAAATCAATGACGAACTAAAATTAAAGAATCGTGAAATTGTCATCTTATCCGCAAAATTGAATCGAAAGGAAAATATCGAGGAGCGTAGTGATAGAAATTTCGCCGCATTACACGCCTTAATAAAAGATCTCACGCAAAAAGTGAAAACAATCGAGGACGTCAATAGAAGATTATCGCGTACAATTTCCGTGGAGAATCAAAATAAAAAGAATTTAGAATATCAAGTACGAAGTCGTGAGAAAACAATCAAGGAATTAAATTGGAAAGTTGATAAGGCATCGAAATTACTCGAACGTGCCGAAAGAAATGCAAACAATTACAAACGTCGTGTTAATAATATGCGTTCATTGCTAAAACGTAAAAATTTCGATCTCGTTCACGATAAACAATCATCATTCGATGTTTTATTTGCCGATTACGTGAAACATGAATTTTCCGAGAAATCACTACAAATGTCTTATGAAATAAGAAAATTGTGCGGACCTGACGGCTATGAAAAATTACTTGGTTACAATTTTCCCCTACCATCATTAAGGACACTCAAAAGAAGAGTCACCAAACCCCTAACATACGAAAATGGATCAAAATCACTAAATTCAACACTAGACAGCACTAATATCGAATCAAGTTTACTAGACGCCATTACTTTAGATCCATATTATGAAAATGTGACTAAGAAACCATTGGAATCGAGTGTAATTACGGGTACGGTACAAGATATATTCAATGAAGATGACAATATCGAAGAAATGAGTGACAGCGAAGTGATGAGTGAAAGAGAATTGAAAGAACATCTTTTCAATTTTATGAATGTTAAATAATTCGTTCGTGCCTGAAAGAAAGAAAAAAAAAACTTGAGAATAAAAGCATTTTCGAAAATTTGTGTAAATATTTGAATAATGCAATTTGTACAAAAAGTGAAAAAGTGTGTCTTCAGTAATTAAATCAATAGTTGAGTGTAATATTTTATTCGTGAAATTTATTTTCAAACTTGACTCAATTGATAGAAATAATTAGCAAGCACTTTTGTTCCTTCGATGTAATTTTTCAACGATATGTTCTCATCCTCCGAATGAATATTAGCATCGTCATTTGCCAAAGGTAATACGAGAATATTTTTTCTAGGAAATATTTTCCTCAAGTGCAAAACAATCGGAAAGCCTTGTCCATCGCGTATCAAATTCGCCTCGTCCTTAAAAACCTATTAAGGAGATTCAATATCAATGGTAAAAATATAAAAAATTAGAAAATTATAAATTTACGAATTTCTATTTTAAGAATCAATTTTTTTTTAAATCACATTTTTTTTAAAAAAACAAAATTGTATAATATTACCAGAGAGGTATTACAAATAAAAGAAAATTTCTATAATGATAATTTATATTGAAACTCCTTTGAAATTTTAGACTGATTTTTAATTCAGGGTGAATACATGTCAGTAAAGTCAGGAAAAAAAAATTTTCTCAGAGAAATTTAGAAAATTGAGAATTTTTTCAACTTATTTTCAAAAATTCCGACTTGTTCGACTTTTTTTTCAAGTATGTAACTCATTTCGATTTTTATAGTGCAAAAAATTAACTGTAAACAAATCATTCAAAAATTATTTTTGAGAATCATTTTTTTATTTAAATTTTCGAAATGTACAATTAACAAAAATTTGAATAGTTGAAATTTTGTAAAATTTAATTGAAAATAATTAATTTATTTCAGGTATTTTGTTACAATTTTTAAAAATCAACTTTTGAAGAATTTTAATTGCAAATTTTCTAAATAATTTAATTTTCTGAAATTTTAATGAAAAAACTTTAAACATAGATTTAAAAATGAAAATTAGCTTTTAATTTTCTTAAATTTAGTAAATTTTCAGTACTTTCAATTATATATTTCCGAAAATTCAAATATATACAAAAAATAATAACATTTTAGAATTATTTTTAACATTTTGGAGAAAAAAAATCATGTTCAAAATATTTCATTAAAATCAGGGTTGCCACAGGTCAGGGAAATCAGGGAAAAGTCAGGGATTTTTATTAAAGTAACTGAAAAAAATTGAATTTTGGAGAAGTTACAAATGATTGAAGAAATTCAATTATTTTCAAAAGTAATAAAATTCTTCTCAGAAATTAAATTATTTTCAAAATTTTAAAAAAATTCTCGTCAAAATTTCAATTATCTTTAAAAATAATAAAATGCTTCTCCAAATTTCAATTATTTTCAAAAATTTTAACAAATTTTTGTCAAAATTTCAATTATTTTCAAAAATTTTTCTCAATTCAATGATTTCCAATATCAACAGTATCAATTCAATTTTCCAAAAAAATTCAATTATTAAAAAAAAATTTAATCGAATTCTAAGCAAACATTAAATTATTTTCATAAATAATAAAAATTTCTCAGAAATTCAACTATTACAAATTTTTTATAAATTTTTTCGCAATAATTCAGTTATTTTCATAAATAATAACATTTTTTTACAAAAATTCAATTATTTTTATGAATAATAAAACTCATAATAGAATTTCAATTATTTTTAATACAATTGTAATTAAATTCCTCGAAAAATTTAATTTTTCTTAAAAATTTTATTAAAATTCCTTGAATAAAAATTGATTTAAAAATGAAAATCAGTTCAAATTTTAGATAATAATTGAATATTAAAACCATTATAGCATGCATTTTTAAAAATAATTGATAATTGAATTCTTTCAAAGAATTTTAATAAAATTTTTGAAAATAATTGAAATCCTGTGTAGAATTTTATTAATTTATGAAAGTAATTGAATTCTTGCAATGAATTTTTTAAATTTTTTTTTTAAATAATTGAAATAATGTAAAGAATCTTATTATTTATGAAAATAATTGAATTCCTGTAATGAATTTTATTAAATTTTTTTTAATTAATTGAATTCTTTTGAGAACTTTTATTAAAATAGTAGATTTCGAAAATATTTGAATTTTAACGAAGAATTTTATTATATATTCGTGAAATGTAATTAAATTCTTGCAAAAAATTTTAAAAAATTATTCCATTTTTCTACGAATTTTCTTTAAATTGTATTATAAATAATTGAAATCCTCAGAAAAATTTTATAATTCATGAAAATAATAGAATTCTTACAACGAATTTTATCAATTTTTTTTAAATAATTAAATTCATGTGGAAAATTTTATTACTTGTAAAAATAATTGATTTCCTGCAACGAATTTTATTACATTTTATTTAAGTAATTAAATTCTTTTGAAAACTTTTATTAAAATAGTAAATTTTGAAAATTTTTGAATTTCAGCGAAGAATTTCATTATTTGTGAAATGTAATTTCATTCTTGCAAAAATTTTTTGAATATAATTTCATTTTTCGAGAAATTTATTTTAAAATGTATTAAAAAGATTAAAAATAATTGATACCCTGTGAAGAATTTTATTGTTTATGAAAATAATTGAATTCTTGCAACGAATTTTATTATAATTTTTTTTTTTTTTTTGAAAAATTTTATGGAAATTAAAATTTTTATAAAACATAAAGATACCAATTACTCCGAGTCGAAGACTCGGAATGATTGTTGTCTTCATGTTTTATAATAATATTCTTATAAGTTGTTGAATTTAAAAAATTTTTGAATTTGAATGTTTTGAAGAATTTTCATTACTATGGAAAAATAATAATTTAATACTTATTTAAAAATTTAATTATTGATGTTTGCGAATAATTTTATAATTTAAGAAATTCGTAAGTAATGTAATAGAATGTTTTTTTTGAGCATATAATAATTTTTAGAGTGAATTAGAATATTCTTTAGGGTCAGGGAAAAAGTCAAAATTTTCTCTGGAAATCAGGGAAAAACAAAATTAATTTTTTGTGGTAACCCTGTAAAATTCATCAAAAAATTAATAATTAGTTTTTTTTAATCCTAATACAAAAACTCTTTTAAAAAATTCAATTGTTTTCGAAAAATTGCATTAAAATATTTTTAAAAACTACTTAATTCTTAGAATTTTGTTATCATAATTTTTTAAAGATTTAATTATCTTCGAATAAAGCAAATAAAAATGTACTTTTTTGGATTTATTAAAATTTTGGAGAAATCAGGGTCATATTTATAATTAAAATTCTTCAAAAGTTTGATTATTTTTTGAAAATTGTATACTTTAATAAACTTAAGAAAAAAACACGAACAGTTACAATTATTATAAAAAATTGAATTTTCGTATTTAAATAATTTAATTCTTGAAGAACTTTCGGAAAACTATTTAAAATAATTGATTTAGAGACGAAGTTTAGTTGAAAATTATAGAAAATAATTGAATTCAGTAAGAGTTATAATTGTAATTTTTAGAAATTATTAAATTTCATAAATTTGAGTCATTTTCCGTAAACTTTTATATTTTCCTGTGAAAAAAATTTTGTCAGGGAAAATAATATTAATGTCAGTAAATTGATAAACTGAAACTTGTGACCACCCTGTAATTATTAAAAAGTATTTTTTTAAAGTACTTGTTTTGCGGCTGTTTTTGCCGCCTTATAATTCCAATGTGAATAGTCTTCTGACCATGGATCCAAAGTATCATGAACTTTTACATTTACATTATTAGGTGTACATCGGGGATGAAGAATTTTTTTTATATATTCCATTACCAAAGCAGAAACTTGTTCGTGTGTTTGATAAGGAACAATGCTAAAATGTAAAAAAATACCATTAGTTGATATCAAAAAAAATTTTCTGTTTCAACGAAATTTTTCGATTTAATTTCTCTTGTATTAATCATTAATTTCTATAAAAAAATATATATATATATATAAATATAATTTATAAATAAAATTTACCATATAGAAAATCTGGCATTAACTTTCTTCGGTATCGCTAATTGAATTTTCGGATCGCATTTAATTGACGAGTCGATAAAATGTAAATTAAACGAAGGATGCCGCCAAGTGTTCATTAAAGTTGGAGTCACTTTTTCGTTGTGGATAAAATTTGCAATACCTGAAGTTTTCTTATAATCGTGGAAATTAATTTTTATCTTGTGATAAATTTCTTCTTCCTCGGGTGTAACGGACATTACGTTTTTATAAAAATTCGGCACTAAAATACGACCCGCTGAATCGACGAGATTATTGAGAATAAAAATTAAATCGTCCATTGGTTCGTATATCATTCCACCGTAATCGCCACTGTGGAAATTTTTCAATGGTCCGTCTATTGTTATGTCAAAGTAACAAACTCCACGAAAGCCGTACATAATGCAGGGATAATTTTTTCCCAACCATTTGCCCTCGTTCAATAAAATACAATCTATGTTCGTCAAGAAACTTTTCTTCAAATCTTGCAAACTCTCGGGAATCGATTTACTGCCACACTCGTGCATCGATTCTGAAAATTGATTTTTTCTGTTACTTCTAAGTTTTTTTACTTTCAAATCAATGAATGTAAATTTATTCTCTTATCTTAAATTTTAATTTGTCTAAATTTTAATTTGCCCAAATTTTATTAATATAAACTAATTTTATTTTGAAAGAAAATAATTTAATTTCAATGTAACTCACCGCATAAAATTTTGATATTAATTGGCAATTTAATTTGCAATTCCTTGAAGCATTCGATGGCGTGTAGAAAGCACAAAAGAGGTCCTTTCATTTTCGCAGTTCCTCGACCGAATAATTTTCCGTCCCTTTCGGTCAGTTCGAAAGGATTCGATGTCCATTTTTCCAGTTCGACTTTTGAAACATCCAAGTGACAGTAATAAAATAGCGTCTTTTTGTTAGAATCATTGCCAAAAGTTCCGAGCAAAAGAAATGGAATTTTCACCTAAAAATAAAAAATTTTGTATTTCTTCCGAAAAATCAGATTTATTTTTAATTAAAAAAAAATTCAAGTGAATAATCTTAATTAGTTATTTTCTATTTAAATTTTCACTACTTCTTCGGTTTTTTCGTGATTTCCATAATTCCCGATATTCTTCAGTGAAACAGAGAAACCAAGTTTCTTCAATCGATTTTCTAACCAGTGAATTAAAGTTGACATTTGCTTTTCGGCTTTACGATTTGAACTCACATTGGGAATTCGAACAATTTCTCTCAATTCTTCCACGTACTTTTTTTGATTAGCGTCTATGTGCTTGTAGCACTTTATAATCTCAGGAGCAGTTGGCATTTTCGAAAATTATAAAAACTAGAAACACTACCTAGAAACTTTCAACGCTTTCAACTAACAGTTTTATTTTTTATTAATTTTATTATAATCTCCGTCATTTGTTTTCAACGAAAGAAAATAAAACAAAAATTAAAATTCGATATTTCAAAAATATTAAATTGAAAATTCGATTTTATTAATAGTTATTGATAGTTATAAATTATAAAAATCGGGTATATCAGTAAAATATAAATATATCAATTAATATTTTTTTTACAACGTAAAATGACAAAAAAATGTTAAATTTAGTATAATTTTTATTGAATTGCAAAAAAATTGTATAATTATATATTGCAATAGTTTCATTTAATTGAAAAATAATGAAAAATCTAATTGTAAATTTACGTGACGGTTTTATTTTCCTTTTTCTTATCTTTTATCTTAATGTAATTTGGATCTTCCATTTTATTACATTCACACCATGGAGTAATCGATTTATCACATATTAAAGCAATATTTAAAACTGTCACTGGACTGTCTGCTATTGTCAGTTTAATAACTTCCTCTAATTTATAGGAGACGTCGTGTAATCCTGTCTGGCGATCTCGTTTCCTCGTCACCTCGCGCTGATTGTAGCACTTGGTCATGTCCCTTTTACGACGATTTATATCGTGCAGGTGCCTATAAAGTCGGGTAAATGAAAATTATTTTTAAAAAAATTCGAGAAAACCGGATTAATAACTTTTAACTTAATTAAAATCTTCGGCACTTATTTTAAAAAAGTCAAATTAATTAATATCTTTTGACTTAATTAAAATCGTCGAAACTTATTTCAAATAAACTGAATAAATATTTAAGATAAATTTAAAATAAACAGAAAAAATTGAGGTTTCTTAGGAGCAAAAAAAGATATTTCTTACATAAAAGTATTACGAGAAGTGGTTGAAATATTTTGCGGAAGAGTCACATTGAGTTCTGCTTCTTTCAGTCTTACGTAAAATTCATCATCCTCTAATCCCCAGCCCCAATATTTATTTGACATTCCATCAACTTTTATAAAATGTTCCCTAGAAGAAAGCAAATTTTACATTTTTTTTTTATTAAAACAAAATAAATAAAAACAAGTGTTGATAATAAAATTTGAACTCACCGTTTGACGAGTAATATTCCGCCAACGAAAGTATCATAATGATATCGTGGATGAAGCTTAGGCGATGATACGTGAAAAGGTCCCGTTTCCGGGAATGAGTACAATAATTCATCATTCATTGGCAGTAAATCAACGTCATGCATTGCTATATAATCGTAATTATTTTTCACTTCTAAAAATCCTACATTTATCAAAGACGCTCGATTAAATCTATATTTGTCTACCTGAAAAAAAAATTAAATTTTTTTTAAATTATAGGTATTCAGAAAAATATTAGAGGTAACAGAAATTTAATTTAGAAAATTTAGACAAAGCAGAAGATGAATAAAAATTAAACTAAGTTTCAGATTCATTTTCTTCTGAAGTCAATTACCTGATTTAAAATAAATATATGATAATCTAAATTTTGTTTGTCTAAAAATTTCTTCATATGAGGAGCAAATTTTAGCAGCTCATCAAAGCGATCTCTAAATGGCACAAGTATTGCTAATTGATGTTTCGATTTTTTTCTATTTCTCAAAATATTCGACGATTTAAGACTCCGACTCCTGTCTCTTGCCAATGGACCAATGTTGTATTTGGTTTCATCTGAAATAAAGAAACATCTTATTTTTACAATAAAAACACAACAATCTTCTATCTTCTTCTATATTAATAATCGTTGTATTTCAGTAATCTGTTCGCAGTTTGAAGTTACTTGTTTGCTTTTTTGTTTCTAAACATTTTCTTTTTAAATATTTTAAATTTTAAAATTAATGTATAGAAAATTATCGAATTGTAGCAAAGAATTTTATCCAAAAAAATTTGATGATAATAGAATTCTTTTGAAGAATTTTATTATTTAGGGAAATAATTGAATTCTCGTGTAGAATTTTTTTAAAATTTATGAAAATTCGAAATAAATTCTTTTAATTTTCTTTTAATAGTGGAGTTTCTTTAATAATTTTAATCAAAAATTTTTTAAATTATTGAATTTTATGAACAATTTCTTTCATGAAATTTTATTCAAAATTGTATTAAAAATAATTGAATTTTTTCAAAGAATTTTACTATTTATAAATAAAATTGAATTGTTTCGAAGGATTTATAAAAATTTTAGAAAATATAATGAAATTCTTTTGAAATATTTTATAACGAATTAAGAACAAAATTGAATTCTTTCGTGAAATTGTTTGAAAATAATTGAATTTTTGCAAAGATTTTACTACATTAAAAAAAATAATTGAATTGTTTCGCAGGATTATTAAAAAACTTTTCAAAATTGAATTCTTTCATGAAATGTTATTAAATTTGTATTAAAAATAATTGAATTGTTTCGAAGGATTATTAAAATTGTAGAAAAAAATAGTCTTCGTTCGTAAAATGTTATTAAAGTTTTGTTTCAAAATAATTGAATTATTGCAAAAAATAATTAAATTCTTAAGAAGAATGTTAGTATTTATGAAAATAATTTAATTCTTGCGAAGAATTTTATTAAAATTTTTGAAATTAATAAACAAGAATAATTAATTAGTTAATAATTGAATTTTTTCAAAATTTGAATTTTAAATTATTCAAAAATTCATATTGGAAAATAAAAAATTTTGTGATTTGCATAATAATAAATTGAATAACACGTTCCACCCGCGTAACATTTGCTAGTTAATATAACAATCAACAATTAACGATAATTAATAAACAAAAATATAAATAAAAAGGAACAAAAAGAAAATACAAATAATCAACTTAACCTCAAAATTCAACATAACAATGTAAAGAAAATGATTGTATTTCCAAGTTTTTGAATAATTATTTTATTTATTTGAACTTACCATTGCTTATTGGAGAAATACTTATCAAACAGGTGATAATAAAAGTAATGACAATACAAATGAGTACATATTTAAATCTCAAATTTTTCCAAAATCTCTCCATGTCTCCATGTCATTGATTCGTTTAGCAACAATACTGATTATTTAAAATTTTGTAAACTTCGTCAAAAAATTTCCATTCTCGTCAATTAAAATTGTAATCACAACAATAAAAAAAATATTGTAAACATTAAAAAAAATTGTGTTTTCTAAATTTGACAGTTTTGCTTGCAATTTTGACAACTTATGGAAGCTGCCATTTTGAATTTTCCTCTTCAAATTTTGCTCAAAAGACGTCTCTAGTTTCGCAATTGGCGCCTAAATTTGAAATTAAAAAAAAAGAAGAAACGATTAATTTTCATCTCTTTCTGTGCAAATTCATTTAATTCAATTCATTCAATTGAAGAAATTTTCTAAAATTAACAAATCTAAATTGACATGTGAAACTGACACACAATATTTGTAAATTAATATATTACACATTAAAACTAATGACTTTAAAAAAATATGTTAGACGTTTTAACCAATTTTCTGAATTATAATTAAAAAAAAAATATGGAAGAGTGTAATTTTGCCTTTGACAGAGAAAAAAAGCAAACTATAGAAAATTATCAAGATGGAAATTATCATATCCTGTATCGTTGGTTGGATAAAATTCCATTTTCTAAACGACCGAAAACTTTAGCTCGCGATTTTTCCGACGGTGGTGAGTACACTACTTTTTAGAATTTAAAAAAGAATTAATAATAATACTTTTATTCCCTTCGTTCAGTTTTAATGGCCGAATTATTAAAATTACACTATCCTCAATTACTTGAAATTTACAATTGCATACCAACAAATAATGTTAGTAAAAAAAAGGACAATTGGAATACATTGAATCGAAAAGTATTCACAAAAATTAATTTAACATTAAGCAACAATACTATTAGTCAATTAGCGAATTGCCAGCATGGAACAATTGAGAAATTACTATTTTCTCTGCTCGATCAAGTTACTAATGATAATTATTCTTCACGAGTTCATGAACCAGAAATTGAAATTATCGAAAGTGGTAAAGAATTTTTTTCCTCTCTTGGCAGATGAAAATTTTGTTTTAAACATTTTTTTTCTTCAGTTCATGTTGAGGACACAGAGACAGAGGATGTATGTCAGGAACCAGCGAAAATTGCTTCGAAAATTCCGAAATTATTGAAAAAGGAGAAATTCTACTCATTTTTCTCGAAAGCATGCTCGAAAGTGGGGAAAAATATTTTTAATCATCTCATGACTTTTTTAATGCAGGCCTCTTGTATTTGGCGATGGTTCGTCAATTTGCAGATAATAAAGGGAGACATGGAGATTGAAAATAAGTACCTGAATGGAAATAATTACTTTTACGAAACCAGTAGGAAATTATAATATTATACTCTTTATAATTATTAATTCAAATTTCCTTTTTCTTTGAATTTTCTTTCTTTATCGTTTTTTTGAGTATCTTTTTTTATTTCAAGTTTTTCTTTAAAATTTCTCATTTCGAGTAATAATTAAATTTCTCTAATATTTCCTATTTCAAGTATTTTTCTAAAAAGAAATTATTTTTTTTAAAGAAACAAAAATCTTCTCCTCAGGAAGTGAAACACATTTCAATGAAGAAATTGAAGACCCTGCGGCTCGTTGGGCTTATGAGCAATTAGTTGAAGAAATTCGAGAGAAAGAGGATATAATTACAACTCTAAATCACAAGGTTGCATATCTCGAGGGAACGATGAGACAGAAAGATTTAAGAATTGCAAATTTGATGATCCAAGTCACCAATGAATCACTGGAAGTTCCGTCGAATTTAAAAAAACACTCTTCCATTTACGGATCCATGAAATTGAGACCGAAAACACATAATTCACAATTTACAAATTCACACAAAAATTGAATTTTTTTTCCCAACAAACTAAAATTTTTATTAAGAAATACTTTCTAAAGTTTTGCTATTAGAATATTTTTTTAAAATTTCTTTACAAAACTGTCTTTTTGATCTGAATTTTCAAGATTTGTATAATAAAAAAATAAATGGCAAATCTTTTTTTAATTAAATCCTTCTTTGCAATAAAATTAAAACACAGTTTTTTCCAGTATTTTAATTCTCTATTTCATCGATTTTTCAAAACATTCTTGTCTGATTTTTCACTTGTTGAATTAATTGAATTAATTTATCAATTATTTTCATTCTCGTCGATTACTTTTTCCTTTTTTTTTTGGTTTCTTTGTTTGTCAAATATTTGTTATATTTTAATTTTATCAATTAAACGACACTTCTAATTGGCCTTTCACTTCCGATATGACTACTTTCCGTAGAATACATTCCAGGGACAGTGAGAATATCACTTTTTGTTAATTTACTAAAAGCTGGAAAATCGTAGACGAATTCAAAGTCATTCGAAGAAGTTTGTCCATAGTCCCTCTTGTAATTGCTAATATTTCCAGAATTTGGTAGTCGAGCAAATTGCTTCGGCAATCGTCTATATAATTTTTTCTCCACAGGAATAAATTGATATTTTCGATCTTCGCCATCAAATTTCTTGTTATTTTTCGAAATTCTGTCTCCATTGCGAAAAAAATCACGATGAGTTAATTGATTAGTTGTTGTATAGATATCCAATAATTTTTGAAAACTACTCTCGTCGATAGAAATGAAAAATTCATTGTCCCTTTTTCGATGAGGAATATTTTTTATCCCTTGAACATACTCAGTAGAAGTGGAAAATGGTAGTTTTAATTTTCTATACACTGTACCTGAAAAAGTTTGTTATAAATTATAATAAACTAATTCGAAAATTATTAATTATAGCAAATTCAATTTTTCCGATTTGGAAAAAAAGAAATGAAAAAAACTTACCAGAAGTCGTGTTATTTTTAAGAGGTTTGACCGGATTTCCCAAATATTTTTCATGCAGTCGTTTCAAATTTAACTCCGAATTGATAGAAATTCGTCGATGGTAATTAACACCTTCGGGGTTTTTATATCCAAACGAAGTCTCATAAGTAGAAGGGTATTTTTCTCGAAAAATCGAAATTTGAAGATCTTTTCTAACATCTTTATTAAAATAAATATTCTCAACTGGACGATCCACAATATTTCTTCTCCCAAACGAGCGATCGTATGAACTCCTAAAATTATCCAACTGTGAATTCATATTTCTCTAATTTACCAAAAATGTTTCTGAAAAATTTAGAAAATTATTTCAACTCAAAAAAATTACTTCGATAAATAAATAAATTAAAAATATAATACAATAAAGCAAACTTGACAAGGAAAATAACTTTCAAATTTACTCCGAACGATTTAAAGTTGTCACAAATAGAAAAACAAGCGAATACTAAAAAATTAAGGTTTCTTCGTAAATAATAAGAAATGATAGAAATTTAAGTAACTCTGCATTCTTCAGTTTTATTACACACTCGGAATAGCTACATTTTCCTAAAAGTTCCAAAATCATGAAATTTATGCATTGTATAATTTTTTATAATTTTTTTGTTATTTTACTTTTTGCTTTGCTCTCGACAATACATATTATAGAACTAACAAATAGACGAAGTAACAAGCGAACAAGTCGCTCTAGAATCGAAAGACGCACAGTTAAAAATTGCATGTGATAATTGGAAATCTATATTTGAAAATTGCTATTGTTTAGAAAAGCGTTTCAATGTTTTTTTTGTTGTTTCATTCTTTTATAATAGAAAAAACAGTACAACTGTTGTTCACCCTCAAAAATCGAGCTACCAACATCATTACTAATGATGTTAAATATTGAAGATAATATCCTAAATTGCAATCTCACTTTTCTCTTTTGACTAACTTTTTTTGTTTTGTTAGACTATCGCCTATACAATCTTAAGTTAAAATTCGATTAGAAAAAAAAAGAAAAGAAAAAAATGAATAAAATAGTCATCAATGGTATACTATCGATCTCACTTAAAAGTCATTCTTACTATTTAAAGTCAATATTGTTTAAATTAAATTGGCTGCTGACGAATTAATGACGCAGCCAATTTTAAATCATAGACGCAAGTAAAAAGGAATAAAAAAAACAATTTTTTTTTATCGGAATTAACGGTTGTTGAAATAAATTGATGATTCTCAAACAGACAATCCTAAGAGGTAGTAGAAATCTCTTGATCAACTGTGCCGAAATCAGTTCTTCCGACCACCTCGTCTCTTCATTGAAGAGGTGCATTGAGGACAGTACCATTTCCCTTTCGGCGGAGAGGTGATTCCTACGCAAGGGTAATGGAACCACTCGAAGGGGCACTGAAATTAAAAATGTCAATTAATTTCTACTTAATATTATTTCAATTTAGCTAGTTTCTATTTAACCGAATTTAATTTCGAAAAATTTCTATTTAATAATCTATTATTTATATAGGAGCGTTAAAGAAATGTTTAAATTTCTCTATAAAGAGAGAAATATTTCCAGGCTTCGGATAAACTTTAAAATATGAAAAACAGTCGTTTTAGTCGATTTAAGTTACGAAAAAAGTTGAAAAAATCGTTTATTTTATTTGACTTTTTCCTGATTTCCAGAAGTCTTTAACTTTTTCTCTTATTCTGATAACAACTTCAAAATTTATAACAATTCAGTTTTTGTAAAATTCAATTATTTTTAAAACATTTTATCAAATTTTTTCTGTATATTTCTTTAGTAACACGATTATTAAAATAGAATTGAAATAAAATTCTTCAAAATGTAACATATTTTATAAAAAAATTTCACGAAATTTACAATTGTTTGACAATTTTTCAATTAATTACTTTCGAATTAATTAGTTTTTCAAAATTTCTGAATTGAATTACATTAAACTGCAACAAATATTTAAATACTTATAACTTATTTTTCTTACTTTAACTCATATTTTTCCAAACTCAAATTTCATTACTTTTAAAAATTGTAACTGTAATTCTTACCATAATTTAATTATTTTCAAGAATTTACAATTAAAATTACTCAAAAATTTTTTATTTTAGCTTTCTGAACTTTAATTATTTGAAAAATTTCTACAAAAACTCTTTCAATATTCAATCATATCCTAGAATTTTTAATTCAAATTCTTTCTAAATCAATTATTTTTCATAATTTTTAGAAAATCTTCATTTTTTTGAAAATTTAAAAAGGAAAAAGATACTTGAAAAAAAATTTCAAATTCAATTGTTTTCAATTTAATTCTAATGAAATTTGATTATCTGGAAAATTTTCAATCAATTTTATATTCGAAAAATTAAATTAATTTCAAAAAAATTTCTACTACAACTCTTCCAAAATTCAATTTCCAGAATTTATATTTCAAATTCTTTTCTAATGAATTATTTTTAATAATTTTGAGAAAGTTCATTAAGAATTCAACAATAAAAAAAATCCATTTCAAATACAATTTAAATTCAACTGTTTTTGATTCAGTTTTACAAAATTTCAATTATTCAAAAACTTTTATAAAAAAATAAATAAATGTTCAAAAATTCAAAAAAATTACTAACAAATGACTAATTTTAAAAAAATTTCAAAGAATTAAGTTCTTTAGATTTTATAATTAAAATTATTTAAAATTCAAATCTGCAACAAATTTTAATTTGATACCTTTTGAATTGCAATTATTTAAAAAATTTCTTCAAAAACTCTTCCAATATTAAATTATTTTCTATAATTTCTAACCCAAATTCTTTTCAAATCCAATTATTTTTAATAACACCAAAATACATCTTTTAATATATTTTTAATAACATTCAGATAGTTAATTTTTTTAGAAAATTTAAAAAAGAAAAAGAAATTCTTAAGACAGAATTTTAAATTCAATTTAATTTTAATAAAATTTGATTAATTGAAAATTTTCCAATTAATTTTATATTCAACAAATTAAATTAATTTCAAAAAAATTTCAATTAAAAAAATATTTCTTCTACAACTCTTCCAAAATTCAATTTCTAGAATTTTTAATTAAGATTCTTTTCTAAATAAATTCTTTTTAATAATTTTGAGAAAGTTCATTGAGAATTCAACAATAAAAAAAATCCATTTCAAATACGATTCAGTTTTACAAAATTTCAATTATTTGAAAACTTTTAACTGAATAAATGTTCAAAAATTCAAAAAAATTACTAACAAATAACTAATTTAAAAAAATTTTCGAAGAACTAAGTTTATTTAGAATTTTTAATTAAAATTATTTAAAATTCAAATCTGCAACAAATTTTAATTTGATACCTAATAAAAAATTTCTTCAAAAACTCTTTCAATATTCAATTTCTAGAATTTTTAATTAAGATTTGACTACAAATAAATTATTTTGAATAATTTTCATAAATTGTTTCGAGAATTCAATTGTTAAAATTGAAAAATTCAATTGTTTGTATAAAAATTTCAATTGTAACTTTTCACAGTTTTTTTAATTTAAGTTTTTAAGGTGAAGAAGTTAATTCAAGCACAGTTAAGGTTTCCAATATTTTCAATGTTCAACAAAAACTATAATTTTTGCAACAAAATGTAAGACACTTTTGACGGAAAAAATAGTTATTTTCCACACCTTGAAAATAAAAATAAGTAGTATTCTATGTATATCAAAAAAGTGATACTTTTTGCAGTATGTAAAATAAAGGCGAAATAGTCAAATTGAATGAAAATAAATCGAAAAAAATGGTATATTTTGATAATATTCGAAAGAGTAATATTATCCGAAGCCTGTAAAATAAAGGCGAAATAGTCGAATCGAATTAAAATAAGTCAATGAAAAAAATGGGATTTTTTAGAAAACTTTAACTAGAAAATAACTTACATCAGAATTATCACAGGCAACCATGTCTCCGTAAGATACCTGGTTGCATATGCAATATCTCGGTTCATTTGGATCGTAAGTCCAATCAGGATTATCTGAATCCGTGACTGTATTCGCTGTCGTTACAACCGGGGGTGTAACAGGTTGTTGAACAGCGGCTGTAATAACGCTTGAATTTGGAACTGCAGCAGCAGTAACTTTTCTGTGAACAAATAAATACTTTTTTATTAATAATCTCTAGAGTAATAAAAAAATCAATTTTTTATAACTCCTAATTTTCTATAAATGATCAAAATTAAAATTCTCAAAAATTGATACTTTTGAGCTATTTATACAATTAATTAATTATTAATAAATTCCTAATTTTCTAATAATTATTAAATCATTTTTAGTTATCGTTTTTCTTTATGAAAATCAAGATAAAAGAATTTATTTACTTTTTGTGCTTTTTGGTAGTTTCTTGAATAGCTGCTATAGCAGTTTGAGCCGCACCGGCTAATTCGCGACTAAATTCAGCAGCATGAACGCCACCAGTGTTGATGGCTTCATAGCTGGCTTTTAGACTCGCAGTTCGTCTTCCTTGTTGCATTTGTTGTGTTGCGGCAATTGCCTGCGACGCTGCAGCTGCAATGGCATTTCCACCAGCTCCAATATGACCCAAATTATAACTCACTGAACCAACGGAATTTGCTATTGCCGTTTGTGCAGCGGGAAGACTTGCCGGTGGGATAATTGCTCCAGAATTCGCTGACGCTGGACGTGGCTCGGGAAGACTTTGAGGAATTTTTTCAGCAGCCGCTAAACGTTTCTCTGCCGACGCTGAAGATGCATTCGAATCCCTCCTCTTTTCAGAACGAGCTAAAAGAAATACTAAAATTATCATTTCCGAAAAAAGAAAATTAAAAAAAATAAGAAAAGGGGAATAAAAAGATAAATAATATATCTTACAATGACTATGATTGTCGCGAGATCTACTCGAAGAAAAGCTATAACGATTTTCTTTTTGACTACTATTCGTGGCGGGTTGATCCAATTCCAGGGATCTCTTCTCCAAAACTTCCGTTATACCCTTATTATCAGCCTCTAGTTCCATTTTAAATTTATGAAGTTCCTGATCTAATCTTCTCAAATACCTATCTACCAAATCATACATTTGATTCGCTAAATGAACTTTTTCATCGGCATCCTCAAGTGTCTTGTAATATTCCTTTCTTATTGTTTCATATTCCCCGTCTTTCTCGTTTGGCTTCATTTTCTTGGCATTTGAGAAAAATACTTTTACTTTCTTCTCCAAACTGTCCATTGAATCTGAAAATAAATTAACATCTCAATAACATTTTACCTAAAAAACATACAAAAAAAAGAGATTCAAATGAAAACATACTCTGTACACCTAAGTCCATCTCTCTCATTTCCGTAAATCGATCCCTTAACTCCTGAGGAAGGTGCTCGATCACTGAGAACAAAACACGAGGTCAAAACATAACCTACAAACGATTACAATTTCTTGCGAAAAATGTTAAAAATTTGAAAACACGACAAAATAAAAAATAATAAATTTAAAAATTTCTTTAATTACTAAATAATAGTCCTATTTTTTCTCAAAATACAGTGTTTTTTCATTTTAAAAAATCAAAAATGAAAAGAAATTTGAATACGAATCATTCCAAAAACATACACCTAACCTAAAAATGTAATAAATCGAAAAAATGCCAATAAATGTTAATTATTTCGGAAAAATCTTTCAATTACTTAAACAAATCAATCTCATGAGTGTAAAAATAGAAAATAGCAATTTACTCCATAAAAATTAAATAATTCCAAGAGAGGAATATATTTGAAAAAGGCAGTAGTTTACAAAAAGTTGTGTCATTCTTGCTCGCTAGATTTTTACTTACTTTCAACGTAATCCTCCAGGTAAAGCATTTTGAATTATTAAAAATACTATTCTTCACTATTTAATTAACAATTATATACAATTTTCTAAAGCAATGAGCTTGTTGTTGTTTAGTAGTCGATGAAAATTGGAGCACACGATCTGAAGCGTCGTTACAGCAACTAATTCCCTTGTTGCACCCACTTTTTGATTGAAAAATAGTAATAATTTTCAAAATTTACACATATTATTTATATAATTTAAAAAAATAGACTATTTTAATTCTTGTAAATGTTATTTCTCCACTGTGTACCACCACGTGGCAGGGTTATTCGATAAATGAGATCAAAATACAGGCGTCAAGTTCTATCGACGCCATTTTAGCATCATTAGTATAATAGAGGCATCATAAAACTCAGCATTTTACCTTAATATTTATTTTAAAAAAAATATATGAATAAATTAAATAATAATTAATCGTTTCAACTAAAATTGATTAAATTTGTTATATTTTATTTATATCGAATAAGAATTCTATTTTGTTTGAAGTAAACGAAATAAATAATTTTGTTTGGTATGCGGAAATTGTTTTCAAGCTTTTAAGCGGGAAAATTTGAATTGAGTTTTGAAAATTAATATTTTTTGGAAAAATGAAAATTGATAATAAATTAAATTAATTTAAATTTTTTTGATAGTAAATTAATTATTGAAATATTAAAAATTTAAATATTTTACAAATCGTATTCGCTCGCTAGATATTTATTTATTGCTGTTTTTCTGAAAATAAATAAAAATACGAAACAATTATTTAATTTTGAATTTGAAAATAGATTCAAATATTTTTGATTCACAAATTATATTATCAATATTATAGTTAATTTTTTTGCATTATTTTATTTTATTACTTTTTCATTTTTTTACTATTTTTAAATTTTACTATTTTATTTATTTATAATTCTCTTTTTTGTTTTCTGTTTAGAAGAAAAATGATTCGTCGCAGTCCAACAAGAATTGAATTTCGAGTTGAGGATTTAGCGGAATATGATCAATTGAAAAAAGAACGCGATGGTAAAAAGGAAAATGATCGTCCTATGTTTAATCCATCATCATGGGGTGGAAAAATATCTCAAAATGAACTTCACGAAAGAATTGGATTTGTCTCACAATCAGTACCCGCAATTGTCGAGCGGCACAATATTTAAAAAAATGATTATAATTTAAAAAAAAATTTTTAATGTTTAAATTATATAATTAAGATTCTTTTTTAAATACCTAACAATAATGGCTAACTATGTAAATGATTATTATACAAATAAGTGATTAAACAACTGTTTTTCAGTACCTCACTTGTTTTTATTTTCAACGGTACTAAAATATAATTTTTTTCTGCTTTCGAAAATTTATCCATTACCTAATTATTGATATTGTTTACACCGATATGACACAACTTTTTTTTTATCAATTTTCAGTTAAACACAACCACGATTACATTACATTGTTTTTTCTTTCTTGAAAACATCGCAATTATTTTGATAATAATTTTACATATGAGCAGACTTATATTTTAATTTTTAATTATTGTTTTAGTATTATAGCTGTTTTTATAGAAGCAAAGAAAGAAAATAAAGAATGAAATGAAAAATTGAAAATAGTAAATTAATGTTATCACTGAATAAACTATTATGAAAAGTGAAGTAACTTAAAATTAAATTAAATACTTGTTCCATTAAAATAATTTTTTAAATTTTGATTTTAGATTTTTGAATTCTTACTTTTTTGAAAATATATTTTTTGAACAATTAAAGTTTGACCCTTTTTGTGTGCTTTATAGATGACTATTTTATCTAAACTAGTTTCATCAGTTTTTATATTTAGATTGATTGTTTCTGGAAGACCTTTAACGGCAGCATTAAAATAGATTTTTTCTATTATTTTCTGTCTTTTTAAATCTAGAACTCTTGAACATTAAAATTTTTCCAAACATTAGAAAATTAATTTACAATCCTTTATTGAAATAGAGGAAAGCTGGTACTTCTTTCCCTTCGCAATTTTTCTTCAAAAGCTCATAATTCTCAGGTTCCCAATTCTTCAATGTAGTTGTTGATATCGAACTGTAAAAAAAGGCAAAAAGTTATAATTATTATTAAAATTATTTAAGTAATAATTTAATTTTTATTTTATTTATTATATTTATAATTAATAATTAATATTTAATTACAGTAATTAATTTCGGTGCAAAGAAGAAAATAACGTACCATCTTTGAGGAAATAGGGCACATGCCGTTGGTACCATAAAGACGAGGCTGCAATAATTATTGAATTTTTCATAATTAACGAATTATGTTCAATTGTTCTTTTAAAATGTTTAATTGATATAAAATTCTTTTGAAAATTTTTTTGAAACAAGTGTTAATATCGAACAAAAATGTGAAATGTAAAATTTACAGAAAAAATTACCAAAAATATCATATATAATCCAAAACAAAAAATATTTATGAATAAGAAATTTTGTTTAAATTTAAAAAATATTAGGGGCATTTGAACCATGATGACGTCACAGCCTTAAAACACATGCTTTGCAGAACCTATGACGTCATAATGGTTCAAATGCCCTTAAATATCAAAAAGAAGTAAGAATGAAAAAATTTTAAAAATTCAAATAAAAAATTAATTATACTCACAAACAGCCGACAAACAGAACTTGAATTGGTCCATGAAGTGGAGTTATCTTCTTCATCCAATTATGTTTCTCCAATCTTTCCATTATAGGCGGTAAGATCACTAAAACGAGGGAAATAAAAAACTATATAAACTTCAAGAGAATAATAAAAAAGAAGAGAAAAAAAACGAATGAAAAATCGAAAAAATAAAATAAAAAGAGTGAAAAATTTACGAAAAATTAATTTTTAATTTTTGATAAAATATAAAAAATTTACGATTTGAATTAAATTTGATAGAAAAATGATTGAAAAATCGAAAAATAAAAATAAAAATAAAAAGGTGGAAATAATTTACTAATTGAATTAAATTTGATAGAAAAATGATTGAGAAATCGAAAAATAAAAATGTGGAAATATTTTACGAATTGAATAAAATTTGATTGAAAAATCGAAAAATAAAAGGGTGGAAAGAATTTGGTTTAAATTAAATATTAACTAAAATGGATTTTTATTAAAAAATTCCGATAATTACTTACACATTCCTGGAGCACACATGATGATCCTTGAGATGACAACTTGAGAGATGCCTTTTGCAGCTGCAATCTAAAAAGTGTTTTTGCTCGATCAGCCGTGATCCATCTACATGATAAGGAATAGCATGAATTTCCTTTTTGATCGTTCTCGAAAAAACTAACGATGTAACTAATGATCATATAATAAACGAAAAAAAAATTACTTAAATATAAATTGAAGCTCACCTTTGATCGTGTAAGTTTTTTTCCATCATCATCGGTTAGTTCAATTCCACCCCCAATCTCCGTCTGTCTCATCAGAGGAATATTGACACAATTTGCAGCAGCCACGGCAGCAAATGGAACGTATCTCTAAACAGACCATTTCATTAATTAATATACATATATATATATATATACATGTGGGTATATAGAATATTGGAATTCATTGAATCTCGAAATTGAATATCTGACTAAACAATTACAACTAAATTCACTCAATTCAAATTTGGAAATAATTCTTTTATAGTTTAATTTATAGTATTTTATTGTACGCTAATAATAATTATTATCAAGACTGAAAAGAATAATAATTATTATTCGAAAACATCAATAACTTTATTTTTAAATAAATATTATAATTATTATTATTTTTCCATAGGAATTAAGATTTTCAAAAAAATTTAAATTTAAACCTATTTGAAATTCAACAACTTATAAGAATACATTATTATAAAACATGAAGACATCGATCACTCCGAGTCTTCGTCTCGGAGCAATTGATATCTTCATGTTTTAAAATAATTAAAGATGACGGAGTGATAAAATCATTATTTTATATTATAAGAATATTGTTACTGTATATAACTTTTTCAAATTTATTTTCATTATTTCAACTTAATTATTATTTTCTAGAATTTTTAACTAAAATTCTTCCAAAAAATCACACTTTGAAAGATTCTATTTGAAACCTTTTAAAAAAATAAAAAAATTCTATAAATCATACTTTGAAAGATTTTATTTGAAACCTTTTAAAAAAATGTAATTCAAAAAATCAATTAAACTTTTTCAAAACAATTAATTCTACAGAATTGTTATAGTTAAAAGTATGAAAAATTCAAATTTTCAAAGATTCTAATTTGAAACCATTTCAAAATTCAATTATTTCAAAAAATTCATTCTATAATATTTTTAATATTCAATTATTATCTAAAATTTCATAAGTGAAATTAATTTTTAAATTCATTTTTTTTTAGAAAATTCTACGAGAATTCAATTATTTAAATACAGAAATAAATAATTAATTGAATAATTGAATGTTTCTTAAAATTGAATTCTTGTAAAGAATTTTATCAACAAATTTTTAAATAATTGAATTCTATCAACGAATTTTAATAAAATTTTGAAGAGTAATTATATTTTTCGAAAAAATCGATTAAAGTTGTTTTCAAAATAATTGAAATTCTGCGATAATTTTTATTATTTATGAAAATAATTGAATTCCTGTGAAATTTTTATTATTTATGAAAATAATTAAATGTAGAATGTTATCAAATTTTTTTTTAAATAATTGAATTCTTTTGGAAAATTTTATAACAATAGTAGATATTAAACATAATTGAATAATTGAATTTTTGAAAATAATTGAAATTTTTCCAAGAGTTTTATAAAAATTTATAAAAATAATTGAATTTCGAAGAAGAATTTTATTATTTATAAAGAAATAATTCTTGACGAGAATTAGAAAAAAAAGAATTTTTGAAAATAATTGAATTTCAAAATTCAATTATTTCTAAAAAAATAAATAATTTATTGAATAATGGAATGTTTCCTAAAATTAAATTCTCATAAAGAATTTTATCAACAAATTTTGAAATAATTGAATTCTTTTGACGAATATTAATACAATTTTTCAAAATATGTAATTACATTTTTCGAGAAATAAATAAATGTTTGCGTAGAATTTTATTGAATTTTTTTTTTTAATAATTGCATTCTTTTAGTAAATTTGATTAAAATAGTAGATATTAAAAATAATTGAATTAAGGAAAATTTTTGAAAATAATTGAAATTTTACCAAGAATCTTATTGAAATTTTTGAAAATAATTGAATTTCGGAGAAGAATTTTATTATTTATAATGATAAGTGAAATTTTTAACATAATTGAATTTTCGCGAAGAATTTTATTACCTTTAAAAATAATTGAATTCCTGTGAAATTTTTATTAGTTATAAAAATAATGAAATTTTTGCGTAGAATTTTATTAAATTTTTTTTTAAATATAATTGAATTCTTTTAGAAAATTTTATGAAATTATTATTTATTTTATTATTGGAAATCATTGAATGGAGGAAAATTTTTGAAAATAATTGAAATTTTGCCAAGAATTTTATTAAAATTTTTGAAAATAATTAAATTTAGGAGAAGAACTTTATTATTTATATAAAGATAATTGAAAATTTACGAGATTTTTTTTGAATTTTTAAAAATAATTGAATTTCAGCGAAGATTTTTATTTAAAAAATTGATAAATTATTGAATTTCTATGATATATTTCTATTATTTGTGAAAATAAATAAATGTTTGCGTATGGAATTTTATTAAAATTTTTTTTAAATAATTTAATTCTTTTGGTAAATTTTGTTAAAATAGTAGATATAAAAAATAATTTAATTGAGGAAAACTTTTGACAATAATTAAAATTTTGACAAGAATTTTATTAAAATTTTTCAAAATAATTGAATTTCGGAGAAGAATTTTATTATTTATAAAAATAATTGAAATTGTGAACATAATTGAATTTTTTTGAAGAATTTTATTACTTTTGAAAATAATTGAATTTCTGCAATCATTTTATTTAAAAAAAAATTATTGTCTGAAGTAGAAAATATTGAAGGTTTTGTATTAGAGTTGGTGGTAATTTCATAGTTTATGAGTTAAACAAAAAAGACAAAAAGAAAAAAAGAAAATTTCCTAATGAATTCTAAAAATTAAATTTTTTCCATTACTTTTAATAAAAATCTCTGATTTTTCCCTGATTTTTGTGTGTCTTTTTAAAAAGGTTTTCAAAGATAATTTTTCTTTTTTGCCATAAAAAAGAGACGATGAAACGAAACTTACTGCAAAAAGAGGATTCGCTCGTTTTCCCCAAAATGTTTTGCAACCAATTGCAGTGACCATGGCAGCTGTTGTTGCACTTGCATAAGC
Source organism: Leptopilina heterotoma (assembly GCF_015476425.1). Classification (NCBI taxonomy): domain Eukaryota; kingdom Metazoa; phylum Arthropoda; class Insecta; order Hymenoptera; family Figitidae; genus Leptopilina; species Leptopilina heterotoma. The sequence continues at coordinate 3,504,452 of NW_025111110.1, forward strand.
TAAGCCCAATTGAACTGTGGAAATGGGACTATTTGCATTTCTATTGGTATAATTCACTAGGGCATTAAACGATTGATTGACCCATTGCCAAAATACAACAGCCGTTGTCGTCCTGTGTAGAAAAAAGACCAAAAATAAAATAAATAAAAATACGAAGAGCAAAAATTAAAGTTAACTTTCGAAAATGAAAAATAGAATTTATGAAAGGGTTTTTGTTTTCTTAAACTCAAAAAGAAATTTTAAAATCACAAATAAAAATATGCAAAAGTTGAAACAAATTGAAAATTCGAGAATAGAATTCATTTGAAGGAAAAATTTATTTTCGTAAGTATATAGGTACTTAAAAGGAAAGAAAAATATTTACCTCATCTATTTATGGAAAAGTATAAATAGAAACAAAATTTTGAAAATTAAAAATAGAATTTATCAAAAAGGAAAAAATTAGGTATCTTTATACTTATGAGGAAAAAATAAACAATAAATTACACCTTTTACTTGAAAAACATAAAGGGAAAAATTAGAAATAGTTAGAACAAATTTTCCAAAATTAAAAATAGACTTTATCAAAGAAAAAGTTTATTTCCGTTCTTAAAAGAAGAAAAATATTTACCTTCCATGTGAAAAAGAACAATAACAGAAATTTGCAAAAATATACTAATTTTAACTTTTAAAAAATAGAAATACCATCAAAAAATTTATAAGAAAATTTTCTTTCCATAAAAGAATAAATAAACAAATTTATTTTGTTACTTAAAAAAATATTATCTTTCGTTAATTAAAAAATTAACAAAAAAAAAAGTTTAAAAAACTTTTAAAAATTAAGCAAAAAATTTTACCAATGAACACTTAAAAGAAATAAAAAAAAATATTATAAATTACCTATAAAATTGCAGCATAGCACCAGTAATTGCCATACCTCCTGGAACTTGAAAGGACATTCGGCCAAAAACATTTTGCAATTCACCAGTATCTGGATGAAAAGCAGATTCGTATAATTTTTTTGCATAGATCACTTGATCTCGGGTTGTGCCCGTTGGCTCTGCGCCCAACCTAAAATAAAGAATAGTTTCGTTACGTGACGAAATAAAAATAAAAGAAAAAAAACACAGAAAAAATTTTGAAAATAATTTTTGTATAGGATATTCTGGGAAAAAATTTTATTTTCTTGTATATTATTTTATATTTGTCTGTTCTTTGCAAAGACTAATTAATTTTATATAAATTTTTATACTCTTTTTAGAAAATTTCAAGCATTTCAAGTACTTTCAAAATTGTTAAAAATTTTCTCAAAAATAATATTATAGCAAGAAAAGTGTTTTACTTAAAGCGAATATAATTTATTCGAGTTAAATAAAAATATAATTATCACAGAGCCCACTAAATTATTTATTTTTTAAAAATAAATTAAATATAAACACAAATAATTTTTTTTCGTTTGAACGAAAAACACATTTATTTGGACCAAAAAAAAAACAAATTATATGCACCACAAAAAACTATTTATTTTCACCATAAAAATTTTATTTGAAGCAAATGAAATTTACTTGAATCAAAAAATTTATTTGCATCAATTTAAATTAATTTAAATAAATAAATAAAAAAAAATTTATTTTTAGGACCAAAAAGAACAAATTATATGCACAAAATAAAAGTTTATTTGAAACAAGAAAAATTTACTTGAACCATAATAAATTTATTTGAAGCAAATTAAATTTACGTGAATTAAAAAAATTTATTTGGACCTAAAAGAACAAATTATATGCACAAAATAAAAGTTTATTTAAAACAAGAAAAATTTACTTGAACCAAATAAAATTTATTTCAGCCAAAAAAAATTATGTAATTAAATAAAATTTATTTGAACCAAATGAAATTTATCCGAAACAAATAAATAATTCAGTAACTTATGAGTGAAATATATCTTTTTTCTTAGCGTAAATTATTAAATTTCAATTTACAATTTATTCATTTAAAGTTAAAACATAAAAAAATTTAATTTTAATAAAAAATACATTTTCATTGTAAAATGAAAAAAAATTAATTAATTCTTCTAATGTTAATTAAAATTGTACAGCACTTTCAGTATTTTATTTATTGAATGTTTCATAAATTATATGATTACGTATTTAAGCTAATGGAACTGTTCGATTTTAATTAGAAAACATGTCTAAATCATCAATATATTGGAGTCAATCTTTGCTGCAAATGGTAAAATTGGAATAAAAAATAATTTCCCTTCAATGCAATATCAATGCAAATATCACACACACATTCAAAACTGGGAATAATAATTTCTAGATTAGATATGCTTTTATGAATAAAGTATATTTCACCCTTCACCCATAACAAAAGTAAACTGTGTAGTTCAAACTTTCATTTCTATTGTTAATGTATATTATCTTCTTTTGTCATTTTCCAAATTAAACAGTACATTTTCATACATAAAGTTAGCAAATATTTTAGAGGATTTTTTTGCAAAGAAAATTATTCAACTTATTGTAAATTTGAATAATTTATTAGCGAATTAGTTTTTTTGGATTTAAAAAAATTTAAGAAAAAATATTTTTTTATCTTTGAGTTAAGGGCATTTGAACCTTGATGACGTCACACATGCTTTGCACAATCTGTAACGTCATCAAGGTTCAAATGCCCTTAAATAAATATTTATTTATTTCTAAAAAATTTGTTCGGTTCAAATAAATTTTATTTGCTTCAAATAAAAATTTTATTTGGTTTACATATTTTTTTGGTTCAAATAAATTTTATTTACTTCATAAATAAATTTTATTCATTTGAAGTAGAAATTTTATTTAATTTATGTAACTTTTTTTGGTTTAAATAAATTTTAATCGCTTCAAATAAAAATTTTATTTGGTTTATTTATTATTTTTAGTTAAAATAAATTTTATTTGCTTCAAATAAAAATTTTGTCTCATTTTTACTTATAATTTTACTTGGTCAAATAAATTTTATTTGCTTTAAAAATAAATTTTTTCTGTTTCAAAAAAAAATTTATTTTAATTACATAACTTTTTTGAGTCCAAATAAATTTTATTCACTTCAATTAGTAAGTTTTATTTGGTATTTATTATTTTTTTGTTCAAATAAATTATTTATTTAGTTCAAATAAATTTCTTTTGTTTTAAAAAAATTGTATTCGATTCAAATAAAAATTTTCCTTGGTTTAAACAATTTTTTCGGTTCAAATAAATTTTATTTACTTCAAAAAAAAATTTTATTACGTTTTTATTTATATCTTTTGGTTCAATTAAATTGTATTCGGTTCGAAAAAATCAGATTTGACACAAATTATATTTGGATTAAACAAAAAAAATCTCTCTGAGAGTATGTTAATAATTAATTTAAAAAAAATACAATTAGAAAAAAACCGAATTTTTCATTGTCTCACCTATAATCTTCGCACAATTTCTTAGCTGCTAAAAGATCCTTATCAGAAGCAATACATGTTCTAAAATCAGTCATCCATGCAAAATGTTTCCATCGACCAACAAATGTATTAAGATCCCAAAGGGGTTTATCCAAATCTAGCCTCTGATGGCTCTCCATTTTTTTTTAAATCTGAAAATTGACGAGTAAAAAAATTCTTAATTTAAGTAATGAAACATTGATTTTTTGCCCGATCTTATTATCACAGAAAATGAAATTTATATATATATAATTTTTTCTGTTCCAACGAAAGATTTCCTTAAACTTTTTTTTAACATTATTTTCCATTCAAAATCTAAACTTTGACCATCAAATTTAAATTACCAAGTATAATTATAAACTTTCTGCATTAAGAACACTTTGATACTGCCCAAGGTGTTTTAATTTATTTAAAATGAAAATAACGAAAATAACATTTGAAAATTACGTATTAATCGAATTTTATTTCAATAACAATAAAAATTGAATCACACTCAAAAAATAATTTTAAAAAATAAATAAATACTTTTAATGAAATTAATTGAAAAATGTAATTTTTATCAATTAATTACATTATATCGATTATATTGTTTTTCTTAATTAAGATAAATGACGCAAAATAATATTTTTATTTTTAATTATCGGATAATTAAACGATTTATCTATAACATTTATAGGATAATAATTATAATCAAATTATGAACAATTTTTTTACATCATTGTTGCCAACGTTTATGAAACAATTGGCGACCCTGCATTTAAATAAACATCATGTGATGCTATAAAAAATCTCAAGGTGTTAAATTTTCGCAAAATTCACATTTCTCAGGGTTTTTGTTTAAAAACAAACAGACTTTAAATAAGAGGAACTTAAAATAAAAATTAAAACAGAAAATTAAAAAAAAAAAATGCAGAAGAAATACAAAAAAATAAATAAAAAATCTACTTTGCCTTTATAGATTCAAAAATAAATTTTATGTTTACAATTTTTAGAATGAACTTGAAAATTATGTAAATATGAATTTTTCAAACACCCTGTATATTGGATTTAAGAGGCTCTTGGAATATTTTGATACCTGCGCCCTTAAGCTTACAAAATTCTAGACGATCCCAAACACTTTTCTCAATTCTCAAATATCTTTAGGCAAAATAGACTTAAAATTTTTCCAAAATAAATTCAAAATTTTAAAAAGAAAATCCACAGTCAAAAATTAGAAACATTGGAAAATGTCATTTTTTTCCCCAAAAGAAGAAACATTAAAAGAAAATTTATTTTTTAGGAAAATCTTCATTTATAAACTTCAACATTGAAATAAAAGTTATCGACCGCATAGAAAGAATATTGTTGGTTTATTCAGCTAAAACCGATATAATGTTTTGTGTGTGTGGTGATGATGATTTCAATATTAGACACACCTGCTCACTTTTTTTTTAATTCACATTTGAAAAAAGAAAAAAAAACTGTCAATCATTTATTAAAATTTAATTGAAAAAAATGACATTTCAAGTACACAACACACGATGAGTTAATTTTATAATCTATTTATAATGCAAGAATACAAGAAAATATTCGTCCGCTTACCGTGAAACGCGAGTCTGATCTGGAGGTCCCTCTTCTCGATTAAAGCGCACACGCAAATAATATTTACTATACAGCAGGGCACCTCAACAAATATTTATACGCCCCTGAAAATGGGGATTCCTTACATATAGTAGTTATATTATTATTCTTTCTCGAGTTGTATATATATGTGAGAAATTCTCTGTTACAGAAAAATGGTTTCATTCATTATATTTTAGTCACACGCACATTAACACATTGTGTCCTTGAAAATGTGTCACATTTACGCGCGTTTATATCTTGAGGGGTTTGCGATGTCATATAAACTATTGATTTAGAAATTTAACAAAGAAGTTTTTATATTAAGGGAAATAATTTATCATTTTGTATGGTAGATTTAAATTTTTGTCTTTGGTTAAATTTACTTTGAACTAAAGTAATAAAAAGTTGATTAAAAATGAGTTCAAAATGATTTCAATGATTCAATGATTTCAAAATTAGACTAAATAGAAATTATGTAAAATTAGAGTTCATGCAATTAAAAATTCTTTTAAATAAGAATTCATTTTAATAGAAAATATCATGAATGGAATAGATATTGTGCTAAACTATAATTCTCAAAAATCAAAATTCGAGTATTTGTAATTCTGATAATGTAAATATTAGGGTTAATTTAAAATCGATTAAATAAAAATTCGAAAAAAAGAAATTCTACTAAAAGAAAATTCAAATAAATGAAATTCAATCATTCAAAAATTCTAACTAATGATTTATAGAGCTTAATCATGCGTCCCACAATTTTCTAATTCGTCAGGCTTTTCTGCAATGAACTCTTCTTGTGCGAATTCTGTTAAAGAAATTTTTATGGGCTTCTTTGCTAAAAACATTTTTAAAAGGCCATCTGTTTCATAAAAAAGCTTATAATTAATAATATTGAAAAAATTGCAAATCTCCCCATCTTGCCCCACCGGCGGGTAAGGTGGGGTACCCGTAGGGGTAAGATGGGGTACTCAAGAAAGCAACCTATTTCCGTCGACAAATTTCCCAAGTAAAGGTTGCATCTTCATCTTCATGCATAACTGCAGTGAGCCCATTGGCCGCAGACAAAAAAGCAGCCCAGCCTTCATTTGAGTCTAAATAATAACCATTACAATAGAGACAAGGTGTATTTTCCACTTTACCATCGCTAATGGATGATTTAACCTGACAAGCTTTTTTCTTTTTGGTCACTCTTATTTTATTCAGTCTTGATTTTAGTAGTTTTCTTAACTTCTCTTATTTCTCTTTTTTTTGCTTAATTTGTGAACCCCGTCTTGCCCCACCCTCTCCTACCCCATCTTGCCCCCACCTACGAAATTTAATAAAACGATTAATTACTATAATTTACGATTCAACAAAGAAAAAAAACATATGCTTTCCTTCTTCTGTAACCCTTGACAGTTACAAAAAATTGTATACAGTTCATTAACTGTTATATAGTCATTATTAAAATCGCTCTAACTTTGCTCCCATTAGTCCCATTGGGCCCATTTTTAGGATATACACTCCAATGCAGTAAATAAACCCAGATCTATAAGTCCGGAACAAAGAAAAATTTTTTTGCACTACTTTTTATGTATTTTCGAAAAATTACTTGAAAACCTCCAAATGGTCACAATTAGGTACAACTATTAGGCCCATGTGGTCAGAAACAGGGCATCTGACGTATACCTATCTTTAAATTGCTATAACTTTTTTTCTAATTATCCGATTCGTCTGATTCTACAATTTTCTGACTCGTCAGGCTTTTCTGCAATAAACTCTTGTGCAAATTCTGTTAAAGAAATTTTTATGGCTTTTTTTGGTAAAAAAATTTTTAAAAATCGGCGAATTTTCAAAAGTCAATATTTAAATCGCTCTAACTTTGCTCCCATTGGGCCCATTTTTAGGATCGATTAATCAAATGATAGATTATTCGAGTAAACGATTAATTGACTGATCTATTATTCGACTAATCGACTAATCGATTATTTGACTAATCGACAAATTAACTAATCGATAATTCGACTAATTGATTAATCGATTAATTGACAGATCGATAATTCGACTAATTGATTAATCGATTAATTGACAGATCGATTATTCGATTAATTGACTAATCGATTAATTGACTAATCGACTGATCGATTAATTAATCGATCGACTAATCGATTGATCGATTAATCGACTAAACGACCTATCGACAAATTGACTAATCGATTAATTGACTGATCGATTATTCGACTCATCGACTGATCGATTAATTGACTAATCTAGTAATCGATTAGTCGATTGATCGACTAATCGATTGATCAATTAATCGACTAAACTACCTATCGACAAATTAACTAATCGATAATTTGACTAATTGATTAATGGATTAATTTACAGATAGATTAATCGATTAATTGACTAATCGAATAATCGACTAAACGACCTATCGACAAATTAACTAATCGATAATTTGACTAATTGATTAATCGATTAATTGACTGATCGATTATTCGATTAATTGACTAATCGATTAATTAACTAATCGATAATTCGACTAAATGATTAATCGAATAATTGACAGATCGAGTATTCGATTAATTGACTAATCGATTAATTGACTAATCGATTAATCAATAATCGACTGAACGACCTATCGACACATTAACTAATCGATAATTAGACTAATTGATTATTCGACTAATCGACTGATCGATTAATTGGCAGATCGAGTATTCGATTAATTGACTAATCGATTAATTGACTAATCGAGTGATCGATTAATTAAATGATCGATTAATCGACTAATCGACTGATCGATTAATTGGCAGATCGAGTATTCGATTAATTGACTAATCGATTATTCGACTAATCGACTGATCGATTAATTGGCAGATCGAGTATTCGATTAATTGACTAATTGATTAATTGACTAATCGAGTGATCGATTAATCGATTGATCAATTAATCGACTAAACTACCTATCGACAAATTAACTAATCGATAATTTGACTAATTGATTAATGGATTAATTTACAGATAGATTAATCGATTAATTGACTAATCGAATAATCGACTAAACGACCTATCGACAAATTAACTAATCGATAATTTGACTAATTGATTAATTGATTAATTGACTGATCGATTATTCGATTAATTGACTAATCGATTAATTGACTAATCGATTAATTGACTAATCAATTGATCGACTAATCGATTAATCAATAATCGACTAAACGACCTATCGACACATTAACTAATCGATAATTAGACTAATTGATTATTCGACTAATCGACTGATCGATAAATTGGCAGATCGAGTATTCGATTAATTGACTAATCGATTAATTGACTAATCGAGTGATCGATTAATTGAGTGATCGATTAATCGATTAATCGATAAATCGATTTAACGACCTATCGACAAATTAACTAATCGATTAATTGACTAATCGATTATTCGACTAATCGACTGATCGATTAATTGGCAGATCGAGTATTCGATTAATTGACTAATCGATTAATTGACTAATCGAGTGATCGATTAATCGAGTGATCGATTAATCGATTGTTCGATAAATCGATTTAACGACCTATCGAAAAATTAACTAATCGATTAATTGACTAATCGATTATTTGACTAATCGACTGATCGATTAATCGATTGATCGACTAATCGATTGATCGATAAATCGATTTAACGGCCTATTGACAAATTAACTAATCGATTAATTGACTAATCGATTATTCGACTGATCGATTAATTGACTAATCTAGTAATCGATTAGTCGATTTATTGATTAATCGACTAAACGACCTATCGACAAATAGAATAATCGATTAATCGACTAATCGATTAATTAATAAATTGACTAATCGATTACTTGCCTAATCGACTAATCGATTAATTGATAAATTGACTGATCGATTACTTGCCTAATCGAATAATCGATTAATCGATTAAAAACTGACCGATTATTTGACTCCAAATAGTCACAATTAGGTGCAACTATTAGACCCATGTGGTCAAAAACAGGGCATCTGACGTATACCCATCTTTAAATTGCTATAACTTTTTTTCTAATTATCCGATTCAGCTGATTCTACAACTTTCTGACTCGTAACGCTTTTCTGCAATAAACTCCTCTTGTGCGAATTCTGTTAAAGAAATTTTTATATCTTTTTTTGCTAAAAACATTTTTAAAAATCCGCGATTTTTCAATAGTCAATATTTAAATCGCTCTAACTTTGCTCCCATTGGGCCCATTTTTAGGATCGATTAATCAAATGATAGATTATTCGAGTAAACGATTAATTGATCGACTAATTGATTGATCATTTAATTGACTAAATGACCTTTTGACAAATTGACTAATCGATTAATTGACTGATCGATTATTTTACTAATCGACGGATTGATTAATCGACTAAACGACCTATCGACAAATAAAATAATCGATTAATCGACTAATCGATTAATCGATAAATTGACTGATTGATTATTTGTCTAATCGACTAATCGATTAATCGTTTAAAAGACTGACCGATTATTTGACTCCAAATAGTCACAATTAGTCCGAATGAGTATATAATTTATGAGAAATCCGACTTGGAGTGGCTTAATGAGAATTCTTCTCCTCTCTACTCTTCTACTAGTTTTCCTCCTTTCGTTGTTTTTATTGAAAGTACAGTTGTGGGACGTAATCTCGGTAAGATGGACCCAATACAAGTGATCGATCTCCTTTCCCCTTTAATTGCTGGTGGGAAACAGGTTTCAAGATCAGGAATTAATCAAATAAGGGTGGAATGTGAAAATTATCAGAGCGCCAATGATCTTGTTGCCTCAACAGTCCTCAAAAACATGGGACATAGGATATTTATCCCTGACACCTTTATTCACAAACGTGGATTTACAGACTGGTTCCCTCCTAAACGCTCTATAAGGGATATAATTAGAGTTTGCTCCGCTGATGAGCTTAGGCCTATTTCCGGTATAAGGAGATTGGTTAGACCTCCCAATATCATCACCGATCAAATAGAGATCTCTTTCAACAGTCTAACGGTCCCCAGATTTATTTCAGTTGGTGGCTTCACGGTCCTGATCACCCCGATTATCCAGAGACCACGTAGGTGCTTTAGATGCCAGAGATTTTGTCACACAAAAAATCAATGCAGGTCCACATACCCCTCATGTGATCATTGCTCTGGTCGACACCAATCAGATCTATGCCCCTACTTGGACTTGCCTCCCTGCTGTAAAAATTGTAAAAGGGAACACCCAGCCTCCTCCAATTTATGCCCAATTTATAAAATGGAGTTCGGGATCTTGAAGATCCGATACTCTACAAATTGTAATCGCACTGAGGCGAAGGAAATGTTCTTCATGGAGAACCCGGATCTCGAAAGGGCTGTCCTTTCTAGAGATGACTCTTTCGTGGATCCCCCTCTACCCAATGGCCCTGCGGGTCCTTGTTCTCGCAATGAAAATGTAACTAAAGACAATTTAAATGGGGAACCTCACCCATCAACTTCCCAACAAAATAACCCTAAAAAATCCTCTCTTAAGGTAACGATCCCCCCGGACTCTGCAGAACAACTGGCTGCTGTAGATACCCTTATCGCATTGAACAAGTCCAATTCCGAATGGATTAACTCTATCCAGGATAACCTGGTCTCTCCCATTTCTCAGCTTAAATCTTTGGAAAAGGAACTGAGTGATCTCATGGATGACCAGGGACATGATAAGAATGAATTAATTAACTAAATGTTTGGTATGGCTCTTCCCCTAATATTATACTTAACGTTGTTTGCATGCTCCTACCCTGCTATTTAACATCATAATCTTCCTTAACATCTATACCTTCTTCTATTGTATTCTTTTTTCCTTTGTTCTTACTCACTTTTGTTTACTTAAATATTCATTTACTTAATTTTCGTCTTTATCTTCTACTCTTCTATTAAATTACTTGTTTATTTCGTTTCCCCTCTTTTTTCTTTTTTTCTTTTCTCTTTCTCATTTTTTGTTTTTCTTTTTGTGTAATTCTCTCTCTTCCTAACTTTCTTCCAACCTTTTTCTCCCCCTCTTTTTTTTTTTTTTTTTTTTTTTTTACGTTCTGAATTAAATTTTTCTTTTACCTTACTCAAATTTCCGTTGATTGAAAACACCTGCATGAATGATAATGATGGCCGACTGCCACAAAATGTTTTTCACTTAAGTTATAATTACGTCTTTCTAGGAACACCCTTATTTTTGTTTTATTCTTGTTACTTGTTTACTATTACATTTTCTTTACACTGTCGGGCAATCTTACCTTTTTACTTGCTCTTACCTCTCCCTCCCTTCCCATTCTTATTTTTAATATAGAGGAGCGAGGGGTGACAGTTTGAATTTTTGTAGTTATTAGTTTAGATAAGGTTTGTTATTGAATTGTTTTGTTTATAAAATTAAATAAAAAAAAAGAAAGGAAAAGAGACTTGCGCTCGCTACTATAGGTGAGATGAACTCTGTTTCAGAGCATAAGGGTTTAAGATACGGAAACTGGAATGCACACAGTGTTCTCAATAAAAAACCAGAAATTGAATCGATGTTGCATATTCACAAGTTGGACATCCTAGTTATAACAGAAACCTGGTTATCGAATCGAGTCCCGGTATGGCAAATAAGAGGTTACCTTACCTTTCGACAGGATCGAATGAATGATCGACCCGGTGGTGGAGTTGTGATCTTGGTTAGGAATAGTCTTATTGTTTCTCCAATTAAAATTCCCAATCTACCTCAGAAACATCTAGAGTGCGTAGGAATAAACATAACAACAACACAATATAAATTACAATTTTTGGGAGTATATGCTCCCCCTAATAATAGAATTCCAATGATCCAATGGACTAGACTAGTTAACAGTTGTTCCACATTGTTACCGATTATCCTCATTGGCGACTTTAACGCACATTCTTGGTCTTGGGGCTCTTCCTACTGCAACAGTAGAGGGAATGACATTGATCAACTAATTGATGACTTTGAATTGGTCCCTCTGAACGATTCGGAGTCAACTTATGTGGGTGGCGGTGGCAGGAGTGGCAGCAATATAGATCTGATTTTGATTTCCTCACAATTGTGTCAATTTTCCAGTTTCGAAGTAATTGAGTTGTCCTATACGTCGGACCATTATTTGGTCGTTGCTGATCTGGATCTTGCTCCTAAATTTACCAAATCTTCTACCAACAGACTTAACCTTAAGAATGTGGAATGGATGAAATTTTGCTCCCAAATGGACTCTTCTGTGGAGATCCTAGAAACTTGTCTTGAGGAAGGACAACAGTTACCTTTGGAGATCTATGAACTGTTCACCAAAAATATTGTCGAGGGTTTGGTGAGCTCGGGGGCCTTCTTTCCTTCGCGTCTGGAGGGCACTCGTAAGTCCCAACCTATATGGTGGAATGAGGATTGCGTCCGCGCTCTGGTGCGGAGGAGAGAGGCTAGGAAGGAGTTCATCCGATGCCAGACTGAGACTAATAGAGCAATGTTCAGGGATGTAGATAGTGAGGTTAAGTGGTTCCTTAGAGGTAGAAAGAAGGCAGCCTTTATCGAGTTCTGTAACAACATTAACCCCTCAATGGGTATGAAGAACATATGGTCAAGAGTTAAAGCGTTTTCCACAGCAACTCAACCCCTGCGAACGGGCATTTCTAATGACCCAGACTCAGAAATCTTTCATGAGCTCCAAAGAGATCTTGTCCAGGAAAATATCCTTCCAACGTTCCTTCCCTTACTAACAGATCTCAACAAGGATTCGGTAATTAATAATCCTTTTACTGAGAATGAATTTTACTTTGCTTTGGATAGTAATAAAAAAAACACATCTCCTGGCCTAGATTCCATAACATACTTCATCCTTAAGAAATTGCCGCCTAGAGCAAAAAAATTCCTTTTAAAGCTTTTCAATATCTTCTTCGAGAAATCAATTTTCCCAGACTCATGGAGAGATACGAGAGTGGTATTTGTACCCAAGCCGTTCGGAAAGGGTTATCGTCCTATTTCTCTTACTTCAACAATTTGCAAATTATTTGAAAAAATAGTCCAAAGGAGACTTGAACATCACATTGAAACTTTGAATGGTATTCCCACTAACCAGTTTGGTTTTAGGAGGGGAAGGTCGACGACCGATTGTGTCTCGATCTTCGTTACGGATGTTACGAGGGGATTTTCTAACCGCGAACATACATTTGCCCTTGCGGTGGATCTGAAAGGAGCCTTCTCTAACGTTTTACCCCAATCAATTTTTAACCGATTAATTGAACTTGAAACCCCTGCTAAGATTGTTAATTTCATCTCATTTATAACAACAGTGAAACATTTGTGTTTTAGTTCAGAAAATAAAGAGTTCAAGGACTCTTTTATAGGTGTACCGCAGGGGGGTGTTTTGTCACCCTTACTATTCAATCTAGCGGTCAGTAGGATTGGTGATGTGATTCCTGGGGCGGTCAAATGGTTGATGTTTGCCGACGATCTATTAATCTACACCACGTCTAAGGATCCTCGGTCCTCCCTCCTTCTTTTGGAAAAAACAATTGCTGATCTCTCTCCCTGGCTCCTGAAAGTAGGATTATCCATATCTCCTGGGAAATCTCAACTAACCATCTTCTCAAAATCTAATGATTTATTCGCTGAATGCAGTATTGAAATTGAAGACTCGATAATCTCACCTCAATCAGATATGACTTACCTTGGTATAGTCCTCGATCGAAAGCTAAATTGGCAAAAACATATTAAAGAAATCACTCAAAGGGCTGCCAAATCACTGAATTTGATTAGGTCCTTGACCAGGATCTCGTGGGGGGCAAATCCCTTACCTTTGATTACTGTATTTAAGGGCCTAACACGCTCTCATCTCGAATGGGGCTGCCAGTTTTTTGCGGACACTGCTCAGCATAATTTAAAAACATTGGATCAGATTCAAAACCAGGCCCTGCGAATCATCCTTGGATGCATGAGGACCACTCCAATCAGCATACTTCTCTCAGAATCTAACATCCCTCCTTTATCTCTCCGTAGATCGCTTGTTAACAGACGCCACATGATCCGGAACTTATCCTGGACTATGAATCCACTTTCCCCAAAATTACAATATTTACGTGACAGAAATGAACTGAACAATCAGGGTAACACTCCCCCCTCTCCACGTATTCGACTCTCACTATTCAATACATACAAAGACGTTTCACAATTAATAAGTAAATGCGGCAAAACCAAAAAACCTTCTGTTCAATTTGAAATGACCTGGGACGAACTCACAAGAGACATCGATGTCGACCTCCAATCTGGACAGGAAATTAAAACCCATTCCTCTCCATCACAAGCTTTCTCCAGCCTTCTCCACAATAAATACGCTGACTATATTGATGTCTATACTGACGGATCACACGACCCAATCAGAAGCTCCTCGGGAGCAAGTTTTGTTGTCCCCAAACTAAACATTAACTTTAGTGTTCGCCTGAGTGGTCTCATGCTGATCGACTCTTGTGAGATGTATGCAATTCTTTCGGCTATTAGGGAGGCGGAACGACTGAACCTGGATAACATTTTGATTGTTACAGACTCTCAAAATGCTTTAAACGAAATACGACATCGGTTTTCTAATCCTCTACCTCATCCATTACTAAAGAAAATCATTGTTGGGATAATAACCCTGATTGATCGAGGGTGTGGAGTCGCGTTTATTTGGATCCCCTCCCACTTGGGGATCAGGGGCAATGACCTTGCTGACGGCTGGGCTCGGAATGCCCTTTCTCTTCCTTTTGGTAATTTTCAGGGTGGTCCTCCTTGCGATCTCCTTCGTCTGATCGGTAGAGATTATGATCATTGGATGAACCTAACCTGGCCTTACTCCTTTACCACTCCTTTAACGAACAAATACTTCAACAATATCACGGTCAAAACAAAAAGACCTTGGTTCAGGGGTGTCACGACATCAAGGAGAAACATCAACACCATAACACGATTACGTACATCGCACATCTGTACGGGGGAGCACTTCGCCCGGATGGGATGGACCTTACCCACAGGATGCTCTTGTGGTAACAATTTTAAAACCTTACTCCACTTACTCAGGGAATGTCCACTCCTCTCGGAGCAGAGACCTGCCCTGAACACATTTTTGATGAGGAAAATACCTCAGTTTGATTTCGATGAGTTCAATATTGATCAATATTGATCTTCAATCCTGACTTAGAAATAACAGTTAATTTCGGCAAGTTCTTTTCAGGTGGGAATATAATAATATAATACTCAATGTTGGACTTGCTCGATCAGCCTAAATCAGTTGAACTTGCGGATTGCCTTGGGTTGACTGTGCGAATTTGATTCACTGATCTGTTTAAAATCTCCAAAATCCTAAACAATTTCCTTTATGACAGTTAACTTGAATAACAGTAATATACAAACTGGACGTTTAAATCAACCTATACTACAATTAAAACATTACAACATTAATTTTGGAAAATTGACTCAACAATGTGTTCGCAGAAATTTTGTTTATTTTTTTAAATACAAGCTTTCGCGCCTCCATTTTCCCCAACGGAAATAAAAGAGGGAGGGATAGCTGCCTCACCATCCAATCAACGCAGAACCCCATCTATTACACTGGAGACAACCCGCAGAAGCTGTTTGGTATTACCTCCACTATCGCCCAATCGATGAACTAACATACTTATCGAGACAACACAACTACCAATCGAGACAACTCTAAATTGAAATATATAACTTAAATCTACATTTCATTAGATAAAACAACAATAAATTTAACAAACATATATACTGAACTGGCTATTTGTATATACAAGAGGCCATTTAAACAAAAAGAAAGAAAGAAAGAGAGTCACAATTAGGTGCAACTATTAGGCCCATGTGGTCAAAAACAGGACATTTGACGTATACCCATCTTTAAATTGCTATAACTTTTTTTCTAATTATCCGATTCAGCTGATTCTACAATTTTCTGACTCGTCACGCTTTTCTGCAATAAACTCTTCTTGTGCAAATTCTGTTAAAGAAATTTTTATGGCTTTTTTTGGTAAAAACATTTTTAAAAATCGGCGATTTTTCAAAAGTCAATATTTAAATCGCTCTAACTTTGCTCCCATTAGTCCCATTGGGCTAATTTTTAGGATATACACTGCAATGGAGTATATAAACCCAGATCTATAAGGCCGGAACAAAGAAAAATTTTTTTGCACTATTTTTTATGTATTTTTGAAAAATTACTTGAAAACCTCCAAATGGTCACAATTAAGTGCAACTTTTAGGCCCATGTGGTCAGAAACAGGGCATCTGACGTATACCTATCTTTAAATTGCTATAACTTTTTTTCTAATTATCCGATTCGTCTGATTCTACAACTTTCTGACTCGTCAGGCTTTTCTGCAATAAACTCTTCTTGTGCGAATTCTGTTAAAGACAATTTTATGGCTTTTTTTGCTAAAAACATTTTTAAAAATCGGCGATTTTTCAAGAGTCAATATTTAAATCGCTCAAACTTTGCTCCCATTGGGCCTATTTTTAGAATATACACTCTAATGGAGTATATAAACCCAGATTTATAAGGCCGGAACAAAGAAAAATTTTTTTGCACTATTTTTTATATATTTTCGAAAAATTACTTGAAAACCTCCAAATGGTCACAATTAATTGCAACTATTAGGCCCATGTGGTCATAAACAGGGCATCTGACGTATACCTATCTTTAAATTGCTATAACTTGTTTTATAATTATCCGATTCCGTAGATTT
Organism: Leptopilina heterotoma; assembly: GCF_015476425.1. Taxonomy (NCBI): domain Eukaryota; kingdom Metazoa; phylum Arthropoda; class Insecta; order Hymenoptera; family Figitidae; genus Leptopilina; species Leptopilina heterotoma. The sequence goes on from NW_025111110.1 coordinate 3,521,235, forward strand.
TACAATTTTCTGACTCGTCTGGCTTTTCTGCAATAAACTCTTCTTGTGTGAATTTTGTCAAAGAAATTTTCAAGGCTTTTTTTTTATTTATATTTATTTTTTATTGTATAAAAAATAAAATTTAGTTTTTCCGATTGTATTTAGTCTAATTTTATTTATAATATAAGTGAACCTGACATTAGTGACTTTTTTGTAACCTGAATATTTTATTTTTACTCTCATGTCTTTTATATGTAAAGTTCATATATACGTATATATATACTCATATACGTAGGCATATATAGAAGTTGCTTTTGTTATAATATCTCTCTGCCAAGTTCGTAAACTTTTGCAACTCAAACTTGTACTTGAACGTTACAAATTAATTAGCTGAATGATGGATTAATTAATTTGCATTATTCAGAAAGATAACGGCAAAAAGAAAGAAAAAGAAAAGAAAAAATAGTAGAACGTAAAATTTTCAGTGCATGTTAATCTGAACCAACTAAAATTAAAATATCGCTGTATAAACAAAAATTAAAAATTCTATTGAACTCAATTAGCACAAATGAATATGTGATACGATTATTTATTATGTTAATGATCTTAAATTTTCTTCAGAAAATTGTTTAACTGTGTTTATAAATATTATTTTTATTTAATTTAATTTACAATTTTATGATTCAAACTACCTTTTAATTTTTATTAGTATTTTAGAATTAAAATCTTAATTAATTTACCAAGGAATTTTTGATAATAGTACAAATATTATATATAATAATATATATTAATTTAATTTTTTTTATAAATTTAATTAATTTACAAAAGGGGCAAGCCCTTTTTATATATTATAGAAACATTTTTTTATTGTTATCTTTATTATTATTAATTATTAAGAAAAATATAAAATTTTATAAAAAACGAAAGTTCGTACAAAATTGAAGGGAATGAACTATTAATAAATAATAATGAATAATATAAATATAAATAAATAATAAAATTATAATAAACTTTTGTTAATATTTTTTTATAATAATCATTATTCTATGGTTATTATTATGTTAACTTTTATTTTTCTCTATAATTTTTTAAAATAATTTCCATTATCCTTTTTTAAATATTTTTTATTATTTTTACAAATATTTTTTATTATTTATTATAAAAAATTTTTTATTACTTTTATAACTATTTTTTTATTACATATATTATCATCGTCATATTATTATCATTATAATCATTAACGACACCTCACTTCAAAATTATGACAAGTGCAAATAGAGTGTTCGTTTATAATACATGCAACAACATTTTTCATTTTATATGATGAAGGAAATGTTGTTGACAATTTTCTGTGAAAACGCTGAAAGATAGATCAATGAATCAAACTACCCTGTACACGAGAAATATACATTTATAATTTAGTGATAGACAGATATATATATGTATATAACTTATACATTCGCAATATGACAAGAATATAAAGACAAAAGGCCATTGCCCTCTGGTAGTTTTGTTCATTTATATCGAATGTCAAAAATGGTTATTGTTTGAAATGCTATCCATAAAAGGAGAGAGAAAATTATTTGAAACATTCCAAATAATTTCTGTTTGTAGATTATAAATATATTTTCCAATAAAGTAGATATTACAAAAGACAACAAAATATTACAATTCAAGAAAATCTATTTTTTTTATTTATAATTAAAAATTAAATAAATGAAATTAAGAGGATGGTTCACCGATATTTTTAACTATGGCAAGAAAATAATTCCAATATTTCATAAAATTGTTTTTATGGTAATTTTTTAAGAGGAATTTTGCCCATCTATATTAAATAAATAAATAAAAATTAATAAAAAACACAAAAAATACTACTGAAATTTTTCCCTCACACATTGTCATTTTGAATTAAATTAAAATTTCGAAATTAAATATCACTTTCAGTTTGTCTTGCTTTTATTTTTTTTATAATGCTCGATGAGAGAAATACTCCTTCGAGTAACTTTCAAATCGATTTTTTGCAAAATTGTCAGCCATTTTGAATTTTAAAGAGATGATATGGCAGTTTCGTTACAGGCGTCCCGTTAAAACCCCCCGACTATTCGTTCTACATTTTATATAACATATTAAACAATGTAGATTCGAAATTCAATTACATATTCCACGAGTAATTTAATTTTTAACCCTCTGCTGAATAATTATCTCCATTATAATTTTATAATAATAATTCTATTTTAAAGACACCCGATTTTCAAATATATTTATAATTTATCAGATGAATAGTAAATCGGCGAGTGTAATTGAAAATTAAATTCATTTATTATTTAGAAATTAGAATATTATTAAAAAAAATAGAAGAATTAGTTCGAATTATTTTTCGAATTACGTAAAAAACATATATAAATAGAATAGAATTTTATTTCTTGATGCTACAAATTTATTTTACATCTCTTTCAGTCTTACAAGCTTCAAATAAAAAAAGAAGTAAATTATTACACAAAAGATTGCATTCCTAAAAGATTGAAATATTTCATTGAATCGACATTAAATATAAATAAAGAAATAATATTATTCTACAACCAGAAAAAAGTTTTCGTTGATTGAAAGAAAATCATTTGTTTGACTTGTTCGTTCGATTGAAACTTAATTTTTCTTTGATTCAAAGAAAATTTATTTGACTCAAAAAACTTTATTTGATTCAACAAAAATTTAATTTATTCAAAAACAATTTCTTTGTTTCAAAAATATTTTCCTTTTCAAATTAAAGAATAATTTTCTGGATTCTATTTCAGTGATAAAATTTCTTTACTTTAAAGAACTAATTCATTTTTCTTTGAATCAAAGAAAATTTATTCGAATCAAAAAATTTATTTTATTCAAAAATAACTTATTTGCTTCCAAAAAATTTTTCTTTTAAAATTAAAGCATTATTTACTTGACCTCTGTAACAGTGATAAAATTTTTTTGATTTAAAAAACAAATTAACTTTTATTTGATTTAAATGACAAATTATTTGATTCAACAAAACTTTATTTTATTCAAAAACAATCTTTTTGTTTCAAAAAAATTTTTCTTTTATAATTAAAGAATTATTTCCTTGACTCTATATCACAGTGAAAAAATTTCTTTCACTTAAAGAACATAAATTAATTTTTCTTTGATTGAAAAAAAATTTATTTAAATCAACCAAAATTTATTTTATTCAAAAAGAGTTTATTTGGTTCAAAAAATTTTTTTTTTAAATTAAAGAATTATTATTTATTATTATTATTATTATTATTATTTATTTCCTTGACTCTGTGTCACTGATAAAAGAACAAATTAATTTTTCTTCAATTCAAATGAAACTTTATTTGGTTCAATAAAAATTAATTTGAATTAAAAACAATATTTATTTGTTTTAAAAAAATTTTTCTTTTAAAATTAAAGAATTATTTCCTTGACTCTATATATAGGTATATATCGCAGTGATAAATCTTCTTTCATTTAAAGAACACATTTTTTGGACATAAAGAATTCACAAAGAATTCAAATTTTTGTTGAAAACACTAAAAAAATCCAATTTTGGTAAAATTACAAATAATTGCAGAAATTCTATTATTTTCAAGAGTCATAAAATTCTTCTGATATAAAATTTAATTATCTTTTAAATTTAAAAAAAATTCTTGTCAATATCCCAATTATCTTTATAAATAACAAAAATCTTCCCCAAAGTTCAATTATTTTCAAATCAATTTTAAATTCCCCAAAAAAGTACGCAAACATTTAATTATTTTCATAAATAATAAAAATTTCTCAGAAATTCAATTATTTACAAATTTTTTATAAATTCCTTCGCAATAATTCAATTATTTTTATAAATAATAAAATTTTTTTTTTTTGAGGAATTCAATTATTTTCTAAAAAAATAATTAAAAATTGTAGAAAATAATAATTGATTTGAAAAAATAATTTAGAAAAAGTTACAGTAATAATATTCTTATAATATAAAAAAAATGATTTTGTCACTCGGTCATCTTTAATTTTTATAAAACATGAAGAAATCGATCACTCCGAGTCTTTGACTCGGAGCAATCGCTATCTTCATGTTTTATAAAAATATTCTTATAAATTATTGAATTTAAAAAGATTTGAATTTGAAATTTTTGAAATTCTTAATTCCTATGGAAAAATAATATTCATTAAATATTTATTTAAAAAAAATAGTTATTGATGTTTTCGAATTTACAATTAAAGAAATTCGTAAATAAGTGTAACAACATTTTTTTGAGTAAAATTTTTTTCCTCTATTTTCTAAAAATTGAAAAAGTTTCAATTTCATTTTCAAATAAAATTTGTAATTGACAAATATGAATAGAATATTTAATGTTTCTTTTCCAAAAGGAAAGAATGAGTTTCTGAACAATATTGTTATTGAGAATAATAAATTATGTATAAAATGGGTACATTTCCTATTTCTTCATTATAATTTTTTAACAATTAACAATTTTCTCATATTTTTTATAAATAAAAAGGAGAAAAATTTCAGTCAAACGAAATTTGTTATAGAAAAAAGCATTTAATAAACAAAATTTATTTGTTAATTATAATTTTTTTATATTTTCTAATTTCAAATATTGTTTTATTATTATAAATCATGAAAAAATGCCTGCATTTTTTCGATCTGTCAAACAATATTTTTTAGAGAAAAAAAAAAACAAAAAAACAAAAGCATATACAAAAACTAACTTCAAAGTATGGACAGACAGAATGAAAGAATGAAATACGAAGATTATTATAGTTAAAATAATATATTAAAAAATAATAAAATAATATTATTTATTATTTATATAGACTTTGAGCAAAATAATAATTATTCATACTAATCTATTTTTTTGCTCTTCGTTCTATTTATTGACCACACACATACGATCTAAGTATTATTGTAAATATTTAACAAACTTAAAATAAAGTCCATTATGTAACATTCTTATATTGAGCGCACGTCATAGTTAACAAGACTCGTGTGTATGTGTGTGTGTGTATGTGTTATTTGTGCATATACATGAACAAATAAAATACAAGTACACAGGAGACTTAACGTGAAGGAGCAGAATCCACATGGACATAAGCCGGTAAATAAATCCTCGAGGATTTCATCCCCTAAAAATGTTTCTTTCATGAACCCTAAATTCCCTTCAAGGCGTGCAAAAAATGTTGTGTGAAACATGATTTTCGAATCATGGTACAGTACAGTGGTCTCGTTTTAGAAGACAAGAAAATTTTAGTACAAGCTGCACTCAGAGAGCAAAACTGTGAGAATAAATCCTCGCACAAAACGGAGGCACATATAGTCCTAAAAAAAGAAGATATGAAATAAAATTATAGAATTATAATTTAAATAATAAATATACTGAAAAAATGACGAATCAGTAAAATTATGTGAATTTAATAAATACATCAAATTTATAAATAATTTTCGTTCAGAATTTTTTTTTTACTCTACAGATTTTTAATACTTAAAATTTGCTAAATTTTGCAACTGAAATTTCTAAAAAGAAATTCGAAAAATTTTTAAGAATACAGATTTTATTTTTACTGAATGTTACAAAAATTACAATATTAAGATTATTATGTTTAATTGAAAAATAATTTTTGACTGACTGTATAACAAAGTTAATAATGTTTGATTCAAATATATTGTTTTGTCAGTGCAATAATAAAAATAATACAATAAATAATTTAAAAAAATAAATAGAGTGCAAAGTGGCTGCGTGCAAAAATGCCATGACTGTTCTAAATGGTATCATCTACGGTTCGATTCTTCTCACCGGAGTCAAAAAAGTAATAATAAAAAATAACAAAATACGGAATAAAAATAATATTATTTAAAGTGTACGATAATAGTCAAGAGAAAAGAAACAATTATCTACTTTTTTTTCATTCTACTTTATAAATTTAAGGAAATATTTTCAAAAACAGAAAAATTACAAAATTATAAAAAAGTAATTCTATTTTTTTTTCAATTTTTGACAGTTTAAAGAAATTTTTTTCAAAACTACGAGGTATCAGAATTAATCACTACGCGACTGTTGAATCGAGAAACATGAGCGTATCTACTATCAGTACAGTGAGGTATTTCAAAAAGTGAAAGTTAAAAATGAATTTTCGCAAGGAAATAAATTTTTCCAAAACAAAATTTAATAAAATTGACAAGAAAGAAGAAAATAATTATATTAATTAACAAAAAGAAAAGATAAAATCTCCTAGAGTAGAGAGAATAGAAGAAATTGAAAAAATATTCCACCACAGTATACACTTTCTACACTGTCACTTTTTTCTCTCATGAATCTTATAGCTTTTTCTCTTCTTAACATGAATTTTCTTACACACACGTTTCTTCTACTTTTGGTTAAATTAATACAACAAATTCTATAATAATAATTATAATCCATAACAATCAGCGTCTGAATTATTTTAAACTTCACTTTAATAAATCATTCAAGTGCTTCTGTACAAAAGCTACAATGAAAAAAAATTTATTTCATTCAAATACTCGATTATTTGTCTATTATCAAATAAATATTTACTCGAATCAAATAATTTTTGATTTCAATCAAATTCTTTGAATCAATAATTTCAGTATTTGAAGCAAATGCCATTTAATTGATTTTAATATAAAAAATTATTTGATTCAAGTACATATTTATTTGAAAACATATAATTACACATAAGTAACCCTTTATTTGAATCAAATAAATTTTTTCACTGTAATCAGTACATAGTGACTATTAATAGTAAAATTTTAAACTTCGACAAAATTTTTTATTTTAGATACTTTTATCATTTACATAATATTTTATGTATAATATTTTTTTATAGGACTATTATTATTTACTGTTTTCTTCTGTTAGAATGTTAGAATATAGAAACATAAAAAATGAGAAGTAATTCAAAATTTTCTGTATAAAGAATAGAAATTTTTAGTTTACAAAAATGTTGTATACAAAAAAATTTTGTCTTTATAAAATATTTAATGAACTGTAAATTTATATAGTCAAATAAAATGTTTCGGAAAGCAGAAAATAACGCGTGTACCTGAAAATACGGGTGCCCTGATCTATGAAGATTGATATAAAAAAAATGTCACTTGAATCTCAAGTCTCCCATACTGAATTTCGATCATTCAAATGAAATTTTACTATTTAAATTATTTTTCTTTCTTTTTTCTTCACATTTTAGAATTTTGAAACTAATTTCAAATTCTTTACTTTTCAGTTGATTTTTCACTATTTGCTCTAAATAAAAAAGCATTTAATCACCACTGTAAAAGCAGTATACTTAAAAAAAATTATTTTTTAAATAAAAATTGCATTTTTTTGTACAAAATTTATTTTTAGATTATTCCAAATAAAGTTAATTTAACCTGAATATAAATATTTATTTGATTTAAATAAACATTTGTGTCAGTTCAATAAATTTTACGTTCGAAGAAAGAAGTTAAGCAAACTTTTAGTCAAACAAAATAAACGTAAAAATTGTTAATTAAAATTTCTTTTTATAAAAATAGAATATGAATTGGAATATATATAGTTTTAATATTATTATAATTATAATAATCATATATTCTGGCATTAGGAATTCAGGGAAAAGTCAGAAATTTTTATTAAAAGTACTGAAAAAAATTTAATTTTTAGAATTTATAAGAAAATTCTGAATAATTTTACTTAAATATTTCAAAATTAATTCAATTTAAAAAAAGTTGAGTTTACAATTTTCATATAAATAAATGAACTTTAAACGGTTTCAATTTGAAATTTTATAAAATTTCAATGTTGAATGAATTTAATTAGAAATTTTAATGAACTTAGATTTTTGAAAAATTTTAATAATTCAAAATCTTATAAAATTAGTTAAATTTTTGTTTAATTAATTACTCAAAATAATGGATTTATAGAAGAATTTTAGTTAAAAACACTAAAAAATTGAATTTTGAAGAAGTTAGAAATGATTGCAGAAATTCAATTATTTTCAAAAGTAATAAAATTCTTATCACAAAATTCAATTATGTTCAAAATTTACAAGAAAATCTCGACAAAATCCCAATTTATAATTTAATAATATAATATTATATAATATTATAATATTATATAATATTTTATAATTTAATTTAATTATAATTTAATTTATTTTTAATTTCTTTATAAATGAAAAAATTCTTCAAAATTCAATTATTTTCAAAAATTTTAATAAAATTTTTGCCAAAATTTCAATTATATTCAAAAATTTTCTTCTATTCAATGATTTTCAATAGTATCTACTATTTTAATAAAATTGCCGAAAATAATTCAATTATTTAAAAACAATAAAATTGTACGCAAACATTTTTTTATTTTATTCCTTTAATTTAATTCATTTTATTTTGTACTCTCCATTTAACTTATTTTTTACATTGAATTCAATTTTTTTCTATTTTCAATTCAATTTAATTTGTACTTTCAGTTCAACTTATTTTTTAAATTAAATTAAATTTATCTTTTGTTAACAATTCAATTTATTTTATTTAATTTTTTAATTAATTTCTCAATTCAATTATCTTCAAAATTTACAAAAAATCTCGACGAAATCCCAATTATTATCTTTATAAACAAAAAATTCTTCTTCAAAATTCAATTATTTTCAAAAATTTAAATAAAATTCTTGTCAAAATTTCAATTATTTTCAAAAATTTTCCTCATTTGAATGATTTTGAATATGAAGTATTTTAATAAAATTACCCAAAAGAATTCAATTATTTAAAAACAATTTTAATAAAATTGTACGCAAACATTTCATTATTTTCATAAATAATAAAAATTTCACAGGAATTCAAATATTTACAAATTTCTTATAAGTTTCTTCTCAATAATTCAATTATTTTCCGAAATAATAAAATTCATTACAGAATTTCAATTATTTTTAATACAATTTTAATCGAATTCTTTGAAAAATGTAACTATTCTAAAAAAATTTATTAAAATTCGTCAAAAGAATTCAATTATTTAAAAATTTGTTAATAAAATTCTTTATAAGAATTGAATTTTAAGAAACATTTAATTATTCAATAAATAATTTACTTTTGTGTTCGACTCGGAGTAATCGTTATCTTTATATTTTATAACAAATACTTTTATAAGTTGTTTAATTTAAAAAAGGTTTGAATTTGAAATTTTTGAAAATCTTAATTCCTAATTTCCTATAGAAAAATAAAAATAATTAAATATTTAAAATATGTAATTTTAAAAAACCTTTATTTTTAAAAACTTAATTTAATTAAAACAATTAAAATTAAGAAATAGAATTGATGCAAATTATTTCCTTTTATGAATATTGAGAATTTTCTAGAAAAATATTAAGAAACGCGAATATAAATGAGGTTTTTCTTCCCAAAAGAAAAAAATGAGTTTGTAAACAATATTGTTATTGAGAAATAAAAATTATGCGCATAAAATGGGTATATTTCTTACTTCTTAATCAAAACTTTTTATCAATTAACAATTTTCTAGTATTTTTTATTTTTTTATAAATAAAAAAGAGAATAATTTGCATAATAATTTATATCAGTCAAACGAAATTTGTAAAAGAAAAAAGCACATAACAAACAAAGTGGGAATATTTTTTATTTGTTAATCATAATTTTTTTTTAAATTTTCTAATTTGTAATATTATTTTATTATAAATCATGAAAAAATACCTGCATATTTTAGATTTTTCAAACAACATTTTTCAAAGAGAAAAAAAAACTAAAGCATACACAGAAACTAAATTCAAACTGCGAGGACAGAATGAATGAAAGAATACGGAGATGAATATATAGTTAATTAATATAATAATAATTATAAATTTATATTTATTCACTAATTATACATAAATAATAAAATTAAATAAAAAAAGTATTCGTATTCGAATACATATTTCGAAGCAAATTCAGCGACTGTCACCCTAAACAAGTCCACCATCCTTAAATAAATAAGATAAATTTCTATAAATAAGACAAATTTTGTACTTAAAATGAAATTTTTCACAGTCTATCATTAAATATGTTTCACAAGAGTCAAGTATACGTAATTCCACTTTTCCCATATGTTTCCTACACACTCGAAAAGTGGAAGCATACTGGATTCTTTTTTCCATATATATATATGTATACACGCACAGAGATAACTATACACAAACAGTATATAATAAAATGGCATCAATCATTTGAGGAATTCCACCATGGAACTCGAGGGGTAGATTACCCCAACGTTTCGAAACCCCATCGTCTTAAAGTGCGATGAGGTAGAATCCAACACACGCACTAGTCACACCAGGCATTGAGCGAAAAATATATACAAAATTGAATTCATTCAAACTCTCGTCTACATTTCCAATGTGACAAATTAATATCAAAATAAGTTATTGCGAAATACAAAAAATATTATACTCAATCTACATTGAGAACATTATAACTTTAGTCTGTGCTTTGCTGAAAATTTATTTTATTTGCTTAATTCATTGTTTTAAAGAACTTTATTCACGGACTCTGCTTAAATAAATTGTACCTATATCTTTTTTCTAATTATTATAAAAGCAAATTTTTTTTAAAGCTGTGTATTTAAAAGGATGAAAAAATGTACATTTGGGTTTTATGTTAAAACTATTGATCTCTTTTACCAGCCAGTTAGAATATAAGTTTAATTAGGCAACACGCAACTTTTAATTCTAGTTTGGATGTTATATCTATAATATTACATTTGTTATTGCAATTTTTATTAAAAATTAAAAATTCTAATTTTTATTAACAGTTAGTTATAAATATTATGCACTCATTGAAATAGAATATGCAAATTCTGAAACCGTATAAAATTTAAAACTCAAAATGATTGAAAAGTAGTCATTTTTTAATCTTAAAACCAGATATCGCCAGATATATAGTCAATTTTAGGACCTAAAACCACACTCTCAATGCTAAAATTCAGTTTAAAATGATTCTAAAGTAATCGCTTTTAGTCAAAAGTGGAATAAAGTAAAATTTATTTTTTAAAGTAAGTAATTAATTGCAGTTTTATCTTAAAAAAAGATATTTTTCCTTATATCTAAACTGAGTATATTTTAAGTGTATTATAATAATATAAGAGAGTGAGAATATCTATATAGAATGAGAGTGTATGAAAGATAGTACAAGGAAAAAGTAAAAATATGTTCGCAATGTGAAATGCAAAAATAAAATAGTAGGATAAATAGGGTTGCCACAAGTTAGGGAATTCAGGGAAAAGTCAGGGATTTCTATTAAAAATACTGGAAAAAATTAAATTTTTAGAATTTATAAGAACATTCTGAATTTTAGTGGTTTTTTTTGTTTGCCTCATAAACTTTGAAATTGACAAGAATTCAAATACAAACCCTTTAATTTTTTCTATTTCTGACAATAATTTCTTTTTAAATAACTTCATTTTTGAAGAACTATCATATAATTATTACTTATAAATTATTTAATGAATAATTTTAATTTAAAATTTCAAAATTAATTGGAGTTCAAAAGAGTTGCGTTTACAATCTTCATAAATAGATGAACTTCAAAGGTTTCAATTTGAAATTTTAGAAAATATTAATTTTTAATGAATTTAAATAGAAATTTTAAGAACAACTGATTACAAAAATTCAATTATTTTCAAAAGTGATGAACTTCTTCGCATAAATTCAATTATGTTTAAAAAAGTTTTAAAATCCTCGTCAAAATTTCAATTATCTTTATAAATAATATAAAATTCTTCTCCGAATTTCAATTATTTCGAAAAATTTTAATAAAATTCTTGTCAAAATTTCAATTATTATCAAAAATTTTCCTCATTTCAATTATATTTAATATCTACTATTTTAATAAAAAATTTTTCTTAAGAATTCAATTATTTTCACAGATAATACATTTTTTAATGGGAATTCAATTATTTAAAAAAATTTGAATAAAATTCTTCGCTAGAAATCAATTATTTGCATAAATAATAAAATTTTTTAGAAGAATTCAATTATTTAAAAAATTTTTGATAAAATGCTTTATCAATTTGAAAAATTATAATATAAAATTATAATACAATTCTATCATAGAATACAATTATTTTCGTAAAATACAACATTCTTCCTAGTAATATAATTATTATCAAAAATATTTGTAAAAATTTTCAAAACAATTCAATTATTTTCGTAAAAAATCAAAAATTCTTGGAAGCAATTCAATTATTTAAGAAATTTTGATAAAATTCTTTGCAAGAATTTAATTCTTTTCAAAAATAAACATTTTCACAGGAATTCAATTATTAAAAAAATTTATTTTTTAATTCTTTGTCAGATTTCAATTATTTTAAATTTTTTAATGTAATTTCTAGATGGAATTTAATTATTTTCAAAAAGTAGTAAAAAAATCTGAAAAATTCAATTATTTAAAAAAAATTTGAATAAAATTCTTCACAAGAAATTAATTATTTTCATGAATAATAATATTTTTCTCCGGAATTCAATTATTTTCACAAATAAAATTCTTCACAGGAATTTAATTCTTTAAAAAAATTTCTAATAAAATTCGTTGCAAGAATTCAATTATTTTCATAAATAACAAAATTTCTCGCAGAATTTCAATTATTTTTTATACAATTTTAAATAAAATGATAGAAAATTGCATTTATTTTTACAATTTTTTTTTTAAATTCGCGGAAAAAATTCAATTATTATTAAAAATTTTGAATAATTGAAATAATTGATTTCTCGAAAAATGTTCTAATAAAAATTTATTAAAAAATGAATTTCAGGTAAAATTTTAGATAATAATTAAATATTAGAAGAGTTATTGTGTGAATTTTTAGAAATAATTGAATTTTGAAAAGAATTGAAATTAAAATCTTTGAAAATTTGAATTTATAGTTACAACATTCTTATGATTTAAAATAATTATTTTATCACTCTGTCATCTTAAATTTATTATAAGTTATTGAATTTGAGAATCTGAAATCCTATAGAAAAATAATAATGATTAAATATTTATTTAAAAAAGAAGTTATTGATGTTATTCAGGGTAAGGAAGGAAGTGAAAATTTTGTCTGGAAATCAGGGAAAAGTCAGGAAAAACAAAATTAAAATTTTGTGTCAACCCTGATAAAAAAGAATTTTTTTTTGATTCAAAGAAAATTTATTTGATTAAAAAAAAATTATTTCATTCAAAAAAAAATTATTTCATTCAAAAAAAATTTATTTCATTCAAAAATAATTTATTTGTTTCAAAAAAATTTTCCTCTTTAAATAAAAGAATATTGACCCCACATCAATGATAAAATTTCTTTGATTTAAAGAACAAAACTTCTTGGATTTAACAAAAACTTTGTTTCAATCAAAGAAATTTTCTTTCAATACAAAATTCTCTTTTTATTTGATGGAAAAAATTATTTCGAATGAAACAAAACTATAGTTAAGGAAACTAATTTCATTGAATTATAACATAAAAACTTTTTTCTGGATGCAAGTTAAAATTATTGCAAGTGCTTTATATAGAACTTATTTTTATACAATGTTCATATATAAAAAATTCTCTTCTCATATCTCTTGTGATATTTTGAAGCGCTCATTTGTAAAAAATTTAGAAGAAAAAAAATTTATACAATAAAAAAAAGGAATAGCCGAGCACACTTTTACTGCGTACAATATTAAATTTCGAAATAAGTTGCCTTCAATCTTATAGTGCGTGCTCTCCAGCAGGAGGAGAGAATATAAAGTCACTCTGGTCATGCTGACAACAGAATTTCAGACCTTTACCTTGATGGAATCCGATGCCAGTTCCTTATATCTTTATGGTCGGTTTTAAAATCATTTTAAACTTTGAGAAAAAAACAACAAATTTTTCGTCCAAATTCTTTTTCAAAATAAAACCTTTTCTGTAATATAAACTTTGTTCTATAGATTGAAAAGAATTTTTAAATCGAAGAAATAACATTAAAATATACTTTTCTTCATTTAGTTCAATATTTTTGATTTTTGTTTTAATTCAATATTATTGAAATTCTTTTTTTTAAATTTCAAAAAAACGTAAATTGTCGATTATTCCCCGCGTATATTTGTCCCTTTAATCCCTTAGTACAAAAAACTTGTTGACGTGATAACTCGAAAAGTTTATTGGATCGATTTTCTACACTTTAGCATATTGTACATCGTAAGTTATAGCAAAGAAAAAAGTTTCTATGCCTCAGCTTTTTTCCATAATATAATTTTAAAAAGTTACGAAGCATTTTTCTCATTAACGAAAGGGCACTGTCCGTTAATACGTTACATAAATAAACTTTATTTTTTGAAATTTTCTATCCTTTTCATTCTTTTATTTACCAGAATTTTTATTATTACTGTTTAAATATTTCCTTTCACAAATTTCCACCTATGTGAAATTTTACTTAAATACTTCTTATGGTCAATTTCTATTTATACAATTTTACTTACAGTATTATTTAATCATAAAAAAACAATGGATTTTTAATGGAAAAATTGTATGTACTAAAAATACTGTTCTAAATAAATAATACCAAAAAATGGAAAGAAAAAATTGTGGTATATAAAACTAAACGCTATTAATATTTTCGATGAAATTTCATTCGTCATCAATAGCGTCACCATCAGGAAATTGATGAATCAACATTGACATATGGAATTGTGCTATATAAACTTATATATTCGCGTTACAACAAAATTTCGTAACAATAAAAAATATTTTCATTATTACCTAACATTTTCCTTTAAGAAAACTCGTTTTTCTTTCTGATTTTTCATTTTTAACGTTATGTTTATTATATATTAATATAAACATAATATTAAACATAATAAAATTATAAGTTTTACTGCAATATTCCAGTCATGAATATTTACATTTTTGAGTTTTGATAATTTAATATTTTCAATTTTATTTATTTTATACTTTTCATTTATTTTATTTTCCTAATTTAATTAATTTTGATATTTTCAATTCAAAGATTTTATGTTTTCAACAAAATTTATTTTAACAATTCAATTTGATTTTTTAATTTAATTTTTTAAATTTTATGTACTTTCTATTTTTAATTCAATTTATAGGTATTATTATTCTAATTCCATTTAATAAATTTTATATTCTTAATACAATTTATGTTTTACTGTAAATTCAATTTATTTTTTATTTTTAAAATTGAATTTAATTAAATTTTTTAAGTATAACTTGTTTTTTACTTTGTATTTAATTTTTTTTTTAATTTTCAATTCAATTTATTTTATTCAATTCCATGTAGTTTATATTTTTAATTCAATTTATTTTATTCTTTTAATTCTATTCAATTTAATTTACACTTTCAATTCAACATATTTTTTACTTTGAATTCAAGTTTTTTTTAACTTTTACTTCAATTTTTTAATTATATTTTTCAATTCTATGTATTTTATATTTTTAATTCAATTTAATTTATTTTCAATTGAATCTATTTTATTTTTTAATTACATTTTTCAATTCCATGCATTTTATATTTTTAATTCAATTTAATTTATTTTCAATTGAATCTATTTTATTTTTTAATTACATTTTTCAATTCCATGCATTTTATATTTTTAATTCAATTTAATTTATTTTTTATTTTCAATTGAATTTATTTTATTTTTTAATTCTTTGTATTTTGTTTTTAATTTATTGAATTTTATCGTTTTAATTTAATTCATTTTATTTTGCACTCTCCATTTAACTTATTATTTACTTCGAATTAAATTCTTTTTGTATTTTCAATTCAATTTATTTTATTCAATTTTCTAATAACATTTTTCAATTCCATGTATTTTATATTTTTAATTCAATTTATTTTATTCTTTTAATTCTATTCAATTTAATTTGTACTTTCAATTCAACTTTTTTTTACTTTGAATTTAAGTTTTTTTAACTTTGAATTCAATTTTTAAATTATATTTTTCAATTCTATGTATTTTATATTTTTAATTCAATTTAATTTATTTTATATTTTCAATTGAATCTATTTTATTTTTTAATTACATTTTTCAATTCCATGTATTTTATATTTTTAATTAAATTTAATTTATTTTTTATTTTCAATTGAATTTATATTACCTATTTTTTAATTACATTTTTTTATTCTATGTATTTTGTTTTTATTTCATTGGATTTTATACTTTTTAATTCAATTCATTTTATTTTTTACTCTCCATTTAACTTATTTTATACTGCGCATTCAATTTTTTTGTATTTCCAATTCAATTTAATTTGTACTTTCAATTTAACTTATTTTTTACTTTGAATTAAATTTATCTTTTGCTAACAATTCAATTTATTTAATTTTTGAATTAATTTTTCAATTCTATGTATTTTACTCTTTAAACTGAACTTATTTTTTAAATTGAATTCAATTAAATTTATTTTGTACTCTCAATTCAACTTTTTTTTATTTACTTTAATTTCAATTTATTTATTTTTAATTTCTATTTTATTTTTTAAATTCTAATATTTTAGATTTTAAAAATTTTATTTACCTGAGTTGAATTAAATTATTTTTACTTTTTCCAAATTCATTTACGGAAACTAAATGAATTTTGATTTTTAATTCAGTAACTCTAAAAAGTTTTCGAAAAATAATATTTAAATTAACGTTACTTTAAAAACTATCCACAGTTTTCTGTTAAATTTCTGAATGAATTTACGTGAAGCAAGCGTCGTAGTGGGGGCAATGAGAGTAAGAGAGAAGAACCAAGATATCTCTCTCGCTCTTATTGACCCCACTCCAGCGCTTCTTCAAAATGGCCGCCGATTCTTTTCTGAAGTCAATTTTTCTTCTCGATTCGATCACTTATCACAAAATTGAAGGGATAACCACGAATTTTGCATGAAAGCTAAAAAAATCAAAAAGTACTGAAAATTTCAAACAAGAAGGTGGAAAATTGTAATAAGCCCTACAATTTTACGTCTCACCTCATAATTTTAAATTCAGATATCTCTTGAGATAATAACTCTTCTCAAGTAAAACAGGTATTTTCAAGAAGAACAAACATGAATGAAGCGGGAAAACATAAATGGAACCCCAGCAGCAATCAATAACAATGAATGTAAGACGATAAAAGAAAACAAGTTGAGGTTATATAGAAGGGAGGTTATTATAAATGTATATAAGGGCAAGCATGCAACTTTTTTTTTTTTTTTCTTCTACTTCTTTCAACGTCGGGCATTGCTTTCGTCTTCATCCGTCACTGCTCGGAATAGAGGCGCCTGCGCGATTATAACCAGCTGTGCATGCAGCAATGGCGAGCGTCCCTCACCCTGCACCCCGCGCAAACGTGGTGGAGTACTGTGGCCAGGCTGCTCCTCACGTCATCCAGACAGACCCGCGAGGAGGAGGCGAGGAGCTCTAACGAGCTAATATGGCGGACCTCGAGGCCCCGTCCGGGCTGGCCCTTGTCCCGGGCGAAAAGATCCTCGTGACCGTCGAGTCGGCACTGCCGGACATCATCGTCGTCACCTTCGAACACGGAGCCAAGACCTTCCAGGGTGCCTTGCTTGACGCCACCAAGAGGTAAGCCTCATTAAAAGAAAACAAAAATAAAAAAAAAAAGAATCAAATAAAAATTCCCTCTCGAGAAATTCACGCCTGATTGCCTCTCTCGACGACTTGACTTTTCCCGTCTGGCGTTGTCCGAGGATATAAAACTCTTCTTCATCAGCAAAAAACCCCCTCGAAAATAAAATGATTCTTAAAATGTTCCTTTAATCCCCCCCTGAAAAGGATTCATTTTTAAGGACACAACAACACTCTTCCGGGTTCAAAAATCGTGTTTCTCAACGTCTTCATTAACAAGAATTTTGTGCCAAAAATTGATAAATAATGGTGACTATTAAAAACAAAGGGACAAAATCTTTTACCATCAAAAAAACGAAGTGACACTGTGATACGTGAACAATTTTTTTTCTAGAGAAATTACTTCAGTGCACAAAGCTATCCGACGGCAAACAGTCAGCATGTTATATTGTTATATGCACTCGTTACATACCAGGAAACAAAAATTCTGAAGAAAAATTAATCTTCTCTTAAAGAAGAAGAAGAAAACATTTTTCCACTTGTGCATAAAAGAATCAATTTTTTGTGATTGCAATAAACATTGTGTATGAAGTTAAAATCTTGATTTCTCCGAATGTGCCCAATGGTGTAATTTTGATCCTGTCAAAAAAAGATCCTTTCGTTTTTCATCAAAAAGAAAGGATCTTTTTTGTTGATTTTTGGATTTGAAAGAAATTTTTAACAAAACAAAAAAAGTCAGAGGAAGCTGCATCAAAATAAGATGTTACAATAACAGTTGCATGTTATTTTGATGCAACATTCGTTTCTGAAGCATATTTTTCTCTGATCCTTGTCAAAAATCGGACACATCAAGAAATTAGCTTTTCTTTTATGCCAGCTTTTTAGTTTCATGCTTGATCAGTTATATGGTGAAAATAAAATTTCACTATATGGTGAAATGAAAAGTTAATTTGCTTTTCTTTGTTGGTTGTGCACGAAAGAAACATGTGCATCATCTAACATGTGCAACATCTAAGGAAATATTCATTGAATCAATTGTGCATAGAATATTTTCTTTTCTTTCAATTTACAAAATTCCGAAAATTGTAGTTACAAAAAAAAAATCAAAATTCTGATAAACATTAAGCAATTTTACATATTCAGCAAATTACAGAAGGCACAAATTATTTGATTTTTATCAACAAAACATTTTTTTAATACAGCATTTGTTTAACAGAACATTTGTTTAACAAAACTTCTCTGGTTTAGAGAAGGAAAAATTATTTTTTCAGTTACACTCGAAAAAAACTACGCTATTAAACAACAGTTCCACTAAAAGTGATTCAGAACCATATGTTATCGAAATTGTATGCCTGATAAAATAGAAATTCTGTAGCATATGCTGGTTCTGAACTCTTTAATTTTATGCTAGTAGACTGTAAAAAATTTAGGGAGCAAATGGCATCTGGAGTTGGAGTAATGTTTTTGGAGTTAAAAATTTACTCCAAAAGTGATTTATGCTATAGTTTAACTCCTGTTTATTAATATATAAACAAAAAATTATATTATAGATAAAGAAAAGAAAAAAAAAGTATATCGTTAGTCAATGATGATGATGATGATGATTTTTGTTTTATTCGGGAGTTATTTCTTGGAGGGAAAAATTTTTCGAGATGCAAAACTACTCCAAAAGTGAGAGTTAATCTGGAGTGAAACAAAGGATTTTATCTTTGACTATTCCTTCTGAATTTACATCGCCATTATATTTAGTGAAGGAGTTTATGTAGGGAAGTAAAATTTTACTGCTTCTGCTTCAACTCTAAAAGAGTGAACAAAAGTCTGGAGTCGTCAAAATTGAACTTTCTTCTTTTACAGTTTAAGGAAAATTTGCTATTGATAAATATCAGTACTTTATTGATAAATACTGACCCTATTGTTAAATAATAGTTCTCTATTCATAAATACCAGTACTCTATTGTTAAATAACAGTACTCTATTGATAAATAAATTAGTACTCTATTGACAACAATACTCTCTTTCATAGTTGATAACTAAAAAACTCTACAACAGACATTCGCTTTAAGGTCGTTTTCCCGTAGTTGTACAAGCAAAAAACAACCTAAAAAAAGACTTAACTGTTTTTTCGCCATAAGAGCATGACTGCTTTTTTTGCCACAAGTTCTAAATTTGACTGAATCTAGTGTTAAGCTAAAAAGCAAGTTACTTTTTAACTATTATTTCTGAAAACACAGATAAAATTAACGGTAAATCAAAACTATGATGAATTTTATGCTGGGTTCTTTACATTTGCTGCAAGTATTCAAAAAACTTGATTTTTTTCTACAGCTATTGAAATGCAATTACAATAGTTGATTCCAATAGTAAATAGTTTATTTTAAAAAATGTTGCTTTTAATAGTGAGTATTCTTTTTAACAGTATTGTTATTCAGTAACTGTATTCCCTTGTACACTAACTGTAACTACATGTACAGTAACTGTAATCTGTATTCAGTGACAGTACGTGTTGGATTGCCAGTGGCTGCTGCATTAGAATAATAATTATTTAATACAATACACACTGTTATATTCAATAGTTGTTTGAACAAGTAGAAATTATTTAATTTAATAGAAGTATACAACTGTTTAATAGTTTAATAGTATACATCTTCTCAATAGAAAACTTTTTCTGTACTAATCACAGTATAATAGTAATCATAATACAATTACAGTATTATTAAAATAGTATTTATTGGTTTTACAAGTACTGCAAATAATAGTAATTGTTTAGCAGTAGTTATTTTATTCAAAAGTTACTAATTGGAAGGTCATTGTTTCAATGTTCATGGTCTGTGATTGTTGAACTCAAATAACAATAAAAGGATCTTAATAAAGGCTATTTTTTTACAAACAGTAATTATTTATTCTTATTTGAATATAGATATTAGAATTAATAACAAATGTTTGATTCAACTGTAAACATTAAATTCAATAGTGAATGTTTCATTCAATAGCAAGTTTTTTTATTCAATGCTTTTTGATTTGATAGGAAATATAGTAAATAGTAAATCAATAGTAAATTTTCGATTCAATAGTTTTTGCTTCGATGGTAAATATTTGATACAAGAGTAAATGTCCGATTCAATAGTAAATGCTTAATTAAATATTTGATAGTTGATTCAATAGTAAATATCTGATAATTGATTCAATAGTAAACATTTGATAATTGATTCAATAGTAAATATTCGATCCAATGATAGTAAACGTTAGATTCAATATGAAGTATTTGATTCAATAGTCAACATGTAACATTGTATTCATTGTGATGTTTGATTCAATAGTAATTATTTGTTTCAATAGTAAATGTTGGATTCAATAGAGAGTACTCGATTCAATCGTAAATGTTGGATTTAAAATAAAGTACTCGATTCAAATGGTAAATGTTGGATTAAATAAAAAGTGCTTAATTTAATGGTAATTGTTGGACTAAATAGAAAGTATTCGAATCAATGGCAAATATCGGATTCAATAGCAAGTATTTGATTCAATAGTAATTTTTATTTACTAGAATGTAACTACTTTGATAGTATTCAATAGGAAATGTTTGATTCAATAGTAATTTTTATTTACTAGAATGTAACTACTTTGATTCAAAGGATGCTATTTGATTCAATATATAGTAAACGTTTGATTAAATAGAAAGTATTTCATTCAATAGCAAATGTTTAATTCAAAATTAAATATTTGATTCAGCAGTAAATATTTAATTTAATATCTTTAATTTAATATTTTTACTTTAAATATTTTTAAAGTGTTAAATCTATACCATAATCAAGAAAAATTTTTTTTTACTGGAAACTTAACAATATCAAACTGATGCAATAGATCATATTAATAATATATAATAAAAATAAATGCATATAAAAAAAGAGATATTGTCATTGAATGTAGCGTGAGTCACTTATTATATTGTTCTATATTTGAAAATTGACGGTGCAAATTTCACTTTTAAAAGTGGTCCATTTCCTTTGAGGCGAATAATTCTAAGGGAAAAATTTACACAAATGACCAACTTTGAATGAAGGCGACAAACAAAAGCGGCCACTTGTATGGTTTTAAGATGCAAAACAAAACACGCGTTTTTTATGGTTAATTAACCATCAAAACCTATAGCAATTACATTATTTCCGCTTCGAATTGTTTAATATGTGCATTTATTTATTAGCCTCATTTATTTCTTTTTTTCTCTCTTCATTCAGTGCCTGTATTTTATTTTAAATACCCTATCGAAAATTAGCTCAACAACATACGTTATACTTTACAAATTAGTTTTTAATAAATTTAAAAAAAAAGAAAAGAAAAAACAATTAATAACTTTTTTTCAAGGATTTTTTAAATTTTTTACTTTCGGAGCTTGATCTGGGGTGGGATTTTGTAATTTGACTTTGATTTTCAATTTAATTATTATGACTCTGACATTGACTTTCATTCTTACATTAATTTGACTCAAATTTTCACTCTGACTTCGACTTTCACTTTGATCTTGCTTTTGACTCTGACTTTGACTTACACTGTGAATTTGACTTTGACTTCGACTCTTATTTTCACTCTGATTTTGATTTAGACTTTGACTTTTATTCACATTTTCACTCTGATTTACACTTTGACCTTAACTTTGATTCTGATTTTGATTTCGGCTTTGACTTTACTTTTAACTTTGATTTTGGCATCAACATGGAATTTTTGAATCTGATTTTAACAATGCCATTCAATAATGGTTCTAAATTTTTGAACGTTTAAATGAACCATTATTGTTTCGATACTTTCCTCGAATTTGAATTTTATTACAAAATATTTCTTCCTTAATTAATTTAAACATTCATTCATAATTTTTTTAAAAAATGGAAAAGATTGAAAGATTTTGAAAAATGTAAATATTTAATTTATTTGTTATTTTATTTCATCCCAGTGTTTCTAAGTGTATCAAATTGAGACGAAAAACGAATCAAAATTGTTGCGATGCAACAATTTTGATTCGTTTTTCGTCTCAATTTCACACATTTAGAAAAAAATGTGATTATAATTTTGGTTAATATTTAAAAAAAATCGTTTGAACATTGAAGACTATAGGAAAATTTTATCAACGGAAAAAGAGAATTTAAGTGCGGCGAAAAATTAAAATCCACTTTTTTTTCCTTCTCTTTCAATCCTATTACGTATACGCTATGCATATCCGACGGATAAAAATTCAGACATCCTTTTTTTTCCCCTGCCAAAGTCTTCGGAGAATATATTTTTTTTCGCCCAAAAAATTCGAATATAAATGACCAGGATCACGCCTACGTGATTTATTTCATCAATGCCTCCTCTGCTCTCTTCGTTTTCTACAAATAAAAACATAAAAATTCAAACCCTCATTGTTTCGTATTTAGTATCCGTCACTGATACACACCGAGAGTTGGGCACCACGCCCGAGAGTGTTTCATAAATTCTTCTTGTCCAATTCTTTCTTTTGTTATACAATTTGTTATACACTCGTTTAAGTTCCGTATTTTCCAAATTCTACATTACAATTAAATTTCTTTTTCTCTTTTTTAACGCAATAAAAAAAAATAACTATTATAATACAAATATTACGAAACAAATTTTCAATGTCAAGTCCACTGTCCTTTACATAATCAATTTCATAATTATGATTCATTTTATTTACACGAAATGAAGAATTTTATCGCATAATTTTCGATAATCGAAATATCGAATATATTTTCTTTAACGTATGATGAAATTTTTCTAATTATTTTTTTTTTCTAGAAACTAGAAATAAATTGTATTTTCTAACATAATGTGTATAAAGATATACGATAAAAGATGATTTATACAAAAAAAATATAACAATTAAACGTAAAGCTTTGACTGATTCAACATTTTGACAATATATGTACACGTGTTGTTTTAACTTTGATATTTCATAATATTTTAACGGAAATATTTCATTCTTCTCAATTTTAAGTATACTCATTTTTTCGATAATCATATACATACATGTAAGTGGTATAAAGTTTATAATTTGCTTTATGTCAGTCGCGCTTAATTATTATGATCATACACACATCATATGATTATTGCAAAATTAGCACACTCAAGAAAAGCACGAGTTTAACAGTGTACAACATGTCATCAGATAATAATTTTATAATAAATTCACGTACGCAAAGATGAACTATTTTTTTGTGCCTCTGTAAAATTTATTTCTAGCAAAAGGCACTAACTTTTTTAAATTAAAGAAAAATTCAAAAGAAGTTTAAAAAGAAATTCAAAAAAAGCTAAAAAGGAAAAATTATAAAAGGGAAAGTAAACACAATGAGAAAAATAGAGTAAATATAATAATAAAGAAAAAGAAAAAATTAAAGAAGGAAATAAAAAGATTAGAAAAGAATACCAATAAAAAATTTAAAAAAGAAGGGGTAAACAGAATAAGAGAATAAAACAGAAATATAATTTATTCCTTATGCGAAAAAGAAGAACTTTTTTTACACTTTTTTTTGAAGAATAAGAAGTTCTAATAAGAATTGAAAAGTCTTATATACATCATCTTATACAAGATGTTATAAAATAACTTTCTTTCAAAAGAAATATTCTAAAAAGTTCTTTTTTTTATAGAACTAAAAAGTCTTGCAGAAAAAAAAGAAAATTTATGCAAAGGACAGAGTCTTTTCTCTTGAAAATGACTTCCTGCTATGGACAAGAGTTCCAAAGAAGATAAAAGGATACCATCAGGGCCGTATGACTATAACAGCCCTATAGGGGCTTGTTCTCAAATTACTTTTACTTTATTTTTGGAAATTTTAGACCTCTCTTCAAACAGAGACGAAACCTAAGATATTTTCGAAGCAGTCCTCTCTCTCTCTCTCTCTCTCTCACCAATACTTCAATTTCTATAAGTGCTAACTGCTGTATCTAAAATATCAAATGTACCCCAAGGAGAGTGGGAAATTACTTCAAGATAACGATTTTGACTTAAATATTGAACCGAATTTCATTGCCAATATTGGCCCATGACCAAGACTAGATTCGAATTTATGCATTCGATCAATATCGATCCGAACTTTTGATAAATATAATATAATATAATATAATATAATATAATATAATATAATATAATATAATATAATATAATATAATATAATATAATATGATATAATATAATATAATATAATATAATATAATATAATATAATATAATATAATATAATATAATATAATATAATATAATATAATATAATATAATATAATATAATATAATATAATATAATATAATATACCTATGTGGGAAAATAATTTTTTTCAATATTTATTTTATTTCGAACGAAAAAGAACATTATGGTTTCAAATGCCCTTAACTAATGATAATTTAAGAAACATTTAAATAAGTAAAGAATAGAAATATTCGTATAAATAAAAAATTTTAAAGAACATTTACTCAATTTATAAAATTTTAAATAATTAAAAATAAAATTGAGAATATGTAAAACGTTTATAAAAGAAAATATTTATAAATTTTATATAGATAAAAATAAAGATAAATTTAATGATTTAACATTTAAATAATAATAAATAGAAAAGTTAAGATTCAAATAAATATAGAGAATTAAAATATTCATATAAATAAAAAATTTTTAAAAATATTTACTTAATTAGAAGTAATTAGAAGTAAAAAAATTACAAATAAATAAAACAAAATATTTATTTAGATATAAATAAAGATAAATTTAATTAAACATTTAAATATTAATAACTACAAAAGTTAAGATTTAAATAAGTATAATAAAGAATGGAAATATTCAGAAAAAGAAAACATTTGAAATAATATTTACTTTATTTTTTAATAATAAGGAATAAAAAACCGTTTTTTTTAATTTATTAACAATTAAAAACTGAAAAACTAATATTTATAGAAACTCAAAATAATTTTCACGAATATAATAATTATTTATGTAAAAAAACATGTATTTTTTAATAATTACTTTATTATATGAATCTTTTAATTCATGTAAATCTTTATTTTTATAATTAAAATTAAAAATAATGAACGTTAAGGGCATTTGAACAATTATGACGTCACAATTTGTGCAATGCATGTGTTTTAAAATTGTGACGTCAGAATTATTCAAATACCCTTAATATTAGTCAGAATATTAATTTTTTTAATTCCTTAGCAATTAGAAAAATAAATAACAATAATAAATATGTATTTCCTCTTTAACAATAAAAACATTTTAAAAAAATTATTTATTCAATTTTCAATAATTGGAAATAAAGGAAAATTGATATTTTTTATTCATTTACAATTAAAAACAAAAAAAATTAAAATTTATTAAACTTATATAAATTGAAAATATTTTTGAAAAATATATAATGAACGCTATAGTTTGAAATCTGTCTTTGTTTTGTTGAAAAAGATTTACAAACGAAAATTAAAAGGACATTTGTCACAAAAATTTATAAAATTAACTTTAGGTTAAAGTTTAAAAACTAAAGAATATTGTAAAATTTATTTCTTTTTTAAAAATTAAATGCAATTTTCTAACAAATGAGAATTGAAAAAGAATATTTAATTTCTTATTAACAATTTAGAAATAAATAGAAATTAAAAAAACCGAATAGATATTATTTGCAACAAAAAACAAAAAATTGATATTTATTTACTTTTTAATGAACGAAATTAAAATATACATATATTTATTTATTAACAATTACAAATTCAGAAATATATAATTATTTTCTTATTGTTAGTTATAAATATGAAAACTAATATTTAATTACTTATTAATAAATAAATTTTAAAGAAACTCATATTTATTAGTACCTATTAGTAATAATATATATAAACGTTTATTTAAATGCCTTTTTTAAATAAAATTAGCAATTTTAAAAATAATAGAATTTTAAAATTTTCTAATTAAAACTTTTGTTAAAAACACTAAAAAAAATCAATTTTGGAGAAATTACAAATAATTTCAGAAATTCAATTATTTTCAAAGAAAAAAAAATAAAATTCTTCTTATAAGATCCAACTATGTTCAAAAAAAAAAATTCTCGTAAACATCTCAATTATCTTTATAAATAACAAAATTCTTCTCCAAAGTTCAATTATTTTCATAAATGTCAAAAAAATTCTTGTGCTAATTTCAATTATTTTCAAAAATAAAATGCATTTTTCTATAATTTCAATGATTTTCAATATCTATTTTAATAAAATTTCCCAAAAAGAATTCAATTATTTAAAAAAAATTTTAGTAAAATTGTATGCAAACATTTAATTATTTTCATAAAAAATAATTTTAAATTCTAGAAAATAATAATTGAATTAAAATGATGAAAATAATTTTGATGAAGTTACAGTAACAATATTCTTTTAATATAAAATAATGATTTTATCTCTCGGTCATCTTTAATTATTAGAAAACATGAAGAAATCTATCACTCCGAGTCTTCGACTAGGAGCAATCAATATCTTCGTGTTTTATAACAATACTTTTATAAGTTGTTTAATTTAAAAAAGGTATGAATTTAAAATTTTTTGAATGTCTTAATTCCTGTGGAAAATCCTGTTCCAAAAATAAGATTAAAAATAGAATAGAAATTATTTTTCTTCTTTTTCGAAAACAAAATAATAATTTTGTTAAAAAAATTGTGATTCAGAAAGAAAAATAATGCAAAATAACTAAATTTTCTATTTCTTAACCACAGTTGTTTAACAATTTTCTAATTTTGTTTAGAAGTAAAGAACAAAAATCTGCATAATTTCAATTTTGACAAAACATAATATTTAACAAAATTTTAGTCTTTTAATGAAAAGAAGTGAAAAAAATTCTGATGATTTCTATTTGTCATTATACAATTTTGAATTAATTATAAAATAAAAATAATTATAACATAATAATATAATATACAATCTATCTAAAGTTAATTAACAAAAAACAAAAGTATAAACAAAAGACAACTTCAGAGTGTGAGGGACATAAAACGTGAATGAATGAAAGAACATTCAAAAATTATTATATAGTTAATACTGATTAACAAAAGGAAATAAATATTTATTAACAAAAGAAACTTTAAAAAGGAAAATTTTTTGTTTTCTGATAATTAAAAACAGAAAAACTAACAATTATTTACTCATTAAATTATATACTTGATCGATCGTTACGTATAAAAAATTAAAGAAACCTAATACTTGTTCACTAGATAATTCACAAATAAAATTGAAAAAATTCATGTCCATTTACTTGTTACATGGAAAGAAAAGCATTAATAATTTTTTGTTTTTTATTAACAACTGTAAGAACAATATTAAGTTTTTTAATAATTAAATTTGACAATTAAATAATCAAATTGAATTTTTAATTATTAAATAATTATGTTATAAATTAAAAATAACGATAATTAAAAAAATTACTAACAATCTCGACAAGACACTGATTCTCATATTATATACTCTGCCCACTCTGTCTCGTTTATGAGCGACAAGTTGTCTAGCCATCTGTCGGATAGTCTCAAAAAATTTCGGCGCGAAATTCAAAATGATTTACAGACCCTGTGATTCTTTATACAAATATGAAGAAAAAAAACATTTTTCTTCTAATGCCAAAAGGCAAAATCATCTAAAAATTACTATTATATCATCGACCAACAAAAAATCTCTATTGTTTCAAAATAGTAATTGTATTCTTTGAATGTAATTACATTCAAAGAATACAATTACATAAAATAGTACCTAATATAAAATTACCACAATTTGAAACCATATATAGCTTTTTTGAAACTTTCTGCGCATTTCTCCAAATGTACACAGTAATTTATTCAAATACGCATTAATTATGTAAAAATTTTATAAATCTTTGGTATTAGAGAAGAGAGAATGTTAAATATATTCTGGAACTAATAAATATGTATCTGGTAATGAAAGACGTGGTACAATATATGTGTGTACGTATATTTAGGTCATTTTATATGCGAAATATACATGTATATACAATATAAATATTTCGCATATGTATACATATGGGTTCTACATATTTCTGCTTCGCAGATAAATTACTCACACTGGGAGCTTTTGATTAGATCTCTTTTTGATATGCATACATTGTGGGCGAATCCACAAACAAAATGGTCCAAGATTTTGCTTTCCGCATCGTCCGGATATTAACTTTGATAACCTGCTTTATGTGCTCTCACTCACTCACTCTCTCTCTCTCTCTCTCTCTGTTTCTCTATCTGAAAAAGCTAGAGAATAATACAACCAAACAGAAATTATTTTTGGTGTGCCATTGCACAATGTCACGTTGCATGTCGACGACGCTTCCATTGCAGAAATTAATGTACGCAATACACATTCTAAATTACAAAAGCAAGTGAACATAACTTTTAATTTTTCCAAATGTTGCGAATGAATAATTGCAAATACTTTTTTCTTCAATATTTCATTGTAATACGTTTTTTCAAATTATCTGAAATTCTGAATTGAACTAAACTTTACAACGTCAAACCTTAATGATGATTTTCAATATTGTTACTTTGAAAATCGTCAGATTTGACGTTGTAAACTTCAGTTCAATTTAACTGAAAGAAAATACTTTTCATTCTGAATAATAATCTGGAAAAGAACGGATAACTTTGAACAAAATTACAAATTTACAACAGATTTTCTAAGGATATCAGATTACCTTGAGTAATTACTGACCTTTCATTTTTAATTAATTAAAAAAACTTACCTTTGAAATACTTAGTTGTGAATGCAGGAAAAAATACAAAATCACTTTTAAAATCGAGATTTAAAATCTAAAAAAAACGCAAGTTCGTTATGTTTTTCACTTTCAAAAACGCTGTTACAAACGGAGTCCAAAAGATATAATGAACGCTATTTGGAAATTAAATTTCCGCACAAGAAGATTTCGCAGCGAAAATCTTCTCTTTTGTTACAAAAGAGTTTTAGAAACGGAAATTAAAGGGCCATGGCTATCTTCAAAATTTACCTTCGGGCTAAAATTTGGTAATTTAAGAAAGATAGCACTTATTTCCTTTTCGACAATTGAAAATAAAAAAAAAATAATTAACAAATAAGAATTAATTAAACCAATAAAAGTATTTTATAAAAAATTTTAAAAAATCAACTTTTGAAGAATTTTAATTGCAAATTTTTAAAATAATTAAAATTTAATTCAATTTTAATTAAATTCCTCGAAATAATTAAATTTAAAAAAAAATGTTTAATATATTTCGAATAAATTCAATTAATAAAATTCAATTATTTCCTAAAATTTTAATAATTTCTTCGAAGCAATTCAACTATTCTTATAAATACTAAATAAATTTTTTAAATTTACAATAAAAAAAGAGTTTCAATAATTGAAATTTTGTTAAATTTAATTGAAAATAATTAATTTTTTTTAAAGTGTTTTTAAAAAATTTTTGAAAATCAACTTTTAAAGAATTTTAATTACAAATTTTGAAAATAATTTATTTCTCAAAAGTTTTAATTAAAAATCTTCAAGTGTAAATTTAAAAATGGTAATTACATAAAAATTAGCTTCTAAAAATTATGTTGAAAAATATTTTTGAAAAAAATAATTCTTAGGATTTTTACATTTTCATTTTTTAAAATTCAATTATTTTCAACATTTTCAAATACAAATTTCCAAAAATTCAAATACAAACAAAAAATAATAACATTAAAATATTTTACAATTATTTGTAACATTTTAACAACATATAATTAACAATCATGTTAAAAAATTTTGATCAATATTTTTCAAAAAATTATTTTTTTTTAAGTATACAAAAATTTATTTAAGAAATTTAATTCTTTTCGAAAAATTACATTACAGTATTAAAAAAAAACTTTTTCTTGTAATTTTGTTATCTTAATTTTTTAAGATTGAATCAACTTCGAACAAAGTAAATTAAAATTTCTAAAAATTTAATTTTTAAATAATAATTGAATTCTCTAAGAATTTTTGGAAAATTATTAAAAATAATTGATTTCGAGAAGAAGCTTTATTAAAAATTGTAGAAAATCATTGAATTTTATTAGAATTAAAGTTGTAATTTTTAGAAGTTATTAAATTTTAGAAAGTTTTAAATAGAAATTTTTTAAATTTTATTCCCGTTTAAAAACAAACAAGAAATATTTAAATATTTATTTAACGAATATATTCAAGTTTTGAATAATTAAATTTAGAAATCAGTGAAAGATCAAAAAAATACGAAATAAAATTTTTGTGACAACACTGAATTAAATCCAAATTATTGTTATCAATTTGATACACTTTGGTATCAATTTGTTACTTTCAAGAAAACTGTATTTAAATAAAAATTCAAACCGCAAATACGGTTTATTTGTAACAAAATAAATTTTTTATTTAAACTCAAACCTAATAAAATTCGGTAATGAGAGAGCCTTTTCTCTTTTAAAATTCAACCTTTTCTCTGGTTGAAATTTATTTAAAATATTATTAAAAAAAAGCAATGAACGCCATTTGGAAACTAAATTTCCATCCAAAAAGTTTTTCCTTTTTCTTTTGAAAATAAGGTTTTACAAACGGAAATTAAAAAACCTAACTTAAAATTTAGAATGTTTAAAACTATAATTTGAAAATGTAATTTCTTTTTAAATAAAACTAGGAGTAGATAAATTTGAAAAAAGAATATTGCTAAAAAAAATTAAAGACTTGCCGAACTCCCTCGATGGACTGATAGCAGCATCTCGTGCGGAGCCATTCCCCTTCCTGTCCATCAGTCTGCAACAATGGCAAAAAACGAGTTTAAACTAAAAAAAGGGAATAGAAAAAGGATAAAGATTCTAGAAAATTTTAATTTAATTTAGTTTCTTATTTTATTTAACTTACTATATTTTTTAATTTATTATTTTTAAACTTAAATATTTTTTAAATTTTAAATCTTTAAAAATTTTTAAATGATTTTACAAAATATTGAAATTTTTTAAAATCATTTAAATTTTTTTTAAATATTTAAAATAGGTAATTAAACTTTTGATAGTAATAAAAAGTATTATATAAAATTCTACGGATACAATTAAAAAAATTTATTTTAATTAGGAAAATGATTTTGAAATTGCAATTATTTCAATAAAATAATTTGTTTTTCAATGGAAAATAAAATGTTATCATGATTCATTAATGTATTCAGTTTTCCTACGGATATCAAATTGAGAGAAAAAAAGAATCAAAAATGTTGTGAAGCAAAAATTTTGATTCTTTTTTTGTCTCAATTTTATATTTTTATAAAAACTGTGATTATATAATAAATATAAATAAAAATAAAATCATAAAGTTTAAAAATTCTTACCATCAGCTTCATTTGCAATTGCCAGATCTCCATCCTTATTCTGATTTCGATGTTTTCCAAATTGAAGCGAAACACACGTCCTTTAAAAAATTTCGTTCACTCACGATTTAAGGAAAAAAATACAAATATTTTATTCGTACGAACGCAATTAAATTCAAATACTCCCGAAATCGATAGAGAAAAATTTATATTTAAAACTACCCTAAAAATCGTTCGCGGTTTGAGAAAAATGTACGAACACTCCCGAAGCTAAAAAATATGAATTTCTAATTTAATTTTCAATTTAGTTAACTTTAATTAATTAAAATTATAAATTTTTCGAAAATTTAAGAGTAAATAGCAAAATTTTCGAAACACGTGTCACTCTAGACCGAAAATACGTTTCTCTCAACGTATTCGAGTGAAATTTATAGTCTTGTTAACAGGACACTTTACAAATTATAACTGAGTTGAAAATTTATTTTCTATTGTCTGTGCATTTCAATTTTCACCGGTTATGACCTGCTAATCGAGACCAGTCCTTTGTTCCCGAACGAATGTCAACGCATTTGACAAAGAGGATTAAAAGCAGACGGCCCTTCTGTACTTGTTGTACTTCCCTGAAAAAGTGAATTCATATTATTTAATGTAAGTGAATTTTATCCTATTACTGTTATTTCAAAAAAAAAAAAAAAATTTTACATTTCTTTAAATATATTCATTTTTGTTTCGACTCGAACAAAATGCACAAATTGAATTATTCTCACAAAGTAACTTTTTTTATTTCAATCAAATTTTTTGAAAGATAAAATAAAACCACCAGTTGAGTGAATGAATTTCTCCACTTGAGAACGCCAAGGTCGCCACTAGGTGGCGAGAAATCTGTTTTATCAACTGAACTGCCATCTAGCGGTGACCTTGGCGTTCTCAGGTGGAACCGACTATATCAGTCTCAAAAGTAATTTTCTTCAACTAATTTTAACTTTAAAACTTTAATTTGCTTTTCAGTTTTTCTAAGAATCTCAAATTGAGACAAAAAACGAAGTTTTGATTCGCTTTTAGTCTCAATTCGATATCCTTAGAAAAACTGTGGATCTATACAAATTTGAGTGATTTTTCTGTTAAAATTATACTTTTTCCCCGGATTAAATTTTATTTCTAATTCTATTGACGAATTATTCATGTAATTAATCATGGTGACCTGATAAAGATAATCATTTTTTAAAAATCGAAAAAAGTTCGTTACAAATATTATACAGGAGAAAAAAATTATTTCAATGTTAAAAACAAGTTCTTGAAAAAAGTTTTCAAAAAATTATTATATAAACAATTCCCCAAAAAAAACTATTTTGAAGTCATTCGTTAGAACTTATAAGCATAAAAATCAAATGATATTCATGTAACTAGTTGAACTCCAACTATAGGTCAGAATAATTCAAGAATGTTGTTGCCTATTCTAAAGAAGTTCATAATTTATCAAAAGAAATTTTTTTTTCGCAATGATTTAAAATTGTATTTTGATTATTCAGTATAGGTTTATAAATAAAACCACAATTTTTTTATTTCATTTTAATTTTTTTTTTGCAAATTTGTTTTTTTGTTGATTAGATTTTATTTCCAAGAAAGTATACAACTTTTTCTTCTATATCCGGAACTATTTAAAATTTAACTAAGCGATGTATGAATGCGTGTACTTAAAATGCAAAAAAAAATTAAAGTTTTAAATTCTATTTCAAAGTTTTATGGTCACACATCGTTTCTAATTAAGTTGAAAATGTTTCTACAACTTCTTGACGAAAGCTCTTCGAGCGTAGAGAGAAGTTTTCTCACTGCTGGGAAGTTTTCTCAACTTGTTTCTCATGTCTTAAAAAACGAACCGAATCGAAAGGTCTGTCAATACCGGTGCTTAAAACGAAAGAAAAAAACCGCGATTAAGAAAAAAAAGTTAATTGAAGAAAAAGTTTGCAATTTTTTTTGCAAACTTATTTTTTTTTATAAAGAAGATAATATTCAAAAATGCTTTTTTTATATTATAATTATTAGCTACTATTACTATTATTACTTATTATTTTTATCTTTATTGTTTTATTATTTTCATTTTTTATTAATTTTATTGTTTTTAATTATTGTTTTAAAAAATTAATGCATAAATAAAATTTAGTAACACATTTTGAGAGTAAATTACGTCATCAGAAAATGAATGAATTCAAATATTATTTGTAATTATTTTTTTATTTCTTTTTTTTTTGTAAAAATTGCGAAATCTTTTATTATTGCCTGCTTCTCAATATAGCCTGTCATTAAGCTGAAAGCAACTTGTAATAATAATAATAATGACAGTTTCTTAGAAGGAATATTAATTTATTTATAAGGAATTATTTATATTAACGAAGAAATGTTTCACTAAAATGTATACTATTAAATAATATATAGAAAATAAAATATTGATTCACAAACTTTATTGGATTATGTAGTTACTATCGAATAATAAATAAAAAATAATCCCCCCTCCCTTAAAAAATTAAAAACTAATATTTAATTTTTCTATTTTGTTTGTTTTATCTATTTGTTTATTATGTTATTTCATTATTATATTTATTTTTTTATTTTCTTTATTTTATTTATTATATTTATTTGTTTATTTTATTTATTTATTTTACGTACATACTAAATTCACAAAATGGAAATGATTTACCAAAATTTCGAATATGTAACTCTTCATATACTGATAAATATGTATAATATTCAAATGAAAGTGACAATGTAAGATATAAATTTTCATCTCTGACAAGTATCTTCACACGATTCGCTGTTTCTAAAACAATAGTCGCTTTTATTAGTCGTGAGCCAATCCAAATGTTGACGAGTGAAGTACAGCAATATTAATATTTCATATTCGTAAAATCAAATTCAAGAGTTGATTTGATATCCCTCATATAAATTTAGAACGATCAATAATAAAGTTAAAATTTATTTATTTATTACTGAAAGATGTGATAAGTTCATTTTCAATTTTTATTACTATTTCTCTAGTTAAAGGAAAATTTAATTGAAAATTATTTTGTTAACTATTTTATTTCTTCTGTAATCAACGCGAACTTTATAACTACTATTACTTTTTTCAAGAATACTTTTTTTTGAAATTTTATATTCCAACATGATGGATGATTTTAGAATTTTTTTTCTTGACACTTTTTTTCCCTTTTTATAAGCGATAAATCACTTTTAATTATGTATTTATTGCGCGTATTCCTATACGAAATATTTTTATTCCACTAATGATTCGAATCGTTTTCAAAATATGCAGAAAAAAATTTTTTTTAATGGAAAAATATTGTTTATCCGGAAAAAATGGAAAAAAATTATCTTCATACCCAAATTAGTTGCAAATTTGTACAAATAAATAATAAATCAGTAGTTTATTTAATTAATAAATTATTTAGTCAATAGTCAATTTAGTTAATAGTTAATTTAGTTTAGCTAATAGTCAATTAAGAGTTAATTTACTTAACAGTCAATTTAGTTAATAGTGAATTTAGTTAATAGTTTAGAGCATTTTCTACAACAAAAATTAATTAAATCCTGAAAAAAAACTATAGAAATAAATAAAAATGAAAAATAAACCATTAAAATATTATCTATACAAGTACCATGACCATCATATCTGTAAACTAACATTAATATTAATCTACCATCTAAAATATTTAATATCAATAAATATTAGGACCAAAATTATTATACTGAAAGTAAAACCAGTAAAATTCGTTATTGTTTCATCATTACATTAAAATTGAACCATTACAATTTTTATATGACCTTTGCAAAAAAAATTATTGAACTTGATCGTATAAAATTTTATGGAAGACGTGGCCATATTACGCACTATATTTGCAATAAAATTTAAGATTTAATATTAATTTGATGTGTATAAAATTTTAGCCGTGCCCGAGAATAATATGGTAAAATGTAATTTAAGAGCCGATCAATTAATTGTCATGATGTAAGCACCTCAATACCGCAATAAAACGTGTTCAGTCTGATCATGAAAAATCTATACCAAACAGGAGACTTTTTTTCGCAATTATTTTTTGTAATTTTTTTTGAGAAATATAGTGAAATTATGATAGTGATGGTAATGATGATAATGAGAATAAAATTAATAATAAAAATAATAATAAGAATAATAATAATAGTAATAATAATAAATGATCAGAATAATGAAGCTGTACAATAAGTAAATTATATAACATGAGATGATTCCCTTCTTATCTGTCTTTTATCTTTAGCGTTTTATGATGCACGAAATTTGACACTTGATGCATACACACTTAAAGATTAAAAGAGTTTTTAATTAACAATGTAAATTATTTATTTACAAAGATGTTTTGCAATACTGTGTCCAAAGTTATTTTTAACAAATAAACATTTAAATAATTAGGCTGAAGTCCGCAACGTTTTTAAAAACAAAAACCAAAAAAAAAAATGCGACAATTTATTTTATTTTGACTTAAAAAGTTAAAATTAATGTTAGTTTTGAGCAAATTATAAAGCCTTAAATTTACGCACATGAAAAGTATAGATGAAGCTATCTTAAAAAAAAAATGCTATCTTGATTTTTCGTTTTTAAAAACGTTGCCGACTTCTCATAAATAATTTTGAGAATCACTTATATTCAATATAATAAATCCGAATTTTCAAAGTTAAAAATTCGGATTTAATAATAAAGTTAAAAAATTCTACTTCTTTGAAAAGTTCGTACATAGTTTTAGTTGAACTTGAAACAAGAAGTGTGTGAAAAAAGTTTTTGAAAACTGTGGGTGGTCCTCCTGGTAAGCACATGTGTTTTTTTTGAATAGCAAGACCTTGATTTGTATGTATCGTTATGGATATATAGAAAAATACTTTTCAACAAGTTGAAAATCTGTTTCTCCCGCAACACAACACACATACACACAGTATAGTTCACGAACAGGAGAAAAAAAAGTTTCTTTTTTCTTTTTATCATATATGAACTAAAAAAAAAGTAAAATCAATGGCTTCTCTGAGACTTGAGAAAATAAAAATTCAACCGCGTCAAGTTTTTCCTTTCATATTCATATAACATTTTATTAAAAGCTATGCGAGAGGGAAACCGTCAAATCAATAAATACTGTCGGTTTGATATCTTCCATTATTATGGAATAATATCGTTTTGACCTTTTCGCGAAATATTTGTTTGTGAAGTAACAATTGTAATTTAGTTCTTTTAGTTGTTATTACTTTTTGTACTTGTTTCCTACTTTTTTTATTTCTTTTTTGGGTTCTGACTTCTTTATTTATTACTTTTTTTAGTTCTTAATTTGTTTACTTATTACTTTTTGTACTAACTATTTTTATTTATTAATTTTTTTTACTTATTTTATTATTGCATTTTTATTTTTCTAAATTTACACTCACGGTTTTTCTGAGGATATAAAATTGAGACAAAAACGAATCAAAATTGTTGCGATGCAACAATTTTGATTCGTTTTTGTCTCAATTTTATATCCTCAGAAAAACTGTTCTCTAAAGACACTCTAATTAGCAGTTCTCTACTAATGCGAATTAGTTTAGCAATCAAACAGTTAAGATTTGATTAATTTTTAGTAGAAAACTTAATAGGAAAAAAAATTAAAACAATAAGAATAGTAGAAAGCTACTAAAGTAGGAAAATAGTAAAATATTTAAAGAAGACTGGGGAGATAAAGCCATTGGTTATTTTTGACAAAATTCAAAGCCAAAAAAAATCACGAAGATCACGCTATAAAATAAAAAAAAAGTATTAATGAATTATTTATTTAGTGATGCAGAAAAGGAGGAAAATGGTTTGAATTTTCGAAAATGCCCACAATTATCATGATTTTCTAAAAAATGTGCTAAAAATATGAAATTGGTTATTTTTGCGAATAACTTCAAAGCTAAAAATAATTACGAAGACCACGCTAAATTTCAAAAAAAAATTTTAACTAATTGTTTATTAAGTGATGCAGAATAGGAATAAAATAGTTTGAATTTTCGGAAATGCCCTTAATTTTCACCTTTTTCCAAAAAAAAAACGGGTAAAAAATGTAAAATTATAGCTAATTTTTACAAACTTCAAAGCGAAAAATCATAACGAAAACTACACTAAATTTACAAAAAAAATGTATTAATGAATTATTTATTTTGTGATGCAGAAAAGATAGAAAAGAGTTTGAATTTTCAGAAACTCATCCCACAATTTTTATATCTTTTTCCAAAAAATGAAGAAAAAATGTGAAATTGGCTATTTTGGACAAACATAAAAACCAAAAATAATTACGAAGACCATCCTAAATTTAAAATTATCATGTTTTTCCAAAAAACGAGCCAAACATTAGATTAGATGTGAAATTTGCTATTTTTGACAAAATTGAAGAATAAAGATTCTCTCTTTCATTTTTAACAGATATTTTATAATCAATTTAGTCATTTTGTACTATTACCATTTCAAAAGCAGTTGTAGATAATGGTTTAATTAATAGTAGTTTTAAATGGTAATAATAAAAAAAAAATTAGAGAAAGGTTTAATCTTTAGTTGTTGTAAATAATAGTTCACTTAATTTAGGTTGCAGAAAAATTTGTTACTTAAATTAATAATTACTTTTAATAGAATTAGTATTATTTAATAGTAGTAGATTAAGGTTGAGTTATTCATACTGTTATAGATAATGGTTTAATCAATATTGTATTTCCAGAAAATAGTAAAATTACTAATAACAGAAAAAGTTTTACTTCTCGGTTGTTAATGTTATAGACAGTAGTTTAGTTAATAGTGGTTATAGATATAATGGTTCAGTTAAAAATAGTTAATAGTAGTTGCTAAATAATAATTAAATGAAGGATATCAAAAGTTTTTGTTTACTGTTGTTGCAGATAATAGTTTAGTTAATGTTGTTTGTAGAAAAAATTCTAGTTAATTATGTTTGTAGTTAAAAATAAAATCACTAACAGTAGATAAAGGTTTAGTTTCTGATTCTTCTAGATAGTAGTTGAACTATTCGTGATTGTAGATGATCGTTTAATTAATAGTAGTTCTAAATAAAAACGAAACTAACAACATGTTTTATTGTTAATAACAGAAAAAAGTTTATAGTAGATACTTTTTTAGTTAAAGGTGGTTGTAGATAGTGGTTTGGATAATGTTGGTTGTAGATAACCAATTTCATAGCAGAAGGAAGTTTAGTTTATGGTTGTTGTAGATGGTTTAGTTAATGATAGTTATAGAGCATGATTCAGTTAATAGTAGTTCCAGAAAGTAATTAAATTACTAGCAGTTGAAAAAATTTTAGTTCATGGTTCTTGTTTATTTTTTGTTCAGTTAATAGTGGTTGTAGATAATGGTTTAGTTAATAATGGTTGTAGATAATAATTAAACTACCAGTAGCAGATAAAGATGTAGTTTATTGTACAGTAATATCAGTTCTAAATGATAACAAAATTTCCATCTTCTTCCTTTTAAAAAAGAATCCTTCACTCTCAACATATTCATTTCACTAACAATGGCAATCATCCGAAATTAAATTCACCACAAAATCCACCCATTGAGACACACACGACAAAAAGAATTCCTCTTTAAACCCCCCCCCCCCAAAAAAAAAAAAGTTAAATTCTCCGGATTTAACGAATCTGAAATTTTTCAAAACTTTTGTTCCTGTTTTTTTTATTCATCTAGATTTCTAAAACGATGAACAGACCTTGGGTATTACTGGCATATACAATTTCTCGCATGTAAATCTTGCCTGGTTGGGCGGTGGCTCCATTGTAGCGTATCATGGCTCATGCGGGCTTATGGTTCTCTATGTTGAAGCTAGATTAATCGTCTTTCTAATGAATCCACGTCTACAGAGAGAATACTGCCTTCATGGTCTCTTCCTCACAATTAGAGGTTGTTTTTTCTTTTTCTTCTTCTCTTTTTTTTGAGCAAAAGATACCTTTTGTTTGAACCTTATTACTGCCTTCATGTCCGTATAATGCTTTATACGTATAGACACAATACAAAATGATTCACACCATTAGTTAGAACAATAAAAGTAAGCCATCATTTACTATATGTGTTTGGTTTTACGAAACATTTTTCTTTCACTATCACACAAGTTTCTTTTTAGAAAGAAATAATACACGGATTTTCTTTTCATATTTCGAAACTCTTTTCTTGTTGCAAACTTTTATTATTGCATATATACATAACTGTTAAAATTTTTTTCCCTCTCTAGTCCTATTCCTTAATTTAAAGAATGAATATCAAAAAGTCACAGGAAGCAAAGATAATAATATTGCATTTTTAATCTCTTCAAAATAAATCCATGTTTTGTTCTTTCAATTCAGAAAAAAACCTCATTTACGAAGTATGAATTAAAAATATGTATAGTATACATATTGTTAAATAGTCGACAAAACTTTTTCGCAAAACTTTATAACCTAAAGGATATATCTTGAGCAACGGATAGTATAAAATATTCATTCTATTAAACCATAAGCGTAGACGGTTATATAACCGGAAGCAAAGGTGGTGAGATGTCCGATCAATGTTTCCCCGTACTTTTCCTCTCCTTTATTCATATGAAAAAAATATGGTTGTTAGAATATATATTTTTTTTCTTTTAATCCAGAATTATATGAAATACTCTATATCCATGTAGAGTACAATATGCCTTCAATTATTCATTTTCTTCGAGAGCAAATATTCCAATAACATGCAATATATAATAATTCGATGAGATGTTATCGAATATGTGAAACATAATGTACAAAAATAAGCGAAAGACATTATTATTTATTTATATTTCATTCGAATATGGAGGAATGTATAAATTTTCATACTTAAATATTTACAGAGAGTTTGATACTAACTGTATGGAGTATAATATTTAATACTGTATATTGTTAATACTTCGATAACCCAAATATATGTTAATGACTTATTGGCACAAATTATCATTTAAAAAATTAAAAAAGTTTCTATAACTGTAGCATTTTAATTTTTAACATTTTTTAACGTCAATTAGCATTTCAATAAATTGATTAAATTTAAAATTGATTAGTTTGTTCACTGTTTCCATAATATTATTTTTAATTAATCTGTAGGATGTTTTATGATTTCAACATATTTTCGAAGAAAAAAAAATAATTGCTTGATTGGAAGTAAAAAATTTGACCTTTTCCCACAAAAAAGAAAAGTAACTTTTTTCTATTTAAGTAATAAAACCTTTAAAATGGCTGTAATTTTTTGGGTCAACTTTTGCTATTTACGGAGTAAATTTGACCACGACTTGAGTAAATTATATTGAATTTTATTATCTACTGTTAATTCTTTATTAGATATTATTATTTATTTGTTAGTTACTATATTCATTATTTACTATTTATTTTTTATAATTTAATATTTATTATTTATTATTCACTATTTACTGTATATTATTTATTGTTCATTATTTAATAATAAATAGTAAATAGCGAACAACAAATTATTATTATTTATTTACTATTTACTATTATCTATTTACTATATTTATTATTTACTAGCACGAAATTGAAGTCCACAACGTTTATCAACGAAAAAAAATTTATTTAATGCATTCAAGTATTATTTTTAATTTAATATTTAATTGTAAAGTAATTATTATCAAAATATAAACATCAAGCTTTTTTTCTAAATATTTTTTTGTCAATATTGCTGCGTCATTTTTAATTAATTTACTAAGTGAACAATTTTTTTTCGTTTATCAACGTTGTGGACTTCAACTTGATTTTACTAGCAACAATTCGTGCGCGGCTAACTTCTTACTTACTTTTTTTTTAGATAAAATTAGCAACTTTATAAATAATAGAATTTAAAAAATTTTCATTTCAAATTTCTGCTGAAAACACTAAAAAAATTGAATTTTGCAGAAATGATAAATAATTGCAGAAATTCAATTATTTTCAAAAATAATAAAATTCAATTGTGTTCAAAATTTTGAAAAAAATTCTCGTCAAAGTCCCAATTATCTTTAGAAATAACAAAATTCTTCCCCAAAGTTCAATTATTTTTAAAAATGTCAATAAAATTCTTGTCCTAAATTCAATTATTTTCAAAATTTTTTCTTATTTCAATGATTTTCAATATTTACTATTTTAATAAAATTTCCCAAAAAGCATTCAATTATTTTTAAAAAAAATTTAATAAAATTGTACGCAAACATTTAATTATTTTCATAAATAATAAAAATTTGACAGGAAGAAATTTTAAAAAATTTAATAAAATTGTACGCAAACATTCATAAATAATAATTAAATATTTATTTAAAAAAAGAAGTTTTTGATGTTTTCGAATAATTTTACAATGAAATAAGTGTAACAGAATATTTTTTTGAGTGAAATTTTTTACTTTATTTTCTAAAAATAAAAAAATTTTCATTTTCAATGAAATACGAAGATTATTGTAGTTAATTATCAATTATTATCTACTACTAATAAGAGTAGAGGGGGAAAAAGACACTTTTTTACTTTTACTTTAAAAATATTTTTACTGCTTTTTATTTATAATTTATTATCAATTATTTACTATGTTTATTCAAAATAGTGAAATTTATTCTGGAAATAGTAAAAATTAAAATAATTTTTGTAGGTATGGTTATCAAATAAATTTTTTTTAGTTAACTTAACATTCCGTACTTGTCACAACCAAAAAATGCTCAACCATATGGAACATAGAAATAAATTTAGTAACCATATAAAATATATTCAACTTCAAAATTATAGATTGTTATTACTAGGTAATTTCCTTCCGTGTGGAATTTGTAATGAAAATTTATTAAGAGAATCAAAATTCCGCTCGTGGGGGAAGCAGGTCACCGAATGTTAATCAAACTTAATTAATTCAAATTTGGTAACATTTTAGTCACGCTGAAAACATTTCGAAATATTAACCTTTATTAAAATATTAACATTAATAATCATAAAAAAATTAATAATAATAAAAACAGTAATTAAAATAATAATAATAAAAAAAAATAATAATAATAGTAATAACGCTCGTAATGAAAAATAGTAAAAGTAATACTCTCAAAATTTGAATTAGTAAAAATGTTTACTTATTTGAATTACTGACTTAGTTTTTGATTTCGAATTAGTTTTACTAATAAATAGTAATTTCTATTAATTTATTAGGAAATTTTACTAATAAATAGTCATTTCTACTAATTTACCAGTAAATTTAATAATAAATAGTAATTTAACTACTAATTTATTAGTATTTAGTAAAATTTACTAATTGAAGAACAAAAAGTCAGACACTAATTCAAATTACATAGTAAACATTTTTATTAATTCAAATTTAGAAAGTAGCAATAGTAAAGGTAAAAGTAACAGTAATACTATGAAAAAAGTGATATAATAATAATAATAATAATAATAATAATAATAATAATAATAATAATAATAATAATAAATAATGACGGTAATAATAAAAATATTTTCGAAATTTTTCATAAGCGCGCTCTCTTTTATAAATAAATTTTAATTATTTAGTTAAAAATCGTTGTTAATTACAATCTAACATAATATGTGGGTTTTGCCTGAAACACATCATGAGGAAGAACAAGGCAAGAGAATAGCTTTCATCAACAATAAGACTCGTCTAAGCTCTACTTGGTGCGAGAATATTACATTTTCACCGCCAGCTTTGCGCACTGTACCTTGTACATACCTTGAATGAAAGGCGGTAATGAAATCAAGCTATGAGTCACTCTTTATAGTCAAATTCTAACACTGAAATTCTCTCTCTTTCTCTCTCTATATGTCAGATTATTTTACCTTTTAAAATTTTATTGACTCCACAAAAACTTTCCAGCAGACTCATTATGCAAATAATTATATATAATTCTTTAAGAGATAATAATATTTGCAAATAAAAGAATAATTTTCAATATTTACTATAACTTATTGAACTTGTTTATTTTGCTAAATACAAAATTTTTTATATAATAGTGAAAAAAAATGTTTTCATTTTGATGTGAGATATCTATAAAAGAAAAAAAAAAGTTGATCAAGTCATTTTGAAACGAGTGAATACGTGAATTAATGATTTCTTTGTTCGCTCGACACATAATTATTGTTGTTGGTTGCGAAATGTCGTACTTTAATATGCTTACGTTTATATACAAGACGAACCCTTTTCTATGCTAAATTTTATTAGATTATCGTCAAAATTATACTTTCAATGAATGTAAAATTATTCTTTTTGTAGAAAATTTATTATTTTTAAAGCCCAATAATTTTAGAGATTTTAATAAAATTCTTGGCAAAATTTTAATTATTTTCAAAAACTTTCCTCAATTCAATGATTTTTAATATCTACTGCTTTAATAAACATTCCTAAAAGAATTAAATTAGTTAACAAAATTTTTGATAAAATTCTACGCAAACATTTCATTATTTTCATAAATAATGAAAATTTCACAGGAATTCAATTAATTACAAAGTATTTTCATATATTATTCAATGATTTTTATAAATAATAACATTTGTTATGGGATTCAATTTTTTCAATTATTTTCATAAATAATAAAAAACAATTTTAATAGAATTCCTCGAAAAAAGTTATTATTCTTAAAAATTTTTTTTAAATTTATCAAAGGAATTTAATTATTTTAATAACCTTTTGCTACAATTTATTTATTAGAATTTAAGTATTATTTTCAATGAATTTTTAATTAA
The DNA here is from genome assembly GCF_015476425.1 of Leptopilina heterotoma. Lineage (NCBI taxonomy): Eukaryota > Metazoa > Arthropoda > Insecta > Hymenoptera > Figitidae > Leptopilina > Leptopilina heterotoma. The sequence goes on from NW_025111110.1 coordinate 3,565,837, forward strand.
ATGTCTATAAAATTATTTTCAAAAATTTCAATGCAATTCTTTGCGTAACAATTCAATTTTTTTCAAAATAATTTTAATAAAATTCTTCGCAGAAATCCAATTATATGTTTAAAAATTTACAAAAATTCTCGTCAAAATTTCAATTACATTATAAATTATATAATTTTTTACGAAATTCAATATTATTTTCAAAACTTTTAATAAAATTCTTGACAGAATTTCAATTATTTTTATAACAATTTTCATCAAATTTCTCGATAAATGCAATTATTTTTCAAAATTTTATTAAAATTTGTCAAGAGAATTCAATTATTTAAAAGTTTGTTCATAAAATTCTTTATGAAAATCATTCAATTATTTAATAAAATAGTTACTTTTATAGTTAAATAATTGAATTCTTGTAGAATTTTCTAATAAATATTGATTTAAAAATGAATTTCAAATTAAAATCTGTGAATATTTGAACTTTTTATACTTTTAATTAAGAATTCTATATACTTAATTTTTCTGAATAAGTTTAATAGAATTTTTTTTTAATTATTTAAAGTTTTTAATTTCTAATATATTTAATTGAAGAATTTACGAATAATTAAAATTTCGTAAAATTAAAATGTAAACAAAAGAATTTGAAAAATTTTATTAAAATTGACAAATTTAAAAAAAATTTTTCAAGAATAATTGCATTTTTCGAGAAATTTGATGAAAATTGTATTAAAAATAATTGAAATTCTGACAAGAATTTTATTAAAAGTTTTGAAAACAATTGAATTTTGACAAGAATTTTTGTATATTTTTAAACATAATTCGATTTTTGCGAAGAATTTTATTAAAATTATTTTGAAAAAAATTGAATTGTTACTTAAAGAATTTCATTAAAATTTTTGAAAATAATTGAATTTCTGAGTAAGAAGAATTTTATTACTTTTGAAAATAATTAAATTTCTGATAAAAATTTTAATACTTTTGAAAATAATTGAATATAAGAATATATAATATATAATTGAATTCAATTTAAATTTTCAATTTTTTTTTACTTGCAAATATTAAGCTAACATTACTGTCTTATATTAATATAAGACAGTAATGTTAGCTTAATATTTGCAAGTTTCTTTTTTCTCGCAGTTTTTCAATATAATTATGAGAATAAAGTCAAGTAGAAGAACAACAACTTTCTTTATAATAATTTAGATGTTTCTTGATGAAACTTTTTTCAAGATTGATCTAAATACTTGTGGGGAGTAACTGCGCGAGCTTTATTTTCCAAAAAGTTTGCTTATTTTGGCGAAACACTCAGTAAACTTACTAATGAGTTTCAAGGATGGTCTTCGTTTTGAAACTAAGCGGATCTTTAGATCTCTGAGAGTTTCTCCCATATATATATATATATATATATATATATATATTATATCGTGAAAGTATACATATATAATATATATATACTATATAGTATTAAGTATACGAGGTGTTTAACAAAGTAAAAACGATAAGTACACATCATAACCATTTTGCTTTAAACTTCCCCATTTCTTTGAATGCTTTCAAATTGAAATTGAAGTTTAAGTCAATATTCACATCATTTTTGCTCTAGAATTGAGTAATAATTTTTTTTTTCCTTAACTCGCAATATCTTGAGTATTTCTTTTGTGTTAAATTGCAAAAGCTAAAGTGTTCCAATTCATACAGAAGGAATTTGTTCTGTGCTTAAGAAAAGGAAATTCTTTCTCTTCAGTGTACAGAGTGGATAGATAAACTGTACAACTGAAAATGGAAATTTTTTTTTTTTTTTTTTGATAAAGAAAGAAGTGTTGTTTTAAGTGACACGATTTTTAAGTAAAACAATTGGAAAAATTTAAAATATTAAAAATATTAGAAATATTATCGAAAAAGTTTCTAGAGTTCAATAAATTTCATAGTTTGCCTTTTTTAATTGGAGCAAATTAGTCTTTATTTAAAATTAAAGCTACATGTACAATATAAAAACAAAATTCCCAAAGTAAAAAAGCATGCTTTGTCTTGCTATAATCCAATTTCGGTTGATATTTCAATCCAATTTGGTAAATTAAACAGAGTATAAAAAATTATTTTAAAAAATGATGTTATGCATAAAGAATATGAGTTTTAATTGTTGATGCTGACAATAAAAAATCGAAATTCGTTGCAAAACGTTCATTAATTTCTTCTTTCGAACAAAATTTTATTTAGGTATGTTAAATAAAATTGTTTTCTGTTAAAAATAAGATTTATTTAAAGACATTTGAATCATTATGACGTCATAGTCTTAAAACACGTGCTTTATACAAATTATGACGTCATAATAGTTCAAATGCCATAAAGTTTGATAAAAATTGTATTTATAATGAAAAAAATATTTTTGTCACGAATTTTTTTACAGAAATTTTAATAAATTTTAAATAAAAATTTTATTTGTTTTAAGGAGGTTGTGTACAGGTATGCAGACCTTCAGAAAAAATATTGAATTGACATTAAAGAATTTTTTAATATTATTGTTATTCGTATCTTCTGGAAGAAAAAATATCAAATTTCAAGAAAAAAATTTGCAACTTGCAAAAATTGTTTATTTAATCATTTTGCATATGATCAAAGTCTTCTTCATATTAAAAGGTTAAACTTTTTCAAAACTGATTCGATTTTAGTCAATGATGGCTTATTTTCTTCAGAAAATGGTTCTCTATAACTTGACCGTTCAGATTTATAAACAAATACACCGTTTTGGAAATATGTTTATTTGTTTAAATTTTTTTTTTTAAATTAAATCACTTTTTTTAAACAAATAAGCATATTTTAAAAACGGTGTATTTGTTTATAAATCTGAGCGGTCAAGTTATAGAGAATAATTTTCTGAAGAAAATAAGCCATCACTGACTTAAATCGAATCAGTTTTGAAAAAGAAAACTTTGATCATATGCAAAATGACTAAATAAACAATTTTTGTAAGTTTCAAATTTTTTTCTTGAAAATTGATATTTTTTCTTGCAGAAGATACGAATAACAATAATATTAAAAAATTCTTTAATGTCAATTAAATATTTTTTCAGAAGGTCTGCATACCTGTAAACAACCTCCTTAAATAAAACTTTTATTTTAAACAAAAAAATTCATTTGTACCAAATAAAATTTATTTGAAACAAAAAAAAATTTATTTGTAACAAATAAAAAGATTAGTGAACTCTTTTTTCTGCTGAGTGTAATAAATTTTATTTAATTCAAAAATAAAAATATCTCTCTGGGTGCATAGTTCAAAGAACGGTCCATTGAATCAATAATATAGCAGTCTCATATAAACATTAATTAACATCTCCTTTCCATTAATGACAGAAGATAGAAACAATAATTTTAGCTTCAAATTCTGACAATTCGACCTATAATGGTAGCTTTAACGGTTATAGTAGTTCCTAAATTGTAATTTCAAGTAATTGTCCCAAGTTACTAAAGGTCATTAAAATAATATCCGATTTAGTTTTGAACTAAGAAGCCTAAAAACTGTAGAAATTTCCTTTCCTTTTCGAAAAATATTTGTAAATGAATTAAGAAGAAAGAATTACTATTTAAAAGTAAAATTTTTATAATCTTGAATTAATAAGAAAAATTAAATATATATATATTAGAAAATAAAAACTTTAAATAATATTAAAAAAAATTCAATTAAACTTTTTGAAAACAATTTCAAAATTAAATTATTTCTAAAAATTCAATTTATATTAGAAAATTCTACTAGAATTCAATTATTTAAATACGAAACTAAATAATTTATACAATAATTTAATGTTTTTTAAAATTGAATACTCATAAAGAATTTTATCAACAAATTTTTAAATAATTAAATTCTTTCTACGATTTTTAATAACATTTTTAAGAATAATTACAATTTCCGAGAAATTCGATTAAAATTGTTTTAAAAATAATTGAAATTCTGCGACGAATTTTATGATTTATGAGAATAATTGAATTCTTAAGAAGAATTTTATTATATTTTAACATAATTAAATTTCTGCGAAGGATTTTATTACTCTTGGAAACAATTGGATTTCTGCAATAATTTGCAACTTCTCCAAAATTATATTTTGTTTTTTTAGTGTTTTGACTAAATTTTCTCTATAAATCCATTATTTTTAATAATTATTGACAAAATTTTTTGATAATTTTCAAATCTATTTTTAAATCAATTTTTATTAGAAAATTCTACTAGAATTTAATTATTTAAATACAAAAAGAAATAATGTGTTGAATATTTTAATGTTTTTTAAAATTGAATTCTCAAAAAGAAGTTTATCAACAAAATTTTAAATAATTGAATTCTTTTGACGAATTATTAATTGCAATTTTTAAGAATAATTACATTTTAGAGGAATTCGATTAAAATTTTATTGAAAATAATTGAAATTCTGCAATAAGTTTTATTATTTCTGAAAATAATTGAATTATTGCGAAGAAATTTATAAAAAATTGTAAATAATTGAATTCCTGTGGAATTTTTGTTCTTTTATGAAAATAATTAAATGTTTGCGTAGAATTTTATTAAAATTTTTTTAAATAATTGAATTGTTTTGGAAAATTTTATTAAAATTATAGATAAATATTGCGAAAATCATTGAACTAAGGAAAATTTTTGAAAATAATTGAAATTTTGACGAGAATTTCATTTAAATTTTTTGAAAATAATTGAATTTCGGAGAATAATTTTATTATTTATAAAGATAATTGTAATTTTGCAAACATTTTTTTTTCATTTTTGAACATAATTGAATTTCTGCGAAGAATTCTATTACTTTTGAAAATAATTGAATTGTAAACCTCCTTCAAAATTTAATTTTTTTAGTGTTTTTAACTAAAATTCATTTTAAGTCAATATTGTTAATTAGTAAATTCTACTAGAATTCAATTATTTAAATACGAAACTAAATATTTTATTAAATAATTAAATGTTTCTTAAAATTCAATTTTCATAAAGAATTTTATCAACAAATTTTTAAGTACGATTTTTAATAAAATTTTTAAGAATAATAATTGCATTTTTCGAGGAATTCGATTAAAATTCTATTTAAAATAAATGAAATTCTGCGATGAGTTTTATTATTTAGGAGAATAATTAAATTCCTGAAAAGAATTTTATTATTTATCAAAATAATTGAATGCCGGTAAAATTATTTTATTATTTATAAAAATCCTATTTGAAATTTTGATCAGAATTTTTTAAAATTTTTGAACATAAATTAAATTTTTGCAAAGAAGTTTATTACTTTTAAAAATAATTGAATTTCTGTAATCATTTGTAATTTCTCTAAAATTCTCGAAATTATATCGTACAATTTACATTTTTTTTTGTCCTTTTTCAATCAAATTACGGACTTTACGGACTTTTTTTTTCAAAAAAAACTGACTTTTATGGACTTTAAGGAAATTTACGGACCTTTACGGGATTTGTGAACCCGTAGTTCGAGCCCTGCTATTCCCAAAATGTGTGTGGGATATTCCAGGAATGTGAATAGAATATTCCATGTTATTAACCGGGTTTATAACTTCTTTGAAGGCAAATAGGCATATTAATTAATAAATTATTAATAAATAATTCAAATTAATTTGAAAGCAAATTAAAATCAGTCAAAAATTTTTTTCTGCAGATTTCAAATTGAGACAAAAGACGAATGAAAAGTGTTGCGAAGCAAAATTTTTCATTCGTTTTTTGTCTCAATTTTGATATCTGCAGAAAAATTGTTAGAGAAGAAGAAAAATGTTCAAAAATCTTTTTTTGATCATAAATTCAACCATCATAGTTTTACAAAAAATAAATTCTTCCCCACTTTCATTATTAAAGAAGAACCAATATTTTCTCCTCACTCCAAATTGGTTTTGACACACATCGAACAATTTTGATGAAGGATTATATATCGTACAGGAACTTTTCTGATTAAGTGTGAATACTGGAGCTGAGAAAGTTTCGCAAGAGATTTTGACTTGGACATAATATATATATATAGTGACCCAGAGTGTGTGGAGAAACTGGAAACATTAAAATGGACATTCGCAAGACCACATAAAGTTGGTGAAAGACAGAAAGACAGATAGAGAGAGAGACAGTGAAAGAGAGAAGGAGAGAAAGAGAGCTTGCAAATACAGCTTCCATTATTTCGGCAGAGGAAATATGATGGAAACAGCAGCAGCAGCAGTAGCAGCAACAGCCACCCGTCGCTCATTGTCCGCCTCTTTCGAATCAATACCTTGCCCTTGCGAATGTGTTGTCTGTGCAGTAGAAACTACAAGTATAAATTGTATCTATTCGATCATTGGCTACTGACCATTTACTTTCAATCTATATAGATAAAGTACACGTACGGATCTAGTCATGTGCACTTGTGTATAACTCTCAAGTTTCCGAGGGCAACAAAAAATTGAAGAAATAAAAAAAACTTATATCTTCGAAATCAGTTATTGGTTCGTCCTCGTTTGCTACCTGAAGATACACTTCTAACGAGATTAAGTCTCCTTCGTTTCTTTGATAAATTTTTCGATTTTTACACTGAATATCAATTTTTAATTCGTTTATTAGTTACAGTAGTTGATAAACATTTTTTTTTCTCTTTCATTAAGTGTGTAACGGAATTTTATCTACACAATTTTCTTCAATTTATCTCAACTGGAATTTAAATTATTCCATGAGAAAATATTTTCTGATTTAAAATTAATAATAATCACTGACATGAGAAAACAATACTCTCTAAATTTTAATTAGTAAAAATGTTTACTGATTTGAATTAGTAACTGACTTTTTGCTTTTTAATTAGTAAATTTTACTAATAAATTAGTAAAAATTACTATTTAGTAGTTAAATTTACTAATTCAAAAGCAAAAAGTCAGTCACTAATTCCAATTAGTAAATATTTTCACTAATTCAAATTTAGAGAGTATATTTGAATCAAACATAATTATCTTTCCTATACAGTCAACCAAAAATTATTTTTGAATTAAACATAATAATTTTGATTCAATAAAAATTACTTTTAATTCAAACATATTTAGGGTGGCCACATGTCAGTAAAGTCAGTAAAGTCAGGGAAATATCAGTAGAACAACATTTTTGTCAGTAAAGTCAGGGAAATGTCAGGAAAAAAAAATTTTTGTCAGGAAACTTTAGAAAATTGAAATTTTTTTCAAATTATTTTCAAAAATAGCAACTTTTTCAACTTTTCTTCCAAATATTGCAAGAAAATATAATATTTTCTACTATAAAATGTAATTAATTTCGATATTTACAGTGCGAAAAATAACTATAAACAAATCTTTCAGAAATTATTTTTTAATCACACAGGAAAAAAGAAGTGTTATTTTAACACTAGAGCGTGTTAAATTAATATACATTTTTAATGGGGTTAAAATAACACCAAAATTCTGTTAAAACAACACCATCTGAAAATTACACGCAACAAATTTAACACATATTTTTTTCTGTGCATTTTTCTTTTTAAATTTTTAAAATATAAAATTAAAAAGATTTAGAATAATTGAAATTTTGTAAAATTTAATTGAAAATAATAAATTTTTTTCAAGTATTTTGTTAGAATTTTTGAAATCAACTTCTTTTGAAGAATTTGAATTGCAAATCAAAATAATTAAATTATCAAAAATTTTAATGAAAAAATCTTTAAACGTAAATTTAAAAATGAAAATTAGCTTTTAATTTTTTCAAATTTAGTATTTTCAGTACTTTTAATTACATCTTTCCGAAAATTCATTTACATTAAAAAAAAAATAACATTTTAGAATAATTATTTTCAACATTTTGGAGAAAAAAATCATATTCAAAATATTTCATTAAAATTCATCAAAAAATTAATTATCTAGCTTTTTTAAAAAATACTTTTTTTACTTTAAAAAATTAAATTCTTTTCGAAAAATTGCATTAAAATATTTTTAAAAACTACTTAATTCATGGTCATATTTACAATTAAAATTCTTCAAAAAGTTGATTATTTTTAGTTTATGAAAAAGTTATACCTTAATAAACTACCGAAAAAAAAAAACATGGACGCAATTCAATTATTATAAAAAATTTAATTTTCGTATTTAAATAATTTAATTCTCGAAGTACTTTCGGAAAATTATTTAAAATAATTGATTTAGATAGATGAAGTTTAGTTGAAAATTATAGAAAATTATGGAATTCAGGAAGGGTTATAGTTGTAATTTTTAGAAATTAATAAATTTCATAAATTTTACTCATTTTCCGTAAACTTTCATATTTTCCTATAAAAAAATTTTCTCAGGGAAAATAATTTTAATGTCAGTAAATTGTCAGGGAAATTAAAAGTTGTGACCACCCTGAATTTTTAATAACATATTTCCGAAAATTCAAATAGAAACCTATAAAAAATAATAATATTTTAGAATTATTTTGAACATTTTGGAGAGAAAAATCATTTTAAAAATTTATTGACATTTTTCAAACATTCAATTACCTATTTTTAAAAGCTTTTACAAATTTCAATTTTTTAGACATTTTTCAATTCTTTTAATTAAGAAACTATTATCTCTCAAAAATTATTAAAAAATATTTTTAAAAAACTAATTGTAAAAATTTCTCTACTTTAATTTTTTGAAAATATTATACCTATAAATAACTTATGAAAAAAACATGGACTGTTACAATATTATTATAAAAAATTGAGTTTTTTGTATTTAAATAATTGAATTCTAGAGGGAGTTTCAGAAAATAATTTAAATAATTGATTCAGAGATAAAGTTTAGTTGAAAATTTTGATGAAAATAATTGAATTCACGTAGGGTCATTTATTATAATTATAATTTTTAGAAATTATTAAAATTCATAAATTTACTCATTTTCCGTAAAATTTCATATTTTGCTGCAAAAAAAATTTTGTCAGGGAAAATAATTTTAATGTCAGTAAATTATCAGGGAAATTAATAAACTGAAAATTGTGACCACCCTGATATTTTTTTATTTGGTTACTTATTTTTTGATTAAAAAAATTTATTTCTCAGTTATTATTTCTTTAAAAATTAAAAAATATAACAAGTTTTGTAAATATCTCAGAAAAAGGTTCATTTGAACCAAATATAATATACTTTTATGTCAATAAGAAGATAATAATTACTCTCCAATAAATCGATAATAAATAATTACTTTTCAACAATAATTGTTCCATTTCTTCGAGGAAAAATAAGGATCAAAATAATTCTTTTTTAAACGTGGAAGAGAAAAAAAAGAGAGAAAAAGAGAGGTCAAATAAGTATTACTTCCTTCTGTGTCGCCACTCTCGAGATAGAAACTAAAATCAATTTGACCACAGTTCATATGAATCTTGATTGGTCTGTATCGAAACAATACCTGAACGGTATTAAAGTCGTATAATCCATTTATATTCCTATGAGGCAATGCCCATGGGTTTAATCTTCAAACTACGTATAGTATAATACAGATAGATATACGTGATCGCGTGACTTTTTGCTAATCATTTTATACAAATTTTTTGCCTTTCTTTTTTGTATATAGCTTCTAGCCACTTGAGGAGAAATTTCGGGGTTCCTATAAACGTTCACCACAAGATCATGTGTATAATTTTAGATTTTATGATTAACTTCAGGCATGGAAGAAGAAAAATAAATTCTCCATAAAGTTCGGTTTTTTTTCATCACCAAAAAACTTAGTTTTACCCATTTTACCCTATTATCAGAAATTCAGAAAATTGTCTCTTGAATTCTTTGGAAAAAAAAATTTGAATTAATCAAGTTCACAAAAAATTTGAATAATGCAATTTTTTCTAAATTCACACCGCGAACTGGTTTAAACTTTGAACTTCAATATTCTAGCTTCCTGTTCTTATTCTCGGGTGTATTTTTCCAAATTAGAATTATCGATATTTTAGAACGGCTTTTTTTAAAAAATATTTCACTTTTTAAAAATATTATTAGAAGAAAAATTTCTATTTCGATTGAATCAAAAATATCGACTGAATAGCAAAGTTTAAAAGTTAGGAATATTTTTACGATCTAAATTTCGATCGACTGGAATTTAAATTGGTTGAAAATTTGAATAAATCGAATTTTGGCACATTTGAAACTTAACTTAATTAAAATTTGGGTAAATTAAGGTTCGAATCGGTTTCAGTAGAGAGCTCAATTCAATTTGTAATGAATTTTGATCTAATATTTGGATAAAATAGATTCGAATTTTTATTCAATATACAAAAAATTAAAAATAACTGACAACAATCAAAACTTGAATTTCTCAACAATATAAATGGATTGGAAATTAAAGATTATAAACTGAAAATTTTTATCAATATAAGTAATAATTAAATATGTAAAAACGAAAAAAAAAATGCTAATTTAAAATAAAAACTAAATAATTTGAATTTACATTGGCATTTCTATTATTAAAATTTTCCATAAACCGATTAAAATGGAAATTTACGGAAATTACATAAATTTTTATACTTGAATTTTTAAATTATTAAGAGATTGAAATTTACATTTTTTAAAATTTATATTATATTCTATTATATTTCTTATATTTATTTTATATTTTATAAGTTTATATTTATAAATATTTACCCATTAAATCTAAATTAATAAAAGTCTCTAACTTATAAGAATATTATTATAAAACATGAAGACAGCGATTGCTCCGAGTCGAAGACTCGGAGTGATCGATTTCTTCATGTTTTATAATAATTAAAGATAACCGAGTGATAAAATCATTATTTTATATTATAAGAATATTATTACAGTAACTTTTTCAAAATTATTTTCATCATTTCCAATCAATTATTATTTTCTACAATTTTTAATTATTTTTTATGAAAATAATTGAAAAAAGAAAAAATAATAAATAAATGTCTAAAGTTTCTATACTGTGCGAGGAAAATGAAATAAATTGTTGTTAATTTTTACAGAGGACTTCCTTGCGGGGTGCAACCACCAGAACCAGTGAGTGGTCCTGACGGCGATAAACTTGCTTCGATCGCGGCTCGCTTCAGTTATTTTCAAGAAAAAAGGCACGCTCTAGCGGCGAAGGCCGATCTTCGTAGGCATATAAATCCTCCCGCGAGATACAAAAATGCCAGACCAACCGTTCGTCTTAGACCAAGGCAGGTGCTTTGCAGTAAATGTAGATCGATTTGCAACGAAAATAGCGAGAATGTCGACGTCAGCAAAAAGCGGAAACACGAACCACAACCATCGGAGCCAGTTGCAATGCCAACGCGTCGAAGTGATCGCCGATGTGTTCAACAACCCACATCGACACCACAGAAAAATCAACGACGTTTACTTTCCGATACGTCCAAAATGAGGGCATCTTTAATTCCAAAATTATCCCGACTACAACCCAATGAATTGAACGCTGGTAATTTCTCCCTTTTATTACGAATTGCAAACAAAAACTAAAAATAATTACTGTTACGATTTCTAATTGTTATTACGATGATAATTTTGATTCCACTTATTATCGGTAGGATTAATTCTGATTTTTACCTAATTGATGATGATTTTTCAGGTTCAATGAAAGTCGCGTCGAAAGCATGTTGGAGCGAGAGTGAAGAGACTTCGAAAATAAATGACGACGAACCAGTGGAAACGGAAGGCGTACCAATGGAATTGGAGAGTAATCCAACAGCGGCATATTGTGCAACGCCACGAAGACTGAGTAGTTCATCGGTTGAAAGTGCAAAGGTACCGGACGAAGAGGAGAAGAAAACATTACTAGCGGCGGCTGATTCGACAATGCGACTTAAAACGGGTAGAATACCAAGAAAAAAACGTTCAGTCGGCTCAATGGAGGACCTTTGGGATGAATCAGTCTTTGAAGATCTCACGAGGATAGCAAAGACAACTCCAGTGATAAAGATCTCGTACGGAGCTCAGGGAGAGGGTACAGTATTGAAAATACCCTCCAAGTTACAGGAACCCTATCAGCATGAAGGTGGTGATACCGATCAGGACGACCTTCAACACGAGTCCGATCGCGATCCACTCGAATTACCGAAAACATTCGAGGGAACCGACGCCTATTCAGCCGATGCTGAGGAAGACGGTCAGGAGCAAGTCGATCCTCAAAAGCAGGGCGTTAAGGACGCGAGTGCAAAGGCCGCCAAGAGGGCTTTGAAAAAGGCGAAAAAGGAAGCGAGAAGAAAAATGCTCGGCGGCGTCTCTCCCGCGAGGTCACCTTGTAATGGCTCGCCTAGGTACGATTCTTTAGTTTCTATACAGTATTTACTATCTGATAGCTTTGTAATTCATCGCGATATCAAAAAATCTTGGGTATAGGATCCTTGAACGGAAAATTTAATACACCTTCCAAAACTACCTTGAAAAACTTTCTACGTTAATATTTAACGAAGTTATCAACATTTAAAGAATGTCCTGTTTTTAATGTCGAACAATGAGTAACGGATTGAACGTCGATTTTTGGTAATGCGACAATTGATCAAAATATTGACGCTTCTATCGATGCAAGATCTTTCCCTTAAGATATTTGATCGAATTATTCTTGAAGTAACGTGAGAATACTTTTACCGTCACAATTTAAATAGAGATCCGAATTAACGGGTAGTAAATAATAATAGAGTAGAATACTTTTAAAGTACAAGAGACACCCTGTGTAGCTCACTGTCGAATGCGACTGCCGTTTCTAGACGCTCGATATTTATAGTCGAGTCTCCTCGGGTGGTGGAACTAGTCCCGCGCGATTGGTCCGCAGCGAGTAAGAGGGAACGTTCTGAGAATCTCGCGCGTTCGGGTGGGGGAACTAGTCTTGCGCAATTCGTCGCTAGCGAACGAGTGGGCGGTCCTAGGACTCTTCCCGCTCTCTGGTGGGGCAAGCCAGGTCTTTCTCACAGTCCGTGCCTCTGATATAGTCCTAGACTTTAATTCCCATCACGTTCAGCGCACGCAGACGTCGCGTTCGTCGATTTTCTTCTATTATTTCTCACGCATTCCTCTTTCTACTCAGTAGACAGAGCATTTCTTACAACTATTATTCCTTTCACATTCCTCTGGTAGAGGCCTTTTGAGAAGCCAGAGGAATGTGCAAGGAATAATAGTTAAAATAACACGAGAAAAAAAATTAACGTAACCATTTCTCCAACAGGTATAATCCAAATTACGATCCCCTTTCGTATCATCGTCGGAAGCACAAAGTAAAGCACAAGAAGAAGCACAAGGAGGAGAGAAAGCACAAGAATCAACAGCAATCTTCGTGCCTCGACGACAGTGAGGAGAATCAGCAAAATTGGAATGTTCTGCCGGTGGGAGGAGGAGGAGGTGGTGGCGGCGGTGGTGATACTTATACTGCGATCAAAGAGCAATGCCTCAAGCAAAAGCTCTCGATCTCCCTCAAGAGACTGAATACAAATGCATACGCGAGATGCGACTATCCAGTAAGTAATGCATCCTCAGGTTGCAAGAGTCCAGGTGCCAGTAGCGATGAACTCAGTGAACAAGAGCCAGAAGTCGATGCTGGTGAGACGGCACCTGATTTTCCACCTCCTTCACATCCATTGGTGATGCGACTCGCCGCCACACCAGTGCCACATTGTTTAACTGCCAATGGTCGACGAATGGATGTCGGCGATGTTGTTTGGGGGAAAATTCACGGTTTTCCCTGGTGGCCAGGCAAAGTTAGTTCAATTTTTCTTTTAATTAAGTAAAGCGTCAAATGGAATTCGTATCTGAATAAACTCATCTTTTATCAGTATGATCCAAAATCATGTCTTATGATATCTAATCATCTCTCATAAATCATCTTCTAACTCTGAAACTAATTCTGCATTGAAAAAAATTCGATGTTGCTGCCTAGGTTAGGCAGTAACACCGAATTTTTTCAATGCAGGTTGCTAATGCCTCTGATTCACAAAACAAATTTGGTTAAAGTAACAAAAATTTTGATTAATCTAACAAAAATCAAAATGCTAATTACAACCTAACCAGGATTTTAGTTAAAGAAACTGTAATTCTTTTACCTTCAACCAAAATTTTAGTTAAAGAAACCGTAATTCTTTTACCTCCAACCAGAATTTTAGTTGGACGAACCAAAATTCCTTTTTACTTTAATCAGAATTTTATTCGGACAAACCAAACTTCTTCTTATTCGAATCAGAATTGTATAACGAATTTCGAAAAGGGATCGCAACTCTGAAAACTGTAAGAATCATTTTCTGTTTTCGGGTTTAAATCCTTTTGGAAATTAACAATTCAATTATTTTTCAATAAATCGAAGGAAATTATGAAGAAACTGAAAAACAATTTTAATTTTAGGTTCTCAGCATAACAGTGTCCTGTAAAGAAGATGGTACATCTTCGGGTCCACAGGCACATGTTGCCTGGTACGGTTCGTCGACAAGTTCACTTATGTCGTGTGACCAGCTTAGTCCATTTTTAGAAACATTCAAAGTGAGTTTGGTTTCTTTTTATACAGAAAAAACTGTTTTCATAGAAAAAAAAAATACAGAAAGCATGAATTCTTTTAGCTTAAAAGACAAAAATATTTTGTCAGTATGAATATTTTCAAACAAACTGATTGCAATAGAAATAAAAATTAAACATTCAGTAATTTTAATTAATTTTTGAATTAAGTTTATTAATTTTAATTGATTTTGATTACTTAGTTAATCAAAAGTATTCTAACTGTTTTGGTTAATTTTTTTAATAAAATAAAAAAGGAAATTTCAAAAAAATATTTGAAAAATTATAAAACTGACGGTTTAATTTCAAAGAAATTGAGATATTCAATTATTTTCCTCTTGTTTTTCTATAATGAAAATGTGAAATTTTATTTTTACACACGAAAATAAGTTTATTTTAAGAACAAACAGGGGTGAAAATGTTAGGAAAACAATTTAGAAACTATGGAAGATGAAGATAAAAATCGATTTCATCTGGATAGCTATAAATCATCATTAGGAGCTGATCCACCCACGCACTGTCCATTTTACATTCGCCCTACACACTAGTCTTCAATTTATTCTTATCAGCGAAATTAAAATCCTGTTTGAAAAATCGCAACACGATTTTAAAGATCATCATTAATTGTAGTCGTAAATCAGGAGTTAAATATTTAAAGGAGAAAAAAAAATTATTTAAACAATTTTTATCAATATTGATTTTTTCTTTTATAGTTTCTGTAAAATCTATTAATCTCAAATTTTCATTACTCTAAATTAATTTTTTTATCTAAAATGACGAATTTCCATTTAGTCGAATTAAATATTCTGATAAATAAAAATTTCGCTAAATGAAAATTCAGAAAAGCAAAAATTTAGAAAAATAATTATTCAGCTAAATAAGAATTTATATAAATGTGAATTTTGTTCAGTAAAACTTTGGATAAGTAAAAATCCACGAAAATCAATGTTCAGATAAATAAGAATTTTGCTAAAGAAGTATTTTGTAAAATAAAAATTCAGATAAGTAAAGATTCACAAAAATTGCTGTTCAGCTAAATAGGAATTTTGCTAAATACAAATTTAGAAGAGTAAAAATAGACTCAAATAAATATTTAGCTAAATAGAAATTTTGCTAAATATGAATATTTGCAAAACCAAAATTTTGATAAGAAAGAATTCAATGATTTAAATATTCAAGTAAATAAGGATTTTTCTAAGCAAAAATTTTGAAAACTAAAAATTTTCCTGAATAAAAATCCAGATAAGTAGAAATTTACCAAAATAAATGATTAGTTAAACACACATTCAGATCAATAAAAAATTCACTGAAATAAATATTTGACTAAATAAAAATTCACACAGTGAAAAATACAGAAAAAAAAAAATATTCAGCTAAATGGGTATTTTGCTAAATGAAAATTCGAATATGAAAAAATTGATCGAAATAAATATTCAGCTAAATAAAAATTTTGCTAATAATAATTTCGCTGAATAAGAATTTTGCTAAATAATAATTCGGATAAGTGAAAATTCACTGAAATTAAATATTTAGGTACCTACATTTAAGATGACAGAGTGATAAAATCATTATTTTATATCATAAGAATATTGTAACTATAAATTCAAATTTTCAAAAATTTCAATTTGAACTCTTTTCAAAATTCTATTATTTCTAAAAATTCACACAATAACTCTTCTAATATTCAATTATTATCTAAAATTTTACCTGAAATTCCTTTTTTAATAAATTTTTATTAGAAAATTCTTCGAGAATTCAATTATTTATATACAAAAATAAATAATTTATTTAATAATTGAATATTTCTTAAAATTAAATTTTTATGAAGAATTTGATCAAATTTTTTAAAAATAATAAAATTCTTTCGGTGAATTTAAAAAAAAATTTTTAAATAAATGCAATTTTCTATCATTATATTTAAAATTGTATAAAAAATAATTGAAATTCTGCGATAAGTTTTGTTATTTATGAAAATAATTGAATTCTTGCAACGAATTTTATTAAAAAATTTTTTTTAAAGAATTGAATTCCTGTAAAGAATTTTATTTGTAAAAATAATTGAATTCAGGAGAAAAATATTATTATTTGTGAAAATAATTAATTTCTTTTGAAGAATTTTATTCAAATTGTTTTAAATAATTGAATTTTTCAGAATTTTTAAAAACTTTTTGAAAATAATTAAATTCCATCGAGAAATTTCATTAAAAAATTGAAAAGAATTGAAATCTGACAAAGAATTTAAAAAAATTCTCTTTTAAATAATTAAATTCTTGTGAAAATGTTTATTTTTGAAAAGAATTGAATTCCTGTAAAGAATTTTATTTGTATAAATAATTGAATTTCGGAGAAAAATATTATTATTTATGAAAATAATTAATTTCTTGTGTGAAGAATTTTATTCAAATTTTTTTAAATAATTGAATTTTTCAGAATTTGTTAAAACTTTTTGAAAATAATTAAATTCCATCGAGAAATTTCATTAAAAAATTGAAAATAATTGAAATATGACAAAGAATTTAAAAAAATTCTTTTTTAAATAATTGAATTCCTGTGAAAATGTTTATTTTTGAAAAGAATATTGAATTCTTGAAAAGAATTTTTTTTAAATTTCTTAAATAATTCAATTTCTTTTAAAGAATTTTATTTTTTACGAAAATAATTGAATTCTTTCGAAGATTCTTACAAACATTTTTGACAATAATTGTATTCCTAGAAAGAATGCTACATTTTACGGAAATAATTTTATTCTACGACAAATTTTATTATAATTTTTCAAATTTATAAAGTATTTTATCAAATTTTTTTAAAATAATTGAATTCTCAAGACAAATTTTATTATTTATAAAAAAATTGATTTCTAGCGAAGAATTTTATTCAAATTTATTTAAAATAATTGAATTTTGAAGAAAAATTTTATTATTTATAAAGATAATTGAAATTTTGACGAGAGTTTTAAAAATTTTTTGAATATAATTGAACCCCTTGATGCAAGAACCAGACATAGGCCATTGAAATTAAATGGGCTGCGTCTGGTTCTTGCATCAAGGCGTTCAATTGAATTTATTAAATAGTGAATAATTTAATGAATAATTTTATGATAGTTCTTCAAGAATTAAATTATTTAAAAAGAAATTATTGTCAGAAATAGAAAAAATTGAAGGGTTTGTATTTGAATTCTTGTCAATTTCAAAGTTTATGAGGCAAACAAAAAAAACACCAAAATTCAGAATGTTCTTATAAATTCTAAAAATTTAATTTTTTCCAGTACTTTTAATTTAATAAAAATCTCTGAGTTTTCCCTGAATTCCCTGACCTTTGGCAACCCTGATTAGGTATTATTAATATTAACAAAATTTTTTTTTAAATTTCAGACGCGGTATAACAAAAAGAAAAGAGGTCCCTATAAAGAAGCGATTCGACAAGCACAAACAGAAGCCCGAAATCAACTGACACCGAATCCAGTGAATCCTGCGAGTAGTGTGCTTAATGTATGCGGATCGCCTCGTGAGGTGAATGTTTTGTCATAAAAATGAGAATTTCTCGTTATTATCTTACTGCCGAGAATATATGTGTTAAACTGACGGAACGGAATTGTAATGTAAAATAACTTTTGTACATAAAAAAAAATTTAGCGCTAGTAGTTTATAAAAAAAAAAAAACAAAGTCGTCACTTTTACTGTTCACATGGAAAAATCTTCGTATTATTGGAAAACAATTACTGTGATAACGAAAGAAGTTCGCGCAAAAGACACACACACAGACACACCTACACACACTACGTATATACACAATTTTCTTCAAAAAGCGCGCAACTTCAAGCATTTTTTTCCAATATAAATTGCCGGTAATAAGAAATTTTTCGAAGATTATAATACTGAAACCACGTGTTTTATATAGATGCTGATTTCCCTTTTTTTCATCATCTAAAAAAGATTCACCTATTTTTATACATAAATTTTAATTTATGCAATCATATTTCTAGATTCTTCTAGAAAAAAAAATTGAACTTTTTTTTTTCGTTTGGAAAAAAAGAAGAAGGGTAGAAATTAAATTTTTACGCTAGAATGCTTTTTTTTAAAGAATATCGAGAGACGAAGGAAATTTAAAAAAAAGGATGAAATAGAAATAATATTCTTTTGAAACTAAGAGTTTGGAAGAATAAATTTTTTTTTTAAAAAAAGGCGACGTGGATGTTTTTCAAAAAAAATTTTGTTTGTTTTTGCTTTCTTTTTTTAATTCTTATTCTTATACTGTATATGAATGTTTATAATATTATTCGATGTTTGTTACCAATTGTTAAAAAATTGGGAGGAAAAAAAAATAAGACGAGTATTTCTGTTTTTTGAATTTAGTCATGTTTTGTGGTGTTATAATTAAAAAAAAAAAAAAGAAAAAAAAGAAAACGTTTGTATATTGCAATAAACATGAATCAGACTTGGAAGAAAATATAATTCTTGACTCTTGTTGTGAAGAAAAAAGAAATTATCAACATTGATTACCAAACGCGCAATCTCGTCTGAATCGTTCGTTTATCAAAAATAATAATCAGTACTGTTGCGAGTTGACTAGTGTGTTACAAAACTTTTCAACGCGAAGTGTCCTACATTCTTTTTTTTGTGTTACAATTTTAATTCTTTGTTATAAATTCAATTTTTTTGGTTCTATTTTAATTTTTTGTTTTAATTTTACTTTTTTGTTTTAATTTTAATTTTATTTTCTGTTTTAATTTTAACCTTTTTACTTTTATTCTCATTTTTTATTGAAATTCGAAAATGAATTTTCTTCCTACGCTTTTAAAAAAACTGTCACGCAACGTTTAAGCAAGCGTGTGATAAATATTCGGTTTATAAAAATGTTGAAAATTCAAATCTATACAAATTTCATTAACAATAGAACGTGTAAGAGAAAAAAATTATTTCTTGTTACACAATGATTTTGTAACTATTCAGTTAATAGTAATTTCAATTCAATGTTCAAGAAACTAATTGATAAGCTTTACTTATTTTTACAATAAATTAAAAAATCTTTTCAATATTTATTTTTTATTTCATAAAAAGTAATTAATTTTTGCCAATTTTTATTCTACAAAAAGTAATTAATTTTTATTAATTTTCTTTTTACGAAAAATAATTAATTTTTGGTAATTTTCATTTTGGAAAAAAATAATTTTTTGATAAATTTTCTTTAACAATTAAATAAAAAAAATTAGTTTCTCGAGTCGAAATCACTGCCATTAATAACAAGAACAAAAAAAGAAATTGGTAACGAATGATATAAATATATATGTTTAAACGATGAATTTTTAAGTAACTGTGATTTTTTCGAAATGTTTTATATTAAATATATATATAGTATATATGCATACATTATATATATTTTAATTGATTTGTATTCATAATATAGACAATTTTCGATGTTGCTGTGTTTATACGAAAACGTAGCTTTTCTAGACTAACATATCGGTAAGTTTAATTGTTGTTCTAGATTATGAAAAATGCACACACAAAAAAAATTTGCCAAAACCAACTGTAGGTTTTTCTGAACTTTTGCATTATAAGAAAAAAAAAATTCCGTATAGATAGACAAATTATTTTCTTTCTTCGATATAATTAAATTTAAAAGTAATGTAAAAATTAATTTTCTTTTGTAAATCAAATTTTTTTCTGTTATTTTTTATTTTTCAAATGTCTATATTATTAAATTTCTTTCAATTTTCATTTAAGAATTTTATTAACATCTACTATGAAATAATTTGTTAAAATACTTAAATTTATTAAATAAACGAATGAATTTAAATGTTCTTTAAAATTTTAAACGAATTAATAAAATTAATTTTTATTAAACAAATTTTTATGAAATTGATTATTTTTTTAAAATTAAATAATTCATTCAATAAAAACTCATTTAATAATTAGTTCAATACTTTAAATTTATGCAATTAATTTTTGTTTTTAATTAAATTTAATTAAAAAAACAACCAATTGAGGTAGAAATTTCTTTTAATAAAAATTCATTTAATAATTAATTAAATAATTTCAAAAAAAAGTAAATAAATAAATGAATTATTAAATTTAATTCGATTTAAAATAAAAAATTATTAACTTAAACTTTAATAAACTTTATTAAAACCTAATACAAAAAATTGTCACTAATGGTTCGACGTTTTTTTTTTTTTTTTTTTTTTTGAAATAAATTAACTGACGATTTGTCTGCAAAAGTTATCTAAGTTGGCGTATCACGAATAAGTTTAGTGACTGTTTTAAAAATGAGTGTCATATTGTCAAGAAATGTAAAACATTATAGAAAATCGCAATGAATGTTTATATATATATTTTTTCTCTGCTACAATCCATCAGACGGTTTAGTGAACGAGTCATAAACTTGAAGTCACATTTTGACTTTTTTCGTTTTTTTTAAATATATTTATTATTTTTTTTTTTTTTGAAGATTAAAAATAATTAACTAATAATGAAATTCTAAGATTATTTTGACATAAAATTTGAATTTTTTTTTTATCAATATACATAGATCAAAAATTATTGTAGTGAAAAATAATTGAGTAAAATTTTTACTTTTAATGGTTTTGCAATAAATAAAAAAAAAATTGTACTGAATGTGACTTCAGATTTTTTGACACGATACCTGTACCTGAAAAATGGTCGCGAGGTATATTAAAAATAACGACCTACAGAAGTTATTAGAGTAACAGTATCAATTGAACAGTTTACCTAGAGTGTCAAATTAATCTCCAAATATTATTTTTCTCTCGTTTGCACTTTATTGGAAAAAACACTGAAATTGGAATAAAAACTTTTCAGCAGAATTTTATATTGAAAAATGAGAAATATCGAATGAACAATTTATTCTAAAAATGAAAAATAAAGTTTGAAACTAAAAAACAAAATTGAAAATTGAAAAAGTAAGCTCGAAATTGAGAAATAAAGTTTAAAACTGAAAAATAAGGTTCGAAATAGAAAAATGAAGTTTAGAACTTAAAAATAAAGTTCGAAATTGAAAAACAAAATTTAAAACTGAAAAACACTTTTAGAAATTGAAAAAAAAATTTTTAATTGAAAAGTAATGTTTAAAATTAAAATAAAGTTCGAAATTGAAAAATGAAGTTCAAAATTGAACAATACAGTTCAGAATTGAAAAATGAAATTGAAAATTGGAAAATAAAGTTCAAAAATTGAAAAACAAAATTGAAAATGGAAATTCATATAAATCCAAAACGAATTAACTTTCAACTATAAAATAAAAAAAAAATCAACTACATTACAATAATAAGACAACAATTTGCATAATTTAATTAAAAAAAAATTTCACTTTAGTGCAAACCAGTGAAAAAATAAATTGATGTAATATGTATTATCGGAGAAAATCGTATTTTCACACTGGTTAGTTCATCGTCTTCCATTTAGAATGGTTTCATTTCTTTAGAAACTATAACAATAAAATTGTCAAGCTCGTACTGTATATCTAGTACAGGTTTTTGTATGTTCTAAGTAAACACGCCTTTTTTTGTCACGAACATTTTTCAAGAGTTAAATGTATATTCTTTGCATCGAATGAACAGATAAAGAGAGAAAAAAAGCAGAAAGGTTCTTTTTCTTAGTGTGTATAAAACAAAACAAAAAGAAAATAATAAATAAAAAAGTGAGCCTTATGACATTTCGATTTGGAAAAAATAATTCCACTGCCTGTTCATTCCTAAAGTCCATTTTTAGTTCATTTAAATTTTAATTAAATTTTACCAAATAAAATTTCGAATAAATAAAAAATGAAAATTTGGATAAATAAAGTTCCCATTGAATAGAAATTCCAAAAAATAAAATTTCGGAAAAATAAAATCATTGCAATTAAAGGAAAATTTTAAAACATGAAATTTCAGAAGAAGAAAACTTTCGAAATGAATCAAAACTGAAAATTTGGAAAAATAATATTTCAAACAAATAAAAACAAGAAATGATTACAAGATGAAAAATACAGACCGAAAAATCCAAGAAAAAAATTCCAAAGTACGAAAAATCTAAAATAAAAATGTCCAAAGTCAAAAAATTCAAAATAAAATAAAAACGTACAAAATAAATAATGAAACATGTGAAAAAGCTACGTTTCCACATTTTACACTATAAAATCGGAATTTAAAATGTTAGTGTTAAAATAGCAGGATTTTAACTATTTACATATGTAAATAATAAAATTTCTTACAAAAATTCAATTATTTTCATAAAGAAATAAAATTCTTCTTATAAAATTCAACTATGTTCAAAATTTGAAAAAAATTCTCGTAAAAATCCGAATTATCTTTATAAACAACAAAAGTCATCTCAAAAGTTAATTTATTTTCATAAATGTCAAAAAAAATTCTTGTCCTAATTTCAATTATTATCAAAAATAAAATGCATTTTTCTAATTTCAATGATTTTCAATATCTACTATCTCAATAAAATTTCCCAAAAAGAATTCAAATATTTAAAAAAAATTCAATAAAATTATATGCAAACATTTAATTATTTTCATAAAAAATAATTTAAAATTCTAGAAAATAATAATTGAATTAAAATGATTTAATTGAATTCAATTATTTAAAAAGGAATTTTTTTAAATTCTTTCTAAGATTTCAATTATTTTCAATTTTTCAATGAAATTTGTTGATGGATTATTTTCAAAAAGTTTAAAAAAAATTCTGAGAAATTCAATTATTTGAAAAAATTTGAATAAAATTCTTCACAAGAAATTGATTATTTTCATAAATAATAATATTTTTCTCCGGAATTCAATTATTTTTACAAATAAAATTCTTTGCAGGAATTCAATTCTTTGCAAAAATAAACATTTTCACAGGAATTTAATTATTTAAAAAAGAATTTTTTAAAATTCTTTGTTAGATTTCAATAATTTTCAATTCTTTTTTAAATTTTTCATAAGAAATTAATTATATTTTTAAATAATAATATTTTTCTCTGGAATTCAATTATCTTTACAAATAAAATTCTTTACAGGAATTCAATTCTTTAAATAATTTTTTAATAAAATTCGTTGCAAGAATTCAATTATTTTCATAAATAACAAAACTTATCGCAGAATTTCAATTATTTTTTATACAATATTTTAAATATTATAATGATAGAAAATTGCATTTATTCTTAAAATTTTTTTTAAAATTCACCGAAAGAATTCAATTATTTAAAAAAATTTTGATAAAATTTGATTATAAAAATTCAATTATTAAATAAATTTTTTATTTTTGTATGTAAATAATTGAATTCTCGAAAAATTCTCTAATAAAAATTTATTAAAAAATGAATTTCAGGTAAAATTTTAAATAATAATTGAATATTAGAATAATTATTGTGTGAATTTTTAAATATAATTGAATTTTGAAAAGGGTTCAAAATTAAAATCTTTGAAAATTTTAATTTATAGTTACAATATTCTTATGATATAAAATAATGATTTTATCTCTTGGTCATCTTTAATTTATTAGAGAACATGAAGAAATCGATCACTCCGAGTCTTCGACTAGGAGCAATCGATATCTTCATGTTTTATAACAATACTTTTATAAGTTGTTTAATTTAAAAAAGGTTTGAATTTGAATCTTTTGAATGTCTTAATTCCTGTGGAAAATCCTGTTCCAATTAAATAAGATTAAAAAAATGAATTGTACAAATATTTTTCTTCTTTTTCTAAAATAAAATAATAATTTTGTTAATAAAATTGTGATTCATAAACAAAAATAAATAAATTTTCTATTTCTTAATCACAGTTGTTTAACAATTTTATAATTTTGTTTAGAAATAAAGAACAAAAATCTGCATAATTTCAATTTGACAAAACATAATATTTAACAAAATTTTAGTCTTTTAATGAAAAGAAATGAAAAAAATTCTGATGATTTCTATTTGTCATTACAATTTTGAATTACTTATAAAATAAAAATAATTATAACCTAATAATATAATATACAATCTACCTATTTAAAGTTAACAAAAAATAAAAGTATAAACAAAAGACAACTTCAGAGTGTGAGGGACAGAAAAAGTGAATGAAAGAAAGAACATTCAAATTTTTATAGTTAATTAATTAATAATTTTATTCAATTCAAAGAAAAAGGATTAAAAGTAAACTTTTGATTAAAAAAATTTTTTAAATAAAGAAAAAAATTCTCCTTTTTTGCCGATGAATATAATTCGTAAATTGAAAATAAAATGTAAAAGTAATTGAGATTTTATTTTTTTTCGCTGTGCCAAAAATCTGCAATATCAAGGTAAACAAGGAAGAAATTCCGACCCTCAGCCAAAAAACATAAATTACTTTCCACCACACAATTACTATACACCTTGACTCTCTTCAACAAGTGCGCCCCGAGTCCATCCATGTAATAGTGGACAAGTATTCGTCCATTGATTGTTGGCAGAGTGACCTCTAATTCTAATGCCCATTAACCCTGCACATTTCGCATCCCAAAATCGTCTCATATATACCTAATAATATATATATAATATACAAATGCCCATTGCCCCCCTCCCCTTTCTCTCACTCACCATCCCTCTTGCTCTCCCTCGCACGAAGAGGGTTAATTTTGACCTATTTGCGCGCGCAACCCTCCCAAGGTGGAGAGAGAAAAGAAAAAAAGAAGTCGAGGGTGAACATTTCGCGTCGTGTACTCCTCTAAACACACAGTATTCACTGTGTGTTGACCGTGAAGTAAATGCGCGAACCCAGTGACTCCACAATGTGAAAACTCACAATTTTCTTCCATCGGTTCAGGAAAAATTTCCT
Organism: Leptopilina heterotoma; assembly: GCF_015476425.1. Lineage (NCBI taxonomy): Eukaryota > Metazoa > Arthropoda > Insecta > Hymenoptera > Figitidae > Leptopilina > Leptopilina heterotoma. The sequence goes on from NW_025111110.1 coordinate 3,591,061, forward strand.
CTGGAAAAAGGAAAGATCGCAAAAAAGAAAAAAATTCACTCCAATAATATATTGTGGGGAATAGAAAATTTTTTTTTTTTCGCGCATGAACCCGGAAGAAATGGACGATCTCGCATCATTCATTGGCCTTGAATAGTAAGTTTTCCCCTTCCAAAAGAGGAATAAGGCATTTACAAACCACGATGATCATTTATACGAAGAGAGGGTGTATCATGATCGATTTGTTTCTAGCGTGAGTCAAGTAACTAGTAGAAATTTTCTTCTGAAATCGAAAAAAATTCTTTTCTTCTAACTATAGAATTTTAGTACAGTAAATATTATATTCTTTCCGAAATATATTTCTAGTGTTCATGAATAAGAATAACAAAATAATAATTTTTTATAATACCTATTGTATTGTTTATAAATATTATATGCTTTGTAAATTATATCTTTTATAAATTTTACACCCAGAGAAAAGTTTTACTTGAACAAAATATAATTTATTTGAGTTAATTAAATTATATTTGTCTTAGAATGTACTAGATTATTTATTTGTTTAAAATACAAATTTCATTCGATACAAATACATTTATTTGAATCAAATAATATATATTTGAACGAAATGAAATTCAAAATAAATAAAAAGTCTAGTTGGCTCTGAATCAAAAGATATACTTTTATTCAACTCAATTAAATTATATTTGGTGTAAATAAAATTTGCCTTTGATTAATAATTTGTCTCGGAAAATTCTGTAGAAGATTTTATTTCTAAAGAATTTATTTATAAACAATTCAATAAAATAATAAAACAATATAATTTATTAATTTATTTTATTATTTATTTATAATTTATTAATTAAATAAATTGTAATTGTAAATTGTAAATGAATATTAAAGAATATAATTTATTCTATAGCACCCAGAGAAAAAGTTTATTTAAACCAAATAAAATTTCTTTGAAACAAAATATAGAAAGTATAGTTGGCTCTGAGTCAAATATTATTTTTCTCTGAGTGTGTGAAATGAAAAAAAATATTTGACTCAGAGCATTTGACATAAATCCCGAATATTATTAATTTCTCCAAAGTATTAATCGAAGAAACAAAAAATTTCTCTAAAATAGTAAAATCTACAACTATTTTTGAGTAAAATCTCTATTTTCCCTGAATTCACTGTCTAGACGATAAATTAATTTCTCTATCAAGAATCATAATAAAATTATAACGCTAGAGAATCATCAATCAATTCGAAAGTACAGACGGGGAAAGAAAAATACGACAAATTTACTACAAAGCAAATACACAATGAGTATCGAGAGGGAAACGTATATATTTATAAATCAATTGCTTATCAGATCGTGACAATGAAATGCACCCTCTCGCCAAAAATTTTTCATTTCGTCGCTTTCGTAATAAATATATATATATGTCGATGTAGGTCAGGAGGGAAATTCGACTTCCTCTTTCCTCCTTTTTTTTTTCATTAAAATCGAGTGTCAAAAAAAGTCGAGTAACCTTCTTAAATAATTTATTTTACAAAAGACAGTCATTCGGCCATGACTTGCTAGACGCATACCGGGATTATATTCCTGCAGGGGTTGATTGTTCGCTATATAAGTTCGATCCTTGCAACTGCGCAAAGTCCTGCGGAGGTGAAAGAGAAATAGTGACAAGGAGGGAAAAAGGAGAATATATTCAACCCTGGAGCAAAACTCGACACCTGCAGTAGCATCCCTAGTGCCGGTTGATTCGTTATATCGTCAACAAATTGCCAATCTTGATTCATTTCCTGTGTTATTCAAAGAAAGAAAAAAAAATAAAAACCGGAACTTGGACAAATTGCGAGTTTATCGATCGCAGGAGAGAATAAATGTTAATTTTCTAGGAAATTCAATTTGTGAAGTACCAAACAGGTGTCAGCTTGTTTCATAGTTGAAAGAATTTTTTAAAAAAAGAATAAGCGTGTGGTAACATTTTTTTTAGACGTAAAAAATTATTTTTTTCTTCTTTTTTTAAAGGGAAATAAAGAGCAATAAAGAGGGAAAGAAAATAAGTGAATAACAAAGAATAAAAGGGAATAAAAGAGAATAAAAGGAAATAAAAGAGAATATAATAGAATAAAAGGAAATAAGAGAAAAAAATAAAAGAAAAGAAAAAGGAGTAAAATAGAATAAAAAGAAATAAAAAAATGGAAAGGGAATAAAAGAGAGGAAAAGGGAATAAAAGAAAATAGCAGATAATAAAAGAAAATAGAAGGAAATAGAAAGAAATAGAAAGAAATAGAAAAAAATAATAGGGAATAAAGAAAAATGGCAGATAATAAAAGAAAATAGAAGAAAATAGAAAAAATAAAAAGGAATAAATGAAAATAAAAAGGAATAAAAGAAAATAAAAAAGAATATAAGAAAATAAAAGTGAATTTTAAAGGTAAATGAAAGAAAACAAAAAACAAAAAATATATAGAATCAAATAGAATAAAAGAAACAAATTTAAAAATAATAGAAAGTAAGGAAAATAAAATAGAAAAAAAAGAAAAAATTAAAAAACAAAAGAGAAAAGGAAAGAAGATACAAAATTTTAGAAAATACAGTAAAATAAAATAAAAGAAAGTAAGAGAAAACAAACAAATTTAAAATAGAAAATTGAAGAAAACAAAGCAGGTAAACGAAAAAACACAAAAGAAAAATAGAAAATAGAGGAAAATAAAAGAAACGAAAACAAAGAAAATAATTTAAAATAGAAAATTGGAGAAAATAAAAGAAAGTAAAAAAAGAAAAGAAAAGAGAAAATAGAGAAAAATAAAAGAGAGTAAAACACAAAGAAGAAAAAGAAAATAGAAAATACAAGAAAATAAAAGAAGGTAAAAAAGAAGAAGACTAAATTGAAAATAGAAGAAAATAAAAAAAACTAAAAGAAACTAAAAGAAACTAAAAGAATGGAAAACAAAAGAATTAAAAATAGAAAATTGGAGAAAATAAAGGAAGGTACATAAAAGAAAAGAAAACAAAAGAATTTGAAATAGAAAATTAAAGAAAAAAAGAAGGTAAAAGAAAAAACACAAAAGAAAAATAGAAAAAAGAGGAAAATAAAAGAAACTATAAGACAAGAAAGCACAAAAGAAAATAGAAAATAAAAGGAGGTAAAAGACAGGAAGTCTAAATAAAAAAGAGAAGAAAATAAAAGAAACGAAAAGCAAAGAAAAGAATTTAAAATAGAAAATTGGAGAAAATAAAAGAAAGTAAAAGAAAAGAAGACAGAAAATAGAGGAAAATAATAGAAAGTAAAAGACAAGGAAGCAAAAGAAAATAGAAAATACAAGAAAATAAAAGAACGTAAAAAAGAAGAAGACTAAACTGAAAATAGAAGAAAATAAAAAAAAACTAATAGAAACTAAAAGAAAGGAAAACAAAAGAATTAAAAATAGAAAATTGGAGAAAATAAAAGAAGGTACATAAAAGAAAAGAAAACAAAAAAATTTGAAATAGAAAATTGAAGAAAAAAATAAAAGAAAGAAAAAGAGAATAAAAAAAGTAAATAGAATAGAAAATAGAAAAAAAACTGAAGAAAGTAAAAGAAAATAAAATAGGAAATAAAATAGATACTAAAAGAAAATTAAAAGAATTTTTTTTAAGAAATTAGATAATTTTTTTTTTTTGCCATTTTGAAATAAGGCTCATGGAGCTTTTTAATTGTAGAAAAATAGTAATGATACACGTGTCCTCCGCGAATGCACAAAGACTCGAGAAAATAAAACGTAAGGGTGCAATTTTCTTGGCGAATTTATTTAAAACGAAAACATTGACTCTAGGAATGAAGATCAACACGAATGAGACGATGGAACGAGCCCCGAGAGTCGAAACTCCAGGTGAGAAAATCTTTTTTATTTTCTTAACTTTCTCAACTATTTTAAACACTTAAACATTGAAAAAAAATTTAATTAAATCAAGCATTAAGTGCAATTAAATCTTTAAAATTTTAAACAATAATTTTGATGGTAATTTAAAAAGTGCTTAATTAAATTTGAAAATAAAATTTAGATTTAAAAAAAAGTGAGTAATTTAAAAAGTAAATATTTAAAGATTTAAACAATTAAATTATGAAAATTAAATTAGTTAAAATTTACCATTTAAAAAATTAAATCAAAACAAGATTAAATTGAATTGAAATAATATTAGTATTAATAACTACAAAAATAAACTATCTAAATAATAGTATTTCATTTTACTTTATAATGATAGAAAAATTTTTTTTATTTCCCTTTGAGTATAAATAAAAAGGTCATCCGATTAAGGAGGAAAAAAAATATTCTCTATACTCTCATCACAAGAAAAATTCAATCAACTCACTCGTTTTCAATTTTCAACGCTGGTTTTTATATAATAATTAAAAGTGCTATTTGCCTCTCGATAGAGAGCTTTTCCGATTTAGTGAATAATTTCAATTACAAAAAAAAAGTAAACAAATAAATAAAGAATACTTTTTTAAACTCATATCAGTATTTTATGATTAATAATTTTAATTAATAATTTTAAATTACATTTTTAATTTATAATTTTAAATTAATAATTTCAAACGCAAATAATTTTAAATTAATATCTAACAATTTATTTATCTCAAAAATTTAATGAAATAAATGACTAATTTTTCTACGAAGTATTAAATTTTTCATTACCAATTTGAAAAAACTGTTAAATCACAAATATAATAAGAAAACCTTATTTTAAGTAAAGTTAAATTAAATTAAAAGTGCTTTACTTTCAGTAGTAAAATTCTTTTACGACAGACAATATTAAATTTTGTCTTTTTGAGATATTTTTTTTCAGACAATTCTTGATTTTTTTATCTGATTACCAGTGTAAGTGACTCAGAAAATCGTGTTAGATACAAATAAACTGCAGCACTTTTATTTAAATACAAAATAAAATTATTTAATTAAAATATGTTATTTTTATTAAATTAAAAAATTTAATTTAATTTTACAAATTAAAATTAATTAATTATTATTAATTATTAATTTAAAAAAAGAAAATAACTGTAACTAATTTTCAAAGATTTTAATTTTGAATCCTTTTCAAAATTCAGTTATTTCTAAAAATTCACGCTACAATGCTCTTAATATTCAAATTATAATTAAAAATTTTAAGTAAAATTCATTATTTTATCAATTTTTATTAGAAAATTTTTCGAGAATTCAATTATTTAAATACAAAATATAAATAATTTATTAAATAATTGATTATTTCTTAAAATTAAATTTTTATGAAGAATTTTAACAAAATTTTTAAGAATAATTGAATTCTTTTGGTAAATTTAAAAAAGAATTTTAAGAATAAATGCAATTTTCTATCATTTTATTTAAAATTGTATAAAAAATAATTGAAATTCTGCCATAAGCTTTTTTTATTTATAAAAATAATTGAATTCCTGTGAAGAATTTTATTTGTGAAAATAATTGAATTCCGGAGAAAAATAATATTATTTATGAAAATAATTAATTTCTTGTGAAGAATTTTTTTCAAATTTTATTGAATAATAATTGAATTTCTCAGTATACCAATACAAGAAAATAATTGAATTTCCAAGAAGAAATTTAATTTTTTGAAAATAATTGAATTTTTCGATTAATTAATTTAAAATAGTATAAAAAATAATTGAAATTCTGCCATAAGGGGTCGTCCATATACCACGTGGACACTTTTGGGGGGAGGGGGGGGGGTTAAAAAAAGTTTGAAAATGTCCACGATCCCATGTATTTTTGTGTCCACAAGGGGGGAGGGGGGGTCAAAATTTTTTGAAAAACTGTCCACGTGGTATATGGACGACCCCTAAGCTTTTGTTATTTATAAAAATAATTGAATTCTTGCAACGAATTTTATTCAAAAATTTTTTAAAGAATTGAATTCCTGTGAAGAATTTTATTTGTGAAAATAATTGAATTTTTCGATTAATTAATTAAAAATAGTATTAAAAGTAATTGAAATTCTGCAATGAGTTTTATTACTTATGAAAATAATTGAATTCTTGCTTAGAATTTTATCAATTTTTTTAGAAAATTGAATTTCCATGATAAATGTTATTATTGAATTATTGTGAAGAATTGTGTAAAAAATTTTGTTAAATAATTGATTTTTTCGTAATTTTTTTGAAAAATGCTATTCTAAATAAATTAATTGGTGGAAATTTTATTATTTATGAAAATAATTGAATTTTGGATAAATTTTATCAATTTTTTTTAAGTAATTCAATTGTTTTGCGAAGTTTTATGAAAATACTAGATATTAAAAAAAAAATAATTGAATTTCGAATATTTTTTGAAATATTTAAAACGACGCTAGGAAAAAAAATTTTCGGTAAAAAAAACAATTCGGTAAAAAATCTTAATTTAACATTTAATACATTTAATATTATAGATCCTCCTACGCGAGTTCAAACTTTAAATACAAACCCATTTTAAATTTTTCATTTCACTGAATAAGCAATTTTAATGACTTTTACTCAACATATATATATATATATATATATATATATATATATATATATATATATTATGCCCCTTTCTTTTGCGCAAAAATATATACTTTGTATTTTTTCTATTTAACTACCATTAATATTTATACTCGAAAGGTAAATTTTCCACAAATGGGTTTCATTTATCATAAATATTAATGGCAAACGAAATAAATTTTTATATGTATGAAAAAAGCAGTAATGCTTTCATATACATGAAAAGTAGGTCGTAAAAGAGAAACAAATTATTTATTTGTATACACACACAATGTGTGTGTGTTTGTGTGTAAGTGTGACCTATAAAACTTTTGGTCATAAAATAAAAAAAAATGAGAAGCCGTCATCATTCGGATGGCTATAAAAAAATCGATTTTTTTCTATCTCAGATACAAAATAGTGTCCAGATAAAAGAATGTATATTATTTATCCAAAAAAAAGAATAGACCAAAAAAAAAGTCTATCACTCACACTTTTTTCATATGTTTTATGCATATTTTTTAATATATAGACAAACCCTAACAGAGTCTAAGTCGATTAGGGTCAATCTGATAACGTCAAAGACAATACAAGAAGTATTTTATTTTTTCATTTACATATACGAGGAAAATTGTATATTTTGTTTTCTCATAGTCTATTAATATAATGAGTACTTGCAGACATAAACTTTGTTTTGCAGAAGTTTGTATTTATAAATAAATAAAATACAGTGACCTTATAATACTTTTGATCGTTCAAGTCTATCGTGAGAAATGTTTTATTTGAGTTGAATAGAATTTTTATTTGACTCAATTAAAAGTCTAAGGGTCTACAAACCTATTTACATCATTTGTTTCAAATGAAAAATTAATTTTAAAAAAATGTATTATTATTTATTTCCCGTAAATAAAAAATGTACTTTTCAAAAATAACATTTTTTCCAGACTGAATAAATTTCTTTTCTAAAATAAATAAAATCTATTTCGTAACAAATAAATAAATTATTAGATATACTTTGATGCAAAAATATCCTTTGTCACGTTTTCTAAATAATTCAATATTTCCATTACCAACGAAAAAAACTAAAATATAAAAAAATGTGAATAATTCAAAAAACGAAAAATAGAAAATAAATGAAGAGAATATAAAAAGAATAAAAAAAATAAAAAACTATGTAAAAGAAATATATCACAATTTTCCTAAATAGCAAATTTTCAGAGAATATTTTCACACCTCTGTATATATTACTTATTCGCGATAGTAATCTGCATTTATGAATAGTCAAGTGTGATTAATTTGCCAAGCGTGATGAAACTCGTAAATAATAAAGATTTGTGTTGCTATATATATGTGTCATAAAATTTCAGCCGTTATCACGAATGTTTGTCGGCGAAGTGGAAACGAAATTGACAATGTGGTGTCGAGAATTCCCTCGACCTTAAGTGTGACGGCCGTGGATGTCGTTGTTGCCTGCCAGCCTTCACCGTCTCATTCGATCCTGACATTGACCCCCGGAAGGACTCGTAACATCGACCAGGACATGGAAGCCTTAAGGCTCAGTCGCCAGGACAATCCATTTCTCCAGGTGAAAATTGCAATTTTTCTTTCTTTTTCCCAATAAATTCCGAAAATATTGTCCAAAAATTTGGCAATAAACTCTTTTTATTGAATAATACACAATTTTCAATCTATTTTATTTAAATTGGAATAACGATATTTCATTAGCAATTCAATAATAAAGTAATGGAAAAAATTCTATGCTAAAATTTTCCGCCCTTGTCTGACTCGAATTGTATTTTACTACTCATATAGAAAAATGTAACGAATTTAGAAAATTGTCTGACTAAAAGTGTAATTCACTACTGATTGTACTGAAATTAGAAGAATATTCAAAAATTGTTTTGTCTGACTAGGATATTCTTTTACTACTGTTGCCAAAAATAACGAGTTTTGTCTGACTGAGACGTTCTTTTTCTACTGATGACATAAGTAATAAGCTTCGTCTTATCAGGACGTTCTTTTTCTACTGATGACATAAGTAATAAGTTTCGTCCTATCAGGACGTTCTTTTTCTACTTTTGACAAAAATAAACTGTTTTGTCTGACTGAGACGTTCTTTTTCTACTTCTGGAAAAAAAAACTGTTTTGTCTGACTGAGACGTTCTTTTCCACTTTTGGCAAAAATAAGCTGTTTTGTCTGACTGAGACGTTCTTTTGCTACTGTTGCCAAAAATAATAAGCTTCGTCTGACTAGAATGCTCTTTTTCTACTACAACAAAAATTTAAATGTTCTGTCTGATTGTAAATAACCTTTACTACTGAGAAATTGGAAAATCCATTTTTCTATTCTATTGATTAAAAAAATGTCCGACAAAAATTTTACCATCCACTACTAAATAACAAACTAAACGAACTATTTGTTGTTTCACAGAAACGGACTTTTACTACTAGGTATATGATTAAAGTTTATATTGTCTGACATGAACGTACTTTTGCTACTAATTTATTACGAATTTCACAATGTCTGACAAAAAACTACTTTTACTGCTAAGCCCAAAATAAATCGACTTTTATACTGTCTGATCGAGACTGACTGGCACTACTGCGAGAAAAATAAAAATGAATTTAGACTAAAACATAGTTTGGAAATTTTTTTTACTTCTGCAACAAAATTAAGAATGAAAAATAATTTGTCTGACTAAAACTCACTTTTTTGTCGACAGTTGATTCTTGTTTATTTGTTCTGAAATGACAAAGAAAATCAAGAAGGAAAAATAATTTATCTGATTAAAACTCACTTTTTCTACTGCTACAAATACAAAAAAAGAAATTTACTATAATTTGTCGACAGTTGATTCTTGTTTATTTGTTCTCAAATGACAAAAAGTCAAATGTTTTTGTCTGAATGAAACTCACATTTTTTACTAAGAAACAAGAAAAAACAATTTTATATAAATTTATTCTGACTGTAAATCCCTTTTGCTACTAATATAAAACTCACAAGATTTGTCTACCTATTTGACCCTAAAATAGAAAGAAGAAATTTTTTTTACTATTACTAACTGATAATAAAATAAAAAGTGTTCGAGAATATTCGATAATCAGTGTCTGACTGTAACTGACTTGTACTACTAATACCAAATTTTACCAAAATTTGCAAAAAATGGTTGCAATACACTTTTATTGCTGATCTGTAAATACTGTACTAACTTATAAAAACTTCCGTCTGACTAAAAATTGACTTTTCTACTTAAAAATTCCAAGAAATTACCATTTTGTCCAGAAAAAACTTTCTTCCGACTAAAAACTAACTTTTCTTCTTAAAAATTAAAAGGAATTATTATTTTGTCTAGGAATAACTTTCTTACACTACTTATTAAAATAAAATTACAATTTTTCTTCAAATACTTATGATTTCTTTTATAAAAATCAAAATAAAATTAATTTGTCTGTTCCATAATTTCATTACCTACTGATAATAAAATGATAAGTAAAAAAACACTTTGTCTGACTAAAAATTGCTTTTTTTCCTGTTTTGAAAACAATAGCAAATTATATCGAGCTTCTAGTATCCTTTACATTTTGTCATAATATTACAACTAAGCGGAAACATTTTGTCCAACCTTGACATACTTTCTCTACTGATAACAAAATTTCAAGAATTTGCAAGTCATTTTGGCCGTTACAATTTCCTTTTTCCTTGAACGCACTTTTACTTTTACTCTATTAAAAACAATCAATGTAAATTCACATTTTATCTGACTCAAAAAAAATTTTTCATTACTTATCACAAAATGAATGATAAGGAAACAAAGGAATTTGTCTCACTAAAATTGTTTTTCTCTACTATTTGCAAAAACAGAAATAATTTCTAGTAAGTAGTCTGAAAAAACCTGACCTTTTCTACTCATGTCAAAATCAATAGAAATTAATAATTCAGGCATGACGAAAAATGATATTTTTTACTTAGGGTAAAAACGAAAGAAATTTGTATCTTGGCTGACTAATACATGATTTTTCTACTGGGAGAAACTTTCAACAGAATTTAATATTTCAGACCTGGCGAAAAATGGTATTTTTTACTTAAAGTAAAATCGAAGGAAATTAATATAGTCTGACTAAAACATGTTTTTCTACTGCGGTAGCAAAATTAATAGAATTTAATATTTTTGACTGACGAAAATTCTATTTTTTGACTTGTAGAGAAATGTGAGAGTTTTGTTTCTTTAGTCTGAATAAAACAAACTTTATCTACTGCTGGAATACAAAGAATTAAATATTTTTTGTCTTACGTAAATAGACCTTTTCTATTGGTAGTAAAATTCACATATTTTCTGTCTGACGAAAAATGCCTTTTTCTACTTGTGGAAAAATTCACATTTTTTTTTATTTGTCTGGCTATGATAGACTTTACCTACTGTTAAAATAGAAAAAATTCAATATTTTTGTCTGACTAAAACTGACCTTCTCTACTGGTAGCAAAATCGACCGAATTTAATATATTCTGCCTGACCAAAATTGTATTTTCTATTACTTAAAAAATGGCAGATTTCTTATAATTTGTCTGGCTATTATTTACTTTTTCTACTGCTAAATTATAAAGAATTATATATTTTTTGTCTCATTAATTCAGGACTCTTCTATCGGCATCAAAATCAACGAAATTGAATATTTTTTGTCTGACGAAAACATACCTTTTCTACTAGTAGCAAAGTAACCAGAATATAATATTTTCGGGACAACAAAAATGTCTTTTCCTACTAATTAGAAAATAACAGGATTTTTATCAATTTTCTGACTATAATTGACTATATCTACTGCTAAAATACAAGGAAAGTAGAATTTTTCGTCTTACTGAAAAAAACCTTTTCTACTGATAGCAAAACCAACAAAACTCAATATATTTTCTGCCTGACGTTAACTGTCTTTTTTCACTAACAGAAAAATTAAAAGGTTTTTATATTTCGTCTGACTAAAATTGACCATTTCCCCTGCAAAAATCTAAAGAGTTGGATATTTTTGTCTTACCGAAACAGACCTTTTCTACTAATAGCAAAAAAAAGTTATATTACACAGTTTTTCTAAGGATATCAAATTGAGACAAAAAACGTATCAAAATAGTTACGAAGCAACGTTTTGATACGTTTTTTGTCTCAATTTGATATCTTTAGAATATCTGTAATTTCTATCAGTGGAATAAAACCGTTATTACCTATCAATTTAAATGTCATTAAAATATTAAATTATTAAATTAATCACATATCCAAAAAATATAATTTTATATCTATATATTAATACATATTTATATTGATATTGTATAAAACTTTAGTTAAAAAAATATTTTTCTGATTAATAAAATCAAAAAGAAATTTTCTTGATTTCACCCAATACTTGAAGAGAATATATAACAAAATTTTTCTCCTCAACTTTTTCAGGTTCTGGCGAGTCGAGAAAATCTAGTCGAGTCAATAGAGGAATCAGAGTCCGACGACGCAATACTGATGGCACAGGTTGAACTAATTTACCTTGATTAATAATTAAAATGATAATTCCAAAATCAATAATCATAAATCTATTAAATAATAATAATATAATATTGCGAGAGAAATCTGAGACCCGAAGGCTTACATAGGGTCTAAGCCAATCAATAGCCAATATAATTCTATATAGCAGAGAGTAGGGAGAGACAGAGCTTCATCATTAAAGTCACGAAATGCCCTCGTTAAACTAAATTAACTGCGAGAATTTCCAATAAATGTCGAAAATCCAAAATTTTATTCATTTCGGAAGAAAAATATTATATAAGAGAATTTTTAATCGTTAATAATTAAAAAGAGTTTTTATATTATTTTTCTCTCCAGTGTTGAAAAAAGTTCGCAATAAATTTTTTCTTGCTTTTTTACACTGTTATAAAGTATAAAGTATAACTTTTACTATTTGCAAAGTAAAACTAGTTTACCAGAGATTTTTTTTTTTTTGTAAAAATGTAAAAACTTAGTTTTTTAAACAAGTTTTCAGTAGAAACTAGAAAACTACGTTCAAAGTAAATTTTACTAAATCGAAAAAAGATTTACTAAAACGAAATTCAATAAAATTAAAATAAGATTTCAATAAAATTTATTATGTATGGAAATAGGAAAAATTCCAAGAGTTTAAATAAACGACGATTTTCTGCTTATTTCATTCGGAGTAAATTTAACTAAATCGAAAAAAGATTTAATAAAAAAATTCAATAAAATTAAAATACGAATTCAATATAATAATTTATTATGGAAATAGTAAATATTTCAAGAGTTCAAATAAACGATGATTTTTTGCTTTTTTCCTTCTAAATTAAATTTTACTGCAAAAGAGAGTAATAATAATTTTTGAAAAATGATTAAATAAAAATTGGGAACAAAAATAATTGTTCGAGTCGAAATATCAAAAATGAAAAAAAAAACTGAAAATTTCTCAACTTCTCACAGGAATTAGGAGATACGGATCCACTTACCTTAGCACAAGTACACGAGCATCTGGTTAGAAGTCCTCCACCTGCCTCATGGTCAACTACGCCTATGTTCCATTTTTCACATCAAAATAATAGCGGTAGAAGTGACTCTTCAACTATTTTCAAGAGTCCACCGAAAACCCCAGCCAGACACAGCAGCGAAATTGAAGTGAGAAGTGATCCACCTACAGACATAAGAGGTAATTCAGAAAATTAATACAAAAAAGATAGTCAAACTCATATTAAATCATAATTAGTCAATTTTATCTAAAAATCCATTTTTTTCCATAAATTTGTCGAATTGTTTTAAAATTTATTTTTCTAAAAGTGCATTCTTTTCCATTTGAAACAAATTTAATTATTACAATTACAAATCTCAAACATCTTTAATATAAAACTTTTAAGTAATATTTAATTCATTTAATAATAATTTAAGTAATGAAGTAATGATATTATTATTACTTGAAGTTATTGTTAATTATATTCCTATTTATAGGAGGAAGAATATATATTAAATTTTGTAAAAATGATATAAACAAATTGGGAGAAAAATGCGACAAATCGAAATTTTTATATAAAAAATATTAAACTTGCAAAAAATTATGTAAAATTTAGTATAAGTAATTATACCTATTGAATATCAGGAATATTTATTAAATTCTAATGTAACTTTACTAAATTTCACATAAGTCTTTTTAAAATTTAGTATTTCTATATCGAAATTTTGCACTTTTTCCCCTATTTGTAAAATACTTTCACAAAATTTAATATATATTCTCTCTCCGTGTAATTATAAATTATTATACACTCGCAGAAAAAAGTTTATTTCTAATCAGCAAATTTTAGTTGAGTCAACAAAAAAATGTATTATTTACCAAATTCTTTAATTATAAAATTTTTCGAAAACATCAATAGTTTTATTTGAAATAAATATTTAATCATTATTATTTTTCCATATAGAAATTCAGAATTTCAAAAATTTCAAATTCAAACCTTTTAAAATTCAATAACTTATAATAATTAAAAATTATGGAGTGATAAAATCACATTATTTTATATTATCAAAATTATTCTCATCATTTCAATTTAATTATTATTTTCTAAAATTTCAAACAAAAATTCTTCTAAATTCAAATATTTTTGAAAATTTTCGAAAAAGTTCTTTCTTTCTTTCTTTCTTTCTTTCTAATATTCGGAAATTCTACAATTAAATATATAGGTACTAAAAAAAAGTACAAATAATTTTTTAAAAAAATTCAAATCAACTTTTTCAACAAAATTAATTCTACAAAATTGTTAGTTAAAAGTATGGAAAATTCAAATTTTCAAAGATTTTAATTTGAAAACTTTTCAAAATTCAATTATTTCTGAAAATTCATGCTATAATGCTTTCAATATTCAATTATTATCTAAACTTTTAAATGAAAATCATTTTTAAATCAATTTTTATTAGAAAATTCTACGAGAATTCAATTATTTAAATATACAAAAAAAAATAATTTATTGAATAATTAAATGTTTCTTAAAATTTAATTTTTATAAAGAATTTTATCAACAAATTTTTAAATAACTAGCAACTTCTTTCTACCTTTTTTTAAATAAAGTTAACAATTTTAAAAATAATAGAATTAAAAAATTTTCTAATTTCAATTTTTGTTGAAAACACTAAAAAAATTTCAATTTTGGAGAAATTACAAATATTTGCAGAAATTCAATTATTAAAAAAAAAAAAAATTCAACTATTTTCAAAATTTGAAAAAAATTCCAATTATCTTTATAAAAAATAAAATTCTTGTCCAAAGTTCAACTATTTTCATAAATTTGAAAAAAATTCTTGTCCTAATTTCAATGATTTTCAAAAATTTTTCTAATTTCAATGATTTTCAATATCTACTATTTTAATAAAATTTCCCAAAAAAAGTTCAATGATTTAAAAAAATTTCTAATATAATTGCAGGTATGCAAACATTTAATTATTTTCATGAATAATAAAAATTTCACAGGAATTCAATTATTTTTATAAATGTTACAATTTTTTTAAGGAATTCAATTATTTTCATAAAAAATCATTTGAAATTCTAGAAAATAATAATTGAATTAAAATGATGAAAATAATTTTGATGAAGTTACAGTAACAATATTTTTATAATATAATGATTTTATCTCTCGGTCATCTTTAATTATTAGAAAATTATTTTATTTTATTTTATAAAAAATACTTTTATAAATTTTTTAATTTCAAAAAGGTTTGAATTCGAAATTTTTGAATGTCTTAATTCCTGTGGAAAATCCCGTTACAAAAATAAGATTAAAAATAGGAATTTTGCAAATATTTTTCTTCTTTTTCTAAAACAAAATAAGTTAATTAATTATATATTCTTTTAACGAATTTTAATACAATTTTTAAAAATAATTACATTTCTTTTGTGAAATTCGATTAAAATTATATTAAAAAAATTGAAATTCTGCGATAAGTTTTATTCTTTATGAAAATAATTGAATTCCTAAAAAGAATTTTATTACGTATAAAAAATAATTAAATCTTTGTGAAAAATGTTATTATTTTTGAAAATAATTGAATTATTCCGAAGAAATTTATATAAAATTTCTAAGGAATTGAATTCCTGTGAAATTTTTATTATTTATGATTATGAAAATAATTAAATTTTGGAGTATAGAATTAAAAAAATTCTTTTTTTTAAACAATTCAATTCTTTTGAAAAGTTTAAGAAAATAATTGAAATTTTGACAAGAATTTTATTAAGAATTTTTATTCAAATTATTGAATTTCGAAGAAGAATTTTATTAATTTCAAAAAATAATTGACATTTTTAAGAAAATTTTACATTTAGTTTAAATTTTTTTAATTTAATTTTGTTAATTTAAATTTTTTCTTTGAGTGTATAATTATAAATAGGTATTACAATTATATATAATTACAAGTTACAACATTACAAGAAATTATAATAATTTATTAATATTACACTTAGAGAAAAAATTTATTTGACTTAAATAAAAGTATGTAATATATTTATTTCAGAGCCTACTAAATTATTTACTCGTTTCAAATAAAACTCATTTAGTACAAATAAAAACTTTTTTTCGAACTTAATAAACTTTTATTTTTGAAGTTGAACCAAATAAAAATTTGAAACAAGCAAAAAGTTTAGTTGGACTCTGAGTCAAATATATTTTTTCTGTGTGTATAATAATTTATAATAAATATAAACAATTATAATAATTTTTGTATAATAATTATAATAATTTTGCTAAAAGACATTTTGTCCATCCAAAGAGACTGCGACTAAAATTTCCTTTTTTTCGTCATAGATAATTTCTAATTTCTCGCTACACATGCATGATTCGAATTTCATCCTCTGCATTATATTATATTATAAATACGATGAGTTTATTTCTACGGGGAACATCATAATATTCTCGACATGATTCTCAATTTTCGAATTCAATTTAAAAGTGGAGAAATGAAGATATATCTTTCATATATTGGGATTATATAATTAATAAGATGATGCTGCAGCTAAAAGGGCCATTTCCGAAACAAGTTTTCTATGCATATATATTATCAAAAGAAGTGGACGTCCTTGACCTTCCTAAGCCAACTTATAACACGCTCCATCGATCTCCTTATTTTTAACACGAATAAATTAACTTCTTTTGTCTAAAATTGGGCATTGTCAGAGAGGAATATAATTCTTCGATTATCAATAAAAGTCCACTTACATCAATTTGGACCAATTCAAAGTACTCTATATATTATGTACAGAATTTTAATCCAAATAGCACAATTCTTTTTCAAAATAGCAAGCGCAAATTTTAATTCGGAATTTTATATTCAGAAAAAGGATTTTGTTGACACCTCGCGCGGTTATTACGGAAAATTGTGAAATATTATTTTAATTCAGTAAAATGGATTTTAAAATAACTTGCAGCGCTTTAATTCATTGAGGATTAAAATAATTCATTGAAGAATTATTTTTTCAAAATGGTTATACGAATTAGAGACAAATTTTTGGCATTGAAAAACTTAATCGAAAAATGGACAATTTTTATATTTCTTGGTATAAATTTATAAGTCGTAAAGCTTTTCAATATCTGACGGTTTAAATTTCTTCGAATAAAGTTTTTATAAAATGAAAATTTTGCGAAAAAAAGTAATGGAATAAGAATTTCATTTAACGAAAACTGTACAGTCGATGTGATTTTTCTTTTATTTTGTTCCATTGCATAATTTACATTTTATAAAAAGTTTATACGGGAAAATTAAAAAGCTCTAACTTTAGAACATTAAAATAAAAAAATAGTATTCATAATAAAGAAGAGAAAAAAAACAACAAAAAAGAAATAAATAAATTTCGTTTCAAATTTAAATAAAAAATTCCTCCACATTTGAAATACCTAATTTAAATACTTGATAAATTATTGTACTATTTGAATATTCTGTATATATTATGCATAGAGAAAAAAGAATAATAATTATAAAAAGTTTTCATAAAGAATAATTAATTAAAACTTTCTTTCAAGTATACATGAATCAGCGCAATAGGAAATATTTATTGATCCAGTCATTGTGTTCTGATGGGAATTGCACACTGAATTGTCAGTTATTCACATTTCTAATATAAAAGGCCTTTCTATCGATAAACAATAGAAAATAAATAGCAATTAGCTCTCGTATACAATATTCATCAGAGTGTGATTAATTTCCCATTATTGTTATATAAAACAAACTAATTAATTATAAGTATTATTATTATTATTATTATTATTATCATCATTATCATCGAAAAATATCGACACAATTTATAAAGCTCTTTGACCGTAAGTTCTTGTTCAATTGTTATTTATTTTTTTTTAATAATAACACAATAAACTTACATCAGCACGAAAAATAGAGAAAGAAACAATTTGTGGGAAAATTAATAAAAAAAGTTTAATTTTTATACAAAGGGAAGAAATATAAAGAAACTTTTATTATTTAGGAAATAGAACTTAATTCTTATACTATATTATATAATTAATTAATTATCTAATTCAGTATTTTTCAATATACTGAATGAGAGGGCTGAGACTTAAATAAATAAATAAATATTATTTAATATAATTCGATATATTTCAATATATAATCATTTGTGACGTGAAAAGTTTTTATTTTTATTTTATTGGTAAGATATTTATATTTAATTTCTTTTTCAAGTCGATCGTATTTTTGTACTTTTTGCATTATTTTTTCATTGTTATAATTTATTTTTAAACTGTATTTCGATAATTTCAATTTCAATTGATTTTTATTCCTTATTTAATTATTTTTCATTCTTCCTTTATTTTTATTCTTATTTCTTTATTTTTTACTCTTATTTTATTTTTATTCTCATTTGGAATTCCTTTTTTCTTTCTACTTTACTTTTATTCATTTTTATTTATTTCTTTCTCTTATTTTGAGTTTATTCTCATTTGGAATTCATTTTTTTGTTCCTATTTTATTTTTCTTCTTATATACCTATTTAATGTTTTATTCATAATTTATTTTCACTATTGTAATTAATTATAAATTTTTTTTTATTTTAAATTTATTGTTTTTTTTTGTTAATTAATTGTCTTTATAGTATATAATATTTTTAAGTGATATTCAATTCCTTAAATAATAATTTAAGTAATAATATTATTATTACTTGAAGTTTTTTTATTTTTATTTATAAATATAAATTATTATACACTCGCAAAAAAAATTTTTATTTCTAATCAGAAAATTTTAGTTGAATCAACCAAAAATTGCATTACTTACCAAATTCTTTAATTATAAAATTATTCGTAAACATCAATAGTTTTATTTAAAATAAATCTTTAATTATTATTATTTTTCCATAGTAATTAGCAATTTCAAAATTTTCAAATTCAAACCCTTTAAAATTCAATAACTTATAATAATTAAAAATGATGGAGTGAAAAAATCACATTATTTTATATTATCATAATTATTCTCATCATTTCAATTTAATTATTCTTTTCTACAATTTTTAACAAAAATTCTTCTAAAATCAATTATTTTTGAAAATGTTTGAAAAAGTTTTTTTAAGAATTTTAAAGCCCATTTGTATACAATTCAATTTTACGAAATTTCTAATATTCGGAAATTCTACAATTAAATATGTACTAGAAAAAAAAGTTCAAATAATTTCACGACAAATTCAATTAAACTTTTTCAACAAAATTAATTCTGCAAAATTGTTATAGTTAAAAGTATGAAAAATTCAGATTTTCAAAGATTTTAATTTGAAAACTTTTCAAAATTCAATTATTTCTGAAAATTCATTCTATAATGCTTTTAATATTTAATTATTATTTATTTATTTATTTATTTATTTATTTATAAATTATCTAAACGTTTAACTGATATTCATTTTTAAATTAATTTTTATTAGAAAATTCTACGAGAATTCAATTATTTAAATCCAAAAAAAGTAATTTATTGAATAATTGCATATTTCTTAAAATTGAATTCTCATAAGGAATTTTATCAACAAATTTTTAAATAATTGAATATTCTTTTGACGAATTTTAATAAAATTAAGAATAATTACATATATTTTTGGTGGAATTCAATTAAAATTATATTAAAAATAATTGGAATTCTGCGATAAGTTTTATGATTTATGAAAATAATTAAATTCCTAAAAAGAATTTTATTACTTATAAAAATAATTAAATCCCTGTGATAAATATTTTATTTGTTTAATTTATCTTTATTCCTTATTTACTTATTTTTCATTCTTCCTTTTTTTTATTCTTTTTCTTTATTTTTTATTCTTATTTTACTTTTATTCTAATTTGGAATTCATTTTTCATTCTTCCTTTATTTTTATCCTTATTTCTTTATTTTTTACTCTTATTTTATTTTTATTCTCATTTGGAATTCATTTTTTCTTCCTACTTTATTTTTATTCATTTTCTTGTATTTTTTACTCTTATTTTAATTTTATTCTCATTTGGAATTCATTTTTTTGTTCCTATTGAATTTTTCTTTTTATTTATTTAATTTGTTATTCATAATTTACTTTCACTATTGTAATTTATTGTAAATTTTTTTTTATTTTAAATTTATTGTTTTTTTGTTAATTAATTTTCTTTATAAATATATGTTCACTTGTTAATTCTTGTTATTGATTTAAATTTATTTTCATTATTTATTTTATTTTTATTTATAGAATTTTATTAATTATTATTATTTTTTTTATTAACAAACAATTGTCTAAATGCATTTGTTTTATTATTTTCCTACAATTTGAATTTTTTTATTTATTTATTTTTTTTTTTATTTTTTTTTTCTCTTATTTATATTTCATATAAATTAAACTGAATTGTCAGAGGGAAAAAAAGTTGCTGACAGGGGAAAAAAGAATCGCGCAGGCGCATAGCGACTGCGCGAGCCTTTTTTCCCCTGTCAACAACTTTTTTTCCCTCTGACATCAAACGAACATAACCTAAAACTACCTTTTATCAAGGAGCGTCACATATTGAAAACAAAACTTGAAAAAATCATGCAAAACAAAATTTAAATCGAAAAAATTGCAATTAAAAATTAAAAATAATCTCCTCTTTAAAAAAAACTAATAAAAAAAATTTCTTCCAGATCGACACTCACATCCGTTCTCTCTACTAAATCCAACACCAATTCGTTCCCTGTCGGAAGTTCGTCGATTACACAGATCGGCAGATGACAGTGTTCAACTAATGTCATCGGAATGAAATTTTTTCTAATCGCCAAAAAATATTTGGCCAAGACATATGGGAAAACCAACGAATCACTTATTATTCCACTTATAATAAAGTGAACGGTTTAAAATTGTTATCAATTTTTTGATATATCAATAAGGGTCGAAAATGAGATTCTGGTACTACGATATCATACATATTATTATGATAATCAGAAAAAAAATCAGTTTCTTCAAAGACCGATAGAAAATGTAACAAAAAAAAAATAAAATTCGCCTTGAACTATTCCTGATGACACTTTGTACATTATTATAAAAGACAAAAAAACATGAAAACAAAGAAGAAGAAGAAGAAGAAGAAAAAGTGTTTGACTTGGCAATCTTTATCTCTATGAAGAGCTTATAAGCTAGTAAATGCCTTACTGATTGTGAATTTAAAATTCTCGATTTGCTATAAAAACGATACTAAATCTTTCTTCGTTCCACATTCGGGAATTATTAGAGAAAAATTGCTGTAATGTAATATTATTTATGACGTTTAATGTGATATACAAAAACAATTTGTTCTTTTGTTTCGTCAAGTTCAAACAGTTCGACCAATGTTTCAAACATTGTGTTTATAAATTGCTAGTGAATTTTGTATTATTACTTCTATTTTTATTCGTATTTTTATTATTGTTATGTTATAATTTTTGTTGAATGTCATTCCTATCATTTTTGTTATTATTACTATTTTGTTACTATTATTTCATTTTTATTTAACAAAATAATAACCTTCTCGATATTTTAATTATTATTTTATTCAATAAGAATAAGATAATTATTTCTATTTCTCGTTAATAAAATAATAATAATAACGTAACGGTTATTTTTACTATTATTTATTAAATAAAAAAAATTATTGATTCTATTTTCCATTAACAAAATAATATTAATTTATTTATTGTTGTTATTATCACTACTATTATTATTTCTATTAGTATTATTACAATTAGTATTGTTTTGTTATTACTTTTTTTTAGTGTTAATATTGTTGAACAAAAATGAAATATCGAAAAATTCCATCCTTTAAATTAAAAAGAAACTATCATTATAGTGAAATATAATTTTCAATATTAAAAAAAAAAGAATATTTTGTGCGTAAGAATATTTTTCAGTCAGATTGTTAAATTATTATAAATTACACAGTAGCGTTAAAAAAAAACTCCGATTAGTGTATTTATTTTCTTCTATAATAGCGAAAAATACTGTATAAATTATAATAATTAAAAAAAATGAAAATGATTGATGAAAGATTGCAAAAATGAATTTTTACATTGAATTCGCGAAAGAATAATTTGTTGACTATACTGTTAGAAATCGTTTTTCATAATAGTATTTCTTTTTAAATTTTTATTTTGAAAAATTTTTTTCTTTCAGTTTTGCAAATACTATAATAAAATGGAAGTTTTTTAAAGAACTGTAAAAAAATAAAAATATATTTTTCCACTATAATCTTTAATAAATAAATCTTCAATAAAAATTGACAAACATTTTCTGCGTGAACAATTTTTTGAAACAGTGAAAACAGCATGAAATTTCTAACAGTGTGGTTTTTTTTTTGGATAGAGAAATAAGAATAGAGAACGCGAGAGACCTGAAAAAGAATCCAAGCGCATGCGCGAAGAAATTGCGCTTGCGCCACTCTCACTCTCTCATTGGTTGAAAATAGTGGCGCACGCGCAGTTGCTTTGCGCATGCGCTAGGAGACAAACAAGAGGGGACGTTAAGTACTCTCTGTCTCTTTCTATCAACCTGACGCTTCCACCTATTCGCAAATTCTCCCGTCCTCTATTTTTATAATCTCTTCACAGTTTCTTGTCTTACGAATTTTTGTCGCATGTATAATAAATACAGGCAGTAATTTATAAACTGTCTTTTAAATTATCAGGGCCTACTTGACAATTATATAGATTTACTATTATTAGAGTAAAAAAAAGGGGGAAAAAAAACTTCTTAGCAGAAGGAACTTGAGCGATGTGCTTTATAACATTTATATAATTGTACATTATTCTGTTACCTAAACAGGGTGTTTTACGACACAGGGAAAAAAGTTCGTTACTTTCAAACAAATTTGTTGCAATAAACATGGATCTGGAAAAAAATTTCAGAATTTTCAAATTCTTTCATAAAATATAACATTTTTCTCTCCGTGTATGCAAATTTAATGTAAAAGAAAAAATCAAGCAAAAAAAAAAATTTCTTAATGACAATCATGATTTTTTTTTAAATTCGTTAGACACCCTGTATATATTTTAGAATAGCAAATCAATAGACTTATCGATTATTATCAAGTGTATTTGCGTGAGCACCAGATTGCACCGCTATTTAAAGAAATGCGAAAAACACTTGAAGAATATTTTTCTAAAGTCGCGAATTTGCTCGAATTTTTTCATATATATAATTGACTGGATGTAAAATTGTGTAAAAAAAGAAACAAGTGCTCGAAATCAAAAAAAGGGAACCGCACAAAAAAAATAGAAATGCTCACGATTTGTTCGACAGCAATGATGAAAGTAAAAAGGTTCTCATTGTAATTTTTTTCTGCTTCAGTCGCAGAAATAACATTTTTAAATTTTCCAAAACTTTCCAATTCAAAAATAATATTTAAATAATGAAAACAAAAAAAAAAGGTTTTTTGGCAATCATTAACTTAAAAACTATCATAAAATGAAAAAAAACTTAAATTAAAGAAAATAATGGGTAATTAAAATTTTAAATATGAAAAATTTGATACAAAATAAATTTGAATAAATAAATTTGATACAAAAAGAAATTTTCATCTAAAACATAAAGTTGATAAAATTTGATATAAAGAAATTCCAAGGTTTAAAATAAAAATTTCATATAAAAAATGATATTTTCAACTTCATAAGACTTCATAAGAAATTTTAATATATTGTAAATTATTAGCTTTGCTTCAAATGATTCTTTTTTCATCATTAAAAAAATGTACATTGCATCTCAAGTATCCTGGCATAATTTTTATTTTCAAAAAGAAAAACTTTCCAAGGAAAAAGAAATTGCTTATTGTGACATAAATAAATTTTTAGAAAAATTTTTAAGTTTTTTGTTTCTAATCTAGAACTGAAATTATAGGGAAAAAAATTATCATTATAGTAAAAATTTTAAAAATATAAAAATTTATGAAAAAAAAATTATATATTAAATTTATCCATGGCCAATGTAATCACGCGCACGAATAAGCGAATTCATGGTATGAGAAAAAAAATTAAGAGAATGAGATTTATATAGATATTTGGCTCTGAATGAGATTTTTAGAAATGTAAACAAAATGAAAATTTGAGATGACGATGACATTTACGTAGAAAATCTTTAAAAAAAAGTATATTTAATAGAAAAGACTTATTAATCTAGTCCAAATAAATAAATAATAAAATAAAACGTATACTACTATACGCTAATAATTGCATTTATATCACGACTATCATAAAACTGCGAGAAAAAAATGATGAAAAGTTAATTTATTTTTTTAAACAAAAATAATTGTGTTCTAAACCAAATAGGAAATT
Source organism: Leptopilina heterotoma (assembly GCF_015476425.1). Lineage (NCBI taxonomy): Eukaryota > Metazoa > Arthropoda > Insecta > Hymenoptera > Figitidae > Leptopilina > Leptopilina heterotoma. The sequence continues at coordinate 3,615,317 of NW_025111110.1, forward strand.
ATTACTTAATCACTAAGATTATTAAATATTGATATTATTTTCTATTAATATTATTTTATTTATAAATATTTATAAGTATTGAAAAAATATTTATTAACCCCTTCACAGTCGAGTGAAAATAAAGTTTTTGTGCCATAAGTGTTCAAAAAAATTTTTTTTTTAAAAATCATGATATTGTCATATTATATGTTTTTGAGGTCACTGATTCAAAATCCGTGGTCGAAAAGCCAAAATTCAAAATGGCGGCTTCAAAATATCCACCAAAAAAAATTAAAAAGTTAACGAATTCGTTAACTTAAAAAATTTTTTTTAGCTTTTTTAAAGCAGCCATTTTAAATTTTCAATTTTTGACCAAGGATTTGGAATCAGCGACCTAGAAAACCCCCGAGTAGGCATTTTAAGGTATTTTTAGACAGATTCGTTAACTTAAAAATTTTTTTTGGGCGCCATTTTGAAGCCGCCATTTTGAATTTTGAATTTTCGACAACGGATTTGGATTCAGCGACCCCAAAAACCCCCGAGTAAGGATTTTTAGCCATATTCGTTAACTTTTAAATGTCTTTTTTTTCGATGGCCCTATAGAGCCCATGGACATACAGGGCACGACATTTTTATGGCTCTATAGACCCACTGACAGTGAAGAGGTTAATATAATTAAGTATTGAAAAAAAATTGTTATTACCGAAAAAAATTATTAAAAAAAATTTTTTTTTGATCGAAATAAATAATTATTTGTCTATTATCGAGTAAATAATTGTTGTAAAAATAATAATAATAAATAAAATTGTCTTCTATCAAATAAATATTTATTTGTGTATAATAATAATTTTATTATTAAAAAATAATTATTGGTTGAAGTATAAAATTTATTTGATTTATATGTTAAAATTGTTTGATTCAAGTAAATATTTGACTCGATAATAGGCAAGTAATCGATTATTTGAATTAAATTAGTTTTTTTTAGTAATTAATTATTAATTTTTTTAAATTAATTTTAATTTTTAATTTTTAGTAATTAATTATATACAATTAATCATTAGCATACATTAAAGAGAAGTTTATCTGGAACAGCTATAAAATTCACTATAATAGCGAAATTTTTTTAAGACTTTTGTTATTCTATAGAAACTATCGCTGCTCTAGGTAAAATTTCTTTTTTGTATATAATTAAGTAGTTATAATTAATTACTTAATAAATATATTATTATATTCTATAGTTTAATTTACGCTCAATATTTCAGTAGTCAATTTTACCAAAAAAAATTTTATTGTAAAATAAATAATTAAAGATAATTATTCTAGAAATTGTGTTAAATTGAAAATGTCTACTAATTGAAAAGGCTACTAATTTCCATTTAAATTAAACTGAAATTTAATTTAATTTAATTGATTAAAATTAAATTAAACTGTCAATTTCTCGCAGCACATTTACTATAGCATACAGTTTGATATAAAAGATCCTAATAATGTGAAATTTGTCATCTTGTTGTAATATTTCAATTTAGTAAAAAGGAAAAAAGAAAAAAAAGAAATGGCCTACAGAACAAAATGAAAATCGAAAAATGAGGGGGAATATTTTTCTGCATACGGCCAAATAAATACGCAGGGGAAGCACAAAAATCAATAGCGTGTAAAATGAAAAAAAAATGTTCGTAACTTACAGGGTGCTTCGATAATATTTGTATCTCCAGGCGGTATAATGTTTCGAAAATCGATAATATTATTAATAATAATTAAAAAAAAAATTATTATATTGTTAAAATACCGAAAAATTTAGCATAGTTGCATAATTCAATCTATGCTATAAATAATGAATTAATAAACAAAAGCCGCCTGCAATTTAAAACTCCTTTTCGGATATTATATACGAAATATTAAAAATTACTTTTTATCTTTATTTTTGAGTTTATTCTCGTTACTAGATATATGGTATATTGTTTTTCATTAAAAAAAAAAAATGAAGTAAAAACTAACAAAAAAAAAAAATATGAAATATATTTGCGTTACTGTAAATTGTTTTACGACTTTTTTTATTGTTATCCTATATCCATTCCATAGACTATATATATATATATATTAAAAAAAGAACATTTTTAAATAATAAAAACAACTTTTAAATAGAATATAGCAATAATAAAACTGCGCCGTTTGTGGTTGTAGACACATTTTTTGTGGTTACAAATGTGGTCTTTTGTCATAAGACCGTTATGTAAAAATTCATAATATACAAATAATTTTTTCTAGAAAATACAATAATATTTATAAAGGAAGTTGAAAATTTAGAAATTTAAAATTTTAGTTGAGCAATTGCTTTATTACTTTTATGCTCGTATACTCCAAAAATTCGAAACGTTCAAATCAACGAAATATTTTATGAATTTTTTCGAAAATTACTGACTGTAATCGAAATTAAAAACATTAATTAAATAACTAAAAAATTTTAAATTATTTTTAATACATGACGCGACATTTAAAATTAGAAAAAAAATAATTTTCCTTCAATTGAAGTTCCGAATTTTGGAAATGTTTAATCGTTACTTAATTTTATCTACTAATTTTTTTAATTTAAAATAATTACTTCTATAATAATTTGTTTATAAAGAATATGAAAATCAAAGAGTAAAATTCAAATCATTACACAAATAATTTCTTTTTTCATTCAAATTAATATCTACAAAATAATTTTAACGCAGAAAAAAAATTATTTTTAGTAAATTTTAAATTCGAAACGTTAATGAATTTATTTAATTTAAACTTTTTCAAAAATTACTGGTTGCAATATTTATTTCAAACAAATTTTTTCAAAAATCACTAAAATTGTAATAAAAATCAAAAAATTAAATAATTTGAAATTTTTTAAATTATTATCCAATATGTGATTCGCAATATTATTGGGAAAATATTTGAAATTAAAAAAAAAAAAATTAATTAATTTCGTTCATTACAACATTTAAAACTTTGCAAACACATTGTCACTCAACTCTATTTATAAACAAAATTTCTTTTTTACTAAATTTGTTTTCAGTATTTTTACAAATTCTTAATAATTTATTTAAAATAATCAATTAACTATAATAATCTTCGTATTTAAATTTTTAGAAAATAAAGGAAAAAATTTTACTTAAAAAAATGTTCTGTTACATTTATTTACGAATTTCTTTAATTGTAAAATTATTCGAAAACATCAATAACTTTTTTTTTAATAAATATTTAATCAACAATATTTTTCCCTAGGAATTGAGAATTTAAAAAATTTCAAATTCAAATCTTTTTAAATTCAATATAACTTAAATAAGAATATTTTTATAAAACATGAAGATAGCGATTGTTCCGAGTCGAAGACTCGGAGTGATCGATTTCTTCATGTTTTATAAAAATTAAAGACGACCAAGTGATAAAAACATTTTTTTTTATATTATAAGAATATTATTACAGTAAATTTTTTTAGATTATTTTTTCAAATCAATTATTATTTTCTACAATTTGTAATTATTTTTTATGAAAATAATTGAATTACTTTTGACAAAAATTGATTATTTATAAAAATAATTGAATTATTGCGAAGAAATTTATAAAAAAAATTTGTAAATAATTGAATTCCTGATAAATTTTTATTATTTATGAAAATGATTAAATGTTTACGAACTATTTTTAGGAATTTAAAATTATTGATTTGAAAATAATTGAACTTTGGGGAAGAATTTTGTTATTTATAAAAATAATTAGAATTTTGACGAGAATTTTTTTTAAATTTGAAAGATAATTGAATTTTATGAGAAGAATTTTATCACTCTGGAAAATAATTTATTTTTTGCAATTATTTGTAATTTTTACAAAATTTGATTCTTTTAATGTTTTCACAAGAAAATTGAATTACAAATTTTTAAATTCTATTTTTTTTAAAATTGCTAGTACAATATTAATTAACATTATTTAAAATAATAAAAATAAATAAAAAATTATTAATGTATTTGTTTAAAATAATTGTTGCTCTAAACAATTTAAAATTTTTAAAAATAAATTTTTGTTTGACCATTTTTTTATTTTTTTTATAATTACAATAACTTAAATAATTAATTTATTTGTTTAAAATAATTGTTGCTATAAACAATTAAAAATTAAAAAAATGCGTTTTTTTTGAAAAATTTTTGTTTGCATAAAATAAATAAATAATTTTAAACAAAAAAATGTTTTTTCCGTAAATTTTTTTTTTCAACAAAAATTATTAAACAATAAATCAGTGAATCAGTGAACAAGTAGTGTCATCTGTCTGGTAAGAGTGTAATCAAAAATCCCCGATAAAATGTTCGATAAACTCCACCCAACTTTACCTGTCTGGCATTATACCACTAGTACAGCTTCGTTTTTCATTAAACAAGAAGCGCAAATGTGAATATTGTGAATATATATATGTATATATCTATATTTTGATATCATGAGTGACATTAATATTTATTCATTTCTTTTAAAATTATTTCTAAGCAGGAGATTATTAATAATGAAAGAAAGTAAATTTTAAAAGAAAAATACAATTATTAAATATACAAATACACGTCATACCATAGTCAAGAAAAAAAATATAACAATAATAATTATTCTTCATCGGCGAATGTAAATAAAACAACAATGAGAGGAATTTTGGTATTTGATCATCTTAACGATGTGCTTTTTTCAAAGTGTAATAAAAAATTTGTCAGGCACATTAAAAAATTGGCTAAAAGTCAAGGTCTTCTCAGTGAAAGTGAAGTAAGTGTTAATTTTTATTTTTTAATTAATATTGTAGGTTAATAAAATTTAATTATACCTATATAGAAAAGTCAAATGATTTATTGGATAACATTTTAATTTTAATTTTTTAATTTTATTTTATTTACATTTTAGAAGAAAATTCATTTTAATTTTCTTCTTCCAGAAGAAACTAAAAATATGCAACAACGATTTTGTTTATTATTATTAATTATTAATACTAATAATAATAAAAAAAAGTTGTTCGTTAAAATCGCTTTTTGTAATTAAGATTATAATAAAAAGCCCTAATAATTAATACTGATAATTAATCTTAATATTAATAATTAATAATTGTTTGTTGAATCCGCTTTTTGTAATTAAGTTTACAATGAAAAGGCCTAATAATTATTTTACTTTAGATAAAGTTAATTTAATCAAAACATTTGTTATTTATTTTTCATTATTTTTTCTATTTATTTTTTTATTCATGTTTTATTAATAAAAATAAAGTAGTAAAAATAATGTTAAAAAAAAGTGAAAAAATAAAGTTATATAAATAGAAATAAGTAAAAAAAATAAAAAATACTGATACATAGTATCGTATGTTAATTAGGTATAGTAAAAATCTTGACACAAAATGTAGTTTGCAAAAATAAAAATATATAAATACAATAATCAAACTGCAATATCTTAAAATTAAAAATTAATCTAACAAATCTGACAAATATGTTTTAATTTTAAACTTTTATCATCGATTGCAAAAATATTCAAAATACGTCAAAAAAATGTTTGCCAAACTGAAATTATTTAGAGCGATAAATGTTAAGAACGTATTTCATCAAGGAAAAATTAATATTAGTCATTCTTAACAATTTTTATCATTGCTTTGCATAATCAAGTACAATGTACATTTTTATTTTTTCTCTTTTTTTTGTAAATTTTCATGCGTGTCATTCGGACTTTTTTAATTATGTTTAGCAAAACTAATTTAATTACTTATTTTTACCTCAATATTTTCATTCTTTTATTCCAATATAGTACTCTAATTAATTAATTATACATATTATAATTAATTATTATACGTAAATATCTAATTAAATTGTTTATGATAATAATTGTTCCGATAATTAATAATTCCGATAATAAATATTAATTATTACCTATATTTATAATAATAGCATTTTTGACAATAATTAAAATAGCAAAATAATAATTATCATAATTATTATTATTTTTATTTAATTAAGTAATAATTAATTATTATAATGATTTTACTATTAAAGAATAATAATGATTATATTTAATAAATTAAAATTTGAACTTCTATCAGGATGAAGAGGAATCGGAGGATTCACCAAGTGCAAACATTGTCATGCAATTATTTTCTCCGATTGTGACATCGCAACATATAATGGCATCACAATTTGGAAATTCTTACACGTCAATGAAATGCGAAGACGGGACAAATATGGTTTTTGATGAATTTATGGGGAACACATTTATTTATATTTCTACCAAAGAAATAGATCTAATGAAGAGGACATTGGGAATTTGTATATCTATCATAAGACTCATTTGCGGACCTGATGTTTCTTCGTAAGTCATAAATACTTCCATTATAATCAAAATTAAAATATATAGTTCAATAGTTTCAGTACAAAACACAAATGACTTTTTTACCCCACCTCCGGGCTCGAACCAGTGAAAGTATTTAAAAATATGGAAGAAAAAAAATTATGGACCACTTATAGACCAATTACTGACAAAAATATAACCAGTCCGACTCAAAAAAGAGAAAGAGAATTCTTAAATTTAGAAGAAATAAATTTTTAATGACTATTTTCCAAAATTTTGATTGTCTGATGGCGTTCGGGTGGACCTGCTGCTACTTAAAAATTAAAATAAAATTCTGTATTCTTCAGGAGTGAGTAGAGCTCAGTCCCTACTAGAACTCAGGTGATTTTTGGATGATTAGAATACTTAAATTTAGAAGAAATAAATTTTTAATGGCTTTTTCCAAAATTTTAATTGTCTGATGGCGTTCGGGTGAGGGTGCTACTACTTAAAAATTAAAATAAAATTCTGTATTCTTCAGAATTGTTTAGATATCAGTCCCTACTAGAACTCAGGTGATTTTTGGATGATTAAAATACTTAAATTTAGAAGAAATAAATTTTTATTTTCGTATTTTCCAAATTTTGATTGTCTGATGGCGTTCGGGTGAGGGTGCTACTACTTAAAAATTAAAATAAAATTCTGTATTCTTCAGAATTGTTTAGATATCAGTCCCTACTAGAACTCAGGTGATTTTTGGATGATTAGAATACTTAAATTTAGAAGAAATAAATTTTTAATGGCTTTTTCCAAAATTTTAATTGTCTGATGGCGTTCGGGTGAGGGTGCTACTATTTAAAAATTAAAATAAAATTCTGTATTCTTCAGGAGTGAGTAGAGCTTAGTCCCTACTAGACCTCAGGTGATTTTTGGATGATTAGAATACTTAAATTTAGAAGAAATAAATTTTTATTTTCGTATTTTCCAAATTTTGATTGTCTGATGGCGTTCGGGTGAGGGTGCTACTACTTAAAAATTAAAATAAAATTCACTATTCTTCAGAATTGAGTAGAGCTTAGTCCCTACTAGACCTCAGGTGATTTTTGGATGATTAGAATTCTTAAATTTAGAAGAAATAAATTTTTAATGACTTTTTCCAAAATTTTGATTGTTTGATGGCGTTCGGGTGAGGGTGCTACTACTAAAAAATTTGAATAAACCTTGTTCGAGCCCTGCCATTTCTACTCTAATTAGTATTTAAAATTTTCATTTTCGTTCTTAATTTCAGACTAAAATCGAGTATACAAAAGGCAAATCTCGTATCATCACTTTTGGACGCTTGGATGCATTTACGAGAAATTGAACAGAGTTTTTTAACTGAGGCTGTGGAACAATTATCAGTGAATATTGATTTAGCATCATCGACTCTTAAAGTATTAACTGACGCGGCGGATAAACTTAAAGCGCAATTAGAATTTTCTAACGTTCATCTTTTAATATTGGTGGAACAAAAATTTGTATCATTATTCTCAAGTAAAAATGCTCAAGACTTAAATCCCTGCGATATTTTAATGATGATTCTAATGTGTTATGTGGCAAATAAAAGTGAATCGCCGGCAGAAAATAAGGAAACACAAGAGAGGGACATTTTATTACGACCAAATAGCTCAATTCCAAAAAATGAGGATCTCACATCAAGTTCATCGTCACTCCTATCGAATCCCACATCCGAAGATATTCAAAATCTATTCGGTATGAAAATATTTCACCATATAATAAACCAAAAGAATTTTTTTAAAGCTATAAAAACGTCTTTTGTTTCAAACTGTTTTTTTAAACAATTTAAATCATGGTTGTCATGAAAATTTAATTTTGTTTTTCCCTGACCATAAAGAATATTCTGATTCACTTTAAAAATTACTATAAAAAAATTATCTATTATATTTATTTACGAATTTCTTAAATTGTAAAATTATTCGAAAACAACCATAACTTCTTTTTTAAATAAATATTTAATCATTATTATTTTTCCATAGGACTTAAGATTCTCAAAAAATTTTAATTCAAACCTTTTGAAATTGAATTACAATTATAGAAATATTATTAGAAAACATGAAGATTTAGATCAATTTCTTCATATTTTATAATAATTAAAGGTGACTGAGTAATGAAATCATTATTTTATAATACAAGAAAATTGTTACTGTAACTTCATTAAAATAATTTTTATCATTTCAATTCAATTATTATTTTCTACAATTTATAACTAAAATTCTTCTAGAAATCAATTATTTTTAATCATTATTGAAAAAGTTCTTTGAAAATTTTCAAATTCATTTATTTACACTTTCATTTTACGAAATTTTATTTACTTGAAAATTCTTCAATTAATTATATCAGGAAATAAAAACTAAATTAAAAAAAATTCGATTAAACTTTTTTGAAAAAAAATTAATTCTACAGAATTGTTAGTTAAAAGTATGAAAAATTCAAATTTTCAAAGAAACCTTTTCAAAATTCAATTATTTCTAAAAATTCAGGGCATAATGCTTTTTTATTCAATTATTTATCTAAAATATTTAATGAAATGCAATTTTAAATCAATTTTTATTAGAAAATTCTACGAGAATTAAATATTATTCAAATATACAAAAATAAATAATTGATTGAGTAATTGAATGTTTCTTATAATTAAATTCTCATAAAAATGTTTATCAACAAATTTTTAAATAATTGAATTTGAATAAAATTGTATTTAAATTAAGTGAAATAATTTGAAATTCTGCCACAAGTTTTATTATGTATGAAAACAATTGAATTATTGCGAAGAAATTTATTAGAAATTTGTAAATAATTGAATTCTTATAAAATTTTTATTATTTATGAAAATAATTAAATATTTGCGTAGAATTTTATAGAAAGTTATCAAAAATCATTAAATTGAGGAAAATTTTTGAAAATAATTGAAATTTTGCCAAGAATTTTTTAAAAAATTTTGAAAATAATTAAATTTTGAAGAATTTTATTATCTTTAAAAATAATTGAAATTTTGAAAATAATTATTAAAAATTTTAAAAAATAATAGAATTTCTGCAAAGTATTTTATTAATTTTGAAAATAATTGAATTCTTGTGACGAATATTTTTATTTATGAAAATAATTGAATTTTGCAAAGAATTTTATTGAAATTCCTGAAACCTTTTTAAAATTAAATTATTAATAAAAATCCTTATAATAACAGTTTTAATATTTAATTATTATCTAAAATTTTAACTAAAATACATTCTTAAATAAATTTTTATTAGAAAATTTAATTATTTAAATTGAAAAATAAATAATTTATTCCATAATTGATTGTTTCTTAAAATTGAATTCAGGCAATAAATTTTATCAAAAATTTTTTAAATATTCGAAGAAGAAGAAGAAGAAATTCGATTAAAATTGTATAATAAATAATTAAAATCCTGCGATGAGTTTTATTTTATGAAAATAATTTAATGTTTGCGTAGAATTTTATTAATTTTTTTTTTTTTAAATAATTGAATTCTTTTGGAAAATTTTATTAAATTAGTAGGCATTCAAAATCATTAAATTAAGGAAAAATTTTGAAATTAAAATTCTTAAAACCTTTTCAAAATTAAATTATTAATGAAAATTCATACAATAACGGTTTTAATATTTAATTATTATTCAAAATGTTGCTAAGAATTTCATTAAAATTTTTGAATATAATTGAATTTTGGAGAAAAACTTTATTATTTATAAAGAAAATTGAAATTTTATCGAGAATTTTAAAGAATTTTTGAACATAATTGAATTTATGCGAAGAATTTTATTACTTTTGAAAATAATTGAATTTCTGTAAACTTTAGTAACTGCTCGTAAATTCATTTTTTTTTTTGTGTCTTTAACTAAAATTCTTTTTCTTCTTCTTCTAAAATTAATTAAATAAATATTGGAAAATTTAACTAATTTCAAAAGAATTTGAAATATTAAAATTTTTCAAAAATCTTGTAAGTTCTTTAAAATTTTTGAATTAAACTAATTAAAAATTGAAATTTTCTAAAATTTCAAATTGAAACCTTTAGAAGTTCATCTATTTATGAAAATTCGAGTGAAAATTATAAACGCATCTTTTTTAAAGTTCAATTAATTTTGAAATATTTAAGTAAAAATAATAAAATATTCATTAAATAATTGATGAGTAATAATTTTATGATGATATAGTTCTTCAAGGATTTAAGTTATTAAAAAATAAATTATTATCAGAAATAGAAAAATTTGAAGGTTTTTCATTAGAATTCGTGGTAATTTCATAATTTATGAGGCAAACAAAAAAGACACCAACATTCGGAATTTTCTTATGAATTTGAAAAATATAATTTTTTTCACTACTTTTAATAAAAATCCCTGACTTTAAGCATTTCTACTTTCCCTGTCTTTTCCTTGACCTATGGCAACTCTGTAAATAAAATAATATTTCGAAAAAATCACTAATTTTCTAAAAATATTCACAGGAGAATCAAGATATTCATCGATAAGTGAAGGACTTTATACCTTCGCCGAAGACGGTTTGTACAGTCAATTAGTTTTACTTGGATCAGATGAAAATTTCACAGCGAATGCAATTCATATTTCAAAATTATCGGAAGGTATTAATTTAGTGACAATTGTTGAGGTAATGAATTCGGGAATTTCCTGTGGATTGTATAATAGTTTTTATCATTTAAATATCATTAATAAGTTACAATTACAAAGGGATATGGATGATCTGAGATCGGCTGTGGAAAATTTAGAGACATCCATTAAAAAGACAATAGACGGGATCAAGAAGCATCGAGCATACATAAACAACGACATAGACATGTGTCAAAGACGTTTACAAGTGAAATGGGAATTTGTCCGCAAAAAGTATATAGATCTTTTTAAATCAAGAGATCCAGATTTCATTATTCAGATCGAGTCAAATATGTCAGGTTTCATTGAGACAATGAAGGAACTCTTTCGATTGACATGTTTCGATAGGAATTTATTGCGACAGGGTTTTGACGTGATAACAACCGTCAGTCGACTCGTCAGTCAAAAACTCAATGATTTCAGTGATTTTCTCAAAGTTAAGGCACTCAAGAATTTTAGTCTCGGATCATATCCTTTTCAAAATATGTTTATAATGTACCGTACATAATGTTTTTTTTTGCTAGCATTGTTTTTTGTTTGAGTTTTTAAATAAAAGATTCATTTTTCATTTATGAGTTTTTCTTTTATTTAAATTCTCAATTTTGTGTTATTTCTGAATCGTTATGAGTAACATTATTTTCAAAAATCGAATACATTTGTCAAGTTTACACAACATTTATAATGAACGATTTGGGAGAAAAAATAATTTTCTATTCAAATTTTTCCCATATGAAAATTCAGTTTTTCTGCAGATATCAAATTGAGACAAAAAAGATTTTTACAGTTTCTTAATCATGAAGTTAAAAAAGAAAAATTTGTAAACGAAAATATAATTTTGAGTTTAAACATTTTTTTTACAAACTTTGATGATAAATGTTGTAAACTTCACCAACGTAAAATCATTTAATGTTACCATGAGATTCAAGAAATTTTTTGTACATATTTATTTTGTATATACAACAATTTAGGTGATTTCCAAAAAATATGCCTGCTTGTGTAATTAATTGTACCGCTTGTTGAATATCTGTCCTTAATGTTTCAATTATATACGAGAACTTCCCTAACCATCAACAAATATTTGGAAGAATTTCCCGGACTGGTCCATTTTATTTACATCGATCGAACTAATCACCGACTAACAGCTCCGACTGTTGATTTTACAAATTCAGAAACTCTACAACTCACAACTACAAAGGTGAAGAAAAAATTTATTTAAAATTCAAAATTTTCTATTTTTTTTTTTAAATAATAATTAAATAAGAAAGAAAAATTTTTTATTTCAAAGTATTCTTCATGAATACCATCGAATTGTTTGCAAAGAATTTTATCAAAAAATTTGATAATAATAAAATTTCTTCGAAGGATTTTATTATTTAGTAAAATAATTGAATTCTCATGAAGAATTTTGTTATAATTTATTTTTAAATAATGGAGTTTCTTTAAGAATTTTAATTCAAATTTTTTTAAATAATTAAATTTTATGAACAATTTCTTTCAAGTTTTTAAAATATTCGTGTTTGTTAATAATGAAAATTAAAAATTTAAGAAAATAATTGAATTCTTCTGAAATTTTTTATAACGAATTATGAAAAAAATTGAATTCTTTCGTGAAATTGTTTTGAATGTAATTGAATTTTTGCAAAAGAATTTCACTATTTAGAAAATAAAATTGAATTGTTTTCCAAGGAATTATTAAAATTGTAGAAAATAATAAATTGTATTTGTTCGTAAAATGTTATTACAATTTTGTTTGAAAATAATTAAATTTTTGCAAAAAATGTTACTATTTAAGTATAAAAATAATTCTTAAGAAGAATTTTTCAAAAAACATTAAAAATTTTTAAAAAATTGAATTCTTTCCTACGATTTTAATAAAATTGTATTAAAAATAATTCAATTTTTGCAAAGAATTTTACTATTTATAAATATAATTGAATTTTTTCGAAGAATTTATTAAAATTTTAAAAAATAGTTCAATTCTTTTGAAATATTTTATGACGAGCTAGCTGTCGTACCCGTCTTCGACGAGTTTTAGTTTCTACCAATACATTTAAAAGTGTTTCTACCAATTTGGAAAATCAGAAAATAGCCGGGAATTTGATTTCACCGGAAAATTAATAATTAGTTACCATTAGCTATTTCGGTAGGAAAATATTACTATTTAAATTATCAAAATTTCGAAAGACCGAATTTCTTAAAATTCAACATTTTTTCGTATCTTTTATTGCATTTAGCTTCATTATTTTTAGGCTCTTCAAAAATGCTTTACTTATTCAATAGTCTCCACTCTTTGGTAAAAAATCTAAAATTATCAAAAATTCGAAAAAATTTAAAAAACGGAATTTCTTTAAATTCAACATTTTTTCTTCTTTTTTATGGCATTTGGCTTCATTATTTTTGGGCTCTTGGAAAATACTTTACTTATTCAATAGTCTCCACTTTTTGGTAAAAATTCTAAAATTAGCAAAAATTCAAAAAAACGAATTTCTTAAAATTCAACATTTTTTCTTCTCTTTTATGGCATTTGGCTTTATTATTTTTGTGCTCTTGAAAAATACTTTACTTATTTAATAGTCTCCACTTTTTGGTAAAAAATCTAAAATTATCAAAAATTCGAAAAAATTCAAAAATATGAATTTCTTAAAATTCAACATTTTTTCTTCTTTTTTATGGCATTTGGCTTCATTATTTTTGTGCTCTTGAAAAAAACTTTACTTATTTAATAGTCTCCACTTTTTGGTAAAAAATCTAAAAATAGATAATCTATAAATCTATAAATAGATAATTGTATTTTATTGAAATTTTTTATTAGAACAAGTTAGAAAAATATGAATTCTTTCGTGAATTGTTATGAATATAATTGAATTTTTGCAAAGAATTTTAATATTTATAAATACAATTTAATTATTTCGATGGATTTATTAAAATTTTAGAAAATAATTGAATTTTTTCGATAAATATTATTAAAAATTGAATTTTTTTGAAGAATTTACTAAAATTTTAGAAAATAATTGAATTTGTTTCAAATTTTTTATTATGTAGAATGAGTTCTGAAAAAAATTTAATTCTTTCGTGAATTGTTTTGAAAATAATTGAATTTTTGCAAAGAATTTTAATATATTTATAAATATAATTGAATTATTTCGAAGGATTTATTAAAATTTTAGAAAATAATTGAATTTGTTTGAAATTTTTTATTAGAACGAGTTCTGAAAAAAATTTAATTCTTTCGTGAATTGTTTTCAATATAAAATTGAATTTTGCAAAGAATTTCACTATTTAAAAAAATAATTGCATTTTTTCAAAGGATTTATTAAAATTTTAGAAAATAATTGTATTCGTTCGTGAAATGTTATTAAAATTTTGTTTCAAAATAATTTAATTATAATTTATTTATTAATTATAATTATAACAAAAATAATTGAATTCTTACAAAGAATGTTTTTATTTATGAAAATAGAAAAAAAAATGAAAAAAAATTTTATGAAAAAAAAAAAAATTTTAATAAAATTCTTCGCAAGAATTCAACAATTTTATTCTTGCGAAGAATTTTATTAAAATTTTTGAAATTAATAAACAAGAATAATTAATTACTAAATTAGTTAATAATATTGAATTTTTTTAATGTTTGAATCTGTAATTATTAAAAAATTCATATTTGAAAATAAAAATTTTTATAATTTGCATAATAAAATAATGATAAATTGAATATCACGTTCCACGCGCGTGACATTTGCTAATTAACAATAAAATTCCTAATTAGAAATAAAATTTGAAAGAAACATTAAAAATAAAAATAGATTCAATCTAAGATTTTATCTATTTTCAGAATTTTTCCACGCAGTTTTAAAATAATTCGGTCATCAATTTTCAAGACAAATCGCCAACAATATTTTTCCATTTATAGAATTTATTTTCCTCTTTCACTTGTACAATTATTACATTATTTATTTATCACAGAAAAAAGCCGAAATGATTGTGTTTGTTTTTTTTTCATTCCCAAAATTCACAGTTTCATCTCTAGTAATATTAATAGTAATTATATAATAATTATAATTATAGGACAATAAAAGACTGTTTTTTATTTTATACTTTATAAGAATGAACATATAGTTTATTAAAGATTTTTGAGAAATAATTTCAGATATGGACAATGATTGAAGAAAGCAGGATTCATTTACAAGAAGGTCATATGTCTGTAATGTGGAAAGACACGACTTTTAATTATGCCTACTTTTTATGGTTTGAAGACAGTTCGGTGAGTATCGTGACTTTTTATAGAACATTAAAAATATTTATTTTTTCCTCCACGGAAATAATGTAATAATATATTTTTAAATTTTAAATTTTAAAAAAAGGAATAATAATAATAATTTTTTCTTTTCCAAGGGTACACCACTTAAAAATAAAGAATATGTTAATCACATGATTTCGAATTTCGGTGTTCCTGGAATACTCTGCGGAGATTATTACAGGTTTGTTGAAAAAAATTTTTTCCCCTTCATTTTTTATATTTTATTAAAATACTAATTTAGATTAATTGTAATTCTATTGATTCATAGAAAAATAGCGAGTGCTTATTTTCCAAAAGTATCGCCAAATAGAATGAGGATTTATGAACTTTATTGTGTTCATCTTGGATTGGCAACTGCGTCTTGTGTTTTGGAACATTCGAGACGTTTAGCGGCAACAATTTGGGAAGTTACTGGTTTACCAAATAATCCCGTGGATATTATTTAAATTTTTTTTTTAATTATAGTGATCTGGTTTCAGTGCAAATTATTGCGACGAAGAAAAAGACTTTACATGACAAACGTTGTATTATAATAATTGTGTTGAGCAGTTCATTATTCACCGATTTATACAGTATTTATAAAAAGCATATCGTAACATAAAAATTTGTTTTTTTTAATGCTTCCTTGTTTCTTTCTTTCTTTTTTTTTTTTTTGAACTGATCTTACAAAAGAGAATATTTCCTATAAAGAAAAAATGTGTCGTGCCTACACTTTTCTTTGGTGTATTTGTGAAGTCTTAGAATATCAGACTCTTTTAAGTAATAAAATATCATTTACTCTTATATTGCTAGTAGAATTTCTTTCTTGTTTAGTAAAAGTTGATCCTGCAAGTACTTGGCGATTGCTTTTTAAGTATCGCTTTTTTTTGCAAGTATAAACACTTAAGTACAGAGAGCAACTATTCGTAATTTTTTTCTTTTCAAAGTTCTTTCAGAATATGTTTAGATAGCGTTTATATGCAGCTAAAATAAAATCAATCTTCTTTTGCACTTAGGAGTCAAGGCAAAGTTCCTATTATTATAGCAAATTAACAATCTTTAGATAACACTACACAGTAAAATTTGTGAATTCTTTCTTTTTTCTTTGAAAAATAATTAAACCTTTTTTTTTATTATTTTCTCTTTTGAAAATATCGATCGTCGTCGATAAAATAAGGATAAACTAATTATTAGGAACTATTCATTATTAACTTTCAAGATAATGAATTATTTACAATGGCATTTTTTTAGTGGAGATTATTTCCAGTAAAAAGAAAATGAAAACAAAATTAGTATATCTTTTGTTTCATTAAAAAAATAAAAAACAAAAAAACAAAATTGGAATGGCAAATAGTAACATTCTTGAACTTATTATTAATTTTCTGAATAACTTATTCGTCAAGGTGTTGGTTCTTTATTAACTAAGGGAAATGTCTCTTCCTGACTGTTTGAACCAAAATCGGCAATAGAATGACGTTCATTTCTTTTACCTGTATTTTTAGGAGAATTCGTCGTTTGTCTCTTTGACGTGGAATATTTTTCGTCCACACTACTTTTATTCACTGTTTTTAATCCTCTTCCCCGACCTTTTGTATTATCTGGCGAACTATTACTTGCGCTTCGAGCTATATCACTGTAACTAAATTCCGAGTACGAGTAACTTCGATTCTCCTTTGAAACTGGCGATTGACTTGGTCTTTCAAAACTCATTTTTTTCATCAGGTGTGGATTTTGGAATGTCGTATTTGACAATGGCTGAAATTAATGTTAAATTTAATAATTTAAAAAAAAAAAAATTAAAATTAATATACAACAATTTTATAGGCCTCGGATCGATCATTTTATTCTGAATAGTCACAAAAATTTTATTTTGTATTTTTCTAATTTTTCCCTGAATACATATTTCTCTTATTTCAATAGTAGCTTCAATTCTAAATTTGAGTAATATTCCATTATTTTTAAAAGACAAAATATTAAATTCATTTCAATAAAATTGAACTAAATTTACAGCTTTTAGAAAATTTCATAACAAATTACTTTTAGGAATTCAATTATCTTCAACAAATTTTAATCAAAAATTTTTTAAAAACCTAATTTTTTCAGAATTTCTTAAATCAATTATTCAAAATTTTAATAAATTTGTTAAATTTTATAATAAAATTGTTAAATAAATATGTAAATACTTTTACATTAATAATAATTAAGTTTTTAATATTTAAATACTTTGTATATTTAAATATATAGTAATATATTTTTCCACAAGTGTTGAAATTTAATAAAATTTCAATTTCAAACATTCTGAAATTTTATTCCTTCTAAAAATTAAAACTGTAATTCTTCTAAAATTTAATTACTTTATAGAATTTTAACTAAAATTATTGAAAAGTTTAAACATTTTTCAAATTAATATTTAAATGTAATTAAACTTCTACAGCAATTGAAATTTTCAAAAAAAATTTTAAGTTGAAACCTTCAGTAATTCAATTATATTTTTAAAAATTGCAAGTGTGACTTCTTCAAAATTCAATTATTTTCTAGAATTTTGAATTAAAATTATTAAATTATTAAAATTAAAATTATGTTATTTTTAATAAATTAGAGAAAGTTTTTTGAAAATTCATTTATTTAAAAAAAAGAATTTTTCACTTAAAATACGTCTAAAATTCAATTGTTTTTCAATTCAATTTTATGAAAATTCATTTATTCAAAAATTTCTCAATTGAATATATATTTAAAATTACTAGCTTTAAAAACTAATTTTAAAAAAATCAAAATTTTTTAAATGGTCCAGTTTTTTTTAGAATTTTTAATCAAAATTATTCAAAATTCAAATCTTTAAAAACTTAAATTTAAAAACCTTTTGAAACTTAATTATTTCTCAAATTGTTTAGTATAACTCTTCCAATATTCAATTATTTTGTAGAATCTTTAATTTCATTTCTTCTTAAAATCAATTATTTTTGAAAATTTCCAGAGAATTTAATTATGTAAAAAACAAAAAAGAAAGTTAATTTAAAGTAGAATTTAAAATTTAATTATTTACAATTTAATTTTACGAAATTTCGATGTTTCAAAAATTTTTCAATTTAGTAAAAATATTCCAAAAATTCAACAAAGTTCAAAAAAATTTGAATAAAAATTTTTCAAAAAAACTAACTTTTTTAGAAATAATTAAAATTATTTAAAATTCAAATCTCAAAAGAATTCAATTTGAAACTTTCAGAAATTTTTGTTATTTTTTTTCTGAAATTTGAAATTTTCGAATATAACTTTTTCGATATTCAATTATTTTGTAGAATTTTTAATTTCAATTCTTCGCAAAATCAATTATTTCTGAAAATTCTGAAAATTTTCAGAAATTTTTGCTTCACAATGTTTTTTTTCTTCAAGAAAAACAAAGATCACTTAAAATACAATTAAAATTTAATTATTTTCCATTCAATTTTACAAAATTTCGATTTTTCGACAATTTTATGATTCAACTAATTTCACTAATTAATAAATAAATAATTAATTAATTAATAAAACTAATAAATAAATAAATAAATAAATTTCAAAAATGTTTCAATTTAATTTTTTTTAAACTGAATTGTTCAGAATTTTTCAATTTAATTGTTTCTTAACATTTCTAATATAAATTTACGAAAAATCAATTATTTTTCAAAATTTATTTTATATATTTTCTCTGAATCAATTATTTTGAGTAATTGTCAAGAAGTTCTTCGAGAATTTATTTATTTAAATAAGAAAATTCAAGATTTTATAAAAATTTCAACTGCCATTCTGTTATCATCGAATTACATAAAAATATTTTAAAAAGTCTAAATTAAAAATAAATTTTTGACTATAGAGTTATTTTTTATTTATCACATTTTGAAGATCAAATTAAGTAGTATTTTATACCAAAAAAGTGGCATTTTTTGCAATATTTGGAAGAAAACTCGAAAAAGAAGCAGTTTATTAAAATACTTCGAGAAATGTCGCATTTTTATTAAATAATCGAAAAAAGTCATAATATCCAAGGCCTGTTGTTGTATTAAAATAATTATTTAGAAACAGTACACATACCACATGAGATGGAGAATCAGAATCAAATAAATCATCAGAGTGTGTAGATCGTGGTGAACCATGAATTTGAGCTGTAGTTGATATTTTTTCACTTTCTATACTGTGTTGCACTTCAGAAGCCTTTTCAATTTGTGTAATAAAATTTCTCAAATTTTTTTTCAACAATTTAGCTCGCAATAGATGAATTTCTTCCTGTAATTTTGAAACTTCTTCGTCAGATCGACAAACTTCTGATATCATTTCATGCAAATAGTCTTCCGATCTTTTTTCAATTATTGACACCATTTTCACACTCGATGTGTTATTTGGATTTAATCTAAAGGAAAACGAATAATTAATTCTCTGAAAAAGAAAGAAATTAAATTCTAAATTAATAAACGTACTTTAGTCCATCAACAAGTTTCGTAAAACAATTTGTTTCTCTGAGTCTTCTTTGTGGCACCGATTTATAATCAGATCCATCGAGACACGCAACATCATCACCCAAATTATTTACTCTCATTGCAACTGGACGATATGAACTGAAAAATTAACAAAAAATTCAATGAACTAGAAAATGATTTTAACTTAAACAGTTAAACGTTAAAACATAAATATAGTTTAACTGTCCAATTGTACAGTTAAAATCTAAATTTAAATTTCTTTAAATTAAGAATTTATTAGTTATTAAAATTTCAGGGAACTTACTCACGACAATATTGAAGACAAACGTGTCGGAACTTATGAGTACCTAAATTTGTCGTTATCGAAGAATTTAAAAGAAACATTATAAAATGTTCTTCGCGTGCACGTGTTAAATTCGAAAAAAACGACGCAAATTCTTTGTGTAATATTTTATCTTTCATTGTTGGTTGTAGGAAATTGTGTTTACGAAAATGAAACCAGCCGACTACACGTTTCTCCATATTTCTTACGACGGAATCCAATCTTTCTGGATGAATTCTTCCAACTCCATCTTTTATAATGTCTTTCGAACAAACCGTAACTGTCTCAATATCTATAATCAGTAAAATTTAATTCTAAATATCTAATAATAAAATATTAACAATATTAATTAAAAATGGATTTTTATACTCACTAATGTGATGCTCAGTTTTCTCTACTTGTCTCTCACAGTCCGTCACTTTTTTCGTAACAAATGTCAATACATTTCCAAGAAGCAATCCTATCTGTAATTATTTATCTTCGTTACAAAAAAAATCGATAATAAATCATTATTACGAAAAAAAACCGCAAAAAATAGAACATAACCTAACAGTTGTTCCTTATTTTATCAATTTTTCCCTTCTTCTCTCTCTTTCAATTAAACTTGTACATATTCTTACAAAAACTACCAACTTTTGATATTAAAATACAAAAATAAACCACGTATACAAAATTATTAGCATTGTTAATAATTAAAAGACATTTAAAGAGCCGTAAAAAAAGGTTATTCTGCAAATTCAAATATCGTCCAAAACTTTTTCAAAATTAGACCAATGGTCACATTTTCCATCATTCAATATTGTAAAATTACTCTTGACATTTTTCTCCGTTAATATTATTGATATTATTCTGCAAAAAATCAACTTTATCATTTTTTTTTCAGTGTATGTCACACTGACAAAATCCATAAAAGTCATTATAGGTTAGACGCAGAGAGGTTATGTTCACATTTTAAAATATGTCATTAATACCAAGATAGCTGACAAAAAATGCGCATACTTAATTATGTAGAAAGATAAAATTGAATAAGAAATTTTATAATAATTACCTGATCACCATTACTTCGTGCATTTTCGTACAAAAGCAAAGAAAGTGCAGGACCAGAAATAGTAACAAGTACACCAGCTTCCGCCATGTTGACAACTGCATTAACCTGCATTGTACACCAACACATTTACACCTATAATACGTTACACTTCATGTATATGAACTTTATGTCACTCACACCAACCAAACCACTAAAAATAATAAAGGCGCGAAACTTAAATCCGATTTATGGCTTTAATTAATTTAAAAGAGCAACGCTCAAAGTGTGATATGTACAATTTCTATATTATTAAATATTATTTATAATTATGTACAAATAACAGAAAATAATTATAATTAATAATTATTTGTTGAACTGAGTTTATAATTAGGTAAATAATAACAATAGAAAATAATAATAATAACAATAATTATTATTATTACTATTATTATTTAAATAATAATAACCACCGAAATAATAGAAAATACAAAATAATAATAACAGTAATAATGAAAATAATAATAATAATTGTTACATAATAGCAAAAAAATGTTGTTTTTTCAAACAAAAAAATAATTAGCATTACAAAAAAGAAGAATAACAAATAAAATTGTTACAATGAACTGACACATTTTTATTGTTAAAAAAAAGTAATGATTGTTTAATAAAAATTCATTAAATAATATTTAAATTGAAACGAAGATATAAAAGAATTTGTTACAAAAAAAAACTTTAATTATTTGCGATTTTAAAAATAAAATTAATAATTAAAATTACATTTAATTGGAAAAATAAGTTTATTCATTTAATTAAATAATATAATTTATTTTTTGGAAATAATTAAGTTTATACATTCAATAAATAATTGAACTTATTTATTTAAAAAATAAGATAATTTATTGAATTTTTTTATTTAGAAATAAACTTAATCGTTCAACAAATATTTAATTTAATTTGTTTAATAAGTAAATTTTGTTCCTACGATAAATAATTCAATTTATTTATTTACAAAATAAGTTTATTCATTTAATTAAATAATGAAATTTATTTACATAAAAAATGAACTTATTCATTAAATGTTAAATAATTTTCAGTATTTTCATAAAAATAAAATATTCTAAATTATTTTTTTAAGTATTCTTAATCAATAATAATAAAAAAAAATTGATAATTATTATTTTTTACAAGTGATTAATTATTATGAATAATAAATATTAATAAATTAATTTACATAGGTAATTATTATTTAAATATTTTAATATTTTGCTTCTGCTAATAAAAATTCAAGTTAAGTCGAAAAGTTATTTTTGAACTTTTTTATAACTTTATTTTTATAACACGTGTGCCATCTTTTTTAGAAAATAGCAGAATGTCTTCGAAAAATTACAAAAAAGTGAAATAATTTGTTAAAAAAATAAATTTCAATGTAATTTTGATTTGAATCATGTAATTTTTTATCGAACTAATAATTTTTATATATGCAACAAATACAATGAAAAAAAATGTATTTTCATATTTTATTACAAAATTAATTTTTTATTGTTTTCATTAATTTATAGTTTTGAGTCAATTAAAAAATATTCTTTAACATAGAAATAAAAATTATTTTACACAAAAGTCAATACCTATTTCTATAAATAATTTCACGACAGACAAGCAATTTATTATTTTAGTCAATGGTCAAATTTTTTTCCATCGAAAATATAATTATTATTCTGTGTAATAAACTAAAAAAAAATTTATTTAATTCAAGTAATTCATTCATATTGTAACCGTAGCGACAAAGATGTGCCTATCTTAATTTATAATTTTAATTTTTTAATTTTCTTTTTTTTCGTTCTGAAGAGGACAGCTGTGCTGCCGAAACGTAAAAAGAATTGAATTTCTTTTATTTTTATTTTCCTTGACTCAGAGTGATCGTTAAATTTCACTATTTATTATTAATTACTTGTCTATTATAAAAGAAATATTTACTTGAATCAAATAATTTTTCTTTAATTCTTTTATTTATTATTGGTTCAAATGCAATTTATTTGATTTAAAGAAAAATTAATTCAGTATTTGAAGCAAATTATTTATTTAAATAAAAATTATTTGATTCAAGTAAATATTTCTTTTATAATAAGCAAGTAATCGCTTATTTAAATCAAATACATTTTTTTCCTAAAATAATTTTAATTTAAATAATAAAAATAATTTAATAATTTTACAAAAATGAATTTGTTTCTCAATATGCGCGAAATTCTTAAATATGAAAATTAAAACGAAATAAAATAAACCTCCGAATGACTCAAAATTTGTAAGTCTTAATTAATTAATTGTCGAATGAATTAAAAAATATTATATGATAAAAATAAAAATTATTTTACCCAAAAATATTTTTACAAATAATGAAGAGTCAAAAAATTTAATATATTTGAGTCAAATTTTTTTCCACCGAAATAAAAATATTTTTCTAAACAATGGTTTCTAAAATAATAGTTGAAATAATACTTTGACAAAAATTAATTTTTCTATCAATATCATTACCGCAAAATTCTCAAATATAAAAATCCGAAAATTCAATAAAATAAACATCCGAACGAATCAAAAGTAAACGATGATAGATATGTTTTGGAGTTGAAATTAAACGATCAAAGAAACGAATGATTGACAAAATGGGGAAAAATAAAGCATGTTCATAAGAAGGTAACATGTACTATAATAGAGTTTGCTCTCCCAAAATACCTGGCAGACATACTACATTAGACTCGTATATTTCTAGCCAGTAAAGTTAGGATTGGCTGTCGGTTCTGTGATGTAAGCAAAGTGTCTTTAGTAATTCGCAATAGAAGTCATCAACGAGAAGGTGTCCAAGATAACTTTTTTTTCCAAATTCATTGCAAATATTGTTTTTTCCTCTTCAAGAAAGAAAGGATATTAAAAAAAAAAGAAAACATTTATCAATAATTATACAATAATGGAAAGTGAGGATTGGAACTATCTCGCTGAAAAATGGGACCACATAGCAGAACCGGTGAGTCAAAGCAATTTAATTTCAACAAAATATTCTACATTCTAATCGTCTTCAAAAGCGTAGCGAGGAATAATAACAGATTTCTTTTAACCCTGACACAAATTATTTCAATCAAAATTTTGCGATCAGAACCACCAATCTGTCAATTAATTATCATAAGTTTTTTCCGGTATTTTTATAAATAAATAAACAATTAAATAAATGAGTAAATAAATGACTAAATAAACAATTAAATAAATAAGTAAATAAACTGAATAACTAAATAAAAAACTAAATAAACAATTAAATGAACAACTAATTAAATAATTAAATTAATAACTAAACAAATAACTAACTAAATAAACAAATAACTAAATAAATAAACAAATAATTAAATAAATAAATGGACAATTAAATAAATAACTAAATAATTAAATAAATAACTAAGTAAATAACTAAATGAACACGGAAACGAAACTTCACCTGTAACAGCGAAAAGTATCTTTAGAATAGCGAAATTATTAATTGAAATAATTAAAATTTGCATTAATTATATAATTTTTACTACCATATTATGATGATTCAAATTGAATTAATGATAATTTTGGAAATAAGGTAACTAATAAATGTTAATAGAAATATTAATTACGAATTTGACACTTAATAAAAAATAAAAAATTGTTATTGATTAATGTTGCAATTAATTTAATGTGATTAATATTATAATTAACATTCTAATTAATGTGGATTGTCATATATTGTGATTAATATTTTCCCTAAATTTGAATGATTAAATTACTAATTTGAATTAGTGACTGACTTTTTGCCTTTGAATTACTAAATTTTACTAATAAATTGTAATTTCTATTTATTAGTAAAATTTATTAATTCATAAGTAAAAAGGCAGTCATTAATTTAAATTAGTAAACATTTTTACTAATTCAAATTTAGAAACTTGTAATTAATGTCCTAATTAATATTATAATTAATATCCTAATAAATATTATAATTAATATCGTAATTAATATTGTAATTAATATATTCATTAATATTGTGATTAATATTCCAATTAATAATCTAATTAATATTGTGATAAGTATGATAAGTATGAATATTCGAATTAATATTCTAATTAGTATTTTAATTAATTAATATTGTAATTAACATTCTATTTAATGTTATAATTAATATTCGAATTAATGTGGATTATCATAAATATTGCGATTATTTTTGTGATTAACGTTCTAATTAATATATTAATTAATATTGCGATTAATATATAGTAATTTATATTATGTCACTTATAGTAATTAATATTCTAATTAATATACTAATTAATATTCTGATTAATATGGTAACAAATAATTAGTATAATTAATATACTAATTACTACTATGATTAATAGTAATCAAAATTCAAATTAATATTGATAAAAACTACAAAGTAATCAGTAAAAGAATATTACTATTGTCAATGACAAAAAATTTTCACTAACTTTTTCTTTAAATACAATGTATACAGAACTGTTGACATTGTTAAAAAGGCTATTTAAGAAACATTTCTACTCTTCCTATTTGTTAATGTCAAAACAGCTTCCGCGGAGCATATCAAACCGCGTGGTGTGTATGTATGCGTACTTTCGATGATCTTGATTCACGAAAACGTCACGAAGGTCATGGTCAAAACGTCTATACAAATGAGTCACAGAAACAAGTTGAGAGTAGAAAAAAAAATAAAGCAAAGTTCATTTGAGTGCTAGTGTATGGTCAGTTATCTATTTAAAAAGAAAACCATGTTAATAGTTAAAGAATTTTAAAAATCAATTTTTTATTTTATAATTAATTATATAAAATCGCAAAAGTTTTTGATAATTTTCGCAAAAAAATATTAATAATTTCTCATTTTTTAAATTTTTTTTTCTCTCTTTTTTTCTGTATCCGTATTACAATCAATAGGGGATAAGAGAGTACGCTGATAATTATTTAATTGTCAGCCACGACAGAAAGTGAGAAAAAAAGAAGCGTGATCTCATTTTTGTGCTTTCATTATTATAATGATTATTTCATTATCAATATTTTTCTGAATAAATTTATATTTCTATTTATAATAGATATATATCTCTATTTATTTCTTCAATTTATCGATAGTGGATGATTCAAATGATTTAAACTGATTTGTATGATAATATTGATAACAATAGTAATAATGATAATAATAATAAAAAAATACACTGAGAAAATAATATATTTGACTCAAACATAATCTTTGCTATACAGTCAACTAAAAATTATTTTTGAATTAAACATAATAATTTTGATTCAAAAAAATTACGTTTAATTCAAACATATTTTTTCTGTAAATAATAAATAATTAAAAGAAATATAATAATAATAATAATAATAATAATAATAAACCATACAGAAACGAAACTTTACCTGAAACAGCGAAAAGTTTCTCTAGAATAGAGAAACTATTAACTGAAGCAATTAAAAATTTCGCTAATATAATAAAATTTTGTAGTTGTTTCAGGTAAAAAATTGTTTCCGAGTAAAATAATCAAAATAATAATTATAAAAATATTGATATTAAAAAATAAGTAAAGTATAAATAAAACTGATATTTAATATGAAAATATTTACCACACTTGAGCAAATAATTTAATAAATAAAAATAATTGATCGAAGAAAAAAATTTAACCTAATAAAATATTCTACGCACTCTACTAACTTTTTTTTCTTTTTTCTTTTGCGTGTGTGTGATAGAAATACACTTTTTTCACAATAAGAACACACGTGTTAATTGAAAGAGAGGATACGTCACAAATTATATTTATAGTTAAGGGTGTATATGTATAACTGTCACGTGACATTTTCACGTGGGCGATTGTGATGAATTTCAAGAAATTAGTCTTATTAAGGGCGTAATACACAAACGAAATAATAAAATACGTGTTCTATATGTTTAACAATTAGAATAATATGTCGATTCATTTCTTTTTGAATCAAATAAAAATTCAAAAGCAAAGCAAAAAAAAAAAAAAAAATCTAAAGGAAACCCACATTGAATTCTTTAGCCAAGAGTAATAAATTTAGTTCACAGTAATAAATTTATTTAAAATATACTATATAAACATAAACAAAAGGTATTTTTACTGTATATATAATAAACAACAACATCCGGATTTCTTCCAAAAACACGTGGCCAATATTTTTTTTCTACAGTAAAAAACCATAATAAGTTTATTTTCAAAAATAAACAGCGACTTGTTAAAAACCGCAAAATGAAAATTATTAAAAATTAATAATAAATATTTATCTGTAAAATAAAATTAATATTTAAAAAGTTAAATTTATTGAAAATTCCATTCAACATTTTTTTGTGAGGTTTATTTTATTTTTGAGATTAAAAATTAAACTGAAAAAAGACAAATTTTGACACTAATAAACTATAATTATTTATTTAAATAATATATTTATTTAAAAGAATATTTTTATTTAAAAAATATATTTAAGTAATATATTCATTTAAACAATTAATTGTTTTAAACATTATTTTTATTTTAAGAATATATTTGTTTAAGCATTTATATTCATTTCAAAAATATATTAATTTCAGCAATATTATTATTTATAAAAATTCCAAAAAGCTTAAAAAAATTTCGACTAGAAAAATAAATAAATAAATAAATAAAAATTTCAAATTATCAAAATATAATTAACACTAGTAATTAAAGATTAAAATAAATTTCAACTAAAGAAATGACGATTAAAATTTTTTTATTCTACTCACGCAAAAAAATAAATAAATAAAAATTCCAAATTCTCAAAATTGTACTTAGATATAATTGATACTTTATTAATTAGAGATTAAAATAAATTTCAACTAAATAATTATTTCAATTTTTTGAAAATTTACATTTTTCCCCAGAATAAAAAATGTCACGTTTAATAAATGTTTGAAAATATGATAAAAGAAGATCCGCTATAATAAACTTTTCATTTTATGTTCCTGCAATAACTGTTCATTAAACGCTTTTATCACTTTATGGTTAAAATCTACTTGCAAACATAAATCAATTTTTAATTTAATCTAATTCCCTTTCAAGCGAATTAATTAAAAAATTAATAAAAAATAAAAGAAAAATTTCCCAAAAGCAAATACGCAAAAAAAATAATAATATACAATATACACCAAAAAAAGAACTAAATTCTAAAGCAAAAAAACATTTTATAAAAAAAAAACTTTAAAAAAACATCTTTTTACATAAAAAAAATAAGTCTAGTGATGATTATTCTCAACCTATATAAATGTTATCAAAACATTAATTTTCATTAGACCATAACAATGAAATCGAAAGACGTAAATCGTAAAAAACTTTCACATGAGATAGTAAAGGATGACACATATACAATCTGCGTGTCCTTTTCCTTCTCATTCTTTTTTACGATTTATGCGACTTTTGATATCATAGTGCCGAGGACAAATATCTCAATAATTTTCAATCATTTATTTAAATCACATTTGTAAGAAGTACGTCATTAAAAGAAATATTGAAAAATATATAAGAATTGCATTTCCATATATATCGAAATATGTGGGTTTCGGTTCGATAGCATAATCTTTGACCAATGAAATGCTTTCAAGCACACTGGGTCATTCTTATTGTTGATTTCTTCATAAATATTCAGCTTTAAAAAGAATATATTCGCAATTCTTTTCCATAATCTGCTTTAAGAGAGCAGGACTTGCAAATCACATTGGTGAAAATTTATTTTAATTAAATTTTACTTAATAACTATTATTAATTAATAATTGATTATTATTAATTATTAATATATAATAAATTATATAAATTAAAATTTAATTCAAATATAAAAAATTATTTTATAACACTATCTACTTTTTGCAAATTAAAAAATTATAGTGAATAGGAAACAAAATTTTTATAATTCTAAAGGTGAAAGTGATTTAAAAATAAATAAAATGCAATGCAAATTAATGTGTTACACTAAAAATGATTACCATCAGCTTCCAAAGTTAAATGGAAAAAAGCAATTACCGTCGGTGAAATCTCAGGTATTTTTCTTTTAATTTTTGGATTTTAAATTAATCGAAGAGGATATCCATTTAATCTCTGTTAATAGTAAAAATTGCCTTCAGTGATTCACAATTGAACTTCAACTATCCTTGAACTTGACCTTTTCATTGGAAATTATCTTTCTCCCGTTCATGTATTACTTTATTGCACGAAACTTCCTGGATCTTTTTGAATTCAAGTTTTCTTCGTTTGTTTTTTCGTTTTCTCTTCTTCCTTTAAAGTTTAATTAGATTCCTTCTTTTTAAAAAGCGTAATTCCAGTTGCAAAAAAACATAAAAATCTTGTTTTATTTCTAAAAATCTAATTTTGTTCATAAAAACTTAGTTTTAGTTATGAAGAACGTAATTTTATTTAAACCTACTTTTATTTATATAAATCCTATTTTATTTATAAAAGAGTATGTATTTTTTTGCAAAAACCTATTTTAATTAATAAACAGTTTATTTTATTTATGAAAAACTATTTTTATGTATGAAAATCTAATTTTATTTATAAAAAAATAATTTTAATTACAAAAAACTAATGTTATTTCCAAACACGAAAAATTTAATTATTAAAATTCCCGAAAAAAAATTAAAACTTTGAATTAATTCGTCAAATTACAAAATTGTTTAACAAAAAACACACGAGATTGTCAAGTAAACAAAAATATCCTTAACCTTCAGTAAAAACCTAAGAAAAGAAACTTGCAAAATTTGCTTTCTCTGTTCACAAAAAAAAAATTTGGTAAATATTCTGAAAATTTCTCTCTTATTTATACTAATAATAATCAATAAAAATTATTCTTCTGATCACTTATTAAAAAGTTTAAATGATTTAAACTAACCAAAAATTGTTTATAAAATTTTATATTACGAAATTTCTTACACAATCTTCTGAAGATAATTTTTCATTTAGTAAAAAAATAATTTGCTTTTTAGTAAATTTAATAAAACTTGAGATTTTTTTCAGAAATTGAAGATTTTATTATCTGAAAGTCAAATTTTGAGAAATGTCTTCCACTTCCCCTGTTCCATCCAAGGCAATTTCAAGTCAAATTTACATACAAATATATTATTAATCTTTTAATTGATAATTTATTGATAATACTTTTTTATTAACATTAATTTCAAAAAATCAGTTTCTTTCGCTCGTTTTGTTTCATTCGAAATAAATTTTTCTTTCAAATAAAAAGACGATTTTTTATTCAAAGAAAATTTCTTTCATTTAGATTATTTTTCTTTGATTTAAGCAAATTTTCTTTGAATAAAAAAAAAGAATTAATTTTCAACCGAAGAAATAAGTCAAAGAAAATGATTTCTTTAAATCAACAAAAAATTTCTTCAGGGTGCAATATTTCTACTAATCAAATATTTTAATTCACTATTAAATTATTAAATTAATAATTATTAATAATAATTAAATATATCAATAGTAAAAATTATTCCAATTTTATACTATTTTCTATATTTATTTATTTATTCATAATTAGCTAATTTCTTCTAATAATCAGTTACTTTCTATTAAAACAATTAGTTAATTTCTACTAATAATCAGTTACTTTCTATTAACAATTAGTTAATTTTTACTAATAATCAGTTACTTTCTATTAACAATTAGTTAATTTTTTACTAATAATTAGTTAATTTCTATTAACGATTCATTATTTTTTTTCTAATAATTAGTTACTTTCTACATATAATTAGTTATAGTTTACTAATTATTGAAACAAAAATTTGATCAATAAATAATTACTTATTTTTAACTAATTCTAATTTATAGAGCAAAGAGTGTGGATCTGATAACCAATTAATTAGTGAGGATTTTACTAATTTTTAGTAGAAAACTAATAATATTAAATAAAATATTCATTAATAATTAAAAGCAGTAAAGTTTTAAATTTTGTTGAATTTTTGTATTGTTTATTACAATAGATTTTAATTTTAATCATTTTGAATAAATTTCAAGTAATAAATATTTTACTATCAAATCAGTATTTTACTACTATTAAATTAGTAGTTTTCTACTAAAAAATAGTAAATAGTTTACTATTTAATTGCTAAAAGAATGAACACTTTTTAATTAGTAAACAGCAATTATAATCCAGTTTTATAGAGACTACAAACTACATAAATCGAAAATCAAAATTCTTTTCCATTTCATTTAAAAAAAAAAAAATAGGAAAATATTTCGATTTTCAAAAAAATTGTAATCTAACCAATTCCAAATAACGGATTTTCAAACATTCCCTCTCCACCCCCATATATAATTGTGGCTCCCGAAAATATGTAAATACAGTTGAAAAAACTAGAAATTCCAGAAATTTCTTTGAGAAAAAAAAACCGGAAATACTGGTTATTTCAAACAAAACTATCGGTTCCGATTGAGAAGAAAAAAAAAGTGTTGAATGAGCAACATAGAAATTCCAGTTCTATCAGCCTTTTTCTTTTTTCTCCATATGAATCATAAATCATTAAAGAAAATTTAATCAAATTGAATGACTTATGAAATTTGTGTAATACCATTATGTGAATGTTTAAGTTTATCAATTCTTTTTTTTTTCTTTTTTTTATCAACAAAACATATTTTGCAAGTTCATCGCATTTTTCAAAGTAAACTATATATTGCGCAGGCCATGTTACATTTATATAGATAAAGTTTTGTTATTTAAAAGAAAAATATGTTTATATTGACGATAAGCCAGTTAACTAATCATTGTAAGGTAGAATCGCAGGAAAAAAAAATATTAAAATATATAATCTTTTGACGTCACCTACTCTTACAAAGTCGTATTGAATACTGAAATATCCGGCAGTCATTTTACGTATTTGCGGAGTGATATTGACCTAGCAATGAACGCACGCGCACCGTGAATCCTTCGTAAAATATTTAAAAAAACTGTCATATTCCACGAGCCAAATTGAATAAATTGAAATTCTTCTCAATATGACATTTTTTTAGTCAAAATTTATTTATTTTTATTTATATAATGTAATTTTTTTCTATGAGAAAAAAATGCAGCGATGAAAATAGCAAAACAAATTGATACTAATTAAATTAATTAATACTAATTAATATTACAAAAACTAAGAATTAAAAAAACTATTTTTCTGTTCCTATAAAAAATTATTCCAATCGAAAAAAAAATTTAGACACGTTTAAAAAATTCTGAACTCGAAGGAATGAAATATATTTCCAATATAAATATTTTCTCATAAATTTAGAACTGAAATAAAAAACAAAAATCTGATTAAACATTTTGAAACCTTATAAATAATTTTTTAATGGGTGACTATTGAGTCACGAATTAAAAAATTATTTATAGTTTCAAAATTTTTATAAGAAAATGAAAAAAAAGTAAAAATAATTAATTTATTACCTATTTCTATAAAAGATTATTTAAATAAAACATCATAAACGATATCACATAAAATAAACCCAAAAAAATTATAAACTTTTTTTTAATTTCGATTTAAAATAAAAGTTTGAAAATCCAATTTAATGAAATCTAATTTTCTCTTTTTGGTTTTAATTTTAAATTTTGATTTTCTCTAATTATGTAATATTACTAAACTAATTTTAATTTTGAAATTATTTAATTTATTTTAATTCCGTAATTACTTAATTTACTATAGTTTTAATATTTTTTTTTTCATTCAATTTTATTTAATTTTGTAACTATTTCATGAATTTTAATTCTATAATTATTTTACTTTAATTTTGTCACATACAATTTGATTTTCCAATCCCAAAATTAATTGTCCTAAATCGTTTTCCAATAAAATTTTTATTTTACCCTAAAAAATTATCCTAATGGAGAGCATCAAAATAAAATTTCCATATGGAAAAACACGGAGACGATGCGGTGCGTTCGCAAACAAATTTATTGTCAGGAAATAATTTAATTGCATACAAATACGCAAGTAAATTTACAATTTAATATCATGGATTAAATTAAAGTCTTTCTCAATATTCAGAATTTTAAAAAGAAAATCCTGATAAATTCTAAGAATCCATAAATGCTGATAATCCGCAAATCCCTATATATAAGAATAAAATTCCATTTTCCATCATGCGAAATTGAAATTCAGATATGATTAATTTCCCTTCAAGAGGGGAATTCAATAAGAAAATTATAAAATTAAAATGTAGGGAATGATTTACGTATATGCACTGGAAAAAATCTACTTTTAATTCAAATAAACGATTACTTGACTGTTATCAAATAAATATTTGTCTGTATCAAATAATTATTTCAGTTAATAGTATTTTAATTAGTATTAATATTTGATATATTATTATTATTTTTATTATTATTATTATTATTATTATTATTATTATTATTATTTAATAATTTATTTGACAATTATTTAAGTGAATTAAATGAAATTTGGCTCATGTACAAAAATTGTAAGTTCAAATAAAATTTATTTGATTTAAATAAAAATTGTTAGATTCAACTAAATATTTATATTTGATAATAGACAAGTAATCGGATATTTGAATCAAATTAATTTCCCTTTCAATATGCATGTAATACAAAAAAAAAATTGTTTTTCTCCACAGATTAGATGAAAGTAAATTTTCTAGAAAAATCTGGTTCAATTTTTTTTTCCCATTCCCATATTTACGTAATAAATTTTTCCCACTGTTAAACGAAAATACTCTCTATCATAGTTCATTTAACCCTTTGCGACACTGCAGCAATTTTTCTTGTTTTCTTTTTCAATAATATTTAAAAAAGAGATAAAAGTTGCTTCAGTAAAGGGTGAAAAACAAAAAAAGAGAGGATGCATAAGACAACGTAATAAATGACGTAACAACCGATTAAAAATGTGTCTCTATAATTTTTTATCGAAAATTACAAAGTGTAAATAAAAGGAAAAAAAATCTAAACAGAAAAAGTATATTTAGAGCAAGAAAATAGTTTTTTTTAAATATTTGTAACAAAATAAAAAATATATAAAATGAATCAAAAAAAATAATAATAAAAAAAAAAAATTTATTTATTCGAAATTTACGGGCAAAATTTGTGCCAAATACTAATTATTATTTATTTATTTAATTATTCATTATTATTATTATTTAAGGGCATTTGAACAATTATGACGTCACAGTTTTAGAACACATGCTTTGCACAAACTGTGACGTCATCATGGTTAAAATACGCTTAGAAAAAAAAATAAAAAAAAATAGAAAAATAAATAAAATAGAAAAAATATATAAAAATTATTCGATTCGAATTACTCTTTCAAATTTTATTGTTCTTTTAAAAAATATTATTTCTGTTTAAAAGAATATTTTTATCAGAAAAAATATCATTAATATTTATAAGAATATTTTTACATAGAAAAAATGTTATTTTATTTGTTTTTAATTTATAACCCCGTTGAAATTAAAAATAAATAAATAAAAATTTCTATTTTTGAAATATATTATTTCAATTTAAAAAATATTTCCATTTAGAAAAAAATATGTGAAAAAGAAACCTTTTCTTGAAAACGCATCACATATTTAATATTTAAACAAAAATTATTATTTAAAGAAAACATTTCCATAAAAAAATATAAAAAATATTTTTATATTTAAAAAAAATTTTTTTTTAAATTTTTCTAGTTTATTTAAATAAGTTTTTTCAGTATTTACATCCAATATTATGCCAAAAATATCTCAGCAAAAAAAAATTACGAAATGTACAATAATCCAAACCAGTATTTCTAGTTAATAAAACAAAAATTTCTAAAATAGTTAACCTTCTCTAAAACGACACCGGGCAAGTCACTTTTTTTGTAACTATTTTACTTCGGATTATTTCCTTTCGTTTTCTCCCCACGTCTATACTCGTTTGTCACTATTCGCGAGAGTCGTGCGGTTATTTTAGTTACATTCTTAGAGCGAACCTTATACTCTTTTTATTGTTCTAAGCGTGTAGACACGTGGTTACTTTATAGAAAACTGTAAAAAAATTATTATTCGTCACAAAATAGTGTGTTTTCTTGTGTTTCCATATCTAGTGTACTATTATTTATTACAAAATGAAGTGCCCAACGCCAGAAATGCTCGTAAGTTTCTTCATATATCGAACAAGAAAAAAAAACTAATCTCTCAAAAACTGATGAAAGCTCAAAAAATCCACCAATTTCAAACTGAATGGAAAATGAAAAATCCACGTAGGAGAAGCTCGAATATGGTTTTTTAATCAACGACTTTGAAGAAAGAATATTTTTTCATTCAAACTTTATGTAAAAAAAAATTGTAACAATATTTTATAATTTGAAAATAAAATTTCTTATTTTGAAAAATAATTTTTTTTTTTTGTAAAAAGTATTTTTTCTCCCAATCGTTGATCATAATAACGTTGCGAACTTTACGTAAAAATTAAATAAATAAAAAATACAGTAAATTAATGGCCTTGATAAATTTAAAAAAAATAATGTTAATATTTTACGAAAATAAAGAAGATAACGTTTAGATTTTTTTTAATTTTTACAATTTTTTGATAAAGAGTAAAAAAAATAAACCGAAATTCATAAGTATTAACTCTAAATTTAAATTAATAAAAATGTCTATTAATTTGAATTAGTGCAACTGACTTTTTGCTTTTGAGTTAGTAAATCTTATTAATAAATTAATAGAAATTACTGTATATTCGTAAAATTTACTAATTCAAAAGCAAAATGTTTACTAATAAATTGTAATTTCTACTAATTGAATAAATAAATAAATAAATATATAAATAATATATATATATAAATAAAATAAATAAATAAATAAATTGTAATTTCTACTAATTTATTAGTAAAATTTACTAATTCAAAAGCAAAAAGTCAGTCACTTGTATTTAAAATTAGTAAACATTTTTACAAATTCAAATTTGGAGAGAATAATATTTTAGTAATACTCTCAAAATTGAAATTAGTAAAAATAGACCCACTGAATCAAATTAATATAAATATTCCCTATAATTTTTAGTAGAATATTTTATTTATTTATTTAGAACTAACGGGCTTACAAAAAAAATATTTTATTTTTTTCTAAACAAAATTGTACCGTCAATAAATAAAAATGTTATTTAGTTTAGCAGTTACCTACAATTTTTTTTAATAAACTTTCAGTGAAAAATGACTAAAAATTATTGGAAAATGGAAATTCGCAATACTGACCAATTTAGAACAACTCATAAAATTAAAATGGTATGGAAATTATTTTTAAAAATAAACTACATTTGCAACTGATAGACGACAAATGAATATAATATAAAAATAATTAAATACCATCGTAACAATCCGTTTTTCCCAACAATTAAAAAAAAAATATTTCCTTCTTATATTTTGAAAATCAAATAACACTCTCTGTAATCGACCTTATTATTTTTCCCTCCTGAAATGAAAATAAATTCCTAAAAATATTCCCGAGTTAAATGACCTGCAGTTTTATGTTCAAATTACGTATTCGAAAATCTTAAAAAGCCTCTCTCGTGCACATTGTTAATTCATTTCCAAATAAATTTTCCACAGAATTCGAATTACTTTTTATTGAAAAAAAAAAAATTGCAATTGGAATTTCTATTTTGATTTTATTAATTTTTTCAAATTTTCAAAATTAGAAAACTTTTTTCAATGATAAGAAATTAATATTATCGAAAAAAGGAAATAAATTTGTTGTAAATTAAAAAAAATTACCATTTTTTCTACTCAATATTTACCGTTAAAAAAATTAAAATCTAAGACTAATTCTAAAGCACGAGTATTAGGTCTGGTATATATTAATATTAATCACATGGTGTTTTTAAAAACAGTTCATTCAACTCCCAAATGTAAATCACGTGTGTAATTTGACTTTCGCATTTTTACGTCACTGACACGAATAATATTATTTTAAATAAAACTTACATAGAATAGAAATCACAGGTATAAATGGCACGCACAATTAATAAAAAAAAAAAATTTCCGAGAAAAAGAATAATTAAAAAAAGCTTTTCACTTTTACAAGGAATTTTTAATTGCGCTTTAATTTATAATAATAATTTTGAATTATATAATTATATAAATAACAATCATTCATAACAATTATTATAATATTATTCATAACAACATTAAATAATAATTATAATTCACAATCATTTAAAAATGATAATTATTTTAATATTATTGTTAAAAAATTAATTATTAACTCTCTAAATTTGAATAAGTAAAAATGTTTACTAATTTGAATTAGTGACTGACTTTTTGCTTTTGAAATAGTAAACTTTACTAATAAATTAGTAGAAATTACTATTTATTAGTAAAATTTTACTGATAAATTTAAAATTATAATAATAAACAAAACTAATAATTTTAAAATTTACTAATACATTATAGTAGAAATTTCTGTTTATTAGTAAAATTTACTAATTCACAAGCAAAAAAGTAAGTCACTAATTCAAATTAATAAGCATTTTTACTCAATCAAATTTACAGAGAAAATATAATTTTTAGAAATAAAAAAAAATTCTTTCACAATACTTGTAGCAGTTTAGTAATAACATTAGCAAATAATTTTTTTTTAAAGAAAAATAATGTTCGTTAAAGAAAAGTAGATTATTCAATTGAAAAATTGGCGAATTAAAAAAATTGGAACAAAGCTGTTTTTTACGTAAACAATCGCTTATTATGATGAAGGAAAAGAATACGATTTTAAAACGTAAAAAACAAAATTTTATATACATAATTCAATGCAAAATTTTATGAAAAGTATACAAATTCTTTAAACATGACCTCTTCTCTTTTGTTTTCATTCAATAAAATTACACATTCCTTTTTGAATCTGTAATAATTAAATACCGAGAATTTTACTAATATTCGACTACCTATATATGTATTATACTTATTTTTGAAATGAATTATTAAAATATTGTGTACACTAAAAAATTCATACTTTTATTATTAAAATTACATATTAAAAATATTATTTTTAAATTAAAATCTGTTTCAAAGTTTCTAAACAAAAATTCCGTAAAAATGAATCATCTTTAAAAGTTTTAATATTTCCTCTATATTAAAAATTCGGTTCTTAATTATTTTGTAGTAAAAAGCCCTTAATAGTTATTAAGGGAGTGTTAAAGTCGATTTAATTTTTCCACTGAAGTTTTGTGTAAAAATGGCATCGACGGCCTTTTTTTATTACAAAAATAATTAAAAGCTATTACTTCAGTTACAGAAAAATTTCCTTTTTTTTTTGTTTCAATAAAAAAAATTGAATAAGAAATGTATTTTTCAGTTTATAGATAATTTTATGAAAAAAAATGTAACAAAGTAACTTTTCTTTTAATTGATCAAAAGTTATTTCTTATTTTCTTCAGTTTTTTAAACATGGTTAACGTCCCTTGAAGAGGATATGTTTTTTTATCCAATCTCGTCATTCTTTTTCGAATACAGTGGTTCATTTATTCAAGTATACGGAAAAAAATAAATATTCAGTTTTATAAAAAATTAAAAATATTTTGTACAATTCAGGAAGAAAATGCTATTA
Source organism: Leptopilina heterotoma (assembly GCF_015476425.1). NCBI lineage: Eukaryota > Metazoa > Arthropoda > Insecta > Hymenoptera > Figitidae > Leptopilina > Leptopilina heterotoma. Next base: position 3,653,931 of record NW_025111110.1, read on the forward strand.
ATGCAATTAATAATGTTATTATTAATTTATTATTAATTTGTGAAACTTTTATTCTTTATGAAAATAATGGAATTATTGCGAAGAAATTTATAAAAACTTTGTAAATAATTGAATTATTGTGAAATTTTTATTGGTAGGTGGTCACTTTTTCTAAAAAATATTTTCTAATCCTTTTTGTCTCAAAAAGCGATTTTAATGAAATCTGTTTTCTAAAAAAAGTTTTTCTATCAAGTTTTCATTCTTAAAAAAAAATTTGTCTAAGAAGTTATGATTTCTAATATTTATTTTCCTAAAATTTGTAAAATTCCATTATTTTCATAAAAGTTAGAAAATTGTTAAAAACCTAAGATTAAGAAATAAAAATTATTTTGCATATTTTCTGTTTCTCAATCACAATTTTATTTACAAAATTATAAGTTTCTTTTTGAAAAAGAAGACAAAAATTTTATAAAATTACTATTTTTTATCACAATTTGTTTTTCTTGTAAAAAAAAATAATAATTTGTATCATTTTTATATTAAAATTTTTCAAAATTAATTTATTGATAAAACACCTTTTTAGAAAATTTTAAATAACTTGAGGAAAAAATCCCTATAATTTCTATTTGTTAAATACGATTTTTAACTACTTTATTTTAAAGTTTCGTTAAAAAATTTGCATAATGTCTATTTTTTACTAAAATTTTTTAACAAAATCTCAAGTATTTTTTTTAAAGAATTAAAAAAATTTTCGTAAATTTTATTTTTTAATCACATACCTATATTGATCGTCATTACAAAAATTGAATATTGTTAAAAAAAAAGATTTTGAAAATTACCTTTATTAGAAAAAAGAAAATTAGAAAAAAATTTTTTAGAAATTCACTATTCTTAGAAAAAAAATTTGTAGAAAATAAAAAATTAGAAAATACGTTCTAGAAAAACTGTACCTCAACCATTTTTATTATATACATGAAAACAATTAGATATTTGCGTAGAATTTTATCAAAAATTTTTTTAAACAATTAAATTCTTTTGGAAAATTTTATTAAAATCGTAGATATTGAAAATCATTGAATTGAGAAAATTTTTTGAAAATAATTGAAATTATGCCAAAAGTTTTATTAAATTTTTTGAAAATAATTGAATTTTAGAGAATTTTTATTATTTATAATGATAATTAAACTAATTCAGATTAGAGAACACTTAAAATTTTTTAGAAATCACTTAACATTTTTCTTATACAAAAACCAAAAAATTTCTTTGCAATTTGTTTTCCAAGAAAAAAAAATATTGTAATTTCCATGTTTACTGTCTTTAAACAATCAAATAACATTTAAATTTAATAATTGAAAAATATTTTTCACTGTAAAAATGACATGGCAAAAATATGTCTTTTTTTGTCATTTAAGTATAAAATTCTTTGTTTTCTCTCAAGAAAATAAAGAATATTGTAATATGCAACAATTTTGTGGAGCCTTTATGGCGCATATAAGCCACGTGACTTATTTTGTATATAACACACGCGGATCATTCAATCGAGTCACATGTATGTGCAATATTTTTCACAGTCAACAAATGTTTATGAATGTATGTATGTATATATATATACTCAAAACAAGATCAACCAAGTTATATAATATACATTGCTCGGTGTAAATCAATTCGTGCACTCTGTATAGTAAATTTAAACGTAACTTGAGTTTCAATGCGCAGTTAGAAATGTATGCAAAATAAATTATCGATTTTCTTTTGCAATCAATGGCTTCGATTTTATCATTATTTTAATATTTGCCTTATTTACGTTTATTTATTCCCTCCAAGTGTGCATAGAAATTATCAAAAATACCCAACATTAGGTTCGTGTTATGATGGAGAAAAAATTATATGTTCCTAATTTCCGAATATATTTTTAACTTCTTTTTAAAATTAGAATATGTACTTATTGATTAAATTCTTTCACTAGAAAAAAATTTATTTCATTCAAATAAGTTAATAATAAAATTGTATTAAATAATATTATTTAATTCAAATCTTATTTAATTTAATTTAATTTAATAATTTAAATTAAATTATTCTAATTCAAATAAGTGATAACTTGACTGTTTTCATTTAAATATTTACTGGAATCAAGTAATTTTCATACTTAAATCAAATAAATTTTATTTGAACTGACAATTTCAGTATTTGAAATAAATACTATTTAACTGATTTATAAAAAAATTATTTGAGTCAAGTAAATATTTATATTTGGTAATAGAAACTTAATCGTTTAATTAAATAAAATAAATTTTTTGTTCAGTAGAAAATTTGATATATTATAATTATCCTTCAAAGGAAGAATCCAATTTTTTAAGTGGACTTTAGAAAAAATTCACAAGAGCAAAAAAAATATTCCAAAAAGCAAAAATTGATAAGTATTTTAATTGTGTAATTCACTGCTGAAAAATTAATTTTCAACGAATTAAGAGCGCTCTTAACTGATGACGAGAAGTTGAAAATTGAAAGTGCAATATTGACATGTCTTTGGGACCTTTTATCATCTCATCTCTTGCTCTTTATTCTTTGTAAAGTAGAGCAAGTAACATAACTTTGCACTTTGCAAGAACCAATACTCGCACGTGGAGTTTAGACACATATTATATGTGCATAGGTATTATTATAAAAACAAATATATAGATACACTATGTTAATAAAATTTATACTATAAAAAAATGGAATAATCGACTCACCAATAATTGCCCTCCACGAATTACGAACACCTGAAACAATAAATTATTATTAATTACAATAAATTTTTATTTAAGTTATAAATATTTTCTTCTGGACTTAAAATGAAAAAATTGTTTATTTATAAATAATAATTTACGTACAGAGAAATGTTTTATTTGAATTACTAATTAATTAGTCTAGAGTAGAAGGGGGTAATGTAGTGCACTGGCTTTACTGACTAAACGAATGAATTGAATTACTTGCCGTTAAAATATGGTAGGGTTAAGGTATCAATTTATAGTAATGTATATCATTTTGGCTTTATTGTGCCTCTTCTAAAAGAAGTTGTGGCGTCACTTCAAAAACACTAGATTTCGAAACCATATTTCCGTTTTTTTAGTGACTTGAAGAAAATGTAAGGCTCGTTAAAAAAGTATCGGGTAAGTGCTTTTTCCATGTAAAATTTACTTCTGAACACAAATTTAGTATTGTTTTGATGTTTAATTTTGTTTTTATTGAGATATTGAAGTCAACGTGAAAAAAGTGCTTGGGGGCATTGTAGTGCACGGGGTTGGGGACAATGTAGTGCAATTATACAGAGTACCACAAATATGCATTATTTAACCATGTTTTCTTTTTGCAAATTTTTGCAGTTTTCTTTCAGTTTTATCTAACACAGGACCAAAGAAATCTGTAGTTTATAGTACTGTCCACCAGATGAGATGAGATGATACCATGCAAAGTCTCGTCTCGTGGGCATCACTACTAGTTTATAGTTTTTTGAGTTTCTTATGTTCCTAATATTATATCTAATAAAATAAAATCGTTTACAATATATTCTCTGCTTTCTATTTCACTAATAAAGTGGTGCACTACATTGCCCCACAAATTTTAGAATGTCGAAAAACAGTGCCTTCAGTTTTTTAGATATAGAAAAGCTCCATCTACATTTACAAAAAAATAATGTACACCATAAATGTAGCTAGAAGCATTGTCTTTCCAACGAGTCCTTATTGATCAAAATTGGTTGAAAATTGCGACCACAGGAGTCTTCGAAAGAAAAGTGCACTACATTACCCCCTTCTACTCTACTAATCAATTAATTATAATTATTATTTTCTAAAAAATATAACTTTTTGGTAGAAATATTTATTTAATATTTATTTATATAAATATTTATTTATCAAATAAATTTATATTCGGCTGTGAAATAAATCCTAAATTCAGGGCTCGAACCAGTGAAACTATTCAAAAATACGGACTTTACGGACCAAAAATGAAAAATTATGGACCCATTACTGACAAAAATATAACCAGTCTGAGTCAAATAAAAGAACATTTTACTTAAAACTAAAAATTAAATTTTTCTTTATGTTTCTTTATGTTTTATAATAATTAAAGATGACCGAGTGATAAAATCATTTACAATTCAATTCTTTTTTAAATCGATTATATTTAATAATTTTCGAAAAAGTTCTTTGACAATTTTCAAATCCACTTCTTTAAAATATTCAATTTTGCGAAATTTACATTATTCGTAAATTCTTCAATTAAATAAATATTAGAAAATAAAAACTTAAAATAACATTTAGAAAATTCAAATAAACTTTTACAAAAAAATTAATTTAAAAATTCAATTATTTTTAAAAATTCACACTATATTGCTTTTAATATTCAATTATTATCTAAAATTTTAACTGAAATTAATTTTTAAATAAATTTTTATTACAAAATTCTACTAGAATTCAATTATTTAAATACAAAAATAAATAATTTATTTAATAATTGAATGTTTCTTAAAATTCAAATTCTCATAAAGAATTTTATCAATAAATTTTTAAATAATTGAATTCTATCAACGAATTTTAATAAAATTTTTAAGAATAATTACATTTTTCGAGAAATTTGATTAAAATTGTATTAAAAATAATTGAAATTCTGCAATGAGTTTTATTATTTGTGAAAGTAATTGAATCCCTATAAGAAGAATTTTACGACTTTTGAACAATATTTAATTTTTGCGAAGAAAATTATTGCTTTTGAAAATAATTGAATTTTTGCAATAATTTGTAACTTTAACAAAATTTAATTTTTTTTCGTGTTTTTAACTAAACATCTTCTATAAATCCATTATTTTTAATAATTTTTGAAAAAGTTCTTTAAAAATTTTCAAATTTATTTCTTTACAATTCAATTTCCCAAAATTTCAATTATTCATAAATTCTTCAATTAAATATATAATCCTTATTAATAAAATCAGATGTCTGTCTGTACATTGCTTAAAACTTCAAAATGTTAACATGATTAGTTATTATGGACATCAGAGATTCCAAAAATGTTCTTAAAAAATTTAATGTATGTATGTATGTATGTATGTATGTATGTATGTATGTATGTATGTTTGTCTGTCACAAAAACTTTGTACCCCAATCACACAAAAACATGTGAATCGATTTAAGTCCAACTTGGTAGGTTATTAGGTATTGACCCAAGGAAGGTTTATAAATTTACAGATTTAAAAAATATTAATTAGAACGGGAGATATTCAATTTTTTCAAAAAATTCAAAAAATCGAAAATTTCAAAATTTTTTATTTTTCATGGATTGCTTTTGAAGTTTATATACTTGAGTATTATATGTTATTTAGTCACATTATAGCATAACTTTGCAAAAAATAAAGTCCTATAACTAATATGTAAGTATAAAAATGTTTTCAAAAAATCGAAAATTTCAAAATTTTACATTTTTTTATGGATTGCTTTTAAACTTTCTATATTTGAGTATTACATGTTATTTGGTCACATTTTAGCATAATTTTTCAAAAAATACTATTCTACAACTAAGATGTAAATATAAAAATATTTTCAAAAACTTGAAAAATGGAAAATTTCCAAATTTCACAATTTTTAATGGATAGCTTTTAAACTTTCTAAAAATGAATATTATATGTTATTTAGTCAGATTTTATCATAATTTTGCAAAAAATACTATCCTACAAGAAATATAAAAAAATTTTCAATATATCAAAAAATCGATACTAATTACTATATGAAGTATAATTCAGTAGTATTTTTGGAGTCTCTGATTAATATTTTGATGTCAAAATAGTGCAATTCAAAATTATTTATCAAATCAATCTAATATTTTCAAGAAGTTCAGAAATATTGAAAATGGAAATTTTTTATGATTAAAATGATTTCGCAGGATGTCAAGAATTGTAAGTCACCTGTGATACAATACAAGCATATTATGCCACTAGGCAAAAACTTACATGTTAAAACGTTTTTTCATTTTAACTCTAGATTTAACTTTAAGAGATGTTTTGAGCAATGTAAAGACAAAAGTTAACACGGTGTCTATTTTTGTTTAACAAAATTCCCTGCTTTGTCCAAACTTTTCACGGTTTATCTCTTTTTTGTCAAATTTAAATTTACTTGATTTTATCCATAAATAAATCTACAAATGGCTATAAAAATTTACTTATTTTATGAAAATACTGTTTCTTAAGTTCATATAAATATAGATTGTATTACTTGCTGTCGTACAGTTTTCTGTTTATACTAATACATTTAACTGGGTATCTACCAAACGGGAAAAACTGTAAAAAGCTGGGAATATGCCGAACCGGGAATTTTCCTATCAAATTAAGAAAAAGTTTCATTATATTAATTCGCTTTTAAAAAATTGCTTTTTACTTCAATTTTTATTGATGTATAATATTTATGAAAACAGACCCGAGTCAAAATTTAAGCCCTACTTTCAGCCTAAAATTTAGGTCTTATGTTAGGTTTTAGCAGTCGTAACGTAGGGTCTACTTGCGATACAATTAGTTCACGGAGAGAAATTTATAGTAGTGGGTAACATAATTGTGGTTAGGGTGACCATCTTTAATGCTACGTATACAGACAGCTATCTAGATAGTCACCGTTACCATCAATATCATCAGGAGTAACATCTTGGTAGTACGGGGTAGCATAACTATATTTTTTTTAGCATCTGTGATGGTTGGCAGTAGCATAATGATAGTATCGTGTAACATCATCTTTTTAACATCAAAATCTGACTATCCATTTCTCTCAGTGTTCCAATTAGACTCTACTATAACTCCAAAAACTGTATGGAAAATTTAATTTTTTTAATACATTAATTAAAGTACTACAAATTGATAAATATTGTTCTCTGCATTTGAATTGGTTAAAATAACTAATTTGATAACAAAAAGTCAATCACTGATTCAAATAGTAATATTTTCCTACTAAAATAGCTATAATGGTAACTAATTATTTTTTTCCGGTCAAATTAAATTCCCTAGCTATTTCCTGATTTTCCAGATTGGTAGAAACTTAAATGTATTGGTAGAAACTAAAACCCGTCGAAGACGGGTACGACAGCTAGTAGAAAATAAAAACTTTAAATAATTTAAACAAAAATTTGCAATTAAAGTTTCTCAAAAAAAAATTAATTCCACAGAATTGTTAGTTAAAAATATGAAAAATTCAAATTTTCAAAAATTTTTATCTGAAACCTTTGCAAAATTCAATTATTTCTAAAAATTTACTCTCTAATGCTTTTAAAATTCAATTACAATTTAAAATTTTAATTGAAATCCATTTTTAAATACAAAAATATAAATTTATTGAATAATTGCATGTTTCTTAAAATTGAATTTTCATAAAGAATTTTATCTATAAATTTTTAAATAAAAGAATTCTTTTGACGAATTTTAATAAAATTTTTAGGAATTTTTTTGAAGAATTCGATTAAAATTATTGTATTAAAAATAATTATTGAAATTCTGCAATGAGTTTTATAATTTATGAAAATAATTGAATTCCTAAAAAGAAATTTATTATGTGAAAATAATTGATTTCCTAAAAAGAATTTTATTATTTACGAAAATAATTGAATCCCCGTAAAAATTTTATTATTTTATGAAAATAATTGAATGATTCTCAAGATATTTAGAAAAAAATTTGTAAATAACGAAATTCCTGTGTAATTTTTATTATTTTTTGAAAATAATTAAAATTTGTGTAGAATTTTTATTAAATTTTAATTTAAATATTTGAATTTCAGAGAAGAATTTAATTATTTCTAAAGATGATAGAAATTTTGATGAGAATTTTTAAAAATTGTTGAACATAATATATCGTACAATTTACCAACTTTTCATTCTTTTTTAATCAAATTAAGAACTTTACGGATCTCTTTTCAAAAAACGGACTTTTACGGATTTCAAGCAAAGTTACGGATTTTTACGGGATTTACGGAGCTAGTTCGAGCACTGTAAATTCAAATTAGTAAAAATGTTTACTAATTTGAATTGGTGACTGAATTTCTGCTTCTGAATTAATAAATTTTACTAATAAATTAGAGAAATTACAATTTATTAGTAAAATTTACTAATTCAATAACAAAAAGTCACTGAATTAAAATTAGTAAACATTTTTACCAATTCAAATTTGGAGAGAATGCAATTTTTCTCTGGGTAGGATATAATAATAATAGCACATACTTATTAAAAAATTAAAAATTTTTTAAGAATTTTTTCTTTAAAAAGCAATTTTCTTTTGCTGAAAATAAAAATTATTATCTTGAATAATACATACATACAAAAAATAGCAGCATTAGAAAATAATAGATGCAAAATACTTCATATAAATAAATATTATGTTTTAAAAAAACTTTTTAAGCGAATTATTTCACATGTAATATAAAATGATATATGACAGGAAGATTGTTATATGCATAGTAAATTTTCATACAATTTTATCTTTTTCATAATAATCTCTTACTATAAAGTTTGTCTCCTAAATTGCATTTGATTCAAACAATACTGCAGAGTATGTAATATTATGTAGGCAATATAAGTATGTAGTTTATATTTTAAATTTATTTTTATACCACAAAATTATACTCTCTAAATCGGAATTAGTGAAAAATCATCAAACTTTACTTCAAACTAGTATAAGAATTTTCACTAATCTGTAGGAAAAATCTACTATTTCATTCAGTGATTATATTTTGCTTCCTCACAGAGAAAATATTAGTTAAGTAATTAGTAAATATTAGTATAAGTAAAATTTAATTTAAATTAGTAGACGTCGTTTTCCTAATTCAGATTTAAAAAGTCATAATAGTAATAATAATAAACAATAATAATAAAAATAACGGTTATAACAATAAGTAGAATTAACGTTAATATTAAAGATCAGTTTTTATTGAGTCAATAAAAATCAACATCTTAAATATATTAACGTAATCATGACATAGTTTTAAGGTTAACAATAATAAAAAATAGATATATAGCGTCACTATAGACCTCACAATCGTGAAAAGTTCAAATCCTCGACCGAGATATTGCAATAATCTAATAATTTATTGTATAATAGGAGAATAAAGTTTCTTGACCCGATCAACAAACCATGTGACATATGACAAATTGCATTCTTTACATGTAGATACGATATCTATTCAGTTCTTATTTTACAAAGTTTATATTTTTTATTTAACATTGTTATTATTTTTATTCTTATATTTTCATTTTTATTTTCATTTTCATTATCAATATCATTATTATTATATTTATTATTATTATTATTACTATCATTGTTGTTATTATTTTTATTTTTATCAGCATTAAAATTATTGTTTATTATTATTTATTATAATTGTTGTTTTATACTATTATTATATTTCATTTATTTGAACATTCATAACTTTATGACGAGCAAGAAAATTGATTGTACAAAGACCTGTTTGAATTTGAATCGAAACACTTTTTCAAAAACTCTTTGTATACTTTTATGAACTTGATAAAATTCAATAATTCCAGGATTAACAAATATATATACAAGTCATTTAAATTTTACAATAGATTAAATTTATCAGGATATTTGAATTCGAAATAAAAATATTGGTAATAAAAATCTCATCAAATAGTGTTAAATCCTTTTGTTAAATATACTTAATACTTTAAGAAGCTTTTCGATTGCATCATATATTATATCTACCTGGTTGTATCTATTAGTCAAATTTTACATTAATTCTATATGACGTTTATTAGAGTTGAATTAATTTATAAGGATTTTATAATATTCGATAAATTGTTATAAAGTTTTGTTTAATAATAGTTCATGAAACCAATTTTCATTAATATGTATTAATTGCGGTAAAACGGTAAGAAGTAACTATTATCATATCACTTCGAAGAATATATGAAATTTGAAACTATATATAGACTGCGAGAAGAATGTTGATTAACAAGTAATTTGATCGAAACGTCATTTTTCTATGAATTGCATTTTTGTTTTTGAATGTTTTATTTTTATCCTTTTAATTCTCTATGCAATATCAATGTTATACAAATTGACAGAATCTTTGCAAATTTTGCAAATTTTTATATATAAAGCAAAAAGGCAATTCAGATTTAGAGAACATTATCATTTGTTTTTATATTTCTGCATTTTTCAATTTTTGCATTTTCGAATTCTTGAATTTTTATACTTTTGTTTTTTTAAATTTGTGTATTTTAGTATTTTCGTACTTCTATATTTTTGTACTTTTTTTATTCAAGATTTCATTCAAATTCAAAGAATCCCTATATGAAAAAATTTATGCGCAAAATACAAAATATAGGAAGCAATTTTTCAAAAATACAGTTCTCTCATAATCAGCAGATTAATCTTTGAAAGTAAAAGAAAAATATCTACAATATATTTTATTCTTTCTTTCCCTGTTTCAAAGAACACATAATCCTATAGAGTCATCAATCATATTAAATATTAAATACAACGTATATATATATAAACTCTCTCGATATAATTAGATGATACTCTAGGGCTTATCATTTCCTTTCTTTAATAAAAGTTTCTTTAAAAAGAAAAAAGAAAATCGAACCAAAATCAGTCTGTCTTTGCACTGATTTTTGGGATTAAAGTAATCGATAAATCCCGGCAATTAAATGATAAGAGTCATTACACAAATACAATAAAATCACAGAATGTGAATCCCTTAATTTTTATCACAAGAACTTAATTCCGTTTTAGATGCATTTTATTTCACTTTTTTTATAGGAAATTAATTCCCTCTTTATAAATCTAAATTCTTTTGTGAAAAAATTGTTCGGTAAAAAAGTGGTATTACCAGAAAAAATTTTTTGAATGTATCATTTAATATATATCAGTAATACAATAATAAAAATTATATTAATAAATAAGTGCAAGTAAAAATAAAGTATACAAAATATTTATTAAAATGAAAGCAGAAATTTTAAATTCTATATGCATATCTCCAGCTTTATTATTAAAGTATTTAACAAAATAAAAGTGTCGTTTAACTTATTGAAATGTTTGTATAAGTTGTCTTTTATTCTCGACACAATAGAGACTTCAACACCCACTAAGAATATAGTGGAGCGTCTTTATACCAATCGTAGTTAAACATTTATAGCAACTAATACTCGAGTACAATGCCCCTAATTCAGAAACCTTTTTTTTTTAAATTTTTCTCTACAAAATCTACAAAATTTTCTATACAATACAATAAAAATTTTGTTAAACTTAGAAAACAATTTGTTTAATCCAAAAATAAACAGTCAAAGAGTCAAAAAAACTATGTTCAATCAAACATACTTTGCGCCTGAAAACTTAATAGTCGAATTAAATCTGTTATATGAGTTATTGAATCAAACCTATCATGTTTAACTCAAACATAATTTTTAGTTGAGTGTATATCAAAGATTTGTTTCATTCAAACATATTCGTATTGTTTTCTCAATGGTACAAATTATTTAGATATTTATACTTCTATTATAGCTACACGTTAATGAAGTATTTCGAAATTTAAGTATAAATTTAACTGTATTTAGTCACAGGGAGAAGAAGAAGCAGAAGTCTATTTTTCAATGGAACCGTAAATAACGGATGTTGGCATATATAGCGAAATACGTTGGTGACGTCAAACTGTCTACCTATACAGATGACGTTATTTTCTGCAGACCCATTGTAGACCATGCCTTAAAGTCCAAAATATATGAGTGCGTGAGTGAAATCACGCGGACTCTGAACTACAATTATGTATAAAAGGCACAAGTTTATTCTTGGAAACTAATTTTTGGCGCAATAAAAATCATGACACAGTAAATTCTCAAAATATCCTTTTTAGGATCCCACTTCCCCTATTCTTCTATATTATCGTATTTTTGCTATAAAGAAACTCTTATATCATCTAAATTACTCTCGAAATTAATTTAAGTCCTAAAGAAATTGACATAATCTGCTAAATTATAGCCACAGTTTAAGAAGAAAGTAGTCTTCTTAAAGCTAAAATTTTAGCAACAGAAATGGTAACATTTCTTCTGTAAATAATTAGATTTCGAAACAATTGGAATAATTCAGTTCTATTCAATTTTTGTTTCATAGAATTTAAACAAAAAATTCTTTACGAAAATTTTGAAAATTATCCGTAGAGAATTAAAAAGTACATTATCTTTGGATGACTTTGACAAAGTCCAAAGGCGGAGATACAATCTTGTAAATACTGTAATCGTAAATCAACGGTTTTTCCATGAAATGCGCGCAATTCTCTCTTTTCCTTATTTCATTTATTAATACCATTTCAAAGTATATTAAAAAGAAGCTTACTCATCATATTACCGGAGAATGTAACAATAATTAATATGAGCAAAACAAAAGGATAATTAATGCCAAAACATTTCAATGTAAAGATATTTTCTGTCAAATGATAATTTTCTGCAACAATAATTATACTGTATAGAGAAAAAGTAGCTTTAACTAAAGCAGCGATAAGTTTCTCTAGAATACCGCAAGTCCCAACTGAAAATTTCACTAATACAGTAAAATTTGCAGCAGTTCCAGTTAAACTAAAAATACCAGGACTTTTTCATTATTTGCTTAATCAGCACAATAAAAATTTAAATTGTACAGCTGCAATACTATATTTTTAGAAAAAAACTAATTATTTCAGAAAGAAAGCCAATTATTGATAATATTTTCTGGAAAGTTCTAGAAAGGATCAGAAAGAGAACCGTTGAAAGGCTCTCTCGTATGCTATGCTATATAATATGCAAGCAAGGACGTACGGGAGTTGGGAAGCGAAATGACGTCAGAGGAGGGATCGACCGTTCGAGCCCCCAGAAAACAGCCAATGAGAATGTACCCTCGTATACCTTCTCGCTGGTGTACAAAGTTCGATTCGTTACGTCACTCTTAGAAAATGCTTTCTCGCGACATGAGCGCAATTTTTTTTTCAAACTCATTTTATTAATTTTTTTTTTATTTATAATTTCCAACAACACTCTTGCTAATCTCACTGACCTTAATAGAATGTTGACGCAACAATCACTAAATAATCGATTCTTATCAGACACATTTTTTTTACCCTTTCCGATCAAGCACACTTTATTAATGACGTTCACATTCATAAATTTTTAACCTTCCACGAAAAGTGATGTTTAATAACAAAACTGATATCAATTACTTCCAATATCAAGAACAAAAGGAGAATTATTTTAGATATTAAAAGTTAAAATACAACCAAACATATGAAAATGTTTCTCTTATTTCTAAAAGTTCGGAAATTAATCTCTAAAACCAGAAATCGACTGTAAAAAGTGGTCGACGAATTCAGAGAACTTTTAGACAAGAAAATAGAATCTTTTCCTGTAAATATCTCAAGATGTGCCTCTTAACACGTATTTAACTTGAGACTGCCTCTTAAAGGACACATGTCTACTGAAGATGTCATCTTAAGGAGCAATCTTTCTGAAGAAGCTAAAGATCTTTCTTAAAATCATAAATTTTTGATAAACCGTATTCATTCAGCCAGACGTAGTTATTTGAGTCATAATAAATACCAATAATATGATCACGATGATGATAACAGACTGTAAGATAGATTATCTTCCATAGTCATGAGATTTATGTTAAGATTTATCTTAAGCTTCAGAAGAACAACTTTAATTTAACATCTTTAATTTTTTAATCTTATTTCATCATAAGATTCAGAAGAACATTTTAATTTTAATTTTTTAATCTCAATTCACCGTGAAATTTATCAGAAAATTAATGTAGTGTATAGTTTTAGACCCACTATTCAATTATTCCGTATAATTACTTCATCTATGATGCAACAGTAGCAAGGATACGAAATAGCGAATTTCTGCTTCAACTGAACAACTCTATGTCGTCATGGTTGTTTCCTGGTGGGGTATAAAGGCGCACACGGTGAACCTGCCTTATCACCATCAAGGTTGGAGGGATGAAAATATTGAGGGTGGGAATTCTGCTTCCCACGAACTCGCGAATTTCATCATATATCCCATAGGATGATGCAAACTGCAAACACTTTCTAAGTAGAACAATACACTGTGAAAGTTGCATGATCCAAAATTTGCACACTATAATATTGTAAAATTTGTACTTTACAAGAATTCAAATAAATTATAATCTCTATCATTATGTTCTGAACTTAAGGTATCTAAAGTAATCTGTAGATAAGCGGTCTGTGTACTTTTGTGTTAAATATAAAGGACAAATATGCGATGCTGTATATGTTGCATGCTTGAAAAACTGTATAAGGATTCGAATTAAAAAATTAAATTCAAATTGAAATGAAAGATGATTTAAGTTATACAGTATGAATATTCTTGATTTCTGTGAGTGATGCAACATCATAAATGTAACAGAACATCAAAGAATTATCTTCATCTAATTTTTCGTCCACAAATACATCAAACACGTAAATATTCAAACGTCTTGAAAAATTGAATCAAAAATATTTAAACGTCTCAAGAACTCGAATTAAAAATATTTACACATCTTAAAAGATTGAATCAAGAATATGCAGACGTCTCAAGAAACTGAATTAAAAATATTCAAACGTCTTAAAAAACCGAATCAAAAATATTCGAACGTCTTAAAAATTGAATCAATAGAAACATGCAGACGTCTTAAGAAACTGAATCAAAAATACCCAAATATCTCAGAAAACCGAGTAAAAAATTTTCAAAAAAGTCTTAAAAAATCGATTCAAAAATATCCAAACAAAATATTAACTTTTCCCAAAAAATCATCCTTATCTCAAAAGAAGAAAAAAAACTTGTTATACATATTATAGGTCACACACGACTGTTTTTGAAGTCTTTAAAGTATATATAATTAGTATTGGATCGCTTTCAAAATAGTAATGAACGAATAAACTTGAACTGTATACAGTGCTTATGTCATAAAAATAAAGCCATAGGATCAATAATGCGCCAAGGGTCATTTTTAAAATAATTATTTCTTCTAAAAAAGACATGTGCAGCAAAAAAATGCAAATTAGTGAATATATTCAACGAAAAATTCAAATCTAGTTTATACCAAATATTGAGATATATACTCACATCCTACAAATCTAGCAATGGGATATGTTGTTTGAGCTATTTATAGAGTGGTTTCGGATGAATACCAGATTCGAAGTGACCTAAAATTGGAGCACTTACTCGTGCTCTTTTCTTCCAATAAATAAAGAAATCCTGCATGAACTTTACTTCTATATGTATATACAAATATGCCCTGAATTTCAAAATTGAAAGTCAAAAATCTTTCGATTCGAAAGAGTTTTAAGAAAGAGAAAATTTTAATATTGTCGCATTGAAAATTTTTGCAGAGAAAAAAATATAGAATAACTTATTCATAAGGTAGTAAATATCCTGTCTGGAATTTTTGCGCATTTTGAGTCAACTTTTACCATTTTCTGAGTAAATTTTGCTATACGTTCGAAATGCAGTTTTAGGATTGCCACAAAAATTTAATTTTCTCTTATTCTGACTTTTCTCTTATTTCCAGACAGAATTTTAACTTTTCCCTAAACTCTATAAAAAAAAATTAGAAGTATGTATGTAGTTCAATTATGAAAAAGGATAATTTTTAGAAGCAAGAATTTAATTTAAAACTTTAAGGGTTTCCATCTATTTTGAAAATATAATTACTTAGGTACTGTAGCTAACTTCTCTCGATTATTTTTCAAGAAAATTGTTTCAAAAAATAAAATTACTTTCAATACATATAGGATTTTAGGAAATTTCAATTACTTGTTCATAAAAATTCAATTATCTTTGAAAGAAAGTAGAATAAAAATATTTTAGATACAATTACCCAGTGTTAAAAATCATAATTAAACTTTTTGATCATTTGTGTTAATTTTTGTTATTTTCGGAGTAAATTTTCATCACAATTCTTCCAGGGATATAAAATTGAGAAGAAAAACGTAACAAAATTGTTACAATTCAACTTTTTGATACGTTTTTTTGTCTGAATTTGATATCCTAAAAAAACTCTGATACAGAAACTTAAACAAAATCCCTAAGAGACAAATAGTAAAAACAAGCTTCCAACTGAATTTAAAAATCAAAAACAGTATCAAAAGTAGCATAAAATATTCGTAATAATTGCAAATAGTTGCACATGATTTATTTACAAATACTTGTGTTTTTGAACTTTTGAATAAAAAGCGTTATAAATGTGCACTAACACAATTTTACTTATTCTCACAAAAAAATTTTCTACAAATATTAATTATAAAAAAAGTTTTCGAGGGATAAAATGGTGGTTTAATTCCTCCACTTGAGAACGCCAAGGTCACCACCAGATGGCAGTAAACATTTCAAGAAAGGACTGAGCTGCCATCTGGCGGTGACCTTGGCGTTCTCAAGTGGAGAGTAGCACCTCCATATTGAATCTCAAGCTGTTCGTCAAAATTCGCAATTTTATAATTATATTTTATCAAGTTTAGAGAGTTTGTCAATTAATACAAACGGATTTCAATTTCTAATTTACTTTTATTTAAGAGTAATGGTGGCATGTGGATGAACTAAAAAATCCCTTTAGTAAGAAAAGGATGGACATATCTTGGTCCTTTCTTACTATTGAAATTTTTTAGTTAGTCCACATGCTACCAGGACGATCCGGCAAGTGTCCTGGTGGCATGTGGACTAACTAAAAAAATTAAAAAAACCTACGTGAATCATCTTAGGGTAAATTCAGGAGAAGAAATGCTTAAAAATACAAAAAACTATTCTAAAAACTAAAGATATTCGACTTCCAAAAATATTGCAATCTAAATCAGGTCTTAAACAAAGATTTAAATGGTTCTTAGTGGCTTTTATGGTTCTTTAAATCAAGACCTGTCTGTCTTTCTTTACAAGACAATCATTTTTTTTACCAAAATATATATATATATACACTATTCCAAAAAATCTCCCGAGGAATTTCGCAGACAGACGAAAGATTTTGGCAGAATGGTGCAATGATTATCGGGCAAGAAAACTTTTGGAGAGATGCAGGAATGCCACGTGACCTCGTTGCCCTTGGGACGACAGGCGAGCCTCCTTCTCCTGGTTGTAGCGCATTCACCGATAAAACGTGGAAATCAGCGAGTACGCTGAGAGGGAAAGGGGATTGGCGGGGAATGGAGAGGGACACAGAGCCAAGAGGAAGCCAAACAACCTTGATGGAAGAGGGAACTACCCATACTTTCCAGTCCACACACTCCACCTCCACTTTCCTCCACCATTTAGCTACCCCCGACTTGGAAGTATGCACCCCACCAGCTCTCCAATTCCATGTCATGGAGGTGCGCGTGGAGAAGGCGCCTTCAACTTTAGTCTCAATATAAAACTGGATTGGTACGCACGCAACAGCGCATAGAGACGCCAAGTTTCATAGAGACGATTTTCCAACACACGTACCAAACATTTTCTCTCTCTCCCAAAAAGTGTCCAAGTTACAAAAGTGAAAAATAAATAAGTGCTCTAACTAAACAAAAAGTGAACTACTATTTTTCCTCTACTGTAAACAAAAAAAGAAAATTTATTCAACAATGAAGATGTCACCAACAGTAAATACAAGTGATTTAATTAAACCGGAGGTGAGAAAATGAAAAATTTTCAATTTTTTACTTTGGAAAATTTCGGAGTAATTAGGACAAAAGTGGGAGAATAATTAAATGACAATTGTTTTTTTTTTTTGAATGATGACAATTGAGCATGCCTCGTGTGCGCTTTTGCGCGAGCCATGAGGCGCTAGATTAAAAAGAATAGTCAAGTATCGACGTATGAGGGAAAATGAAGAGAGTGGGAATATCAATGTTTCAAACAAAGTTACGTGTACTTTTACGTAATGTTTGAAGCCACTATCGAACGTGTGTTGTCGTTTCTTCTTTTTCTTCTTCTTCCTTTTTTTCTTTCCGCAAAGAGAATAAATGAGTTGATAAAATATGTTCAATTACTGTATACGTCACGCAGTTTTGCCGGTCTCCCAGTTGGATATGAGAAAGAGAAAGAGAGAAATACACAAACCAGGTGCTTGAATCGATTCCTTATACTCGTGCACGAGTCACGAGGGCATCGGTTGCTTTTAAACCCGGCTTTTATTCACCTTAGTGTCACACACCCCTTAACCTTGAATAACACAGACTCCACCCAGATTTTCGATGATCATTCTTTAAAATTTCCCTTTTGGCAATACAAATCGTGTGCCTATTATGGTTATTGAGGTCCCTATAGCTACTTAAATGGGAAGTGAACTCCAAAAAAAGAGGAAATCAATATTAAGCGTTCGGTTATTTTATTCATCCAGATATTAATCTCACGAAAATGTTTCATTTTTGAAGAAAAGTACTGATTTTTATAAGTACCAAATATTTCGTTGTTGAAATAAACTTTTTGCTCTAGTTGTTAACAATTTTTCTAATTAAAGTAAATTTGGTTCTAAAGTAGGTAAATTTGTAATTACAGCACTACATCAAGAATTTGATTAACTTAACCGAAAATTTGGTGGACTAAACTACTTTTTGCTTAACTGCTCTTTTCTTGAGTTGAACCAAAAAACTGGTTAATTAATAACTTTGCTTAACTCAATTGGAGAAAATCTAGAGTTATCTAAAAAGGATATTTGACAAAACAAAATAATTAGTTACCCAAAACATTTGGTAAAATCAAACAAATATTTCATTGAACAAAACCTAATAATTCGTTAAATAACTCCAATTCATCCAAAAATGACCAAAGAATTTATTGACTCAATTGTAGATTCTATTTTCAAAACAATTAATTAACACAATGCAACAATTGGTTACCTTAACGACTTGCTTAATTCAACTACAGATTTTATAGAAAAAAATCAAATGCAGGGCTCGAACCAGTAAAAGTATTTACAAATACGGACATTACGGACCAAAAATGAAAAATTACGGACCAATTACTGACAAAAATATAACCAGTCCGAGTCAAATAAAAGAACATTTTACTTAAAACTACAAATTTTTTTTTCATACCTATAAAACATGAAGATATTGATAACTCCGAGTCTTCGACTCGGAGTGATCGATTTCTTCATGTTTTATAATAATTAAAGATGACCGAGTGATAAAATCATTTACAATTCAATTATTATTTACAAGAATTTTTAACTAAAATTCTTCTTTAAATCGATTATTTTTAATAATTTTCGAAATAGTTATTTGACAATTTTCAAATCAATTTGTTTGCAATATTCAGTTTTATGAAATTTCACTTATTCGTAAATTCTTCAATTATGTAAATAAATATTAGAAAATAAAAACTTCAAATAATATTAAACAAATTCAATTAAACTTTTACAAACAAATTAATTTCAAAATTCAATTAATTTTAAAAATTTAAGCTATATTGCTTTTAATATTCGATTATTATCTAAAATTTTAACTAAAATTAATTGTTCTGAAATGAAAATCAATTTTTATTAGAAAATTCTACTAGAATTCAATTATTTAAATACAAAAATAAATAATTTATTGAATAATTGAATTCAATTCCCATAAAGAATCGGTAAAATCGGTTCTTTAAAAATTTTCAAATTTATTTGTTTACAATAAAATTTTACAAAATTTCAATTATTCGTAAAGTTTGCAATTTAATTTATTATTAGAAAATAAAATTTTTATATAATTTAAAAAAAAATCCGCAATTAAAGTTTCTCAAAAAATATTAATTCCACAGAATTGTTAGTTAAAAATATGAAAAATTCAAATTTTCAAAAATTGTAATCTAAAACCTTTGCAAAATTGAATTATTTCTAAAAATTTACTGTCTAATGCTTTTAAAATTCAATTAAAATCTAAAATTTTAACTGAAATCCATTTTTAAATCAATGTTTATGAGAAAATTCTACTAGAATTCAATTATTTAAATACAAAAATATCAATTTATTGAATAATTGCAAGTTTCTTTAAATTGGATTCTCATAAAGAATTTTATCTATAAATTTTTAAATAACAGAATTCTTTCAACGAATTTTAATAAAATTTTCAAGAATAATTACATTTTTGAGGAATTCGATTGAAATTTTAATAAAAATAATTGAAATTCTACAATGAGTTTTATAATTTATGAAAATAATTGTATCCCCGTAAAAATTTTATTATTTATGAAAATAATTGAATGACTGCGAAGAAATTTATAAAAAAATTTGTAAATAATGAAATTCCTGTGAAATTTTTATTATTTTTTGAAAATAATTAAAAGTTTGTGTAGAATTTTATTAAATTTTTATTTAAATAATTTTTTGATTTTATTAACCATTGACTTTATTGAAAAGAACTAGTCTCTAAAAATAACCAAATAATTAGTTAACTAAATCAAATTATTGGATAATTTAACCATTTGTTCTACTGAACTGTAGATTTCATTGCGACAAAACGAAATAATTAATTAACTAAATAAAATAATTGGATAACTAAACTATTTGCGGTGAATTTAATTGTAGATTCAGTTAAGAAAACCAAATAATTAACTAATCAATTGATTTGCTTAACAATCTGTAAATTTCATTTCAAAACAAAATAATTGGTTAACTGAACCATTTGCTTAACTAAACTGTAGACTTTATTGAAGAAAATCAAACAATTGGTTAACCAAATCGTGACCAAATCAAACAATTGCCAAACTTAACCGCAGATACGACAGGCCAAGCCAAATATAATTAGTTATCTAAACCATTTGGTCAACTCAACCTTTCATTTAATTGAAAAAAAACTTTTTTGGACAAAAAATTTACTACCTAATCAAATTCGTTAATTTAATGCAATGATTAATTTAAAACACAACTAATTCTTGAGTGTAATAGTAAAATCTAACTTTAATCTAACATCTAAGTTTTATACACTTACAACAAGAGCAATCAGTTATTTCAAATGAATACACACTTTTATATCTTCAATGAAAAAGCATTTAAAAATTTTTGAAAACCAAAATTTCCAATTATTCATAAACTTAGGCACTTGATTCTGATAAGAAACGGAAGTAAAATACAATGATTTTAATTATTTGTAAAAATAGGCAAAGTAAATATTCCATCTTCCTAAGGTAATTGTACGAAAAAGCGATATGATGTCAAAGAGTATAATTATTGCACAATAACTAATTGCGCACATTTCTATATATATACACCTACAACAATCATTATATTATGTACGACAGAACATTGAGTGAATGTCCCCTCTCTTTACTTTTTCTACATAAAAGCAAAAAATATTCCGCACAAATTTTTGACACAATCTTAAATATGGAAATTGAGAAAAAAAAATGTTTAATAATTACTATTTATGAATTCAGTTTTTTATTTTTAAAGTCCAAAGAAATTATATGTTCGGAAATAATTGGAATATTAATATATAATAATTATAAATTATGAATAATTATGAATTATAAATTATAAATCATTATGAATTATAAGTAATTACAAACAATTATAAATTATAAATAATTACGAATTACAAATAATTATGAATTATAAATAATTATGAATTAAAAAATAATTATAAATTATACAGGGAAAAAAATTCACTTGGAACAAGTAAAAATTTCAAAGTTATAATAAATTCCATATCGACATCCACTGAACATTAATGTTAACAATTGTAAAACTTTTCAAGTCAGTGGAGCTTAGCAAACACTATTATATATTGTGACAACAGTATTGAGGTACATCACGCTAACAATGTTTAATTAGAGTACTCTGACATCTGACAATAAATAGAGTTTCAATACTTTCTAATTGAATTTCACTCTGCATTGAAAAATAAAAAACGTAATTTTACAATTTTTTTTTTTTACTTTTTTTGAAAACTGTTGAAAATTTTAATTAACTACTCTCTAAATCTGAATTAGTAGTTTTCTACTAGAATGAATATTTTTTTTATTTAACTATGAAAAATAACTTAAGCACAAATAAAAAAAAGTGGCATCCACATAGATACTTAATTTATTCTTTTTGAAACTATCAAGGAAAGAAAATAATTAAATTAAGTGTTAAAATAATTCAATAATGTTAAAATTATTTATTAATTATTAAATTTAACAAATCAAATTTAATGATAATTTAATTTATTTTGTCAACTAAATAAAAATGAATGTTGTGACCATATAAAAAATTGTGATTCCAATTTGGCAAAATGGATGACTTTATAAAGATAATTCCCACATAAAAAGTAAAAATAAAATATTTCGAGAAATAAATTCTTTTTTTTTTTTTGCTAAAGTAAATTACTTATTTTAAGTTAAATGTCAGAGCGCAAAATTATTTTTAGTTTTCTGAGTCTCGCGATATCAATGTAGTGTCTACTATACCTCTATTGTTATCGCGAAAGCAATGATTACAAAATTTACTCTCTTTCCCATTCTTATAACTTTTCAAACATATAACGACACTGAAATTTTATTTTAACGGTCAATTTTAATCTCTTTTCATATCTCAAAAAAAAGGATCAAAGACCTTTCTCAGAAATAAGATTATACTTCATTCTTTGAAATCGAATATAGTTTACTACTTGAACAGAATCAGTAAAAATCTCATAAGTGTCAATTTTAAATAGTTGCGAATTGTCCAAACGAATCGGGAATAAAGTACGAATAAATTATTCAATATTCATTTCGTCTTTTTCTATTCAAAAAATAATTTTAATTTAATTTTTAAAATTTCTTTAAAAATTAAATTTTTAAATATTTTTGTATAATATGCGACGAGCCAAAAGAACCTTAAAATCTAATAAAATTAACACTACGCTTCTTTTAGCAGATGCTAAATATTTATATATTCATTAAAAAAAAAAATTTTTTATCGATACCCACAATCGTTCAAAATCACTTTTTGTTATATAAATATAAGCGAAAAATATAAATTTTACATAACAAAAATTCTTTATATAAAAAGCTTATCTTTTCTTTTATTGCCATACACTATTCTACCGAATCTATTTTCTGCTTTTTGTTATAGTTTGTAAATGTCTTTTTAAAATTACATATACATGTAAACATATATGCTACAAAAAAAACCAAAAACAATTTAAATAAAAATTCTTATTTGTAATTGTTAATTTAAAAATGAGAACGAATTTACGAGTCTTACAATTTTTTGCAGAAGCTATTTGCAATTTGATAGAAAAATAAAGAAATAAAAATATTGATTTATTAATTTATTAAATAATTAATTAATTATCCAGTCATAATAATATTCTTTTACTAATAAGCTATTTTTATTATTTTTAATAGTTTTTTACTATTTTCTTTACTATTTATATTTTTTACTAATATTGTTAATGAATATTTTATTAATTTTTCTTGCACGGAGAAAAATGGAAAACTAATGATAATTACACTTATTTGGTTAAAAAAGACATTATTTGATTCAAAAACTGTTTATTTGTTTCAAAGAAATGTTTTTTTCAAATTAAAGAACTATTTCTTTGACCTTAAATCAATTATAAAATTTTCTTGATTTAATGAACAAATTTTTTGGATTCAAAAATATTTATTTAATTGAAATCTATTTATTTATTTCAAGGAAATTTTCCTTTTTCAATTAAAAAATTATTTCTTTGAACCTGTAGCAAAGAATAAATTTTTTTGATTTAAAGAACAAATTAATTGAATTCAAAGAAAATCTTTGTAAAATCTTTGTAAAAAAAAATTATTATAAATTGGAAGAAATAGTCAAATAGAAATTAATAACAAAATATTTTTATTAGTTTGACATCAAGCTAAATAATTAGTAAATATATCTATCAGATAATTTTAACAAGAAAATATTTTCTATGAAATTCGTTATTTTTCACTAATTGAAATTTAGAGTCGTTTTGTTTTCTTATCTTTCGAGAAATACATATATGAAAATAAAAAATGTCACTCAAAATACATCTACTGCAATTGTTTCGAAGTAATATTTTTTTTCTCCTCTATTCATAGTGTAAAAACATAACAACGTATTTTGTAATTAACATTTTTGCATGAAAAACCTGTTTTTATTACAAAAACAGAAATGAAGTCGCGTGGAACGTAGAATTCACTATAGAGAATGCTCAATGTACAGCACGAGGTACTCGTTTTAATGAACACGTAAAAAAATGAAAGTAAATTATCAATTTTTTTAATTTCAATAATATAGGTAGTTCAAATTTCAAAAACTGACCACAAAAATAATAACAAAATTTTCTACAAATTCTGTATCAATTTGAAAATTAACTTTTTACGACGAAAACGAAAATTTATTTGATTCATATAACCGACGACGAGTTGTCTATTATTTAATTAATATTTATACTTGATTCAAATAATTTTTATTTACGTCAATTAATTTGCTTCAAATACTGAATTTATTGCATCAAAAACTAAAATTTTTGGTTCTAATAAAATTTATTTGAATTCAGTAAAAATTAATTTAATTCAAGTAAATATTATTTGATTCAAATAAATATTCATTTTGATAATCGAAAAGTTATCGATCATTTGAATCAAATAAGTTTTTCTTTCAGTGTATTATAAGAAATAATAATCTAAATTAATGTAAATAAAATAGTTTTGTTAAAATAATTTTTCGTTAGAATAATTATTCATTAAAAAAAGATAATAATAATAATAATAATAATAATTATTTATTTATTAAAGAATAATAATAATTATTATTATTTATTTATTTATTAAAGAATAACCATAATTTTTTGTTAGAATAATTTTTCGTTAAAAAAAGTTTTTTTTCAATGTCTAAAAACAATGGAGAAATTAAAAAATTGTCGAAAATTGGAAATGAAAAGTAAAATTATATAAAAGCAAAATTTATTTGAAGTATCAATTTCTTCAAGATTCTAATGACACGAACAATTTACACAAATACGTTATGTGAACCGCATGTGCTTCAGCTTTATCGTTCATTCATGTAAATTCTATCGCACAGTTTGCGGGTGTGTCAATGACGTCAGAGAAAATCAATGGCAAGTATACAGCCTGAGAAACGGAAGATGCGAATATGATGACAAGGACATGACTTTGAACTATATAGAACATTATAAAAATACTCATTTTTATTTTTTCAATAAATATTAAATATCGAATATAAATTTAAATAAATGTCCTATATTTATATCAACCTTTCTAAAAATCTCTATTTTGACTTTTATTTATTTTTTTTAATTTTATTTTATTAATTTCTTTCCATCACTAAATTTAATTCAAGTTCAAATTAACACTTAATGAAAGAAATTTTCGTTAAAAGAAAAATAAAATACTTTAATTGTCCAAGTAAGCATTAAAAATAGACGCAATCATTGTCCCATTTATTGAACGATTGTGGAATCGCAATACATAGTTTATAGGAAAAAAAAGACGCACTTAAGAGAATGGAACGTTAAGTGGTAATTAAAAATAATTCACGCAATTCTATGAATTTCTTGACTAATCATTGTTATTGAAAGAAAGCCCAATTTTTTTATCGATTAAACGGAAATAATTTTTTTATATATTCGAATATTAAAGAAGCTAATTTATTCCATATAAAAAGAAATCTAAACTTGAAAAATGTTTGTTTTTCTCGAATTTGTGTTTAATTTTTTTTTTCTTTGTAATTTTCTTATAAAACGGAAACATAAATTACCGATTATGATATAAAGAAGCGTAGTGATAATTTTTATCGAGAAAAGTTTAATAATATGAAAAAAAATATTAGTTGTTTTGCTTACAGTTCTTTCTAATTCCAATTTATTGTAAATTACAGTGGAAAAAAATTTATTTGATTCAAAAAACTGATTATTATATTGAAATTGAATATTAACATCTAGTATTAAATAAATATTTACTTGAATTAAATAATTTTTACTTAAATCAAGTAAATTTTATTTGAACTAAAAATTTTAGTATTTGATGCAATAATTTCAGTATTTGAAGCAAATTAATTGACTTAAATAAACATTATTTGATTCAAGTAAATGTTTAATTGACAATAGACAAGTTAACGTTTATTTGAATCTAATAAATTCTTTTTTCAGTATTTTTTTTCTACAAAATTTTTATTTGAGTCCTCAAGTTTCCATTTTTAATTTCGATTCAGTTCAGAAAAAAGACAGTGACCTACATTAAATTTAAATTTTCTTCACGAAACATAATTTATACTTTGATTAAAAAAGTTCATTCACAGTTTTGTGTACAAATTCGCAATACCTCACAGCAAGTTAGAACCATTATTCACCCAGAAAAAAATTTATTTCAAACAAATATGATTTATTTGAGTTAAAAAAATTTTTTTGTCTCACCTACTAAATTATTTCTTTCTTTTAAATATTATTCAAATAATTTCTATTTAATAATCGTAAGAAAATTAAAAAATCAAAAAAATAATCGAATAAAGTAATAAAAATAAAAAATCGAAAAAATAATCGAATAAAATTATAAAAATAAAAAATCGAAATAATAATCGAATAAAAATAAAAAATAGTCGAATAAAATTATTTCATACAAATAAATTTTTATTTGTATCAAACGAAATTTATTCGAAACAAATAAAAAGTTCAGTAGACTCTGATTCAAACGTATGTTTTTTCTGCCTGTTACCTAACTCTTATTACGATA
Source organism: Leptopilina heterotoma (assembly GCF_015476425.1). Taxonomy (NCBI): domain Eukaryota; kingdom Metazoa; phylum Arthropoda; class Insecta; order Hymenoptera; family Figitidae; genus Leptopilina; species Leptopilina heterotoma. The sequence goes on from NW_025111110.1 coordinate 3,680,557, forward strand.
ATTGCAATATATTTCTATTATTCAAAAACCACTCACCATTTATTCCAAAAAATTCCAAAATTCCAAAAATTTGCAGAATTGATCAAAGAAATGAAAATCTGGAACAAAAACGAAAAAAAAATTAAATTAGTATCGAAATACGTAAAAATTAATAAAATGAAATGACGAAATAAATTTATGATCGCATTGAACTGTTATATTGAGTAAATAACAGTAGTTTGATAAAAATATTCAACAGGCAAAATAAAAGGAAAGAATTAAGGAAAACTAATTTTTAAAATCGATAAAAAGAAAGATTACAATATTGTCTAAGCTCATTAACATAGATATTCAAAGTTTACTCTGGGGAAACATTATAACCAGTAGCCATAGGAAAAACTGGTTTTCATGAATAAAATGAGTATATAGCGCGAATCTCATGTTCATTCCACCAATTTCCAAGAATTCGATCACGTTTATCATAAAGCACGTGACTTATTACAAGATGAATCATAAATACTATTTCGTAAATTGATTGTCATTAAGAAATTTTATGTTAATTTCAAAGTAACATTAAAAATTCGCCAATTTTATTCTTTCAATGTAAATTATGTTTTATCAATTTTATCCAATTTTTTTTTTTATTAAACTATTTCAATTTTTTATTATTTAATAAACAATTTTATTTTCATGTTTTTATTTATTATTTAAAACTGTTTTTATTTCCATAATTTTATTTACTATTTATAAACTATTTGACTTTCATTTTTTATTTTCTTTTTTTTTGTTCACTATTTTCAAACTATTTCATTTATTTATTATATACAAACTATTGAAATATAATTTCAATAATATAAAATATCAAAAACTGTAAATGAATTCTTAAAAGAAATTGAACGAATTGAAATTTGAGAATCGATAACATTAAAAAAGAATTGCAACATAAATGATTTACTTTTTTCATTTTTCTTTTCAAAAAATTAATGTTTTAAACCTTCACTGAAATAAAAATAAAATATTTTTCTCTAAACCATTTGCCTTGAGGTGTGTTTCCTGTTATAAATGTACAAAAGTTTTAGAAACTTTGTCTTGTATTATTTCCTTGACATGAAAAAGTATTTAATACTATTTTGTATACTCAAAAAACTAAAAATAAATTATTAAAGATTATTTTTAGTTACAATATACAAACATGAATAAAATATTCAAAAACTTTTATTTTAAATAACTAAATAAATTGTAAGTTTAACATTTAACTATTTGTTTTTAATACAAAAATTATTTCAATACACAAGTTATTTATTTACATCAAATTATTTAATTCCAATTCACACGAAATTTTTCTAATTCAAAAAAAAAATTATTTGCGTCTACTAAATATTTCTATTTGAGAACAGCCAAGTACAAATAGAATTGAACAAAATATTTTCCCTTTCACAATGAGAAAATCCAGATAATACACTCAAATCTCCTTAGAAAATGAAGTAAAGCTAGAGATGAACTTTGTGAATCTGTATTCTTCGAAACATGACCGGATGTTACTTCTTAAAAAGCAGATAATACTCATAGCCACTGACATTTTAAGGAATCTATTACCAAGAAAAAAAACAGTATTTAAAATATTCCACAAAAAAAGAAAGAAAGAAAAAGATGATCTAATTTAAATGAAAGTCTCTATGGAGTAAAATGTGGAGTAACCATTAATATTATTTTTTTACTTTCAGATAAGGGAGATCTGTAAAGATCTAATCTTGACTGATAAACAATGTCGGAAAATTATGGAAAACCTGACAGAGGACATAAATAAGGGATTGTCAAAGGATAGGCATGATGAAGCTGTTGTCAAATGTTATACAACTTATGTTCAAGACCTTCCCAATGGCACAGGTGAGTTTTTCTTTTCTCACCATGAAAAATATTATTCATCTTCATGTGATCAAAAAACGGAATTATTAATTTTCGTAATTAGTTATTCAGCTTAAAAAAATTTCTTTGAAAAAAAAATAAATCTTTATCACCAAAAGAATTAGTTATTTTTTCCACTGAAAGAAATTACAGGGTTGCCACGCTTTTGCTCTTTTCAAATTCCCTGACTTTTCCAGGTTTTTAAAACGAAAATTATTCAAAAACGTCAATAACTTCATTTTTAAATAAATATTTAATTATTGTTTTTTTTATAGAAATTAAGATATTCAAAAATTTGAAATTCAATAACTAAGAATATTATTATAAAACATGAAGATATCGATCACTCCGAGTCTTCGACTCGGAGTAATCGCTTTCTTCATGTTTTATAATAATTAAAACTTGCTACTTTGTTACTGTAACTTCTTCAAAAATTATTTTCATTATTACGATTATTCATTTCTAGAATTCTTAACTAAAATTATTCTTCTTTAAGTCGATTTTTTTAAATAATTTTTGAAAAAGTTCTTTGTGAATTTTCAAATTATTTTGTTTAAAATTTAATTTTACGAAATTTCGATTATTCTGACATTTTTCAATTAAATATATTAGAAATTAAAAACTTCAAATAATTAAAAAAAAATCCATTAAACTTATTGAGAAAAATTAATTCTATAGAATTCTTAATTAAAAGTATGAAAAGTTCAAAGATTTTAATTTGAAATTCATTTTTAAATCAATATTTATATTAGAATATTCTACGATAATTAAATTATTTAACTATAAAAATAAATATTTTATTAAACAATTGAATGTTTCTTAAAATTGAATTATCTTGACAAATTTTAATAAAATTTTTAAGAATAATTGCATTTTTCGAGAAATTTGATGAAAATTGTATTAAAAATAATTGAAAAATTTTGCCAAGAATTTTATTAAAAGTTTTGAAAATAATTGAATTTTGGAAAAAAAAATTTATTATTTATAAAGATAATTGAAATTTTGACGATAATTTTTTTAAACTTTAGACCATAATAATTGAATTTCTACGAAGAATTTTATTACTTTTGAAAATAATTGAATTGTTACGCAAAGAATTGCATTAAAACTTTTAAAAATAATTTTATTTTTTAAAGAAATTTAATTCAAAATTCATTGAAAATAACACTTAAATTCTAATAAATAAATTGTAGCAAAAGTTATTAAAATAATTAAATTTCTTTGATAAATTTTAATAAAATTTTTAAGAATAATAACTTTTTTCCAGGAATTCTATTAAAATTATATTAAAAATAATTGAAATTCAGCATTGAGTTTTATTATTTATGAAAATAATTGAATAATTTATGAAAATAATTTGTAAATAATTGAATTTCTGTGAAATTTTTATTATTTATGAAAATAATTAAATGTTTGCGTAGAATTTTATTAAAATTCCTGAAAACAATAGAATTTCTGGGAAGAATTTTAATATTTATCTAGACAATTGATTTCTTTTTAAGAATTGCGTTAAAATTTTGTAAATAATATTAAATACAATATTAAAAAATTCAACTAATTTCAACAGAATTGAAATTAAAATTGTATTAAAAATAATTGAAACTCTGTGAAATTTTAATTATTTATCGACATAATTAAATGTTTGCTTAGAATTTTATTAAAATAGTAAATATTTAAAATCATTGAATTAAGGAAAATTTTTGTTAATAATTAAAATTTTCACAAGAATTTTATTAAAAATTTTTGAAAATAATTGAATTTTGAAGAAAAATTTTTTTATTTATTAAGGTAATAATTGGCATTTTTTCGAGATTTTTTTTGTAAATTTTGAAAATAATTGAATTTCTGAGAAGAACTTTACTACTTTTGAAAATAATTGAATTTCTGCAATCATTATTTGTAACTGCTTCAAAATCCAATTTGTTTGAGTGTTTTTAACTGAAATTCTTCTATAAATCCATTATTTTTAATAATCAATTAAACATATATTACAAAATTTAACTGATTTCAGATGAATTTTAGTTAAAAATTTTTTTTAAATCTAAGTTTTTTTATATTTCTAATTAAATTCATTCAAAACTGAAATTTTACAAAATTTTAAATCAAAATCTTTTAAAGTTAATCTACTTATGAAAATAGTAGTCGCAATTCTTTTAAAATTGAATTAATTTTGAAATATTTAAGCGAAATTAAATTTCTAGAATAAACACAGTAACTTTAAAAAACAACAATTTTCCAGGATTTCGATCAAAATTCCGACTTTTTCAGGTTTTTTCAAAGTTTATAAAATTCCCTGACATTTCCTGGAAGCAAAATTCCAAAAAAAATTTGATTTTCGAATTTGATTTTTCTTTACAGAAAAGGGTAACTTCCTAGCCTTGGACTTGGGTGGAACAAATTTCCGAGTACTTTTGATCACACTAGACGGACAAAATTTCGATATGAAGAGTAAAATTTACGCCATACCACAGAGCCTAATGTTGGGAACTGGTACTCAGTTGTTTGATCACATCGCACAGTGTTTGGCACTTTTCGTTAAGGATCTCAAACTTGAGAATGAAGTTCTACCTCTTGGATTTACATTTAGTTTTCCATTGGTGCAAGAGGGCCTCACAGAAGGAAGACTCGTGAGGTGGACAAAGGGTTTTAATTGCAGTGGAGTCGTTGGCGAGGATGTTGTCGCTCTACTAGAAGCGGCCATCGAAAGGAGAAATGTAAGCAAATTAATTATTACAAATTTTTTTTCTATAACGAAGAAATTAATTACATTCTAACTCTAACTCTAACTCTAACTCTAACTCTAACTCTAACTCTAACTCTAACTCTAACTCTAACTCTAACTCTAACTCTAATTTTAACTCTAACTCTATTTCTAAATCTAATTTTAACTCTAACTCTATTTCTAAATTACACTCTTAAATCTGAACCAGAGAAAATTTTACTGATTTTAATTCAGTGGACAAGTTTTCTTTAATTACTCAGTGAAATTTCATTGTGAGAATTAGTAAAAACTACTGATTCTGAGTAAAATTCCACTGATTTAGAAAAAAAGTCGTCCACTGAAATTAGAAAATTTTCATTGATTCAGATTTAGAGTGTATTACGAACAAATTACGTAGTAATTAACGTTAATTATCGTAATTAGCAGTAAATTTTTTCTAACCAATAATTTTCTGATAAAAGAGATTTTCAACTTTCTTTATTTTATCCCTCAGGATGTCAAGATTGACGTTTGTGCCATTTTGAACGACACCACTGGTACCTTAATGTCCTGTGCTTGGAAAAACAAAAATTGTCGCATTGGACTTATTCTTGGTAAAGAAATAATTTTTCTTATCAAAAGTTTTCCTATCGAAATTCAAACAATTTGATAATTTTCACACTCGAGTTTTACATCCACTCAATAATTAAAATATAATGAAAGAACTTTTCAATCTCGAACATTTGAATTTCAATATTATTATATTATATGTTCAAGTAATTTTAATCCAAAAATACTGAAATAATTCATGATATCCAAACATACATTGAAAAAAAAAAAAAATTTTGATCCAAATAATCCTTTATTTGACAAATGTTTATCAAATAAATATTTATTTGAATCCAATAAAATCCAATAATATTTACTTTCAAACAATATTTACACTACTGGAAAGAAATTTAATTGATTCAAATAACCGATTAATTGTCTATTGCCAAATAAATATTTATTTGAATCAAATAATTTGTCATTAATTCAAATAAATTGTATTAAAACCAATAATTTAAGTATTTAAAGTAAATTAATCGATTTAAATAAAAATTTTTTGATTTAACATGGACAGAAAATTTTATTTGTAATAACGATAAATTTCGCTAGAATAGCGAAAGTTTTAACTGAAATAATTAAAAATTTTGCTAATACAATGAAAATTGTAGTTGTTCCAGCAAAATTTTTTTTTTCGTGAATTAAATATTTAATTGATAATAGTCAAGTAATCGGTTATTTGAATCAAATAAATTTGTGTTTTCAGTGTACTATTCAAATAATTTTTATTGAAATCAAATACATTTTTTTAAACCAATTTCAGTATTCAAAACAAATACTATTTAATTGGCTTAAACAAAAGTTATTTCATATAAATAAATAAATAGTTATTTGCTAAATAGATTTATTTGAATCAAATAATAATAAAACTCGAATCAAAAAATTTTCAATTAAATCAAATAAATTGTATTTGAACAGTTAATTATTTCCCTAAAATTCTTAACGTTTAAATAAACGAAATTTATTATTATTAATTAAAATAAAAAAATTAAATTAAATTAAACTTAAATAATTTTATTAATTAAATTTATTATTATTAATTTATTATTATTTTTTTTATTTATTTTTCTTCAAATCAAAATTGTATTGCAACAATATTGCGTCACGTATTAAGAAAGTAAATTACAATGATTCTAAAAGTTTAATTTTGTATTTGCTTTTACGACGGTTAGTAATTTTTTGAAAATATTTATATTAGCACAAGACTCCGTTCATTTGAATAATTTGGAACTTGTGAATCCTTAATAATAATTTCAGTATTTAAAGAAAATAATATTTAATTGACGCAAATAAAAGTTACTTGAAACAATTAAATATTTCTTTGATAGTAAAAAATTTTTGTTTATCTTTTATTTTTATTTTGATATTGGTAATATGATTTAAATCCAAAAAACTCAATTTTTATTTCTAAATTGTTATTGAACCAATAATTTTATTCCCCTAAAATTCTGAACGTTCAAATAAACAAAATTTATTTATTTCTTCTTCGAATAAAAAATTTTATTGCAATAATATTACATCACGTATTGAAAAAACAAATCATAATGATTCTAAATGTTTAATTGTGCTTTTTCTTAAAGTCAGTAATTTTTTTAAATATTCATTTTGGAGCAAAATTCTGTTCATTTGAACGTTCAAAATTTGTAGATACTTCGGTAGATACTTCGGTATTTAAAGCAAATACTATTTATTTGACTGAAATGTAAGTTACTTGATAAAAATAAATATTTGATTGATAAAAGTAAATATTTAATCAATAGCAATAAATATTTATTTAATAGAAATAAGTACTTGATTGATATAAATAAAAATTTGATTGATGGAAATAAATATTTGATTGATAGAAATCAAAATTTCATTGATAGAAATAAATATTTGATTGACAGAAATAAATAATTATTTGATAATAGACGAATAATCGCTTATTTCAATTAAATAAATTTCCTCTCACCGCAATGGAAATGAAGTAATAACTAACGACAATTGTTTATTTATTATAGGAACCGGAAGCAACGCCTGTTACGTGGAGAAGACACAAAATACAAAACGTGCAATGCCTGGAAAATACTCACAGAACAAACCAGACATGCTAGTAAATATGGAATGGGGTGCATTTGGCGAGAGGAATACTCTCGACTTTTGTCTCACCGAATTCGACAGGGATGTTGATCAGAATTCAATTAATCCCGGAAAACAAATTTTCGAGAAAATGATCTCTGGCATGTATATGGGAGAATTGGCCAGATTAGTTCTAGAAAAACTCGTCAACAATGGTCTTCTATTCGGTGGAAAATGTCCCAGTGAACTCAGAAAACGGGGACAATTCTTCACTAAATACGTATCAGAAATTGAAAAGTGAGTATTTTTTTAAGTAATTAAAAATTTATTCTTTATTTTCTAATTACTTGATTTACTAAGTACTCCTAATTTTAAAACTAAATACTAATTCTTCAAAATACAGTGAAACCTGTCGAAATACAACTCGATTTTTGAAAATTTTTATTACAGTAAACAGTCCTTGAAAAATTGTTTTATAATTTAATTTTGTATTTTTACAATATTCTGGAACTAAGTGAAAATAATTCTTCTTAGACATTTTTGAATACAAAAAAATTTTTTAAATACAGTTGCATTCCGACAGGTTCGACTGTACGAAAATAAAAAAATCGTAGTTGAATTTACAATTAAATAAAGGGGAAAATACTATCACTGAAAAAAATTTATTTGATTCAAATAAACAATTACTTATCTACTTTCCTACTTTTTAACGTTTTTAACCAAAAGTCTCAGAAAAATATTGTTTTATTCTTTTTGGTTTCGTGAAAAAAAATATTTTTCGACGCTCAGCGTCGATGCCCACTTCAAGGGTCTTTTACTTGAATCAAATAATTTTTTTTCAATCAAACAAAATTGTATTTGAAGCAAATACCATTGAATTGACTTAAATGAAAATTATTTGCTACAAATTAAAAATATTTGATACAAATAAATATTTATTTTAGAATTGTTTATTGGAATCAAATAAATGTTGTTTTCAGTAATAAGTAAATTTTCAAAATACTAAAGTGGAAAATTTTTAATTTTTAGCGACCCGAAGGGAAAATACACCAACTGCCGGGAGGTTTTAGCGGAAATTGGAGTTAGAAATGCCAGTGATCAAGACTGTGAGAATGTGAGATATGTTTGTTCGGTTGTATCAAGGAGAGCGGCACATCTTGCAAGTTCGGGAACAGCTGCCGTTCTTAATAAAATAGGAGAAGAAAATGTTACCGTCGGTGTTGACGGTTCCGTTTACAGATTTCATCCTCACTTCCACGATCTCATGACGGAGAAAATTAGCCAATTACAAAACCATAAGGTACTATTATTTTTTTCACCGCAATTAATAATAGAAACAACAACGAAACAAATTCAAATATTTTTTTAAATTATTAAATATTTTTTTTTCATTATATTATTAAAAAAAGAAATATCGAATTTTCAAAAATTTCCAGACAGTCAATTTTTAACATTATTTTTTATCAAGTTCAGAAAATGTACAATAAATTCTGTAAATTTGAATTAGTTTTTTACTAAAACAATTTTTTTACTCAAACAAATTTACTAATTTGAATAATTAGTCTCTGAATTTATGCTTTTTAATTAGTAAATTTTACTAATAAAAATAATAATCTCTACTAATTTATAAGTAAAATTTTCTAATTCAGAAGCAAAAAAAGTCACTAATTGAAATTTGTAAATATTTTTATTAATTCAAATTTAGAGAGTTGATTATAAATTTTCTGGACTTAATCAAAAATAATGTTAAAAATTGACTGTCTGGAAATTTTTGAAAATTCGAGATTTCTTTTTCTAATTTAGTAATTTCTACTAATTTATAAGTAAAGTTTACCAATTCAAAAGCAAAAAGTCAATTTTCTTGAAGAAAAGATTTTCTATTTTAATTTATGTACTTTTTCCCAACATTTTTTTTGCATTGTTTTATGCTCCAAAAATTCGGAACGTTCAAATGAATGAAATGCTTTTTCAATATAAATATTTTCAAAAATTATTAACAGCAGTGGAAATTAGAATTGCAAATTAAACAAATTTCAATTTTTATCAATTATTTTTTAATAACTGAAACAATATTAATTATATAATAGAATTTGAAATTGAAAAGAAGAAAAATAAATTTTGTTCTCTTTGAACGTTAAGAACTTATGTCTCTCATGTTTTGAACGTTCTAATGAATCAAATTTATTTATTTCATTTTCAAAATCAATTTTTATTGTAATAATAATAGGCCTTTATTTAAAAAATAATTTATGTTTCAAAATATTTAATTTATGTTTTTCATTGTTTATTTAGTGAGTAATGTATAAAAATATTTATATTGAAAACATTTTGTTCGTTTAAATGTTCAGAATTTTTTTAACAAAAAAACTTTGAGAACACCAATGTTTCTTGATCAACAAAAAAGAAAATTGAATTCAACAAAAAAAAAATTGTTTTTCTTTAAGCGAAAATTTAAACAAATTGCAGGGTTGACAGAATTTTAGGGAAATCAGGGAAAAATCAGGAAATTTTATCAAAAGTACTGGAAAAAGTATTACATTTTTAGAATTGTATAAAAAATTAAAATTAAATTTAAACTTAATTTAAGGAAAAAGTCAGCAAATTTTATCAAAAGTACTGGAAAAGTATTAAATTTTTAGAATTATATAAAAACTTTTGGTCTTAGGTGTCCACTAACTTTTGGAAATATTAAAAACAATTAATTCTTGAATTTTTTATCTATTCACCTCATACACTGAAAAAAAAATTTATTTGATTCAAATAGAAGATTACTTGTCTATTATCAAAAAAATATTTACTTGAATAAAATAATTTTTATTTAATTTAAGTCAATTAATTTGCTTCAAATACCGAAATTATTGGTTCAAATACAATAATTATTTGATTTAAGCAAAAATTATTTTATTCAAGTAAATATTTATTAGATAATAGTCAAGTAATTTATTATTTAAATTAAAAAAATTTTTGGTTCAGTGTATAAATTAAAATAAACAAATATAATAAATAAATAAATTGAAATGTCCATTAATTTTAATTGAAAAATTAAAATTTTCTATTTCTAACTGTATAATTATGAACTTTACAGAATATAAAATTGAATTTGTTTCAGGTAACTTAATTCTTTAAACTTTCATAAAATTATTATTCATGAATTAATTAGGGAAAAAATTTACTTAAAAATTCAAAACATAATTGAATTTTGCAATTTATGTTCGTAATTTTTATAAATAATTGAATTTCAGACAGTTCTATAAATTGAATGTTTTGAAAATTTTAATTCCTGCAAACAAAATTTTTTTTAAATAAAATAACCGATTACATACTTGTTTATTATAAAATAAATATTTACTTCAATCAAATAATTTTGATTTAAATAAAAATTTTTTGATTCCAGTAAATATTTAATTGATAATAATTAAGTAAACTGTTATTTGAATCAAATAAATTTGGTTTCAAATTTAGTTTGAAAAAAATTATTAATTTTTCGAATATTTTCACAATTTTTAATATTCTATCTGAAAATCAGGGGAAAATAAACTGAAATTTTTGTGGCAACCCTCGTTTGTAAATTTACAAATGAATTTACTTTTGCTTAAGCAAAAGAAATTTAAATAGAAATTTTTACATAAATATATAATAAATTATTTTCGAATATCTTCAAAGTAGAAAAATATTTCATCAATCAAATAATAAATAACACGCGATAAAAATGAAAATAAAAAAAATATTTTCTTTTCAGTTCGACCTGATGCTTTCCGAAGACGGTAGTGGTCGTGGTGCAGCACTTGTCGCTGCGGTAGCATCACAAAAACGGTGAAGATAACAACGGAGCCATATTATCCACATTAGAATAAAATTAAATGTATAATTAAATACAAATTGATACACTGTTGTACATATAGCACAAAAGAAATTCGTAGCCAATGCGGGCTAGTCCCAATTAAATAGCTGATTGTAAATTAAAATTTACTATATATAAATTACTATATATAAATAATATAAACACGACCTCGAATCTATTTCGACTAATTCAAAAAATCTGCTTTGTTCGATTCAATTAACGAAAATTGATCGAAAATCGCGTTCTCAATATTTTTGAAGGTCCTCGACACAATTTATTAACTATTTTGTGCTCTCAACCTTCAAATATTTACATGTTTCGTGTTCTTTTAACTATTTTGATACGAATCGTGGGTGTAAAAAAAAAACAAAAACCAACGCAATCTCGCACTATTATAAAATAATAATTTATTAAATAATTATTATAGAATCAACGAAAGTATCACCACATAATATTATAAAAATTATATTAGTGATTTTCTGCAAAAACATTTTGGGCAATAAATACTGCCGCGAGAGCACTACAAAAGAAAAAGAAAAAAAAGAGCAGTGCTCTTTAATTGCTTTGCAAAAATAAAATTCTTTTTGTAAATTATATATATTATATAATAGCGCGCAATTAAAACGATTTATTCTACTATATAGAAAAAAAAGTGAAAATGGAATCGAAAACAAATTTTTAAAAAAGACATTGCCTATTTGTACAGCTAAAAATCAACATCTATTTATGAGAAATGATTTTTTTATTGTTAAATAATAATATAATAATACAATAACTATTATTATAATTATTATTGTTTCTAGTTTCGAACGTTCAAATGAACATTTTTATTTTATTTTTAAATTCTATTTACAAAATACTCTTTTTTACCTAACTGTTTTCTAAAAATGTAGTTTTTAACTAAATGTTGAATAAATAAATTTTGTTCTTTTAAATTTTCATTAATTTTTCAAACTCTTTGAGTAAAAAGAATATTTCCTTCATTTGAGCATTCGAAACTTTAGGAAAGTTTACTATTCAATAACGCGCGTAAATTGAAACGAAAAATTGTTTCATTTATATAGGAAAAAGAAAATAATAGTCGAGGCAGATATTATTAATATAAAAAAGATATAAATATATATATATTTAAGCATTATAAGTAAAATAGACAGTTACGCAGTCTACTTGAAATTTTTAGGACTTGGACGATTGAACTTCTTTATTTTCTTTCTTCTTGGATTAATTCCAAGAAACAAGTTCGATCAAACTTCCGGGTGCGATTTAAATTTATTGGAGATTATTGTGTGTAAATAGAAGGAATGTGTGACAGATTGTTTGATGTCAAAAATTTGAAGTATTATTTACCTCAAAAAAATTAAAAAAAAAAAAAAAAATAGAAATTGTGAAATTCAGAAAACAAAAATAAATGAGTCAATTTGAATGAATGTATATTACTTGCAAGAGGACGATGAAAAATTTCACTTTAATTTTGAAGAATATTGCATATATAGATCTTATAAAAATTGAATGAACAAAGATTTATTCGAACGTACAAAGATTTATTCAATTTCCTTAATTCCTTTCCGTTTTTCAAACGATTTTTAAAATCAACGAATTTCTCGAATTTTATATTCGAAAAGTCGAATTAAAAAAAAAATTGATGACTCGACTAGTTTGGTGGCCTACAGGTGTTTTTATCTCATTTCTCTTCTTCTCATATTTTATGTGAGAATATCAAAAGGAAAAGTTCTATTTGGCAAAAGGAAGAAATATTTTTTTGCTTCTGAAAATTCATAAATTCGTTCAAAAATATAATCTCGAGATTCCAGAATTAAAAAGATGAGAGAAAAAAAGGAAAAAAGACGTAAATCGAATGAATGTAAATGAAATTAGAAAGTTTCGAATACTAGTCAACAGATCTGATAAGTTTTAACTAAAAATACAATTAGGCACATCCAACGTGACTTTATAATGAGTATAAACTAAGAAAGGAGAGGGAATCGCTCGCAGTAAAGGGACGATAAACTCGACGTTTACTACATTCTTCATTATTGTCATTCAGATAAGATGAAGTACAAGTTAAGTGAAGAAAATATCAGTGAAGAAGCTCAAGATAATATTACAAATATTCTGTTATTCTCAATTTCTACGTTCTTCCACAAAACAATAATTTTTCCCTTTCATCATGTTTCGTCGTTTGCGTAAATTTAAGCGGGTGAGTACACCTTGAAAAGTAGACAATAATTCTCTGGGGGAAAAAGAAAAAAGAAACCCGAAAGAAGACGTTCTTTTATTACTGTCCATAGAGCATTAAAAATCGTACGTCTTCAAAAAAAAAGAAGAAATTTTGCTTCTAGAATTTCAAAACAGACTTGGTATTATTACGCAAAAAATATATTATTATAATGGAGAATTGAAGAAGGTACAAAAACTTCTATTTTATACAAAGAGTCATATGTACTCAAAGAGATAAGAATTATATACAGGTGCTACAAGATATACCGATTAAATACTTTCGACGATATAAAAAATTATTTTTCTTCTTTTTTTTTTAAAAAAAAACTTCATCATTATGATATTCATCACGTTTTATACATTTAAGACTATAAATGTTGTTAATTATGTACACGTTGAGAATGCAAAATAAAATTTATCAAAATCCAATATCAGAAACTTTGATAATTTACAGCAGGAATAAAAAATTTTCTTTACACCTTATATACATAACAAAAAATTATGTAAAAATTCTTAATCTCAAATTCAGTATTAAAAATTTGAATTTTACATTTTTCTTTCAATAATAGTTTTACTGAAAAATTATTAAAAACTCGGCGTAAAAAATTATGTCAGAAAAGTAATAATAAAACATTACTGTAAAAATATAGGAAAATTACTGTATAATAATAATAATAATAATAATAATAATAATAATAATAATAATAATAATAATAATAATAATAATAATAATAATAATAATAATAATAATAATAATAATAAATAATAAAAAGAATAATAATAAAAGTAATAATAACAGGCCTTGGATAGTTCGGCTTTTTCGAATTTTTTCCACTATTTTCAGAAAAGGTCCATTTTTATCGAATTATTTTCAAAAAATGCAACTTTTTAAACTTTTCTTCCAAATATTGCAACAAATTCCAACTTTTTTGGAACAAAATGCTAATTTACTTTGATTTTTACAGTGTACAAAATAATAAATTATAGTAAAATTTTTCAAAATTGTTTTTTGATTAATTTTTCTATAAATAAAGTTTTGAAATAGATTATTAAAAAGTTTTTAAATAATAGATATTTTGTATAGAATTTTATTAAAAATATTTCATTATGTTAAGTATTTCATAAAAATTTTTGATAATCAAATTTTCAAATATTTTAGTTGTAAATTTTTATTGCAAAGTTTTAAAACAATTGAATTCTCAAAAATTATAATAAAAAAATCAAAATGAAAATTTCTTAAAAAAATATATATTAAGAAATTATTTTAAAAAAGTAATTCTTAAAATTATTTTATTATAATTTTTTAAAATTAAATTATTTTAAATAATTTTTCAATTACATATTTCAAAAATTCAAAATATCTACAAAAAATTACATTAAAATTTTTCTAATAATCTAATCTTTTAGAATTATTATTAAAATTTTTAAGAAAACAAAATTATTTTCAAATTTTTTAATTAAAATTCTTTAACAAAAATGATTAGTTTTTTAAATTGTCTGAAAATTCTGTTAAGAAATTTAATTCCTATCTGAAAAAAACCTATTTAAATTTTTTATTTCAACGCAAAATTATTTAATTTTTGAATAATTGAATTAAAAAATTAGTGAAAGTCAGAAAAAAGCAAAATTGTTTTTTCTTGACAATAACTGAATAAAATATAGGACATTTAAAATTTTTTTTTGAATCTTTAATGAATTAAAGCGACTGTTTTTTGGTTTTAAAGTAGATCCGAAGTTTGTAATAGTAATAAAAAGAATAATTGCAAAAATAATAAAAATAAAAACAATAATAATAAATTTAATAAATAACTATATAATTTTAATAAAAAATGAAAAAACTAATATTTCAAATCAATATTTACATAACATAGTCGATAATTACATAAAAGTTAGAATTGTACAATCCTATAAAGCAATTTTAAAATAATTTGCATATTGGCACCTTTTCAAAGGTTACGCATAAATAAAACGATAAAAAGATTTTTAAACGAGTCTTGTTATGAAGAAATAACTTAAATATAAATCTATATAATTATTTAAATAAATAAATAGAAAATAAATATTGCTAATGGTATAAATAATAATCAAATACCTATTTCGAATTTCTTTAAATATTTTTTTCTAAATTCTACTATCATTGCTATTATTCTATTTCATTTACATTCTGATTCATATTTAAATTTCAACTTTTTTTTATCGATTTTGAAACATATATCTGTTTTATCATACGAATTTCAAAACAGCTCTATCTAGAATACCTTGAAAAAAATTTTGAACTAAATCACAATCGATTACTCTCGATACATCGACACTACAATATCGTTCTCGAATTTTCAAAAACTAATTAATAAATATAGAAAAAATGGATTAAAAAAATTAAAAATGATGTTTTTTTCAATTCAATAAAGTGCAAACAGAATTCTAAGTTAGAAAAAAAGAAAAATTCAACAAAAATAGTTTTCAATTTTCCTCAAAATTCAACAATGTCAAACCTTCATTTACCGCCATTTCAAGTATCGATTCTAATCGATCTGTCGAATGAAGAAATATCGAATTATATCTCTCTTGATAAAAAAAATAAAGGAAAAAAAAATAATAATACATTACCCACAATGTTCAGACAGAATCGACAAAATGTCAATGTTTAATTTGTTATAATTAGTTTCTTTCAAGTTTTTATCATATATATATATCACCTGTGATATTATTTATTAACGTGTTACACATACATAGAGAGGAAACGAGAAAGAGAAACGCTCAAAGTAATTAAAAAGTGAAAGAAAATTAAAAACAAAATAATGAAGTCATTTGTTGAATTTTTGCACCTACTGGTTTGCTCTAATTTTATAGAAAAATAAGTTACCAATTCTTCAACACTATAACTAATATTGTAAAATGATTAGCAGTCTTCAAGTTGCTTTAAAAAATGCTATTGACGTGGTGAGTGATGTCATTTCATTATGTCATTAAATAAAAACAAAACTAGCTATTTTATTTTACTTTATTTATTTAGAAGTAAAAATTTTATTTGAACGTTAATAGTGAAACGCTACCGTGTAATCAATTCAAAACAATTGTTTTTCAAGGTTTCGATATTCTAAGCAGAATTTAGCAATAACGATAAGAGTAAAAATAATAGTAATTAAAATTTTTACTATTGATATTGTTTATCTTATTATTATTACTATTATTGTTACTGTTACTATTATTATTATTCTTAAAATTAAAATTATAAATATTAATACGAAATTAGTAATAACGATGAAAGTAGAAATAATAATTGAAATTTTGCCTAATTTCTACTGTTTAGAAATAAAATATAAAATTAAAATATTATTCTTTTACTATTATTATTATTAGTAATATTATTATTATGAATAATTATAGTTTCGTAGGAATTAAATAATAACAAGAAGCAACTAAAAAGATGAAATAATAATTGTTTCTTTATTATTATTGTTCTTTTCGTCATTATTTTTTAACAATTAAATTTTTATTCGTTTCATTATATTTTTTATAATTTGCATTTTCAAGTGTTTTTTAATTTTCAAATTTTATATGTTCTACATTTTTTCGATATTCATCATCGTTCTCATTGTCATTTACATTTATCTGTCGATTATCATTCGTATTTTATTTTCCATTCATGTATTTATGTGTAAACACTTTTTTGTAAATAAACACTTTATTTTCTATTTCATTTGTCTTTTTGTTTTTATCCTATGTCATTTTAAACTAAAAAGAAAAGCATTTTTTATTTTTCCATTCATTCTATAATTTGTCATTATTTTTAAAAATTATTTTTTTTAATTTCTGTAAATTAAAGCATCAAACTAAAGTTATTTAATTTTTATTTTTTTTTATCTCAAGCATATTAAAATTAAAAGAAAAGCATTTTTTATTTTTTCCCCTTATTTGATAATTTGTCTTTTCATTTTCAATTTATTTTTTTCTATTTCTGAAAATTAAAGAATCCTGTCATCAAATTAAAAAGAAAAACATTTTTTATTTTTCCGTTCATTCGACAATTTGCCTTATTCTCAATACATTTTTTTTATTTTAATAATCCTGTCATTAAATTAAAAAGAAACCAATTTTTCATTTTTCCGTTCATTCGACAAATTTGTCTTGATTTTCAATATTTTTTTTTTCAATTTCTGTAAATTAAAGAATTTACGAAAACAAAACTCGTTAAAAATATTTTCATCGCGAAATAATAAGTTTAATTTTGTACAAATTACTTTTATACTTTAACTTTGAAATTCTAAACGATTTTCCTAAAGATTCAAATATTCAAATGACCACGATTTTCTTATATTTCCTTAAAATTTGAATTTTGTTAGGAAATATATTTTTGACAATTTAGAAAATTAATTCTTTTCTGTAAATGTTGAATTTATTTTATTTTTAATTTTAATCCAGTAATTATTGAAAATATTCTTTCATTTGAACGTTCAAAACCTTGGGAAAATTTTTATACTAAAATAAATAGAAACCTTGTAAATGATTACGAATTTCATATTTATTTTTCGTTGTCTTTCTTTCTTTGGAAAAGAAAGAAAAATGATCGATTTAAAGCTTTTTAGTAATATTTTTAAGAAATGTTAAGAAATTATCTCCAGTTTTGAAGGTTCAAGTGAAAGAAATTATTTATTTTTATTTCAAATTCAAATCATATTTAAATTTGCATCACGTCTTAGGAAATAATTAATTATAAAAAATTAATAAATAGATTTACAATTGAAATAATTACTTTTTGAAATTCAATTTAAAAATTTGTATCGAATTGGTTTCGATTTCTACTAAAGTGAGTAATTTTCGAAAATAATTACGCATTGTCAAAAATTTCATTCATTTGAACGCTCCAAATTTTTGTAATTTTTGAGAAATGTTAATTTAATTAAAAATTTTTGTTTTCAAATTTTTAAATTCAATTTAAAATCAAGAATTCAAAGGAAAAATTTGCAATTCATTCAAAACATGAAAAATCTAATCTTCATAAACTTCCTGTGACCTTAATAAATTACAGATAGTTCCACCGGCAACACCGTTTCAAGATTTCACTTATCATTGGAAGCAGCTCATGAATTTTTATGCGGATCATTTAACCGACACTAAAGTACCAATAGAATCGACAGGAATTCCACATCATTTAAATAGACTCCTGGAAATATTAATTCTCGAGGAGAAAACAAGAGAAGAGCCAGGCTCATGTTTGGAATATTTAATACAACACAAACTTCTCGATTTATTAGCAACATTAGCATGTGCCGAATCACCACCAGGAATGAGATTAGTCAGTCTCGCATTTTTTCGCAAACTATTAACAAGATCAAAATTCCCCCTTCTACATCATTCAGCAGTATTTATACCCATTCAAAGACTGATAGAAATTTGTGATGGTAATTTAGCCTCGCCAATTGAAAGTGAAGAAATTCAATTTCTCCTTGCACTTTGTTTTTTAATCTGCAAATATCCACACTGTACAAGTCTTGTCAATGAATCGAGCAATATTCGTAAGGAGAGTACAACAATTCACAATAATGAAACCGATAGAAATAAAATACAAAATATTACCTACGTTCCCGATAGGCGATGTAGTAATACAAATCCCCTATTTAAACCACTGAATACCCAAGCGATAACACTGGTGAATCCTGATTTATTTTCTGCCACTAGTGGAGCACGTTTGGTTCGTTATAAGAGAATCTCGAGAAATATTGAGAAGAATACACAGGAAACATTGGAGCACAGAAGAAATGATACACAAAATATTCCCACATGTTCGAATATATCTAGTCAATCGAATGAATCGCCGGAAAATATTTCACAATCATCGAGTCCAACTTCACAAAAATGTAGTTTCGACACGATTGGAAATAATTGTGATAGTCAAGATAATGAGAATTCAAGTAATGTACCTGATGATATAGAAGCAGCTTCTTGTGATATTGTAAACACTATTATAAATGACATCGAGAATGTCAAAATAAATTCTGACTCTAGGAGAAAGCATTCCCGTGAAGAGAACACTAATGTAGATAATTCTTTGAGTGATTTAGAAAATTCAAGTTCTAAGTGTCTACTTATTGACGCCCTCAAAAGTTACATTAACAGTGCTGTGAGTATTTTTCAAACAAAGTTGCTAGCAAAATTTTATTTTAATTATCCCTGACTTTTTTCCTGTTTTTCACATTTTCCCTAAACTTCTAAGGATTATTTTGTTCCACTCCAAAATTAATTAGACACACAAAAAAATTATGACCCTAAAGATAATCCACAAGTTTTAAAAGTTCAAACGAAATGAGGTCGAAGTCCGCAAAGTTTTTAAAAACGAAAAATTAAAAAAGAATTCTTAAAGTTTTTTTTAAGTTATCTTCAATTCAAAATAATTTTTAATATTCATGTTCGTAATTTTTCAGAACTGAATTGTTACTTAAAAGACAATTGTTCGAAAAATGAATCTAAAGCCAAAATAAAATAAATTTTCGAATTATTATTTTATTTTCGTTTTTAAAAACATTGTGAATATTTTCTAGGTTGACATAGGTCAAGGAAATTATAGAATTCAAGGGAAATAAAATTGGTCAAGGGAATCAGAGAAATGTCAGGGAATTTTACTAAAAGTACTGGAAAAATCATTAGATTTCTAGAATTGATAAAAAAAATTCTACTTTTTGGTGTTCAGAAACTTATTAAAATATTAGAAATATTTATAAAACTGAAGTTACGAACATTTATGTCAATGAAATTAAATATAAAAGTTTTTAATTTTTCAATAACTATCGTCTTTCCCGCATTGATTGGATTGAAAATCTCTTTACGATACAATGGGAATAATAATTAAGTTCCTTTTACAAAAAATTTTATGCTTCTTAGTCTTAAAAAAATTTCGTTTTGCCATAATAAAAAAATTTGGTAACTTTAGTTTCATAAATATTTAATTCTTCTTGAATTTTTTTTCGCTTTCAAATTTCTTCTTTTAAATAAATATTTAATTATTATTTTTCCACAAGAATTAAAACTCAAAAATTTTAAATTCAAAACGTTTTCAAATTTAATTATTTATTAAAACTGCAAACGAAATTCTTCTAAAATTCAATTATTTTATGAATTATGAAGTGAAATAATAAAATAATATAATATGATAAAAATAATTTTACGAAATTTTTTTAAGAATTAAATTATTTTAAATAAATTCAATTTTATATTCTGTTAAGTTCAATTATTGCCAGAAATTGAAATCAGGAATTTTAATACAAAATTTTTAATTTTTTTCTATTTCTGATAATAATTCAATTATACAGAATCTGAAATTAAATTTATTTTAAACGATTCAAGTCTTAAAAAATTTTCATAAAACTATTATTTATAAATTCTTCAGAGAATAATTTTACTTAAAAGTTTAAGAAATAATTGAGTTTTGAATGATTTCTGTTTGTAAATTTCTAGGAATAATTGAATTTCAATAGGTTCTAAATTTGAAATTTTTAAAAATTTTTAATTCTTATAGCAAAATAATAGGTAATATTGATTAAATATTTATTTTAAAAATTATTTTTTCAAAGGAAACAAAATTTTTAGAAATCTAAAACCATCTGAAATTTAATTAATTATAAAAATTGCGAATTCAATTATTTTTATTCGGAAATTTTAAGTAATTAAAAATTATTGTTCATAAATTATTTAACAAACAATTATTTGTTAAATAATTTTTGAACAATAATTTTATGAAAGAACTATAAAAATTAAAGTATTTGAAATTTAAATTAAATTCTACAGTCGGTAAAATTCAATTACTATTAGAATCTGAAATAAATTTAACGATTTAATTAAAATTTGTCTGAATTTCCAAATTTGTGAGATGAACAAACCAATTTAAGAAGAATGAAAGAATTTTACTATTTTCAATTATTGCTAGACACCAAAAAACAGAATTTTTTTACCAATTCTAGAAATGTATGTAATACTTTTTTCCAGTATTTCTGATAGTTTCTTGATTTTTTGCTGATTTCCCTGATTAATTGAAGATCCCAATCAAAAAACCGGTTGTAATCTTTTCAAGCTGAAAATCATTGTTATATCAAAAATAAAAAAGTTTTAAATCAAAAAAAGTTTAAAGTTTATAAAGTTTTTCGACGTTGGTGAAGTTCACAACGTTTATAACCAACAATTTATAAGAAAAAATTGTTATTAATTTATGGTTTAAAATGTTTTACATACTTTTTTGGTCAATAATTCAAAAAATAAAAATTTGAAAACAAAAAATGATGTTTTTCTCGTTAAAAAATATTTTTCTTTCTTTAAACGTTGTAAATTTCACTGACGTAATTTTTGAAAAAACATTTTTGTAATCTTTATACAAATACGAAATATTTACAAAGAAATTGAAATTTTAAACTTTTTTTTTATTCAGAGATCGAAAATCTTGAGTCTTAAAAAATTACCACCAGTTCTTTGATCCGGACCATCAATTTTACTTTTCCCGACTTTTTCCCATAATTTCCCGATTTTCTCGATCTGTGGCAACTCTGTCCAATTAATCCTCAATTTCTCAAAATCATCAATTTAAAAATTGTCTAAATTTTCAGGACAACACAGTGAGAATAAGAGCATGCGAGGGAATTATGGTATTGGCGTCTTTGGAAGAAACGTCCTTCATTAATTCGATAGCTCAAAGTGATCTTCCACTAGTTCTATCGAAACGTCTAGAAATTCTCTTCAATGCCATACCGGCCCACGTATTTCCCAATGAAATCGATGACGTCGAAGTAACCTGGGGTTTGGATTCACCACTTCTAACCAGTGAGAAAAAATTCCCCGGATGTCGTCGTGTGGCAGCATTTTTCATGTGGCTCGATTTTTGTGATCAATTGATAAAGGAGGCGCATCCAAAAATTGCTGAAATTGTCGCTAAAACAATAAGAATCGAATTTTTCGAAACAATTGTAACGCCTGCTCTCTCCGAGCATCATGTCGTGCTGGTGACATCCTTAATTACAAAATGCTTCAAGGAAATCACGTCCCTCTATTTAAGTCGTGGTAAATATTTAAATTAATATTACTGCTATATTCAGGGCTCGAAACAGTGAAAGTATTTAAAAATACGGATTTTATGGACCAAAAAAATGAAAAATTACGGACCAATTACTGACAAAAATATAATCAGTCCAAGTCAAATAAAAGAACATTTTTCTTAAAACTACAAATTAGATTTTTCATAACTATAAAACATGAAGATATCGATAACTCCAAGTCTTCGACTGAGAGTGATCGATTTCTTCATGTTTTATAACAATTAAAAATGATCGAGTGATAAAATCATGAACAATTCAATTAATATTTACAAGAATTTTTAACTAAAATTCTTCTTTAAATCGATTATTTTTAATAATTTTCGAAAAAGTTCTTTGACAATTTTCAAATCCATTTGTTTACAATATTCAATTTTACGAAATTTCAATTATTCGTAAAATCTTCAATTAATTAAATATTAGAAAATAAAAACTTGAAATAATTTTTAAAAATTTCGATTAAACTTTTTCAAAAAAATTAATTTCAAAATTCAATTATTTTAAAAAATTCACGCTATATTGCTTTTAATATTCAATTATTATCTAAAATTTTATCTAAAATTAATTTTTAAATCAATTTTTATTAGAAAATTCTACTAGACTTCAATTATTTAAATACAAAAATAAATAATTTATTGAATAATTAAATGTTTCTTAAAATTCAATTCCCATTACGAATCGTTATCGACAAATTTTCAAATGATTGAATTATATCAACGAATTTTAATAAAACTTTTTTAAAAAATTACATTTTTCGAGAATTTCTATTAAACTTGTATTAAAAATAATTGAAATTCTCCAATCAATTTTATTATTTGTAAAAATAATTGAATCCCTAAGAAGAATTTTATTAGTTTTTAACAATATTTTTTTTACAAAATTTCAATTATTCGTAAATTCTTCAATTAAATAAATATTAGAAAAGAAAAACTTAAAGTAATATTAAAAAAATTCAAGTAAACTTTTTTAAAAAAAATATTTTGAACTTCAAAAATTTTAAATTTTAATTGAATTTCAAAATTCAATTATTTATAAAAATTCACGCTATATTGCTTTTAATATTCAATTATTATCTAAAATCGATTTTTAAATCAATTTTTATTAGAAAATTCTACTAGAATTCAATTATTTAAATACAAAACTAGATATTTTATTAGATAATTAAATGTTTCTTAAAATTTAATTCTCTTAAAGAATCGTTATCAACAAATTTTCAAATAATTGAATTATATCAACGAATTTTAATAAATTTTTTAAAAATAATTACATTATTCGAGAAATTCAATTAAAATTGTAGGTATTAAAAAGTAATTAAAATTCCATACTGAGTTTTATTTTTTGTGAAAATAATTGAAACTCTAAGAAGAATTTATTAGTTTTGAACAAAATTTTTTTTACAAAATTTTAATTATTCGTAAATTCTTTAACAATTAAATATATATTAGAAAATAAAAGTTTTAAATAATTCCAAAAAACATCAGGAATTAAAGTTTATCAAAAAAATAAATTCCACAGAATTGTTAGTTAAAAATATGAAAAATCAAATTTTTAAAAAGTTTAATCTGAAACCTTTTCAAAATTCAATTATTTCTAAAAATTTACGTTCTAATGCTTTTAAAATTCAATTATAATCTAAAATCTTAACTATGAAATTCATTTTTAAATCAATGTTCATAAGAAAATTCTACTAAAATCCAATTATTTAAATACAAAAATATCAATTTATTGAATAATTGCATGTTTCTTAAAATTGAATCTCATAAAGAATTTTATCTATAAATTTTTAAATAACTGAATTCTTTTGACGAATTTTAATAAAATTTTTAAGAATATTTTCTAGGAATTTGATTAAAATTTTATTAAAAATAATTAAAATTCTGGAATGAGTTTTATATTATTTATGAAAATAATTAAATTCCTAAAAAGAATTTTATTATTTACGAAAATAATTGAATCCCCGTAAAAATTGTATTATTTATGAAAGTAATGGAATGATTGCGAAGAAATTTATAAAATATTTGTAAATAAAGAAATTCCTGTAAAATTTTTTATTATTTTTTGAAAATAATTAAAAGTTTGTGTAGAATTTTATTAAATTTTTTTTTAAATAATTGAATTCTTTAGGAAAATTTTTGAAAATAATTGAATTTCAGAGAAGAATTTAATTATTACTAAAGATAATTGAATTTTTTATGAGAATTTGAAAAAATTTTTGAACATAATTGAATTTCTGCGAAGAATTTTTTTACTTTTGAAAGTAATTGAATTTCTGCAATAATATGTAATTTCTCTAAAATTATCCAAATTAGAACTTTTCATCCTTTTTGAATCAAATTACGGACTTTACGGACCTTTTAAAAAAAACGGACTTTTACAGACTTGAATCAAATTTACGGACTCAGTTCGAGCTCTGTATACTCCTTAATATTTTCCTCAGCAAGAACTAAAAGTACCAAATTCCTCTTATTTATTTTTATTAAATTGTCTTATTAATCACGTCCCTCTATTTAAATCCTGGTAAATATTTTTCTGCTACATTCCGCAATATTTTCCTCAGCAAAAACTAAAAGTAAAAGATTAACATTATTAGTTTTTCTTAGTCGATTTTTTTAGTAATTACCTATGTCTGCAATATTCTGCAAAATTCCTCTGAAAAAACTAAAAGAAAAAGATTTCTATTTTTTATCAATTACTTCCCTCTATTTAAATCGTGGTAAATATTGACTGCATTCTGCAATATCCTTCAGCAAAAGCTAAAAGTAAAAGTTTTCTATTAGTTTTGTTGTTGTTGTTGTAAATTTGAGTCTAAAATTATAACTTATCCGAACTACTAATTAAAATTCCTTTACAGAATTGAGTTTTTGGCTGGTTGGACAACACAGAAATCCCGATATTCCGAATGTTTGGTCATGGCCAGTATTGCATAGATTAATTGACAATTGCTGCACGGACAGTGATGACTTGACAGTAGAGACATTGAAATTATTCGAGGAGATGATTGAGAAAAGAGACGAGCATATACTACATTGTCTTGTATTAACGTACTTAACGAATCGAGGATACTATGATAATAGTGCCGCGGATAGTGCAATTGCTTCTTGGAGTGATGAAGAGGACGAGCGAGAGAGAGAAAAGAAGAGTGCACTCGATTTATCAAGTGGAATAAATCATAGTCGAACTCTGGCACCGAGCAATATTCACAGAATTCTCAATTGGTAATTTATTCTCCTAACGAGATAGAATTTTAATTTCATCACAAAGTATTCCGAATTCTGATTTTTCTTTTTTTTTTTGCTTTTAGCTTCTTGTCTTTGATACCGAGACAACTACAAACGGATTTCGAGGCGAATCGATACGAGCGTTACATGCTTGATTGGGAAAAGCAATATTCATTAGTATTTGCAGATTGTGCTCTATTTGCCTGGCCTTTGGAAGCAGTGACTGTGGACGATTCTGCAAGTTCTGATTCGCGACCAGAAGCTGATCATTGTTCGACTAGATTTTATATGGGCCCATTTTTATCAATGCTTTTGGAGAAAGTCAGCAATATTCCTAATCAAAAACACGATATCAATTTACAGTTAACTATTGTGATATCTAAATTAGCACTCTTACCTCATCCATATTTACACGAGTTTCTTTTGAATCCACTGATACCATTGACAATTGGAAAACGAAGTTTGTTTATTTGCCTACAAAGAGTTGTCAAGCACTTGATGAGTGAAGTGCAAAAAACTCCTAATTACAAGCAACTTCTCAAAGAGACTAGACACAGACTGTTTGAAGATACCACCATCGATCCGTACGTATCATAATCAACAGGGTTGTTACAAAAATTTAATTTTGTTTTTCCCTGACTTCTCCCTGATTTCCAGATAAAATTTTCCCTTTTTTCTTGACCCTAAAGAATATTCTGATTCACTCTAAAAATTATTAGATACTCAAAAAAATGTTCTATTAGATTTATTTACAAATTTCTTTAATTAAGAATATTGTTACTGTAATTTCTTCAAAATTATTTTTATCCCTTTATAATTCAATGATTATTTTCTATCATTTTTAACTAAAGTTCTTCTTTAAATCAATTATTTTTAATCATTTTTGATAAAGTTCTTTTGAGAATTTTCAAATTAATTTGTTTATAATTCCATTTTACGAAATTTTGATTATTCGGAAATTCTTCAATTTAATATACATTAGACAATGAAAAGTTGAAATAATATTAAAAAATTTTGACTAAGCTATTTGAAAAAAATTAGTTTCATAGAATTTTTAACTTAAAGTATGAAAAATTTAGATTTTCAAAGATTTTAATTTGAAATCTTCTCCAAAATTCAATTATAATCCAAAACTTTAAGTTAAATTAATTTTTAAATCAATTTTTATTAGAAAATTCTACGAGAATCCAATTATTTAAATACAAAAATAAATAATTTATTGAATAATTCAATGTTTCTTAAAATCTAATTCTCATAAAGAATTTGATTAACAAATCTTTAAATAATTGAATTCTTTCGGCGAATTTTAATAAAAATTTTAAGAATAATTATATTTTTTGAGGAATTCCGATTAGAATTGTATTAAAAATAATTGAAATTCTGCAATTAATTTTATTATTTATGAAAATAATTGAATTATTGCAAAGAATTTCATAAAAAAAAGTTCCAAACGATTGACTTTTACAGAAAAAATTATGCAAATTCTGTTTTTAATAATTGAATGCCTGTGAAATTTTTATTATTTCAGAAAATAATTGAATATTTTCTAAATATTGTTTTTAAATAATTAAATTCTTTTAGGAAATTTTAATAAATTTATAAACATACAAATTATTGAATTAAGAAAAATTTTTTAAAACAATTTGATATTGTTATTTATGAAAATGATTGAGTTTCTCCGAATGATTTTATTATTTATGAAAATAATTGAATCCCTAAAACGAATTTTAAAATTTATAAATATAATCAAATTACTGCGAAGAATTTAGTGCCAAATATTAAAACATTTGGAATTTTCGAAAAAATTTATGCAAATTCTGTTTTGAATAATTAAATTCATGTAAAATTTTTATTTTTTTGGACATAATTTAATGTTTTTGTAGAATTTTATAAAAAATTTTGTTTAATAATCGAATTCTTTTGGAAAATTTGATTAAAATAGTAGAATATTGAAAATTATTGAATTAGGAAAGTTTTCTTAAATAATTGAAATTTTGCCATAAATTTTTGAAAATAATTGAATTTTGCAATGAATTTTATTAAAATTCCTGAAAATAATTGAATTTTGTTGAAGAATTTCGCTATTCATTTATAATGATAATTGAAATGATGACAAATTTTTTTAGATTTTTCAAAAATAATTGAATTTCGGTGAAGAATTTTATTAAATTTGAAAATAATTGAATTCTTGTGATGAATTTTAATAAAATTCCTGAATATAAATTAATTTTGGTAAAGAATTTTCCTATTTATAAAGTTAATTGAAATGTTGACGAGAATTTTTTAAAAAAATTTTGAAAATAATTGATTTTCTAGAAAGAATTTTGATATTTATTAATAATAATAAAAAAATTACTGAAGACATTAAGTTTTTGTTTAATAAAAAAATCATATTTATTCTTTTTCCAGGGCCAAAGAAAATATTCTATTTGAAAGTGTGATTATAATGGAAGAATTCTGCAAAGAACTTGCAGCTATAGCCTATGTCAAATATCATCATTCCTTGCCAATCAAATGTTGACTTAATGTTAAATATAGTTAGTATTAAAAATATACCTATAACGAAGAATATTTTAGTCTAAGAACTTGTAAGTATTTCACAATTTTACTTAGAAATTGTAATAAGCATTTCATTGTAATCTTTCATAAAAAGATCATATAGATATTTTTCATAATAGAAATTATAAAGTAAGATTTAAAAGAAAATTACACATTTTTGTGCACAATTTCGTTACTGTAAATAAAAACTTAAAAATCTAAACCGCAAGTAACAATACTTTCGATTTTTAATATATACCTTGCGTTTGATTGTTTGTTTAAAACCAAAAAGGTTTAAAAACATCAAAACAAGAACAAAAAAGTGAGGTTATCTATAATAACGAAAATTGCCAATTCATTGAAAAATGAATAAAATAGTAATAAATTTACCTTGTTGAACTTTTTAAACATGTATAATGTAATTCAATATCCATATTTAAAATCCTGATAATTGACAAAACTGACAAAACGAAAACAATCTCGTCTTTGAGGTTAGGTTTCTAGTTTTCTACTTTAGCCACAAAGTGCGTGTAGCTCCAGATGGAAAATTCAATAAATTGTCATGTAAATGAACTGGCGAGGAATATATTCAATGAATTAACTAATTTAGACAGAAATACTTTTAGTATTATTAGAATAAACTGTGAAAAATTGTCAAAGAACGGAGAACTATGTTTTCTCACCAACCGTCAGGTCTGGAATGCCTGCGTTCCAAAAGGCATCGACAATTTGCCACCAAAAGGTATTTTAGAATACTATGTGAAAAATAAAAATGCAAATGGAAATTGTTCAACATATGATGAAATTGTACAAAAAGTGAGTAATTTTTGTCTAAATTGTTATAAATAAATTAGCAAAAATATCGTATCAAGAGGAAAATACTAGAGTGACATAACCTCATTTTTTCGGAGCGAATCGAACAAATTCATCAAATTTAACACTTTCAAGCCTTTCAAGCAAAAGATTATTAAAAGCATTTCAATCTTCTAAAAAAGTAAATTTAAGGTAATTGATTTAAATATATAAATGACAATTGTACTATTTTTTACCTTTCAAAAGAATTTAAAGCTTTGAACTTTTGTGTCGCAACTCTTGCACACAAGGTTAGTTTCCTGGTTTTTCCGATTTTCCAAAAAGTATTTTCAAAATTGTTTTCTACAAAAATTTTAAGTCTATGTAAACATAATGAATTTGTTCAACTATTTTTTAGCTTAAAAATTAAAGTATTTGTTCTGATAAATTTAGAAGGAACGAAAATATCAATGAAAATGAAAATAATCTGTAGAATTAATCAACTTGTGAATAAATATTATATTTATTCACAAGTTGATTAATTCTACAGATTATTTTCACGAGAAAAAATTCATAGCACAAAGAAAAGTATAAAATTTGTTTGCTTATTTAAAATAACTTTAAAAATCCAAATAATACACTGACATTTTACTAATTATTTTTCCTTTTCCAGGCCTTCAGTTTACTAGAAGCAAAATCCCAAGAATGGTCTCTACAAATAAATTCCTTTTCCCTACAAAACGAAAGATTATGTCTATTTCTAAACAGAACACAAGCATTATCATTGGCAATAAAAAATGCCATAAACAATGGTTTTTTATATGGTCAAAAGGCATTGGGTGACGAAAGTTATACATTCCGAATTCAAGTCGACGATGAATCAGAATTATCTAATCAACGATTGTATTTTTTGAAGGAATTTTTCGAAAATATTTTAAAACTACAAGGATATAGAATTTCCACGGAGAAAAGTGATAACAATTATATTTTAACGACAAAATCCGAGGGTATTATTAAGGAAAATTATAAAAAAATCGTCTGCGGTGTTGTTAAAAATCCAGAAAATAAATCCAAAGAGAAATGTACAACGTGGAATTCCTATTTGACTGGTAAAAAGGAAGAATTAAAAAAATTGAATTCTCACAAATACCAGAATGACGATAAGGAGGAAGACGATGAGGAGAATATAAAACAAATTGCAACGATAGGAGTGAAATTTGCATTTTTATCAGTGAAACCTAGTCGTTGTGTACTTTTGAAAAAATTCCAAACTTCGGATGATACAATGAAAGGTATTTTTTCATTTTACTGATAATATAAAATTTGAAGTCTGGAAAAATACTGAACGTTCACATAAGTTTATTTATTAGTCAATAAATAATTAAGAATATTTTCGAATAATTTCAAATTAAAAAAATTGTTTTTAACTGGAAACAGATTTTTTTTGTCATGGAAAGTTTAAATATTGATTAAATAAATATTACGACATTTAAATTTTAAATTAAACTCTTGAATAAGAATATGAATTTTAATACTAATTTTCGCAATTAATAATATTAATTCCTCTTATTTTATATAATAATTTCGTCATAAAATATTTCTAACAAAATAGAAAATTTGAAATTGAAAACAAATGCACGTTTCTAAAATTTCCAACGTTCAAATAATATTTTTTTACTTCTCTTAATTTAAAAAAAAAATATGTTTTATATTAATTAAATTTTGGTAGTAATTTCTAAAAATATTTAAGCGGAAAAAAATCATTCACTTGAATGTTAAAAACTTTAGAAAAATACCTACAAATACGAATTTTTAACAAAGTGGATGAAACAGAAAATTTTTAACATGAACGTTCAGAATATTCAGGAACAACAATTTTTTTCTAATCTACAATTTCAATATTATTTTTCAGAGGCAGCTTTTATTCTCTACAATACTGCAAGAATAAAGGCAATTTTAAATAAATACGAAGAGAAAGTTATCGATGCAAAATATCCAAAACTTCTAAACATCGACGATATTGATTTTTCCTGCCTTTCTCAAGAGGTGACAATTTTTTAATATTAATATAACGAAAAAAATTTACATAAACACTGCACTGAACAAAATTTATTTAATTCAAATAACCGCTTACTTGTCTATTATCAAATAAATATAATATCAAATAATTTTGATTTAAATCAAATTATTTCAATCAATAATTTCAATATTTAAAGCAAATACTATTTAATTGATTTAAATGAAAATTATTTGATATTATATTTATTTGATAATAGACAAATAATCGGTTTTAATATATAAATATTTTTGAATTTTAATCATATAAATATTTTTTTAGTGTATTTGTAATTCAATTAAATCAATTAAATTAATGATTTAATTTAATGAAAATTTATTTTAATCAATTAAATAATTTTTCATTTTTGCAGGAAGAATGGGAATTAGTTTTTAATTATATTCTACAATATCCTGAGATGGTGATGGGCTGTGTTAAACAAAAACCATCTTTAGAAGCGTGTCCACAATATATTTGCTCCTTTTTGAGCAGACTTTGTCAACATTTTAGTGTGTATTATAGACGAAGTCGTGTTCTAGTTGTAAGTATCGAATAATTTATAAAAATATTATTTCAGATGATTTTTTATTTAAAAAACTTTGGTTTGCAACTATTTTTTACGCCAAGGGAATTTTGTTCTCAAAATCAAAACAGTCAGTAAGTAAATTATTTTTCTGTGATATGAATTCAAAAAAAAATTCTTTTCCTGTAATTTTCAAATTTAGACCAAGTTTTTTAAGCAACAATCATCTCAAAAAAATTTCACTCCAAATTTCAAAATTCTAATAAAACTAAAATTTTTTTCAGGACGGCTATAGTCATTTAATGCCAACGGTGATGGCGAGAATTTATTTACTACGAAGTTTACTTATTGTTTTAGAAAATTCACTGTCTATTTTTGGCATAACTCCTATGTCAAAAATGTAGAATTGCCTTCGTAAAAATAGAAATGTAAATTTATCTATTTTACCCTTTATAAAGGGTAAATTTTTTTTCATATTGAAAAAAGGTCCATTTACATAAAATTTATATATTTTTTTTACGCGATTTATAGAGATAAAAAAAGATTATTGCAATTATAAAAAAAAATTCTCGTAGTCATATATTTTGTTTCAAAATTATAAAGAAAAAAAAATGTAAACGTCAAATCTATTTAAAAAACCAATAAATTGCGAATACTAAAAAAAATAATGATTCAATAGAAAATTTATAATTACATGTTTTTTAATTCTGGTGACTAGCTGTCTGTTTCGCCAGCATTAAAAAGACTTCTTATCGCAACTGATAACATTGCGAATTAATTCATCGCGCTATGTATAGTTCGGTTTATACATGTTTTCATGAATTTAAAATCACAATATTTATGAGTCGTCTGCCAGGCAGACATTCTTTGCCTGTCGCATCGAAAAAAAAACTTAAGTTCATTCTTTTGTCGAGCGAAAAAATTCTATATAGTCTATAATAATGTACTTTAATTAATGAATTTTTCCTCTTAAAGGAAAATAAAATTCTCAAGTTTCCTTTTGAATGGAAAACTCATTAAAGAAGAATAATCTATTTATAAATATTGAAAAAGAAAAAATATTTCCTTGCAAGAATACAAAAAGAGGAATTTAATCAATTATAAGTGCAGATAAATTAAAAAAGTGACGACTAATTACAACACAGTACGAAAATGAAATAGAAAGAAAAAATGTCTAATACCGCTCGTAATTCTTGTGCAACAGATAAGAAATTTCTTTACTTTTAAAAAAATGTTTAAAATTTAAAAACTAAATAGTCTCACTTTTTGGAATTGTTCAAAAAAGTTATAAAAAATGTAGTTTAATTTTTCAGAAATTGAGAAATATTCGAAAAGAGAGAAAAGCAATAATTTTTTCTCTAGAAACAATATTGAATAGAACAGAATTTTGTTCAATTTAAATAAATAAATTACCTGTAACGAGAACTTAATTGAGATTTTCCATCTTTCCTTTTTCCCTCAATGCCACATCCGGTGAATAAGTCAACATTTAATTGTCTACCTTTGACAAAAAAGATTTATCAAAATTAGTTTACATTTATTTCTCTTCTAATTTTTGAAACATTGTATAAAATTGCGAAATACTGTCCAGGAACAACAAAATCGGAAAATTTTAGGTTATATTTCATGCAGTTTAGAAATTTTATATATGTATATAGATATATATTTGCATGTGTATAAAATAAGAATAACGGAAAATTGTTAAGAAACAAATAATTAGAAAAAGGTGTGAAAATAAAGATATACTTACAATTTGATCAAAAAATATTCATTGCCTCTTCTCATTGTCATAAATTAGCGAAATTTCGCTTCCAATAATTAAAATCCTACACACTTGTTAGTCTATATGAACGTTGTGAACATGTGAACAAATACGGGACAAAATTTAACAATGACTTTCCCTCCGAAAAAACAAAATAAAAACCATAACCTCAAAATGTTTATACCAAAAAAACACGTTGTGAAGCAAATTTATATCGTTATAAAAAACAATTTACATAGTTTATTTTCAAAGCACGTTTATACCGAAATCAAAGAGTTATAGAATTTGAGACAAGCAAAACAATGGCAAACGAATGTAATAAGAGGCAGCTGTTTGTTTTGTTTTCAAGCATGAGATTCACGTGACACGGTCACGGCCGGCGCTGGTGGCGCCACCAACGGCAATAAAGAAACGAGCATTTCTATTGGTTAATGCAATGCACTCGCGCACTGGACAACCAATCAGCGTTTGGTTTACTGGCAATTCTCACTGCTTCCACAGTGCAGTCGTTTGACTGGTTTGACATCGATAAATGCGTGAGAGTGTTCGCGAAGTGCGGAGGTGTAGGTTGTTGTTCGTCGTAGTCGTCGGCTTGTCGGCTCGTCGTCGTCGGTTACTTTTTCATCTAATTATTATTTAATTATCATAATAGTCAAGTGTTCAAGTGTAGTTTTAACAAAACGGCTCTTGCCTTTTTATAATTTCAACCTTGTAAACCAGGCAAGGTTACGCTACTCCTGTCGCTCTGCGTTCGATGACCGAATGTAAAAGGAGAACCTTTCCCGTGTAAAATATCGAGCTCGCTTCTAAATTGCCAAGCCAAGGCTCGCAGAATTTATAAATTCTATATCCCGAACCTGAATCTGAGATCGTGCTACTAAGAAAACACGGGGGATATATTTTTTTTTTTGTAATATATATTCGTGTGTATAATAACATCTACCCCGTGCTTCTTGACGTTTACTCACACATTTTTCCATCGAATGCAGTTGAACGCGCACGCAGCCACGCGCACACACGTTTCCTACGCATACAAAGACCACTAGACCAGTCGGCGAGCACGCAGTCGAACGGTCGCCTGACTTCTGTAGACCTGTTTTTTTCTCCGCGCTTAAATCACGCGTTTCTCTGATCTCCGAGTTTGGTGCGAGTATTTTATTGCTCTGTATATTTTAGTGTTTCGTGGAGGTGATTTCAGTGATATCGTGTTCTCCTGTGTGTGTTTGTGTGTGTAAAAGAGCCACACGCGTATTTTCAGGTTAAAGAGCCCAGTAGTCCTCAAGTGTGGTTTTTATAACAATAAGAGTTCAGTCCCCCAATCTACATTAAAGAGAGAAAAATAAAATCACCATCATCAACTTGTGTTCGAAGCTAAAAAATTCTCAATTTCCAAAGTCCTGTGCGCAACAACAATCACGCGCCTCTGACGCAAGCCCGACGGACGGCGGTGTATTCCCATTCCAGGTGTCCAATTAGTAAATTAGGGGACGAAAATTGCTCTCGCTGACCCGGTAATCAAGGTTAAACTCGCGTAACGGTGAGACCCCCCCCCTGACCAACTATAACCTCAAAGAAAGAACAAAGGCGCATATTGTTTCTGCTTTGGAGTATAGTAGTTCTTTTTCCATGAGTACATAAATTGGAGTTGGAGTGACGGGAGAAAAAGCTAAAGGCACACGAGAAAAAGAGAGAGGGAGAGTGAGATCGAGTTTTTTGTTTGCGGCGTAGAAACCAACGAGTGAGCGCGCGCGCGGTGTAACGTCACAAATTTGAAAAAAAAAGAAAATAAATAAATTGAAAAAAGAGGTGGGGACTTTTCAAAAAAGGCGCGAAAAGAACCCCGTGAACAAATGTCACGCAAGGTGCAATAAAAAGGAGAGGAATAAAAAACACACCACTTCGTGACACGTGCAATTTTCTTCCAATCCAATCCCAACTAGTCAGGGAAAGAAAATCAATGTCAATTTCATGTTGAAGTGGGTTATAGTCACGCGTTTGCAAGTAATGTATAATTGTGTGCGTAAGCATCCCCTAAAATCGTCGGTCGTCGAATCGCTTGGCAGGCGTGGAGTAGCCGTGTTCTCTGGTGATTACATTTAAAAAGTGTTTCATTTCTGTCAAAAATAGTTTTTGGTTTCGTGATACGTGATCAGTGAAAACGTGCAAGAAAAAAAAAAGTGGTGGAACAGTGAAAAAAAGAAAGAAACAAACAAAATTTTGTTTTTCAACGACGAAAAATTGTGGAGAAGAAGAAGACAAAGAACGTACTGTCAAGAAGAAGAGAGAAAAAAAGTTTTAAATTGGAAAATTTACAAGTATCCTTGAAGTGTGCGTGGGATAAATTAGTGTGCGTAATTGCTTCATTATTACAACTGAGGAAGGAAAAAAATCAACTCTCTTGTCCAAATTGTAACGCACAATAATAACAACAACAACAAGAAACAAAACAAGTTAAATTGTGATTGATTTCGAGTCCTCAATTTTTGAGCGCTTCCACATTTATCCAGAGTAGTTACAAGGGGGCTTGTAGAGGGAAAGGAAAATTTACTACAAATCAGGAAAATATGAGCATTGCTGCCCTTCTGCAAGCCGCTGAGTACATTGAACGAAGGGAACGAGGTAAGTTTTCGCCATGTGCGACGAGTGTATGCGCATGTGTAATTATGAACATACGTGTGTCTGAAACGCCGACAACTTTGGTATAAAAGGGGCGATGTAAAACCTTCTCAAACCACATTCTTTCGCATAAACTCTTTTCTCTTCACATCTTAAATATCCTTGCGGAGAGTAAAATTTTTTATTATCCATTTTCGGGGAGAAAATAAATATATATCAAAAAATTGAGATGAAAATTTTTATTTTCAAAAATTGTTTTTAAAGTGTACTACCCTTCTCTTGTTGTTGAGAGGTAGTACTTTAACACGTGACCTGTTTTCATGCCTGATACACGGTACAAGTTTTTAAGCCTGTTGATGTTGAACTGAGAAGTTTTTTTATTCAATCTGATTCTCAATTTTTTCTTCTTCTTCTTGATGTTAATTTTTATTACACTCTGACTTTCTCATTTCATCATTAGGATATTGTATTTAATATACGTTTCTAGCTGTTACTAAGGGAAGGCATTGTCCCCCAAGCACGCAAAAACAACAGTTGGCCTGGGTGTATTACTTACATGTATTATGAATTCCCACGCAATGCATAATATTATAAACTGAACTCTATAGTGCCACATGCAAACAACAAATCAACAACAAAATGATAGTTAAAACTTTGCGCACCAATGTTGACATTTGTTTTTGGCATTGTAACTTGATTGTTTTGCGGTGTATAAAGTTATAGTGTTGCGGTCATTTTGGGAATTTAATCCCAAATGAGATTATCCGAGATTCGTCAGTGCAGTGATACATAAAATCCTGAAGAGATGATAATTCAGATGCTATGTTGACCAAGATTTCGAGTTAATCCGAATCGGATAAGAAGCAAGAAGAGAGAAATAGAGATAGAGGATTAAACATATGGTCTGAAATAATACACTGAAGAGGAATTCTTATTTTAAGACAGTCAATTGATTTTCTAATTTCATTTTTAGTGCGCATTTATCTTGAATTTAACATAGGGGTTAAAGTTAAATTATTACCTAAATACAAATATTTTATTTTTATTTACATATTTGAGATTAAATTAGGATTTACTTTCTTTCACTTTATATTATTTTCTTTATATTATTATTCTTCATTATTATTCAAATCAACATAGTTGCTATTCAACTGCAATCTTATCTTAAAATAAGTTTTTTTATTACTAGCTCTAAAGTTTCTAAAGTTCAAAAAAAACCATATTTTTTTCGCTGTTTAAATATTTAAAAAAAAACTGCCATACTAAAGACGAAAACTGCGAATTAAACACTTCTTCTGAATTGAATCGAAATTTATATTCAATTATCGAATTAATTCTCAAAAATCAAGTTACAATCAAGTTACAATGCCAAAAGTAAATTCATTTTTTTGTGTACAAAATAATATGTCCCTGAAGTTAGCGTCGTCGCTTAGCGTCGAAAACTATTTTTTTTTGGAGTTCTTAGAGACGAAAATGTCATTAATTTCACTTTCTACTTTTACCACACAAAATAAAAATAAGTTCAGAGCAATTTTTTAACCTTAAACTATAAAAAAATAGTTTTATTCTTTTCATTTTTGCAAAAAAATATCTTTTTTTAACGCTTAGCGCCGACATACGGAAAAGATTATAAAATAAAGTTTACTCTTTGCAAAATAGAACCTAAATTGCCTGAAACCTACGCAAATTTTATTCTTTTGGGATTTACTGTAAGCAAATTATATTTTAATAATAATTTTTACTAAAACTATATTAAAATAAATAATGAAAGTTGTCAGAAATAGTAAAAAATAGGTTTTAGAAATTCGAAACGTTCAAATTGGGGAAATCTTTTTCTTTTAAACATGAATAATTTGAAAAATAACTAACTGCATAAAAAATCAAAAACTAGTTTAACTATTTGAAACTAGGAATTATTCGTTTAATATGTCACGCTATTCATAGTAATAAGATTTGAATTTGAAAATTGATTTTGAAATTTGTTTCGTTCATTTAAACATTAAAAACTTTTGAGAACATTATTTCCGTAAAGTTTTGATCGTTGAAATGAACGAAAATTTCAATTTAAATATTGTTATAAATTTACTAACTAATATGGAAAATAATTTAAATTAATTAATGTTCCAAAAGTTAGCGTCGACGCACAGCATCGAAAACTATTTTCTTATTAGGGTTTTTAGAGTGAAAACAGCACTAATTTTACTTCTTTCATTCACTTCGGAAGTTAAAAATGAGTTCAGGGCACTTTTTTTTAACCAAAAACCTTTTAAAAATTGTTTCATTTTTGCGAAGAATTCATTTTCGACGCGCTGAGCGTTGACACTAATTTCAGAAACCTTTAAAAAAGAACTATTTTGAGTGAAACCGAAAAGAATCAGACAATTAGTTCAAAGGTTTCAGGTTAGAAAAGTGCCCTGAACAATTTTTGACTTACTTGGTGAATTAAAGAATCGAAATTAGTGCCATTTTCATCTCTAAAAACTCTAAATAATAGTTTTCGACGCTGAAGGTCGACGATGGATTTAGGAACATAAAAATTGATTTAATATTAATTTCAATGCACAATGCACAAAGAATGCAAATGTTCCTAAAGTTTGCATCGACGTTCAGCAACAAAAACTACTTTTTGGGATTTTTAGAGTAAAAAATGTCAATCTAAGCGTAGACGCTATAACTTCAGGAAAAGCAGTAACAGTTTTGACAGATATTTTCTATTTAGAAAGCACTAAAAGAAACTCAAAACAATTTCTTCCATTATAAATTTTTATCTCATAGAATTCATTTTTTTCATTACTAAAAAAAAATGTCACTATCAGGGGAACTTTTGTTTTCTAATGTCAGGGAAATGTCAAGGAAAGTGTGAAAAATTGTTTCTTTAAAAAGGCATACACATAACATGAGCAGGAGGACACAAAAAGAAATCGAGAACCTTGAATGAACATTTGAACGTTGTGAATATAAAATATGACGAAATATCCTCTAATGTAATCATGAAATTTAAATGAAGAATGAAAAAGTGATGCTACTTGAAAGCTAATTGACATGTGTAATTTGAGAAAATATATACTGAACTAACTTTACTACGCAGTAATATTTGAAATCGTCACCACCAATCTGGCGATGGTGATAAATATACCGCATTATGTTTTGAGATAATTAGCAAAGTGCATTAACGAAGCATTTTAACTTACAAAGAGAGTTAAGATACACGCCAGTTACAAACAAAGTAATCAAACACATTCTCATTAATCACATACCATATATATATATATATAAGCATGTGAACTATAAGCATATAATCATTAATGCAAGAAAGTGAATAATATTCTCGAATTACAAAGTATATGTGGAATATTTAAAAAATCTGTAGTTAAATTTCTTTTTTTTCGCGAGAGAGAAGTCATTTAAAATTCATTTAACTATCTCCCGCATGAGGTAATCTCTGTTTACTGAAAAGTGATCTATTAAAGACTTATCTTTGCCTCCCTCTCTCTCTCTCCCTTTCTGTCGATTTGTATTCAAGTGTAATCTAATCAATAAGCATTGTGTTGTATTTTTTTTTATCTTTCTCAATACACTTGGTATCAGTCATCTTAATGCTAGATTTGATGACAAAAATACTCTCTCTTTTTTTTCTCTCC
This sequence comes from Leptopilina heterotoma, assembly GCF_015476425.1. Classification (NCBI taxonomy): domain Eukaryota; kingdom Metazoa; phylum Arthropoda; class Insecta; order Hymenoptera; family Figitidae; genus Leptopilina; species Leptopilina heterotoma. The sequence goes on from NW_025111110.1 coordinate 3,720,084, forward strand.
ATCTTCTTTTATATTGATAGTTACAAAGATCATCAGCAAATTTTTGTTTTAAACAAAAGAAATAATTTATATGATAACTTGACAATAATATATTGGACATAAACTTTCTGGAAATCTTGAGAGTACGACATTAATGGTTTTCCCGTAATATTTAGTTGCAGCAACTAGACGCCCACTTGATGATAATAGCTATAATAAAATCAGTAGAGTTGATAGTTGAATCTACCTTTATAAAGCTATTCGTAATTGTTGGATAAGTTTAAACATTTACATCATTTGAGAGAACTTTTTTTTTCACTAATCTCATTTTTAGTCGAAAAACTATTAAATGTTTTTTTTTGCATAAAAAGTTTGTGGAAATGCAACAAAAAGCAATTATGATGGACAGTATAAAATATTACTACTCAATTCTCTCTCTAGTGTAATAAAATTAGCATTACAAAATATGTTACCTATATTTATATATATAGGAGATTTAACTATCTAGTTGACGTAACATGATCTTTAAACAGATGTTGACTCACGAGTTGATAGTTATTTTTTGGCACTTTTAACCATCATTAATATTCTAAAAACAAAAATAAATAATTATCAATATTTTTCGATAAAAATAAATTCTTTTCTTTTCGATTTTTTGTTTATAAGAATGATTTTAATGTCCCTTAAGTTGGCGTTGGAAATTATTTTTTAGGGTTTTCAAAGATGAATAAATACTAATAGTTTTACTTCTTTTATTTACCTTTAAAGTTAAAAATAAGTTCAGGGAACTTTTTCAACCTAAAAACTTTGGGTCCTTGAAGTTCACGACGAAGCTCATCATCAAAAACTAATTTTTTGGGGTTTTTAGTGATAAAAATAGTACTAATTTTATTGTTTCCATTCACTTTGAATTCGAAAACATTTTCTTTGCAGTTTCAATCAAAAATTTTTCCGAAAAAAAACCAACTTTTGTTGGAAATTGTTTTTGACGCACAGCGTCGACGCTAACTTTGGTGCCCTGAATATAATATTAAAAGCAATAGGAGAAAAAAAATTCGTAACAAGAATGAAAAATCGTAATGGAAATTTGTTATTCTATGAACCAAAACATAATTACAAGAGGAAATGTTCATTTAAACAGTTTCAAAATAGTTTGACCTTGATTTGATCATTAGGCGCTCAATAATGTAAGAGCACCGGAAATTCAAAAGTAAACAAAGTAATTATAGTAAATATAAATTTGAAATCGCGAGATGATTTGTAAGAAGTGCTTTAGTTTTTTGGTATTAATGCGCAATATGTTTTATCAATAAAAAAGTTTTTGATTCTTGAGCATCATCCTTTTGCTGTATACAACAGTTTAACGTAAATGGAAAAATTCTTCTTTTTTTTCAAGTTTTCGTAAGTTCACCTTAGCGTGAATTATTCCTGAGCTCATATGTTGTTGATGCGAGCGTCCCCGGAACGATGATCTCATTTTATCACTCCACTTACTGCGCTGCGCCATGTCAAGTCAAGCGATACATATATGCGAGCACGTACACGACGTGGCATTACTTTCTGTCCAAACTATAAGCATCTCTGTTGCTGTTTTATGACTTTTTTTCTCTGAAAAAAGAAGACCACGAGTTCTGTTTTTTTTTCATGTATAGATTTTAATCTTTAATTATTATTTATTCGCGTTCGTGTGTCGAAACATTCACATATTTTGTGTATTGTAATTAATTTTGAATCAATTTTTGTGTTCGTATGAAGTTAGCGTCGATGGTTAGCGTCAATAATCGAAAATTGATGTATAGAGATGGAAATGTCATTAATTTCCATTCTTTCATTCAGCTAGGAAGTTAAAATAATGTTCAAGGCACTTTTCACCTTTTAATCTTTAACCATTTTTAACATTTGACTTTGTTTGATTCTTTTCGATTTAGTGAAAAATTTGTTTACGATGAAGCGTCGACGTTAACTTCAAGGATCTCAATATTTAACGTTAGATAAGCTCGAACAAACTTTTGCTCTTTAAAACCAAGAAAAAATTGACAATTTTTTTTAGTAAATTAGTAAATTAGTAAAGTTTATAATTACAAATATTTATACATTTAAGAAACCATAATTTTACATTTACACGTGGAGGATTAACCAAAAAAAAAAATTTTATTTTTGCAGAAGCTGAACATGGCTACGCTTCGACAATGCCGATACCTGATGACTTGCGATCATCCAGTAAGAGGTCAAAAACGAAAAAATCTCAGGGCAGCAGGTTAGTATTCATTTATTCCTAAATCTTCTCTTTTCTAATTCAAATACAATCACACATTGAATTCTATTCAAATTTTGAAAGTTTCAAATAAGAGATTCAGGTTATGTATTTATTTCCTTTTTTTTGAAATAAAAAACTCTGTCTCTCTCTCTCTCTCTCGTGATGTTTGAATTATATTTCAGGTGGTTAAATTTTAATCTATTCTGTTGGGGACTTTTAAATGTAAATGATCTGCTTTATGGTGTGGGATTAGTTTGAGTTCTATGAATAATGATGTTTACAGCTACCGTTTCGTCATTTGAGTTTATCTTTAGATCTATAGAAACCTAACTTCTCGTACATAATATATTACCATTAAAGGAAAAGTCACAAATTTCTGCTCGTTTCAGATAGTTTAGTTCGTAAATCCCATTATACCTTAATGCACTTTATTCTCTGATTGATTATATGTTGGTATACTGGTCGCTTCTAATTGTTGCTGTAATCGTTCAAGAGATCAACTGTAGTGGGTAGTTTTATTAGGTCTCTTTATAGTTTATATACATCCCCGAAATACGCAGTTAAAAATAATTAGTGCTGCTCGGATTCCAATTTCAAGTTTGATTTCTGTGACGATATCATAGAAAATGCATAAAAGTATTTAAAGGATCGTTTTATGGTTGTAAATGTTTGAGAACACTTTTTTTCACCTTTCTTCAGTCCTTTGGTCAATTATTTGTTCCTAAAATTTAATTAAAATCAGTACATTTCTACTAATTATCAATAAAAAATAATAATTAGCAGGCTTCGCACTCATCTACTAAAACCTACAATTTACTACTTTTTCTACGTTATGCTACTATTTATGTACTTTTTTAAGATTTTAGCCACTAAAAACTACTATTTCTGTTTTTTTCTTAAATTTACACTATACTTTAAATTCGCTAATATACTAGAAATCAAAAAAACTATTCTCAAAAAATATAATCAAATTCTTTAAAAGGATTCAATTATTTTCAAATAATATTCGAAATTCAATTGTTTTTAATATCTAGCATTTTCATAAAATATAGCAAAAGAATTCAATTATTTAAAAAAAAATTGATAAAATTTAATTATTTTTATAAATAATAAAATTTCTACAGGAATTCATTTAATTTAGAATAGCATTTTAAAAAAAATTTCAAAAAAATCAATTATAATTAACAAAATTTTTATACAATTCTTCACAATAATTCAATTACTTTCAATAATAATAACATTTTTCATAGAAATTCAACTTTTAAAAAAAAAATTTTGAAAATTCTAAGCAAGAATTTAATTATTTTCATAAATAATAAAACTCATCGAAGAATTTCAATTATTTTTAACTTATTTCTAAATTAATTAATCGAAAAAATCAATTATTTTCACTAATAAAGTTTTCCACAAGAATTTAATTATTTTAAAATAAAATGTTCATAATATTTATTATATTTCGAAAAAATTAATTATTTAAAAGAATGTTTATAAAATTTTGCACAGAAATTCAATTCTTATTAAACTTTTTAATAAAATTTTTCGCAATAATTTAATTTATTATTTTTATAAATAAAATTCTTTTCAGGAATTCAATTATTTTTGAAAATTTTAATAAAATTCGTTGTGTAAGAAATCAATTATTTTCATAAATAATAAAATTCATCGCAGGATTTCAATTATTTTTAATATAATTTTATAGGAATTGCTCAAAAAATGTAATTATTCTTAAAAATTTCATTTCATTCCCTCGAAAAAATCAATTATTTAAAAAAATTTTTGAAAAATTTTTTTGGAAGAATTCAATTATTTTCAATTATTTTAAATAGAATTTCCAAACAGAATTCAATTAATTAAAAAACTGTTTGTAAAAATCTTCGTAAGAATTCAATTCTTTTCATGAGTAATAAACATTTATCAGAAATTGAATTATTTAAATTAGAATTTGCTTAAAATTATTTAAGAAAACTGGTTTCATTTGTGGCCTTTGGTCCATAAAAGGCCACAAATGAAACCAGTTTTCTTATTTATAAAAATTAAGGTCCAAAAAATTAATCTGTTAAAATTATTTATAAATTTTAATACAATTCTTCACAGGATTTCAATTATTTTTGAAAATTTTAATAAAATTCCTTTCAACTATTTAATTATTTTCATTTTCATAAATAATAAAATTCATCGCAGGATTTTAATTATTTTTATTATAATTTTACAGGAATTGATAAAAAAATGTAATTATTCTTAAAAATTTCATTTCATTTCCTCGAAAAAATCAATTGTTTAAAAAAATTTTTGAAAAATTTTTTTGGAAGAATTCAATTATTTACAAAAATATTTTAATTTTTCACAGGAATTTAATTATTTTCAAATATTTTAATAAAATTGTTCGAATAAAATCAATTACCTATTTTAAATAGAATTTTAATTACATTTTTTTGAAATAATTCAATTATTCTTTTAGATTTTAATAAAATTCTTTCCAAGAATTAAATTATTTACATAGATAATTCTTCGAAAGAATTCAATTATTAAAGGTAAATAACAAAATTTATTATTCCCATAAATTTAATTATATTGTGACAGTTTAACAAAATTCTTTGCAAAATTCAATTATTTTCATAAATAACAATATTTATCACAAGAATTCAATTATTTTTAAAAGTAATAAATGTTTTCTTGGAATTAAAATTATTTTAAAAAATTCTAATAAAATTGTTCGCAAGAATTCAATTATTTTCATAAATCATAAAATGCTTTTTAGAAATTCAATTATTTTTAAAAACATTTAATAAAATTCCACACAGACATTCAATTATTCTCAAAAAATTTAATAGACTTCTTTGTAAAATTTAATTATTTTTAAAAACTTTTCGCAATTTAATGATTTTCAATATCTAGGTACTATTTTCATAAAATTTCCAAACAGAATTCAATTATTTAAAAAATTTTTTGTAAAAATCTTCGTAAGAATTCAATTCTTTTCATGAGTAATAAACATTTTTCAGAAATTCAATTATTTAATTTAGAATTTACATAAAATTAGTTGAAAGAAATCAATTATTTAAAAATTTTAATAAAATACTTCACAAGAATTAAATTATTTTTATAAATATTTAAATTCTTTGATGAATAATGAAATTCGTTGCAGGAATTTAATTTATTAGCAAGATAAGAAAGAAGTAAATATTTTTGATGAAAATTAGGAAAAAGTCAGAAAAATAAAATATAGAATGGAATTTTTGTCAGTTTTGTCAAGTGTCTAAAACGAGTATTTTTGGTCGTCAAGTTTAATTTTTCGATAACTACTTTTTTTAGTTTGAAAGCTATACTTTTTTTAAATTAATGATCGAGTGCGAAGTCTGAATTAGAGAATGCAGTGATTCCTGGGTAGAAAATATATTTTTTGAAAATAAATAATTCCCAGTGGAATGTTGAATACACAATTTAATTTAAAATACTCTTTAGCCCTCATTTTTCTGAACCCCATTTCCAGAAAGTACAAATAATAAATCCGTAATACCTATACGAAAGTGTGTATTCTATACGTATGTGTCCACAACAAAAGTATTCACGCGCGAAAATTATTACACTGGTTTACGAGCGAAACGACGTTTCCTCCCTACTTTAATGTTTCTCCTCCATGGGGCCGACTGTCAAACGTTTATTATCAGACATTTCGCAGCCCGGAGCAGCTGGTCATTGGAAGAATACAATTACTTAACCTTTTGTTGAACGCAATTATTTCCAGTTTTCAAATCACATTTTCAAATTCGTCACTGACGACACTAATACTGTACAAGACAAATAAATTTCTCTTTGACTTCGATTTCATGACAGACACGCGGGTTAATGATATTTAAAAGAAATATTAATTCAGTGCCAAATTAGTTTTTTCTTTAAATTCTAATTGAAGAAATAGATTACTCTTCTTTCTTCTTACTTCTTCTTCTTCTACTCTTCTACTCTTCTCCTTGTTTTGTAATAATATTTTGTATTTTTAGTCATTAATACGTTAAATTTGATAATTAATACGTTGAGAATTATTATTTTTTTTGTCTGATAATATTTTTAGTGATTAAATTCGATTGGAATAATTTTTTTACTAACTTTTATTTGTCTCTTTTTTTGTTTCAGGACAACTCATAACGAGCTGGAGAAAAACAGGTAAGTGCCTCTCTTTTATGCTCATAGTCAAATGGCGTAAAGATAATCGAGACGGTCATTACCGCAACTCTTTTATCGACCCACAGGGATATTTATGTAGAACTCCTTTCTTATTCTGCTTTGCATTAGTAAAGCCTCCTCCTCCCCCGTCCGGAAGAACGTCTTCACGTTTTACCAACAAATATTTTATTGCCAACCACATTCCTTAAGTTGAGAATAATCTTGAAAAAGTTAGATCTTTATACTTTTATCATAAAACCATCCACATAATGTTTGCTTTTCAGTTTGTTTCCTAATACCTGCTATTCAAGAATTCATATTTGATTTCTTTTCTTTCTTTCGAAAGTTTCTTTTCTTTTTCAATTTTTACTTTGGGAAACTTATTGAATTAATAATATGTATAGTTTTGGTATAGAGACTATGGTATGGAATATAATGTGGGTCTTAATGGAAAAAGACTTTCTTTTTCTTTATTTTTCGAAACTTTTGTTTTTTGTCACGCTAACTTTATGGATCTAATTTATAATAAATTAAATATTTACTTAGTTGATAATTAAAAAAATGTAGTAAAAATTGAAAATGCAGAGTTGCTACGCAACCTGGAAAACCTGGAAATGGCAGAGAATTTTAAAAGCCTTGAAAAAATCTGGAAAAGTCAGGGAATTTTGATCGAAATCCAGGAAAATTTCTAAAGTTATATTTTTTATTCTTGAAATCTAATTTCACTTAAATATTTCAAAATTAATTCAATTTTAAAAGAATTGCGATTACTGTTTTCATAAGTAGATGAACTTTAAAAGATTTTGATTTCAAATTTTGTAAAATTTTAATTTTAAATGAATTTAATTAGAAATATTTAAAACCTTGGATTTAAAAAAAAATTTGAAAACTAAAATTCTTCTGAAATTAGTTAAATTTTTTAATATATGTTTAATTGATAATTAAAAATAATGGATTTATAGAAAAATTTTAGTTAAAAACATTAAAACAAATTGAATTTTGAAGCAATTACAAATGATTGCAGAAAAAAATCAATTAAAAATTAAATTTTTATTTATTTTTTATTTATTTATTTTTTTATTATATTTAATTCAATTATTTTCAAAAATTGTAATAAAGTTCTTTGTAAAATTTTAATTATTTTCAAAAAATTTCCTCAATTCAATGATTTTTAATATCTACTACTTCAATAAAAATTCCTAAAAGAAGTTAAGAAACATTTTAATAAAATTCTACGCAAACATTTTATTATTTTAATTATTTTCATAAAAATAAAACTCAATGCTAAATTTCAATTATTTTTAATACAATTTTAGTAGAATTCCACGAAAAAAGTTATTATTCTTAAAAATTTTAATAAAATTTATCAAAGTTTAATTATTAATTTATTTATTAGAATTTAAGTATCATTTTCAATACATTTTTATTCAAATTTTTCTAAAGAATAAAATTATTTTCAAAAATTTTAATGAAATTCTTTTTTGACAATTCAATTTTTTTCAAAATAATTTTAATAAAATTCTTCGCAGAAATCCAATTATATTTTAAAATTTACAAAAATTCTCGTCAAAATTTCAATTATCTTTTTAAATAATAAATTTTTTCTCTGAAATTCAATTATTTGCAAAACTTTTAATAAAATTCTTGGCAAAATTTTAATTATTTTAAAAAACTTACCTCAATTCAATGATTTTTAATATCTTCTACTTTAATAAAAATTCCTAAAAGAATTTAATTAGTTAAGAAAAATTTTAACAAAATTCTACGTATATATTTAATTATTTTCGTAAATAATGAAAATTTCACAGGAATTCAATTATTTACAAAGTATTTTCATATATTATTCAATGATTTTCATAAATAATAACATTTTACACAGGGATTCAATTATTTTCATAAACAATAAAACTGAATGCTGAATTTTAATTATTTTTAATCCAATTTTAATGGAATTCCTGGAAAAAAGTTATTATTCTTAAAAATTTTATTAAAATTTATCAAAAAAATTTAATTATTTTAATAACATTTGCTACAATTTATTTATTAGAATTTAAGTATTATTTTCAATACATTTTTAATTAAATTCCTTTAATAAAGAATAATATTATTTTCAAAAATTTTAATTAATAAATTATTTGCATAACAAATTAATTCTTTTTAAAATAATTTTAATAAAATTATGTTAAATTATGTTATATAATTATGTTTAAAAATTTACAAAAATTCTCGTCAAAATTTCAATTATCTTTATAAATAATATTTTTCTCTGAAATTCAATTATTTTCAAAACTTTTAATAAAATTCTTGCAGAATTTTTCAATTATTTTTAATACAATTTTCATCAAATTTTTCGAAAAATGCAATTATTCTTAAAAATTTCATTAAAATTTGTTGAAAGAATTTAATTATTTAAAAATTTGTTGATAAAATTCTTTATGAAAATTCAATTTTAAGAAACATTCAATTGTTTAATAAAATATTTATTTTTCTAGTTAAATAATTAAATTCTCGTGAAATTTTCTAATAAATATTGATTTAAAAATAAATTTTAAATTAAAATCATTAAAAATTGGAACTTTTCATTCTTTTAATAAAGTATTCTATAGAATTAATTTTTCTCAATAAGTTTAATAGAATTTTTAAAAATTATTTGAAGTTTTTAATTTCAAATATATTTATTTGAAGAATGTCAGAATAATCGAAATTTCGTAAAATTAAATTGTAAACAAAAGAATTTAAAAATTCACAAAAACTTTTTCAAAAATTATTTTAAAAAAATTGACTTAGAGAAGAATATTTTAGTTGAAAATTCTAGAAATGAATAGTCGTAATGATGAAAATAATTTTTGAACAAGTTACAGTAACAAAGTAGTAAGTTTTAATTATTATAAAATATCTTAATTTCTATAAAAAAATTATGATTAAATTTTTATTTAAAAATCATGTTATTGATGTTTTCGAATAATTTTCGTTTTAAAAACCTGTAAAAATTCCGTTTTTAAACCTGGAAAACCTGTAAAAGTCAGGGAATTTGAAAAGTGCAAAAGCGTGGAATTTAAATTTTTAATTATTCAAGGTCTTACTTTTTGAAAATGAAAAGAGAACAAAAAAAAAAAACGATTGCTTGAAAGTTCAGAATACCTACTTTAATAGAGCTAACATTTAATTCCATGTATAATTTTTGCACAATGAGAGTAAAACGAAAAAGTAGAAATAAAAAAAAAAAAAATAAGTACATAATAATTCACGTTGAAAATGCAAGAATGATGTGAAATAAAACGATATAAACTTGAAGTGTGTAGGCAATGGCAGTAGGGGTTAATTATATCGTAGTTGGTGATCTTGAGTGCAACCCTATTCTCTGTTGAGAGATCAGAAAACTTTGGAACAGAATGGAACACAATAGAGCGAGGCACTCTGGTGAACCGGATCTGTTCCAAGGGTGCCTGTACTAACCCCGATTGTTGAGGTGATTTATAAGTCGCGAACCGCGGCCATGCACACCGCCCTCTTCCGTTAGTGGTGCTTTAACCTCTATACATTGAAACGGGCCTTGAAGTAAAATACAATTGTAGCCACGCACACGTGCCTCGACAAAAATATCCCCTCCCCCATCTTTCTATGCTTTTTGCACACCTATCCTTTTTTTTTTCTTTTTGCCGAGTATAAAATGTATACAATCTCATGGAATCGTATATATACATATGTACACAATATGAGAGTGTGTGTTTCCTTAAGTACGCTATAGAGTCGTTAAGATTCAACACGATTGTTTCTTAAAATCGTCAATAGCGTGTAGTTGGCCTCTTTCCCCGAGAGCGATAAAGTAACTGAAACTTTCAACACAAAGAGCTTTTATTTTAAGCCATTGTTATTCACAATGCTCAATGATACTATATATTGAAAAAAAAGGAGAGTACATTGAGGGAACCGAACGCTTTAACGGTATTCTATTTAATATTTTTCTTTTTCTCTTATTCTGAGTGCAGGAAATAAAAACCGAGAAAATTACTCGGACGAAAAGTAGAAATCTTGCGCTAAAATAATTACACTTGTAAATTTTGGTAGTGAAGATTTTTTTTCTTTTAAGTTCCTGAAGTTAGCGTCAACACTCAGCGTGGGAAATGTCACTAATTTCAGAGATCTTTCATTTTAACATTCTAAAGGGACATATAATTTCATATATTGACGGTAAAATTGAAAATAACCGGTATTTGATTACGCACATAATACACTGTTTTATTTCTCTCTTTTTTATTTTGAGGGAACATTTTAATTATTTTTGCACAAAAGTTTCGAATTGAAAATATTAATTAATTTTTAATGAAAATTATCGATGTAGTAGCTGTAACATTTTGCGAGCCGTCACTTGTGTCAAGAAGAGAGTAGTATGGTGAGATGTGAAACGTTCGATGTGAAAATAATTATGAAATCATTCGAAAATTCCACGCTTTGTTTATTATCGTTTATGTAAAGTTGAAATGCGGTCAGACAAGTGCAATAGCGTGAATATTTCACTGAATATAAGCTGTCGATTTTCGTGGTAAAATTTCTATTTTATTCCAGTATGTTGGACGAGTAATAATATTCAATGTTCCTTCATCTATATATTTCTGTCGTAATGCACATACACGTTTTTGCTTGTTGTCAGTGTTTTATTTTATTTTTTTTGTGATTCTATTTTGCATGTCTGTGCAATTACTGGAATGTTTAATTATGAATTGATAGTGAATAATTATCAAGGATAGTAGAATTTTGTTTTTGTGAATAAATGAATAGATGGTAAATTTTTTGGCTAATTTTTTACTAGTGGTTGTCGAAGTGGATTTTGGGAAATTTTTAGTGTCGAAAAGGACTTGGGAAATTGGTTCCGTTTGAAGTGGAATTGATTCAAAGTATATACGCGATGGTGTTATTCGTTTTGGGATGAAAATTTCGTTTTCGGAGGAAAAAAATGGTGAGAGAAAAAAGAGAGGCAGTGAAAACGATGCATACGTCGTCGTGCACTTCGAAGGACTTCGTCGTGCGGAGTCTATTGATTTTTTTCGGTGTCGAGGAGGGGTTGCGTGCCCTACTCCGGTCATGACAAACCGAACGAAGTAAAAGCAGACACCCGTTATATCGAATAGTGATTCTATATTGTAGGTACGCGAATACGTAGCCACCCATACATGCTCGTGTTATGTAACCCAAACGCAACCTCTCTGGGTAACGCACAGCCCACGCCACACGATGCTTTCATGACACACGATTTCGCTTCGTTCATAGTGTAACCTGGACTATAAAACTACACACTGGTTATTTTCGATGCCAGATTCGCTTTATCTCCACAAATGCATTATCGCATTACGCGATCGTATTTGTATTTGTCGAGCCAGTTTTGCACTTGCATCTCGGCGAAAAAAAGCTTTAAATCTCGCGAAAAAAAAAATTTATTTTTGTGAACAGGTTCAAAATTAGGATAATAGTTTGGTAGAAAATATGTTTGGATTTATGTTTCATTTCATTCTTTTTATTTTCTGTTTGCAAGTATTCTCTGAATTTGAATCAGTCAAAGTTTTAAGTGATTTGAATCAGTAACTGTTCTCTTACTCTCTAAATTTGAAGCAGTTAAAAATCACTGACTAACCATTAGTGCTAACTATAACTAACTAACCATTGCTTCTGCAAACAGTAAAAAATAACTCATTTTCAGTGAAATAATGACTGATATCAGTAAAATTAGTTAAATCTGAATATACTTGAAACAGTCTAAAAATAGATTAAAAGTTCTTCCTGAAGTTAGCGTTGACGCTGCGCAACGAAAATTATTTTTTGGGGGTTTTTTGAGATGAAAATGTCACTAATTTTCCTTCAGTCACTCACTTCAGGTGGTAAAAATAGTTTCAGTTCACTTTTTCAACTTGAAACCTTCGAAAAATTCTTTTATTCTTTTAATTTTTGCGAAAAAAAAGTATTTTTCGACGCTGAGTCTTGACGCTAACTTCAGGAACCTCTGAAATATCAGTTATTTTTAACTGATTATCAGTTATGCTTTGATGACAATCAGCAATTTTTAACTAACTGATCAGTAGAAATATTACTGTTTGAATTAGTGACTGACTTTTTTCTTCCAAATTAGTTATTTTTAACTGATTTAAAAGCAAAAAGTCACTGATTGCCATGTTAAAACCATGATTTTTTAACTGATTCAAATTAAGAGAGTGCTCTCTAAATTTAAACTAGTAGAATTTATACTAATTCAATCAGTACATTTAGTTTTAACTAACAAATAAACTAATTGTTGCAAAATTACTGATCCAATCAGTAAACATACTGGTAGCCAAAAAAAACCCAAAATAGCCTTTAAATTTTACTAAGAAATTAGTAAATTTTTATGATGAATATGTCATGTTTTTGTATAACTGATTGAATGAGTAACCTTTATTTTTCTAATTGAATCAGTAAATTTCTACTATTTATCAGTAACTCAATCTTGACTATAGCAATTAGCAGATTCTACTGATAATTAGTCAAATTTTATTAATTCGAATTTAGAGAGTTAATCAGTAGAAATTTTAACTGATTTTTATTTGAAACTGTTCATTAAGGAATCCGTAAAGTTTGACTAATTATCAGTAGTATTTTACTAGTTGCAATAGTTTTTTTTTTATTAAGAAATTACAAAGTTGAAGTCCACAACGTTTATCAACGAAAAAAATTTATTTAATACATTCAAGTATTATTTTTAATTTAAAATTTAATTGTAAAATAATTATTATCAAAATGTAAATATCAATCTTTTTTTTCTAAATATTTTTGTGTCAATATTGTTGCGTATTTTTAATTAATTTACTAAGTAAACAATTTTTTTTCGTTGATCAACGTTGTGGACTTCAACTTGGTAGAAATTTAGTGATAATTAGCAGAAATATACTAATTAAAATAAAAAATTAAACTAAAGTAAAACTTACTAATTTAATCAATTGTATAAAAATATGACATGCACGGTCAAATTTATTATATTATAAGTTAATTTTTTAATTAAAAATAATTAACTGATTCATTAGTTTAAAAATTTACTGTCTTATGAGTGGAAAACATTTTTTATTGATGAATTAAGAAATTTTTATTGAATTAAAAGCAACAAGTCAGTCACTGATTATTATCAAATCAATTATAATTTTAACATAGTTGCAATTTGGTAGAAGAATTTGAGAAATTAGAAAACAGTCAGGGAATTATATTAAAAGTTCTAGAAAAATATTATTTTTACTCAAAATTCTTAGAAATTTCTGATTTTTGTTTTTTTTATTCTTGATAACCTCAGGGCTCGAACTAGGTCCGTAAATCCCGTAAAAGTCCGTAACTTTGCTTGAAGTCCGTAAAAGTCCGTTTTTTTGAAAAAAGGTCCGTAAAGTCCGTAATTCGATTGAAAAAGGTCCGTAAAGTACGTAAATTATACGATATAATTTGGATAATTTTAGAGAAATTACAAATGATTGAAGGAATTCAATTATTTTCAAAAGTAATAAAATTCTTCGCAAAAATTCAATTATGTTAAAATTTTTTTAAAAATTCTCGTCAAAATTTCAATTATCTTTACAAATAATTAAATTCTTCTTCGAAATATCAATTATTTTTAAAAATTTTAATAAAATTCTTGGAAAAATTTCAATTATTTTCAAAATTTTTCCTCAATTCAATGATTTTTAATAGATATCTATACTATATTCTAATAAAATTTTCCAAAGCATTCAATTATTTTTAAAAAAATCTAATAAAATTCTACACAAACCTTTAATTATTTTCATAAAATAATAAAAATTTCACAAGAATTTATGTATTTACAATTTTTTTTTATAAATTTCTTCGCAATATTCAATTATTTTCATAAATAATAAAATTTTTACAGGTATTTAATTTTTTTGGCAAATAATAAAATTCTTATTAGGAATTCAATTATTTTGATAAATATAAATAATAAAGCTAATTGCAGAATTTCAATTATTTTTAATACAATTTTAATCGAATTCCTCGAAAAATGTAATTATTCTTAAAAATTTTATTAAAATTTATCAAAGAAATTAAATTATTTTAATAACCTTTGCTACAATTTATTTATTAGAATTTAAATATTACTTTTAATAAATTTTTAATTGAATTTCTTTAAAGAATAAAATTATTGCATTCAAAATTTTTAATGCAATTCTTTGCGTAAATTATCAATTATCTTTATAAATAATAAAATTCTTCTCTAAAATTGAATTATTTTCAAAAAATTTAATAAATTTCTTGGCACAATTTCAATTATTTTCAAAAATTTTCCCTAATTTAATTATTTTTAATATATCTACTATTTTAATAAAATTTTGCAAAAGAATTCAATTTTAAGAAACATATGTAATTATTCAATAAATTGTTTTTTTTGTATTTAAATAATGAAATTCTCGTTGAATTTTCTCATAAACTATGATTTAAAAAAGGATTTCAGTTAAAATTTTAGCTTATAATTGAATATTAAAAGTATTAGAGCGTAAAGTTGTAGAAATAATTAAATTTTGAAAAGGTTTCAGATTCAAATCTTTAAAAATTTGAATTTTTCATATTTTTAACTAAGTAACAATTCTATGGAATTAATTTTTTTGAGAAATTTTAATTGCGAATTTTTTTTTATATTATTTGAAGTTTTTATTTTCTAATACATATTTAATTGAAGAATTTACAAATAATTTAAATTTCGTAAAATTGAATATTGTAAAGAAATGGATTTGAAAATTGTCAAAGAACTTTTTCGAAAATTATTAAAAATAATCGATTTTAAGAAGAAGTTTAGTTAAAAATTCTTGAAAATAATAATTGAATTGATAATGATTTTATCACTCTATCTTTAATTATTATAAAACATGAAGTAATCGATCGCTTCGTGTCGAAGACTCGTAGTTATCGATATCTTCATGTTTTTTAGTTATGAAAAAATCTAATTTATAGTTTTAACTAAATTTTCTTTTATATATTTTTGTCAGTAATTGGTCCGTAAATGGTCCGTAATTTTTCATTTTTGGTCCGTAAAGTCCGTATTTTTAAATACTTTCACTGGTTCGAGCCCTGTAACCTTGATTTATCAATAAAAAAAGAAGAAATCAAAGATTTTTTCTTATGTCTGAAATTAATTGAATTTTAAACAAATTTTAAGTGGATTTTTTTAAGTAAATTGAAATCTCGCAGAATTTTTTTAAATTTATTAGAAATAATAGATTTTGCAAAGAATTTTATAAATAAAGATTATAGAAAATAATGTAATTTTCAGAAAAGTTACAGTTACAGTTTCTACAGTAAGAAAAGCTATCCGTCAGTCATAGGAAAGTATGGGAATCGCATAAGTCTGTCTCACTCCCACTCATGGGATATGACTGACGTGGTAGGTTTTCGTACTGTATAAATAATTAAATTTCAGAAAGTTTTGAATTAAATTTTTTGATAATTTCAACTGTTGTGTAGAAAAAATATTTTTTAAAACTTGGGTTTTTGAACAATTTTTATTAAAAATTTTTTTAAGACAGATTTTTTAATATATCTTAATGACAAATTTTCGAATAATTGAATCTTGTTAAAATTTTATCCAGAAAATTTTTCAAGACCTTCAATTTCAAAAGTTTATATTTATTTACAAGATAAACGGTTGCTTACAAAAATTTTAAATTGTTAAATAAGTTTTTACAAAAAAGTTACAATGATATTGACATAGTTTTCTTAGGGTGTAAAGAACATCATCGAAAATTTTTAAATTACATCTCGAAATAATTGAATTTTTAAAAGAGTCACAACTAAATTTTTTTAAACTAATTATATTTGAAAAGTTTTTAAATTAAAAATTTCTAAAACAATTGAAGTTAAAAGGAATTTGTTGCAAAATTCTAAAAAGAAAATTAAATTTTTCAAAAATTTTAATTTAATCTTTTGAAGAGAATTGAATTTTCGAAAAAATTAATTTAAAAACTTTGAAATAATTCAAATTAGCTAATTTTATCGAAAATAATTAAAAATCTTTAAAAATAATGAAGTTTTAAAAGAATTTTTTTTTAGATTTGGAAGAGGGGAAAAAAGGGAAGAAAAGGGAAGAGTATAAAAATTTTTTTGAAAGAGTCGAAATTATTTATGCGTTAATCAGTTTTTTACTTTGTTATTTATTATCAGTTTTCATTTAAGCTAAAAATTATTATCGGACTTTTAGATAAAAAAGAAAAATTCTATCCGGAAACCAGGGAGAAGTGAAAATTAAACTAAAATTTTCGCGAGAACCGCGTAATATATATTTAAATTCCCTTTTAAAAATTGCAACAAAAAAAGAAGAAAATTTGATAAACTCGCTTTTCAGTATTTCCATTAACGTTGCGATAATTATAAAAAGTAATATACATTAAATGATAATGTAAACTAGTAAAGTTCCCTTCTTGAATAAAATAATCAAACATTCATCCGGCTATGTATATGTCGTGCACAGATCACGAGATTGCAGAACGGAGGACGATAATGGCTGCCATTTAATTAATTGCCTCAGTAACGACGCGACCGCGTAATGCGTTACATGAATTTGTATTCATTTGCACCGAGACCAATTCCTTAATCAAATAGCGTCCTAGTGCAATATTGAAAAATAAATTTAATTAAACAATTTTTTTTCTACCATTTCCTTCTCTATGTTCAATTCTCAATTAATAATAAATTAAAAAGTAATTCGCAATTTGTAATATAAATTAGAGGGAAATCTTAATTAATTGAAATTTAATAGTTTGAAATATAAATATGTCTATGTGAGTAAATTGTTGGGTTTTAGAGGAGAAAAAAATTTTTGCATTAATATGCACATAGATTATGTATCTATATACTCGTTTCTAGAGTTTTTTTCTATTTTTATTAATTGATGTTTCATATATAATCTTTGTTAATTGATATTGCTTGGGGAATTTATAAAACGAGAAAAAGTTTATTTGCGGCGTTTATATATAGGTTTAAATATTTGGTTTAGTCTCTGAATTAGTAAGGATCTTGATTGATTTGCGGCTTGTTTTATTAATTAGTTGGCATTTCATTTTTCTGTTAAGAGATAATGGAGAATGAAGTCTGATGTTTTTTGGATAGACAATTTTTGGTAATGGTAAAATTATGTCGACGCTCAGGGTCAAAAACTATTGTTTGTGGCCTTTAGAGATAAAAATGGCTCTAATTTCACTGAATTTGGGAATTAAACCATTAGGCAATTTGATATTCTTAGAAAAACTGTGAGTACTTAGAAGAAGAAGTAGTAGTAGTAGAAAAAGGCGAAAAAAGGGAAAGAAAGGAAAAAATGAAGAAGAGAGAAAAAAAGAATCCGATACAAAAACAATACCAAATAAAAATTGTCATCATTCGCCAACAGAATCAAGAAGAAAGCTCCGACAAATTAAAACTACAGCTGCTCTCTCATGCCGCGAGCCAGCGGAAGAATATAAGAAAGCTCATAAAAGAAAATAGTTCTAAAGAAAACTATAACCACTATTCTCAACTTTCAATATTTTATTTTACAAAACTTGGGACATTTTCGCTTAGCATAATTCGCTTCTCTTCCACTTCTTCTTCGTCTTCTTGCTTTTTATTTTTTTTCCTGTATTTTTTTTCTGTTCCAAGAGTTTTGCTTAACAGTGAAAAGTAATCCACGAGATTAAGGTATAGGGGAAGGAATGGGATGCTTTCTTTAATAACAGACTAGGTGTTCTGAGAAATAATGAATTCGAGAAGCCAACAAGACAAAGGAACGTTGCAGGCATGACACAAAGACAAGCAGCGGCAGCAGCAGCAGCATAGCAGGGGGATGCGCATATAGTCTATAAAGTTATAGAGTCTCCTTCGTAATTCTAGTTCTAGATTCTCGTCACCTCGTTAAGGTGACAATACTGCAATTATGTAGATATCGACAGAACGCAAATCGTTCCCACTGGAAGTGACAGCGCAACTATCTAAAGTGGATCTTGCTGATGCAGCTGGCATGTACGCGTACAGTGTACCAGGTACGTGTCAGACGGCAGTTACAACTCTAATTACACTGAGCCTTATACAGAAAAATAGAAACGAGAAGAATCACTCTTCAAGAGACTACTTTCACGAGATTTTTAATTTCCTGACCTAATAGAGAGGCAAAAAACTACAATTTAAAACTTAAGACCCTAAAAGTCTATATTCTCACACGGAAAGTCATTTTATTTCCAAATTTAATAAACACATTATTAAACCTGAGCTATTCGATGACTGCTACAAAATATTTTGTAGCAGTATCTATACTTTTTCCACTACTACTTCAGGGTTGCTACGCTTTTGCTCTTTTCCAATTCCCTGACTTTTCCAGGTTTTCCAGGTTAAAAAACGGAATTTATCCATTTAAAACGAAAATTATTCGAAAACATCAATAACATCATTTTTAAATAAATATTTAATCATTATTTTTTTATAGAAATTAAGATAGTCAAAAATTTGAAATTCAATAACTAAGAATATTATTATAAAACATGAAGATAGCGATAACTCCGAGTCTTCGACTCGGAGTGATCGCTTTCTTCATGTTTTATAATAATTACAACTTGCTACTATGTTACTGTAATTTCTTCAAAAATTATTTTCATTATTACGATTATTCATTTCTAGAATTTTTAACTCAAATTTTTCTTTAAGTCAATTTTTTTAAATAACTTTTTAAAAAGTTCTTTGTGAATTTTCAAATTCTTTTGCTTACAATTTAATATTACGAAATTTCGATTATTCTGACATTCTTCAATTAAATATATTGGAAATTAAAAACTTTAAATTATTTAAAAAAATTCCATTAAACTTATTGAGAAAAATTAATTCTATAGAATTCTTAATTAAAAGTATGAAAAGTTCAAATTTTCAAAGATTCTAATTTGAAATTCATTTTTAAATCAATATTTATTAGAAAATTCTGCAAGAATTCAAATATTTAACTATAAAAATAAATATTTAATTAAACAATTGAATGTTTCTTAAAATTGAATTTTCTTAAAGAATTTTAGTTAACAAATTTTTCACAATTAAATTCTCTTGACAAATTTTAATAAAAATTTTAAGAATAATTGCATTTTTCGAGAAATTTGATAAAAATTGTATTAAAATAATTGAAATTATGCCAAGAATTTTATAAAAAGTTTTTAAAATAATTGAATTTCGAAGAGAAATGTTATTACTTATAAAGATAATTGATATTTTGACGAGAATTTTTGTAAATTTTTAAACATAATTGGATTTCGGCGAAGAATTTTATTAAAATTATTTTGAAAAAATTGAATTGTTACGCAAAGAATTTCATTAAAATTTTTAAAAATAATTTTATTCTTTAAAGCAATTTAATTAAAAATATATTGAAAATAATACTTAAATTCTAATAAATAAATTGTAGCAAAGATTATTAAAATAATTAAATTTATTTAATAAATTTTAATAAAATTTTTAAGAATAATAACTTATTTTTCGAGGAATTCCATTAAAATTGTATTAAAAATAATTGAAATTTTGCATTGAGTTTTATTATTTTTAAAAATAATTGAATCCCTGTAAAAAATGTTATTATTTATAAAAATAATTGAATAATATATAAAAATAATTTGTAAATAATGGAATTCCTGTGAAATTTATTTATTATTTATGAAAATAATTAAATGTTTGCGTAATAGACTTTTATTAAAAAATTTTTTAACTAATTGAATTCTTTTAGGAATTTTTATTAAAGTAGTAGAATATTTAAATAATATTAAAAATCATTGAATTGATGAAAGGGTTTAAAAATAATTAAAATTTTTGAAAATAATTGAATTTCTGCAATCCTATGTAATTGCTTCAAAATTCAATTTATCTTAGAGTTTTTTAGTTTTTTCTAACTTAT
This sequence comes from Leptopilina heterotoma, assembly GCF_015476425.1. Taxonomy (NCBI): domain Eukaryota; kingdom Metazoa; phylum Arthropoda; class Insecta; order Hymenoptera; family Figitidae; genus Leptopilina; species Leptopilina heterotoma. Next base: position 3,740,390 of record NW_025111110.1, read on the forward strand.
TGGAATTTTTGAACATTTGAATTGTTGTGCAAAGAAATATTTAAATGTTTTTATTTAAAAATGACTAAAATTTTGAATAATTTAAATATTGTAAATTATGAAAAATTTATTTTTGAAAAATTAAGTTTCCAAGTTTTTTTTCAAGATATTTGTATTTCTGCCACAAATAAAAAATTCTTCTCAAGAATTCAATTATTTTTAAAAATTTTATTAAAATTCCTTGCAAGAATTCAATTATTTTTATAAATAATAAAACTCATCGCAGGATTTCAATTATTTTTAATACAATTGTAAATTAATTCCTCGAAAATGAAATTATTTTTTAATTTTTGTTTTTAAATAATTGAAGTCTCTTAAAAATTTTTATTTTTTTTAAATTACTAAAGTTTTGAATAATTTCATTTAAAAATTTTAACAAAAAAATAATTATTTAATTTTAGAACCATTGCAGTTGTAATTCTTAAAAATATCTAGTTAAATTTCATAGAGGTCTTAATTTTATTGAAATGATTAAAAATATTTTAATTCCTGTGAAAAAATAAATAATTATTTAAATATTTATTTAACAAAAATTATTCAAATTTTGAATGTTATTAAATTTAGAAATTATGTTAGTCTTTAGTCTTTTGAAAAATTGTAATTAGAATTTTTTGAAGATAATTAAATTTCCAATTATTTGAGAATTTTGTCAAATTTAAATGAAATAAATTTTATATTTTAAAGAATGTAATTAGAATTTGCCAAAAGACTAAAATCTAACATAATTTTTAAATTTAATTACATTCAAAATTTGAATTAATTCAAAATTTTTGTATTTTATTTTTATTATATTAGGTATAAGGAAATCAGAATGAAAGTATGTTTTATTTAAATCGTACATAGAGATCTTTAAATTCAGTAGTTGTAATTTTGTTTGTAGTTTTATTTTCTGTTAAAAATTCCCTTTTTGTTTGAGATTACGTCAAGGTGTTGAACCCTCTTAAATGTATATTTTTCAAGAAGAAAAAAAATTTGGTCTCTCCCTGTAATATTTACAGATTTAGCATTTATTTGCATTGTATAATTTTAACTTTGAAATATGAATTCAAATGAAAATTGTGAATTTTCAAATGAAGAAAAGTATATTATATACTTGAATTCTCTTATTCCCTTTTATATATACCAATTCCGTGGCGAATGGCTATAATATATATTTGAAGAAATGAAATATTGGACGTGAATGATATTTCTCCATTGATATCTATCCTTGAAAATGATAGAATTATATAAACTGCAAATGCAAGCCAGGTGTTCAAGATCTGCCATGATAGCTATGTAATGATAGCTTTGAACTGAAATGACTAGTCTACACCACTAGAGAAATTGTCAATATCAATCAGCTTGCTGCTGATAGCTGAATCATGAAACTGGATCATCGTAGTCTATGTAATTCAACTCGATATTAATTATTGTTACGCCTATATAGCTAGGTAATATTTGACTGATTGCTTGATTTTGTTTGAGTTTCCATTTTCATGTCCAGATGAATTACATTAATCACGCTAATTAATGTTAAATAAAGAGGACGAGGAGGAAGAGGGAGAAAAAGATTATTTCATACATTCATTGAATTACTTAGGATTGAAATTACCTACGTTTATATTTTGACGTTTAATTGAAATTTTCGCTTAACATTTTGTTGCGGGGATTGGGAAGTGTATTGTTTCAAATTTCGTGAATTAATTATCCAATCACGTGTGTTCTCTCTCTCTCTCCTTTTTTTGAAAGTACTTTATACTATTTCTCTTGTTTCCTATCTATTCTGGTGCCTTGCTATCTACCACTATAAGCTCCACCTCCAAAATCGATTACTCTCCCTGAAGCCTTTAATCTTTCCGAACTGCCAGCTGGCATTCTTCTAGCAAACGATGTAAATCCTACTCTTTTACTCTTATTTTTTTTCCTTCCTTTTCTTTTATACTTTTATCCAGATAGAAAAACATTTCCTCTCTTTCTCTTTTGCGAATGTGTTTCCAAGTTTGGGTGTTTTGTAATTATTTTTTTTCTTGTTTTTTTGCAATGCGAAATTTTCCTTTTCTTTTTTTTCTGTGTTTCTTATTTTTCTTGAAGATATCTGGCACGTTTCGCCTAGTTGGAAGCATCTGTGTTTTTTCAATCGTTTATTCTATACAAGCACTTCCGGTAAATAGGTATTTTCGAAGCGTGATCACGACGTGGAAGCGATAGCCTGAGGATGTCGATGCTCCGTCAGCAATTTTTTTTTCTTCTTCTTCTTTTTCTTTTCATTGCACTTACTTTGTTACCTTGCCTCTTAGGACTGAACGGATTTTGGGCATTCCTTCTAAATTACACTAAATTGTTGTTATTTTCGAAAAGTATCTAAAATAACAGGATAAACCTTTTAAGAAAATTATTTGTTTGGATAACGTCTCTATTTTTCAGTAGTACGACATACTTTCAAGAAATTCTCCGATAATTTTGTAGATATTTTTAGTTTCGTAGTATTTTGTTTTTATGTCCCTAAAGTTCTGAAAGTTCAAGTAAATTTAATAAATTTAATAAATTTAATAATTAAAATTTAAAAAAAGAATAATTATAGTTTTCAAATGTAAAATTTATCTGAATTGATAAGAATAAAGAAAAGTTACTATAAATTTTTTAAAAGTTTTTGTACCTAGAAAGTGTAAAGCTTGAAACTTGTGTTGAATTATTTATAGAGTTTTTTTATTTGAAATTATATCCATTTTATAAGTATTCCTTTTGTCTTGAAAACTAAAGAACTTGATTTTTAAATATAAATATTTCACCTCTCGCGTATACTGCATTGGAGTTTTTTTCTCCATTTTTAAACCAGTAATTGCATTATATATTTGTGTATAAAACAGCTATAACTGATACAGTCATTAATTTTAAATAAGAGCCAGGCTATATTCAAAGTGCACACACCAGCTCTCAACGTGTAATTCTCTTTTTTTTTTTTTTTTTTTTTTTTTTTTAATAACGGCAGTAATTACCACCTGGTGATCAATATTGTGAAGATAGATTTCATTTCAAAACTTGTTATATGGCAATATTAAGGATTAATGTATCGTTGGTCCAGCGGCAATTTGTTTTCTAAATTAAAAACAATTCGATTTCATTTTTTATTGAGTGGGGATTTATTCTCTTTTTTTCTTTGAAGAAGGGAAAAATTATTAAGTGCGTGAAGTTGGGGTCGAAAACTAACAAGACCTCTATGGTATGTTACAAATTTAGGAAAAATTAGACAATCGCGGTTTATTTATATATTATTTATTTAATCATTGATTAACTTTTAATCGGTATTGGTGAAACTGGCCTTAATGGCCAGTTTCACCAATACCGATTAAAAGTTAATCAATGATTAAATCCCCAATCAACCAATCATGAGTCGTTAAACTAGTTTTAATAATTGATTAACTTTTAATTGAGGTTGATGGAATTAACCCTCAAAATTTTATTATAAATAATTGTAGAATTACGAATATTGACGAACATCTTGAGATTCAAAATGGAGATTCTCCACCTGCGAACGCCAAGGTCACCGCTAGATGGCAGTTTAAGTCCTTCTTGGAATTTTTACTGCCATCTGGTGGTGACCTTGGCGTTCTCAAGTGGAGAAATTCATTTTCAGGATGACCACATGTCAGTAAAGTCAGGGAAATGTCAGGAAAAAAATTGTTTGTCAGGGAAATTAAGAAAATTGAGACTAAAATTTAAAATAATTGAGGACTCGGATCGAAGAACCGACGCTTTGCAATGTTTTGTGCGTTTACAAGCGTCGGTTCTTCGATCCGAGCCCTCAATTCTCTTTTTAAAATATTTTGTTACAATTTTTGAAAATCAACTTTTGAAGAATTTTAATTGCAAATTTTGAAAATAATTCAATTATTATAAGTCTTAAAAAGGAAATTTATCAAAAATTCAATTACAACCAAAAAAACAATAACAATAATTTTTTACATTTTGGAGAAAAAAATTATGTTCACAATTTTAATTAAAATTCAATTATTTTCAAAAACTTACATTAAAATATTTTTAAAAACTATAATTCTTAGAATTGTTTTTTCATAATTTTTTAAGATTTAATTATCTTCGAAACAAAGTGAATAAAAATTTATGAAAATTTACTTTTTAAGACTTATTAAAATTTTGGAGAAATCATGATCATATTTATTATTAAAATTCTTCAAAAATTTGATTATTTTTATTTATATTTCACAAAAATACAATTATTTTAAAAAATTTTTTACCAAATTTCAATTGTTTGGAAATTTTTCAATTGTGTATAATTGAAAAACTATTATCTTTGAAAAATTGTTTAGAAATGTTTTTAAAAAATTAATTGTAAGAATTTTATTATTATAATTTTTTGAAAATACCTATTATACTTTAATAACTTAAGAAAAAAAACATGAACCGTTACAATTATTATAAAAAATTGAATTTTTTTTATTTTAATATTTGAATTCTCGAAGAAGTTTTAGAAAATTATTAAAAATAATTAATTTAGAGATGAACTTTAGTTGAAAAATGATCCTCAAGTTTTGAACGTTCAAATGAACGAAATATTTTTTGTTGAAAATATTTTTATGAATTACTAATCACAAAAAAATTTACAAACTGATATTTCACGTTTAGAAACTCAGTAATTAATTTTATTGGATAGAGACGCAAAATAATTGCAATAAAAATTTAATTTATTGAAGAAATAAATAAATTTCGTTCATTTGAACGTTCAGAACTTTAGGATTTTTGAAAATTGTAAAAAATAATTGTATTCAGGAAGGGTTATAATTGTAATTTTTTAGAAATTGAGCCTCCCAATTCAAGAACTCGCCCGACGCTCGGATGAACACTCTAACGCCAGTCAAACGTTAAGAAAAGTTACAAAAATTAAAATTTGAAATTTTGATTTTTCAGAAGCACTACCTTGTAGGAAATTGAATAGCGCATCTTTTTTTCCTTTGAATTTTTTTCGTAGGATGAATATTGTCGGAAATAATGACGAAAAATGGTAAAATTTTGTTTTTCAAATTTCATTGCTTTTTAAAACATAAATCATCGTATCTTCGACAATTATTGTCGAATTGACTTCAAATTTGGTATGCAAGTCTATTTGGGTTCTGGGAAAACGATAAAATGTTCAGAATGTAAAAATTTCCTAATTGTTCACTAATTTGTTAATGTAAATAAAGGCTTGTCAATTTTAGGTTAACTTACCTTCGTCGATTTACATTAACAAATTAGTGAACAATTAGGAAATTTTTACATTCTGAACATTTTATCGTTTTCCCAGAACCCAAATAGACTTGCATACCAAATTTGAAGTCAATTCGACAATAATTGTCGAAGATACGATGATTTATGTTTTAAAAAGCAATGAAATTTGAAAAACAAAATTTTACCATTTTTCGTCATTATTTCCGACAATATTCATCCTACGAAAAAAATTCAAAGGAAAAAAAGATGCGCTATTCAATTTCCTACAAGGTAGTGCTTCTGAAAAATCAAAATTTCAAATTTTAATTTTTGTAACTTTTCTTAACGTTTGACTGGCGTTAGAGTGTTCATCCGAGCGTCGGGCGAGTTCTTGAATTGGGAGGCTCAATTATTAAATTTCAATATAATTTTACTTATTTTTCGTAAACTTTTATATTTTCCTGTAGAAAGAATTTTGTCAGGGAAAATAATTTTAATATCAGTAAATTGTCAGGGAAATTGATAAATTGAAACTTGTGACAACCCTGATTTAATCCCTCAAAAACTATATTTTATTTCTGAATTCAGTCAGAGACCTAGATTTCTAAATTATTTGTTATAAATAGTTGTATAAATTATTATTTAGTACGAAGATTAATATACACGAAGAAAAATATAAAGAAAGTTATAAAAGTTACCAGAAATGTTTTACTATAAAAGTAGTAAAAGTTACTTTATATTTTTCTCCGTGTAATTAATATTTATTAATATCAATTGCTGAATAGTAATTATTATTTGTTTCTATTTTAAACTTTTTGATAATAATTCTAATTTTAAATATTCTTTCTTCTTTCTGTTTTAGGTGAGTCAACACGTTACGTTTCTCGTCGAGTTCATTTCGTAAGTCGAAACTATGATTATATATTTTAAGTAAAACGTAATTACCAAAGCAATAATTAAAAAATTCAGATTCGTTTATTAAATACGAAAAATATCCCTTTCGCAGTATTTTTATTGAATCGATAAATTAATTAAATTGAAAGTAAATAATGTTTTGCAAAATATCCCTTCAAATATTTATAGAAGATATACATTGCAATTTTTAAGCAATGTAGTCTAATTTAGATCATCATTAATTTTTTTCGTAATTTGTGATCACTTTTTTAAGTCCAAAATCTTTGGAAAAATTCTTTTCGGTTTTGTGAAGAAAAAAACTTTTTTCGACAGTCAACGTCGACAGCAAATTGTCAGGGAGATAAATAATTGAAATTGACATTAAAAATCCATGAAACCAATAGTTTCGTGCTGCCTTGAGATATTCAGTTTCAATTCCTGAAACCTTTGGTAGGATTGTTGTCGTTTTGTTTTTATTAATAGTCGCGTGGAAAATGGTCTCTTTCTCTCTGTCTCTCGAAATGTCCTGCTTCGCTGGAAAAGGTAACGGATTCGAAAGACGGAGTTGTAACAGCGAAAATTGAGCCTCGAGCAGGACCGTAGGCGACCAGGGACGTTTCCTGGTCCATTTGAAATGCATTGAATTTTTAAGCGTTTCCCTTTGTACTGTTTCATGCGCTACTACACTTCACTCTCTCACTCACTCTCTCTCTCTCTCGTCCTCTCTCCAAGGCTTACCTAGGATCTTGCTTAGGCTCAGGGTCGATATGATTTTCCTGAGTGAAGAGGTTCTTTAGTAGTTTTCTTTTGTTCAAAGAAACAGTTCAAACATCAAGCTTAAAATGAATCTAAAATGAATTTTACAGTATGGAAAAGGATCATTAAACTTTACCATATTCTTTCCTCTACGGTTTCTCTAGAGCTTTTTGTTATTTCCTTCTTTTTCTGAATTTTTGAGATCTAGGTCGTTTCTCCGATTGTTTGTTTTGTGGATTTTTTACATCCAATTTCGTGCATGTAATTCTCGAATAAAAATCTGGATTTATTAACCAAGTTTTTAAGTTCTTTTTACCGCAAAAATGTTTGGACAAAAAGGCAACATTGCAGGAAGAAATATAGAAATCAAAATTTTCGCAGCAACACTGATTTAGAATTGTCTACCAACGCCGTACTACGTTCTTAAAATGTTCTAAAGTCCCGGGTTTCCGTTATATGAGGGAAGTAGACTTGAAGCTTACAGGAAGGAAGAGCTGTAAGGTCTGAGGATTTTGGGGTTGGTTTTGAGTTGAGACGACTTAAGAAGTTAAGGTGGCTAGGGAAGTACATAAATACAGAATGGCCAGGAGATCCTTCTTCCTTCCTTGAAAGCTTAATCTTGGTCAGCTGGATTTTCCAAGTCGTAACTGTGCACCAGTGATAATAGAATCTTCCTGAATATGCGACCTTTCCGCGTAGAGTCGTCCAAACTGCCATAAACTTTACATAGATTGGGTTTTAGAGGTCCTAAGTAGAACAGATGTTTCATGAATCATATATGCTTCTGGTAAAACGAACCAATTTTTTTTTCTCTTTCAACTAGTGGATCGAAATAGTCGAAATGGTCAATCGAAATAGTTGACATACTCGAATGGCCAATCGGAGTAGTCGAATAGCCATAATCGAATGGTGAAAAAAATTGTTAATGTAAAAATTGAACGGCTCCTCTCTACTCAATGTGTGTGTATATATATGTTGTGAATAGCATCAATCGAGAGGAGAGCCACTGATCACTACACATTTGTACTAACTCTAGTTGGCTGCTTCACTCGAGGTCATTGCTCCCTTTCCACGATTACAATTTCAAAACCGTTTTCAAATGGTAATCGGTTTTCTCCATGAAACTCATGAAATACAATGGCAACAGTGCTTCCGTTTGTTTTCCAACAAAACTTTGATCCTTTTACTGAGTATAATGGAACGAATCGAAATTCGCGCAGAATAACATTACGCAGAAAACCAGGAGGCGAACTCTTTCATTAACCAACGATCTCTATCGTTATAATTACACTTTTGTTGACAATTGTGGAAGTTTTGTTGATTTTTTTTACCATAGAAGGGGACTTTTTTTCTAATACATTTAAGAAAAGGACAGGCACTACTGAAGTGTAGTATAGAAAATAAATGTGGTGAATTTGTCCTTAACCTTGAGAAGAGTATCTTGTACGTAGAGAATGCATCTCTTGCGCTTGCGTTCTCACCTTGTCTTTCTTCAGCGTTTATCTTTCTCTCTTTAGCTTATTCTTTGTCTTCGTTCGAGGTTGTCGTTACTTTTTCTTCTTTTTCCTTCTTCCTTTTCGTCCTTTTTTTCTTCCCTTTCTTCCTTCTCTTCCCTTGTTTCTTTTTCCCTTTTTTTAAGGGTTGACCGAGGTCAGGAAAATCAGGAAATTCAGGGCAAGGTCATAGGAAAAGTATAATTGTCCAGGGAAATTAGGTAAAAGTCAGGGAAAGTAGAATTGGTTTATTTTGAATAACTTAATTCCATTGGAGAACTGCCATTAAGTCAATTACTTATAAATCATTTAAATAAGTATTTTTTTTGAAAAAGTTTAATTTCAATTCTGTTGAAATTACTTTCAATTTTAAAAGTGTTAACGTATTTCTTTGAAAAAATTCAATTATTTTTTATAAATAACAAAATTCTTCCCCGAAATTCAAATATATTCAGGAATTTTAATAAAATTCCTTGGAAAATTCAATGATTTTCATAAATAACCATATTCATCACGTGAATTCAATTATTTTCAAATTTAATAAAATTGCTTCGCAAAAATTCAATTATTTTTGAAAAATCTAAAAAAAATTTGTCGTCAACATTTAAATTATCTTTATAAATGAATAGCAAAATTCTTTGACAAAATTCAATTATTTTCAGGAATTTTAATAAAATTCATTGCAAAATTCAATTATTTTCATAAATACTAATATTCATCACAAGAATTCAATTATTTTCAAAAGCAATAAAATTCAATTATTTTCAAAAATTTTACTTAATTCAATGATTTTCAATATTCTACTATTATAAAAAAATTTCTCAAAAGAATTCAATTATTAAACAAAAATTTTGATAATCCGAAAAAAAATTGTTTTAAAATTTGTCATTACATTCTTCACAGTAATTCAATTATTTTCAAAAGTAATAAAATTTTTGACAAAATTTCAACTATTTTCAAAAAATTTCCTTAATTCAATAATTTGTATATATATTATTTTAATAAAAATTTCCAAAAGAATTCAATTATTTAAAAACAATTTTGACAAAATTCTACATGAATATTCAATTATTTTCTAAAATAATGAAAATCTCACAGGAATTCAATTATCAAAAATAGAATTTTGCATAATTTTTTCGTGAAAAAAGTCAATTTGTTTGAAACATTTTTTTTTAAATTCTTCTCAATAATTCAATTATTTTTATAAATAATAAAACTTATTGTAGAATTTCAATTATTTTTGATACGCTTATAATCGAATTCCCCGAAAAATATAATTATTCTTTAAAATTTTATTAAAAGTGTCCGAAAGAATTTAATTATTTAAAGATTTGTTAATTAAGTTTTTTATGAAAATTAAGTTTTAAGAAACTTTGAATTATTCAATATATTATTTATTTTTGTATTTAAATAATTGAATTCTCGTAGAATTTTCTAATAAACATTGATTTAAAAATTAATTTCAGTCAAACTTTTAGATGATAATTGAATTTTGTACAATTTGAAAATTCTCAAAAATAACGATGATTAAATTTTTATTTAAAAAGGAAGTTATTGATGTTTTTGAATAATTTTACAATTAAAGAATTATATTAAAAAATTATGATTAACAAATAAATTTTGTTTATTATATACTTTTTTCTATAACAAATTTCGTCTGACTGATCTCAATTATGCAAATTTTTCTTCTTTTTATTTATAAAAAATAGAAAATTGTTAATTCACAAAAAATTGTAATTAAGAAATAGGAAATGTACCCATTTTATACATAATTTATATTTCTCAATAACAATATTGTTAAGAAACTCATTCTTTTCTTTTGGAAAAGAAACATTACATATTTTATTCTACTTGTCAATTACATATTTTAATTGAAAATTAAATTGAAACTTTTTAAATTTTTAGAAAATAAAGGAAAAAATTTTACTCAAAAAAAATGTTCCGTTATTTACGAATTTCTTTAATTGTAAAATTATTCGAAAACATCAATAACGTTTTTTAAAATAAATATTTAAATATTATTTTTCCGTAGGAAATAAAATTTTTCAAAACATTCAAATTCAAATCTTTTTAAATTCAATAACTTATAAGAATATCTCTCTTTTTTTATAATAATTAATCATTTTAATTAAATTATTATTTTATATAAATTTAAACTAAAATTCCTCTTTAAATAAATTATTTTCAATAATTTTTGAAACAGTTTTCTGAGAATTTCTAAATCGATTGAATAATTGAAATTCTGCGATGAGTTTTATTATTTATGAAAAAAATTGTAGTCTTAAAAAAAATTTATTATTCAGGGAAATAATTAAATTCCTCAAAAGAATTTTATTATTTATGAAAATAATTAAAAGTTTGCGTAATATTTTTGGGAATTTGAAATTGATTTGAAAATGATTGAACTTAGGGAAGAATTTTGTTATTTATAAAAATAATTGGGATTTTGACGAGCATTTTTTTTTTGATTTTGAAAGATAATTGAATTTTATGAGAAGAATTTTATTACTCTTGAAAATAATTGAATTTCTCCAATTATTTGTAATTTTTCCAAAATTGGTTTTTTTTAGTGTTTTCAACAAAAATTTGAATTACAAATTTTTAATTTCTATTATTTTTAAAATTGCTAATTTTATCCTAAAAAGTTAGCCGCGCGATTTAGCGTGCGAATTGTTGCTAGTTAAATTATTAAAAATCAAAAGAAAATTCTGAATTTTAGTATCCAGCGAACTTGGAAAATTATTGATAGTAAAATAAATTCTTCTTAAATTTTGCTTGTATGCCATAATCTCTAAAAATTTTTGTGGCAAACCTGTTTTTCCTTTTTTATTTATTATTATTATTGTATTTTTTTTCCTTTTTTTTATTATTTTATTTTTTTTTCTTATTTTTCCTTTTCTCTTTTTTTTCCTTTTTTTCTTTTAACTCTTTTTTAAACTCTTTTCTTTATACATACGCTTGTAGTCGCGTCTATTCCTCTAGTTTTCTTATATACCTTTCTCGTTCTTGTCTGCTCTCTTATCTTTCGCTTGCTTTCGCTGTTTTACAAGTACAAAGGCAAAGATGCGAGCAACATACACAGTCTCATTTTCTCGTTGCATTACAGGTCGTTTCAGAGTAGATATATGGGCATCTTCGCCTACGAACCTTCTACAGGGCTTTATTGCGATATATCTCGTTCTCTTCTTTCTCTCTCTCTCTCTCTCTTTCTCTCTTATTCCCTTGGTTTCTTTAGTTGTTTCCACACTTTTCTTCTCTCGCAGGGGGGATTCTTCTTTTACTTTTTCTTCTTTTTTATATACGAATAACTGCACGAATTTCTACTGGCATTGACAAGTTACGCGAAGCTTTTCTCATGTATCAAGGGCTACATTAAAATATACTGAGCCCATTTTTACACACTGGGAAAATGGGTAAGACTTCACGACATCAAAAATTGTACTTTGCACTTTATGTCCATTGTCTGCTTCTCTTTCATTCCTTACAATATAAAATACGTAATCCTCTCGTAAAAGGAATTTGTTTATTGTACAATAAACTGTCAGTTTGCATTATTCTGAAGAAAAGGAGTTAATCTCGAGAGATTTTATTTCAGATTTATTTTTACATTTTTTTGAAATCGAAAAACAGGGTTGATCTGTTTAAGAATATGGTAATCAGGAAAAATTTATACTTGTGTCTAAAAATAGAAAATCATGTTTCAAAAAAGTATTCTCCCCCTTTGTTTTTAAGTTATTTTACTTAGTATTATTAATACAATTGAAAGAAAACGGGAGAGGGAAGATTTTTTTTATATACTTAATTATATTCGTGGAAAATTTTCAAATAGTGCCAAAATTACTTCTGCAGAAGATATAACTTATCAATTTCACTGCGTTGAGTATATCGTGCGAAAACTTGTAACTAAAACGATAAATGAGAGAAAACAAATAATGTGCCAAATGCTTTTCTCTCTCACTCTCTCGAAGTATAGTGGAAAATAACAGCTAACGCTTCTGGCTTACATTTCGAAATTTTCCAAGCCACTTCATGTGTTATTTAATGCTGCAAAATGTAATTTTTAGGTCATAGAGAGTTGATTTAGAATAGCAAATGTTCAAACTAAAGTGGAAATGTAATTTCGTTGTGTAGTATTAATTTCCGGAATCTCTTCACATTTTTGATCAGACAATTAAGCATTGTCTTTTTTTTTGTTTTTGTCGGATATTCGTTTGAAGGATGTGAATGAATAAAAGTTAAAATCGGACAATGAATTTCTATTTTCTTTTTTTTTTGGGTACATTTTGCCCTTTATCGAGTGCCTGGATCTGATCCAGAAACAGCAGCCAGCGATATCAGCAACCTGTAGATGTAAATGACAGCTCTTCGACTCTCAAAAGCTGCAAGAAAACTAAAGTAAGGACTTGGCAAAGAGGCACGAATTATATTGCTGATTCTTTTCTGTGTGTTGTTGAGGCCAGTCAATCTTTTTCGATCTTCTAATGGGAAAAGAATTTCTTCCTTCCCAATAACGGATACTAGTTGTTTTTTCCTCTCTCTTTCTGTACACTGAATTTGTAAGTTTACTGCTTCCTATATTTAGAGGAGTTTTTTATTGCTGGATTATTTAGTTTTACTGGTGTATTGTATAATTTTAGTGTTTTATTATATAGAGTTTCGCTGGTGTGTTATAGTTTCGGCGTTTATTATATTTTCTCTGTTGTATTATTGTTTTACTGTTGTATTATATTTTTACTGTTGTATTACAATTTTATTGCAAGGATCACAGGTAGTCTTCTTATTTTCCTAATCTCTATTTTTTCCTCTTTGCCCCATTTTTGTCGCCTTCAATTAATACAATTTTTCTGAACTACCAGAAATCATGCACCTTTTTCTATTTTTTTTTTTTTTTTTAAGAAAAACTTATAAAAACTCTCATTTTTTGTGACCTAAAAAATTTTGTTTGTTTTGAAAAAACCTGGAAAAGTTAGGGAAATTTGATCGAAATCCTGGAAAATTGTTGTTTTCTAAAGTCATTGTGTTTATTCTTGAAGTCTAATTTCACATAAATATTTCTAAATTAATTCCATTTTAAAAGAATTGCGATTACTATTTTCATAAGTAGATGAACTTTAAAAGATTTTCATTTAAATTTTGTAAAATTTCAATTTTAAATGAATTTAATTAGAAATATAAAAAAACCTAGATTAAAAAAAAATTTTTTAAACTACTAAAATTCTTATCAAATTAGTTAAATTTTTTAATTTATTTAATTTATTATTAAAAATAATGGATTTATAGAAAATTTTTTGTTAAAAACACTAAAACAAATTGAATTTTAAAGCAATTACAAATGATTGCAGAAATTTAATTATTTTCAAAAGTTGTAAAATTTCTTCTCAGAAATTCAATTATTTTCAAAAATTTTCATAAAATTTTTGTTAAAATTTCAATTATTTTCAAAAACTTTCCTCAATTAAATGATTTTTAACATCTACAACTTTAATAAAAATTCTTAAAAGAATTCAATTATTTAGAAAAAATTTTAATAAAATTCTACGCAAACATTTCATTATTTTCATAAATAATGAAAATTTCACTGGAGTTCAATTGTTTACAAAGTATTTTTATATATTATTCAATTATTTTCATAAATAATAACATTTTTTACAGGGATTCAATTATTTTCACAAATATTTATGAAAATTCAATGCTGAATTTCAATTATTTTTAATACAATTTTAATGGGATTCCTCGAAAAAAGTTATTATTCTTAAAAATGTTATTAAAATTTTTTAAAGAAATTTAATTATTTTAATAACCTTTGCTACAATTTATTTATTGGAATTTAAGTAATATTTTCAATACATTTTTAATTAAATTTCTTTAAAGAATAAAATTATTTTCAAAAATTTTAATGCAATTCTTTGCGTAACAATTCAATTTTTTTCAAAATAATTTTAATAAAATTCTTCGCAGAAATCCAATTATGTTTAAAAATTTACAAAAATTCTCGTCAAAATTTCAATTACCTATCTTTATAAATAATAACATTTTTCTCCGAAATTCAATTATTTTCAAAACTTTTAATAAAATTCTTGTCAGAATTTCAATTATTTTTAATACAATTTTCATCAAATTTCTCGAAAATTGGAATTATTCTTAAAAAATTTTATTAAAATTTGTCAAGAGAATTCAATTATTTAAAAATTTGTTGATAAAATTCTTTATGAAAATTCAATTTTAAGAAACACTCAATTGTTTAATAAAATATTTATTTTTATGGTTAAATAATTGAACTCTCGTAGAATTTTCTAATAAATGTTGATTTAAAAATGAATTTCAAATTTAAATGTTTGAAAATTTGAACTTTTCATATTTTTAATTAAGATAATTCTGTAGAATTAGTTTTTTTTAATAAGTGAAAATGGATTTTTTTTAAAAATTATTTGAAGTTTTTAATTTTTAATATATTTAATTGAAAAATATCAGAATAATTGAAATTTCGTAAAATTAAATTGTAATGAAAAGAATTTAAAAATTCACAAAGAACTTTTTTAAAAATTATTTTAAAAAAATTGACTTAAAGAAGAATTTTAGTTGAAAATTCTAGAAATGAATAATCGTAATAATGAAAATAATTTTTAAAGAAGTTACAATAACAAAGTAGCTAGTTTTGGTTATTATATGTTATTGAATTTCGAATTTTTGAATATCTTAATTTCTATAAAAAAATAATGATTAAATATTTATTTAAAAATGAAGTTGTTGATGTTTTCGAATAATTTTCGTTTTAAAAACCTGGAGAAATTCCGTTTTTTAACCTGGAAAATCTGGGAAAGTCAGGGAATTTGAAAAGAGCACAAACGTGGCAACCCTGATGCGCCTTTTTCTCTTTTTTTTTTAAAGAAAAATTTACAAAAACTCTCATTTTTTTGTAACCTAGAAAATTTTGTTGTTATGCTACAGAAACAAATTTCTTCTTCTTTAAATATATTTTTAAGTTTCAAAAAGCTAAGTTTTTTCCAAAGTTTGCTTTTTTCAAAAAGCAAACTGAAAAATTTAGGTTTATAAAAATATATTCTTAATAATTTCGTTTCGTTCATTCGCACCATCAGAATTTTTTTTGGAACATTTTCGCACTACAGTTTTACAGTGCCATTATACATTTTTACTGCTGTCATTTAAATTATTTCGAAGAGGAAATATTCTCCTTTTTATTGCAGCTAAATAGACTTGAAAAATTTACTATTCGTTTGGTATAATGGAAGAAATGAGATTTACTACTCTATTTGTGGACTCAAGAAATTATAATTGTGAGTAGTAGTTGGTTGGAATAGTTTTACTTTTTATTTTTTTTGAAAGTCATTTTAAATATACATAGCGATTGTTGCGTTTTTTTTCTTCTCTTTTTTTTTGGGGGGGGGAGGGATATTCATGAAACACTTGTTACTTCCTAATGATTTATCGTTCATTATCTCTCTTTCGGTCTCGAAGCTTTATGCAGATACATAGCTATTGATTATGTAGAAGAAACTGGTACTAACCTCTTACCTTGTAAGTAGATATAGCATTTAAACGACCGACCATGACCACTTCAATAGCATCCGTCAGTTATCGACTTTATTGTTGCACCACATTCATTGATATCAATTGCGAACGATAAAGACATTCGGAAATTTTGTTTTTTAACGGAAAGAAGCACTTTTATGCTTATTAAATTGAAGCTATATTGACTTATAATGTCGGTAGAGTTTTGAACGTTAAAAATTGTTAAAATAGTTAAATAGTTAAATAGTTAAATAGTTAAATAGTTAAATAGTAAAAATAGTAAAAGTAGTTAAAACAGTTTTAATTTTAAATTAATTTTTCCTTCTTAAAATGGAATATTTAAAATACACAGTGTATTTTGTAATGTTATTCGGATATTAGATTCTGTTTTTCCCGTTTAGTTTGAGAAAATACGATATACGATTCTAATTTTTCGATCTAGTGTAGATTTATACACCCCTGACTGATTCGATCCGCCTCTTCGGTGTTTCGTTGAGAAGCCACATTCGCAAGCTGATTTTTCCGCACCCTGAACACCAAGTACTTTAGCAATGATGATGCCGGAATCGCTTTCCTTCTTCCTTTCCCTTATCGCTTCCAGTAAGTTAATGCAGTCGACACCACCTAGAGAGGTGCTTATTACCAGTCAAATATTGCAAATCGAAAAAATCAATTCCCACCTTATTTATTTCCACTGCTAACTTCATTTCGTCATTAGATTTCAATATTGAGGGAAAAAAAAATTCTCTTTTATCGTTATTATACATCTTCAGAAGAAGAAAATATTCCGAATATTAAGGTAAAATTTCTTCTCATTTTCAGAAACTTTTTTATTTACATTTGGGTAAAATTTCTTTGCCTTTATAAGTAAATAGAATATGTTCGGTAATTTTTTGTTGTTGTTTCAGATTTGCCTTTTTATTTAATTTCCGTTCTGTTTTTCTCTACTTTTTCTTGTAACTAATAAAGAGGAAAATCTTTGAACGATTTAATGTTTCATTTGTGTGGGTTGGCAACGGTTTTCTCTTCTCGTAGTGTTGAGTTCAAGTATTAGGGACGACAGACCCTTCGGCTCTCCCTTGCCAGTTCCATTGCCAGTTCGAAGCTCGTTCACCTTGAGTTCTCGAGGGCAGCGATTCTCAATCTCATTCGGTTTATTATTAAATACAAAAAACGTGGAAATATTGTAGAAAATTCTCAATATTTTTTTTGACAATTTTTATCTAAAATTAACCAAATTGAAATAATTGGAGTTTCGTACATTTTTTTTTCGGTAATTTGCAAATATTGAATGCTCTTTTGTTTCGGGAAAGAGAAAATTTTCCAAGTTTACTCTATTTGCTCCCCTTTTTTGAGAACCAGAAGTTAATGACCTCTTTTTGGTTCTCTGTTAAATTTCGGGGTTTATAAATGAATAGCAAAGTGTAAAAATCAATGAGTGTTTTTGTGTTATTGATGAAATGAAATTTGTCCCTTTAAATTTTTATTCTATTGATTTCTTGGACTAGAAAGAATTTGATCTTATTTAAAGGTTTAAATAAACGATAATTTTTTTGTTATCTTACCAAAATTTGAATTTTGTAATAAAAATAATATTTTCTGAAATTACGGAAGTAATTCGTAACTCAATAATTGTTTGATTCTTTATTTATTATGGTAATAAAGTAATTTTTGAAAATATTTAAATAGGGAAAAATGTAGTTCATCTCTTGGTCGATTATGTAACTTCTTTTTTTCTTTGATTTTCATTTTCACTTTCATTTTGATAGATATTTATTTTCTCTTTCATTTCGTTTGTTTTTTATATTAAATTTCATTTTTTCTTTCTGTTTGATAGATTTTTATTTTTACTTTCATTTCGTTTGATTTTTATATTAAATTTCATTTTCTCTTTCTCTTCGATAGATTTTTATTTTTATTTTCACTTTCATTTAAAATGACAATAAAAATCTATCTAAGTGAAAAAGCGATAGTGAAATTGAAAATCTATCAAAGTGAAAAGGAAAGTCTAAAGAAAAATCGTATATAATGAAAACGAAAGGGAAAATGAAAGTAAAAGTAAAAATAAAAATGTAACAGAATAAAAATGAAAATAAAAATCTCTCAAAGCGACAGTAAAAATAAAAATATAACAGAATAAAAATTAAAATAAAAGTAATAATAAAAATTTACAAAAGTAAATTTAAAAGTAAAAATAAAAATCTCTCAAAATGAAGGTAGAAATGAATGTGAAAGTGAAAATTACTAAAAATTAAATTAATTTTTTTTAATTATTTGAATTTTTAAGGAGCAATTTTAGTATATTTTTTAAATAATTGATTTTTTTCAAAGAATTTTGTATTAAAAGTTTCGTAAATAATTGAATTCGTATAAATAAATTTGCTCAAAATTATGAAAAATCATTTATTTCTTTTGGAAAATTTACTCGAAAATTTACTAAATAATTGAATTGTTTTGAAAAAATTTAATAAAATAGTAAATATTAAGAATAATTGAATTCTTGTAAAAAATTTTTTGAACTTTTTTAAAAATAAATTCTTGCGATAAAGTTTATTAAAATTTAAAAAAATAATTTAAATTATTTCGAGGAATTTAATTAAAATTGTATTCAAATTTCTCTTGCTATGAATTTTACTATTTATGGAAATAATTAAATTTTTTAGAGGAATTCAATAAAAATTGCAATGAAAATAATTGAATTCTTTTAAACAAATTTATCAACAATTTTTAAAATAAATTATTTATTTCAAAGTGTTTTATTAAAATATTTTAAATAACTGAATTTCTGTGAATATTTCATTATTTAAGAAAATAATTGAATTTTTGCGAAGATTTTTACTATATTTATGGAAATAATTAAATTCTTTAGAGGAATTCAATAAAAATTGAAATGAAAATACTTGAATTCTTTTAAACAAATTTTATTAAATTTTTTGATAATCATTGATTTATTTCGAAGTGTATTATTAAAATAGTTAAAATAATTTTGCGAAGAATTTTACTATTTATGGAAATAATTGAATTCTTGAAACGAATTTTATTAAAATTTTTAAAAATAATTGAATTCTAACGAAGAATTTTATTTTTTGTGAAAATAATTGATTTAGTTCCAAGAGTTTCATGAAACAAATATTAAATAACTTTCGATTTACATCGAAAAATTTTATCAAAATTGTATTTAAAATAATATTCAATTCCTGTAAAACTTTTAATATTTAGAAAAGTAATTGAATTTCTGTGAAAAATTTTACGGTAAATTTTTTTTAATAATAAATCTTTAATAATTTTAAAGTGAAAAGAAAAATCTGTCAAAGTAAAATTGAAAATGTAAATGAAAGTAATAAAATTTATTAGAGTGATAGTGAAAATGAAAGTGAAAATGAAATTACATAACCGACTTCTTGAACGTTCAAACGGTTAAAAATTTTCGAACGAATTTGTTTGCCTCTGCCAGTAAAGTTAAATTTTTTTTTTTTTTATTTAAAAAATAGAGATGAGCGTTAATTTTCCAGTATTTTCAGTAATTTTCCTTTCTCCTTTTTCCTTTTTTTCAGACGTGAAACCGATAGTCTTAATTTTCAAACAAACGAACAAAATTTGAAATGAAAGAAATCAGAGAGTCAGAAGAAGAAAAATTGTAATTAAAACGAGAGCACGTTCTTGCCAAGCCTCAATTCCAGTATCAAGTTGCAGCAGGTCTGAAAATGATATCTGCATGCCTCTACCCTTTCATTATTCGATCTTTTTTTTCCAACCTTCTTTGTCACTTCCTTCTTTCCTCGTCCAAACATCACAATTTTTTTCTCCTTTTTTTTTGTTATTAGCCAACACGTGTCAATTTTTTTTGTCGTCTGTGTTCATTAACCCCCAAAAAAAAGAAGAAAAAAAAAACGGAAAAATCTGTAGTGTAAAAGAGAAAAAATTTTTTTTTTTACTCAACAACTCTATTTTTCTTGATTAGGTTTTATGACAAAACTTTTTCATCCAATATTTTATTGCCTCATGTTTTATTCATTTCGTTATCTATTATAGTTTAAACTTTCTTTAAAAGTTCGTGCAAAAAATGATTACTTTTACAACTTTAGTTATTATTTTCTAAAACAATTTAGGAGCGAAACCAGTCATGCATTTTTCATCACGTTTAACACGCGAGCATTGTTCTCTATTTTTTTTCTTTTTTTCTCCAAAGATTGTGTATATTCTTCTAATTTTAAGTTAACAATATTTCACGTAAGATATTGTTTAACTTTTGGAGAAAGAAGGAAAGAGAAAATAAATAAATAAATAAATATAGTTGTAATTAAAAAAAAAATGCGTGATTGCATGTTATATTTCGCTTGTAGGAAGCAGTCTTATTGTTGGCAACTCGTTTTGTTTGGAATTTAAATAAATTTTGCCAACAAGGTCATGTGAATGGTAAATTAACAATTAATTTTAGGAGAAAAATAAATCTTCAAATTTTGAACTCTCAAATAATGGAAATTTATTCATTTTAAATTCAAATAATAATGCTTTAAAATCCAAAAAAAATATTAGCTTTGCCTATTTTAAAATATTATAAATAAAGTTCCGAAATGTTTTATTTTTCTTTTTCGATTTTATTTTCCTAAAATTTTGAAATGGTTTCTTTTTGGTTAAATATTTTCGAAAAATACTCTTCTCCACCTGCGAACGTCAAGGTCACCGTTAGATGGCGGTGAGTTAGGCGCCACCTAGTGGCGATCTTGGCGTTCTCAAGTGGAGAAATTAAACCATTATTTTCTATGATAATAAAATTAATATTTTTTTATTTTTACTATTACTTACAGCAAAAAGTACAATAGCGAAAGAAATCAATTTTCCACTAATACAGATTTAGAGTTTAATTTCATACTGTTCGAGAAAGGATCGATATATTGTTAATTCATAGAGCAGTTATTGAGTTGAACTGTAATTTATATCGAGAATGGGAGAAATAATTAATTCATAACTTCCACAAGAGGCTTTCGTTATATATTTCCTTCTTTTTCTAAAAAGGCACACGTATGTAATTTAAAGTTTCAGGGGAATAATAAGTCACTCACATGAGGGTTTATATTCTATTTCGTGCAGAATTCTGAGAAATATTTTCATTCACGTCGCTGACGGGACACCTCGTGCACCGGAATGTACATTAAAGTTTTCTTCTCTCGTGGCCAGTTGGTATAGTTGGTACGGGCCACGCTCTTGCCATGCCGTGGCACATTGCCATTTGTGCTAGTTTGCATTGAATTTAATTTTAAATGCCTCGACCAAACAGTTCGCGAGAGGTAGTAGCCTAGAAGCAGGGATGAGGGAAAAGACGCTAACTCTTTTTTTTTCTCTCTCTCTCTCACTCACTCCCTCTTTCTCTCTTTTTCAAATAGATGCAGATTTCAGTCTCATCTGCAAACTTGCAATCTCAGGTATATTTCCGCCACATCGCGAGAGAGGAGTGCAAAATTTTAAATTAATTTATTCAAAAATGGTCACGAGAAAATATTTAATTACAATGCCCCCCCCCTCTCTCTCTCCCCCTTCTCCTCTATCGCGAAGAAGAATTTTCCAATTTTAATTTAACAATGTCAGCGCATTCAGGATATAATCATTTCGGCTAAAAACATTTTTCTCCCTGTTGCTAATTTACAGGGTTGCCACAAAAAAAATTTAATTGTCATTTTTCCTGATTTTTCCCTGATTTCTATATAGAGAAAATATTGACTTTTTTTCTGAGCCTAAAGAATATTCTGATTTACTCTAAAAATTATTTGACGCTCAAAAAGACGTTCTAATATACATTTACATATTTGCAAAATTATTTGCATTATTTCAATTCAATTTTTAACTAAAATTTGACAGAGTTCTTTTAGAAAATTTCAAGTTCATTTGTTTACAATTCAATTTTTTCGAAATTTCGGTTATTTAGAAATACTTTAATTAATTATAATTATAATTAAAAATAGAAACTTTAAATAATATAAAAAAAAAATTTGAATTAAAATTTTTCGAAAAAATTAATTTGACATAAATGATAATTGAAATTAAGAAAAATTCAGATTTTCAGAGATTTTGTTTTGAAACCTTTTCGAAGTTGAATCATTTCTAAAAATTTACGCTATAGTGCTTTTAATATTCAATTATTATTATTTAAATTTTCACTGAAATTCATTTTTTAATCAATTTTTATTAGAAAATTCTACGAGAATTCAATTCTTTAAATACAAAAACAAAGAATATATTGTTATAAAACATAAAGAGGATCGAATATTAAAATAATTATTTTATATTATAAGAATATTGTTACTGTAAATGCTTAAAAATTATTTCCATATTCTATTATTATATCATCTAAAATTTAAACTAAAATTCATTTTTAAATCAATTTTTATTAGAAAATTCTACGAGAATTCGAAGTAAATAATATATTGAATAATTGAAGATTGATCGTTTCTTAATATTTAATTCTTATAAAGAATTTTATTAACAAATTTTTAAATATTTGAATTCTTTTGACGAATTTTAATAAAAAAATTTAGAATATATAGATTTTTCAAAGAATTCGATTAAAATTGAGGGGCTGGATGCTATAATGTGTTACGCGTGAACACACGGCCAGTCAGTTGGGTCATGGAGAGAAAATTTTGAAGTTGTTCAAAATAAATTTAAAATTATTGTTTCTTGTTCAGAATGTCAAGGCGAAACTTTTTTTCTAATAAAATTTTTTTATATAATTTTTTGTTTTTAAGTAAATTGAGAAAAGCGTGATTTTTTAACCTAAAAAATTTTAATGAATTTTTGACTTCAACTCGTGATTACTTCGTTAAATATTAATATTTTTCCACGAAATTTACACACAATATTCTTCAAACTAGTTCAAAAGTGAAACAATATTTAATAATTTTTCAAAAAATTCTATGTCTAAGTAAATAATTATTTAAATAATTTTGCCGGAAAAATGATTATCCTATTTTCAATTGGAAAAGTTGAGTGACGAATTTTCGTTTTCGGAAAACTTCCAGTGACTAAAATGTTCATCAATATGTTAGGAAGTTTTTTGGAAAATTTTTCGTCATTTGATAATAAATTAAAGAAAATAGAGCAATTTTAACAGTGTCGCGCTCTGCTGTAAAATTACGGCGTGGCCGCGCACGTGTGGAATGGCCGCCATTACAAGACCAATGTATACAGTGAGTCAATGTTTACGTTTACAGCAGAGCACGACGCTGTTAAAATTGCTCTATTTTCTTTAATTTACTATCAAATGACGAAAAATTTTCAAAAAAACTTCCTAACATATTGATGAATATTTTTGTCACTGGAAGTTTTCCGAAAACGAAAATTCGTCACTCAACTTTTTCAATTGAAAATAGCTGCATCATTTTTCCGGCACATTTATTTAAATAATTATTTACTTAGACATAGAATTTTTTGAAAAATTACTAAATATTGTTTCACTTTTGAACTAGTTTGAAGAATATTGTGTGTAAATTTCGTGGAAAAATATTAATATTTAACGAAGTAATCACGAGTTGAAGTCAAAAATTCATTAAAATTTCTTAGGTTAGAAAATCACGCTTTTCTCAATTTACTTAAAAACAAACAATTATATAAAAAAATTTTATTAGAAAAAAAGTTTCGCCTTGAAATTCTAAACAAGAAACAATAATTTTAAATTCATTTTGAACAACTTCAAAATTTTCTCTCCATGACCCAACTGACTGGCCGTGTGTTCACGCGTAACACATTATAGCATCCAGCCCCTCAATTGTATTAAAAATAATTGAAATTCTGCAATGAGTTTTATTATTTCTGAAAATAATTGAATTATTGAGACGAAACTTATAAAAACATTTGTATTTTATGAAAATTGTTTTCAAATAATTGAAATTTTGACATGAGTTTTATTAAAAGATTTGAAATTAATTCAATTTTGAAGAAGAATTTTTTTTATTTATAAAGATAATAATTGGGATTTTGTCGAGAACAAAAAAAAAATAAAAATTTATTAAATAATTAAACGTTTTATCAAATTTTTTTTAAATAATTGAATTTATTCGGCGAGTTTTAATAAAATTTTGAAGAATAATAGCATTTTTCGAGCAATTCAGTGAGAATTGTATGAAAAATAATTGAAATTCTGCGATGAATTTTATAGTTTATGAAAATAGTTGAATCTCAAAAAAGAATTTTTTAACCTACTGAAAATAATTGAATTTTTAAAAATAATTTTTTTTTATTTATAAAAATAATTGAATCCTTGCAAAGAAGTTTTATATTTATAAAAACAATTGAATTATTCAGAAGAATTCTATAAAAAAAATTAAATAATCGATTTATTCGAAAAAACTTCGGAAAATTTTATTTTAAATAATTGATTTCCTGGGAAATTTTTATTATTACGAAAATAATTGAATTTGTTCGTAAAATTTATTCAAAAAATATTTTTTTAATAATTGAATTCATTTGGGGAATTTTATTAGAAAAACAGATATTGAAAATCATTGAATAGAGAAAAATATTTGAAAATAATTGAATTTCTGCGAAGAATTTTTTATTAGTTTTGAAAATAATTGACTTCTAGCGATGAATATTGTTATTTAAAAATAATTGTAATTTTGCGAAGAATGTTATTAAAATTCCTGAAAATAATAGAATTCTACAAAGAATTTTATCGAAATTCCTAAAAATAACTGAATTTCTGCCTTCTGGGAAGAGTTTTGATATTTAACAAAATAATTGAATTTTTTCGAAGAATTGCGATGAAATTTTTGAAATAATTATTAAATATTCATTAACAAAATTCAACATACTTGAGTATGGAATACAAATTTAAATATTGTAATAGACTTTGAATTTGAGTACAAAATGAATGTTTCATTTTGAAAGTTAAGAATTTTTTGGGACACTTATGATGGACAAAAATATTTTTCAAAAAAATAATAAAAACATGGTGCTGTATTTTTTTTTAAATTATAATTTACGCAAGAATATTTTTCGAAAAATAATCAATGCGGAAGTACAAAAATATTTTTCCAAAACTAATCGATGAAAACATATCAAAATTAAATATTAATGAAGAAAAATGATACATTTCAGAAGTTTCTCATAAATAAATAATTGGATAAGAAGCTCCTGAAGGAATCACTCAGATTCGATGAATATTTTATACAAAAGGAAAAGAAGGGAAAGACCGTCTTTTTATACAAAAAGTATATACATATATATATAGACCCACGTAATATTTGTTCTGAATAAAAAATAGATTGATGTGCTCGAGAAATATAATATATCTGAAAATTTAAATTCGCCTCTCTTTTATATATGAGACAAAAGGGGGACAAAAAAAATTCTCTAAAAATATATATGCAAGGTTTTTTTTTTCTTTTTTTTTGGAGACTTACAGTTTTTTTGTTGAATGCGGTAGGTCCGTATAGACACAGACACCAAGAGATACAAAACAATGTTGGGTTTATTTAATAAACAAAAGTCAAGACCTGGATCGTGCTGGAAGCATGTGCACAAGTACAAGCGAAGAGTGATCCTGAAGGGCTTGAGAGCTCAAGGGGGTTGTTGGAACGAATAAGATCGTGATTTCGCAATGCGGACAGCCTGATACGTGAGTTCACAAGGAAGCTTAATGTACCCGGAGATAGAAAATTACGCTTGCAATTTAAAAGCAAGTTACTGCAAATAACATCTAGCAGTTTGCAAAAGGACATTTTGACTTTGTTATTGCTGCAGTCATCATCAAAGAGATGTTCTATTATGATAGACAAAAGGGAGGATCCCACGACCACACGTTTGTGAAATTATTATTATTACTATTATTATTGTTGTATGCATATATACAAGAATAGGGAATTAGAGAGAAACTTTAAACATTTCTCGTTTCATGCGGAGACATAATAATAATCAAAAAGTTTCATTAGAGAGGGAAAAGATTTTAAGGATTTTTATTATCAAAAATTCTATAGTAGTCAGGGAGCGAAAATTGCGTATAATGTTTAGAGGTGGAGGATGTGCTGTTTGCTACTGTGGTCGAGTAGATTTTTTGGTAATTTTAATTAGCGACAAGTAATAGTCGAAAAGTTTTATTAGAGAAAGGAACGATTTTAACGATGTTCTCAATTTTTACAATTACAAAAAATTTTTATAGTCAAATAATGAAAATTGCATAATATTTGCGGTGGAAAACTTGATTTTTGTTACTACGGTCCAGTAGATTTTTTGGAAAATCAGGGAAAAGTCAGGGATTTTTAATAAAAGTACTGGAAAAAAATTTAATTTTTAGAATTCATAAGAAAATTTTGCTGTCTTTTTTGCTTGCCTTATAAACTATGAAATTTTGGAAAGGTTTCAAATTAAAATTTATGAAAAAATTAATTTTTCATATTTTTAATTAACAATTCTGATCAACTACTATTTTAATAAAATTTTCCAAAAGAATAATTCAATTAAAAAAAAAAAAAATTTCTGAAAAAATTATACGCAAACATTCAATTATTTTCATAAATGATAAAAATTTCACAGGAATTCAATTATATTCAAAATAGAATTTTCATAAATATTTCCGAAAACATCGATTTAAAATTTCTTTGTGAAATTCTTCTCAATAATTCAATTATTTTCATGAATAAAAATATATCTTTTTATTAGGAATTCCAGTTATTTTCATGAATGAAAAAATTCTCTTTAAGAATTCAATTATTTTCATAGATAATAAAATTCATCGCATAATTTCAATTATTTCTCATTCAATTTTAACTTAAATGTTCAAAAAATATAATTATTTTTAACAATTTGATTAAAATTTGTCAAAATTTCAATTATTTAAAAATGTATTAATAATATTCTTGATAAGAATTTAATTTTAAGAAACATTCAATTACTCAATATATTCTTTGTTTTTTTATTTAAAGAATTGAATTCTCGTAGAATTTTCTAATAAAAATTGATTTAAAAATTAATTTCAGTTAAAATTGAAAATAATAATTGAATATTAAAAGCATTATAGTGTGAATTTTTAGAAATAATTGAAATTTGAAAATTGGTTTTTTTCATACTTTTAACAATTCTGTAGAATTAATTTTTTTTTAATTTTTTATTTTCTAATAATATATTTAATTGAAGAATTTTCGAATAATATAAATTTCGTAAAATTGTATTATAAACAAATGGATTTGAAAATTCTGAAAGAACTTTTTCAAAAATTATTAAAAATAATAGATTTAAAGAAGAATTTTAGTTATAAGTTATTGTTGAATTTTAAAAAGGTTTTAATTTGATTTTCAAAAATTGTTATAAAATTTTTGGAAAAATTTCAATTACTTTAAAAAATTTTCTTCAATTTATTGTCAATATCTACTATTTTAATGAAATTTTCCAAAGGAATTTAATTATTTGCAAATTTTTTATACATTTCTTTGCCATAATTCAATTATTCTTATAAATAATTTAACTCTTATGAAGAAATTCAATTATGTTGAAATTTTTTTTTAAATTCTCGTCAAAATTTCAATTATCTTTATAAATAATAAAATTCAATTATTTTCAAAAAATTGTAATAAAATTCTTGGCAAAAGTTCAATTATTTTCCAAAAATTTCCCCCAATTCATTTATTTTCAATATCTACTGTTTTAATAAAATATTTCCAAAGAATTCAATTAATGAAATAAATTAAATTTTAGTAAAAAAAATTTAATTGTTAATTTAATTAAATTGTTATTTAATTGTTATTTAATTTAATTGTTTTTATAAATAGTAGATATTTATGAATAATTCAATTATTTATAATGAATTAATAATGAATATTTATGAATAATTCAATTATTTTCATAAATAATAAAATTCTTTTGAGGAATTTAATTATTTCCATGAATAATAAATTTTTTTAAGACTACAATTATTTTCATAAATAATAAAACTCATCGCAGAATTTCAATTATTCAATCGATTTGGAAATTCTCAAAGAACTGTTTAAAAAATTATTGAAAATAATTAATTTAAAGAGGAATTTTAGTTAAAAATTCTATAAAATAATAATTGAATTGAAATCATGAAAATAATTTTGAAGAAGTTACAGTAATAATAATTCTTATAATATAATAATGATTTTATTACTCGGTCTTTTTTAATTATTATAAATCAGGAAGAAATCGATCACTCCTTTAATTATTTTTAATACAATTTTAATCAAATTCCTCGAAAAATGTAATTATTTTTAAAAATTTTATTAAAATTCCCTGAAAGAATTCAATTATTTAAAGATTTGTTAATCAAATTCTTTGTGAGAATTCAATTTTAAGAAACATTGAATTATTCAATAAATTATTTATTTTTGTATTTAAATAATTAAATTCTCGTAGAATTTTCTAATAAAAATTTATTTAAACATTAATTTCAGTTAAAGTTTTAGATAATCATTGAATTTTTGGAGAAGTTACTAATAATTTGAATTTTTCTAAAATAATTGAATTTTGTAAAAAATTCAAAAATTATTTAAAATAATGAATTTAAAGAAGAATTTCAAAAGGTTTGAATTTGAATTTTTTGGAAACCTTAATTCCTTCTGAAAAAATAACAATGATTAAACATTTATTTAAAAATAAAGTTATTAATGTTTTCGAATAATTTTACAATTAAAGATCCTAAAGTTCTGAACGTTCAAATGAACAAAATTTATTTATTTCTTATCAACAAATTAAATTTTTATTGCAATTATTTTGCGTCTCTGTCCAAAAATTAATTACTGAGTTTCTAAACGTAAAATTTCAGTTTGTAAATTTTTTTGTGTTTAGTAATGCATAAAAATATCTTTAATAAAAAATATTTCGTTCATTTGAACGTGTTCAAAACCTGGGGATTATTACAATTAAAGAAATTCGTAAATAAATGTAATAGAACAATGTTTTGAGTATCTAATAATTTTTAAAGTGAATCAGAATATTCTTTAGGGTCAGGAAAAAAGTGAAAATTTTGTCTGGAAATCAGGGAAAAAGAAAATTAAATTTTTGTGGTAATCCTTTATGAAGATTTACAAAATTAAATTAGTTTCCAGGGTGTCCAGCGATCAGGAAGGTCAGGGAATTTTTTTTTTAAAAGATAAAATAAAGAAAGAATATAGAAGAAAAGTTGTCGAAAAGAAGAAAGAATTATGAAACATTTGTATCGTGTTAGGGAAGATTTGCAAATGATGACTTACAAGTATATGCACCTTGTCTCGTTATCAATCATGCGAGAGATGACAAACCTCAAGCCACTATCATCATTCATAAATCTCGCTTGCATACATATATAAAATATTCTCGAAGACATATAGTAAAGAATAGATGAAGCGTGTTTACACATCGCTGGCAGATCGCGTCTGTTTGATGAAAGCTACAGGAGGGTACTTATGACTCCGTGCTGCGCAATTAGTGTGAATCTTTAGAGAACCGGTTACATAACGCGGGTAACTCGACGTGGGTAGCAGCAAGAAAAGGGTACCATGAGGAATTAAGCGCGCTCGTGACTTGCGTCACAAACACACGAACCAGCTTTTGCTCCGAGACTCCTGTTCCAGTAGTTGTGTCTCTATATAATAGTCGCTTTTATTATGTATATGCATATAGCCTATTCCTATTCCTATTCATACGTGTGCGCGCATCTATAATAAATCATATTAATATATTCGCTTTCTTTCCTAAAAAGTTCGCCTCTAACTTCTAGATTTATATGTGTCTTTTCTTTTTTCCACATATACATTTATATATTTTCAACTCTTTAATATTTAACTCTACATTATTATATTGTTGAAGCAACTATTTATTATTCACTTGAGGGTAAAATTGAATAAATAAATATATGAGTTATGCAGTTTATAGACCTGTAGACGTATATTACAACTGAAAAGAAATTCATTATTAAATTTTACTTGCAGTATATAGATTTTATGATTCAGAGGAAACGTGTTTGAATTTTCGTCTATATAGAGTTTGAAACTTTGGGAAAAATACATATAAAACTTGCGCTATGTACAATTTCTTATCCGTATTGTACATTCTTCTTATTCAATGCAAGGAGAAAATAGTTTTGGTTTAATCAAATCTTTCTTTATTGCTATTTTTAGAAAATTTGTACAAAGACTTTCTTTCGACTTGTGTTATAGTTAGAAATAATCAATTGGCAGCAAAAGTTTTGTTGATTTTTCACTAATCTTTAAATCTGAAAATCAGAATATTCTTTAGAGTTAGGGTAAAAGTAAAAATTCTGTCTAGAAATCAAGGAAAAAGAAAATTAAATTTTTTTGGCAAACCCGAACTTTTGCTAATTTATTTTAATGTTGAACTAGCAACAATTCGTGCTCGTCTAACTTCTCACTCACTCTTTTAAATAAAATTAGCAATTTTAATAATAACAAAACGTAAAAATTTTTAATTCAAATTATATTTTTTTATAAAAATAAAATTTGAATTGAAATAAATAGTTTTATTATCGTACGGAATTCAGGGAAAAGTCAGGAATTTTTGTTAAAAATACTGAAAAAAATTAAATTTTTAGAATTCATAAGAAAATTCTGAATTTTTGTTTCTTTCTTGTTTGATTCATAAACTGTAAAATTACCACGAATTTTAATACAAAACCTTTAATTTTTTCTATTTCTGACAAAAATTTCCTTTTATAAATAACTTAAATCTTGAACAACTATCATAAAATAAATAAATTATTTAATGAATAATTTTATTTAAATATTTCATAAATGAACTTCAAACGGTTTTAATTTGAAATTTTAGAAAATTTCAATTTTCAATGAATTTAATTAGAAATTTTAATGAACTTAGATTTTTGAAAAATTTTATTAATTCAAAATCTTCTAAAATTGGTTAAATTTGTCAATATACATTTAATTAATTATTAAAAATAATGGATTTATAGAAGAATTTTGGTTAAAAACACTAAAATAATTGAATTTTGAAGAAGTTACAAATGATTGCAGAAATTCAATTATTTTCAAAAGTAATAAAATTCTTATCACAAAATTCAATTATGTTCAAAAATTAAAAGAAAATCTCGACGAAATCCCAATTATTATCTTTATAATTAAAAAAATTATTCAAAATTTAATTAATTTCAAAATTTTTGCTCTTGTCAAAATTCAAATTATTTTCAAAAATTTTTTTAATTTCAATGATTTTCAATATCTACTATTTTAATAAAATTCAATTTTTTAAAAACAATGTTAATAAAGTTGTACGCAATCATTTAATTATTTTCATAAATAATAAAAATTTCACAGGAATTCAATTATTTAAAATAGAATTTGCATATATTTTGTCTTATAAAATCAATAATTTATAAACTTTTAAGTGAATTTCTAGAAAAATGCCATTATTATTAAAAATTTTATTAAAATTCGCAGAAAAAATTCAATTCTTTAAAAATTAGTTGATAAAATTTTTAATAAGAATTTTAATTTTCAGATACATTCCACTATATTTATATTTGTTTTTAAATAATTAAATTTTTATAGAATTCTCTATGAATTCAATTATTTAAAAATAATGTTCTGAAAACATTCAATTATTTTCATAAATAATAAAAATTTCCCAGGAAATCAATTCTTTAAAATAAAATTTTCTAAAGTTTTTTCGAAAAAATCAATTATTTAAATTTTTCTTATAAAATTCTTCTGAATAATTCAATCATTTTCATAAATGTTAAACTTATTTTCAAGAATTCTATTATTTTCATAAATAAAAAAAATATACAAAATCTGTATATATGACCTTTAACGGAAATGTAAAAATCTACATTTGAATTTTTGCTGCAATGTTTGCAGTAATTTTTTTTTAATTACATCAGTCATAAAGAGGCGTTCATTAATTTATGTTTATCTTTTCTGTTTCAGGTAAGGAAAATATTCTTTTTTGATGTGAATGCTACTGTTTATTTGGAGATCTTTATTTGTGTAAGTATTTAATATTGATACATAATAAAATTCTTTTTAGGGATTCAATTATTTTCGTAAATAATAAACTTCATCGCAGAAATTCAATTATTATCTTTATAATTAAAAAAAATTCTTCTTCAAAATTCAATTAATTTCAAATCTTTTAATAAAAATCTTGTCAAAATTTCAATTATTTTCAAAAATTTTCCTCATTTCAATGATTTTCAATATCTACTATTTTAATAAAATTCAATTATTTAAAAACAATTTTAATTAAATTGTACGCAAACATTTAATTATTTTCATAAATAATAAAAATTCCAAAGGAATTCAAATATTTACAACATTTTTATAAGTTCGTCTTAATAATAAAATTATTTTTAAAAATAATAAAACTCATCGTAAAATTTCAATCATTTTTAATACAATTTTAATCGAATTCTTTGAAAAGTATATGCATTCTAAAAATTTCTATTTAAATTCGTCAAAAGAATTCAAATATTTAAAAATTTGTTAATAAAATTCTTTATAAGAATTAAATTTTAAGAAACGTTCAATTATTCAATAAATAATTTACTTTGAATTCTCGTAGAATTTTCTAATAATAATTGATTTGAAAATGAATTTTAGTTTAAATTTGAGATAATAATAGAATATGAAAATAATTTATATTCTTATAATATAAAATAATTATTATTTAAACACTCGATCCTCTTTAATTATTATAAAACATGAAGAAATCGATTACTCCGAGTCAACGCCTCGGAGTGATCGTTTTCTTTATGTTTTATAACAATATTTTTAAAGTTGATTAATTTAAATAAAGTTTGAATTTGAAATTTTTGAAAGTCTTAATTCCTATGGAATGGATGAAAAAATAATAATAATTAAATTTTTTTAAATATTTAAAAAAGTAATTATTGTTCTCGAATAATTTTACAATTGAAGATATTCGTAAATAAATTTAACAGAATAGTTTTTTGAATAAAATTTTTTCCTTTACATTCTAAATGTTAGAAAATTCTCCGTTTCAATTTTCAATTATATTTTCTAATTGACAAATATAATTTATAAATATTTTTTTCCTTTAATTTTATTATTTTTAAAAAACTTTAAATTTTATTGAAACAATCGAAATTAAGAAGTAGAATTGATGCAAATTAGTTGTTGAGAAATAAAAATTATGCATAAAATGGGTATATTTCGTACTTCTTAATCAAAAGTTGTTAACAATTAACAATTTTCTAGTATTTTTTATAAATAAAAAGGAGAATAATTTACATAATAAGTTAGATCAGTTAAACAAAATTTGTTATAGAAAAATGCATATAATAAACAAAATGAAGGTTGGGACAAGAAATTTGTAACTTTATAACAATTCGATTGTCACAATAAAAATTTTTTACCTCCCTGTTCTTAAACATAATTATCTCTCCATTATCGAATCATAAATCATAAACAAAATTCCTAATAACCAAATCAAAAACCAATTATCTTATTCAATAAAAAATCAAAAAAAGGACTATATATACTTGAAATTGAATAAAACTGTAAATCCACATTGAAATAATTAACTTGATGATAAAAATTAGAGAAAATGAAATTGTGCAGGAGGAAAAAAAGCGACTGTCCAATCAACTGAACTCGCGTCTACTGGGCATCGAGCAATTCGGATTGATTGATTTTTTTTGTTTCTTTTTTTTTTTTTTTTTTAATCATCACTGAATGCGCCTTGTTCGAGTTGAAAAAAAATACATACATATACAATAAAAAGAAAAAGTTGATGATTTGTGCGCATTTTGTCTAAATGTACGATGATGAATAAGAGAGAAATTCTCGTTGAGATGCAAACCAACAAACGATGAGAGAGGAGAGAAGAGAGCAGAACACACGGGGCATGCTCGATGCGGTCTCTAATTGGAGGCTGTTAACGCATAATTAACGTGAAGTTGTTATCTTCCTATTTCACTGAAGCCTCCCCTTGTTCTCCCTCGCCAATGGCGACCCTCCCCAATCACCGTCTACAACAAGTCCCTATACTTGTCCATATAACTGTGGCTCAGTGAAAATTACGGGAATCTAGTCAGCCTGGAAACGCACACTCCTAATTTGCATTGTTCCCAAATTCTAACAGATTTATATAAATGTGCGCATTGAAACCTATATAATCTGATTTGTTTGAAATTCTGCTAATTAGTTTCGGTAAACAGACGGCAAATCACACACAGAGAGCAACTACTATTCGATAATTGAAATCATTGGCAAAAAAAAAAAAAACCAAATTGATTGCAGGAAAAATGTCACTAAATCCATATAATTAATATATTATCTCTTGATTTCTTTTTATTTCATCTTTTCATAAACAATTAGTTTTAGAAGCAAAAGAATTTCGTAAAGATAAAGTACTAATGAATGATAATTAATTAATTAGAGGAGAACTACTAAGCTTCTTACAATATGCAATTTAATTACACTGAGAAAAATTAATTAATAAATTTTCTCACCATTGGAGGGAGTTATAGTGTGAAAACACAAATAGAAGCAGAAAACAGTTTTGTTGAATTAATTAAAATTTATCGTGTTATACCCATGTACTCTAAATCTGAATTGGTAAGAGCTTTAAATAATTTAATTAGTAATTGACTTTTTGCCATTTTTGTTTAGTTCAATTTTAGTCATTTTACTTATTCATTTTTGGAAAAATTTGATTTCTTTCATTTTACTTTTTTCTTTTAAATTAGTAAATTTTACTGATAAATAGTAATGTCTACTAAGTTAATTATTTTTTATTTTGCTTTTGAATTAGTGAGTTTTACTAATAAATAATTTATTAGCAAAATTATTAGCAAAATTTACTGATTCAAAAGCAAAAATTTAGTCACTAATTCAAATTAGTGACTAAATTAAAAATTAAAAAATTAAATTCAATATTTTTTTTTTAATTACAAATGAAAAATAGTAACAAAAATATTGGCATTCAAAAGTCTAAATACTAAATTTAAATTTAGTTAGGTACAATTTTAAATAAATAAAATAAATTTAGCTATAATTAAATAAAATTTGTATCTACTTTTTTTTGTATCTATTACTCCAAGTGACTCAATTTTTTTTTATTAAAGTGGAAATCATCTCTATAAATCTGTTGATAATAATTTGTATTCTAAATTTAAAAAACACCTTTCAATTAGTAATTAGTTTTTTTCCATATAAATTTAAAACAAAATTTAAAGTAATTAATTGATTTGAAAAAAATTAAATTTCAATTTACAAAAAGGAAAATAAAATTTGTCCTCTAAATCTGAATTAACGAAATTTCACTGATTTACAGCGTTAAGTATACCACTACTATCCGCGAGAAAATGATAGGCCCCTGAAAAATGTTCGAATTTGACTTGAAATATCTCTGTTAAAAAAATTATTTGAAAAAAATGTGAAATATTTTTGGAAAGCGTGGAATCTTATATGTTTGTATACGAGAGGCCAATATTGGAAAAAAATTTCTGCACCGTACAGGTGCAGAATTACATCACAGTGTACCCCATTTTTCGACATTTTTAAAAATGGTCGACTTTGGTACAAGATTTTACACGGAAGCGATTATTCAAAAAATTCGAAAAAAGAACTATTTATTAACTGAATCTGTCCAAACGAATTTGCTTTATAATTATTAAAAAATCTTAATTATTATTGTATTTATTAACAATAATAGGAGACAATGTTATCTCTGGTTCTAATAGTCTAATTGAAATAAATCAAATTGGAAGTTGTAAATAATTAATCTTTTTATTATCTTAGCTGATTAAGAAAAACGAAATTCTTCTATTAATTACATTTTTCAACATTTATTTGGACAGTTTTTTTTTTTTGAGAACAAGTGTAAAACGGTTGCGAAAACCCAATTTTTTTCGACAAAATCTTAACCCTGTCATAAATAAAAATCTGGCATGCACTGTATAGCCTATGTGAAAAAAATTCTAAGCTTTGTTCTGAGTCCACATTTTGGAGAAGTTCGTAGTATTATTTATGACAGGGTTAAGATTTTGTCGAAAAAAATTGGGTTTTCGCAAACGTTTTACACTTGTTCTCAAGAAAAAAAAACTGTCCAAATAAATGTTGAAAAATGTAATTAATAGAAGAATTTCGTTTTTCTTACTCAGCTAAAATAATAAAAAGATTAATTATTTATTTTTAAAAATGTCGAAAAATGGGGTACACTGTGATGTAATTCTGCACCTGTACGGTGCAGAAATTTTTTTCCAATATTGGCCTCTCGTATACAAACATATAAGATTCCACGCTTTCCAAAAATATTTCACATTTTTTTCAAATAATTTTTTTAACAGAGATATTTCAAGTCAAATTCGAACATTTTTCAGGGGCCTATCATTTTCTCGCGGATAGTAATTCTAATTACATATTGGCTAGTAAATTAGTGAAATTTCTCTGGTAAATTAGTGAAATTTCACTGATTCACAGCGTACATGCACTAAATCAAATTAATGCTCTTATTGCTATTTCGAATTTAGAGGACTAAAATCTAGTTCGTTTTATAGTTTTTTTTTTATAATTCAACCAAGTTTTCTTTTTAAAAAAATGCTCCTAAAAATCGTGACAGGTCGAATGAAAACAAATTTATTTGTTTCTTTTTTAAATTAAAGTTTTACTTCAATTTTTTTAAGCAACTATCAAACAAATTCAAATATCAAACAAAACAAATCGAAATGTTAAATTTGAGTTTTTAATTTTTTTTATTCAATTAGTAATTTATGAATAATATTTTTAATAACATATATATTTCGCACATTTGAACGTTGAAGAAAAGTTGTGGATTTAAAAAAAAGTTCAACATTGCTTTTCTGAATTAAAATTGAAAATAATGATTCATTTGATAACAAAAATGTATCTTTAAGATTTAAGATAAAATTATTCTGCTGATAATTTGGTTTAAAATAACAAATTTATAATTAAAAAATTTTTTTTTCAATTATTTTTCTACTGAATAATTAATTATCTTTCTACTAAAAGGTAATTATTTTTTTAATAAAAATTTATTTTCCTACCAAAATTTATTTCTAAACTAAAATTTAAATTTATTTTTACGATTAGAAATTTATTTTCTAATTTCAAAATGGAGAAGTTTGGAAAATTGATAAAAAATTTTGAAAAATGAGTTTTATTTTGAATTAGACGAGAACAATTCAATAATTTCGAATTTTAATTATAAATATTTAGTTTATTTAAAATAATTTATTACACCAGAAAATTGCTTAAAATTATTTATAACTAATTAAGTGAGTAATTAAAAAAAAATTTTAAAAGTAATTGAATCTTTGAAAAAATGTCACTTACAATTAAACTGTATAAATTAAAATTTATCAATATTTGAATTTTGTGCAAAGAAATATTTAAATATTTATTACTAAAATTTTAAATAATATTATTCATAAATTCTGCAAAAATTAAGTCTTTCACAATTTTAGTTTTTTAATTTTTCGTTTCAAGAGAGTTGAATTTCTGAAACTATTTTCCTTAGAGAAATTTTTAAATAATTAAAACTAGCAATAATACTAATTAATTTCTTACTACCTTTTTTAAATAAAATTAGCAATTTTAAAAATAAATTTTAATGGAATTTAAAAATTTTCTAATTAAAATTTTTGTTGAAAACACTCTAAAAAAAATTCAATTTTGGAGAAATTACAAATAATTGCAAAAATTCAATTATTTTCAAAAAAAATAAATAAAATTCTTCTCATAAAAGGAATTCAATTATTTTCATAAAAAATAATTTAAAATTCTAAAAAATAATAATTTAATTAAAATGATGAAAATAATTTCGAAGAAGTTAGAGTAACAAATCATGTTCCAAAAATAAGATTAAAAATAGAAATTGTGCAAATATTTTTTTTTATTTTTCTAAAACAAAATAATAATTTTGTTAAAAAAATTGTGATTCATAAAGAAAAATAATGCAAAATAAATAAATTTTCTATTTCTTAATCACAGTTGTTTAACAACTTTCTAATTTTCCTTAGAAGTAAAGAACAAAAATCTGCATAATTTTAATTTGACAAAACATAATATTTAACAAAATTTTAGTCTTTTAATGAAAAGAAGTGAAAAAATGCTGATGATTTCTATTTGTCATTATAAAATTTTGAATTAATTATAAAATAAAAATAATTATTTTTAAAAATTTTCACAGAATTTGAGAATTAATAATAAAATTACATAGTGTTCTTGATTATACTGAACGAGCAAATTTTTATTCGAAAATAATTTTTAAATTTTCCCTGATAGAAAGAATTTCGTGTTTTCAATTTTAAAGTTCAGTTTTTGCTAAAAGAATGCAGTTAGATAAAAACATTTATTTGTTCCTAATTGTTCCGATTATTTTTGATTTTTTGAAATAAAATGTTACTCAATTGTAAAATTAAAAATATTTCGAATATTTGCAAAAATTTGGAGAAATGGGCAAAATTGTCATTAAAAAAACAGCTTTTCTAACTTCTTGGTCGTGATAAACAATTTCAAAAAAAAAAAAAAAGTCGAAGCCCTTAAAACATATTTTTTTCGACATTTTTAATTTTGATTATTCAGAATAATAATAATAGGCAAATTATTATAAGAAGATGGTTGTATATTGAAAAATGTGATAATATTAATTCAATAATGAAACGCGAGTGGTAGGTACTTTTCTATGTGGAGCTTTTTCAATTTATAACATGATTCTCATAAAGTTTGCATGCGCGATATGAAAAATGAAAGATAATGGAGGAGAGGACGAAAAAAGAATAAAGATGAGAATATAGAGGTTGGGCAGATGAAGAAGATTGGTAAAAATTGCTCTTACGTGCGCAAGATCGAATGAGCAGTCTCGTTCAAGGTCATTATTGTTGAATGGAAAAAGCTCTCAAGTTTATAGTTGTTTTCCCAAGCTATTTTTCCTCAGCGTGTATGTAATGTGTCATTCGAAAATCCTATTAAAGCGCACTTGTTGGAGAAAATGGAACTGTATATAACAATTTATGCTTCATTACTCGATATATTACATAATGCATACAGAATATACTTATATATATTGTTCCCCTTATTCGAAAAAGATTTTTCCTTTTTTTTGCTTCGGAAAATATTATTGTTACGTAAAAAAAGAAAAATTTCAAGTAACGAGCGTTTTGTGCGCTATTATAAAAAAAGAAAAAAATATATCCGATATTTATAAGAATCTTCTAAATGAAAGAAGAGGAATATTGAGAGATACAAAGGAAAAAGATTCTTGAAAAATCATCTTCAGTCAGAAAGGCAGTTAGTGGTAACAGTGAATAGGACATTAATCTCCTTTGCAACCCCCTTTGGTCGCAATCGACCCACCCTATGAATTTTTCGGATTTCCTTCTTAGTTTCCTTCTCTCTCAACTCATCAATCGTTATACAGTTTGTTTCTCTTTTTCTTCTTCTTCTTCTTCTCTTCGTCCTTTTCCTTTAACCTGCTAGTCGTCCATTTATCAACATCCCTTTTTGCTCTAGAATTCATGGCTTAAGCTAAAGAGAGAAAGAGAGTGAGAGAGAGAGAGAGCGCGCCCTTTCTTAAGATTTGTCGACAATTAAAATTAATTGCCCGGATACTGAACGCATCAATGCTTTCTTCTTTACTTTTCTTGTTATTCACTGCGCGTTTATTTATCGATAGGATTGATTTTAAAGGGAAAATAAATTTTTGAAAGATTATTTTTAACTAGAATTTTAAAGTTCTATTTTTTTTCTTTTCTCTAAATCAGGTAAAAATAATTGATTTAGTCAATCATTGATTTTTACCGGATTTAAATATTTCTTTCAATATAAATATTTTCAAAAATTATTCACTAAAATAAAAATCAAAAACATAAATTTATTTTGAAACTTTATCAACTATTTTTTTAATACGCTACCCAATATTTTTTATAATAAAACTTGAAAAAAAACATCAATTAATTTCGTTTATTTGAACGTTTAGAACTTTAGGGTCATTACACTAAAGAAAATTTATTTGATTCAAATAACCGATTACTTTTCAATTATCAAATAATTATTTACTTCAAACAAATAATTTTTATTTTAAGTTAATTAAATTGTATTTGAACCAACATTTTCAGTACATATTTGAAGTAAATACAATTTAATTGATGTCAATAAATTTATTTGATACAAGTAAATATTTATTTGACAATATATTTAAATAATCTGTTATTTGAATCAAATAAAAATTTTTTCATTAATAGGATTTAAAATTTTTATTATAATAATAATTTTAATAATGATTCAATTTTTTTCAAAAGTAGTAAAATTCTTCTCAGAAATTCAATTATTTAAAAAAAATTTTAATTATTTTCAAAAACTTTCCACAATTCAGTGATTTTTAATATATATTACTTTAATAAAAATTCCTATAAGAATTCCATTAGTTTAACAAAATTTTAATAAAATTCTACGCAAACATTTAATTATTTTTATAAATAATAAAAATTTCACAGGAATTTAATTATTTAGAAATTTTTTTGTAAGTATCTACTCAATAATTCAATTATTTATTTATTTTTAATGTAATTCCTCGAAAAAAGTTATTATTCTTAAAAATGTTATTAAAATTTTTCAAAGAAATTTAATTATTTCAATAACCTTTGCTATACAATTTATTTATTAGAATTGAAGTATTATTTTCAATACATTTTTAATTTAATTTCTTTAAAGAATAAAATTATTTTCAAAAATTTTAATGCAATTCTTTGCGTAACAATTCAATTTTTTTCAAAATAATTTTAATAAAATTCTTCGCAGAAATCCAATTATGTTTAAAAATATACAAAAATTCTCGTCAAAATTTCAATTATCCTTATAAAAAATAAAATTTTTCTCCGAAATTCAATTATTTTCAAAAATTTTAATAAAATTCTTGGCAGGATTTCAATTATTTTTAATACAATTTTCATCAAATTTCTCGAAAAATGCAATTATTCTAAAAATTTTTATTAAAATTTGTCAAGAGAATTTAATTATTTAAAAATTTGTTGATAAAATTCTTTATGAAAATTCAATTTTAAGAAACATTCAATTGTTTAATAAAATATTTATTTTTATAGTTAAATAATTAAATTCTCGTAGAATTTTCTAATAAATATTAATTTGAAAATGAATTTCAAATTAAAATTTTTGAATATTTGAACTTTTCATACTTTTAATTAAAAATTTTATAGAATTAATTTTTCTCAATAAGTTTATTGGAATTTTTTTTTAATTATTTGAAGTTTTTAATTTCTAATATATTTAATTGAAAAATGGCAGAATAATCGAAATTTCGTAAAATTAAATTGTAAACAAAAGAATTTGAAAATTTACAAAGAACTTTTTCAAAAATTATTTTTAAAAAATTGACTTAAAGAAGAATTTTAGTTGAAAATTCTAGAAATGAATAATCGTTATGATGAAAATAATTTTTGAAGAAGTTACAGTAACAAAGTAGCAAGTTTTATAATAATATTCTTATGTTATTGAATTTGAATAATGAAATAACAAAAAATCAAAAAGAAATAAAATTTGACATGCATTAAAAATCCAATATTCAATTTAAAAAAAAACCTGATTTTTATCAGCACACTGCAATTATTGGTATAAATATTCACATTACTATAATTATTTATGCTTATAGTTCATTTTTCAAAAAAATGAAAAATAATGATTTCTTGAAAGATTTGAATTGTTACATAATGGAAATAGAGAGAGAAAGAGAGAGAGAGAGAGTGCATATAAAATCTGACCCAGAGTGATAAATGGCAAAAATTCTTAATATGACAATATTTTTGTAGTGTGTGGGCGTGTTAAAAAAGCCTTGACATTTTTCCAAAGTGAAATGTATTTTTTGCACGCGATCATATTGATTTCCTTTACATTAAAAACTTGTGTGTTTGTGTCTATATATATGTTTGAATTGTATATTTTGAGGATATATTTTATAAAATCCTTTTTTATTTCGACTTTATCGAATAGAATAGAATAAAGTAATTAAAATAGATGAATCCATTGTCTACATTTCATATTGAAGAAGATTATTTAACAGCAATTTTATATTATCTCGATGATATTGAGTTCTCTATTGTACATATAATTATGTAATTTTCAAATTAGATATTTCAACGGAGTAATAATGAATTGATTATTAGAATTATTTCTCCGGGGGGAAAAAATGGAATTTTTCTTCTTCCTTTACTGGATTTGTTAATACTTTTTTTTTTATTTTACTTTTTTTTTTGTTGGTGAAAAAAATTTTCGATATAAAATTTTCATCAACTATTATAATTTTTTGCCTTTTTTTTAGAAGCATATAGTAGATAACAGAGATGATTATACGACCATTTGAATAAACAGTTCAAGGTTAGGAAAAAGATTCTTATCAATGTGCCATTCTTTTGTAGAAACTTGAATTAAATTTTCCGTTTAGGTAATTCTGCAAAAAAAAATTACTGCTTGAAACTATATTTCAATGGTATTAGATAATTGCGTACGAGAGGGTTTTGCCTTTA
Organism: Leptopilina heterotoma; assembly: GCF_015476425.1. Lineage (NCBI taxonomy): Eukaryota > Metazoa > Arthropoda > Insecta > Hymenoptera > Figitidae > Leptopilina > Leptopilina heterotoma. The sequence goes on from NW_025111110.1 coordinate 3,782,762, forward strand.
TATAGTGATCAATATAATATAGAGATTATATCTTGATTGAAAGATTTGCGATAATTCGAATCTATTATTGGATATTTAATTTAATAGTGTAATTAATTTTAATTAATTAATTCGACATTTAATAAGCATCATTATAATTATGATAATGTTCCTAAAGTTTTGAACGTTCAAATGAGCGACGAAATTTTTATTACTACTTAAAATTCGAACCTTATTTACAATATTGTTTCTTATAAAAAAAATAAATTAAACCTCTAGATGTTGAATAAATATAAATTTTTTATTTTTAAAAATATTTAAAAAGAATATTTTATTCGTTTGGAGAGTTGAAAACTTTAGGAAAGTAAATTTTGTTCGTTTGAATGTTGAGAGAACTTTAAGAAAATAATGAATATATTTTTGAAATAAACAAAAAAAAAAGTTGATTTTAGAAAGTAGTTCGAAGCTAAAAATATGCGTTTGTTGAATAATAAAAAGAAGAGTGTGATAAAAGAAAGAAACCATTAAAATTCAGTATTTTGTATAAACAGTTTTTTTTATGAAGAATTAAAGACTCTAGTATCTCTAGTATTATCCACTTGAATAAAAAATAGTACTCCAGCATCTTGGAACACGTAAGAGGTTATACGCCTTTTGATATCTATGTACGTGGACAGTGCCTTTCTGTAAACTTACTCATTCGTCACGCCCATATAAGTGTCGGTATAGTCTTTCATTGATTCGTCTTCGTAACCAAGGACACGAAGACAAAATTTTATTAGCAGCAAATTTTCTAGTTTATTTATAAGTTTTATTTATAGTTATTAATTCGTATTTATAGTTAATATTAATAACCCCTACTACTCAATATATTAAAAATTTAATAGTGAATTAATTAAACACTAGCCAAAGCGCGCGGCTAACTTCTTACTACCTTTTTTTAAATAAAATTAGCAATTTTAAAAATAATAGATTTTAAAAATTTTCTAATTTAAATTTTTGTTGAAAACACTAAAAAAATTCAATTTTGGAGAAATTACAAATCATTGCAGAAATTCAACTATTTTCAAAAAGAATAAAATTCTTCCAAAAAAATTCAATTGTGTTCAAAATTTGAAAAAAATTCTCGTAAAAATCCCAATTATCTTTATAAATAACAAAATTCTTCTCCAAAGTTCAATTATTTTCATAAATGTTAACAAAATTCTTGTCCTAATTTCAATTATTTTCAAAAATAAAATGCATTTTTCAAATTTCAATGATTTTCAATATCTACTGTTTTAATAAAATTTCCCAAAAGGAATTCAATTATTTCCAAAAAAAATAATTTAAAATTCTAGAAGATAATAATTTAATGATTTAATTTAAATGATTTAATTCAATTCAATTATATAAAAAAGAATTTTTTAAAATTCTTAAAAAAAATTAAATTAAATTTAAATTCTTTGTCAGATTTCAATTATTTTCAAATTTTTAATGAAATTTGTAGATGGAATTCAATTATTTTCAAAAAGTTCTAAAAAATTCTGAGAAATTCAATTATTTAAAAAAATTTGAATAAAATTCTTCAAAAAAATTAATTATTTTCATAAATAAAAATATTTTTCTCTGGAATTCAATTATTTTTACAAATAAAATTCTTTACAGGAATTCAATTCTTTAAAAAATTTGTTAATAAAATTCGTTTCAAGAATTTCTTATATACAATTTTAAATATAATGATAGAAAATTGCATTTATTCTTAAATTTTTTTTTAAAATTCACCGAAGGAATTCAATTATTTTTGAAAATTTTGATAAAATTCTTCATAAAAATTCAATTTTAAGATTCAATTATTAAAAAATTATTTATTTTTGTATGTAAATAATTTAATTCTCAAAAAAATTTTACGTAAAATTTTAGCTAATAATTGAATATTAGAAGATTTATTGTGTGAATTTTTAGAAATAATTGAATTTTGAAAAGGGTTAAAATTAAAATCTTTAAAAATTTGAATTTACAGTTACAATATTCTTATGATATGAATTAATGATTTTATTTCTCTGTCATCTTTAATTATTAGAAAACATGAAGAAATCGATCACTCCGAGTCGAAGACTCGGTGCAATCGATATCTTCATGTTTTATAACAATACTTTCATAAGTTGTTTAATTTAAAAAAAGATTTGAATTTGAAATTTTTGAAAGTCTTAATTTCTGTGGAAAATCCTGTTCCAAAAATAAGATTAAAAATAGGAATTGTGCAAATATTTTTCATCTTTTTCTAAAACAAAATAATAATTTTGTTTAAAAAATTGTGATTCATAAACAAAAATAATGCAAAATAAACAAATTTTCTATTTCTTATTCACAGTTGTTTAACAATTTTCTAATTTTGCTTAGAAGTAAAGAATAAAAATCTGTATAATTTCAATTTGACAAAATATAATATTTAACAAAATTTTAGTCTTTTAATAAAAAGAAGTGAAACAAAATTTATTTTTTGCTAATTAACTATAATAAGTGGAAATTTTTTCTTTCAGTCTTTTATAGAGTCGAAGAAAAATTTTTTTAAAAAAATTAATAAATGTAAAATAAAATTCGAATACGTATTTTAATTCGTTTTTTTTTTTGCTTCTTTTAATCGTATAGATCCAGAAAAAAATTTTTGGTTCAAAGAAATCATTTTTTCGACTTGTTTCTTCGATGGAAAATAAATTTATCTTTAATGCGATGAAAATTTCTTTCATTATAAATAAATTTCTTGAATTAAAAATATGTCTGATTCAAAAACAATTTATTTATTTCAAAGAATTTTTTCTTTATAAATTAAAGAATTATTTCTTTGTCGCTATATGTAAATGATCAAATTTCTTTGATTTAAAGAAGAAAATTTGTTGGATTCAAAGAAAAATTGTTTGAATCAAAGTAAAGTTTAATTTGGATAAATTTTCTTTAAATCATGATCCTAAAGTTCTGAACGATCATATGAACGAAATTTATTTATTTTTTTATATTGAATTTCTATTATAATTATTTTGATTTTGCTGAAATTTTGAACGAAATATTTTTTTTGCTTAAATATTTTTTTGAAAATTACTATTCAAAAAAGGAAAAATAATAGAAATTAAATATTTACTTAGTTCAGAATTAATTTTTTTAACATGCAAAATAATTTTTTTTTGTAAAAAAAAAAATTGAAGGAATTAAAAAAATACTGTCGTTTATTTGATTCTTCGAAGCTTCAGAAACATTTATTTTACGTCACATTTAAAAAAAAAGGTAGTTATAAAGTTTTTAAATGTGAAATTTTAAGTCTTTAATTTTTATAGCACAAACAGTAAATTAATAAAATATTTTTAATCGAAAATATTCCGTTTCGAATAAGTTCAGTATGTACTTTCTTAACCTGAAGCGTTAAAAAAGTATTTTTATTTTTATTTTTGCGAAAAAAAAACGTTTTTCGACTTCAGGGACGCAAATTCAACTATGGTTTTGAAATGAAAAATAATTGTTTTCCCGTATTTGTTGATTATAATTGTTGTAAACTTTACGGATCTAAATGAAAAGTCAGAAAGATGTAAACCAAGTAATAAAGGAAAAAAAATATTGTCCACTTTTGAGTCGAGTTTCAAACTTGGAGCGCGCCGCCCGGAAGCTGCGCTTTAACTCTCATAACTAACATTACTTTTGAAAAACGAGTAAATTTTCAAATTTATTACTTATTATTCATCACTAATTAACTAACAACAGGCAATTTTTTTCCTTGAATCGATAAATTAAAATTGTGAAATTAAACTTTGAATACGTGTTTTAATCGAAAACAAATAATTTCCCTCTCTCATGAACATTCAATATTTCCGGAATATAGATTGAACAACGCAATTCATCGAGTAATGGAATTCTATATATGAATTAGTACACATTGTATTAATAATAGTAATCACTACATAATCAGTTGGTATTAATCTATATACACATGTATCCTAAATAAATAAATTTTCAAACTTCTATTTACAAAAGAATTTAATTCCTCTCACTCTCTCTCTCTCTCTCTGTTTTTTAACACACTAGTTTGTAATATTATCTCTTTTTGTTGAAATTGATTTTCCGACATTCTAGCTTACAAATACTTTCCTTCAACGATCTCATTGTCGTGGAAAAAAATGCATTATATCCCGGGGGCGGTGTAGGTTCATTTAAAAGTATATCATGGTGACTGAATCGCAGGAAGCGGGGTATATAAGAGACCAGAGGGGGAGGGGCGGGGTGGGTGAGAGAGTGAAAAAAAAATGAAAAAAAAAATCTTTGGAATATATCAAGGCGTGCGTAGAATGAAAAATTTGCTCGTTGCACGGGACCCCGGAACATAATAATTTCACCCTTATAATGGCTCTCTGTCGCGACTTTTTTTTTTTTTTTTTTTTCTTCGGAGCGAGCGAGCGAGCGAGCGCGCCTGTGTGACTGTGGCTTATGACATTACTTCATATATAGGTATAAGCAAAAGAGTTTAACGTGGTTATCGCGTCGTCGCTAATTCCTCAGCTGTTCTTATCACCTTACGGCCGGGCTGCGGGTTAGCGAGGGTTGGTATATAGTGGGTGGATGGATGGGTCGGGGCAGGGGTACGAAGGGAGTAATCGATACGACGAACGTTTCGTGCGCTCGATACTTGCTTTACTCTGCGTGGATGCTAGTGTGTTATGTGTAGAATACGTGACATGAACGAGGGAGAGAGAGAGAGAGAGAGAGATGCGTTTGCTCCTCACCCTTTTTCACCCCTAAACCTTCCTCTCTAGGTCCGTCGATATAAATTTAGAGTAGTCACTTGGAAGCCTCAGAGAAAATTTATATTTTTAATACTCTTGTTCCATAAAAGAAGCAAATTCCACAACAGTAGTGTGGCGGCTTTTATTTATTGCTCTTGAAAATTCGTTTTCGTGCGCCTGTAAAATTCGTTATTTATTTAGTTTTTTTCGAGAAAAAAAAAAGAAAATTTCACATGTCGGGGAAAAAATTTATCTTAGTTGAAAACTCATTTGTTTTGGTTAAAGATTCATACATTTTGGTTTAGAGGTACTTTTGTTTTAGTTAGGAAGAGTCTTCCTCTAGGTTTTTTCTTTCTTTTTCCTTCTTTTTTCCTCTGTTTGGAGTTTGAACTCTCTTTTGTTCTAGGGTAAGTGTGTGAATTATTGCGCATGCTCCGATTAATACCTGTTTTTAAAAAATATTTATTACTTTAGAGCAACTTTGGAATTTTTTGAAAAAATTGTTCTAAATTTTTCTTAAAACAATTGCGACGTGCTGCCAACACAGTAGACTAAGGGGTATTAAGTTGCAGCTTTAAATTAACATAAAATATAAAATTAATCAATTTGTCGACTAATTTTTTCCAATGAAGAAAATGTGTCTAAATCAAAAGCAAATTATAGGGTGGCCGCTGGACCGGGAAAAACTGGGAAAAGACAGTGAATTTTAATCTTGACCGGGATTTTGGAATTTTTTTTTTAAACACTAATTATTTTGTGAGAAAAAATAGAAATATTTATTTTAAGAATTATTAATTATATTTCATTAAAAAAGATTAAATGATCTTCTATAAAATCGTTTTATTTTGTCAGAGAATTTCATCAAAAGTATTGGAAAAATATTCAATTTCTAGAATGTATAAGAAAATTATAAATTTTGTTGTCCAACGTAACAGACTTAAGAAAAGATAATATTAAATTTAATTTAAAATTCTTTCTATTTTTAACAATAATTAAACAAAATATTATAATTATTGTTTTCTAAAGTTATTCTGCTTATTCTTAAAATCTAGTTTTTCCTAAATATTTCAAAATTAATTCAATTTTATAAGAGTTGCGTTTACAATTTTCATAAATAAACTTTAAAAGGTTGTAATTTGAAATTTTTTTAAAATTTAAATTTTGAATGAATTACAGTCGGGTCCCCATACTGTTACATTTTCAGAAATTTCCCACTTCTCCAGACTCAGCTCTGTTATGTGCTCAAATTATGCTTACTGCGCACCTTTCAGGAACGTAAATATATACACCTCAAGTTTGGCCTAGAAGTATATGCACCCTTTTCCTTTGTCTTAAGAATACGGCCCTGAAAATTAGTGACGTAACGTGACGTCACCTAACACTTCTGAATTTGGAGGTTATGCAAAAACATAACACTACTGAGGACATAACAGTTTGGAATCTAACAGTATGGGGACCCGACTGTATTTAAATAATAAAAATTTTACAAGAATTATTTACTACGAATTACTATTATTTACAAATTATTTATAAATTTCTTCGCAATAATTCAATTATTTTCATAAATAATCAAATTTTTTAAAGAAATTTAATTATTCTCATAAATAATAAAAAAAACTTGATAGGATTTCAATTATTTTCGTAAATAATCAAATTCATCGCAGAATTTTAATTATTTTTAATGGAATTTCTCGAGAAATGTAATTATTCTTAAAAATTTTATTAAAATTCATCAACGAAATTCAATTAATTTAAAAAGCCTTCCTATAATTTATTTATTAGAATTTAAGTATTATTGTCAATACCTTTTTGATTAAATTTCTTAAAAGAATTCAATTATTTTCAAGACAGTAATAAAATTCTTCTCAGAAATTCAATTATGGTCAAAGGTTTAATAAAAATTCTCGTCAAAATTTCAATTATCTTCATAAATAATAAAATTTTTCTTCAAAATTCAATTATTTTCAAAAATTTTAATAAAATTCTTGTCAAAATTTCAATTATTTTCAAAAACTGTTTTCTATTGAATCAAATTTTTTACAGAGATTCAATTATTTTTACTACAATTTTAATAATTATTCAAATTTTTGTTTTAATTTTTATAAATTTATTTGCATAATATTTTAAAAATTTTTTAATGAAATTCTTCTTAACAATTCAAATATTTTTCAAAGTAATATTAATATAATTCTTCGTAGAAATTTAATTAATTTCAATAATTTAACAAAATTCAATTATTTTCAATACCTACACCTAGAGAAATGATTTATTTGAATTAAATAAAATTTATTTCAAACAAATAAAAAAGGATATTTGTCACAGAACCAACTAAACTTTTATTTAGCTCAAATAATATTTTTTATTTGAATTAATATATTTCGTTTAAATATCCATTTTTATTTAAATGAAAAAAATTTTATATTTTCTTTAAATATATTTTATATTTAGAACAAATAAAAAACACTTTTCATTTTAATAAATCCTGTAAGCATTCTAAAATATTAAAATTCACTTATAACCTTCAAATAAATTTAACAATCACAATCACTAATGGAACTTTTAATATTCATTAAAATAAATGTTTATTTTTATAAGAATATTTGTTAAATAAAGTCAGGTTTTTTTATTGTTAGTCATTTTACTTTACTTTTTCACTTCATATGTAAAAGTCCACTGTCACATTTTTCTCACAAAATCTCAAATAAGACACTAAAATGTAAATGAAATCACATACAAATCTGTTACTTTGTACTAATTAAAATTTTCACTTAAAAAGAAAAATTCTGTACTTAAATCAATTAAATTTGTTAACTATTCATGATGAATAAACCTCTTATAATTGTACGCGTTAAACTGTTAAAAGCAAAACATCTTATTGTTTTACTATAGCAATGCAATATGCGCAGGCGTCTACTTATAAGTCAAACAAACATTTATTTGAATCAAATATATTTTTTATTTGCTACAAATATACTATTTCATAAATTGCAAATATATTTCTTTATTTTAGATTAATTAGTGCATTTATTTGAAATAAATATTAGTTTATTTATTTTAAATAAAATATTTATTTGCAACAAATAAATTTTTCTTAAATATACACTTTTAGTTAAAATAAATAACTTTTTTCTCTGGGTGTACTATTTCAATAAAATTTCACAAAAGAATTCAATTAGGTATTTAAAAATTCCTCTCAAGAATTCAATTATTTTCAAAAGTAATAAAATTCTTCGCAGAAATTCAATTAATATGGTCCAAAGTTTAATAAAATCCTCTTCAAAATTTCAATTATCTTTATAAATAATAACATTTTTCCTAAAAAATCAATTATTTTCAAAAATAAATTTTACTTTTAATAAAATTCTTGTCAAAATTTCAAGTATTTTCAAAAACTTTTCTTAATTCAATCAAATTTTTTACAGAGATTCAATTATTTTTAATAGAATTTTAATTTAATTTCTCAAAAAATGAAATTATTCTTAAACGTTATTAAAATTCGTCAAAAGAATTTAAAATTACCTGTTTAAAAATTTGTTTTGATACAATTTTTTATGAGAGTTCAATTTTAAAAAACATTCAATTCTTCAATAAATTATTTATTTTTGTATTTAAATAATTGAATTCTCGTAGAATTTTCTAATAAAAATTGATTTAAATATGAATTTCAGTTAAAATTCCAGATAACAATTAAATATTAAACTCTCTAAATTTAAATTAGTTAAAATGTTTTCTAATTTGAATTAGTGACTGACTTTTTGCTTCTGAAAAAATAATCTTTCGATAGATTATTTTTATCTTTGATGGATTAAAACGTTGCAGATTATAATCGCGCAGTAATCGGTACATTCATTCTATGTGGGTGGAAAAAATAATATGCACAGGAAATTTTTTTTATTATTCAAATGCGTAATTCAGAGAAATTTGTGCTCACTAGATGCAAAAAATTCCTATAATATATTACATAATCGAATTATCATTTTAGTAAACTTTTATCTTCATTTTATCGAATTATTTTGGAAATTGTTGCTTTTCATTATTATTGAATTACTCTTTTTAAAACTGAACTTCTATTTTATTGGAAAAATGTTCGGATAATGAATTTTAAAACATTGTTAAAAATTAACAGTATTTGGAGATTTTTTCCAATTTTTAGTCTGTTTTTTCTTTTTTTAATATCCGGTAAATTCAAATATTTTCGATGAATTTAAATTATGCTTAAAATATTTTTGCATATTTACGCAAAAAAAGTGCGGTAATTTTTTTTAGTTGTGGAAAAAATCATTTTTATTTCGTTTTTTCTTTTTTTTATCCCCCTGAAGTTGAAAAACTTTTTTTTTTCACAAAAATTAAAAGAATAAATCAATTTTTCAAATATTTTAGGTCAAAAAAATTCGTCGAACTCACTTTTAACTCCCAAGGTGAATAAAAAAGGGGAACTTAGTGAAAAACTCCAAAAAATTGTTTCTGATGCTGAAGGCATTTTTTGTCACAATTTGATATCCTTAGAAAAATTGTGTTCAGAAATATAATTTTTCGAAAAATAAATTTCCGTTATTTGTTAATTGGAATGGGTATACAAAATGCGTAAAACTGATCAGGAATTACAAGCAAATTGAAAATTCCTATATTGAGAATATGATAATTATATTATTATCAATATTAAAACCCTTAGGGAAGACTTTGTAAATTTCTCCCTATAGTTGAAACTGTATTGCAAAATACACACACATACATAAAAATATATAATTGTATGTATATATGTATAAATTAAATAATTTATAATGTATTCAGTTATAATGTGAAATATTGTTTAGTGGATATGCGGCAAATATTTTAGACGCTCTGGTTCTAGATGCGCGAACGATGCATGAAATACTCGACAAATATAATGAATATCAAACACACGGATAAATATATTGTGTATGTGTATATATATCAAATATTTCAACAAATTTGCATACAACGGTAACCATACAAAATGCGGTTATTTTGCATTACATATATGGGCACTGACAATTTTCCCCCGAGGCAAAAGCATTATTGAAATATTTATTTTATTACAACGCTATAATTATACAACTCACAGATATAGAATATATATATATATATATATATATGATGAGCTTTAACGAAAATGTAAAAATCTACATTTGATTTTTTGCTGCAATGTTTGCAGTAATTTTTTTTTCTTTTTTTTTTTTAATTACTTTAGTCATAAAGAGGCGTTCATTAATTTATGTTTATCTTTTCTGTTTCAGGTAAGGAAAATATTCTTTTTTGATGTGAATGCTACTGTTTATTTGGAGATCTTTATTTGCGTAAGTCTTTAATATTGATATATAATAAAATTCTTTTTAGGAATTGAATTATTTTCGTAAATAATAAAACTCGTCGCAGAATTTCAATTATTTTTAAAAGTTCAATTGAATTTCACGAAAAATGTAATTATTCTTAAAATTTTATTAAAATTTGTTAAAAGAATTCAATTATTTACAAATTTGTTGATAAAATTCTTTATTTGAATTCAATTTTGAAAAATATTGAATTATTCAATAAATTATTTATTTTTCTATTTAAATAATTGAATTCTCGTTGAATTTTCTAATAAACATTGATATAAAAATGAATTTCAGTTAAAATTTTAGATAACTGAATATGAAAAGCATTATACATGAATTTTTAGAAATAATTGAATTTTGAACAGGTTTCAAATTAAAATCTTTGAAAATCTGAATTTTCCATGATTTTAACTAAAAATTATGTAGAATTAATTTTTTTGAAAAAGTTTAATTGAATTTCCTTTTGAAATTATTTGGGGTTCTTATTTTCTAATATAAATTTAATTAAAGAATTGAAGAATAGTCGCAATTTCGTAAAATTGAATTGAAAAAAAATGGATTTAAAATTCCCAAAAAACTTTTTTTTTAAATTATTAAAAATAATGGGTTGCTAGAAGAATTTTAGTTAAAAACACGAAACAATATTGAATTTTAAATAAGATACAAATGTTTGCAGAAATTAAATTATTTTTAAAAGCAATAAAATTCTACTCAGAAATACAATTATATGTTCAAGAATTAAAAATATTTCCTGTGTAAATTTCAATTATCTTTATAAATAATAAAATTCTTCGCCGAAATTCAATTATTTTCAAAAAATTTAAAATGAAATTCTCGTCGAAATTTCAATTTATTGTTTTCGAACAATTTTCTTCAATTCAATTATTTTTATAAATAATTTAACTCTTATGAAGAAATTTAATTATGTTCGAAAATTTTTTAAATTCTTGTCAAAATTTCAATAATCTTTATAAATAATAAAATTCTTCTTCAAAATTAAATTATTTTCAAAAAATTTCCCTCAATTCAATTATTAAAAGTTGAATTATTTTCCAAAAATTTCCCTCAATTCAAATATTTTCAATATCTAATGTTTTAATAAAATTTTTCCAAAGAATTCAATTAATACAATACCGTCAACTGGGGCTATTTTGTGCACGCGAGTTTTTTAATGAAAAAAATTATTAAAATGAATTATTTTAATCTGCTATTTTGTAAAATGAAAGTTTGATTACATGACAATAGAGAGCACTAAATGTTATTATTTAATTCTTTGTCAATTAAGAGAAAAAAATTCCTAAAAACGGAAAATTTGTTTAAAAAATTTTGAAAGTTCGGAAAAATTATACCAGATCTTCTAGAGTTTTAATGTGTCTCATAAACTGAGTTAGATATTTGTTGTCAATTGTGTTGTGATGATACATACGTAATGCGCTAATTTTTTATTCATTATTTTAAGAGAAAAGTGGAAAAAACTGAAAAACCAGGATTCCATGGGGCTATTTTGTGCACTTAAAAAAATCAAATATTTTTCATAAATGTTTTATTTAGTAAGTAAAGAAGATTCTGTTTATCATTTTAATACATTTTTGTCTTACTTTTCTGTCAAAAAACTGTAAATACGTTAATTAAAATCATTAAAACGATTAAAAGCTCAACCGCTGCACAACGTAACCTCAAAAATGAACATTAATTAATATTTATAAGTTTTTCAAATTAGTTTTAAAACTATTTTCTCGTTTCTCTTAAAATGACTTGAAAAGCATATTAGATATTAAATTGTTATCTATTTAACCTTAAAAATATTTATTTCAATTTTTTTAAAAATATCATTGAAAACTATTAAAAAAGCTCCTATTGAAATGATGTTTTAAAGTTATTTATAAGCGTTTAAACGATCATTTTATAATTATATTAGTATATTATTATTATAAAATATATATTAAAAAAGAAAAAAATGTTATTTACTATCTGCGTAATATACAATTTAAAGAAAGATTGTTAATGTTTAGTAAATTCAGATTTTAGCAAAATTTTAGTGCTTTATTTTATATTTTTTGTATAATATATCTACAAAAAAATTTTTACTAGGTCATTCTTTTTTTAACTTACTCTCAAATATATACACAAAAGATTTTATGAAGCAGAAACGATTAAAAAAATGTTTACGCAACATTATAGGAAAACAAAGTTCGATGCACAAAATAGCCCCATCCCGGGAGTTATTGTGTGCACGACTTTCAATGACTATAACTAAGACAAAAAAATTTTTTTCTTTGCCAAATTTATAGGAAAGCTTCAGAAGGATGTCCACAACATATATCAAAAGTTGATTTTCTTTATTCTCTTAATTCTGAATTTAAATAAATCTTTGAATAAAAAAAAGCTATTTGGTGCACAAAATAGCCCCGGTTGACGGTAAATTAAATTTTCACAAAAATTCTTCGCCAAAATTTAATTGTTTTCATAAATAATAGGTATTTATGAATAATTCAATTATTTTCATAAATAATAAAATTCTTTTGAGGAATTTAATTATTTCCATGAATAATACATTTTTTAAGGCTTCAATTATTTTCTTAAATATAATAAAACTTATTGCAGAATTTCAATTATTCAATCGATTTGGAAATTCTCAAAGAACTGTTTCAAAAATTATTGAAAATAATTGATTTAAAGAGGAATTTTAGTTAGAAATTCTAGAAAATTTTATCTAAAAGTCAGGGAAGAACAAAATAAAATTTTTGTGGCAACACTGATAGACAAAAATAATAGTTGTCGAGCAGGTGGAAGCAAATTTTAATTTTCAGCAGGTGAAAAACGGCAGGTAGAAATTATAAGAAATTTTCTGTTTCCGTTATTTCTATTCTCAAATAAATTCTTCCTACTTTAGAAAGTGGAAATATTTGTATAACCAGAATTAATGTTTAATGACTCAGAAAATATTTGTAATGAGTTTTGCCATAAATTTGTATACTTTTGAAGACCGAGAAAACAAGAACATTAAACGACACCGCATTAAAATTTTTATAAACTTTTACTACCAATTTTTTTTTTTTTTTAAATCAGCTTATAAATGGTAATCAAGGATCAAATCTTCATTAACTGAATATAAAAAGCATGGTTCACAGTCTGTCCTCTATTTCCCTAAAAGTCCTCTTTTTTTAATTTTTGCCCCTAAACGTACCCTATTTTGAAAATTTACCCTAAATTTCTCCTATTTTTCTCTTTTATCTTTTAATGCTGAATTCACACTAAATTTACCAAAATGTGACGTTGAAACTTTCGTTTTGAAAGTTTCAAATCTTGAAATTTATGATCGATGAAATTTTTCATTAAATTTATCAAATTTATGACTTTAGTATTTTGGTAAAGTCAAGTGTCAATTATGTTTAGAAGTTGATTGTATTTTAAACTCTTATAATCTGTACAAACTTGTTATGAGATAAATTATTTTTAAAAATCTAATAATTTTGGTGAAATTTAATTATGATTATGTAGATGTTCTTTAGAATGTAAATTGATTAAGAACTTGTTTTTTGTTTATTTATTTCATGTGTTTGAAAAGAATCTTAGTTTAATAATTAAATTGAAAACAAAATTTTATGAAAATTAAAATTAGGAAAATAAATTTTTGTAAAACTAAATATTTTCAATTTATATTTGAACCTTAAAGACTTGTTAAATGTAAATTAATATTTACCGTTGTACTCCTTATTATACTATAAAATTTCTTAAAGCAGTATTCAAAAATTGTACTAAAGTTTGTTTTCTTATAAATAAATTATATTTTTATCTTTATTTCAATAATTTTTCCAGTCCCTTAAAAGTCCCCTATTTTTTAATTTTTAGTACCCTATTTCCCCTAAAATACTTTTTAGGGTCAAATATTTTTATCTTTATTTAAACAATTTTTATAGTCCCCTAAAAGTTCCCTATTTCCCCTAAAATACTTTTTAGGGGCACTGTGAAGCCTGAAGAAGTAAATTTAACACAAATTTATTAAAAATAAAAGAAACGGAATTTTTAGGGGGTGACCATGAAAATGACAATTTTAATCACCCAAAAAAAGTTTATATATTTATTACATTAGCGAAACGTGTCTATCAAAAGTGTGGGATTTCGAATGGAAAAAGCCGATTTTACAAATGTTCTTTTAGGAAATGAATGCCGGTGTTACAAGTAAAGTAGGAAAAGTCAACGACTCCCGACATAGAAGTGCAGAACAACAACCGGGCAAGAGAGAGAGAGAGAGAGAGAGAGAGAGAGAGAGAGAGAGAGAGAGAAAGAGTAGGTAAAAAGTCGGTCAGGAAAAATGGCATATGTCGATAGGTATCCCGATGACAAATTCGCACATCGTCGCGCATCATCGCTCGCAAAAGCATGAAAAGTGCTGTCGTCTCTTGTGCTTCATGGCTTGTCGTTTGTTTTCTTTCAATCCCTCTTAGATTTCTTGTATTAAAGCTTTTTCTTATATATTGTATTGATGTGTCTTACTGCAAATTCCTTTGCAAGCATTCACTTGAGAGAATCGTATCTGATTTTTTCCTTCTCCTCTTCTTCTTCTTTTCTTTCTCCACTCGCTTCTTTTCATTTTTGATTTCTCTATTCTTCAATAACCCCTTTCTCTTCTATTTTTAATACATCTTTTGCTCACTTCTTTTCTCTCTTTGAAATGATGTATTAAAACATCATTTCTTACTTTCGTTTTTTCGTTCTTGTAATTATTTGCTTCATGCAATTTTTTATTGTGTGCACTTTTTTTCGAGGAAAATTCTTTCGAATTTAAAAAATTCTTTGTTGGGAAAAAAAGTCAGTGGGACAATTAAAATGAATAATAGATCTTTATTGTGCAACTGAAAGGCTTCTAGTTCTTTTCTCGATCTTAAAAGAATTAGCTTTGAGGTCAAGCTTTTGTACAATTTTCCTCTGTGGCGGTAGACAAGTTCTGAGTTTGGAAAATTTTTAAGAGCTGGTTACCTTATTTTTTTTTGAGAAGAGAAGGACGAGGATTCCTTTTTGTTATCTAATTGTCATCTGGAATTTATTTTGTCTTGCGGAGGATTTTTTTCTGGGATGATGATAAGAGGGAGAAGGAGAGTTTCTAATAAGAGAGAGAGATAGAGTTTTCGTTCTTATATTTTTGTCTGTCGACTTTTATCGAACGCGATTACGTTACTGCTGGCTTCGCAGAGTTCTGAAATCCTGAAACTCGTTAGAGAAAAGGATTCCCTAAAGTGCACCTTGGATCTTCTTGGCTCTAAATCCCTATAGGAGGGAGAGAGATGGAGTAGTCGTCGACATGGTGGCCTATAGAATTAGGATTTGACCCGATAGATCGAAGGACAAGATGCGGTATAGCCAATTCTTTCCTCCCATCACGAACTCGAAAGATATCTTTATGAGAAAATTTTCTATCGTGATCGTTTATTTGTGTCATTCCATAATAAAATTTAATTTTTTCCGAGAGTCCTTACATTAGTTTTGGCTCCGAGTAAATTTTTTCTGTAACTTAGGGATTTTTTAGTTCTTTATATTATAAACAAGAAATTAAAATCCCAAAGTTACAAAAGAAATTTCTAATACAAAACATTCCATTTTTTTTCTATTTTTGACAGTAATTTCTTTTTAAACAATTTAAATTCTTGAAGAACTATCGAAAAATTAGTTCTTATAAATTATTTTATTTTATTTTTTCTATTTTTGACAGTAATTTCTTTTTAAACAATTTAAATTCTTGAAGAACTATCGAAAAATTAGTTCTTATAAATTATTTAATGACTACTTTTGCTTATGCAAAATTAGTCATAAAATAATTTATAAGAACTAATTTTCAAAATTAATTGAATTTTAAAAGAGATGCGTTTATAATTATTTTTATAAATAGATGAACTTCAAAAGGTATTAATTTGAAATTTTATAAACCTTCACTTTTGAATGAATTTAATTAAAAATTTTAAAGAATAACTTAGATTTTTGAAAAATTTTTAATAACTCAAATTCTTCTGCAATTAGTTAAATCTTTTAATGTACATTAAATTAAATATTAAAAAAAGAGATTTGTAGAAGAATTTTAGTTAAAAACAATAAAAAAAAAATTGAATTTGGAGAAAATACATACAAATGTTCAGAAATTCAATGATTTTCAAAAGTAATAAAATTCTTCGCAGAAATTCAATATGTTAAAATTTTTTTTTAAATTCTACGCAAACATTTAATTATTTTCATAAATAAGAAAATTCTTCCAGGAATTCAATTATTTACAAATTTTTTTTATAAATTTCTTCTCAATAATTCAATTTAAAAGTATTAAAATTCTTCTAAGAAATTCTATTATGTTAGAAAATTAAAAAAAATTCTCAGCAAAATTTCAATTTTCTTTTTAAATAATAAAATTCTTCTTGGAAAAGAAATAAAATAATAAAAAATATAATAATAAAATATATATAATAATAAAACTTTGGCCAAAATTTCAATTATTTTCCAAAAATTTTCTTCAATTCAATTATTGTCAATATCTACTATTTTAATGTAATTTTCCAAAGGAATTCAATTATTTTCAAATATAATTTAACTCTTATGAAAAAATTCAATTATTTTAAAATTCTTTTTTGAAATTTTCAATTATTTTCAAAAAATTTAATAAAATTCTCGTCAAAATTTCAATTATCTTTACAAATAATAATATTCTTCTTGGAAATTCAATTATTTTCAAAAAATATAATTAAATTCTTGGCAAAATTTCAATTATTTTCCAAAAATTTCCCTCAATTCAATGATTTTCAGTATCTACTATTTTAATGAAATTTTTCCAAAGAATTCAATTATTTAAATAAATTTTTAATAAAATTCTATCTAAACATTTAATTGTTTTCATAAATAATATCAATTTATACAATTATTTATAACTTCTTTAAAATTTCGCAAGGAATTAAATAATTATTCACAAATATTTTTTAAAGTTCTTAGCAATAATTCAATTATTTTCATAAATAATCAAAGTTTTTACAGGGATTTAATTATTATCGTAAATAATAAAACTGATCGCAGAATTTCAATTATTTTTAATACAATTTCAATTGATTTCCACAAAAAATATAATTATTCTTAAAATTTTTATTTAAATTCGCCAAAAGAATTCAATTATTCAAAAATTTGTTGATATTATTCTTTATGAGTATTCTATTTTGAGAAACATTCAATTATCCAATAAATTATTTATTATTGTTTATTGTATTTAAATAATTGAATTCTCGTAGAATTTTTCAATAAAAATTGATATAAAAATGAATTTCAGTTAAAATTTTAGATAATAATTGAATATTAAAAGCATTACAGCATGGATTTTGAGAAATAATTGAATTTTAAAAAGATTTCAAATTAAAATCTTTGAAAATTTAAATTTTTTATAATTTTAACGAATAATTCTGTAGAATTAATTTTTTGAAAAAGTTTAATTACATTTTTTTGCAATTGTTTGTAGTTTTTATTTTCTAATAATATGTATTTAATTGAAGAATTTCCGAATAATCGAAATTTCGTAATATTGAATTGTAAACTAATGGATTTGAAAATTCTCGAGGAACTTTTGCAAAAATTATTAAAAAATAATTGCTAATTAATTTTTTTTTAAGAATTTAAATAAAATTTTTGAAAATAATTACGTTTCGAAGAATTTACTATTAAAATTTATTATTAAAAATAATTGAAATCCTATGAAGAATTTCATTATTTATGAAAATAATGGAATTCTTGTAACAAATTTTTATTAAATTTTTTAAAATAATTGAATTTCCAAAAATAAATTTATTACTTTTATAAATAATTGAATTCTTGTGATGAATATTGTTATTTATAAAAATAATTGAATTTTGCAAAATAATTTTGTTAAAATGCCACAAAATAATTGAATTTTTGGGAATAATAAATTTTGTTATTTATCGACTTAATTGAATTCTTTGCGAAGAATTATTTATGCAAATAATTGAATTCTTAGGAAGAATTTTATTAAAATCTAAAAGAAATAATTGAATTATTTCAAAAAAATATAATTAAAATTCTATTTAAAATAATTGATTTCTTTCGAATAATTTTATGAAAATATTTGAAAATAATTGAATTCTGTGAAAATTTCAAATATTTTTGTAAATAATTGAATTGTTCAAAAAAATTTAAAAAAAAACATTTTTTTAAATAATTGATTTTTTCGAGGAAATGAAATAAAAAAATGAATAAATTAAATAAATTGAAATGATGAAAATAATTTTAAAGAAGTTAATCATATTTTTGTCTCAAAAAAGCAGAAATAAGATTATAGTAAAAAGTTAGGAAATTTTTTTCTCAATCCTTGTTGGACACCCTATTATGAAACATGAAGAAATCGATCACTCTGAGTCGAAGACTCGGAGTGATGGATATCGTCATGTTTTATAATGATATTCGTATAAGTTTTGAATTTTAAGAAAAATTTGAAATTTTTGAAAATCCTTATTCTTATGGAAAAATAATGATTAAATATTTATTTAAATAGAAAGTTATTGATTTTTTCGAATAATTTTTATAATTAAAGAAAGTAAAGCAAAGTAAACGTATATAATATCCGCAAGTTTTATGTAAATTGATGAAGATGCTCCGAAAAAGTAAAATTTCCTCATGGAACGGCTTGGATATATTATAACCAGCCTGGTGACACTCCTATACATTTCAATATAATTCTGTGGCAACATGCTGACTGGTGCCACCGCAGCGCTGATTAACTTTAAGGCCAATATTTTGGCGGGAATTTAAAAAAAAATAACATTATTTTTATTATTTATAAATATTTATTAATATTTATTAATTATTTAACAATATTTTGCAAAATTAATAATAATTAATAAATATTTAAAATAATATTATTTTTTTTTAAATTCCCGCCAAAATATTGGCCTTAAAGTTAATCAGCGCTGCGGTGGCAGCAGTCAGCATGTTGCCACGAGTTGTAAAGCAGTGTCACCCCCCTGATTATAACGTTATATACGTGGGTATATAACGGATGGACGGAGGACAAGAAAGAGGATATAACGCAAAAGGATAAGAAAACGATAGACGATGAGAGAAGCCAGGAGGATGAGTTGAGTAAAACAGCTTGGCCAATGGCCGCCCGTCTCTAACGAGCACAATAGGTCAGGTATTGGTGAACTTTCGCTGAGTCACCGATCTGAGGTACAGCGCCCAATGGCTTTTCATTCGTCGATGTCATTTGCTTCCTCCTGCGTACCTGGACCCCATCGATATTGCCAAGGCTCGTCTGGTCTGGTCGGTAAATTCAATAAGGAACATCCAGAGAGTTGCCATCGATTTTATTGGAAATAGAAGTCATAGGATGGATTACATATCCGTCAATCTTACCATTCTAATATGCCAAAGGATATGATGTCTGGATTCATCTTTTTTACATTCTCAACTCCGCTCATATATGTGGAGAGGTTATTATACCGATTCTTATCATTCTTATATATCATATTTTATTTCGTATACCGGGGGAAATAAATATATTCCCCCTTCTTAACGTTTGGAATTTTTCCATTATATTTTCCATTTTTCGTTTTCTTTTTAATTTTTCTCTAGAGGAATAGAAAAAAGAAATTTTGGTTTTTATTCAATATTTAGCTGAAATAAATATATAATCGGTTTAAAAATAAATTATCAATTTACAACCGGAGAAAAAAATTTAATTTTTTACGTTATGCTACTATTTGGGTACTTTTTTTAGATTTCAGCCACTAAAAGATACTATTTCTGCTTTTTTTTTAAATTTACACTACTTTAATTTCGCTAATACTAGAAATCAAAAAACTATTCTCAAAAAATATAATCAAATTTTTTAAAACGATTCAATTATTTTCAAAAATAATAAATTAAGGCAAATTAAACGAAAACATTCGGATAATGAATAAAATATTTATTTACTAAATTTATTTATTTATTTATTTATTTACATAAATAATAAAATTTCCACAGAAATTCAATTAATTTAGAATAGCATTTTCAAAAAAACTTCGAAAAAATCAATTATTTAACAAAATTTTTATACAATTCTTTACAATAATTCAATTACTTTCACTAATAAGAACATTTTTCATGGAAATTCAATTTTTAAAAAACATTATAATAAATTTTTTCGCAATAATTCAATTATTTTTATAAATAAAATTCTTCTCAAGAATTCAATTATTTACAAAAATATTGGAATTTCTCACAGGAATCCAATTATTTTCGAATATTTTAATAAAATTTTTCGAAGGAAATAAATTATTTTAAATAAAATTTTAATTATATTTTTTTGAAATAATTAAATTATTCAATTATTTACATATAAATAATTCTTAGAAAGAATTCAATTATTAAAGATAAATAACAAAATTTATTATTCCTGAAAATTCAATTATTTTGTGGCATTTTATAACAAAATTCTTTGCAAAATTCAATTATTTTCATAAATAACAATATTGATCACAAGAATTCAATTATTTTAAAAAATTCTAATAACATTGTTCGCAAGAATTCTATTATTTTTATAAATAATAAAATGTTTTTTAAGAAATTCAATTATTTTAAAAAAAATTTAATAAAATGCCACACAAACATTTAATTATTGTCAAAAACTTTAATAGAATTCTTTGTAAAATTTAATTATTTTTAAAAACTTTTCGCAATTCAATGATTTTCAATATCTACTATTTTCATAAAATTTCCAAACAGAATTCAATTATTTAAATATTTTTTTTGTAAAAATCTTCCTAAGAATTCAATTCTTTTCATGAGTTATAAACATTTCTCAGAAATTCAATTATTTAAATTAGAATGTTCATAAAATTAGTCGAAATAAATCAATTATTTACAAAATTTTAATAAAATTCTTCGCAAGAATTAAATTATTTTTATAAATATTTAAATTCTTTGATGAATAATAAAATTCGTTGCAGGAATTCAATTTATTAGCAGGATAAGAAAGAATTATCGAGTGCGAAGTCTGAATTTCTATAGAAATTAAATTGCAACATAAATATTTAGCTAAAATAAATTATAATCGGTATAAAAATAAATTATCAAATGACACCCAGAGAAAAAAATTTAATTTAGAAATTAAATTTTTTTCTCTGGGTGTAATTTGATAATTTATTTTTATCTAGTAGGTATTTTCAATTGGTAGGTGGTCGGTACTTCTCTAAGTCTTCCTTTTTTGGAAAATGTCTTTTCTAATGAAATTAATTTTCTGTAGACAATAATTGTTAGGGGGTGACTTTTTCGAAAAAATATTAGCTAACCCTCCTTTTTTCGAAAATAGACATTCCTAATGAAATTATTTTCGTAAAGAAAATTTTTCCAACAAGTTTTAATTTCTAAAATATATATTTTTCTAATAATTTTTTATTTATGTAAAAATTTTGCTGAAAAAATTCGTTTTAAAAAGCTTTTCTAAACTTTTGGAAATAAATTTTTTTAACTGTACAATATTTTTAAGGGAAAATTGCTAAAAATTTATGTTGTGATCGTTATTTTTCTATTTATTTTTATTTGCTTCTCATTGAAAATAATGTAAAAATATCCATTCATATTAAAAAACAAAATTTCTATGACTTCCTATTTATTTTTTTTGTACGATTTTATAAACTTGAAAAATTTTTGGATTTTGTCAAAATAATTTTTATTTATTTTTTATTACTAAAATACTTCCGAATGATAAAAACGTTTTTGCTAGTTTTAGATTAAACTCCGGCTGAATTTTTTGGTTCTGGTAAAAAAAAGAAAGAAAAATTTAATTAGTAGAAATTCATTTTTTTTAAGAAAATTTAGAAATTTTATTTTATTTGGGAAGAAATTTTTAGGGATTAAATTAAATTAGAAAAACAAATTAAGAAATTAAATTTGATCAGATAAAAAGATTTAGAAAAAGATAAAATAAAAATTAAAGTTAAGATAAAGATTACCCTAATCTTTAATTTAATTCAATAATTTACTTTTATTTAATATTTTTTTAAAATTTAATTTAGTAAGGGGTTTATTAAGTTTATTATTATTTAGTTAAGCGGTTTATTTTTTATTGTGTAATTTCATTCTTACTTTCACTTTTGTTTTCATTTTCACTTTGATAGATTTCACTTCTTTTTTCATTTCAGAAAAATTTGTTTTTTAAAATATTTTAATTCTATTTTTAATAATATTGAATTGAAGGTGTTTAAAATTTTGGAAAATAATTGAAACTTTGAAATTTCTACCAAAAGGAATTGAGCTTTTTTATGAACTTTATTGGAATTTTTAAAAAATAATCTGGGAAAGTTTGAGACAATAATTAAATTTGTTTTAAACTATTTTCATTTTTTTTTAGAAATTTCAGGAAAGTGGAAAAAATTTGGAAAAAAAATTCAAATTTTTGTTTGGCAACCTCGAAATTGAAAATAGAATAGAGTAAAATTAAATTTAATAATTTCTTTTAATTCAATTTAGCAAATAATTCATTTCAATGCAGTAAATAAAGATTGTGAATGAAAATGAAATGAAGGAAAATTAACACATTTCAACTCTTCTCCCTTTTTGGTGGAAAGAATTATTGTTTCAATTGTTTGCCGAATAAAATTTTGTTTATTACACTTTTTACACATTAAAAATGTTTACAGCAATATATTCACAGTTGATGTAATTTACTTGGCACTTAAGGAATTTTTTATTACATATTGAACGCGACATAAATATAGAGATTCTCATCTCTCGTTTCTATCCCGAGTTGCATATTACCTTACCTCCTAAAACCTTCAATGGCTGTTTTTATGACAACCGAGGAAATTATTAGATAGCAGGAATGTAAAGAACAGTGACTATACATTGGAGGTTCTTTTTTTTCAATAGGTTTTTCTTTTTTGCATACTGAATATACTTTCCTGCAATCAGATATTTATCCATTGTTGTGTATGTGTCACACACTCTTCAAGAAAAATAGAGTGTGTAAAGTTAGAAAATCTCGTTATTTTTTATCTCAAAATTTTTCGGTTTAAAGAGAGAGAGAGAGAGAGAGGAGGAGAAAAAAAAATGTTTTTCTTTTTTTCCGGGCGGAAATTTCTGTATGAAAAAAAAAGTTTTCTTTTTATGAGATTTAGGTTTTATAGAACAGTATCCGCTCAATAGGTCGTGCCTGCTGGTACCTAGGAAAGCTATAGATAAGTTTCTATAATACAGTAAAGTGTGGCATTTCGTAGAGCATCTCAAGAGGGTCGTAAACTCTATCGGTGTTTTTTTTTCTTTCTTTTTTTTTATTATTTTTATTCTTTTGTTGTGACGCGAGTCTCGTATCTCTTTTGGGTAAAAAGGAAGGACACAAAAAAATGGGGTAAATTCGAGCTTTTTTTGCGAGAGAGCTTAAGAATTTTTGTAAATTCGTTTTTCGTTGGGAAATGAAAAGGAAGCTCACAGTGAGGGTAAAAAAAAACTTTTTTTTTGAGGACGAAGACGGCGTTGTCAAATCCGTGTATACTCTTCTCTTGCTCGTTTCGAATCTCACCGAAAATCGCAGCTGAGCATCGTCGTCGTCGTCGTAGTCTTCTTCTTCTTCTCTCTGGTGCACACGTGCATTGGCAAACTGCCATTTTATTTTATCTCTCGTTGTAGAGAAGCGCCTCTGAATCTCCTCGTGGTTTGATGCTTTCGTCTTTGCCTCTCTTCTCATTGCCTTTGCGCGCCTTTCTAGTTTTTTTTTCTTTTTTTTTTTTTTGTTTGCCTCCTCTTCTTGCTTTTGTGTATATATGTGTACATATACATAATACTCACAGGCAACGTGATCTTGACCTTTCGAACCCAAATATTATTGCAGCGGCTAATATCTCTCTCCAAACCCCTATATTTTTCCTTAAGCTATTTTGTTATAATTTCCGATAATCACAAATTTCAATGCGGTTTAAAGTCGAGTTTTTTTTTTTTATTTTTTATGCGCTAAAAAGTCTTGTTCGGTTTATTGTTAACTTCGTCGTTTTCATCACTTTATTGGAAGATATTTTAATTTTCGAGGTGCAAAGAAAAATTTTTAACGAATAAACTTTCTAGGAACGTCATTATTTTTTTTTTGTTTTTTATATTTACTATATTTATTTTTATTTCATTAATATATTAATTAATAAAATTTATTAATCAGAGAATTTATTAATTTGTTATTAAGGAATTTTTTGGTTAATAAATTCAGGTTTTTGAAAAAACTTCCGTAAAGTCCTTAATTTGTTTGAAAAAGTACGAAAACTTCGTAAATTGTACGATATAATTTGGAGAATTTTTGGGAAATATACAAAATAATTGCAGAAATTGAATTATATTCAAAAATTAAAAATATTTCTTGTCAAAATTGCAATTATTTTTATATATATAAATAATAAAAATATTATTATTTCGCCGAAATTCAATTCTTTTCGAAAAATTTAATAAAATTCTTGGCAAAATTTCAATTATTTTCCAAAAATCTATTTAATTCAATTATTGTCAATATCTACTCTTTTAATTTAATTTTCCAAAGGAATTCAATTATTTGCAAATTTTTCATACATTTCTTCGCCATAATTCAATTATTTTTATAAATAATTTAACTCTTATGAAAAAATTCAATTATGTCAAAATTTTTTCAAAATTCTTGTCAAAATTTCAATTACCTTTATAAATAATAAAATTCTTCTTCAAAATTAAATTATTTTCAAAAAATTTAATAAACTTCTCGTCAAAATTTCAATTATCTTTATAAATAATAATATTCTTCTCTAAAATTAAATTATTTAAAAAAATTGTAATATAATTCTTTGCAAAATTTCAATTATTTTCAAAAATTTTCATCAATTCAATATTTTTCAATATCTACTATTTAAATAAATTTTTTCAACAGTATTCAATTATTATTTTTAAAAAAATTAATAAAATTCTACATAAAAACATTTAATTATTTTTGTAAATAATTTAAATTTTACAAAAATTCAATTATTTACAAATTTCTTTACAATTATTCAATTGTTTTTATAAATAATAAAATTCCTCGCAGAATTTCAATTATTTTTAATACAATTTTAATCAAATTCCTCAAAAAATGTAAATGCTCATAAAAATTTTGTTAAAATTCGTAAAAAAAATTGAATTTTTTAAAAATTTGTTTATAAAATTCTTTAAGAAAATTCAATTATTCAATAAATTATTTTGTTTTGTATTTAAATAATTGAATTCTCGTAGAATATTATAAAAAAATTTTAAATTCTTTAATTATTAAAAATTGATTTAAAAATGAATTATTATTAAAATTTTAGATAATAATTGAATATTAAAATCATAACCGCTTGAATTCTTAAAAATAATTGAATTTTTTAAAGTTTTCAAATTAAAATCTTAGGAAATATTAATTTTTTATACTTTTAACTAATAATTTTGTAGAAGAATTAATATTTTTGAAAAAGTTTAATTAAATTTATTTTGAAATTAATTTAAGTTTTTATTTTCTAATATATATTTAATTGAAGAATTTCCGAACACATTTCGTAAAATTGAATTGAAAACAAATGGATTTCAAAATTCTCAAAGAACTTTTTGAAAAATTATTAAAAATAATTGATTTAAAGAAGAATTTTAGTTAAAAATTCTAGATAATAATAATCGAATTGAAATTATGAAAATAATTTTGAACAAGTTGTTATAAAACATGAAGGAGTCGATTACTCTGAGTCGAAGACTCGGAGTGATCGATATCTTCATGTTTTATAGTTAGAAAATATTTCATTTATTGAAATTTTTAAGTAAAATGTTATTTTATTTTACTCGGACTGATTATATTTTAGTCATTAATTGGTCTGTAATTTTTAATTTTTGGTCCGTAAAGTCCGTATTTTTAAATATTTTCACTACTGGTTCGAGTCATGTTATAAAAATAATTAATAATATTAATAAAATAATAACAATAATAATTATATTAATGATAATAATAATAGTAATAATAATTATTATAATTAAAAATAATAATATAAATAACAATAACAAAATTGAGAGTGGACATTACACGCAACTCCATCGGTTTTATTTTATAGAAGTTCCGCCCTTTTGGAGTAGATGCAAACAGAGCTTTCAAGTCAAAAGAATTTTTTACGATGTAAATATAGATGCGCGATACTTTTTTATTATCAGGAAAAGCATTACGTTATTGTCACTTGTCTATTTCTCAGTAAATTATATTCCATCGCGGGAAACATTTTGTTTTACGCCTATAATAATACGGTAAATGATGAGTCACTCACATTCAATAACCAATATCCCTTTAATAATGATAGAATTCTTTCCCGTATCGCAACTATATACGAAAATAAAAAAAACTTTCAAATTAATGAATTTTTCTCGAAAGAAAAATTGAAATTAATTTTAAAAAAAATTGAATTAACAAATTTTACTGTTGCGAATTATTATTTGAATGAGGAAATAAAAGTGTTGTAATATGTATCTGCGACGAATTGAAAATAATTTTTTTGCAGTCAATATTTTGAAACTTGTATTTCTAGTTATGATATTATAAAATGTATTTCAATGCTTATGACGAAGAAAACAAGTTTAAAACAAGCATTTGTTAATTTAATTCCATTTTAAGTATATGTACTTTTTTGTAAAAAATATTTTCTTCCGTGTAAAGTTAATTTTTTTTTTCTTAAAGGTACGATTAAAATGAATTTATTAGGTCTATTAACTAAATACCTGGAACGCTTTTAGTTTTAAAGCGATAAGACACTTTTAATGTCTTTTAATTTATTAACTTTATTTGCGTTCTTAATTATTCCAAGTTTAAAGTTCTCTTCTCGTTTTTTTTTTTTTTTTTAGTTCTATCCATTAAAAATATTGATGTTGGCGTACTCTCTTTTGAATTTTGTTTCAAATCCCTCGACAGTTGAATATTGTGTGCTGGTTAGAAACAATTTTCATTTTATTTTTATTTTGGAAAAAGAAATTTTCCACTCTCTAAAAATATGAAGTGGAAATATTAGTTTAAAATTTTTTTCGTCTATTTAAAATACAAAATAATCGTTACGAGTGTTTGTCGAATTTTTCAATGGAAAACAGAGTTTATGAGAAGGAAAAATGTCGAAAATTAATAGAAAAATAATTTCAAAAATAATGTAGAAAAACAAAAGTTATTTTTGAGTTTGTAGACCCCGTCCTAATTTCTCGTCTTTCATAAGCGAGTGATTCACTGTGTGTGAATAATAATTATGTAGATTTATGTAAAGAGGGATGATTTCACTGAAAATATTTTGGTCCTACTTTGTTTATTCGAAAATGTTTGTCATTCGACTATAAATACATTTATCAACATAAAAAATGTTGAGTGTGGCAGAAAATTATATAGTTTGTCATCTTCTTCTTTTAGTTTTGATTTTACTTTTATTTTTACTTACAGTTTTACTTTTAGTTTTAATTTTTTAATTTTAGTTTGACTATAATTTAGTTTTAGTATTTAATTTTAGTTTTTTTAAACGAAAACTTTAACTTTAAGTTTTATTTTTATTTTCTGCATTGACAAAAAGTTTTTGTTGATTTTCGAAGAGAGAAATTTCCCTACATGTAAAATATACTCGATGGTAATAAACTTTGCGGTTATTTTTATTCACGTGGATGTTTAAAAAGTGACATTATTTTCTATATGAACGTTGCCATTGATCGTAAAATTTCTCCAACTTTTCGTTCTTATATATATATACATAATAATTTAGAAAAGTTTTGCGTGCTGTAAGACGAAAAACTTTCCGGTGACATACTATATATATTTAAGTTGAAGACTCGCAGCAGTGTATCGTTCATCATTTGCCTTCTGATTTTTGTTTCGCTCAATTCGATCGAAACTTTTGCTCCTATTACCGACATTTATTAGTTTTTCATCACTTTTGTTATAAATCCCATATACATATATCTTCCGCAAAGAAACTTCCATTAACTTTTATCTCTCTCACTGATGTGTTCGACTTTTATTCCGCAGAGTCATCTAATAGCATGTGCTACTTATATGATGAAAAGGAATTTTTGCTGCATTGTGTCTGATCTCTTCTCTCTTTAAATTCAATTTTTCAGACTCTCTCTCTCTCTCTCTTTTTTTTTTTTTTTTTTTTTTTTTTTGAATATCGTCAATAAAACATTGAATTTCGTTCAATTATTATCTAATTACAATTGGGAAGTAAAAACCTTTAGAGAAAAAGAGAGAGATGAAATTATCCTCTTTCTATTAAGGAACAATCAGTATCTGAATAATGTAAGGTTTCTTAAATTACAAAAGCAGCAGTTTTTCTTGAACGTCATTAAAACTTTCAGCAACGTCTTTAAAAAGTTTTTCCACAGGCATTGGGAAAAGTTTGCACGAAGGTGAAGTACTTCAAATCACTTTAAAACATTTTATTATTTCGACGAGTATTTATGTCTTTCATGTATATAAACTGCTTAATATATAGTCATTAAATATTTTTCTTGAACAATATATCATCAAAATGTTCGTGTCGATTTGAATTGTTTTTTTTTTTTTTTTTTTTTTCATTTTATTTAAATTGATCGAAACTTTTCGAAATGCTCTTTTCAGTAAATTTCATTTCTATCGCCCCAGTTAACAAAAATTGTTTCGTTAAATTTTACCTATAAAATTTGTTCTCGCTAATTGGTTAAATCAGTCTAAAAATGGAATGAAATAAATTCTTAACATGAATTTCGTTTCTAGTTGATGATAATTTATCGGTATTAAATTGGATAATAGGAGAAATATGAGAGGAATTTTATTAAAAATGTGATTTTAATGTCTAGTATTATTATTATTATTATTATTATTATTATTATTATTAATTATTATAAATTATTATTATCATTATTATAAATTATTATCATTATTATAAATTATTATTATTATTTATTACTAATTATTATTATTATTATTATTATTATTATTATTATTATTATTAATTATTATTTTTATTATTAGGCTTCGCACTCATCTACTAAAACCTACTATTTACTACTTTTTTACGATTTGCTATTATTTTGATACATTTTTTTTAGATTTGTAACACAAAAAACTACTTTTTTCTTTTTTTTGAGAATTTGCACTACTTTAAATTCGCTAAAAGTTGAATTAAAAAATTTATTCTCCAAAAATTTAATGAAATTCTTAGAAACAATTAAAAAAATTTTAATAAAATTCTTAGAAACAATTCAAAAAATTTTAATAAACTTCTTTGAAACAATTCAATTATTTTCAAAAAATTTTCGAAATCCAATTATTTAAAATTATTTTTTTTAAACTTCTTCACAAACATTTAATTATTTCCATAAATAATTAAATTTTTACAGGAATTTCAATTATTTAAAAGTTAAAACACAATTTTCAAACACATTTTCATTTTTCGAAAAAATTAGTTATTTAAAAGAATTTTTATAAAATTCTTTGCGAGAATTCAATTATTTTTCATATAATTTTCATAAAATTTCGCAAGATTTCAATTTTTTTTTAATAAAAAATAAAACTTATTGCAGGATTTCAATTATTTTGAATACAATTATTTTAAATAAATTCTTTAAAAAAATGCAAATATTTTCAAAATTTGTTTAAAAATTCTTCCAAAGAATTCAATTATTTTAAAAAGTTTTAATAAAATACTTTATAAGAATTAAAATTTTAAGAAATACGCAATATTATTGAATAAATTATTTATTTTTATATGCAAATAATTGAATTCTCGTAGAACTTTCTAATAAGAATTGACTTCAAACTGAATTTTAGTTAAAATTATAGATAATAATTGAATATTAGAAGCGTTATGTTATTAATTTTCAGAAATAATTAAATTTCAACATATTTTTAAATGAATAACTTTGAAAATTGTAATGGATGTAAAATTGTAGAAACATTCTAATTTTTATTTTTAAAAAATTATTACTTTATTATTTTCTTTAAAAATGATTAAAGTTTTGAAGAATTTAAATTAAAAATTACAACAACAAAATTATTAAATTTTGTAAGAATTGCAGTTGTAATTTTTTGAAATCATTAAATTTCCAAAAAATCATTTCAAATGTTTTAAATATTATTTCTTATTCTTTTTAAGGGCATTTGAACCTTGATGACGTTACAGTTTGTGCAAAGCATGTGTGACGTCATCAAGGTTCAAATGCCCTTAAGAATAAGAAAAAGAATCAAATTTTCGTGGTTTTTGTGAATCGTAAAAAAAGGATTTTTTTAGTCGTCAAATTAAATTTCTTTAAATTACTTTTTTCATATTTTTTTCAGTGTTAAAGCTACTTTTTTTAAAATTAATTATGAAGCGTAAAGTCTGTATTTTTATTATTTCAAAACAAAAGTAGCGTTCTAATAAATATTTTGATTCAAAATTTAGAAAAATCGTAGATAATGGAAAAAGATAAAAAAAAATATCTATAATTAACAGTGAAAATTGAATAAAAAAGTCTCTTTTAAAAAATTTGCAATTAAGATTTTTCGATAACAATAATTCTAATATTTATTTATGTACTTCAAATATATATTTATTTATCATCAAATAATATAACTTCTTTTCTTTTTGTTTCAGGTGAGTTATAAACAACATGTTTCTTGTCGAGTTTATTTCGTAAGTAAATATATATATAATTATATATTATAAGTAAAATATAAAGATAAAAATATTATCAAAGGAATAATTCAAAAATTCTGATTCGTTTATTTAGCGTAAATTATCAACTCTGCATTTATGCAAAATGCAATTGATAATTAATTAAATTGAAAGAAAATATCAGGAAAATAAATATTCGTTTTACAAAATTTCCTTTCGAAAATACAGACGAATATTAAGCGATGTAGTCGAATTAAGATGATCATTAATTTTTCTCCTAATTCGTGAATTTATATATGCTACAGAATTTTTTTATACCTGAATTTGAAAATTCACCTTTTTTTTAAACTGAATTGTGAATCCCCTTTGTTAAAAATTAAAATCACCCTTTTTACCTTTTATCCCCTTCTTTATATTGCGTGAAAAGATGACTGTGATCCTCGGTATTATTTAGTCATTATTTATTTACACACTCGTCTTATTGCCCTAATACTAGCGTTTACAAGTTTATTATTACTATTATTATTATTATTATTACTATTCCTATCATCATCATTATTATTATTAAATACGGCAAAGCAGAGAGAGAGAGAGAGTCCTTCTCTCTGATTGAAGATTGTGGATGTAACTGGCCAATAGTCCTATACCTGTATTCGCCTCGTGGACCTTGAGTACGAATCAATGAACAGACTGCGTTCGATGAAAGCGCTTTATGTTCACCCATACATATGGATGGTTTACACGCATGGACTTCACTCGTGCACACAAACGACTTGGATGCTGGCACCAGAATACTAAACGATCGTTCCCAGCTTTCGTCGAGAGCTTGAAAACCTGTGGTTTCTATCCTCCACTTTACTATATACATACGTATATAGCTATAATACACAAACTCCCACAAAAGTCAGTCGCCTATAATAAGTATTCTCTTTGCAAAATACAACATTCAAATATATACCATTTTCAGATTTTCGAATATCTGATTATACTGGGCAAAAACCCATTTTCATAAATGCGGTCTTGTATTTGTGCTTATATAGGAGCAAAAAACGAGAGGGAAAAATATCCTTTTGATATTTTTGATTTACCAATCGGTTTTGTATTCTGATGTTCTGGGAATCGATTCCTCTTTTGACATTGCAGGGAAGAAATTAATAAAGTAACTGTTCAGGGTTGCCACAGGTCAGGAAATTCAGGGAAAAGTCAGGGAAAGTGGAAATGGTCAGATAAGTCAGGGAAAAGTCAAGGATTTTTATTAAAATTACTAGAAAAAAGTAAATCTTTAAAATTCATAAGAAAATTATAAATTTTTGTGTGTTTTTTTTTGTTTCTCTCATAAACTATAAAATTACCAAGAAACCTTCAATTTTTTCTATTTCTGACAATAATTTATAATTAAATAACTTCATTCATAAATAGATGAACTTCAAAAGGTATTAATTTGAAATTTTATAAAACTTCAATTTTTAATAAATTTAATTAGAAATTTTAAAGAACTTTGATTTTTGAAAAATTGTAATATTTCAAATTCGTCTGAAATTAGTTAAATTTTTTAAAATATATCTTATTAATTATTTAAAAATAATGGATTTATAGAAGAATTTTAGTTGAAAACATTTAAAAAATTTGCATTTTAGAGAATTTACAAATGATTGCAAAAATTCCATTATGTTTAAATGTCTAAAAAAGTCCTCGTCAAAATTTCAATTATCTTTATAAATAATAAAATTCTTCTATGAAATTCAATTATTTTCAAAAACTTTAATAAATTTCTTGGCAAAATTTCAATTATTTTCAAAAATTTTCCTGAATTTAATGATTTTGAATATCTACTATTTTAATAAAAATATCATAGGCATTCAATTATTTACAATGAATTCAATTATTTTCAAATTTGTTAGAAATTCTTTATAATAATTCCATTATTTTCATAAACTATGCAATTTTTTTCACAGATTCAATTATTTTCGTAAATAATAAAATTTTTTTAGAAATTCAATTATTTTCATACATAATAAAACTCATAGCAGAATTTCAATTATTTTCAATTTAATTTTCATCAAAGTCCACAAAAAAATGTAATTATTCCTAAACATTTTGTTAAAATTCGTCAAAACAATTCAATTATTTAAAAATTTGTTAATAAAATTCTTTATAAGAATTCAATTTTGAGAAGCATTCAATTATTCAATAAATTATTTATTTTTGTATTTAAATAATTGAATTTTTGTAGAATTTTCTAATAAAAATTTATTTAAAAATGAATTTTGGTTCAAATTGTAGATAATAATTGAATGTTAAAAACAATTGAAGTTCTCGAAATAATTGAATTTTAAAAAGGTTTCAAATTAAAGTCTTTGAATATCTGAATTTTTCGAACTTTTTAATTATAAATTCTGTAGAACTAATTTTATTGAAAAATTTTAATTATTTCTTTTGAAATTAGTTAATTTTTTAAAAATATATTTAATTATTTATTATTTAATTATTAATTATTTAATTATTAATAATAATACATTTATAGAAGAATTTTAGTTAAAGACACTAAAAAAATTAAATTTTGGAGAAATTACAATTAATGATTGCATAAATTCAATTATTTTCAAAATTCTTGTCAAAATTTCAATTATTATTATAAATAATAAAATTCTCCTCCGAAATTAAATTATTTTCAAAAATTTTTATATCAATCGATCATATCAATTTCAAATCAATTTTTATAAAATTTTCCAAAATAATTCGATTATTTAAAAAATATTGAATAAAATTGTACTCAAACATTTAATTATTTTTGTAAATAATGTAAATTTCACAGGAATTCAATTATTTACAATTTCTTTTATAAATTTCTTAGCAATCATTCAATTATCTTCATAAATAATATAAAACTCGTCGCAGAATTTCAATTATTTTTAATACAGTTTCAATCAAATTCCTCGAAAAATGTAATTGTTTATTAAAATTTTGTTAAAATTTGTCAAAAGAATTCAATTATTTAAAAATTTGTTAAAATTCTTTAAGAGAATTCAATTATTCAGTAAATTATTTAGTTCTGTATTTAAATAATTGAATTCTCGTAGAATTTAAAAAAAATTTAAAGATTGATTTAAACATAAATTACAGTTAAAATTTTAGATAATAATTGAACATTAAAAACATAACAGCGTAAATTTTTAGAAATAATTTAATTTTGAAAAGGTTTTAAATTAAAATCTTTGAAAATCTGAATTTTTCATACTTTTAACTAACAATTCTGGAGAATTAATTTTTTTCAAAAAATTTAACTGAATTTTAAAACAAAATTATTTCATGCTTTTATTTTCTAATATATATAAATAATTGAAAGATTTTTGAATAAACAAAATTTCGTATAAAATTGAATTGTAAACAAATGAATTTGATAATTATTTAAAATTTAAAGAAAAGTTTTACTTAAAAATTCTAAAAAATAATAGTTGAATTGAATTGATAAAAAGAATTTTGAAGAAGTTACAGTAATAATATTCTTTTTTTAATAATTTTTTTTTAAATTATTTTTTTAATAATAATCTTTTTTTTAATATAAAATAATGATTTTATTACCAAGTCATGTTTAACTATTATAAAATATGAAGAAACCGATTACTCCGAGTCGAAGACTCGGAGTGAACGATTTCTTCATATTTTGTAATAATATTCTTAAAATTTATTTAATTTTAAAAGGTTTGAATTTGAATTTTTTGAAGAATTTTAATTCCTGTAGAAAAATAAGAATGATTAAATGTTTATTTAAAAAAGAATTTATTGTTATTTTCGAAAAAATTTTACATTTACAGAAGTTCGTAAATAAATGTAATAGAACATTTTTTTGAGTATCTAATAATTTTTAAAGTGAATCAGAATATTCTTTAGTTTCAGGGAAAAAGACAAATTTTTGTCTGGAAATCAGGAAAGAATCAGGGAAATAAAAAATTAAATTTTTGTAGCAACCCTGTAACTGCTTTCGTATGTAAAACCGAAATTTTAAAATGGCAACGATATTCGATTCAAGTAAATATTAAAAAATTAAGGCAAAAATGTTGATAAGCGACAGTTTTGATTCGTTTTTGGTCTCAATTTGATATCCGTAGTAAAACTGCTACGAAAATTCGTGGGAATCAAGCGAGGATTTTCCCTGCTGCAAAAATGACGATTCTTTTATTTCTGAATTCTGATCTAAGTAGAAAAGGAAGTTTATGGTGCTTGGATTTTAGGATTTTTATGCAAAAATGACGATTCTTTTATTTCTGAATTGTGATCAAGAAAAAAGGACTCGATGTGCGTGACTGAAAACAATTATTCTTATTCCGTAGGATAAAAAAAATGATACACACAGAAACTAACAATGTATGCTTGCATTCATATGAGCACAGAAAATATCCAGTAATTTTCTCAACGTTTCACGCCCTTTATGAAGCGTTATATATAGTGGACTAATAAAAGTAACAATTGACGGATAAAAAGTATATAAATATAATTGGCGGAATAAGTATAATTTTTTGAAACGAAGGCTATAGTTGAAAAGGCCGTAACGATCCCTTTCTCAAGAATTGCTTTTCTTTTCTCTCTGATGCAGGTGAGTCTGGTACGGGGCGATGTTATCTCTCCTTCCACACGGGCATATAGAGGAGATGGCAAAGTAGTCGTCTTTAAGTATAAGGTAGAGTGACTGTGCCCCTTTTGCAAACTCGAGCAAAAACCATGCGGTCTTATGCAAAGGGACTTTCGAGGTTGTTGAGTCAAACGAGGAGGAATATATATATAGAGATAGACATTTTTTTTCTTCCTTTTCTTTTTTTTTTTTTTTTTAATACAGTGGCGAGGTCGCTGATGAAAACCGAATATTGGAAAATTATATATTAATGTTAGTTTATGTGTGCGCGAGCGCGCTTTATAGTTGATGATGGAGGTTAATGTAAGTTTGGATTGGATATATTTTTGTACAAACGAAATGATCCGCGTGATACTTCTTTTGCAAAAGGCTCCGAACTCGTTTTGCTTTCAAGTTGTATATATATAGAGAAGGGATACTTTCACAAATTTGTTTACGTTGTTGCGATATATAAATGCGGTAATGGCGAAACTCAAGGATCAACATTTACGTTTTTTGATTCAAGGTTAAGCTACACTGAAAAACTTCATTTTAATTCCAGTCAAATATCCACAGAGCGGCGTTATTGCGCTGTATAGAAAGTCTCTTCGACTCACAATGAAAACAATTTATGTTTGCTACGGATTTTTAACTTTAAATTTTCCTTTTTTTATCTTTTCATTTTTTTATTTTTTCACTTTTTTCTCCTCTTTTCATCATCCTTCTTGTCAATAGAATACAACAGGGTTGCTATAGGTCAGGAAATTCAGGGAAAAGTCAGGGAATTTTATTAAAAGTACTGGAAAAAATTAATTTTTTAGAATTCATAAGAAAATTCTGAATTTTTGTGCAATTTCTTTGTTTGCCTCATAAACTATGAAATTATCACGAATTCTAATATCAAAACCTTCAATTTATTCTATCAAAATTTTTCTCATAAATTCAATTATTTTCAGGAATTTTAGTAAAATTCAATTATTTTCATAAATAACAATATTCATCACAAGAATTCAATTATTTTTAAAAGTAATATTCTAATACACAAACATTC
The DNA here is from genome assembly GCF_015476425.1 of Leptopilina heterotoma. NCBI lineage: Eukaryota > Metazoa > Arthropoda > Insecta > Hymenoptera > Figitidae > Leptopilina > Leptopilina heterotoma. The sequence continues at coordinate 3,819,106 of NW_025111110.1, forward strand.
AATTATTTTCTAAAATAATAAGAATTTCATTTTTTAATATTCATTTAATTATTAATTAAAAATAATGAATTTATATAGAAGAATTTTCGTTAAAAACATAAAATAATTGAATTTTAGAGAAGTTAGAAATAATTGCAGAAATTCAATTATTATCAATTTTAATAAAATTCTTCGCAGAAATTCAATTATATACAAAAAATTAAGAAAATTCTATTTAAAATTTTTTAATTATCTAAATAAATAATACAATTTTTCAAAATTCAATCATTTTCAAAAAATATAATAAAATTTTTAGCAAAATTTCAATTATTTTCCAAAAATTTTTCTCAGTTCAATGATTTTCAATATCCACTATTTTAATGAAATTTTCCAAAGGAATTCAATTATTTTTATAAATAATTTAACTCTTATGAAGAAATTCAATTAAGTTCAAATTTTTTTTTAAATTCTCGTCAAAATTTCAATTATTTTTATAAATAATAAAATTCTTCTTCAAAATTCAATTATTTTCAAAAAAAATTAATAAAATTCTTAGCAAAATCTCAATTACATTCAAAAATTTTCCTCAATTCAATTATTTTGAGTATCTACTATTTTAATAAAACTTTCCAAAAGAATTCAATTATTTAAAAAAATTCTACGCAAACATTTAATTTATTATTTTCATAAGCAATAAAAATTTCACAGTAATTCAATTATTTGTAAATGTTTTATAAATTTCTTTGTAATAATTCAATTTTTTTCATAAAAAAAAAAAATTTTTGACAGAAATTCAATTATTTTCATAAATAATAAAATTCTTGTTAGTAATTTAATTATTTTCTAAAATATTTAAACTCATCTGAGAATTTTAATTATTTTTAATACAGTTTTAATCGAATTCGCCGACAAATATAATTATTCTTAAAAATTTTATTAAAATTGGACGAAATAATTCAATTTTAAGAAACATTTAATTATTTAATAAATTATTTATTTTTGGATTTAAATAATTGAATTCTCGTAGAATTTTCTAATATAAAATAAGAATAATAAGAATTAACAATAATTATTATAATTATTATTACTATTATTATCCATAATTTATTGTCTGTAAGATTATAATAAATTATTATTTTCCTATATTAAATTATTTATTATAATAAAATATTAACAATACATAATAAATACATGTATTATTTGAAAATTTAATTATAAAAATTGGACGTTACGTAAAAAAATTTCCATTAAAAGTATAAATAAAAAGAAAGAAATAATTACAGGTAAAACTTGTAAAATGTGTGTTTGAAGTAAAATTAGAAATTTTGTTGATTTTGTAATGAAGTTGTATGAAAAAAAAACCGTTTCTTATTTTCTACGGAAATAGTTTCTGTCGAAGGAAACTACTTTTTGAAAAAAAACATAAAAAAATAGAAAAAATCTTGGATAGAAAAATATATAGTCAAGCTCTTCAAGGTCTCAGTCTTGTCCATAAAATATATCGGAAAGTCTAATTTTTCTTCTCAAAAATTGCTTTTACATATATACTATATATTTGAGAGAGAAAAAAAGCAAAGTGTTTTTTTTTATTTTCTTGAAAAGTCCAATAAATTTCTTTTTTATCTTTAAACGTAACATTGCACTATGTACATTTTGAATTTTCATTCTTTATTATTTTTTGAAGAAAATCATGTAGCAAACTATGTTTGCTTTGCTTTCAAAATCAATATTAGTTTTAGTAGTGCGTTACGTCATGAGAGCATTGCAAGCAACGCCTTCTCTCTCTCTTAGTGTTGAGAAGTCTTCGATATCTCGCAGGAAACTCGTTTACTTGTGTATCGAAACTTATCTCTTTTTTATTAGTATTTTTTTGCTTTTTTGGTCATATGGAATCAATTTTTTTTTTTGGTTAGATGCAAAAAATTCGGTATTGAAAGACTTATTTTTATCATTTATATAAAGATTGAAAGGGGGAGTAAAATAAGATTTCGGAAGAAAATACGAGGCGATGATTGTCGATAAGTTTTTATCAATACACAAGAATGATTTGTCTGACCAAGCAAGTTGCATAAGCAGAAAAAAAAGTTGGCTCTGGTCAATACAATTCTAATTATCTTGGTCGTGATACTATTATTGCGAAAAACAACACGCAATGAATAAATTCAAATTAAACTGTAATAATATATATATAGCGATAATAATGATGATAATAAGTAAAAATGATGGTAATGATGATAATAGAGATCAAATTAGAAAAAAATTTTAATGGTAATACAGGGTTGCTACGCAATCTGGAAGACCTGGAAATGTCAGGGAATTTTGATCGAAATCCTGGAAAATTGTTGTTTTCTAAAGTTATTGTATTTATTTTCTTAAAATCTAATTTCACTAAAATATTACAAAGTTAATTCAATTTTAAAAGAATTGCGTTTACAATTTTCATAAGTAGATGAACTTTAACAGATTTTCATTTAAAATTTTGTAAAATTTCAATTTTAAATAAATTTAATTAGAAATATAAAAAAACTTAGAATTAAAAAAAAATTTAATAACTTAAATTCTTCTGAAATTTGTTAAATTTTTTAATATAAATTTAACTAGTTTTATTAAAAATAATAGATTTATAGAAGAATTTTAGTTAAAAACACTAAAACAAATTGAATTTTGAAGCAATTACAAATGATTGCAGAAATTCAATTATTTTCAAAAATTTAAATAAAATTCTTCGCAAAATTTTAATTATAAAATTCTTTGCAGAAATTCAATAATTTTCGAAAAATCTACAAAAATTGTCAAGATTTCAATTATTTAAATAAATGAATAGCAAAATTCTACGACAAAATTCAATTATTTTTATGAATTTTAATAAAATTCTTTGCAAAATTCAATTATTTTCATAAATAATAGTATTCATCACAAAAATTCAATTATTTTCAAAAGTAATAAAATTCTTTGCAAAAATTCACTAATTTTCGAAAAATCTACAAAAATTGTCAAGATTTCAATTATTTAAATAAATGAATAGCAAAATTCTACGACAAAATTCAATTATTTTTATGAATTTTAATAAAATTCTTTGCAAAATTCAATTATTTTCATAAATAATAGTATTCATCACAAAAATTCAATTATTTTCAAAAGTAATAAAATTCTTTGCAAAAATTCACTAATTTTCGAAAAATCTACAAAAATTGTCAAGATTTCAATTATTTAAATAAATAAATAGCAAAATTCTTCGACAAAATTCAATTATTTTTATGAATTTTAAAAAAATTCTTTGCAAAATTCAATTATTTTCATATATAATAGGTAGTAATCATCACAAGAATTGAATTATTTTCAAAAATTTAAATAAAAATTCATGGCAAAATTTCAATTATTTTCAAAAATATTTCTTAATTAAATGATTTTCAATATTCTACAATTTTAATTAAATTTCCCAAAAGAATTCAATGATTTAAAAAAACTCTACTCAAACAATTAATTTCATAAGTAATAAAAATTTTCACAGGAATTCAATTATTTATAAATTATTTTTACATATTATTCAATCATTTTTATAAATAATAACATTTTTTTACAATGATTCAATTATTTTCACAAATATTTATGAAAAGTCAATGCTGAATTTCAATTATTTTTAATACAATTTTTATGGAATTCCTCGAAAAAAATTATTATTTTTAAAAATTTTATTGAAATTTATCAAAGAAATTTAATTGTTTTAATAACCTTTGCTACAATTTATTTATTAGAATTGAAGTATTTTTTTTTTAATTATTTGAAGTTTTTAATTTCTAATATATTTAATTGAAAAATGTCAGAATAATCAAATTTTTGTAAAATTAAATTGTAAACAATAGAATTTGAAAATTCACAAAGAACTTTTTCAAAAATTATTTTTAAAAAATGAGTTAAAAAAGAATTTTAGTTTAAAATTCTAGAAATAAATAATCGTAATTATGAAAATAATTTTTGAAGAAGTTACAGTAACAAAGTAGCAAGTTTTAATTATTATAAAACATGAAGAAACCGATCACTCCGAGTCGAAGACTTGGAGTTATCGATATCTTCAATATATTTTCTATTTTCCTTATAATAATATTCTTATGTTATTAAATTTCAAATTTCTATAAAAATAATGATTAAATATTTATTTAAAAATGAAGTTATTGATGTTTTCGAACAATTTTCGTTTTAAAAACCTGGAAAAATTCCGTTTTTTAACCTGGAAAACCTGGAAAAGTCAGGAAATTTGAAAAGAGCAAAAGTGTGGCAACCCTGTAATAATAAAGAAAACAAATAATAATAATAGTAATAATAATAATAAAAGTAATAATAATGAGTTTTGATCCCCAGAAGAGGTGTTATGATTTTATTTTTAAAAACTAATAATAATAATAGAATTCGAAAAAAGTGTTCAAAACTAGTCGATAAATTTAGGGATTTTTATTAAAAAAAAAAAATTAATGATAATAAATGGACCTGTAGGTAAATAATGAAACAATTTTTACAAGGAGCACGACAGCTGAATTAAGAATGCTCTTGAGAAAAGGAAACCTCGAAACATATATTCTTCTTAGAGCCATGAATTTTATAATTTGAATCTCCGGACTAAAAAATGATGTTACATTTTCCAAGTACCATTTTTCAATTTAGGTGACAGTGATTGTGAGAATCAGACCATTTCGTTGACAAATGGATTGTTGAGGTCTGGCGTGCGAAATTTCCAGACAGCGACGGACGTTTTATAACGTGATTTAACTCGCGCCTGAATTCAAAGGCGTTTTCTAGGCGACAAAATTTCAGGATCGCTATTTTCCTCCTCCTCCTCCTGCTTCATCCCCCCGCTAGCAGCATTCCTCTTTCTCTTCTAAAGTAATTGACGTATAGGACATTCTATTTCAGGTTTATTCATCTGTCAAAATATCTTCGTGAACCATCGTATACCTCTCGCACTGTTAATGCTTCCACTTCTTTTTTTTATTGCTTTCTTCTTTTTTTTTGTTTTTTTGTTTTTTTCCATCAATTTGTCCGTTCTCATTCTCAACTTGTTACACGTAAAAAGAATTCAACCTTTGATATTACTCGCACGTAAATTGACAGACGGGAAATTCAATCAATTACGCAACTCGAATGTCGCACGTTAAATTGCAACGTGGGTCCGAAAGTATTGGAAGCTTACCGATTCGTTGGATTTGACTACTCACACACTGGCATGCAGACACAAATACGTGGATGCGGCAAAAAAAGTAGGAAAGAAAAAAGGGATTCATGATTAACTACTCTTCGACAAATTAAACAAAATCGAGTTAGAAGGATATTTAATTTTCCGTTCGTCCCTCTTTTTTTTGTGAAACTTAATCTGAATGTGTGCTCACTCTCTTCAATTTTAATGAAAGAATTTCATTAGATATTCATTAGCGAGTGTTCTGTTGTGCGTTTTATCACTAAGTGGAAATATTTTCTTGTTAATTCAGAACAATTTTTCAATAAAATTAGTTTCATGTTTGGTAAATGATGAGGTATTTGAAATTAGAGTCGAATTTCTTTCGGAAAATAAAAAGAATTAAACAATTGTTTCAGATTTCAAAAGTGTTCTGAACAATTTTTTAACTCCATGAAGTCAGGTTAAAAAGTGACCTGAACCAGGGTTGACACAGGTCAGGGAAAAGTCAGGGATTTTTATTAAAAGTACTGAAAAAAATTAAATGCTTAGAATTTATAAAAAAGATTTCAATTTTTGTGTCTTTTTGTTTGACTCATAAACTATGAAATTACCACAAATTCTAAAAAAAAACTTGCAATTTTTTTTTTATTTCTGACAATATAATTTATTTTGAATAACTTAATTCCATTGGAGAACTGCCATAAAGTTGTTACTTATAAATCATTTAATGATGTATTTTTTAGAAAAATTTTAAGTTCAATTCTATTGAAATTAGTTTCAATTTCAAAAGTTTTAACGCAATTCTTTGAAAAAATTCAACTATTTTAATAAATATCAAAATTCTTTCCAGCAGAAAATCTATTATTTTCAAAACTTATAAAAAAATTTTTGTCAACATTTTAATTATCTTTCTAAATAGCAAAATTCTTCGCTGAAATTTAATTATTTTCAGGAATTTTAATAAAATTCATTGCAAAATTCAATTATTTTCATAAATAATAGTATAGTCATCACAAGAATTCAATTATTTTCAAAAGTAATAAAATTGTCAACATTTCAATTATTTAAATAAATGAATAGCAAAATTCTTCGACAAAATTCAATTATTTTCATAAATAATAGTATTCATCACAAGAATTGAATTATTTTCAAAAATTTAAATAAAAATTCATGGCAAAATTTCAATTATTTTCAACAATTTTTCTTAATTCAATGAGATTCAATATTCTACTATTATAATAAAATTTTTCAAAAGAATCCAATGATTTAAAAAAATGTTAATAAAATTCTACGCAAATATTTAATTAATTTCATTAATAATAAAAATTTCGCAGGAATTCAATTATTTACAAATTTTTTTATTAATTTCTTCGCAATAATATTCAATTATATTCATAAAAAATAAAAAATTTTACATGGATTCAATTATTTTCATAAATAATAAAATTCTTGTCATGGATTTAATTATTTTCATAAATAATAAATTTTTTCAGAGGAAGTCAGTTATTTTCATAACTAAAAATATTCATCACAAGAATTCAATTATTTTCAAAAATTTTAATGTAAAATTCATTGCAAAATTGCAATTAATTTCAAAAAAATTTCTTTATTCAATAATTTTTATATTTATTATTTTAGTAATTATAAAATTCCCCAAAAAAATCCAATTATTTAAAAAACAATTTTGACAAAATTATACACTAATATTCAATTGAGGCCTTGGATCCAATAACTCGCCCGACGCTCGGAGGAACGCGCAACTGCCAGTCAGTGAGCAGTGAGCGCCTCTGGGCCACTCACTGCTACCCGACTGGCATTAGCGCGAGTCTCCGAGCGTCGGGCGAGTTATTGGATCCAAGGCCTCAATTAGTTTCTAAAATAATGAAAATTTCACAGGAATTCAATTATTTTCATAAATAATAAAACTTATTGCAGAATTTTAATTATTTTTAATACAATTTTAATCAAATTCCTCGAAAAATGGAATTATTTTTAAAAATTGTATTAAAATTCGCTGAAAGAATTCAATTATTTAAAGATTTGTTAATTAAATTCTTTATGAGAATTCAATTTTAAGAAACATGGAATTATTTAATAAATTATTTATTTTTGTATTTAAATAACTGAATTCTCCTAGAATTTTCTAATAAAAATTGATTTAAAAATTAATTTCAGTTAAAGTTTTAGATGATAATTGAATTTTTGAGAAGTTACTAATAATTGCAATTTTTAAAAAATAATTGAATTTTGTTTCAAATTAAAATTTTTGAAAATCTGAATTTTTTAAACTTTTAATTAAAAATTCTATGGAATTAATTTTTTTCAAAAATCTTAATCGAAATTTTTTAATATTATTTCAAGTTTTTATTTTCTAATGTATAGTTAATTGAAGAATTTCCGAATAATCGAAATTTCGTACCTAAAATTGAATAGTAAACAAATAAATATAAAAATTCTCCAAAGAACTTTTTCAAAATTTATTAAATATAATTGATTTGAAGAGGAACTTTAGTTAAAAATTGTAGAAAAAAATCATTGAATTGAAATTATCTTCCATTATTATATAATTATCATAAAACAGGATGAAATCGATTATTCCGAGTTGAAGACTCGGAGTGATCGATATCTTCATGTTTTATAATAATATTCTTATAAGTTATTGAATTTCAATAGGTTTGAGTTCGAAAGTTTTTAAAATCTTAATTCCTTCTGTAAAAATAACAATGATTAAATATTTATTTAAAAATGAAATTATTGATGTTATTGAATAATTTTAGAAGTAAAGAAATTTGGAAATAAATCTAATAGCACATTTTATTGAGTATCTAATAATTTTTAGAGTGAATCAGAATATTCTTTAGGGTCAGGGAAAAAGTTAAAATTTTGTCTTGAAAGCAGGGAGAAGTCAGGGAAATACAAAATTAAATTTTTGTAGCAACCCTGATGAATGGAAATTAGTGCGACATTTTCATCTCTAAAAACCAAAAATAATAGTTTTTGACGCTGAAAGTCGACGCTAAATTTAGGGACACGAAAGATGGTAATATTTATAACTGCAGAAGACGCTATACACAAGGAGTCGATAATAGAGAGAGGAATACATACACAGAGTAGATATATACATAAAGAGAGAGAAACATACAGAGAGAGGTGGATTATTGTAGAATTTTTCAAAACTCTTGCCAAAAATCTCTTTTTAGTTGTGAATCTAGGAAAATAAAGTTATGCCAGTGAAAAGAAGGGAGAGAGAGGGAGAGTGTGTGTGGTAAGAAAAAGCAAAAGCGAGAAAATGAAATAAAAAGCAGGAAGGAAGGAAGGAGACCGTAAGGTTAAGGGATTTCGTTTCGCCGCAGAAGCCAGTTGGATAAAAACACGTGGGTGGAAGGATTTTGAAAATTCCAATATCTCGGTACGTAGCTTCGGCACGAAATCCTCCGGGGCTTTAGGGGAGGAACTTAAGCTAACCATTCGGTTGCCCGTTTCGTTAAAGCAATCGTCGCGCTGAGAAAAATAAGTGCCAGTTCCAAGGAGAATCCACGTAGTTGAGTGAATATTTTGAATTCTTCTGTGTGTTTTTACATTTTAAAATTTCTTTTTATCACTAAGTTGTAACAACTTTGGAAACACCTCTCTTCTCACTGTGGTTTCATTGTTTCTTTCTTTTGCCTTTAAATCCATTTTAGTGTACTTGTTATCTATGTCTTGTCGCAATTTGTTACAGTGATAAATTGTTTCCCTTTCTATTCGAACTCGGATAAGTTTGGGAGTTGTATACATTTCTTGTACTTAACGATTGAGAGTAGAAATTGCACCACTTTGTACTATTTACAATTGGGTTGTAGTAAATTAGTAAAGTAGCTAAGGTAGGAGGATCTAATCAGTAACAGTTCTAACTAACCTAACGATATTTGGGGGCTAAAATATTTCGCCACATCCCCAAAAAAGGCGAAATATTTAGGTCCAGATCGGGTTTCTTTGATCAGGCCTCGGTTCTAGTTCGGACATCCGAACAGCTGCTGGGCTATCGACTCAATAAATATGAAATAACTTAGTGGAGGACTTCCCCCAATAATTTGTCGGCTCCATCGATTTTCCCCAAGTTTGCGAAGCAATTCAGTTAACCATGGTGCTTATTTTTGTGGTTAAAGTTATTGGCTTCTAGAATCAAAAGACAGTTCCAATTACTTAAAGTATTTTTGAAATAATTGTAGGATCATTGACCTTTGTTAGGTTGGTATCGAGCAAACAAAAGCGCCATCGATACCTGAAAAGAGTTCACTGTGATTGTATGTGCACCTTGCCTTTGGCAAACACACCTCTCTCTCTCTCGTCCTTTTCCGTACGCGTCAAGGACCGAGGAAGATTATCTTTTTACTCGTCCACGTTGTCGACTCTCACCGCCTTCGTCTCGTTCTCATCCTGTCTTTCACTATATTCTTCTTCTTCTTCTTCTTTTTTTCGTTTTGGTTCTACTCGCTTCGGGGTGTTAGGTCTTAGGAAAACCAGCTACAGGCTGCTCCCTCGTTTTGTCAACGTACTGTATATATCTTCAGTGCCCTCACCTCGCTTCAGAGTGACAATCAGCGACAACGCCGCAGGCATCGCTACGAATTTTTCTCCTCCTTCCTACTTCTTTAAAGCTTCACCTCTCTGTTTCTCTTCTATTGCAAAAATCTTCTTTATTCTCTTTTTTCCCCCAGTAAGAAAACAAGTATTCCTTTCTGCACTGTCTGACGGTTGTGCTCTTGCGGAAATTGCGTGTCATCGGGCTTCAAACGCTCGTGCCCTCCGGTGGATCGAGATAACAGGCTTCGAGAAAGAAGAAAATTTAAGAATAACTGCGAAACTAAATATCGCTTTCTTGTGGCTTGGTAATTTTCTCCTTCTTCTAACACAGCAGGTAGAGTATTTCCATTTTGACCTGGAAGGAGAGATCTCGGCAAGTTTTTGATGAGAAACTTCTTATTTCATATTTTTCCTCTTGCGTGTCAGCCAATTCGATAACAGCCTTCAGCAATCAACTCGGGGAAAAAAAGTAAATATATATCTATATATATAATGTAATATTGTGAAGTTGAAGCTTTTCAACGTTTAGAGAAGAAAACTTCTTTGGAAAATTACCTACGAACTTATTTGAGATATTTTTAAATTAGATTCTTTGAAATAACTGTTTTTGTTTTGTTACTTCCTGGAATTGCGATGAAGGGAGAATTATTTTTCTGTATCTATGTGGAGAACAGAATTTCGAAAGTTAATTGATTGATTTCTCGATTGATAACCAATCCCTAACCCAGAGGTTAGGGAAATTATGTAGTAATTCTTCTGCTAGTGACGAATTGCCGAATATCCCCCTCTCCTTATAACTTGGCCAGCGACGAATTCCTAAGAAAAGGAAAAGGAAGATGGGGGAAATTAGTTCAGGACTGTATACTTTAGTGTCCCCCTAACAGTGGTGATGATAATGGAAACTATACGTAAAATTTTAGTTTCGGTACTGCGACCTTTGTTCGATTCGAAATTTCCAGTTTCGGGAGTCTTTGAATACCATACCGCGATAAACAAAGTTTCGGAAGTATTTCAATAGTGTTAAATCGGGAAACTTATTTTTTTTTGTTTCAATTGAAATTTCGGGAGTGTTTGTAAAATGTTTTCTTTCAAGAGTGAACGAGTACTTGAAAACCATGACTATATAACCTCACAGCACTCCCTTCGGTTATCGAGGAAAACTGCAAAATGGTGACATCTTTGCTAAATAGAGTGAACTCCTCCTACGCCATTTAGTGCACGTGGCGTTATAATCGTTCATTGCGACAGTAAAATATAGTTCCGAGAGTGTTCGTAAATTTTCTTTTTCGGGAGTGTTCCGAGTAAACTAAAACCACGATCGCATAATAATTACTACTAATTTCTCTTTTAAATAGTAATTTAATTTGTAATTTTTTCGGGAGTGTTTTTAGTATTTTAAATCGCAACCGTACAATTAGGCAATGTTTTACGTTTCGGAAAGTAGTTTCTGGAGAGTTCGGGAGTATTCGGAATTTCGGAAAACCGCGATCGTGTTTATTCGTGAAGGCTCGTGTCCATTCTCCGCAATACAAGTAAGTCCGAATTTCTACGAAGGCGTCTCCCAGCGCTCTATGCGGACACGAAGTAGAACTACAAAGCCATGGCTTCGTCATTCAGTAGAGTGGAAACTCTTCATACTTTCTGCGCACGTGGCGTGAAAATTTTCTCTATTAAGTAAAAATTTCGGGAGTGTGTAATTTTTTCCAAGAGAATTCCGACTATTTTTAAACCGCGATCGTAGAATCAGTATTTTTTTGTATTTTCGGGAGTGTTTGTAATTTTTTTCGGGAGTGCTTCGAGTCTCTTAAAACCGCGATCGTTCAATAATCTAGTTTCTTTTCCGTTTCCAAAAATAGTTTCGGGAGTGTTCTCAATTCGCTTTCGGGTGTTTTTGGAGTTACTTAAAATCGCGATCGTGTTTGCTCGTGCAGGCTCGTGTCTATTCGCCGCTGTACCATCAGTTCCGAATTTCTACGATGACGTTTTTTTCCGAGAGTGTTCTGAATAATTTTATCTATTATTAATCAGTAATTTTTTTCGTTTCAAAAAGTAGTTCGGAAGTGTTCGGTGGATATTAAAAGTGTGATAATTTTATAATCGGTAATTTTTTTAAATTTCGATGCGTAGTTTCGGAAGTGTTCGTTATTTGCCTTCGGGAGTGTTCGGAGTTTCTTTAAACCGCGATCGTGTTTACTCGTGCAAGTTTGTGTCGATTCGTCGCGATACGATCAGTTCCGAATTTCTACGATGGCGTCTCCCAGCGCTTCATGCGGACACGAAGTGTAATTACAAAGCCATGGTTTCGTCATTCGGTAGAGTGGAAACTCTTCATAATTTCTGTGCACGTGGTGATTTAATTATCGCTATAAGTACCAATTCCGCGAGTGAGTAATTTTTTTCCGACTATTTTCAAATCGCGATTGTAGAATCAGTGTTTTTTTCTTTTTTTGGGAGTGCTACAAGTTTCTTAAAACCGCGATCGTTTAATAATCTAGTTTCCAAAAAACAGTTTCGGGAGTGTTCGTAATTTTTTAAATCGCGTGTGATCTCAACATTATTTGGACCGAGGATGTCGAAATAAGGAAGGAACCAGGATCAGGAGATAAAGTGTCGACGATTAATAAGGTTAGTAATGTTCCCCAGTAAAGTATACAGTTACTGCGCAGTTCGGTGGCGATTTATTTCCACGAACCAAAAAGTAGTTGACTATAATATGTCAGAAATATTCCAAACGAATCGGTTTTGTTGAAAAATATCTAGATTGCGTCACTGATCAAAGTCCTAAATTTCCTCAAGTATTAAAATTATAGTAGTGATCAATTTTGACAGTTGGAAGGCTATCTGAAAATCGCATTATGATTTGGGGGTTTTCTTCTTTTATTCGCCTATAGAGTTAAATTATTTTTCAGGGCACTTTTGTAAAATAATATCGACAAAATGGTTTATTTTTTTCTTTTTCGACGCCAACTTCAAGAAGCTCGAAACAATTATAATTTTAAATTTATATTTACAAACTAACATTTTTCTTAATTTCCAAATTGAGTATTTATATTTACGTATCCATCAGCATTCACATTGAATGTGTGAGTCACTATATAGTCACACATACAGTTTAATTATTTATCAGACATAAAGTTTGTCTTCCGTTCATTAATTGTGCGGTTAACTTTGTTAGTTTCTAGTTTTCAGTGTATACATAGAGAAGCAAGTGCAGGGATTAAATTTTGATATAAGAATATATATTTCGTGTACTCAACGTAAATACAAAAGTTTTTGATTGTTGTCAATTGCACGATCTCACGGGTGTGGTTAATTACGATGTTAGGAACTAGCCATAATAATGCTCACAATCTGGTGGTCTAATTTCAAATTAGATTGACCAGAAGTTTGAAACTTGTGGCAAAGCTTTCCACTAAGTTTGAACCCTGGAAATTCTTTTACCATGATAGCTAATTCCTCGCTAATCTGGGCTCGAGTTTCTGCAAAGTTACGCTCGAGTTAAATGAGTTTTTGAAATAATAAAATACTTAAACTCCTGGCTGTTTACATGTGCGAAAAATTAGATCGTCACTCTTGAAACATGAAAAGTTTTTTTCTTGATGTTAGAGAGAAGTCTCGTAAAAAAGTATATGAATAAAATGATTAATTTATGCATTAATTTTTGTTTGAGGAGAAATATAAGGGGGCGGGGGGTGAGTTTTTTTTCTGGGAATTTTTCTCCTGTGAAGAAGATGTTTTGTGAATAATTTTCTGTTGGTAGATTTTCAAGAATTCATTTGAGGAGAATTGTTCTACTATTGTGTTACGATTGCAAAAGTTTATTTAGTTTTGATGCTATATACAATCTGTTACGCTACTTCGTGCGGCTTATTTATACGGAAATTGTTGTGAACTTACTTTTGTTATTCAAAATTTTCCTTTTAGTATTCAAATAGATAATTGAAATAATTACCATTGTTGTATTTTCACTTGAGAACTTGGGGGAAAAGTTTTCGGAATTTTTTCAAATGTGCGATGAAATAATATTGTAAATTTTTGTTTTTCGAGTTTGGTCATTAGAGGAAATGTACATAATTTCCTAGTTTCGCTGAAATGCAGTAGTATAGTTACTTTGTGTGCAAGATTAAGCTTAGACGACGCATACGGATTTAGCAAGTGTGAGCTTCAATTAATACAATCCAAGGCGCATTAATGTGCCTTTATGGGGCTTCTATCGTGTATCCGATGATATTCTAAGGGTTCGCCAAATCATGTTTACTTAATTGAGATTTGCTCAACATCCGTAGCCTTACGAATATCCATATAGCTATATATATTTGTTTCACACCAGCAGTTGACACATCCTATTTCGATAAATCAACCTGTGAGTCTCCCATATGGCTTCAAATATAAATTTTTATTTCTAAATATTTTCCAATTTCAATATTTCACATTTTTTCACTCCCAAAACAAAAAGAGAGAGAGAAAAAAAGAAGTAAAAGAATTAATCACTTTCCACTCACTTGATGTTTATTCTACTGCGTAACACTAGTAGCGCTCATAATAAATTAAAAGATTAAGGCCCGTCCTTTTTACTCATCTTGGAGGAAAATATTTGCTCCTGAAATCGTGTGATGATGCGTCATGATGAAACACTATATTCCGAGTGTAAATTTATTTTTTCTCTTTGCTAAAAAATATATTACTTTTATGAAATCGTACAAGTTTATTTTAATTTAATTAATATTTTATTCATATAGTAGATATTATTTTTAACGTTATTAAGGTTATCATTGTTATTAATTTAATTTTTCCGTTTTGCGAATTGAAAATAAATTTTTGATATTAAATATTTGTAATATGATTTTGATTGGATGGAGTTTACAGTTGAGGAAGCCCTAATAATGGGCTGGTAAACGAAATTTATTATTTATTAATTAAACTATTATATAATGTACATTTTAATGTGGTTTATATTGAAATGCTTTAGTCCGTGAATCGAATAACCTGCTCACTGTACAATATACAGTTTCCGGTATCAGCCAATTATTCCATTCGATATTTGCGACGTTGCGTTGTGCTACTACGTCTATACTGATGGATGGTTTCGTTGAGCATATACCTTTCTGCACAGGATATCGGCTATGTGTCGGATACGTGCAGACGTAATTAGTCTCGTAAGACAATGTTAGTTCATATAGAAATGTGTTCGACGTAAAATCAAAGATATTCAATAGAAATCAAATTTTGATATTTGTGATTTATATTTTGATTTATAATTCCAATATTCCTGTGTATAATATATATATATATATATCGAAGTGGAGTGAATTATTTCCGAGTGGAAATTAATATAGGCGAATAAGATTTTCTTTTTTTTGTTATGCTTTAATTTGAAAAGTAAAATATGTGTTAGAAATTCGTTTTCTTCAAAAATTGTCTCTTCTTCATAATTAAATTTTCGTCTTTATAAATTCCAAACTTCGCACTGAATGACTTTTTGCTTTTGAATTAGTAAATTTTATTAATAAATTAGTTGAATTTACTATTTATTAGTAAAATTTACAATTCAAATTTTTAAAAATTCAATTTTACTAATGAATTAGTAGAAATTACTATTTATTAGTAAAATTTACTAATTCAAATGCAAAAAGTCAGTCAGTAATTCCAATTAGTAAACGTTTTCAATAAATTCACATTTAGGGAGTAAATCCGTTAATATAATGAATAAGAAAAATTATTCTCAAAAACTTTAGTGAAATTTTTGAAACTTTTCAATTATTTTCAAAAATTTTAAGAAATTTTTTCTTGCAATAATTAAATTATTTTCCCAAATAATGAAACTGTTTGCTGAAATTCAGTTATTTTCAATATTTACTATTATAATAAAATTTAACAAAAGAATTCAATTATTTAAAAAAAAAATTTGATAAAATTCTTTATAGAAAATCAATTATTTTCATAAATAATAAAATTTTCACACAAATTCCATTATTTACATACATGATAAAATTTTCACTGAAATTCAATTATTTTCATAAATAATACAATTTTTACAGAAATTCAATTATTTGAAATACAAATTTCGTAAAATTTTTTGAAAGAAATTCATTATTTAATAAAATTTTCTTATATAAGAATTCACATATTTTTAATTCAATTTGTAATTAATTTTCTCGAAAAAATTTATAAGTAGGTATTTTCTAAATTTTTAATAACCAATTTTTCAAAAAAATTCAATTATTTAAAAAACATTTTAAACAATTGTTTGCAAGCATTCAATTATTTTCATAAACAATAAAATTCTTCACAATAATTCAATTATTTGAAAAACAAATTTTATGAAATTTGGTGCAAGAATTCAATATTGTTTGAAAAATAAAATTAATGACCTTTTTTGCAAGAATTTAATTATTTTCATAAATAAATAAGATTCTTTGCAGTATTTAAATTTTGTTTAATATAATTTAAAATAAATTCTTCGAAAAATGCAATAATTCTTTAAAATTTTACTAAAATTCTTTGAATTAATTCATTTACTTGTAAAATTTTTGATAACATTCTTTATATGAATTCAATTTCAAAAAATAATCACTTGTTGAATTAAATTATTTATTTTTGTATGTAAAAAATTTATTCTAGTCGAACTTTCTAACTTTCTAAATTTATTCAAAATGAATTTCAGTTAGAGTTTTTAAATAATTGAATATTAGAAGCGTTATAGTTTGAATTTTTTAAAAATAATTAAATTTCAATATAAAAATTTACATTTCATTTAATTGTCTGTTTTTGAAATTTTTAATTGTTGCAAAACTGTAATAATATTCAAATATTTTATTATAAAAAAATTATTATTTGTTATTTTCCTTAAAAATTATTAATGTTTTGAAAAATTTTATTAAAAATTTAAATAACAAATGATTTAGAAATTATACGAAAATAATATTAGTCTTTTGAAAAATTGTAATTAAAATTTTTTGAAGATAGTTAAATGTTAAATTCTCGTAAATAATTTAAAAAGATGAAATAAAATTTTATTTTTTACTATTTTTTTCAATCTTGAAGCTACTTTTTTTTTAAAATTAATTATCGATTGCGAAGCCTGAAATTCGTTTTCTTTAAAATTTGACCCTTTTTTATAATTTGTCTTTTTTCTTTATAGTTTCCTCTTCTTTATAGTTTGGTTTTTTTCTTTATACTTTAGTTTTTTTATTCATAATTTCCCCTCTTCTTTATAATTCGTCCTACCGTTTTTCTTTATGAAAAAGAAAAATGATGGACTTAATTATAAAAGAGGTAAATTTCGAAGAGTCTTCTTAAAGAAAAGTTCCCTTTTTACTCTCTTCCGACAAGTGAAGATAAAAATCAGCAAGCTATATATTATGAAAGAGTCGAGAGATAATATTTTTATTAAAAAATTTGATGATCAATGAATTTGGTGATTCTCGAGGAAAGATTAAAGGTTTCTCTCTCGACTCCTTGAATACCAGAGTAAAGATACCTTAGAAGAGAAAAGATAACGAAGAGCGCATTGAGAGAGAGGGTCGTAAGAATAGAATAATGATGAAGGTAAAAAGGGAGAGAGAGAAAGAAAGAGAGAGTGAGAGAGACAAAGTAAACTATATATATCAGTGTGTGTGCGAGGAAAGACAGAGTTGGAAAAGGAAAGGTCAACATAGAGAAAATACAATGTTGGATAGAAAAGATTTTAAGGAAGATGTAGAATTTAAAGGAAAGAGAGAAGGAGAGAGAAAGAGGGAATGAAAAAGTAAGTTTGCGATGTACGACGAAGGGTAGAGAATTTTCTCTCTTCTCCCCAAGTTTTATATAAGCGTACTAATATAATTATAAACAAACAGGAAGTTGGTAGTGCACTTCTCTGTTTACTGCTTTTTCTCAAAGTACCACTCCTGTCGCAGTCAAATTACTTACCGCGTATATATGTATCTTTAAAAAAAAGAATTTAATTTCGATATTTCCGATATATTTAATATTTAAATTTTCTAAAATGTGCGCCCGCAATTGATTTTCAGTAAGAGAAATTCTCTCTACACTTGTAGTAAACATCTTCAAGTCAACTTTTTCCAAAAATTAAATTATCTTCCATTTGCATTTTTCGAATCAAAAGTTTCATTTTAATTAAAACTTTTGATAAAATGCAAAGTTTGAAAATTAAAAAAGTATGTGATTTTCGCCCATAAATACATATTTTTCAAAAAAAAAAAAATAGTTCCACTTTAATGAGTTTTAAACTAATTTGATTTTTTAATGTAATTTTTTACTCGGGGGAAAATTGTCACCAAAAAAACCACATAAACAGAATTTTAATCTTGGGAAAATTTTTTTTTTAATCCAAAAATATGCCAACCAAAAAAATATGTCTGAATAAAACGTAATTTTGATTCAATCAAAATTATTATATGTTTAATTCAAAAATAATTTTTGGTTAAGAAAATCATGTTCGATAATATTCAAATATATTGTTTTCTCAGTTTCCATTTGTTGTGAATGTGAAACTTTATTTTTATAAAGTTGAATATAAATATTTCGATAGTACTTGATGTAAATTACAAATTATACGTACGGAGAAATATATAATTTTTGTAAAATAAAATCAACGGTAGAAGTGAATATTATAAGAGATAAATCGATAATAGACATCTAGTGGTGTTGAATAATATTTTTTTAATATAAAGTATATTCTGATGGTAAAACTTGTAGATTAATCGCACTCGAAGTTTTTTTGAGTGTGTACTTTAGTCTTGTTGTTTTTAAATTAAAAACTCACTTTTTTGTTGGAAAACAACTCTGCATAGTCTTTATCGTCTTCAGAAAATGTCGTTTCTCAACTTTAATCTAAATCTACCGCGCGACAGTTTTTACTTCCAGTTTCTTAACTTTCTTTTTCTTGTTTCGAGAACGTGAAAAAGGGAAGAAATTCTAGTTGTTGTAGATGGGTAAATATTTATTTAACTTGCATTATTTATTAATTCACGAGCGATTCGTTAATAAAAGGAAATGGTTTTTTTTTAAATAATTATTTGAAAAGCTTAATGTGAAAAGCTTATTTTGAAAGCTGGGAAATTTTTATGGCTTAGAAAATTTTAATTATAAATGAATTTAAGGTCATGTTATTTAGTGGTCACGTGCCCCATATATTTTACTATAAGTCACGTGAACACTGACCAACATAACCTTAATTAACAATATAAAAAAACTTAGATTTAAAAAAAAAATTTTAAACTAAAATTCTTCTGAAATTAGTAAAATTTTTTAATAAATTTTAAATTAAATTTCTTTAAAGAATAAAATTATTTTCAATAATTTTAATAAAATTCTTTGCGTAACAATTCAATTTTTTTTCAAAATAATGTTAATGAAATTCTTCGCAGAAATACAATTATGTTTAAAAATTTACAAAAATTCTTGTCAAAATTTCAATTATCTTTATAAATAATAATAATAATTTTTCTCTAAAATTCAATTATTTTCAAAACTTTTAATAAAATTCTTGTCAGAATTTCAATTATTTTTAAAACAATTTTCATCAAATTTCTCGAAAAATGCAATTATTCTTAAAAATTTCATTAAAATTTGTCAAGAGAATTCAATTATTTAAAAATTTGTTGATAAAATTCTTTATGAAAATTCAATTTTAAGAAACATTCAATTGTTTAATAAAATATTTATTTTTCTAGTTAAATAAATGAATTCTCGTAGAATTTTCTAATAAATATTGATTCAAAAATGAATTTCAAATAAAAATCTTTGAAAATTTGAACTTTTCATACTTCTTTTAATTAAGAATTCTATAAAATAATTTTTCTCAATAAGTTTAATTGAATTTTTTAAAATTCTTTGAAGTTTTTAATTTTTAATTGGGTCAAAATAAGTGAAACCGGCCACTTGAAAAATTTTTGTCCCCGAATTTAAAGTTATCTATGGTTTTTGATAGATATATGAGTAAACTTTTACCCGCTAAAATATTTTTCAAAAATTTTATTTATTTTGAAAGTTATCAGGTGTTAAACTTTTAGGTTACTTTTTATTCTTTTCATTATTACTCCGAAACGAATGAAGATAATTTCAATTTTTTTTTTGGAAATTAAAGCTAAAAGTCTGTAGTTTAAAGTGCAACTGAAAAAATTGCTGTATAATAAAAATTTCTAATTGTTATTAACAATTATTTTAAACAATTGCGATTTAAAGTATGTTCTCAATGTCGGAAAAAAATCAAACTATACTCATGTGATGCGCAAAACTCTAACGAGTAAATTAAAAAAAAAAAAAAAGTGAGTAACCTCTAAAATTACAGAAGTTATGCATATTTTTCTGACGACGCGCGGGAATTAACTGATTCGCAAACTCTCGAGCGCGCGGGAATACGCCCGCGCCCGCTCCCGCCGCACTGCTCACACTTGTGTTTTCAAACAATTTATGTTTACAGAGAAGGAGAAGTAATTAAAATATTATTTTCTTACTGAATAGTTTATTAATATTTTTACTTTTGGAGTAATTATATACATAAAAACCATTTTGTATGTACTCATAAACTGCTTTGCAGTTTTTATGCTTTGATAAAAAAGTTTTTTCGTGGGTCTGATATTCTTGAATCGTACAAAAATCGAAATCGATATTGTTTGTGTAGAATTTCATCAAAAAATTTTTTAAATAATTGGATTTCTAAATAAAATAATTGAATCATTTGTCACTTCTCCAAAATTCAATTTTTATTAGTGTTTTAACTGAAATTTCTTCTATAAATTCGCTATTTTTAATAATTTATTATTTCTTAAAATTGTATTCCCATAAAGAATTTTATTAACAAATTTTTAAATAATTGAATTCTTTGAAAGAGTTTTAATAAAATGTTTAAGAATAATTATTATTAAAAAAAAATAAAATAAAAAATAAAATAAAAAATAAAAATAAATAAAATAATAAATAAAAAATAATAATAATAAATAATAATAATAATAATAATAATAATAATAATAATAATAATAATAATAATAAATAAATAAATAAAATGTTTAAGAATAATAATTATTCTTAAACATTTTATTAAAACTCGTTCAAAGAATTCAATTATTTAAAAATTTGTTAATAAAATTCTTTATGGGAATACAATTTTAAGAAATAATAAATTATTAAAAATAGCGAATTTATAGAAGAAATTTCAGTTAAAACACTAATAAAAATTGAATTTTGGAGAAGTGACAAATGATTCAATTATTTTATTTAGAAATCCAATTATTTAAAAAATTTTTTGATGAAATTCTACACAAACAATATCGATTTCGATTTTTGTACGATTCAAGAATATCAGACCCACGAAAAAACTTTTTTATCAAAGCATAAAAACTGCAAAGCAGTTTATGAGTACATACAAAATGGTTTTTATGTATATAATTACTCCAAAAGTAAAAATATTAATAAACTATTCAGTAAGAAAATAATATTTTAATTACTTCTCCTTCTCTGTAAACATAAATTGTTTGAAAACACAAGTGTGAGCAGTGCGGCGGGAGCGGGCGCGGGCGTATTCCCGCGCGCTCGAGAGTTTGCGAATCAGTTAATTCCCGCGCGTCGTCAGAAAAATATGCATAACTTCTGTAATTTTAGAGGTTACTCACTTTTTTTTTTTTTAATTTACTCGTTAGAGTTTTGCGCATCACATGAGTATAGTTTGATTTTTTTCCGACATTGAGAACATACTTTAAATCGCAATTGTTTAAAATAATTGTTAATAACAATTAGAAATTTTTATTATACAGCAATTTTTTCAGTTGCACTTTAAACTACAGACTTTTAGCTTTAATTTCCAAAAAAAAAATTGAAATTATCTTCATTCGTTTCGGAGTAATAATGAAAAGAATAAAAAGTAACCTAAAAGTTTAACACCTGATAACTTTCAAAATAAATAAAATTTTTGAAAAATATTTTAGCGGGTAAAAGTTTACTCATATATCTATCAAAAACCATAGATAACTTTAAATTCGGGGACAAAAATTTTTCAAGTGGCCGGTTTCACTTATTTTGACCCAATTTCTATAATATATTTAATTGAAGAATGTCAGAATAATTGAAATTTCGTAAAATTAAATTGTAAACAAAAAAATTTGAAAATTCACAAAGAAATTTTTCAGAAATTATTTAAAAAAATTGACTTAAAGAAGAATTCTAGTTGAAAATTCTAGAAATGAATAATCGTAATCATGCAAATAATTTTTGAAGAAGTTACAGTAACAAAGTAGCAAGTTTTGATTATTGTAAATTTTTGAATACCTTAATTTCTTTTAAAAAAATAATGATTAAATATTTATTTTAAAATGAAGTTATTGCTGTTTTCAAATAGTTTTCGTTTTAAAAACCTGAAAAAATTCCGTTTTTCAACCTGGAGAAGTCAGGGAATTTGAAAAGAGCAAAAGCGTGACAACCGTGAAATAAAAAAAAATCTATTAGTAATTATTAAAGCTGTATAAATTTGAAATTAGAAAAGTAAAATTACTACTAAAATAGTAAAAGTTGCCGTAGAAAATTCTTTGAAAAAAAAAATTCTTTAAAAAAAAGTTGTGCAAAAATTTCAGTCATTTCTGGCTTTACTTTGTAAATAGTAAAAGTTACATACTTATTATAATTTTTACAGTAAAAGAATTGCGAGCTGGTAGTTTCTATTTCAGGTTTCTTGAAAGTTAACCTATTTATTTGAACATTCGTGAAAATAAAAAAAAAATAAATAAATTCTTCTTTTCAACTTTGTGTATAACTTTGTCAGGCAATCAGTTGATTTACTGTTTTGAGTAACATGAACTTTTTTTTTAAAAAAAACTTTGTTCAGAAGTTGATATTTTAAAAAACAAAGTCATTATCCATTATTGACTGTTTAGGTTTTAAAAGTGCTCATAATATTCTCATAAAAATTTTGCAAGATCACGCAACATTTACCTCTTCTCTCTCTCTCTCTGTCTCTCTTCCTTTGTATGCTCAAGTGTATAAGTTTAGCACTGAAAATATAAGCTCGAGTCATAAATAAAAAAGAGAAAAAAAACGGTCTTACTCTGAGACTAATTAATTTATGACTAGAGATAAAAAAAACTATATAGTTTGAAAAAAGAATCAATATGTTAATGTCATTTCCAATTTCACAATGTGCGTGCGTATTCATAAATGTAAGCTCATATTGAATGCCGGTGCACAATCGATTGCGCTGAGTTTCAACGATAAGTGCGGCGCGCGGCTTTCATATATGAACACTTAGGATGACTCTTTGTTAAATATGGAAATGGAGGATATATTTACTTTTCATTTCACGCTTTTTTTCTACTCCTCCCCCCACCGTATAATATTGAACTTCATATTGTTGATGAGACGGATGAATATTCGTCAAACGAAAATAATTATTAGTTTGGACTTTTTATTTTCTTCCGAAATTCGTGTGCTTGAATTTAGTATAAATTCTAATTGGATCAAAATTTTAATAGAGTAGAGTGTGAATGGAATTTTTATTAGTAAAGAAAATTTTCATTTCTATCGGGATTATGGATTTTTTCACCTTTTTTATTTTTGTTTTTTCATCTGTTTTATTGAATTAAATTAAAATATTAAATACAATAATTTTAAAGAATTAATTAATTAAAAATTAATTAAGAATAGTTTGTAAAGTATCAATTTTTTAAATTTAGGTTTTTTTGACTTTTTATAATCGCAGTTAATCATTTTTCTGATATCATTAAATGTTTTCATTAGGACAGACAACTCTCGATAATTTGAATCAAAAGGGACATAAAATTACAGTTCTCTATCGATAATGAGACTTTCGGTAAATTGAAGTATATTTCGGGTTCCTTGAACAAATTTTGCCTCTTGAAATATTCGATAAATAAATAAAGCCTCGATAATTTGAATTTTCTTTATGACCCTTAAGATTCAATTTATCGAGAGTCGACTGTACCCGACGGTTTTATTTATCGAATATTTCAAGTATCGACATATTTTCAAGGGACACGAAATCAACTTGAATTTATCTTGAATTTATCAAAAGTTTAATTATTATCGAGAGTTGAATTGAAAATATTACCTTCATTTAAAAGTTCCGAATTTCTTTTTTTTTTTTTTTTATCTCTCATAATAATTTTCTCCCTTTTTCCTGTTTGAAAAGCCCTCGAGTGTGTTATGTATTAATTATAGCCGTTTTCGAAAGTGGATCTACAAAGTTTACTATATTAGTTTAGAAATAGTTGTATAGAGATTAATAATGTGAATATATACATCTATAGTGTCTGTATATATTTGGAGGATATATTAACACTTAATTTTCTTCAAGAGAGTTCCTTGAGTAAGAGATCAAAGGAAGTCAGAAACACTCCTATTATATACACAGTTCACTTTGGCCCTTTGGCCATATTTGATTTACAATATACTTCACAAGTACAATATTGTTAGATATACGTGCACTTTAGAACTGTGTGTGCAACAACACATAACGGTATTCAGGCAGCATAGTGCAAGTAAGTTCCTTGCGGAAAATTCGTGGCACGCAAATCCGCGGTGAGTTTCCCGACAAAGTGTTACCCAGTAATAATTCAGCTCTATAATGGGATTGTTAATTTGTCGTGCGCCATTGTTTTCGGTTTTTGTTGATTCAATGGGACAGATTCCTTGTCGAACATGATCGAGGAGATGATGCTTGAGGCTAAAAAAAGTGAGTTTTTTTAGGGTTTATTTGATATTTTTACTTTGGGAAAAAAAATTATAAAAAAAAAAATAAAAAAATTATACGCTGGATAAAACAACAATTACTTTTTATTTAAATCAAAAAATTGTATTAGGAACTGTCCATAAATTACGTAAGACATTTTTTTGGAAAATTTAACCCCTCCCCCCTCGTAAGATATTTTACATACATTAGCGCCATTTTTCCAATTTTTCGGAAGATCTTGCTGACCCCCCCCCCCTCCCCCTTAAATGTCTTATGTAATTTATGGACGGCCCCTTCGAAAATATTAATAGTGTTAATAATTATTATAAACAGTTAACAATAGGGTTTATTTGATATTTTTCCTTTGGGAAAAATTATACGCTGGATAAAACATAAATTAATTTTTATTTAAATCAAAAAATTGTATTAGAAAATATTAATAGTCTTTATAATTCTTATAAACAGTTAACAATAAAATTATAATGTATTTCTAAATCTGATTTGGTTTTGGTGTTGATATACTTATACTACGACTACTTTATCTCGTTTGCGAGAGAACTTCCATGCTATCTGGACGGAATTTTAGAGAACTACAAGGGCGCGAAATTCAAATAGCTTCAATTCTAAATTTTTGTAAAAATCAATTATTTTCTAAATTATTAGTTAGAATACTTCAAATTTATTATTTTTAAAAATAATTTTTAATAGTAAAAAATAAAATTCTTTAAAATATAAATTTATTTCAATTTTATTTGACAAAAATGTCAAATTAGTCGAAATTTAAAATTTTTAATTATTTACGAGAATTTAACTATCCGAAAAAAATTTAATTACAATTAATCAAAAATCTTATTTTTCATAGCTTCAAAATCGAATAATTCAAAATTTGAATAATTTTTGTAAAAATATTTAAATTCTTAATTTACTTTTCTACTGGAATTAAAGTTTTTTTAATAATTATAATGTAAAACCACTTTGAAATTTAACTATTGCTGAAAACTACAATTGTAATTTTCCCAAAATTTAACTTTTTCTTTACAAACTTTTTCAATATTTAAAAATTTTTTAGGAAAAAAATAAATTAGTAAAATTTTAAAACAATTATTATAAATTTTTTTTTATTATGAAATTTAATTATTTTTAAAAATACATACTATAACGTAAGTAATTGATATAGAGTAATTTACTCTTTTTTAAAATTGGAATTCTTCTTTATAAGAATTTTATTAAAATTGTTGAAATTAAATGAATTCTTTCGAAGAATTTTAATAAAATTTTTAATAATAATTGCAGTTTTTGAGGAAATTATTTAAAATCATGCGAATATAATAATTGAAATCTTGCAACTTATTTCATAAGAATTTTTTTCCAAAATTGAATGTCTGCGAAAAAATTTATTATTTGTAAGAATAATTGAATTTCTGTCAGGAATTTGATTATTTGTAAAAATAATTGAATTTCTGAGAAGAATTTTACTGACATTTTTCTTTTTAAAAAAATTTTTTTTTTCCTAATAATTGAATTTCTGTGAAAAAATTTATTTTATTTATAAAAATAATTGAATTCCTGAAAAGAATTTTACTGAAATTTTTTTTCTCAATAATTGAATTTCTTCGAAAAAATTTATTATTTATAAGAATAATTGAATTTCTGTCAGGAATTTTATTATAAGTAGAAATAATTAAATTCCTTGGAAGAATTTTACTGAAATTTTTTGTTTTTGTGAAATTTTTTTTCCAATAATTGAATCCTGCGAAAAAATTTATTATTTATAAGAATAATTGAATTTCTGTCAGGACTTTTATTATTTGTAAAAATAATTGAATTTCTGACAGGAATTTTATTATTTGTAAAAATAATTGAATTTCTGGAAAGAATTTCACTGAAATTTTTTTAAATAATTGAAGTTTTTGTAAATAATTTTTTATTAAAAATTTTTGAAAGTAAGAGATTCTTACGAGGAATTTAATTACAATTTTATTGTATTAAAAATAATTGAATTCTTATAAATAATTTTTTTTAAAATTGTTAATATTTTATTTCTTCTGGAGAATTTTTAAAAAATTTCTTTAAATAATTCAATTATATAGAGAACTTTTATTAAAATGTAAGATATTGAAAAGTTGAATTCCTGCTAAGAATTCTATTGTTTGTGAAAATAATTGAATTCTTACGATAAATGTTAATAAAATTTTGGAAAATAATTAAATTCTTTCGAAGAAACTTATTAGAATGTTTTTGAATTGTTTCTAAGAATTTGATTAATATTTTTGAGAATAATTTTTTTATTTCATCTATTAGAGGATTTAAAGTAGTGCAAGGAGGAAAAGAAGGGAAAAAATTAGCTTTTTTTGTCATAAATGTAAAAAGTCGTATCAAAATAGTAGCAAATTGTGAAGAAAGTACCAGGTTGAAGTCTACAACGTTTATCAACGAAAAAAGTTTTTCAATAAGTGGTAATTAATAGAAAAAAAAAGGAAAAAGCAACAATACTGCCACAAAAATGTATTAAAAAGGTAGAGTTATATTTATATTTTAATAATAATTGTTGTATATTTAACAAAAATATAATATTCAAATAAATTAAAAAAGCGTTTTCGTTGATCAACGTTGTGGACTTCAACTTCGTAAGAAAGTAGTAAAATATTGTAGGTTTTAGTAGATGAGTACAAAGCTTGCATAATAGTTTTAAATGTTTACTGATTTTGAAAAAGAAATCTGATTAATTGAAAATTTGATTTGCTTAATTGTCTATACGAAATAAATATTTGTTCAAACAAAATAGTTTTCATTTAGATCAAATATATTTTACTTGAATCAATAATTTCAGTATTTGAAGGAATTATTACAATCCCACAGTTTTTCTGCCGATTTAAAATTGAGACAAAAAACGATTCAAAAATATTGCGAAGCAATGCTTATTTGATTCGTTTTTTATCTCAATTTGACATCCTTAGAAAAAATGTGTTAATCTGATTACACTTTGCCTGAAGTAAATTAGTAGAAGGAAAGAAAAAAAGAAAATATTTCAAATAAAATTCTTATTTGTTAATTTAATCCACCGATGAGTATTTCACATATAACATAAAATGTTGATTTAACTCAGAAAATAGGAAAGATAGACAGACTTTTTTAGTTCAGGAAACAATTTTTTTTTTTTTTTTTTTTGAAACTTTTATCTTTTTTATCTTTTCGAGAAAGAGGAGAAGAAAAAAAAATCTTTTGTTTGTCGCGATGCCTTATGTTTAAACATTATAAACTTGGAAGGTAGAGGAAAAAAATGTTTAAACAGTTAATCGCAGGAAACTCGCTTTTACTGAGAGATAATCGTAATTAGCTTCGAGAAAGTAATTTCGTTTCCGTCAGAATAACGTGTTCGTGAATCCGTGCTGGAAAGCAAACAAGCGGGCACATTAGGATAGTCCTGCTCTTTGCTGCATGTGCAAACATGAATCGAGTCTCGGTGGCCCATAGCTACGGACAATGAAAATATCCCCAGTGTATTTTCAAGAGGAGATCGGAGCCGAGTTTCTCTCTCTCTCTCTCTTGCTCTCTTCCTACATTTGAATTAATCGTGATGCCTACACAGAGGGAGAGTCGTGTTCTATATATGTATATATAGAGAGAGGAAAAGGACCTCTCACGACGGAGGAAGTAAAATGGAAGAGGAAGAAAGAGAGAGAGAGAGAGAGAGAGAAAATAAAAAAGAGAAAAAAACTCAGCTACCAAATCGGCCAGATGAGATTCTTGATCCTTGTAGAAAATAACATGCCTCAGCCCTAAGGCGAGGGACTAGACTTCATCGCGGATCAATGAATACAAGAATATACAGCGAAATTCCTGAAAGAAAGTTGCCATGGTAATAAAGGGAAAAGTAATTGTGATTCGATACTTATAGAGGTTAGCTTTTTTGTGCATATTTTATTATATTCTTTTTTATTCTATTTTATCTCCAGGGATTTATATTGTATTTTACTATTTCTTGTTACTCTCACTCTGAGTCTTCATTTCTTACTTTTGATGTCCCTGAAGTTAGTGTCGATGCTCAGTGTCGAAAACTATTTTATTTGGGTTTATTTGGTTCCAGAAAATAATTTTTATATGAAAATATCACTAATTTCGCTTCTTTTATTCCATTTGGGAATTAAAAATTAGCGCAGTGAGATAGCTAAGTGGCTTTACTGCTGAACTCGCAACATCAAGGTCTAAGGTTCGATTCTTCTCGACAGTGGATTTTTTAAAATTAAAATTAGATCAAATAAAATCTCTTTTATTAAATTATTGAGCAGTGAATTATTATTATAAATGGTTTTAGTAAATTTGTTTCTAAATAACTTAAGTACTTCTTGAAAATCTATCAGAAAATTTTTACTTATGTTATTTAATGAATATTTTATTTAAATGTTTGTAAATTTTTCAAAATTAATTGAATTTTAAAAGAGTTTTTTTTTACAATTTTCATAAATAATTCATCTATTTATGAAAATTGTGAAAAAAACTCTTTTACAATTTAATTAATTTTGAAACATTTAAATAAAATTATTCTAAAAGATTTTAATTGGGAATTTTGTAAAATTTCAATATTTAATGAATTTAATTAGAAATTTTTAAACACTTAAATTTTTGAAAAATTTTAATAATTCATATTCTTCAGCAATTATAGTTAAATTTTTAAATAAACATTTCATTAAATATAATTATTAAAAATAATGGTTTTGTAGAAAAATTTTAGTTAAAAACACTAAAAAAATTGAATTTTTGGAGGACAAATGTTTGCAAAAATTCAATTATTTTTAAAAGTAGGTAATAAAATTCTACTTAGAAATTTAATTATGTTAAAAAATTGTTTAAAAATTCTCGTCAAAATTAATTTTAATTACCTTTATGAATTATATAAAATTCTTCTCTAAAATTTAATTATTTTCAAAAATTTTTGGCATAATTCCAATGATTTTCAAAAATTTTCCTGAAATTAATG
Source organism: Leptopilina heterotoma (assembly GCF_015476425.1). Taxonomy (NCBI): domain Eukaryota; kingdom Metazoa; phylum Arthropoda; class Insecta; order Hymenoptera; family Figitidae; genus Leptopilina; species Leptopilina heterotoma. Next base: position 3,848,479 of record NW_025111110.1, read on the forward strand.
ATTTTCAATATCTACTATTTTAATAAAATTTTCCAGAGGAATTAAATTATTAAAAAAAAAAAACTTTAATAAAATTCTACTCAAACATTTAATTATTTTGAAAAATAATAAAAATTTCATAGGAATTTAATTATTTTCAAAATTTTTTTTTAAATTATCGTTAATATTTAAATTATCTAGGTATATAAATAATAAAATTCTTCTCCAAAATTCAATTATCTTTATAAATAATACAATTATTTTTCAAAATTCAATTATTTTCAAAATTTTTTTTTAAACTTAGTTAAAATTTTAATTATCTTTATAAATAATAAAATTATTTTTCAAAATTCAATTATTTTCAATTTTTTTTTTAAATTTCGTTAAAATTTCAATTATTTTTGTAAATAATAAAATTATTTTTCAAAATTGAATTATTTTCAAAAATTTTAATAAAATTCTTGCAAAAATTTCAATTATTTTCTGAATTTTTAAATACCTACTATTTTAATAAAATGAAAAGAATTCTGTTATTTAAAAATTTAGATATAATTCTGGATATCTTTTCATAAAAAATAATATGTTTACAGAGATTCAATTATTTTTCGTAAAAAATGAAACTCATTGCAGAACTTAAATTATTTTTAATAGAATTTTAATCGAATTCCTTGAGAAATGTAATTATTTTTAAAAATTTTATTAAAATTCGTCGAAAAAATTCAATTTTTTAAAACTAATGGATTTGAAAATTCGCAAAGAACTTTTTCAAAAATTATTAAAAATATTTAATATAAAGAAGAATTTTAGTTAAAAATTTTAGAATATAATAATTAAATTGAAATGATGGAAATAATTTTAAAGAATTATTATTATAATAATTATTATAAGTTATTGAATTTCAAAAATTAGTGACTGACTTTTTGCTTTAGAATTCGTAAATTTTACTAATAAATAGTAACTAATTATTTATTTTACTAATTATTTCTAAAATTTTCTAATTCAAAAGCAAAAGGCAGTCAATAATAATTCAAGTTAGTAAAGATTTTTACTGATTCAAATTTACTTTTGTTCTTAGGCAAAAATTGCCTGAGTAAAAAGCACATTCTGCCGAATTTTTTTTTCAGTGTAGAGTGTAATTTTTAGTTTTTATAAAAAATTAAATGAAGTTAACTCACTAATGCATTAAAAATTAATTTAAAATTGAATTAATTTTTTTACAGTGTGCTTATTAGGAATAATTTGAATTAAATTAGTGGGAAAAAATTTGAAAGTAACTTTTTGTATTTAGAAAAGTAAAATCTAAACTGTCGCGGTAAAATTTTACTATTTTCGAAGTAAAACTTTATTACTAAAATTTAGAAAAATTTTGCTTCGCAAAAAAAAAGGAAAAATCACCGCAAAAGAAAAAATGCGCAGAGATTGCAAACAGTTTAGATTTTACTATACACATGAAAGTAGTAAAAGTTACGTTTATCCGCTTTTTTCCCATGCACCTTAAAGTAAGATTTTCCTATTTCCACTTTATTCAGACTCTTACGTCTTAAATGATTTTCCCTTGAAAGAAGGGAAATGTGATAAATAAAGAAATGTTATATAAAAAAAACAACCTTTATAAAAGAAAATAGTTGCCTCTGTTATATGTTATTCGTCGCCGATCCATTGTCCCAGCTCTTTTTTTTATGTTACAGGCATTGTTTGTTTATTGGGACATAATAATGTGAGTTGATGGTACTCTTTTTTTTGTCCTCCTCTTTATCTCCTCTCTTTGGATATTTTTTTTTTGTGTAGGGGGGACATTATCGTGAAACTTTGCCAGTTTGAAGCTCATCGCTGACGTTGCGCAAAAAATCTTATAGTTTTCTGGGCGGTTTTCTTTCTTTCTTTTTATTTTTTCTATATAGAAATCTATATCTCGTGTGATAGGTGTGCGTCTCGATCGATCTTCCGGGTTTCCGGTAGCGCAGATCCACCGTCTCTACCTCAAATTTATTTCCCGATGACCTCGTTACGCGGATTCGTGGCTTTCTACCCTCGCTTCCGCGTGACTGTTGAGCCGTTTCTAAACCCATTTCCTCCTCCACCCCCTGATTTCCTCAAGCACTGTAGTCAGGATGCACGACGGCGTTCAATGAGGCATACATGCCTCACAATTATTCAAGAAATGTCTTCGAATAATAGTTAATGGCATACAGCCGTTAAAAAAAGAAGAAGGAAGAGAGAGAGAGAGGGAGAAAAAGAAAATAATACCGTCTGAGGTGTATAAGATTTCATGGACTAGTGAATTCTTATCGATGAATGCATAAGTCTTTCCTCGCGCAATATTTTATATTATACATGATTTTTATATTCATATTTTTTATTCACTGATTTTTTCATTCACATATTCTATTATTCACATATTTTTTTATTTACTAATTTTTTTATTCACATATTCTATTATTCACTGATTTTTTTATTCATATTTTTTTTAATTCATCAAATTTCTAATTCAAAATTATTTCTTTATTATCGTCAACTCTCTAAATTTGAATGAGTAAAAATGTTTACTAATTTGAATTAATGACTGACTTTTTGCTTTTAAACTAGCAGATTTTACTAATAAATAGTAATTTCTACTAACTTATTAATAAAATTTATTAATTTAAAAGCAAAAAGTCAGTCACTAATTCAAATTAGTAAACATTTTTATTAATTCAGATTTAGAGAGAAGGACAGGCCTTTGATAGTAAGACTTTTTCGACTTTTTTTTTACTTTTTTTTTAAAAATGCGACTTTTTCGACTTTCCAATACGAATAGTGCGACAAACACCACTTTTTTGGTAAAAAGTGCAACTTATTTTGATTTTTATAGTGTGAAAAGTAATTGTAGTTAAATCTTTTAAAAATTAGTTTTGAATAATTTTTTTTTAAGTTTTTCCTAAATATATATGATAGAAATAATTTTGAAATGTACAATACAAAAGGTTTTTAAATAATTAAAAATTGGTAAAATTTGATTGAAAATAATTGATTTTTTTAAATTAATTAAGTAATTAAAATTTTTGAAAGTCAAATTTTGAAGAATTTTATGTATATAATTGCAAGTTTAGAAAATAATTAAAATTTCAAAAAATTTTAATGAGAAATTTTCAAAATAAAATTTGAAAATGAAAAGTAGTGAAAATATTTGCTTTTAAAAAATTCTAAAATATTTTTAAATAGTCATTTTTAAAATTTTTTCTTTTTAATTTTTTGAAAATTCAATTATTTCCAATATTAGGAATTTAGGATACATTTTTAATAGTTTTTTCTTAGATAAATGAATTTTTGAAATATAATTATAATGAAATTTTTTTCTATAATTGAAGGTTTGTAAAATTTTATTGAAAGTAATTGATTTTTTAAAAATATGTTTCATTTAAATTTTTAAAAATCAAATTATGAAGAATTTTCATGAAAAATTTTTAAATGAAAATTTGTCTTTTTAATTTTTTCAAAATTCAATTATTTCCAACATTCAGATACATTTTAAATAGTTTTTTAAGATAAATTAATTTTTGAAATATATAATGAAAATTTTTTTGTAATTAAAGTTTTGTATAATTTTATTCAAAGTTATTGATTTTTTAAAATATGTTTCATTTAAATTTTTAAAAATCAAATTTTGAAGAATTTTAATAAAAAAATCTGTAAATGAAAATTTTAAATAAAAATTAATTAAATTTAGCTTCAAAAATTTGTATTTAAAATTTAAAATACATTTTAAAAATGTAAAGAAAACATTTCTTCGAATGTTTTCGTTATAATTTTTTAAAAATCAATTATTGTCAATAATTTCAATTAAATATTTACGAACATTCCAATATCTATAGAAAATAATTATATTTAAATTTTTTGGAAATTTTCGTAAAGTTTTAAAGAAAAAAATCATTTTCAAAATTTAAAAAAAAATTCTTTAAACATTTTATTATTTTTTTTTTAAATATCCAAAACATCTTATTCAATTACTTTTTAAAAATTATATTACAATAATTTTAAAACACTAATTCTTAAAAGTTTTATCATAATTTTTTATAAATGAAGTTACAAATCTTAAAAAAAATTAAATTTTTTAAAAATCTACTTTATTAGATTTATCTTTAAAGCTTTGGAAAAGTCATGTATTTTCATATTCGAAATTAAAAATTTTCAAAAACTTGGTTGTTTCTAATATTTTTAAAAATTCTAATTATTTTTAAAAAATATTACGAAATTATAATTATTTTGAATTTTTTCAATTATATCATGGAAAAATCTATATTTTTGCAAAAATTCTTTTAATAAATTTAATTATTTTCAAAATGTTTTATTAAATTCCAATTATTTTCAAAATGCATTATCTTTGCTAAAATTCTTTAAAAAAATTTAATTTTTATTTAAATTTTATTAAATTTTAATTATTTCCAATATTTTCGGTTACTTATTTTCGATAATTCAACCATAATAAGTTAAAAAAATATGAAGAGTTTCAGTTGCAATTATAAAGAATTAAATTTTCGTATCTAAATAGGTATAATTGTATCTTCGAACAACTTTGAAAAAATTATTAAAAATAAGTGATTAAAAGAGAAGTTTTCGTTAAAAATTCTAGAAAATAATTAAATTTTGGAAGAGTTGCATCTATAATGTTTAGAAATTAAATTTTTGTATAATTTCAATTTTTTAACACTAAAGAAAATAAACGACTTTTTCGTCTCGACTAATGCGACATTTTTTTTTGCTCCTTAAAGTCTATAATTCGAGGCCTGCAAAGTCATATTTTATTTTCTTCTATAACTTTTAAATTTCCGATTGAAAATGACATATATTTTTTTGTGCAAAAAGAAAAAAGTAATTGAAGAAAATAAATTCAGTGTTATGAGGAATATGAAAAAATTCACTACCTCGTTCTATATTGGATAAAACTGTGTGTATATATATGGGGCATTCCACGCCAAGTCGGACACCTTTTGACTTTTGCATCTCCGATTTTTTTCAAATATTTTTTTTCTTTTAGTGCTGGTTGAAAGGAACTTCCATGATTTTTTTCAAATTTTTTCATGAAGTAATTTAAGAGATCTGGGTTTTTGAAAAATCACGTTTTTTACATAAATTTTTTTTTTAAATGCTTATAACTCGGACAAAAATTGATCAAATTGGACGTTCGATATATGAAAATTTTTGTTTTTACACGTAGTTTTTGATAAAAATATTAAAAAAAAATTTTTTTTTTAATTTACCAAAAAAATTTTAAATTTTAAAAATAAAATTTAATTTTTAAGAATGTATGTATCGATCGATTTTTTTCAAAATTTTTTGTAAGAAACTGGTACTAAATTAAGAATTTTTAATCCTTGTCTGATTGTGGGCAAACGATGGGATCTATTTATTTTGAAATTTTTAATTTTTGTAAAACGGTAGGTAGCCAAATGCCTAACTTGCAATTTGATCAAATCACTTTTTTAAACAGTAAGAAGGTTGAGTTCGGAGAGACTCAGTCTGAAAACAGTTTTGGTTTGAAAAATTTGCGTGATTTGGTCAAATGTCAAGTTACGCATTTGGCTACCTACCGTTTTCACTGCGTATACAAAAATTAAAAATTACAAAATAAATAGATCCCATCGTTTGCCCACAATCAGACAAGGATTAAAAATTCTTAATTTAGTACCAGTTTCTTACAAAAAATTTTGAAAAAAATCGATCGATACATACATTCTTAAAAATTAAATTTTATTTTTAAAATTAAAAATTTTTTTGGTAAATTAAAAAAAAAATTTTTTTTTAATATTTTTATCAAAAACTACGTGTAAAAACAAAAATTTTCATATATCGAACGTCCAATTTGATCAATTTTTGTCCGAGTTATAAGCATTTAAAAAAAAAATTTATGTAAAAAACGTGATTTTTCAAAAACCCAGATCTCTTAAATTACTTCATGAAAAAATTTGAAAAAAATCATGGAAGTTCCTTTCAACCAGCACTAAAAGAAAAAAAATATTTGAAAAAAATCGGAGATGCAAAAGTCAAAAGGTGTCCGACTTGGCGTGGAATGCCCCATATGTAATATTGGAAATTTCAACAGACACAAAGCAATAACAATTCTCCTTAATAGTTTTTCATTCAACCGTGTAGTTAAATTTTTTGACTATAAGAAATAAAACGCATAACGTTCGTTTCTTTTTTTTTATTTTTTATGAAGAGTTGAAAAATTTTGTTTCACCATACAACTCGAGTTTAAATGAAGTGTAATAAAGGATTGAAATTCAAGAGAGGAGGCAGTGACCAAACAGCCAGACGTTTACAAAACTGCGAGAGAGAAAGAGCGGTGTCATGAAAACCAACTGCAATATAAAGCTCAGACATTGAAGCGGAACGCGTTCGTTCTCGCACGCATCGACCAACATATAACCCTCACACACTGAAGGGCTTGGTCACTATATAGAACAAAAAAAAAAAAAAAAAAAAAAAAAAAAAAACAGAAAAAAATAGACTATTCAGAATTGTGGTGGATAAACGAAGAGAATTGAGAGAGAAAGAGAGAGAGAGAGAGGGCAAAAGAGATAAAGATTCTCCAAAGCGATTTAGAGAAAGAGACGACATGTTGAAGAGGCATGCTCTTTATGCGCCGTATAAACGCCAGAGCACGTTTACAACTATAATGTACTTTTTCGCTACAACAGCCCTTGTACGATCTTGAAATTCTTTTCTATGAGTATTTAAACGCGGGATTAGTTTTCCAACTCATTACTATTCATGAGTAGTCGCGCAAATTAAAAGAAATGAGAACTCGACTTATATACTTGACAATACTTTTTTTTATATTATTATAATGTATTATTAAAAAAAGAAGAAGGGGAGTATTTATAAGAGGATAAAGATATTTCCAAAAAAAATATTCTGATTATAATTTTCCATTTTCGGTTTAACTGCTTCATTTCTCCTCTGCTTTTTATATTCGTATATTCTTATTAGAATATTCCTCGGCAAATTTTTTTTTAGGGAATGGACGATTTTAAATCGGGTTTAAAATAAATTATCGAAGGAGAAGAAAATTGAAATCTATTTTTTTAAATTTAAACTCTCTTGATTCAATGTCTGATCGTAAATAATTATAAAATTACGAATATTGAGGACGATTTTTAGATTCAATATGGAGTTGTGCTACTTTCCACCTGTGAACGCCAAGGTCACCGCAAGGTGGCAATTTAGTTCCTTCTTGGAATTTGCACTGCCATCTGGTGGCGACCTTGGCGTTCTCAAGTGGAGAAATTAAACCATCCATTTACCCTAAAAAATTTTTTTATAATTTTAATTTTTACTGCTTTTTTTAAAATTAAGAAAATGTTATTGTCAGAATAATAATTGTGTTTAAAAATACGTTTCAAACAATTTTCCTGCGGATATCAAATTGAGACAAAAAGAATCAAAAGTGTTGCGAAGCAATATTTTGATTCTTTTTGTCTCAATTTGATATCTGCAGAAAAACATAAATATCTTTGACTGTATAGCAAAGATATTTTAAGTTTTATTAAAATAAAATTTGTTTGAATCAAATGAATCGTTTGTAAATTTGTAAGTTAAATAAATAATGTGAACAAATTAATATAAAATGCTATAAAAATGTATTTGAATAAAACTGGTTTTATGTTATATGCACATGTCTGATTTGCTTTTTCTCTTTTTTTCTGTTTCAGGTGAGTTGTTGAAAAAGTTGAATATACAGTTTGAAGAATAATTTTCGCTTATACGATTTATCGAAGTACATCTCTTAAAAGTTGGCAAGAGGTATAGTTATTTGAAACATACTTATCTGAATCCCTTTTATTTTCTGATGCGTCTATCAAAAATGCATTGCATATGAAGTGATAAAGCTCTATGAGTTTCACGTGACGTAGAAGTTTCAAACTCGAAGACAAATTCTACTTTTACTGGATCGTAAAACGTGAGTAGAAGTTGAGAAACTTATTTCGCCGTTTCTGTCTTGTTCATTTCTTAAGTAAACTCTTCCATATAAATAGAGAGCTATATAGTCAAATTGGCAAAAATTATCGCACTCCATCTCGCTCTCTTAGCAAAATGTTTTTTAATTTAGATTAAACGATAGTTTTCATAATTACGGGATTATTTAGAATTTCTACTGTTATTAGAAAAGTGCTTTTTTTTCTTGAGTTGATTTTTTTATATTTATTATTTTTTCCAAAATTATTAATACTTTAGTTTAGTTATTATTTTTTTCTTATTATTTTTATTTTATTTCGTATTACTTTATTAAACTTATATTATTTTTTTTATTATTTTTTTTCATTTCGTTTTTTGTATTATATTTTTTTAATCTTAAATTTAAAGTTTAGTTAATTTTTATTAAAACGTTGTTTTTTTAACTCTCGTTAGCGAGAAAAATAAAATATTTATTTCATTTTATTTGCAAGATTTTGTTATTTTAATGTTTTAATTGACAAATGACAAGACAAAAATAGTGAAAACAGGAAAATAATTTATTTAGATTGATAATATTTGAATGAGCTATTAAAAATTTAAAGTGGAATCGTTTCAAGTCAAAGAAAACCATTCTCTGTAAATTTCAATTAGTCAATATTTAAATTTTTGATAGACTAAAATTACTTAATGGATCCTTGCTGCAAAGTTATTTTTATAATATCGAATGAATGACAAATTCTTTTCTATTTTTCGCTCTAATTTTTAAATTAACTTAATTATTAATAATGTTAACTTAATTTTAGATACTAAAATTTTGTTAATAATTCACTAGTTGAATTCTAATTTAAATCTAATTGAATTTAATTAAATTTAATTGTATTTTAGTAAATTGAATTCAATAAAATAAATTGGAATTATTTTTTTAAATTAAATTCAATAAAATTAAATTTAATTGTTTTTTTAAGTTGAATTCAATAAAAATGAATTTAATTACTTTTTAAAATTAAATGCATTCAAACGTTATGAAGATTAAATACTAACAAAAATTAATTAAACAAAATTGTTTTGGGTTTAAAAATCATAATTTAATTTGTAAATTTTATTTAGCATTACAAAACATAAAAACAGTTTATTTATAAATTCAGAAAAATTGATTTTTATTAGGGAAAAAAGTTGATGTTATTTAATTATAAGAGGAAATAGATTTCTTTTTTTTAAAGTATAGTTTAAAAAATCTTATTGTTTTTGTAACTTTTATAATTTTCAATCAAAAATAATTTAATGCATGCTTAAAATTTTATTAAATTTTTTGAAAATAATTGAATTTTTCAAAGAAATTTTTTAAAGTAGAATTGTTTCAAATTAAAGAAAACCATTCACTCTAAATTTAAATATTTGACTTTCAAATATGTTATTAAACTCATGCGAAAAATTTTATTATTTATGAAAATAACTGAATTCCTGCGAATAATTTTATTATTTGCAAAGATAAATTAATTCTTGACAAGAATATTTTTATTTATAAAATAGTTTATTTTTTTCGAAGAATTTTAGTAAATTGTTTGAAAATAATTGAATTCTTGCAAAAAATGTTATTTAATATGTTTTTTTGGAAAAATTGAAATTCTTTAAAAAGAAATTTTATTAATATTACATTGAAAATAATTGAATTTTTAAGGAGAATTCTATTAAAATTCTGAAAAATAATTAATTTCTTTCAAAAGATTTAATTAGAATTGTATTGAAAATAATTGAATTCTTACGAAAAATGTTTTTTTAATTATTGAAAATAATTTAATTTTTGCGAAGGATTTCATTATTTATTAAGATGATTGAATTCTCGGAAAGAATTTTATAAAAGTTTTTGAAAATAATAATTGAAGTTTCATGAAGGATTTTATTAAAATTATTGAAAATAATTGAATTGCTACAAAAAATTTTGTTATTTATAAAATATTTGATTTTTTGCGAAGAATTAAGTTTATTTTATCAAAATTTTTGAAAATAATTGTATTTCTGCAAGAATTTTGTTATTTATGAAAATAATTTAATTCTAAAGAAAATTTTTATTAAAAATTTTTATAATAATTGTATATTTTCAAATGAAATTAAAATTCTTTGAAAGAGTTTAATTAAAATTGTATTGAAAATAATTGACAATATGCAAAACAAATTTTTTATTTGTAAAATAATTGATTTTTTGAGAAGAATAAACTTTAGTTTATCAAAATGTTTGAAAATAATTGAATTTAAAAAAAAAAATTATTAATGTAGACTTTGAAATATGTAATTAAATTTTTAAGAAGAATTTTATTATTTAAAAAAATAACTGAATTCCTGCGAATAATTTTATTATTTGCAAAAGATAAATTAATTTTTGACAAAAATTTTGTTATTTATAAAAATAATTAATTTTTTTTGAAGAATTTCAATAAATTGTTTGAAAATAATTGTATTTCTACAGGAATTTTGTTATTTATGAAAATAATTTAATTCTAAAGAAAAATTTTATTAAAAGTTTTTATAATAATTGAATTTTTTCAAAAAAAAATTTAAATATCTTTCAACAAGTTTAATTAAAATTGTATTGAAAATAATTGAAATTCAGCAAGCAAATTTTTGTTATTTGTAAAATAATTGATTTTCTGAGAATAATAAACTTTATTTTATCAAAATTTTTGAAAATAATTGAATTTTTTAAAGAAATTTTATTAATGTAGACTTTGAAATATGTAATTAAATTTTTGCGAAGAATTTTATTATAATTAGAAAAATAACTGAATTCCAGCGAATAATTTTATTATTTGCAAAAATAAATTAATTCTTGACAAGAATTTTGTTACTTATAAAAATAATTAATTTTTTTTGAAGAATTTCAATAAATTGTTTGAAAATAATTGTATTTCTACAGGAATTTTGTTATTTATGAAAATAATTTAATTCTAAAGAAAAATTTTATTAAAAGTTTTTATAATAATTGAATTTTTTCAAAAAAAAATTTAAATATCTTTCAACAAGTTTAATTAAAATTGTATTGAAAATAATTGAAATTCAGCAAGCAAATTTTTGTTATTTGTAAAATAATTGATTTTCTGAGAATAATAAACTTTATTTTATCAAAATTTTTGAAAATAATTGAATTTTTTAAAGAAATTTTATTAATGTAGACTTTGAAATATGTAATTAAATTTTTGCGAAGAATTTTATTATAATTAGAAAAATAACTGAATTCCAGCGAATAATTTTATTATTTGCAAAAATAAATAATTCTTGACAAGAATTTTGTTACTTATAAAAATAATTGATTTTTTTCAAAAAATATTAACAAATTGTTTAAAAATAATTAAATTCTTGAAAAAATGAAAAGAATAAAAAAAAGAAAAGAAAAAAAAAGAAAAGAATTTTATTATTTATGAAAATAATTGAATTCTTGCGAAGAATTTTATTAAAATTTCTGAAAGTAATTGAATTTTTTTATTATTCGAAGAATTTTATTACAACAGTTGTATATAAAAAATAATAATTATGTATGTTAATTGTATTAATAATTTAAATTTGTTGTCACTCTCTTGTCACCTATTTGTTAAAAATACTTCACCTTCTTTACCTATTTTTAAGACAAAAAAAATTTATTATTTTTTTTTTTTTTTTGATACATGAAGCAAAATTTTTATTTTCGATAAAAAATAAATAATTTAATTTATATTTGAACGTGGAGAACTTCAGGAACATTTTGCTATTGAAGAAATTTACGGGAAAATAAAATTGAAAGAATAAGAGGTTTTTTTATTCGCTGCCTATTTTTTAATATTGATGTAAGTGAGGGCAAAGTTGAACATTGAATGATTGGTATTATATTTACCTTTTTACGAAATATCTACGTATATATAGATATAGATACAGATATTATTTGACGCATTTTATGCCCGTTACGAGGAGCAAAAGGAAGGTTAATAATCGCGATCGTCGACTGCTGTTATCGACTTTATGTTCTACTTGTCGGACCGTCAACGACGCAAAAGGGGGTGAAGAGCGTTTTGGTGAGAGGAGAAGAGCAGCTTCATTATTACGACACGTACGTGCTCGACCGTTAACGATATTACCGTCGGATTTAGGTTTATTAGAGCCACGAGAGGTACTTTAAATTTTCTTTATTACGTCAGTCCGTTATACTTGCATTAACACCCGTTGACGAACGACCCGGTCACTGCCGATTGCCTTCGAGGTCATAAAAATTAACAAGAATATAGCACTTGAAAAAAGATGTTTCCTCAATCGAATGAAACATTTGTTTTGTTCCTGACTCTTTTTTTATGTAGAGAGAGAGAGAGAGAGAGAGAGAGAGAGAGAGAGAGAGAGAGAGAGAGAGTGAGAGAGAGAGTGAGAGAGAAATTTTACGAAAAAAAATGTCTAATTTATTTTTTTTTTGTATATTTTTTTTTTCCATATATAAATTGTTTATAGTAGGAGTTTGAGAATTATATTTCTCATGTAAGCTCACGTACAGCAAACAACTCGAGGGAGCTTTATAATAAATTAGGGCACAGATTATAAATTGACGCACACACTATCGCGTGTACTCGTATTTTTCTCTCGCTTTTATAAAGTCAACTCTTCACACTTTTGAATTGAGGACAATATTTCGTTAACCCTGGTGTATGACAACCGCAATTAAACGATTGATAAAAATAATAAAGATATCATTTTTCTTCTATTTAGTTAGAGCCTAAAAATATATTTGTCTGTGAGAATTATTTTTTTTTTGCTTTACTTCTTATTGCAATTTTTTTTTGTCAATTTTTTTTTATTTGTGAATAAATGTGCTTGGTTTGATTTTTCGATAGATAGTTTGTCTTTGATTACTTGAGGTTTCTAATATTTAGCAGTAGTGGTAGGAGCTATTTAGCAATTATTGTTACTGTCGAAAAGAGTAATGATAAATTATTTGGTAATGAGGAATAAAATATTAAATTATTAATTAAATGGTACTTTCAGTTGAAAGTGTAATATTACAGCCAAGTTATAGTTGACAGGGTAATTTCATTTAATGATAGTTTCTAATAGTTTCAAACATTGTGTGGTAATTTTAATTAATTGTAGTGTCAATTAACAGTGAATTATATTGATTGTTGTAGCTGATGATATTTTGATAGTTTTGTTAATAGTTTGGGTAATTTTCTATTTTTTTTTTTAAGAACAACTGATTACAAAAATGCAATTATTTTCAAAAGTGATAAACTTCTTCGCTTAAATTCAATTATGTTCAAAAATTACATTCTTCCTATGAATACAATTATTATAAAAAAAGTTTGTAAAAATCTTTAAAACAATTCAATTATTTTCGTAAAAAATAAAATTCTTCGAAGCAATTCAATTAATTAAGAAATTTTAATAGAATTCTTCCCAAGAATTCAATTCTATTCGAAAATAAAATTTTCAGAGGAATTCAATTATTTAAAAAACAAACTGTAATAAAATTCTTCGATAGATTTTATTTTCAATTTTTTAATGAAATTTTCTCGAAGGAATTCAATTATTTTCAAACAATAGTTTTTCTCACTAAAAATCATTAAAATCTTTACTATTGAATGGGTAAAAACTACTAATTCAGATTTAGAGATAAAATAATGGAAATAAAATAAATTAATTTTTTTTTTTGGTACAAATTAACATCGCCTTGTTCACAGATAATTAAATCAATAATTTTTCATTCTCCAATTATTCCTTAAAAAATCGTTAGGAGTATTCATTTTTCACTAAATAAAGTCTGTGTAGAGGAATTGTTACAAATATTATTTTCCATTCACTGTTATGGAAATATTTGTTTTTCTGTTTGATTTAACGAACAGGCGGAACACTCTTTTTTTTGGAGGAAGAGGGGGAGGGGGTCGGGACTCTATATACCATTGTAAAGGGCATTTGATACTGTGGTATCAATTCTACGCTTCAGCAGTCACTTTTTAAATGTATTTTTTTACTCGAATCTCGTGAAGTTGGTAATTATATAAATATAAAAGATTTTATTTATGGCAAAAGGGTGGAAAAAAAATTTTTATTCTAAATTGAAGATGGTTTCAAATTATGAATAGCATTCTTTTTATTTTTCTGGATTAAATGAAAAGGTTTCAAATTAAATTCTTTAAAAGTGTTAATTTTTCATAACTTATAACCAACAATTCTGTAGAATTAATTATTTTGAAAAAGTTTAATTTTTTTTAAAAATAAAATTCTTCTTATAAAATTCAACTATGTTCAAAATTGGAAAAATAATCTCGTAAAAATCTCAATTATCTTTATCTTCATGTTTTATAACAATTTTTTATAATTTGTTTAATTTCAAAAAGGTTTGAATTAAAAATTTTTGAACATTTTAATTCCTGTGGAAGATCCTGTTCCAAAAATAATATTAAAAATAGAAATTGTGCAAATATTTTTCTTCTTCTTCAAAAAAAAAATAATAATTTTGTTTAAAATAATTGTGATTCATAAAGAAAAATAATGCAAGATAAATAAATTTTCTAATTATTAATCACAATTGTTTAACAATTTTCTAATTTTGTTTAGAAGTAAAGAACAGAAATCTAATTTCAATTTGACAAAATATAACATTTAACAAAATTTTAGTCTTTTAATAAAAAGAAGTGAAAAAAATTCTGATGATTTCTATTTGTCATTACAATATTGAATTAATTATAAAATAAATATAAAATAACTCATTCATTTTAGTGGTTTGGTAAATTTCTACTATGAATTAGTACTTTTTGGCTAAAAATTAGTCAAAACCTTTACTAATTAATTTAATGAATGAAAAAATCACTATTTCACTCTTTCTAAATTTTAATTTAGAGAGAATTCAATTTATTATTACTTATTAATTAATTGAATACTATGCTTATTAGTGAAATTGCCTAATTAAAAAGCAATAAGTCACTAATTCAAATTAATAAAAATTTTTACTAATTCAAATTTCTGAGAGCAGGGAATAAATTTATTCCCATAAAAAATAATAGTAAATAATAATTAATATTGATATTTGTAATATTCATCGGAATATTGGTGCTGGTCCCTGCATGTATAGATTTCGCTTGACCTGAAAAATCAATGTTGCTGTAGTGATAAGCGGTTTCATGGAGATAGAGGAATAGAGAGATAGAGTGGAAGGTCTGAGACCCTTGTTAGAAATTCTGCAGCTTTGGTACATTAATTCTGTTAAATTTTGGCTAAATCGGACTAACATATTTCATTAAGTGGAAGAAGGAAGGAGGAGAAACCATGGGTCTTTGCATTTTGTTAAACAACACTTGTAAAATTTTTAATCCTCTATTTTCATTTATTTTCATTTATTTTTATTTATTTTAATTTTTTATTTTCTCTTTCTTTCTTTTTTTTTGGGGGAAACCAACGGAATCCTTCTCTTTTTTTGCACACTTGCTTCCATCTCGTTCTCTCCCTGTGTCTTTTCTCTATTACTTCTCTTTCTCTTTCATTTCTGGCGACCTCGCTAATCCCTTGCGAGTGCGGATCAAACGCGATTTTCCCTCGGCTCCTGTATTCACAATGGCGACCATTAAAAATAATAAAAGCTCGCAAATACGCTCAACCAAAAGCAGCAGAAAAATAGCGGCCGTGTTTTTCAAGCGAGAAAGACGGAAGGACGGAAATGGGAAATAAAAGACTCGGGCTGTATGTACATTTAAAAACGTCAGGAGTGCCAACACACTCGGATTTATGATGGTGCTATCTTTTCATACACTAATGCAAAGCGAAATATTATTTTCATTTTTCTTTAGTATTTGCGACTCGTAAACTCATCACATTTTATTCTCCCCACTGTGCGGTTTAAGAATTGCCCTATTTGAATAAATGATTCATAATTAGGTGTGTGTATATGTATATATGTATATTTCGTTGAAACAATAAAGAACATGTTTTTTATTTATCATTCATTATGCAAAGACCGTATTTTTTCTGTTTATTACCGAAAGAAAATGATTTTTTTTAATTGTAAAAACCTTTTTTTCTGTTTATTACCAAAAAATATGGTTTTTTTTAAACTAATAAACCCCGTTTATTCTGTTTATTGCCAAAAAAATTTTAATCTATAAAAATCATTTTTTGTTTATAAAATCCATTTTTTTGTTTGTAAAATCAATTGTTTGTTTAAAAATAATTTTCCTCGTTCGATTTTGAAACATGTTCTTTTAGAAATTGTCATCTTGGTTTGTGATAATGAAGTATAAACTCTTGACATTCGCGAGCATTTGAGAACTGATAATGTCGTTGGTTCCGGTACGAAATTTCTGTTTCAACAATTATTATTGACTTGTATACTGGTTTCAAGTAATCGTGAGTCTTTGATTACTCATTCGTTGGAAAGACATTCAATTCGCATTCAAGTCCATGTCAAAGAATGAAGATAATGGTGTAATCAGTTTCACCCTTCACTAAGAGAACTAATAATTTATTTCTAGAGACAGGCTTGCTTGAATTATTTCACTCTTTTTGAATTTTTCTACAAAATGTGAATTTGCACTATTAAAAAAATTAAATATTTTCTTAATAAATATTGAATTAATTTTTTATTTCTTAAAACAGGGCTTGAAGTAGATTCGTTAATCCCGTAAAAGTCCGTAACTTTGCATGAAGTCCGTAAAAGTCCGTTTTTAAAAAAAAAAAAAAAGGCCCGTAAAGTACGTAATTTGATTCAAAAAGGATAAAAAGTTGGTAAATTGTACGATATAATTTGAATAATTTGAGAGAAATTACAAATGATTGCAGAAATTCAATTATTTTCAAAAATTTTTAAAAATCCTTGTCAAAAATTTCAATTATGTTCAACATTTTTTAAAAATTCTCATCAAAATTTCAATCATTTTTAGAAATAATTAAATTCTTCTCCGAAATTCAATTATTTAAATAAAAAATTAATTAAATTCTACACAAACTTTTAATTATTTTCAAAAAACAATAAAAATTTGACAGGAATTTCATTATTTACAATATTTTTTTTATAAATTTCTTCGCAATCCTTGAATTATTTTCATAAATAATAAAATTTTTACGGGGATTCAATTATTTTTGTATTTAAATAATTGAATTCTAGTAGAATTTTCTCATAAACATTGATTTAAAAATGAATTTCAGTTAAAAATTTAGAATATAATTGAATATTAAAAGCATTATAGCGTAAATTTTTAGAAATAATTGAATTTAAAAAAAGATTTCATAATAAAATATTTGAAAATTTTAATTTTCATACTTTAAATTAACAGTTCTGTAGAAAAATTAATTTTTTAAAAAAAAGTTTCCTTCAATTTTACTTGAAATTATTTTTTTGATATTTTATTTTATAATATTATTTAATTGCAGAATTACCGAATAATTGAAATTTTGTAAAATTGAATTGTAAACAAATGAATTTGAAAATTCTAAAGGAACTTTTTCAAAAATTATTAAAAACAATGGATTTATTAAAGAATTTTAGTTAAAAACACTAAAAAATTCAATTTTGAAGAAACTACAAATTGTTGCAGAAATTAAATTATTTTCAAGAATAATAAAATTCTTCGCAGAAATTTAATTATGTTCAAAAATAATAAAATTCTTTTTAGGAATTCAATTACATTCATAAATAATTATTCATAAATAATAAAATTTATCGCAGAATTTCAATTATTTTTAATACAATTTTAATCAAGTTTTTCGAAAAATGTAAATATTCTGAAACATTTTATTAAAATTCATCAAAAGAATTCAATTATTTAAAAATTTGTTGATAAAATTCTTTATGAGAATTCAATTTTAAGAAACATTCAATTATCTATATTAATAAAATTAGACTTCTGTCTGTACATTGCTCCAAACTTGAAAATTTTTATATATTTTTTCGTTTTAAGACATTAGAATTCGAAAAATGTAAAAAAAAAATTTCTGTCTGTCTGTTTGTCTGTATGCAAAACTTTGTTCGCGCATCAATTAAAAACGGTTTGACCAACACAGGAAAAAAAAAGTCTGACTCCGTTTACACCTTAAATTCAGCCTCGAAAACAGGCTGAATGTAAAACTTTTTTTTTAGTGTGAATTAAAGTGAAATTTGGCAGTCTATTAGGTATTAACGTAACTTAAAATCATAGCCTTATCCAATTAAAAAATATTAACTTGAACGAAAGTTATGACATTTTTCCCAAAAATTCGAAAAATCAAAAAAATGCAAATTTTTTATTTTTTGTAAAATGAATGCAAAACTATCCTTAGCAAACTTTTTCAGATAATTACAACCCATTTGTACAATAAAATTTATAAAAAAGACGTATTTTGAAATTTTTTTTCGTTTTTTTATATCAACTTTTTTCTAAAAAAATAGTGATTTTTAATCTTTAAGCAAGCTTTTCAGGAAAAGTTATTAAAGTTTTTTATTTAAAGATCAAAATGTAAAGTAAGAAATTTGCTACATTAGACAAAAATAATGAAGCTAAATGCCATAAAAGAGAAGAAAAAATGTTGAATTATAAGAAATTCGGTTTTTAAAATTTTGGCTAATTTTCCATAATTTTAGATTTTTTACCAAAGGGTGTGGAGACTATTAAATAAATAAAGTATTTTTGAAGAGCACAAAAATTATGAAGCTAAATGCCATAAAAAAGAAGGAAAAATGTTGAATTTTAAGAAATTCGGTTTTTCGAAGTTTTGATAATTTTTTATTTTTTGCTAAAAAGTGGTGACTATTCAAATAGTAATATTATACCTACTACCGAAATAGCTAATGGTAACTAATTATTAATTTTCCGGTCAAATTAAATTCCCGGCTATTTTCTGATTTTCCAGATTTGTAGAAACATTGTTAAATGTATTGGTAGAAACTAAAACCCGCCCAGGTGCGAATTTTGGTCGGCCGCCAGAGTTGGAAGGTCGGGCGCAGGTCGGCCCATCTATGGCTGCCAATAGGTCGGCAGCCAAAGTCGGGCCGACTTTGGTTACTGTTTCCACCCAAGTTTGGGCCGACTATGGGTGCCAAAGTTTAGAGAACCTAATTTTAGTTGGTCGGGCCGACTCTGGCCTCAGTCGGGCCGATGGTCGGTAAAACTATGGCAGCCAGAGTTTAGAGAACCTAATTTTAGTTGGTCGGGCCGACTCTGGCCTGAGTCGGGCCGATGGTCGGCTAAAGTATGGCAGCCAGAGTTTAAAAAGGTTAATTTCTGTTGGTCGGGCCGACTTTGGCCTGAGTCGGGCCGATGGTCGGTAAAACTATGGCAACCAGAGTTTAGAGAACCTAATTTTAGTTGGTCGGGCCGACTCTGGCCTGAGTCGGGCCGACGGTCGGTAAAACTATGGCAGCCAGAGTGCAAAAAACCTAATTTCACTTGGTCGGGCCGACTCTGGCCTGAGTCGGGCCGATGGTCGGCTAAAGTATGGCAGCCAGAGTTTAAAAAGGTTAATTTCTGTTGGTCGGGCCGACTTTGGCCTGAGTCGGGCCGATGGTCGGTAAAACTATGGCAGCCAGAGTTTAGAGAACCTAATTTTAGTTGGTCGGGCCGACTCTGGCCTGAGTCGGGCCGATGGTCGGTAAAACTATGGCAGCCAGAGTTTAGAGAACCTAATTTTAGTTGGTCGGGCCGACTCTGGCCTGAGTCGGGCCGACGGTCGGTAAAACTATGGCAGCCAGAGTGCAAAAAACCTAATTTCACTTGGTCGGGCCGACTCTGGCCTGAGTCGGTCCGATGGTCGGCTAAAGTATGGCAGCCAGAGTTTAAAAAGGTTAATTTCTGTTGGTCGGGCCGACTCTGGCCTGAGTCGGGCCGATGGTCGGTAAAACTATGGCAGCCAGAGTTTAGAGAACCTAATTTTAGTTGGTCGGGCCGACTCTGGCCTGAGTCGGGCCGATGGTGGGTTAAACTATGGCAGCCAGAGTTTAGAGAACCTAATTTTAGTTGGTCGGGCCGACTCTGGCCTGAGTCGGGCCGATGGTCGGTAAAACTATGGCAGCCAGAGTTTAGAGAACCTAATTTTAGTTGGTCGGGCCGACTCTGGCCTGAGTCGGGCCGATGGTGGGTTAAACTATGGCAGCCAGAGTTTAGAGAACCTAATTTTAGTTGGTCGGGCCGACTCTGGCCTGAGTCGGGCCGATGGTCGGTAAAACTATGGCAGCCAGAGTTTAGAGAACCTAATTTTAGTTGGTCGGGCCGACTCTGGCCTGAGTCGGGCCGATGGTCGGCTAAAGTATGGCAGCCAGAGTTTAAAAAGGTTAATTTCTGTTGGTCGGGCCGACTTTGGCCTGAGTCGGGCCGATGGTCGGTAAAACTATGGCAGCCAGAGTTTAGAGAACCTAATTTTAGTTGGTCGGGCCGACTCTGGCCTGAGTCGGGCCGATGGTCGGCTAAAGTATGGCAGCCAGAGTTTAAAAAGGTTAATTTCTGTTGGTCGGGCCGACTTTGGCCTGAGTCGGGCCGATGGTGGGTTAAACTATGGCAGCCAGAGTTTAGAGAACCTAATTTTAGTTGGTCGGGCCGACTCTGGCCTGAGTCGGGCCGATGGTCGGTAAAACTATGGCAGCCAGAGTTTAGAGAACCTAATTTTAGTTGGTCGGGCCGACTCTGGCCTGAGTCGGGCCGATGGTGGGTTAAACTATGGCAGCCAGAGTTTAGAGAACCTAATTTTAGTTGGTCGGGCCGACTCTGGCCTGAGTCGGGCCGATGGTCGGTAAAACTATGGCAGCCAGAGTTTAGAGAACCTAATTTTAGTTGGTCGGGCCGACTCTGGCCTGAGTCGGGCCGATGGTGGGTTAAACTATGGCAGCCAGAGTTTAGAGAACCTAATTTTAGTTGGTCGGGCCGACTCTGGCCTGAGTCGGGCCGATGGTCGGTAAAACTATGGCAGCCAGAGTTTAGAGAACCTAATTTTAGTTGGTCGGGCCGACTCTGGCCTGAGTCGGGCCGATGGTCGGCTAAAGTATGGCAGCCAGAGTTTAAAAAGGTTAATTTCTGTTGGTCGGGCCGACTTTGGCCTGAGTCGGGCCGATGGTGGGTTAAACTATGGCAGCCAGAGTTTAAAAAACCTAATTTCAATTGGTCGGGCCGACTCTGGCCTGAGTCGGGCCGATGGTGGGTTAAACTATGGCAGCCAGAGTTTAAAAAACCTAATTTCAATTGGTCGGGCCGACTCTGGCCTGAGTCGGGCCGACGGTCGGTAAAACTATGGCAGCCAGAGTGCAAAAAACCTAATTTCACTTGGTCGGGCCGACTTTGGCCAGAGTCGGGCCGATGGTCAGTTTGAAGTTGCAGCTTATAAAATCATTTTTGTTCTTAGGCTTTCATGTAAGCGTAGTGTAATGGTTAGCGTGTTAGACTTCGGTGCGTTAGGTTGCGAGTTCGATTCCTGCGAGCGTTAGAAATTTTAATTTGTATTTATGTGTAAGATTGCGTTTAGTGTTAAGATGTATACAATAAACAAATAAATAATGAATAATAATAATTAATAATAATAATAAATAATTAATAATTTTTTGCAATCGGTCGGCCGACTTTTGGCTGCCAAGGTCGGCACGACCAAGGTTGCCAAAGTGAATCCGACCTTCTTTCTCATGGTCGGCAAAGCTTTGGCACCCCTGGTCGGCCCGACTTTGGCAACCATAGTCGGCACGACCATGTCAGCCACTGGACGGCGGGTGTTACAATTCGCTAGTTCGGCCGACCTTTGGCTGCCAAGGTCGGCACGACCATGGTTGCCAAAGTCAAGCCGACATTCTTTCACATGGTTGGCAAAACTTTGGCACCCCTGGTCGGTCCGACTTTGGCAGCCATAGTCGGCCCGACCATGTCAGCCACTGGACGGCGGGTGTTACAATTCGCTAGTTCGGCCGACCTTTGGTTGCCAAGGTCGGCACGACTATCCACTTGGTCGGCGCGACCATGGCCCGACCAACTTTTCGCACCTGGGCGTCGAAGACGTGTACGACAGCTAGTTCAATATATTATTTATTTTTGTATTTAAATAATTGAATTATAGTGTAATTTTCTAATAAAAATTGATTTAAAGATGAATTTCAGTTAAAATTTTAGATAATTGAATATTAAAAGGAATATAGCGTGAATTTTTATAAAAATTTGAATTTTGAAATTAATTTTTTTGAAAAAGTTTAATTGAATTTTTTTTATATTATTTAAAGTTTTTATTTACTAATATTTATTTAATTGAAGAATTTACGAATAATTGAAATTTCGTAAAATTGAATATTGTAAACAAATGAACTTGAAAATTGTCAAAGAACTTTTTCGAGAATTATTAAAAATAATTGATTTAAAGAAGAATTTTAGTTAAAAATTCTTGATAATAATAATTGAATTAGAATGATGAAAATAATTATTGTGAAGAAGTACAATATTCTTATAATATAAAACAATGATTTTATCACTGGGTCATCTTTAATTATTATAAAACATGAAGAAATCGATCACTCCGAGTCGAAGACGCGGAGTTATCGATTTCTTTATGTTTTATAGTTATGAAAAAAAATTTGTAGTTTTAAGTAAAATGTTGAAAGGAAAGAAATTTTCAATCAATTTTTTTCAACTTTGTAAACTTGAGACAAAAAGTATGAATTTGGTTGAGAAAAATGTGATAAAAATTGGAGAAAAATAAAAAGGCGATTGATAATAATAATATAGTAATAATAGCGAATTTTTTTCGTTCTCCAAGAAAAATTGTCTTCTAGGAAAATTGTAAAAACTTGGTATATGAGAAAAAGTATCTGGCTTTGTTAAATTGAAAATTATACACGTATATATATATACATTTTCTTGTGAGAAAAGGGGTTTTCCCAATTTGGATAATTTGTGCAAAATTCCAGAGACACGTCCCTTGAATTCCCTCGTCTCTCTCTTGCTCTTTACCCGATGGAATGGAAGGAGAGTAAAGAGACGCGACAAGAAATATTAGGAATGTGCGTGATTCTAAGTAACTGAATCGTCCCTGAGGTGCTCCTTTCATGAAAATCGTGTTGCACCTGACAAGGAAAAATGGAGTGCCTGCCTCGCGCGTTTCCCTCGACTTCCGCAATCGTCAGCGATTTGCTTAAACCATTTCCTCGAGAGAGTCTCTATTTCTGCAGGCGCGCACATATATGTATATACCTTAGAGAGAGAGAGAGTGAGAGAGACGTGCACACACGTCGTCCTTTTATACTATAGAGAACTCTCGGTGTATTTATGTATGTGTGCCATTTTTTATCCGCGAATATGTGTCATGTACGTGCACATGAATATCTATATCATTGGCGTAGGAACCATGATGGAGGATCTAAATTCCTCTCGAACCCATTTTCCTCTCTCTTGGAAATTTGAATTACAGTGGTGTGTCTATTTTAAATAAGAATTTGATTGAATTGAAAATTTTGCCCATTTTTCAATTATTTTAGGATGTTTTTCTACTCTTTTTTCTACTCTTTTTTTGATTTTCTTTTTCACTTTTTTTTCACTCTTTTCTTTCTTCTTTACACTTTTTTCGCTATTCTATTTTTTGTTTTCACTATTTTCACTTCTTAGACCTGTGTCAATAATTTATAGTTAATTTATTTTGATAGTGATTCAAAATTATTGTAAAATAAAAATTTAATTTGAAGAAGAAATAAATAAAATTCGTTCATTTGAACGTTCAGAATTTTTGGATCATAGGTTTTGCACCTAAATGAAAAATTTACTTAAACTTGCGAAAAAAAACCTAGTCTCTCGATTAATTACCCGCGATCCAATTTTGAAAAATATTATTTCCACATCATTAAAGAAAATAATTCTCTTTTAAGAGAAAACTTTTTGAAAAATCTCAATACCATGAAATTGTTTTAAATTATCGTTAAATCGGATAATAAAAGCTGTGAGCGTAATGAGCGTTAAACTACCTTTAAAAGAGAGGGAAACAAAATCGTTTCAACCTGTAACATGAGAATACAGGAAAAAAAAAGAAAAAATTCCCCCTCTTTCTCTCTCTCTCTCTTAATAGCCAAACAGATTTGCAATTTATTTACTCTCTCTCTCTCTCTCATAGTGAGAAATGTTGGTTATTTTAGGAGTGTAAAAAAGCTGTAAACATCATAAAAAAAAAGAAAGTTTTTTAGTATTAAAAAAAACACCCTCGAGGTTGTAAAATAGTATATGCCATTTGAAAAGTTGAACGCATATATTTGTGTTTTTGACATAAAGAAAACCACATCTATTAGGCATATGGTGATTTCAGGAAACATAAAAATATGTCATGCATCACATAATTGTTAAGTGGATCCCTGAAGGGGAATAAAACACCCTCTATATGATCAATGTGTTATGGTAATATCTATGTGTGTGGACAATTTATGAAAAGACATTTTCTGTATATAATATAAAATAATTTGACGAAAAAAGAGAGAGATCTCAAAAAGTGACGAAATAGAAAAAAATGTTATTATTATTATTTGAATTCGAAAAAAAACAAATATTTTTATTTAAACATTAAATCTTTGAAGACAACAAAAAAAAAGATCAACAAAAAAAATTAGACAAATAAAAATAAATGGCAAACAAATGATAAAAGTTCATTTTTTTTTGCAGAATATTTTGTGAATCATAACTATTAAATATAAAGTACTTAGTAAATAAGAGTACAATAAATTTTTGAACAAGAATTTTCGAGTAATTTTTCAAAAAGCTTGAGTTTAATTGATTTTTTTTTTTGCTATCTTTAGTATACAATTATCTTATCAGTAAAAAATGAGAAGATAAATTGAATTTTTATGAAAATAAAAATCAATAATTTACAGAGAAAGAAAGAAAGAAAGTCTGATTTATTTTAAACCACGCACAACACGCATGAGATTGATTAAAAAAAAATATTATTTTCTTTATTAAAACACAAACACTCTATAATATTTAATTGCATAATAATATAATATTATATACGAAACAACTTTAGTAATTTGAAAAAGCTACTTCTTTGACTAAATTATTAAAATTAAATATTAAAATATTTAATAAAATCGAAAATATATTCGGAGCTAACATAAACTGTTTAGTTGTTTTAAAAAAATTTTATTTGATTCAAATAAAATTTGTTCTGAATTAAATTTTTATTTAAAAGAAATAATTTGATATAGGCTCTGGGACAAATATACTTTTATTCAACTTAAATTATATTTGGTTTAAATAAAATTTTTTTAATCTACAGGCTTCGTACTCATCTACTAAAACCTACTATTTACTACTTTTTCTGTTTTTTCTTAAAATTTCCAGCACTTTAAATTTGCTAATACTAGAAATCAAAAAACTATTTTCAAAAATTATAATCAAATTCTTTAAAACGTATCAGTTATTTTCAATATCTAGTATTTTCATAAAATTTCGCAAAAGAATTCAATTTAAAAAAAAAATTGATAAAATTCATCAAAATTCAATTTAATGATAAAAATTAAATAATTCAAAATAAAATTAAGAAATTAAATTATAAAATTTCTACAAGAATTCAATTAATTTATAATTTTATAATATCAATTTCAAAAAAATTTCGAAAAAATCAATTATTGAACAAAATTTTTATACAATTTTTCACAATAATTCGATTACTTTCACCAATAATAACATTTTTCATGGAAATTCAATTTTTTAAAAAAATTTTATCAAAATTCTAAGCAAGAATTCAATTATTTCCATAAATAATAAAACTCATTGAAGAATTTCAATTATTTTTAATACCATTTTAAAGTAATTAATCGAAAAAATTAATTATTTAAAATAATGTTTATAAAATTCTCTTCAACTACTTTCAAGAAGAAGAAAATTTTTCACAGAAATTCAATTCTTTTAAAAACATTTGAATAAGGTTTTTTTGGCAATAATTCAATTACATTCAGAAAAAATAAAATTCTTATCAGGAATTCAATTATTTTTGAAAATTTAAATAAAACTCTCTGCAACTACCTATTCAATTATTTTCATAAATAATAAAATTCATCGTAGGATTTCAATTATTTTTAATACATTTTTCGATAGCTATTTTTTTTACTACTGTTTTTTAGTTTGAAAGCTACTTTTTGCTACTTTTTAGAATTAATTATCGAGTGCGAAGTCTCAGTCTAGTAGACAATAATTAAAAAATATCCTGATTCATAAAAGTAAAAATTAAAATACAAACATATGCCATGTAAAACATTAAAATACAGCAATGCATCAAGTTTCTAAAGTCGAGCAGAGTTTGTAATTAGTGTCCGTAGAATTAGTCCTTTTAAAAAAAAAGAAAACAAAACGAAAAGGAAAAAAACAAAAAAAGACAATTAACTGCGTTCGTAAAAGCACGTTTTGCGCTCTTTCTCGCACAAGTTGGGTGAGCAGAAATATTTTTCGATTTGAATCCTCTCCGACCTTCCGGAATTTTTTTAATTTCCTCTTAAGAAAGCAATCTGGATTCGTCCTTGCCCATCTGCGCCAAGCTGGCATAGCGAGGCACGTGTGATAATGTGTGAGTGAGAGGACGTGTACACACACCTATATATATAGAGAGAGAGAGAGGGAGAGAGAAGTTCTCTCGCAAGGGGAGGAGGTCTATGCTTTATAGCAAACGTGTGGTATGTAGGTGCCTTGAAAAAAGGGAAGATTGTGTGTACGGACGTTTTGTGGGAAACTAGTATAAACGAATGGCTGACGGTTACGAAAATGTGGAAAGTATGCGGATAATACATAAGGCGGCACGAGTTTTCTTTTGATACCAAGATATGATGACGATGTCGCGAAGTCTACTTATTGAAGACGTTTCCGTTAACACACGCCCGCATTTATATAAGAAGATGCAAATCGCTTATATATTCGACGCAAATATATAATATGCCCCTGAGAAAACCAAAGTCTCTCTCTCTGTCTCTCTCTCAAAGGTTCGCAAATATTTGAAAAACGCTGTGAAATTTATTTACTTTATTGTATAACAACAATTATTATTATTATTAATATGTATACAAAAATCGTCCACCAAATGATATAATAATTGTACTAACTATAAATTAAATTCTTTCATAACTATAAAACATAAAGAAATCGATAACTCCGAGTCTTCGACTCGGAGTGATCGATTTCTTCATGTTTTATAATCACTAAAAATGGCAAATTGATAAAATCATTATTTTATATTATAAGAATATTGTACTTCTTCAAAATTATGTTCATCATTTCATTTCAATTATTATTTTTTAAGAATTTTTCACTAAAATTTTTCTTTAAATCAATTAATTTTCAAAAAAGTTCTTCAACAATTTTCAAAATTCATTTATTAACAATATTCAATTTTACAAATTTCAATTATTCCCACATTCTTCAATTAAAAAATTAAATTAAATTAAATTCTTCAATTATAAAAAATAAAAACTTCAAATAATAGAAAAAAAATTCAATTACACTTTTCCAAAAAAATTAATTACGAAATTCAATTATTTCTAAAAATTTACGCTATATTGCTTTTAATATTCAATTATTATCTAAAATTTTAACTGAAATTCATCTTCAAATCAATTTTTTATGAGAAAATTCTACTAGAATTCAATTATTTAAATACAAAAATAAATAATTTATTGAATAATTGAATGTTTCATAAAATTCAATTCCCATCAGGAAGCATTATCAACAAATATTCAAATAATTGAATTCTATCAACGAATTTCAATAAAATTTTTAAGAATTATTACATTTTTCGAGAAATTCGATTAAAATTGTATTACAAATAATTGAAATTCTGCAATAAATTTTATTATTTATGAAAGTAATTGAATTCCTAAAAAGAATGTTATTATTTTTTAACATAATTAAATTTCTGCGAACAAAAAGAATTTTATTATTCTTGAAAATAATTGAATTTATGCAATAATTTCTAATTTTTCCAAAATTAAATTTTCTTTTGGAAAATTTTATTAAAAAAGGAGATATTGGAAATCATTGAATTGAGAAAAATTTTTTAAAATAGTTCAAATTTTGACAAGAATTTTAGTAAAATTCTTGAAAATAATTGAAATTTTGATAAGAATTTTATTAAAATTCATAAAAATAATTGAATTAAAATTCTTAAAAATAATTGAACTTTGGAGAAGAAATTTTATTGCCTTTGAAAATAATTGAATTTCTGCAATAATTTGTAACTTTTTCAAAATTAAATTTTCTTTTCGTGTTTTCAACTAAAATTATTCTCTATAAGCATTATTTTTAATAATTTTTGAAAAAGTTCTTCGAGAATTTTCAAATTTATTTCTTTACAATTCAATTTTACAAAATTTCAATTATTCGTAAATTCTTCAATTAAATATGTATTAGAAAGTAAAAACTGGAAAAAATAATTTCAAAAAAAAAAATCAGTAATTAAACTTTTTCGAAAAAATAATTAATTAATTAATTAATTATTACCTAATTATTAAAATTAAATTAATTAATTTCTAAAAATTTACGCTATATTGCTTTTAATATTGAATTATAATATAAAATTTTAACTGAAACTCATTTTTAATTCAATTTTTAATAAAAAATTCTACTAGAATTCAATTAGTTTTTTGAGAACTTTCAAATTCATTTTTTGTTTTTAACTGAAATTCATTTTTAAATCAATTCTTATTATAAAATTCTACTAGAATTCAATTATTTAAATGCAAATAATAATTTATTGTATATTTGAATGTTTCTTAAAATTGAATTCTCCTAAAGTATTTTATTTAAAAATTTTTAAGTAACAGAATTCGTTTGACAAATTTTAATAAAAATTTTAAGAATATTTGTGAGGAATTCGTTTGAAATTGTATTAAAAATAATTGAAATTCTGCAATGAGTTTTATTATTTATGAAAATAATTGAATTCCTAAAAAGAATTTTATTATTTACAAAACAAATTGAATCCCCGTAAAAATTTTATTATTTATGAAAATAATTGAATGTTTGCGAAGAAATTTGTAAAACAATTTGTAAATAATGAAATTTTTATTATTTTTTGAAAATAATTGAAAGTTTGTGTTTCTTAAAATTGAATTCTCATAAAGAATTTTATCAACAAATTTTTAAATAATTGAATTCGTTTGACGAATTGTAATAAGATTTTTAATAATTTTTTTGGGGAATTCGATAAAATTCGATTAAAATTCCTAAAAAGAATTTTATTATTTAAAACAATAATTGAATTTCTGTTAAATGTTTATTATTTAATGGAAATAATAGATATTGAAAATTATTAAATTAAAGAAAATTATTGAGAATAATTGAAATTTTACCAATAATTGAGGCCTTGGATCCAATAACTCGCCCGACGCTCGAAGGCACGCGCTAATACCAGTCGGGTAGCAGTGAGTGGCCCAGAGGCACTCACTGCTCACTGACTGGCAGTTGCGCGTTCCTCCGAGCGTCGGGCGAGTTATTGGATCCAAGGCCTCAATTGTATTAAAATTTTTGAAAATAAATAATTGAATTTTGGAGAAGAATTTTATTATTTATAAAGATAATTGAAATTTTGACAAGAATTTTAAATAATTTTTGAAAAGAATTGAATTTTTGTTAAGAATTTTATTACTTTTGAAAATAGTTGGATTCTATAGAATATTCACTAGAATTCATATAGATTGATTCTTATCTCTAAATTTGAATTAGTAAAAATGTTTACTATTTTGAATTAGTGACTGACTTTTTGCTTTTCAATTAGTAAATTTTACTAATAAATAGTAATTTTCACTAATTTATTAGTAAAATTTTCAGCTGGGAAAGAAATTATTGATGTTTTCGAATAATTTTATACAATTAAAGAAATTCGTAAATTGTGGATCATCTTTTTTTACAAAAAAAATGGTCTTTAGTAGTAAAAGTAATAATAAAGAATAAAATAGAATAAAAGTAATAAAATGAAAGGTAATAGTAAAGAAAGGTAATAACAGTAATATGGTGAGGCAATAATTCAGTTAATGGAACGTGAGGGGAAATAAAATTTTTGAAAGTATAGAAATATAAGAAAAAATGTTTGGTTTAGAATTTCTTTTTATTTTCGCGAAAACTATATTGTAAATTTAGAGGAAATGGAAAGAGTTATTTTTCTTCTCTTTTTCGGGACAAAAGTAACAAATATAAATGTACAATTGAGCATCAACATTCGCCGGAGTGACGTTACAAAATCGTGTTTGAATGTATATGTAGACGACGGTATAGTGGAGTATAGGACACATAGGTTGATAGGGTGGAAGTATACATATAAAGCGCTGGTTCCGTGTTATTATATGGGCAGTTGCTATGGTGACGTGCATTTTTCAAAGCAATATTCGCGGACAGAGACGACGAGCGACCGTACGAACCAGCGAACATTTCTATTTCCCCGGAAACGTCTTCCTGCAGGAATGCAACACTTTTTCACCCTTTTTCCCGTCTGCAGCAGCAGCATCAAAAAAAAAAGAAGAAGCAAAAAAAAAGAGAAAAGAGAGAAAAAAAAAAAGAAATGCAAACTCATTTTTTTCAGGATTCATTTTCCCTCTTCTTTTTCATGTCACATTTGAGGCTTTTCCCTCACAGATCTTCTCATTTGTTTCGTGTGGTCTTCGTTGATCTGTTGCAAAATATTTTTTGCCTCTGGAAAAAAGTATATTTTTATTTCGCAAATATGATATCAAATTTTTATTTCTTCGGTGTATTTCATTTTCAGACGGGAATTGTCAAAGTTTATTCTTATTCGTTATATTTGGATTCAGTATTTTTTTTTAGTAATTTAGTTGGGGGGAAATTTAAAATATTTCTGGATTAGATCTATTATTTACTTAATTTACAAAATTCGCCTTTTTAAATTGAATCCTCTTTTTTACATATTTATTTTTCTTTTTTATATTTCTTTTTTTTAATATCAACCCCACATTTAACCTTGGAGTGCGGAATCCAAGGTATCTGTAGGCAGATTTCCCAAAAGTCCCTAAGCAAAAAAAAAAAAAAAAAAAAAAAAAAAATAGGTAATAATTATCATATTAAATATTTTGTTCTCTTTTTGTTTCAGGTGAGTCAAACAACATGTTTCTTGTCGAGTTCATTTCGTAAGTAATATTCATTTCGTAATATATATCGAAATATATATTGCGTAAGTAAAATATTATCAAAGGAATAATTAAAAAATTCTGAGTCGTTTATTTAAAGAAAAATTTCAGCTTTGCAATATTTTTATGCAGTTGATAATTAAAGCTTCTTTATGCCTAAAAAGTTAATTTTCCCTGAAATAAATGAACTTTAAAAAATGCCAAAGTGCAAAAATACATTTTCGAGTCAGAAACTGAATAGTTTTTACAAAAATGAATACATTTATTTTTAAAAAAATTCTCTGGTAAAAAGGACTTTTCTTAATAGTTGATTTCCTTTCTTAATTGTGTGAAAACAATTATTTTCTTTTGTCAAAGTTTTTGTTCGTTGAAAAAGAATTTCCCCCCGGAAATCTGCCTTTTCAACTGAAGAAAATTTAATGTCACCTTAAAAATATGATTTTTCCTCCGGTAGTACTAATAATAATTTCTCTCTCTCTGAAAAAATCTATTTCGAAAATCGTTTGTCCTTCTAAAAACTTATTTATCTCCCTTGAAATTAAATTCCTTCGGGTAAAACTGCATTTTTCTATTGTTAAAAAAATAAACGTTGCCTTAATACAAGAAGACATCTTTATCTACTTAAAAATTCAATTTCCTCAAACATCTTTTCATTTCCTTTCGTATATGGCTTTTGTGTTCTCTGTTGAAAAAAAAGGGAAAAAAATTTTTTGTCTCCAAAACATATATTTCTTCTTTCGGGTGAAATCGAATTTTCGATAAATTTGTGCAAATTTCCTTCAATTTTGTGCGTCTAGATGGAAATTGAAAATTTCTTCCTCGTAAGGTATTTATTTTATTTCCAAATAGAAATTTAGTTTTGAAAATTGAATCCCTGTATCCTAAAATGAAAATTTGTTGAGAGAATGTTTACGTAAAAGCGAAATGAAAATCGTACTTTTTGCTTGTAAAGAAAATGTAAAAATAAAATATGATTCACATCGAAATCTGAAAATTATATTTTATTTTCGTAAAGTTTTCACAACTTTCAAATGAAAGAAATTTTTGTGCTGCTAAATTTTTTTTCTAAATTAGAGCTTTTTTGCCCCACCTGCGTTGGGGAAAAAGTCATTTTTTGATTTTGGCAAAATACAGGGCTTTTGAAAAAAGGTCCGTTATTTGATTGCAAAAGGGCGAAAAGTTCGTAAATTGTGCGATATAATTTGGAGAATTTTAGAGAAATTACATAAATTAATGCAGAAATCCAATTATTTTCAAAAATTTAAATAAAATTTATGACATAATTTAAAATATTTTCAAAAATTTCCCTCAATTCAAGGATTTTCAATATCTACTATTTTAATTAAATTTTCCAAAAGAATTCAATTATTTAAAAAACATTTAATAACATTCTACGCAAACATTGAATTGTTTTCATAGAATAATAAAAATTTCACAGGAATTCAATTATTTACAAATTTTTTATTTTCTTCACAACAATTCAATTCTTTTCATAAATAACAAAATTTTTACAGGAATTCAATTATTTCCGTAAATAATAAAATTCTTTTTAGAAATTCAATTATTTTCATTAAATAATAGAACTCATTGCTGAATTTTAATTATTTTTAACACAATTTTAATCAAATTCCTAGAAAAAAGTAATTATTCTCAGAAATCTTATTAAAATTTGTCAAGAGAATTCAATTATTTAAAAATGTTTTTGATAAAATTCTTTATGAGAATTGAATTTTAAGAAACATTCAATTATTCAATAAATTATTTCTTTCTGTATTGTATTAAAATAATTGAATTCTAGTAGAATTTTTTATTAAAAATTGATTTAAAAATTAATTTCAGTTGGAATTTTATTTTATAATTGAATATTAATATCGATATTAGAGCGTAAATTTTTAGAAATAATTGAATTTTGCAAAGGTTTCAGATTAAAATCTTCGAAAATTTGAATTTTTTATATTTTTTACTAACAATTTTGAGGAATTAATTTTTTTTTGAGAAACTTTAATTGCGGACTTTTTTTTAAAATTATTTAAATTTTAATTTTCTAATATATATTTAATTGCAGAATTTACGAATAATTGAAATTTTGTAAAATTGCATTGAAAACAAATGAATTTGAAAATATTTATAGAACTTTTTCGAAAATTATTAAAAATAATGGATTTATAGAAGATGTTTAGTTAAAAACACGAAAAAAATTCAATTTTGTAAAAGTTAAGTTTTTGACAAAAATTCAATTATTTTCAAGAGTAATAATATTCTTCGCAAAAATTAAATATTGTTCAAAAGTCATAAAATTCTTCTTAGGGATTCAATTACTTTCACAAATAATAAGACTCATTGCAGAAATTCAATTATTTTTAATATAATTCTAATCGAATTCTTTGAGAAATATAATTGTTTTTAAAAATTTTATTAAAATTCATTGATAGAATTCAATTATTTAAAAATTTGTTGATACAATTCTTTATGGGAATTGAATTTTAAGAAACATTGAATTAATCAATAAATTATTTATTTTTGCCGTTTAATAATTGAATTGAGTAGTAGAATTTTGTAATAAAAACTGATTTAAAAATGAATGAATTTTGAAATTAATTTTTTTTTATTAAGTTTAATTGCGGATTTTTTTTACATTATTTAAAGTTTTTATTTTGTAATAATATTTAATTGGAGAATTTACGAATAATTAAAAATTCGTAAAATTGAATATTGTAAGCAAATGGATTTGAAAATTGTCAAATTTTTCAAAGATTATTAAAAATAATCGATTTGAAGAAGAATTTTAGTTAATAAATTCTTGAAAATAATAATTTAATTGATAATGATTTTATCGAAGACTCGGAGTTACCGATATCTTCATGTTTTATAGTTATGAAAAATTTAATTTATAGTTTTAAGTAAAATTTTCTCTTATTTCACTCGGAGTGGTTATATTTTTGTCAGTAAGTGGTCCGTAATTAATCCGTAAATGGTCTGTAATTTTTCATTTTTGGTTCGTAAAGTCCGTATATTTTCAAATACTTTCACTGCTTCAAGCCCTGAAAATATTATCTTAAATAAATTTTTGAGTTTTTATATGATAAATATATGATAATAACCGTATCAAAACGTTGCATTGCAACAATTGCTGCACTGCAACATTTTTATACTTTTTTTTTGTCTCAATTTTAGAAAAACTCTTGAAAGTAAAAAAACGTCGTGTTCATTTGAAAGTTCGAAACTTAAGAGGTAGATTATATTTTATAGTTTTTTTTCTGTATGTTAACGAAAAGGAATATATAATTGTATGTATTATGAGGAATGCATAATTTATATAAACTATATATACAAATCGTGGACTTATTACGAGAATTATGTTTTTCATATGGAAATAAAAGTGGGATAGAATACCCAGTCTGATTATAACGTCTACAAAACGACAGCTCTCATTTTATTTCTTTTTTCCTTCCATTCTCTCCTCGTACAAAACAGTCTCAGTCTCTTGTACAAACCTATGTGTTGTATAAATATACATAAGGCGAATCTAAAGTAAGGTGTAATGCTTCACATTTCCATTTTTACCACTGATGGTCCTACCTGAAAGTATACATGAGGGCTTGTGCGGAAGAATTTTAACTCTTTTCTGGTGAGGAAAGTGTTGCAAAAGAAAACCGTAAATCTGCGAGGGGGATATGATTTACGATCCATCCACAATCATCCGTTTGCTATTGCAGACTTTTGAATTGGCTCAGATAAGGTTTTATACCTATTTCACATGCATCCATTCTTGACTTCCGATTTCTGTCAAACAGTATATATATATAGAGAGAGAGAGAGAAAAAAAGAGAGAAAGAGAGACATATATAAAAAAGAAATAGAATATTTCCAGAATCCTTTAGGTTTTTTTTTTCACTCTCAACTGATGGTTTATCTTTATAGACTGTAGTCTGCAATTTCAATCAATCTCAAAAAGTGTATCAGACAGACGAAATACGTGTTTATTTTATTTCGATTTTTATCATTCAAAGTAAAATTCTCAAAAATGAGAATTTATTTTCTCTGAATTTCCATTTTTATCATGGTCAAAATAAAATTTGAAAATGGAATTTATTAAATTTATTTTGTAACTTTCGGTTTTTGCCATTCAATGTAAAATTGGAAAATTGGGATTTATTTTCTATAAACTTCAGTTTGTTGCTGAATTTTTAGTGGGAAATTACGAAGAAATTTATATTTGTGTAACGAATGACTTACTTTGAAGAAATTTAAGTAGAGAATAGAAAAAAATAATTTAAAAAGTTAGTTAAAAAAGATTAAGTAAAAATGATTCAATAAAGATAAATATTTTGATTTTCATAAATTCAATTTAATTATTATTTTTCTGAATTTTGAACTAAAATTCTTCTTTAAATTAATTATTTTTCAGCATTTTTGAAAAAGTTTTTTGAGAATTTTAAAATCCATTTGTTTAAAATTCAATTTTACGAGATTTCGATTATTCGCAAATTCTTCAATTAAATATTTATTACAAAAAAAACCTTAAATTAATTTCAAAGAAAATTTAGTTCAAACTTTTTTTAAAAAAATAATTCTATAGAATTGTTTGTTAAAAGTATGAAAAATTCAGATTTTCAAAGATTTTATAATTTAAAACCTTTTGAAAATTCAATTATTTCTAAAATTTACGCTGTAATACTTTTAAAGTTCAATTTTTATCGAAAATTTTTACTGAAATTCAATTTTTAATCAATTTTAATTAGAAAATTCTACGAGAACTCAATTATTTATTTATTTATTTTAAAATCAAATAAATACAAAAATGAATAATTTAATATTTCTTAAAATTGAATTCTCATAAACAATTTTATCAATAAATTTTTAAATAATTGAATTCCTTCTACGAATTTTAATTAAATTTTTAAGAATAATTACATTTTTCGACGAATTCGAATAAAATTTAATTAAAAATAATTCAAATTCTGCTATGAGATTTATTATTTATAAAAATAAAAATAATTGAATTCCTAAATAGAGTTTTATTAATTACGAAAATAATTGAATCTCTGTAAAAAAATTGTATAGTTTATGAAAATAATTTAATTTCTGTGACATTTTATTTAAAATAATTGATATTCTGCGATGAGTTTTATTATCTACAAAAATAAAAATAATTGAATTCCTAAATAGAATTTTATGATTTTAAAAAATAATTAAAATTTTGTTGAGAATTTTTAAAAATAATTGAATCTCTATAAAAAATTGTATTTTTTTTAAATAATTGAATTTCTGTGACATTTTATTAAAAATATTTGAAATTCTGTGATGAGTTTTATTATTTATAAAAATTAAAATAATTAAATTCCTAAATAGAATTTTATTATTTACAAAAATAATTTAAATTTTGTCGAGAATTTTTAATAATAATTGAATCTATAAAAAATTGTATATTTTTTTTTTTGAAAATAATTGAATTTCTGTAAAATTTTATTTAAAAAAATTTAAAATCCTGCGTTGAGTTTTTATTATTTATAAAAATAAAAGAGTTCATAAATAGAATTTTATTATTTAAAAAAATAATTGGAATTTTGTAGAGTATTAAAAAAATTTTGAACATAATTGAATGTTTGCATAGAATTTGCTAGAAAAAATTGAAATTTTTGTATTAGAATTCATGGTTTACTTCATACACTGAAAAAAAATTAATTGACTCCAATAAATATTATTTGATTCAAGTAAATATTTATTTGACACAAGTTTATTTGAATAAAATTCTTTTCCACTGCGGAGTAAGAAATGAAACAAATTTTTCTCACTGTTACTAATTTATTCCAAACTCAGAAATGATTTAAATTTTAATTCTATTAAACCATGTATATATTAAAATACCAGAGATCGTAATTGTCGAGTATTTTAAATATAAATACAAGGAGAGAGAATTTGATAAAAGAAAACAAGAAAGAAAGAAGAAAATGAGTACAGAGAAAATAAATGAAATTCCACATTAATTTAGTGTGTATAAACTTCCTCATAACATTCTTTATAAATAAGCAATTTGCCATTATAGAATTCGGGAGAAAAAAAAGAAAAAAGTTTTATATGCTGTGTGTAGAGCTGAGTATATAGAGTAGACAGGTGCAAAAACGAAATTAAATGTTGAAATCTAAAAGATCGTATAATGTATTTCAATGCGCGCATATAGTACACAAGTGGCGTAAATAAAAAGGGGTAATTTTTTTTCTCCCCTTTGCACATTGGCGAAGATAATGTGAAACGATCACTTTTTTACTTGCGTTTAGCAAATTGTAAGCGCGCGTTAGCGAATAACTAGAAGTGGGTGTAAATGCGAGCGTGTAAGGTCTCTCTCTCTCTCTCTCTTTTTTACTCTCTTTATCTATTTTTCTTTCTCTCTTTTACTATCTTTCTTCTTTTTTTCTCTCTTTCTTTTCCTTTCGCTCTTCCTTTCTTTTTCTCTCTTTCTGTCATTCTTTCTTCCTCTCTGTTTCTTTCTCTTTTGCTCTCACTCCCTCTTTCTCTCTCCAACATTTTTTCTCTCTCTCTCTCTCTTTCTTCTCTTTCGTTTTTTCTCTCTCGTAAAAATAGTGTGAGTGAGAGAGAAGTCTCTTTTTCCTAAAGAGTAAGGAAGAGAGAGAGAGAGAGAGAGAGAGAGAGAGAGAGGCGGCAACGTGGTGGTACATACATGTGTGAACATAAATATACGCACCGACGAAATTACCGGAGGCATATCGCAACAAGGACTGTCGGGAGGAGCAGCGGCAGTACACACAGGTCCGCGTGCTCGCACGACGGTGCAAATTAAAGTGGAGTGGCGTTTCATGAATAATTGAAAGCTGTCGGTTTTCCATGTGTTCGTCGCGCACCATGTAAGTACATTCGAGTTGAGAACGAAGTGCGAGAAGCAGTTGTCGAACGAAACACTACTTCCCTCTGCTGCTCTCTACTCGTCGTGTGTTCACTTCTCTTCTTCCCAAAGCGTTTTCGCCCTCTATTCCAACATATATATATATATATATACACACAACGTTGTATACGTGTAGACTAAAGTCTTTCACCTGCCTTCAGAGACATACACCACGTACCCTATATGACAAGACTCAATAAAATGTAACTTGCAAATAACTCAATTATAAACATTGCCGTTCATTAAGAGATGAGGGAACGACCGAAAAGCGGTCAAAATTCCCTTCAAACTTGATGCGCATTTCAAAATGAATAAATTAATATTCAATGCGGGGTAATTAATAGAATTTTATTGCTCATTCAGTCAGTACCTTTAGTATTAACTAATGAATCAGTTAACAGTTCAGAATTAAGTTTTTAAATAAAATATTGACAGAGTTGCTACGCAACCTGAAAACCTGGAAATGTCAGGGAATTTTATAAACCTTGAAAAAACCTGGAAAAGTCAGGGAATTTTTTATCAAAATCCTGGAACATTGTTGTTTATTATTGTGCTTATTCTTGAAATCTAATTTCACTTAAATATTTCTAAATTAATTCAATTTTAAAAGAATTGCGATTACTGTTTTCATAAGTAGATGAACTTTAAAAGATTTTTATTTAAAATTTTGTAAAAGTTAAATTTTAAATGAATTTAATTAGAAATATGAAAAAACTTAGATTTACAAAAAACTTTAAAAACTAAAATTCTTCTGAAATTAGTTAAACTTTTTAATATATATGTTTAATTGATTATTAAAAATAATGGATTTACAGAAGAATTTTAGTTAAAAACACTAAAACAAATTGAATTTTGAATCAATTACAATTGATTGCAGAAATTCAATTATTTTCAAAAATTTGAATAAAATTCTTTGGAAAATTTTAATTATTTTCAAAAACTTTCCTCAATTCAATGATTTTTAATATCAACTTTAATAAAAATTCCTAAAAGAATTCAATTAGTTAAACAAAATTTTAATAAAATTCTACGCAAACATTTAATTATTTTCATAAATCATAAAATTTTCCCAGGAATTCAATTATTTACAAATTATTTGCATATATTATTCAATTATTTTCATAAATACTAATATTTTTTACAGGGATTGAATTGTTTTCATAAATAAACTCAATGCTGAATTTCAATTATTTTAAATACAATTTTAATGGAATTCCTCGAGAAAAGTTATTATTCCTTAAAATTTTATTAAAACTTATCATAGAAATTTAGTTATTTTGATAACCTTTGCTACAATTTATTTATTAGAATTTAAGTATTATTTTCAATGAATTTTTAATAAAATTTTTATAAAATTTTTTTCAAAAAAATTTTAATGCAATTCTTTGCGTTACAATTTAATTTTTTCAAAATAATTTTAATAAAATTCTTTGCAGAAATCAAATTATGTTTAAAAATTTACAAAAATTCTCATCAAAATTTCAATTATCTTTATAAATTATATAATTTTTTCCGAAATTCAATATTATTTTCAAAAATTTTAATAAAATTCTTGACAGAATTTCAATTATTTTTAATAGGTACAATTTTCATCAAATTTTTCGAAAGATGCAATTATTTTTAAAAGTTTTATTAAAATTTGTGAAAAGAATTGAATGAAGTTATTGATGTTTTTGAATAATTTTCGTTTTAAAAACCTGGAAAAATTCCGTTTTTTAACCTGAAAAACCTGTAAAAGTTAGAGAATTTGAAAAGAGCAAAAGCAAACCCTGATTCATGAAAAGTAACAAAAGTATCGTCGTTTATTTGAACATTAAAATCTTTAGGACCATCTATTTTTACAAAAATATAAAATTAATATTTATAAATATAAAAATAAATAGAAATGAATTATTAATAAATAGAAATAAAAATAAATAAAATATTCATATAAATAAAGTATTAGAAATATAAAAATAAAAAGTAACGTATGAAAAAAATAAAAGTAGAAACCATTTAGAAAAATAGAAAACATTCATTCATATGGAAAATAAATTCATACAGAAACAATTACTTGACAATTTTGCACTTCACTTATGTTAAATTTACATATGTCAAAATTAACAAACTAATATTGAATTGTAAAGACAACAATAGAGAGAGAATTGTTCGTCTATAATGCAGGAATTGTAGTTGACATTTAATATAGAATTAAGTACATATTGAAATTCTAAACTTTCAAATCAACGCAACGAAATTTGCTTTATTTATAGACACGCCGGCAGTAGGATAGTAGTGCTGGACAAACAATATTTTTTATACAATTTTATGATTGTAATAATCTTTTACTTTTGTAATCATATATATTGACTAGGTAATATATCATTATATTTTCTCAAGCATAGAGATATAGATTTTTTTCTGCTCATCATTTTTTATTTGATTTTATTGATACTTAAAATGAAATAGTGATTTATTGCGACAGTTGGAGAAAGTATTTATACGTGTACGGATATAGGATTAAAAGCGCGATTTTATTTGCGAATTGTTTAAGAGTATTGATATTCATTTAAAACCCTTTGCTCTCTCTCTCTCTCTCTCTCTCTCTCTCTCTCTCTCTCTCTCTCTCTCTCTCTCTCTCTCTCTCTCTCTCTCTCTCTCTCTCTGTATTAATTTTCCCCGGTAATAAAATTCTCATAAAGATTGAATTTTTAATATACACACGTATATAAATGTATAAGTTTTATTGCTCGAATAATTGACGTTTAGTCTCTCCTTTACACTGAAATTCTTAATTTTGTATTCTCACGTTTTTATTTCCTGGAGTTTTTTTTTCGAAACCGAAAAGAATCGCACAATTTGTCTTAAGTTTTTAGGTCTTGAAATTTTTTTTATCTGAAATTAGGGAAAAGTTAGGGAAAAACAAAATTGAATTTTTGTGGCAACACTGAACTAGATCTTTAGTACTTTTAACTATACTTTTGATGGTCAATACAAATTTTTTAATTTTCTTGAAGACTTATTGAACTAAGTACACGGAGACAAAATTATATCAAATTTTGTAAAAGTATTTCACAATTTGGGGATAAAAATGCAAAATTAGTGACATTTTGATCTCTAAAAACTCTAAAGAATAGTTTTCGACGCTGAGTGCTGACGCTAACCGGAAGTAATGAGTGGGTTCAAAAACGTTACTTCTCTCTTGATGGGGTGTGTAGCATTATTAACGAATTTGAGAAACGTTTAAAAGTAGTCGTAATTCTCTTGTCTATATATTGGTATTCATATTCATGGTTTATAATGGCAGGCAAAAGATCGTAAATACTGTTATTCCTCAAGACTTTTCATTCCTTGCTTTATTAGCTTCTATTATGACGCAGCCTCTAACAGCATTTGCATGCCGCTATGAATATTTATAGCGACTCGCGTTGCATCTCGGATTGAGTTTTCTTATTTATATACTCGACGATCGATCACTAATGCACAGAACACGAAACTGATCTCCTTCGCTGTGTGAATATTTTAACCAGATTTCTCTCGTTTTTGACTTGGAGAACTTCCACGCTTCCATCCAGTTTAAAGTTTACTGCATCTGCATGTAAATTTTATTTAAACACCACGCTCTATTTTTCCTTCTTGAGCGCAACACAAACTTTAGTATAAACGGACATTAATCATTTATATACGCCAAAGAAAGGTTGTATTGTAATTTATCATATCGTAGCGGTATATACATTATTCTTTTCCTTTTTTGGCTCTCTAAGTATCTTGGTATTTGTAATTAGATTCTCATTTTTAATTAGATTGAGAGTATAAAGTTCTTGAGTATGCTTTTCTTTTATAGTAAAGAGAGAGAGAGAGAGAGAGAAGGTTTAAAGGAAAAATTCAATAGAGTTAATTAGAGTTATAAATAAAAAGAAGAAGTCTATGTCGAGATTAAAAATAACATTGTCATCCACTATAGTGAATTTACCGATCCAATTTACTCAAACAGTTCTCGTTCTCTCTCACTCTCTCGCCAGTGTGAATTTATGTGGGCATGTTAGGTTTGACATGCACGAAAAAGCAATACTCTTTTTTCGTTGAATTTCTTTTCACGATAAAAGCGTCTCTGATGGTTAAATTGCGACTCGGCAAAACAGAGAGAAAACGAGGAGAATGGACGTCTCGTCGTTTTATGAGGTGCTTCGCGAATGCTTCGATTTTTCAAGGCGCGAGCCGCAATCTTGGATATATACGATTGGTCTCCACAGAATTGTATATTATATAGAAGCCAATCGAACCCCCTCTTTCTCTCCTTTCTTTCATCCACCATATCCTCTCTCTCTCACTCTCTTTACCCCTCTTGAAATCGACAAATTCGATATAGAAAACCAATACACTTTTCTTCAAATTCCAGTGTGCACACGTGATACTTCCCTTGGTCACGCGATACGTCAATTTGTTTCCATCGTATCATCTCCTTTCTATAGAGTTTTGTAGTATAATAATAGACAAGGTCACCGGAAAATCGAAGTAAATTTTCCAAATAAGGATTTCTTTTTGGAAATTAATTCGCTGTTATTTTTTAAAAAGGAAGAAAGAATGTTCAAAATTTTTGGGGACTTTGCGAAAAGGTTTAAAAATAATTAAATTTAACAAAGATGTCTATTAAAATTTTTCAGAATAATTGAATGTCTGTGTGGAATTTTATTAATTGTTTTTAAAAATAATTGAATTTCCAAAAAGCATTTTATTATTTTTATGAGAATAATAATTGAATTCTTGCGAACAATTTTATTAGAATTTTTTTAAATAATTGAATTTCCAAGAAAAAATTTATTACTTTCAAAAATAATTGAATTCTTGTGATCAATATTGTTATTTAGGAAAATATAATTGAATTTTGCAAAGAATTTTGTTAAAATGCTACAAAATAATTGAATTTTCGGGAATAATAAATTTTGTTTTTTATCTTTAATAATTAAATTTTTCCGAAAGAATTATTTATGTAAATAATTGAACTCTTGGGAAGAATTTTATTAAAAGTTAAAACAATAATTCATTTATTTCCCAAAAATATAATTAAAATTCTATTTAAAATAAGTGATTTCTTTCGAACAATTTTATTAAAATATTCGAAAATAATTGAATTCCTGGGAAAATTTCAAATATTTTTTGTAAATAATTGAATTCTTCCAAAAAAATTTAAAAAAAACATTTTTTTTAAATAATTGATTTTTTTGGAGGAAATGAAATGAAATTTTTAAGAATAATTCCATTTTTTGAGCAATTCCTGTAAAATTATATTAAAAATAATTAAAATCCTGCGATGAATTTTACTATTTATGAAAATAATTAAATAGTTGCAAAGAATTTTATTAAAATTTTCAAAAATAATTGAATTCCTGAGAAGAATTTAAAATATAAAATTTTCGTAATAGTTATTATATTTTGAAAAAATTAATTATTTAAAACAATGTTTGAAAAATTGTTACCTATGAAGA
This sequence comes from Leptopilina heterotoma, assembly GCF_015476425.1. Classification (NCBI taxonomy): domain Eukaryota; kingdom Metazoa; phylum Arthropoda; class Insecta; order Hymenoptera; family Figitidae; genus Leptopilina; species Leptopilina heterotoma. The sequence goes on from NW_025111110.1 coordinate 3,891,794, forward strand.
ATTGAATTATTTTCAAAATAATAACAAAATTTTTCACAAAAATTGAATTCTTTTTAAACATTTTAATAAAATTTTTCGCAATAATTCAATTATTTTTATAAATAATAAAATTCTTCTGAAGAATTCAATTATTTAAAAAATAATTAATAAAATTCTTTGCAGGAATTCAATTACTTCTCTAAATAATAAAATTCTTCTCAGGATTTCAATTATTTTTAATACAATTTTAAGGAAATTCTTCGAAGCATGTAATTATTTTTAAAAATGTTATTAAAATTCTTGATAAGAAAACAATTAACAATTATTTTTAATAATTTTTGGAAAAGTTCCTTAAGAAACTTTCAAATTCATTTGTTTACAATTAAATTTTACGAAATTTCGGTTATTCGGAAATTCTTTAATTAAATATATACTACAAAATAAAAAATTCGAATAATTGCAAATAAATTCAAATTAAACTTTATCAAAAAAATTAATTCAACTTGTTAGTTAAAATTATAAAAAAATTCAGATTTTTAAAGATTATAAAATTTTTCCAAAAAAATTAAATTATTTACATAATTTTCAATAAAATTCTTCGCAAGAATTGAAATATTATTTGCAAATAATAACATTTTTTTACATGAATTCAATAATTTATTTAGAAAAATGTAATAAAATTAGTTGTGTAAGAAATCAATTATTTTCATAAATAATAAAATTCATCGTAGGATTTCAATTATTTTTAATACAATTTTCCAGGAATTGCTAAAAAATGTAATTATTCTTAAAAATTTAATTTCAATTCCTCGAAAAAATCAATTATTTAAAAAAATGTTTTTTTTTAAAATTCTTTGGAAAAATTGAATTATTTACAAAAATATTATAATTTTTCACAGGAATTGAATTATTTTCAAATATTTTAATAAAATTGTTCGAAAGAAATCAATTATTTTAATTATAAAATTGTTATTAAATTCTTTTTTAAATTATTCAATTATTCTTTTAGATTTTAATAAAATTCTTTCCAAAAATTCAATTATTTACACAAATAATTCTTCGAAAGAATTCAATTATGTTAATAAATAACATAATTATTCCTGAAAATTCAATTATTTTGAGGCATTTTAATAAAATTCTTTGGGAAATTCAATTATTTTCATAAATAACAATGTTCATCACAAGAATTCAATTGTTTTTAAAAGTAAGAAATTTCTTTTTGTAAATTCAATTATTTTAAAAAATTCTAATAAAATCGTTAGCAAGAATTCAATTATTTTCATAAATAACAATGTTCATCACAAGAATTCAATTATTTTGAAAAGTAATAAATTTCTTCTTGGAAATTCAATTATTTTAAAAAACTCTTAAAAATCGTTCGCACGAATTCAATTATTTTCATAAATAATAAAAAGATTTTTAGGAATTCAATTATTTTTAAAAAAATTTAATAAAATGCCACACGGACATTCAATTATTTTAAAAAAATTTAATAGAATTCTTTGTAAAATTTAATTATTTTTAAAAACTTTTCGCAATTCAATGATTTTTAATATCTAATATTTTCTTAAAATTTCGAAACAGAATTCAATTATTTAAAAAATTTTTTGTAAAAATCTTCGTAAGAATTAAATTCTTTTTATGAATAATAAAAATTTCTCAGGAATTCAATTATTTAAATTAGAATTTACATAAAATTAGTCGAAGGAAATCAATTATTTTAAAATTTTTATTAAATTCTTCACAAGAATTAAATTATTGTTATAAATATTTCAATTCTTTCATGCATAATGAAATTCGTTGCAGGAATTCAATTTATTAGCAGGATAAGATGACGTAGATATTTTTTATGAAAATTAGGAATTTTGTGAAGTGTCTAAAACGAGTTTTTTTGGTCTTCAAGTTTAATTTTTCGATTGTTACTTTTTTTTACTACTTTATTTTACTTTTATTGCTACTTTTTGCTACTGTTTTAAAATTAATTCTCGAGTGCGAAGTCTGAAATTTCTATCTTCCTTAAGAACAATTGTTCTTAAAGAAAAGGAAACTAAAACAAGACTTCTATTTAAATAGAAGTCTTGTGTTAGTTTCCTTTTCAGTAGGTACAACTTAATAATAATTATTAATAATATGTTGATAATCATTTATTCTGAGATAAAGAATCTTTTTCGTAAATTTCAAGTCTCAATACGTTTTTTGAAAAATCTGATTAAGTAGAAAAAAAATTGACAAAGTCGAGATTACAGTTGCGGAAGAAATTTTTTTCTTCGTCGAGTTTCTAATACTGCGTTGCATAGGAAGATTGCTTCTTCTTCTTCTCCTTCTTCTTCTTCTTCTTCTTTAAAGTATCAGCAAAGGAAATGATGAAAATGATTACAATATACGTTCGCAGAAGAAATAGGATTGACGTTTTCATTCTTACTGAGATCGAAGGAACGGAAAAATTGCTGTTGGGGTGATCCGATCTCATACTGTACAGGGGTAGCATAACAAAATATTCAGAAGTATACGGAAATTGCTGAGGTGCAAGTCGAGAATCGAATATAATATATATATATATATATATATATATACGTACATACACATATGCGAACGATATATATCCGTGTCTGGTTTCTCTGTCAAACACGATAAGTTCAACACACGATGAAAATACTTGGAGAATATAAGATTATTCTTCTTCGCATTTTGCGCGCTCTCTTGTGTTCTCTATCCCATTTCACGCATCTTTATCAAATTATTTCCTTTCGGGAAAAAAAAGAGGAAGAAAATTGACGTACGTATCATTCTGCAACTGAAGTTCCAGAATGATACGTACGTCAATTTTAAGATTAAAGAAAAGTTAAAAAAAAAGATAAAAGCTTAAAAGCTTTTAGATTTTTTTTATTTTAGGCATTTTTTGTCCTTTGAGATTTTTTCTATCTTGAGCTTTAAAGATTCTTTTTTATAAATTTATTCTTTTGATAATAGTTCTAATATAAAATATTTTCTTTTTGTTTCAGGTGAGTTAAACAACACGTATTCTGAGGAGTTTATTTCGTAAGTAAATATCAGGGTTGACAGAAGTCAGGGTATTCAGGGAAAAGTCAAGGAAAGTAGAATTGGTCAGGAAAGTCAGGGAAAAGTCAGAGAAAAAATTGAATTTTTGAGAAGTTTAAAATGATTGCAAAAATTCAATTAATTTCAAAAGTAATAAAATTCTTCGCAGAAATTCAAATATATTTAAAAATTAAAAGAAAATTCTCGTCAAAATTTCAATTATCTTCAAAAGTTATAAAATTCTTCTCCAAAATTCAATTATTTTCAAAAATTTTTTTTAAATTCCTGTGAAAATTTCAATTATTTTTAAAAATTTTCATCAATTCAATATGATTTTCAATATCTACTATTTTAGTAAAATTTTTCAAAAGAATTCAATTATTATTTAAAAAAGAGGGTTGATAAAATTCTGAGAAAACATTTAATTTACATAAAGCAATAAAAATTTCATAGGAATTTAATTATTTACAAATTTATAAATTTCTTCGCAATAATTCAATTATTTTCATAAATAATAAAATTCATCACAGAATTTCAATTATTTTCATGAAGAATAAAACTTATCATAGAATTTCAATTATTTTTAATACAATTTTACCCGAATTCTTTATTGGAATTCAATTTTGAGAAACATTCAATTATGTAATAAATTATTTATTTTTGTATTCAAATAATTTAATTGAAGAAATTTCGAATAATCAAAATCTCGTAAAATTGAATTGAAATCCTGTGAAGAATTTTATTATTTTGGAAAATAATTGAAGTCTCGAAACGAATTTTTATTAAATTTTATTTAAAAATAATTAAAATCCTGTGAAGAATATTATTATTTATGAAAGTAATTGAATTCTTGCAACGAATTTTATTCCATTTTTTTTTAAATAATTGAATTCTTTTGAGAAATTTTATTTAAATATTAGAGTTTGAAAATTTAATATTTGAATTTCAGCAATGAATTTCATAAATAATAAAAATTTCAGAAGAATAATTCAACTATTATGGAATTATGGAATTTCGATGAAAAAATTAAATTTTTGTATTTAAATAATTGAATTCTCTTAGAATTGGTAATTAAAATTGATTTAAAAATGAATTTCAGTTAAAATTGTAGATTATAATTAATTAAAAGCATTATAGCATGAATTTTAAAAAATAATTGAATTTTGAAAAGGTTTTATATTAAAATCTTTGAAAATATGGATTTTTCATACTTTTATTTTCGACTAATCGAAATTTTGTAAAACTAAATTATAAACAAATGGATTTGAAAATTCTCAAGGAACTTTTGCAAAAAGTATTAAAAATAATTGATAATTGAATTCATTAGAAAAATTTTAAAAATATTTTTGAAAATAATAATAATTCTTGTGATGAACATTGTTATTTATGAAAATAATAATAATTCTTGTGATGAACATTGTTATTTATGATAATAATTAAATTCTTGCTAACGATATAATTAGAATTTCTTAAAATAATTGAATGTCCAAGAAGAAATTTATTACTCTTAAAAATAATTGAATTCTTGTGATGAACATTGTTATTTATGGAAATAATTGAATTTTGCAAAGAATTTTATTAAAATGCCTCAAAATAATTGAATTTTCGGGAATAATTTTGTTATTTATCGACGTAATTGCATTCTTTATTAAAATTCTATTTAAAATAATTGATTTTTTTCGATCAATTTTATTAAAATATTTGAAAATAATTGAATTCTTCCTAAGAATTTAAAAAAAAAACATTTTTTTTTTAAATTTTTAATTTTTTCGAGAAAATTAAATTTTTAAGAATAATTATATTTTTTTAGCAATTCCTGTTAACTTGTATTAAAAATTTAAAAATAATTGAAATCCTGCGATGAATTTTATTATTTATGAAAATAATTGATTTTTTACACAACGAATTTTATTACATTTTTCTAAATAAATTATTGAATTCATGTAAAAAAATGTTATTATTTTTAAAAATAATTAAATTCTTGCTAAGGATTTTATTAAAATTTTTGTAAATAATTAAATTTTTTTTTTGGAAAAAAAGTCAAAATTTTGTCTGGAAATCAGGGAAAAGTCAGAGAAAAACGAAATTAATTTTTTTTTTTGATTAATATAATCTGTAACGCTTTAATTCATCGGAGGATTATTTTTTTTATGTTTTAAAATGGCTTCGATTTTTATTTAAATTTTAAACACATTTTTTGTGGAAAAAAGTAATTCAAAAATCGATTAATTTAAAGAATTACAAGAGAGACAAAAATAATTGATTAATAATATAGAGACAGAAAGTTTATATTTGAGGATAAAAGCATAAATTTAAAAAATCTGGTTTAGTGTATTAAAAACAAACTAATGTAGTTTAAATTTTCATTTAAAAATTGAAATGCACCAGAATCTTCCCTTAACTAAATAAACCAAAAATGTTTTACCATTCCATCCATAATAAGGAATATATTTTATTTTCCAACAAGAAATGTATGGAATTTCTAACGAATATACACAAAATATATATTTATATACGAATAAATACTGCGTTTCGTATATATACTTAAAGCATATAACTATATTCGCGAGTTATTTATTCGATTCATTCCACTGTTTCACGGTATTTTCTCCTAATGTGTTTCGGTTTAACTCTCCTCATGTCACGAATTTGTTCGTTACACGTACGTCACAGTTTCCAGGTACAAAACGTGCGTTCATAAACATACAAACATATTGCCCTACCCCTATATTAGTGAATTTGTGTATGTGTTTGTGTTTGTGTGTGTACATATGGGAACGTGATGCACGTGACTGGCGCAAGGGTATGCAAAGCTAGATTGCGACGTGGTTCAAAGTGAAGCAGGAAAATCCATCCCCGGGGCGAGATTCCACCGTGAATTGTGTCCGAGGGATATCACACCCAGCTACGGTTATTTATGCATTTGTACGTTTGCACACTCCCGGAATCATAGATTCTATGCACGCGACCATGCGTTGTTGCAACGCGATGCCATCACATTTCTATGGCCCTTTCTGCTAAATGTACCTTTTATACGTTCATTTCAGCAGAGTCCGAAATTGCTTTTGCCTCAAATGACTCTGTTTATTCCCCACAGTTTCTCCGCAAAATGTTTAAGGGACTATTTTGCGTGATTCATGTATTTCTATACCTATATATACATGCGGCTCGAGTATTTCTACCTGGGAGGCTAACCTCCCCCCACCCTTCTTCTTTTATTTTTTGATATAGTACTTTAAATCTGTTAACACGGTTGCCATAGGTCAGGGAAATCAGGGGAAAGTTGGGGATTTTTATTAAAAGTACTGGAAAAAATTTAATTTTTAGAATTCATAAGAAAATTCTCAATTTTGGTGTTTTTTCATTGTTTGTCTCATAAACTATAAAATTATCAAGAAACCTTCAATTTTTTCTATTTCTGACAATAATTTCTAATTAAATAACTTCATTCATAAAAACCGCTGCCAAGTTGTACATTTTTATAATTTTGGTGTTCATTTCATGAACACTTTGCTTCCTCATAAAAATAATAATAATTGAAATATAAGAATTACTTTTTATAAAAGGATTAAAAATCATTAAATCTTGGTCCAAAAAATGTGTTTTTATATATTCTATAAGATGGTAATAATAGTTCAATAATTACACATAAGTTAATAAACAAGAATGTTGAAAAAATGATATTTTCCACAATTCTTGATTTTTCAACTACCAATAATTTCATAATTTCTGCCCGAATCAGGTTAAAGAAAAGGTCAATCGAAGCGTTTTTAATGCTCTTCAAGTTGGTAATAATTTTTTGAAGTTACTTTTACATAATTTAAAAAAATTTTTATAAAAGACTTATTTTTCAAAATTTTAGATTTTTAAAAGTTTAATATCTTTGGTTAATATGGACGAAAAATGTTCAATTGGGGCTCAAAAGATGCGTCTGAAAAAACTCTACAAAACTAAAGAAAAACATTTATAAGTGTCCTAACATTTTTTTAAGTTACGTCCAAAAAACGTTTTTTTACAAAATGAAAAATGCAAAAAAAAAAAATAGTTAAACTTCATGAATCGGGCTGAAAATACTCTCATTTTATGTCCCCCGGGGAGACCTACAATTTCTTTCTTCAATTTTTTCAATTTTTTCTTTCAATTTCTTTCTTGTTCTGAGATATTGAGGCAAATGTAATGTTAGTACACACACACACACACATCGGGACAAATTTTTAAAATCCGTTTTTTGGACTTCGGAGTTCAAAATACGTCGAAATTTTTTTTTATTTATTTAGAACATTTATACGGGGAGTTCCTGTGCATATATAAAGTACTAAAGTATTAGGCATAATAAAAAAAAATTTATAAATATGTCAAAAAATGACAATCCAAAATTTTGCTAATACAAAGCTTCCTTTATGAGGAAGCAATAGATGAACTTCAAAAGGTATTAATTTGAAATTTTATAAAACTTCAATTTTTAATAAATTTAATTAGAAATTTTAAAGAACTTTGATTTTTGAAAAATTGTAATATTTCAAATTCTTTTGAAATTAGTTAAATTTTTTAATATATATCTCATTAATTATTAAAAATAATGGATTTATAAAAAAATTTTAATTAAAAACAATAAAAAAGTTTGCATTTTGGAGAAGTTACAAATGATTGCAAAAATTCAATTATGTTCAAAAGTTTAAAAAAGTTCTCGTCAAAATTTCAAATATTTTCATAAATAATCAAATTCTTCTGCAAAATTCAATTATTTTCAAAAAATTTAATAAATTTCTTGGCAAAATTTCAATTATTTTTAAAAATTTTCCTCAATTTAATGATTTTCAATATCTAATATTTTAATAAAAATCTCATACGAATTCAATTATTTACAAGGAATTCAATTATTTTCAAATTAGTTAGAAATTTTTTCTTAATAATTCCATTATTTTAATAAACTATTTCTTAGAAAATTTCAAATTTGAATGAATTTTGACAAAAAAATTTAAAGAACTTAGAATTTTGAAATATTTTAATAATCCAAATTCTTCTGAAATTAGTTTTATTTAATTTTTTAATAATTATATTGAATAAATTATTAAAAACTATGAATTTATAGAAGAATTGTAGTTAAAAATACAAAAAAAAAATTGAATTTTAGAGAAATTACAAATATTTGAAGAAATTCAATTATATGTTCAAATTTTTTTTAAAATTCTCGTTAAAATTTCAATTATCTTTAAAAATAATAAAATTCTTCTTCAAAATTCAATTAATTTTAAAATTTGTTATAAAATTCTAATCAAATATGAAATTATTTTCATAAATAATACAAATTTCCCTAAAATTCAAGTATTTACAAATTTTTTATACTTATTATAGAATTTCAATTATTTTTAATACAATTTTCCCCGAATTCTTTATGAGAATTCAATTTTGAGAAACATTCATTTATGTAATAAATAATTTATTTTTGTATTTAAATAATTAAATTCTCGTAAAATTTTCTAATAAAAATTGATTTAAAAATGAATATCTATTAAAATTTTTAGATAATAATTTAATATTCAAAGCATTATAGCATAAATTTTTAAAAATAATTAAATTTTGAAAAAGTTTAATTCAATTTTTTTTGAAATTATTTCAACTTTTTATTTTCTAAATATTTAATTGAAGAATTTTCGAATAAACAAAATCTCGTAAAATTAAATTGTAAACAAGTATAGATTTGAAAACTCTCTAGGAAATTTTTCAAAAATTATTAAAAATAATTGATAATTGTTATATACCTTTAAGTCGAAGAACTTTAAATAAAATTTTTTAAATTAATTACATTTTTCGAAGAATTTACTTAAAATTGTATTAAAAATAATTGAAAAATTCTTTGAAGAATTTTAATATTTTGGAAAATAATTGAAGTCTCGCAACGAATTTTTATTAAATTTTATTTAAAAATAATTGAAATCCTGTGACGAATATTATTATTTATGAAAATAATTGAATTGTTGCAACGAGTTTTATTACAGTTTTTAAAAATAATTGAATTCTTTTGAGAAATTTTATTAAAATATTAGATTTTGAAAATATTTGAATTTCAGCAATGAATTTCATAAATAATAAAAATTTCACAAGAATAATTCAACTATTTACAAATTTTTTTTATAAATTTCTTCGCAATTCAATTATTTTCTAAAATAATAACAATTTTTACAGAGATTCTATTATTTTTATGAATAATAAAACTCATTATAGAATTTCAATTAGTTTTAATACAATTTTAATCGAAAATTATATTAAAATGGGAAATTTTGAAAATATTTTAATTTCAGAGAAGAATTTCATTATTTGTGAAATGTAATTGAATTCCTGCAAACAAATTTTTTTAAAATATTCAAATTTTTCGAGGAATTCGTTTAAAATTGTATTAAAAATAATTGAAATCTTGTGAAAATTTTTATTATTTATGAAAATAATTGAATTTTTACAACGAATTTTATTTCATTTGTTTAAATAATTTAATTAATGGGAAAAATTGTATTACTTGTAAAAATATTTGAATATTCTTTCAAAGGATTTTATTAAAATTTGTGTAAATAATTTTTTTTTTTTTTGAAAAATTTTATGGAAATTTAAATTATTATAAAACATGATGATATCCATCAATCAGAGTCGAAGACTCGGAGTGTTCGATATCTTTATGTTTTTTTTCAAAATTATTTATACCTTTTCTTAAAAGTTATTGGATTTCAATAGGTTTAAATTGGAAATTTTTGAAAATCTTAATTTCTGAGGAAAAAAATAATGAATAAATATTTATTTAAAAGAGAAGTTATTGTTATTTTTGAAATAATTTTTCAATTAGAGAAATTCGTAAATAAATGTAGTAGAACATTTTTTTGAGTAACTAATAATTTTTAGATTGAATAAGAATATTCTTTAGGATCAGGGAAAAAGGAAAAAAAGAAGGAAAAATGTTGAATTTTAAGAAATTCGGTTTTTTGAATTTTTGCTAATTTTCCATAATTTTAGATTTTTTTACCAAAGGGTGGAGACTATTAAATAAGTAAAGTGTTTTTGAAGAGCCCAAAAATAATGAAGCTTAATGATATAAAAGAGAAGAAAAAAATGTTAAATTTTAAGAAATTCGGTTTTTCGAATTTTTGATAATTTTTTATTTTTTGCTAAAAAGTGGTGACTATTCAAATAGTAATATTATACTACCGAAATAGCTAATGGTAATTAATTATTAATTTTCCGGTCAAATTAAATTCCCGGCTATTTTCTGATTTTCCAGATTGGTATAGAAACATTGTTAAATGTATTGGTAGAAATTAAAACTCGTCGAAGACGGGTACGACAGCTAGTTCAAAATATGTTTGCCATATTAGATCCGCCATTTTGAATTTTTAAAAACATACATTAGATTCGTATTCAACGACAAAAATTTTCGCGTTTTTCTTTCGAAACATGGGAAAAAGTAAATTGTACGCTCGAGAATTTTTCATTTTTAGCTGGAAAGCTGATTTTCATTTCCCTCATAGTACTTTAAATCTGTTAGCATTATTTTTTACAAGGAGAGAGAAAAAGGAATTTTTTTATTACGCGCTCGCGCATATTTGTAGATTTTGAAATGAAAAATTCTGAATAATGTACGGCAATTTTCCCTCCAACTTTCATGGCGGTGGACCATTATTTTTCTTTTCTTCATCAATCACTTAAAAATATAATGCACGACAAAAAGGGAACATCAAAGGAGAGGTTTTTGGTTTCTTCGAGTCAAGAGAGAGAGAAGGAGGAGATTTAATGGACCTCTCGATTGTAGTTGTTAAACATTCGTACATTTTGAAAGTGGTTTGAAAAATCTATTTTTCTCTTTCTCTCTCTCTCTCTCTTTTTCTGTCTCTCTTTCTCTATACCCTTTACTCTCGAAAAGGCTTTTTTTCTGTGGCAGGCGGGTATCCAACCATTAAAGTCTAATCGATATAGACCAGTGAACTTTTACAAGGAAATAAAAGTAAATGCACGTCGTCGAGCGAAAGTGACCTTTTTGGAGAAAGGCAATACCTTTTTGATCGTGATAAAAAAAAATTATGTGAGTAGATTAAACAATTTTTTTACAGTGAGTTAAAAAGTTACATTTTGTCACTGGTTTTGTTTGTTTTTTTAGCGATTTTCGTACTTTTTACATTATGGGATTTTTATTTTCTGCCTAAAATTTATTTTCGACGAGGATTCAAAATAGTATAAATATCGAACAACTAAAATGAACAAAAAGTTTTGAACGTTCAAATGAACGAAATATTTTTTGTTAAAAATATTTTCATAGATTATTGATTACAATTTAAATTAAAAACTCAAATTTTACATTTAGAAACATTATAATTAATTTGCTTAATAGTGACACAAAATTATAGTAATAAAAATTTAAATTGAAGAAGAAATAAATAAATTTCGTTCATTTGAACGTTCAAAACTTTAACCTCCTCAACTAAAACCCAAAAACAATTTGGGTTTTAGTTTGTAAATATAGTACAAAGTACAAGTAACAATTAATTACAATTAATTAACAATTAATTAATTTACAAGTAGTAATTTCAACTTTAACTTTTCAGCTTTTTTTTCATATTTTCTGAACGTTGTGTTTTTGAATCCAGTATTTTTTTTTACTGATCGATAGTAAATATTTGATTGATAGAAAGCAATTTGGACTTATTTACAATTTCGTTTGATAAATGCTCTAAAATTTATTTTGGTTCACGGTGTGTGTGTTTGTGTGTGTTTTTCTCTTTTTTTTGTTTTCGAAAATAATATCGAAAGGTTTGTTGTTTTCTAGCACGTTCGTGCATCTGCACCGACGAGTCAAGACTTTAGGTTGGTCGTGGCTCTTCGAATTATAACCGGCTTTATCCTGCGCTTCAGTCTTCGTGCCGGTCACGCTCCGAACGTTTATTATCCACGGCACTCAGTGGTTCTCATTCCCCACTGTACGTGCAACAATAATACTCACGATAACTTCGTCTCGAGTATCAAATTCAACAGAGACCAAACTGCTATACTCGAGTTATTGATTTCCATTATGAGAAATGTATATATTCTCTCCAAAAATATGACTCCTCCCTTTTTTTTATATTTTTTCCAAATCTACGAAGGACGAATTTTATTTTCCATAAATTTGATTGATTTTCATTTTCTTTATCACTGAAAACAAAAATTTTAAATTTGAACTAATTTCGGTATTCAATTTTCGGTATACGGGTTGACACAGATCAGGGTAGTCAGGAAAAGTAGAATTGAACAGGGAAATTAGAGAAAAGTCAGGGATTTTTATTCAAAGTACTGGATAAAATTAAATTTTTAGAATTCATGAAAAAATTCTGAATTTTGGTGTCTTTTTTGTTTGCCTCATAAACTATGAAATTACCACAAATTCAAATACAAAACAGTCTAATTTTTCTATTTCTGACAATAATTTCTTTTCAAATAAATTATAACATTTTTGATAAATTACCTGTAAGAATTCCAATTATTTAAAATTCTTTCTTTCTTTATTTCAATAATTTTCAATACGCAATTTTAATAAATATTAAAATATTCTTAAAAATTTTGATAAATTTCTTTGTCAATTCAATTTTTTAATTGAATTTCTCGAAGAATGCAATTATTCTTAAAAATTTTATTAAAATTCGTCAAAAGAATTCAATTATTTAAAAATTTGTTGATAAAATTCTTTATGAGAATTTGAATTTTGAGAAACATTAAATTATTCAATAAATGATTTATTTTTAACTTTAAGTAATTGAATTCTCGTAAAATTTTCTAATAAAAATTGATTAAACAATGAATTTCAGTTACAATTTCAGATAATAATTGAATTTTGAAAAGGTTTCAAATTAAATTTTTAGAAAATTCCCTCATAACTTTTTTTAAAATTATTAAAAATAATTGATTTAAAGGAGAACTTTAGTTAGAAACACTAAAAGAAATTTAATCTTGGACTTAAGTGTCAAATAATTGCAGAAATTCAATTATTCGCAAAAGTAATCAAATTCTTCGCAGAAATTCATAATTATAGTCAAAATTAAAAAAAAATTCTGATCAAAATTTTAATTATCTTCATACATAATAAAATTCTTCTTCAAAATTCATTATTTTCAAAAATTTTAATAAAACTCTTGTCAAAATTTCAATTATTTTTAAAAAATTTTCTCAATTGAATCAAATTTTTCACAGAGATTCAATTATTTTTAATACAATTTTAATCCAATTTCTCGAAAAAAGTAATTATTCTTAAAAATTTTATTAAAATTCGTCGAGAGAATTTTTAATTATTTAAAAATTTGTTGATAAAATTCTTTATGAGAGTTCAATTTTAAGAAACATTTAATTTGTTCAATAAATTATTTATTTTTGTCTTTAAATAATTTAATTCTTGTAAAATTTTCTAATAAAAATTGGTTTAAAAATAAATTTTAGTTACTATTTCAGATTATAGTTGAATTTTGAAAAGGTTTAAAATTAAAATTTTTAGAAAAGTCCCTCATAACTTTTTTAAAACTATTAAAAATAATTGATTTAAAGAAGATCTTAATTTAAAAACACTCAAAGAAATTGAATCTTGGACTTAAGTGAAAAATAATTGCAGAAATTCAATTATTTTCAAAAGTAATAGAATTCTACGCAAAAATTCAATTATGTAGGAAAATTAAAGAAAACTTGTAGTCCAAATTTCAATTATCTTTATAAATAATAAAATTCTTCTCCAAAATTCAATTCTTTTCATAAATTTTTTTAAAATTCATGTCTCAAAATCTCAATTATTTTCAGACATTTTTTAAAAATTATGGTAAAAATTTTAATTATTTTTAAAAATTTTCCTCAATTCAATGATTTTCAATATCTAATATTTTATTAAAATTTTCCAAATGAATTCAATTATTTAAAAAAAAATGTTAATGAAATTCTACTTAAACATTTAATTCTTTACATAAAATAATAAAAATTTCAGAGGAATTCAATTATTTACAAATTTTTTATAAATTTCTTCGCAATAATTTAATTATTTTCATAAATAAAAAAATTCTTTTTAGGAATTCAATTATTTTCAAAACTTTTTATAAAATTCTTGGCAGAATTTCAATTATTTTTAATCCAAATTTTAATGGAATTTCTCGAAAAGTGTCATTATTCTTAAAAATTTTATTAAAATTCGTCGAGAGAATTTAATTATTTAAAAATTTTTTGATGAAATTCTTTATAAGAATTCAATTTTAAGAAATATTCAATTATTCAATAAATTTTTCTAATTGAAAGATGAAAATAATTTTAAGAAGTTACAGTAACAATATTCTTTTTATTATAACATAAAATAACATAAAATAATAATAAGAAATTTTATTAAAATACTAGATTTTTTCAAATTTTTTAACTTCAGCAAAGAATTTCATTATTTGTGAAATGTAATTGAATTCCTGGAAAATTTTTTTGAAAATAATTACATTTTTCGAGGAATTTATTTACAATTCTATTAAAAAGTAATTGAAATCCTTTGAAAAATTTTATTCACTCTCTAAATTTGAATTAGTAAAAATTTTTACTAATTTGACATAGATAGTGACTGACTTTTTGCTTTTGAATTAGTAAAATTGAACAAAAAATTAGTAGAAATTACTATTTATTAGTCAAATTTACTAATTCAAAAGCCAAAAATCACTCACTAATTCAAGTTAGTAAACATTTTTATTAATTCAAATTTAGAGAGTATGAAAATAATTGAATTCTTACAATGAATTTTATTACATTTTTTATATTAATTCAATTGATGTGAAAAATTGTATTTCCTGTAATTGTAAAAATATTTAATTATTCTTGCGAAGGATTTTATTAAATAATTTTAAACTATTTTAAATAAAGTGAAAAATTTTATTTTTTTTTTGAAAATTGTATGGAAACTTAAATTATTATAAAATATGAAGAAATCGATCACTCAAAATCGATATCTTCATGTTTTATAATAATATTTTTAGAATTTATTGAATTTCAAAATGTTTGAATTTGGATTTTTTGAAAATCTTAATTCCTATTGAAAAATAATAATAATTAGAACCAAATTACGATTTAGAAAATTTATTTTTCAATTCTTGACTCATGGAAAATATTTCCTTTTTATTCTGCATAATAGAGGAGATAATAAAAAGAAGTAAAGGGTAATCAAAGAAAAATGTTGAAATAGAGGAGGAAAAAAGAAATAATTTGTGCACAATTGTCAAATAATTCAAGAGGAGAAATGGAATTTTAAATTTTCCCTCTGTTTGGTGGTGTGTTTATAGAGGCCTTGAAATTTGAAGAAAGAAAGAAAGAAAGAAAGAAAGGGTTGGTTGCCTTTGCGTATCTTTTAATGTATAACATCAGCTTTTGAAAATTGTTAGCGTCTTATGAATGTCTTTTCAATGACAAGAACGAGTACTGTATATATAGATAGAGACACTAATGGCAGAAGATTGTTTAAAGAAGCTGCTCTCTCTCCCTCCATTTTTGAAAAGGTTTATAATCTAGAATCGAAGAATGGCTAGTCTGCGTTTCAATAAGATTTTCTCTCATTTTACGCGGAGAATAAAGCCAAGAGATGAGATGTGTTGGCAAGAGGATGAAAATACGTGCAGGCATTGTTTAACCGTTAATTTATTCATCCCTGCGAGGCGCCGAGTCGTGGCAAGAGAAACGCTTAATCTTAATAAAATCTTCATAAAATCATATGCCCGCTGCAAGCTTTCTCTCTCTCTCTCTCTCATTCTCTTTTTACACTCTTTGCCTCTCCCCCTACTTCATTTTCTTCTCCTTCCTTTTACACTTTCATATTCAGCAGTGTTTCCTTTGATAAATTCTCTCTCTTCTGTGCTTCGTTTCGAGTTTCTTGAGCGCCTTCTCTCTCTTTTTCTCTCTCTCTCTCTCTCTCTCTCTCTCTCTTTCTCTTTGTATCGAATTTTGTCAGGGATTTTTGTCTCTATTTTATCAATATTTAGCTTTGAGAATATTTTTTTCGCTCTCGCTCTCAATGGGGTATTTAAAATTCATGAAAGGTGGGCTTTTTTCTCTACCTACCTTGATAGCATTTTTCAAGTTTGGAGAGTGGTTTTAAGCACAGGAGTATTTACAAGGTATAAAATTTTACACAAAGGTTACGTGAAATTTTGTTTTTATTATTTTTACTCAGCTTTCGGTGTAAATTTTTGTCATGTGCTTTTGAATTAATAATTTTATTAATAAATTTAGTAAAAATGACCATTTATTAGTCAAATTTACTAATTCAATAGCAAAAAGTGAAATTAGTGAATATTTTTACAAACTCAAATTTAGAGTGAAAGGAACAAATTTTTTTGGTACTAATTAGTTTTGAAAATATTCAAGAATTTTCAAATACCAACACGTACTTTGTAATTACAACAAAAAGAAAAAGATACCAATTATTAATTTAGTGAATTAAATTTAATTAAAAAGTGGATGGAAAAATTAAAACAAAAATTGCAATGTAATTTATAATTACAGCAATTATAATTATTTATTATCAAAGAAAGGCGACTTAATCGTGAAATTTAATCGAGAGTGATGAGAGAAAATTGGGGTGGATTAAAATAAATTGCAGCAGAGTCTTATTTCACAATTAAATTTTGCTTTTATATTATATTCAATTTATTTACTTTTTGTTATTTTTTTAACATTTTTCTTCAATTTTTTAACTTATTTGTCAATTTTTAATTTATATATTTTGCAACTAAAAATCCAACACAATTTTCTCAATAAAATAAATATAGATATATATAGAAACTTGAATATAAGTGAAACAAAAGAATACACATCGCTTTCTTTCTATACGCTTTTAAAAATTGATTTTCACAACTTGATATAAACGAAACATTTTATCTCAGTCATCTTGTCTGATTACGGAAGTAAATCTGACAAATATCGAGGAGCTTTCAGTAAAAATGCTACGGCGAAAAATCTCAAGACGTAAATCAAACGATATTATTCACATTTACCATAACTGTACGTCAATCGGAATCAATTTTTTTCACGACGCTTTCTTTATTTAACATATAATGCAAAGAATCGAATTAGAATCGAAAACAATTTTTTTTTTTTAATAAGGCTGAGATGCTTCCTTTATTTAACGTAATGCTAATGGGTAATTGAATTAAAGTCAAGAAATTATTTTTCTTCTTTTTATGATTCGTTGATGCTTTCTTCTCATTAACGTAAATAAAAAAGAATTGGATTAAAATTAAGTAAATTTCTTTTTCGTTTTTGAAATTGTAATTATTCTTTTGAATTTCTTTTTCATATTTAGGAAAATTTATTATCTACAAAGTTTTAACCGTGCAAACGAACGACTTTGAGTTGAACTTCGGCTTTAACTTTTACTTTGAATTATATTTTGAGTTTGACTTTAACTTAGATTTTTACTTTAACTTTGACTTTTGATTAAAAGTCAAAGTTAAAGTCAAAATAAAAAATGTTTATTTGTCATTGATTTTAACGTCAATGACAAATAAAAATCTAATTGAAAGTTAAAGTTAAAATCAAAATCAAAGAGCAAGTAAAAGTAAGTGTTAAAGTCAAAATCGAATCGAAAGTCAAAGTTAGAGTACTGGAAAAAATTAAATTTTTAAAATTCATAAGAAAATTCTAAATTTTTGTGTTTTTTTTGTTTGCCTCATAAGCTGTAAAAATACCAAGAAACCTTCAATTTTTTCTATTTCTGACAATAATTTCTAATTAAATAACTTCATTCATAAATAGATGAACTTCAAAAGATATTAATTTGAAATTTTATAAAACTTCAATTTTTAATGAATTTAATTAGAAATTTTAAATTTTTGAAAAATTGGAATATTTCCAATTCTTCTGAAATTAGTTGAATTTTTTAATAAATACCTTATTAATTATTAAAAATATTGGATTTATAGAAGAATTTTAGTTAAAAACAATAAAAAAAATTTGCATTTTGGAGAAGTTACAAATGATTGCAAAAATTCAATCATGTTTAAAAGTTTAAAAAAGTTCTCGTCAAAATTTCAAATATCTTTATAAATAATAAAATTCTTCTCCAAAATTTAATTATTTTCAAAAAATTTAATATATTTCTTGGCAAAATTTCAATTATTTTCAAAAATTTTCCACAATTTAATGATTTTCAATATCTACTATTTTCATAAAAATATCATAGGAATTCAATTATTTTCATAAATAATAAAACTCATAGCTGAATTTCAATTATTTTTAATTCAATTTTAATCGAATTCCTCGAAAAACTGTAATTATTCTTAAAAATTTTATTAAAATCCCTTGAAGAGTTTGATTTAAAAATTTATTGATAAAATTCTTTATAAGAATTAAATTTTGAGAAAAATTTAATAATTCAATAAATTAATCATTTTTGTATTTATTTGATTGTAAAATAAAGAAATAAATAATTGGATTCTCGTTGAATTTGCTAATAAATAGTGATTAAAAATTTTCTAAATATTTAATTGAAGAATTTCCGTATAATCGAAATTTTGTAAAATTGAATTGTAAACAAATTCAAATAATAATTAATAATTGAATTCTATCGAATAATTTTAATAATATGTTTGAAAATAATTACATTTCTTAAGAATTTACTTAAATTTATATTAAAAATAATTGAAATCCTGTGAAGAATTTTATTATTTAGAAGAATAATTGAATTCTTGCAACTAATTTTTATTAAAGTTTTTTAAAATAATTTAGATCGTTTAAAGAAT
Source organism: Leptopilina heterotoma (assembly GCF_015476425.1). Taxonomy (NCBI): domain Eukaryota; kingdom Metazoa; phylum Arthropoda; class Insecta; order Hymenoptera; family Figitidae; genus Leptopilina; species Leptopilina heterotoma. The sequence goes on from NW_025111110.1 coordinate 3,910,564, forward strand.
TTTATTATTTATGAAAATAATTGAATTCTTGCAACGAATTTTATTAAATTTTTTTAAAATAAATTTTAATAAAAATATCGTAGGAATTCAATTATTTTCAAATTTGTTAGAAATTTCTTTGCAATAATTCCATTATTTTTATAAACTATGCAATTTTTTATATTGATTTAATTATTTTCGTAAATAATAATTTTTTTATTCAATTACTCAATAAATTAATCATTTTTGTATTTAATTAATTGTAAAATAATGAATTAAATAATTGAATTCTCGTAGAATTTTCTAATAAATATTGATTAAAAAATGTATTTCACTTAAAATTTTATATAATATTTGAACATTAAAGGCAATACAGCGTAAATTTTTAGAAATAATTTAATTTTGAAAAGATTTTAAATTACAATCTTTGAAAATCTGTATTTTTCATATTTTTAACTAACAATTCTGCAGAATTAATTTTTTTCAGAAAGTTTAACTGATTTTTTTTTTTAAATTATTTTGTGCTTTTATTTTCCAATATATAATTAATTGAAGAATTTTCGAATAAACGAAATTAAGTTAAAAATTGAATTGTAAACAAATGGATTTGAAAATTATTAAAAGTAATTGATTTAAAGAAAAAATGTTACTTAAAAATTCTAAAAAATAATAATTGAATTGAATTGATAAAAAGAATTTTGAAGAAGTTACAGTAATAATATCGATGTCTTTATATACTCGATGTCTTTATGTTTTGTAATAATATTCTTAAAATTTATTGAATTTTAAAAGGTTTAAATTTTTGAAAATCTTAGTTCTTATGGAAAAATAAAAATGATTAAATATTTATTTAAAGAAGAAGTTATTCTTATTTTCGAAATAATTTTCATTGAGAGAAACTCGTAAATAAATGTAATAGAACATTTTTTTTGAGTATCTAATAATTTTTAGAGTGAATCATAATATTCTTTAGGGTCAGAAAAAAAGACAAAAATTTGTCTGGAAATGAGGGAAAATAAAAATTAAATTTTTGTGGCAACTATGTTGTAGGTAACTTAAGCTTAAGAGAAAATAGTGAAGGCAGTGCAAAGAGCCGAGTTAAATCTGATTCTTAAAACTTTTTTTCCACCGAAATTTTCTCGCGCTGAGGTAAACGTCACTGTGCAGATACCTAGCACGCATTTATGCCCTACAACGTCGTGCATTGAATAAGTCATGAACGACGCCGTGATAAACGCACGATTTTATCGTGGCAAAACTGTCGCTGTGTGCAGAATACATGGTGGATTGGCTGGGTTCAACAAACTAGCGACGAGCGCAAACATAGTCTGATGCCCTACTACTCCTTTCTCATCTCCTACTATCCCCCCTCCCTCCCTCCCACTCTCCTTCGTTCCTCTACCACCCCCTCACTGATTCTCTCACACTGCTTTACGTTCTCTCTTGTGCTTTGTTTCTTAGTCGACGGTTCCACTCATTGTACTACTCCTTCATATATCATTCCATTCCTCCCCCCCCCCTTCCCTTTTTTTATTCTTTTTTTTCCTCTCCCCTCTCTCTCTCTCTCATTTTTTATACCTCTTTTCCTACCCGCAATCTCAACTTTCGCGATTTCCAAAGATAGTCTTCAATAATACTTGGCAATATATCGATGATTCGATGCATAAATCACTTATATTGAATTTATCTTACCTCTCTTCCCTCTCACTCTCTGCCTATATATATACGAAATTTATTATCCATTACATCTATTATGAATTGCATCGACAATCCATCTGTTATGGGGTTGTATTAATCGTGTGCGAGCTTTCTCGAAATTATGCTATTACATGGCAGTTGTCTCTTGGTAAACTGAAAATTTAACGTAGAGATTATTCTGTTGGCTTTGGATTAGTACTTTTTAAATGTTTGAAAATTTTCAAATAGTGAAAATTTGATTGTTTTCTTTAACGAATTAAAAAAAAAACGAAGAAAGAGAAACAATAGTTAAAAGAAAATTCCTAGTAGCTGTAACTATTTTTGACTATTTATTTTATTTATTTTTATTTATTTTATTTTTTACTTAAATTTTAATATATAAATTATAGGAAGGTTATTTTTAAAAATAATTGAATTTCTTTGATAAATTTTAATAAAATTTTTAAGAATAATTACATTTTTCGAGAAATTCCTTTAAAATTGTATTAAAAAAATCATTGAAATTCTGCGATGAGTTTCATTATTTATAAAAATAATTGAAAACCTATATAGAATTTTATTATTTTTATAAAAATAATTGAATTCCTGGTAGAAAATGTTTTATTCATTTTAAAATGAATTAATTAAATTAATTAAATTTTTTTTAAATTTATTTTTTATTCATGAAAATAATTGAATTATTGCTAAGAAATCCAAATCCGTTGTCAAAAATTCAAAATGTCGACAAAAAAAATTTTTAAGTTAACGAATCTGTCTGAAAATGCCTAATCGGGGGTTTTCGGGGTCGCTATGAATACAAATCTGTGGTTTTAAAATTAAGGAATTCGGTAACTTTAAAATTTTTTTGGTCGCTATTTTGAAGTTTTCACCACGGATTTTGATTCAGTGACTCCAAAAACATACAATATGACAATGTCATGTTTTTGAAAAAAATATTTTTTTTTTGAACTGACTTTTCCAGGTTTTTTCAAGGTTTATAAAATTCCCTGACATTTCCAGATTTTCCAGGTTGCGTAGTAACTCTGTTAAAAATAAAAATTTTTAATTTAACAAAATAATTAATTTTAATTTTATTTTTATCCACCGTGCTTATATTTAAAACATGGAAGAATTTGAAACAATATATAAATGCGAACGAATGATGAAATCCAATGTGAGGGAAGAATTTTTTTTTACTCTCCTCTCTTTATGTTTTGGATAAAAAGCGAGAAGGATTATAGAATAAATATAGCGAGAGAGCGTGTGGGGGCCGAAGGTTTGCTGAAAGCTAAAATCGTTTGATGTTGCAGATTTTTCGGGGCGGAAGTATGCTTGAAGAGAAAAGAATGATTTTAGGTGAGCACACGAGCTTTTTTCAGCAGTATAGTGTTGTACTTGCAACACATGTTGCACGCTTTCGAATGAATTCGCACGACAGGCACACGTGTTCGCGTGTAAATGACTTTATCATACCGATCAGTCAGAACCTTAGTTCAAATACATCTGACGTTGGCAATGCGACGACGATGCCGGCGCTCGAGAATATTGTAAATCAACTGTTTCTAATCAATACCAATATTTTTTAACTTGTTTCGTGTCTTATTTTCGCCTTGCAGGGAAAACAATATATTTTAATCAGGGATGCCACAAAAAATTAATTTTGTTTTTCCCTGACTTTTCCCTGATTTACAGAAAAAATTTTCACTTTTTCCCTGACTCTAAAGAATATTCTGATTCACTTTAAAAATTAAAAGTTACTCTAAAAAATATTCTACTACATTTACTTACGAATTTCTAAAATTGTACAATTATTTTTAATACAATTTTAAATAAATTTCTCGAAAAATGAAATTAACTCTAAAAATTTGTTGTAAGAATTAAATTACATTTCACAAATAATGAAATTCTTCGCTGAAATTCAAAAATTTTCAAAATTTACTATTTTAATAAAAGTTTTCAAAAGAATATAATTATTTAAATAAATGATCATAAAATTCGTTGCAGGAATTCAATTATTTCTTTATTTTTACAAGTAATACAATTTTTCACATGAATTTAATTATTTTTAAAAAAAATTGATAAAATTCGTTGTAAGAATTCCATTATTTTCATAAATTATAAAATTTTTCTGAGGATTTCAATTATTTTTAATATAATTTAAAGTAAATTTTTTAGAAAAATGGAATTATTTTCTTAAATTTCTTGCAAGAATTTAATTACATTAACACGAATATAATGAGATTCTTCGTTGTAATTCGCAAATATTTTTAAAATCTACTCTTTTAATAAAAGTTCTCAAAAGAATTCAATTATTTTTATAAATAATAAAATTATTTACAGAGTTATAATTATTTAAAAAAAATTTGAAAAAATTTATTGCTAGAATTTAAATACTTTCATAAATAAATTAATAAAATTTTTCACAGGATTTCAATTATTTTTAATACAATTCTAAATTAATTCTTCGAAAAATGTAATTATTTTAAAAAATTTTATTTAAATTCTTCTAAAGAATTCAATTATCAATTATTTTTAAAAATTCATGCTATAATGCTTTTAATATTCAATTATTATCTAAAATTTTAAGTGATTTTCATTTTTAAATCAATTTTTATTTGAAAATTCTACGAGAATTCAATTTTTTAAATACAAAAATAAATAATTTATTAAATAAATGAATGTTTCTTGAAATTAAATTATCATAAAGAATTTTATCAACAAAATTGAATTTTTTCGAGGAATTTTAATAAAATTTTCAAGAATAATTAAATTTTTCAAAGAATTCAATTAAAATTGTATTAAAAATAATTGAAATTCTATGATGAGTTTTATTATTTATGAAAATAATTGAATTTTTGTAAAAAATGTTTTTATTTATGAAAATAATTGAATTTTTGTAAAAAATGTTTTTATTTATGAAAATAATTGAATTTTTGTAAAAAATATTTTTATTTATGAAAATAACTGAATTATTGCGAAGAAAATAACAAATTTGTAAATAGTTGAATTCCTGTGAAATTTTTATTATTTATGAAAACAATTTAATGTTTGCTTTGAATTTTATCAACATTTCTTTTTTTATATAATTGAATTTTTTTGAAAAAATTTATTAAAATAGTAGATATTAAAAATCATTGAAGTGAGGAAAATTTTTTGGAAATAATTGAAATTCAGAGAAGAATTTTATTATTTTTAAAGATAATTAAATTTTGTCGAGAATTTTTTTTTTTAATTTTTGGAACATAATTGAATTTTTGCGAAGAATTTTATTACTTTTGAAAATAATTGAATTTCTGCAACCATTTGTAATTTCTCCAAAATTCAATGTTTTCCAGTACTTTTAATAAAAATCCTTGAATTTCCTGATTTCTCTGACCTGTGGAAACTCTATTAATACATAATTTTTTTCCAATTATTTTCAATCCTTTCCATTCTTCACATTTTGCAATTTTTTTCAGTTTCTTGCAACTTATTTTCACCTCAGATCTCTTTTCCAATCTTTCTCAAAATTCTTTCTAAAAACTGCGAATCAGAATTGTCATCAGACATATAATGAAACTTTAAATTTAATATAAAAAAATAAATTTATGATTTTATTTTTCCACCGTGTGATAATAATAGAAAAAAAAAGTTAAATTGTCTGGATTCGAATGCGATGAAAACGTGATCGAATAATAATCGTGGGATTTGATTGAAACACGTGATCGTCTCTCGTCAATAAAGGATAGAAATCTTTCAAGAATAGATGTAGAGATGAGGAAAAAAAAAATATTGAAGAGAATTGAAAACAATTGATTTATTAAACTTATCATATTTCTCATCTCAATTTCTCGAGATCAGTATTTATATAGAAAAGGATCTTAATCTCTCTCGTACTCTCTCTCTCTCCACTGTTATACCCTTATGTTTGACTCAAAGGAGCAAACATAAATATGTGTCGCATAAAAGTAGCTTGCAAATATTCCCAGCACGAAGAAGTAAATATAAACCACAGGTACACCTTCAGAGTTATACGAACCAAGAATGAGAAGTAAATATATATAATAGAGGGTAGTGCGCGTTTCACCAAAAAAAAATAGAAAAAAAATGTGTGAAACATTTTTGAATGTATAACTGAAATGTGTGTGTAAATTATATTTTCGCTTTAGAAGTAAGCAGAGGGATTGTGATAATATTTTCTTACCACGTATTCTAGATTTTTTTTTTGGTATACACTTTACTCTCTAAATCTGAATTAGTAACATACTAATACTAACAGATAGAGAAATTTTACTAACTGTTAAAACTTCGGTGAATTTCACAACGATTATGATCAATGATTGAACGAAGAAAAATATTTTTTCTGACAAAAATAACAAAATGTTTTATTTACAAATTTTTCTTTTTCAAATTAATAAACAAAAAATTAAATTTTTGATGGCATGTAATTTTAAAAATCTGGAAAAATTCCGTTTTTTATTCTGAAAAACCTGGAAATGTCAAGGATTTTGAAATGAGCAAAAGCGTGGCAACCCTGAATTTAATTATTATTTTTTAATTTATTGATTTATTTAATTTTCAATTAATTAATTTATCTAATTTTTAATTTATTAATTTATTTAATTAATTAATTTATTTATTTAATTAATTTATTTCTTTATAAAAGTTCAGAATTTTTAAAACATTTTCATTTTTCTGTTCCAGGTAAGCACCGAACGGCAAATTTATTTTCTAATCATTACTTCTACAAACGTGAGTAAAAAGAAAAGTATAATTTTTCTTACAAACGAGCCTTTCTTTTGTTATTTTAATATTCCGAATAAAGTATTCTGTAATGGGAAATCATTATACGAATTTTTAGCTACTCATGTATTGGATATATGTTTGACATTAAGGAATTGAGTTTTATTTCTTGAACGAATTTATGAAGAAGCATGACATTATTATGATAACTTGGCCTTGGGCAAATTCAATTGATTCTCCATTAGAGAAAGAGGGAATGAAAAAAAAATTGATTGACATGATTTGCAAAAAGAAAAAAAAGAAAGTATTCCCTTTCGCTCCATCAAAATTCGATTTAGTTATTTTATTTCGTTTGGTCGAAAAAGCAATCAGTATATTATATACAGAAATGATATGTATATAAATATCTAATTTTGATATACATTTCTATAGCATTTTCGCATTGAAAATTGACTCCTCACAACCATATATATATATAATCTGATGAAAAATGTAATATGCGTGGTTTCATTTAGAAAAGCAGATCAGATCGATAATTCTCTAATTGAAACAGAACAGAGGCAGATAACGCAGTATTATACTAGGGAGAATCTGATAAACGAGGTCGCGTGTCGTTTTAAAAATAAAATCATATTTTCTTATCTCATTCATTAATTCTCGCGAATATATGTTCAATAGACTATCTTCTTTATTTAATATAAAATTATATGTGTATTTATATTAATTGTGTGTGGGTGTATATTTGTGACAAGATAAGAAATTTTTTTTTTTTTTTAATGAAACGAATACAAAAACATTTTGTTTGAAAATGTGTAATTAACCTTCAGATTAGATTAAACACAGTTGCCTCGAACTTTGTATTTTATGCTGAAAGTAAATTTCATAATAAAGAAGTATCATCTTTAAAGAGATTAACTAATAATAATTGCAGTTTGCTGACGTTTGTTATTTATGTTTTTAAAGAGCGCTCACGAATAATCACGAATAATCGAAGAATTTCAGAGTATATTATACTGACCTAAGGCAAAATTGATTATAATTAAAGACTTTTTTTCGTAAATATTTTGCAGATGTTTTAATAAATAATGATTGGTTTAATAAATAACATTTGGTAGAATGGAGATTTACAAGTGGTTTAATTTTTATTTATTCGAGATGGAAAATTAATTTTTCATGCGGTAAAAAAGTTCTGATTTATTCGTTTAAATAATTAAATACTTGCGAGTATTATTCGAATGGTTTTTGAGAAATAATTACTTAGTTAAATATATATTTTTTATTTACTAAAACCAAACAATTTTTTATTGAAACGAATAAATATTGTTCTATTAGAAATCAAATATTTTCTAGTTAAATCAATTAAATATTTATTGTAGTCTTCGCACTCATCTACTAAAAATACTATTTGGATACTTTTTTTTAGATTTCAGCCACTAAAAGCTAATTTCAGTTTTTTTTTGTTAAGAATTTCCACTAATTTAAATTCGCTAATATTAGAAATCAAAAAACAATTCACAAAAATTATAATCAAATTTTTTAAAACGATTCAATTATTTTCAATATCTAGTATTTTCATAAAATTTCGCAAAAGAATTCCATTATTTAAAAGAAAAATTGATAAAATTCTTACAAAATTCAATTATTTTCATGAATAATAAAATTTCCGCAGAAACTCAAATAATTTAGAATAACATTTTTTAAAAAAATATCGAAAAAATTAATTATTTAACAAATTTTTCATACAATTCTTTTACAATAATTCAATTACTTTCACTAATAATAACATTTTTCGTGAAAATTCAATTTTTTAGAAAAAATTTTGATAAAATTCTAAGCAAGAATTTAATTACTTTCATAAATAATAAAACTTATCGAAGAATTTCAATTATTTTTAACTTACTTCTAAATTAATTAATCGAAAAATTCAATTATTTTCACAAACAAAGTTTTCCACAAGAATTCAATTATTTAAAATAAAAAATTTTCATAATATTTATTATATTTTGAAAAAATTAATTTATTATTTAACACAATGTTTATAAAATTCTTATGAAGAATTGAATTATTTTCAAAAATAACAAAATTTTTCACAGAAATTCAATTCTTTTTAAACAGTTTAATAAAATTTTTCGCAATAATTCAATTATTTTGATAAATAATAAAATTCTTCTGAGAAATTCAATTATTTTTAAAATTTTAATAAAATTATTTGCAACTATTCAATTATTTTCACAAATAATAAAATTAATCGCAGGATTTCAATTATTTTTAATACAATTTTACAGGAATTGGTGAAAAAATGTAATTATTTTTAGAAATTTAATTTCAATTCCCCGAAAAAATCGATTATTTGAAAAAATTTCTTTTTAATTTCTTTGGAAAAATTCAATTATTTACAAAAATATTTGAATTTTTTAGAGGAATTCAATTATTTTAAAATATTTTAATAAAATTGTTCGAAAGAAATCAATTATTTTAAATACAATTTTAATAAAAATTTTTTGAAATAATTCAATTATTCTAGATTTTAATAAAATTCTTCCCAAGAATTCAATTATCTTTATAAATAACAATATTCAGCACAAGAAAATTATTTAATTATTTTTAAAAGTAATAAATTTCTTCTTGGAAATTCAATAAATTAAAAAAATTATAATAAAATCGTTGGCAAAAATTTAATTTTATTATTTTCATAAATAATAAAATGCTTTTTAGGAATTCAATTATTTAAAAAAAAAAATTAATAAAATGCCACACAAACATTTAATTATTCTCAAAAATTTTAATAAAATTCTTTGTAAAATTTAATTATTTAAAACTTCGCAATTCAATGAATTCAATTCTTTTCATGAATAATAAAAATGTCTCAGGAATTCTATTATTTAAGTTAGAATTTGCATAAAATTAGTCGAAGAAAATAAATAATTTAAAAATTTTTCTAAAATTCTTTGCAAGAATTAAATTATTTTAATAAATATTTACTCTCTAAATCTGAATTAGTGCGGATTCGTTTACCAATATTTGAATTAGTAATATTTTTACTAATTTTCAGTATTTTTTTACTAACTGCTAGTAGAAAATTACTAATTCAATTAGTAGAAGGTATTTTTTACTATTTCAAATTAGTAAATTTTCTACTAATAATTAGTAAAAACAGTTACTAATTCAATTGGAAAACGAATTCGCACTATTTCATTAGTAGAAAACTACTAATTCAGATTTAGAGAGTATAAATTCAAATTCATTCATGAATTATAAAATTCGTTGCAGGAATTCAATTTATTAGCAGGATAAGAAAGAAGTAAATATTTTTGATGAAAATTAGGAAAAAGTCTGGAAAATAAGATATAGAAAAGAAAGTTTATTTGAATCGAATAAATATTTATTGAGATCAAACAAATTTCAATTAAAACGAATAAATATATTTCTATTAGAAACCAAATATTTATCAGTTGAATCAATTAATAACATAATGTTTAATAGAAACTGAGATTATTTACACATAATAAAGTTTCAACCTAGATTTAAGTTAAAAAAATCATTGTTTATATTTAGATTTAGGAGTACTTTTGTACGAAAGGGCATGTCCCGTTATGTTTCTTGAAATAAATAAATATATAAATTAAATATTTATTATCGGGACTAATTAATTAATTAATTTTGGTGTCCTTAGATTCTTAGAAAATCTGTGAAGAAGAAATGTGACTTCTATTTAAGAATTGATAGAATTTTTTCGCTAATTCAAACCATTGGGAGTAAATTAAGGAAGTAAAATGTATTTCATGTATATTTAGTTTAGTGCTTAAAAATTCTTTAGAAACATTGATCGTTATAATTGTTACAGTGGAAAGACTCTTCTCCTGTTAATAATTGTTTCGGAAGTTGAGACCAGTCGTGTTTCATTGCCAAGTCAAAAGCTGCTGTAACTTTAACGATCACTTTCTTCTCTCTGTACAAACATCAGAGTCATAATACAGTTTCCTAGCTCTTCGATTCTCTCTTTCTCTCGTCACTCCCTGCAGCATTGTCTCTTGGAATCCTTTCGTCTTGTTCCTCTCTCTCTGATTTTCTCCCTCTCTCTCTCACTCCTTCCATGGAGTTGCCGAGGTATAGCAATAAACTAATCGTAAAAGCGAGGTAAGTGATTACAACCACATCACGGAGACTATACAATCTCTGTCTATCGAACACACAAACGATAAGAGTCTGTTCAGTTGGAAAGAGGAATTGGGTGTGGGATGAAGGGGTGGTGGAGGAGGGATGATGTATTGATTCGCCATTTTCTGTCGTCGTCGTCGTCGTCGTCGTCGTAAAACCGCAAAAGGCGTTACCTCGTTACTTGCCATATTATGTCACTATATACATATCAAAGGCTTTGGATATTTCTACACTTTTAAGGTGATCGATTCTTCGAGCTAACGAACCGTGAGAATTACCAAGCCTCGTCTTAAGCCCAAGAATACCTCGGTAAAGTTCATGCGATACTTTAAACACCTTCGATAGATGTATCGAATTTATCTAGAAAATATCTTCATATATATATATATATATATATATATATATATATATATATATATATATATATCTTTCTCTAAAAATAGAAAATGTTTTTCCTTCTTTTCCTGACTGACGACATTTGTCCATTCTACTCAAAATCCTGATAATGATCTTAATTTATTTTACCTCCATTATACGAACCTATGTCAAATTTTACTACACTACCAAATTTGTAAATATATTTTGTTAGTGTAATTAAATTTTGATATTTTGAATAAATATTTGCTAAAACCGAACAATTATTTCAAAATTATTTTCAGGATTTTTTTCTAATTCAGTGATTTCCAATATGCCAATATTATAATACAATTTTCCACAAGAATTTAATTATTAAAAAAAAAAAAATGTTGATAAAATTCCTTTCAGGGATTTAATTATTTTCAGAAATAACAATTTCCATCACAATTATTCAATTTGTTTTTGTTAATAATAATAATAAAAATAATAATAATAAAAATAATAATATTAAAAATTTTTAAATATTCAGTTTGGTGTAATTTTTCAAAATTTTCATTTTTGTCCCAATGGAAAAATGCATTACGAGCGCGCTGGAATGATGATATGTTAGCATCAGCAAAGCGTTGAGGAAATCAATAAATTTCACATAGAGAATTATGTAACATATTTATTTTCCGGAAATAAAAAATAAATAAAGTAAAAATAAGTGGAAAAAAATGAGTATCAACTTTGAATCAAAAATAAATATTTAAATAAATGGGCAAATAAATTTGTTTCTGAATAGTGGTAGGTAATGTAAATTGATCATTATATCGTCCAATGTAGTTAAATATTGTTAAATAAGGTTAATTTTTTTCTTCTGATATTTATTTTCCAATTTAATGAAACTAGAGAATATTTTTGGTATTTTTCTGACATTTCCTAAAGATTTGAGTTAGCGTGTGGGAAATTTTTCTGTTTTTCTTTTTGATTTTTTATTTAATAAACACTTTTCTGACAACTTAGATTCCAGTTAGCAGTTATTGTAGAAGGAAAAATATGATTGCTTCTATAAAGAAATCCACCTTTTCGTCGACAACCAAGATTTCTCCGTGAGCACACACACACACACACACATACACTCAGCAAAATTGAAGCAATCTTTCAATTTTCTCTTTCAGCTATATAGATATTATTTTTTCTCACATTTTTGTCTTATAATCTTTGGCAAATAGGTCAAGAAATAAAACTCGGTTTGATTTTGATAAGATAGTAAACCAAGGTTTTCGCTCTTATTGGACAGGAGAAAGGTTTTTTTATTTATCTGATTTTTGGATAATTTTTTCTTTTTTAATGAACATGTTTTATTAAAATATGTCGTGATGCACTGAGAAGATTATTTATTTGAGTAAAAAATGTAGTGGTTTACTTAACTTTTAAGCTCTCTTTTATGTTTTAATTTGACTTTGACTTTGACTTTGACTTTGACTTTGACTTTGACTTTGACTTTGACTTTGACTTTGACTTTGACTTTGACTTTGACTATGACTTTGACTATGACTATGACTATGACTCTGACTCTGACTTTGACCAATTGACCTTTACTTTGACTTCGACTTTGACTTTGAGTTAGGCTTTGACTTTGATTTTTAATTTCAAAGTGAAAGTTAAACAGGTTTGCCACAGGTCAGGGAATTCAGGGAAAAGTCAGGGATTTTTATTAAAAGTGCGGGAAAAAATTAAATTTTTAGAATTCATAAAAAATTCTAAATTTTTGTGTTTTTCTTACTTGCCTCATAAACTATAAAATTACCAAGCAACCTTCAATTTTATCTATTTCTGACAATAATTTCAAATTAAATAACATCAGTCATAAATAGATGAACTTCAAAAGGTGTTGGTTTGAAATTTTATAAAACTTCAATTTTGAATGAATTTAATTAGAAATTTTAAAGAACTTGGATTTTTGAAAAATTGTAACATTTCAAATTCTTCTGAACTTAGTTAAATTTTTTAATATATATCTCATTAATTATTAAAAATAATGGATTTATAGAAGAATTTTAGTTAAAAGCAATAAAAAAATTTGCATTTTGGAGAAGTTACAAATGATTGCGAAAATTCAATTATGTTCAAAAGTTTAAAAAAGTTCTTGTCAAAATTTCAAATATCTTTATAAATAATAAAATTCTTCTCTGAAATTCAATTATTTTCAAAAAATTTAATAAATTTCTTGTCAGAATTTCAATTATTTTCAAAAATTTTCCTCAATTTAATGATTTCCAATATCTACTATTTTAATAAAAATATCATAGGAATTCAATTATTTACAATGAATTCAATTATTTTCAAATTTTTTAGAAATTTCTTCGTAATAATTCCATTATTTTCATAAACTATGCAATTTTTTGCACAGATTCAATTATTTTCGTAAATAATAAATTTTTTTAGAAATTCAATTATTTTCATAAATAATAAAACTCATAGCTGAATTTCAATTATTTTTAATTCAATTTTAATCGAATTCCTCGAAAAAATGTAATTATTCTTAAAAATTTTATTAAAATTCGTCGAATGAATTTAATGATTTAAAAATCTATTGATAAAATTCTTTATAAGCATTCAATTTTGATAAACATTTAATTATTCAATAAATTATTTATTTTTGTATATAAATTTTCCATGCCTACTTTTAACTCACAATTCTGTAGAATTATTTTGGTTTGAAAAAAGTTTAATTTGAAATATTTTTTAAAATCATTTTAAGTTTTTATTTTCTAAATATTTAATTGAAGAATTTCCGAATAATTGAAATTTTGTAAAATTGAATTGTACACAAATTCAAATATTAATTAGATAATTGAATTCTATCGAATAATTTTAATAATATGTTTGAAAATAATTACATTTCTTAAGAATTTACTTAAATTTATATTAAAAATAATTGAAATCCTATGAAGAATTTTATTATTTAGAAGAATAATTGAAGTCTTGCAACTAATTTTTTATTAAAGTTTTTAAAAATAATTTAGATCGTTTGAAAAATTTTATTATTTATAAAAATAATTGAATTCTTGCAACGAATTTTATTCAATTTTGTTTAAATAAATTTTTATAAAAATATCATAGGAATTCAATTATTTTTAAATTTGTTAGAAATTTCTTGTCAATAATTCCATTATTTTTGTAAACTTTGCAATTTTTGACATTGATTCAATTATTTTCGTAAAAAATAAACTTTTTTTAGGAACTCAATTATTTTCATGAATAATAAAACTTATAGCAGAAATTCAATTATTTTTAATTCAATTTTAATCGAATTCCTCGAAGAATTGAAATTAATTTAAAAATTTTTATTAAAATTCGTCGAAAGAATTTAATGATTTAAAAATTTATAGATAAAATTCTTTACAAGAATTCAATTTTAAAGAACATTCAATTATTCGTTAAATTATTTATTTTTTCATTTAATTTATTGTAAAATAAAGAAACAAATAATTGAATTCTCGTAGAATTTTCTAATAAATATTGATTAAAAAATGGATTTCAGTTAAAATTTTAGATAATAATTGAATATTAAAAACATAGCGTGAATTTTTAGAAATAATTAAATTTTGAAAAGGTTTTAAATTAAAATCTTTCAAAATCTAAATTTTTCATACTTTTAACTAACAATTCTGGAGAATTAATTTTTTTTAAAAAGTTTAACTGAATTTTTTTTTTAAATTATTTTAATTGAAGAATTTTCGAATAAATGACATTTCGTGAAAAATTGAATTGGAAACAAATAGATTTAAAAATTATTAAAAATAATTGATTTTAAGAAAAATTTTACTTAAAAATTCTAAAAAATAATAATTGAAATGATGAAAATAATTTAGCAGAAGTTACCGTAATAATATTCTTTTATAATATAAGATAATGATTTTATTACTTTGTCATGTTTAACCCTTAAACCGCACACTGCCGAATCCATCCTTAAACCGCACACTGGGTGTGCGACACCCGGGGACTTTTAAGTGTTTTTCTCCAAGCTGGAATAGGATATTATCTTTTGGAAAAATTATCTTATATAGCTCAGTACATCTATTTTGAAGGAAAATAGGTTTCATAATGATTTATTTAATTTTAATAATTAAAAAAGAGTTTTTTAAAACTACTGAAATTACCTTAAACCAAAAACTGGGTGTCAGACAGGCAGAAATTTTTCGCCGACAACTTCATAAAGTTATCAAATACACAAAGACACTTGGCAGACTAATGTCACTCACGAAACATAAATTTAAGTACAAAATGTACCGTCCAATATCAACACATGTTCAATTTTTACGAATTTAACCGAAATATTGGAGTAAAAAGCTAGAATATGGGTGTCGCACACCCAGGGTGCGGTTTAAGGGTTAATATTATTATAAAATATGAAGAAATCGATCACTCTGGGTCTTCGACTCGGAGTGCTCGATGTCTTTTTATAATAATATTCTTAAAATGTATTAAATTTTAAAAGGTTTGAATTTGAATCTTTTGAAGAATTTTAATTCTTATGGAAAAATAATAATGATCAAATATTTATTTAAAAAAGAAGTTATTTTTATTTTCGAAATAATGAAAATGAAAATTA
The DNA here is from genome assembly GCF_015476425.1 of Leptopilina heterotoma. Classification (NCBI taxonomy): domain Eukaryota; kingdom Metazoa; phylum Arthropoda; class Insecta; order Hymenoptera; family Figitidae; genus Leptopilina; species Leptopilina heterotoma. The sequence goes on from NW_025111110.1 coordinate 3,926,057, forward strand.
AATTTTTGTGACAACCCTGATAAAGAATACGATTTTAAAAAATTGTGAGCTTATCAGATGATGATGATGAAAGAAAGACAAGTTTATTAATAGCAAAAGTACCAGACACGGATGCTGGACATATAGACTCGTTATCTGAACGTCTACTCGGTTTTTTTTTTTTTCTCCACTCTTGTGGATTATAAATATATTTATTATTTCCACGGAACTATATATAGAATAGGTGAATTTACACGCATCTTTTTGCTATTGATGCTCCCTTGACTTTATAACACACGAAGTCGTTTCTCGTGCAACTGGAGAAGACGATTATTGCCCTAGCAATTTCGCAATTTTTTCAACGGTCGTCTACGCGAGGCGGATGCCTTGCTATCGTGATTGCCTTATCCGGGAACTGCTCTATCTCTGACTATACGCTCCCGGCAACGACGTCAATATTAAAAGAACCCTGTGTTTTGTAGCTTATTTTCATGATTGCATCGCACTCACACTTTTATATTTATCTATCTATATATATATACATACAATCGCATGTGTCTTCCATGTACGTTCACTTATGTGAACGCGCGGGGGGATGGAGCAAGTATAAAGTCGTGAGTCATTAGCGAGCTCTTCTCATTTATAGCTTTATCACTTTCGTTCAGATAGCAAGAAATTAATACAGCTGGTGCTTTAAATGAAAAAAAATCCACAGCATTTGTAAATTGAGGCATTTAAAAGACGGGGAAAAAGTTTTAATATTTCCACTTTTTTAGTTACTTGATTTTGCTTTTTTTTAAATTTCATTGGAGTGAAAAAAAGTTGCGTTCGTTTTTTTAAGCGAATAAAATTAAAAACAAAATGATGGTGTATTATAAGATACAGGGTTGCCACAGGTCAGGGAACAGTCAGAGAAATCAGGGAAAAACATAATTAATTTTTTATGTCAACCCTTTACTATTTTAATTAGGGAAAAATTGATCAATTATGGTGCGTTTAAAAAATTTTAACAATAATTTCATAGAGTAGATGATTTTTATTGTTAATCATTTTCTTATTTCCCCAGTATTATAAAGAAGTTGTTTTCGCTCTGCTATACACACACTTTAAAGATGGTTGTTGGCCTCTCGCGAATGCTCTTATTTCCCGAGGAAATATTATAAAATTTGCTTCTCATTTTCTCGAGTTTTGTGTACATACTACAATATACACGTTTGTATATCTATATATTTGTATGTTGTCTTATTATTTCGCTTTCTCGGTTCTTTTACCGTTCAAGAGCCGACGCAATTCATCACCCTGATAGCATGCATCGTTTCTGGGGGATCGTGTAAGCCAGTGGCATTAGGAATGCATGTATGCGCTGATCCGCAGCCAAGATACGTAAGCAATACGTCAAGTCCTGGCGAGAAAAATGCCTTTGCCTCCCCGTGTAAAACCGACCAAGAGAGAGAGAGACAGAGACCGGGTCATGCCACCGGGATCGTGACCTCGCGGGTACCAAAGTCACGAAATTACTAGAAATTTCATCTCCTCACAATTTATCCGCTTGCGAAGAACGAATTTTTTTTTTTTTTTTTTTTTTTTTTTTGAGGGCTGGGGGAGGATGGTAATTTATTCTAAGTATCTAGGGGCTAGGTGCCAAAAATCTTTTTTTTCTATCTTCTCTTTTTCTTTTCTCAAAAACTAGAAACTGTGTGTATATCAACGATAATACATTGCTGTGGAAGTCATAAATTGCGAAAGTTTCTTTCGGTCAGCTCCAGTTTCCGTCAAAACAAAAGTGATTCTCTTGTAACTGATAAGAGATTTAGAGATTGACCGAGATGGGATTTGTTTTTTTTTTTTATATTATGAATGCTTTTGCTCATTTCAAATTCTCTGACTTTTCCAGGTTAAAAAACGGAATTTTTGCAGGTTTTTAAAACTATATTTATATTTTATAAAATTAAATAATTAGTCATTATAATTTTTCCATAAGAATTAAGATTTTCAAAAATTTTAAATTCAAACCTTTTTGAAATTAAACAACTTATAAAAAATTGATATAAAACATGAAGAAATCGATCACTCCGAGTCTTTGACTCGGAGCAATCGATATCTTCATGTTTTATAATATTTAAAATTGAGTGACTGATATTATTATTATTATTGTAATATAATTTAATATGATGAATTATAATATATGATGGAGAAAAAATAAATTTATAAATTTTATCAGTGTGGACGTTTAAAACCTTAGGGACCCGTAATGTCCGACGTGATATTGACCCTAACTACTTAAATTTTAGGAGTTTTTATATATTTCTATATTACGGGACGAAAAAAAATATTTCTAATGATAAATTTTCATAATTATATTCAGACCTTTATTTCTTAGTTTCTCGTTATTTCCACAGTGTGTAAAAAAATTTTTTTAATTTCTGTTCCGGAAAATTTTTTTTGCTCCCAATTTTCAAATTAAAAGAAAGAAGTGTTATTGTCAAAGTAATTACGAAACCAATTTTTTTATCACAGTTTTTTACTTCTGACGATTACATTTATGTGCAAAAAAAAAGTTTTCTGTCATTTTATGTCTTGGAAAGATTCTCGCTTTTTGGCCAGAATTTCCGAAAAGCTTCAATTCGAAAGAAAGAAATGTTATTATCACACTCTGACAATAATATTGTTTCAATAACCACTTTTTTGTGAAATTTTCCCCCAACTTTGTAAAAATTATTAAAGAATGATATTCCAGGGTTGCCACAGGTCAGGGAATTCAGGCAAAAGTCAGGGATTTTTATTAAAAGTGCGGAAAAAAATTAAATTTTTAGAATTCATAAGAAAATTCTAAATTTTTGTGTTTTTTTGTTTGCCTGATAAACTATAAAATTACCAAGAAACCTTCAATTTTTTCTTTTTCTGACAATAATTTCTAACTAAATAACTTCATTCATAAATAGATGAACTTCAAAAGGTGTTGGTTTGAAATTTTATAAAACTTCAATTTTGAATGAATTTAAATATAAATTTTAAAGAACTTGGATTTTTGAAAAATTGTAACATTTCAAATTCTTCTGAAATTAGTTAAATTTTTTAATATATGTCTCATTAATTATTAAAAATAATGGATTTATAGAAGAATTTTAGTTAAAAACAATAAACAAATTTGCATTTTGGAGAAGTTACAAATGATTGCAAAAATTCAATTATGTTCAAAAGTTTAAAAAAGCTCTCGTCAAAATTTCAAATATCTTTATAAATAATAATATTCTTCTCCAAAATTCAATTATTTTCAAAAAATTTAATATATTTCTTGGCAAAATTTCAATTATTTTCAAAAATTTTCCTTAATTTAATGATTTTCAATATCTACTATTTTCATAAAAATATCATAGGAATTCAATTATTTTTAAATTTGTTAGAAATTTTTCAGTAATAATCCCATTATTTTCATAAACTATGCAATTTTTAACACAGTTTTAATTATTTTCGTAAATAATAAAATTTTTTTAGGAATTCAATTATTTTCATAAATAATAAAACTCATAGCTGAATTTCAATTATTTTTAATTCAATTTTAATCGAATTCCTCGAAAAACTGTAATTATTCTTAAAAATTTTATTAAAATTCCTTGAAGAATTTGATTTAAAAATTTATTGATAAAATTCTTTATAAGAATTCAATTTTGAGAAAAATTTAATTATTCAATAAATTAATCATTTTTGTATTTATTTGATTGTAAAATAAAGAAATAAATAATTGGATTCTCGTTGAATTTGCTAATAAATAGTGATTAAAAATTTTCTAAATATTTAATTGAAGAATTTCCGTATAATCGAAATTTTGTAAAATTGAATTGTAAACAAATTCAAATAATAATTGATAATTGAATTCTATCGAATAATTTTAATAATATGTTTGAAAATAATTACATTTCTTAAGAATTTACTTAAATTTATATTAAAAATAATTGAAATCCTATGAAGAATTTTATTATTTAGAAGAATAATTGAATTCTTGCAACTAATTTTTATTAAAGTTTTTTAAAATAATTTAGATTGTTTAAAGAATTTTATTATTTATGAAAATAATTGAATTTTTGCAACGAATTTTATTAAATTTTGTTTAAATAAATTTTAATAAAAATATCGTAGGAATTCAATTATTTTCAAATTTTTTAGAAATTTCTTTGCAATAATTCTATTATTTTTATAAACTATGCAATTTTTTATATTGATTTAATTATTTTCGTAAATAATAATTTTTTTATTCAATTACTCAATAAATTAATCATTTTTGTATTTAATTAATTGTAAAATAATGAAATAAATAATTGAATTCTCGTAGAATTTTCTAATAAATATTGATTAAAAAATGTATTTCACTTAAAATTTTATATAATATTTGAACATTAAAGGCAATACAGCATAAATTTTTAGAAATAATTTAATTTTGAAAAGGTTTTCAATTACAATCTTTGAAAATCTGTATTTTTCATATTTTTAACTAACAATTCTGCAGAATTAATTTTTTTCAAAAAGTTTAACTGAATTTTAAAAAAAAATTATTTCATGCTTTTATTTTCCAATGTATAATTAATTGAAGAATTTTCGAATGAACGAAATTTTGTGTAAAATTGAATTGTTAACAAATGGATTTGAAAATAATTAAAAACAATTGATTTAAAGAAACATTTTACTTAAAAATTCTAAAAAATAATAATTGAATTGATAAAAATAATTTTTAAGAAGTTACAGTAATAATATTCTTTTATAAGATAAAATAATTAATTCCTATATGGAAAAATAATAATGATTAAATATTTATTTAAAAAACAAGTTATTGTTATTTTCGAAATAATTTTACAATTACAGAAATTCGTAAGTAAATATAATAGAACATTTTTTTGAGTATCTCATAATTTTTAGAGTGAATCAGAATATTCTTTACTTTCAAAGAAAAAGACAAAATTTTGTCTGCAAATCAGGAAAAAGTCAGGGAAATACAATATTAAATTTTTGCAGCAACCCTGTATTATTTGTGCCGAAGGTATAAAAACGTTTGCGCACCCTAAACGTCCATTTCAGAAGCGTCTATTGAATGGATATATAAAATATTAAAACTCGCTCTTATATAAAGTTGGAGGTAACGGTGAGCATATATAGATATATATAGAGGAGAATTGCAAAATGGACGAGAGGTTTTTTTTTTGAGGTGGGGCCTAGGTTAATTGCCTTGTGAACCACAAGGTGCAGCTCATTGCGGTGGCTGAGTTTTTCTTTTAGCAATAAACGTTGCTTTACCGCGGAAATGTACTTTGCGGCCTCGTTTTCCAGGAAAAGGCAAAATCGTCAAGGGAAAAATATGTTGAGGGGTAAAAAAGTCACGAGAATGGTACGGGCGGGTGGTGGTGGTGGTGCCTATAAATTACGGTATCTCCGTAGCAAGAGCAGAAGGCCGACATCAAATTCGCGGATTCAACGAAAAAGGTCAACCGCGGGAAAAAAGTGCACTCGCGAAAAAAAATTGGAGGGGGGGGGGGAAGGACATATAAGAAAAGAATCGACGACGTCGACGTTCGACTCGTACGAGACGTTAAATTTCTTGCTTCTCTCCCTCTCTTCAATTTCTTATTCTTCTTTTTTTTTGGTAATTTTCTTTCTTCCTTTTTATCCCTTTTTTTCTTCTTTATTCTTATTCTTCTTTGTCTTCTTCTTATTCTTTCTCTTTTTTTCGTTCTCTTTATTCATTTTATTCTTTTTTTCCTCTTGTTTCTTCTTCTTTTTTTTATTAATTTTTTTCTTTTTCTTCCTATTCTATATATTTATAATTTTTTTTTCTTTCTGCATTATTTTTCGTCTTCTTTTCCTTTTCTTTCTTATTTTTATTGCTTTTCTTCTTTTTTTCTTTTCTTCCTTTCTTTAAATTCTTTTTCGTCTTCATTTTCTTCTTTTTCTTCGCTTCATTCTTTTTATTATTTTCCTTATTTTTATTATTTTCTTGTTTTTTATTCCGTTTTTTCCTCTTTTTCTTCCCTCTTTTCATTCCGTTTTTTTCTTCTTTTCCTCTTTCTCCATATTTTTATTCCGTTTTTTCTTCTTCTTTTTCTCCACTTCCATATTTTTATTCCTTTTCTTCATCCGCTTTTCTTCATCGTTCAGCCTCTGAACCCTTTCCTTTTTGCCTTTTGCCCTTTTCTTCTAGTTCCCCTTTAGAGGTTGCTCCATCTTCGTTTTACACGCAAGATTAATTTTATCGCCACTACGCCGGTGGACCTTCGCAGAACTGGCAAAGCATGTTGCGCCTCGATGAAAAGACTTCTTGAGAGTGGAGGTACGAAAAAAGCGGAAGGGCAAAGGGGGATAGTGTGTAACAGAGAAAAGAGGATAGATCTTTTGCGAAACGAACGTTGGAACTTTTTCCTGTAGATTTTTGCCTGGAAAAATGGAAAGAGAGAGAGAGAGAGAGGAGGAGAATCTTTATGTAACCTCCGCGACGACGTGTATAGCAGTTCGCTTTCAAATCCTTTCTTTGGTAAAATGTCATTCGCAAGGGTGTTTCATTTTTTTTCTTCCTCTTTGCCCAAGCCTTTTTCTACAATAAACCAAGTGGAAAATTTTCAAAAAGAAATTCTTTTTATTTAAACAAATTTTTTTATGTCAGAAATAAGTAAATTTTGTACGAGTGGAGATTTTTTTCTTTTTAATTAAATTAAAAAATTAAAAAATTACTATGATAAAAATTGAAAATACAAACTTTACTCTATAGAGAAAAATTGAATTTACTTTTTCCAATGATCAAAGTGGAATGTCGATATATTTTTTTTTCTTTTCTTTTCTTTTTTAAACAAAGTAGAGAATAAATGCGAGAGGGTGATTGAAAGAAGAAAAATAGTTAATTCAAACAAAGTTGCGCCTGCTGCATATGTGCTCACTTGTATGTAATCGAAAAAAAATCACGTGGCCCTTAGACGATTTCTTGCCAAGTATATACGAACTCACGTTCGAACTCTTAAAGTAGCAAGAGTGCCGGGAGACACGAAAGTCACGAATCACGACTACAACCAGCACGTCGAAGTGATTAGACAGTCACGAGCTTTACCGGAGGTAAAGAACTATACATACAATGTTAGACTTTAGTTGAACAGCGACAACTTCTTTTTTTCTCCTTCTTCTTCCTTCTTTTTTCTATTTTTTTCCTTTTTTGCTCTTATTGCAATTAGGCGCATGAAACTTGCATCTAAACTAATTATTAAGCCAGTTATCTCCTAATTTAGTCTCTGTCAAAAGTTTATTTTCAAATTGGAAAAACGTGAATATTAATTACAGTGGTTTTGTTCTTTTTTAAAGGAGTATTATTCTTGGACTGTTCTTTTTTTAGAATTGTTATTTTTGGGCTATTATTTTTTTAGCACGATTATTTTTGGACTTATATTTTTTTAGGGCTATTATTATTGGACTATTATTTTTTAGGACTATTTTTTTAGTACCATCCTTTTTTGTAGGACAATAATAATGATTAAATATTTATTTAAAATTGATATTTTCGTTTTGATTGGAATATTCTTTAGGGTCAGGGAAAAAGTGAAAATTTTGTCTAGATATCAGGGAAAAACAAAACGAAATGTTTGTGGCAAACCTGCTAACGCAAACTTCTAATTATTCCTTTCCGACAATTAATTCTCCTTACCGAGAAAAAGAAAAAAAAAATTTTTTTAAAAATCAACTTCTGGATATTTGAACAAGAATTTAGCGTTTAGCAAACGTCGTAGATTTTAGTTCTAAAGATGCAATTTCGCTTCCCTAATCAACCATATCCGGAACTAAAAGTACGACGTCTGTTCAAGACGTCGTTTCGAGAACGTTAATTAGTCTTCCTCTTAGGTGTTCCACAGTGTTTGTAGAGAGCGAGTAAGCGAGAGAGTAAGAGAGAGAGAGAAAGTTTTATAAGAGTTCTCATGGTCGTTGAAGAGAACCACTGTGTGATAGACTGATAGTAAACCTAAGAAACTATGTTGAAGAGGAATTTCAAGTTCTATCAAGTGTTATCACAGCCCACCGGAAGGACGTGTTACTGGACTGTCGTGTCACAGGGTGGAAAATGAAGGATGATGAAGCCAAGCGTGTTGGTCACTGGTGTGTCACGGAAAGATATGACAGAGTTATGCTGATTACTCTCCACAAGTTTGCCTTCCACTGTAATTTAATTACAGTTTGTAGACCTTAAACACAACTCTACTTAAATCTCTGGTTTATAAAATGGAATTAGTGGAATGTGACTATGAATAGTTTTGCCATAATTAATGACTGAAATGCTTACAAAAGCATTTCAAAACCACTTCCAAACTGAAATTCCAACTCCAACTATGGTTATGCTGTTTTTATTGGATCAAACATTTATTTGACTTGGAACATTTTTTCTCTTTTTTACTCCAATAACTAATTAACTTACCATTAATATATGTAAACAATAAAAATATTATTTATTCATATTAATTACTTGATCTATCAATTAATCAATCAAACAAATTAATCGAGCAACCAGTTAACTAATTCACAGTTTTTCTGAGGATAACAAATTGAAATGAAAAATTTATCAAAATTGTTCGGTTGAAAACAATGATCCCCAAGTTTCAAATGTTCAAATGAATGAAATATTTTTAATTGAAGATATTTTTATGTATTACTAATCACAAAAAATTTACAAACTAAAATTTTACGTTTAGAAACCAAGTAATTAATTTTTTGGATAGAGACGCAAAATAATTGCAATAAAAATTTAATTTATTGAAGAAATAAATAAATTTCGTTCATTTGAACGTTCAAAACTTTAGTATCTTGAAAACACAGGGTTGCCACAGGTCAGGGAAATCAGGAAATTCAGAGAAAAGTTGGGGATTTTTATTAAAAGTACTGGAAAAAATTAAATTTTTGAAATTCATAAGAAAATTCTGAATTTGTTTAAAAGTTTTAATGCGATTATCTTGATAAATAACAAAATTCTTCACAAGGATTCAATTATTTAGAGAAATTTAAAAAAAAATCTTTGCAAAAATCAATTATTTTTATACATAACAATATTCATCACAACAATTCAATTATTTTCAAAAGTAATAAAATTCTTCCAAGAAATTCAATAATATTTAAAAAATTTTAACGAATATCTCCTCAAGAATTCAATAATCTTTATAAATAGCAAAATTTTTCTCCAAAAATTCAATTATTTTTAAAAATTAAAATAAAATCTTTGCAACATTTCAATTATTTTCAAAAGTTTTTCGTAATTCAATGATTTTCAATATTAACTATTTTCATAAAATTTATCAAAAAATTTAATTATTGAAAAAAATTTTTGATAAAATTCTACAAAGACATTCAATTATTTTCGTAAATAATAAAATTTCATTCAGGAATTCAATTATTTTCACGGCAGAATTTTAAATATTTTTAATACAATTTTAAATAAATTCCTCGAAAAATGCAATTATTCTTAAAAATTTTATTAAAACTTGACGAAAGAATTCAAATTTAAAAAATATTCAATTATTAAATAAAATAATAAAATTTGTTTTAATAATTCAATTATTTTTCAAAATTTTTAAGTAATTTTGCAAAAGAATTCAATTATCCTGTTAACTCTTTGCCGTTGATATGTTACGAAATGTCGTCTAGAGTCCTTTTTGGGGAAACAGCCAATGAGAAGAGGCGTTTATGCTTGTGTTGATAAGTCAGTTATGTGTGAGTATGTAAGTGTCTAAACTTGCAGGATCGTACCTTCTTAAAATTGGAACCCATTTATATTTTACAATAAATTCTACTAATTGATCACTAAAAATACGATTTTTTGTGTAAAGTGCAAATGTATATTTGCAATTTATTACAATTTAAAAATGGTAAATTTGATTGTTAAAGACTTTTATCAAACATAAATATCTTATGTAAACATAACCTCAAAATCAAACTAACATCCGGCCCTGATATTGTCCACGTGATTCAACTGTCAAACTGCTTGTTTCTGAGGTGGGGAAAACTTATGTACGGCAAAGAGTTAAACAACAAAATTCTCCCCATGAAATCAATTATTTTAAGGAATTTTAATAAAATTCTTTTCCAAAATTCAATTATTTTCATAAATATCAAAATTTATCACAAGAATTCAATTCTTTTGAAAAGTAATAAAATACTTTGCAGAAATTAAATTTTTATCAAAATTTTTTAAAAATTCTCGTCAATAATTGAATTATCTTTATAAATAGGTAGCGAAATTCTGCTCAAGAATTAAATTATTGTCAAAAATGTTAATAAACTTCTTGTCAAAATTTCAATTATTTAAACAAAATTTAATAAAATTCATCGCATGAATTCAATTATTTTCATAAATTGTTATTAAAATTCTTTTCAGGAATTCAATTATTTTTAAAAATTTTTATAAAATTCTTCAAAAAGTTCAATTATAATTATTATTTTCAAAAATTGTTATAAAATTCTTTAATATAATAAATTTCAGTAAAATTTTATTTAATTTCCTTAAAAGAAATTAATTATTTTTAAAAGTTGTTAAAAAAATTCTTCGTAAAAATTAAATTTTAATAAACATTCAATTATTGAATAAATTATTTATTTTTTAATTTAAATAATTGAATTCTCGTAGAATTTTCTAATAAAAATTTATTTAAAAATGAATTTCGGTTAAAATTTTAGACAATAATTTAATATTAAAAACATTATAGTATGGTTTTTTTTTAGAAATAATTGAATTTTGAAAAAGGTTTCAAATTCAAATCTTTGGAAATCTAAATTTTTCGTTCTTTTAAATAATAATTGATTAAAAGAAGAATTTTAGTTAAAAATTCTAGAAAATAATAATTGAATTTAAATGATGAAAATAATTTCGAAGAATTTTAGAAGTAACAATATTCTTATATAAAATAATAATTTTATCCCTGGGTTATCGTTAATAAAATAAAAAACATGAAGATATCAATTATAACAATATTCTTATAAGTTATTAAATTTCAAAAGATTTGAATTTGAAATTTTTTAAAATGTTAATTTCAATGGATAAATAATAATGTTTAAATAATTATGGTAAATAAAACAATTGTTTTCAAATAATTTTACAATTAAAAAAATTCGCAAATATTTGAACATTTTTTTGAGAAAATTCGATTTATTTTTTAATATAAACTATTTATTAAAATTCGTTAATTAAAGTTTATAATTTATAAAATTCTTCTTCATTAATTCAGACCAAAAGATTAATTTTATTCAATTCACATTCCCATATAATCTTTTGACGAATATTCTTCTATCTCAACAAAAAAATTGTTTTCATAACGTTTATAAACCACAGCATTAATTGTTTTTACACCATTTTATGGTTTTATACGGAACTACCTTGTGTTTATAAATTTAAAAATTGATATCGCACTTGGAAAAAAAGTGCACAATAAAACTGAACTGTTTTGTTTTAATGTATTTTATATATATTTTATATTCTATACATATACATATACAGAAGTAAATATAAAATATAGTAAAAGAAATATTCCAAGAAATAAACATGAAAAGAAAATTTTCTCGTATAAAAATAAGTGGAAACGGTTTTATGCTTCGGCGGTCATTCTGACAATCGTTATGTAACTTAACGCCATGTTTTCTTCCGCGCAGAAACTTTTCGATGGTAATCATGTTTTTAATACCGTTTCAAAATTAACTTGATATTTATCTTTTAGGAGGTTAAAGAAAATCACAAAACTGTATAATTACGAGTGCAATTTACATTTTTAATTAAAGTCAACAACCAAAATATGCAAACTTAATTACATCTACTTTATGCCTGTTTATCATTTTTTAATTTTTGATAAAAAAAAAAGAAAAACAGAAAATTTACTAGTACCTCGAGTTTTATGCATATATTAAAAGGATTCGTGTTAAAGTTTCTGGTAAATATTTATTGGTACTTTTAATTTTTAGTTTCGTGGAAAACTCTCGTTTTGATACTTATATTGAAGCAAATAAATTTTTCAAAAGATAATTTCTAATTATTTCATTATTTTATGTTCGGCGGTTATTTTTTATTCTATTGAGAAAAATTAGAGAAAGCCAGGTGGAATTATTTTTTGTAAATATTCCTTCTTGATTATAGTATAGTAATTATAATGATAATTATAATAATACTTGTAATAATACTTATTTAAATGTTATTCTTGTCTATCTAAGACAAAAGTTTTTTTAAATTCACAAAAGTAGAAAACGTGGCTCTATATATAAAAGTTGAAAAAAAGAAGCTTTAGTTGACTATATAAAGGATCATTTTAAGCTGAACTAATTAGAATAATTCGCTTCATGAAATAATAATTGTCTTTTAATGAGTAAGTTTACGAGATAGGGAGAAATAGAGAGATAGAATCAGCAAAAAAAAATTTTTTTTCTACTTGAAATTCAATTAAAAATCTTTAACGCTGATTGCAAAATTAGGTTGTTTCTATGCCATCGATTAAGACACTCTCGCTAACCTACTTGCACACGATTGTAGCTTTCCAAATTAAGTTCTCTGAAAATTTTCTATAATCTTACTTTTCTTTCAACTTTATTAGCACACTGACATTATTATCGAATTTTTGTTTTTTACTTCGTCTTTAATTATTCCTGTAGTTTTACTCATTAATTGAATGAAGAAAATAACTTTAATTTACAAATTAGTTTTTTATTCAGTAATTTTTTTTATCAATTTCTATTTAATAACCATTTTTTTGTTAATTTTGTTTTAATGACCATTGTTTATTAATTTTTATTCAATAACCATCTTTGGAAATTATTTTTCAATTGAGTATTTGAATTAATTTTTCCAATTATATCTAATTACTTCTTGTTTTTATAAATCAAGTTTCTAAATTAGTTCTTAATTATTAAATTGTAATTAAAACTGTTCGATTCAATGACTAGTTTTGTTCATTTTTTCAATTAACTATTGTACCTAATTACTAATAAATTATTTTCAATTATTAAATTGCAATTGAAATCTTTTTCAATTATTTCCAATTAATTTTTTAATTGATTATTAAATAAAAGATCGTTATCAGAATTGTTCAATTAAATAATTAATTTCGTTATCCTTTTAGAAATAATTATTTTTCTAAGTAATTTTTTCAGTTACTCTTCAATTAATTTTAGAATTAGTTTGTTAATTATTAAATTATTATTAAATATTGTTCTATTGGATTAATTGTTATTTTGTTCTTTAATTAATTTTTTAATTGTTTTCAATTACTTTTCCAAATTAATTGTCAGTCAATAAATTTTGGATTAAAATTTTTCAATTCAATAACAATTTTGTTGTTTTATTCAATTGTTATTAATTATTTTTGGTTAATTTTTTTGAAATTGATTTTTAATTAATTTTTTTAAATCTATTGGCAATTAATCTATTGGCAATTAGTAAATTATAATTTAATTTTTTCTGTTATTAGTTATTAATTCGATTTTTTTAATTAAATTATTAATTTAAATTGTTAATTAATAAATTGTAACAACTAAAATTTCAGTCAAGTTTTTTTGAGTTTAAAAACATTGTCCCTTCTAAAGGAAGTAATTTTATTTCTTTTAGAGAATTTTTTTGTTATTATTTTTCGAATTTATATCTATAGAAAAAAAAGTACTCGATGCGTCTTTCATGTGAAATGATGTTACCGCATAGCGTCACACTATTGAAGAAGAAAGAAGACTCTATGAAATGTTTCTTTTCTAAAAAGTTCTTTTAACGTTTACTAAAATTGTTGGCTCGTATAACTCTCCCTCTCTCTCTGCATAACTTCTGGCACAAAAATGCCAAGAGTCGTGTATGTGCGGGAGAAGTGTTTTATATATTTCGGAAGCTCGCGTCATCGAGCGTTCTTGACCTCGACAAGTTTAAAGAACAATTTTAAAATCGCCCATTCCGAAAACGTTTCACGATATATTTTACAACTTTCTTTTGTTGTCGATCAATTTACAATTTAGTGGATATTATACGATCGTTACGAAACTTTTTTTTTCTTTTTTTTAAATTATTATATACTCGTTTATTATTATAAGCTATACTTAAACGTAGTATTAAAACATTTTTTCCAATAGACGCAGTTTTATTGATTTACGTTGGAAGAAATTATTTTATCAAACTATAAAAACCTCTTTGTAATTATTTTCCTCAATAATACAGTGTATCATAAAAAGTTTACTGTCAACTTCTTTTTTTATCCAGACGGAAATAAAATAGTCTGATTAATTTTCTTTATTCCAAATACTTTTTTTTATTTAAAAATAAATTTAAAAATAAAATTTGTCTAAATTTTTTTAATATAATTACATAATTAAATAAATAAATAAATAAAAATAATTAAATCGAATTAAATTATTTAATTAACAATAATTAATTTTTAAACTATATTACATTGAATTAATATTGAATTAAATTATATTAACTTGAATTAAATTAAATATTATTTAATTGATATTTAATTAAATTATTAAATTAAATTTTTTATCTTCTGCGAAAAAAAATTTCTCTCTGCGAGAAAAGAAGAGATAACGATAATTTCATTCGAATTTGGAAAATATATATATGAAAAAAAAATGATGAGAGAATCAGTCAGATTTTATTAACCAGAACAAGTTTTTTCTTCTGGTTGACTCAGCAAAAGTTTTGTTGTTTCAAGCAAGTATTTTTCTGAGTGTGTACTCTGGCCCCGCATGAAAATAAATTAGATTATATATGAGCTTCATCCGGTCCTGTATGTGTCCCCTACGATATATTTTTAGATTTGTGATATTATATCTTTTTATGGAAAAATGCACAATATATTTTATTTTATATTCTTTTCGAATATTTCTCTCTCTTTCTTTCATATATAACTATATATATGCGTGCGACGACAAATATGAGAAATGTTTAAATATTTTTCAAACATTGTAAAATATTAAATAGCGTTGAAATTCAAATAAATGAAAAAAGGTCAAACGATTTTTCCTCCTGGTTTCATTTTTCCACGGGAATTATATAATCGCATAAAACAAAAATGTCAGGGGTCATTTAGAAATGTAAATTCTTTTTTTTTCGCAAATAATATGACAATTTAAAACGGATATTTGGTTTTTTTATTGACGCTTTTTTTATTTAAAACGATTTTTGTTATTTAAAAGGTTTTTTGTCAATTCGAAAAGAGTTTGTTTATTTTGAAAGATTTTTTATTTAACAGACAATTTTTTTATCCGGAATTCAATTTTTAAATTTAGTTTCCGCATTTAATTTTTAAATTTCGTTTTTAAATTTAGGTTTTCAATTCAGTCTTTAAATTTGTCTTTCAAATTTAATATTTATAATCAATTTTTGAATTTAGTTTCTAATTTTAATTTTTAAACTTCGTTTTTAAACATAATTTTTAAATTTCGTCTTTAATTTAAAGTTTGTTTTTGAATTTAGTTCCCAATTTTAATTTTCAAATTTAGTTTTTAAATTTGGGGTTCAAATTTGTTTTTAAAATTTTTTAAATTTTTAATCTTTAGTTTTTAAATTTTGTTTCGAAATTTAGTTTCGATATTAAATTTAAAAAACATCTCTGTATAGACAATGACTATCGATTAATTTAGTGAATAAAAATTTGTTATAAATGAATATTTAAATTGTCGAACAAAAAAAAATTTGTTTTTGGATAAAAATTTACAAAGTAATATTGTTCCCGGATGGATGTAAATAATTAAAAATTTCATTTTCCTGTTTGTCAGTCTGCTACGATTGAGTTATTGTTTGCAGTCGATTTTTTTAAGGCAATCATCCATGGGCTCGAAGATTAAAATCACACTCCACAATTTTGACACAACAGTTTAAATAAATAACATGTGATTAAAAATTCATTTGACAATTTTGACACAAGTTTATTTTTTGCTACCAAACGAAAGTAGAAAATACGTTAATATTTAAATATTCTGCATTTAATGTTAATAAAATATTAGTTGGGGGAAAAAATACTATTTTTCAAATATTATTAATTATTAATATTTATTTATTCATTATTTATTTATTTATTCATGTTATTTCTTCATTAATAATAATTTTTATTCTCTTTTTGTTTATACAATGAAAAAAAATTATTTGATTTAAATAACCGTTTACTTGTCTATTATCAAAATATAAATATTTACTAAATTTACTTGAATCAAAATAATTAGAGGAAAAAAATATTCGAAGGAAAAAATACGATTTGAAAATGAAAATGTTTAGGAATAATTAATATTCGAGAAAATTGTTATGGATACCCTCCTGTTGAATATATGCGTGCTTAGCAGGTGGACGAAAAGGCTTGTGGGTTTGTTTGAGGAGTTCACCGGTAGTTCTGGTAAACAGGAAGATAATATATATGTGCACGCATACCTAATCTTTCGTTTGTTCGGAACTTATTTTATAGACAACCTCTTTCACTTTATGAGACTTTAGAAAATACACTATAAGGAAAATGCTTGTAGTCAGCGCAGACAACATTGATTTTATATTTACATTTTCTCTATATAATCTTGTAAACATTATAAATTTTATCTATTTTCAAAATTTTGGCACCTGTATTTCATCTATTCTCAGAATTGAACTCATTTCTTAACTATTTTCCAATTTTTCTTTAAAAATTTATAATTAGAATTTACTTTTTGACATTTCAATTTGGTAACTTATCATCTCTCGAGATTGACATTTTTCGACTTTTTGGAATTTTTTTTATTTTTGAAATAATAAATAAGATAAATAATTTCGAAGAAGAATTTTTTTATTCTGAATAATCTATTTATTTACTTATTTTTTGAAATCTAATCCATTGTTTCTTTTTTGTTTCAGGTAAGAAAAATGACGCTTTAAAATTCAATGGCATTGAGAGTAACTGTAAGTTTTGAAAAGATTTTTTCAAATGTGAAAATTACTATTTTATTCTTAAGCAAATTAAAAACAGCAATTTCTTATACAAATAGTAAACAATTAAGAAATAAATTTTAGTTTTTTTATTTCTGTTTAAAACTTTATAAAGAAGCAAAAATCAAAATTTTTAGAAACTTTTATTGAGAAAGAAGTAAAAATATTTTTTAATATTTATTAATCATTTTCTTTTCACAAAAAATAATATTTGTTATGAAAATTATTCCTTGGCACTTTATTTTATTTGAAATGAAAAATTTTGAAGCTTCCCAAGGACTAAAATAAATTGTTGTACATGTTCCAAGAATTTGTCGCGCGTATAAAATGAAAAAAAAAGGAATGAGAAAAAAAAGAAAATTCAAGTCGTGATATGTAAGTTGGAGAAATGCTGCTGGCACAGATAAGTAAAAATTCCGAGAGTAATTCGATAGTTCCGTGAATTACTGTACATTTTTTACCAAAAAAAAAAGAAAAAAAAATTTTTTACCCTTTACTCTAAAGCAAAAGTTTCTATTTTTAAATTCGAGAAAAAATTTATCCACTAAAAAGTTAATGTTTTAAGTTGCAATATTTCTAAGGTCGCTTTATTATTTTTTTACTATTTATTATTTTTATTATTTTCTTTTATTTTTCGTAAAGTATTTCACACTTTCGAGTGTAAAAGAAATAAAATTTTACTCTCAGTCCACTTTTTACTAAAACTGTTTAGAAAAAGAACGTATTTAGAGATTTCTGCACCGACATTTACCGACACTTTTTTTAATTTGATCCTAAAATAATATTTTCTTTCCACTGCATCTTTTTTGAAAAGTATTTCGACTCCTAAACCAATATTGGCCCTGTCGTATAAAAGGTAAAATTCCCCCTAAAATTATTCCAATCCCAGAATTTATATATATATTCGCCAATCGTATATTTTTCCCAGCGAATAAAAAGCATTATCTGAAGATATGGTTTTAACCAGCTCCATATATATGCACTGTAAAAAGTGAACGCAGTAATATAGCATACATGCGGAGTTATCGAATTCAAGTTGAGAGTAGTTTCGTGTATTCTCATAAATTTTAACACCATATCGCTAGGTGTGTTTTCGTCAAATAAACTTTTGCTATGAAATACCGATAAAATGCACATCCTTTCAATGCTAATATTCAGCTCTCTTAACGCCCAGTTTTCAAAAAGAGCTTTTCCCTTACCGATGCGAAAAGCTTGAAAAGTACATTTGCAAAATGCATCTCTCTCTCTCTCTCTCTCTCTCTCTCTCTCTCTCTCTCTCTCTCTCTCTCTCTCTCTCTCTCACTCTCTTTCTTTCGTTTCCTCCATATCCCAAAGTAATTTCCTTGTGTTCGGAATCTAACTTTCATTTCTAGATATGGTTCGAAAGTTTGTTGCTATGGGCTTTCAACAAAGTTTTACCTATTCCCTAATCACGTAGGGAGCTTTTCTTCATTAAGGCTCTTACCAGTTATATAACAAGTTTGATAATAATTTGCTACTATATATGTGCCGTACTGTATGTATATATATATATATGTTTGCCGCAAAGTACATAGACTAAATATAAATTTCATATTAGTTTCCCTCAATTTCACTATCAGGTTAATGGAGAGAGTCGCTTATCTACAATCACATTGGGTGATAATACTTGTAATGCTGAGTATTACGTTGTTGTAAAACTTCCACCTACATGTTGTCAAACCATTTGGAAGAATGCCAACTATATCAGACCGTTAACAATTATTTTCAACTTTGCATCTCTCTCTCTCTCTCTCTCCCTCTCTCTTCCTCTTTTTCGCTTTGATAAAATTGAAAATATTTGTTACACCAGGGATTATTGTTTAATGAAATTTTATAAATTTAACGATAAATTACGAGAATTTTGGTGTCCTTTTTTTGCTTTTTTAATTAAATGGTAAAATGCCAAATGTAGATTTGAGATCAAAAGGAAAGTTGAAAATTGGTTTAATAACGATAAAATGAGATTAATTTTTGGAAAATTAATTCATTCGTAAAAACATTAAGTTTACAAAGGGAAAATTTGATTTTTTTTTTGCTAATTATTTATTTGTATTATTATTTGTTACTGTTTATATTTATTAGTATTTATATTTATTACTATTTATATATTTAGTAGTATTTATATTTATTGCTATTCATATTCATATTTCAGGGAAAAGTCAGAGAAAGTAGAATAATTGATCAGGGAAGTCAGGGATTTTTATTAAAAGTACGGGAAAAAATTAAATTTTCAGAAATTCATAAGAAAATTCTAAATTTTCGTCTTTTTTTGTTTAACTCATAAACTATAAAATTACCAAGAAACCTTCAATTTTTTCTATTTCTGACAATAATTTCTAATTAAATAACTTCATTCATAAATAGATGAACTTCAAAAGGTATTAATTTGAAATTCTATAAATTATTTTCAATTATTTTTATAAATAATAAAATTCTTCTCCAGAATTCAATTATTTTCAAAAAATTTCATAAATTGCTTGGCAAAATTTCAATTATTTTCAAAAATTTTCCTCAATTTAATGATTTTCAATGTTTACTATTTTAATAAAAATATCATAGGAATTCAATTACTTACAATGAATTCAATTATTTTCAAATTTGTTAGAAATTTCTTCGTAATAATTCCATTATTTTCATAAACTATGCAATTTTTTGCACAGATTCAATTATTTTCGTAAATAATAAATTTTTTTTAGGAATTCAATTATTTTCATAAATAATAAAACTCATGACAGAATATCAATTATTTTTAATTCAATTTTAATCAAATTTCTCGAAAAAATGTTTATTTATTAATGTTAATTCTTAAAAATGTTATTAAAATTTGTCGAAAGAATTTAATGATTTAAAAATTTGATGGTAATATTCTTTATAAGAATTCAATTTTGAGAATCATTCAATTATTCAATAAATTGTTAATTTTTGTATTTAATTGATTGTAAAGTAAAGAAATAAATAATTGAATTCTCGTAGAATTTTTTAATAAATATTGATTAAAAAATGGATTTCAGTTAAAATTTTAGATAATAATTGAAAAAAATATTATGGCGTGAATTTTTAGAAATAATTAAATTTTGAAAACATTTTGAATTAAAATCTTTAAAAATCTGAATTTTTCATACTTTTAACTAACAATTCTGCAGAATTAATTTTTTTCAAAAAGTACTGAATTTTTTTCAAAATTATTTTATGCTTTTATTTTTTAATGTATAATTAATTGAAGAATTTTCGATTAAACGAAATTTTGTGTAATATTGAATTGTAAACAAATGGATTTGAAAATTATTAAAAATAATTAATGTAAAGAAAAGTTTTACTTAAAAATTCTAGAAAATAATAATTGAATTGAATTGATGAAAATAATTTTGAAGAAGTTACAGTAATAATATTTTTTTTTAATATAAAATAATGATTTTATTACTCGGTTATGTTTAATTATTATAAAATTGGAAGAAATCGATCACTCCGAGTCTTCGACTTGGAGTGCTCGATATCTTCATATTTTGTAATAATATTCTTAAAATTTATTGAATTTTAAAAGGTTTGAATTTAAATCTTTTGAAGAATTTTAATTCCCATAAACAAATAATAATGATTAAATATTTATTTAAAAAACAAGTTGTTATTTTCGAAATAATTTTACAATATTAGAGAAATTCGTAAATGAATGTAATAGAACATTTTTTTGAGTATCTAATATTTTTTAGATTGATTCAGAATATTCTTTAGTTTCAGGGGAAAAGACAAAATTCTGTCGGGAAATCAGGGAAAAGTCAGGGAATTACAAAATTAAATTTTCGTAGCAACCCTGATTTGTATTATTTACTAATTATTAATTCAGACTTATTTTGTCTCAAACTATTTCTTAAAATAGAGTGAAAAAGTTCAATTCAAAGTCAAGGTTTTAAAAGTTTAATAGTCAAAAGTTAAAAAATCAATGCTTACTAAAATTTTCGACTTTTACCACAATCATTACTTATTTTCACAGTAAAAAAAATTGTTTTCAACTATAATTGAGATCAACATAAAGTTGAAAAATAAAGCAGATCGTTTCAAATGTATATAAATTCTGCCCAATAATAAATTTATAAATTCATTCAAGAAATGTAAATTCACTGTCTTCGAATGCTGCATACTTCACCTTCATTATACACCATTCTTCCGCTCTAATTATATATTTATATTGTTTTAAATAAAACCCTGGAGAATAATAATCTAATAAAAGCTGTGTTGTTATGCACTGCTTGAAATGGCGAAGGATTTCCTATTTGCTGCAGGAGACAATGACCTATTTTTTTTGCGCGTCCTTCTTTTTTTTATTTTATATTATATTCTCATTCTTATTAGACTAGTTTTGCATCAATGAAAATACATTCAAAGGTGCCATTCATTTAGCATTCATTATTCAAATAAGAATATAAATATATATGTAAAAATATATAAATGTTTTCCTGAGGAAATCACGAAAAAGCAAAATGTAATTTAGAAAAATACTTGAGTCATTACTTCACTTTCTGCAATTTTATACAAAGAAATACGAATTGATATGTACATTATAAAGTTACCTATATACACCTACCTAAAGTACATTCTAAATGCATACATAATATACATCAATTGCGCGCTTTACATTGCTTTGGAAAGTTTAA
Source organism: Leptopilina heterotoma (assembly GCF_015476425.1). Lineage (NCBI taxonomy): Eukaryota > Metazoa > Arthropoda > Insecta > Hymenoptera > Figitidae > Leptopilina > Leptopilina heterotoma. Next base: position 3,947,621 of record NW_025111110.1, read on the forward strand.
ACTCTTCTTATGCACACGGAGAAAAAAAGAATAATTAAACTTAGCCTGAGGAGTGTAAGACTTGAAAAACTTTACACTCCTCATGGTAAGTTTTAGAACGTAAAAGTGTAAAATTTGTCACGTTTTACTCTCCTCAGGGTAAGTTTAATGATCCCTTTTTCTCCGTGTATTAATACGAAGTTGACGTCAATTTGATGGTCAAAATTTCGTCAAATTGACGAAAAAATGTTCCACATTTTGACCATTTCTTGATCATTTTTAAAATTGACCTCATTTTGATTAACAATTTCTCACTGGGGCCTTTTAGAAAAACTAAATGAAAATCGATTTAATTTCACTCAAATTACTGAAAAAATAATCAAATTAAAAATTACGACTGTGCTATACTATATCCGAACTTTATAGAATAAAATTCGGTAAAATATAGGGAATAAATTTTCTCCGTGTATATATATATAGAGACACAAACGATGGTGCAGTAAAGAGATTTATCCGAAGCAAGATTTATCTGTACCGCAAAAGAAGAAGAGTGCATTAAACGTTCGATTATTCAGTCGCCCGTGTGGAAAAATTTTAGGGCGCTGACCAAGCGCTTAATAGACTGTCTAACGTCTTTCTAGACCCAGGGCAGACGGTCTTGTCGAGCGGCTGTTCAGAATTGAAACGAAACTTCCACGCTATAGTCTAGAATAGACCAGCGTTTCTGGTCTGATCAGCAGTGCTAGTAAATTCTAATCTACGTCTATTCAAAATTTCTCATTATATGTTATGACAACTATTCTTAGAATGATAAAACTTAATTATATTTGAAATAATTTTGATGACTTTTTTTTACATAAAAAGTATAAAAAAATATTTTAATTTTCTGTATTTTTCACTTCAACTTTCTTTAAGCGAAAGGCTTTGTGTCCCTCCCAATCTTTGGCATTGGAGATATAGTAGTCTTTTTGTAAAATAAAATTTACTGCAAATCAAAACAGCCGGATGAAACTAGCAGTCGTACTCAGCACCAATCTTTAGGCGTCAACCACTAATTAATGAAATTAATAAATAAAAACTTACTAAATTTGCTATTTAGTGTACAATTTATTCTCAAATAACAATATTCGATGGTTTTTTAAATCATTAAGTATTACTAAATTTGAAGGAGAGGCATATTTGTAGATGACGCCTAAACATTGATGCTGAGTACGACTGCTAGCTTCAGCCGACTAGTCAAAACACATAGAAACACATCAAAATCTATTTTTTCAGTGCACATTTAAAATTAAATTATACAGAAAACAGCAACAACATAGCACATTATTATTCACATAAAACAGAAACCACAACGAATACTAAAATTCACAAAGAAAATGCACCATACGCTGACTGATCTAACGACGCCAAACGACGCGACGCCATTAGGCGCCATGTTACTTAACAGCTGGGCATACATCGACGCATGCGCATATAACATCATAGACCAAATCTAGACGGTCTTAATAACACCGTACTAGACGGACATATTTGACTTAGATTTTTTCTAATAAGCCCATCTGTTAAGTCACTGATTCGGGACTTGATGGACCGTCTAGAATTAGACGGACTTGATGATTGCTAATCGGGAAATCATTGGACTCTAGACTGCCACAATATTTTTCCACACGGGCGGTGTGTGTCTTGTTACGCGACGCGACGTTCACGAAGAAGTAAAGTTTAAAGTAAAAAAGAGTCGATTCGTCTTGGCGTTTATACGATGAAAGTCGATGTATTTAATCCTCGTAATCCATCTCCAATTATAAACTCGAGCTTCGTTTGTCTCCTTCTCTCTCTCTCTCGCTCCTATCTAGAAATCGTCATCTCAAGCGGTGTAAATGCTCTTCTGGCTCGAAACGAGTTACTGGATTCTGTCTGTGGGTTTTAGAGACTCCCAAAGACGGACATAATAAGAGTCTGGAATATATAGGATTATGAGGGCGCAATGATAGAGAGAGAGAGAGGAGAGAGGATGAAAACCTAGATTCTGCAAGCTCGAAAGAGCTTCGGTAGAGGAATGAGAGTGGAATTTCCCCGACTGAAAGTGCACAAGGACTAATTTGGTTTATCGTCAGACGATAATATTCAGAGAACCATGCTAGGACAGGGTCGGTGGTAACAGATGTCGCCAATTGTTCTAGACGCAAAAGCACAGACGTGCCGACTGCATTTCGACCTCTCGACATTAGGGAACAACGACGTTCCATCGTCTCAAGTCTGTGGCGTGTAACGACATTAGGAATTCTTATGACCACCCAATCTGCCAGTATAGTCTCTCTCTCACTCTTGACTCTAACCCCTTTTAGAAACAGTATGCTTCTGTAGATAATTTCCTTCACCACCACCACCAACACCACCCCCTATCCTACTTTCAAAAACTTTCCGAGATGAACTTCCAAAATTAAGAACAGACATTTTGCGAGAGTCACAATTTTCCTGCTGATTCCATTTCAACGGGAAAATTTGCTAATTAACATTCGCCGTGTATGTTTACTTCAAAATTAGTCAAATTTTGAAAAATAGAGGTATAAATGTAGATATGGGAATTGTCTTTTGATTTTCTTTTTTAGATTGAAAATAATTTCAAAATTACATGAATCTTACAATGTTAATAATAACTAGCAACAATACGCGCGCGGCGTATTTCTTACTTTTTTAAATAAAATTAGCAATTTTAAAAATAATAGAATTTAGAAATATGTAATTCAAATTTTTGGTGAAAACACTAAAACAAAATTCAATTTTGGAGAAAGTACAAATAATTGCAGAAATCCAATTATTTTCAAAAGTAATACAATTTTTATCATAAAATTCAATTATATTCAAAATTTTAAAAAAAATCTTGTCAAAATCCTAACTATCTTTATAAATAACAAAATTCTTCCTCAAAGTTCAATTATTTTCAAGAACGTCAATGAAATTCTTGTCCTAATTTTAATTATTTTCAAAAAATTTTCTTATTTCAATGATTTTCAATATCTATTTTAATAAAATTTTCCAAAAAAGAATTTAATAATTAAAAAAAAAAAATTTAATCAAATTGTGCGCATACATTTAATTATTTTCATAAATAATAAAAATTTCACAGGAATAGAATTATTTTCATAAATAATAAATTTCTTTTAAGGAATTCAATTATTATTTTCATAAAAAATAATTTAAAATTCTAGAAAACAATAATTGAATTAAAATGATGAAAATAATTTTGAAGAACTTACAGTAATAATATTTTTTTTTAATATAAAATAATGATTTTATCTCTCGGTCATCTTTAATTATTATAAAACATGAAGAAATCGATCACTCCAAGTCTTCGACTCGATATCTTCATGTTTTATAACAATACTTTTATAAGTTGTTTAATTTAAAAAGGGTTTTGAATTTGAAATTTTTGAATGTCTTAATTCCTGTGAAAAATCCTGTTTCAAAAATAAGATTAAAAATAGGAATTGTTCAAATATTTTTCTTCTTTTTCTAAAACAAAATAATAATTTTGTTAAACAAATTGTGATTTATAAAGAAAAATAATGCAAAATAAATAAATTTTCTATTTCTTAATCACAGTTGTTTAACAATTTTCTAATTTTGTTTAGAAGTTTGAAAATCATTCAATTGAGGAAAATTTTTGAATATAATTGAAATTTTTCCAAAAAACTTATTAAATTTATTGATAATAATTGAATTTCATAGAAGAATTTTATTATTTATAAAGATAATTAAAATTTTGATGAAAAATGATTAAAAATTTTGAAAATAATTAAAATTTTGCCAAGAATTTTATTAAAAAATTTGTAAATAATTGAATTTCGGAGAAAAGTTTTACTATTTATAAAGACAATTGAAATTTTGATGAAAATTTTTTTAAAATTTTGAAAATAATTGAATTTTGCCAAGAATTTTATTATAATTTTTGAAAATAACTGAATTTTGGAGAAGTATTTTATTTATGAAAATAATTGAATTTCTATAAAGAATTTCATTATTATTTATGAAAATAATTCAACATCTTTAAAAAAAATGTATTAATGAAAATAATTGAATTATTGCAAAGAAATTTTGTAAGAACTTTCTAAATAATTAAATTCCTATTTAATTTTTATTATTTATGAAAATAATTGAATTTATGAAATTAATTTTATTATTTATTAAAAATAATTGAATTCCTGTAAAAAAAATTTTATTACTTATGAAAATAATGGAATTATTACGAAGAAATTTCTAAAAAATTTGAAAATAATTGAATTCCTATGGTATTTTTAGCAAAATAGTAGATATTGAAAATGATTAAATTAAGGAAATTTTTTTACAATAATTGAAATTTTGCCAAGAAATTTATTAAATTTTTTGAAAATAATTCAATTTTGGAAAAGAATTATGTTATTTATAAAGATAATTAAAATTTTGTCGAGAACTTTTTTAAACTTTTGAATATAATTGAATTTTCGCAATCATTTGTAACTTCTTCAAAATGCAAATTTTTTTTATTGCTTTTTACTAAAATTCTTCTATAAATCCATTATTTTTAATAATTAATTATATATATATTAAAGAATTTAACTAATTTCAGAAGAATTTGAAATATTACAATTTTTCAAAAATCCCAAGTTCTTTAAAATTTCTAATTAAATTCATTCAAAATTGAAGTTTTATAAAATTTCAAATTAATACCTTTTGAAGTTCATCTATTTATGAATGAAGTTATTTAATTAAAAATTATTGTCACAAATAGAAAAAATTGAAGGTTTCTTAGTAATTTTATAGTTTATGAGCCAAACAAAAAAAAAACACAAAAATTTAGAATTTTCTTATGAATTCTAAAAATTTAATATTTTCCCGTATACTTTTAATAAAAATCCCTGACTTTTCCCTGAATTCCCTGTGTCAGAATTTATAATATTATAGTTACAATAATATTAATAATATATTTCAATTCATATTTTATTTTTATGAAAATAAATTTGAATTAAAAATTTTTACGTTCTATTATTTTTAAAATTGCTAATTTTATTTTAAAAAGTGAGTAAAAAGTTAGCCGCTCGCGAATTGTTGCTAGTGTTAATGATAATTAAAATACCCACTGTTTCCTGAACAAAATGTATTTATAACTTTTGTCTGTTTTAATGCATATAAGCTAAATTATAACAAATATTCAAAAACTGTACAATGAACTTTTCTTCTTTTACATTATCTTGAACGTTTTGATAATAATTCCTCGATTATATGGAAATGTTTTTATTATCACAACATTAATATCTCTATTGTAAAGAATAATCATATATGATGTTTCATTAGAAATGCACAAAAAGAAAGGAATTAATTCTACATGTATATTCATAAACGTTTCAATAATATTAGTATTGTATTTACATAGAAGCCTTTGCGTTGAGAAATTCAGGGTACAAAATTAATTACTACAATGCATTCGCATTAGTGTAATTTATTAATTATTCCATTGTAATTATAGTCATTTTTTTCAGTAATAAATACAAATTTTCTATATTATATAATTATGCCTAGAATTACGTAATTATATAATATAATTATTTTGTAATGTAATTATATTCTACATATCTTTATACAGAATATAATTGGAAAACGTATTTTTATACCTTCTTACATTAAAAAAAAAATTATTTGAATCAAGTAGAAATTATTCTTTAATTAAATGCCTACTTGTCTATCATCCAATAAATATTTATTTGAACTAAATGAATATTTACTAGATCTAAGTATACTATTTTATTGTATTATTTAGATAAACAATTATTTCTGTAAAAAATTATTCTTTTTTTATTTTTATAAAATAATTTAGTTAACTTGAATTTAAAAAAAAAAATTCTACTTTTTTTCTCTTCTTTGCAAAAAATTTCAGTGTTTAGTAATTTTTAATTATCTCGAAAATTCAAGTTATTTTGAATCAAGAATATTTTTTTAGATGCATTGAATAAACTGTAGTAGGTTGTTTTTTTATAATATTGCACGAAGTCTAAAAGAATGGAAATAAAAATAGAAAATCCATAGAGAGACACAATTTGTTCCATTTAGAAACTTCTAAATAAAATCCGAGACTTGTTTAATGATACGAGGCAAACGGCATTTGAATTTTAAATCAGAATGGTAACTATATAGAAATGACGTCTAGTTATATGTGTATTACCTAGTTATTAAACTTTAATATTCAGATAGTAAAAATATATTATTTGAAATATTAACAATTTAATCTATATATATATATATATATATATATATAAAGATGTAAAATTTTACTATGTACACGTAAAATTCTAATAGTGAAAATTTTACACCTAACAATTTAAATTTATCTCTATTTTATACCTTAATATAAATATCGCACAATCTCTTTTTTGCCTAGTAAAATTTTTTGCAAAGAGAACAAAAAAAAAAAAAATGCGCAAAAATTCCGTAAAAAATTCCGTACGGAATTTTTGCGAATATTCCAAATTGTATAGTTTTGTTGAGTTTTAGATAACTTTTATAAACTGTCAAATTGGTACTAACTCCAGTTGGAGTTGGTAACAATTTTTTATACTTTTTAATATTATTTCCTCATTATTATATTTTTTGTTATTTTTAATTCTTTTTTTTTTTATTAATTTTACACAGAAAAACATGCTTAGTTGATAAAAACTGTTAAACTGTTACTAACTTCAATTGGAGTTTACCAGTTTTTTATACTTTATAATATTATTTCCTTGTTATTATATTTTTTTAATTTTCAATTTATTTTATTAATTTTGGAAAAAAAATTCTTAGAGATGATAAAAAACTGTTAAATTTGTACCAATACATACTCCAATTGGAGTTGGTAACAGTTTTTTTTATACTTTTTAATATTTCGTTATTTAACTTTTTTAATTTATTTTATTTTATTTTACACGGAAAAGAATTTTTAGATGATAAAAAACTGTTAAACTAGTACCAACTCCAATTGGATTTGGTAACAGTTTAACAGTTTTTTAAAAGTTATCGAAAACTCTAGAAAAATATTCAATTTGCAAAATTTCCGTACGGAATTTTTTACGAAATTCTTTACGGAATTGCATATGGAATTTCCGTAGAGAGCGCTTTCCGTAGAATCGTTTCACGTGGGAGGAAAGAATGAAAAATACTGAATAAAAGAAAAAATCGACAATGAATTGAAAAAAAAAGAATTTAGAATTTATTTAAAATGATACATAGAGAAACGAGTTGGAAATTAACTTGGAACATTAGGCAGGTGCTGTTTGAGAGAGAAGAGTGAAAAAGAGCAAAGAGAAGAACAATTAAAACGTGATTAGGAGAATGTTGAGAGTGAGAGAGAGAGAGAGAGAGAGGAAGATAGATTAGAGGTTGAACTTCGTTTTCTACCTTATTTGCAAGTTTCTGCACAAGGAAATGCTCCAAACTAAAAAGCATTTCGTAGAACATAATCACTGTATACACAAAGAGCAGGAAGAAAATTTTGTCTTTATCATTTCTAATTATCGTTGCAATTATTCGCTAAAAGAAAAAAAAATTTATATCTATGATTATATTATTTGCATAGATAATGTGAAAAGATTTTCTTTCTTTTTTTTTTATTGTTTAGACGATAATGATGACTTGAGTTGAGATAAATGTTGGTGGAGGTAGAGAGAAAGAGAGAGAGAGAAAGAGAAAGAGAGAGAGAAAAGAGAAAAAGGAAAGAATTCGCATACACTGTGGAGGAGGAGGAGGGTACTTTGCCTCTTTAGATAGAGTAACAATAGACTTTGCTTAACAAACAGTTCGATGAAGACGTTGTACAGTGAATCTCTCTCGGAAACAATACAGTGCCACATTTCAAGGTTCAGGAGACCAGAGACAAACGTCATTGTGATTAAATTCTCCCTCTTTTACGGAATGCTTGCTTAAAACTTTGTCTGACTCTGAATCCAGTTATATACTTTATCTCTTGCTCTCTCTTTCTATCTCTTCTTCTCCCCCCCCCTTTATTTCTCTTTCTTCTCTCCTTGAAAGTATAAATTATTCTCGAAAATGTGATGAAAATTTTGTCGAAATTGAATTTAAGCAGTGAGTACGACTACTGCTTCTGTCTCTCTCTCTCTCTCTCTCTCTCTCTCTCTCTCTCTATTCTTTTTACACTTGTTTCACTAATTATAGAATTTCCTCGAATGCATTTGTATTATTCTTGTTCTGCTTATTCTCGTTCTTCGTTTTTTTCTTTATTATGATTAATATTAATACTGGTATACTATTATCGTTATATACTGTTACTATTATTAGGAAAGACAATAAAGTAACTTAGAAAGTTGCATGAAGACATTCCTTGCAGTTCTCGAGATTCCCATGACTTGGTAGCATTTACCTTTTTTCTTGTAATATTCATTGACTGTATAAATGTATTTCGTAATATTTGCTATACGAAATAATGTTTTATTTTCTTTATAGTATTTGGCGAGTTAATTTATAGACTACATGAAATTGCAAATTTTTTTTTTCTTTTGTTTATGAAATCGCAATTTTTTTGAATGATTAAAACTTTTTTTTTTAAATTTAGAAGCACTGTTTTTCTAAGGATATCAAATTGAGATAAAAAACGTAAGTTTTTTGTCTCAATTTGATATCCTTAGAAAAATTAATGGTCAATAAACAGTAAATAGTGAATAAACAGCAAAAAAGGAATAATAAATTAACGTTAAAAAATATCTTTAACGATTTGCGAATAAAAATAGGCAAAGGCGAAGGCAAAGGGGAAAAAGAAGAAGAGGAAGAATAAGAAGAAAAGGGAAAAGTATAAAACGGTCTTTTTGATCATGTAAAAAGTTTTTGTGTGCACATACGTTTCACCTATTCGAAAAGCGACGAAGAGAGTAAACATCGGGGAACTTCACAGACCCATTCATTCCATTCCTATGAAAATATCTGCTCAGAAGTTTTCTCGTTGCATATGTCTTCTTCTGGTTCTTTTGCCGTTATTCCTTCCGGGATGACCCGTTAAGCGTAGGTGTGTGGCAAACGACGTACGGTTATACTTGAGGCTTACGAAGCATTTGTACTGCGAGAAGGAGAAAGAAAGAAAGAGATCCCACCCAGTCACGTATCAAGACTTTCTAGGCCGTGTAAAGTTACTTTTATGACTGTCGAGTTGCAATTTAAATAATTTTTTCCTTTCTTTCTCTTGAATCTCGAAACAAATGTAATATAGAAAGAGAGAGAGAGAGAGAGAGAGAGAGAGAGAGAGAGAGAGAGAGACAGGGAAAATAGTATAAATGACTTTACTTTTTGGAAAAAATTTTACATGATACAAATTTCTCGTACGCTAACAAAGTTTGGCTTGTAAGTTTTATGGTTGTGGAATTTTTTACACTGCGAAACAAATAAAAATGGAACAAATAAAAATTTGTTGTATTTTTATTTATTATATTTTTATTTTCTCTATTTTCATTTCTTCAATTTTTATTTGTTCTGTTCTCATTTCTTCAATTTTTATTTGCTCTATTCTCATTTTTTCTATTTTGATTTGCTCTATTTTTCTTTCTTCCATTTTTATTTGATCTATTTTCCTTTCTTCTGTTTTTATTTGCTATTTTCATTTCTTCTGTTTTTATATTTGTTCCATTTTTTTAGCTTGAACAAAAGTTCAGTATTTACTGAAATACAAATTACTGCCAATAAAACAAATCAAAAAATTCCCTCTATAATTACTTTTAGCCATTATAATTCAGGAAAAAGTCAGGGAAAGTAGAATTGATCAGGAAAGTCAAAGAAAAGTCAGGGATTTTTATTAAAAGTACTGGAAAAAATTAAATTTTTAGAATTCATAAGAAAATTTTGAATTTTTAGTCTTTTTTGTTTAATTTATAAACTAGAAAATTACCACGAATTCTAATACAGAAACTTTAAAATTTTTTTTCTATTTCTGACCAGAATGAATATTTTAATATTATTTAATTATTTCAAAAGTTTTAATGCAATTATCTTGATAAATAACAAAATTCTTCACAAGGATTCAATTATTTTTAGGAATTTAAAAAAAAACTTTGCAAAATTCAATTATTTTTATAAATAACTATATTCATCACAAGAATTCAATTATTTTCAAAAGTAATAACATTCTTCGGAGAAATTCAATAATATTTTAAAAATTTTAACAAATATCTCTACAACAATTCAATTATCTTTATAAATAGCAAAAATTTTCTCCAAAAATTCAATTATTTTAAAAAATTTAAATAAAATCTTTGCAAAATTTCAATTATTTTCAAAAGTTTTTCGTAATATAATGATTTTCAATATTTACTATTTTCATAAAATTTATCAAAAAATTTAATTATTAAATAAAATTTTTGATATAATTCTACAAAAACATTCAATTATTTTCGCAAATAATAAAATTTAATTTAGGAATTCAATTATTTTCACGGCAAAATTTTAAATATTTGTAATACAATTTTAAATAAATTCCTTGAAAAATGCAATTATTCTTAAAAATTTTATTAAAACTTGACGAAAGAATTCAAATTATGAAATTATTAAATTAAATAATAAAATTCGTTGCAATAATTCAATTATTTTCATAAATAACTTTTAATTCGTCTCAGAAAATCAATTATTATTCAAAATTTTCAAGTAATTCTGCAAAAGAACTCAATTATCTTGTTAAACAACAAAATTCGCCCCATAAAATCAATTATTTTAAGGAATTTTAATCAAATTCTTTTTCAAAATTCAATTATTTTCATAAATATCAAAATTCATCACAAGAATTCAATTATTTTCAAAAGTAATAAAATACTTTAGAGAAATTTAATTATTATCAAACTTTTTAAAAAATTCTTGTCAATAATTAAATTATCTTTATAAATAGGTAGCGAAATTCTTCTCAAGAATCAAATTATTGCCAAAAATCTTAATAAACATCTTGACAAAATTTCAATTATTTAAATAAAATTTAATAAAATTCATCGTATGAATTCAATTATTTTCATAAATTATTATTTAAATTCTTCTGAGGAATTCAATTATTTTTAAAAATTTTAATAAAATGCTTCAAAAAATTTTCAATTATTTTCAAAAATTGTTATAAAATTCTTTAATATAATAAATTTCAGTAAAATTTTAATTAAATTTCTAAAAAGAAATTAATTAATTTCAAAATTTGTTAATAAAATTCTTCGTAAAAATTAAATTCTAATAAACATTAAATTATTGAATAAATTATTTATTTTTGTATTTAAATAATTGAATTCTCGTAGAATTTTCTAATAAAAATTTATTAAAAAATAAATTTCTGTTAAAATTTTAGATAATAATTTAATATTAAAAGAATTATAGCATGGATTTTTAGAAATAATTGAATTTTGAAAAAGGTTTCAAATTGAATTTAAATGATGAAAATAATTTCGAAGTAACAATATATAAGTAACAATATTCTTATATAAAATAATAATTTTATCCCTGGGTTATCGTTAATTATTATAAATATGATGAAATCGATTACTCCGAGTCGAAAACTCGGAGTGATTGACTTCTTCATGTTTATAATAATATTCTTATAAGTTATTCAATTCCAAAATATTTGAATTTGAAATTTTTGAAAATGTTAATTTCAATGGAAAAATTATAATAATTAAATAATTATGGTTAATAAAACAATTGTTTTCGAATAATTTTACAATTAAAGAAATTCGCAAATATTTGAACATTTTTTTTTGAGTTTCTAATAATTTTTAGAGTGAATCAGAATATTTTTGAATGTCAGGGAAAAAGTCAAAATTCTGTCTGGAAATCAGGGAAAAACAAAGTTAAGTTTTTGTGGCAAACCTGAAATATCGAAGAGTAAAGTAAATTAATAATTGAAATCTATTAATATTATTTGTCAAACTCTAAATTTAATTATAAAAATTAGAATTATGAATATTAACGAACATCTTGAGATTCAATATGGAGCTGCTACTCTCCACCTGCGAACGCCAAGGTCACCGTTAGGTGGCAGTTTAGTTTCTTCTTGGAGTTTTCACTGCCATCTGGTGGCGACCTTGGCGTTCTCAAGTGGAGAAATTGAACCACCATTTTCTCCCTCAACAATTTTTTTTCTAATTAAAAAAATATATTCCGGAGATTTTTCAAAATTTCAATATTGGTATTGAACAAAAAAAATATTTATCTTTAAAATTTAATCGACAACTATAAAAGAAAAAAAGTGCAAACGAAGAAACAGTGGAAAAAATAAAATGGAACGTAAGGCTTGCAAAGCCTTACGTTTCATTTTATTTTTTCCACTTTTACTGCCACAGCATAACTGAAACAACTTAAATTTATGGTCGCAATAGTATATTATAATAATACGTGTTGAAAAAATGAGCAATCCATGGGTTTTCACACTCGATCGTGCATAATGTAAGGAGTATAAAATGGAACGATAACATCAGAGACATTCGAAGAAGGAGGCAGTTAAGAATTGGCGAACTGACTAGCCTCAGATTTATCGTCGCCACCTGGTCTCGACTCGGTGAGATTGGTATAGAACTATATAGACCATATATCTACACACAGGTATCTTTTGTAAGATAAAAGCGAGAGAGAGAGAGAGCTTTTAGATCGTCACCAACTACGACGAGATTTGCCTCGCACAAACTTGAGAGTCACTGTCGAGCCCTTGAAGCGCGCAGGTTACACGTAGTCTAGACGAAATTGAATTTAAATATGAATGCGCCACGAGCAGTGTACGTTCCAACCATATAACAGGGCGCTTCTACGTGGATGGATATTAAGCATAGTCTCTTGTAACATGTATTCTCTTTTCCACAGCGACAGCGAAGAAGTTACGCGTGGAAAATTTGACGGGACTGTGTAATTCTACCCGAGATGTTACGTCAAATAACTGCTAGACTATACGGAGAGAGACCCCCCCCTTTTTTCTCTCTCTCTTTGTCTCTCGTTCTCTTTTTCTCTCTTCCTCTTTGTTTCTCGGTTTCTTTGTCACTCTATCTCATTCTCTCTCTTTTTCTCACCGATTCTCTCTTTCTCATCTTCTCTCTCTTTCTCTTTCACTCTCATGGATCAATGGAAAACCGTAAACAGAGAGAGAGAGAGAAAGAAAGAGAGTAAAGAGAGAAAAAAGAGAGAGAGAAAGAAAAAGAGACAGAGAGAGAAAGCAAGAGAGTAAGAGAGAGAAAGACAGAGAGAGAGAAAGAGAGCGCGGGTCTCTCTCTCTCTGTTTACGGTTTTTCATTGATCCGTGAAATTGTTCCTTCTCATCATCCTCTTATTGTTTTTCTACTTGCTTTGTTCGTTCTTCTTTTCGACCCTTCTTTATCCTTATCCTTGTTCCCTTACACTGGTGAAGAGGGGGGGAGGGGTGCTCCTCGTTCCATATATTCAATAATAATGTTGCCTCGCAGCTTTATATTCCCTAACATTTTTATAAAAATTTACTATATCGAACTTGGTGAGAGCAAAAAAGAATTTCATATTGCGCTTCAGTTCACTTTAAAATCAGTTTTTCATCTAGATATCGTACACAAGTTTTGTGACGTACGTTCTGATGACAAGAGACCGTATACGTAATATTGGATATAAATTTTGATGTACGTATTACGAGCGATTTTCTTTTAAAAACATTAACGAGGAATACACTACTGTTTAGTTCAAAAGTTATTTTTAGTCCTGAAGTTATTATTTTTATTTACATTTTTTTAAGTGTAGTTATTAATTTCTTTGCTTTTTGAAATTTGAATTTCGCGCCAATTAAACGTCCGGCAGAGGGCGAAAAAACTCGCTCAAAAACGATATGAACTCTCGAACGGCGTATACAGCGGATATTAAAGTTAGTTTCCTAGGTATTTTTTTTTGTAATTACCCAGTAAACGAAAACTAATTGAAATGAATTAAAAAGAATTCACAAAGAGCTTTCGTGAATCCCGCTTTGTAACAAATACGAATTCGAGCCATGATGCAATTTTCCTGAATTCGTGAAACTGTATTGAACTTCCGAACCTTCTATCCGTACCAATTCACTGGACAAGTTTTGAGCCTTTAATTGTTTTTCAATTCGTTAGCACGAATTCAATGCATTCCTTGGCCATTTCTTTCGAATGCGAATTCGTTTGGACAAATTGGTACATATTGAATTAAATTCAATTGAATATACAAAGAGCTTGAGTGAATCCCGCTTTGTGACAAATACGAATTGGAGCCTACCAAAAATGTTAATTCGTTTCAATTCATTTGAATTAGTTTTTTTTTACTGGGTAGCGTCAAATTTTATTTGAATTAAAAGAAAATCGTAATTTTATAATTTCTATAATCGAATCAGAGGAAGTTACAAAAATTTCTATAGAAATACAAGTGTTGAATATTTATTTCGAATTAAATTGAATTTTCTACTATATAGTTACATAAAAAACAAAAGTAGAAATTTATTTACAGAAGATGAAAATATTTTTTTTTACTACAGATGCGATTTTCCTTTTTGGACAAATTTTTTTTCATAAATCTAATTATACATACATATTTTTTCTACTGTAAATTCTTTTTTTTTAACGGTACCCTCTGGGCTGACAAAGACAAACAAACAGAAATTGAATATGCGATCGAGCACGCGGGAATAAAATCGCGTAATTTTAATTATTTCCCACCGAATTCCCTTTTTGACGTGCTCTCATATCTGTAAAAAAAGAGAGAGATACCGTACGAACGCTGCAAGATAATTTAAATATTGGTTATCCAAATTGGTGCACTTACAAACAGGTGAAGCTTGCTTGTGTGTATTGAAAGACGAACTGGGCATAGTGTTTATATTATAATAGTCTCATTAGTATTTTTATTTATATTATTGTTTTATGTTTGAATTTATTTTTATTTTTAGTATTTTATTGTTTTTGCTTCCTCTTGAGGAAGCTTTGTAGTCGTTTAATTTACATAATCTTTAAAAATCCTTTTAACAAATTTTCTTCTATATACACGGAAAAAAAAATCAGCCTAATAATGCATGGAGTCTATTGGTTCGATTTTTACATGAGCCCATTTTGCAAATATCACACAGGAGTTTACTAAAAATGCATGGCTTTTGTGACTTTTGCCACAGCACCATGCGAAAATAGGATGGATTCCAAGCTAATCACGCATGGTAGTGTGCGTGCAATATACACAACAGACGCTCATGTGTTTTTAGCCTAGTATTTTTTTCCGTGTAGGACTATGTTATATAAGACCCTGAACAATTGTCCGGATGTATGTGTGTGTGTGTGTGTGTGTGGATCCTGATTTTTGTGAACACGATAACTCGAAGAGGTTTTAACGAATTTGGCTAAAATTTACCAGGTATATTTATCATAAAAATATCTCGAAATGGATTGATAGACTTTAAAAAATTCTCAGAAAAATTTTTTTTTTTGACTTTTTTCTAAAAAAAAATTTTTTTAAGTTGGTTATTGAAGTTAATCTATAATAAAATCTTATTCTTTGCATCAAGACGAATCGATTGGTATATAAAAAGTATAAATTGTATGAAAATTTACAGAGTTAATCACAATTAAAGCTGAAATAATCATGCGCCCCATTTCTGACCTTATCTCAAAATTTAGATCAAATTTGACAAATTTCTGACCTTATCTCAAAATTTAGGTCAAATTTAACATACTTCGGACCTTATGACAAAATGTAGGTCAAATTTGACATATTTCTAACCTTATATGTCAAAGTTTAGGTCAAATTTGACATATATCTGACCTTATGTCAAAATTTCGTTTCAATTACCATATTTTGAACCTACAGGTCACTGGTCAAAGTTTATGGCACATTACCTATAAAATTCGACCTATAAGGTCGAATCTTAACTTAACTAAATTTTTTTTTAAATGTTTCAAATTTTTTTTAAATTTTAGACCAAATAAATTTGCGATAATTAATTTAGTAATTCTGTATAAAATTTTCGGCTATAACATGTGTAAGTACAAGAAAAAAAAGAGAGTGCGAGAGAAATGACTTAGCGTTGTTCCTATACGCTTCTGTTAATTTTAGGTTACAACATATTACGCCTGTTCTCGAAGCCGCTATTTAACGGAGCGTAAAGCTTGTACATTGGAGAGATTATTTATGCCATTGCCATCGGCGCTTACACTGTTGTGAGAGTCAGTGGAATGCGTGCATTTAATGCGATCTTATATAGTCGAACCGATCGAACTGTAATAACCCGAAATCGGCCTTCAGTAGAATGCGTGTATTTAATTTGTTTACCAAGTAATTTTGCTTGTGTTACAATTTACGAGCTAATTAAGGTGAATTGATTTATCTTATATTGCGTGCATTTTATTATTGGCGCAACAACTGTCTTTTTTAAAAGCACAACAATGAAAGAACACGCATAATTTTACACACTTTGTCTCTCTCTCTCTCTTCTTTCTTTTTTGCTTTCCTTTTTTCTCTCTCTTTCTTTTTCCTCTCTTTTTCTTTATTCTTTTTTGCTTTCCTTTTTCCTCTCTCTTTCTTTATTTTAATTTGCTTTAATTTTACTCTCTCTTTATTTTTCTTTTTGTTTTCCTTTTCCTCAATCTTTCTCTCTCTTTTGGTTTTGTTTTTGCTTTTCTTTCTGTCTCTCTTTCTTCAGTCTATTTTTCTTTTTGTCTGTTTTTTTTCTTTTTTTTGCTTTCTTATTTCTCTCTCTTTCTTTTCCTTTCTCTCTCTCTCTCTCTTTCTTTATTCTTTTTTTATTTCCTTCTATTCTCTCTTTATTTTTCTTCTTTGCTTTCTTTGGTCTTTTTCTTTGCTTTCTTTTTTCTCTATCTCTCTGTTTCTTTTTTGCTTTCTTTTTTCTCCTTCTCTTTATCTCTCTTTCTCTCTCTTTTTATCTCTCACTCCCTCATTGTCCCCCTTCGCTTGATATTTATTCTCAATTGTTATATCTGCGTTTCTACTTGATCATTTAAGAGGTTTTTTTTTTTGCCCGCTCGCTTTTATATCTCCTCTCAAAGAGTCGTAAGCTGAAGGTCATTTATCATCTGTTCTACATAAAGAACAAAGCTGTTCTAGGTGATAAATAGATTTACTGCTCTAAATGGCTTAATTTATGCGCCTCTTCACTCTATTCTCTTGAAATCTGAATGTGTATACAGATTTTCCTGATTTAATTGTGACATTTTCGTGTTCAGTTTTTTTTTCCTTTTTGATGAATCTCCAAATGGAGGGACAATTTATTTAAAAGAAAAAAAAACATTTTAACTCAAGTGAATAATTGCAATTTATTGTTTTATAATCAACTTTTTGTTCTTGTATATTTTATTATTACTCTTCTTTTTTTTATTTAGTTTAAATTTTATTATTCTTATTAAAATAGTAATAAATATTAGGTAAATAAATAAAATAAAATATATAAAATTCGAGTCATCAGTTTTAATCCGAAATTCATCACTTATCTCAGCGTGTAAAATCCTTTGTGTTATTTTAATATTTTTTTTTTTACTTTTATGTTCGCGGTAAAAATTTTTTTATTTTGTTGTTTTTTTCATCGCAGTTATCAGCAAGTTTTCTGTGTGTGCGCGTATATATAGGATAAATCAGAGTACACTTGGTAATTGTTTCGCTTCGCTTAATTTCTTGTTTAAGAACAATTGAGATAAAGGAATTGCCATTGAGAGAGGGAGGGAGGGAGGGGAAAAGGAAGGAAACTGTCCAACGTTTTATGTGCTGGAAATCGTTCGTGGACGAAAAGTAATTACCTTTCCCTCTTTCATTACCAGACATACATTCCGCGCAATAACTTGGTCCCTTAATTAATGCAAGTGTAACGTGCCAACGACGGAAACGACGTTATGGTTGACTGATACTTGTCTGAGTACATGCTTTCAACTGGAAGACCCGTTTAATTCCGTATCGTGCTTTTACACCTCGCGTGAGAATACAATTATTATCAAAGCAAACCTTAGTTTTCGAATATTATGTTCAAATTTCTCAATTTTAAATCGATTTAGTGGAGGGGGAAGGGGAGGATGTTTATTTTTCTGTTTGGGTGTCGGTTGAGTCGCAGGGGAATATTTTTGGAATCATTTTTTGCAACTTTCTTGGACATTTTGACTACCATTTTTTTTAACCTTTTTTGAAATTTATAAAATCATATTTTAACCAATTCAGAGTTGCCACAGGTCAGAAAATTCAGGGAAAAGTAAGGTATTTTTATTAAAAGTACTGGAAAAAATTTAATTTTTATAATTCATAAGAAAATTATAAATTTCTGTATTTCTTTGTTTGCCTCATAAACTATAAAATCAAATTTCTGACAATAATTTCTAATTAAATAACTTCATTCCTAAATAGATGAACTTCAAATGGTATTAATTGGAAATCTTATAAAACTTTTATTTTGAATGAATTTAATTAGAAATTTTAAATTTTTGAAAAATTGGAATATTTCCAATTCTTCTGAAATTAGTTGAATTTTTTAATAAATACCTTATTAATTATTAAAAATATTGGATTTATAGAAGAATTTTAGTTAAAAACAATAAAAAAATTTCTATTTTCGAGAAGTTACAAATGATTGCAAAAATTCAATTATGTTCAAAAGTTGACAAAAAATTCTCGTCAAAATTTCAATTATCTTTATAAATAATAAAATTATTCTCTGAAATTCAATTATTTTCAAAAAATTTAATAAATTTCTTGGCATAATTTCAATTATTTTTAAAAATTTTCATCAATTTAATGATTTTCAATATCTACTTTTTTAATAAAAATATCCTAGGAATTCAATTATTTTCCAATTTTTTAGAAATTTATTCGAAAGGATTCCATTATTTTCATAAACTACACGGAGAAAATTTATTCCTGAAATTTTACTGAATTTAGTTCGGTAAAACTGGGATGAAGTGTCAAAACAGTAATTTTTCAAGAACTAGACTGTAAAAGAAATTGCATTGAAAAATAATGTAAAAATCATAAAGCTCACGATACATGTATTAGCGCTTCAGTTACAGTTCGGTAAAACGTAAGCCAAGTGCTCGCTACATTCATATTTATTGAATAGTTCGGTAAAACGTAAGATAAAGTCTTCGGTAAAACTGACGAGTTGCAATTTATTGAATAGTTCGGTAAAACGTAAGATAAAGTCTTCGGTAAAACTGACGAGTTGCAATTTACTGAAAGTTCGGTAAAACTTGAAGAACAAAAATAAAAAATAATGTTACTTCAGTAGATCTATATTAATACTGCCGTAACTCTCAATTTACCTACTTTAATCACTACCTAAACCCCCTACAATTGTTTACGAACAAATACTAATTGATACACCTGCCTACAGTACATTCTAAACGCATACACTAATACACACATCGCACGCTTTACATTATTGCTTCAGAAAGTTTCAACTGTCCTTATATATTAATCTCAATTTTATTTCACCGCTTGTGAGAAAGATTCAAATTAATAAACTATCGTTGTACAAAATTAAAAATTATTGATATTAATGAATCATTTCTAACTATATTCAAGGTCAATTTATGAAATATTTTTAAATTATGTTTTTATTATTATAAAGAAAAATGTTTAAATTTGTATTTAATGGAATAAAACAATAATTTATGAAAATCCTTATTATTTTCAAATTGTTGTGTTTAAAATTAAAAATATACATATTAAAAGTGCAAGTTGGAAATTATTAAATTAATTAATAGAAAATTAATCTTTCTGAAATATTATATAATAATTGTGAGGTATTAAAAAGCGAAAAGGAAATAAGCAAGTAAGCAAATAAGGCATTAAGTAAGCAAGAAGGAAATAAGAAAGTAAGCAAATAAGAAAGTAAGTAATCAAGAAGGAAATAAGCAAGTAAGAAAAGTAAGCAAGGAGGAAAAAAGCAAGTAAGCAAAGTAAGCAAGAAGGAAATAAGCAAGTAAGCAAGAAGGAAATAAGAAAGTAAACAAGTAAGCATATAAGGAAGTAAGTAAGCAGAAAGGAAACAAGCAAGTAAGCAAGAAGGAAATTAGGAAGTAAGCAAATAAGTAGGTAAGCAAGTAAGCAAAGTAAGCAAGAAAGAAATAAGCAAGTAAGTATGCAAATAAGAAAGTAAGCTAGTAAGCAAGCAAGTTATTTCCTTTTTGCTTACTTGCTTACCTACTTATTTACTTACTTACATACTTACTTATATGTTTAATTGCTTACTTATTTATTTCCTTTTTGCTTACTTACTTATGTTTATTTGCTTACTTACTTACTATTATTCATATTTAATTAAAATGAATAAATTATATGTTAAAAAAATAAGTATGTTATTGCCATTTTATATTTTCTTTTTACATTATTTGAAAGCATTTATTACATATTCGGCAATTAATAAGTGTTTAAAATAATTAATTAATTGAATTTTAATTTAAATAATAATAAAATGATTATTAATTAAGTCTAAATAAGTTGGAAAAATCAACTATTAGTGTGAAAGTCTTTCATTTGACTGCGGGACACTTGAAATAAAGTATTTCAATCCAGAAAACTAAAACTTTAGGCAAGTCAAGGAAGTTTTACCGAACTATTCCTGAAAACTAACACTTTAGGCAAGTCAAGAAAGTTTTACCGAACTATTCCTGAAACGTTAGTGCCCATCAAGGAGGTATTTATTTAATTTACATTAAACGTTCAGTTTCAATTTTTTTTCAACTTTTACAGTACTAGTTCTTAAGGAATAAAGATATCACATTAGATTTTAAATATTGTTACCGAAAAAATAATATAAAAATTATTAAAAATTACGATTATGCTACTATATCCCAAGTTTATTGAAAAATTCGGTAAAATGTAAGGAACAAATTTTCTCCGTGTATGCAATTTTTAACACAGATTCAATTATTTTCGTAAACAATGAAATTTTTTTATAAATTCAATTATTTTTATAAATAATAAAACTCATAGCAGAATTTCAATTATTTTCATAAATAATAAAACTCATAGCAGAATTTCAATTATTTTTAATTCAATTTTAATCAAATTCCTCGAAAAAATGTAATTATTCTTAAAATTTTTATTAAAATTCGTCGAAAGAATTAAATGATTTAAAAATTTATTAATAAATTTCCTTATAAAAATTCAATTTCGAGAATCATTCAATTATTCAATAAATTATTTATTTTTGTATTTAATTGATTGTAAAATAAAGAAACATATAATTGAATTCTCGTAGAATTTTCTAATAAATATTAATTAAAAAATAGATTTAAGTTAAAATTGTAGATAATAATTGAACATTAAAAGCATTACAGCGTAAATTTTTAGAAATAATTTAATTTTGAAAAGATTTTAAATTAAAATATTTGAAAATCTGAATTTTTCATGCTTTTAACTAACAATTCTGAAAAATTAATTTTTTTCAAAAAGTTTAACTGAATTTTTAAAAAAAATTATTTCATGCTTTTATTTTCTAATATATCATTAATTGAAGAATTTTCGAATAAACGAAATTTCGTATAAAATTGAATTGTAAACAAATGAATTTGAAAATAATTTAAAATAATTGATTTAAAGAAAAATTTTACTTAAAAATTCTAAAAAATAATAATTGAATTGATGAAAATAATTTTGAAGAAGTTACAGTAATAATATTCTTTTCTAATATAAGAAAATGATTTTATTACTCGATCATATTTTGTAATAATATTCTTAAAATTTATTGAATTTTAAAAGGTTTGAATTTGAATGTTTTGAAGAATTTTAATTCCTGTGGAAAAATAATAATGATTAAATATTTATTTAAAAAACAAGTTGTTATTTTCGAAATAATTTTACAATATTAGAGAAATTCGTAAATAAATGTAATAGAACATTTTTTTGAGTATCTAATAATTTTTAGAGTGAATCAGAATATTCTTTAAGGTTAGGGAAAAAGGCAAAATTTTCTCTGGAAATCAGGGGAAAGTCAGGGAAATACAAAATTAAATTTTTGTAGCAACCCTGCAATTTAACCATCAATTTTTTAAACCATATTTATGAAACAATATTTTCTAACAAAATTTTCTTTTTTGTTGCAGGTAAGAAGCCGTTAATTTTTCAAGTACCTCAAATTCCTTCTCAAAATTGTTGTGGTGAGTTTTGCAAAACTTTTTTTTTTTTAAAAAAGAATTTTTTTGTCTCCTTTGATAAAAATGACTTACATAAAAGAAAGCGTTTCGTCGACAGATCAATCACAATAGGGTCGATTGAATTTTCAATTTGCATATGATATCCGCAGAGAGGAAAGAACAGAGAGAAAGAGAGAGGGCAAAATAAGACTGCATAATTTTGATGGAACTCATATCTAACCTCTGTGATTCGCAATGCCGATCCTAAGCACGTCCTCCTCGCGTGACTGGCTTCACTGATATCGAATGTCACTGTATTTTGCGTTGCGAATATTTTATACAGAAAGAGAGAGGGGAAGAGAGACAGAAGTCTGCTTTGGAGAAACTATTCGCCCTCGCCGTACAGCCCCTCCCCTATTCTCTATTTTACCAATAATCGAAATCATACAAGCAGACTCTATAAAACTGCGATCCTGAAATATATACGCTTACCATTGAAAGCATCTGCTACCGACAAAAAAAAAAAAAAAAAAAAAAAAAAAGAGGAGAAGGAAAAAAGTAGGAATAATAAAAAAGAAAATATTCTAGTCAAGGCACCTAACTGACGCATAAAACATCGAGTTCTAGTTTTTCGCAAATCCAACTCTCTGACTTCTTCTCACTATATATTTTATTTTTTCTTTTCTTTTTTTTTCTTATTTGCCAACCTCTTTTTTTTTTCTTCACTCCGTACAAGAAAATATTTGAAATTCGAGTTTGGGGCAAACGTATCTATCTCTTTCTCTTGGCGTCTGCAGTCGACATGTGCCCTCACACCCTATTTACCACTACTACTATTGGCATTCCCATCCCCCTTTGCTTTTCTCTTGAACTCAACCCCTTTTCTATAAAACGACTCAAACTATGAAAGTACGAGAGCGCGAAAGTACGAAACGGAAAACAACCGCGGATAAATGATGGCTCGAGTTTTAAGATATATCGAGGACAAGGAGCCTGTTCGCTCTCTCGCCTTCGAGTCGACGAGAGAAGAACTCTCTAACCGGGAAGGGATGAGGCAATGCAAGGGAGGATGGCCGAGGCTTTTTTTATATATCTATATATATATTTATGGTGTATCAAATACCGAGAATCGAGATCGTGCCCTTAAACAAAATTTTTTATTTTATAATAATAATTTTAAATTATATTATTTAAAAATTTTTAAATAATAAATATTTTTGAATTATATTATATTATTAGACATTTTCTACTCTGACTCTAAATTCGAATTTAGAAAATTTTCGCCAACTTTGAAATGTCAGGGAATTTTATAAACCATGAAAACACCTAGAAAAGTCAAGGAATTTTAATCGAAATCCTGGAAAATTTTTGTTTTCTAAAGTTATTGTGTTTATTCTTGAAATCTTATTTCAATTAAATATTTTTAAATTAATTAGTTCAAAAATTTTAATAAAATTCGTGGCAAAATTTTAATTATTTTCAAAAAATTTCCTCAATTCAATGATTTTTATCATCTACTTTAATAAAAATCCCTAAAAGAATTCAATTAGTTAAAAATTTTTTTAATAAAATTCTACGCAAACATTTAATTTTCATAAATAATAAAAGAGTCACAGGAATTCAATTATTTACAAATTATTTTCATATATTATTCAATTATTATCATAAAAAATAAAACTCAATGCTGAATTTCAATTATTTTAAATACAATTATGTAATGGAATTTCTCGAAAAAAGATATTATTCTTAAAAATTTTATTAAAATTTATCAAAGAAATTTAATTATTTTAATAACCTTTACTACAATTTATTTAATAAAATTTAAGTATTATTATCAATAAATTTTTAATTAAATTTCTTTAAAGAATAAAATTATTTTCAAAAATTTTAATACCATTCTTTGCGTAACAATTCAATTATATATAGTTTATTTACTCTCCCTACAATAGGTAGGGTTCGAGACTCCCAAGTACATACATAACAATCTTAACCTATATTTACAAAAATCCTTACAACTAAACATTCTCTTCATACAACTTAACCTAAAAACGCAACTCTCTCCACGCTCTCTACCTTACGCTCTTAACCTATCGCCAGTGCCGGGCTTCCGTTTCCAGTTCCTTCTATGCCCATGCTGGCTTCAACCCAATTCGCCCACCCTTTTTTCAAAAACCTGCTTTCTCACCTCCCTTACACGCTCCAGTCATCCACTTTTATCCATCCATCCATCCATCCAAGCAAAATCTTCTCACCTCATTCTCAGCCTATACCTGTCTATCACACTTTACACACTTCCATCACTCCACCCATATCCTCCCCCACAACATACTTTACCCCATCCACCCAAATACAATCCTTACCCATTCTTACCTGTTTTCCTTTCACTCTCTCCGTCCACGCTCTTTCTCTCAATAGCCATAGCATTCTTCTCTCTCTCCAACATCTATCCTCATCTATTCTTATTACACTTCCTTTCAGTCTTCCTTTCACCCTCATCACCTCCATTTTCTCTTCCTCACTACCCAACTCCACCAACCATAACTTTGGAACCCCATATTCACCCCTTCCTAACGCTTGTACCATTTTCACTGTAACATTAACCCCCACCCACGCCAACACTTTTTCCACTGCTCTTTTACCCTCCAACACACCTACATTCATACCTCTGATCACTACATTCTTTTTCCTTTTTTCATTTTCTACTACATCCACTCGTCTTGACAAATCTCCCATTTTCCACTTTAACCTCTCATATTCACTTCCCTCAACTTTCTCAGTCCTCTCATTCACTTCCTTTATAAATTTTTCTAATCCATTCATTCTTCTCCACATGCTTTGAAATGTCAGGGAATTTTATAAACCATGAAAACACCTAGAAAAGTCAAGGAATTTTAATCGAAATCCTGGAAAATTTTTGTTTTCTAAAGTTATTGTGTTTATTCTTGAAATCTTATTTCAATTAAATATTTTTAAATTAATTAGTTCAAAAATTTTAATAAAATTCGTGGCAAAATTTTAATTATTTTCAAAAAATTTCCTCAATTCAATGATTTTTATCATCTACTTTAATAAAAATCCCTAAAAGAATTCAATTAGTTAAAAATTTTTTTAATAAAATTCTACGCAAACATTTAATTTTCATAAATAATAAAAGAGTCACAGGAATTCAATTATTTACAAATTATTTTCATATATTATTCAATTATTATCATAAAAAATAAAACTCAATGCTGAATTTCAATTATTTTAAATACAATTATGTAATGGAATTTCTCGAAAAAAGATATTATTCTTAAAAATTTTATTAAAATTTATCAAAGAAATTTAATTATTTTAATAACCTTTACTACAATTTATTTAATAAAATTTAAGTATTATTATCAATAAATTTTTAATTAAATTTCTTTAAAGAATAAAATTATTTTCAAAAATTTTAATACCATTCTTTGCGTAACAATTCAATTATTTTCAATAATTTTAATAAAATTCATTGCAAAATTCAATTATTTTCAAAAGTAATAAAATTCTTCACAGAAATTCAATTATTTTCGAAAAATCGAAAAATAATTGTCAACATTTCAATTATTTAAATAAATGAATAGCAAAGTTATTCGACAAAATTTAATTATTTTCATGAATTTCAATAAAATTCATTACAAAATTTAATTATTTTCATAAATAATAGTATTTATCACAAGAATTCAATTATTTTCAAAAGTAATAAAATTCATGTTAAAATTTCAATTATTTTCAAAAATTGTTCTTAATTAAATGATTGTCAATATTCTACTATTATAATAAAATTTACCAAAAGAATTCAATAATTCAAAAAAATGTTAATAAAACCCTACGCAAACATTTTATTAATTCCATAAGTAATAAAAATTTCACAGGAATTCAATTATTTATAAATTATTTTTATATATTATTCAATTATTTCTAAATTATTCTCATATATTATTAAAATATTTTCATAAATAATAACATTTTTTACAGGGATTCAATTATTTTCACAAATATTTATGAAAACTCAATGCTGAATTTCAATTATTTTTAATACAATTTTTATGGAATTCCTCGAAAAAAGTTATTATTCTTAAAAATTTTATTAAAATTTATCAAAGATATTTCATTATTTTCATAATCTTTGCTACAATTTATTTGTTCGAATTCAAGTATAACTTTCAATACATTTTTAATTCAATTTCTTTAAAGAATAAAATTATTTAAACAAATTTTAATGAAATTTTTTGCATAACAATTCAATTTTTTTCAAAATAAAATTTTAATAAAATTCTTCGCAGAAATCCAAATTATGTTAAAAAATATACAGAAATTCTTGTCAAAATTTCAATTATCTATATAAATAATAAAATTTTTCTCTGAAATTCAATTATTTTCAAAAACTTTTCATAAAATTCTTGGTAGAATTTCAATTATTTTTCATACAATTTTCATTAAAGTTCTCGAAAAATGCAATTATTCTTAAAAATTTTATTAAAATTCGTCAAGAGAATTAAATTATTTAGAAATTTGTTGATAAAATTTTCTTTATGAAAATTCAATTTTAAGAAACATTTAATTGTTTAATAAAATATTTATTTTTATACACTGAGAAAACTGGAGAGTCAAATTCAGAGGTTCAAAAAGTGTATGTTTCCTTTGCTTATGAAGAGAGTTAAATAGTCCTTCTAAAATAAATTTTGAATTGATAATGGAAATCTACTTGTATATTCTCTCCCATTACATCTGAGGGTTAAAAGTTGCGCAGAAAATGTGTACGATCTGATGCGCGCGATATTATTTTTCTGACATTTTATGTATTTAGTTTAGGGGTTAGGTTGCCATATTTATTCATTTCGCGCCGGATAAGGAAGAGATTTCTCAAGATGGTTAATTTGTCCCTCTGTTATAAACTCATTTTCCCTCCAAGAGAAATGTCACGAATATCTGTCAATGGTGTATTTGAACATTTAGATTGTTATCCAATAGCTAACTCTCAAATATGAACGATTTGTCCCTCCAGATGTTTAGTCCAATACTCCAGTTTTCTCAGTGTAGTTAAATAATTGAATTCGCGTAGAATTTTCTAATAAATATTGATTTAAAAATAAATTTCAAATTGTTGGAAGTGTTATTGTGATTCAAATCAAATGACGATTCGCGGTTGACGTGAGAACTGCCCTCTATATCAGTTCTGTGCAAAGTGCTTTATATACTCGAGCAGTATCGCTCTGGTTTGTCCTGTGAGACACATTTCATTTCTGCATTTTAGTATATTGTTCTAATAAACCGCTTATTAATTGTATTCTTTCGTTTATTTAGTTGGATCTACCTGACCTTTTCTAATAGGTTATGGGCCCAGATCCCGCAGACTAAAATTCGAGTCGAAAAACTGTTGTTTCGTGAATGTACAATTTTTAGGTTAGCGTCCCTCGTGGTGATTTGTGATACAAGATGAGTGCATCAAACTTTGTGAGAATCGAATCTTTAAACAAAGATAACTACGACACGTGGAAGATGCAGATGGAGGCGTTGCTCGTGAAAGCCGACTCGTGGGGATTTGTGAATGGTGATATCGTTAAACCGGCAATCCCAGAAGGTGATGAAGCAGCAGCAGCGCGCGCGGCCGAATGGCTGAAAAGCGATAACAAGGCCAAATCAGATCTTATTTTGTCCATCAATCCCAGTGAACTGAAACAAATAAAGGGATGTGCAACCTCGAATGAAGTGTGGTTAAAGCTGCAAGGGATTTATCAATCCAAGGGTCCAGCTCGGAAGGCCACTCTTCTGAAACAATTAACTCTGTCGAAAATGGAAGACGGCGAGGATGTGCGCGAACACGTCGGGAAAATGTTCGATGTGATTGACAAATTGGAAGAAATGGGCGTGAAAATAGATCCCGATTTATTAACCGTCATGTTGCTTTATAGTTTACCCCCTACATTCGAAAATTTCAGGTGCGCGATCGAGTCTCGCGATGAATTGCCGCCGCCGGACGTTATTCGCGTGAAAATAATCGAAGAAAACGATGCCCGAAAAAACGAAACGCGAAGTGCTGTGCAAAATGCGATGCTCATCAAGAAATCCTGGAATGCTTGTAGAGATAAGAAGGGAAATTATAAACCTGAAAACAAGGAATTTAAATTTCGATGCTATCGATGCAAGGAACGTGGACATAAGGCCTCCGAATGCAAAGTCAAAAAGCCCGAAGACTCCCGACAAACTGCGAAGAATGCCGAAGATGTGTTGCTGTGCGCTATCGAAAGCTTTGACGACTCGAACGGTCAAGAAGCACTACGTGTTGAATGTGACAATTTAAAGAAAAACTGGTGTCTAGACAGTGGTGCTACGTCGCACATTTGTAAAGAATCGCGCGTGTTCTCTGAAATACATAGTTCGAAAAGTGGGAAACTAAATCTCGCTGATACCTCATCGACCGAAATTGTTGCAATTGGAACCGTTTCGCTTGCGACAAATGTGAAAGGTGTGAAAAGAAGTGTCAATTTGAGTAATGTTCTGCAAGTTCCGGACTTGCGCACGAATCTTATGTCGGTAGCAAAGATCACGGATAAAGGATATGATGTTATTTTTACAAAAAATGAAGCATCTGTTATCGGAAGTGATAGAGAAACCGTGTTAACTGCCAATCGGATTGGCGATTTATATTTCGTATGCGAAGACAGTGAACAGGAGTGTAAATCAGTTACCGTAAATGAAGCGAAGTCTGTGTCGAAACAATTATCGGAATTAGAAGTGTGGCATCGACGCATGGGACACCTTAATGTGCAGGACCTTCAAAAAGGAGTGCGTGATAATTTATTATTGGGAATAAATCTTGAAAAGTTCGCGGAAAAACTAGAGTGCGAAGTGTGCTTGCGCGGCAAAATGGTTAAAACTCCATTCCCAAAGAAATCGGAAAGAAATACGAGTTTGCTTGAAATCGTTCATTCCGACCTCTGCGGTCCGATGAGAGTGGAATCGAATAGCAAAGCGAAGTATTTCATAACATTAATAGACGATCGTTCGCGTTGGTGTGAAGTGCGATTTCTTAAAAGAAAAGATGAAGTGTTTCAAGTTTTTAAAGACTATAAGGCTCTCGTCGAAAATCAAAAAGAAAAGAAAATTAAATGCCTCCAATCGGACAATGGAAAGGAGTACATTAACAAGGAATTCGAAGATTTTTTGAAGAAGCATGGAATTCAACAGAGATTAACAGTAGCCTACAATCCAGAGCAGAATGGTATAGCTGAGAGGAAGAATAGAACGCTCATGGAGATGGCAAGGTGCCTTTTAATCCAGTCAGGTCTTCCCTCGTATTTTTGGGCAGAAGCGGTTCTGACTGCAAATTATATCAGGAACAGATGTCCAACAAAAGCTCTGAATGGAAAAACACCTTTTGAAGAATGGCATGGAAGAGCACCCAACGTAAATTACTTTCGAGAATTCGGAGGTAGCGTGATCATTTTAAACAAAAAACCTGGAAGAGGAAAAATCGATGAACGTGGCAAGAAAGGAATCTTTATCGGTTATGACACGAAATCAAAGGGGTATAGAGTTTGGATTCCTGAAGAGAGAACGGTCCAAATAACACGAGATGTAAAATTTCTCCAGGATTCTGAAAGTCGCATCAAGGAAATTTACGAAGAATTCATTCCCGAAGACGTGAACCAGGATGACCCGAAAGAAACTCAGTGTCCCGGAAAAGGTGAAATTGAAATCGTGCTACAACCTCCAAGTCAAATTGATATTGAAATTCTTGAACCAGACGAAGAAGACGAAAACGTCATCGATATTGAAGAACATGCGGACCAGAACATCGAGAACTTACCTCGAAGAGGTCGAGGAAGGCCGAGGAAAATAAGGACAGGAAACAGAGGAAGACCAGCCAAAGAATACCACATGCAAAATGATCCAATCCAAAACATCGAACAAAACGAAGCTCATCTAGCCGAGGTACCCATAAAACAAGCAATGAGCGGTCCGGATTCTGATCAGTGGATACACGCTATGTCAACAGAAGTAAAGTCCATTTTAATTAACGATACATGGGAAATCGTTAATCGTCCTCATAACAAAGAAGTCATCGGCAGCCGCATGATACTTAGGAATAAGTATAAATCTGATGGAACCCTGGAGAGAAGGAAGGCGAGAATCATCGCACAAGGTTTCGCTCAAAAGCCAGGCGTTCATTTCAATCAAACATTTGCACCAGTCGCCCGTCTAGGATCAATTAGAATATTGATTTCAATTGCTGCTCAACACAGGATGTCGATCAAACAATTCGACGTTACTACAGCGTACCTGAATGGTGTGATCGAAGAGGAAGTCTTTATGGAAACTCCAAATTATCTGGAAGACTCTTTGGAAAACATCATTCAAACAGAAATGAGCACTAGCAAAACATCAATCAAAGCAAAAAGAATGCTGGAGGATTTAGAAGCTGGAGACAAAGTATGCCTGTTAAAAAAATCCTTATACGGTCTACGTCAAGCCGGAAGATCCTGGTACATGAAGCTGGATCAAATACTGAAAGAATTCGGATTATTACCTACAAACGCAGATCCCTGCGTATATCATTTGAATCGTGGAGAAGACGCAATGTTCGTCGTCGTCTATGTGGACGATGTTCTCGTCATTTCGAAAAATCCTACAAACACGGAAAAATTCAAAAGTTTCATCTCAAGCAAATTTAAAATCAGAGATCTCGGAAGTCCCAAATATTGCTTAGGGATAGAATTCTCGCAAAATGGAAATCAAATCAGCATGCATCAAAAAGGTTACATCAAAGAATTGCTCGATCGTTTCGGAATGGCCGAGTGCAAACCAGTGTCAACACCAGTCGACATCAACGTGAAATTGACGAAAGAAGAGGAAGATTCAACATCGAAAAAGGAGAAACTACCATTTCGTGAGTTAGTCGGAGGACTTATGTATCTGGCCATAGCAACAAGACCAGACATAACACACGTGGTAAGCATGTTGGGTCAATTCAACAATTGTTTCGGAGAATCACACTGGACAGCAGCCAAACGAGTATTACGATACTTGAAGGGAACGATGGATCTAGGACTCATCTTTAATGCATCAGATGAACCACTTCAGGGATTTGTGGACTCAGATTGGGCCAGTTGCCCAATAGATCGTCGGTCTTACACAGGGTATGTATTCATACTCAACAACGGTGCAGTATCCTGGAATTCATCAAAACAAAAAACGGTAGCTCTCTCGTCCACGGAGGCTGAATATATGAGCCTAGCCGAAGCTACAAAGGAAGCTATTTATCTAAAGAATTTCTTAAACGAATTAGGTCTGTATAACATGGAAAGTATCAGAATATATACCGACAACATGGGAGCTCAACGCCTTGCCGAGAACCCAACATTTCATGCACGAAGTAAACACATTGATGTGAGGCATCATTTCGTCCGGGATGCATTAAAATGTAAACTTGTAATGCTTGATCACATCTCAACGACTGACATGACTGCTGATATATTAACGAAGGGATTGCCTCGAGTAAAACATCAATATTTCTTGAAGAAGCTTGGTTTAGGAATCTTGGAGTGATCAACCGCATCTCGAGAGGAAGTGTTGGAAGTGTTATTGTGATTCAAATCAAATGACGATTCGCGGTTGACGTGAGAACTGCCCTCTATATCAGTTCTGTGCAAAGTGCTTTATATACTCGAGCAGTATCGCTCTGGTTTGTCCTGTGAGACACATTTCATTTCTGCATTTTAGTATATTGTTCTAATAAACCGCTTATTAATTGTATTCTTTCGTTTATTTAGTTGGATCTACCTGACCTTTTCTAATACAAATTAAAATCATTGAAAATTTGAACTTTTCATTCTTTTAATTAAGAATTCTATTAAATTAATTTTTCTCAATAAGTTTAATGAAATTTTTTTTAATTATTTGAAGTTTTTAATTTCTAATATATATTTTATTGAAGAATGTCAGAATAATTGAAATTTAGTAAAATTAAATTGTAAACAAAATAATTTGTAAATTTACAAAGAACTTTTTCAAAAATTATTAAAAAGAAAATCCACTTAAAGAAGAATTTTAGTTGAAAATTCTAGAAATGAATAATCGTAATGATGAAAATAATTTTTGAAGAAGTTACAGTAACAAAATAGCAAGTTTCAATTATTATATGTTGTAGAATTTCAAATTTTTGAATATCTTAATTTCTATAAAAAAATAATGATTAAATATTTATTTAAAATAATTAAAAATTATTATTTCAATATAAAAATAAAATCATAATCATTATTATAATACAAAAGAAAATTATAATCATTATTGTAATATAAAAATAAAATTATAATAATTATTATTATAATACAAG
The DNA here is from genome assembly GCF_015476425.1 of Leptopilina heterotoma. Lineage (NCBI taxonomy): Eukaryota > Metazoa > Arthropoda > Insecta > Hymenoptera > Figitidae > Leptopilina > Leptopilina heterotoma. The sequence goes on from NW_025111110.1 coordinate 3,980,018, forward strand.
AATAAAATAATAATTTTTTTTATGCAACACGATATTCGAAACATTATGTTAAATATAAAGAGAGAAAGAGAGAGAGAGAGAGGGGGGGGGAAACTTTCTGTGAATCAAAGGATACCTACTCGAAATCCAAGCCGAGGATAAGAACTTTACTTTCTTATAATAGCGCATTCTGATAATGCACATTTTTCCTCTTTCGCGTAAAATGGAATACTTTTACTGACAGAAATGTTAAAAGGAAAAAAAGAAAAAGACGAAGACGAAGACGACGACGACGAAGAAAAAGAAGAAGAATTGTATATGTGCCTCTGACGTTTTCTTGAGTCAGGCAAAGTCAGATTGTAACATCTATTACTATATACTATCAGCGTCTATTTCTTTCCTTTCCATCCATTCCCCTTCTGTCAATAGACAAAAAAGATGACTAAACTCAATACGCGACACTGGTAGTGGCCTGTCTTTCACGACAGGTCGAAGATATAACTACAAAACTGCAGTTTCGAGAAATACATAATATATACTGTGTGTAGTGTGAGAATTCTCTCTCTCTCTCTCTCCTTCTTTTTTTCTCGCTAGAAACAATTTTAACTATTTTATTTTTGTTTTATTTTTCTGATATTTAGCTAAATACTTTGCTAAATAAATATTAAACTTAGCTTGGCTAAGTTTCACTTATCTAAATATTTGTTTAGTGCTTCTTTAAGCTAATTATTAACAGATTATTAATTAAATTTTTCTAATTTTGAATTTCGCGCCAGTATAGTTCTTTAAATTGCCGCCTAGAGGGCATGAAAGTTCTCTCACAAGCGGAATAATGCATTCGCCGAATGAATCTCGTTGGTGATTTAAAATTATTTCTATTCAGTTATAAATGAAACTAAAATAATAATATAAATTACAATAGTAAATTTTAATTTAATTTCTATTCCATAAAATAAAATTTCTACAGTTAATACGTAATGTTTTACACATGCTAATAATTTAAATTTTAAATTTTGTCGACAATGAATTTTTGCGAGAATTTAGGTATTGTCTAGATAGAAAACTAAATAGTTTAGTTACTATAAATTTTGTTTGAAATGTTTTTAAAGTATGATATGTGGCCTGAGAAAATATTTATCGATTCTTTTTTATTTAGAACGCACTCAGGACATAGCTATAACCATCACTAGCATTTACTTTCTCCACCCTTTAGTTTTCGCTACTATGTGATTTTCCTCTTATGTTTATTTTACGCGTGGGTTGAGAACACTAAAACGGGGTTAAGTTGAGCTATAAGTGTGTTGGAAAACGTTCACACCACAGCTTCATAATATAAATATGTTTTGTCAAGATAAAATCCAAAATAAACCTCAAAGTTAAACAAAATTTTACAGCTAGATAATACCTATATTTTAACATCTGTATAATTTATTTATTATTTCCTATAATATATATATATATATAAGAAAAGTTTGACAAGCTTTTCTTCTTGCAGAAATTGGCTAAATTTTCAAAATTTTCAAATTGAGACAAAAAACGAATCAAAAATGTTGACTTTTGATTCGTTTTTTCGTCTCAATTTGATATCTGCAAAAAAAACTGATTATAAAATATGAAATGTAAGATAGAAATATACGAAATAAAAATGATTGACAAAATGTTAGGAAAAATTAATTGTTTTAAATTCTATTTTGTAATTTGTGGAAAAAGAGAGTTCAATCATAAAATTTTGCGTAACAGTTTATTTTTTTTCTGTGAATTAAAAAAAATCTCGGTGTAACCATCTGCTTTCCTTTCACTGTGATTTCATCAAATTAAGTTCTTGTCGAGTGAATTATAAAAACGTGAAACCTGTATTGCGTTTATACACTTTATACTGTAGCTCTCGAGAAAAAAAACTACACGCATTATTTTTCTTTACTTGCGCCATCGGAGAATTTCTAAACGTTTCACAAATAAACGAAAAATTTTCTTTGATCTCCTGACGAAAACATAAAATTTCAAAATAATTCCTCATACACATATATGCGAATGTAAAAATGAATTTCGGTTTGCTTTTTGCGTGAATAAATAATCTTTATTAGATAAAATATACTTTCTTCTATTTTTAATTTTTTACAGTAGAAGAAAATTATTTGATTCGAATAACGGATAATTTGACTTTTTCAAAATATTTAATTTTTTAATACTTTTTTCTGTCTTACAGCTATATATACTTTTTACTGCGTTTTTAAAATTAATTATTGAGTGCGAGACCTGTTAAATATATAAAATTAAACCAATTTTAAACTTTAAAATACACAATTACCAAAATTGTATTTTATGAATACAGAAGTGAAATTCCTGAAGATTATTTTAATTCACATTTAATTCTAATTTATTGTCTCGACACTTTATATTGAATTCAGTCTTTTATTCATAAGATGCAAAAGTATTTTGTTTTCTTCTTATTTGGCCCTGTTATAAACTGTCTGATGCGTCTAGATCTAAAGTGTAATAGACTCTAAAGGGACTCTTTGTTCACGTTTAACAATCTTCGTTCTCTTCTTTCCCTCTTTCGTTTTTCCCCGTGTCGTGTCGTGTATATAAGTATATATATATTTTAAACACTTTGTTACATTTAAATTTACAAGTCTTCATGCACAGCAAATGGAAAATCCAAGGCAACTGGAGATTAACAATCGAATACATTATCTCGTTGTGAACATTACTAACAAGTGAAAAATCAACAACACGTCTAGAGTTTGTTGCTTCAGGAGAAAATTTTCTTCTTCCATTCCTCTCTCTCTCTCTCTCTCTCTTTCTTCAAAAACACATTTTCCAAACGTTTCAAATGTTTAGCAAAGGAAATTAAAGTAAATACGTATTTAAATTTTTCCCCGATGTAAATATATCTGTTCTCGTATTTCGTCTTTGATGTATTTTTTTTTAGAAAATGAAAATCGATTCTATTCAGTTGCAAATAGGAAAGTTTTTCAATTTCAATTAGGGAATTTTTGAAAAACTTGTTTTATCTTTCACTTTATTTTATTCTATTAATAATTAAATTTTTTAAATTTAATTAACAGGGTTGCCACAGGTTGAAGAAATCAGGGAAAAGTCAGTGAAAGTAAAATTAGTCAGGAAAGTCAGGGAGAAGTCAGGGATTTTTATTAAAAGAACTGGAAAAAATTAAATTTTTGAAATTCATAAGAAAATTCTGAATTTTTAGAAATCTTTTTTATTTGCCTCATAAACTATCAAACTACAACGAATTCTAATACAAAACCTTCAAAATTTTTTTCTATTTCTGACCAGAATAAGTTTTTTAATATTATATAATTATTTTAAAAGTTTTAATGCAATTATCTTGATAAATAACAAAATTCTTCACAAGCAATTATTCTTCACAAGCATTATTTTTACGAATTTGGAAAAAATCTTTGCGAAATTCAATTATTTTTATAAATAACAATATTCATCACAAGAATTCAATTATTTTCAAATTAAGTAATAAAATTCTTGGGAGAAATTCAATAATATTTTAAAAATTGTAACGAATATCTCTACAAGAATTCAATTATCTTTATAAATAGCAAAATTTTTCTCCGAAAATTCAATTATTTTCAAAAATTTAAATAAAATTCTTTGCAAAATTTCAATTATTTTCAAAAGTTTTTCGCAATCCAATGATTTTCAATATTCTAATATTATAATTAAATTTTTTAAAAGAATTCAATTATTAAAAATAATGTTGATAAAATTCTACACGAACATTAAATTATTATTTTCCAAAAAAATAAAAATTTCACAGGAATTCAATTATTAAAAATAGAATTTGCATATTTTTTATTTAAAAAAAGACAATTGTTTGGAACTTTTTTTTATAAAATTCTTCGCAATAATTACATTTTTTTCAAAAATAATAAAACTTATTGAAGAATTTCAATTATTTTTAATACAATTTTAATTGAGTTCCTCGAAAAATGTAATTATTTTTAAAGATTTTATTAAAATTTGCCAAAGGAGGTCAATTATTTAAAGATTTTTTAATCAAATTCTTTATGAGAAATCTTTTTTAAAAACCATTGAGTTATCCAATAAATTATTTATTTTTGTATTTAAATAATTAAGTTCTCGTAAAATTTTTTAATTAAAATCGATTAAAAAATGAATTTCAGTACCACGTTGAAGTCCACAACGTTTATCAACGAAAAAAATTATTCATTTAGTAAATTAATAAAATATAACGCAACAATATTGCCACAAAAATATTTAGAAAAAAAAATTGATGTTTATTTTCTAATAATAATTCTTATAGAATTAAATATTAAATTAAAAATAATATTCGAATAGATTAAACAAATTTTTTTCGTTGATCAACGTTGAGGACTTCAACTTCGTATTTCAGTTAAAATTGTAGATAATAATTAAATATTGAAAGCATTAAAGCATGAATTTTCAAAATTAATTGAATTTTGAAAAGGTTTCAAATTAAACTATTGGAAAATATAAATTTTCCATACCTACTTTTAACTCACAATTCTGTCGAATTATTTTTGTTTGAAAAATGTTTAATTGGATTTATTTTATGAAATTATTTCCAGTTTTTATTTTCTAAATATTTAATAATCAAAATTTGATAAAACTGAATTGTAAACAATTTTAATAATATGTTTGAGAATAATTGCATTTCTTAAGAATTTACTTTAATTTATATTAAAAATAATTGAAATCCTGTGAAGAATTTTATTATTTAGAAGAATAATTGAATTCTTGCAACGAATTTTTATTACATTGTCTTAAAATAATTTAGATCTTGTGAAGAATTTCATTATTTATGAAAATAATTGAATTCTTGCGAAGAATTTTATTCAATTTTGTTTAAATAATTATTCTTAAAAATTTTATTAAAACTTGACGAGAGAATTTAAATTATGAAATTATTAAATTAAATAATAAAATTCGTTGCAATAATTCAATTATTTTCATAAATAACTTTTAATTAGTCTCAGGAAATCAATTATTTTCCAAAATTTTCAAGTTATTCTGCAAAAGAATTCAATTATCTTGTTAAACAATAAAATTCTCCTCATAAAATCAATTATTTTAAGGAATTTTAATAAAATTCTTTTTCAAAATTCAATTATTTTCATAAATATCAAAATTTATCACAAGAATTCAATTCTTTTGAAAACACTTTGCAAAAATTAAATTATTATTAAAATCTTTTAAAAATTCTTGTCAATAATTAAATTATCTTTATAAATAGGTAGCGAAATTCTTCTCAAGATTTAAATTATTATCAAAAATGTTAATAAACTTCTTGTCAATATTTCAATTATTTAAACAAAATTTAATAAAATTCATCGCATGAATTCAATTATTTTCATAAATTATTATTTAAATTCTTCTCAGGAATTCAATTATTTTGAAGGATTGTTATAAAATTTTTCAAAAAGTTTTCAATTATTTTCAAAAATTGTTATAAAATTCTTTATTATAATAAATTTCAGTAAAATTTTAATTAAATTCCTTAAAAGAAATTAATTATCTTCAAAAGTTGTTAATAAAAATCTTCGTAAAAATTAAATTCTAATAAACATTTAATTATTGAATAAATTATATTTATTTTTGTATTTAAATAATTGAATCCTCGTAGAATTTTCTACTAAAAATTGATTTCAATGAAATGAAAATGAATTTCGGTTAAAATTTTAGATAATAATTTAATATTAAAAGCAATAGCGTCGATTTTTGGAAATAATTTAATTTTGAAAAGGTTTCAAATTCAAATCTTTGGAAATCTAAATTTTTCGTTCTTTTAAATAATAATTGATTAAAAGAAGAATTTTAGTTAAAAATTCCAGAAAATAATAATAATTGAATTTAAATGATTAAAATAATTTTGAAGAATTTTTGGAAGTAACAATATTCTTATATAAAATAATAATTTTATCCCTGGGTTATCGTTAATTATTATAAAAACATGATGAAATCGATTACTTCGAGTCGAAGACTCGGAGTAATTGACTTCTTCATGTTTATAATAATATTCTTATAAGTTATTAAATTTCAAAAGATTTGAATTTGTAATTTTTGAAAATGTTAATTTCAATGGAAAAATAATAAGAATTAAATAATTATGGTAAATAAAACAATTGTTTTCGAATAATTTTACAAGTAAGGAAATTCGGAAATATTCGAACCATTTTTTGAGTTTCTAATAATTTTTAGAGTGAATCAGAATATTCTTTAGTGTCAGGGAAAAAGTCAAAATTCTGCCTGGAAATCAGGGAAAAGTCAGGGAAAAACAAAGTTAAATTTCTGTGGCAACCCTGATTAATAACATTTTTTAAATTTTATTAATTATAAAAAAAGTTTTTGAGCAATCGTCACCAGATGGTGTGGAATCTGGTTTTGTCAACCGACCTGCCCTCTAGCGGTGACCTTGGTGTTCGCAAGTGGAGAAATAGCTGTTCCATATTGAATCTAATATTTAGTCTTAGAATTAATTTTTTCTCAATAAATAAATTTATTTTTACCCTCTCCTTTACAAAAATAGATTCGTGTTTTTTTTTACCAAAATAATGTCGGGTTAAAAAAGTTTGTAAATCCTTTTCCTCGGATGTTTATTATTCTTTTTACTCGTTCAATCAAAAGGAACAAAGGACAAAAGTAAAAGAAAAAAAAGGAAATTTATTACCTCTGTGTTTTGTAAATAAGCCTTAAATCAAAACTGTCATGAATTGTTAATTTCGCTTTAATATTTAATATAAAGGAGAGAAATTGTAGACCATTGCTATTGTCCTGAGACAAATTGAGATAGTTTAGTAGTCGCTTTAACTGCTTTCTTGTGGCGCGGTTAAGGCAACGTTTGGAATAGGTAATAACAGTAACTACCAGGTCTTAGACTTGGACAATTGTACAAACTTTAAACTCGTCAGGCAACGACCAGTAGGAAAACTCCCAAGACAAGGGATAACACACTTATGAGCAAGTATGTTTGTACATATATATATTCGATCGTGTCTACAACACACAGTATAATAACTTTGCAGAAACAGACATAAAATCGTCGTCCCTGAGCTTGTTGGGAATCACGTATACAACTATACATAAACAAGACACACGGGTGCATCGAACTCGCAGGTGAAAGTGAACCACAATTTTCTTATACGTTCCTTTTGATTTATTTCTTTTTCTGAAAGAGTAATCAGTTTAAAGACGTTCTAAAAAAAAAGGAGAAAGAAAGAAATTGTGTAATTACCGACAAAAGCGGGGTAATTATGAAACAAAAGATGCGGATTTTCTGGTTTCTTCTTCGTTAAAAATTCAAATTGTATGAAACATTTTTTTTTAAATTTTCTATATGAAATTAGTATAATTTTGAACTAATTCAAATTTTCGAGAGTTCGAATTTCTAAAGACAAAATTAGAAAAAAAGACATTTTTAACAAATTTTATTTCTCTTTTCTATTTTCGAGGCATATTTTCAAGAATCGTTATTTTAGTCCCCGAAGGATAGAGATCAAGGAAACAACAACAGAAACTTGTTGAAATTCTGTCAAACAATAGCAATGGTATTATGCTCAACTTGTAAGCAGGATTTAAGCTGGTCAATGTTCCTGTTTTCTTATTATTACTCGTAAGCATAACATTCTGTATTTCAAAATATAAGGAACACCGACTGCAAGATTTTGAAATACGGCATTAATAAGAGAAAGCTGCGGCTAAAAAATTGTGTATTTAAAAAAAAACAATTTTCTCTTTCTCTCTCGAGCAGAAAAGAAAAATTTTGCATTTTCTTTTCATGGGAGAAATAATAATTTAATAAAGAGTGAATTTTATATTAATAAATAATTTTCCAAAGGGAAAAATTTTTTTTAAAAAATACTCTCAACAATGCTAAGAATAAGAAATAAAAACAAGATTCTTTCGAAAAAAAAGGAGGAGGAGTAAAAACGCATGAAAGCGTTTGTGTCCTTCTCATTTGAATGATAACATTATCGGCATACATAGCGTTACTGTTACGGTTATTTTTATTGTTAGTTTTATCATATAAATTTTTTTCCACCACGATATTATCTGCGATGCCATGAAAGTAATGTACCCGCGAAATTGTGAGAAAAGAGAAGATCTACCACATGGTGTTTTGCCGTTACCAAAACAGAAAGAGAGTGAGAGAGAGATAGAGGAGAAAAAAAATATTACAAGAATTTATAGTTTCTATTTATCTCAGAATGCAACTACCGCGAGCAGAAGTGTATATATTTTCCACGAGGATAACTGTATCTCTTGGAGAATTACTATGAATTTGGAGAGAAGAAAAAAAAGAAGTATACCGTCAAGCGGGGTAATTTTTGAACAATGGGGGCAAATATTGAACACAGAAGTTTTCTGTGTAGAAAATTTGTATCATAAGTTGTTTCTACGCTGAGAAAATTTTTTTTATACCAAAAAGAAGTGACCAATCGAAAAAAATATGTTTGACTTAAATTTTGTAACAGAAATTTCTTTTTGATCTTCTTACATGACTGGGCGATGCTTTATTCCACTTGTGAGAGAACTTTCATGTCATCTAGGCGGGAATTTAAAGAACTATGTTGGCGCGAAATTCAAAATTAGAAAAATTTAATTAAAAAATTATTATTACAGTTGCTTTAAGAATTATAAATATAATTATAAATAAATTAAATTTTTCATAACTATCAAACATGTAGAAATTGAAGAACTCCGAGTCTTCGACTCGGAGTTCATCGATTTCTTCATGTTTTATAATAATTAAAGATGTCCGAGTGATAAAATCATTATATGAATTCAATTATTATTTTCAAGAATTTTTAACTAAACATTTTCTCTAAATCGATTATTTTTAATAATTTTCAAAAAAGTTCTTTGACAATTTTCAAATTCATTTGTTTTCAATATTCAATTTTACGAAATTTCAATTATTCGTAAATGTTAACGAAAGGTTCTGATGCCAGGGAAAACGGTAACACACAAAATATCTGAAACTGGGTTTTATTATACACTCAGAAATACAATAGGTAAAAGATAATTAGAAAGCCGATGTAACTCTTAACAGAAGGTAAAACCGGAAGTGAATATACATAGAGAAAGTAACTATTGTCCAAAGGGAACACAAGTGACATCTGGAGTAGTTGTCCAAAAGGTTGGATCGTAATTCAAAAGTTCAATTTACTTAACACTTCCCCTCGAAACAAACTTTGACAATTTAAGCCCCACTTTGCGTAGTCCCAACGAAGAGACACACTTTTCATGCTTTGGCCTTGACAAGTCCTTGGTGAAGATGTCCGCAGACATGTCACTTGATCCTACGTGCTCCAGGAAAATCTGACCCGATTCGATGACTTCCCGAACAAAATGATGCCGAACATCAATATGTTTTGTTCGGCCGTGGAAGACTGGGAAAGTTGCCAACCTCTGAGCGCTGAGGTTGTCGATGCAGATCTTTGTATCGTGATCAGCTGGTTGACCCAGCTCTCTCAGGAATCGTCGTAGATACACCGCTTCCTTGGCAGCCTCACACAGAGCCATATACTCTGCCTCAGTCGTGCTTAGGGCAACAGTTCGCTGCTTCCTCGAGTCCCAGGTGATGATTCCTCCATTCATTATAAATCCGTACCCTGTGAATGAACGCCTGTCGTCGATGGATCCAGCCCAATCAGCATCCACGAAACCGACAAGATCATCCTTTTTATACTTGTAGAGTATCCCGTGATCGGCGGTGCCCTTGAGATATCGAAGTGTCCGCTTTGCAGCTGTCCAGTGCGTTTTGTTGAATTTGTCGTTGAACTGTCCAAGCTTGCTGGCTGCGTGGGAAATATCCGGCCGACTTGTTATGGATAAATACAGCAGACAGCCAACCAGTTCACGGTAGGGTGGTTTTTGTCCGTCGGAGTCGGACCACACTTCGCCTTCAACTAATTTCGTGCTGCAGTCCAGGGGAGTTGTCACCGGGTTGCAGTCCATCATGTTGAAGCGCTGGAGAACATCCATGATGTATTCCTTTTGACTGATGAAGATTCCCTCTTCGCATCTCGTGAAGTCCATTCCGAGACAATGTTTTAGATTTCCAACGTCCTTGATCTCCAGGACCTTTCCCAATCTGGTTCCGAATTGATCGATTTTAGCAAGGTTTCGACTCATCACGAGAAAGTCGTCGACATATATCACGACAATCATTGCTTCTTCGCTGTTTGAGTCCTTGACATACACGCATGGATCTGATTTCGTGGGAGTCAGTCCAAGATTCCGCAATTCCTTGTCGAAGAGCTTGTACCAAGCTCGGCCGGCTTGCCTCAAGCCGTACAAGGCTTTCTTCATGTGACAGATTTTGTCCCCGCTTCTCAGTGCCTTCAGCATGCTTCGAGATTTTTCGATAAATTCCCGAACGCCCTTATTTTTGTCTATGATGAACGACAAAACTTCTTCCATTCGATCAGGAACCTCCATGAAGACTGTTTCCTCTAGAACGCCGTTCAAGTACGCCGTTGTCACGTCGAACTGTCGAATATACATCCCCTCTTGAGCAGCGAGAGCAATGGTGGTTCGGACAGAGCTTAAACGCGCGACCGGCGCGTAGGTCTCGTGAAAGTCCCTGCCAAATACCTGAGAATAACCTTGGGCGATTATTCTGGCTTTCCTCCTCTCCATCTGGCCATCGGATCCGGACTTCCTTCGTAGTATGAATCGACTCCCGATGATGCCTGAGTGTGAGGCATCCGCTCTTTCCACTAGATTCCACGTTTCTTTTGTCAGGATCGATTTGACTTCCTCCGCCATGGCCAGCATCCACTCGTAAGACTCAGAACCGTCCAACGCACGTTTCACAGGAATTTCCGTTAACATGACCAAATCGATGTCGGACTCGACCAAATTGCAGTTTGCTGCACGAACTTTTCTAGGCCTTCCGCGTTGCCCGGTGCGTACAATGCGCGGTCTTCCTCGTCGCGGTCCATTTTCTTGAGGGAATCCAAGAAAATCCTCTCCAACACTTTCATTGTCGTTGTCCTCGTGTTCAATATCATCCTCATTGTCGAAGTCTTCGCGTTCCATATCATCGTCGTTTTCCTCGAATTCGAAATCTTGATTAACTGGCTCCGTGTGTTTTGGTCTGTCACACAGATCGATGTCGATGGTAACTTCTTCGTTCATGTTGTCCGATGAAAATTGTGGCGTTGTAGGCGGGTCATTTTCCTGAAAGGGATTCTCGACGTTCTTCAGCGATAGGCTTGATTCCTTCTTCAAAAATTTCACATCTCTCGATATTTCGAATTTTCGCTCGTCTGGTATCCAAATTTTATAAGCTTTCGACACGGTACTGTATCCCACAAAAATACCTTTTCTTGACCTTGGTTCAAACTTTCCTCTTCCTGGCGACCGATACATGACAAACACTTCGCTGCCGAACCTTCTGAAATTAGACACGTCTGGCGGACTCCCGTGCCAAATTTCATAAGGTGATTTACCGTTAAGTTTGCTGACAGGTGACCGGTTGTGAATAAAATTCGCTGTATTCACCGATTCACCCCAAAAGCTCGCTGGCAGATTTGACTGGATAAGTAAACATCTAGCGATGTCCTCGAGAGTTCGGTTTCGTCTCTCCGCCACGCCATTTTGCTCCGGGTTGTACGGCGCCGTCATACGTCGACTGATACCGTGTTTCTGTAGAACAGCATCGAATCCGAGGTTATCGTATTCTTTGCCATTATCAGTCTGTAAGCACTTGACACTTATTCCTCGTTGCGTTTTTACCAGGACTAAAAACTTCTCGAACTCGATCACGGCTTCACTTTTCCGTTTTATAAGACGAATTTCGCACCACCGACTCGCGTCATCGATAAACGTTATAAAGTACACATTTTTGCCGTTTGATTCCACGCGCATTGGTCCGCAAATGTCCGAATGTATTAACTCACCGGGAACTGTCACTCGCGTGGATTCTTTCGGAAAAGAGGGCCGACACATCTTCCCCTGAAGACAAACATGACACTCGAAGTCGTCCTCTTTTCCATCAAGTTTGATACCTCTGATGGATCCACTCTTTATAGCTTCCTTAAGAAACCTGACATTCAAATGTCCCATTCGAATGTGCCAATCTTCTATCGAGTTTTCCTTTGGAGTAAACACTGTCACAGCTGATTCTGACATCTTGCATTCCGGTTCGGTCGAGTTTCGTAAATAATACAAACCGTTTTCACGCGTTCCTTCGATTAACACATTTCCCTTGTTGTCCAACACTTTAGCTTTGTTCTCGCTAAATATCACATCGTGTCCCGCATCGGTTATCCTACTAATGGAAATCAAGTTTGTCCGTAGTTCCGGAACAAATAAAGTGTCACATAACTCGACAATCTTTTTATCACTGTACACTTCTGTCACTGTTGTCGCAATGCCTTTTCCGGATATATTCGCGCGCGCACTGCTGGCAAGACTCACTTTACCGAAATCCTGATTCTCATTAATCTTAATGAACGATGCTTTATCCCTGCACATATGGGACGTGCATCCGCTGTCGAAGCACCAGCCACTATCTTTCGCGACACCGTCAATTTGAAATGATTTATCCGTCGAAGTTTCCACTGTAGTAAGTAAACTCACTTTTTCCGCTGTGCTCGCGGTTTCTTTGGCATTTTTAGACGTCCTACAAAATTTCGCTGTGTGACCCATTCTACCGCACTTATAACACTTTATTTTCCATTCCTTTTTCACCGAGTCTCTATTTTCTGAATTACCATGTCGATCACTTCTACCTTTATGTTCTGTTTTCCGAACGAACATAGCGTTTGGCACTGCACTTCTGTCAGTTTCCCGACGAGCGTCGAACTCTTCCGTAATTTTTATTCTCAGTTTTTCAAGGTCAGGCAACTCATCGCGTGATGAGATTGCACAGCGAAAATTTTCAAACGATTCTGGTAAACTTCGTAGAAGCATCACGGTCTGTAGGTCTTTGTTGATGTCTACTTCCATCTCAGCTAACTTGTCCACAACGTCGAAGAATGTACGCAAATGCTCTCGACCATCATCTCCCTCCTTCATTCTTAAGGACATCAAGGTATTCAACAGTGCGGCCTTCCGTGCCGGACCCTTAGACTGGTATATTCCCGCTAGCTTGGTCCAAATTTCATGCGTGGTGTCGCACCCCTTGATTTGTTTTATCTCCGACGGATTCATCGCGAGCACAATGTCCGATTGCGCTTTCAAGTCACTTTCTGTCCATCTGTTTGCAGCTTCAACCGATGCCGCGTCGCCTTCTACTACCGCGGGTTTTGCGATGGTCCCTTTGGCATAACCCCACATATCATTTTTGATGAGCACCGCACGCATCATAATCTTCCAGGTCTCATAGTTGTCTTTGTTCAAGACATCAAAACGCACGCCCGTTGTATTCATAATGACGAGAGAAAAAGTTCGCGAAAATTACGAAACCAAAACAAACACGAGGGACGCGCTGGCGATTAAAAATGGCCGACGAGACGCGATTAGGCGTCACGACAGATTCTTGAATTTAACTCGACAAATACTACGCGGCCTGGGCCCATAACCTGTTAACGAAAGGTTCTGATGCCAGGGAAAACGGTAACACACAAAATATCTGAAACTGGGTTTTATTATACACTCAGAAATACAATAGGTAAAAGATAATTAGAAAGCCGATGTAACTCTTAACAGAAGGTAAAACCGGAAGTGAATATACATAGAGAAAGTAACTATTGTCCAAAGGGAACACAAGTGACATCTGGAGTAGTTGTCCAAAAGGTTGGATCGTAATTCAAAAGTTCAATTTACTTAACAGTAAATTTCTTCAATTAAATATTTATTAGAAAATAAAATTTTAAATAATGTAAAAAAAAATTCAATTAAACTTTTCCAAAAAAATTAATTACGAAATTCAATTATTTCTAAAAATTCATGCTATATTGCTTTTAATATTCAATTATTATCTAAAATTTTAACTGAAATTTATTATTAAATCAATTTTTATTAGAAAATTCTACTAGAATTCAATTATTTAAATACAAATATAAATAATTTATAAAATAATCAAATGTTTCTTAAAATTCAATTCCCATGAAGAATTTTATAAATAAATTTCTAAATTATTGAATTCTTTTGACGAATTTCAATAAAATTTTGAAGAATAATATTTTTCAAGTAATTCTATTAAAATTGTACCTAATAAAAATAATTAAAATTCTGCGATGAGTTTTCTTATTTGTGAAAATAATAATTGAATCTTAAAGAAGAATTTTATTGTTTTTAAACGATATTTAGATTTTGCAAAGAATATTATTACTTTTGAAAATTAGTACATTTCTGCAATAATTTGTAACTTTTCTATAATTAAATTTTTTTCGTGTTTTTACCTGAATTTTTCTATAAATGCATGATTTTTAAGAATTTTTAAAAAAGTTCTTTGAAAATTTTCCAATTCATTTGTTTACAATTTCATTTTTCAAAATTTCAATTATGCGTAAATTTCAATTATTTGTTAATTATTCAATTCATAGTTAAAAATAAAAACTTCAAATAATTTCAAAAAATCCTTAATTAAACTTTCTAAAAAAAATTATTTACACAGAACTGTTGATTAAACATATGGAAAATTTAGATTTTCAAAGATTTTAATTTGAAACATTTTAAAAATTCAATTATTTCTAAAAATTCATGCTATAATGCTTTTAATATTCAATTATAATCTAAACTTTTAACTGAACTTCATTTTTAAATCAATTATTTTTTGAAAATTCAACTAGAATTCAATTATTTTAATAAAAAAAATAAATAATTTATTCAATAATTGAATGTTTCTTCAAATTCAATTCTCGCAAAGAATATTTTCAAGAAATTTTTATATTATTAGAATTCTTTCGACGAATTTCAATAAAATTTTGAAGAATAATTAATAATTAAAATTGTATTAAAAATAATTGAAATTGAGTTTTATTATTTATAAAAATAATTGTATTTCTAAAATGAATTTTATTATTATTTACCAAAATAATTGAATCGCTGTAAAAAAATTTATTATTTATGAAAAATAATTGAATTATTTTAATTATTTTTTAAAACTTTTCTCAATTCAATGATTTTTAATGTCTACCATTTTCATTAAAATTTTCAAATAAAATTCAATAATTTAAAAGAATTTTTGTAAAAATCTTCCTAAGAATTCAATTATTTTCATGAATAATAAAAATTACTCAGGAATGGAATTATTTAAATTAGAATTTACATAAAATTAGTCGAAAGAAATTTATTATTTTCAAAAATTTTTATAAAATTCTTCGCAATAATTAAATTATTTTTATAAATATTTAAATTCTTTCATGAATAATAAAATTCGTTGCGGGAATTTAATTTATTAGCAGGATAAGAAAGAAGTAAATATTTTTGATGAAAATTTGGAAATAGGAAAATAAAAAAAATATATAAAATAAATAAAATAATAATAATAATAAATAATAATAATAATAATAAATAATAATAATAATTAATAATAAATAAAATATATAAAATAAAATATATAATGGTATTTTTGTCAGTTTTGTGAAGTGTCTAAATCGAGTTTTTTTTGTCGTCAAGTTTAATTTTTTGATAGTTACTTTTTTACTATTTTTTTTTAGTTCGAGAGCTACTTTTTGATACATTTTAAAAATTAATTATCGAGTGCAAAGTCTGTAAGAATTTTTAAAAAATATTGATGTTTCAAATATTTTTATATAAATTTATTATATTTAGCGATGAGTTTCTCTGGAGTAGCGAAAGGCTTGACTGAAGAAACTTAAAACTTTGCTAATTTAGTAAAATTAATGAATTTAACCGTTCAGAATAAAGTTCTTTTTTTAAAATAATTATTTTTAGAATGATTGAAAATATTCTTCATAGGAGACAAATCAAAATTTTTGTTGCTAATGAAATATTGGTTATTTTTAAGTTTCAACAGACAAAAGACTAATAAGAAAAAAAGGGTGAAAAATAGAAAAAAAATATTTATTTACAGCAAAAAAAAAAAAAAAAAAAAAAGAAGGAGAAGAGTAAGAAAAATGAAATGAGTGATTGGTTTACTTCTCGAGACGAAAATGAAAAGTTTTAAAGGTTGAAGATTTCCGGTAGAGGTCGATACGCACGAAGGTTTGAGTCCATAGGGCGGAACTTTTCTCGTTTCCGGTATACGTGCCCGACGAAATTTTTCGAATTTCCGCTAGGCAATTGGTCTCGAGAAAGTCGAATAGTAGTATTCCCGGTGTTGTAAACGAAGTTAGTCTTCCGTTGTTTTGGATTTCATAGGTATATACCATATATATGTATATGTGTATTGTACTGGATGAGGATGTGTATCCAGCAAAACCCTAATGAAGGCACGCAGTCTCCGTTGCACGGTATGCCTTTGTCGTTGGCTCTATATACGTGGCGCACGGTGCATGGCAAGGCCAGAGCTTACCAGCTAGACATAGTTTAATTAAGCGAAACCGGCGTTATAGCACTGTCTCTGCTTCTGTATGTATCTGTATACTGAAGCATACATGTACATACATACATACATACATATACATACGCTGTTAACCTGAAAGTATCTAATTGCAAAGAATTGACATCAAAAATGTGGATAAAATCATAAATTGATCCAAATTTTCGTTTTCAATTTGATTTAGTTTAGTATCAACCTGTTACTAAACTTTATTGTTCCTTAACTCCCTTGGGAGTTATTTTGCAGTTATACATTTAATGAAGGAGTCAAAAAAGAGGAGTAAAATTTCAACTTTCTAAATTTTACTCCTCTTGGTTTACAGGGTTATCACAAAAATTTAATTTTGTTTTTTCCCAACTCAGGACTCGAACTATGTCTATAAATCCCGTAAATGTCCGTAAATTTGCTTGAAGTCCGAGAAAAAAGACGAAAAGTTCGTAAATTGTATGATAGAATTTAAAGAATTTAAAAAAAAAATTACAAATGATTGCAGAAATTCAATTATTATGAAAAGTAATAAAATTCTTTGCAAAAATTTAATTATATTCAAAAATTTTTCAAAATTTCAATTATCTTTGGAAATAATTAAATTATTCTCCGAAATTCAATTATTTTCAAAAATTTTAATAAAATTCTTGGCAAAATTTAATTATTTTCAAAAATTTTCCTCAATTCAATATAATTTTTATTATCTACTATTTATTATTATTATTATCTACTATTTTAATAAAATAATTATTTAATAAATTTAATAAATTTAAATAAATTTAAAATTTAATAAATTATTAATTTTGTTTGAAAATTTGATGAAAATAGTAGACATTAAAAATCATTGAATTGCGAAAAGTTTTTGAAAATAATTAAATTTTACAAAGAATTCTATTAAAATTTTTGACTGTAATTGAATGTCTGTGTGGTATTTTAATATTTTTTTTTTTAATAATTGAATATTCCTAAAACGAATTTTATTATTTATGAAAATAATTGAATTCTTGAGAACGATTTCATTACAATCTTTTTAAATAATTCAATTTCCAAGAAGAAATTTATTACTCTTAAAAATAATTTAATTCTTCTGATAAATATTGATATTTATGAAAAGAATTTGAATTTTGTAAAGAATTTTATTATTTATCGATATAATTGGTTTCTTTTGAAGAATTTGAAAAAAAACATTTTTCTGAAATAATTGATTTTATCGAGAAATTGAAATTAAATTTTTAAGAATAATCACATTTCTCGAGCAATTCCTGTAAAATTGTATTAAAAATAGTTGAAAACCTGCGATGAATTTTATTATTCATGAAAATAATTGAATTATTGGGGAAAATTTGATTAAAATGTTTTTAAAAAATTGAATTTCTGTGAAAAATTTTGTCATTTTTGAAAATAATTTAATTATTCATAAGAATTTTATAAACATTGTTTTAAATTATTAATTTTTTCGAAATATAATATAAATATTATAAAAATTTTTGATTTTAAATAATTGAATTATTGTACAACATTTTAGTTGTGAAAATAATTGAATTTTTCGATTAATTAATTTGAAATAGTAATTAAAAATAATTAAAATTCTTCGATGAGTTGAATTATTTATGAAAATAATTGAATTTCGAAAAAGAAATTTATTATTTATGAATATAATTGAAATTTAGAGAAAAATTTAAAAAAATTTTTAAAAATAATTGAATTTCTAAAAAGAATTTTATTACTTTTAAAAATAATTGAAATTTTCCCAAGAAAATAATTAAATTTTTGAGTAAAATTTTATTAGAATTTTTTTAAATAATTGAAATCGTTTGGAAAATTTTAATAAAATAGTTGATATTGAAAATTATTAAATAAACATTTTTTTTAAATAATTGAATTTTTAAAGAAGAATCTTATTATTTATATAATTGAAATTTTGACAAAAATTTTTTAACATAATTGAATATTTGAGAATAATTTTATTATTTTTAAATATAATTGAATTTTTGAGAAGAATTTTATTACTTTTAAAAATAATTGAAATTTTTCCCAGAATTTTATTAAAATATTTTTAAATAATTGAATTTCAATGAAAAATATTGTTATTAGTGAAAGTAATTGAATTATTGTGAAGAATTGTATAAAAATTTTCTTAAATAATTGATTTTTTCGAAATTATTTTGAAAATGCTATTCTAAATTAATTGAATTCCTGTGTAAATTTTATTATTTATGAAAATAATTGAATTTTATCAATTTTTTTTTTAAATAATTGAATGCTTTTGCGAAATTTTATGAAAATACTAAATATTGAGAATAATTGAATTTTAAATATTTTTTGGAAAATAATTGAATTGTTTCAAAAGAATTTGATTATAATTTTTGAGAATAGATTTTTGATTTCTAGTATTAGCGAATTTAAAATAGTGGAAATTCTCAAAAAAAAACAGAACAGTAGCTTTTAGTGTCTGAAATTTAAAAAAAGTACCCAAATAGAAATATAACGTAAAAAAAAGTAATAAATAGTAGGTTTCAGTAGATGAGTGCGAAGACTGTTCTTATTTTTTCTTGAGAAATTTAAATTTTCGAAAGATTAAAAAATTTTGAACTATTTTTTAAAAAACCTTTTTAGAATACAATTTTTTTATCCCCGAAGTTAAAAAAAAATCGTTCCAAAAATAATGAAAATCGGAATCTAAATTGAAAGTGCGAGTATATTGCGATACAGGAATAAAGAAATTAGTTGCTGAGTGGTGTATTTTTTTTTAAGCGCAGCTGGGGCACAATAGAACGCAATTCCAGGGGCTGATTAATTGCACGGCGCTGTTTAATTACGATTAAGTGGAACTCCCCCGACAAGTTGTGCACCCGAGAGGAACCATCCTTTCAAATACTTGCCACGAGTCAATATATATATACATATAAATGTCTGTATATATATATATACACTGAGTTTGACTATGAATGTGTGTATCTTGATAGACTGTGCCATTAATTGAAGTGTCGCCTGAATGTTAGCAGCGTGCACATGAATCTTTATAGTTTCGAACGAGACGATAAAACGGAACCAGAAGAGGAAGAAGAAGAAAAGTAACCTAGCGAACGTGGATCTGATTAGCAATTCTTCAGCGATACTCCTTTTTCCTGAAGCTTGTTTTATCGTTTGCTTTAACCGTAAAGATAAAATACTGTGGCAATGATGATGCTGTAACTTTGTATTCAATTGACGTCGCACTCTTGCGAATTAAAGGAAACGTCACTGGTGCGGTGGCAATAGTAGTAGTAGTAGTAGTACTGGTACTAGTAGTTGGTGTACGCTTTGTTCTTTAATTGATATAAAACGTCAAAACACGTGACAATGTTTTTAAATGCTGTCTTTTTGAACCAAAAAAAAAAAAAAAATTCGCGCTTATTACAAAACTAATCTTTGTAATTATAATTCCGCATCCGCAGACAGAAACGTATAAGTTTGTGTTAGGGAAAAAATTCCTCTCGCTCTCTCATTAATTTATCCACATGGTCAAATGTTTTATGAACATTTTTCTTGTATAAAGAATTAGAAATTGGGAAAATTAAAAACTTAATGATAATTTATAATTTAAAAAAAAAATTATAAATTATTAGAAGTTTTCTATTTTATTAACAATTATTTACAATTTAATTTATAAAATTTCGATTTTTTAATTCTTTCTTTTTATTCAGGATTACCATAAAAATTTTATTTTATTTTTCCCTGACTTCTACTTCCTGATTTACAGACAAAATTTTCACTTTTTCCCTGACCCTAAAGAATATTCTGATTCACTCTAAAAATTGTTAGATACTCGAAAAAATGTTCTATTACATTTATTTACGAATTTCTCTAATTGTAAAATTATTTCGAAAATAAAAATAACTTTTTTTTTAAATAAATATTTGATCATTATTATTTTTCCATAGGAATTAAAATTCTTCAAAAGATTCAAATTCAAACCTATTGAAATTTAATAACTTTTATAAGAATATTATTATAAAACAAGAAAATATCTTCATGTTCTATAATAATGTAAATTTTCATAAAATTTTTTGAAAAAAAAATAAAATTAATTATAGGCATAAATTTTAATAAAATCTTTCGCAAGAATTCAAATATTTTTACAAGTAATACAATTTTTCACATAAATTAAATTATTTTCAAAAATGTAATAAAATTCGTTGTAAAAATTCAATTATTTTCATAAATAATAAAATTTTTCATATAGGATTTCAATTATTTTTAATACAATTTTAAATAAATTCTTCGAAAGAATTTAGTTATTTTAAAAAATTTTTTTCAAGAATTCAGTTGCATTTCACAAATACTAAAATTCAAAATATTTTCAGAATCTACTATTTTAATAAAATTTCTCAAAAGAATTCAATTATTTAAAAATATGTATAATAAAATCCGTTGAATTCAATTATTTTTATAAATAATTCAATTCTTTACAGGATTTCAATAATTTCCAAAAAATTTAATAAAATCCTTCACAGAATCTAAATTATTTTTAAAAAATGTAATAAAAATTCGTTGCAAGAATGCAATTATTTTCCTAAATAATACAATTTTTCACAGGATTTCAATTATTTTTAATACAATGTCAAATAAATTCCTCGAAAAATGTAATTAATTTCAAAAATTTTTTGCACGAATTCAATTACATTTCACAAATTATAAAATTCTTTGCTGAAATTCAAATATTTGCAAAATTTACTATTTTAATAAAATTTCTCGAAAGAATTCAATTATTTAAAAGAAATGTAATAAAATTCGTTGCAACAATTCAATTATTTTTTTAAATAATAAAATTCCACGCAGGAATTCAATTATTTGAAAGAAATCTAATAAAGTTCGTTGTAAGAATTCAATTATTTTTCATAAATAATAATATTTTTCACAGGATTTCAATTGTTTTTAAATAAAATTTAATTAGAATTCGTTGCGAAAATATAATTATTTTCCTATATAATAAAATTCTTCGCAGGATTACAATTATTTTCTAATATATATTTAATTGAAGAATTTCCAAATAATAGAAATTTCGTAAAATTTCAAAAAATTTGAAACCTTTTCAAAATTCAATCATTTTGTAAAAATTCACGTCATAATGTTTTTTTTTCAATTATTATCCAAAATTTTAACTGAAATTCATTTTTAAATGACTTTTTATTAGAAAATTCTACGAGAATTCAATTATTTAAATACAAAAAATAATAATTTATTGAATAATTGAATGCTTCTTAAAATTGAATTATCGTAAAGAACTTTATCAACAAATTTTTAAATAATTGAATTCTTTTGACGAATTTTAATAAAATTTTAAGATTAATTACATTTTTCGAGGAATTTGATTAAAAATTATATTAATTATAATTGAAATCCTGCGATGAGTTTTATTATTTGTGAAAATAATTGAATTATTGGGAAGAAATTTATAAAGAAAAATTTGTAAATAATTTTGAAAATAATTAAATTTAGGAGAATTTTATTACTTTTGAAAGTAATTGAAATTTTGACGTGAATTTTATTACTTTTGAAAATAATTGAAATTTTTACATGAATTTTTTGAAAAATTTTGAACAGGTAATTGAATTTTTGCAAAAAATTTTATTACTTTTGAAAATAATGTAATTTCTACAATCATTAGTAACTTCTTCAAAATTTGCCACTAATTTTTCTGTCAAATGTTTTCAGAGAATTTTTAGCGACTAAAAATTATTAATTTAACCGTAACGAGTAATTAGGAAAATTAATTGACTTAAAAGACTCTTATATAATATATGGACTGGTATTTATTTGTGTATCTATGTGCAGAGGTATCTACGTATAAACTTATTTACGTATACGTATAAATTCACTGCAGCATCCACTCAGAGAAACGGCAATGGACCAGTGAGCTCTCCACTGTCTGCCTGGTCCAACTGTTGTCCACGGTAGTTGACGGTAACGATCCAAATCTACCTTTAAAACACGTCGCTCTTTGACAAAACACAAAATACCAGAGTAAATTTCGTTCTCAAGTGATAAGACTCATGAATTTTGGACGCAATCCCCTCTGTGTGCGATAAGAGATAAGATATATAACTCTCCTCTAAAGAAGTCTCGTATTTACTTTCGGGAATTGTTGTTCCAACAAATGCCTTTTTCCTCTTATTGCATATTTTCGCTGATACTTTTGCCGGCAAATATCGATTTACTTCTATATGAAAGAAATTTTTTAGATATTAATGAATTTCAGAAGTTGAAATTTTTTAAATTTTATTTCCTGTGAAAAAAGAAATAAGAAGTATTTAAATATTTATCATTATTTATAATTAGCATGAAATTATTCGAGTTTTGATTAATTGAATTTAGAAATCAGTGAAAACCAAGGAAATAGAAAATAAAATTTCTTTGCGACAATACTGAATTATATAAATGACTTTTCCGACTTTTTTTTATTTTTAATCGACTAAAGCGACTTTTTTGGCTCGTTAAAGTCGAACCGAGGTCTGTAAGAGTTTTTGTCCGTCGCATTATTTTTCTTAAAGACACAAGCAAAAAAGTTAATTTCCAAAAAAATTAAAGATTGAAGTATGTGTCGATAAATTCTAAAAACGAGATTACAGTGCGCAAATATAATAAGGGAAAATTATATTTCTTGAAAAGGACTTATGAGTTGGTAATATACGGACGAGTTGATCCTTAAAGAGAGCGTCTACCTCACTAAAGCTATTAACATGTTCATTGTACTCTATACTCGCTATTTCTCTAAAGCATTAGTCTCTGGTCTATCGTGAGGATAGCTTTGATGTGGGATGATGTGAATGTGTCAGGATCTGGATCCTTCGTCCTCAGTTCTCAGACTCAGCAACTCTCATCCTTCCAGGGCATTGGCATAAATTATGGATGGAGGCTTCATCCTCCATCTCATACAATCTGCAAACCTACTATTCCACCGACCCAGGGTTTATGCATGTGATATTTCAAGGCAGCAATGACCTACGCTTGAGAATTTACCCTGGGAATTAAACCCGTATATATAACTACATATATATATATATATACGCGACGGAAAATATCCAATTCATTTGTCTAAGGAAATCAGACTTGCTCTCGAAGAATTCTTTTCTTTAAGTTCTGTTGTTTTCAAAATCGTACTTGTCCCTTGTGTTTTGGATGTTTGACGATATTTTTTATTAACTTTTACATTCTCATCACATGAGAAGGTTTTTTTATTTGTTTGTTTAGAATTTTTAATTCTGTTTGTAGAATTATGTAGAATTATGTAATATTATGTAATATTACAACCGTTAGTTCAGTCAATGTTGTTTAGTCAATAATTAGATCCAAATGATTCAAAATTTTCCGAGTAGCAAGAGATTCTCTTTTGATGAGTTTTTCTTTTCTTTTTAGTTCTTTTGTTGAGAACGATAGTTCTCAACAAAAGAACTAAAAAGAAAAGTACAATTGGATTGAAGAAGATCGAAGTGTATCCAAATTATTTTAGCAAGAGATGTTACAATTTTTGTTATGGATTTTACAAAAATACAGATTCGATATTTTATGTTCCAATTTGCATTAAAAATGTTTAATTTCTTTAGTATGTGATTACGATGTTTATTTAGATATTTTTGTTAGGTACAATGAATGATAGCTTTTGAAAAGTATTTACAGATTATGATGATGATGATGATGATGATGGTGGTTACAAAAATAATTTCAATTCGTTTTGATAATTTTAAACATAGTTTTAATTAATAGTTCTTAAAATGATGGTGGTTCCAATAATAATTAAAAATTTTAATGATAATTTTAAACAATGTTAATTGATTAATTTCAATTAACGGTTGTTAAGATGATGATCATGATGCTGTTGGTTATAGTAATAATAATGATAACATTTAAATTTACAATAATAATAATTTTAAGTTAATGGTTGTTTATTACAAATAGTAGTTCTTTTTTTCCTAAATTAAAAATATTAATAGTTTTTAAATTAAAATTAACAGTCTTAAAGTTTCTAAATTGATATTAAGTCGATTTAATTTCGGTTTTTTTAAACTTCGGTTAATTTAATTTGTTTTGACCGAAATTTGCCTTAAAATAAATACTTTTTTTCGAGTAAATAATGCGAACGAGGCAAATGGGTAATTTCAATTGAGAAATTGAAATTACAGTTAATAGTAAAGTATTAAATTAACAATTCTCCATTGATGCGGATATGAAAGAAACTGCTCAAGTTATTATCTGCACAACGGTATCATAATTAACAT
The DNA here is from genome assembly GCF_015476425.1 of Leptopilina heterotoma. NCBI lineage: Eukaryota > Metazoa > Arthropoda > Insecta > Hymenoptera > Figitidae > Leptopilina > Leptopilina heterotoma. The sequence continues at coordinate 4,004,720 of NW_025111110.1, forward strand.
TACTGTTATTCAAAATAAAAAAGGAAAAATTTAAGGGAAAATTATTCACATCCAGACATAAATAAAATATCTTCTATTTTTACAGTAAAAATAATTTCTCAACAATTATTATTGTTCTGAAATTATGCAGTAATCAAGTAACAGTTCAATAAACAGAAATAATAATTCAATAATAATTCAAAATTTTTATTTATTGAATTATTTCTATTTCTAGGTTTTTTTTTAAGTAGACAGTAAATTGAAAATTAATTTAATTTCTCTAATTGGAAAATAAATTTAGAATAAATTAACAATTAAAATAATTTGTCCAATTGAAAAAGAAGTAGGAGGTAAATTGAAAAATACTATAATTTATTTAATTGAAAAGAAAATTTAGAATAAATTAACAAATAAAATAATTTGTCCAATTAAAAAATAAGTAGGAATTAAATTGAAAGATATAATAATTTATAGAATTGAAAAATAAATAATAAATTGACAAATAAAATAATTTGTTTCAGTTGAAGTAAAAATAAATATTTAATTTATAATAAATAATAAAAATAAGTAGGAATAAATTAAAGAGTAAAATAATTGCTTCGATCGAAAAATAAAGGAGAATAAATAAAAAAATACTTCCTCACGAGGAAGCAATAAAGAAGTCAATCATAAAAAAAATTTAAACTTAGAAATTAATAGACATTTTTAGTTTTATTCCTTTTTTTATATTTATTAATATTATTAATATAACAATAAAATGGACAATTTTCTCTGTTGCGAAAAATCAGAAAAAACAGTATTTTGTCCGCATAAATACGAATGAATATAAAATATTCCACTTGATTAATTTAAAGAGCAGAGAGTGAATTGTCTCGAGAAAAGTTTATTAACCGAAAAGGTTCATTGAAACGAAACGTGATGATCAGTGTTAATTGCCATTTCTTTATTGCCTTTTCTTGGTAATAACTGTACTTGAAAAGAAAATTTATTTCCCCGAGATGATGAAAAAAAAAGATCTAAAACGATCTTTTCACGATGAAAATAAAAGAAAACACGGTATTTATATAAAAAAATAGTATAATTAATTTTCTTTTTTATTAATTTTCCTAAATTATTACTACGATTAAAGAAAAGACGGATTTCATCCACTAATTTCCAATTTCCTTTGAAAACAAAAATGAAATTTCTCTCTCTCTCTCTCTCTCTCTCTCTCTCTCTCTCTCTACATTCAATTAGCGTCGACACTCAGCGTCAAAAATTATTTTTTGGGGGTTTCGGACTAAAAATAACACTAATTTTATTGCTTTCTTTAGAATTCTCAAATTCTTTCGAGGAATTTATTTAAAATTGTATTAAAAATAATTGAAATACTCTGAAGAATTTTATTATTTATGAAAATAATTGAATTCTTGCATCAAATTTTATTAGATTTTTTTTTCAATAATAGAAATCCTGTAAAAAATTTTATTGTTTATGAAAATAATTGCATTCTTGCAACGAATTTTCATTATATTTTTTAGAAATAATTTAGATCCAGTGAAGAATTTTATTAATAATTTAAATAAAAATAATTGAAAATAATTGAATTCTTGCAACGAATTTTATTAAATTTTTTTGAAATTATTGAAATCCTGTAAAGAATTGAATTATTTATGAAAATAATTGAATTCTTGCAATGGATTTTATTGTACATATTTTTAAATAATTGAATTCTTTTGAGAAATTTTATTAAAATAATAGATTCTGAAAATATTTGAATTTCATTATTTGTGAAATGCAACTGAATTCTTGCAAAAAATTTTCTGGCAAATAATTAAATTCTTTCGAAGAATTTCTTCAAAATTATATTAAAATTAATTGAAATCCTATATGAAAAAGTTTATTATGAATGAAAATAATTTAATTCGTTAGAAATTTAAGTTTTCTATTCAACTATTTTGAACACAAAATCTTTGATTTTTTTTTTGTTTGGAAGAAAATAAAAATTTTTGACGTTTAGCGTCATCGCCAGCTAGAGACTAATATAATATTTAGATTTAATACTACAAGATTACAAAACATCATTTCCAATTTCAATTTCCGTCTATCTAGAGCAGTGTTGATTTCGCGAAGAATTAATTACTGATTCAAAATGATTATTAACGTTATACACGCATATGTATTATTCCGTGGATCAACTTTCCAACTATAGGCATCAATTATTTCGTTTATTATAATATTGCGAACTTGTGATTATAAAATAAACTCTCGTGAAATGTCAATAGTGTGTTAGTTTGTTTGTGTGTGAGTGCAATTCTGCCTTTTAAATGAACACGTGATTGCAAATGCAATTATTTTTCCTGAAAGAAATGGCCTAGATGGTCGTGTAACATTCGTCGGACTAAGTCTCAGGTAATCGTGTACGTAATGCATTACGCTCTCGTTGTGTGTGGCACAGAGTACTTTGTAAACTTTCAAGGATAGTTGAAGGTCAATGAATAAGCGCATTGAATATACGAGAACGCATACAATGAATTAGTCACATTTGCGTCTTATTTATTCTCTCACGTTACAAATAAATATTATTTGTATAGAGTGGGAGAAGATCATTTTTCTCATTTTGGATTTTTTTTCACTTAAGAAAATTTATCTTTGTGTGAAACTTGGAAAATTCTCTCCGACAATCTAAACTACCTCCTTATGGAGGTAATTTTGATTTTTGGAGAGAATTTTCTTTTTTTGTGGAAATAAAAATCATTTTAGTTTGGTTCACTTTTTTTTTCTAAATATAATGAAATAAATTTTTTGTATTTATATATAGGCATGTACATATTGATATCGTATTTGCTTGAGTTCAGTTCATTGGTATTGTTCGTCAGGTCGGGTTACGGTAGGTTACCAAACAAACGAACTTGATCCGTTTAAAGCAATGCTCATCGATCGACGCATTGAAGCAGGCTAACAAGGTCTCGCTTCGATGCTCGCGTTTTACCGTCGGATTTTCTGTGCGTTGTTGGCATTTGATGTATGCTGATTCGCTAAATTATGTTGTGTACGCGAAATATTCCGTGTACACTATATTTCAGATAATGAGAACGATAACTAAGATTTTCTTTCAAAAAAAAACAAAAATGGGTCACTAATCAAAATATGTTGATGGAAATTTTATACATTCTTATCCGAAATTTTATTCCATTATCTCGAATTTTGTTTGTAATTTGTCATTTTCGTATTTTTTCTAATCTTTGTAATTTCTAGATTGTCTTAGGTCAGAGAAAGAATATTCAGAATATTTTTTAGGGTCAGGGAAAAAGACAAAATTTTGTCTAAAAATCAGGGAAAAGTCAGGGAAATACAAAATTAAATTTTTGTAGCAACTCTGTTTTAATAAAAATCCCTGACTTTTCCCTGATCTGTGTCAACCCTGTTATTCTTCTTGCTATTAAGCTTTTGTTGAAAAAGAAACAGATTAACTAATCAATTGGTCATTTTTAACTAAAAATTACTGCTAAATTTATTCAATAATCGAATCAGTACTGTTAATGTAGTCAAAAGTGACTAATTCAACAGCAACAGCAAAAAGAAAAAAAAAAGAAACAAGAAAAGAAGAAAAGAGAAAAGAAATAAAAGAACAGACTAGAAAAGAAAAGAAAACTTTGATAAAAGATCTTTTATTAAGACAATATAATTTTAAAAGTGTTGAAACTAAAGTACAGACCTATTTAATTTTTAATACACTTATTAAACACTTGTGGAGTTTCGCATCAACTATATAGATATAAACGTTAGAATTGTTCCAGTGTATAAAGAGAGTCTCCCTAAGAGAGTGAAACCTATTACAGGGAGAGATATACCCTCAACTGAAACAATCACTGTCGTAATGAAATACACAACTCCCTGACATAGTGTGCACGCTCATTCAAGGAATAAATAAGGACCAAGAAGGGAAGATTCGTGCTAAACTATAATGAGACACTGCTTGCGTGAAATGCCATGACGAACGCTAAACAATTCATCTGCTATGAGCACGCACTTACGTGTCGACAACCCTACTTCTCTCTTCAACTGATATATATCTACTATGGATTCAGATTCAGAGGAGCGATTTGATCGTGGCTTTATAGTATAAAGCGCCACCATTATTTCAACAGGGTACTTTGTATGTTATGTACTAAAAGGGAATATCTATATATATATAGCTATACTCAGCCGTTCGATGTTATAATATGAACTTCTCACTCAACGAGAATATAGCGTGTCTGCTCCAATGAAAGGCAAAAGAGGAAAAAAAAAAAAATTAAGAGAGAAAAAAAATGAGAAATCCGAGTTTATCTTAGTTGTGCCAAATGAATCGAAAGCCTTGTGTATTATAAAAATATACTTCGCTCTTTTTTTTTTTTTAATTAATACACACAAGGAGATAGTCTGTCTTTTATCCTTCTTCAGATTATTGAATGGACAGTTAATGCTGATATCGTTTTGATATATGATTTAATGTGCCTCAAAGGAGCAATGCTCTTGTCAGTATGAGGAGAATATTTTTTTATTTTCGTACTTGTGGATTTTTCTACTAGATTTCTTCCCTTAATTTATTATTCGAAATACTGACTTCCAAATTAGAATTGAACGAATAATAAAAATCAGAAAGTTGATTGTTTGCGGTTTGCGGAATATATTTTTAAATTTCTCCTGAAGAATTTTCAACACATTCGATCCGACGTATTTTTATAAAAATCCCTCTGACTCGCTAATATGACCTGAATAAAAAAAAGAGTACACACAACAAAGCAACGACAATGCATGTTTTAATATCATGCTTGAATAAACGCTTTCGTCAAACATCAGACAAGATTTTAATCTGGTGTTCGAAAAATTTCCTCCACTATTTTCTTTCTACTGTAAAATTCTTTTTCACCCATTTCGTTTACTTTTTTTATCCCCTATTCACTGTTTTTTTTTGTTCATAAAATTTCTAACTAACTGCGCAAATAATACTTTAAATTCAACAAACGAAACAACAAGAACAGCAACAAAACAGAAAAAAGAAGAAAAGCATTAATATGAAACAATACAAAAATAGAAATTATGACAACCACCTGCTGAAATGTCACATCTAATAAACAAACCACAACAAAAAGGAAGAGAATCCATACATTTTTTCTTCCCCTCGCGTCTAAAATTGCACACCATCTAGAAGTGGTAATTTCAAATTCAATTCGAGTAGAGGACCCCAAACGGAATTATATCTGTGTATGCCTGGCACAACACACTGTGCCTGGACATAAAGTAACAAGAACTGAAAGTCTGGTGTTTCTGAACTACGCCGACATCTCTCAGCCAACCTTACAATGTTTATTGTACACGTTGCAAAAATTCTCCAGCAGCACTCTCATGTTCTCCTCGTTTATGCGTTTAGACTCCTCTCTGTCATTCTACCAGAAAAAAGGAAGAGAAGACCAAAAAAAAAAAATAATAAGAAACAAGCGATGACGGATGGATAAAGTAGAAAGACAAAGGCTCACGTGGAAACGAAAGTAAAGACTAGCAAGATAAAAAGAGAGCAGAAGATAGTTAATGATAAACACAAGAGCCGAGTGAGATGAAGAGACAAGGATGAAGATAAGAAGAGGTTACTGGCAAAGGAGATGCAGCACAACATTCAGAGAGAGAGAGAGAGAGAAATGAGAAGGGGGAGGTAAAGTTACGAGGCTGTTTACAGACGGTTGTTAAACCGATCTAACTCATGGCCGGCCAATGCACCCGCCGCGGCCAAGCTTGGCTCTTGCCGCCACACATTCACCAACTCTTCCCCTCCTTCTCTCTCTCTCTCGTTCTCCTCTCTTGCAAGCACACTCGATACACACCGTTCTAGAAATTACAGAGTCATGTCGTTTTATCAAACAACAATTTTCGCATAATGCATTTTCGATTCAAACTCCTCAACTCAAGGGGGTCTCTCTCTTCAGTTCCACATATATACCATATACATGTTTCTATATATATATATATGTATACCTATAATGGCTTCCTAGCTGGATTCTAAGCTCGAGTTTCCATAGAATTCAAGCATCTCTCAAGTTACATCAGTATTCTCGTAACATTCGTAAAACAATGATTGACGATTGAATGGATCTTCATGAATCTCTCTCTATCATGAATATGTCCTAGATTACGTAACGTAGAATGGAGTAATTGGACCCTTTATGAACCATTCAAGTTTAATAACATACCCGAATAATCATAACTTGATGAAACCGATATGGAGAAACTTATTAATGAATTTATTTTAACAATCTTCTTCTTTTTGTTTGTGCTCTTCTCGATTTGGCACACTTAATCTGTTAGTGGACAAATTTTAGGTCAAAAAGGAAAAGTATGTTTGGTAGAATCATTTATATTGGAAAATATGGTTTAGACATTTTTTATGATTACCTCATCCGTATTTCTCTGGTTGTCAGATTGCAAACATGATTGTATGTGAAAAGTTCCAAACTAAATGTTCCAATTAGAAAATTCCAAAATACAGAAGGTCCAAAATAAAAATGTATCAAAAGACAAAAGTTCAATGTTCCACTTTTAAATCTTTACACAATTTTTACAAAACTTTGCAAAGTAAATACTTCGAAGTTTGCAAGTAAATGTTTAATACATTTTTAGGAAAGTTTCGATGCGCTGTGTGGTTGAGTAAAAACTACAACATTTTTTTAAAAACATTAAAGATTCAAAAAATTTATAAAGCAGCCATCATGAAAAAAGTTGTGTTGTATAAAAGATTTTTGTAAAAATGGAATCGGATTTTTTACCTTCAGATAAATTATTGGTTCGCTGACGCTTTTGAAGAACGGAACTTTTGGTCTTTGGAACTTGTTTTCATTGGAACTTCTGTTTTGGAACTTTTGTCTTCCAACCGTTTTAAAATTTCGTCAAATTGACGATTTGAATTGACGAAAAAATGTTCCACATTTTGATCATTAATTTTTAAATTTACTAAATTTTGACTGACTTTTGCTTTTGAATTGGTGAATTTTACTAATAAATTATTAGAAATTACTATTTTTCCTTTCGAATTAGTGAATTTTACTAATAAATTATTATAAATTACTATTTTTTCTTTCGAATTAGTGAATTTTACCAATAAATCATGAGAAATTACTATTTTTGCTTTTAACCCCTTCGCAGTCTAGTTGAAAATCGCTTGTGGTCCAAAAACGGTCCGAAAAAAAAGTTTACAAAAAAATATGATTTAATCATATATAAGGTTTTTGGGGTCGCTGAATTCGAATTTGAGGTTAATTTTTGAAAATTCAAAATGGCGGATCCAATATGGCGACCAAATATGGTGGATAATTTTAAAATTAAAGCGTTTTAAGGGAAATTCATTTCTCGGGGGTTTTCGAGGTCGCTGAATCCAAATCTGAAGTCAGATTTAAAAAATTCAAAATGGCGGACCCAAAATGTCGACTTCAAAAAAAAATTTTTTTTCAGATTCCCTTAAAACTCGTTACTCGGGGGTTTTCGGGGTCTCTAATTACAAATATGATGTCAGATTTTCAAAATTCAAAATGGCGGATCCAATATGGCGGATGATTTCAAGATTGATGCGAAAAAAATATGAAGTTACCTCAAAAACCCCTGAGTAAACATTTTAGACAAATTTGTCAACATTCAAAAAATTTGATCGACATATTGAATCCAAAATTTAGCATTTAGAAAAACGAACATCAAATTCGAATTCAGCGACCCCAAAAAACCCCGGGAACGGAATTTCGATCAAAACGCATAAATTTTGAAATTATCCGCCATATTGGATCCAACATTTTGAATTTTGTAAAACGAACATCAAATTCAAATTCAGCGACCCCAAAAACCCCCGAGAAACGAATTTTAATCGAATCGCATCAATCTTGAAATTATCCGCCATATTGGATCCGCCATTTTGAATTTTAAAAATCTGACATCATATTTGTAATCAGAGACCCCGAAAACCCCCCAAGTAACGAGTTTAAAGCGAATTTGAAATTTTTTTATTTTTCGAAGTCAACATTTTGGGTCCGCCATTTTGAATTTTTTAAATCTGACTTCAGATTCGGATTCAGCGACCCCAAAAACAGTAGTATGTACTTCGCTACTAAAATCAAATCATGTTTAGTATTTTTTTTTTGAGATGGCCATATATGGCCACAGACGCAAAGGTGGCACGACTTTTCGTGGCCATATATGGGCCATGGACTGTTAAGGGGTTAAATTAGTAAATTTTACCACTAAATTGTAATTTCTACTAATTTATTAGTAAAATTCACTGAAAGTAAACATTTTTACCAATCCAAATGTAGAGGGTTGGTAGTTGAGACCTGTGGCAACAATCAGGGACATGTTAGGGAATTTTATTAAAAGTATTGGAAAAATAATAAAATTCTAGAATTACTGTGAAAATTTTGGACTTTTTAGTGTCGGAAAATCATTTTTCAAAAACATATGACACTTTAATTTGCCTTGAATTTTTTTTTTGCCTTCAATGCTTTTGAATAATCAAACTCTTTAAATTTAAATTAGTAGAAAAATGTTGACTAATTTGAATTTGTTTGAATTACTAATTGCTAATTTGAAATGTTTTGATTTTGAATTAGTAAATTTTACTGAGGAATTTGTAGAAATTACAATTTATTAATTCGAAAGCAAAAAATCAGTCAATAATTCAAATAAGCCAACATTTTTAATTTTTTATGAATTCATATTAAGAGACTAAGTTGGGGAAAAATTTAGTTAAAAATAAAAACAGTTGCAAGCTTTTCATAAATAATTAATTTTCTTGTTGTTTTTTTTCTTTTTCATTTTCTTTCCCTTTTTATAGTAATTGTTGTGGCTTTTCTTCTTCTTTTTTTTGTTGTCATTATTGTTTTACTTTATCGTCTTCTTCTCGTTCCTTTTTTGGTTTTCCACGTTTTGATCTTGGTTTGCTTCTTCTTGATTCGTTTCTTATTCTTTGTATTACTTGTCTTGTTTTGTTGCTTCTGCTTTTTTCTTTTCTTGAACTTGGTAGTTTGCTTCTTCTTGTTCTTCTTCTTTTTGTTGTGATTATTGTTTTGCTTTTTTTTCTTCTTTTCACTGTTCTTATTTTGTTCCTTGTTCTGCTTTTTCCTCTTCTTGATCTTGTTGGTTAGATTTTTATTGTTATCGTTCTTCTTCTTGTTTCTCTTTCGTCTTTTTCTCGTTCCATTTCTTCCTCTATTGGTTTTCCACGTCTTAATTTTGTTTCGCTTCTTCTTGATTTTCTTTTTCTTTTTATTGTTTTGTCTTTTCTTCTTCACCTTTTTGTTGTTATTATTGTTTTACTTTTTTCTTCCTTTCATTGATCTTATTTTTCTTTTTCTTCTTCTTCAGCTTTTTCCTCTTCTTGATCTTGTTGGTTAGCTTTTTATTGTTCTTCTTCTTCATCTTGTTTTGCCTTTTCTTGTGGTTTTCCTTGTTGTTTAAGAAAAGACAACATGGAGAATAACAAGAAAACGAAGGAGAAGAAAAGACTAAAGAAGAAACTTTATCCTTTTCTTATTCTGTACTTCGTTTTCTTCAAATTATTGTATGTCCAAATTTATCCTAACAATTTTTCCTCAACATGTTGTAGCTCTAAATTTATCCTCCAATAATTTATCCGCATAAATTCCCGCATAAAATCCATTCCCATAAATTTCCCTCCAATTTTCAAAACCCAACACTCATAATTAATCCGTCAATCGAGAATATTGATGTTACAATCATAGAATATTGCCAGATATGAAAGAAACGAGTAGCTAAATCCATTTTATTCGAGGAAAAGAAATCAAAGATCCATATCAGCACACGGTTCGCAGATGAGTCTGAACGATTTTTGATGATTGAGAATATTTTTTTCGTTTTACCTTCTTGAAGAATATATAAGTGAGATTTATTCGTCGATTTTCGATGGAAAGCTAGTCCGCGATTCTTGCACACACATATAGACCATAATCTACATATCTATATTGATGCAATTTTTTTTGCCTGACATACATCTCTCTCTCACTCTCCCTCGGTGAATTTATTCGCAAATGGGTTTTCATCTCGCTTGAATAGGTAGATTCGTGTATGCGGTCTGCACAGAGGTTGTTTCATAACAGGATTCTGGGGCAAAGCAATGGCAAAAATATTAGATCGAGAAACGGAAAATAACAGGGAGGATGAAAAAGGCAAGAGATGGGCACACATCAATTGCTGTGAATAGAGAAGGAGAGTACTCGAGTACGCGCGCGGGTCTTTCTGTCACGGAGCTCACGATTGGTATACGACTCAACTACCGTTGAGTTCTCCGCAATCACAAAAATCGTTTCTTCGCTTTGATGTCGACTTTTGAAGCACGTGGAGTGAGAGATAGTAAAGAGAGAAAGAGAGAAAGAGAAAGAGAGAGAGAAGCGGATATATGGTTAGTAGGAAGCAGCAAGAAGCGCTCTTGAGAGAATATACCCCCCTTGTATTCTCTTTGCTTGCTGTTGCTCTGCACCTCGAACCTCAGGGAGTTCTCAAAGGTTTCTTGGAGATGAGTTCGGTATATTAGCTGGCAAGTTCAACGCGTCAGGAGACCCTGGTGTGTCGTCGTCGCCTTCAACGCAGACATCGTTCTCATCGAATTCCGGTACGTAAACGTGTGTCCGTATATATGTTCATGGAAGTTCGTCGAGTTTCCTGCCAGACTGTCAGCGAAGGCAACGTATCGCTTAACGTACACATGGATAAAGTCAATGTGTGTTGCTGCATGCATATATATAGTTGGGGCAACTGTGGCTCAAGTGTAACCACGTCAAGTTATAGTAGCGCTGCTGCTGCTGCCTCCTCGAATTCGCCGTGTAATGTATGTGTGAGAATACAATCATGCGGCGCGAGGTATATATTTCGCGAGGGTGTAGCTATCTAGCTACTTTAGTTCTCCAGTATCGTGATCTTACAACCAGGAATACCCCGGATATTCGACTCGACGCCGCCGTCGAGTCGCTGATGGTGACGCCCAAACTTCCAAAGCTAATTACTCCATAATTTTCTATTGTTGTTCCACGCTTCTGATCGCCGCTTTATTTTATGGATGTACTTATGAAGAAAACTTACATAAAACTTCTTTTATGCGAACATTAAAAGTCCAACGTTTACAGCTCATCTTCTAATTTCATCGCGGGGCAACACTTTCAGTGGTGGCGGGAATTATTCCCCCCTCACCCACGCCGTCTATACTCAAAAAACCACTATTTCTAACGGACTTTCTTTTTTATCAGTTAGGCTCCGTACTCGTCTGTACTAAAACCTATTATTTACTACTATTTTTATGATCTGCTACTATTTGGATACTTAGGGTTGCCACACAACCTATCACAATAAAAAGTAAATCTTAATTTAAGATCAGTCTCAAAATCAGCACTGTCTGCTCTAATGTTAAATCATTCGTAATCTACTCTATAAATTTGAATTAGTAAAAATGTTTACTGATTAGAATTATTGACTAATTCAAAAGCAAAAAGTCATTCACTAATTCGAATTAGTCAAGATTTTTACTAATTTAAATTTAGAGAGTATTGCTTAAATTCAGCATTGACTGACTTAAAAATGTTGCGTCTTAATTTAAGGCGCCTTTCCTGCCTTAAAATAAAACTTTCTTTTTACTGTGAAAAACCTGAAGAACCTGGAAATTTGAAAAATTGTTTTGATTGATTGAAATTTTCCCTTGAAAAACCTGGGAAATTTAGGGAATTTTATTAAAAGTACTGAAAACATATTCAATTTCTAGAAATCATAAAAAAAATTTATAATTATTATGACTTTTTTGTTTTGCTCATGAACTATGAAATTACCTTCAATTTTTTCTATTTCTTACAACAATTTCTTTCTAAATAACTTAAGTACTTCTTGAAAAAGTATCATAAAATTATTACTTATAAATTATTTAATGAATAATTTTACATAAATATTTCTAAATTAATTGAATTTTAAAGAAGTTGTGTTTTACTACTTTCATAAATAGATAAACGGTTTTAACATGAAAATTTTAGAAAATTTTAAAGAACGTAGAGCTTTGAAAAAATTTTAATAATTAAAATTCTTCTAAAATAAGTTAATTTTTTAAATATTTACTTAATTAATTATTAAAAATAATGAATTTATAGAAGAATCTTAGTTGAAATCAGTAAAAAAAAATTGAATTTTGAAAAAGTTAGAACTCATTGCAAAAATTCAATTATTTTCAAAAATAATACAATTTTTCGCAGAAATTCAATTATGTTGGAAAATTTAAAAATATTTTTATCAAGATTTCAATTATCTTCATAAAAAATAAAATTCTTCTCCAAAATTCAATTATTTTTAAAAATTTTAATAAAATTCTTGTCAGAAATTCAATTATTTTCAAAAATTTTATTAAAATTCTTTGCAAATTTAAATTATTTTAAAAATTTTTTAAAAATTTCAATTATCTTTTATAAATAGTAAAATTTTTGTCCGAAAGTCAATTATTTACAAAACTTTTAAGAAAATTCTTGGAAAAATTTTAATTATTTAAAAATTTTTTTTACATTTTTTATCAAAATTTCAATTATTTTTATAAATAATAAAACTATTGTCCAAAATCCAATTATTTTCAAAAATTTTAATAAAATTCTTGACAGAAATTCAATTATTTTCAAAATTTTTTTTAAATTCTTGGCAAATTTCAATTATTTTCAAAATTTTTTCAAAATTTTTATCAAAATTTCAATTATTTTTATAAATAGTAAAACTTGTCCAAAATTCAATTATTTACAAAACTTTTAAGAAAATTCTTGGCAAAATTTTAATTATTTTCAACATTTTTTTACATTTTTCATCAAAATTTCAATTATTTTTATAAATAATAAAACTTTTGTCCAAAATTTATTAATTTACAAAAATTTCAATAAAATTCTTGGCAGAAATTCAATTATTTTCAAAAATTTTTTTTAAATTCTTGGAAAATTTTAATTAGTTTCAAAATTTTTTTTTAATGTTTCATCAAAATTTCAATTATCTTTATAAATAATAAAAACTCTTCTCCAATATTCAATTATTTACGAAACTTTGAATAGAATTCTTGTCAAAGTTTCAGTTACTTTAAAAAATTCTTCTCATTTAAATAATTTTCATTATCTATTTTAATGGAATTTCCGAATAATTGACATTCCGTAAAATTTATTTTGTAAACATTCAATGAAAAAACGATATTCTAAATTTAAGAATATAATTTTTGTTCCTATTTTAGTACATTTTCCATGTATTTTTTTTTATTAGAATATAATATTTCTTAAATAAGAAACAGTTAATAAATTATTAGAAATATTCTTATTTTAAGAAAATTTTTCTTATTTTTACAATATTATATTCTAATTTTAAGAATAAAATACATGCGGAAAATATACTTAAGTAGGAGACAAGATTATATTCCTAAATCTAGAAAATCGTTTTTTCGGTGAATAAATTTGAAAATTCTCAAAGAACTTTTTCACTAGTTATTAAAAATCTTTTATTTAAAGAAGAATTTTAGTCGTAAATCTTAAAAAATAATAATTAAATTGAAATTATGAAAATAATTTTGAAGAAGTTACAGCAACAATATTCTTATTATATAAAATAATGATTTTATCACTCAGTCATTTTTAATTACTATAAAACATGGAGAAATCGAGTACTCCGAGTCGAAGACTCGGAGCAATCGCTGTCTTCATGTTTTATAATAATTTGTGATTTTTGTTTTTTTGTGACCGTATTAATTAATTTGTAGAGTAATGAGAAGGCCTAGATACGTAGAAAAAAAGTTTTATAATAATGTTCTTATAAGTTACTGAATTTCAAAAAGCTTGAATGTAAAATTTTTGAAAATCTTAATTCCTATATGGAAAAATAATAATGACTAAATCCTATTTATTTAAAAATGAAGTTATTGATGTTTTCGAATAATTTCATACAATTCGAGAAATTTAAACTTGCATTGCAAGCTTTCGGCACATTCACCTGCTATTTTGGGTATTTATCACTAATTACCAATTTTAAACAACGTTTTGTATCGTTAAACGTTTGACATTCACAATTTTCATGATGGATTCATGTGCCGGAACGATGAGCATTTATAATTCCGTATTTATATGTTTGTGTATAATTATCCCCAGAAGGCGTTGTTTCTCCTCTGAAATATCGACATTCGCGTGACAAAATACATTATATCCAACGGGAGGTTAGTTGTTGTATACATAAAAAGAAATTTCACGCAGAATTATTGTAGACGTCCTGAAAGTGTGGTAGCGTGATTTATGGCGCGGTTTTGATGAGGTCATTAAGCTCTGCCCATAGCTTATTGTTTCTCCTAAAGTGCATCTCTAAACGTAAGGACATCGCGCACACACACACACACACCACACATACAGCTTTGGAGCAGAGACGGCGCACATATGGTCGGACATCAATTTAATCCCTCTTCATCTTCTCATCCCTACAGCGACATAATTCAACTACTGCCACCGTCTATCTATCCTACACGTTCATAGTTGTCCGACCAAAAGCCGAGTATTAAACCGAACATAAACATATAATTAAATGGCCTAATGGCTCACGTACCACTGTATTTCTCCTGGACCACGTCTCAACATTTTCGGGGGTTGCTCGTGTATCACCCTAGGAAAAAAAAAGTTTCCGTTCATCCCACTCGCTCTCGCTCTTAAATTCCCGAGGTCAACATTCCTATTCCTCTCACGTGGTTTAATTGAATGTTTGTATCATCCCATTACACACGAAATGTACTAACATTTCGGAATGTTACAAATTTTAGTCTCTTTGCTTTCATGTTTTAATAATGTCGAGCAAAAGGGATTTATAATAGTCGGAAAATTATCAAAGTTGAAATTCAAAATGTTTTCCTTATTAACTCTTAAGGATTTAATTGAACTTCTTTATTAGAGGTCGTCCATAAATTGACCGTGAGGTCAATCGGGACTATTTTGTGCACCAAATAGCAAATTTTTGACTCAACGATTCATTAAAATTCAAAACTCAAAACACAGTTTTCTTTAAAATATCAAATTGATACTAAAGTGGATTAAATTGATGACAAAAATTTAGGTCAATTTTTGATTTGATCCTCATTTTTAATATCAATTCGTTGCAATTTTCCAGAAAAAATTTTTTCTCTTTCCCTGACCCTAAAGAATATTCTGATTCACTCTAAAAATTATTAGATACTCGAAAAAATGTTCTATTACATTTATTTACGAATTTCTCTAATTGTAAAATTATTTCGAAAATAACAATAATTTCTTTTTTAAATAAATATTTAATCATTATTATTTTTCCATAGGAATTAAAATTCTTCAAAAGATTTAAATTCAAACCTTTTAAAATTCAATAAATTTTAAGAATATTATTACAAAACATGATGATATCGATCGATTTCTTCATATTTTATAATAATTAAACATAACCGAGTAATAAAATCATTATTTTATATTATAAAAAAATATTATTACTGTAACTTCTTCAAAATTATTTTCATCAATTCAATTCAATTATTATTTTTCAGAATTTTTAAGTAAAATTTTTCTTTAAATCAATTATTTTTAATAATTTTTAAATCCATTTGTTTACAATTCAATTTTACACGAAATTTCGTTTATTCGAAAAGTCTTCAATTAAATATATATTAGGGGTCGCCCATATACCACGTGGACACTTTTGGGGGGAGGGGGGGTTAAAAAAAGGTTGAAAATGTCCACGATCCCATGTATTTTTGTGTCCACAAGGCAAGGGGGGAGGGGGGGGGTCAAAAATCTTTGAAAAACTGTCCACGTGGTATATGGACGACCCCTTAGAAAATAGAAGCATGAAATAATTTTAAAAAAATGAATTCTGCAGAATTTTTATAGATAAAAGTAGGAAAATTTAGATTTTCAAAAGATTTTACTTTAAAACCTTTTCAAAATTCAATTATTTCTAAAAATTTACGCTATAATGTTTTTAATGTTCAATTATTAACTAAAATTTTAACTGTAATTCATGTTTAAAGCAATCTTAAATTTTTTTTGTTAAATTCTACACTGTAAAAAATTTAGGGAGTTAACGGACTCGGGAGTTGGGAGTTAAATTTTTCGAGTTAAAAATCAACTCCAAAAGAGATTAATTATTAAAAATAATTGAAATTCCGCGACGAGTTTTATATTATTTATGAAGATAATTGGATAATTGCGAAGAAATTTATAAAAAATTTGTAAATAATTGAATTCCTGTGAAATTTACATTATTTACAAAAATAATTAAATGTTTGAGTACAATTTTATTAAATATTTTTTTAAATAATCGAATTCTTTTGGAAAATTTTATAAAAATTGATTTAAAATTGATATAAACATTTTTGAAAATAATTGAAATTTTTCAAATTAAATTAAAATTTTTAAAAATAATTTAATTTCAGAGGAGAATTTTCTTATTTATAAAGATAATTGAAATTTTGACAAGAATTTTTAAAATTTTTTGAAAATAATTAAATATCTGCAATCATTTGTAATTTCTCCAAAATTCAATTTTTTTGTCGTCTTTAACTAAAATTCTTCTATAAATCCATTATTTTTAATAATTAAATTAAATATAAATAATTAATAATAAAATATATTTTAAAAAATTCAAACAATTTCAAAAGAATTATAATTAAAATTTTTCAATAAAATTAATTCTACAAAATTTTTAATTAAAAAGATTGAAAAATTCAGATATTCAAAGATTTTAATTTGAATCATTGTCAAAATTAAATTATTTCTAAAAATTCACGCTATGTTTTTAATATTCAATTATTATCTAAAATTTTAACTGAAATTAATTTTTAAATCAATTTTTATTAGAAAATTCTACGAGAATTCAATTATTTAAATACAATAATAAATAATATATTGAATAATTGAATGTTTCTCAAAATTGAATTCTTATCAAGAATTTTATTAATAAATTTTAAAATCATTAAATTCTTTTGACGGATTTTAATAAAATTTTTAAGAATAATTACATTTTTTCGAGAAATGCGATTAAAATTGAATTAAAAATAATTGAAATTCTGCTATGAGTTTTATTATTTATGTAAATAATTGAATTCCTAAAAAAAATTTATCATTTACGAAAATAATGGAATTATTACGATGAAATTTCTAACAAATTTGAAAATATTTGAATTTATTGTAAATAATTGAATTCCTATGATTTTTTTTATTGGAACAGTAGATATTGAAAATCATTAAATTGAGGAAAATTTTTGAAAATAATTGAAATTTTGCCAAGAAATTTATTAAATTTTTCGATAATAATTGAATTTCATAGAAGAATTTTATTATTTATAAAGAGAATTGAAATTTTGACGAAAACTTTTTTAAACTTTTGAACATAATTGAATTTTTGCAATCATTTGTAACTTCTCCAAAATGCAAGTTTTTTTTATTGTTTAAAACTAAAATTCTTCTATAAATCCATTATTTTTAATAATTATTGAGATATATATATATTAAAAAATTTAACTAATTTCATAAGAATTTGAAATATTACAATTTTTCAAAAATCTAAGTTCTTTAAAATTTCTAATTAAATTCATTGAAAATTGAAGTTTTATAAAATTTCAAATTAATACCTTTTGAAGTTCATCTATTTATGAATGAAGTTATTTAATTAGAAATTATTGTCAGAAATAGAACAAATTAAAGGTTTCTTGATAATTTTATAGTTTTTGAGGCAAACAAAAAAAAACACCAAAATTTAAAATTTCCTTATGAATTTTAAAAATTTAATTTTTTTCTGTACTTTTAAGAAAATTTCCTGACTATTCCCTGACTTTCCTGACCAATTCTACTTTCCTTGACTTTTCCCTGAATTTCTTGTCCTGTGGCAACCCTGAAAATACAAAATATTTTCCACTATTCATGGATGATAGCTAATTTTTAACCACGACAGTTAATAAATTGTCATGGAATCAAACATTTCACCGCATTTCTTTACCATCAGGATTATTAATTTCCAAATGAAAATTTATTTTCTGAATGGCGAAATTGTGTACATTAGATTCTATTGTTGAAAATTATCCTACTGCGTCTTTAGGACAATGTCCTCGCAATGTCCTTAATTGTCGAAATATAACAGTGTTTGCAGAAATGTATAAACATGAATTCTCTTGTCTTTCGAGAGGTAGAAGGGGCGGGGGGGGGGAGCTTTAAGCGTCCTGTCGTAAACAGACTGTGGCCACCATCTCTTTGTACAGATACCTTCGTGTTTACTCTATGCGTGTGTTTAGCAAATGGAACGTAAAATGAAACTTTAACACGTGACGTGACACGTGCAGATATCAAGACACTTGAAAATGTTGCGAGAGCCGGGAAATTGCCATTGGACTTGACGCAATTGGTTAAATATTGAATCAACTCTTATCACCAATATTGGACCATGTTCAATGCCGAGGTACGAATTTCGAATAATGAACCAATATTACCCCAAGATTCTAATCGAAAATCAATATTCGCAAGCGTGAAGAATGAAGAATTTTTTTTTTTTAATAAATCTAAAGATTTTTAATATTTATTGAAGTTAGCGTCGACGCTTAATCTTAATGTTTTTCTTAATTCTTTATAGAAACTAATTTAATTAAGAATCGAAGCCTAAATTATAATGATTAACATAAAAGTAATTGTTAAAAATATAGCAATTCTTTCGTTTATTTTCCTTTAAAATTTTTTTTATTTCGGCTATAAATGTAAAAGAACGAAAAAAATTATAAAGGAAAATGAACGAAAGAATTATGCTATCTATTTTTTTAGTATCGAAAACTAACTTTACAGTTACTCGACGCATTTTATGGAAAGTTAAAAACGATTGTTGGGAAATTGATTTAAAGAAAGTATGATTTTGTTAAAAAGATTTTTATTGTCTCGAGAACAATCAATAAAAGATATTGACCAATTTCACTATTTATATCCCCATTTTGAGATACGTACACTTGACATGAATACTGGAAGGAATTGTTGAAAAGTTGAATCCCCCTTTATCATATTTTTTTTCCTCTTTTTACCTCATTCGTTATATATGTTGGACAAAGTGCCCCTTTTTTATTCCCTATATATATTTATTCGCGAAAGTAAAAATACATCTTTGGTTCTTATCTTTACTATCGTATAAATATTTTCAACATGCTTCTCTTCTTATTTTCAATATTTTATATGGAGAAAGAATATGCGTGTTAGGAAAGTTTTTAGATTTTACTATAGTTTTTGGTGATTAAGATACTAGCGGTGTAATTTTCCATATTATTTTTCTAGTATTAAATGTAGTTTTTATACTATTTTTATACTATTAAATGTAGTTTTTGTACTATTTTTATACTAGTAATGTAGTTTTTATGCTAGTAGCATAATTTTTATACTATTTTTATAATAGTAGGGTAGACTTTATACTAGTTTAATAGTTTTTATACTATTTTTAGACTAGTAGTGTAGTTTCTATACTAGTTGCATAGTTTTTCTACTATTTTATACTAGTAGTGTAGATTTTATACTAGTAGCATATTTTGTATACTATTTTATAGTAGTAGTGTAGTTTCTATACTAGTAGTGTAGATTTTATACTAATAGCATAGTTTTTCTACTATTTTCTACTAGTAGTGTAGATTTTATACTAGTAGCATATTTTTTAGACTATTCTATAGTAGTAGTGTAGTTTCTATACTAGTACTGTAGATTTTATACTAGTAGCATAGTTTTTCTACTATTTTATACTAGCAGTGTAATTTCTACACTAGTAGTGTAGCCTTTATACTATTTTTATACTAGTAGCATATATTTTATACTATTTTTACACTAGTAGAGTAGCTTTTACACTATTTTTGTACAAGTAGTGTAGCTTTTATACTATTTTTGACTAGTAATGTAGTTTATATACTAGTAGTGTAGATTTTATACTAGTAGAATATTTTTTATACTATTTTATAGTGGTAGTGTAGTTTCTATACTAGTAGTGTAGATTTTATACTAGTAGCATAGTTTTTCTACTATTTTATACTAGCAGTGTAATTTCTACACTAGTAGTGTAGCCTTTATACTATTTTTATACTAGTAGCATATATTTAATACTATTTTTACACTAGTAGATTAGCTTTTACACTATTTTTGTACAAGTAGTGTAGCTTTTATACTATTTTTGATTAGTAATGTAGTTTATATACTAGTAGTGTAAATTTTATACTAGTAGCATAGGTTTTTTTTACACAATTCTTGTTTTATACTACTAGTTTAGTTTTTAACACTATTGTAAACTAGTTTTTTTTTGGTGAGATTTGAAAGAGCGCAAGTGAGCGGAGCGCGAAAGTAAATAAAATTGTAGTTTCATTTGCACAATGAGAGTGGAATCGCAGGTAATAAAATATGAAATAAAATTTTATTGTCTCGTATTTTTCTTCTCGATATATAAAAGACCAATAGAGAGAAAAAGCTTTGATAAAGAAAAAAAAGGTGACAGCCCCCTCCCCTTCGCCCCGGAAAAAAGAAGTATACGATCCGGGTTATCGACGCGATCACGGGCCATTAGGCGCGTGAATACTCTCTCTCTCTCTCTCTCTCTTCCTCGCTATACAATGGTAGCGATAAATACCCCTTCTTCCCTTTCTCATTCCTCTCTTTTTCAAATATACAACTCTCTGTCCATTCAAGTAATTTGGAAATAATTAACAACAACAACAACATGTTTTTATTGTTCTTTTGTTGTTCCCAAAGTATTTTATGGTATTTTTCTTTGTTAATAATAATTTTCTGTATTTTTTCTGTTTTTGTACATTTTTTTTGTACTCTTTTCAAACTGTTAAACTAAAAAAAACTTGAAGAAGAAAAAAAAACCTAAAAAATTGAGATGATTTCTTTCCCACATGGTTGGAAAATGTGAGAAAAATCATTTAGACATTTTTGAATAAAAAATTCCTATTAAATTTGAGAGAAAAAAATTCAACTTTAAATTATATTTATTGTTAATATTATTTGAAGTAATTATCAGTAAATTTTTTTCCCGGTGACGAGAGTTTTTTTTCGCAAATTTCTGAAATATTTTTCAGTTTCCAATAGTTGAAAAAGGAGAAAATTTTATATACTTTTCTCTTAACTCTTTGACTTAATATTTAAAAAAAAATAAAAAGTGTCAAACAAGAGAATAAGAGAAAAAATGAAAAATTAATTATAAAAATTATTTCTTAGAATAAAATTTTAAAAAATATCGAAGAGGCCGAAATATTGTATAAAAAATAAACAAAAACTATGAAAAGTTTCTCTGTAATTGACTAATTATGACTTTTCAAAAATTGCGATAAATATTAATGAATAATTTATTAGTAATTATGTTAGAAATTTTAGTAATAAATGTGAAAAATGTAGAAATTCTTGAAAAAATTCATATTTTAGAGGAAGAAAAATATTTATTTATTTTATTTTTCTTTCAACTTTTTTATATTTTTATTAAAATATTATTTTGTTAATAATATTAATTGATAATGACATTTTTATCTGTAAAAATTTCAAATAATAGTTTTCGTTGCTAACTTCAGCGGCATTATTATTAATCTAATTATTAGTTCATTAATTATTTTATTACTTGTTTATTACTTGTTAATTATTACCTAATATTTATTCGAATTTTTTAAAAATAATTTTTAAAAAATATAAAATATAAAAAAATGAGAAAAAATATGGTAAATTATTTTTTCTTATTCTTTTTATATATTTTCCGATCCTTATTTCAAATATTCAACCAAAGAATAAAAAGAAATAAATCGATTTTTTCTTTACCCCCGTTGAAAAATGCAAAAAATATTTTGTAGTAATTTTCGAAAAAAATGTCTTCATTGAAAAGAAGAAGTCAGCTATAAACTGTCCTATTAAGTATAAATATAAGAATTTATATCACCATATCATGGATTTACGAAGTAATAAATGACAAAGAGATAATTTATTACAAAAGCTCAGTAAACGAGGTATTTAATATTTTTTCCCATTTTTTTTCCAAATAATT
This sequence comes from Leptopilina heterotoma, assembly GCF_015476425.1. Classification (NCBI taxonomy): domain Eukaryota; kingdom Metazoa; phylum Arthropoda; class Insecta; order Hymenoptera; family Figitidae; genus Leptopilina; species Leptopilina heterotoma. Next base: position 4,026,743 of record NW_025111110.1, read on the forward strand.
ATCAGTCAACTAACATTGAAAATAGTTTGAGAAAAATTAGACAAGTTTCTAAAATTGAAAATAGTTTGAAAAAAATCGGACAAGTGCAAACTTGTCTGATTTTTTCAAACTATTTTCAATTCTAGTTGACTGATAATTATTTGAAGAAACAAAATGGGAAAAAATATCAAATACCATTGCAAAAAATAATTCTTAATAATTATAAAATAACTTTTTAATCAATAATTCAAAATATAATTATATTAGCTACTGTGTAAGTAAATAACAAAATACAAGTAAAAATAAAGAAAATAAAATAAATTTTTCCTTTCTTTTTTGTTGCAGACGAGCACACCTTAGAAATTGTCTTGAAAAGCTGAAAGGGTTAGTACCATTGGGTCCTGAAACGTCAAGGCATACCACGCTGGGACTTTTAACGAAGGCCAAGCGTTTTATCAAGGTTAGTAAATAGCAGGTGCATCTTGTTTCATTCAAAGTGACGAAAATTTATAGTTTACATATATATACATATATTTTCGACTAGGCGCTCACTGTAAATGCAGGAAACAGATGCACAACTATGAAGTGCATTTATTTTCTATGCAGTTGTATATAATCTTTTATGGCGCAATTTATTTTCCACAAGACCAAATATTTATATATTCTTTCTTTCTTTCTTTCCTTCCTTCTCTTTTTTTCTCGCTCGTATCCTTTCGAAAATAAAAGGTAGAGAGACATGCAAAATAAATAGGTGTCTGTCTGTGTGTGTGTGCAAGTCTCGATCAAGATAACGAGCTCACAGTAATTAGATCATTTAATAGATCAAAAAATATTAGAGATCTAGAGATGGAGATTTAGGAGAGAAGATCTATTATTTGATAATTCGAAAAGGATATGGAGAAAATATTCCGATGGGACGTGGAGATTATTTCAAAACTCGGTAATTTCTGTTTGTTTTTTCATGTTCCTGTAAATTGTTTCAGGTAATTATTTATGTTTTTTTCAAAATTAGTTTATTCATAGTTTTTTTTAACTTGTTATTTTAGTGCCACTATTTTGTTTATTTACAACATTGTCAATTAATTTTTCATTTGAAAAATTACTCGTTTTATTATTTTGATTATTATTTCAATTTATTTGCTGAGCATTTTTTTTTTGTCAGCTTTGTAAGTATTAAGGTATTTGTCGCGCGACTGGTCACTCTCAAAAGTTTGTATCCGTTGACTGTACTTATGAAACGATTATGAATGCGAGTTTCCGAAAAACTTTTGCGGACGTACAGTTTGACACACAGATGTTCTCAATGTATATTCATAACCTCTCGCATGAAAAACGATCGTGGCAACGTCGCAAGTTTGGCGTATGGCCGTCTTTAAAATTTCGCGCCAAAAGTAGCAGACAAGCTGTAGTATTTAACAAGCGCTATTGCCACGTTTACGAATTCACCTGTCATTTACAGTAAATGTTAAAATAATTTTTCAAGTTTGATGTTAAATATCTTTTAAACGAGACGGTGAAAAATTTTCATTTTTTTTATAAAAGTTCATTTTGGTTCTATAAATAAAACTTTAGTTTTTCTAAAAAATCTGTCGATTAGTATAAGTGCAAAAATTAAAAATCTGTGGTTTTCATTTGGTTTTCCTATACCGTACATGTTAAAAATCGAAACTTTGATTTCATTTTTTGAGACTTACAGACGGTCAATTTTATTTTAATAGGCCTTATTTTGTAGATAAATATCCAAAGAATAATTATGTGAAATTTAAAAAAATTCTGTCGAAAACGAATTTACGCGACAAATACCTTAATTTATAGATTTATTAAAAATTTTTAAGTAAATAAATAAATATTAAATAATTATTGTTATAAATAACGTTAAATAAAATGAAGGAGCTTAAAATAAAGGAGTTTTTAAATAAAAATTTAAATAGAAATAATAAAATGAAGATGAACAAAATAAAACGAAAAAAAAAAAATTTTTTTTAAATATAAACGAAATTGTAAATATTAAAAGAATAATTTAAAAAAGGAAAAAAAATTAAACATTATAAATACACGAAATAAATAAAATTGATAATTAAAATAGTAAAATAATAATAAAACTAAATAAATACAGTCAGAGAAAAATTCCATTTAAAACAAATATATAATTTATTTGAGGTAAATAAAAGAATGTTTGTCTCAGAGGCTACTAAATTAATTATTTGTTTTAAATAAAAATCTTATTTGAACTAAATAAGATTTTATATAACAAAATAAAAATTTATTTGAAACAAATAAAAAAAATCCAGAAATTCTGTGATAAGTTTTATTATTTATGAAAATAATTAAATGTTTGTTTAGAATTTTATTAAAATTTGTTTTAAATAATTGAAATTTTGCTTAGAATTTTATTAAAATTTTATTATTAATAGAGATAATTGAAGATTTGAATAATTTTTAAAAATTTTCTTTGAGAATTTCCAAATCCATTTGTTTACAATTCAATTTTACGGAAATTTCGATTATTCAATTATTTCTAAAAATTTACGCTACAATGCTTTTATTATTCAATCATTATCTAAAATTTTAACTGAAATTAATTCTTAAATCAAATTTTATTAGGAAATTCTATACGAGAATTCAATTACTTAAATACAAAAATAAATAAGTTATTGAATAATTTAAATTTTCTTACAATTGAATTCTCACAAAGAACTTTATCAACAAATCTTTAAATAATTGAATTCTTTCGATGAATTTTCATAAAATTTTTAGAATAATTGCATTTTTCGAGAAATTTGATTAAAATTGTATTAAAAATAATTGAAATTGTTCGAAGAGTTTTATTATTAATAAAAATATTTTAATTCCAAAAAAGAATTTTATTATTTATGAAAATAATTGAATCCCTGTAAGAAATTTTATTATTTTTGAAAATAATTGAATCCCTGTAAAAATTTTTATTATTTTTGAAAATAATTAAATTATTGCGAAGAAATTAATGCCAAATTTTAAAACATTTGAAATTTTCGAAAAAGTTTATGTAAATTCTATTTTAAATAATTGAATTTATGTGAAATTTTTATTTTTTTTGGAAAATAATTTAATGTTTGCGTAGAAGTTTATCAAAATTTTTGTTTAATATTTGCATTCTTTTGGAAAATTTTATTATAATAGTAGAATATTGAAAATAATTGAAATTTTGCAATTAATTTTATTAAAATTCCTGAAAATATATGAATTTTGTTGAAAAAATTTTGCTATTCATTTATAAAGATAAATTAGTTTTTTTAAAAATAGTTGAATTTTTGCGAAGAATATTAGAAAATAATTGAATTCTTGTGATGAATATTGTTATTTATGAAAATCATTGATTTTTGCAATTAATTTTCTTAAAATTCTTGAATATAATTGAATTTCGGTGAAGAATTTTGCTATTTGTAAAGATAATTGACTTTTTATATTTATTTATAAAAAAAATTGAATCCCTACAAAATTTTTTTATTATTTTTGAAAATAATTGAATTTTTGTGAAGAAATTTTTTTAAAAAATTTGTAAATAATTGAATTCCTCTGAAAGTGTTATTATTTATGAAAATAATTAAATGTTTGCTTAAAATTGTTTAAAATTTTTTTTTTTAAATAATTGAATACTTTTCAAAAATTTCATTTAAATAGTAGTTATTGAAAATCATTAAATTAAGAAAAATTTTTGTCAATAATTGAAATTTTGCAAAGAATTATTTCCATTTTTACAACATAATTAAATTTCTACGAAGAATTTTATAACTTTTAAAAATAATTGAAATTTAGCAATCATTCTCCAAAATTTAAATTTTTTTTTAGTGTTTTTAACTATAAAATTCTTCTATAAATCCATTATTTTGAATAATCAATTAAATATATCTATATTACAAAATTTTACCAAGTTTCGAAGAATTGAGTTATTTTGAATTTTCGAAAAAACTTCTAAAAAATGTTATTTAAACGAAATAAAATTTTAATTTGAAATAAATATAAAAAAATCCATTTGGCTAGTGAAATATTTAATCTTTTCCTCTGAGTGTAGATAAAAGAAGAGTAAAAATAAATAAAATAATTGTAAATAAAATATTTTTTAATGAATGAACGCTTTTTTAACAAAATAATTAATTGACAGTCATGAATATAAACACAATAAATAAACAAATGTAAAAACAATAAATTATAATAAAAAATGAAATTGTGTCCGGTAGGACACAATTGTTTCTTTTTGGCCACAAGAATAAAAAAGACATATATTATTTTATAGGGTATAAAAAAATAATTTTTTAATTTTTTTTTTTGCTCAAATAGAATTTTTATTTAGGTCGAGAAAGATTTTTATATTAAAATAAATAATTTAGTAATCTCGAAAACAAATATTTCTTTTTATTTTACTCAAATAAATTATATTTAGGTTTAAATGAAATTTTTCTTTGGGTGCATTTATTTTAATTATTATTTTACTATTTTCGTTATATTTTATTTCTTTCATTTATATAGACTACTTTTCTTTTGCTTTTTTAAATTAATATTTTTCGTTTATATTTTTATTTATTTTCTTCTTCTTCTTCTTTTTATTTTCTTTCATTTCTTTAGCCTAACGAACTTTTTTCCCTCCCTTATTTATAAAACTTATATTATAATTATAGATTATTGGATTAAATTTTATGAAATTATCCGAGTGTTAAATTATCTTCATTCTACTGGAAATAAATGGATTTAGGAGGTTAATTTGAAAAACAATGTTAAACGTGTATATAGATATATATAGTTGAATTATCAATCTTAATATTGTTGAGTGAATTTCTCGAGAAACGTTTATAATAATAGACACATCAACCCTTCTTGTCTATATTATTTATTTATTATCCGATATTATCGAATTAGTATATTAAATCCGATATAATTCAGCGTAAAGTTATCCGTCACTAGCGATCGGCTTGAAATATGCTGCCGGCAATCCGAAGGTAATTTAGCCATAGGATTGAGGACCATAAAACTTTCGATTTAATTCATGTCACGTAGCAAATTCGTTTCAGAGGGAGAGAAAAAAAAGAGAGCGAAAAGGAGAAAGAGAGAGAGAGAGAGAGGGATGGGGGGAGGGGTGAGTGTATGTATATATTTTCCCAAAGAAGTATACGCGATGCGAAAGAGAGAATCGGCAGCAGGATCGAAATAAGTCTCGTATACATACGCATTACTATAACTAGAGAAAGAGGAAGTGAGATTGAAGGCGGCTGTCGTATATAAAGGGGGGAGGAGGAGAAAAAAAAATAAAGAAAGAAAGAAAGAGAAGAAAATAAGTATGAGAGAGAGAGAGAGAGAGAGAGAGAGAGAGAGAGAGAGAGAGAGAGAGAGAGAGAGAGAGAGAGAGAGAGAGAGAGTTAGGGGGGCGGAAGAAGGCGCAGATCGCAGATAGAAGCCGCACCGTAAAGTTGGTTGCTTGAATATTTCATGTCATTTCCGCGAATGCGGGGAGAGCGAGCGTTCAACTTGAGGTTTGAGAGCCGTTGAAAAACGGGTCGGGTAATTAGCAAGAAAGATGGCGGAAAAGATGTCTGCCGAGTGTGAAAAGAATTGCGGCACCCGCGCTGAGGAAACGGGTGTACGGGGGTAGATCCGCCAGCGGACAAATAAAAGATTACTCGCCCTCTTGTGTCGCAGTGAAAAATGCTCGAACTGTGTTCCCTTATACTTACTACTTTCTTTCTTCCTTTTCCATCCTTCTCTTTCACTTTCTTTTCTTCACTCCTCACCTATAAACTCACGTCTTTAACTTTTGCCTATTCCCTCCCCCCCCCTCTCTCTATTCTTTCATTTCTTCTACACGTAAATTATTATCCCCTCATTGCAAGAAAAAAAGAGGAAGAAAAAACAAAAGAAAATTGTTGTTGAAAAGTTGCGCTTTTGGGAAAATTTTTTTTACAATTATAAAAAGTTTGACCGATAATTTTTTTCTTGGAAACTTTTCAATTTTAGAAACTATGAATTTTTCGTTTAATTATGTTTTTGATCTAGTTTTTTTTTTATTTTGTCTGGGAAGTTTTAAGGAATTTTATTAAATTGATAGATTTATAGAATAAATGTTAATGTGTTTATTAAATTCTTCTGTTTTTGAATTTCGCGCCATTGCAGTTGTTCGTATTGCCGCCTAGATGGCATGAAAGTTCTCTCACAAGCGGAGTGAATTGAATAGAGAATACGATCACCGCTTGTGAGAGAATTATTTTTATTTACTTTCTTTAATTCTAAAATTATTCGAAAATATCATTAACTTCATTTTTAAATAAATATTTAATCGTTGTTATTTTTTTATAGGAATTGAGAATTTCAAAAATTTCGAATTTAAAACCTTTTGAAATTTAATAATTTATAATAATTAAAGATCATTTCAATTCAATGATTATTTTCTACAATTTTGAACTAAAATTCTTCTTTAAATCAATTATTTTTAATAATTTTTGAAAAAGTTCTTCTTCGAGAATTTTTAAATCCATTTGTTTACAATTGAATTTTACGTGAAATTTCGATTATTCGGAAATTCTTTAATTAAATATACATTAGAAAATAAAAAGTTGAAATAATTTTAAAAAATTTCGATTAAGCTTTTTGAAGAAAATTAGTTCCATAGAATTTTTCATTGAAGGTATGAAAAATTCAGATTTTCAAAGATTTTAATTTGAAACCTTTACAAAATTCAATTATTTCTAAAAATTGCAATTATTAGTAATTTCGCCAAAATTCTATTATTATCTAAAACTTTAATTTAATGTTTCTTAAAATTGAATTCTGATAAAGAATTTGATTGACAAATCTTTAAATAATTGAATTCTTTCGGCGAATTTTAAAAAACTTTTTAGAATAATTACATTTTTCGAGGAATTTAATTAAAATTGTATTAGAAGTAATATTGAAATTGTTCGAAGAGTTTTATTATTTATAAAAATAATTGAATTCTAAAAAATAATTTCAATATTTATGAAAATAATTAAATTTCTGAAAAAATTTTTATTATTTTTGAAAATAATTGAATTATTGCAAAGAAATTAATATAAAATTTGGAGATAATTTAATTCGTGGGAAATATTTATTATTTACGAAAATAATTAAAAAATGTTTGCGTAGAATTTTATTCAACATTTTTTTTAAATAATTAAATTCTTATAAAAAATTTTTATTAAAATAGTACTATTTTAATAAAAATTTATAAAATAATAAAAATAAATAAATAATAATAAAAATTAATATCTACTTAGATATTTAATAAATCATTGAACTGAAGAAAATGTTTGAAAATAATTGAAATTTTGCTAAGAATTTTATTACAATTTTTGAAAATAATTGAATTTTAGAGAAGATAAAAATCTTCTAAATGAAAAATTATTTAAAAAAAAAATTAAAATTTTGACGAGAATTTAAAAAAAATTTAAGAATAATTACATATTTCGAGGAATTCTATTAAAATTATATTAAAAATAATTGAAATTCTGCAATGAGTTTTATTATTTTTGAAAATAATTGAATTATTGCGAAGAATTTTATAAAAAAGTTTCAAACAATTGACTTTTTTCAAAAAAATTATGCAAATTCTATTTTTAATAATTGAATTCCTGTGAAATTTTTATTATTTTAGAAATTAATTGAATATTTATGCATAATTTTGTCAAAATTGTTCTTAAATAATTAAATTCTTTTGGGAAATTTTATTAAAGTAATAAATATACAAAAATTATTGAATTAAAAAAAATTCTTGAAAATAATTGACATTTTGCTATAAATTTTCGGTATTAAAATTTTTGAAAAGGATTGAATTTTATTGCTTTTGATAATAATTGAATTTTTGTGATGAATACTATTATGTATGAATATAATTGAAATTTTACAATGAATTTTATTAAAATTGCTGAAAATAATTGGATTTTTTCGAAGAATTTTGCTTTTCATTTATGAAGATAATTAAAATATTGACGAGAATTTTCTTTATTTTTGAAAATAATTGAATTTCTGCAAAGAATTTGTTTAGTTTTAAAAATAATTAAATTCTTGTGATAAATATTGTTATTTATGAAAATAATTCAATATTGCAATGAATTTTATTAAAATTCCTGTAAATAATTGAATTTTCTTGAAGAATTTTGCTATTTATTTATAAAAATAATTAAATTTTGTGAAATTTTTATTTTTTTTTGAAAAATAATTTAATGTTCGTGTAAATTTTTATAAAAACTTTTGTTTAATTATTGAATTCTTTTGAAAAATTTTATTATAAATAGTAGAATATTGAAAATCATTGAATTAAGAAAAATTTTTGAAAATAATTGAAATTTTACAATGATAAAAATCCCTAATTTTTCCCTGACCAATTCTACTTTCCCAGACTTTTTCCTGATTTCCCTGACCTGTGGCAAACCTGCTAATTAATTCACAAATTTCTTAATATTTTTCTTTTGGAAATTTTCTTTCTTTTTTTTTTGAGTCGAGAATATTTCTTCGTCTGTACTGAATTTTTTCTTTGTCTCAATTCGCTAGAATGAATCGTGATCTAATTAAATTGTGCATTCATTATTTCTGCTTAATCGATCGATTATCTTGATACATTACTCATCTGCCAAGTCATCTATTACACTTTATTTCGGAATCGTTTTTTCGCTTATCCTCGTTTATTTTATGTCACGTCAGTGTCTTGCTAGAGAGAAAAGTAATCAAGTTCCCTTTTCTCTTCTTCTTCTTCTTCTTCTTCTTCATCTTTTTTTTCATTCTTTCCTTCTTATTTTTCTTTTCTATCGCCTTTCATTCTAGTGTCTCGCGTCTTATTGAGATTATACTAAGTGTACTTTATTAGTTTGCAGTTCTGATATCCTGCTGTTTACCGAACTAAAGAAAAAATATAAATAACTTGTTTCTATATCGCCACCCTCATATTCCATTTTTTTTTCTTCTTTGATTATCTTCTACACACAGGACTGTATTTTTCATCGTAATAAAAATAAAGAGGAGGAAAGAAGAAGGCGAAGAAAAAAAGGGCGATGTAAAAAAATATCTAAACTGTGATTAAATAGGTCAATAAAAATTTTTTTCTTTATCATTTTGTTTGATAGGAAAAGGGTTGATTTTATTTTTTATTTTATGATAGGCAAAGTAATCAGTTATTCGAATTGATTGATCACATATTTTTTTGAATTTCGCGCCAATGTATTTCTTTATATTTCCGCCTAGATGTCATAAATGTTCTCTCACAAGCGGAGTGATTCGAATAGAGAATACAATCACCGTTTGTGAGAGAATTAGATTTATTTACTATCTTTATTTCTAAAATTGTTCAAAAATATCATTAACTTAATTTTTAAATAAATATTTAATCGTTGTTATTTTTTTATAGGAATTATGATTTTAAAAAATTTCAAAGAGTTTTATTATTTATGAAAATAATTGAAACCCTGTAAAAAATTTTATGATTTTTGAAAATTAATTAAATTATTGCGACAGTAGTATATATCTATATTTAAATGTTCCAATATGTATGTGTGTCTACATAAATATACAAGTGCAATATCTTACGATAATGGTGTCCGAAGGGGCGTGACATGTTGTGTATGCTCCTCTGCACATAAAGCACAAAAAAGAGGAGGTAAAACCTCAATTCTTGATCCCGAGAGATATTCACGCAAAGAATGGAAGTCGTCACACCCTTCTGCATATATGCCATTATATTGTCGGATATATTATTTTTACAAGCAATCAGTTTGCCCTACTGCGAGTGCGAGAAAAAGAATTCTTGATGACGCTTTTAGCACACACGTATTATAAAGAGATTCTCATTCAACTAACAAGTCATTATTTTTTTACCCCACAATTCCCCTAGATTCACTTAATGCAATTAAAGACAAATTTATGCTTCTGACACTAATCATGCATAATATAACCAAAACGAAACAATAATAATATGTGTTCGGACCTACGGTACAAAAAAAAAACAATTAATATAAAAATTATAGTAAAATGTCAATTATTTTCAAAAATTTTTTCTTAAAATTCAATAATTTGTATATTTATTATTTTCATAAAATTTCCCAAAACAATTCAATTATTTAAAAACAATTTTGACAAAATTCCAAACGAATATTCAATTATTTTCGAAAATAACGAAAATTCCACTGGAATTCAATTATTTAAAATAGAATTTGAATACATTTTTTGGAAATTTCAAATGTTTGAAAATTTGGCATTAAATTCTTCGCAGTAATTCAATTATTTTCATAAATGATAAAACTCATTGCAGAATTTCAATTATTTTTAATATAATTTTAATCGAATTCTTCGAAAAATTTAATTATTTAAAAAAAAATTTTATTAAAATTCATCTAAAGAATTCAATTATTTAAAGATTTGTTAATCAAATTCTTTATGAGAATTCAATTCTGAGAAACATTGAATTATTCAATAAATTATTTATTTTTGTATTTAAATACAATTGAATTCTCGTAAAATTTTCTAATAAAAATTGATTTAAAAATTAATTTCAGTTAAAGTTTTAGATAATAATTGAATTTTGGAGAAGTTACTAATAATTGCAATTTTTAGAAATAATTGAATTTTGTAAAGGATTTAAATTAAAATCTTTGAAAATCTGAATTTTTCATACCTTTAATTAAAAATTTTATGGAACTAATTTTCTTTAAAAAGCTTAATCGAAATTTTTTAAAATTATTTTAAGTTCATATTTTCTAATCTATATTTAATTGAAGAATTTCCGAATAATCGAAATTTCATGTAAAATGGAATTGTAAACAAATGAATTTAAAAATTCTCAAAGAAGAAGTTTTTCAAAAATTATTAAAAATAATTGATTTAAAGAAGAATTATAGTTAAAAATTGTAGAAAAAAATCATTGAATTTAAATGATCTTTAATTCTTATAAGTTATTGAATTTCAAAAGGTTTGAATTCGAAATTTTGGAAAATCATAATTCCCATGAAAAAATAACAACGATTAAATCTTAGAAAATTTTAAATTTTCATGCTTTTAAGTAACAATTCTGTAGAATTAATTTTTTTAAATAAAGTTTAATTGAATTTTCTTTTAAATTATTTTTGAAATTTTTATTTTTCTAATTCATAAAATTGAATTATAAACAAACATATTTCTAATCTTAGAGAAAATTTATAAAAATTATTCAAATTTTCAATTATATCTATTAATAATAAAATTCTTCTCCAAAATTCAATTATTTTAAAAAATTTCCATAAAATTCTTAGCAATATGTCAATTATTTAAAGAAAATCTTAATAAAATTCTAAACAAACATTTAGTTATTTTTATAAATATAATGAAACTAATCGCAGAATTTCAATTATTTTTAATGTACAATTTAATTCAATTCTCGTAGAATTCTCTGCTAAAAATTGATTTAAAAATTAATTTCAGTAAAATTTGTTGGTAATAATTAAATTTTGAAATGTTTCAAGTATAAATATTTGAAAATATAAATTTTTCATGCTTTTAACTAAGAGTTCTATAGAATTAATTTTTTTGAAAAAGTTTAATTGTATTTTTTTAAAACTATTTGAAATTTTTATTTTCTAATATATATATTTCATTACAAAATTTTCAAATAATCGAAATTTTTTAAAATTAAATTGTAAACTAATGAATTTGAAAATTTTCAAAGAACTTTTTAAAAAATTATTAAAAATAATTCATTTTAAGAAGAATTTCAGTTCAAAATTCTAGAAAATAATAATTGAATTGAAATGACGAGAATAATTTGAAAGAATTTACAGTCGGGTCAGGGAAATAGTCAAAATTTTGTTTGGAAATCAGGGAAAAGTTAGGGAAAAAGAAAATTAAATTTTTGTGACAATCCTGATATAATAATATTATCACTGAAATAAAAATTTAATTGATTCAAATAATTGATTAATTGACTATTATCAATTAAACATTTACTTGAATCAAATATTATTTAATAATATTTATTGGAGTCAATTAAATGGTTCAATTCATATTTGCTTCAAATACTGAAATTATTGGTTCAAATACAATTTAATTGACTTTAATAAATATTATTTGATTGAAGTAAATATTTAATTGATAATAGTCAATTAATCGATTATTTGAATCAAAAAATTTTTTTTTTAGTGTAATATTATAAATATACTATTGAGTATATATATACATGTACTTTTATTAACATTTACTTCTATATATATATGACTATATTGATGTATGTATGTATTCTTGAAATTGTATACACTTGGAATATAGATGTACATAAACAGAAATTTTCGGGGGAGTAGGAAACAGTGTCAGAGTGAAGAAAAGTAGGGGATCTATAGTGAAGATGGGAGGAATATTTTCACGCTCGATAAACTCGAGAACATCGCTAAGTATTCGGCAGGACCTTCGAATTTTCCTCGGGGTTTTTGGACGACAACGACGACGACGTCGACGAAGAAAGGAAAGGGGTTCCCTAAAGTCCACCACAACACAAGTTTCTTGACTTTTATATATCGTGACAAACCTCTTTTTCTCCTTTCTCTCTCTCTCTCTCTCTCTTTCTTTCTATATATATGTGTGTGTATATATGTATACACTTATCGTATCTTATTCCTTCGCCCAAACAGATTTTCTCTTCCGTTGCGCGCCCTCACAGTTTCTTCTTCAGTTTGCACGACTTGCGAATGTTTACGATCGGAAACTGTAACCAAATCACAATCGTCTTCAAGTTCACAACTCTCCTTTTTCACAATATCATTGCTTCTGTTTGTGCACTGTTATCAAAAGTCGAAGAAATGGGAAATGGTATTTCTGTTGTTTTTTTTTCTCTCTCCACTCTCTCTCTCTCTCTCTCTCTCTCTCTCTCTCTCTCTCTCTCTCTCTCTCTCTCTCTCTATATCTGTCTCTTTTTTATTCTCCGTGTATTATCGTGAGTTTCTTTACGTTAAATCCGGAAGGAAATGATTTGAAAATGTGGAAAAATATTTTTATATGATTTTAAATTTCGATAAAAACTGAAAAGAGAATTTTGTTCTGAGAGAAATGTTTAAATGTGAATTTGATTTTAGAAAATAAAATAGTGAAAATAGGAATTAACTCCTTTTTTAGTTTTACTTTTCTGCACTTGAAAAAAATATTCTACAATAAAGAAATTGGGTCGTCACTTCCCAATTTTGTCCCATATTTCCAAGTATTAAAAGCGTAACGATAATTTTATTTCGTATAAAATTTTATTTCATTAAAATTTTCATTTTCTTTGCAAGTCTTCTGTGTATAGATTCTTTTTTTCCACACATTTTTTTTTCTTTTTTTTTTTTTTGAACTAATGAAATTAAAAATCAGAATTAGTCCACATTTTCCCTCGTGCAGTGAAGATTATGAAGCGATGTGATTTTATAAAAATTTTTCCACTGATAGCTCGAGGCATTCGAGGAGAAATTAAAATTTTAAATCCTCACAATTTTTTTTTTATTTTCCTTTTTCCTCTGACGAAATGAAATGTACAAAATGTGAAACAGAAGTCTCTCGCTATGCATAATATTACATCATGCTATTTTGAATGCTTTTTCAACCCCTCTACATCCTAAATCACATGCCATCACACAGACTTGAATTCCCTTCAATTTAACGCAACTAATTTGAAAACTCTCGGTAGCTCCAATTTTTTTTTCGCCTGCTTTCCTTTCTTTTTTGCTTTTTGTATTTTTTATCAAAACCCAACATGTACATAAAAATACTTCAAACGAAAAATATAAAACAATTTCGCCAATTTGTCAGTAATATGTAAAAATTTTTATCATCATTTGCAAATAATAATTATTACGACGTATGACTGTTTCGCTTGTTTCTTTTGCTATAAGCTGAATGTTTCATTAAAAAAATAATTCACAACTTTTCTTTCAAAGACAAAAGAATTTTTTTCATTTCTATTTTGTTTGTTTGTTAATTTTAATAATTTAATTATTTTATTAATTTTTTTTCTTTTAATACTCTAAACGAAAAAAGTTAATAAAATATTAATTATTATCAATAATTAATATTATTATTAATTTAATGATTAAAATTTATTTTCAAGCGGATTTGACAATATTTTCTTTTTAGGAATTCAATTAATTTCAGAAATAATAAAATTTATCGCAGATTTCAATTTAAATAGAATTTTAATAAAATTTCTCGAAAAATTTAATTATTCTTAAAAATTTTATTAAAATTCATCAAAAGAATTCAATTATTTAAAAATTTTTTATGAAAATTCTACTTTAAAGAATATAAATTATTTTTACGAATAAAATTCTTCTCCGAAATTCAATTAGTTTTAAAAATTTTAATAAAATACTTTGCAAAATTTCAATTATTTTCAAAAGTTTTCCTTAATTGAACAATTTTCAACATGAACTCTTTTAATAAAATTTTCCAAAAATATTCAATTTATTTTTAAAAATTTTTGTAAAAATTCTCCTCAAACATTTAATTATTTTTTTAAATAATAAAAATTAAATATGAATTTAATTATTTAGAAATTTTTTAATAAATTTCTTCTAAATAATTCAATTATTTTTATTAATACATTTTTTTGAAGAGGTTGAATTATTTTCATAAATAATGAAATTCTTTATAGAAATTCAAATATTTTCATTAATAAAATTCTTCTCCAAAATTCAAGTATTTTCAAAAATTGTAATAAAATTCTTGGCAAAATTTCAATTATTATTTTCAAAAATTTTTCTTAATTCAATGATTTATTCAATATCTACTATTTTAATAACAATTTTTAATAAGAATTTAATTATTTTAAAAAAATTTTTTGAATAAAATTCTACACAAATATTTAATTATTTTCATAATGTAATAAAAATTTTCCAGGAGTTCAATTATTTACAAATTTTTTATCAACTTCTTTGCAATAATTTAAATATTTTCAGAAATAATAAAATTTTTTACAGGAATTCAATTATTTCTAAAAATAATAAAATTTTTTACAGGGATTCAATTATTTTCATAAATAATAAAATTCTTTTTTGGAATTCAATTATTTTCATAAATAATAAAATTTTTTTCCTGAATTCAATTATTTTCATAAATAATAAAACTCTTCGAACAATTTCAATTGTTTTCAATACAATTTTAATCAAATTCCTTGAAAAATGTAATTATCCTAAAAAAATTCAATTTTGACTTTGAGAAAAATTCAATTATTCAATAAATTATTTATTTTTGTATTTAAAAGAATTGAATTCTCGTAGAATTTACTAATAAAAAATTTTCATAAAAGACAAAAGATTTTTTTCAGTTCTACTTTGTTTGTTTGTTAACTTTACTAATTTAATTATTTAATTAATTTTTTTCCTACTCTAAACGAAAAAAAATTACTAAAATAATAATTATTAATTATAATTAATATTGTTATTAATCTAACAAATAAAATTTATTTACAAGCGGATTTGTTCTTATATATTTCGTTCATTTCTCTGTCGCTTGTGAGAGAATTCCCGCCGCGTGTCGGACACTTACAAAATCAAAAGGCGCGAAATTCAAATTGATCAATTAAAAATTGAAAATAATTTTTTTATTTAAAAGTTTTAAAGTTTCTCTCAGTTTTTCTAAGGATATCAAATTGAGACAAAAAACGAATAAAAACGTTGCTTCGCAACATTTTAATTCGTCTTTTGTCTCAATTTGATAACCTTCGAAAAAATGTGCTACTATTTGCAGTAAAAAATTTAGTCAAAATCTAATAAGATAGCAAAAATTATTCCTCTTTTTAAAAATCGATCCAAAAATAAGTTTTTTCATCACCATCTACTGAAGGCAAATGGAAAAAATAAAAAATTAAAAAAATTTTTTTTCTGTTTGTGAAATATTATTTATTCAGAGAGAGAGAGAGAGAGAGAGAGAAAAAAATGTTGACGAAAAGATAGGAAAAAAGCAAACAAACAAACAAACTAAAAGTGAAAAAGTTGAATCTGAAAATTAATAGCCTTTGAGAAAGTCGTTGGTATCATCTTCGAGGTACCTCACAGCCTGTTTGCCTGAAGGTGTTTTTGCTGAAATTGTAGACGTCAGCTTCTGAAATTTATAAAGCAAGTCATCCGCACAATTCATGATAAAAGGGATGGTTAAGCTTCTGGTCTTGAATTTACAGGATTGTGTATCCAAGCATGTGTAAAGGAGAGCATCTAAGTGAAGTTGCATGGAGAGTATATGGAGATAGAGAACACACATATACACAACTACAAGTGAATTTCTCGAATGTATACACCCACATTTGTATATGTGTCAATATACATCTATATTTATGGAAGTATGAGTGTATTATATGTTTATGTGTTCACATATACATGTATATGTGTAATATTATGTACATGTGCTTGCGGGCACATGTACGTATGTTTGTAAATTTTCTGTACATGTGTATGTGCGCACATATACGTATATGTGTAAATTTATGTACATGTGAATGTGTGCACATGTACGTATATGTGTAAAGTTATGTATATGTGAAATTTATGTACGTGTGAACAGGTATATGTGTAAATTTATGTATGTGTGTACAGGTATATGTGTAAATTTATGTATATGTGTGTGTAAGTGTATAGAGGGGAACTGTGGATACGCATCGCTGCACTCCTCTTCATGTACTGTCTATGGACAGCGGGAGACCGTACACCATTGTCCTAGCAGCCTGTAATTTACTAACTGCGCATCTATTGTGCGTCGCTGCTGTGTGTTTGCTACAACACCTTACCCAGCCTTTCTCGTCACCCCTTCGAACACATCAACCCCCCCCCCTCCTCTTTCCTTTCTCGCCCGTTAAATCCCGAGATTGACACGACTCTAATCCCTGTGGTTAATCTCCATAATTCGCTTTTTTTTCCATTTCACAATCATTTCCAGTGTACAATTTCACGATTCGTTGTCATTAGCCTTTTTCGGAAATTAGTTCAATATCATTCAGAGAGACTTGGGAATAAAGTGCTCTCTTCTTTATTTTTCGTTTTTCTCTTGTATCTCTTTTGTTTCTTTTTTATTTCCATTTTGTTTCTCTTTCATTTCTATTTTGTTTCTCTTTTGTTTCTATTTTGATTCTATTTTGTTTCTATTTTGATTCTATTTTGTTTTTATTTTGTTTCTCTATTGTTTTTCTATTGTTTCTCTCTTTTTTTCTTTCTAGAAATACAAAAATCCATCGTCTCGTTGAAACAAAAAAAAAAATTCGATTTGAATTTCGCGCCTTTTTTATTATACGATAAGTGTCCGCCAGACGGCGGAAATTCGCTCACAAGCGCTAAAGCAATAAGGCCAATTTATAGGCGCAAAGAGTTGGTTCAATATTCACCGCTCCAATCGTCAGCATCGGCAAAGTAAAATTTGAATTAATTAACTCTTTTTTATTTGTAAACAAACAAAAAAAAATTATAATAATAATAGAGATGAAAGTTTACTAGAGTTATTTCTCAAGTCTTATATTGCAAAACACAAAGTTTTCCTTCCGAGTATAAATATATAATATTTGAAATTGAATAAACTTTGAAGAGAACTGAACTGAAATTGTCTGACTAGTAATTAGTCGACACTCCCCCTTTACTCGAAAACAATATGATACTAGCAACTCATTAAAAACAGAAGTAATTTAATTGCGCAATAGTTGCTTAAGTATTTGTACATTTACAAGATTTTCTCTCTCTCTCTCTTTCTCTTGTTCTCTTCGGTGATAAGCAGTCGGGTAGGAATCTTTTTCGAAGCAAATGCGAATTATTTTTTAATACATCAAATATTAGAATAAAATTTTCATTAAATTCTAAAATTGAACAATTACAATTAATTATTATACGATAAATAATAGTAATTGTTTCTTTAGAAATCTTTTCTTCTCTGCAAAGAAAAGTTTCCAATTTTTTCAAGTAAAAAATCCGAAGGACTTACAAAAATATTCTTTGCTTCGAAACATAATTCAAATTTAACATTTTTACATCACAAATAGTAAATACATTTTACAAACAGTAAAATTTAAAAAACCCCCTCACACTTGGGACAAAAGTGCGTGAGGTCCTGTAGCAAGAGGGAAAAAAACAGTCTTTTCTCTCGTATGAAAAAAAAAAAAAAAAAAAAAAAAAAAAATATACACGAGAGTGGAATTTCAACGAAAGGTTTCCCAAGAGAGATGAAACGAGAATAGAACAGACTGCGTTGAACGAGTTGTTCGCGGCGTGTGTATGGAAGAACTCTTATATACTATATCTTGTACCTGTGCGAGCAAAGTACAAACGTACTAATTGCAAGTCCGCAACGCGGCATTGTCCTAATTGAGTTTTCCGCAGCAAGTCGCATTTGTTCCTTCATTTTTCATGCTCGAGGAATCCTCGACATGGCGAAATTTAAGTCCCTGGGATTAAACTGTCAAAAGCTGTTTCAACCTTTTCCGTGGGCTAGGCATTATATTTGAGTCTTCGCTAATTAATTATTTGCTGCGCCTCTATTAAGAAATTTACGAGTGTAAATATTCTTCTGGGCGAAAAAAGAAAATTATTGTACCCTTCAAAAAAAAATAATGTTTGATATTTTTTGTGGGGTACATTTTTTCGCAGAATATTTGAATATGATTGAAAATAATAAATAATAATAATTCTTACAAAAAATTTCTTGAAATTTATTGCGAATATAATCGATTTTGCTAATAATTGTAATAAATTATTTTATTATTAAAATTTTATTAAAATTATTCATAGAAAATTAAACTCTTTTACAACAATTTTATTAGAGATTTTGTAAATAAATTTAATTCTTTTGAAGAATTTCTTCAAGTTTCTTTGAGAAATAATGTAGTTTTTTGAATAATTTTAATTGGAAATTTTGAAAATAATTGAATTAAACAAAGAATTTTTTCAACTTCTTAAAATAATCGTATTTGTTAATAACTATAATTAAATATTAGATTATTGAAGTTTATTGAAACTGTATTGAAAATAATTGAATCCTTGCAAAGAATTTTGTCAAAAAATCTGAGAATAATTGAATTTCTTCGGAGAATTTTATTATTTATGAAAATAATTTAATTCTCGCGGAGAATTTTATTAAAATTTTTAAAAATCATAATTAAATTATTTAAAAGAATTTTTTTCAATTTTTTTTTTGAAATATAATGGAGTTTCTTTCACAAAAATTGAATTCTTTCAAAAAATTTCTTGAAATTTATTGCGAATATAATCGATTTTGCTAATAATTGTAATAAATTATTTTATTATTAAAATTTTATTAAAATTATTCATAGAAAATTAAACTCTTTTACAACAATTTTATTAGAGTTTTTGTAAATAAATTAAATTCTTTTGAAGAATTTCTTTAAGTTTTTTTGAGAAATAATGTAGTTTTTTTGAATAATTTTAATTGAAAATTTTGAAAATAATTGAATTAAACAAAGAATTTTTTCAAGTTTTGCAAATAATCGTATTTGTTAAATAATTATAATTAAATATTTGATTATTGAATTTTATTATTTATAAATATTAATTTAATTCTTGCGATAAATATTACTACGCTTATAAAAATAATTGAATTTCTGCAAAGAATTTTATTAAAATTTTAGAAAATAATTGAATTTTTAAAGAATTTAAATTCTTTAAAAAATTCAATTATTTTCTAAAATTTTAATAAAATTCTTGGCAGAACTAAACTATTTAAAAAAAGTAATTGAATTGTTTCCAAGGATTTATTAAAATTTTAGTAAATAATTGAATATTTTAAAGAATTTTATTATTTATAAAAATATTTGAATTGTTTTAAAGTATTTATTAAAATTTTAGAAAAAAATTGAAATTCAATATTGAATTTCCGCAAAGATTTTACTATTTTAAAATAGTAATTAAATTGTTTCGAAGGATTTATTAAAAATTTTAGAAAAGAATTGAATTCGTTTAATTCAATAAAAAAAAATTTGTAAATTGCATAAATAATAAATATTTGAATAAATAATAAAAATTTTTTACCGAGATTCAATTATTTTCATAAATAAAAAGACTCATCATAGAATTTCAATTATTTTTAATACAATTTTAATTGAATTCCTCAAAAAATGTAATTGAACACTTTATTGAAATTCGTCGACAAAATTCAATTATATTTAATAATTTGTTGATAAATTCTTTACGAGGATTCAATTTTGATAAACATTCATTTATTCAATAAATTATTACATTTTTTTTAAATAATTGAATTCACAATTTTACTATTTATAAAAGTAATTGTATTGTTTTAAAGAATTTGTTAAAATTTTAGAACAAAATTGAAATTAATTGAATTTATGCAAAGATTTTACTATTTAAAAAAAGTAATGGAATTGTTTTCAAGGATTTATTAAAATTTTTATAAAAAAATAGAATTTTTGAAAGAATTTTATTTATTTATAAAAGTAATTGTATTGTTTAAAAAAATTTACTAAAATTTTAGAACAAAATTGAAATTAATTGCATTTCAGCAATAATTTTACTATTTAAAAAAAGTAATTGAATTATTTCGAAGGATTTATTAAAATTTTAGAAAATAATTGAATTATTTTAATAAAAAAAAATTTGTAAATTGCATAATAATAACAAAAATGGAAGATCACGTTCCGTTCCCTGCCTAATATTTGCTAGTAAAAAATAATGAATTAATAAAATTTAACGATAAATTGAATTATCTTTCCGTTTAAAGGGACAACAGTAAGAGAGTTATTATTAATTTTAGTGCGCAGGGTGAAAGTTATTAGAGGATACTTATCAGTTGAATATTATTATTTCTGAGTTCATCCCTCTGTGTTTACAAATTATATGATGGCATTAACATTGTAAATCCAGTGGATTACAATCAAGGACGTTAAATTGCTTTGACATTGTGCTTAACGATGAGTGTCAATCAATCGATGTTGCCTATCGATCGATACGATTATCCCACACACATGTAACTCGTTAATGATATACACACGCATGACAGATCATTATATATCCACAAATTCACATGCGATAATGACATTGAAATTATTTTCTCCTTTAATATCAGTTTGTGCAGTGTAAAAAAATGCCACTTTTTCCCCGCTGATAAAATTTCCCAAATTATTAATTTTGACGATTAATTTAATTATATGAATTTTGCAATAGTTTTTCGAGACAAAAATCGAGACAAGAATTCAAAAGTGTTGCCTCGCAACACTTTTGAATTCTTGTCTCGATTTTTGTCTCGAAAAACCGTGAAATGGAATATTTGCAAATTATAATTTTTTATAATTATTTATTCAGTTAGAAGATTTATTTATTGTATATTTTATTATAATTTTAAGTTTAACTATTCGAAATAGTGGAAATAGATGTTGGGATATTATTTACTGGCAGTGGTATTATTAAATTACCAAACAAAGGTACTGAAAGAAATTGTATAATTAAAATGAATAGAAACAATTCCGCTTTCGAAATGAGAGGGAAGCTCTTGAAATTTAATGCCAATTGGAATTTAAAGACTTTGAGCGATCGATATCTTTCAAATAAGAAGTCTTCGACATTCTCGATTAAGCTTCTTGGTAGAAAATGATGGTACGGATGGAGAGTGAGGGAGAAAAAAAGGATGAGAAAGAGAAAAAGAGAGAGAGGGCCCATTTTTAGGGTCAGTGACGGAAGTTTACTTGGTTGCTTTTAATACCCTTATCTCTTCCGTTGTAAACTCATATCAAGTCGAATGAAAGGAGGAGAAGCCAAGAACTTTTCAACGAGTCTCTCCTTCTCTCTCTTTTCCTCTATTCCTCTCTTTCTCTCTTTTTTCTTTCTCACTCTCTTCTTCTTTCTTACTCTTTTACTATTTTACTCTCTTTCTCTTTTTTACTCTCTCTCTTTTATTCTCTTTCTCTTTTTACTCTCTCTCTCTTTTTTTCACTCTCTCTCTCTCTCTCTCTTTTATTCTCTTTCTCTTTTACTCTCTTTCTCTTTTTCTCCCTTTTACTCTCTTTCTCTCTTTTGCTTTTTTTATCTCTTTTTCTCTTTTATTCTCTTTTTCTTTTTTTTCTCTCTCTCTCTCTCATTTTTCTCTCCTTCTCTTTCCCCATACATCTTTGTTCCCTTACACTCTTATAAAACCACCTTCACTCCATACACCAGTTTTCATTCTTTTCACCCACAGACGATCCATCTAACTTTATCATTTTACGATTCGAAATTTTCTCACCGAATCAGACATGAGACGACTCAAGTAGGAGGTGAGTGCGGGAAAAAAAGAAAAATAGAGAGAGAACACTCGCTTATCATTTCTCTTCGTTGATTTCTTTTTTCTCTTTGTGCGCGCATCATTTTCTTTTTAACTCGCCAAGTATATTTATATATATATATATTTATATATCATTCATAAGAGAAAATCACTAGTCCATTAAATAGAATATTGTGCGCAAGAAGGAAAAGAAAAATAATTTCAAAAACAAGTAATTATCCATCAAAATATTTTATAATCGTAGGAATTAATAAATAATCAAGTGCGAGAGATAATTTAAAATCTGATTTTAATTATTATCACGTATAGATGTTACAGATAATTTATAATCAAAATATTATGAAACTCGGATATATAATTATTTATAATCATCACGAGTTGTAATTGAAATCAGAAGATAATTATTTTTTTCTATCTTTATGAGGAAATTAATTTTTGAATTTAATTTTCTTTTTTGAATTTGTAATTTTTCCTTACAATTTCTTTCTTGTTCTTGTCAATTAAATTTTAGTTTTGTCATTTGAATTTATGCTTTTTATTTTAGAATTTTTATTCTTCGGTTTCAATTTTTTCGCTTTTTTTTGTTTCTATTTTTTTCGGTTTTTATTTTTCCCTCGTTTCTATTATTTTCTCATTTCATTTTTCTTAGAATTTTTATTTTTCTTCGGTTTTAATTTTTTCGTTTTCTTTTTTTTCGTATTTAATTTTTTACACTTGAATTTTCTTTGGAATTTATTTTTATTCTTTGGATTTGAAAAATTCTTTAAATAGAAATTAATAAAATATACTACAAATTGACATGTAATAATTATTTTTTATTATAAATATATTTTAACTGGGAATAAATGTATATATATAAAACTTTTTTTGATTAAAATAATGTTTATAGTAATAATTACAATAATTATCACTTGATTGATCTCGAATAAATATTTAAACTTAAAAAAAGTAATTATTACTAAAATATGATAAACAGAAATAGTAAAAAATAATAGTAAAAAATAAGTAAATAATAATAAATAAATAATAAATAAATAATAAATAAAAATAGTAAAAAGTAGAATAGTGAAATAAAATGAAATGACAATAAATAAAAAATAGAACGTAAATTAAATGAATGAGTAAATAAGAGAGAAAGAATAAAACAAGATAAACAGAATAAAAAGAGAGAAATAAATAAAAAATTCATTACGTTCCTTTACCATTTTCCACAAGAAGAATAAATAATAGAAAATTAATTTACAACGATTGAGACTCAAAAGATATACAAGATTAAAGTAAAAAAAAAAAGAAAATAAGAAAGGTTTGAGGGAAAGAGGGTAAAAAATGTGAACATCGGGTTATTTGATGTGATTGGGAGATACAGAATTTTCTCCTCTTTCTCTCTCTTTTTTTTCAAGGGAACGATGAATATAAACTCCCGGTGAATTATCAAGAGAAGCAGGCGCATATTCTTTTTGAGAGTAATCTCAACTTGCAAGTCCAGCCAATCTCGACTTATCTCAATCTTCTCTCTTTTCACTTTTCTTTCTTTCTTTCTTTCTTTTTCTTTTTTTGTATAAGCATGTTTTTCTTCTCTCTGTGTGTGAGAGAAAAAAAAAAGAAGAAGTAGAAGAAGGAAGAGTTTGCCTTAATGAACGAACTGCGACAACAAAAGAAATTCCGGAGGGTAGAACGCATATTTTCCTGACAATTAAACAGAATTGTTACTAAGCAATGGCGTCCTCGTTTTCTGCTTGTGACGTTAAGTATTGAAGAAAATGAAAATAGAATTTAGCGAGCTCAACCATAAAACAGAATTTTCAAGCAGCCGTTAATCCAAATTAAAAATACTCCCCCCCCCAAACCCCCACCCCACACCCCGACGCCACTATTTTTTTTTCCTTTGCTCTATTTTTCTTCTTAAAGTTGTTTATATATTCTGTTATTTCTTTCTCGTGTCGTCTCTCTGGGCTTTTTACTTTCTTGCTTGTATTTATCGTTTGTCTTGTTGTTTATTATTTGCGAAATTTTTTAACAGGTTTGAATTCTATTTTTGGTATTTGTATTTTTTTTGTTGTTTTTTGTTTTGATTTTATTTTTTGTTATTGTTTTTCTTTATTTTTGGGTTCAATATTTTTTTGGTTTTCGTTTTTTTTTGGTTTATTTCTTCGATTTCTATTATCTTTATTTTCAGTTTTCTTCGATTTTTCTTAGTTTTTTATTTTCTTTCGATTTCTACGTTTTTTGGTTTTTATTTTTATTCGATTTCTACTTTCTTTGGTTTTTATTTTCGTTCGGTTTCTATTTTTTTGGTTGGCATTTTACTTTGTTTTATATTTTTATTCGGTTTCTATTTCCATTGGTTTTTATTTTTATTCGGTTTCTACTTTCTTTGGTTTTTATTTTCGTTCGGTTTCTATTTTTTTGGTTGGCATTTTACTTTGTTTTATATTTTTATTCGGTTTCTATTTCCATTGGTTTTTATTTTTATTCGGTTTCTACTTTCTTTGGTTTTTACTTTCTTTCGGTTTCTATTTTTCTTTGCTTTCTATTTTGTTTTTGGTTGGGATTTAACTTTGATTTATATTTTTATTCGATTTCTATTTCCTTTAGTTTTTATTTTTATTTTGTATCTACTTTCTTTGGCTTTTATTTTTCTTTGGTTTCTATTTCCTTTGGTTTTTATTTTTATTTTGTATCTATTTTCTTTGACTTTTATTTTTCTTCGGTTTCTATTTTTAGGTTTTTATTTTCATTCGATTTCTACTTTCTTTGGTTTTTATTTTCTTTCGGTTTCTATTTCCTTTGGTTTCTATTTTTTCTTGGTTGGCAATTTTCTTTGATTTATATTTTTATTCCGTTTCTATTTCTTTTGGTTTTAATTTTTTATTGATTTCTACTTTCTTTAATTTTTACTTTTTTTTGGTTTCCATTTTTAGGTTTTTATTTTCTTTCTCTTTCCATTTACCTTTGGTTTTAATTTTTTTTTGGTTTACCTGTTTCTTTGGTACACATTTTTATTCGATTTCTTTCTTCGGTTTTACATTTTTCTTTTTGGGTTCTTTTTTTCTATTTTTTTTTGTTTTATAGGTTTTCGGTAATTTTTCTGGTTTTTATTTTTTTCGTTTTTTTCCATTATCGTTTTTTCCATTCGTTAATATTTTAGTCCTGATTATTTTTTATCAAGAGAATTAAAAAGGAGAGTGTTAAAAAAAGGAAGGGTGCATTTTCCTTCCATGAAACTTGTGAATAACTGCGGACATTGAAACTTAGGTAGAAAAATAAAGAAAAAAGAAAGTAGGAACGCAGAAAAAGGGGTAAAAGTACATGGCACATTAAGTAATGAATATTTCCTTCTTTCTCGCACTTTAATACAGCTTTTCCTGCACGTACATATATATATACATATTTATACACTCGCAATAATAAATCCTAACGGACATTTGCTCCTCTATTTTTTGACCCTTATTCAAAAAACTTGAAGACATTTTCACAAACTTTCATTATTCCAATTTTGCTACAGTAAATTTAGAATTATGTCTTCGACCTCCTTGCAGTAAGTTGACAATTTTTTTTTCTCAAGATTCTTTATTTCAGTTCTTCTCAATTTTCCCAAGAAGTGAGAAAGGCAGGCAAAAATATTTCTTCGGTTTACATTTTTTTTTGGTTTAAATTTATTTTTATTTTTGTACTTTTTTTTATTTCTCTTCGGTTTACATTTTTCCTTAATTTTTATTATTCTTCGACTTCGGCAAATTTTTTATTTACGAAATAAGTAAAAGTTTATGAATTTTTTTATAAACAAACAAATAAAAAGAAGAAAAAATATTATCAATTCATAAATTTTTCGAATTAGTTTCACTCGAATTTAAAAAAAAAAAAAAAGAAAAAGTTCTTTCCCCAGAGTTTACAGAGTTGGTATATTTATGGGAAGATCAACCGGAAATGATAAAAGTTTTGGGAGAATTACAATTGTGTTGTCTCAAAAAATTGATTAAAACAAATGATATGCTTCCATTTATTTTCATAATACGAATAAGGGGGAGAAGGAGTGAAGGGGGGGGGTGGAGAAGAGAGACATTAATCAGGGGCGATGATCGGGCAAGTTGATTGTTTTTATAAATACATAACTTGACCGGAACTGACTAGCCTTTTCTGGGTATAGATAGTTACTTGATGTAAATACATCTATATGTATATATAATACAGAGAGAGTGAGAGAGAATGGAAAGGAAACCAATTATCATTTCACATCAGGACAATTACCGACAACTGCGACCGATCGGGAACGTCGCAGCTGGATCGTAGGAAACACGATTTGTACTATCCGGGCTTCCCGACGACCAAATCAACTACGTGAAATCCCTTCGGGAAGGTGAAACTTCTCTTGAACGACGAACGCGGGTTGAATTTTAAATAGAAGCACCCGAACATTTGCATTCTCTCTCTCTCTCTCTCTTTCTCTATTTTTTCGTGTCCGCTTTAAAGGAATCCTCTTTAAAAAAAATTAATCTTAAAACGATCAGTTGAATCGCTTTTGCGATTTTTCTCAAAGAATACAAGTATAAGTTCACTTTGTTTATTTTTGTTATGTTGGTTTTTATTTTTTTTTTTTTTTTGGTTTCTATTTTTCCCTTCCTATTTTCTTTTGTATCTATATTTTTCTCTGGTGTCTATTTTTCTTCGGTTTCTATTTTATTTTTTTGGTTCAATTTTTTCTCTAAGAAAAAAAGAAAGAAGGGGACAGAGAAAAAATAGAGAAAAAGAAATAGCGAAGGAGAGAAAGAAGGAGAGAGAGAGAAAGAGAGAGAGAGAGAGAAAATAGGGAAACGGAGAAAGAAGCGAAGAGAGAAAAAATAGAGATAGAGAGAATGGAGGAGAGAGAAGAAAATAGAGAAAAAGAGAGAAGAAAATGGGAAAGAGAGAGAGAGAGAGTAATATAGGATCTATCTATGGAAACATGAACGAATGAAAGATGAAAATTGCCAGTCTCGATAAATCGAAAGATTTGCGTTTCTGTGTAAAAGTGTTTTTGTGTAAGTGTGTGTGTGTGTGGGGCGATATCGAGTCGCTTCATTCTGCAAGCAGCATTTTTCTGCAGTTTTCCCGGGGTATATATATACATACCCCCCGTCTCGTATATCGTATATTAAATTAAAATGGAAATAAGGTCACACGATCTACTGTTATTGGGGTTTATGCTATGGCGAACGATATATCTGTTTGTTTACTGTTCTCCCACTAAGAAAGACAAATTACACCCGAGATTCATTTCATTTTAAGTAAGTCAATTTTCTTCTTGACGCAAACGACTATCTCGAAAAATTCACATTTTTCCTTAAAAGGAAAGAAATGAAAAATTAATTTCTTATTTTTAAATATGAAAATACGAAGAGAAACAGTAAATATTGTAAATATTTCAGTATTTTACAATATTGTTCTATAAAAAAAATTCTGCCACCAAAAGTTAAAGATATTCAGCCCCATTTTCTACGCTTTTGGAAAAAATATAAATAATACCAAAAAACAGTTTCGAAAAAGAGCAAATATTAAATATATTTATTACTTGCAAGAAATTTTTATGTCAAAAACCAGGGTTGACACAAAAATTTAACTTTCTTTTTCCTTGACTTTTCCCTAATTTCCAGACAGAATTTTGACTTTTTCCCAGACACTAAAGAATATTCTAATTCACTCAAAAAATTATTAGAAACTGAAAAAAATATTCGAATATTTGCGAATTTCTTTAATTGTAAAATTATTTTGAAAACAATTGTTTTATTTAGCATAATTATTTAATCATTATTATTTTTCCATTAAAATTAACATTTTCAAAAATTTCAAATTCAAATCTTTTGAAATTTAATAACTTATAAGAATATTATTATAAACATGAAGAAATCAATCACTCCGAGTCTTCGACTCGGAGTAATCGATTTCATCATGTTTCTATAATAATTAACAATAACCCAGGGATAAAATTATTTTCTATAAGAATATTGTTATTTCTAAAATTCTTTGATTTTCATTATTTAAATTCAATTAATATTTTCCAGAATTTTTAACTAAAATTCTTCTATTAATTAATTAATTATTATTTAAAAGAACGAAAAATTTAGATTTCCAAAGATTTGAATTTAAAAACTTTTTTAAAATTCAATTATTTCTAAAAATTCATGCTATAATGCTTTTAATATTAAATTATTATCTAAAATTTTAACCGAAATTCATTTTTAAATAAATTTTTATTATAAAATTTTACGAGAATTCAATTATTTAAATGCGAAAATAAATAATTTATTCAATAATTTAATGTTTATTAGAATTTAATTTTTACGAAGAATTTTATTAACAACTTTTGAAAATAATTAATTTCTTTTTAGGAATTTAATTAAAATTTTAGTGAAATTTATTTTATTAAAGAATTTTTTAACAATTTTTGAAAATAATTCAAAACTTTTTGAAGAATTTTGTTACAATTTTTAAAAATAATTGAATTCCAGAGAAGAATTTAAATAATAATTTATGAAAATAATTGAATTCATGCGATGAATTTTATTAAATTTTGTTTAAATAATAAATAAATAAAGAAGTTTATTAACATTTTTTACAATAATTTAATTCTTGAGAAGAATTTCGCTACCTATTTATAAAGATAATTTAATTAGTGACGAGAATTTTTAAAAAATTTTGATAATAATTTAATTTCTGCAAAGTATTTTAGTACTTTTCAAAAGAATTGAATTCTTGTGATAAATTTTTATATTTATGAAAATAATTGAAATTTGGAAAAGAATTTTATTAAAATTCCTTAAAATAATTGATTTTATGGGGGGAATTTTGTTGTTTAACAGGATAATTGAATTCTTTTGCATAATTTCTTAAAAATTTTGAAAAATAATTGATTTCCTGAGACGAATTTAAAGTTATTTATGAAATAATTGAATTATTGCAACCAATTTTTATGATTTTATTTAATAATTGAATGTTTCTTAAATTTGAATTCTTTCGTCAAGTTTTAATAAAATTTTTAAGTACAATTGCATTTTTCGAGGAATTTATTTTAAATTGTATTAAACATATTTAAAATTCTGCCGTGAAAATAATTAAATTCCTAAATGAAATTTTATTATTTAGGAAAATAATTGAATATTTTCGTAGAATTTTATGAAAAATTTTTTTCAATAATTAAATTTTTTGGTAAATTTTATGAAAATATTAAATATTGAAAATCATTGAATTACGAACAACTTTTGAAAATAATTGAATTTTTGGAGAAAAATTTTGCTATTTATGAAGATAATTGAATTCTTGTAGAGATATTCGTTAAAATTTTCAAAATATTATTGAATTTCTCCGAAAAATATTATTACTTTTGAAAATAATTGAATTCTTATGATGAATATTGTTATTCATAAAAATAATTGAATTTTGCAAAGATTTTTTTTTACGTTCCTAAAAATAATTGAATCCTTGTGAAGAATTTTGTTATTTATCAAGATAATTGCATTAAAACTTTTGAAATAATTAAATAATATTAACAAATTCATTCTGGTCAGGAAATATAAAAAAATTTTGAAGGTTTTGTATAAGAATTCGTTGTAGTTTGATAGTTTATGACGCAAACAAAAAAGACAGTAAAAATGCAGAATTTTCTTATAAATTTCAAAAATTAAATTTTTCCAGTACTTTTAATTAAAATCCCTGAGCTTTTCCCTGACCTGTGGCAACCCTGAAAACGTACAGTAAGAAAAGAAACAAAAACCCCAAGAGCAGTTTAATCGTAATTAAGAAAATAAGCATTTGATTCAGTAAATTACTATAAAAGAACACTAATTAGGATTTATTACCACAAATACATTAATTATTTTAATAAATAGAATAAAAATCACAAGTGTTAATTGTGCACTCGTTTTCATGAGGAAACAAATGAAAAGATTCCTCTCGCATAAGAAATTTTAAAGGGCGAGTGAAAAAGGCAGGAATTTCTCTCTGTGACACTAATTAGAAAATGATACGAATCTCTCCTCTATCACTGTATTATATTTCACGTCACGGTTTAATTTTCGAGTTTGTTTGTGATGTCAAAAGTGGAAATTGTTAAGACAACATTCTTGAAGCTTCAATTAATAAATTGGTTTTCCTAGTACAAAAGGCACTTAGGTGCATTATTTTACTTTGTAACCATCGAGAAATTCATTAGGGGGAGCGAACTTTCAGTACTTGGAAACTTACCTTGTGTACCTTTTGTGCTTTCATATACCATAAAATTGTATCTTGACAGCGGAGAAAATTATCTATTTAAAAAAAAAGAAAAAGAAAAAAGAAAATGAGCAATTGAATAGTATTCTTTTCGATAAGATATTGCGCATGAAGGAGAAAAATTATTCTCACGAAAATGGAACTATTAAATGTCATAGGATAGAAAAAGAAAAGAATTCAAGTCGACGACGACGACGACGACAAAATTACTATCCCAATTTTCCAAGAGAAATTTCTCCTTCATAGTCTACTATACTATATTTCTTCTCGAATGAAGGTATTTAATGCCGCAGTAATCTTAAAATATTATTATGATCGCATTCATTCCTGATAACAAATGTACGTAATTGATGTTTTTGATTTTGTACTGTGGGAGCTATAAAATTTTTTCCCCTTCTTTTTTTTTTTTTTTGATAAAACTAAAGTAACATTTTATCTTTTCCAATGCTGACGAAGGTAATTTTTTTTATATTACTTTGAACTTTACAGCTTTTTCGGGAGTAAATTATTTTATAAGAAAGCAATTCTTCTTTTTCGCATTAAATTTGAAAGCTCTTTTTCTCCTGATAAAATAGTTTTCCTTTTTTATTATTTAATGCTTGGCATTTATTTTACTTTTGTATTTATTGTTTAATAAAATTGTAAAATAATGTTATTTCTTTTTTTTATTATAATATATTTAACTGTATATTTATACCATAATTATATTATATATTTATTATATTTTTGGTTATATTTTTTTATTTTTATTTAATTGTTTGTAAATAACTCTAAAAATTTGAAACACTAAATTATTAAATTTATTATTATTATTGTTAATATTATTTATTTGTTTATTATTATTTATTCATATTTACTTATTTGTAATAAGTTATTATATTATAAAAAAACCAAAAGTTAGAATTCTGGTTTTTTTATAATAAATACTGAGGATTTTTTTTTTCTTTTTTTTTTGGTAAAATATCGTGGAGAGTATAATTATAAAGCTCCAATGTTAATGATAGTGGAATTTTAACAATAGTTTAAGTTTTGTAAGTTATACCTGCCGTGAAATATAAACGCTATTGGATATTTAATTTTATATGCTCAAAGTTTTGGAGGAGCTTCCAAGTTTAAACTCGAGAAAGTAGAAGTCATCCAATTTTCAAAACTTACAGCTTTTAATCATCTAACACTGAAACTTTTGGAAAAATATTTTATCGCCTTATTCTCCTTCGACATTACCATATATGAGAGAAGCAATTACCTAAATTATATTTAATGTTTGAGAAAATTTTAATTAACATGCAGAAAACAAAATTTCAATCTGCATATTTTCAATTATCTTCTATCCATTATTATTATATTTCTCAAAATTTACCGTAAATTACTTTTATTATATTTATAAATTTTAATGTTTAAACTTTAACAATGGAAATAATTGTAATTAGCCAATAAACAGGAGGAGGTTAATTATTATTAATTTCAGAGTTTGATGAAAAAAGCGTCAAATTGGACGCCTGTTGGGTACTATGGGAAACTCATTATAAACTTACGTTAGCGTAGACATATGTTTAGAGGAACTTTGATAATTTCATGACAGAAAATTATTTCTGGGTGAAATGGACTGTTAGTATTATTATGTTTATTTTTGCTCCTAATTCTATTTTTATTAAAATTATAATTGCAATTAATTTTATTATTATCTTCATTATTATTATTATTATTTTTTATTAATAGTCAATTAAAATACTACAATTAAGTTTAATTATTTTTACCAATCCCATTAGGAATGAAAATTTTTTTAATTTATCCTTTTTATTATTATTTTAGCCAATAATTTTGAAAAATATTTCTATTGCCACAAACATTTAATTTTGTTTTTCCCTGACCCTAAAGAATATAAAACTTGAAGTTATCGATTACTCCGAGTCTTCGAGTCGGAGTGATCAATTACTTTTATTAATTTTTGTTAAAGTTCTTTTGGGAAATTACAAATTCATTTGTTTACAATTCAAATTTTACGAAATTTCGATTATTCGAAAATTCTTTAATTAAATATACAGTAGAAAATAAAAAGGTGCAATAATTTTAAAAAATTTCGATTCAGCTTTTTGTGAAAAAAATTAGTTCCATAGAATTTTTAATTAAAAGTATGAAAAATTCAGATTTTCAAAGATTTTAATTTGAAACCTTTACAAAATTTAATTATTTCTAAAAATTGCAATTATTAGTAACTCCTCCAAAATTCAATTATTATGTAAAACTTTAACTGAAATGAATTTTTAAATCAATTTTTATTAGATAATTCTACGAGATTTTAATTATTAAAATAAAAAAATAAATAATTTATTCAATAATTGAATATTTCTTAAAAATTAATTCTCATAAAGAATTTGATTAACAAATCTTTAAATAATTAAATTCTTTAGGTGAATTTAAAAAAATTTTTAAGAATAATTATTCTTTATTATTATTATTATTATTATTATTATTATATTATTATTATTATTATTATTCTAATAATAATAATAATTATTATTATTTTTCGAAGAATTCGATTAAAGTTGTGTTAACAATAATTGAAATTCTGCAATTAGTTTGATTATTTTTGAAAATAATTGAATTATTGCGAAGAATTTTATAAAAAAATTTCAAACAATAGATTTTTTTTCAAAAAAATTTATGCTATCTCTATTTTTAATAATTGAATTCCTGTGAAATTTTCATTTTTTTAGAAAATAATTGAATCCCTAAAAGGAATTTTAAAAATTTGTGAAAATAATTGAATTAGATACTGCGAAGAATTTAATGCCAACTTTAAAACATTTGATTTTTCCGAAAAAAATTTCTGCAAATCCTATTTTAAATAATAATTGAATTCATGTGATATTTCTATTTTTTTGGAAAATAATTTAATGTTTGTTTAGAATTTTATCAAAATTTTTGTTTAATAATTGAATTATTTTGTGAAAAATTTTATTAAAATAGTAGAATATTGAAAGCCATTGAATTGAGGAAAATTTTTGAAAAAAATTAAAATTTTGCAATGCATTTTATTAAAATTTTGAAAATAATTGAATTCATTACTTTTGATAATAATTGAAATCTTGTGATGAATTTTGTTATTTATAAAAATAATTGAATTTTGCCATGAATTTTATTAAAATTCCTGAAAATAATTTAATTTTATCGAATAATTTTGCTATATTCATTTATAAAGATAATTGAAATGATGACGAGAATTTTCTTTATTTTTAAACATAATTGAATTTCTGCGAAGAATTTTATTAGTTTTGAAAATAATTGAATTTTGCAATGAATTTTATCAAAATTCCTGAAAATAATTGAATTTTGTCGAATAATTTTGATATTTATTTAAAAAGATAATTAGAATTTTGATGAAAAGTTAAAAATAATTTTGAAAATAATTTAAATTAGCCAAGAATTATAATAAAATTTTTGAAAATAATTGAATTTCAGCCAAGAATTTTATTAAAATTCTTGAGAATAATTGAATTTTGTCGAATAATTTTGCTATTTATTTACAAAGATAATTGAACTGTTGACGAGAATTTTTTTTATTTTTGAACATAATTGATTTTCTACGAAGAATTTTATTAGTTTTGAAAATAATTGAATTCTTGTGATGAATTTAGTTATTTATGAAAATAATTGAATTTTGTCGAATAATTTTATTAAAATTCCTTAATATAATTGAATTTCGACGAAGAATTTTGCTATTTATGAAGATAATTGAAAATAATTGAATTCTTGTGATTAATTTTGTTATTTATGAAAATAATTGAATATTTTGCCATGAATTTTATTAAAGTTCCTGAAAATAATTGATTTTTCTCGAATAATTTTGCTATTTATTTACAAAGATAATTGAAATGTTGACGAGAATTTTTTTTTATTTTTGAACATAATTGATTTTCTACGAAGAATTTTATTAGTTTTGAAAATAATTGAATTCTTGTGATGAATTTAGTTATTTATGAAAATAATTGAATTTTGTCGAATAATTTTATTAAGATTCCTTAATATAATTGAATTTCGACGAAGAATTTTGCTATTTATGAAGATAATTGAAAATAATTGAATTCTTGTGATTAATTTTGTTATTTATGAAAATAATTGAATATTTTGCCATGAATTTTATTAAAGTTCCTGAAAATAATTGATTTTTCTCGAATAATTTTGCTATTTATTTAAGAAGATAATTAGAATTTTGATGAAAAATTAAAAAGAATTTTGAAAATAATTTAAATTAGCCAAGAATTATAATAAAATTTTTGAAAATAATTGAATTTCAGCCAAGAATTTTATTAAAATTTTTGAGAATAATTGAATTTTGTCGAATAATTTTGCTATTTATTTACAAAGATAATTGAAATGTTGACGAGAATTTTTTTTATTTTTGAACATAATTGATTTTCTACGAAGAATTTTATTAGTTTTGAAAATAATTGAATTCTTGTGATTAATTTTGTTATTTATGAAAATAATTGAATTTTGCCATGAATTTTATTAAAGTTCCTGAAAATAATTGATTTTTCTCG
Source organism: Leptopilina heterotoma (assembly GCF_015476425.1). Classification (NCBI taxonomy): domain Eukaryota; kingdom Metazoa; phylum Arthropoda; class Insecta; order Hymenoptera; family Figitidae; genus Leptopilina; species Leptopilina heterotoma. Next base: position 4,061,737 of record NW_025111110.1, read on the forward strand.
AATAATTTTGCTATTCATTTATAATAATAATTTTATTAAATTAAAAAATAATTAAATTCTTGTAATGAATATTGCTATTTATGGAAATAATTGAATTTTGTCAAATAATTTTATTAAAATTTCTGAATATAATTGAATTTTGACGAAGAATTTTGCTATTTAAGAAAGATAATGATACTTTAAACAAAACATAACTAAAAATCGTCTATTATTTTTGTTAATTTTCACAGAATCTGGAGGAACGCGAAAGAAAGAATTCGGTGCACAAAGAACAGCTGCATAGAGAGCAGAGGTTTCTTAGGCGAAAATTAGATCAGCTGTCAACTCAAACAGGTCTTAATCTTAATGGTTTTCATGGCCTCCATGGACTCAGCTCCAGTGCACCGACAGGTTCATCCTGCGGTTCAGCAGCGGCGGCGGCCGCAGCAGCAGCCACCTTACTATCGAAGAGACGAAGTGTTTCTGAATGCTCGGTAGGAACAGCCTCTTCAACCAGCTCCACAGCGAGCTCCAGGAATTCGGACAGGTCTGCGGGCAGTCCATCCGTCTCCGAGTCTGGTAAGTTTTTCCTCTTTTCATTCTCTCTCTTTCCCTTTTTTCTCATTTTTTCTTCATTTTTTCTTCATTTTTTTTTTTTTTTGACAGAGACACAAAAAAAGTCTCTCTTTTGAAAATTTTCCAACCGGCAAGAGCTTCTTATCCATCGTGTGCGCGCTTTTCTTATCAAAAAAAAAAAAAAAAAAAAAAGAAAAATCCCTTCCCCCCACACACATAGACACATTTGTCGGGGAATAGCTATACACTATTTCCCCGAGACTTGCTCTCATGATCCAGACTTTTCAAAAGACTCTATTCACGCCCCGTAGTCTTTCCTCTTTTCAGAGAAGCACGAAATTATCGGAGATCCCTCGCGATTAGAAAGACTTAATCGCCAAGTTCTTTACTTCTTGAAATTGAGACGATAGCGAAACTCAAGACCTGGAAGTGTTCAATATAATACCTCAATGAGGTTCTTTTTTTTTCTTCTTTTTTTCAAAATTGGAGAATTTTACTCTCTATATATTTGGTCTCGAAAAAACATTTCATCGAATTCGATACAAAAGCCGTTTTGCACTCAAATCGAAGGGAAGATTAATTTTCTTCGTGCGTGGCAGTTTACTTTATGAAAAAGCCTTTTCATCCTTGGACTATTAGTCTTTTTTTTTTTAAAGCAGATGTTTTGTCATGATGAAAAGAGGTTATTCAGGTGTGTTTGTATTTGATCGGATGGTAAATTGTCCCACCCCCCACCCTCTTGTTTTTACTGAGGGAAAGGGGAGAAGTTAATTAATTTTTTTTATTGGCTTTTTAAAATCGTTTTTTTGCAGTTTTTTTTCAAGAAGTTTGTTTACCTGTGCGATATTCTTTGGATGAAAGTTTATACTGCAAGTAGGAAATGAAAATTACCTGTAATTAGTACCCAAGTTACTTCTGAGAAAAAAATTTTTTTTAGCTACGTCTAAGAGACATCTTATTTTAAGTTGCTGAAGAAGATAAATTAATGTCTGCTGATAAATTAGAGTTGAAAATGTAGATTGTCTTAAAAAAAATAGGCGAAAGTTAAATTTCAAATTTAATTTATTCATAGGTAAAAAGTTTAATAAGTAATTAATTATAATAAGTAATTTATAGGTAAAAGACGTCTTTGGGATTTGTTGGTTTAAAAAATATAGAAAAATTGACATTATTTGTTTAAATAATAGAATTCCTGCGAAGAATTTTATTAAAATCTTGGAAAAATAATTTATTTATTTTTTATTACAATTTTTTGAGATAATTGAATTTTTACGAAAAATTGTATCACAATTGCATTGAAAATAATTGAATTTCTTCGAAGAATTTTACCATTTAAATTGAAATTCTGCGGTGAATTTTATCAATAATTTTGAGCAAAACCATTTTTTTATTTAGTTTCTTGTCAATTTTAGTAGTACATGAATATTTTAGTCAGACAGAGCATTTTTAATTATTTCGTTTGTTGTCAGTTTATTGCTATAATATCAGTAGTATAGGTCAATTTTAGTCAGACAAAAAGTTTTAAACTGTCGTTTGTATGATTTTAATAACAGTAGTAAAAACAGTTTTAGTCGGACTCAATTATTTTGATGCATCTTCGTGAGATTTTAACGTCAGTAGTAAAAAGCAGTTTAGTCAGCCATCGTCTAAAATCCTATTTTAGTATTTAATATAAGTAGCCAATTAAAATTTTAGTCAGACAACCTTTCTAAATTCTTTGCTGCCTACTTTTAATATCAGTAGTAAGAAACAGTTTTAGTCAGACTCAACTATTTTTTGCTTCTTCCTAAGATCTCAACGTTAGTAGTAGAAAACAGTTTAGTCAGACATCTTTTAAAATCTTTTTTTTTATTATTTAATTATCAGTAGTAAAGTGCAATCTTTGTTTCCTGAAGTAAAATTTTCGTTTTCAGTCTTTGTAAATTTTTTATCTATTTTACAAAATACGTAATATTTTTTCATATTCAAAGCAAACATTTCTCAATAATTCTTCGCTATTTACAAATCAGTTTTTTAAATCAAAAAGCCTTTTTATTTCACTAAAGTGGAAATTTGATTTTATTTTCCGAAAAAATATTTTTTCGATTTCAAAGGTTTCACCGAGTACTTTTCTCTCTCTCTCCAAACTCTCGTTATTGTAAATTTTAATAGAATTTGCAAACAGAAAAAAATTGAACCTTTTGAAGAGTTGGAAAAACGTAAATAAATGCAACATGGTTACCAAAGGTAACCAGAATGAATTTTGTAATATTTTTTAATTATTTCAAAAGTTTTAATGCAATTATCTTAATATATAACAAATTTCTTCACAAGGATTCAATTATTTTTAGGAATTTAAAAAAAAATCTTTGCAAAATTCAATTATTTTTATAAATAACAATATTCATCACAAGAATTCAATTATTTTCAAAAGTTTTTCGTAATTCAATGATTTTCAATATTTACTATTTTCATAAAATTTATCAAAAAATTTAATTATTGAAAAAAATTTTTGATAAAATTCTACGAAAACATTCAATTATTTTTGTAAATAATAAAATTTCATTTAGGAATTCAATTATTTTCACGGCAGAATTTAAAATATTTTTGATACAATTTTAAATAAATTCCTCGAAAAATGCAATTATTCTTAAAAATTTTATTAACTTGACGAAAGAATTCACATTTAAGAAACATTCAATTATTAAATAAAATAATAAAATTCGTTGCGATAATTCAATTATTTTCATAAGTAACATTTAATTCGTCTCAGGAATTCAATTATTCTTCAAAATTTTTATGGAATTGTGCAAAAGAATTAAATTACCTTGTTAAATAACAAAATTCTTCCCATAAAATCAATTATTTTAAAGAATTTTAATAAAATTCTTTTTCAAAATTCAATTATTTTCATAAATATCAAAATTTATCACAAGAATTCAATTCTTTTGAAAATACTTTGCAGAAATTAAATTATTATCAAATTTTTTTTTTAAATTCTCGTCAATAATTAAATTATCTTTATAAATAGGTAGCGAAATTCTTCTCAAGAATTAAATTATTATCAAAAATGTTAATAAACTTCTCGTCAAAATTTTAATTATTTAAACAAAATTTAATAAAATTCATCGCATGAATTCAATTATTTTCATAAGTTATTATTTAAATTGAGGCCTTGGATCCAATAACTCGCCCGACGCTCGAAGGCACGCGCTAATACCAGTCGGGTAGCAGTGAGTGGCTCAGAGGCGCTCACTGCTCACTGACTGGCAGTTGCGCGTTCCTCCGAGCGTCGGGCGAGTTATTGGATCCAAGGCCTCAATTCTTCTCAGGAATTCAATTATTTTGAAGAATTGTTATAAAATTTTTCAAAAAGTTTTCAATTATTTTCAAAAATTGGTATAAAATTCTTTAATATAATAAATTTTAGTAAAATTTTAATTAAATTCCTTAAAAGAAATTAATTGTTTTCAAAAGTTGTTAATAAAATTCTTCGTAAAAATTAAATTCTAATAAACATTAAATTATTTGAATAAATTATTTATTTTTGTATTTAAAGATGTAATTGAATTCTCGTAGAATTTTCTTCTAAAAATTGATTGAAATGAAATGAAAATGAATTTCGGTTACAATTGTAGATAATAATTTAATATTAAAAGCATTATAGCATAGATTTTTAGAAATAATTGAATTTTAAAAAAGTTTTAAATTCAAATCTTTGAAAATCTAAATTTTTCGTTCTTTTAAATAATAATTGATTAAGAGAAGAATTTTAGTTAAAAATTCTAGAAAATAATAATTGAATTTAAATGATGAAAATCGAAGAATTTTACAAGTAACAATATTCTTATATAAGATAATAATTTTATCCCTGGGTTATTGTTAATTATTATAAAAACATGAAGAAATCGAGTACTCCGAGTCGAAGACTCGGAGTGATTTACTTTTTCATGTTTATAATAATATTCTTATAAGTTATTAAATTTCAAAAGATTTGAATTTGTAATTCTTGAAAATGTTAATTTCAATGGAAAAATAATAATGATTAAATAATTATGATAAATAAAACAATTGTTCTCGAATAATTTTACAATTAAAGAAATTCCCAAATATTCGAACATTTTTTTGAGTTTCTAATAATTTTTAGAGTGAATCAGAATATTTTTTAGTATCGGGAAAAAAGTGAAAATTCTGTCTGGAAATCAGGGAAAAGTGAGGGAAAAACAAAGTTATATTTTTGTGTTAATCCTGTGCAATAAATGAAAAAAGGAAAATAGTTTATTTTTCGAGAGAACTGATTAAAAGCAATTTTCATTGGAGAATCGGCTTTTGTGAAATGACGTAATGGGTGATGTAACATAAATGTCAATCTGTAATGAGAATAGGGCAGATCGATTTTGTGTGCGGTTAAAGGCCATGAGGGAGAATTCTGCCCGTTGTATAATGCTAACAACGATAAGAATCCCTTTCAACTCGAGCGAGGAGCGAGTTACCCTGAAGTTCGGTTGCGGATTCAAGGGGTTTCCGAAATGGCTGCTTCTGCTTCTGCTGCTGCTGCTGCTTCTTCGGTTTAACGCGTCCTGTCTCTCCTTCTCATTTTCTCATTCTCCTCTCTTTCTCTTTCTATATAAGGTCGTCGGGCAACGGCGGCAATCTCGCTTGCTGACTCAGCCGGAAGAAAGTCGAAGAACAAACTTTAACGCGACTCATCCTTACGACTGTTTCGCCACGTAAGACCCTAACTTTATTAGTGTTGACGTGCCAGGTCACTGATGAACATGAGAAATTGAAAATCAGAATTAAACTTCTCTGTGATAAATTCATTTTATTGACTGACACTCTTCAAAGTTTATTTTTAGCACTGCCATCAGAAAAAGGATTTAGTGCTGGCGACAGTAGTAAATTTGATAAATGATTTTTTTTTCTTTTTCTTGGTTAAACGATTAGTAATTTTTATTGTGGCAACTAAATCGAATTCTTTTGAGAAATTTTTTTAAAATTCTATTGAAAATAATTTAATATTTATGAAAAGAATTGAATTCGTGCAGAGAATTTTATTAAAATTTCTAAAAATAATAAATAATTACATTGCTCGAACGAAAAATTTTTTCTCAACTGTCAGAAAAATAAAATCCCTCAGAGAAAAAAAAAATTAAATATTGAAATTGATCCAGAACCGCACTGAAAACGTGCAGTAATATATTCTCAACGAAGAAATTCATGAATTGTATTTTGTTTTTCATACACGCGAAAGGAAATACTTCATGTCGAAGGTTTCAATGGCAATTTGTTTCGTTTATCGTAAAAAATGTTTCAGAGTTGCGGAAAGTTTCACGCTTCGTTTGAAAAAAATACGATTCTCTCTTTCCCTATTTTACACTAATCAAAATACGAAATCTTTTTCGTTTTTTCAAAATAAAAAAAAAAAAAAAAATTGATAAATGATAGGTAAAAAAAAATCAGAGAGTAAAAATAGTTCAATGTGAAAAACGTTTTTTAATTAAAAATACAAAAAAGGAGTATTTTTTTGTATATAATATTTTCAAAGGGACTTTTTTTTTTGAAGCAAGAGTGCTTTCAAAAGGACGAGAAGCAACAAAAATGTCAAGAGATTAAACCCGTTCTCCCGAAAAATTGTCAAACAGGCCTTTACAATTTTTTTCATGCGAATCACACTGCAATCAACAAACATAAAAAAAAAGTAAGAGGAATACAGTAACTTTTTTGAAAAGTTGTATATTTCTTTTCAGAGAAATATTTTTGTTTATGTATTTAGTATATAAATATTTTCTGACCCTTTCTTTGAAGCTCAAGTTTGGGGGGGATTTTTCTTTAATCAGAAATATTGAGAATGAGAAAAATTTAATAAATATAAAAAATATAAAATAAAAATAATATAAAGCTAATAGATATAATAAATAAAATAGAAATAGAAAAAAATAATTTCAGAGTAATTAAAATTTTTAGTACAATTTTGTTTTCTTTTATTTGTTTACTAATGGTTTTTTTAATAAAAAGACTTTGAGAATTTAAATTAAAGTTCTTTAATTAATTTCTGAATTTAATTTCCCACTGACGGAAGTTAGTATCAACCTGGTATTGCAAACAGTATCTTTAAATTTTTCCCGTTTTTCAATTTTTTTCCTTCATCAAGAATTTCTTCAATATTTTTAAGTGAAAAATTTACCCGAAATCGTTTAAAAATAATTTTTCGAAATATTCAATTTATTTTTCATAAAAATCCCTCAAGTCTCAGAGCATAATTTTAGATCCATATCTTTCCCTCGTATACAATTTGAAATTCTCTTTTTTTCAAAGAAAAAATAAGAAAAAAAAATTTGAGATCAACTGATAAAAACCTGGAAACAATTGATCGTTGAAGAAAGTTTATTATTGCAGTTGACTTGGAATGTTCCTTATTGCACAGTTTACCAAGAATGTTTTTTGAAGAGTTACGATTTTAGTACATAGTAGCAAATACAAAAAAAGGAAAAAAAAAGTTTTTCAAGACTGAATTTCTCTTGTTTTCTTGTAGGCCATTTAATATCGTTTATCACTTCCTACTGCCAATTAAAAGCAAAATTCAGAAACTCGCTCCTTAGTAAGTTACACGTTTCTTGATACAAATGTTGTTAATTGAACACAAGCGAAAGTAAACTTGTACACTAAGTCTTTTCTGTATCTTGTTTGGCCGTTAACTCTGAGATAATGTGGCTTTGCGTTTGTATTTTGCGGTTCGATTGCTATCTCACGATTCGTATCGCGTGTGTGCGTCCTTTCTAACAATGATGAGCGTCCTATAGGAAAAAAAGTGCCGAAAAACTTTTTATTTCGACTTTCGAATGAAGGAAATTTATTTTTTTCTCTTTTTCAAGTTTGAATAATATTATTCTTTTGTTTATACTTTTGTTTTTTAGTTAACTTTAGATAGATATTCAATTTATTATTGTTATGAAAAATTACAAAATTTTTTATTTTCAAATATAAATTTTTTAAATAATTTCATAACCAAATTTTTAAAAATCCACTTATTAAGTGCAAAATTAATTATTACTGTTCACTATTTTCAAAAATTTTAATAAAATTTCACGAAAGAATTCAATTATTTTCTAAAATTTGAATAAATCCTTCTAAACAATTTCATTATTTTTGAAAATAGTAAAATCTTTACAGAAATTGAATGATTTTCAAAACAATTTTAATTGTATTCTTCGGAAGAATTTAATTTTTCTTCAATTCAATTTTTTTCTAAGATTTTAATAAATCCTTCGAAAAAATTAAATTATTTTTATAAATCGTAAAATTCTTCGCAAGTATTCAATTAATTTTATAAAAAGTAAAATTTTTTGCAAGAATTCAATTATTTTCAAAACAATTTTAATTGAATTCCTCGGATGAATTCAAATATTTTTAAATATTTCCATTTTCAATTATTTCCTAAAATTTTAATAAATTCTTCGAAACAATTCAATTATTTTTAATTTTTTATAAATACTAAAATTCTTTGCAGGAATTAAATAATTTTTAATCCAATTTTAATAAAAATACAAGAAAGAATTTAATTATTTTTAAAAATTTCTATAAAATTGAATTTCAACAAGAATTTAAAATTTTCTAAAAATAATTCAATTATTCTTAAAATATTTTGAAAAAATTCTATTTAAAAATTAAATTACTTTCAATGCAATGTTTAAATATATTCGTCAAAAAAAAAAAATTGAAAGAATTCAATTATTTTCAAAAAATAATAAAATTCTTATGATGAATTCAATTATTTTGAATATTCCTAATTTTAATAAAATTCTTTAAAGAAATTCAATTATTTTCGAAACAACTTTAATTCAATTTCTCGAAAAAATTACATTATTTTTAAATATTTCTATAAAATTCTTCATAACAATTTAATTATTTCTAAAAATTTTAATAAATTCTTCGAAACATTTCAATTATTTTTATAAATAGTAAAATCCATAGCAGAAATTCAATTCTTTTCAAAAGAATTTTAATAGAATTCCTCGAAAGAATTTAAATTTTTAAATATTAACATAAAATTTATTTATTTTCTAAAATTTTAATAAATTCTTCGGAACAATTTAATTATTTTTATAAATAATAAAATTCTTCGCAAGAATTCAATTATTTTTAATAGAATTTTAATAAAATTCTTCTTCATAAAATTCATTTGCTTTAAAAATTTCCAATTAAAATTATTAAGAAAAACTTCATTAGTTGAAAAAAAATTCAAAGAAATTCTTCAAAAGAATTTAATTAGAATTTTTAGAAATTTTAATAAAATTCTTCGCGAGAATTCAGTTATTTTTCCAAATACTAAAATTATTTGAAGGAATTCTATTATTATCAAATTGTTTAATAAAATTCTTTGCAAAAATTCCATGATTTTCAATATATTAATTTTAAAATTGAAAATATTTGAAAAGAAAAATTATAAAAAAAGTTAAGAAACATAAAACCAAATTATTTTAATTCAATTATTATTTTCTAAAATTTTTAATTATTTTTTATGAAATAATTGAATTCGTTGAGAAAATGTTATTATTTATAAAAATAATTGAATTCCTGTAAAATTTTTATTATTTATGAAAATAATTAAGTGTTTGCATACAATTTTATTAAAATTTTTTTTTTTAAATAATTGAATTCTTTTTGGGAAATGTTATTAAAATAGTAGATATTGCAAATAATTAAAATTAGTAAAATTTTTGAAAATAATTGAAATTAGGAGAAGAATTTTTTTTGACATTTATGAAAATAATTGAACTTAGGACACAAATTTTGTTATTTATAAAGATAATTGGAATTTTTTTTCAAATTTTGAACATCGTTGTATTTTATAAGAATTTTTTTTTTTGAAAATTATTAAATTTCTGCAAATATTTCCAATTTCTCCAAAATTGAATTTTTTTTAGTGTTTTCAACAAAAATTTAAATTAGAAAATTTTCAAATTCTATTATTTTTAAAATTGCTAATTTTATTTAAAAAAGGCAGTAAGAAGTAAGTAAGAATTATTGCTAGTTATTAATTAATAAGAAAAAGGAAAGAAAAATTTAGAGAAAGGAGAGAAAAAAAGAGATAACAAGATAGAAAGAGAAAAAATAAGGAAGAAGATAGAAAAAGAGAGAAAGAGTAAAAGAGAGGAGAATGAAGAAGAAGAAAGAACAAGAAAGAAAGAGAAAAAAGAAAGAAAGGAGAAAAAAGACAGAAGGAGAGAAAGGAAAAAATTGATAAAAAGAAAGAAAAGAGAAAGAGAAGAAAAGGAAGCAAGATTAAAGAAGATGAAAAAGAAAGAAGAAGAGAATTGAAGAAAATGGAGAGAAAAGAGAAAAATGGAAAAAATTGAGAAAGAAGAAGAGAGAAAGAGAAAAAAAAGAAGCAAGAAAAAGACCTAGGGCAAAATTGATGATCGCACCACCTTCGAAGAAAACCAGTGGATTGTGTTTAAAGCACTTATCATAAGTCACTTGGTACCTAGTCGAAACGACAATTTTCAGAACTCTTAAAAGTGCGGATTCAGAAAGTGGTATAGAGAGAAGAGAGAGGATGCTGCTGCCTTTTGCTGCATTGATTTTCGCCATTCGCGAAATCGCAATGCCACAGCGACGAGAGTTATCGGGTGCGATAAGCAAAAGTCCAGCCTCTCCAATCCGTGAATTTTCGTTTCTCTCCTTCCACGGTTCACTTGAAAAATAACGAGAAGTTGGAATCGAGATAAAAATGGCTTTTAACCCCATTTTTTTCTTTTCTTTTCTTTCTTTTTCTTTCTTTTTTTGCTGTTTCGATCTCATTTGTAACGAGCGACCGCCCGTTGTAAGGAAATGATCGTAGGAGGGAAAAAAAATTGATCTTCATTCTTCTCCCAATTGCTCAAGAGTGGTCTTTTGTTTTTTCTTGATAAACAATTTTTTCGGATTTTTGTAAATCGTTTTCTCTTTTTTGTTTATTTATTTATTTATTTATTAGTATGTCCCCGCAGTAATTATTTTTCTTGACTGGAAAATTAGGGTAGATTTGGATTTTTTTTTTTTGATTTCGAAAATGTTCAATTATTTTTCGATTTCAATTCTCAATGTATTATTGATTTTCATTCACGAAAGGATTTTATGACATTTTATTTTTTGTTTAACACAATTTTTGATTCAGTAAAAAGCTGAAAAAAAAAATTTTTGATTCACTGAGAAATTTTCATTGGAAATTTCAATTCGACTTTAAAAGAATTTTTCAATTCAGTGAATGTTGTCGAAAATTTTATTTCGAATCGAAAAACGATTTTTGATTTACTGAAAATAAATGTTATCTTCGACAAATTTCATTTCGAATCGGAAACGATTTTTGATTCACTGAGTGTTTTCGAAAATTTCAATTTAAGTCAAAAACGATTTTTCATTCGTTGAAAATAAAAAATTTTATTTCGAATTGAAAACAATTTTTAATTCACTGAATATTCTTAAAAATTTCATTTTAAATCATTAAATCATTTTTAAATCACTAAAGATAAAAATTTTGATTTCGAAATATTTTATTTCAAATAGAAAACGGTTTTTTTTTATTCATTGAGTTTTTTTTGTATAATTTTATTTTAAATCAAAAAAGTATTTTTATCACTAAAAGTTTTCGTAAAATTTTTTTTATTTAAAATTTTTTTTTATTTCACCGAATATTCTTGATAGTTTTATCTCTAATCGAAAATTATTTTAAATTTGCCGAATAGTCTAAACAAATTTATTTTGCAATCGAAAAATTATTTTTAATTCACAGAATATTCTCTAAAATTTTCTTTAGAATCGATAACAGTTTTTGGTTCCCTGAATATAAAAATTAAAAATTATGAATATTTTACTTCGAATAGAAAACATTTTTTATTCATTGAATTTTTTTGTAAAATTTTATTTTGAATCGAAAACAATTTTTGATTTACAGAATTTTTTTTCAAATTTTTATCTTGAAAATTCATTGAATATTGTCGAAAATTTTATGTCGAATTGAAAATTATTTTTTATTCGATAAACATTCTCGAAAATTTCATTTCGATTTAATAACAGTTTTCGATTCACGAAGAAAATTCAAAAATTTCTTTCTTGACTATTTAATTTTAAATAGAAAACGTTATTCGCTTCATTAAATTGATTCAAAATTTTTATATTGAATTTTATTTTCAGTTTTAAATAAAAAATTTCTTTTACTGCACATTTCAGATTTTTAATATCAAAAACGATTTTCGACTTTTTTGCCTCGCGATGAAAAAATATTGATAACTATTTCCGACTTTAAAAAAAAAAAAACACTTTATATTGTAGAAAATTTTGATCCCTTTTTTCATAGACAATCTGCTAAAGCTTTTAATTGTTATAGAAGCGAGGAAACCTATAGAGGAATTTTCGGTTTTGTAAAAGCGTTAGAATTTTTTTTTTTTTTTTTTTTCTAATCGACCAGAATGAGTTTTGAGAACCAAAAAGGCTTTATGCTCCTGGTTGTACAACGGTGCCGAGCCCATAAACGACCAAGTGCTGCCCGGGCTTTCTGGTTCTCCCCCGGGAAATTCGTGAGGATCGAATACGAATTAGAGCGCGTAATCGAGAAACAAGCGTCCCCCCGACCCTACTGGATATTCATGCGACGAGCTACGCCCAACTATACGAAAATAGCCGACAAAACTTTGTTACATCTCGTCGCTATTGGCCAGACTGAAAACGTCGACGTTCATAAACGAAAGAGACTCATTCGGGGCAAAAAAAAAATTATGATCCTTCAAAAAAAAAAAAAAAAAAAAAAACTAAGAACTTTTATTTTCCCCCTGTATGTTGATCTTTCCGCTTTGTTTTCTTCTTCTCTCTCTTGATTCGAAAAAGTTCCTGTGGAATTTTTGTCTAAATTGATCAATTTTGCCTTTGTTTCTATATTTATTTTGTATGGTTTTATTTTACGAATTGAGTATTTTTGAATATTTGTATTTTTTTGTTTACTAGGTATCGTAGAAAATGATGAAATTTTATGAAATGTCAGTTTCTGTTAGTGCGAACTTTTGCCATTTTTTTACAAACTTTTGTATTTTTGATAGAATCAGTAGTAAACAGGACTTTGGTCAGACAGGACGAGTGTAAAATTATCGATTTGTAGTTAAACGAGTTTTTCCACATTTTTTGTAATTTTAAAATCAGTAGTAGAAGCACTTTCAGTCAGACGGAACAAAGTGTCAATTTATTGATTTAGTTACCATTTTTCTTACATTTTTCTAATTTTTCAATAAAATCAGTAGTGTAAATGTTTTTTGTCAGACGAGTAAAAAATTCTCGATTTGTAATTTTTATACCTACTCTTTCTTAATTTCACAAAAAAAGTAGTAGAAATAGTTATAGTCAGACAGAATGAATGTGATTTTAATAAAATCAGTAGTAAAAACGACTTTAGTCAGACAGGACTAGTGAAATGTTTCGGATTTGTAGTTTTACAAGTTTTGAAGTATTTAACACTTTTGTAATTTTAAAATAAGTAGTACAAGTGATTATAGTCAGACGAAACGAATATTTTACACTCTTGTGATTTTTTTAATAAAATCAGTAGTAAAAAGCAATTCGGGTCAGACGGAATAAGTGTCAATTTATTGATTTAGAAAAAGTGAGAGGGGTAAAAAAATTCTTTAAAAAAATTCTCTAATAAAATAAATACCAAATATTCAAGCAAATGAAAATTTCGAAAAATTAAAATTCGAACCTAATTGAAAAATATGTCAAATAGAATTTTGATTATGAAAATAAAAATTAAAAACTTGACATTACATATGGTTTGTGTATTCAATATATATATATATATTGTCTATATATTACTGTTGTAATTCGAATTGAAATTGATATAACTTTCAATTACGGTAATGTCCATTTACCGTTGGTATATAGCTAGTCAGTATCGTACACGCAATAACAATCTCCAATGTTTCTAATTCCGTAGGTGCTTCATCGTTATGCGCCCAAGATATTTATGTAGTTAATTACTGGAATCATTAGAGTCGCACTATATCGCGAATGCTATTAGAATCAGGGGTAGGGGAGAGAGAGCTTCTACCTTTATCTCTTATTTCTCTTCCGACAGTTCTCTCTCTCTTTCTCTCTCTCTCTCTCTCGGTGACACTTTCATGATACCCTATTAATAGTCCCTCATACCTCCCATATGCATATGTCGTATAATATACGAATATATATATATACATCATATATATATATATATTATAATTCGTGCGTATATATAGATATACATTCGCACATAATACGATATATATATATATACTAAGACCAAGTTCGATCGTCGACGGAATTGCTTAGATGATCACGAACGTGCAACTTGACCACAGGTGAACAGCGTTCAATATTAACGTTCCCTTTAACTCACTCAAACCATATGCCAATATATATATATACATATATTTGACATAATTAGACTATAATGATTCCGTGCTCTGCACTATGCATTATTCATAAGGTATTATTAGTTGAGTGAAAAAGAATTAAATTGAACGTGCTCGAGATTATAAACGTTTTCACAAATGAAATATGTATTTTAAGTCCATTTAAACTGTAATTTAGTGTAAATTATCGGTGAATTTAATGTCCCACGTCGAAAGAAGTTCCATGGAAGTACCCCATATATGGAAATTCTGCAAGTTTTTTGTTTTAAAAATGATTTTAACACTTTCCAGGTTTGTCATAGTGGGTCAGGAAAATCAGGGAAAAGTCAGGGATTTTTACGAAAGTACTGGAAAAAATTTAATTTTCAAAAATTTTATACTCAATTTAATCATTTTCAATATCTGCTATTTTATAATCAAATTTTTCAAAAGATTTCAATTATTTAAAAAAAAAGTGTTGAGATAAAATTTAAAGCAAACATTACATTATTTTCAAAAATAATAAATTTTTTTTACCAGGATTCAATTATTATCGCATGAATAATAAAACTCATAATTGAATTTCAATTATTTTTAATACCTACAATTTTAATCGAATTCCTCGAAAAATGTAATTATTCTTAAAAATTTTATTAAAATTCACCTAAAGAATTCAATTAATTAAAAATTTGTTGATAAAATTCTTCATGAGGATTTAATTTTGAAAAATATTCATTTATTTAATAAATTATTTGTTTTTGTATTTAAATAATTGAATTCTAGTAGAATTTTCTAATAAAAATTGATTTAAAAATGAATTTCAGTTAAACTTTTACATAATAATTGAATATTAAAAGCATTACACTGAGAAAACTGGAGAGTCAAATTCAGAGGTTCAAAAAGTGTATGTTTCCTTTGCTTATGAAGAGAGTTAAATAGTCCTTCTAAAATAAATTTTGAATTGATAATGGAAATCTACTTGTATATTCTCTCCCATTATATCTGAGGGTTAAAAGTTGCGCAGAAAATGTGTACGATCTGATGCGCGCGAAATTATTTTTCTGACATTTTATGTATTTAATTTAGGGGTTAGGTTGCCATATTTATCCATTTCGCGCCGGATAAGGAAGGGATTTCTCAAGATGGTTAATTTGTCCCTCTGTTATAAACTCATTTTCCCTCCAAGAGAAATGGCACGAATATCTGTCAATGGTGTATTTGAACATTTAGATTGTTATCCAATAGCTAACTCTCAAATATCAACGATTTGTCCCTCCAGATGTTTAGTCCAATACTCCAGTTTTCTCAGTGTATAGCATGAATTTACAAAAATAATTGAATTTTGATTATTTTTGAAAATAATTACATTTTTCATAGAATGTACTTAAAATTGTATTAAAAATAATTAAAATCTTGTGAAGAAATTTATTATTTATGAAAGTATAATTGAATTCTTGCTACGAATTTTATTAAATTTTTTAGAAATAATTGAAGTCCTGTAAAGAATTATATTATTTATGAAAATAATTGTATTCTTGCAACGAATTTTATTAAATTTTTTTGAAATAATTGCGAAATCCTGTGAAGAATTTTATTATTTATGAAAATAATTGAATTTTTCCAGCGAATTTTATTAATTTTTTTTTAAATAATTGAAATCCTGTAAAGCATTGAATTATTTATGAAAATTAATAAAATTCTTGCAACGAATATTATTAAATTTTTTTTAAATAACTATATTCTTTTGAGAAATTTTATTAAAATAATAGATGTTGAAAATATTTAAATTTCATTATTTTTTAAAATGTAACTAAATTCTCTTAAAAAATTTTGAAAATAATTACATTTTTCATAGAATTTACTTAAAAATGTATTAAAAATATTTAAAATCTTGTGAAGAATTTTATTATTTAGGAAAATAATTGAATTCTTGTAAAGAAATTTTATTACATTTTTTTAAAAATAATTAAAGTCTTGTAAAGAATTTTATTATTTATGAAAATAGTTCAATTCCAACGAATTTTTAATATTTTTTTTTTAAATAATTGTAATCCTGTCAAGAATTGTATTATTTATGAAAATAATTGAATTCTTGCAATGCATTTTATTACATTTTTTTAAAATAATTGAATTCATTTACGAAATTTTATTAAAATAGTAGATTTTGAAAATATTTGAATTTCATCGAAAAATTTCTTTATTTTTGAAATGTAATTGAATTCTTGCCAACAATTTTTGATAATAATTACATTTTTTTAGGAATTTATTTAAAATTGTATTAAAAATCATTGAAATCCTATGAAAAATTTTATTATTTATGAAAATAATTGAATTCATGTGAAAAATTTTATTACTTGTAAAAATAATTGAATTCTTGGGAACGGATTTTACTAAATTTTTGTAAATAGTTTAATATATTTTTGAAAAATTTTATGGAAATTTAAAATTATTACAAAACATGAAGACATCAATAATTCGATATCTTCATGTTTTGTAATTATATTCTTATAATTTGTTGAATTTCATAAAGATTTAAATTTGAAATTTTTTGAAAATCTTAATTCCTATAGAATAATAATAATGATTAAATATTTATTTAAAAAAGAATTTTTTGGTGTTTTGGAATAATTTTACAATTAAAAAATTTCGTAATTAAATGTAATAGAACTGTTTTTTGAGTGTCTAATCATTTTTCGAATCTAATAATAAGCTTTGTTGCAATTTTTTTGCAAAATGCGTATTTCATTCAAGTTTTGCAAAAAACTTGCAACAAAGCTTATTATTAGACTCTAATCATAATAGAAATGTTAAAATAATATTAAAATATAAAACTTGCAGAATTTCCATGGAATTTCCAGGGTGGTACTTCCATGGAATTTTTCGACGTGGGATGTGAGAAATTTTTACCGCGTAAGCAATTCTTTTTAAGTTTTCAAAAATAATTCACAAAGGTATTGTTTTTGGTGAAGAAAGAAGCAATATAAAATTACTTGCCGGTGGAAATTTACAGTATTGCTGTTTTATTAGTCGAAGATTACTATTTTCTAGTTTGATGTTATATATATATACGGTCTCACATAGAGTTTCATTCGGCTAATAAAATGGTTAAGTAATAAAATTGCAGTGTCATATTTCATCAAGTGTCCTTTCTTGTGTATTTTCCGCACTCGAGCTTTTGAGAGATTTTCTGGTTTCTTTTTTATTGTTCTTTTTACTCTTCTTTTTTTCTTTTTTAATGCGCAGTAAAAAAAAATTGAATTTTTATTTTTTGAGATGTATGTATGAAAAGGCAAAAATAACTAATTTATGTGAAAATTGTTTTTGGGGGATAAAAAGTATGTTTCAAGCTGTGTCTTTGATAAATAATATTTATTAGACTCTGCAGTTCATTTTTACCTAATTTTAATTTAGAATTTTCGGTAACTTTAAAAATTTTCATCTTTTTCCAAAAAACGAACACAAACCCAAGCCTGATTGTAACTAGGCTAATTAATATGATTTAATTTGAATTATTAAAAATAAATATTAATTTTTTAAATTTTCAAATTGCAAAAAATACATTTTTCTTTTCCCCTTTTTGAAAAAATGTGAAAATGTTGATAGTTGTTCATATATATATATATATATATACGTTTCCTGAAAACATGACATTTATCTGAACAAAGTTTTCCCGGGGAAAACACTTGCAGAGAAGCGTTAATTAAAAGTCACAGGAGGGTGCACGAGTGTAATCTACGATTGCGTTACAGTTTACCAGCAAAGTGTTCCAGATCTAGATTCTAGAGTAATCTGAAGTTGTAGAAGGGTTGGTCAAAGTTAGCCTAGTAGTGTACCGTAATTTACAACCCGATATCGCCGCAACCTGTGCAACGATCACTTTCGAAATAGTTCTACCCATTCTGTTACATGAAATTACATGGGAAAACTCGTATTTATTGGTTCCGAGGAAACACACACACACATACACGTTAGTTGCGCATTTTCCGCAAAATTTATTCGAATACAATATTTGATAAGAGAAGATTGGAGAATTTTTTTCTATTTTATTTTCTCCATTTTTTTTCTCGAGGGTAAATTATGATTAAAATTGTAAAATTGAGAATTTTCTTTTATTTTTTATCGATGAGATAAAAACAAGAAAAATAAATTCTTTTTTCCTTTATTATTTGCAATTGTTAGTAAGTGAAAAAGTTTAGTATTTTTATTTTTCAGTAGTAAAAAATACTTGCAGTCAGACAAATAGTCAGACACAATTTCTTTTATCCCTCGTTATTTTATTGTCACAGTAGTAAAAAAATAAGTAGTTTCAGTAGTAAAAAATACTTCTAGTCAGGCAAATATGTAACCTTTTTTGTTATTGGATATAATTTCTTTTATCCTTTGTTATTTTATTGTCAGTAGTAAAAAAAAATCAGGAGTTTCAGTAGTAAAAAATACTTGCAGTCAGACAAATAACCAATTTTTTTTTTAGATAATGTCTTTTATCCCTCGTTATTTTATTGTCAGTAGTAAAAAAAATCAGGTGTTTCAGTAGTAAAAAAAAATACAAATGCATAATTTTTTCTAATTAAACATAATTTCAGTAGTGAAAGTCAGTTTTTAGTCAGACAACAATTTTTAGTTAGTGTTAATGTTTAAGCCCACAGACATTAAAATTAGTAGCGAAGGTCAGTTTTACCAAGGCTAAAAGAATTTGTTACATTATTGCGTCAGTAGTATAAGGCAATTTCAGTCAGACAGATGTCTAAATTCCCTCTAATATTATATATGTTCCCTCAAAAGTAAATACCGCAGTTACAGTCAGACACGTTTTCTTCACTTCCAAGAAACCGGAAAAACTACTCACGTCCTCTTCGAAATTAAAAAAAAAACAAAAGAAAATTTTCACAGTATAAATTCTTTTCTTCTATCAAAGAGGAAAAAAATTTCTCCGAAATACTTTCAGTGTTATATATATATGGAACTAAAATGAGAACCATCTGTATAGAAGAGTAATTTGTAACTTTTTTTTTGGACCATAAGATGGAAGATAGGATGGTTTGAATGAAGCGAGTTCAATGAAGCAAAGCAGTTGAATCGCGATTCGTTTGTCCAATCAGTCGTAATTGGCGATATTGCGTGGAATACTTTACTGCCACATGGGGATCACAGGGTGCTTTTAGTCGAATGTATATATGTATATAACGTGAGCGAATTGCATTTCGAGAACGGACCCCGCTCAAAAAGAGATGGGTAATGATCGTCGACATAGACCATCTCTCTCTCTCGTCCTCTCTCTTTCTCTCTATATATATGGAATTGACGCTCTCTCTCCAAAGGAATTTCAACAATCTGATTGCGATCGATGAAGAGAATCAAGTACTCCTCTGCATCTAGTTGAAAATTACAAACGAATTGTTCGGAAACTGAATCAATTCAATTTAGGGCAAAGCTTTGTTTCTCCTTGAAAAAAAATTTTTTTTCTTCCGTTTTTTTTTTGCATTTAAATGAATTCAATTCAATGATGTTTGGACGTTTTTTTTCAAATGGATTTTAATTATTTAAAGTGATCGCTGTTATAATTCGGAATATTTGGTAGTATTTCTCGAGGTTTGGTTCTCAAAATGGTACGAAATTTATGAGAATATTTTCTTTGTTAAAACCCGTGTCTGACTATAATTTGCTTATACTACTTTTAATGCAATAAAATAAAATAAAATACAATACATTAATGCAATATAATACAATAAAATATGTCTGACTAAAAGGACTCTTACTACTGATATAGAAAATATATATAAAAAATATGTTTTAAAACTATTCATGTTTGAAAAAATATTTTTGACGGTAACTTATGACCTTTTTTCATGAAAATCGATCATTACACATCGATAACTCGTTATGTCTGACTAAAACTGTTTTTTCTACTGAATTAAAAAATTCCGAAAATGTTGAAAGTGTAAGAAATGCAAATGTCTGACTAAAGTCGTTTTTACTACTGATTTTATAAAAATCACATATTCGTTCTGTCTGACTATAATTATTTCTACTACTGATTTTTGAAAGTAAGAAAGAGTATAACTACAAAACCAAAATTTTATGCTCACTGTCTGACAGAAAGCATTTTTACTCAAAAAATTACTTATTATAAAATTACTTATCTTTATAAACAAAAAAATTATTCACAAAAGTTCAATTATTTTCAAAAATTACAATAAAATTCTTGTCCTAATTTCAATTATTTCCAAAAAAAAAATGTTTCTCATTTCAATTATTTTCAATATCTACTGTTCTAATAAAATATTCCGAAAACAATTAAATTATTTTAAAAAAATTTTAATAAAATTGTTCGCAAACATTTTATTACTTTTAAAACTATAATGAAAATTCGACAGTAATTCAGTTATTTACTAAATTTTTATAAATTTCTTCGCAATAATTGATTTATTTTTGTAAATAATAAAAATTTTCTTAAGGAATTCAATTATTTTCACAAAAAGTAATTAAATAAAAATTTAATACAATTGTACGCAAACATTAAATTACTTTCGAAAATAATAAAAATTCGACTCGGAGCAATCGATATTTCATGTTTTATAACAATACTTTTATAAGTTATTTAAATTCAAAAAGGTTTGAATTTGAAATTTTTAAAAATCTTTAAAATTAAAATTAAAGAAATTCTTAAATAAATGTAACAGAACATTTTTTATGTTATTTTTTAAAAAAAAATTGCATGTTCATTTTCAATTAAAATTTGTAATTGACAATTTGAATTTATCAACATTTTTTTTCAATAATTGAATTATTTCGAGAAAATATAATTAAAATTGTATTGAAAATAATTTAATTCTTGGAAAGATTTTTATTAAAATTCTTTAAAATAATTTAATTGTTTTGATTTTTAAAGAATTTATATCAATTTTCTTCAAAATAATGGAGATTTTTTAAATATTTTTTACTGAAAATTTTGAAAGTAATTGAATTTTATGAAGACTTTCTTTTAAGTTTTTAAAATAGTCGTGTTTATTATTAATTGTAATTTATAATTTTCCTATTAAATTATGTTAAAATTATTTAAAGAAAATTAAATTCTTTTAAACAATTTTATTAAAAATTAAAAATTTTTGCAAATAAATACAGTTTCTTTAAGATTTCCATTAAATCTCGTAAAAATAATGTAATTTTTTAAAATAAGTTAAAAAATTAATTAATTGAATTAATATTTAATTGAAAATTTTGAAAATAATTGAAATTTACAAAGAATTTTATAAAAAACTTTTGAGAACACTTGAATTGTTTAGAAAACTTTTATTACAATTTTTAAAAACAATTGAATCTGTTAGAGAAATTTTATTAAAATTATCTTGAAGATAATTGAATTTTTTCCTTGAAATTTTATTAAAATTGTATTGAAAATAATTGAATTTCGAAAAATTTTATCAGAATTGTTGAAAATAATTGGATTTTTTATTATAACTCTTGACAATAATTGAATTAAAATAATATTTTTAAAAATAATTCTATTCTTTCGAGAAATTGGATTAAAATTGTATGGAAAATAATTAAATTCCTCCGAAACATTTTATTTTATTTATAAAAATAATTGAATTCCTTTGAAGAATTTTATTATTTATGAAAATATTTTAATCCTGCGAAATATTTTCGTATTTATGAAAATAATTCAATTCTTGCGGAGGATTTTACAATTCTTAAATAATTGAATTGTTTCGAAGAATTCTATCGGAATTTTTTGAAAATAATTGAATTTTTTGAAGGAATTTTATTAAAAATTTTGAAAATAATAATTTTTTTTTAAAAAGAATTTCATCAAAATTGTCGAAAATAATTGAATTTATATTAAAATTCTTGAAAATAATGGAATTTAATTAATATTTTTAAAAATAATTGTATTTTTTCGAGAAATTTTATTAAAATTGTATTTTAGATAATTGAATTGCTCTAAAAAATATTTCTTATGAAAATAATGAAATTCTTGCGACAAATGTTATTAAAATTTTATTTAGTTATTATTATTATTATTATTGCAGTTAATTAATGAAAAATGTTAATTTTCTACAAAACAATTAACAAAAAGAGAAAAAAATAACGAAATTACTCTAGATTTACTTCGCTGGTTTTTTTTCAAGAGTCGAGTATATATTCCATAATAGAGGATAGATTTCGAAACTCTGTCGATTAGAAGTTTGAAACCACCGTTCTCGACTCTCTTCATCGTTTCTCTTAAAGTACCCTCACTTTCCTGTTTCATGTGCTTTCTCTCTTTCTCTCTCTCCTTCACTCTCTGTCTATTTCTCTCTGGTCAGGAGAAAATTCGCCGAGCTCCGCAAAAACTCGTTACCAACCACCAGAGCAGGTTGCTCCCTTATAATCCTGGACCGTCTTGAATCTTGTGGGTAGAAAAAAAAGGAGAGAAAAAAAGAGAAAAAAGATGAAAAAAAGACAGAGAGAAAAGAGAAGTGTAACGAGAAGCGCTTAGAGCCGTCAGGGAAAGTCTTAATGATATTCACAGTTTTAATAAAGGAACTGGCGGAAAATTCGACGGCAAACATTGTATGCATATATAGTCAAAAATGATAAGTTCTAATGCCATTAATCTAGTCCTCTAGTCTCCTTTACTAATTAAATTAATGTCAAAAGATTTTTTTTTCCAATATTAGATTGGAAAGAAGGGGAGGAACTTTAATCCATTTTGACGAATTTTCAAACTTGCGGAAACTCCTGGGGGAAAGTAATTTCAACTTTTTGATAATTTTACTAATTAGAGTTTTTGAATATAATTTTCCCAACTAATAAAGTCTAACAGGTTTCTAAAGGAAAATTTATTTCTCCTTTGAATTCAAATCTCGATTTTTGACGATTTTTCAATATTTTTTCTTTTTTGAATTTCGCGCCAATTTGTTTCGTTAAATTTCCGTCTAGATGGCATGAGAGTTCTCTCACAAGCGGAATACATTTTTCCTTTTTTGAACTTGAAAATTAACTGGAATTCAATTAGTTAACGAAATAGCTGAAAAAAATTAATAATCATAACTAATAGTTTGCTCGATGAGAAAAAATTTCCCCTTTTGTCCCCTTATTTCAATTTTATCACCTTTTCCCCCTTTTTTTGTCGATTTTTTGTCCCCTTCTTCACCTTTTTCTAATCAAAGAAAAAAAATAATTAATTAACATTCAAATAACTAAAATATTATTATTAATAGTTTTAATAACTAAAATATTATTATTAATAGTTTTTTCCAGAAAAAATAAAAATTCTAATACAAAACCTTCAATTTTTTCCATTACTGACAATAATTTTTTTTAATAACTTAATTCTTGAAGAACTATCATAAAATTATAACTTAGAAATTATTTAATGTATAATTTTATTTTTAACTATCAAAATTAATTGAATTTTAAAATAGTTGCGTTTACAATTTTCATAATTAGATGAACTTGAAAACATTTTAATTTCAAATTTTATAAAATTTCAATTTTGAATGAATTTTATTAGAAATTCTAAAGAACTTAAATATTTTCAAAAATTTTCAAAATTTAAATTATTCTGAAATTAGTTAAATTTTTTAATATATTTATTTAATTATTAAAAATAAAAAATTAACGAGGAATTTTAGTTAAAAACACTAAAAAAAAAATTTAAATTTTGGAGAAGTTTTGAAATGATTGCAAAAATTGAATTATTTTCAAAAGTAATAAAATTCTTCGCAGAAATTTAATTATATTAAAAAATTTAAAGAAATTCTCGTCAAAATTTCAATTCTCTTTATAAATAATAAAATTCTTCTTCAAAATTCAATTATTTTCCAAAATTTTAATAAAATTTCTCAAAAGAATTCAATTTAATTTTTAAAAATATTTTAATAATATTCTTTGCAGAATTTCCATTATTTCTGAAAATTAAAATAAAATTCTTTGCAAGAAATCAATTATTTTTAAAAACAATTTATATTTAAAAAAATTCTCGAAAGACTTCAATTATTTTATAAAAATTCTATTATCATTCTTTACAGAATTTGAATTAATTTAAAAAATTTATATAAAAATTCTTCGAAAGAATTCAATTATTTTAAAAATTTTTTAATAAAATTCCTAACAAGAATTCAATTATTTTCAAAAAATAGTAAAGTTCTTTGTAGAAATTGAATTATTTTCCATACAATTTTGATACAATTTCCCAAAAAAAAAACCTAAATTACTTTTAAAAATTGTAATAAAAATTCTTCGAATTAATTCAATTATTTTCAAAAATTTCGATAACATTCTTTATAAAAATGCTTTAAATATATAACTTTACATAACATTTGAAAATTCTCAAAATTTTTTTTTTTTTTAAATTATTGTAAATAATTGATTTAAACAAGAATTTTAGTTAAAAATTCTCGAGAATAATAATTTAATTGAAATGATGAAAATAATTTTGAAGAAGTTAAAGTAAAAATAATTATCTTATAATTATAATTAATTATAAAATAATTATCTTATAATTATAATTAATTATAAAATAATTATCTTATCACTGAGTCATTTTTAATTATCATATAAAACATGCAGAAATCGATCACTCCGAGTCTTCGACTCGGAGCAATCGATATCTTCATGTTTTATAATAATATTTTTATAAATTGTTAAATTTCAAAAAGATTTGAATTTAAATGTTTTGAAAATTTTAATTCCTATGGAAAAATAATAATAATTAAATATTTTTTCAAAAAAGCAGTTATTGCTGTTTGCGAATAATTTTACAGTTAAAGAAATTCGTAAGTAAATGTAGTAGAACATTTTTTTACATATTTAATCATTTTTAGAGTGAATCGCAGAATATTCTTTAGGGAAAGTGAAAATTTTGTCTGGAAATCAGGAAAAAGTGAGGGAAAAACAAAATTAAATTTGTGAGTGAACTCTGATTAAAATTGAATCATTTTTAAAAAAAATTGTATAAAAGCTATGATACAAAATTTTAATTATATGCAAGTTGTATAAACAAATAAATTTTTTATCCTCTTTTTGAGGAAAAAAAAATTCTCCTTTTCACCTCTTTTTAAGGAAAAAAGGTACTGTGATGTCTGTTAATATATTTTAACTCTAAAAATATATTAAAAAAAGAAGAAAACTAAGATGCAATAAAAAATTTTTAATGGTGAAGTAAAGATTTTTATTTCTCTTTTCTATTTTTTCGTCAAGAGTCTCTCGCTCTCCCTCCCATCGAAAAGTGAGTCTGAATACGAGGGCATTTTCACTCCTCTAGTTATCTCTTCATCTTCTTCGTTTCTAAGCCTCTTCTCTTCAAAACCCTTTTTCTCTCTCCTGGATTTTTTTTTCGCCCCCTGTGCTTTCTTGTTATTTTCTTTTGCAGGCTCTTCTCTTCTTCTCCTTTTTTGTCGCCTTTCTCTCTTTCTTTTTTTTGGGGGGGGGAAAGCTTTTTTTTTTTCTTTCTTCTCGATTCTTGTCGACCGTATAGTTTTCTGGTAACGGTGGAATACAGAAAGGCTTTTGTCGACCGTAAAGGGAGTCCCGTGGCTTCCGGTCTGAGTATTCTCTTGGCTCGAAGGAGAGAAACAAGGAGACAGAGAACACTTGCGAACGATGCCCCCCACAGGAATTAAGTTTTAAGGCGCCGTCAAGATTTATCATTCTGCCTTCTCTCGAGCCTCCCGCGCGTTATATATATGTATATAAAACGCGAAAATACACACACACACAAACACATACATAAATATATTTATTTGTGTGTGTATATATTAAGGGCCTGTAGAAACAAACCCGTATATCCGTATATTTCAGTGGGTGTTCCTCTCTGTATTAGATGATTCCCCCCTCCCTCCCCCAGTTTTGTCAGCCTCTTTCGCTATTCACTCCCCCTGCTTATATCGCGTTCTATTCCCGCGGGACAACGTTTGTCAGCCATATATATACTTCTTGTGTAATAAATTTGGAATTTTGCTCTATTACTTCCAACGCCCTTGTCGCCAAGTTCGCTAAATCATCGGGTTGCGGTCTTGTTTTCAACTATAATTCCACAAACTTTGATTCAAATCCCTGTTTTGGGCTAATCATCGTTTTTCACATTTTTTTTTTTTTATTGGATTCTTTTTTTTTTTATTGAATGATTGAGTTATTCCGGGGCGAGCAACCCTCTATTGATAGGAATATTCTCCCTACATTTCGCTTCTGTCACTGTCTTCCTTTTCTTTCTTTTTTTCTTTTCTTTTTTTTTAAAGCTTTCCTTTATTATATTTTCTCTGGTTTATTTTAATGTTTTTATATTATTTATTTCATATTATTAATATTAAAATATTCATTAGGTTTTTTTTTCTAATTCGAATTTCAAATTATTATCTATTAGATTTTTTCTATTTTGAATTTTCCGCCAATACAGTTCACTAAATTGCCGCCTAGACGGCATGAAAGTTCTCTCACAAGCGGAATGAAGCAAATAGAATATTCTTTCTTTTTCTAGAAATTTTTTACTTGAATTCGTAAATTAGGAAGCACAAATCTAATTGGACATTCCGTTCAATAACATTATGACGCTTTTCTCAACTTTTTACTCTCTCAAAAAATTTTTTATATTATAAAGTTTGTTTTTAAATTTTTTTTGAATTTTTAGATTTTATTTGGTTTTGATGGTGTTTTACTGTTTTTTCTACTTTTATTTATTTATTTCATTAAATTTGATATTTTGGGGCATGTAAAAATATAATTATAATTTGAGAAGAAATTATTTTAATTTTCTGGGATAGAAATTTTTTTTTTAATTACGAAACTTGTATTGAATTTCTGCTTTATAATTAAATGGAAATTTAATAATTAACTACCTAATCGAATTTCAATCAATTTCCAACAATACCATTTTATTTTTAAACTGAATTTAATAATTCAATAATAATTCAATAACTTCGTGTGGCATATTGTTTCATACATGAAATGAATCTTCGATTGTTTCCATTTTTAGTCTATAAAACAAATTTTTTTTTTCAGAAAATTTGTACAAATTAAAATATTATTTCATTAAGTTTATAGATATTTTTTTATTTATTTCTTAATTTTTAATTTTTTTTTAATTGTTAAAAATTGGGACTAAATTTGATTTAAAATTTAATTTTTTTTCCATCTTCCTTACATTTTTTAGATTTCTCCATATATTTATTACAGTAATATTTTAATTCCTTTTCTTTATCCGTTTCTATTGAAAATTAATAATTTCCCTAAAAGTTATAAAAAAACAATGAAAGAAATTTTTTTTTCCATCTATTTTTAAAAATTTACAATATGAAAATATGAAATGAAAAATAATGTATGAAGATAACATTTTTTCCTAGTTAAGAATTAATTTTTTTCTCAAAATAATATTTTAATGAAAAATAAAATACAAAAAAAGGTTCTTCATTTGTCTATTCGAAACTTTATAGGAACTGAATAATCAAAAAGCAAACATTCTAATATTTAGTTGACAAGAGAGGTAATTTCAGTTTGTTTCCTTTTTTCCATTACATATTTTTTACCTCTTTCTCATGAAATTCTAAAGACCCCCCGCAAGTTTTTGCTAATACACTTTTTATATGCTTTTCGGTACGGATGAAAAAAAATATATATTCTCGAAACTCCGCTTGTTTCGGGGGAAGAGAGCAAAAAAAAAAAAAAAAAAAATCTTTCATCAGAATTTATGAAAAATTAAAAAATAATGCAAAATGTACTTTTTTCTCTTCTTTCCTTATACAACTCTAGTAAACTTTTTTATAGAAATCTTTTAGAATATTTGTATTTTCATATCCTATATAAATAATATGTATAATTTTTTATTTTTGAATCTTTTTATACATTCTACACCTTTCTCTCTTGTATATCTACTATTTTTACATGCCTTGTATTTTTAAACCCCACTTTTTATACCCTTTATTTTTGAACCCCAACACTGTACTTCTTCTTGTGTTTATATACTCTTCTATTATTAAAACCCTTTACATTTTTAAAGTCTTTTATCATATACCTTGAGTGTATTTTTAAATTCGCAAAGTTCTCTCCCTCTCTCTCTTTATTTTTGTATATTTCTTTACACTCGTATACATATTTCTTGTAGTTTTAAATTATTCACGAAATCTTTTAATTTTGTGGGGTAATTTAGTTTTGGTGAATATTTAACGAAGGGGAAAAAAGGAATTAGAAATAAATAAAAGAAAAAAGAAGAAGAAAAGAAGGGAAAGGAAAAAATGTAGAAAAAGAAGAAAAAAAGAAACTAAAAAAAGGAAGAAAAAAAGAAAAGAATCAGGGTTGCCACAGGTCAGGGAAAAGTCAGGGATTTTTATTAAAAGTACTGGAAAAAATCAAATTTTTTAAATTTAAAAGAAAATTCTGAATTTTTAGTGTCTTTTTTGTTTGCCTCATAATCCATCAAACTACAACGAATTCTAATACAAAACCTTCAAAAATTTTTTCTATTTCTGACCAGAATGAATTTTGTAATATTTTTTAATTATTTCAAAAGTTTTAATGCAATTATCTTGATAAATAACAAAATTCTTCACAAGGATTCAATTATTTTTAGGAATTTAAAAAAAAATCTTTGCAAAATTCAATTATTTTTATAAATAACAATATTCATCACAATAATTCAATTATTTTCAAAAGGTAATAAAATTCTTCAGAGAAATTCAATAATATTTTTAAAATTTTAACGAATATCTCTACAAGAATTCAATTATCTTTGTAAATAGCAAAATTTTTCTCCAAAAATTAAATTATTTTCAAAAATTTAAATAAAATTCTTTGTATAATTTCAATTATTTTCAAAAGTTTTTCATAATTTAATGATTTTCAATATTTACCATTTTCATAAAAATTATCAAAAAATTTTATTATTGAAAAAATTTTTTGATAAAATTCAACGAAAACATTCAATTATTTTCGTAAATAATAAAATTTCATTTAGAAATTCAATTATTTTTACGGCAGAATTTTAAATATTTTTAATACAATTTTAAATAAATTCCTCGAAAAATGAAATTATTCTTAAAAATTTCATTAAAACTTGACGAAAGAATTCAATTATCTTGTTAAACAACAAAATTCTCCCCATAAAATTAATTATTTTAAGGAATTTTAATAAAAATTTTTTCTAAAATTCAATTATTTTCATAAATATCAAAATTTATTACAAGAATTCAATTCTTTTGAAAATACTTTGCAGAAATTAAATTATTATCAAAATTTTAAAAAAATTTTTGTCAATAATTAAATTATGTTTATAAATAGGTAGCGAAATTCTTCTCAAGAATTAAATTACAATAAACTTCTTGTCAAAATATCAATTATTTAAACAAAATTTAATAAAATTCATCGCATGAATTTAATTATTTTCATAAATTATTATTTAAATTCTTTTTAGGAATTCAATTATTTTTTAAAATTTTAATAAAATTCTACAAAAAGTTTACAATTATTTTCAAAAATTGTTATAAAATTCTTTAATATAATAAATTTTAGTAAAATTTCAATTAAATTTCTTAAAAGAAATTAATTATTTTCAAAAGTTGTTAATAAAAATCTTCGTAAAAATTAAATTCTAATAAACATTAAATTATTGAATAAATTATTTATTTTTCTATTTAAATAATTGAATTCTCGTAGAATTTTCTAATAAAAATTTATTTAAATGAATTAAAAATGAATTTCGGTTAAAATTTTAGATAATAGTTTAATATTAAAAGCAATATAGCATGGATTTTTAGAAATAATTGAATTTTGAAAAAGGTTTCAAGTTCAACTCTTTGGAAATCTAAATTTTTCGTTCTTTTAAATAATAATAATTGATTAAATGAAGAATTTTAGTTAAAAATTCTAGAAAATAATAATTGAATTTAAATGATAAAAATAATTTCGAATAATTTTAGAAGTAACAATATTCTTATATAAAATAATAATTTTATTCCTGGATTATCGTTAATTATTTTAAAAACATGAAGAAATCATTTACTCCAAGTCAAAGACTCGGAGTGATTGACTTCGTCATGTTTATAATAATATTCTTATAAGTTATTAAATTTCAAAAGATTTGAATTTGTAATTTTTGAAAATGTTAATTTCAATGGAAAAATAATAATAATTAAATAATTATGGTAAATAAAACAATTATTTTCGAATAATTTTACAATTAAAGAAATTCGCAAATATTCGAACATTTTTTTGAGTTTCTAATAGTTTTTAGAGTGAATCAGAATATTCTTTAGTGTCAGGGAAAAAGTCAAAATTCTGTCTGTAAATCAGGGAAAAACAAAGTTTAATTTTTGAACCCTGAGAATGAAAAGAAGAAAAGGGAAAAAGTAATAAAGAAAATAGAGAAAAAGAGAAAAATCTCATCGAACCAGACAAAAATCGATTTGAATTACAAAAGAGGGCGTTAATGAAATTTTTCTTTTTATATAATACACATATTTTAAGCGAGAATTGTCCTTCCTCTTTTTTTTTGTCGCATCGAAAAGTCGATGGAACCCGTACAACTTGCTCAACCAAACAGAAAACGTGAACATTAACGCGGGTGATGACACATATGTCGCGTAAAACCATCATGGAAGGGAAAATAGGGATTTTACGCGCGTGCGTTTCACTTATTTTTGCTGGGCTTCAATCTCTTCAAAGGCTTCACGTTGGTTACCGCCGAAAACGCTGGTGTGTTATCATTCTAACACGATTTGCTAGTGATGCCGAGGAAAGGGGGAAGAGGAGGGGGGAATTTCCATTAATGAGATTTACACTGATTCAGAGACTAAAAGGGCAGACTCATTGAATTTTATTTTTCCATCACACACACACACACACAAACACTATTATAAATCATTCGATGCTTTTTCAATTGGAATCGATACAATTTATATGTATACACACAAAGTGTCAATAGACTTTATTCGCATTCTTTTATGTCTATATATTAAACGGGCAAAAAGAATTTATGAAAATTAAAAAATGAGCAAAGGAAATGGTAAACGAATTGCTGGACTTTTTTCATACAATTTTTGTTTCTTTTCAGAATTTTTCTGCAGATATCAAATTGAGACAAAATGCGGATCAAAAGTGTTGCGAGGCAACACTTTTGATTCGTTTTTTGTCTCAATTTAATATCTGCAGAAGAATTCTGAAAAGAAACATTTCTTCTGTAATTAAATTTTTTAATATATATTTAATTAATTATTAAAAATAATTGGTTTAGTGAAGAATTTTTAAATAGAAATAAAATACAAAAAGAACACAAACAGAATATAAAACAGATACAAGAACATCGAAACTGATGAGAAATGGAACTAAAAAAAAAGTACAGAAGCATTTTTTAGCAACTTCTTTTTTGTTTGCATCGAACTGGATAATTAACTTCCAACTCGATGCAAATAAGAAGAAGAAATCACTTTGTTAATTATTTTTAACTTAAAAAAAAAGAAAAGAAAAGAAGAATAACTCGGAATTCTCCTGCGAAGCTTAATTGATACCCTTTTAAAGAAATCTCTTAATTTAATGAATTATTTCAACTCGCTCGTTAATTTTGATCATCGTTGAAACATTGAAGTAACTTCTGAAGAAACATAAGTGCAATCCCAGTGGGGATTGAGTAGATTTCCTCTCTTGATTGAAATAAGTGGATGTTCCCACTGAATTCATCGATTTCGATTTCCGAGAGAGAGAGAGAGAGAGGGGGGGGGGGGGGGGAAATCTGTGAAGAAATACTGTATATCTTAGATGGTACAAATCAGATATACGTGCAAAACGAAGCTATTGGTCCAGAAAGTAGTGACAGGGGAACGAGAAGTGAGTAAGACAAGTAAAGGCAGACTCTTTTCTTCGGTTTGCGTCCCGCAGAGTTCCAAGTTAACTTTCCGTGCCAACAGAGTGAAAGAGAGAAAAAGAGAGTGAGAGAGAGAATGTTCCATGTGGCATGTATAGATGTATGTGTGTCCCGCGGGAATCCCCTCAAGGGGGATGAGAGAGAGTAGATAACAGGAAGGAGATTCTCCCGCGCGGAAAGATCGCGGTTCTCGATTCTGTGCGGTTCGTTCGGTCAACTTTTTACCCTCTATATACTCGATCAGCCATCTTCTTCCGCCTTTGGATCCCGAGATAGAATCTGGATTCAAGAACTGCAATAAATTCTCACTAGATGACGTAATACTTTCTTTATAACGTTCCCCCTCTTTTCTCCTCTTTTTTTCTCTTTTTTTTGATATTATACACTTTTTCAAATCAATTCTCGAAGAACATGCGGAAAATTCTCGAAGTAAAAAGTTGCAGTTTTTAAAATTTTTTAACTATAAAGAAATTTTGAAAAATTGCCTTTCTCTTGAAAAGAAAATTTAAATTTGTTTTTTCCTAAAATTTTTCTTGACTTTCAGATAAAATTATAACTTTTTCCCTGAAACTAAAAAATATTCAGGGTTGTCACAGGTCAGAAAAAGTAAAATTGGTCAGAGAAACCCGGGAAAAGTCTCAGGGTTTTATTAAAGTACTGGAAAAAAATTGAATTTTTGGAGAAGTTACAAATAATTGCAGAAATTCAATTATCTTCAAAAATAATTTTTAAATTATGTATTCTTCAGCAAAATTCAATTGTTTAAACAATTTTTTTTTAATTCTCGTCAAAATTTAAATTTTATTTCAAAAAGTAAAATTCTTCTCTAAAATTAAATTATTTTCAAAAATTTGAAATAAAATTCTTGGCAAAATTTCAATTATCTTCAAAAATAATAAAATTCTTCTGCAATATTCAATTATTTTCAAAAATTTTCCACAATTCAATGATTTTCAATATCTACTATTTTAAGAAAATTTTTCAAAAGAATTATTTAAGAAAAAAGTATTTTGATAAAATTCTTAGCAAACATTAAATTATTTTTATAAATAATAAAAAATTTCACATGATTTTAAATATTTACAAATTTTTTTATATAAATTTCTTAGCAATAATTAAAATTATTTTCATAAATAATAAAATTTCTTTACAGAGATTCGATTATTTTCATGAATAATAAAAGTCATCGTAGAATTTCAATTATTTTTTAATCTAATTTTATTCGAAATCTTCGAATAATTATTATTATTATTATAAATTTTATAAAAATTCGTCCAATAAATTCAATTATTTAAAAAGTTGATAACATTTTTTATGAGAAGACAATTTTGAAAAATTTTTATTTCTTCAACAAATTATTTATTTCTGTATTTATATAATTGAGTTCTCACAGAATTTTCAAATTAAAATTAATTTAAAAAATGAATTTCAGTTAAAATTGTAGATAATAATTAAATTTTAAAAGCATTTTAGCATGAATTTTCAAAAATAATTGAATTTAAATAAAAATCTTTGAAAATATGAATTTTTCATACTTTTTACTGACAATTCTGTAGAATTATTTTTTTTTGAAAAAGTTTAATTGAATATTTTTTTAAACTTATTTCAAGGTTTTATTTTTTAACGATTCAATTGAAGAATTTACAAATTATCGAAATTTTCTAAAATTGAATTGTAAACAAATGAATTTAAAAATTCTCAAAGAAGTTTTGCAAAAAGTATTAAAAATAATTGATAATTGAATTTTTTCGAAGAATTTTAATAATATTTTGGAAAATAATTACATTTTTTTGAGGAATTTACTTAAAATTATATTAAAAATAAATTGAAATCCTGTGAAGAATTTTATTATTTAGGAGAATAATTGAATTCTGGCAACGAATTTTTATGACATTTTTCAAAAATAATTTAGATCCTGTGAAGAATTTTATTATTTATGAAAATTATTGAATTTTTTCAACGAATGTTATTAATTTTTTTTAAATAATTGAAATCCTGTAAAGAATTTAATTATTTATGAAAATAATTGAATTTTTGTAATGAATTTTATTACATGTTTTTTTAAATTATTGAATTGTTTTGAGAATTTTTATTTAAATAGTAGATGTTGAAAATATTTTTGAATTTCATTATTTGTGAAATGTAACTTAATTCTTGCAAAAAATTTTTGAAAATAATTACATTTTTCGAGGAATTTTATTAAATTTTTTTTAAATAATTGAAATCCTGTCAAGAATTTTATTGTTTATGAAAATAATTGAATTTTTTCAAAGAATTTTATTATTTTTTTTTTAAATAATTGAAATCCTGTAAAAAATTAAATTATTTATGAAAATAATTGAATTCTTGCAACGAATTTTATTAAATTTTTTTTAAATAATTGAAATCCTGTAAAGAATTAAATTATTTATGAAAATAATTGAATTCTTGCAACGAATTTTATTAAATTTTTTTGAAATAATTTAAATCCTGTAAAGAATTAAATTATTTATGAAAATAATTGAATTCTTGCTAAGGATTATATTAAAATTTTTGTAAGTAGGTAATTTAATTTTTTTTTGAAAAATTTTATGGAAAATCAGGGAAAAATCAGGAAAAAAAAAAATTAATTTTTTATGGCAACACTAATATTTTGCTTCACTTTAAAAATTATTAGATACTCAAAAATATGTTCTAATTTGCAAATTTCTTTAAATGTATATACCTAAAATTTTTTTTAAAATTGACACAATATTATTAATTGATAAAGAAAAGAAGGGAAATAAACTTTTGTTTGAATATTACGCAAAAATAATGCAAGTCCCTCTTTTTTTCCCTTCCTAAAAATTACTACATTGCGACACAATAAGAGAAGTGAGAAATGATCTTTTGGTGTTAATTGAATTTTTTTCCTCTCTCTCTCTCTCTTTTTTTTCTTTTTTTTTCTCTTTTCGGTGACAAATGAAATGAAAGGTGTTTGCGACTGAAACTTTTGACTCGCAGAGAGAGAAAGAAGGTTAGAAACATTTTGCACGAAGAGAGGAGGAAAAGGACTGCTCTTGGCAGTATAAGAAAAGAAGTTATTTGGCGGATGATAAAGCGAAACTTCCCTATAAAGAGATGGCTGAAGGAAAACTTTGCCACGCTAGTATAAAATAATTTTCAGGGAAAACTCATGGCGTACCTATAAGTGTATCTAACGTGTATATATATAGAGAGAAAAAGAGAGAGAAAGAATCAAGTCGCGCGGTAATTCGTGGTTTATACCCAGGGGTGTATATCTTGTCTCAACGAAGCTTCTTATTTTAACCCCCACCCACTTATCTTGTCTTTTCTCTCTATTTTTCTTTTATTTTCTTTTTCTTCTCCTCCTTTTTTTTCATTTCCTTTTTTATTTCCTATCTTTAAGTACTAGTTAACACTTCTTTTGTTCGGCGGTCTTAATTCTTGTTATAAGATTTGTTTCTCTTTTTATGTTTTTATAACTTTCATTTCTTTGATTTATATTTCTCTCATTCCTCGGTAATTGAAGTTGAAATTTAATTACCCTTTCGATTTTTATTTATTTATTTATTTTTTTTTTGACAATTTGACGAAAATTATTTTTTATTTATTTTTAGAAAACAAATTAACTAAATTTTGTTATGGTAGCAGATTTATTATTATTATTTATTACCATACCATTATTATTATTAACTATTATTATTATTTATTTTAATCTTTTTATTTATTTATATTGTATGTTAATAAAAATTTAATTTTTAACTAACTAAATATTTAATTTGTAGGTATTAAATAAATACTTTATTTCTTAACTTTGTTAAATTAATTTATTTTATTCTTTTGAAAATAAAAAGAAATGAAAAAAAAAAATGAAATGAAAAAATTTTTGAATTTTGCGTAAAAAATTTCTGCAGAGAAAAAAATATTTAAATAGTGAAAAAAAGGGTTCAGTTAAAAAATCCCATTCGAAAATTGCTTTTCCCATCGCCTTTTCAATTCACAAGACCGTAAAAGTTGAACAGACAAGAACTTTTCAAAATATTTGAGATTCGTATATTAAAAGAGAAAAATCCACTAAAAAAAAGAGAGAGAGAGAGAAAAAAAATAGTGAAACGCACATAAGAAAGACATTCAAAGCTTCAGAAAATGTCTTTGTTAAAATTGCTCAAAATAGGGTTGTTAAATATTTCAAATTCACTAAGTTAATGGGTGGAAAGGCTTTCCATAGGAAAGTTTTTACATTTCAATTTGAAAGTTTCAAGTTCCTGAAATATTCCGTCGGTAAAACTTGGCCAATGAAACATTTTAACTCTTACATTTTCCTCCACGAGTTCCGCACGTTATTCTTTTTATTTTTTTTCTTTTTTTTTTTTTTTTGCTCTCCAATAATCACCTATACATATATATTTTTTTCTCTCTCTCTCTCTCTCTTTTTCTCGTTGGTCGTATACGGACAAAGAAAAATAAAGAAAATAAGTCTTCCACTCCCCCCCCCCTTACGCTCCCACGAACTCTCCTCTTCTTTTCCCTTTGCCCAGTATAACTCTTGGACTAATTATCGTTCTCGATCTTGTTCCAATTAGTGCTCCTCCAAGTCCGTAGACTGGAGGCACTCAATATATATACCGACGGAATTCATTGAAACGTCTCACCTTTTCGGTTCGCTAAAACTCGACTCTGACAAATCCAAACTGAGATTCATTAACAACGCGCTTAACAGATAGAATTGTCTCTCTGTGTGTGTGTCGATTGTTACAAAATATATGTGTATAAATTGTCTCTATAAAAAAGACGAGATGGAAAAAAAATCCTTGATTACAGGCGAATTTTTTTTTCCTTCACATGAGAATAAGAAAAAAGTTAGACGTTAAAAAAATAATGAGGAGGAAAATAAAAAATGATTATTAATAGTAGAATTGTACTTCATACCAAATCGTTTTTGGCTTATAACTCATAAGTAATTAAAAATAAAAAATAAAGCTAAAAAGTAAATATTAAGAAATAAAAATTAATAAGAAGAACAAAAAAGAACCTATCGTTTATTTCAAAAATAAAATTTAACGAAATTATTTTTACAGAGTGAAAATAAACAGATTTTAATAATAATTAGGTTAAAAAATATAAAAATATCTAAATATAAAAATAAACATAAAAATTAAAATAGAACAAAAATTTAAATTAATTGAATTTTAATAAAAGATTAAATTAAAATTAATTAAAAACACAGAAACGAAAGTTAACCTGCAACATCGAGAAGTTTCTTTAGAATAGCGAAAGTATTAATTGAATTGAAACAATTAACAATTTTGCTAATATAGTCAAAATTTGTAGTTGTTTCAGGTAAAAAAAATTTCTGTAAAAAAAAAATAATTAAACTAGAATATTTTTCGTATAAATATTTGTCAAATTATTTATAAATTATTTTTAGAGAAAAATAACGAAAATAAAAATTGATTCCATTTGTTTTTTGAAAATCTGAAAAGAAATTTTTCTAGTTACAAAAAGTAATAATAATTCTAATTATTAGGTATAATTTTCAAATTTTCTGTTTTAAATGAATTTTTACACACTTTTTTCATCGACAATCAAAAAAGAAGAAATTTTTTTTTAAATTGCATCAAACAAAAATTCTTTATTTTTATTAAATAAAAGGACGTTCCAGTTTTACTTTTGAAAAAAAAACAATTATTTTTTATGCGAAAGAAGAAAGAAACCTGAAATTTTTTCAAAAAGAAGGAGAAAAATTAAACATTTTTTTTTTTTTATTTATAAAATAATTTTGGAGGTGAAAAAAAGAAAGAAAGGCTAATTTTTGTAAAAAAAAAGAAGAAAATTCACATTTTTTTCGGAAACAAAGAAGAAAAAATATTTCGTTTGGAAAAAAGAAGAATAACTATATAATTTTTATGAGAAAAAAGAAGGGAATGTAAAGTTTTTTGGAAAAAATAAGGAGCAAAATTATTTTTTTTTTGAGAAAAAAGGAAAACTACTTTTAGAAAAAAACTTTTTTTTTGGGAAAAAAGAAGGAAAGTTCTATCTTTTTTAGGGAAAAAGGAGAGAAAAGTATTTTTTAGAGAAAGAAGGTAAGTGAATATTTGTTGTCAAAAAAAGGCGCACTATTTTTAAAAAAATTATTTTCTTTTAGTATTTTGGATGTATATTGTATTGGAAAAGTAAAGAAAGAAAAACTATAAAGGAAAGAAAAAAACTATATTTTTGAGGAAAAAAAGAGAAGAAAAACTTTTTTTTTTTTATTTTTTTTTGAAAAAAAAGATGGAAAATTATATTTTTTTGAGAGAGAAAAAAGAAACAAAAATAGTATTCTGTTTGGAAAAAAAAGGAAAACTATATTTTTGGGAAAAAAGAACTATATTCTTTCTAAAACAGTAAATGGTAGGAAAAGCTATAATGAAAAAACAATATTTTTTTGGATTAAAAGAAGAGAAATAATATTTTCATAAATAATAAAAGTTTCTCTGGAATTCAATTATTTACAAATTTTTTTTATAAATTTCTTCGCAATAATTCAATTATTTTTATAAATAATCAATTTTTGTCAAAAGGAATTCAATTATTTTCATAAAAAATAATTAAAAATTGTAGAACATAATAATTGCTTTGAAAAAATAATTTAGAAAAAGTTACTGTAATAATATTCTTATAATATAAAAAAAAAAAGATTTTATCACTCGGTCATCTTTAATTATTATAAAACATGAAGAAATCGATCACTCCGAGTCTTCGACTCGGAGCAATCGCTGCCTTCATGTTTTATAAAAATATTCTTATAAATTATTGAATTTAAAAAGATTTGAATTCAAATGTTTTTAAAAATTTTAATTCCTACGGAAAAATAATATTTAAATATTTATTTAAAAAAATGTTATTGATGTTTTCGAATAATTTTACAATTAAAAAAATTCACAAATAAATGTAACAGAATATTTTTTTGAGTAAAATGTTTTCCTCTATTTTCTAAAAATTTAAAAAGTTACAATTTAATTTTCAATTAAAATTTGTAATTGACAAATAGAATAAAATATGTAATGTTTCTTTTCAAAAAGAAAAGAATGCGTTTCTGAACAATATTGTTATTGAGAAATATAAATTATGCATAAGATGGGTTTATTTTCTATTTCTTAATCATAATTTTTTAATTTTTGTTAAATTTTTGTTTGGAAAAGAGGGAAAACTATATTTTTGGGAAAAAAGAAAACTATATTCTTTCTGAAACAGTATGGTTAATATTTTTAAGAAAAAAGAGAAATCTAATTTTTTTGGTAGTATTAAAGAAGTGCTTTTTCTGGAAAAGTAAGAAGAAACTATTAAAAAAAAATTATATTTTTTCGGAAAAAAAGAAGAAACACTACATATTTATTTATTTATTTTTATTTATTTATTTTAATAAAAACATATTGTTTGGAAAAGAAGAAATATTTTTTTCTTTGAAAGTAAGGAAGAAAAAATTATAAAGAAAATTAATTTTTTGAAAGAAAAGGAGAACTATATTTTTTCTGAAAAAGTTTAAAGGAAAAAAGGAAAAACTACATTTTTCGTGGGAAATCAAAGAAGAAGAGTTTGTTTATTTGTAGAGAAAAGAAGAAAGACAATATATATATATTTTTTTTTTAAGAAAAAGAAGAACTTTTTTTTAAAAAAATAAGAAAGGAAAAACTTTTTTTTTGAGAAAAAAAAGAGAACAATTTTTTTAAAGAAAAGAAAAACTATATCTTTTCTGGAAAAGTATGGTGAAAAAACAAAGGAAAAATACATTTTTCGTCAACAAAGAATAGAAGAGTTTTTTTATTAGAAGAAAAAAGAGGAAAGAAAATATATTTTTTTAGGTAAAAAAGAAGACTTTGTTTTTTTTTTTGGATAAAAGGAAGAACTTTTTCTGGAGAAGTAAGGAAGGTAAAACCATATTCTTTGGGGAAAAAAGAAAGAAGACAATTTTTTTTTAATAGTAAGGGAAAAAGAAAGAAAGAAGACAATTTTTTTTTAACAGTAAGGGAAAAAGAAAGAAGACAATTTTTTTTTAACATTAAGGGAAAACATATATTTTTTTTTATTTTGTAAAAAAGGAAAACTATATTTTTTCACATGTAATTTAGATTAAACCTCTTGTCTAATGTCTACGTGTCACCATTGATTTTCAGAGCTTACGGGTAAATTCCTAGATATACATGGAGGAAGTTGATTGTACTAAATGTAGCATGCACCCTCTCGGACGTTTCTGTGTGTTTTGCCAGACTTTGGTCGACGATTTCTTCCCTTAAGCTAAATACCAACACATATCCAAGTCAAGCCCCGCAGTAAGTTAGAGTTGCACACATCCACACACCCACACACACACTCACATGGAGTTAAGTGGTATCGTTGATACCAGGCGGGGTTTTCCATGTAGCAAACGTAAATGGAAATGGAAAGATAGCTCGAGAGTAAAGTAGGGCCCTGCATTTAACTGAGCATGAGAGTTTCGCAGACACAGAAATGACACTGGTGCTTGGGGCCAGACCCCTGCTATGCTCTTGCTTGAGGTACCCCTTTATCGCAGTTGGTAATTCGCCTAATCGTTCTAGCTAAGAGCCTCACGGTATTAAAGTCTTAGGGATGAAAATCGTTCTTAAGCGCAAGGCATTCACAATATATATACACACATACAAGCGGGGAGAGAATCGTCATATCAGAGGAGAAAAATTAATGAAAATTTCACCAATTTAACCAAGTATTTTGTGTGTGTGTGTGTGTGTGTTCAGCTATAGGGACCAACTATATTTCGTTAAACAACCTGCGAAAATTTCTTCAAGTATAGTCAACATGCTTATTTTCATTTTCGGGAAGTCTTCTTCAATTAAGACACTTACTTCTCTCTGTGCACTTTCCTCCTCATTATCAAACTTTTATTATCTGCTTAATTTCAACTCCTTGAATTAGCATTATTTTCTAATATACTCGACTTCTACGCATTTAATCTCTCTCTGAATTTTTAAAAGTCACTGAAAAAAATTTACTTGTAGAATTATCGAAAAATAAAAAAAAATTACCACAAGGGCATACAATTTTATCAAATCTCTAAATCTTGAATTCGTCACTTTTGTGACTAATTCTGATTCGATTATTAAATGAATTGGAACTCTCTAAATTTAAAATTTGTAAAAATCTTTACTAATTTTAGTAAACTGACTTTTTGCTTTTAAATTAGTCAATTTTATTAAAAAAATTAGTAGAAATTATTATTTATTAGTAAAATAAACTAATTAAAATTTTAAACTTTAGTTTTTCCCTGACTTTTGCCTGATTTGTAGAAAACATAACTAAAATTCTTCTCTAAATCAATTATTTTTAGTAATTAAATAATTTAATGGCATTTTTAATTAATCAATTAATTAAAAAGTTTAACTAATTTCAACAGAACTGGAATTAAAAATTTTCCAGGAAAAACTGTTTCTACAGTTTTTTTTTCAATTAAAAGTATGAAAAATTCAGATTTTTAACGATTTGAATTTAAAACCTTTGTAAAATAAAATTATTTCTGAAAATTGTTATTTGTAACTTCTTCAAAATTCAATTCAATTCTTTATTAGAGTTTTTTAAAATAAAACTCTTCTATAAGTCAATTATTTTTAATAATTATTTAAATATATATTAAAAAATCCAACCAGTTTAAAAAGAATTTGTATTATTAAAATTTTTCAAAAAAGTTCATTAAAATTTCTAATTAACCCCTTAACAGTCCATGGCCCATATATGGCCACGAAAAGTCGTGCCACCTTTGCGTCTGTGGCCATATATGGCCATCTCAAAAAAAAAATACTAAACATGATTTGATTTTAGTAGCGAAGTACATACTACTGTTTTTGGGGTCGCTGAATCCGAATCTGAAGTCAGATTTAAAAAATTCAAAATGGCGGACCCAAAATGTTGACTTCGAAAAATAAAAAAATTTCAAATTCGCTTTAAACTCGTTACTTGGGGGGTTTTCGGGGTCTCTGATTACAAATATGATGTCAGATTTTTAAAATTCAAAATGGCGGATCCAATATGGCGGATAATTTCAAGATTGATGCGATTCGATTAAAATTCGTTTCTCGGGGGTTTTTGGGGTCGCTGAATTTGAATTTGATGTTCGTTTTACAAAATTCAAAATGTTGGATCCAATATGGCGGATAATTTCAAAATTTATGCGTTTTGATCGAAATTCCGTTCCCGGGGTTTTTTGGGGTCGCTGAATTCGAATTTGATGTTCGTTTTTCTAAATGCTAAATTTTGGATTCAATATGTCGATCAAATTTTTTGAATGTTGACAAATTTGTCTAAAATGTTTACTCAGGGGTTTTTGAGGTAACTTCATATTTTTTTCGCATCAATCTTGAAATCATCCGCCATATTGGATCCGCCATTTTGAATTTTGAAAATCTGACATCATATTTGTAATTAGAGACCCCGAAAACCCCCGAGTAACGAGTTTTAAGGGAATCTGAAAAAAAATTTTTTTTTGAAGTCGACATTTTGGGTCCGCCATTTTGAATTTTTTAAATCTGACTTCAGATTTGGATTCAGCGACCTCGAAAACCCCCGAGAAATGAATTTCCCTTAAAACGCTTTAATTTTAAAATTATCCACCATATTTGGTCGCCATATTGGATCCGCCATTTTGAATTTTCAAAAATTAACCTCAAATTCGAATTCAGCGACCCCAAAAACCTTATATATGATTAAATCATATTTTTTTGTAAACTTTTTTTTCGGACCGTTTTTGGACCACAAGCGATTTTCAACTAGACTGCGAAGGGGTTAAATTAATTCAAAATTTTTATTTTCTAAATTTTAAAATAACAAAAAATTCACAAAGAAATTTATCAAAATTTTTAAAAATAATTGAATTCTTGAGAAAATATACAAAAAAAAAATTGAAATTTTGTGAAGAAATTTATTAAAATATATTTAAGAATAATTGAATTCTTACTAGACATTTTATTGAAATTTTATTGAAATTTTATTTAAAAAAACTAAATTCATGCAAAAGATTCAAAATATGTAGTTAAAATTCTGTAAAGAAATTTATCAAAAATTTTAAGAACAATTGAATTCTGTTATTTTATTAAAATTTTATAGATAATAATAATTGAATAAAGTATTAAAAATAATTCAAATTCTGACAATTAATTTATCAAAACTTTTTAGGAATAATTGAATTCTTTCGAGAAATTTTATTGAAAATAACAAAATTCATGCAAAGATTCAAAATATGTAGTTAAAATTCTGTAAAGAAATTTATCAAAAATTTTAAGAATAATTTTTAAAATTATTATTTTAATTCAATTATTGACAATTACTTTATATATTTACATATATATTTTATTGAAAATAATTAAATTCATGCAACAAAGTTATTTAAAATTTTTAATTGAATTCATTAAACATTCAATTTTTTAAAAATTTTTAATTAAATTTATCAAACATTTAAAT
This sequence comes from Leptopilina heterotoma, assembly GCF_015476425.1. Classification (NCBI taxonomy): domain Eukaryota; kingdom Metazoa; phylum Arthropoda; class Insecta; order Hymenoptera; family Figitidae; genus Leptopilina; species Leptopilina heterotoma. The sequence goes on from NW_025111110.1 coordinate 4,104,946, forward strand.
TTTTTAAAATTGTATATTGAAAACTTTGGAAATTCATTTATTTATGAAAATTGTAAACGCAACTCTTATAAAATTCAATTATTTAAAAAATTCTTAACTATGTATTTTATTTATGTCATTTATTTATGTATTAAATATTCCATAAGTAATAATTTTATGCAAGTTATTTAAGAATTAAATTTTTTTAAATTAATCATTGTCAGAAATAGAAAACATTAAAAATTTTGTATTCATGATAATTTTTGTTGAAAAATAATAATAATAGGTAAATATTTATTTTGAAAGAAAATTTGAATAACTTCAATTTAATAGTTCTTTAAATTAAATAATTCTATTGAAAATAAAGTGTCTTATTTTAAAATTTCGCTTTCTTTCCCTGAATTGAAAAATTCTTTCATATTTAAAAAAAGATTTTTTTCCAAGTCTGCAATTTATGCAGACGTTAAATTGAAAAATTTGAAAAACTGCATCTTTCCAGATGAATAAAATTAAATAATAAGTAATTAATAAATAAAAGTTTTGAAACATTTTATCTAAAAATTATTTAAAAAATAATGCATTCGAAAATATAGAAATAAATTTTGTAAAATGAAGAAAAAAACCCTTAAATTAAAGTTCGAGCATTCAAAATTTAATTATTTAATGCAATTAATTAATATACCAACGAGAAACTTTGTTTATTAATAAAAAATTATTTTTCTGTTACAGGTAAGTCCTTGAATTTTCATTCACTTTGGATACGTGCACACACCTTCTATTTTTGACGTAAGTACACATAATAATCATGCAATAAAACAATCACTCCGGAAATTTCATTCCGGCGATTGAAACTTTCAATTGTGATTTTAATTGATTTAGAAGAAGAGAAAAAAAAAGAAGAAGAACTAATAGGTATCAAAATAAGACTATATAAAGAGGGAGAAAGGCACACTGCCTAATAATGACTTTGAGCTAAATTTAAACAAGAAGTAGTTTTGCACACTTTGATGTAAATTTCAGTGAATTGATCGCGTGTAATGGATACCAGTACTTTGGGACTAAAGTCGCACGGCTAAGACCTCTTAACAAAGAAACAATAATGAGCCAGCGCGAGCGAGCGCGCGATAGCGAGGAAAATTGCGGCATTTAAAACTTTCCTCTCGTAAAGTGTGAACGAGAGCACATCAAATGCAGAAATGACGAGCGAATGGTGTGTAGAAGAAAGACCATTGTAACCTATTCCCGAGCTCTATTGTGGGTGGGGAATTCACACATACACATATTATATGTAGTTATATAGTTATAAAGCGAGTGACTTTTGCTCACTTTCTTGTTGAGTCTCTCTCTCTCTCTCTCTCTCTCAAATTGAACACACTTTTACAAAAAACAGTACTCGAAAAAGTTGACGAAAAACTTTTGAAAATATCCTTTTCTTGTTAACCTCGTACATGCATAATTTAAAAACTTTTCCCTCACTCACACAAGTTTTGTCATTTTAACGTCAAGAATTTTTAAACAATGAGAAAACACTTTTATTTGATTTCCAAATAGAAATGGGTCATAAGGCAAAAAGGGAAAAATCTACAAAATAAAAGTTGTTCAAATATTTTTTTTCCCTGTGGGAAATTTTATGAGAGAGAAAAATTTATTGTTTTAGGGTATTATTATTATTGCTTTCTATTCTCTACTCGGTAAGCTTCTATTTAATCCAAAGTAATTTATGTTTCTTTAAGATATTTTTTAATGTAATTTATTTGCTTGGAATTTTCTTTTAGAAGATTTAATTAACATTAATTTGTTAATTAAAGTTACATTTAAGTAATTAATCATTTTGTGAAATAAAAATTCGTTTGATACAAAATTTTGTTAAATAAAATTTCATTTTACTAAAAATTTAGTTTAGAATATTTAATTAAAAGTAATTTTTAATTTAGAGAATAATTAAATTTTCATTTCTCAGTGAATTTTTAAGTTGAAAATTTTATATTCGATGGAATGTTTTATTAAGCGGAATTTTTCTTCGATTGAATTTTAATTGGCGAGAATTTTTCTTTAATATTGTCAATTGGAGAGAATTTTTATATTTAGCCAAATTGTCCTTGTGGCAGATTTTTTTTCGTTTAAATTTCCTTTATTGGATTATTTTTATTTAATCAAATTTTTCTTCAACTAAATTTTTCTTTGAATTTTCTGTTTAATTTTTTAATAATTAATAATTTATAAATTTATTTAAATCTATCGATGTTTTATGTAATAGAAAAGCAAAAATTCAGTTAAATAAAAATTTTGTTCGATACAAATTTTGTTGAATAGAATTTCTGTTAAACAAGAATTCAGGTAACTGAAAATTTTCTTTAGTTGAAATTTTTTTAAAATATAATTCTTCTCAAATTATAATTTTTTTGAAAAATATTTTGAAATAGATTTTAATTAAATATAAAAATCCTATTAAAAATAGACTTCATTTAACCGAAAATTTATTTATAAATAAAAATGTAGTTTAATTAAAAATGTAGCAAAAAATTTTGTTAAATAAAATTTCAAGTTGATTAAAAGTTTAACTTAAGGCAAATTATATTAGATAAAAATGGTGTAAAATAAATTTTTTGTTTACTCAAAATTCTGTTAAATAAAAAGTTCGTTTGATAGATATTTTGTTAAAAAAAATTTTTGTTGTATAGAAATTTCGCTAAATTTCTGAATAAAATTTTAAAACAAACTTTTAAATTTCATTTAACTAGACATTTAGTTAAATAAAAAATTCTATTTGACACAAATTTTGTTAAATAAAATTTATTTTAACTGAGAATTTAGTTAAATAATTAAAACTGAGAATTCAGTTAAATATAATTTATTTTAACTGAGAATTAAGTTAAATAAAATTTATTTTAGCTGAGAATTTAGTCAAATAAAAATTTAGTTTGATACAAATTTTGTTAAATATATTCTCATAAAACTATAAATTTAGGTTAATAAAAAATTCTTTACGATAGAAAATTTGTTAAATAGAATTTCTGTTAAATGAAAACTCTGTTTTATACAAATATTGTAAAATAGAATTTCATTCAACTAAATATTTAGTTAAATTAAAATTTTGTTTTATGAAAGTTTTGTTAAATATAATTTAATTTTACTGAAAACTTTGTTAATTAAAGTTATATTTAATTAAAAATTATGTTAAATAAAAATTATGATCGATAGAAATTTTGCTAAGTAGATTTGCAGTTAACTAAAAATTTAACTATAAGTACAAATTCTGCTTGATACAAATTTTGTTAAATAGAATTTTTGTTAACTGAGAAGTCAGTTAATTTAAAATTATGTTGAATAGACATTTTCTTAAATGAAATTTCCTTTAAATAAAAATTCTGTTAAATATATATATATATATATAAATCCTACTTCAATAAATTTCATTTAACCAAAAATTCTGTTAAATAAAAATTTCGCTCAATAGAAGTTCTTTTCAAAATATAAATTAAATATTAAAATAGAATTCAAGGTATAATTAATTGCAATAAATTTCTTGTTAAATGAAATTTCTGTAAGACTTGAATTGAGTTAAATAAAAATTCCATTGAAATAGAAGTACCGTTTATCAAAAATTCAATTAAATAAGAATTCTATTTGATAATTTTGTGAATTAAAATTTTTCATTAATCTCATAGTCCGTTAAAGAAAAATTTATTTCGACAGATGTTTTTCTATATAGAATTTTTCTCAGATGAAAATTCAATTCATAGAAAATTGTATCAAATATAATTTCTGTCGAACAAGAATTCAGTTATAAATAAATATTTAATTGAAGAAAAATTTTATTGCTTAAACTTGGATTGAATAAAATTTTGATTAAATAAAAATTTGATTCACTAAAATGTTGAATGAAGAAAAATTTGATTGAAAAAAATTTTGAATGAATAAAAATTCGACTAAAAATTTGATTCAGTAAAAGTTTGAATGAATAAAAATTTGAATAAAAAATAGAATAAATCTTTGATTGATTACTTATTTCTCTTAATCACAATTATATCTTATTCACTGTCAAGTAAAATTTTCCACAATTATACCAAAAAATTTTTAATCACCAAAAATTCCCATTCATTATTTTCGGAAAATATTTCTCCCTTTTAATATACAATTTAAATTGGCCGAAAAAAATAAGTACTTTTAGAAATAAATTTAATTTCCTCTTAATGTTAGCTAGAATTTTTTTACATTAATTTTTCATCTAAGAACTAAAATCGAATAGAACTTTGGGATTTTTAAATTTAAAAATTGAAACGAAAAATAGAGAATAATAAAAGAAAATAATAGTTTCAGAAAAAATGTTTGAAAACAACAACAACAATAACTACAAAAAAAGTTTTGCAATTAAGTGTATAACAAAAAAGCACCACATTACATAATCGAAAGAAAATGAGCCCTTTCAGCGGCTTTAGAAACACAGCTTTGTTTAGTTTTGTGCCATAAGCCATTGCAAAGTTCTATCTTGGATCAGAATGAAATAGTTAGAACTAGTGGATTTGCAAACACGCTTACTTAAATATATACAACGGAAGTAATCACAGTAGTATAGGGTGTTATAGCCCGAGAGAATTACCGGATGCAATGCAAACGAAATAGTGTGGCATCTCACGAACTGTTTGCCAATACCACTCGAGCCATTTCAGAGTCCAGGGAATGAGACACTTGAATGATAGGAAAGAGAGAGAGAGAGAGAGAGAGAGAGCGGACATAGTAGTTTGTCCCGAGGGATTCAGGGTTCGACTTTGGAAACACAGTTGAAATAAATAGAATTTCCCTATTCACCCCCCACCCCCTCACCACCACCCTTAAACCCTTTTGGTATCATGCCCCCCCCCCTACCCCTCAAATCGCCCTTTCTAGTCGGATATCTGTATAGGAGTAGAATTCTTCCGATAACCCATCCAATGGTCGAGTCTGGTTATCTTTTATCAAACTCCAAGTTCTACAATCTTGGAATAAGATTAAGTATCGACTTTCTTAAGTGTACTTAAAGTTCCCCCTTATTTCTACATTAAACCTCTAAAGTTTTCGAGGAGAAAATTCAAAGAGCGCTTTTCTCAGATACGAACCAATGCTTTTTAAATCAATGGCTAACGGGAGAAAATTATTAAAAGTTATAAAACGATTTTCCTTAAAGGTATTTGATAAAAAAAGAGAGAGAAAGAAAAACTTTCATAAGATGTTTATAATCAAATTAAAAATTAAAATACCAATTACAATAATATTGTCTTTATTTTCAATTTTTCACTGAGAAAAAAAAACAGTCGGAATGTTTTCTTAAATTTTACTTATGTTATAAATAGTAATTTCTACAAATTTTAGTAGAATTAGTAAAATTTACTAATTCTTTTTAAATTACTAATTCAAAAGCAAAAAGTCAGTCATTAATTCAAATTAGTAAACATTTTTAAAACTAATTTAAATTTAGAGTTTTCTTTACCTTTTTTATTATTTTTTTAATAATAAAAAAAACTATTTTTTACTTTCTTTTTCCTTACTTTTTCTCTTTTTTTAAAAACTTTTTTCTCCACCTTTTTTACACTTTTTTAACATCTCCTTTCTTTAATTTCACTTTCTTTTCTATAACAACCCTTGATTTTTTTTTCTTCCCGTTACTTCCTGTTCTTTGCCCTAATATCCACCCTTTCAGTTTAATTTCCTCTGTCCTCGACCCCTACTCTTTGAGGGAGAAAAAAAAAAAAATTCCCTCCCTCTTTCTCTATCCTTCAATCTGGTGTGATATAAAGTTATCGCGAATAAAAATAGAAGTTATGCTTCAAAATTCCCTTCTCTTCTTTTTTATAATCGATTGATTACCTTCGATTCATTCAACATGATTAAATTTAATTGATTCTTGTTTTTATATTTTGTGTCTGTAATTACGTGCTGTGGAGAATAAATTTATTTGATTAAAATAAATTGGTTGCTTGCGTATTTAAATAAATAAACAAACAACTCAATCATAAATGAATATTTACTTGAATTAAATAATTTGTTGTTTAAAACCAATGAATTGTTGATTTAAATCAATAATTTCAGTATTTGGTGAGGAAAAAAATCTTCACTTGAAACAGCTGAAAATTTACTTTAATAAAGTTTTTAGTAAAACGAAATTCACATTAACAAAATTTTTATTAAACAAAATTTCAATGTAACTAAATATTTAGTTGAATGAAATTTTATTTTACAAAATTTGTAACATCGGAATTTTTATTGAACTTAATTTTTAAGAAAAATGAAATTTTATTTAATAAAATTTGCTCTCTAAATTTGAGTTAATAAAAATGTTCACTAACTTCAATATTGCTGACTGACTTTTTGCTTTTGAATTAGTAAATTTTACGAATAAGTACTAACTTCTAGTAATTATTAGTAAAATTATTATTATTTGTTAGTGAATTTTATTAATTAATACTAATTTCTACAAATTTATTAGTAAAATTTACTAATTCAAAAAGCAAAAAGTCCGTCAGTAATTCAATTTAGTAAACATTTTTACAAATTCAAAAAAAGAGAGCAATATTTATTAAATAAAATTTTATTTATCTAAAAATACAGTTCAATAAAAATTCTGTTTGTTACAAATTTTGTTACATAAAATTTAATTTGACTAAAAACTAAGTTAAATAAAAGTTCTTTTTGATAAATTAAAATTCTGTTCAACAGAAATTTTGATAAATAAAAATTCTGTTGGATATAAAGTTTATTAAATAAATTGCAGATAACTAAAAGTTTATCTAAATAAATACAAATTCTGTTTTATAGAAATTTTGTTAAATATATTTTTTGTTAATTGAGAAGTCTATTAAATTAAAATTATGTTCAATTGAAAATTCAGATTAATGGAAATTTTTTAGAAAAGAATTTTGTTAAATATAATTTATTTTTACTAAAAATCCAATTAAATTGAAATTCTGTTTAACATAAACTTTGTTAAATAAAATTTAGTTTAATTAAAAATTCAGTTAAATAAAAATGTAGTTTCATACAAAATTTGTTCAGTATAAAATTATAAATATCTCAAAAAACTAAAAAGATTTAGGTAAATAAAAATTCTTTTCGATAGAAATATTGTTAAATTGAATTTCTGTTAACTAAAAATTCGTGTTAAATAAAATTTCATTCATCTAAAAATTAAGTTCAATAAAAATTCTGTTTGTTACAAATTTTGTAAAATAGAATTTTATTCAACTTAATATTTAGTTAAATAAAAATTTCGTTTCATAGATAATTTCCTAAATTGTTTTTCATTTTACTAAAAACTTTATTAATTAAAATTTAATTTAATTAAAAATTTTGTATAAATAAAAATTCCTTTGAATACAAATTTTGTTACATAAAATTTCATTTTACTAAAAATTTGTATAAATAAAAAATCCTTTGAATACAAATTTTGTTACATAAAATTTCATTTTACTAAAAATTTAGTTCAATAAAAGTTGTTTTTAATACAAATTTTGATAAATTAAAATTCTGTTCAACAGTGATAAATAAAATTTCTGTTAGATAGAAATTTTGTTAAATAGAATTTCTGTTAACTATAAATTCTGTTAAATACAATTTTATGTATCCAAAAATAAAGTTCATTAAAAATTCGGTTCGTTACAAGTTTTGGAAAATAGAATTTCATTCAACTAAATAATCAGTTAAATAAATATTCCGCTTAATAGATAATTTGTTAAATTGAATTTTATTTTACTAAAAACTTTGTTAATTAAAATTTCATCTAATTAAAAATTTGTATTTCATACAAATTTTGATAAATTAAAATTCTGTTGAACAGAAATTTTGATAAATAAAATTTTTGTACGATAGACTTTTTCTTGAATAAAATTTGTCGGTATTGAAAATGTTGCTCAATGAGAATTGATCAAATTGAAAATTCGTCGAATTGAAAATATGGCTAAATGAAAATTTGTCGAATTGAAAACTCAGGTTAATGAAAATTTTTTAGAATTGAAAATTTAGCTAAATAAAAATTCACTTTCTATTTCTACATATCAAGTAAATATTCCACTTAAACGAACACTATATATAAAATAATCACTTAGCACAATAAAATTTTCATTCACTTTGCGATCGAGAATCTGTCAAACTAAAACCTCTCTCTTTATCTCTCTCCAAAATGAAATTTATTTACCCAAAAAGACCTTCGAGAAATTAATTTCCAACAGGAAAATTCCCAAAACGAAAGGATTCCATTAAATTGAAAGTGAAATGTATATTAAATGAAATATACAAGTCAAAAGCAAAGTGTCTCTACCGAATGGGGAATACAAATAAAGGAGAAGAGCATTACCTAAATGATGTTCTTTCGTCCGAGTGGAATTTTCACCCAAAACTTCTAAAGTTGAAACTTTGAATACAATGACCAGTGCATAGAAGGGAGGGGGGGGGGCAAAGTGATTATGCATCAAAGTGAATCTGTTTGGGGAATTGAATTCTATCGATATAGAGAGAAAGAGAGTGAGAGTGTGTGAGAGAGAGAGTGAGTGAACTGGACTCTCGGGATTTTCCGTCCCTATTTCAAATGTCTCGCTTTTGCTTTAGTCAATTTCCTGTATTTCTCTGAATGCGGCTTTTCCAGTTCTATATAGCAATCCTATACACCACAGGATAGTGTCTACTTCTCCTTAATCCCGTAATTGTGCTGATTAACCTCCCTCTCCCTCCCACTTTTCGTTTCAAGTTGAGTTCGCCTCTGATCTCTCAGTTGCTTGAACCGATCACGATTTCTCATTCCCCTTTCCACACATACACATACATACATATAGCCTTGGGGGAAAAACGGAAGGAAACTCACTCACTGAACCATAACTCTCGTTCCGGTTCGTACTCAAGTCACGGTGAAGTTTTTGACGCCGACCAAAATTCGCCTGACAATTCGGGCTAACTTTGTTTTCTTCTCTCTCTCTCTCTCTCTCGCTCTGATTTTTGCATGAGAAATAAGAACAATCTCGCGACGTCAGGCGGAATGACGATCCTCAGTATTAGCTTTTATCTAGACCTTTGCATGCAAATGTTCTGCTTCTCTCTCACTCGGTAGCCTATAAGAAGATGTGCTTTCTTCTATATGTGTGTGTGTGTGTGTGTGTGCTGCGCTAGCTTCCACTTTAAATTCTTCGCAAATTGCTAGAATGAACTGAAAACTTTGAAGAATCTTTCCAAGGGAAAAGAGAAAGAAACGGAATGTAAAAAGGAGAAAACTCCCCAAATACCGACTGAGTTTTTCAAGTCAGAAAACTTTTTCCGGAGAGTACATCATCGACTTAGTTCAACAAAGTAGCTTATCAAGGGAAAAGATTGTTTTACGTGAATGTGTGTGTGTGTGTTTTTTTTTAAAAACCTGATTGACCCCAGGGGGATATTTAGTACAATAATAAACGAGGCAATTCACTTTCAATTTTCTAATGATACTTCGACTCATTAATATATTAATTAATTAATTAATTAATTAATTAACTAACTAATTAATAATTATTCAAATAATACTTAGAGGTAGTCCACAAGTTACGCAAAACATTTAAATTTTATTCAAGAAAAAGTCTATTGAACATAATTTTAATTTAATTGACTTCTCAGTTAACAAAAAATCTATAACAAAATTTCTATAAAACAGAATTTGTATTTATTATTTAGATAAAATTTATTCAGATTTAGATAAACTTTTAGTTACCTGCAATTCTATTTAACAAAATTTCTATCAAACAGAAATTTTATTTATCAAAATTTCTGTTGAACAGAATTTTAATTTATCAAAATTTTGTATCAAAAAGAACTTTTATTCAACTAAATTTTTAGTAAAATGAAATTTCATGTAACAAAATTTGTATTCAAAGGAATTTTTATTTATACAAATTTTTAGTAAAATGAAATTTTATGTAACAAAATTTGTATTCAAAGGAATTTTTATTTATACAAATTTTCAATTAAATGGAATTTTAATTAACAAAGTTTTTAGTAAAACGAAATTCAATTTAACAAATTATCTATCAAACGGAATATTTATTTAACTAAATATTTAGTTGAATGAAATTCTATTTTCCAAAATTTGTAACAAACAGAATTTTTATTGAACTTAATTTTTAGATAAATGAAATTTTATTTAACACGAATTTTTAGTTAACAAAGTTTATGTCAAACAGAATTTCAATTTAATTGAATTTTTAGTAAAAATAAATTTTATTTAACAACATTTTTTTCTAAAAAAATTTCCATTAACCTGAATTTTCAATTCGACAAATTTTCATTTAGATATATTTTCAATTCAAGGATTTTTTTAATTTTTATGTAGCTAAATTTTTTGACGGCTTTTCATTAAGCTGATTTTTCATTTTTTCAATTCGATGAATTTTTATCTAAATAAATATTTAATTCGACAAATTTTCTTAACTGAATTCCTAATTCGACGAATTTTCAATTTGACAAATTTTTATTGAGCAACATTTTCAAATTTCAATACCGACAAATTTTATTCAAGAAAAAGTCTATTGAACATAATTTTAATAACTTCTTAGTTAAAAAGAATCTATTTAACAAAATTTCTATAAAACTGAATTTGTATTTATTTAGATAAACTTTTAGTTATCTGCATTTCTATTTAACTAAATTTCTGTCGATCAGAATTTATATCAAATAGAATTTTTATTAAACTAAATTTTTAGTAAAATGAAATTTTATGTAAAAAAAATTGTTATTAAAATTTGTATTGAATTTTTTTAAAATTTTAATTAACAAAGCTTTTAGTGAAATGAAATAAGGAAAATTTACTTTAACAAAACTTGCATAAAACCAAGTATCAATTTAATTGAAAATTCAGTTGAATGAAATTCTATTTTACAAAATTTGTAACAAACAGAATTTTTATTAAACCTAATTTTTAGATAAATAAAATTTTATTTCACAAAAGTTGCTCTCTGAATTGAGTTAATAAAAATGTTTACTAACTTGAATTCCTGACTGACTTTATGCTTTTGAATTAGTAAATTTTACACTATGTAATAAGTACTAACTTCTAATAATTGTTAGTAAAATTATTATGATTTATTATCAAGTTTTACTAATAAAAACTAATTTCTACTAATTAATTAGTAAAATTTCTTAATTCATTAGGAAAATTTCATAAGCAAAATGTTAGTCACTAATTTAAATTAGTAAACATTTTTACTCATTCAATTTTCAATTCAATTTAATTTAATTCAATTTAACAATATTTCTATCGAAAAGAATTTTTATTTAACTAAATTTTTAGTTTTATGAGATTATACTGAACAAAATTTGTATCAAATAGAATTTAAATTTAACTGAAATTTAATGGAAATTTAATAGAATAGATTAATTTAAGAGAAATTTTATTTAACAAATTTTCTATTAAAACATATTTTTTATTTAACTAGATTTTTAGTTAAATTTTCTATGTCTTATTAAACAAAATTTATTGTAAAAATTCGAAAATTAAAAATATCATCTTAACGTTCTAATAGTAGTTAAATGTTTCTAATTTTTAAATATCGTGCTTTACTACCACCAATACATATCTGTGATGCTGCAGTTTTATTACATGTGAAGGGCAATAGGAGATGGAATGTCTGACTAAAATCGACCACTACTACTTGCGAGCCTACACTATTCACTTTACATTTCAAACACACTCACATTCACAAGGAATAAAATCAATAAATAGGAATTAAATATTATTCGTATTTTACCATAATCCTTGAATAATGTTTAATAATTTTCCAGTGACAAATAATTCATTCATGAGTATGAATAAATTACAAAAGCCCTTTCTCTCTCTCTCTCTTTCTCTTCTGTAAAATTTCTCAAATACAAAGCTCACTACACTCTTACAAATGTAATTTCCCGACAAATATAATGGAACTAAATTACGTATCAATTTTAATTTTTCACTCTATTTATTCAATATTTGCATATATGTGTGTATGGTCCTCGATATATGAATGATAAATACATTTGACAATTTACATTTATTAATTATGCTTTTGTTCAAACAATGCGAGTATACAATGGGCAAATGCACCATTTCATGTTACTATTGATTTAAATTATTTTTAGTACATTACGTATTTTGTACTTTTATATTTTTAATATTTTTATATTACAAAAAAAAATTTTTTTTTTATACCAAAAAGTGATCTTTAAATTTTTATTAGTAAATTTTTTCTATTAATTTATATGAGTGACTGACTTTTTGCTTTTGAATTAGTCAATTCAAAAGTCAATTCAATTTTTTTTATACCAAAAAGTGATCTTTAAATTTTTATTAGTAAATTTTTTCTATTAATTTATATGAGTGACTGACTTTTTGCTTTTGAATTAGTCAATTTGACTAATAAAACAGTAGAAATTATTATTTTAGTAGAAAATTACTATTAGTAGAATTTACTAATAAAAAAATAATTTTACTAATAAATTAGTAGATATTAGTATTTATTAGTAAAATTTACTTATAAAAAATAATTTTACTAATAAACGAGTAGATATTAGTATTTATTAGTAAAATTATTATTACTTGTTAGTGAATTTTATTTTACGAAAAAATAGTAATTTCTACTAATTTATTAGTAAAATTTACTAATTCAAAAGCGAAAATTCGATCAGCAATTCAAGTTAGCAAACATTCCTACTAATTTAAATTCAGAGAGCAAATTTTATTTGTCTCAAAATTTACATCAATAAAAATTCTCTTTGTTACCAATTTTGTAGAATAGAATTTCATTGAACTAAATTATTTAGTTAAATTTAATGTTTGATAAAAATTTTCTTAAATATAATTTCATTTTACTAAAAACAGCAAACGAAAAGAAATTTGTTTTTAAAAAAAATGTAAATTTTTATTTTCCCTCGAATATACCTTCAATAAAGTACAACAAAGGTTTTTCCTTTTTTTTCTAAAAAGAAAGCCCTCTTTGAAATGTTTTCAATTGAAAAAATTGCCATAATTTGTTTGGGGTTTTTTCTGCAATATCCTCTCTCATGTTTATATGTATATGTAAAAAAAAGGTTGAGATTTTCAAAAAAAAAAAAAAAAAAAAAAACCTTTTTTTGGGATAGTTGTGTGTAGATCGTCTTCCGTAGGGACGTGAGCGATGGAAAGAAATCTCTTGGGCATTTGTGGTCGCTATTCCGCCTACAACTGATATACTGGTATTGGGTATAAAAACAGAGAGAAAGGGACGTTCTGTTGCCGTTCCCTGTTTTTAATCACTTTGCACGCAGCCAATGGCGCGTGATGTTACAGACGGGATTGTGAGGTGGATACCACCCTCCAGCTAAATTTACAGACAGTGATGTAATGTGGGATACAGACTTGTGTATAACAACACTCAATTGCCAGTGCATCGTATACGTATATTCTCACTCACTCACACACATACACACACATACACTTCTATGGACACATGAACGGAAATCAAAAAATTCGATGCTGGTTCATTTGTTTCCGTTCGCACTAATTCGTTTCGATTGCCTATCTCTGTTTCCAGACATACGTTATTTCTCTTTAAGCTCCATTTTCGCATTCGCTTCAAAATGATTGAAGCGCACTTCCAATTATATACCAACTTCAATTTTATAATACTTCTCTCTTTTTTCTCTCGTTTTTCCTTCTTTTGTTTTTTTTTCTCAATTTTTCCATTTTATTGAATTTTTTCCTGCTTTTCGAATTTTTTTTTTTTTTTTGCCAACTTTAACTGAACAATTTGTGAAATCAAAATTTTGTTGAATGGAAGTTTTGTTAACTATGAGAATTCAGTTAAATTAAAATTATAGTTCAATAGGAAATTTTTGAAACTGAACATTTAGTCGAACAGAAATTTCGTTTAATAGAGACTAGCGACAATTCGCGCGCTTACGAGCGCGGATGACTTCTCACTCACTTTTTAAAAAAATAAAATTACCGATTTTAAAAAGAATAGAACGAAGGAATTTTTAAATCAAATTTCTTTTTTATAAAAGTAAAATATGAATTGGAATAGTTTTAATATTATTATAATTATAATAATCATATATTCTGACATATAGGGAATTCAGGGAAAAGTCAGGAATTTTTATTAAAAGTACTGAAAAAAATTAAATTTTTAGAATTCATAAGAAAATTCTAAATTTTTGTGTCTTTTTTGTTTGACTCGTAATTAATAAATTATTTAATGAATAATTTTTCTTAAATATTTCAAAATTAATTCAATTTTAAAAGAGTTGCATTTACAATTTTCATAAATAAATGAACTTCAAACGGTTTCAATTTGAAATTTTGGAAAATTTCAATCTTGAATGAATTTAATTAGAAATTTTAATGAACTTAGATTTTTGAAAAATTTCAATAATTCAAAATCTTCTAAAATTAGTTAAATTTGTCAATATATATATATATATATATATATATATATATATATATATATATATATATATATATATATATATATATATATATATATATATATATATATATATATATATATATATATATATATATATATATATATATATATATATATATATATATATATATATATATATATATATATATATATATATATATATATATGGGCAATTCCACGTGAGATTTCAGTCGACCTCTTAAAATCGGCCAAAAATATTTTTTTTCTATTCTGTATTGAAAAAAAACAGATACGTATTTTTTTATTATTTTTTTGGAGGCCAAATTTTTGAGTTATGAATTTTCAAAATTTTCGCTTTTTAAATGTAGGTATATTTTTAATGTCAGATAACTAAAAAAATATTGCTTCTTTTCATTTTTTGACAATAGAAAAAAAGTTTTGTTTTTCTCTCTACTTTTGAATAATCATAACAATAAAAATTTTCTTTCATTTTTTATTAAAAAAATAAAAAAATTTTATAAACAAATTAATTTTTTTTAACTTTGGGTATGATAAATTTTTAATTTTCTTTTTTTAAAACATACCTGGAAATGATAAGAAGGTTTTGCAAAAAGTTTCAGAGTGGGCCTGACAAGTTTGATGGGTCCAAAAAAATAATTAAGCTGTCCGTGCAGGTCGCACGCACGTGGCACAATGGGATTTTTTTACAATTTATTATTAAAAATTGTCTAGAGCCTACAAATTTTATCGGATTTTGATTATTATTGAATTTTAAGGCTCTAAACAATTTTTAATAATAAATTGTAAAAAAATCCCATTGTGCCACGTGCGTGAGACCTGCACGGAGAGCTTAATTATTTTTTTGGACCCATCAAACTTGTCAGGCCCACTCTGAAACTTTTTGCAAAACCTTCTTATCATTTCCAGGTATGTTTTAAAAAAAGAAAATTAAAAATTTATCATACCCAAAGTTAAAAAAAATTAATTTGTTTATAAAATTTTTTTATTTTTTTAATAAAAAATGAAAAAAAAATTTTTTTGTTATGATTATTCAAAAGTAGAGAGAAAAACAAAACTTTTTTTCTCTTGTCAAAAAATGAAAAGAAGCAATATTTTTTTAGTTATCTGACATTAAAAATATACCTACATTTAAAAAGCGAAAATTTTGAAAATTCATAACTCAAAAATTTGGCCTCCAAAAAAATAATAAAAAAATACGTATCTGTTTTTTTTCAATACAGAATAGAAAAAAAATATTTTTGGCCGATTTTAAGAGGTCGACTGAAATCTCACGTAGAATTGCCCATATATATATATATATATATTTATTTAATTATTAAAAATAATGGATTAATAGAAGAATTTTAGTTTAAAAAACTCTGATAAAGAATTGAATTTTAAAAAAGTTATAAATAATTGCAAAAATTCAATTATTTTCAAAAGTAATAAAATTTTTATCACAAAATTCAATTATGTTCAAAATTTAAAAAAAAATCCGCAACAAAATCCCAATTATTATCTTTATAAATAAAAAAATTCTTCTTCAAAATTCAATTATTTTCAAAAATTTTAATAAAATTTTTGTTAAAATTACAATTATTTTCAAACATTTTCCTCATTTCAATGATTTTCAATATCTAATATTTTAATAAAATTACCCAAAAGAATTCAATTATTTAAAAACAATTTTCATAAAATTATACGCAAACATGTAATTATTTTCATAAATAATAAAAATTTCACAGGAATTCAAATATTTACAAATTTTTTATAAGTCTCTTCTCAATAATTCAATTATTTTCAAAAATAATAAAACTCATCGCAAAGTTGCAATTATTTTTAATACAATTTTAATCGAATTCCTCGAAAAAATTCTTAAAAATTTTATTAAAATTCGTCAAAAGAATTCAATTATTTAATAATTTGTTAATAAAATTCTTTATGAGAATTAAATTTTAAGAAACATTCAATTATTCAATAAATAATTTACTTTTGTATTTAAATAATTTAATTCTCATAGAATTTTCTAATAAAAATTAATTTAAAAAAGAATTTTAGTTAAAATTTTAGATAATAATTGAATATGAAAATAATTTTTAAGAAGTTACAGTAAAAATATTCTTATTATATAAAATAATGATTTAAACACTTGATCCTATTTAATTATTATAAAAAATGAAGAAATCGATTACTTCGAGTCGAATTCCTACGGAAAAATAATAATAATTAAACATTTAAAATATTTAAAAATGAAATTATTGTTTTCGAATAATTTTACAAATAAAGATATTCGAAAATAAATTTAACACAACATTTTTCTCATTAAAGTTTTTTTCCTTATTTTCTAAAAATTCAAAAATTTTCAGTTTCATTTTCAATTAAATTTTCAAATTGACAAATATAATTTATAGAAATTTTGATCTCGAAATTTTGTCAATTAAATAGAAATTATGTTCAAGAGAAATTTTCTTTTTGCTGAATTTGTCTGAATTTGGATAAAACAGAATTTATTTCAAACAAAGAATTGTTAAATTAAATTTCATTTAACTTAACATTTTAGTTGAATAAAAATTTTGTTAAATAAAACAGAATTTCATTGAACTAAAAATGAAGTTAAACAAAAAGTTATTTCTTTCAATAAAAAATTTGTTAAATGAAATATCTATTAACTGAGAATTCGCAGTTAAAATAAAATCTTATTTGACGCAAATTTTTTTAAATAAAATAAAACTAAAAATTAAGATAAATAAAAATTTTTTTCTATAGAAATTTGGTTAAATCAAATTTCTATTAACTAAAAATTCTGTGAAATAAAAACTCTATTTTATAGGTACAAATACTGTTAAATAAAATTTCATTTATCGAAAAATTAAGTTCAATAAAAATTCTGTTTGTTAATAATTAATTTATTATGTAGTATTTTTGATTATTTATAGATTAAGTAATTTTTAGTTTCTTAATATATAATTTTGGTATTGATAACGTAAACGCATCAGCGCGCATCTGTATCTTTTTTTGAAAAAATTTTTAAGTGGCTATTTACTAATTTAGTGTGTTTTTGAAAATCTAAAATAAAAAATTCAAACTCTTAAAAAAAAAAAAAATTTCTACATAAGCTCCTAAAAATCACAAATCGTCGGTTTTTAAATTTACCGATTACAAATCCGGTATTTGTACTGCTACCAAATTTTCGCAAAAGGATTAAACAACATTGAAAGCTGAAAAGTTCCAATTTCAATAAACGGCTTTTTGAATCGTTAACAAAAATCCATATATACGGGTTTCAAATATAAAATAGTACATTCAATATAGTAATTAATCCCCCTCTTCTCCCCCGCCTCCAAAAAAAAGAGCTTACAGAAGCTCTTTTTTGCAAATTATTTTTCCATAATTGCTTTTTGTAAATACTATAAAACTCTCTATTTAATGAATTGTTTCTTTTGAAAAAAAAAAAAAAAAAAAAAAAAAACAAGAGAAAAACATGAATATAAAACATATCGCTATCTACCCCTCTTTTTTGACAATATCCGTGAAATTTTATGTTCAATTGATAATATCTTATTTTATCAGGAAATAATTTCTATTGAATTTCAATGGGTTAAACATTTGAATGCAGTTTTTTTTCCTTCCCTCTCTGGCTCTCTCTTTTTTTTTTGTAAAGGCAAAAAAGATCAAAAACACATTTCCGTGTGCATATAAATGTGTATGGTTTATTATTATACCATGGCATACACAAGAGAAGCACTTAACCAATCGTTATTGATCGTAAAAGTGACGGATACATGATGACATTAAATTTGAACTGCGCGTAGAATTACACCGGACATAATTTGACGGAAATGAAAGGGAATGACTGGATAGAAAAGAGGTGAAAAGGGGGAGGTGCGGAGGAGGAGGGGTCAAGCCAGTGGCAGTGCGATAAAATCATGCACTTCGAAAACCTCCCGTCGTGATGTGTGGCCACATAATATTTGTGCCTGTGCATCCATGCATTTTATACATATATATATGTATTTATACGCGACGAGAAAAAGATTTTTATTCAATTCGAGCGTAAAATTTTTGTACTTTTAAATTTTAATCCAAGGCGAGATTTTAAACTATAATAATTTGAATGTTCTTTCATTCATTCACTTTTTCTGTCCCTCACACTCTGAAGTTGTCTTTTGTTTTTTGTTAACTTTTGATAGATTGTATATTATATTATTATGTTAGAATTATTTTTATTTTACAATTAATTCAAAATTGTAATGACAAATAGAAATCATCAGAATTTTTTTCACTCCTTTTCATTAAAAGACTAAAATTTTGTTAAACATTATGTTTTGTCAAATTGAAATTATTTTTGTTCTTCACTTCTAAAGAAAATTTGAAAATTGTTAAACAACTGTGATTAAGAAATAGAAAATTTATTTATTTTCCATTATTTTTGTTCATGAATCACAATTTTTAAAACAAAATTATTATTTTGTTTTAGAAAAAGAAGAAAAATATTTGCACAATTCCTATTTTTTAATCTTATCTTTCGAACAGGATAATTGATTTATAGAAGAATTTTAGTTTAAAAAACTCTAATAAAGAATTGAATTGAATTTAATTGAATTTTGAAGAAGTTAAAAATAATAACAATTTTTAGAAATAATTTAATTTTGTAAATTTTTCAAATTCAAATCTTTGAAACTTTAAAGTTTTCATACTTTTCATTAAAAAATTTGTAGTAACAATTTTTTCTTGAAATATTTTAATTCCAATTCTGTTAAAATTGGTTGAACTTTTTAATTTATAAATTAATTAAAAATTTCATTTAATTAATTATTTAATTACTAAAAATAATTGATTTAGAGAAGAATTTTAGTTTTCTCGTTGCAAATCAGGTGAAAGTAAGGAAAAAAATTTTTTTTTTAATTTTAAATTAGTACATTTTACTAATAAATATTAATTTCTACTAATTTATTAATAGAATTTACTAATTTAAAAGCAAAAAGTAACTTTGTTTTAATTCTAATTATTTTCAAAAATTGTCCTCATTTCAATAATTTTCAATATCTCTACTATTTTAATAAAACTACACAAAAGAAAAAAATTTTAAAAAATTTTAATAAAATTGTACGCAAACATTTAATTATTTTCATAAATAATAAAAATTTCACGGGAATTCAAATATTTACAAATTTTTTATAAGTTTCTTCTCAACAATTAAATTATTTTCATAAATAAAAAATAATAAAACTCATTGCAGAATTTCAAATATTTTTAATACAATTTTAATCGAATTCCTTGAAAAATTTGTAACTATTCTTAAAAATTTTATTGAAATTCGCCAAAAGAATTAAAATAATCTTTATAAGAATTAAATTTTAAGAAACATTCAATTATTTAATAAATAATTTACTTTTGTATTTAAATAATTGAATTCTCATAAAATTTTTTAAGAAAAATTAATTTAAAAATGAATTTTAGTTAAAATTTTAAATAATAATTGAATATGAAAATAATTTTGAAGAAGTTACAGTAACAATATTCTTATAATGTAAAATAATTATTTTATCTCTCAAATCATCTTCAATTTTTATAAAAAACGAAGAAATCGATCACTCC
This sequence comes from Leptopilina heterotoma, assembly GCF_015476425.1. Lineage (NCBI taxonomy): Eukaryota > Metazoa > Arthropoda > Insecta > Hymenoptera > Figitidae > Leptopilina > Leptopilina heterotoma. The sequence continues at coordinate 4,124,910 of NW_025111110.1, forward strand.
GAGTTTTCGACTCGGAGTAATCGTTTTCTTCAGTTTTTATAACAATATTTTTTTAAAGTTGTTTAAGTTCAAAAAGGTTTAAATTTGAAATTTTTTAAAATCTTAATTCCTATATGGAAAATTAATAACAAGTAAATATTTCTTTAAAAAAGAAGTTATTGATGTTTTTAAATAATTTTGCAATTAAAGAAATTCGTTAATAAAAGTAACAGAACATTTTTTTTTTTGAGTATTTAAATTTTTTTCCTTTATTTTCTAAAAATTTTAAAAATTTCCAATTAAATTTTCAAATAAAATTTGCAATTGACAAATAGAATTTATAAACATTTTTTTTCTTTTCTTTTTGAAAAACTTTGAATTTAATTAAAACAATTGTAATAAAGAAATAGTAATAAAATAGTAATAAAATCATTACTTTATATTATTAGAATATTGTTACTGTAACTTGATCAAAATTATTTTCATCATTTTAATCCAATTATTATTTTCTAGAATTTTAAATTATTTTTTATGAAAATAATTGAATTCCTTAAAAAAATTTATTATTTATGAAAATAATCAAATTCCCGCGAAATTTTTATTATTTATGAAAATAATTAAATGTTTGCATACAATTTTATTAAAAATTTTTTTTTTAAATAATTGAATTCTTTATGGGGAATTTTATTAAAATAGTAGATATTGAAAATTATTGAAATTAGGACAAGAATTTTTTTGACATTTATGAAAATAATTTAATTTTGGAGAAGAATTTTGTTATTTATAAAGAAAATTAGGATTCTTAAGAAAATTTTTTTTTCAAATTTGGAACATTACATAGTTGAATTTTATAAGAATTTTTTTTTTAAATAATTGAATTTTTGCAATTATTTGTAATTTCTCCAAAATTAAATTTTTTTTAGTGTTTTCAACAAAAATTTAAATTAGAAATTTTTTAAATTCTATTATTCTAAAAATTTTTTATTAAAAAATGGTAGTAAGAAGTTAGCCGCGCGCTTTAGCGCTCGAATTATTGCTAGTATTTTTTAAAGAAAAAAAAACAAAGGCATACACAAAAATTAACTTCAAACTGCGGACATAATAAAAGAAAAACTACAAAGAATAATGTAGTTAATTAATTAATTACGAATATTGATTCAAATATAGTCGAAAACAATAATTTCAACTATTACGCCCCGAGAGAAAAATTGTAGGAAATTTTTAAATTACTGCAAAGATCAGTTTAGACGAAATGAAATTAAAAAAAAAAAAAGTGTATCTACTCTCGCCAATTAAACAAGTGCTCGTTTTCCACAGTTTCTTTTGTTCTCCTATTTTCCCCTCCCTTCTCGTCTCTCTTATACTCTTCCTTCTTCAGCTTCTTTTCCTTCTCCTTTTTTCCTAAGAAGTGTGTCGTGGAAAATTCTCATTGTTTCTTTTTCCAGTTAAGTCACTTTTCTCTCCGCACACCAGTTTCAGGTTATTTCTTTCTGAATAACAGAAGTATCTTTTAAGAAAGTGTCAGCAAACGAGAGTGTCAGACTGTTTCTTTCTTTTTCTTGTACTTTTTTTCTTTCCTGTTTCCTTCTCAGTGAGTCGAGATAATGCGTGTTATTAATACACTCAAACCTAATGAAATTGAAAACTTTGCCTCGTGCTGTATATATATATGTATATATAGGAAAGAGAACAAAGACTGGGTCGAAATGTAGTTGGTAACTGCATCTAATGATTTCTAGAGTTCTCTTTTCCCCTCTTCTCGTTACTATGACCGTTATCTCTCGACTAGTGCCGTTTTTGTTCTACCGAATGAGAGTTGAATATTCTCTTTCACTAGGTTCTTCTCTTGCAAAATCCGGTATACTGAATTCATGCTCGGGGATGCATTTTCAGTTTGCCTTTCTCTCGACTAAAATCATTTTGAATCACTTTATAGTATTTGTCTAATTAATCTCATTGAGAGTTTTATTCATATATATATATACATTCGGAACGGAAGATAAAACAGTGTCGTTTTAAAAAACTGTTTTTCTGTTCTCAACTTTTCGAGTTTATTTTTTTTTGTCTTCTATTTTTAATTGACTTTCTATTTTAATTGAACGTGGAAAAATTATTTGAAAAATATTATTAATTATAATTATAACGAAATTTTTTCTCTCTCAACTTGAGTTTACTTTTTTTGTTTTCTATTTTAATTGAACGAAGAAAAATTACTTAAAAAAATTATTATTAATTAATAATTATTAATATTATTAAATTTATTCTCCATTCTCCACTTGAATATTTTTGTTTTCTATTTTAATTGAACGAAAAAAAATTAGTTAAAAAAATTGTTATTAATTATTAATATTATTAAATTTGTTTATTTTATATAGTTTCTATAAAAAAGAATCGAATAAATAATTTCAAACTAAAAATCTCATCAAGTTTTTCTAAACCATAAATAACAGAAACAAGAACAACAACAAATAATATTCTTTTTTCAAAACGAAACGAAATGAACTTTATGCTTTATGCTTTCAATGGAAGAATTATCCGTGAATATTGATGGATGTATAAAAAAATATTTTGAAAATATTTCCCTAAATTTCTAAACAAGATTTTTCTCTTTGAATCTACAAATGTTGTTATATATATATAATAGTAGTAGTATATAGATGTATTTTCCCCCTTGAATTCAATGTGCGAGTAGACATGCTGACTATTTTATTCAATGAAAATTTACAGATTGCAAGAGAAAATATATAATGAAATTTCAGTGGAGTTTCGCTGGGTCATGTGCAGAATAATAATAGGTTAGAAAGATTTTACTCTCATGGTGGAAAATTCACAAAAAATGAGTAACTTCATTCACAAGGTGAATCCGTGCAATTTGACAAAAGAATTTTTCTCTTGTATATTTCACTTTTTCTCTCTCTCTCTCTCCTAAATAAAATATAATTTTTCTCTTAAATACAATGATAATTAATGAACGAAACGTCAAAAAAGAAAGAAAGAAAAATAATAATATTCCATACTTTTTAAAAAGGGAATATTTATTCTCAATTTTTTTTTCGAAAAAGAAATCCTGGAATAATAGAATTTAAAAAATAATTTATTTTCATATCCAATTCATCTTTTTTTAATTAATGAATTACTTCCTATTGTCTCATTATTTATTTATTTCTTTATAAATTTAAACGAGATTTAAAAATAAATAAAATAAAATTGTCAATTTTAAAAATAATAAAATTTAAAAATTTTCTTATTCAAATTTTTTGTTGAAAAGATAAAAAAAAATAAATTTTGGAGAAAGTAAAAATAATATTGTAGAAATTCAATTATTTTCAAAAGTAATAAAATTTTTCTCATACAATTGAATTATATTCAAAATTTGAAAAAAATTCTCGTAAAAATCCCAATTACCTTTATAAATAACAAAATTATTCTCCAAAGTTCAATTATTTTCATAAATGTCAAAAAAATTCTTGTCCTAATTTCAATTATTTTCAAAAATAAAATGCATTTTTCTAATTTCAATGATTTTCAATATCTACTATTTTAATAAAATTTCCAAAAAAATTCAATTATTTAAAAAAAATTTTAATAAAATTGTATGCAAACATTTAATTATTTTCATAAATAATAAAAATTTCACAGGAATTCAATTATTTAAAAAAAAATAAAATTCTTTTAAGGAATTCAATTATTTTCATAAAAAATAATTTAAAATTCTAGAAAATAATAATTGAATTAAAATGATGAAAATAATTTTGATGAAGTTACAGTAATAATATTCTTATAATATAAAATAATGATTTTATCTCTCGGTCATCTTTAATTATTAGAAAACATGAAGAAATCGATCACTCCGAGTCTTCGACTCGAAATAATCGATTTCTTCATTTTTTATAGCAATATTTTTAAAGTTGTTTAATTTCAAATAGGTTTGAATTTGAAATTTTTTTAAATCTTCATTCCCATGAAAAAATAATAACAATTAAATATTTATTTAAAAAGGAAGTTATTCATGTTTTTGAATAATTTTGCAATTAAAGAAATTCGTTAATAAATGTAACAGAACATTTTTTTTTTTTTTTGAGTATCTAAAATTTTTTCCTTTATTTTCTTCTTTTTCTAAAACAAAATAATAATTTTTTTAAAAAAATTGTGATTCATAAAGAAAAATAATGCAAAATAAATAAATTTTCTATTTCTTAATCACAGTTGTTTAACAATTTTCTAATTTTGTTTAGAAGTAAAGAACAAAAATCTGCATAATTTCAATTTGACAAAATTTGAAAATATTTAACAAAATTTTAGTCTTTTAATGAAAAGAAACGAAAAAAATTCTGATGATTTCTATTTGTCATTACAATTTTGAATTAATTATAAAATAAAAAATAATTATAACATAAATAATATACAATCTATCTAAAGATAACAAAAAACAAAAGTATAAACAAAAGACAACTTCAGAGTGTGAGGGACAGAAAAAGTGAATAAATGAAAGAATGAAAGAACGTTCAAATTATTATAGTTAATTTTTATCATTAATTTTATTAATTAATTTTATGTCCATCAATATTTACGGATAATTCTCCATTAAAAATAATATTTCGTTTTGTTTCGTAAAAATCAAAATTATAAGTTTATTTATTTATGAGCATTGATTTTATTGATGATTTAAACAAAATTTTCATAAAACTATGTATATTTTTAAATATTTCTTATATTGATTTACGAATAATTATAATACTTCTACTTTTAATTTAATTATAATATTGTAATAATTATTCTCCAATTGAAATCAATTTTCGTTTCGCTTTGTAAAAAAAATAAAAAAAATTACAAAAAAATACAAAATAGGAAAAAAATAATAAGAAAAAAAAATAAATAAAAAAAGAATAATAATAAACAATGCATCATAAATAAAATAAAATTTTCTTTATTTACAAAAATTCAAATAAGAAAGAAAAATAAATTCCTTTCTCCCAAATGGGGAAAACGCAGGAAGTGAAATTAAAACTAATTTGTTTTCAGTATTTTTTTGGTAAATATTTGTCGACTATTTTCCTCAGAGAAAGTAAAATAATTGACATTTAGTGGATTTACTTTATTAATCGTTTTAACGTCGTCTCCTCTTAATTTCTCGTGTCTTTTAAAATATCAAAAATTGTTTATACAAAAACTTTGTTCTCTTATTTTCACTATTAGACAAAGTTTGAGAATTTTTTTTTCCCTCTTTTTTCTTATACACTACATTGTGTGTGAATTTCCGAGAAAAATGTCAGGTGAATAAATTTTGAGAATGATGAGAGAAAGCACACGGGTGTCCATTCGGTTTTGCAAGCGGCTGATCGTGTCGAGCCCTTTTTGGTTTTCTTCGACTATCCCTTGGGATTTTATCGAGAACCTTCAACCGAGTTCTCTTTTTTTTTTGTTTCTTTCTGTTTTTTTTTCTTCTTCGCAATTCACCTTTTCTTTCTATCGAGAAAGTTGCACATACCTCTTGCAAAAAAAAAATAAAAAAAAATGAAAGAAAGAAGAAGAGGAAGCCGAGCACGTACGTACCTCTTTCAACCCTGTCCAAACCACGTGTCGGCCGTCCATTCCTTTTCGTAACGTCTGCCTTCCTCTCTCTCTCTCTTTCTCTCTTTTACTCTCACACACCCTTTCTTATACCCAAAGAGCCGAAGCTCGTCGAGGGATTTCAAAATGCTGGATATTGTGCTTCAACTTTCCCTCTCATTCTCTCTTGCACTATTTGATATCTTGTCTGTCTCTCTCTCTCTGTCTCTCTCTTTCTGTATTTTTTCCCTGTCTCTCTCTTTCTCTGTTTTCTCTTTATTCCTCTCTATTTTTTTCTTTCTCTATTTTCTCTCTCTCTTTTCTATTTTGTTCTCTCTATTTATCTTTTTATTTTTTATTTGTTTCTCTCCTTATTTCTCCCTATTTCTCTTTTTCCTCTTTCTCTATTTTTTCCGCCCTCTATTTCTTCTTCTTTCTCTATTTTCTCTTTCTCTATTTTTTTCTCTCTCTCTATTTCTCCCTCTCTCATTTTTCTCTTTCTTTATTTTCTCTCTCTCTCTATTTCTCCCTCTTTCTCTATTTTCTCTCTCTCTTTATTTCTCCCCCTTTCTCTATTTTTTTCTCTTTCTTTATTTTTTTCTCCTTCTCTATTTTTCTCTTTCTTTATTTTTTCTTCTCTCTCTCTCTCTCTCTCTCTTTTCTCAATTTTTTCTCTCAATTTTTCCCCCTTTTTTTCTCCCCCTCCCTCTCCCTATTTTCCCTTCACACGCATGTCCGTATTCTCGACATTTTCATCCATATCGTTTGAAAGTGAGGAAAAAAAAAAAAAAACTATTGACGCATAGTATATACGAAGACACAACTCGTATTTATGGTATCAGAGACACGCTTCTGGTCTTCAGGATAAGAGCGTCTTTTTTCTAACATGCATGAGGGGGGAAAAAAAAGGAGAAAACTTGGTATAGCATTTTCCATCAAGATTGAATCGAGAAAACTCCCTTTGGGTCGTGCAGACGTCAAATGTGGTTTTTCAACTTGCCGTATATAACCGGTCTGATGTAAGACAAAAATGAGACTGGAAAAATGATCTCGTCGTCCCTACTTTTCAACAAAAGTAGTTTATTTCTAAGGAAAATTTTCTCCATTCGTTTCATTTTTTTTTTTTTTTTCAAAAAATAATATTACCTCACTATTTACAGTATGGAATATTCCGAATATTGCAAAAATTGTAGAATATTATAGAAATATTTTCTGTGTTTTGAAAAAATGTCCACACACATTCCAGCTGGTATCGAACCCTGGAATTTTTATTGCTAGTCGACAACTTTGACAATTGAACCAAGCTAACTAAATATTTTTTTTAGTTTTGTCCTTCTTTTGCTTCTAATTTATTTTATTTATTTTTCTCGCCAAAAATAGAGAAAATCAAATGTAAAATGTTTGAGCAAAAAATAAATGAAACAAAATAAAAAGGGAATAAATAAAATACATTTAAAAAAAATAAAATAGATAAAATAAATAAGATAAAATAGATAAAGGAGATAAAATAGATAAAATATTAATAGAATACCTAACTGAAGTATATTAAATAAATAAATGAACTAAATTATATAAATAAAAAATGCAAAAGTTTGCAATTAAGGGCAGAAAGTATAAAAATGTCAAACAGTAGAAATCATTGAGAATTCCAATTAATGGTAATGCCAAATAGTGTGGTAGCTTTAATTAAAATTAGTTTCAGTTGATAGTAGTTTCATTTACTTGATGTTTGAAATTATCCTTTCGAAACAATGTTAGTCGCAAATGTTTAAGCGTAAATTAACTTTTACTCCAATAGTACAACAGCTAACGATTAGTTGACGGAATTTGATGAGAGAAAGAGAAAGAGAGAGAGAGAGAGAAAAAATAAATTCAAATTTATTTTAATTTAAATCAAGTAAATTAGAATCAAATCGAAAATTGAAAATATAGAAATAAATAAAATAACAATAAAATAAATGAAAATAAATAATTTATTTCTTCATCTTATGATAAAATAAAGTTAAAATTAAATATGTTTCCTGGAGTTTTTAATGCTCAAATGAGATTTAGTTAGACAAAAAATAGAAAATTTTCAATGGAAAATTTGTTTTAAAAGAATTTCTATTAACTGATAATCGTTATCAACAAACTTTTAAATAATTGAATGCTATCAACGAATTTTAATAAAATTTTTAAGAATAATTACATTTTTTCGAGGAATTCGATTAAAATTAAATTAAAAATAATTTAAATTCTGCAATGAGTTTTATTATTTGTGAAAATAATTGAATCCTTAGGAAGAATTTTATTACTTTTGAAATATTTAATTTAAAATATAATTTTTAAAATTTTTTTTTCAAACTAATTAAATTTATTTTTTTTTAAATTTAAAAAATATTTCATTTCTGCGAAGAATATTATTACTCTTGAAAATAATTAAATTTTTGCAAATAATTTATAACTTTTACAAAATTGAATTTTTTTTCGTGTTTTTAACTAAACATCTTCTATAAATCCAGTATTTTTAATAATTTTTGAAAAAGTTCTTTAAGAATTTTCAAATTCATATGTTTACAATTTAATTTTTACAAAATTTTAATTATTCGTAAATTCTTCAATTAAATATATATTAGAAAATAAAAACTTTAAATAATTTTAAAAAAAAATCCGCAATTAAAGTTTCTGAAAAAAAATTAATTCCACAGAATTCTTAATTAAAAGTATGAAAAGTTCAAATTTTCAAAGATTTTAATTTGAAACCTTTTAAAAATTCAATTATTTCTAAAAATTTACGTTCTAATGCTTTTAAAATTCAATTATAATCTAAAATTTTAACTATGAAATCCATTTTTAAATCAATGTTCATGAGAAAATTCTATTAGAATTCAATTATTTAATTACAAAAATAACAATTTATTGAATAAATGCATGTTTCTTACAATTGAATTCTTATACAAAATTTTATCTATTTTTTAAATAACTGAACTCTTTTGACGGATTTTATCAAAATTTTTGAGAATTTTTTCGAGGAATTCGATTAAAATTGTATTAAAAATAATTGAAATTCAGCAATGAGTTTTCTTATTTACGAAAATATAATTGAATTCCTAAAAAGAATTTTATTATTTACGAAAATAATTGAATTCCCGTAAAAATTTTATTATTTATGAAAATAATTGAATGATTGCGAGGAAATTTATAAAAGAAATTTGTAAATAATGAAATTTCTATGAAATTTTTATTATTTTTTTTGAAAATAATTAAAAGTTTGTGTAAAATTTTATTAAATATTTTTTTTTTTAATAATTGAATTATTTTGGAAAATTTTATGAAAATAGCAGATATTGAAAATCAATGATTTGAGGAAAATTTTGGAAAATAATTGAATTTCGGTGAAGAAATTTAATTTAAATTAATTTAAAAATTAATTAATTAATTAATTAAATTTTTTTAATTAGGTATTAATAAAGATAAATTGAAATTTTGATGAGAATTTAAAAAAATTTTTGAACATATAATTGAATTTCTGCGAAGAATTTTTATTACTTTTGAAAATAATTGAATTTTTGCAATCATTTGTAGTTTCTCTAAAATTCTCCAAATTAAATCGTACAATTTACCAACTTTTCATCCTTTTTGAATAAAATTACGGACTTTACGGACCTTTTTTTAAAAAAACAACGGACTTTTATGGACTTCAAGAAAAGTTACGGACTTTTACGGGATTTACGGACCCTAGTTTGAGCCCTGCCGAGGTCGCCACCAGATATGATAGTAAAAAAAAAATTCCAAGAAGAAACTAAACTGCCATCTAGTGGTGACCTTGGCGTTCGCAGGTGGAGAGTTGCACCTCCATATTGAATCTCAAGTTGTTGGTAATTTTAAAATAATCCCTTTTGTCCGAGGCCCAAAATTAATATAAAATAACATAAAATTAACGTTTTTATATTTTATTCATAAAAAATTAGTCTTTCAAACAAGCGTTTTAGAATAAAGTGACAAAGTAGAAAAAAAAATTTCTTTTGCAATAGTTTTCGGTAATGTTTTGTTTTGCTTTTTTTCATTGCGCATTTTTGTAATACATATAATATGACATTGATCAGTATTAAATAAAAAAAAAGAAGCGTGTGAGTCTTACGGATATTTGTTACATGGGCCAATATATATATATATATATATAGTCACAAGAATAACGTCTGGAAGACCAGTGTGCCCAGTGCCGAAAACCTGAACTGGGCGTAATCTACTCGTGTTTCATGCAATACGATCTGAAAGGACAGTAAACATGGTTCTCGAAACAACGATACCGAGCATGTTCACCGAACCGTGTAGAAAGAAGCGCAATAGCTTGTTAGTGAATTAACATTCCCACGTATGTATATACAAATCATATATAGAGTACATTTACTTGTACATTGTACATATCCGTATACGTTTACCACATCCTCTTTTTTTCAGCGAGAGAAAGAGAGGAGAGAAAAGAGAGCACAACTCTCTATGTATATATGTGTTGGCGGAAAAGATTCATTTACATTTTAGTTGTACATTTTAGTTTAATTTAAACTTTATATAATGAAAGAGCAGTATATATATATGAAAAATTCTCTCAAAGTTGTAAAAAAAAAAATATAAAGCGCAAGGGGCAAGAATCATTTTCTTTTCATACTTTTTCATATTTAAAAAAAATTATACCTTCAACTTCTTCTATTCATTTTTTTTTTACGAAAAATGTTTAAATTACAAAAAAGACATTTTCAGTTAACTAAATAGAAATTAAATTTAAATGTTTCAAATTACTCTACATTTTTTCTATTCATTCATCAAAAGTATTTAAATAATAAACAAGACTATACTTAAATTTAACAAGAAAATATTTAAAAATTTAATTATCCTTTAAATTTGAAACATTTAATTTCCTACATGCTTCTTTAATTTTATTTCGTGGAATGTGTGGCGGAAGTTAATTTAGTTTCTCAAAAAAAAAGAATGTTTCATTTTCAATCTGAAATAATTAAATAAGAACTTTTCATTAATTTAATGTATTCAATTTCAAAAGTGATGTCTGGTTTTTTTTATTTTCTTAATTTTTCCCTCGTCATGGTAACATTTTTAATTAAAAATTAAAATTTTTTTTTTCCTGAAACAAAAAGTGTATTTGCATTACATGCTAGAGAATAATTTTTTCTCTAAAGTTGTGAATATTTTTCAAATAATTCAAATTAAAAACAAGTTGTTCAGTGGATTAAAGTATATTTAAAAATTATTCTTCTCGCTGATAAATTTCCGCTTGTTTTTTTTTTAAATATATTTTTGTATAATTAGGGAGATAAAATTTTGCAAAATATTTCAAAAAAAATATCTTCTCTGATTTTGAATAATTTAGTAGATAAAGTAAAAATGAATTAGGAGAGATTCTTCTAATGGCAAATAAATTAAAAATTCGTGTAAATTATAAATTCGCTGTATTTGCAAATTCATATAAAATAAATTAGTAAAAGTAGAAAATTATTAAAAATTACAAATTCATAAAAATTTACACAAGGATATAAAATTATAAAAATAAAGTAAATTCTGAATTTTTTATAATTTGTTTTTTAAAATTGTAAAATAATAATAATAAATAAACTAAAAAAAGTCGATTAAAATAGAAAAATAATAAATTCGAAACGACCTGAAAAGGGAAATTAACTTTCGTGTAAAATAAACTACAAATGAAGGGAATTTAAATTATTCTCTCTTTTAATTTTATCAAGAATCAAAGAGTCGATGAAAATGAAATAAAAAAATTTAATTCCGATATTTGAATTTTTTTTTATTTATTTTTTTTCGTTATATCTTTTTTCACATATAATAAGTTTTAACAGAATAATCGAAATTATTTGCACTGTAGCTTACTTTACGCAAAATTTAATAAAGCTTTTCAATCGTTTTTGAAAAGTTCACTTTAGCTTTCAATTTAACGGAGTAATTGCTTGTCAAAGTTGAAGCTGATTTTCAATAGAGCTGGCGGTAGATGCATGTCCACATATAAAATAGCTTTAGTGTTCATATATATTTTACTTGAAAATTAAATATCTTGTTTATTAATTTCAAAAAAAAAATTATTTCAAATAATTTAAATAAATAATTCTATTCGTAATTCAATAACAATTTACAAGTAATATTACAAAATTTGCAATTAAGAAATGTTACTTTTTTCTTTTTTTCAACTTTCTAAAATTGTAGGTAATTATTAAATATTTATATAATTAGGATAATTTCTGTTTAAAAATTACGTCAATTCATATTAAAGGTATATGGAGAAATTTTTATTCTTTAGTTTTTTGTTGAAGGAAAATAAAAATAATGAACCGTAAATAATTATTATATGAGAATATTAAATATTTATTTTAGATAATAAACATAATTATTAATATCGCGAGTGTGCAATGAGAAATTTATTGAAATTTCACTTCGCTTTTCAATCGTGAATTCTTGTTTATTTTAATAGTCGCACCGATTTTCCACGTTGAAATTTATTGATGTTTAACGATTTGAAAAATGCTTTTTATTTGTTCGATCGTGTGCTATAAAATTTCCGTGACAAATAGAATGAGAATATATATCGAGCTCAGATAAATAAATTACAATTAATTTTATATCGTCGATAAATAAAAATAAATTCTCTCTCTTACTCTCTCTTCATTTAAATTAAACATAAATTCTTTTCGAATTAAAATTGAGTTTTTTTTCGATAAATTCAAAATTAATTCTATTCGATAAGTCCAAAATTAATTTTTTTCGAATTAAATATTAGTTTTTTTTTATAAATATAAAATTAGTTATTTTTGATAAATTAAAAATTTCGTAATCATTTTCAATAAATTCAATTCTTTTCAAGTTCAATTTTCAATTTAAATCTTTCTGAGAATTAAAAATTACTTCTTTCGATGAATAGAAAATAAATACTTTTTAAATTAAAAATTACTCTTTCCGATAAATGGAAAATAAATACTTTGTGAATAAAAAATGAGTTTTTTTTCCGATAAATGAAAAAATAAATTCTTTTTGTAATTCAAAATTAGTTATTTCGGCGAATAGAAAATATAAATTATACAAATTTATTGTCTCGATAAATTAAGAGCATAAATTCTTTACTATAAATTATTATGGAATTTGACATTATTTCGATAAATGGAAAATAATTTCGATTTTATACAATAAATATTAAATTCTATATAAATTAAAAATAAATTCTGTTAATGAATCAAAATGTATTTTGGAGATGTTTTATATTCTGCAAAATAAATTAAAATTCATCTCACTAAAAGTATATTAATAAGATGAATTATTTCCAATTAAATAAATGTCAAACAAATTTCAAATGCATTTGAAAGTAAATTTATTTTTCATAAATGTGAAGAGAATTGAAATTTTTGAAAGGCTTCGAAAGAATAATTAACCGTTTAAATTATCTTCTGACAATTTTCAAAAAATTTTAATTCTAAAACCACAGAACATATTAATTTAAGTTTTTTAATAATTTATTTGTCACTAAATTTATTACTCAACTTATTAATTAATAAGTTTATTATTTTGCAAATTTATTTTCTTAATTTATTTTATTAAATGATAATTTATAATTATATTAATTTATTTCACTAATTATTATATTACTAATTATTATTTTATTAATTTATTATTTCCCCAAATTTTAAAATACGTTTAAATAAACGAAAATTACCTTGATTTTCAAATTTTAATTTTTATTATAAAAATAATATTGCGTCACGTATTAAAAAATTATGTGAAATTATTATAATTCATGGGAATTTTGTTAATTACTTAGAATTTTGGATTAATCCTTATGGATTAATGCAAATTTCCAAGTTATTAACAAAATTCAGTTAAACAAAAATTTTTTTCGACAAATATTACTATTTATTAGTAAAATTTACTATTAAAGAATAATAATTTTATTAACAATTAGTAGAAGTTAGTATTTATTAGTTAAAATGACTAAATTAAAAGCAAAAAGTCAGCCACTGATTTAAATTAGTAAACATATTTACTAATTCAAATTTAGAAAGTAAAATTTGTTAAATAAAATTTCTTTCAACTGAATGTTTAGTTAGATTAAAATTTTGTTTGATAAAAGCTTTGATAAATTCAATTTAATTTTACTACAAACTTTGTTAATCAAAATTTCCTTTAATTAAAAATTTGTGTAAATAAAAATTCCTTTGAATACAAATTTTGTTACATAAAATTGAATTTCACTAAAAAATTTCAGTTAAGAAAATTTTTTCAAATTGAATATTTGTTTAGATGAAAATTCGTCAAATTGAAAATTTTCCGAATTGAAAAAATGAAAACTCAGCTTCATGAGAAGCTGTCATAAAAAATTTTTTAGAAAAAAATTTTGTTAAATAAAATTTATTTTTACTAAAAATTTAATTAAATTGAAATTCTGTTTAACATGAACTTTGTTAAATAAAATTTAGTTTAATTAAAAATTCAGTTAAATAAAAATTTAGTTTCATAAAAAATTTGTTCAGTATAAAATTATAAATATCTCAAAAAACTAAAAAGATTTAGGTAAATAAAAATTCTTTTCGATAGAAATATTGTTAAATTGAATTTTTGTTAACTAAAAATTCGTGTTAAATAAAATTTCATTTATCTAAAAATTAAGTTCAATAAAAATTCTGTTTGTTACAAATTTTTTAAAATAGAATTTCATTCAACTTAATATTTAGTTAAATAAAAATTTCGTTTTTTGTTAAATTTGAATTTTTTTTTTTTCTAAAAAGTTTGTGAATTAAAATTTTGTTTAATTAAAAATTCGTATAAACAAAAATTCCTTTGAATACAAATTTTGTTACATAAATTTTCATGTTACTAAAAATTTAGTTGAATTAAAAGTTCTTTTTACTAAAAATTTAGTTGAACAAAATTTCTTTTTGATACGAATTTTGATAAATTAAAATTCTGTTCAATAGAAATTTTGTTAAATAAAAATTTTGTTCGATGAAAATTTTGCTAAATAGAAATTCTGTTCGATAGAAATTTTGCTAAATAGAATTGCAGTTAACTAAAAATTTATATCTAAATTTTTTCCCTCTGTGAAAAATAATTTTCCATTATTATTAAAAATCCGTTCGTTTATTTATTTATCTAAATCCAAGAAAGTAAACATCAGATTTAAATTTACAATCAAAGTCACTAGAATTCTAAAAATAATAACCTATTTAGAACTTATTCTTCGCAGTAAATAAACTACATTCGTCTTTTTTTTTCGCTCTTTCTTTTTCGTGCGTTTTTTCAGTTGCATAAGTAGGACAAAGAGAAGCAAGCCGGAATAGTTATATAGCAAGTTTCAATTGTTCCGAAAATTCAACGATAAATTTTCGGCCTTGTTTGTCGTTATATATATATATATAAATATATGTATATATATCTAACTGAAAGGCGTAGAGTGTAGAGCGTGAATGCTGAATACTGCATGCCTCGCATAATGGCGTATTTACCATAAGTCCTGTCACATTGTTGTTCGCTTGTGTTTTACGTGGTTGGAAATATTACCGCAGTGTCAGCCGCGGACACGGCTAATGACCGAAGGGGGTTCTCTCTGCCGCTGGAGAAAACGCCGCTTTAGAGAGAGAGAGAGGAAGAGTGGTACAGGAAAGACAAGAGATAAGGGTAAAAAGGGGAGGGGGAGTAAATACGATAGAAGGAAATGGCAAAAGCGAGTAGAGAAAAGGAGAAACACTCTCTCTCTCTCTCTCTCTCTCTCTGTTTTAGTAAAAAGTAAAGAGAGAAAGAGAGAAGAAAGATCTTTCCCTTTTTCTCTTTTAGTAAAGAATGAAGAGATAGAGAGAGAAAAGGCGCTAAAAAGTAAAGAGAAAGTGAGAGAGAAAAGGATCTCTCCCTTTCTCTCTTTTAGTAAACAGTAAAGAAAAGAAGAAAGAGAGAGAGAGAGAAAGAAGGAGAAAGAAGGAGATTGTATAGGGAAAGGTAGAGAGAGAGGGGGGAGGAGAGAGAAATATAGAAATAGAGTGAAAAAGAGAGAGAGAAAGAAAGAGTAGGGAAAAAATAGAGAAAGGGATGAAGAGAAAGCAGAGAAGAAGATACAGAAAGGGAGAAAGAGAGACGAGAGAAAAATATAGAGAAAGGGAGAAGGAGAGAGGAGAGAAAAATATAGAGAAAGGGAGAAGGAGAGAGGAGAGAAAAAGGTAGAGAAAGGTAGTAAGAGAGAGTAGAGAAAAAGGTAGAAAAAGAGAAAAAGAGTAGAGAAAGAAATAGAGTAAAAAAGAGAGAGGGGGGAAGAGAAAAGAGAGAGAGAGAGAGAAAAGCAAAATACGTATGAAGAAACACGCCAGATAGACGCTAATGTTGTTTGTGAAAACGCTACTCAAATTAATCGTATACGCCCCCACAAAAGCGAATTCACCCCTTTCCCCCTCCCTCACGCTTCCAGTGACGTTTTTTTCTCTCCCCACCTTTATCTTCTCAAATCCACTTCAACACTCAAATTTATCTACTTTTTAATCCTCTTCCTTTTATCCCTCGATGCACTCGTAAAAGTTATCTCATATATAATGTCGCGACTCTCTTTTCTGCTTCGAAGATTTCGTCTGTCCGCGACGTTAATTAATTAAATGCTTTCTCTCTCTCTCTCTCTGTCTCTTTGAAATATATAGTGTATGACGCAAATTACATGAAAACAACATTTTCTGTTTCTTTACTTTTTTTTTTTTAGTACCTATGTGTATTGAAAGGAGAAAATTTCTTTTTTTTTATTTGGAGACAAAATTGCAACAGGGTGCAGTAAGAGAAAAATTTTGTTTGATTCAAATATATTTTATTTTGCTCAAATGAAGGTATATTTGTCTAAAAGACAATTATAAGTTATTTATTTGTTTGAAATAAAAATTTTATTGGATGTAAATATAAGTTTAATTTGAACCAAATAAAATAAGAATGAAATGAAAATCAAATAGAATGAAAATAGAATAAAATAAAAACCAAATAAAATAGAAACCGAATAAAATAGAAACCAAATAAAATAGAAACCAAATAAAATAAAAACCAAATAAAATAGAAACCAAATAAAATAGAAACCAAATAAAATAAAAACCAAATAAAATAGAAACCAAATAAAATAGAAACCAAATAAAATAAAAACCAAATAAAATAGAAACCAAATAAAATAGAAACCAAATAAAATAAAAACCAAATAAAATAGAAACCAAATAAAATAGAAACCAAATAAAATAAAAACCAAATAAAATAGAAACTAAATAAAATAAAATAACCAAACAAATTTTATTTAAAAAAAATAAAATTGATTTATATAAATAAAAAAATCAAGTTGGCTCTGAGTCAAATATAACTTTTCTCTAAGTGTGAGATTTTAATTATAGACGGCAGAATGGTCTTAATATTTTGTAATCAAATTTTTGAGTTGTAATATTGTTTCGTACGTATAATGCAATTTTTGGTATTAAAATAGAATTATTTTTGATTCAATTGAATTTCTCTATTGTTTAAATTTAGTTTTCATGCTTTATTTTCGTGTTTAATTGCAATTTACTTAATTTCAATTTAGAGGTGTTTTATTTATAATAAGAGTCTTGTAAGTTATTTTCATTTCATGATATAATTTTCCGGGAAGTATGAATAAATGATGGAATTAATAAATCGGAATTTTCGTTTTCTTCTCCTTTCACTTCGTGTTGATGAATTTTCTTGCAGGCGAATTTTAATTTTTCGAATTAGTATTTAATGGAATTTTGTGGTTTCAAAATAATTTTTTTGTTTAAAGCAATTTTTAATTACTTTTAATTACTAGTTAAATTTTCAGTTTCTGAATTAGTAGTTCGTATACTTGATGAAATTTTGTATTAAAATAATTTTTTACTTATCTAATGTAATTTTTAGCCGAAACTAATTTAAATTTTTGCTTTTTAATTATTAAATTTTACTATAATAAATTCGTAGAAATTATTATTTATTATTTAGTAAGTATTATTAAATTTTTTAGTTTTTAAATTAGTAAAGTTTACTAATATTAAAATTTTACTAATAAACAATTAAAAATTAATTGAATTTTCAAAGAGTTGCGTTTACAATTCTCTTAAATAGATGAATATTGAAATTTTATAAAATTTCTTTCAATGAATTTCATTAGAAATTTTAAAGATTACTTAGGTTTTTAAAAATTTTAATAATTCAAGTTCTACTAAAATTTGTTAAATTTTTTAACATATACATATTTAATTAATTATTAAAACTAGTTAATTTATAGACGAATTTTACTCAAAAACACTAACAAAATTAAATTTTAGAAAAATAATAAATAATTGCATAAATTATTTTCAAAAGTAATCAACTTCTTTTCCAAGATTCAATTATTTACAAATTTTTTTGGAAAAATTTCAATTATTTTCAAAAATTTTCCTCAATTTCATATGAATTCTATTATTTACAAATTTTTTATAAATTTCTTCGCAATAATTTAATTATTTTCAATAAATAATAAAATTTTCTACAGGGATTGAATTATTTTCATAAATATTAAAATTCTTTTTAGGAATTCAATTATTTTCATAAATAAAACTCATCGCCGAATTTCAATTTTTTTTAATACAATTTTAATCGAATTCATCGAAAAATATAATTGTTTTTAACAATTGAAGAATTTCGGAATAATTGCAATTTCGTAAAATTGAATTGTAAACAAATGGATTTGAAAATTCTTACATAACTTTTTCAAAAGTTATTAAAGATAATAATTGATTTAAAGAAGAATTTTATTTTTAAAATTCTAGAAAATAATAATTGAAATAAAATTATGAAAATAATTTTGAAAAAATTACAGTAAAAATATTCCTATTATATAAAATAATGATCTTATCACTTGGTTATCTTTAATTTATTATAAAAAATGAAAAAATTGATCACTCCAAGTCTTCGACTTGGAGTAATCAATTTCTTCATGTTTTATAATAAATATTCTTATAAGTTGTTAAATTTCAAAAAGATTGAAATTTGAAATTTTTGAAAATCTTTATTCCTTTGGAAAAATAGTAATTATTAAATATTTATTTACAAAAGAAGTCATTGATGTTTTCGAATAATTTTACAATCGTTTTTAAATAAATAGAAATTTTGTAAATATTTTTTCCAGAATAAATTAAAAATTTCATAAACAAAATTTGATTTATAACATTTTTTTTTTTACTTAAATCTTGTACTTTTGTTTATGAATTGTAATTGAGAAACAGAAAATGTGCAAAATATTTTCTACTTTCTAATTTTCCAAAAATTTTTTTTTTAGAAAAAAGGAAAGAATAACTGCATAATTTCGAATTGTCAAACAATTAAGTTTTTCATATTAAAAAGTGATAATATTTTGTAGGATTTACATTTGTTAATTATCTAAAACGTTTGTTACAAAATGCTAATATTTTTAGAAACAAAGAAATAATGAATAATAACATTAATCATATTTTTAGATTAATAAAAATATTTTTGAATTACTTGAAAAATATGATATTTAAATTATTAAAATTAGTAAATTTCACTAATAAATTCGTAGAAATAACTATTTATTATTTAGTAAATAATTATTAAATTTTAATTATTAAAATTGGTAAATTTCACTAATAAATTCGTAGAAATTACTATTTATTATTTAGTAAATAATTATTAAATTTTAATTATTAAAATTGGTAAATTTCACTATAATAAATTCGTAGAAATTACTATTTATTATTTAGTAAATAATTATTAAATTTTAATTACTAAAATTGGTAAATTTCACTAATAAATTCGTAGAAATTACTATTTATTATTTAGTAAATAATTATTAAATTTTAATTATTAAAATTGGTAAATTTCACTATAATAAATTCGTAGAAATTACTATTTATTATTTAGTAAATAATTATTAAATTTTAATTACTAAAATTGGTAAATTTCACTAATAAATTCGTAGAAATTACTACTTATTAAAATTTACTAATTCAAAAGTAAAAAGTACTAATTCAAATCAGTAAACATTGTTATTTTTTACCAATTCAAATTTAGAGAGTCAGATTTGTACGATTCAAATTTTACGAACATCAAAACAAATTTATGTCTGGAAGCCATTAATTCAAAAAAAAAAATTAAATTAGATTTTCCATATTTGTGTGACACAATAAAGCTTTAAAATTGCACGAATGGGGGCGTGTTTAATCATGAGAATGTAAGCTCGCACAGTTTATGCGAATGAAAGATAGATGCCATAAATGTGGATAGATTTGCATAATGTAAATGAGTTTTGGTTATGTGGATGCGAATGTGTATATATGTGAAAATAACGTAGACATTTCTAAAGATGTACATATAAAGATGGAGAGAGAGAGAGAGAGAGAGAGAGAGAGAGAGAGAGAGAGAGAGAGAGAGAAGGGTAAGAGGTCGGTTATATAGAATACAAAGCATTGTTGAGTATTATGAGGTCGTATATTTTATGAAGACGAATATAGATCGTGATCTCGAGGGATAAATTTTCAACGAGAAATTATGACGTTTATATATCAAGTAATTTCGTCATTTAGACTTTTAACATCGCGGTTCTTTTTTTTCGAGGGGATTTTTAATGTCCCATTGTTGTTGTTGTTGTTTATTTGCAATGAGAGGCAAGCAAAAAAAGGGAACAAACAAAAAACTAAAAAGGGAACAAAAACTATTTTTGTTCGAAAATGAGATAAATAAAAAATTTGAATAAAAAATTCCAAAAAAGGAAGAAATAAGAAAATAAAAAATAAATGACAAAGAACCAAGAATCGAAAGAAGGAGAAAAAATTCGAGTGACAAATTCCGAGAGAGAAAAAAGGGAAATGAAGATGAAGAAAAGAAACGACAAAATAACATTGTAAATTCTTGCAATGTTGAAAATTACTTTTCGCCTTGATTTTCTTACCTCACAAAGGAGAGACGATGAGAGTACTATCTTAAATTTTTATTTCGCTTTTTTTCTTTTCTTTTCAATTTTTTCTTTAACCTTTTCATTGCAAGCCACAAGGGGGCGGTCTCCACTTTGTCGCGCCCGAACCAATCTGTACAAATGACTGCAGAAGATGAAACTGAATTTTCAAACATTAAGCAACGACACAATTGAATTCGAAACATTACTTTTTACATTCTTTTCTTAGCTTGCATTCTTGTCTTTTGTTTCTTTTTTCTATTTAAACCAAAAAAATCCAGCCAGAGATAAACAGCATTTAATTTTCTCTCCTCATTTCAAAATTTTTCCATTTTTCTTTTAATTAAAAAGTTAAAAATAATTTACAAAATCTCTCTCTCTCTCTCTCTCTCTCTCTCTGTATTAAATTACTTTTATTTTATCTTATCTTGACATTTGTTTGAGAAAGGTAGTATTTTATTAAGGGCATATTTTTTCAATAAGAATTAATTAAATAAAGAATTGAAAAAAACTAAAAAGCAGAGGAAAAAATAAAAAAAATTAATGACTTTTCCAACAAATTAGAAAAAATATAAAGATAAATAAAAAAAGCGGAGGAAAAAACGCCGAATTATTGTATTTCCCTCAAATGAACGTTGTCATTTGGGATTTAAAATGCAGAGAGAAAAAAAAGTTTCAAAAGAAAACATTTATGACTCGAATTTTTATTGTTAACTCACAAGTTTAAAGTGTGCAATTGTTACGGTGCTTCCGGAAATTTTTTGACACAAACCGCGTTTTAGATCGACACGAAAAAAAAGGCGAGTGAGAGAGAGAAGCACTTTTTTTCGACACACACACACACACACACACACACAGTGAATTTTAGTCGAGGATTCATGAATGTAGGAAATCCTTTTCACCCCTCGTGAGCGCATTTATAGCGCGCTCTTCGCGCGATGGAGATTACAGTGAAATCCCTGCCATCCGAACGAACGTGATATTCCACCCTTCTGGGAAGGTGTGTACCCCGCTTTATACACGATACGAAACGAGCTTAACGATCGTGAGGTCGATCGACAGTTTCGACTTTTGCGATTTATGGGAGGACGTGAAAAAAGAAGGAGAGAGAGAGAAAGAGAGAGTGAGTGCACAAAAAAGAAACAAGAAAAATAAAATAATTTCACGTCTATATAAAACATCGACTGAAAGAAATCTTTCCTTCTGGGTGTCGTACGAGTGCCAGCACTAAAGGGATTCCGCGCGTTTTTCTATGAAAATCCGTTCTCTCGGATCGTGTACCCATAACACGAAATTGCATTTGCACAGAGTCGTCTCTGATGTAAAAATATTCGAATCGTTCCTTGATTATAAAAAAAATAAAAGTATATATATATGAAAAATAAGAATAAACAATATAAATGGAAAATTATAAACGGAAAAATTCTTCTTCTTCTTCTATTTTTCTCCTTTTATAATAAAATAAAAATAACCGTCTACTTAAATGTAAATAAATAAGAAAAGAAAAAGTAGTTTCCCCAAAAACTATGTTTTTTAAATAATTTTAATTTTTACTATTTCAAAAAAATTTCTAGAGTATTTTATTTCCCATTTGCAATAAAAATTAAAACTTTAAACCACAATGATCGAAGATTAATATCTATAGAGTAAAACAAAAACTGTTGAAAATAGGATCAGTTTCTATTTCGAATTTTTCTAAACGAATGCAAATGTTGTTATAGCCGAGAGGTTTTCGTCAATGAATTTACGTGAGCAAGGACCGGGGTTCGAATCCTTGTGACTTTCAAATTTTATTTTGAAAGTTCTGCGTTGTTTCAAATAAAGTTATTCCTTAATCTTAATAGTGGGTGTATATAAAAATTAATAGATAAATAAAAACATAAATAAATATAAATAAATATAAATAAAAATAAAGTAATAAAGAAATATAAAAAATAAATAAAAATAAAAAAAGATAAATATATTTAATAAAGTAAGTAATATATATTAATTATCAAGTAAAGAATAAATACAGGGTTGCCACAGGTCAGGGAATTCAGGGAAAAGTCAGGGAAAGTAGAATTGGTCAGGGAAAAGTCAGGTATTTTTATTAAAATTACTAGAAAAAAGTAAATCTTTAAAATTCATAAGAAAATTCTAAATTTTTGTGTGTTGTTTTTGCTTCCCTCATAAACTATAAAATTACCAAGAAACCTTCAATTTTTTCTATTTCTGACAATAATTTCTAATTAAATAACTTCATTCATAAATAGATGAACTTCAAAAGATATTAATTTGAAATTTTATAAAACTTGAATTTTGAATAAATTTAATTAGGAATTTTAAAGAACTTAGATTTTTGAAAAATTGTAATATTTCAAATTCTTCTGAAATTAGTTAAATTTTTTAATATTTATCAAATTAATTATTAAAAATAATGGATTTATAGAAGAATTTGAGTTAAAAAGAATAAAAAAAATTTCCATTTTGGAGAAGTTACAAATGATTGCAAAAATTCAATTATGTTCAAAAGTTTAAAAAAGTTCTCGTCAAAATTTCAATTATCTTTATAAATAATAAAATTCTTCTCCAAAATTCAATTATTTTCAAAAAATTTAATAAATTTCTTGGCAAAATTTCAATTGTTTTCAAAAATTTTTCTCAATTTAATAATTTTCAATATCTACTATTTTAATAAAAATATCAGGAATTCAATTTATTTACAATGAATTCAATTATTTTCAAATTTGTTACAAATTTCTTCGCAATAATTCCATTATTTTCATAAACTATGCAATTTTTTCCACAGATTCAATTATTTTTGTAAATAATAAATTTTTTTACTCAATTATTCAATAAATTATTTATTTTTGTATTTAATTGATTGTAAAGTAAAGAAATAAATAATTGAATTCTCGTAGAATTTTCTAATAAATATTGTTAAAAAAATGGATTTCAGTTAAAATTTTAGATAATAATTAAACATTAAAGGCAATACAGCATAAATTTTTAGAAATAATTTAATTTTGAAAAGGTTTTAAATTAAAATCTTTGAAAATTTTGAAGAAGTTACAGTAATAATAGGTATTATTTTTGAATATAAAATAATGATTTTATTACTCGGTCATGTTTAATTATTATAAAATTTATTGAATTTAAAAAGGTTTAAATAAATGATGATAAATAAATAAAATTAACTGAGGTTGATAAAAAAATTATCGTATAAAAAATAAATAGGAATAAATTAAAATAAAAAATGAAAAAAATGAAATTAAAATGAAATAAAATAAAATAAAGATAAATGAATAAACATAAATAATAAGAATGATAAATTAGTAATGATAAGTTAATAAATTTATAAACAAATATAGAAAATAAATGTAATACTTTCATAAAAATACATGAGGAATAAATCAATACTTATTGATTTACAAAATTGTGTAAAACAACATTCTCTGCTTCCCCCTTATTCTTATACTGTAAACAAATAAATATAAAAATAAAAAGTAGATAAGAAGAAATCGATAATTAAATAAATAATACTCTTCCATCTGATAAGAATCCAAAGCACATAAAATGAAAATCAATGATGGAAAAAAAAACAGTAAAAAGCAAATAGTGAAAAAAATCATCTGTAGGTAAACAAATAAAATACGAAACAAGAAAATATAAATTGTAAATAAAATAAAATGAAAAATAAAATAAAAAATAATAAAATAAAGGAAATTTTAGTAAAATTTTTTTTATTTTATTCACTTTATTCTTTTTATTTCATTATTTTCTTCATTTTTATTTTATTTACAATTTTCTTTTTTTGTTTTGTATTTATTTATTTATTTTATTTTATTTTATTTTATTACACTTGTTTTTTCACCTGTCGTGAATACAAGGGAGCAACGCATAATTAGTGAAAGATCCGCAAATACACAAAATCACACACTACCCAGCCACGTCCTCGCACCTCATTTTAGCCTCAAAAACTTTAACAAGGGTGTTAACTAAGATCTTTAACTTTCCTCTGTTCTCAGAATACAAAACCTTCAAAAATTGCTCTTCTGTAGAAAGATCGTTTCCGATCTGATAGCTAATACCAGCAAATAAATGCCTGCATGCCGGGCAATAAAATATTAAATGATATAGGGATTCATAGTCGGTTCTACATAATTTACATAAAGAGTCCGAGTGAAAAGTAATTATTTTTCGGTTAAAAGTAATTCTACATACATGTTGATTGATTAGTCTGATCTGTGATAAAATTCTTTTATAAAAAATAGGCATGCGAAGTAGTAAATAGGATTGCTCGACAGCTTTATGGGGCAAGCTCGGGAGTATTAACAGACTTCTTGAGTGATTCAGTCGATCTTCGTCTCTATTTCTAAGGAAAAGCTCAAATTTATCGAGGATGGCCCTCTCATTTAAGGAAGATGTTTCTGAATTAATGCCATTCCAGTACTCCAGCAACCCACAAGGTTCAAAAAAGGAAAACTTTAGTTGGTTAAACCAATTAAGTTTGTTTTTCGGATTTTTTCTAGCCAACTTAATTAATTTCAAAAAGCACAGCTTGGGGTACCGTGTATCATTCATATTAAAAATTTTATTAATCCAAGCAAGTGCTTGTTTGAAAACAATGTAGGCCAGATGCTTAGATCCTGTTTCTAGTCTAATTGCGAAACTGGACGTACAAGAAGGCAAATAAAGCCACCCCTTGATAAAAGAGAGCTGTACCTTTTCAATCATCTCCAAAAAGTTTAGTCCCCAGACCAGGCAGCCGTAAGCCAAAATACTGACCACAAGACTACGGAACAACTTAGAGCAAACCTCCCAAGAATCGATTTTGGCAACTGATAGTGTCTTGCGAAGGGCCCCAACTGCGGAATTGGCCGCGCTAGTGGCTTTATTAGCAGCTGAAGCAAAAGAGCAAGATCTGTGAAAAGTAACCCCCAAGTAAACATATTCACTAGTTACTTCTATGCTACTGTTTCCATATTTAAAGGCTTTGAATTTATGCGCGGAAGAATTGGGCGAATTTGTAAAAATAACTATTTTAGTCTTGCTGGTATTAACACACAGACCATTCGATTCACAATATGTTTTTAATACTTTTAGCTTTTTCGCGAGTTCTACCGGAGAGTCAGACAGAAGCACATAATCATCCGCGTAACCGAGCATTAGAATCTCTGTGAATTCATTAATCGAAAGACCTTTGCAACCGTGCATGACAAAAAATTTCTCCATATCGCTTATAAATAAAAGAAATAACATAGGGCTTAAAACCTCCCCTTGGAGTACACCTTGAGTTACCTTTTTTGTTTTGTATTTTATGTTTACCTAAATGATTTTTTTTACTGTTTACTTTTTACTGTTTATTGTTTCACAAAAAAAAAAACATTGTAATTTTTACGAATTTTTCAATAAAATTTCTTCATTCAAAAGCAAAAAGTCAGTCACTGATTAAAATTAGTAAACATTTTTACTAATTTAAATTTAGAGAGTTTGTTCATTACTAATTTGTTTTCCTTATTTTAATAATTTTATCTCTTTCTTTTTATTATTATTATTATTATTATTTTTTTATTATTATTATTCTTTATTTCCTTTATTTTATTAATCTTCTTTTTTTCCCTTTATTTTCTTCTTTTTCATTTTATTTACAATTTATATTATTTTACTAAACAGAATAGCAATTTTTACTAATTTATTAGTAAATTTTCCTTATTCAAAAGCGAGAAGTCATTCAAAATAGTGAATATTTTCACGAATTCAAATTTTGAAGAAAAATGTAAAAAATAGAGAAACAAAGTAAAAATGCAAAAATTTGAAAAAAAAAGAAAGCCGGTAAAGAGATGTATGTATTATGGTGAAAAGGGAAAATATATATATACATTTGTAGGAAATAGAGGGATGAAATTGTGGGAGGGTTTTGGGGTGGGAGTAATTTACGTATAAGTTCTGAAAAGACGGATCGATCGGTTTGACTTGGTTGATATTTCACAGACGCTGATATGTAGTCAAGGATATTGATGTTGACGTAGGTAACGACGTTTAATGGATCGCTCGGGTACGCTTTGCAATGAAAATAAAGAGCTAGGAGAAAAGTTCGCTTCGATAAAACGACAAAGTGGTGAAAAGCTAAACAAGCAGTATGAAAGCTAGTAGAGCTATGTTACTCTCTCTTTCTCTCTCTCCCTCTCTCTCTCTCTCTCTCTCTTTTATATACATACATATACACATAATGCTCTAGAATTCTTGAATATCTCGAAAAACATTGTGGGCTGTGCGAAACAAGAAGATTCAAAGTTTTTCCCCGCCCTCTTGGAATTTTAAAATAAACCACTACCCCTCTCTTTATTTACTGACTGCAATATCGGAAAAACTCTGTGCCAAGAATAACTCTTTCTTGTTATAATCAATTATGAATTTTTTTTTCATGAATGAATCATAATTTGTTTTATGGAAAAATTGTTGAAATTGTGGGATTTTTATTATGGATTTGGTAATTTTTTTCTTTTTGGAAATATTTCCTTTTTGTAAATGACAAATTTTTACATTATTCGGAATCGTTTTTTCAAATTACGTGGCGCTATTTTTTAAAAATAATTTTTAACCCTCTTCAGTCTCGTCACATTATTATTAAATTAATTATGAAAATTGAGAATGATTTGTGGCCTTTGGTCCAAAGGACCAAAGATCACAAATCATTCTCAATTTTATATTTCAACATTAAGGTCCTAAAAAAAAAAATTTTATTAATTATTATTATTATTATTATTATTATTTATTATCATAATAATAATAGTTATTATTATTATGTTATAGAAATTGTTATGGTAATAAAATTATTATGATAATAAATTTATTACGATTCATAAAAATTATTATATCGCGATAATAAAAATTATTTTTGTCGTGTTTAAAATTATAATAAAAATTTTATATTATTAAAATTGTAAAAGTATAAAATTTTCAATTTATAAAAGAAATAATAGGTAATTAAAATACTTCGTTGAAAATTCAATTATTTAAAATACAATTTTTAAAAAAAAATTTTAAGAAAGTCAATTTATTTGGAGTATTTTAATAAAATTATTCGAAAGAAATCAATTATTTAAAAAAATGTAATAAAATTTGTTGTGTAGGAATTTAATGATTTTCATAAATATTATAATTTTTTCTGGGAATTCAATTATTTTCAATACAACGACAATAAAATTCCTTGATAAACTTCTATTTTTGAAAATTTTAGTAAAAATTAATGAAAAATTTCCATTATTATTTCAAGATTTCAATTATTATTTCAAAAATTTTGATAAAATTTTTTAGTAAAATTCAATTATTTTTGCAAATAATTTAATTCTTCGCAGGAATTCAATTATTTTCTATTACAAAGCCAATAAAATGTCTTGATAAAATTCAATTATTTTCAATACAACGTCAATAAAATTCTTTGATAGAATTCAAGTATTTTAAAAATTTTAATAGAATTTCGTGAAAAAATTCAATTATTTTTAAAAAATTTGATAAATATTTTTAGCAAAATTGAATTATGTTCATAAGTAATAAATTTTTTTCACAGGAATTCAATTATGTAAAAAAATTTAGTAAAATTAAGTGCAAGAATTTAATTAATTTACAAATTTCAATGAAATTTCGTGAAAAAATTATTTTCAAAAACTTTGATAAATATCTTTATAGCAGAATTCAATTATTTTCATAAATAATACAATTCTTGACAGGATTTCAATTATTTAAAAAATTTTTATAAAATATTTCGTAAGAATTAAATTATTTTCATAAACAATAGAATTTTTCACAGGAATTCAATTATTTTCATAAATAATACAATTCTTTACAAGATTTCAATTATTTAAAAAGAATTTAATAAAGATTCGTCGCAAGAACTGAACTATTTTTATAAATAATAAAATTTTTGCAAGTAATTCAATTATTTAGAATAAAATTTTTAAAAAAATTTCTAAAAAAGTCAATTATTTAGAACATTTTAATAAAATTCTTTGAAAGAAAATCAATTATTTAAAAAAAATTTAATTAAATCTTTCATAAGAATTCAATTATTTTCATAAGTAATAGAATTTTTCGCAGGAATTCAATTAATTTAAATACTTTTCAATTACTCTTTGATAGAATTTACTTATTTCTACAAATTTCGTAAGAAAATTCAATTATTTTCAAAAACTGATAAATATTTTTAGCAGAATTCAATTATTTGAAAATTTGTAAGAAAGTCAATTATTTGGAACATGTCAATAAAATTCTTCGAAAGAAAATCAATTATTTAAAAAAATTTTAATAAAATCTTTCGTAAGAATTAAATTATTTTTATAAATAATAGAATTTTTTGCTGGAATTCAATTATTTTTAATACTCTTTGATAGAATTTAATTATTTTACAAATTTCATTAAAATTTCGTAAAAAAATTCAATTACTTTTAAAAACTCTAATAAATATTTTTAGCCGAATTCAATTATTATCCTAAATAATACAATTATTACAGGAATTCAATTAGGTAAAATTTTTTTTATAAAATTCAGTGCAAGAATTCAATTATTTTACAAATTTCAATAAAATTTCATGGAAAAATTCAATTATTTTCAAAAACTCTGATAAATATCTTTAGTAGAATTCAATTATTTTAGAAAATTCAGTGCAAGAATTTAATTATTTTACAAATTATTATAAAATTTCGTAAAAAAAAACTTAGATAGAAAATATTTAATTAATATTTAATTATAATTACTATTATTAAGTAATAATTAACAATAGTTACTATTATTCAGTATGAATTAACAATAATTACTATTATTCAATAATAATTACTACAATTCAGTAATTCTGATCAGTGGTAATTCAGATTTTTTTTTCGCCACCAATTTTTTTTTTCCACATCGAGGAAGTAACTATTGAATCGGGGTCGAGTGATATTAATGACAAAGTCCTGGGGGAAGAGAATAATATCGACAATGATGAGCCTTGTTTCATATATGAATCCATATACCTGAGTGAGGTGTGGAGGTGGGTGGAGGGTAGAGGGGGGGGGTTGCACTCTAATCAGCGACTAACTTTACTCGTCATTCGTCAGTGCGGCGTCATTTTGCAATTATTTGACACGTGATAATATATCTATATTAATCGTGGTTCCTCTTTCTCTCTCTCTCTCTCTCTCTCTTTGTTCGAGTACTCTGGACCCTCGACATATCATCACCGATTTGTCAGTGACACTCCAGTTATGATCACCTCCTACCTTCTCTTTCCTCTCTCTACCCTCATATGCGTGCTTGCGTACAACAACCTCTGTACATACATATACCTCTGAGCAAACTTTATAATGGTCATTTGTTCTCCGATCTCTGTTCGTGTCACGTGGATATCTGTGGATAAATAGCGTTGCTCGTCGACACATCTATCTACATTAGAGGCATGACAGTGGCCACGGGTAATGGACCATAAGTTGATCGACTATTTTACTGTTTCTGCAAGTTGAAAATTGCACCCACCCCTCTCCTCTCCTCTCTTCGCCCCTTTTTGCCCCGGGGGCGGAAAAACAGAATATCTGTGCCGGATAAAATCGCATTTTTTTGCACAACCTTTTCTTTTCAGAGAGAAAATCCCACGTTGAAAAATTCCTTGGAAGTACCCCATGGAAATTCCATTGAATTTCCGTGGAGTTTCCATGGAAATTCTGCAAGTATTTTCTTTTAAAAATATTTCAACACTTTCCAGGTTTGTCATATGTCAGGAAAATCAGGAAAAAGTCAGGGATTTTTATTAAAGTACTGCAAAAAATTGAATTTTCAAAGGTTTTAATAAAATTCTTGGTAAAATTTCAATTATTTTCAAAAATTTTCCTCAATTTAATCATTTTCAATATCTACTATTTTATAATAAAATTTTTCAAAAGATTTCAATTATTTAAAAAAAAGTGTTGAGAAAATTTAAAGCAAACATTACATTATTTTCAAAAATAATAAATTTTTTTTACCAAGATTCAATTATTATCGCATGAATAATAAAACTCATAATTGAATTTCAATTATTTTTAATACCTACAATTTTAATCGAATTCCTCGAAAAATGTAATTATTCTTAAAAATTTTATTAAAATACGTCGAAAAATTGAATTATATAAATATTTGTTGATAAAATTCTTTATGAGGATTTAATTTTGAAAAACATTAATTTATTTAATAAATTATTTATTTTTTTATTTAAAAAATTGAATTCTCGTAGAATTTTCTAATAAAAATTGATTTATTAATGAATTTCAGTTAAAATTTTACATAATAATTGAATATTAAAAGCATTATAGCATGAATTTTTAAAAAAAAATTGAATTTTGAATATTTTTAAAAATAATTACATTTTTCATAGAATTTACTTTAAATTATATTAAAAATAATTAAAATCATGTGAAGAATTTTATTATTTAGGAAAATAATTGAATTCTTGTAAAGAAATTTTATTAATTTTTTTTTAAATAATTGAAATTCTGTCAAGAATTGTATTATTTATGAAAATAAATTGAATTCTTATAAAGATATTTATCAAAGTTTTTGAAAATAATTGGATTTTTTCATAAAATTTGTAAAATAATTAAATTCTATCAAAGAGTATTGAAAAATATTGAAAATAATTGAATTCCTGCGAAAAATTCTATTATTTATGAAAATAATTTCATTCTTACGAAATATTTAATTTAAATTTTTTTTAAATAATTGAACTCCTGTAAAAATTGTATTATTTATAAAAATAATTGAATTCTGCTAAAGATATTTATCAAAGTTTTTGAAAATAATTGAATTTTGAATATTTTTAAAAATAATTACATTTTTCATAGAATTTATTTAAAATTATATTAAAAATAATTAAAATCCTATGAAGAATTGTATTATTTATGAAAATAATTGAATTCTTGCAATGCAATTTATTACATTTTAAAAAAAAATTGAATTCATTTAACAAATTTTATTAAAATAGTAGATTTTGAAAATATTTGAATTACATCGAAGAATTTCATTATTTTTGAAATGTAATTGAATTTTTGGAAAAAATTTTTGATAATAATTACATTTTTTGAGGAATTTATTTAAAATATTGTATTAAAAATAATTGAAACCCTATGAAAAATTTTATTATTTATGAAAATAATTGAATTCTTGGGAACGGATTTTATTAAAATTTTTGTAAATAGTTTAATATATTTTTGAAAAATTTTCTGGAAATTTAAATTATTACAAAACATGAAGACATGAATAACTCCGAGTCGTCGATTCGGAGTGATCGATATCTTCATGTTTTGTAATGATATTTTTATAATTTGTTGAATTTCATAAAGGTTTGAATTTGAAATTTTTTGATAATCTTAATTCCTAAGGAATAATAATGATGATTAAACATTTATTTAAAAAAGAATTTTTTGGTGCTTTGGAATAATTTTAAAATTAAAAAAATTTGTAATTGAATGTAACAAAACAGTTTTTTGAATGTCTATTCATCACTATAAAAAAAAGGTTCTAAATTAGAGCTGATTTCGGTATTAAAATAGAACTAAATTACGATTTAGTACCAAAATTGGTACTAAATTAGTACCTTTCTTTTTACAGTATGATTTTTCGAATCTAATAATAAGCTTTGTTGCAATTTTTTTGCAAAATGCGTATTTCATTCAAGTTTTGCAGAAAAATTGCAACACAGCTTATTATTAGACTCTAATCATAATAGAAATGTTAAAATAATATTAAAATACAAAACTTGCAGAATTTCCATGGAATCTCCACGGAAATTCCATGGAATTTCCAGGGGGGTACTTCCATGGAAATTTTCGACGTGGATATAAATTTTTGTTATTTTTTTCTTTAGAAAGATTTTGGAATTATTTCGAAAATTCTGTTAAAAATTAGTTTTTTTTGTTTTTTACATTTTACTTTTCATATTTTTGGCAAATTTGTGAATTAAGATAAATTTTGTAAAGATTTTTAAGTAAATGTCTGACTAAAGTTGACCTTTACTACTGATCATAAAAGAGCAGGCTTATAGAAAGTAAAATGTCTGACTTAACGAGTATTATACTACTGATACTGACATAAACAAGTAGTTTGTCTGACTGAAACGCACTTTTACTACTAAATTAGTTTAAATTGAAAGAAACTTTTTATTTTTAATACACTGTGAGACTGAAGTTGATATTTACTACTCATAATAAAGGTACAGGAATGCTAAAAGTAAAATGTCTGACCAAACAACTATTAGACTACTGATAAAACTTTTTTTAAAATAAAACAGAAAATAAATAAATAAAATTACTTTGTCTGACTGAAACTTACTTTTACCACTAAGGGTTAAATTACTAAAATTTGAAATAAGTAATGTCTGACTAAACATATTTTTTACTACTTGCTCTGTATGTATATTGAATAATAACACGCTACTAATAATAATAATACTAAAAAAATATAAAAGTAAAAAATGGAATAAAAATTAATAATAAAAAATAATATAAAAATAAAATAAAGATATAATAAACATAATAATAAATGAAGAAATATAATATAACAATAATACAATGGGAATATAATAAAAATATACTACTAATAAATAATAAAAATTTCTCTAAAGAATAAAATAGTTAAAAAATCTTTACTGATTTTTTTAAATGTCTGACCAAAACTGTATTGTACTACTGTATTAATATTTACTAAACTTTTATCTTAATAAGAAATTGAAACAGTTTCGTCTGACAGAAAATTTACTTTACTACTGAATGCACTCTCACTAGGAGAAAAATTAACAAAATTAGATTGAAGAAAATTCTCTCGCAAAGAATATGTTTCGTTTCACTTAAACAGAAAATATCTGCGAAATTCAATGAAAATACGTCTGATCAAATTTTGTCCATTTTCACTTAAGTGAAAAGTAAAATTCATGGTGATTTTTTTCTGGAAGACATTTTCTTTGGACTTTTAGTAATTTTTGCTTTTTGCAAAAAATTGGTAAAAATTGTTGAACAAAAAACTCATACAAAAATTTTTAAATTCAAACTCCAAGAAAAATTGATTTCTATTTATTTCAAAAACAAAAGTAAAAATAAATATTTTCCTTCCTTAGGAGAACTAAAAACAATTGAAAATTCTGAAATGAAAAACAAAAACAAAAATAACGAATATTGAAAATAGTTTGTCTGAACGAAATTTGGTTTTACTACTTAACGTTTTTAGCCTCAGCTTTTATTTCTTACAAGAAAATTATCAAACTTGACGAAATAAGAAAATAGGAACAAATTTTGTCTGGTGTCACTGACCTTTTTCACTTAAAAAAGAATCTAAAAAGAAGAAAAAATTTGTCTGACTCAATTTGTCTTGTTTCGTTTAATTAAAAAATAAAAAAAATCTAAAAATGTCAAAAATTTTTTTTTTTGACTGAAAAAAGCAATTTGCAGAAAATTTGTCTAACTAGAAAGTAATTTTACTACTGACATTTTCAGCAAAGCCTGTCTCTCATTATACTAGATAATTAACAAATTGCATAAATGAAGATAATTGCTACAAATGCAGTCTGACAGAAACCATCTTTTTTTTTGCTCAAAAACACGAATCTAAAAATTCGAAAAAATACGTCTGACTAAGTTTCCCTTAAATAAAAAATAAGAATAACTAAAAATTATCTTTTTATAATTTTATAATTTTATAATAAAAATAATGATAAGAATAATAATAATAATAATAATAATAATAATAATAATAATAATAATAATAATAATAATAATAATAATAATAATAATAATAATAATAATAAATAACAAATAACAAATAACAAATAATTAATAATATATGTAATTTATGATAAATAGTAATAAGAATTAAATAATAGTAAACTTGTTCAAACATTATTAACAAATGTATTCTCTTTTCTTTTGCAGGTGAGTACAAACTCGAAATCTTTTTCCACCAAAAATTACCAGCAAATCTATTGTAAGTAAATCAACAGTTATATAAAATTGAAAATTCAATTTCTCCTCCTCCTTCTTTTTACAGTGCAACTTTTGTCGAAATTCTATTTCATTGATTCGTATAAAACTCTTCAGTTTTATAACATACGAAAATGACAAAAAATATAAAAGACAAACTGAATTATAGGAATTAATATTTCATTTCTCCAAAATACTTCTACTTCAAACTAAATATATAGTAAAATAAACTATAAAAAATTTTATAACCAAATAGAATTTTAATGTTTCTCATTTTTATTTGTCTACCACAGAATTTTTCAATTTCGGAAATGACTTTTTTTTATTTTCCTTCCACAAAAAAGAAAACAATGCCACTGATTTTTTAATCAATAAAAGACAATTACTGGGTTGTAATTTTCTTTTTTTTATGTAGAAAATAAGGTTTTTAGGGAAAAGAAGAGAAAGAGAGGGTTTGTTGTAAAGCGTGGTATATACAAATCGAAAATGTATAAAATGTCAATAGACTTAGAATTTGAGAATCAAAGAGCATTTTCACGCGAATAGGGAAACAATTAGGGTGGTATGTAGGTGGAAGTTTGATATCCTAAAGGGATCGAAAATGCAAAAAGGGACAACGACGAGAGGACGACAAAGACGACGACTGTCTTTCGACATTTTACTTGGAAGATTTTTATCGAATTCTTAGCACGTTTCTTTTATGTTTATGCGTATGCGATTCCTATCTTTGGGTCGTCTTTGTCTGAGGAAAATGGAGTTCCCTCCCATGGGACTATTGAATCTCAGAGTACTCAAAAATGATATCTACCTCTTTCGTTTTCTTTTTACCCACCTCTCTCTCTCTCTCTTTCTCTCTTCCTCTTTACCTTTCTCTCTTCTTCGTTCAGTGCATCTTTTTTCTTTCTTTCCTTCTTTTCTTTTTTTCTTTTTTCTTTCCTCTTTTTCTACTTTACCGCCTTCTCTCTCTACACTGAAAGAAAATAATTACACCTAAAAAAAGTACAATTTTAATTTTT
Organism: Leptopilina heterotoma; assembly: GCF_015476425.1. NCBI lineage: Eukaryota > Metazoa > Arthropoda > Insecta > Hymenoptera > Figitidae > Leptopilina > Leptopilina heterotoma. The sequence goes on from NW_025111110.1 coordinate 4,160,348, forward strand.
ATAAAATAATATTAATAAAATTATAATTCTACTATAAAAGTCGCACCTTTTTGGTACTTTAAAGCAAAATGAAAAAAATTTAGAAGACAATAATTACACCTTAAAAAAAGAGTAAAATTTGAACTTTTATAAAATAATAATAAATAATAATAAAATTATAATTCTATAAAAGTCGCACCTTTTTTGAATTTTAATGCAAAATGAGTAAAAAATTTAGAAAGTTAAATATTTACACCTTTTAAATTAACGCCTTCAAGAAATAAAACTACGAAATAATTCCCAATAAGATAATCAATGATAATAATCTCTTTTTGTTTAACTCCTGTTCTTATCCCCTCTCTTCTCTTGTTTATTTTATTAAATTTAACTCAATTTTGAAATAAGTTTTTTACTCGAAAAACTTCACTCCCAATGACAATTATACTCCTTACATTTTTTACAGTCAGATAAATTATAGAAGAATTTTCCAATTAAGTCAAATGTGTCAAAAAGGGAAATTTTAATAAAAGAAATTCTAATTTTTAAAACAGCTTTTTATATAATTAGAAAAGTAGTATAGTAATGAAAAAAACATTTTAAAAATTTTAAAGTAATTCTCAACATTTTGAAAACTTGTACCTAGTTAGGTTCATAAAATATTTAATGGATTTTTAAATTTTTATACTAAAAATTCATTTTTAAATCCCATTTTCTCAAAAGTGTAGAATACTTTTAGGAAATTTGATAATTTAAAATATGATTTCAGTGATTTAAAATTTTTATAAATTCACTGACTTAACTAATTTATTATTATTATTTATTATTTTCGGAAATATAAATAAAATTCCTTGAACCAATTTAATTATTTTCAATAAAATTTAAATGAAATTTCTTGGAAGCATTCAATTATTTGCAATACAATTTTAACTACATTCCTCAAAAAAAATTTTCTTTTAATTCAAAACTGTTAAATTATTTTCAATACTCTTAATAAAATTCTTATTCAGTATTCAATTTTTTTTTTTTATAAATAATAAATTTCTTCAGAGGAATTGAATTATTTTCAATACAAAAAGTCAATAAAATTTTTTGATAAAATTCAATTATTTTAAAAATTTTAATAAAAATCCTTGAAAAATTTCAAATATTTTCAAATATTTTGATAAAAATTCTTTGCAAGAATTCAATTATTTTTTATAAGATACTGAAAAAATCTTTAAAGAACTTCAATTATTTTCAGTAAAACTTAAATAAAATTTTTTGAAAAAATTCAATTATTTTCAAGATTATTATTAATATTTTAAAAATATTATATCGAAAAAAAATTCTTTGAAAGAATTGATATATTTTTAAAATTTTTGATATGATTTTTATAAAGAATTCAATTATTTTCCAGAAACGATCAAATTCTTTACAGAAATTAAATTAATTTTTACAATTTTAATTGAATTCTTTGCAAGAATTCGATTATTTTTTATAAGTAATAAAAATTTGTTATAGAAATTCAATTATTTTCAAATAAATTTCTTAGAAGAATTCAATTATTTACACAATTATTATTAATAACCTATTAAGCTTCGATCGTATAACTTATTTCGGGTACCGTTTCATAAAACAAATTATGGAAAAAATTCTGTCTTCAGTCGTATGAGCAGCGAAGCGAATAATATTTCGAATAAAATCGACTTTTTTGAACAGAATGAAAATGTTTTTATTTCTAAATTGCGTAATTTAATTCTAAAAACAAATTAATCAATGCGACAGCACTGTTCACAGAAATTTAAAACTATGTACACTTAATCTCAAGGGCGTCTGCCCGTATATGTACTCTAAATAAATAAATAAATAAATATTTTAAAATTACTACATCGAAAAAAAATTCATCGAAAGAGTTGAAATATTTTAAAAACTTTTGATACGATTTTTAACAAGAATTAAATTTTTTTTTAAATAATAAATTTTTTTGGAGGAATTCAATTATATTTTTAATGTAATAAAAAAAATAAAATTTCAATAAGAAATAAAATAAAATTTTATAAATTAAAATAAAAGAAAAATAATGAAAAAATCTTCTTTCAAAAAAAAGTTTTCTTTCAATAAAATTTATTTGATAGTATTCAATTATTTAAAAAAATTTTAATAAAAGTCCTTGAAAAAATTCAATTATTTTCATAAATGATAAAATTCTTTACAGTAACTAAATTACTTTTTACAATATATATATACATTTTTGCAAAAATTAAATTATTTTTTATACGTAATGAAATTGTTTAATTTCTTTAAAGAACTTTAATTATTTTCAATAAAACTTGAATAAATTTTTTTGAAAGAATTTAATTATTTTCAAGATTATTATTCATATTTTATCAAAAAAAATTCTTTGAAAGGATTGATAGGTATATTTTCAAAACTTTTTTAATGATTTTTTATCAAGAATTCAATTATTTTCCAGAAACGATCAAATTCTTTACAGAAATTCAATTAATTTTTACAATTTTAATAAAATTCTTTGCAAGAATTCGATTTTTTTCATAAATAATAAAATTTTTAAGAAGAATTCAATTATATTTCATAAATGATAAAATTCTTTACAGAAACTTAATTACTTTTTACAATTTTGTTTTTGATAATACATTCTTTGTAGGAATTCAATTATTTTTTATACGTATTAAAATTCTTTACAAAAATTAAAATTTTTAGGTATTATTTCGGAAAACAATTTTTGGAAAATGTTTTTTTTCTTTATTTTTATCATTATTATCATTATCACTTTAATAAATAGTAAAGTATGTATACTGAAAAAAAATTTACTTGATTCAAATAACCGATTAATTGACTATTATCAATTAAATATTAAATTGAATCAAATAATTAATTATTGGAGTCAATTAAATGGTATTTGCTTCAAGTACTGAAATTATTGGTTCAAATACCATTTAATTGACTCCAATAAATATTATTTAATTCAAGTAAATATTTAATTGATAATAGTCAATTAATCAGTTATTTGAATCAATTAAATTTTTTTTCAGTGTAGATAAATAGTTTTTATCAATTTTAATTAATACTTTCTCGAAAAAATTCAAATTATCAAATAAATTTTAAGAAAGTTTGTTTATTAGAATTTATTTAGTTTCAAAAATTGTAATGAAAATTTTTTTTTAACAAAACTGTTGTCATTTCAAATAAGTTAAAAAAGAAGTATTCTTTGAAAAAGTAAATAATAAATCTGAATCGATATAAATTTGTGTGGGTAAAAGTTTGAACTTTATTAGAACAAAAGTGATGTAAAATTGATAAAAATTAATTTTTTAATTTTATATAGAACAAGAAATTTTTTCTTACTTTCTTTCTTTTGCTTTCTATTTTTTACTTTATTTTTCTTTCTTTCATTCTTCCTTTCTTTTTCTGTTTCTTTTTCTCCTTCTTTTTCTCTCTGTGTTTCTTTCTCTCTTTCACCCTCTTTCACCCTCTTTCTTTATCTTTTTCTCTTTCTGTCTTTCTTTCTCTATCTTTCTCTTTCTCTTTCTCTCTCTTTCACTCTTTTTTTTTCTATCCCCCGACGCTTGAAATAACGAGCGGGCACGGAGGTACAAAGGAGCGCACACGATATATTTTGCTCTTTGGTTCTCATGTATTCGTCCTGTCTCACCCTTCCTCCCCCCCCTTTCACGGTATATACTCTCTGCCTTTTGCCCCTGCCCCCTCTTTCGCGAGGAGGCAAAGGGGTGGGGCGCAACTGTACGTCTCTATAGGTGGCTTCGTTACGCCGATTTATCGTTTAATAAAAGGTGATACATGGTCGGAACAGGCACGACCTCGTGCCCGTGGCCATTTTATATTTTCCACATTTCCACCGAAGCAACGCAATTTTCTCTCTCTTTCTCTCTCACTCTTTATACATATATGTATATATAATCTATCTCTCTTTCACTATCTTCCTGTCTATATATTTTTGTTCGCCATCTTTTTTCCTCTGGGGACCATCCCTGTATCGATAATGTCGAAATAACTTCGGATGCAGCCTCTTTCCCTTGCCCCCAAAGGCTTTTCCGGTTTATCGTCGCGATTTTTTTTCCCACCCACCCACCTCAAGGATAATAACCTGGAGAAAATATCGTCAAGCCAGCAGATGCTTGTGCAACGATTGATGGAACAATCTCACGAAACCAGCCTGTTACACATCCACAATTGTGAAAATTCAATTTTCATGAATAGAAAAGTAAGCGTATTTTTTTGGGGTGGTCCTTATTTATCTTGCGTGTCTCGAATGTGCAGTTTTTTGTTTTTGTTTTCTTTCTTTTCTTTTTCGAGTGCGGATATTAAAATTCTTTTTTATTTTTGTCAATTTTTATGAGATACTGTATGAGAAAAATCATGGTGCTGGAATTATTAAATATTTTATTATTTACTTATTATTTATTGTTTATTTTAAACTTTCATTTTTTTGGAAATTTTTTATTAATTGTTAAGTTAATTTTTAATTTTCACGTATTTTATTGTCTGTTAGTTAGTATACTCTATAGTGACAGGCACTATTTTGCCTGACACAAAATTGACATTTACTACTCATAAAAAAAAGGATACGAAAAAAGGGATACGAAAAGTAAAATGTCTGACCAAACAAGTGTTCGACTACTGATAAAAATAATAATAAAATAAGTATTTATTTAAACATATTAAAAATAAAAGTTCATTTATTTAAAATAAATATTTTAGTTAATCATAGTTAATTATAGTGCGAGAAGTAAAATGACTGACCAAACAACTCTTAAACTACTGCCAAAAAATAGTATATAAATAAAAACAAACAAATATATAAAATCACTTTGTCTGACTAAAAACTCACTTTTACTACTGATAGTTAAATTAGTAGAAATTTCAAGAAACTTTAGATTTAGAAAAAATCTGTGAGACTAAAGTTGATATTTACCACTCATAATAAAAGTAGAGGCAAAAAAAAGTAATATATCTGACCAAACGAGTGCTGGACTACTGATAAAATTAATAAATTAAATATTTACTTAAACATATTAAAAATATCCATTTATGCAAAATAATATTTTAGTTAATCAAAGGATGACGAGAAGCATAACGTCTGACCAAACAACTTTAATACTACTGACAAAAGTTAGTACATAAATAAAAACAGAAAATAAAGATAAAAAAGGACTTTGTCTGACCGAAACTAACTTTTACTACTGACCATTAAATTAGTAGAACTTTAAAGTCACTTTTAAATTTGAATTCATTGTCAGACTAAAGTTGACATTTACTACTGATAATAAAAGTACAGGAATGCGAAAGTTAAATGTCTGACTAAACAAGTGTTTGACTACTGAAAAAATAGTTAAATAATTGAATATTTATTTGAACATATAAATATTAATTTTAAATATTTAAATAAATTAATAATCTAATAATAATCTGAATATCGAATCATAGAAATACGAAAAGTAAAATGTCTGACCAAACAACTGTTAGACTACTTTGAATTAACATTAACATTATAATTTGATGCATTGTCGTCTGATAAAAACTATATTTTACTACAAAAATAATATTTTCTAAACATTTTTTTATTTCCTAATAAGAAATATCGAACTATAGTTTTCGGTCTGACTGAAAATTGACTTTACTACTGAATGCATTCTCACTTGGGGTAAAATTAACAAAAATAGATTGGAAGAAATGCTTCTTTTTTTTGTTTCACTTGAACAAGAAGAATCTAAGAAATTCGATGAAGAAACGTCTGATCGAATTTTGTCCTATTTCACTCAAGTGGAAAGTAAAAGTGATAGGAATTTTTTTTTCAAAAAGACCATTTCTCTTCTTCTTTTTCTACACGTTCACTAATTGTTGAAAATTACAAAAAAAAAAAATTCTAAAGAATTAAATTATTTAAAAGCACTCTTCTAATTTGAATTTATAAAAATATGTATTAATGATTTTTTCATTTTGCATTACTAAATTTCATTCATTCGAATTTAGAAAATCCGAATTCGAAAAATTTAACTATTTCAAGAAATACAGTCTGACAGAAAAATGCCTGTTTCACTTAAACAAAAAAAGTGGAGAAATCCTAAAAACTTGATTTTGACCAAACTGATTTTATTTCACTTGTTACTAATAATTTTTTAATTAAAATAATCAATTATATTAATCGAAAAAAATACATTTTCGTCTGACTTAAATTTACTTTTACTACTTGAAAATCTAAAAGTAGCACAAATACGTTTTTTTTGTCTCAATTTGATTATTCTTTTTTCGAAAAATGTGATTATAAATAAAAAGGGAATAAAATGTTGTGTTTATAAAATGTGGAGGTCAAGCAACGTTTATGCGATCGTCTGAAAATCATCTTCGAAAGGGGTCTAGAGTCTCTTTTTCGTAAGTCGTTGAACAATTTGAAATCTCTTTATAGCGAAACCCTTTGTATATCTAATCTCGTGCTGCTGTTAACGCGTTAAGCCGGATTACGTTTCGTGGTACACACAAAGGCCAGCGCCTGAGTGGCTTTTCGTTCGTTCTCGGGGGCAGGTTTATGTCTCTCTCACTCTCCCTCTCTCTCTCTTTCTCTTCATTCCTATACTGTGTGGTCCTCTCCTCTTGTGTCTCGTTCTCCATTGATTCTCGATGTTACTATTCCCCATCGAAGAGCAAAATCTACAATGGATTCTCGTTCCATCGCGCTGCTGCTGCTGCTGCTGCTATTGCTGTTCCTCGCTTATATTCTCTTTTTTTCGATTCGCCTCTGTGTGTAAGTGTATATCTATGTACTCCTCTTTCTCTCCTTCTCTCTCTTTTTTATCTTTTATTTTTTATCTCTCACAATCTTTCTTTCTCTCTTTTTCTCTATTTCTCACTCTTTTCCTCTTTTTTTCTCTATCCTTCTCTCTAACTCTCTCTTTCTTTCTTTCTCTCATCCTCTTTCTCTCTATTTTTCTCTCGTTCTTCCTCTTTCTGTTTCTCTATTTTTGTCTCTTTCTTCCTTTTTCTCTCTCTCTCAATTTTTCTCTCTTTCTTCATCTCTGTCTCTCTATTTTTGCCTCTTTCTTCCTTTTTCTCTCTTTCTCTATTTTTCTCTCTCTCTCTTCTTCTTCTTTCTGTCTCTCTAATTTTGTCTCTTTCTTCCTTTTTCTCTCTTTCTCTATTTTTCTTTCTTTCATCTTCTTTCTGTCTCTCTATTTTTGTCTCTTTCTTCCTTTTTCTCTCTCTTCATTTCTTTCTCTCTATATATAAATAGAGAAAATAGAAAGAAACAGAGACATAGAGAGAGCGATAAATAGAGAGACAGAAAGAGGAAGAAAGAGAGAAAATAATGAGAGAGGAAAAGAGAAAGAAGAATAGAGAGAGAAAGAGAAAAAAAGAGAAAAATAGTGAATGAGGAAGAAAGAGAGAAAAAGAACAGAGAGAGAGAGTTTAGCGAATGATGAAACACGAGCGAAAAGAAGAAAGCACCAGTCGCTAAACCGAAGAAGTTCTCTGATGTATAACACGGCTTTTGGCGATATTCGATTTGGATTTGAAAAAAATCTGATTTGCCCCCAAGTTGTGCTGAGAATAAACTAAACTGCTCGGCACGACAAAAGAGAGAGAGAGAGAGAGAAGAAAAAAACTTGAAAAATAAGACAGTGGTACAAAATTTATTTTGAAATTCGAATTTCATCACGAACATTTCGTCCTTTAGGAATAGTTTCGTTTTTCGTAAAATTTTCCCTTAGGCAACGTCAGTGAAGTTAAAAAAAAACGTTTCTTGTTAACCATTGGAAGCAAAAAAAAAAAATTTTTTTAGAGAAAATAACATTTTTTCGGCTAAAACTAAAATACTCGAAAAAATTATTATTAAGTTCTGGGAACGAAAAATAGAAGAATTACAAATAAAAAAAAAATCTAATTGAAAAAAAAGTAAAAAAATTAATTTATAATTTTTTCTCTCCTGTTTTTTTTTGTCTTAAAAAATACCAAAAATCAAAAGACAAAAATTCGTAGAAAAAGAACTAAGAGAAAATTCCGTCAAATGAAATTCAGAGAAATAAAAATACTCTCCTAATGAGTTCTCTAGGACTTTCCTTCGCAAAGCCCCCCCATGGGAAATTAGTGTATTAGAATATATTTTTCTCTCTATTTACAAGAAATTTGTAATTTAAATAAAGGTAAAAAAAGTCGTCTACATGTGTATATTATGTGTCGTGTACATTTTTTTTTTTTGCAATATCAAAGGAAAGAAAATTATTTGAGCTAAAGAGAGATTTTCTAAAGAAGGAGAAACTTTATCATCTTGTCATTCGCAGTGTTTCATTTTTATTGCCGATCATTTGGAACTGTTTTTCGTATATAGTAATCTTGAAGCCAGACTTTTTTTTCTCCTATTAAATCGTATATTTCTTATTGTCACAGTGCGCTATTTTCTCAAGACGAGTTGAAGGTTTTTTTGTTTCGTTTTTTTTTTTTTTTTTTTTGTTGCTGAAAATTCCCGCAAAACACAACACAGTGCACTGTGCAGAGATTTGCAATTTATCCTATTTCGAATTATCCTTTTGTCGTCTCTCTGAACCCTCAGTTTTTCTCGACATCAATCTATTTGTCAATCTATCTAACCCAGAGAGAACACCCTTTCTTCCGATGGTTTTTTTTCTCTCTCTCTCTCTCTCTCTTTCGCTGTTCTTCTTTTTAATCCATTCTCTTCTTTTTTGCTCACTCGGTCTCTCTTTCCTCTCTCTCTCTCTGTTTTTTCTCTTTTTGTTTTTCTTGTTTTCTATTTTTCTCTGCTTCCCTCTTCGTTTCCTTTTTTTTCTCTCTCTGTTTTTCTCTTTCTCTAGTTTTCTCTCTTTTCTGTTTTTCCGTATTCGTTTTCTTTTTCTCTTTCTTTATTTTTCTCTCTTTTCTGTTTTTTTCCTTTTTGTTTCCTTCTTCTGCTTCTGTTTTTCTCTTTTCGTATTTTTTTCTTTTTGTTTCCTTCTTTCCTTTCTGTTTTTCTCTTTTCGTATTTTTCTCCCTTTTCTCTGTCTTTCCCTCTTCGATTCTTCTTCTTCTCTCTACTTTTTTTCTTTTTTTATTTTTCCCTCTTCGTATCCTTTTTCTCTCTCTATTTTTCCCTTTTCTCTATTTTTCCCTCTTCGTTTCCTTTTTCTTTCTCTAGTTTTCACTCTTTTTCTGTTTTTCCCTATTCGTTTCCTTTTTCTCTTTCTCTATATTTTTCTCTCTTTCCTGTTTTTCTCCTTTTTGTTTCCTTCTTCTGTTTCTGTTTTCTCTTTTCTGTTTTTTTTCCTTCTTTTCTTTCTGTTTTTCTCTTTCCGTATTTTTTTCCTTTTTGTTTCCTTCTTCTCTTTCTTTTCTTCTCTTTTCGTATTTTTCTCCCTTTTTCTGTCTTTCCCTCTTCGATTCTTTTTTCTTTTTCTACTTTTTTCTATTTTTCCTTCTTCGTATCCTTTTGCTCTCTCTATTTTTTTCCTTTTCTCTATTTTTCCCTCTTCGTTTCCTTTTTCTTTCTCTATTTTTCTCATTCTCTGCTTTTCTCTCTTGTCTCCTTTTTTCTTCTTTCTCTATTTTTTCCTATGCTTTTTTCGCTCTTTTCTTTTTTTCTTTCTCAATATATTTGTCTTCCTCTCTCTTCTTTCTTTTTTCTCTTCTTTCATTTTCTGACTTCTCTCTCCTTTTTTTCTCTCTATTTTCTCTTTCCCTCTTTTCATCTTTCTGGTTTTTTCTCTTTATTTTTCTCTTTATGTTTCTCTTTCTCTTTTTCTCTCTTCTTTTTTTCTCATTCCTTTTTTTCTCTCTCTTTTACTAATTTTTATTTTTTCCCTCTTTTTTTAATTTTCCTTTCCTCTTTCATCCTTCCTCTTTCTTTTTCTATTTCTCCTCTCATTTTCCCTCTCTCCTTCCTTTTTCCCAATTTTTTTTTCTCTTTCTCAGTTTTCTTTCTCCCTTTATCCACCCTCTTTCCATCAGTGCAACAAATCGAGAAAGAGAGCCATTCTTCGTCTTCCCGCGCGTAAAAAAATGTGCACCATTGTTTCGCGAATGATGAACCGTGCACAACGTCAAGTCGCACACTTTTGTTGTCCCTCCTTCTCTCTCTCTCTCTCTTTCTCTCTATGTATATATTTCTCCTCTCTCTAAAAGTTGATGAAAATGAAAAGTATTATATTTTTTTTTGTTTTCCTTTTTTTTATTCCTTTTTTTGGGTCTTTCGCCTCAATTCTAAATGGAGTGGTTTTGAGATATATGAGTGATATGGGAATGAAATTTTCGTTTGGTTTATATAACTTTTGACATCAATTGTCACTGTTATCTGGTATAAAACTTTTTTTTTTCCCCGGTTGCTTTATAGCGCAACTGTTTTAATCTTACGGATGAAAAAGAGAAGCTTTTTGCGAATGTTGTTCCGCTCTTTGTTATGAGGAGGTGAAAAAAATAAAAAAAAACGAAAAAAATTGTATATATTGGAATTCACACGCATCTATGCTTTTCTGTGTGTATGTGTGTGTGGGTGTATATCTAAATACACATGAATGCAAGAGGAAATATCAATGTTAAAAATATTTACTGAAAAAGGTCAGTGATGAAAATATTTATTGAGGAATATATCAGAGGATATAAATATTTATTGAAAGGGAGCTTTAACGAAATATCATCACTATTTTTCTAAAAGTTTTACAACCTTTTTTTTTAATGGATTTTTTTTGTTTTAACTGTATAAAAAAAAGAGATAATGAATTCTTTTTTTCGATGGTTGATATTTACCCTTAGGGTATTTTTTTTCATGGAACAAAAGGATTGAAGTATTTATATGAAATATGCTTAAATAAAGAATATATATTTTAATTTATTTTATATTTTTGTAATATTTTTTGGAGTATTTTGGGTTTTTTTTGGTATTTTAATATACTTTTTACTATTTTGAGTACTCTCAGACTTTTTTTTTAATATTTTGAATAAATTTTGCACTATTTCAAGTCTTTTTTTGGCATTGTAACATATTTTTTAGTATTTCAAGTGATTTTAATACTTCAACTATTTTGTAGTACTTCATGAATTTTGTTTAGTATTTATAATATAGGTTTTAATTTTTCGAGTACTTTTTCAGTATTGTGAGTATTTTAATTTATTATTTCGAGCATTAAGATTATATTTCAGTATTTGGAGTATTTTTTTATTACTTCAAATATTTTGAGTCATTTTCTTTTATATTTTTAGGTATTTTGAGTATTTTAAATGGTTTCAAAAATATTTTCTACTATTTTCAGTCTTTTTCTTTATTATTTTAGTTATTTTGAATATTTTAAATAGTTTTTTAACAATCCATTATTTTTTTAGTTTTTCAGTTTTTCAGTTTTTTTTTGAGTCTTTTTTATTGTTTTGAATATTTTTTTTTATTATTTCTAGTATTGTGATTATCTTTTTTTTAGTTTTTCAAGCGTATATTGAATCTTTTCTTTTGTATTTTAATTTTTTTATTTATTATTTCGAAAATAATTCTCAATGCTCAAGCCTTTTTCAGTATTTTTTTTTACTATTTCTATTATTTTGAATTTTTTCTAGAATCACATGTTTTCCTAAGAATATCAAATTGAGACAAAAAACGAATCAAAATGTTGCTTCGCAACACTTTTGATTCATTATTTGTCTCAATTTGATATCCTTAGAAAAACTGTGATTTTTTTAATTGCTTTGTGTATTTTAAGTACTTTTTTAGTTTTTCGAGAATTTTGCGACTTTTTTTTAGAATATTTTTGAGTAATTTTTTATTATTTCGAAAATTTCTTTAGTACTTTGTGTATTTTGAGATTTTTTTAATATTTTGAAAATAGTTTTTCATTTTTAGACTATTTTTTATAGTATTTTCAGTATTTAAATTTTTTCTTTCTCATATTTCGATTATTTTTTTAGTATTCTGAGTCTTTTTGTATTTTAAGAATTTGTATTTAGTACCTCTAGAATTTAGATTATGATTTGAAGTATTTTGACTGTTTTTTGTAATTCTAATATTTTGAGTCTTTTCATTTATTATTTAAAATATGTTGAGTTTTTTAAATAGCTTCAGAAATATTTTTTAGTACTTTGAGTCTTGATATGTATTTCAAGTGTTTTTAATATTTTACGTATTTTTAGTGTTTTTATTTAGTATTTCAAATATTTTGAGTCTTTATATTATTTATTATTTTGGGTATTTTGAATATTTTAAATAGTGTTTTAACATTTTTTCTATTTTTTAGTTTTTCACGTATTTTTTTGACTATTTTAAAGCTCAAAATATTTTTTAATTATTGTCATTATTTCTTTTTATATTTCTAGTATTTTCAGTTTTTTTTTTAGTATTTCCAGTATTTTTCGACATTTTAAAAAATATTTTAAGTAATTTTTTTTTTTATATTTTGAGTCTTTTTTTCTAGAATTTCATTCTCTTTATCGTAGGTGAATTTTGATAAAAGAAAAATTTGAATGCAAAAGAGGAAAAAATGTGTCTGTGGATGTTGGATATATATATTGTGGTGACTATATAGAAGGAGGCAAGGCACGAAGTAGAGAACTACCTTGGTTGACTGTGAAACTCAGTGACGTTCTATATAAGAGGAGAATGGAGTTCCATAATCTGCGCTAGATATACTTAAACGCCAGTCGTAAATCATAAGGCACAACTCTCGTAAATATAAGTTACTACCGGGCGAACTTCTCCTGTACCTTTACGAGGCCAGGTCCGAGAGGCTGATTTTAAATATGTGACGAAGGTACTAAGTGAGATTAGGGCCACTACTCTTTTATTTATTATCCAGAAATTCTTTCCAGCCTGTTATTACTTCTGTAAAAGTTCACAGAAAAAGAGAAAAAATGGAGTGAGAGGGGGAAAAAGCGAAAGAAAGAAAAGAGAAAGGGAAAAAAGAAGAGAGAGGGGAAAAAAAGAAAAGAAAGAGAGGAGAAAACTTAAAAAAGGGGAAATGCCAAAAAAAATTCAATGCATAAAAGTCTGACATTTAAGAGTTTCGGTTTTTTTTTTTTGAAAAGAAATAATAAACAGGCGTCGAAAAAAAATTGTAAGGGAGAAATAAGAGATAAGGAGAGGGGGGGGGGTGAAATAAGAGATATAGAGAGAGGTAAATATGAGAAAGAGAGAGAGAGATAGAGATAAATCTGAGAGAAAGAAAGAGAGAGAAAAGGTAGTTTAGTACTTTTGTTGGAATGTAAGGAGAGACAGTGATGAGAGATGAAGTCGAAAGAGTGAAGAGATGAAGAGGAGAGAGAGAGAGAGAGAGAGAGAGAGAATGATGGGAGGAGAAGGAAAGAAAGGGGGAGGGCTCTTTGACAAGTCAAACATGCGCTAACGCCTGCTCGTAGGTTCTCATTTGCACCCAAGCCGCAAAAGCCTAAGCTCAGCTTTTTTTTATTCTCTGAAAACCCTTCTAAAGGTCAGACCATAAGAGCTGACGCACTCAGGCGAATATGCAGAAGGGCTAAAAAGGAATGGAGCCATACTTCATACCCGCCCCCCCCCTCTCCTGCAAAAGTGTGTCCAAAAAATGAAAAATCTCCCTTCCTTCAAATTAAAATCGATAGGGGAAAAGACAGACTAAAAATAAAAATAATAAAATTATTCAAAAAGTAACTAAAATAAAAGAATTAATTTTTTATTCATCTAAAAAAATAAATTAAATTGAAGTAAAAGGAAAGAAATTAATTTAAAATTCCATCAAAAAAACGAATTAAAAAGTAACTAAAATAAAAAACTCACTTTTTTAAAATTTCATCTAAAAAATAAATTGAAGTAAAAGAAAGAAATTAATTTAAAATTCCATCGAAAAAATGAATTGAAAATAAATAAAATACAAAAAGTAATTATTTAACACTATCACTTATTTAATAATACCAAAGTAAAAATGTATACTAAAAGTTATAAAACTATAAAAAATAAAAATAATGAAAAAATACGAAAGAAAAATAAGGAGTAAAAGTGATTTTTTTCTTTCTTGAAAAATATTATAAACACGTTATAATCGTTTCTATTAAAAGGCGATAGAAATACATAAATAAATATGAAATTTGGTATTCATCATTCATCTAACGTGCGCTTGTGGTTATTTTTGCGATGAAAAATACTTGCCGACGATCATAGGGAGCCTCCCCCCTCCCCCTTGCCGCCCCCATCAGGAAATTGCGATCCGCCCCTTGTTCATTCCTCGAATTTCTTTCTCGACCTTAGACGCTCTTAACTCCTTCCTTCTTCTTTTTTTTTTCTTGTTTAGCTTTTTTTTCCCAACATCTGTTCTAGAAGATCAAGTTAATTTGTTTGACATTAATGAAGTTCTTAGACAAAATTAATTTCCTCTAATCATTATTTATTTCCTAGCTGTTAATTATTTTTAAATGGCAGTTTTTTAAAACTATTTTTTATTAATTAATGAAACTGGGTATTTATTTAAAACTTTTATTTTATTATTGTATACCTAATAATAATTATTATTTTGACACCTTTTTATTTTCATGTAACAAAATTTTTGTTTAGAAGAATTTTTATTTAGCAGAATTTCTGAATTTTCATTTAGCAGAATTGTTACTTATGAGAATTTTTATTTAGTAGAATTTTTTATTCAGAGAAATTATAATTGAACAGAATTTTTATTAAAGAAAATTGTCATTAGGGAATATTTTTATAAACAAATTTTCATTCAACGGAATTTTTTTTAGCGAAATTTTCATCAACAACTATAATTATTATATCCAAGGGATTAAAAATAGAAGAATTAATTAAAAAGAATAATATTTTATTATATTTATTAAGAAAATAAATTCAAAGTAAATAATAATATTCAATATGAAGCGGAAATTTGCAATTTCTAAACAGCAAGTTTTGAAATTAGGAGAAGTTTAATTCGAGTTTAAGGAGAGTCAATAAAGATGAATATAAATTCGATTCATTATCTTGCCGTGTGCGCGCTTTGGAACACAGATTGTTTCATGTTCGCAATAGACTTATTTGGGTTAATTTTGGACAATTGGAATTTATTGACAGATCCATTTTGTGCCACTTAGAGTAATAACATTATTAGTTTAGTCTGTAAAAATATTTGCAGAAGTAAATTTGTCTACTCTTTTTTTTTCTTCGTTATTTAAAAAAAAAGTTTGTGAAACTATTTTCATCGATTTTCAGTCTATTTCCCACTGACGCAAATAGGTAATTGAGGAAAATTGTTTCCTAATTGGCTGATTTGAATAATTAAAAAAAAAAAAAAATTGTACCACAAAAAAATAGTTTGTTTACGTAATAAAAGCTTTACTTTACCGATGGATTTAATTTCTGATTTTGAAATGTGTTTGCTCATTTGCCAATTTTAAACATTTTTATATCTTTTGCAATTTTTTTTTGAATTTTGTTAAAATTTTTGAATTTTTAAAAACAATTATTTTTTCGAATAAAAGTCACAATATCAAACAAAAATTTTATTAATTTTTTAAAGTGCATTCTTTATAAAGAAATGATTTAAATTATTTTTAAAACTGTCAAACAATTAAATTTAATTGGATTCAATTGAATTCATTTGAATTGATTTAATTTAATTTAATTAATTGATTAGATTTTAATTAAACTTTAATCGCATTGACAGAATTCAGCAGAATTGTAATTCAATTGAATTAATTAAATAGAATTGAATTTCTTTGCATTGATTAAGTTTAATTTCATTCATTGATTCAATTAAATTCAATTCTCTTGAATAAAATTAAAATTCTTGAATTCTATTTAATTCCTTTTAATTAACTGAATTCTATTAAAATCATTCGATTAAATTTATTTGAATTAATTTTGTATTAACTTTTTTTTGTATTCAATTAAATTTTAAATTAATTAGATTTCTTTCTAATTTATTAATTCTACAAATTGATTGTAATTGAAATTGCGAATTGAAATTCACAAAAATTGAAGTGAATTCATTTGAATTGAATGAATTAAATTGATTTAATGAATTTAATTGATTGACAAATCTTAATTCCATTAAGTTTACTAAATTTGATTGAATTCTAATTCAATAGAATTGATTAAGTGGAATTAAATTTAAATTCAATCCAATTGACTGAATCTAATTGAATTAGAATTTAGTTGAAATAATTGAATTTATTTTCAAATTGATTAAATTTTAATTTAATTAAATTAATTTCTAATTATTAATTTTAACTATTCATTAATTCTTTGAATTTATTAGAAGTTAAATTCTGTTCAATGAATTGATTAAATTGAATTGATTCTTTTGAATGGTTTGAATTCAATTACAAAGATTGTTTTCAATTAAATTTATTTGATTGAATTCATTGAATGAAATTGATTTTCAATTAATTTACGTTGATTAATTTTGAATTGATTCAATTGGAATTTAATTTAACATTAAAGTCAATGGAATTCAATTCAATTAATTTAATTAAGTTAAATTCTAATTAATTATTAATTACATTTACATTATTTACTAATGAATTGCTTCAATTCATTGATTAATTTTGAATTGATTGAATTTGAATTCGCAATTGAATGGAATTAAATTTAAATTCAATCGAATGGACTGAATTTAATTGAAATAAAATTTAGTTGAATTATTTAAATTGTCTGAAATGAATTGAATTTGAATTCAAGTTCATTGATAGAATCAAATTTATTTGAATTGATTTGAACTGATTAAAATGAAGTAGATACTTTTAAATTTATTAATTTAAATTTAATTAAAGTTAAATTCAATTGAATTTGAATGATATTTGAATGATATTTGAATTGAATTTGAATTGAATTTGAATTGAATTTGAATTGAATTTGAATTGAATTTGAATTGAATTTGAATTGAATTTGAATTGAATTTGTATTGAATTGAATTGAATTTGAATTGAATTTGTATTGAATTGAATTGAATTTGAATTGAATTTAAATTGAATTTGAATTGAATTTGTATTGAATTGAATTGAATTTGAATTGGATTTGAATTGAATTTGAATTGAATTTGAATTGAATTTGAATTGAATTTGAATTGAATTTGAATTGAATTTGTATTGAATTGAATTGAATTTGAATTAGATTAACTTTTAATTGAGTGTTATTTCAATTTAAATTCAATTGAGTTCAAACTCATTTAAAATTCAATTGAATATTAATTGAATTTTAATTCTATTTAAAGTGAAATTCAATTGATTCAGCTGAGTTCAAACTTAATAATATTAAATTGAATAGGTACAAATTTAATAGAATACAAACTCAATTAAAATTTAATTGAATTTTAATAAAATTTTAATTGCGTTTGTATTCAATTGATTTTTAACTGAATTTTCATTTTCATTGAATTCAATTGAATTTCTATTAAATTTGAATTTAATTGATTTTTAATTGATTTGACTGAATTCAATTTAATTTGTATTCAATTTATTAAGTTTGAACTCAGCTGAATCAGTTGAATTTAATTGATTTGGAATTCAACTAAATTGATTTTATTGAATTGAATTTGAATCCATTTATCTTGATTGAATCAAATTAGGAATTGAATAGCATTCATTTAAATTGAATGAAATTTAAAAAAAATTGATTTCGTGTAAAAAACACCAAGAAATTCAAAAATATCTAAAAAAAACACTATTTTTTATTAAAAAAAAAATAAACACACATTCAACTATTCTCTAAAAATTCCCAAGTAGTTTCTCGTCTATAGTATCTTATTGTTTCATTTTCAACAATAGGGAAACGAAAAAAAGCAGGGTACAGAAAAAAAAATGGATGAAAATATCTCTGGATATGAGAGAGGCTTGGAAAATGTGAAGTGTATATACGATGACAGACATAAGTGCAAATGTATCTTGCGCACATGGACGCTTTTCATGTACGAGTACTTAGACTTTGGTACTCGTATATAGCAGAGAGAGAGAGAGAGAGAGAGAGAGGATATGGCATAAGTTTCACCCTTGCCCCCGAGCACTATAGCCCTCCTCATTTCTACGCTTGCCTCCATTTCGTATATTTAAACAGCGACGGGAAATACTATTTGTCAACACTTGTGCATTTATACCAAGTCCGTGGACATCGGGCGGTAAATCATACAACAAGCGGAGAAACTACTGACCTTGCGACCCAGCCAGGTCACGTATCGCCAACTGAGGATGAGACAAATTTTCTACCGTCAGAAATACCTTCTGGATATATAGAGATATAGAGAGAAAGGACATGTTCTGTCGAGAATGGACAACTATTGTCCGGTCACGGAGTTCCCATAACTAGCGGTAATAGTCGGAGCCGTTCCGACTCTGTGTGACTGTGACGTCATATCGCGGTATAAAGCCAAACCTTCTTTTTGACCCCAAACCCAAACCCAAACCCACCCAGCTCACTTCAGCACACACCGCGTGTTTCGGAAATTAAAAAGCACTGAAACTCCAAAGCCACTAGCTGTAGCTGTAAATCTTTCCGAATAATCATTACGATTTTTGAAATCGGCTTTTTGTCAATGTTTTAGTAGCTGAAAATATTTCAGTATTGAACCAGCTGTTATCCTGCGAATTTCCAACCGTCTGTTTCTATTTTTAACACACAAGCTAAATATTCTGCCTCCCTTTTTCGTATATCGCAAGCAATACTCGCGCTTTTAACCCATTCTCGTTTAGAGAAATATCTCGAGTTCTCCTCTATATGTATGCTTTTTTTCTCAATTCACGATCGTAAATCAATTTTCAAGTGAGTTGTTTTTTAGAAAAAAAAAACAATTGATAAATAATACTTAGGCTCATAGAATTTTTTATCTATACAATAGAATTTTTATTTCGTAGAACTTTTATTTAACAGAAAATTTTATTTAGCAGGTTTTTTTTTGTTTTAGTAAGATTTTTATAAAATTTGCGGCTAAATCAAAATTCGATAAAAAATACTATCACAATGTAAAAATTTAGCTAAATATATTTTCTCTAATGCCAGAATTCTATTAAGTAACAAGTGAGTCAAATACAAATCTTGAATAATAAATCTTAGTGAAAATCAAAGAAAATAAAAAAAGAATTAATAGAAAAATTCTACTAAAGGATTATTAAATAAAATTCAGCTAAATACATTTTTCCTTAAGACACAATTCTGTCAAACATAAAAAGGATAACATAAAAAAAGGATAAAACATAAAAGTTCTGTTTAACAAAACTTAAATCAAAATCCAAAATTTTTTTTTAAATTTAATAGAAATCCTATTATTGAATTATTAAATAAAACTGAAAATTCTATTATAAAGGAACATTAAGTATAAAATAGAAATATAAATATAAAAATTGTATTAAGAAGAATGAGCAGATATTTAATTTCGTTTGGATAAATAAACCACAATATAATCTAAGAGATGATTTATAGTAATGAAATGAAATTCTGTAAAACATTTGACAAGAAATGTCGATAAATTTAAAACGATAAAGTTTTTATGATTGATGCAACATTAATTGTGCAGATAATAAATCCTTTTTACAGTTGATTATCTTGACTTATATGAAAGTCGATGGAAAAAGAAAATCCATCGAGCTTAAAGAAGAATGTAAATTGGCCGGAATGAGTTTTAAAGTGGTTACACATCATTGAGTTTTTCCAGAAATAGTCTTTCTTACCTTATAAATAATAATAAAAATA
Organism: Leptopilina heterotoma; assembly: GCF_015476425.1. NCBI lineage: Eukaryota > Metazoa > Arthropoda > Insecta > Hymenoptera > Figitidae > Leptopilina > Leptopilina heterotoma. The sequence continues at coordinate 4,179,942 of NW_025111110.1, forward strand.
ATAAAAATAAAAATAAGAAAAAAAATAATAATAAGAAGAAAAAAACTATAATTAATCTAATTATTTATTTAAATATAATTCTAATTACCTGTTTTCTTTTTATTTTTGAATCAAAGCAACTTTCCAGACAAATCTATTTCTGTCTGACTAAGTAAATTTTTACTACTTAAAAAGTGAAATGAATATTTTTTAAAAATCGAGGAATTTTTTTTTATAAATTAGATTTACTAGAAATATAAACGTCTGACTAAATCGTCTCTGTTCTACTTAAAAGGTAAATTTTCTTTCTAGAATCTAGATCAAATCAATTTTCTAGATAAATCAGATTCTGTCTGACAAAATAAATTTTTACTATACTTTTAGAGTAAACAGTTCTCATGAGTTAAAGCATTTTTTTAATAAATTGATTCAATTAGAAATTCGAATTTAGGACTAAGTCGACTTTATTCTACTCAATAAATTTTATTTTTAAATCAAAACAAATTTCTAGAGGAATGATATTATGACCGACAAAAAAAAATTTTCGCTGCTTTGAAAATATTTTTTGCAACTTAACAAATTATTCTTCTAAATTAAATTAGATTAGAAAATTAAATGTCTGACTAAATCGTCTTTATTCTACTTAAAAATAAATTTTATTTTCAAGTCACAAATTTTCAGAAAAAAAAAATTTTGACTTAATAAATTTTGGCCAAATAATTTTTTGCCACATTTTTCTCACACTTTCTAATTTGGATTGTTTTATTAAAAAGTACATTTTTACCAAAAAGGTTGGAAATTTTTTTTTTTTTCAAAAATCGAGTTTAATTTCATTTTTACTGACTAGATTAGTATTACTAGATTTTTCTTCAAATCTGAAGAAAATTAAAGCAATCTGCGATGTTTGAAGAATTTGAAGAAATATTATAAAAACTTGAAGATTATTTGAAAATTTTGCGAAGGCTGTGTATATATCAAGTAATAATGAAAATATTTATAAACATTTAAATCATATAAATAAACCATTTTTTAAAGATAAATTATAATTTCTGTTCTTTACATTCCTATGATTATAATAATAAAAGTAATAATTTTAATTACTATCACAAATGTCACTGTTCCATTTATATTATTTTGCAAATTAAAAAATTTTATATTTTCAAATAAAAACATTAATTTTTGAATAATTTCAGATTCAAAATTTAAAAAATTCACCTATTAACTACATAATTAACTATTTCTATTTATTATTTTTAAAAATGTTAATAACATTTTTCGCAAGAATTAAATTATTTAAAATAACTGTTAATGATAAGAATTAAGTTATTTTCAAAAATTTTAATAAAACATTCTTTGGAAGATTTCAATTATTTTTATAAACAGTAAAATTCATCGCAGGAATTCAATGATTTTCAGAACAATTTTAATAAAATTTCACGAAAAGATTCAATTATTTAAAAAGATTTTTAATAAAATTCTTGTTCAGAATTAAATTATTTTTAATAATTTTAATAACATTCTTTGGAAGAATCCGATTTTTTTTATAAATAATATTTTTTTCGAGAATTCAATATTATTTTCAATATAATTTTAATAATTAAATTTTCTCGAAAGAATTCAATTTATTTGAAAATTTTTTTTAATAAAATTCGTCAAATGACTTTAATTACTTTTAAATTGTTTTATCAAAACTTTGCAAGAATTAAGTAATTTCCAGTGTATTCATTTTCTAAATTTAAAACATTGAAAAAGAAAATTTATTAAAGAAGTTGTGATGCAAACAATAACTAACTTCAAACTGCGAACAGATTCAAACCCAACAATATTAATTTATTTTCTTAAAATTGTTTGTGAAATTTTATTCAATTTATCATATTTTAGAAAAAATTATAACCAAAATCTGAAGAAATTTTTTTTGATTAGTTTAAAAAATTTATTTCTATATCAAAACAAATTTCTAGATAAATCAAATTCTGTCTGACTAGACAAATTTTTTACTATACTTATAATATATCATAATCATAAATATTTTTTGATAAACCAAAGAATTTGTTTAATTAACAAATCATTCTTGTAAATTGATTTAAATTAGAAAATTGAATGTCTGACTAAATCGTCTTTATTCTACTTAAAAAGTAAATATTTTCCCTATATTAACAAATTAGTGTAATAAATTGATTTACTAAAAATTCGAATGTCTAACTACATCGGTTTTATTCTACTTAAAAAATGTATTTCTAAATCAAAACAAATTTTTGTAGATAAATCAAATTCTGTCTGACTAGACAAATTTTTACTACTTAAAAATTGATCTCTTTTTCCATAAATCAGCGAATATTTTTCTATTGAGTCAAGTGTCTGACTAAATCGTCTTTATGCTACTTAAAAAAATAGGTTAATTATTCAGATAAATGCACATCGTTAAAGATAAAGAGTATTAGAGTCAAAAAATCAAAAGTCAACTTGAAGACATGAAAAATTAATTGAATTTGAATACAATTGTGACGACTATTCGTATTCTTTATCCTACAGTACAAAAGATAAAAAAAGATATGAAAAAAAGGTGAAAAAGAAGAAATAAGATAAAATGAAATAAAATTCTTATGAATGATAAGCAGAGTAGAAGCAGAGCTAAGCAGTCACCCGTAACTAGCTGTGATTTCAAGTTAATTGGCACGTTGTAAAATTGGGGATTAGTGTAATGTAGAAAGAAAGAAGAAGAAGGAAGGAGAAAGAGGGATGGTTATCGAAATTATTATTTGGAGTTTTTTACGATGCACCCTCTCTCTCTCTCTCTCTCCAGGGGGTTGACGGGGTCGCGAAGGCGAATTGGTAGAGCTGAAAGGCACGAGGGCAGCAGGGGGTGGGATGCAGACGGTGCTGGTTTTAATGAACTCTTTCACCCACCACTCGTGCCACCCTTAAACCGCCGCTTTAACCAGGGATTCTCAACTCGCAACCCTTTCCATAAGCGATCGATACCTTATACACTCGAAAACTCGTAATCCAACTTGACAGCCCCGTCTCGTTTATGTTTCTTCAATTGCTTTTGCATGCGTAATGGAAATTTCATTCAAAGTACCTAGTCAAAAGTAAACACAACACAACGTGTTACGAACAATAGGATTTTATTCAATTACACCACTGCATTGGCCATTGATCAATGCAGAATGGCTCTGCGTAATGTCTAAATTAGTTTGCCAGATTTCTCACTTCCTCAATTTATATGCCTCACACTTTTTATTGTCTTTTTATTTCATTTTTATTAATTTACTCTTCATTTTATTTTCACGGCTTAGTAATAATAATAATAATAATAAAAATCACTATTACTATCATTATTAATATTATTATTTTTCAAAGTTATCACTTGATCACTATTTAATATATGTGATTAATATTATTATTATTAATATTTTTGTTACTATTACTATTTCTTAAACCGAGGTCTTTAATGTCAATTCATTTATTAGAGAAATTAATTCTAAAGTTAAAAAATTAAAGACGATAAAAATATTAAAAAGAAAAGTAAATTAAAAATTGAAACTCGTTTTTATTAATTTATCAAACTCTTTAAATTTGTATTTGATTATAAATAATTATAGAATTATCAGGGTCGCCACAGATCAACGAAGTCAGGGAAATATTTTTTTAAAAATAGGATTTTTATTAAAAACCTACGGGAAAAAATTAAATTTTTAGAATCCATAAGACAATTCTGAATTTTTTAAAAACTATCATAAAATTATTACCTAGAAATTATTTCATGAATAATTTCACTAAAATATTTCAAAATTAATTAAATTTTAAAAGAATTGGGTTTACAATTTTCATAAATAAATTTTCAATTTGAAGTTTTATAAAATTTCAATTTTGAATGAATTTTCTTAGAAATTTTAATGAACATAGATTTTTGAAAAATTTCAATAATTCAAATTCTTCTCAAGTTAGATAAATTTTTAATATATATTTAATTAATTATTAAAAATAATGGATTTATAGAAACATTTTAGTTAAAAACAATAAAAAAATTGAATTTTAAAAAAGTTACAAATAATTGCATGAATTCAATTATTTTTAAAAGTAATATAATTCTTATAACAAAATTCAATTATGATCAAAAAATTTTAAAAAATTCTCGTCAAATTTTCAATTATCTTTTAAAATAATAATATTCTTCTCCAAAATTCAATTATTTTCAAAAATTTTTCTCTATTCAAAAAGTTTTATTGTCTACTATTTTAATAAAATTTTCCAAAAGAATTCAATTATTTAAAAAGGATTTCAATAAAATTTTAAGTAATTATTTTCGTAAATAATAAAAATTTGACAGGAATTAAAACAATTTACATAATTTTAATAAAGTTCTTATAGCGAGAATTAAATTATTTTTGAAAATAATAAAATTCTACTCAGGAATGCAATTTACTATTTTCATAAATAATAAAAGTCATTGCAGGATTTCAATTATTTTTAATACAATTTTAAATTAATTCCTCGCAAAATACAATTCTTAACAATAAATTTTATTAAAATTCTTCTCAAAAATTCAATTAAGATCAAAAATTTTTTGAATTCTTGTCAAAATTTCAATTATTTTTATAAATATTAAAATTCTTCTGAGAAATTCAATATTTTTTAAAAATTTTAATAAAATACTTTGCAAAATTTTAATAATTTTCCAAAATTTCTCAATACTTTGATTTTCAATATCTACTATTTTAATAAAATATTCCAAATTTTCATTAAATTTAACGCAAACATTTAATTCATTGCAGTAATTCAATTATTTTCAAAATTAATAAAATTCTTCGCAGAAATTCAATTATGTTCAAAAATTCCAAAAAAAAACTTTTGGAAAAAATTTCCATTATCTTAAAAAGTAATAAATTTATTCTCTGAAATTCAATTATTTTTTAAAAATTTTAATAAAATTTGTGGCAGAATATAAAAAATTATAAAGAATTTCTCAATTCTTTGATGTTCAATATCTACTACTTCAATAAAATATTCCAAAAAATTCAATTATTAAAAGAAAATTTGATAAAATTCTACGCAAACATTTAATTCATTGCAGCAATTCAATTATTTTAAAAAGTAATAACATTTTTTGCCGAAATTAAATTATTATTCAATTATTATTAAAAAAATTCCTGTCAAAAAAATTTCAATTATTTTAAAAAATAAAATTAAAATTTTTCTCCAAAATTCAATTATTTGCAAAAATTTTAATAAAATTCTTGTCAAAATTTCAATAAAATTTTCAAAAATTTTCCTCTATTCAATTATTTTTTATTGTCTATTATTTAAATAAAATTTTTGAAAACAATTCAGTTATTTAACAAAATTTTAATTTCAATTCTACGACAATATTTTTGATTATTTTCAAAAATAAAAAAAAAATTTCACAGGAATTCAATTATTCACAAAAAATTATTGATAAAATTCTTTATGAGAATTCAATTTTAAGAAACATTCAACTATTTAATAAATTATTTATTCTTCTATTTAACTAATTTCGCTCATTTTAGTCAGCTCTTTTTTGATTTTCTTTCGCTCTTTTTCTTCACCTCTTTCATTGTTGTTTTTCGCTCTTTTTCTTTATTTTCTTTCGCTATTTTTCTCCATCTCTTTCTTTATTTTCTCTCTCGCTTTTTTCCTTCATCTCTTTCTTTATTTTTTTTCGATCTCTTTCTCCATCTATTTCATTATTCTCTTTCGCTCTTTTTCTCCATTTCTTTCTTTATTTTCTTTCGCTCTTTTTCTGTACCTCTTTCTTTATTGTCTTTTGCTCTTTTTCTCCATCTCTTTCTTTATTTTCTCTTTCGCTTTTTTCCTTCATCTCTTTCTTTATTTTCTTTCTCTCTTTTTCTCCATCTATTTCTTTATTTTCTTTCGCTTTTTTCCTTCATCTCTTTCTTTATTTTCTCTTTCGCTATTTTCCTTCATCTCTTTCTTTATTTTCATTCGCTCTTTTTCTCCATTTCTTTCTTTATTCTCTTTCGCTCTTTTTCTTCATCTCTTTCTTTATTCTCTCATAGTTATATTCTATAAGGATATCAAATTGAAATAAAAAATGAATGAAATTGATTCGTTTTTTGTCTCAATTTGATTTCCGATTTTTTTCTCGTTATAAGAAGTGAGAATAAGTAGCTCTCTTCTTATTTTCTCTATCCACGTGGCTCACGTGACTATCTCTCAATCGGTAATGACCGTAGGTGCTCACACCCACCGTTGTAGACCGCCACCGTTGACGGAAACTTGGAAAGGGTGAAATAGAGGTTGAGTGAGTGAGTCGCAGGCTTCTATGGCTATTATGACGTCAGCCGACGACTTAGGGGCAGTTGAGGAACACGACAAGGCTCCGGGGGGGGGGATATGGCAGACAGAATGCACGGTGCACAGTAGCCATGACACCGACTGGGAACCATGCCTCTGGTTGTAGGGGGCAGCCGCACATCCCTACCTCAACCCTTGTGAGCCAGGGGTATTTTTCCATAATCAATAACATGCCTCTATTCTCGTCACACTGAGCAGGCGAGCTCTGCCCTTGCTTCACCCACCTCTCACCCTCACCACCACCTTCCACTCAGCCTCACTAACCTGTCCAGGTGACAGTGGTGCTCCCTATATTCGCCATCTTACAAAACTTGTACTAAATCCATCCCCCCCCCTCTCTCTCTCTCTCTCTCATTCCTAATCCATTTCAATTACACCAAGAGCATCTCATTTCCAATTCTCTAATTAACTCTTCTATTCATCCATTTAACCCTACTTCATTATCGAGATCAACAAAATGTGACTAATGTAGAGATAGAGAAAAAGTGAGGGAGGGGGGGGCGGGGTGGAGATTGCTTACAAATTATGTAATAGTGTATTAGTAGAGAAGGGGAAAGGTCAGGCAGTGTCTTATCCTCATTAAAATCCCTTTTTTTTCATGCGGATTATCTTTTTTTTTTTTTCTTTTACTCTCAAAGAGAATGGGGCTTGGAAATAATTTATACTTCAATTACGCCATGGACCCAAGAAGAAGATTTTTTTTTTTCAATGAGAAGAAAAAAAGGGAAAATGAACGCAATTCTTCTTTTTTGGAATAATTAACAAAAAAAAAATTGTTTAAACGAATATATTTACTCAATGTCAGTTTTCTAATAATCCAGTGCTGCCAGATGCGATTAAAAGGACAAATCTTCAAACTTTTCTTATTTTATCCTCAGAAATCTTTAAAACTAAGCAAAAAAAAATTTCTTCTGATTTTGGTAATAATTTTTTCTAAAATATGATAAATGAAATGAAATTTCACAAACAATGTCAAAGAAATGAATTAATTAATAATAATTCGCATCATTGTTGTACCAAAATTTTCAAAATTAATATATTTATAAAACATTTTTTTTTTTAGAAAGATTTAAATATCTTTAGGAAAGAAATCCCTATAATTTCATTTTGTTAATCACGAATTTTAAAGAAATTATTTTAATATTGTATTTCCTTACATTTACATTAAAAAAATTTTTTTTTTAATCATAGATCGTCATTACAATAATTGAATATTGTTAGAAAATTTTTTTTTCTCTTAAAAATTATCTTTATTTGAAAAAGAAATGTTTCGAAAATGACCTTTATTAAAAAAAAATTAGAAAATTATTATTAATTATTATTATTATTATTTTATCTTTATTTGAAAAAAAAGGTTTAAGAAAATTAAAAATTAGAAAATAAGTTTTAGTAAAACTGTACCCCAACCAAATTTTACTAATAAATAGTAATTTCTACTAATTTATTAGTAAAAATTACTAATAAATAGTAAATTCTTCTAATTTATCGGTAAAAATTACAAATTGAAAAGCAAAAAGTCAGTAATTAAATAAAATTAGTAAACATTTTTACTAATTAAAATTTAGAGAGTTAATATATTAATAAAAGTAATTAATGTTTTTTCAATTTTTTTAATAAATTTTCTTTTTCAATGTTTTGAATTTTAAAAATTAATGCACTGGAAATTATTAATTCTTCTTTCGAGAATATTTAATTAAAATTGTATTAAAAATAATATATTTGAATTCTCGCAAAAAATATTATTTATAAAAAAAATCGAATTCTTCCAAAGAATGTTATTAAAATTATTGAAAATAGTTTAATTCTGAACAAGAATTTTATTAAAAATTTTTTTAAATAATTAAATCTTTTCTTGAAATTTTATTAAAATTGTTTTGAAAATCATTGAATTCCTGCGATGAATTTTATTGTTTATAAAAATAATTGAATTCTTCCAAAGAATATTTTATTAAAATTTTTGAAAAAAACTTAATTCTTATCATTATCAGTTATTTTAAATAATTTAATTCTTGCGAAAAATGTTATTAACATTTTTAAAAATGTTTAAATGTTTATAAATTTTATTATTTATTCATTATTAATTCATTTTAGTTAAAATTTACTTTTTAATAAAAAAATCAAAATTAGAAAGTCTGAAAAAAATGTGACAAACAATTATTTTGACAAAATTCATTAAGTCAAAATTTATTTTTTCTAAAAACTTGTGACTTGAAAATAAAATTTATTTTTAATTAGAATAAACACGATTTAGTCTTACATTTGAATTTCTAATAAATCGATTAATTAAAGAAATTCTTTGATTTATCAAAAAATATAATTATGATTATGATATATGAAGTAGTAAAAATTTGTATACTCAGACAAAATTTGATTTATCTAAAAATTAAATTAAATTTGATTTAAAAATACATATTTTAAGTTGAATAAAACCGATGTAGTAAGAAATTCAAATTTTTAGTAAATCAATTTATTACACTAATTTGTTAATTTAGGAAAAATATTTACTTTTCAAGTAACAAAACTTTTTTTGTTCAGACAAAATTTATTTTATCAGTGAACTTGTGACTTGAAAATAAAATTTATTTTTAAGTAGAATAAAGACGATTTAGTCAGACATTCAATTTTCTAATCTCAATCAATTTATAAGAATAATTTGTTAAGTTGCAAAAACTATTTTCAAAGTAGCGAAAATTTGTTTCTTCGTCGGTCAGAATTTCATTCCTCTAGAAATTTATTTTGATTTAGAAATAAAATTTACTTCGCAAGTAGAATAAAGACGATTTAATTCGACATTCGAATTACTAATAAATCAATTAGTTAAAAATATTCTTTGGTTTTTATAAAAATATTTATGAGAAATAATTATTTTACTTTGCTAAGTAGTAGAAACTTATTTAGTCAGACAATAATTGAATGATTTTTAATTATTTTGAAAAAGGTTGTGTCTTAAAAATAGAATTTAGGATTTTCTGAGTAGAATAAAGACGATTTAGTCAGACATTCGAAGTTTTAGTAAATCAATTAATTTATGAGAAAAATGTCAAATTATTAATAAAAATAAAAAATTAATTAATAAAAATGAATTTTTATTCATTCTGACAGTTAAACTTGAAGTGACACAAAAAGAAAAGGTTTCAATTATTAGTTTCGAATAAAAAGAAAATCGGCTGAATATTAAAATAGAGTAAAAATTACTACTCGTAACTGAGTGAATTTTTTTTCCTTCTCCTTTTTTTGTACTCCAACCAGTTATTACTTTACTTCGTATACGCCTTTAACTATACAGTATCGAGGCAACATTTATGAGGATACATTTCAATATTAACTTTATCTACCTTTTTCACAGCGTATAGAGGAAAAATATAAAATTTTCTATTTAATCAATAAATAACATAAATAATAAAAAAAAATTAATTTTAATTCTCCATTGACTCTATTATTAAAAAATATAAATCTCAAAATAATTCTTTACTTCATGAGAGAAAAAGTAATAAAATATTATTTTATTCTAAAATTAAATTCCCAGGAGTTATTAAAACGAAAGGAAATTAAATTAAATTTCAATTAAAACTAATTAACGTAAAAATTCATATAGCTGGAATATTGTATTTTTAAATAATTTCAATTTAAAGTATAATTAACGTAAAAATTTCTAAAGGTAAAATATTTCATTGTAACCAACATATCAATTGCTATAGAGAGAATAAGTAGAAATATTAGAGATTATAAATGTGCACTAAAAACAGAATTTCAATTATTCTAACAATAAAATTTTTTTTAACGGTAAAAAAGGAGTAAAAACTAAAATTATAAAAAAGTTTTTGAGGGTTAAATGTTAAAATGGTGGTTTAATTTCTCCACTTGAGAACGCCAAGGTCGCCACCAGATGTCAGTAGAAATTCCAAGAAGGAACTAAACTGACATCTAGTGGTGACCTTAGCGTTCGCATGTGGACATCGAATCTAGAGAGTATAATTTATTTACTAAAAATAAATTAATAAAATAACAGAGAAAAAAAGAGACATAAAATAAACAAATACTTAAGAACAGAGGAAGAATAAAAAAATAGTTAAAAATAGAGCGATAGAGAATAAAGAAATAAAAAGAACGAGAAATAATAAAAAGATAGAGAAAGAGAAGTGAGAGTAGGAATAAGGGGAAAGAAAAAGAAAAAGATAATACAGAGAGAGAGAGAGAGAGAGAGAGAGAATAAAAAATAGCAATAGAGAAAGAGAATAAAAAAAGAGAATGAGAGAAAGAGCGAGAGAGAATAAAGAGAGACAGAAAGAAAAAGGACGTGAGAGAGAAAGGGAGATAAAAGGTAATAAGAAAGAAGAGAGAGAGAGACAGAAAGAGAGAGAGCACATGTGCATGTGCATGCTAAGAGGATCCATAATTTAGCAGTAAGCGAAAACTGCTTTTCGTGCTTTTCGTAATGGGATGAGTATTATGTTCTTAAAAAATAAAAGAGAGATGAAAAAAGTCCTCTTATTCCAGCTCTAATGCACAAGGATTTGGTGAAAATTTCATTTCATAGACAAGTTAAGCTCCTCAATTTAATGCTCCATTCATATATATGTATATATGTGTGAACATCTATATAGGGGTATCTGTGTCATTGAAAATTGACACGCTTTATTAATCGGTGTGGCTTCATTATATATTATGTGATCGCTGCACAAATTTCATCTCTGAAATGTTATGATTGGATATAACCCGGAATTCCGTTTTTAGGAGAATAGTAAATTCAATAGCTGGTACACTGATAAAAAAAAAGAAAGTTTATTATTATGGTTTAGTGAAGCTTTTTTTGGCGTGAGAGAAATTTTTTTTAGTTTATTTTTAAATAGATTTTTTAAACTGATTTTTTAAACAGCTTATAAATATAAATTTTTAGAATTTATAAGAATATTCTGAATTTTTGTGTCATTTTTGTTTGCTTCATATAGTATGAAATTGACAAGAATTCTAATACAAAACCTTCAATTTTCTCTATTTTTAAAAATAATTTCTTTTTAAATAACTTAATTCGTGAAGAACTATCGTAAAATTATTGCTTAGAATTTAGAAATTATTTAAAGAATAATTTTACTTAAAAATTTGAAAATTAATTGGATTTCAAAAGAGTTGTGTTTACAATCTTCATAAATAGATGAACTTCAAAGGTTTCAATTTGAAATTTTAAGAATAACTTCAGAAATTCAATTATTTTCAAAAGTGGTCAACTTCTTCGCATCAATTCAATTATTTTTAAAAAATTTATTAAAATTCTTGGCAAAATTTCAATTATTTTGCAAAATTTTTCTCCTTTCAATTATGTATAATCTACTATTTTAATAAAATCTTCCAAAAGTATTCAATTATTTAAACTAAATATTAACAAAAATTCCACAGGAATTCAATTACTTATCAATTTTTTATAAATTTATTCGCACCAATTCAATTATTTAACATTTTTTTATGAAGTTTCTTGAAAGAATTTAAATATATTCAGAAAATTCAAAAAAAAAATAGTTCTGAGAAATTCAATTATTTTGAAAATTTTACATAAACTTCTTTTAAAAATAGTATTATTTAAAAAAAGTCAATTATTCAATTATTTTCATAAATAATAAAATTTTTCTCGAGAATTCAATTATTTAAAAAACTTTAATAAAATTCTTCCCAAGAATTCAATTCATTTCAAAAATAAACATTATCACAGGAATTCAATTATTTAAAAAAAAAATTTAATACAATTCTTCCGCGGATTTCAATTATTTTCAATTTTTAAATGAAATTTCTCGATGGAATTTAATTATTTTCAAAAAGTTTTTAAAAATTCGGAGAAATTCAATTATTTGAATAAAATTCTTCACAAGAAATTAATTATTTTTATAAATAATATTATTTTTTCCCGTATAATTCAATTATTTTCACAAATAAAATTCTTCACATGAATTCAATTATTTAAACAAATTTTTAATAAAATTCGTTGCAAGATTTCAATTATTTTCATAAATAACAAAACTTATCGCAGAATTGCAATTATTTTTAATACAATTCTAAATTAATTTCTCGAGAAATGCAATTCTTAAAAATTTTGTTAAAATTCTTCGCAAAAATACAATTATGATTAAAATTTTTTTTAAGTTCTTGTCAAAATTTTAATTATCTTTATATAAAATGTTAAACTTCTTCTCAGAAAACTCAATATTTTTCAAAAATTTTAATAAAATACTTTGCAAAATTTTAATAATTTTCAAAAATGTTTCAATTTTTTTATTTTCAATATATCTACTATTTTAATAAAATTTTCCATTGAAATTCAATTATTTACAAAAAAATTTCCATAAAATTCTACGCAAACATTTAATTCATTGCAATAATTCAATTATTTTCTAAAGTAATAAAATTTTTCGCAGAAATTCAATTATGTTCAAAAATTTTAAAAATTTTTCGAAAAAATTTCAATTATTTAAAAATAGTAATAAATTTATTCTCCGAAATTCAATTATTTTTTAAAAATTTTAATAAAATTTGTGACAAAATTTCAATTATTTTAAAAAGTAATAAATTTTTTCTCCAAAATTCTATTATTTTTAAAAATGTTGATAAAATTCTTCATAAAAATTCAATTTTAAAAAATATTCAATTATTTAATAAATTATTTATTTGTGTATTTAAATAATTGATTTAAAAATGAATTTTAATTGAAATTTTAGATTACAATTGAATTTTAAAAGCATTAGAACGTAAATTTGTAGAAATAATTGAATTTTTAAAAGTGTTCAAATTAAAATCTTTGAAAATTTGAATTTATAGTTATAATATTCTTATGATTTCAAATAATGATTTTATCACTCTGTCATCTTAAATTAATTAAAAAACATGTTTTATAATAATATTCTCATAATTTATTGAATTTCAAGGTTTTAATTTAAAAATCTTAATTCCTATAGAATAATAATAATGATAAAATATTTGTTTAAAAAAAAGTTATTGACGTTTTCGAACAATTTTACAATTTTAGAAGTTCGTATATAAATGTAATAGAACATTTTTTTTGAGTATCTATAATAATTTTTAGAGTGAATCAGAATATTCTTTAGGATCAGGGAAAAAAACAAAATCAGTCAGGAAATAGGGGAAAAGTCAGGAAAAATAAAATAAAATTTTTGTGACAATCCTGATAAATCTTTATCTGCTATGGTAATTTTTTTTTCTAAATTTTTAAAGAAAATAAATATATAAGTACCTGTCAATTATATCAATTTACATAGTGAACCATTAACTACGAGTATAAAAAATAAAGAATGGAATATAAATAATAAATAGAATATAAATATAATAATAGAATAATAGAATAATAGAATAATTAGTATTTAGTATTTATTTATAATAATCACAAGTGGTACAAAAAAAAGGAAAAAAATTTACAATATAATAAATAGAATGTAAATATATAAATAATAAATATAGTATAAATAATAAATAGAATATGAATATAATATTAATAATAAAGAATTCAAATGAAATTAAACTCTTTTAATGAAAATATTGGACAACAATTTGCCACACAGTCTTATTGTAATACTTTTATGAGATTGTATTATCGTTTTTTTTTCAACTTTTTTTTTTCTCTAATCGACTTGTGAATGGAGCTGCAGAGAATATCGTCGTCATCAGATAGCCGATATTGGAGTGCGTTTTCGCTAATCTCCTTGATGTCGCGCAAAACGATCAAAGTTTCCTTTTTCACAGCATTTCGCATTGACCTATTCCATTAGGCAGCTTAAGCATTCGCTTCCACTTTATTTGCTTGGCACTTGAAGTAATTATCTGCCTAATTGGTATTCGAATCGCAGTGGCACGCGTGTCCTCCATAAAGCAGTATATTCGTACGTGTTTATTTATCAACTTGTACACATACGGTTCGCTAATGGCACCTATATGAACAGAAAATGCGCTACAACTTCTCTCTCTCTCTATCAGAAATAAGACTCAAAACCAAGCGCCGTTTCCCCACCGCGGTCAATGACCTCCACATTCATATTCAATTTTATGCCATTCTCAACTTATACATATATACATTGAATTACTTTTACATTCGTAAAAACAAATTTTCAAACGTTGGAAAGAAACTTTTTCAATGTGAATAAATTTTTTTCATTACAAAATTACTCGGAAGAAATGTATATATATATATATATGAGGTTTGTCTATTTTTTTTCAGGCGAAAATTAGTTGTAAATTTACATAATTATTTTTGAAACTTTAAGTATATTTATACTTTTTAATTTTTTAATTATTTATTTACTATTTAAAGTTTCTGTCCTAATTATTTCCTTTTATAAAAACTAAATCAAAACAATTGTGAAAATGTTTTCTTTTACTCTTTTTCTTTTATATTGAACGAGAAATATTATACCTCACAAAAAAAAATAAGGTGAAAAAACTTAAAAGTTTATAAACTAAGACAAAAGTAATAACTAATAAGTAAAACTAAAACTTTATACTATAGGAAGAACATATTTTTTTAACTCGAGAAACAAATAAATTATTAGGTAAAATAATAATTGAATTAATAAGTGAAATAATAAACAAAATAATAAATAATAAAGAGAATAATGAAAGAAAATAATTATTGTTATATTAATTAAGGAAGATTTCGACTATATCAGCAATTAGTGACATCTATTAGACGTCAATTGAACTCTTTGGTTTAGAGTCAGGTGTTATTCTTAAGATAATTATTCCGATATGGTTGTCGGTAAATAATTATATTTTTGAATTTAATTTTTGATCTGAAAAAATAAGCTGCGTGAACGACTGCACTGTGCATCTGTGAGGACTCGAACCCCAGTTAATAGCTGCCTTTCGCGGGACTAACGCCTACCAATGCACCATGCCAACACAGCCTGGACGTTCACGTTTCTTATAATCTCAGATCAAGCCCATACACTAGTCGAAGAGCTGTATAGTTAATGTAGGAAATTATTTGCTGATTGAGAATTTTAATTAAGGAAGATTTCGACTATATCAGCAATTAGTGACATCTATTAGACGTCAATTGAACTCTTTGGTTTAGAGTCAGGTGTTATTCTTAAGATAATTATTCCGATATGGTTGTCGGTAAATAATTATATTTTTGAATTTAATTTTTGATCTGAAAAAATAAGCTGCGTGAACGACTGCACTGTGCATCTGTGAGGACTCGAACCCCAGTTAATAGCTGCCTTTCGCGGGACTAACGCCTACCAATGCACCATGCCAACACAGCCTGGACGTTCACGTTTCTTATAATCTCAGATCAAGCCCATACACTAGTCGAAGAGCTGTATAGTTAATGTAGGAAATTATTTGCTGATTGAGAATTTTAATTAAGGAAGATTTCGACTATATCAGCAATTAGTGACATCTATTAGACGTCAATTGAACTCTTTGGTTTAGAGTCAGGTGTTATTCTTAAGATAATTATTCCGATATGGTTGTCGGTAAATAATTATATTTTTGAATTTAATTTTTGATCTGAAAAAATAAGCTGCGTGAACGACTGCACTGTGCATCTGTGAGGACTCGAACCCCAGTTAATAGCTGCCTTTCGCGGGACTAACGCCTACCAATGCACCATGCCAACACAGCCTGGACGTTCACGTTTCTTATAATCTCAGATCAAGCCCATACACTAGTCGAAGAGCTGTATAGTTAAATGCCCATAAATTAAATGGTTAATTTATGGGCTTGATCTGAGATTATAAGAAACGTGAACGTCCAGGCTGTGTTGGCATGGTGCATTGGTAGGCGTTAGTCCCGCGAAAGGCAGCTATTAACTGGGGTTCGAGTCCTCACAGATGCACAGTGCAGTCGTTCACGCAGCTTATTTTTTCAGATCAAAAATTAAATTCAAAAATATAATTATTTACCGACAACCATATCGGAATAATTATCTTAAGAATAACACCTGACTCTAAACCAAAGAGTTCAATTGACGTCTAATAGATGTCACTAATTGCTGATATAGTCGAAATCTTCCTTAATTAAAATTCTCAATCAGCAAATAATTTCCTACATTAACTATACAGCTCTTCGACTAGTGTATGGGCTTGATCTGAGATTATAAGAAACGTGAACGTCCAGGCTGTGTTGGCATGGTGCATTGGTAGGCGTTAGTCCCGCGAAAGGCAGCTATTAACTGGGGTTCGAGTCCTCACAGATGCACAGTGCAGTCGTTCACGCAGCTTATTTTTTCAGATCAAAAATTAAATTCAAAAATATAATTATTTACCGACAACCATATCGGAATAATTATCTTAAGAATAACACCTGACTCTAAACCAAAGAGTTCAATTGACGTCTAATAGATGTCACTAATTGCTGATATAGTCGAAATCTTCCTTAATTAAAATTCTCAATCAGCAAATAATTTCCTACATTAACTATACAGCTCTTCGACTAGTGTATGGGCTTGATCTGAGATTATAAGAAACGTGAACGTCCAGGCTGTGTTGGCATGGTGCATTGGTAGGCGTTAGTCCCGCGAAAGGCAGCTATTAACTGGGGTTCGAGTCCTCACAGATGCACAGTGCAGTCGTTCACGCAGCTTATTTTTTCAGATCAAAAATTAAATTCAAAAATATAATTATTTACCGACAACCATATCGGAATAATTATCTTAAGAATAACACCTGACTCTAAACCAAAGAGTTCAATTGACGTCTAATAGATGTCACTAATTGCTGATATAGTCGAAATCTTCCTTAATTAAAATTCTCAATCAGCAAATAATTTCCTACATTAACTATACAGCTCTTCGACTAGTGTATGGGCTTGATCTGAGATTATAAGAAACGTGAACGTCCAGGCTGTGTTGGCATGGTGCATTGGTAGGCGTTAGTCCCGCGAAAGGCAGCTATTAACTGGGGTTCGAGTCCTCACAGATGCACAGTGCAGTCGTTCACGCAGCTTATTTTTTCAGATCAAAAATTAAATTCAAAAATATAATTATTTACCGACAACCATATCGGAATAATTATCTTAAGAATAACACCTGACTCTAAACCAAAGAGTTCAATTGACGTCTAATAGATGTCACTAATTGCTGATATAGTCGAAATCTTCCTTAATTAAAATTCTCAATCAGCAAATAATTTCCTACATTAATTATTGTTATAATTAACATGATAAATAAAATAGTAACAAAAATAATAAATAAAATAATAATGGAAATAATAAAGAAAATAGTAAATGAAATAATAAATAAAATAATAATGGAAATAATAAAGAAAATAGTAAATAAAATAATAATGGAAATAATATAGGAAATAGTAAATAAAATAAAAAGATAAGAATAAATAAAAGAATTGAGTAAAAAGCAATTTTTAGTGATAAAATAATAAATAAAATAATAGTGGAAATAATAAATAAAATTGTAAATAAAATAGAAAATAAAATAAAAAATATAAGAATAAATAAAAAAAATGAGTGAAAAGCAATTTTGAAATACAAATTCAAATAAATGTTTCACAGGGTCAAAATAGATTTGAGAGACGTTAAACTGTCAGTAATGTGTTGTAAATCGTAATTCTACTTCCAAGCACTTTCGAGTTTTGAAATGATTTGAGAAAGCTCGAAGTTCGTTTTCCAACGTCTATTGAAATTCTCCTCTCGTTACTTGAGTAGACTTGTAGTAAAAGGAGAAGACAACGACGAGCAAGAAGAGAGAGTGGAGAAGGAGAAGGAGGGGGAGAAAACGCACCTTTTCGCTTGCTTAGAGTTTCTTTAATCTTCATTACCTCTTTAACCATTCGTATCCGGGAAACAACTAGAGGGATAACTCCGGAATTATCATTGCAATGCGAATGAAGATAAGTTACAAAGTCGCAAAAGAGGGATTTACAAAATATCTCCAAAATGTCAACCCGTCGAATTAGAATGCTAACTAAAAGGAAATGAAAGGCAACACTTCAAGATAAACACCTTTTCCATCCGGAGATAAATTAAAAATTAAACAAGAAAATTGCAAAAAAAAAAAATATATAAACGAATACAGTTTAAAACGAAAAATAATTGGAATGCAAATTTAGAGAAAAAATTGTAAACCAAAATTGAAGGTGCTTTTTAATTAAACTTATTGCCCCCCCCCCTTCGAAACAAAAATTAAAAAGAAAATTTAAAATACTCTAAAACAAAAATTGAAACAAGCATTAAAACTCTTCCCAAAGAAAATTTATACAAAAATGTTATGACAAAAAATCTAAACAAAAATTGAAAAGCTTCATTTTCTCTATAAAAAATTGACACAAAAAAATTGAAATAATAATAATTAAAACAATAAAAGAAATTTTGATAAACAAAAAGTAAAACAAAAATTGAAATCGTCCTAAACAAGAATTGAAACAAAAAAAATTCTCCCAAACATAAATTGAGACAGATAATTTCGAACAAAAATTGAAATCCTAAAAGATTTCAATTCTTGTTTTAATTTTTGTTTAGAATCCGAAACAAAAATTGAAATGAGAATTGAAATTCTTCCCAAAGAAAATTTATACAAAAATGTTATGACAAAAAATCTAAACAAAAATTGAAAAGCTTCATTTTCTCTATGAAAAATTGACACAAAAAAATTGAAATAATAATTGAAAGTTGAAATAATAAAGAAATTTTGATAAACAAAAAGAAAAAAAAATTGAAATCCTCCTAAACAAGAATTGAAACAAAAAAAAAATTCTCCCAAACATAACTTGAGACAATTTTTGTTTAGAATTCTAAACAATAATTAAAACAAGAATTGAAACTCTTCCAAAGAAAATTTTAACAAAAATAGAATAACAAAAAATGTAAATAATAATTGAAAGTCTTCATTTTCTCTATAAAAAATTGACACAAAAAAATTGAAATAATAATTGAAACAATAAAAGAAATTTTGATGAACAAAAAGTAAAACAAATAATTGAAATCTTTCTAAAGAACTGAAACAAAAAAAATTCTCCCAAACATAAATTGAGGCAAATAATGTTTGTTTAGAATTCTAAACAAAAATTGAATAAAGAATTAAAAGTCTTCCCATAGAAAATTAAAACAAAAATGTTATAACAAAAAATCTAAACAAAAATTGAAAAGCTTCATTTTCTCTATAAAAAATTGACACAAAAAAATTGAAATAATAATTGAAAGTTGAAACAATAAAGAAATTTTGTTAAACAAACAAAAAAAAATTAAAATCCTCCTAAACAAGAATTGAAACAAAAAAAAATCCTCCCAATCATAAATTGAGAAAATTTTTGTTTAGAATTCTGAACAAAAATTGAAACGGAAATTGAAAATCTTCCCTAAGAAAATTTATACAAAAATGGTATAACAAAAAATTTAAACAGTAATTGAAAGTCTTCATTTTCTCTATAAAAAATTGACACAAAAAATTGAAATAATAAATGAAACAATAAAAGAAATTTAGATGAAAAAAAAAAAATAATTGAAATCCTTCTAAACAAGAATTAAAACAAAATAAATTCTCCAAAACATAAATTGAGACAAATAATTTCTAACAAAAATTGAAACGAGAATTGAAAATCTTACCTAAGAAAATTTAAACAAAAATGGTAACAAAAAATTTAAAAATAATTAAAAGTCTTCATTTTCTCTATAAAAAATTGACACAAAAAAATTGAAATAATAATTGAAATAATAAAAGAAATTTTTGTAAACAAAAAGTAAAACAAAAATTAAAATCCTCCTAAACAAGAATTGAAACAAAAAAAATTCTCCCAAACAAAAATTGAAACAAGAATGGAAGCTTTTTCAAAAAAAAAAAAAAATGAAACTTTCAGAAACCAAAAATTGAAACCCATCTTCAAATAATAATCACAACAAAAATTGAAACAAGAATTCAACACCACCATCCGAATAATAATCACAACAAAAATTTTGAAACAAAAATTGAAACTCCCCTTCCAAATAAATAATAATCAAAACAAAAATTGAAACAAAATTGAAAATAAAAATTGAACCAAAAATCGAAACCCCCTGTTTTATGAACTTATTCCCTTTCCCCCCAACAAAGAGGAGGGGGGAGGACCTTTTCTTTTACATTGAAAACAGAATGGAATTTTTAAAGAACAATTTACAAAAAAAGAAGAAGAAGAAGAAGAAGAAGAAGTAGAAAAAAAACAACAACTATAAAATGTAAAGCAAAACGAGTCTTTGAAGTGCACTTTCTTGATGAAAATTGTGAAAGGCTGATAAATTAAAAATGGAAAGCTTTCTATTTCAAAGACAGCATAATTCCCGAGACATGCATAAATTATTCCCCGGCAAGCAACAAGACTGAAGTGTATATCGTCGAATTTTTTCTGCAGACGATACTTGAAGAATTTTTAATTTAAATTCCGATACTTACGAGCGTCTGGCAACAAGTCAAAGCACGCGTAGCGCTATTTTTAATCAGAAAACTCTAAAGCGGAAAGTATTTGACGAATTCATCGAACACTTCCGAAATCTTTTTCTCTCTCTCTCAAACTCTTTAATTTTCATCATAGAGAAAAGGAGGAACAGATATATTAAAAAAAGGGACAATTTTTTTTTTTTACTAAACTGATTAAATTTACAAGGGTGAAGTTTATTTTTATTATATTATTATTTTTTCTTGTTTTATAAATTTTTTCTTATTGTTATTAATTTTAGGTTTAAGTAAAAGAAGTAGTACGGAAATCTTAGTTTTGATTTTTGGCAAGAAATTACGTTTCTTGCTGTAGAAAAAGAAATACTGATCGCTTTAGTTTTTTTTCAATTCTCAATTTTTTTTTTCAATTTGCATTTATTTCCATTCTCCAAACACTAAATATACAAAACATGATTTTTATTTTCACATCAATTTTTAGTTTAATAGATTTTTATTTTTTTTTACTTTCACTTGGATGGATTTTTATTTCCACGAAAATTGAATCAAAAAATTAAATTTTTTTTTAATAAAACTTATTTTCTGCCCCTTTCCAAACGAAAATTAAAACAAAAATTATAACAAAAGATTTGAAACAAAAAATTTAAGCAAAAATTAAAACTCTTCATCTCCTCTGAAAAATTGAATAAAAGAAAAGAAAGAAAAGGAACAAAAAATTGAATGAAAAATTAAAACCCATTTTTAATTAAACTGATTTCCTCCCTCCTTTCTAAAAAAAAATTGAAACAATAATTGAAACACTCCAAATTTTTGAACAAAAAATTAAAACACTTTTTAGTGAATTAATTTCGAAAAAAGTGGTCAATTCTAAATTTTCTTCTTTAAATACTAAGTAAGTTCTTTTCTAAATTTTTCCCTTATTCAAAGTCATAATTTTTTTTTCTTCAGAGACAAAATTATAAACTGTCCTTAATTTCATGAAAACAAGTTCATTACAGAGTTCATTACATTTTTTCTCCCACCGAGATATATTAACGTTTTTTTTTTTTAAGAGCAAAAAAAATTGTTGATGTCATAATAGTTATATGATACTTGTGAACGTGTGTATATTATACCTCAGAATACAGGGAAATGAGACTGTACAATGTGTGTTTCGTATTTTGTGTTCCATCATCGTTTTCCTGCTGTGCGTTCGAGTCTCAAAGTGTAGACACGAGTTAGAAGAGAAAGAGAAGGGAAACTTTACCTGGATAACAACGCTTATTAGAGGAAAATGTAGAGATACGTTTGTTTTCCCCTCTCTTTCTCTCTCTCTCTCTCTCTCTCTCTCTCAGCTTCGTAAGGTAAAGAGGAAACCCAAAATGTGCATTCTTCCTTTTACAAAACCATGAGTTTCCTGTTACAATGTTTCATAAATAGAGCAATTCTCTACTTCTATAGAAATGCGAGTAGTTAAACGACACGTGGAGTTGACATTAATTTGAATAGTTAGTACATTGCGTGTGTAAAATTTAATTTTCCATTTTAAATGTTCTTTGTATAGGCAACAATATATTGTATGTTTTCTCGAAATTAATTACGTTTGCAAAAATTAACTTTCATTTACACATAAGGGATAACATTTTACTTTGATGTTTTCATTTTAAACATTATAATTCAACTAAATATTGGGGGAATTTTCTTAGGCGAAATATTTTTGCTAAATATTAACTAAATACTAATTAAATATTAACTAAATACTAACTAAATATTGGGCCAATTTTCATTAACAATATTACCCCACAGTCAATATCCTCGTCATTAAATATTTCCCTAAAACTTTAAATTTAAAGAAATAATAATTTCAACTATTAATAAAATTTATTTTATTATAAACAATAATGACGTTTATCATTTTTATTAATAATATCAAATATTAATATTATTTTCATTATTATTATTACCCATTATTCATATAATTTATGGCTTCCAAAAATATTTAACTTATAATTAATATGATAAATCACAAAAAAAAATTACCTTGAGCAACGAAATTTTTTTGTGTTGCAATTAATATACAAATTTAGAGAGTTAATAAGAGAATATTTGTAATAATAATAAATTATAATTAATATATTTTTTTAAATAAAAAATTATGTTATTATATATATATGTCAGAATAAATATTAATTGAAAATAAAGAAATTATTATGAATAATTTATTATTAAAAGTTTTTTATTTAAATCAAATAAATTGTATTTGAACTGAACCAATAATTTTATTATTTGAACTAATGATTTCAGTATTTGAATCAAACAACATTTAATTGGCTCATATATAAGAAATATTTGATAGGTAAAGGTAAACATTTATTTGATAATAGACAAGTAATTATTTATCCTGAAAAAATTGCAACAAGAATTGAAACTATCCTAAACAAAAATCAAAACCAAAAATTGAAATCGCCTTTTCGAATCAATAATGAAAGAAAAATGAAACAAAAATTGAAAAAAAATTAAAACAAATAATGAAAAAAAAATTGAAACCTTTTTTTAATAAAACTTATATCCTCTCCTTTTCCAAAATGGTAATTAAAACCAAAATTTTAACAAAAGAAATGAAACGAAAAAATTAAGCAACAATTGAAACCCTTTCTAATAATTATTAAAAAGAAATTAAAGTAAAACTACTTACTTGAATCAAATAATTTTTATTCAAATCTGTTAAATGGTATTTACTTGAAATACTGGAATTATTTTGGTTCAAATTATTCTTGGTTGAAAAATTAAAACGACAAATCTTCAAAATTTTTTTTATTTATCTTCAGAAATCTTTAAACTAATCAAAAAATTTTTTTCAGATTTAGGTTATAATTTTTTCTAAAATATGACAAATGATATAAAATTTCACAAACAATTTTAAAGAAATAAATTAATATTGTTGTGTTTGAATCTGTTCGTAGTTTGAAGTTACGTTTTGTTTGCATCTCAACTATTTTAATAAATTTTCTTTTTCATTGTTTTGAATTTTAAAAATTAATGCACTGAAAATTACTAAATTCTTACAAAGTTTTTATCCAAAAATTGGAAAATAATTAGTCATTTGACGAATTTTATTAAAATTTTTTTCAACTAATAGAATTCTTTCGAGAAAATTTAATTAAAATTATATTGAAAATAATATTGAATTCTCGCAAAAAATATTATTTATAAAAAGAATTGAATACTTCCAAAGAATGTTATTAAAATAATTAAAAATAATTTAATTCTCAACAAGAATTTTTTTCAAAATTTTTTAAAATAATTTAATCTTTTTGTGAAATTTTATTAAAATTGTTTCTGAAAATAATTGAATTCCTGCAGTGAATTATACAGTTTATAAAAATAATTGAATTCTTCCAAAGAATGTTTTATTAAAATTTTTGAAAATAACTTAATTCTTATCATTAACAGTTATTTTAAATAATTTAGTTCTTGCGAAAAATGTTATTAACATTTTTAAAAATAATAAATAAGAATAGTTAATTATGTAGAAAATAGGTGAATTTTTTAAATTTTGAATCTGAAATTATTCAAAAATTAATGTTTATATTTGAAAATATAAAATTTTTTAATTTGCAAAATAATAAATGGAACAGTAACATTTACGATAGTAATTAATAATTACTACATTTATTATTATAATCATAGGAATGTAAAGAACAAAAATTATAATTTATCTTAAAAAAATGGTTTATTTATATGATTTAAATGTTTATAAATTTTTTCATTGTTACTTGATATATACACAGCCTTGGCAAAATTTTTAAATAATCTTCAAGTTTTTACAATATTTTTTCAAATTCTTCAAATATCGCAAATTGCTTTAATTTTCTTCAGATTTGAAGAAAAATCCTCCAATCTGTCAGCACTGATTACTAATAGTTTGATTTTAAAATTTTAATATTAATGTAATGATTAAAACACATAATTTTGAGTTTTTAACTAATGTACTAATTTTCTTTTCCTCTATTTATTAAACAAAATTAATTAATAATTTATAATTAATTTACTACACTGTAAATAAAAGGTTCTAAATTAGACATGATTTTCGGTATTAAAATAGAAACAAATGACGATTTAGTACCCAAAATTGGTACTAAATTAGTACCTTTCTTTTTACAGTTGATTAGTAAATCTAAACTCCTCATTTGTGCGATTTTAATATTAATATAATGATTTTAATGAATATAGTAATTTTAATTAATGCACTACATTTATTTTATGCACTAAAATTAATGCACTACATTTATTTTATTTTATTTAATTTTCATTATTTTGTTTCATTTATTTTCTTTTATTTCCATTATTTTCATTTTTTTTATTATTTTAATTTTTTTATTATTTTATTTAATTTATTTTTCATTATTTTATTCCATTTAATGTAATTATTTTATTTGACTTATTTTTTATTACTTTATACGATGAAATAAAGGATTGGGGTACAAAAGTTCCAAAACGGAAGTTCCAATCGAAGAATTCCAAGAAAAAAGTTCCAAAATGAAAAGATCCAAAATTTATTTTTCCAAAGTACAAAAGTTCCAAAGTCCAAAATGTCCAAAATATAAATTTACCAAAGTGTGAAATTTCAAAAAAAAATTTCCAAAATAAAAAGTGTTGAATTGTTAAATAAGTGAAAAGTATTGGAGTTGTTTGAAAAAATAAGGCATCTCCAATATTTCACATTATTTTTTCTATCTGAATGCTTGTAATACAGAAATCCTTCGATATGTAAATAATTTTTTTCCGACTTGTATTAATTCTACCATAATTAAAATTTACAATTTAATATAATTTCACTGTTCACTATTTTATAGTTTAAATAAGATTTCTAATTTTACTAATTTACAATTTAATATAATTTCACTGTTTACTATTTTTAAATTAGAAAACAAAATTTTAATTTCACAACATAATTTTGGAATGAGCACACGTTGAATGAAATTTTTGATTTGAAATTTAAAAAATAAAAAAAAACAATGTTTGGAAAAAACGACTATTGGAAAAATAATACTTTGGTAAAAATGGCCTTTGGAAAAATAATACTTTGGAAAAAATATCATTTGGGAAAATTATAATTTGGATCCTTCGGAATTGGAACTTCTGTTTTGGAACTTTTGACTCCATACCGAAATAAAGTAATAAGATAATTTATTCCATTTATTAAAAGAAATTAATTTACAATTCATAATGAAATTACAATTAATAATTAATAATTGTTCGGTTTTAATATGAAAATTAGTGTATACATTAACTTTCATGAGAATATAGGAATTTCAATAAAATATCGAAAGTTAAAATTGAATAGGAAATGGTGGAGAAATTTTTAATTAAAAATCTTTAATATAGCGATTCTCGTGGGGGGGGGGGAATTTTTTTTCCTTCTTCTCCATTCTTTCTTTCTTTCTTTCTTTCTTTTTTTTAAATGAAAAGTTTCATTCTTTTAAAAAGATATGCGACTTGGTCGTAAAAGAGTATCTCGTTTGACGGGTAGTTTTTCTTGAGAGGGAAAATGATGCTTGGAATTGGTGGAAACAAGTGGAATAAGAACGATATCGTCAGCCGGATAAACGTGCAGTATGAGTCACTTGGATAGATCTAACCATTTGCCAACGTTCACTTAACGAGAAACGAGAAGAGGTTTGGTTGGGATGGATAAGGAGGATAAGGAGTCCTGAAGGGAAGTTAGAGAGGAATCCAGGAGGATGGTATAGTATATATATGTTGATGGTTCAGCATCTCACGTGATGTATATATCCACTTCCTAATGTTGTTCTTAATGATTCTCAGTGCAAACGCTAGCCGGGAGAGTCGTATATACAAGCAACGAGACAAATAGGTAAATTCCAGAGATGAGAAGCAGTATATTATTCACGAGGCTCTTGAAAATTTTGCGAAAGGAGCAATAGAAACAAAAATAAATGGCACTGGAAACTACTGACGCGTATATAGGGATAAGAAATATTTTGACGAGAATTTCAAATAATGCTGTGTGTTGAGTCACTTGAAGTTGAAAGTTTAGATGAAGGAGTGGAAGAGAAAATTACATGATGAATATCGTCAAGAATTTTGAGAAGATGGAGAAAAATCGAAAAAATAATTTCAACTGGTTCAGAAGAAGAAAAATGGTGAAGAAATAAGACAGAGAATTTAGTAAAGAAAAGTAAAGAAAATATAACAATTGAAAGGTAAAAAATAAGAAGAAGAAGAAGAAGAAGAAGTAAAAGACTTAGAAAAGAGCAATAGTGCAATAATTAAAGCAAAAACCTAAAAAATGAGAAAAAGAAAAATTAATAAGAGAAATGTAAAAGGAGAAATGAAAGTCAGAAAAGAAGAACGAACACTTTGGGTGAAAAAAATAAATAAGAAATACAGAAACCCTAAAAGACGACCGAAACTAACGTAAACAAATGGTACACTTGACTTGTTGTATTCATAAATAAAGTTTCAGTATTTGCGCGACAACAATTTTTCCTATTGTTAAATTTTTCATTATTCTGTCACACCTTTCTTATATCGTGAGATTTTATTCTTTGATTCACTTCTCTTTCTCTCTCTCTCACTCTCAACTCTCTTTCTGTCTCTTTATTTTTACAATCCAAAAAGTACATTGTTCGTCAGGAAAGAATCGGGTCTCTCGTCTTTTCTTAGATATCACGATCTCCTTGTTGCAGTCTCTCTCTCTCTCTCTCTCTCTCTCTCTCTCTCTCTCTCTCTCTCTCTCTCTCTCTCTCTCTCTCTCTCTCTCTCCCAAAAGTGTCTTCAAGCAACGAGCACTCAACCATTCCTGTTTCGTATCACTTTCAAAAGTTGTCCCATTCTAACCCTGCTCAAGAAAATCTCGAAAATTCAAAATAAAATTCACCTCTCTTCACTGAGAGAAACCTCAAATTGGAGTTGTGTGAAAGAAAGAAAGAAAAAAAGAAAGTATTTCTTCTTTTTTTTTATTTTACTCAATTTTGAAGTCAAATATACTGTTAATTTAAGTAGTACTATTACTACTACTACTACTACTACTACTGTTGTTGCTAAAAATTAAAATTACTACTACTACTTTATGGACTAATATTAAAGTTGTCCTTTAAATCCAAGATTACTTTTTCAATTGGTTCGCTTTTTTCTTCATTAAATTTAAATTTGGCGCCAAAATAACTCTCAAAGTTCCCGTCCAGATGGCATGCAAATTCTCTCACAAACGAGATGAAGTGGACGGTTTATAAGTATCAGTCTCTTGTCAAAATTCTGTTATATTCACTTCCAGATACTTCAGTAGAAAATTATTTATTTTTAATAATAATAATAATAATAATAATAATAATATCTACTTAAAAAATTTATTTCTAAATCAAAACAAATTTTTGTAAATAAATCAAATTCTTTCTGACTGTACAAATTTTTACTACTTAATATATCATAATCATAATTATATTTTTTGATAAACCAAAGAATTTTTTTAATTAATCGATTTATTAGAAATTTGGATGTCAGACTAAATCGTCTTTATTCTACTTAAAAATAAATTTTATTTTCAAGTCACAAGTTTTCAGAAAAAATAAATTTTTACTTAATGAATTTTGTCAAAATAATTTTTTGACGCATTTTTGTCAGACTTTCTAATTTGGTTTGTTTTATTAAAAAGTAAATTTTTACTATAATACAGGAAATTTTTTTTTACAAAAATCGAGTATAATTTCATTTTTACTTGACTAGATTAGTATTGAAAGATTTTTTTTCAAATCTGAAGAAAATTAAAGCAATCTGCGATATTTGAAGAATTTAAAGAAATATTATAAAAACTTGAAGATTATTTGAAAATTTTGCGAACTCTCTAAATCTGAATATGTGAAATTTCACTTATTGTACGTTATAAGTCGTCCTCTCGATCAATAAGTGCATATACACTTATAAATAAGTGAATTTTTCACTTATTCTGAGTGAAATTTCACTTATTATAAGTGTATATGCACTTATTGATCGAGAAGACGACTTATAACGTACAAATATGTGAATTTTCACATATTCAGATTTAGAGAGAAGGCTGTGTATATATCAAGTAATAATGAAAAAATTTATAAACATTTAAATCATATAAATAAACCATTTTTTAAAGATAAATTATAATTTCTGTTCTTTACATTCCTATGATTATAATAATAAAAGTAATAATTATTAATTACTATCGCAAATGTCATTGTTACATTTATTATTTTGCAAATTAAAAAATTTTATATTTTCAAATATAAACATTAATTTTTGAATAATTTCAGATTCAAAATTTAAAAAATTCACCTATTTTCTACATAATTAACTATTCTTATTTATTATTTTTAAAAATTTTAATAACATTTTTCGCAAGAATTAAATTATTTTAAATAACTGTTAATGATAAGAATTAAGTTATTTTCGAAAATTTTAATAAAACATTCTTTGGAAGAATTCAATTATTTTAATAAACAGTAAAATTCATCGCAGGAATTCAATTATTTTCAGAAACAATTTTAATAAAATTTCACGAAAAGATTCAATTATTTTAAAAATTTTTTAATAAAATTCTTGTTAAGAATTAAATTATTTTTAATAATTTTAATAAAATTCTTTGGAAGAATTCGATTCTTTTTATAAATAATACTTTTTGCGAGAATTCAATATTATTTTCAATACAATTTTTATTCAAATTTCTCGAAAGAATTCAATTATTTGAAAAACTTTTTAATAAAATTCATCGAATGACTTTAATTATTTTCAAATTTTTGAATAAAAACTTTGTAAGAATTTAGTAATTTTCAGTGTATTAATTTTTAAAATTCAAAACAATGAAAAAGAAAATTTATTAAAATAGTTGAGATGCAAACAAAAGGTAACTTCAAACTACGAACAGATTCAAACACAACAATATTAATTTATTTCTTTAAAATTGTTTGTGAAATTTTATTTCATTTATCATATTTTAGAAAAAATTGTAACCAAAAATTGAAATATATAAACATTTATATAATTAAAAATAAAAAGGGAAAACTAATGTGATATTTTCTTTTTCCTCTGTTTCAGGTGAGTTTTTGCTACGATTCTTTCTTAACTGAGTATAACTCGTGATAAAAAGCAGAATCTCGAAAAAGAACTTTTGTGGAATGGTAACTTATTATGAAATTTTATCGTTATTATCTCGCCAAACAAGGTTAGTGTATTTAATTACAGTTTTTTTGGTAGGAAGAGAGGGAGAGAGACAGAGAGAGAGAGAGAGAGAGAGAGAGAGAGAAGGGAGTGCCTATTAATTACATAAAGCTCTCAAGGGTAGGTAGAGAGAAAGAGGAGAGAGAAATTTTATGATCCCTTACGTTAAGAGTACGTGCGGAAGTTCACCGCATTTCTTAAGCTTTTTCTAATTACTTTTTTAAAATACCATAATTGAATTTAATTGCGACTCTTTAAAAATCATTTATCTCAATATTGTTAGAATTAAAAGCGCGTGACGAGCAAATAATCTTATGGATCATCGTAAATTCAGAGTAGTTCTTTTTCATTTGCAAGCAACATTTAGATTAATTTTCCTTTTTTTTTAGTAGTTTTTCCCACTTTTTAGTAAAATGATTATTTTTTTTCTCTATTTCTTTTTTTAATTTTTTTATTATTTAGTTATTAATAACTTATACTCAATATTAAAACTTATCTATATTTATAATAGATATAGTAATACTTGATACCAATTTTTTTTCTTTCAAACGTGTTCTTTTTTTTTTGTTTTTTTCTAAATGTGTTTTAAACAAATTTTTCGATATTAAATATTTAAAGCACTTATTGGAGCGCTAATGAAATGTTACTTTTAAGCGAGAAATTACCAGAACGTTCAATTGTGGATTGAAACCTTTTGTTACTATTATCGCAAACTCATTCAGACATGCTGAAGTCGTTAATCATTTTGACGTTAATTTCTATTTACTTCCTGCAAACAAGACCGTTTAACCTTCGCATTGACCACAATAGAGATTCTAAAAGTGGAATTTTCTTTACAAAAAGGAAATGTTTCTATAAACTAATAATAAAAAACTAATAATAATCACAATATTAATTTTCTTATTTCTTTTTATAAAAACGAATGAAAATTAGAGAATGAAAACCGAAATGAAAAAGAGAAATTACATAAATCGAAATGAATGAAAGTAGATTAAATTGAAAAACTGAAAAAATGTTTAAAAACAGAAAAATAAATAAAATAATAAAAATAAGTAATAAAATAAAAAATAAAAAAATTAATTAATTAACTATATTAATATTAATTAATTAATTATTAATTGTTCTTTCATTTATTCACTTTTTCTGTTCCTCACACTCTAAAGTTGTCTTTTGTTTATACTTTTATTTTTTGTTATTTTTAGATATATTGTATATTATATTATTATGTTATAATTATTTTTATTTTATGATTAATTCAAAATTGTAATAACAAATAGAAATCATCAGAATTTTTTTCACTTCTTTTCATTAAAAGACTAAAATTTTGTTAAATATTATGTTTTGTCAAATTGAAATTTATGCAGATTTTTGTTCTTTATACTTCTAAATAAAATTAAAAAATTGTTAAACAACTGTGATTAAGAAATAGAAAATTTATTTATTTTGCATTATTTTTGTTTATGAATCACAATTTTTTTTAAAAAATTATTATTTTGTTTTAGAAAAAGAAGAAAAATATTTGCACAATTTCTATTTTTAATCTTATTTTTGGATTTATTTTTAAAAATATTTAAATATTTCTGTACAATTTAATTAATTTTTTTTTAAAAGAATTAGATTCGGAAAATTTTATTAAAATAGTAGATATTGAAAATAATTAAAATTAGGACAAGAATTCTATTGTCATTTTTGAGAATAATTGAACTTTGGGGAAAAATTTTGTTATTTACAAAGATAATTGGGATTTTGACAAGAATTTTTGTTTAATTTTGAACATAATTGAACCAAATATTAAAATCATTATTTTCATCATTTTAATTCAATTATTATTTTCTATAATTTGAAATTATTTTTTATGAAAATAATTAAATTTCTTAAAAAAATTTTTTTATTAATAAAAATAATTGAATTTCTGTTAAATTTTTATTATTTATTAAAATAACTAAATGATTGCGTACAATTTTATTAAAAATTTGTTTTAAATAATTGAATTCTTTTTGGGAAATTTTATTAAAATAGTAGATATTGAAAATAATTGAAATGAAAAACATTTTTTGAAAATATTTGAAATTAGGACAAGAATTTTTTTGACATTCATCAAAATAATTGAACTTTAGACAATAACTTTGTTATTTATAAAGATAATTGGAATTTTTTCAAATTTTGAACATAGTTGAATTTTATAAGAAGAATTTTAATAATTTTATTTATTTATTTATTTTTTTTTAATTAATTGAATTTCTGCAATTATTTGTAATTTCGACAAAATTAAATTTTTTTAGTGTTTTCAACAAAAATTTAAATTAGAATATTTTAAAATCGATAATTTTATTTGAAATAGGCAGTAAGAAGTTAGCAGTGCGCTTATGCGCGCGAATTGTTACTAGTTTAGTAGAAAACAGATTGTATTTAAAAAAATTAAATTGAGAAAATTTTTCTAAAGATGCTAAAGTTTAAATGAACTTTTATATTTTGTTAAAATTCGAATTTCGTTAGAAATTATTTTTTGCTGACTTCAAAAATTAATTGCTTTCTATAAATGTTGTATTTCTTTTATTTTTAATTTTATTCTTGTAATTTTTAAAAATATTATATTGAAAAAAATATTTCTTCATTTGAACATTCAAAACAAGGAAAATATAAAAATAAATTTTATATTTAGAAAACTATTTTTTTCTGAATTATATTATTTATTACAGAAATTAATTATTAAATTGTTAATTTAAATAAAAAATCTATTTTCTTATTTCCCTAGTTTTGAATTCAATATTTGTATGAATTTAATAATTTTTAATTCAGTTACAATATTTTTATAAATTTAAATTTTATTATAATTCAAAGTTATAATTTTATTCAATTTACAATTTTAGAAGTTGTAATTTTATAAATTTAATTTCAGAAATTAGTAATTAAATTTGTTTGAAAATTTATTCAATTGAATTAATAATTAAATTTGTTTGAAAATTTATTTAATTGAATTAATAGTTCAATTTGTTTGAAAATTTATTTAATTGAATTAATAGTTAAATTTGTTTGAAAATTTATTTAATTGAATTAATAATTAAATTTGTTTGAAAATTTATTTAATTGAATTAAAAATCTAAAATAGAAATAGTTTGAATTGAAAAAAGGAACATATTGCATTATATAAAAGAATATTTATTTATTTATCTATTTATTTACTTTTTTATTTATTTACTTACTTATTTATCTATTTATTTACGTATTTATTTATCTATTTATTTATTTATTTATTTACTTTCCCGAGTTAAACGGCTTATTTAGAAAATTTATTTCCAAAGACCATTTTTCTCTCTCGATATATTTTATTCTTATCTTTCCGGCTGGTTTTTTTCACTTTTAAATTCCCGACAAATGGACGAAACTAAAGCCAGCACGAAGGGAAAGTTGATTTGCTAAAGTACAATTAGAAGTGATACTAAAATTGCACTTATATGATCCGATAAAATTGTACTTTAGGAAATGGATCGCTGATGCGTAAACGTTTACACTTTATGTACCATAACATGTTTCGCGTTCTAGTCATTCCTGACCGTTCAAACTGTTATGTACAGAACGAGGTCAATTGACCACAGGCTAGACACGTTTACGTTACAACCCCCCGGTACCTAAAAGCTGGATGTACTTTGCTGAAACTGCGCTCACCCTTATACACTCTCTTCGTATCCATAAAAAATGCACGACCAAGAGTGCACACTATAAAAACAGGAAAAACTTTCTTCAAATAAAATTCCACCGAAGGAGATGATCTTCGTTTAGAGGAAATTTTTATAATCCTCCTCCATATAAACATTTATAATTTTTTTTTTCTCAACTTTCGTATTTTTTCCAGGAAATAAAATTATTTGCTTTTTCTATTTTTTATCTTTTATTTATTCAATTTAATTTTTCTTAATTTAAATTTTTTTTTTAAGGATAAATAAATAAATAATTATACGAATAAGTAAATAATTTCATAATAAGATTCTTGTCTGACGAAACAACTACTTTTCTACTTAAAAAACTTAAATTCGCCTGAATAATATAATGTTAATTGGAAAATAAATTCTGTCTGACGAAAGCAAAAGTTTACTACTTGAAATTTTATTTTTTCATTACAATTCGGTCTAAAGAAGAAAAAAGTTGTGTTTCTATGTTTCTATTTACAAAATGGAATTTCGTATTTGAAAATCAATTTTTGCCCCCCTCCCCCCAAAAAAAAGACAAATCTTTGTCTGTCTGACAGAATTGTACTTTTTCTACTGAAAAAGTTAAATTAAACTTTCGCATTATAAATCAATCGGAGAAATCGATTTTGTTGCAAAATAATTTGACTTCTTTTATTTGAATTTACATCGTAATACTATTTTACTGGAGAAAAATAAATTTCTGTCCAAAAAAAAAAAAAACGAATTGCATTTGCTTAATTTAAAAAGTGTAAATATTTCTTTTTGGAAACGGTTCTTATTTTATTCTTATTACAATTATTATTTATATTCACATTTTCATATATTCTATCTTATTAGACTGATCTTTTTTTTAAAAAGAATTTTGTCTGATTGCAAAAAAAAAGAAAAATTAAAACTAATTACGAAAAAAAATACTGTTAGCAAAAACAATTTGAATAATGAAAAAAAATTAAATTGTAGTTACGAAAAAAATTTTGATCTACTTTGAAAAATTTAAACAAATTTCAACATATTTTAACAAATTTCAACAAATTTTAACAAATATTTATCTAAACAAATATTACGTCTAAAAAACTGTGCTTCTTCTACTGTAAAATGTATTTTTCCATTAACAGTATAAATTTTATCTAAAAGAACAGTTTTGTCTGACCGTACTGCAGTTATACTACTTAAAAATCAAATCTTGATTAATAATAAATTTTTATTATTTCAAACGAATCTCTCAAACAGAACGGTTATTTTTGTATTTAAAAATTAAATTTTCCAATAAAAGAACAATTTTCTTCTGTAATAAATTTTTCGACCTACGAAATTATTCATTTTTAACGGAAAAATTAAATTTTCAGAGAAAAATACAATTTCCTCCTTTATATAAGTTTCTTGTCTGACAAAATCGTTAGTTTTCTACTTACAAAATTTAAATTTGCATTAATAATATAATTTTAAGTGGAAAATAGATTTTTTATTAACAGACAATTAATTTTTCTACTTAAAAAAATTAATTTTTGCACTCAAATTAATGTTTCTACTTAAAAAATTAACTCTTGCCCTTAAATTAATTTTTCTACTTAAATAATTATTTATTGAACTAAAATTAATTTTTCTATTATGAAATATTAATTTTTGCACTCAATTTAAATTTTCTACATAAAAAATTAATTCTTCCACTTGATTTAATTTTTCTACTTAAAAAAATTAATTTTTGCACTCAAATTAATGTTTCTACTTAAAAAATTAACTCTTGCCCTTAAATTAATTTTTCTACTTGAATAACTATTTATTGAACTAAAATTAATTTTTCTATTATGAAATATTAATTTTTGCACTCAAATTAAATTTTCTACATAAAAAATCAATTCTTCCACTTGAATTAATTTTTCTACTTAAAAAAATTAATTTTTGCACTCAAATTAATGTTTCCACTTAAAAAATTGAACTAAAATTAATTTTTCTATCATGAAATATTAATTTTTGCACTCAAATTAAATTTTCTACATAAAAAGTCAATTCTTCCACTTAAATTAATTTTTCTACTTAAAAAATTAATCTTTTTTAAGAATTATAATTTTTCCCAAAAAAAAATTAATTTTTGTCTGATAAAACTAAACTTTTACTACTTAAAAACTATTTTTTGCATTATTATTAAAATTTTATCTTCTCGGCGGCTTATTCGGTCTAAAAATGAAAATCTTTTTATTTAAGACATGAATTTTGTAAGCAAAAAAATTTTTTTTTAAAGGGTAAACAAATATATTTTGTCTGACCGTACAATTTTTATCTACTTAAAAATCAAATCTTAATGTTTGTCTGACAAAACTAAACTTTTACTACTTAAAGACTATTTTGTTCATTATAAATAAAATTTTATCTTCTCGTCGGCATATTGAATTTTCTTATTAAAAAGTATTTTCCTCTAATAGAACGGTTATTTTTCTACACTTAAAAATTGAATTTTTAAATAAAAATACAATTATGTATTAAAACGAAAATTGTGAAATGAAAAATTTACTAGAGAATAAAATTATGATATTAATTTAAATTTTAAAAATTTTAGTATTTTGTATTTTATTCGAAAATTCACTTTTTAAGTAGACGGACAGTTATTCTGCTAGAGTGAAACCTTTTTAAAACGATATTATTGTACTAATTAATCAGAATTTTTTTTTAAGTAGAAAAAACACAATACGTTCAGACATAATTATTCTAAAAATTTAAGTAAAAATTATTTATACATTAGTTTAAAAATTTTTTATATTATAGATCAGTTTCAATTTTAAATTATAGAGTAGTTTCAATTTTCAATTACGGCTCAGTTTAAACTCTCTTATCGAAAAGTTAAAAAATATACCAAATAGTCCAGAAAGTGAATATTTTATAAATTTCCAAATAAAAAATTCGTATTTTCTGCTTTTTTCTTTTTTTTCCGAATTTTGCTGATGAATAATAATAACCGATTATTGTGACAAATAAAACTAAAGTACTAAAATAGAATAATTAAACACCTCGACATATGATCTTTTTTTTTAACCATTTTCAATTCAATTGGAATAAAAAAATTTTCTCTACAATTAAAAATATTTTATTACATCAAACGAATCGAGTTTCATTCGTCGTTAACAATGTACGAGTCATATACTTTTTTTTTTAAACTGAATTCAATGGATTTTGATGATTTAATATAAATACACGTACATAGAGAGAGGTGTGTAAAGGGGAAACATTTTTTTTTTTATTGAAACGAAAAAAAAGAGGTAAAAAAAGCCGCGATAGGAAAAAGTTAAAATAATGTTCGG
The DNA here is from genome assembly GCF_015476425.1 of Leptopilina heterotoma. NCBI lineage: Eukaryota > Metazoa > Arthropoda > Insecta > Hymenoptera > Figitidae > Leptopilina > Leptopilina heterotoma. The sequence goes on from NW_025111110.1 coordinate 4,216,808, forward strand.
GTAAATTTTATAATCCCGTATAATACAATTCCCGGATATATTTTTTTTTTCTTTTGCAAGCAACACGAGCGAACTGTCCATATTGCGAATTATTTGCTTGATCGAAGCAAGCGTTCTTGACAGTTTAATATGTCCCGACATTGGAAGTAATCCGGTGCACTGTTTGGAATTTTGGATGTCGTATATTTTCTTCCATTCGAGCGAATATTGAATTATCCATCGGAAGTAGGCGAAACAAGTGAGTGAGAGAGAAAAAGAGAGAGAGAGAGAGAATGGGTTTGGCGCGGCGCATAATCCGAGCTTTTTCAGAACAACATTCAGTATTTGGTTGGCTCCGCAAAGCAGGAGCGCCCTAGTCGTGGCGCGAGAGGACAGGGCATGATTTAAAAGGGATGGTTCGTGCCAGGGTCACTTGCAATAAATCCTGTCACCCCTTCTAAAGCGAAACGCGTATGTGCCTAGTTACTTTGCCGCACATTCACGAAAAATCCTGTGTGCGCCGCTAGGTGAAACGGAAGGATTTATTCTTACGTGTGCAAATGCGAATGTAACATTTTTGCTTGTGTTCCCCTTTTTTTTGTATTTATTTTTTTTTATTCCACATCAGGAGGGAGGAAAAAAAAACTTATTCCAGGGAATGTTGTAATTCATTGGGACAGATTTCTTAGACAGAAAAACGAATAGCTAAAGATAACGCGAATAAAAAAAGGTGGAAAAAAATGTGGGAAACATTTGACAAAAAAAAGAATTAGGTATTAGAAATAAGAAAATTAAGAAAAAAAAACAAGATGAAGAAATTATTAGGTATAAAATGTAATAAAAATAAAAGAAAATATTATTTGATATAAAAAAAAAAATTAAAATAGAGAACAATTAAAGTTCTATTGACACACTTGTTTTTTGCCACACTATTACCACACTAGGTCAATTTGACCAAAAATGTATTCCTACCATAATTGTTTTACATTATCACAGTAAAAAGAAAGTCTTATTTTAAGGCAGGAAAACAGCATTAAATTAAGACGCAACATTTTTAAGGCAGTCAATGCTGATCCGCGTCGAAAAATTCCTTTGAAGTACCCCATGGAAATTCCATGAAATTTCCGTGGAGTTTCCTTGGAAATACTGCAAATTTTTTATTTTAAAAATATTTTAACACTTCCAGGTTTGTCATAGGTCACGAAAATCAGGAAAAAGTCAGCGATTTTTATTAAAGTACTGGAAAAAATTGAATTTTCAAAAATTTTAATAAAATTCTTGTCAAAATTTCAATTATTTTCAAAAAATTTCCTCAATTTAATCATTTTCAATATTTATTATTTTATAATAAATTTTTTCAACAGATTTCAATTATTTAAAAAAAGTGTTAATAAAATTTAAAGGAAACATTACATTATTTTCCAAAATAATAAATTTTTCTACTGACATTCAATTATTTTCATTAATAATAAAACTTATCATAGAATTTCAATTATTTTTAATACAATTTTTAATCGAATTCCTCGAAAAATGTAATTATTCTTGAAAATTTAATTAAAATTCTTCGAAAAATTGAATTATTCAAAAAGTTGTTGATAAAAATTCTTTATGAGGATTTAATTTTGAAAAACATTCATTTATTTAATAAATTATTTATTTGCATTTTATTTGTATTTAAATAATTGAATTCTCGTAGAATTTTTTAATAAAAATTGATTTAATAATTAATTTCAGTTAAAATTTTACAGAATAATTAAATATTAAAAGCATTATGGCATGAATTTTCAAAAATAATTGAATTTTGAATATTTTTGAAAATAATTACATTTTTTATAGAATTTACCTAAAATTGTATTAATAATAATTAAAATCCTGTGAAGAATTTTATTATTTAGAAAAATAATTGAATTTTTGTAAAGAAATTTTATTACATTTTTTTAAACAATTGAAGTCTTGTGAAGAATTTAATTATTTACGAAAATGGTTCAATTCTTGCAAACGAATTTTTATTAAATTTTTTTAAATAATTGAAATCCTGTCAAGAATTGTGTTATTTATGAAAATAATTGAATTTTTGCAATGCATTTTATTAAATTTTTTTAAAAATAATTGAATTTATTTAAGGAATTTTATTAAAATAGTTGATTTTGAAAATATTTGAGTTTCATCGAAGAATTTCATTATTTTTGAAATGTAATTGAATTCTTGCAAAAAATTTTTGATAATAATTGAATTTTTTTGAGGAATTTATTTAAAATTGTATTAAAAATAATTGAAATCCTATGAAAAATTTTATTATTCATGAAAATGATTGAATTCATGTGAAAAATTTTATTACTTGTGAAAATAATTGAATTCTTGGGAAGGATTTTATTAAAACTTTTGTAAATAGTTTAATATATTTTTGAAAAATTTTGTGGAAATTTAAATTATTACAAAACATGAAGACATCAATAACTCCGAGTCTTCGACTCGGAGTGATCGATATCTTTATGTTTAGTAATGATATTTTTATAATTTAGTGAATTTCATAAAGGTTTGAATTTGAAATTTTTTGAAAATCTTAATTTCTATGGAATGATAATAATGATTAAATATTTATTTATATTTATTTAAAAAAGAATTTTTTGGTGTTTTGGAATAATTTTACAATTAAAAAAATTCGTAATTAAATGTAATAGAACAGTTTTTTGTGTGTCTAATTATTTTTCGAATCTAATAATAAGCTTTGTTGCAATTTTTTTGCAAAATGCGTATTTCATTCAAGTTTTGCAAAAAAATTGCAACAAAGCTTATTATTAGACTCTAATCATAATAGAAATGTTAAAATAATATTAAAATATAAAACTTGCAGAATTCACTGAAAATTCAATTATTTGAAAGAAAAATAATTTTTTTTTGAGTTAAAAATTTAGTATTAATGTATCATTAGAATTTATTGAAAAAAATTAGTGTTTGGTCTGTCAGGAGTAGTTTTTTCTACTCAAAAATTAATTTCTAAATTGATAGTTTAAATTTACCCAGTGAAAACAATTTTTGTGTGTGACGAAACTGTAGTTATACTACTTAAATAATAAATTTTGCATTAGCATTGTAATATGATTTGTAAAATAGATTAATGTCTGACCTGAGATCTTCTTTTCTACTTAAAAATTAAATTTCACATTTAGAGTAAATTTTAATAAAAAAAAAAAATTTATGTCTGACAAAATAGTTTTTTTCTACTTAAAAAGGCAATTTTTCTTTTGCAGTTAGAATTGGACTGAAATAATAGTTTTTCGCCTGTCCAAACTGACTTTCTCTACTTAAAAATTAAATTTCAGCTTTCTCGTGTAATTTATTTTTTTAGAAGAAACATTTGTGGCTGACGAAAAATGTAGTTGTACTACTGAAAATGACAATTTCGACATCATATTACAAATTAACCTAAATGTTGTTTTGGTCCAACGAAATCTTACTCTTTCTACTTAGAAATATAAATTAGTTCTTTATTCTTTTAATGTTAAAAAATTAAGTAACTTTTGGACGGATATAATTATTTTTTTTTGGTATTTTTTAAATACTTTTTTTACTTTTAATCATAGAAATCTGTGCAGTAATTTTTGTCTTACTAAATCTATGTTATTCTACTTAAAAAAAATTTGCTTTGCATTTTTAGAACAAGTTGCATGAAAATAAATAATAAACAAAAACTTTTCTCAATTTTATATACTTTTTCTACTTAAAAAGTTAATTTCAACTTTGCTGTTTAGCTTTTTAGCCAAAAAAAGTAAATTAAAGTCTGCGATAAAACTATACCGTTTCTACTTAAAAAGTTAATTTCAAACTGACAATTAACTGTATTAAGTTTAAGCAAAAACAATGCTTTTATATACTGACAAAATGGTACTGTTTTTATATAGAAATTAATTTGTCTTTCAGCAAATAAAAATTAATTTTCAAACTTATTTTTAAAAAAAAAGTTATTGTCTAAGTTTTTTTACTTAAATAACTATTTTAACTAACTTATTAAAAATAATATTAATAATAAATAAATATTATACATAATTTTTTTTTTTAAGTGTCAAATTTAAATACAATAATTAATAATATAAAGTTGAAAAATATTATTTCACGAATTTAAATTCTGTCTAATTAAAAAGTACTAAATTTTAGTAGAATTCATGTAGAAATTCTATAGAATCATTTTTAGTGAAATTCTGTAGAATATTCACTAGAATTCATATATATAGAATGATTCTATTGAAATTCTATAAAACTTTTTCAGCTGGGTTTGAAGAAATTTAAACTAATTTCTAACAAACTCTTGGAGTGAAGAGAAGAAAATTGTAAACTTTGAAAATATCGCAAAATGAAAAATAGAAGTAATTTTTGACATTTTCTGGAAAGAACCTTGTGTATGTTCCTTTTTTTAATTCTTCAGAGTGAGAGAGAACAAAGTTTCAAGGAAATTAATTTTGAATGTTGTGTAATGCGAAGAGCTGAAGGCATTTACCAAATGGAAAGCAAAGGCAAGGTCCATGATAAATTTCTCAACATGATATATTGCCCTAATAAATATATCGTCATTGTAGAGAATATTCAATATTGATCTCACTCTCTCCCTCTCTTTCTCTCTGCCGGTGAAATATTTTCACATATTAGAGTTCCCTTTTACTAGAAACTGACTACTACTACTAATACTACCACTATCCATTTGTAGTCTTCTCTCCTGTATCCCAGAGAGAAGAATTGATTTATTTGGCGCAGTCAAACGAATTCCGCGTCTTTTGTAGCTAGTAAAGGATGGGAAATTAATCAAATTGAGCTCTCTCCCTCCCTCTCTCTCTCTCTCTATCGGTTAGGAGGGAAAAAAAGGAGGAAAATCGAAGAGGTATAGAAAAAGGAAGGGACGGGAAGGGAAGGGAAGATTACTACCGAGTGGAGGCGGAAGTAGACAGGTATACCCCGAGAATGGCAAAGTAGTGGGTGGATGGGTGCCAGGAAAATGGCGATTTCAATGTGTCGTAATCCAGTTGAATCTCCATCTGCCAGTTTCTGTCTTGTAGAAACTCTCGTGTAGCGATGATTCGCTCGTGGCACAGCTGGCCCGTTTGGGCACTTGCATCTTTCAAGTTGGCAGACGGCTTAGCATTTATCAAGTGAGATTAATTAATGGCGGTCGCTCGTAAGTATCTCGGAGTATCGTGTGAGGAATTTCAAAAGGTACCCTCTCTCCCTCTCCCTCCTTCTCTTTATTTCCCTCTTTTTCCTTTGTTACCTCTTTCTCTTTTTCACCTTTCTCTTTTCAAGCTTTATTTTTTCCTCTTTCTTTCTTTTTTTCTCCTCTTTTTTTCTCCATTTTTTCTCCTTCTTTTTTTTGTCCCTCTTCCTTTTTTCCCCTCTCTCTTTTAGGTCCCTCTTTCTATTAAAAACGTCCTCTTTCACTTTTTTCCTCTCTCCTTTTTGTGTCCTATTTCTCTTTTTTTCCTCTCTCCTTTTTGTCTCCCTCTTTCTATTTCCTTCTCACTTTCTTTTTTCCCCTCTTTCTATTTTTCCTCTTTCTTATTTTTGTCCCTTTATTTATTTTTCACTTCTTCTCCTCTCTTTCTATTCTCTCTCTCTTCTTTTTTTGTCCCTCTTTCTATTTTTCACTTCTTCTCGTCTCTCCTCTTTCTATTCTCTCTCTCTCTCTCTTTTTTTGTCCCTCTTTCTATTTTTCTACTTCTTCTCTTTTTTTTCTGTTTCTGTTTTTTCGCCTGTTCCTCCTTTTTACCCCCCCCCCCTCTCTGTTCTCTCTTTGGCCTCTCTTTCTCTTTTTTAATCCTTCCTCCTCTTTTTTCCCTCTTTTCATCATTTTTTTCTTTACCCCCTCTTCACTTTTTTTCTAGAACCAGTTGCAACAAAGTTTTGATGTCTGACCAAACTGTGGTTACTCTACTGAAAACTGTTCGATTAATAATAATAAATATTTTTCGTCTGATAAAATTATTTCTTTTCTACTTAATTTAGATTTCAAAGAAAAATAAAATTTATAAATGAAATTAGCTTCTACATAGATAAGCTTTTCGTCTGACTAAACTGTAACTTATCTACTTAAAAATTAAATTTTTCAAATGAAAAACAAAATAATAATATTAACTATAATCTGGAATAAAACTTTCGTCCCATGAAACAATTCTCTTTCTACTTAAAAATTAAATGACTAATTAACTTGAAAAATTCTTTATCTATATATATCAATTTTCTTCTCTTACTTTTTTCTAGTTTTTTTAAAAAAGGGATTTTCGATTATGATTTTTAATTAATAAAAATACTTTTGAGAAAACGTCGATCAGTTTTTGTTGTATTTCCAAATTTTAATCACAGTTTTTCTAAGTGTATTAAATTGAGACAAAAAAACAGAATTCTTTTTTTTTTGTCTCAATTTGTTATTCTTAATCAAACTGTTATTTTTATTATTAAAATTATATTTTAAAATTCTCTCCCCACCCACAAATTTTTCTTTTTCTTTAAATTAAATTTGACTAATCAGGTTGAAAATTGACATAAAAATAAAATTTCTGACATAAATAAGCCTGTTGTCTGACAGGACAATTCCATTTCTACTTAAAAATAAAATTTGACTAATCAAGTTTAAAAATTGAAATAAAAATAAAAATTCTGCTAAAAATAAGCATTTTGTTTTTGTCTGGCAGAACAATTCATTATCTACTTAAAAATTAAATTTCACTAACCACACTTCAAAATTCGAATGAAAATAAAATTTCCTACTTAAATAATCATTTTGTCTGACAGAACAACTTTTTTTCTACTTAAAAAGTAAAATTTGTGTTAATATTGTACAATATTAACGGAAAATAAATTCTTGTTTGACAGGAAAGTAATCGTTTTAGTTAAAAAATTAATTTCTACGTAACATTACAATTTATCATGAAAAATTAATTTTTGTCTGACTAAACCAATTTTTTACTACTTGAAAATAGAATAAACGAATTAGATGTAACGAACATTTTTTTGTAAGCCTGAGTTTATTTTTTGTCTTACAGAATAATTAATTTTCTACTTCAAAATTAAGATTTTAAATAGTAACTCGATTTTTTGCTGAAAAAAATTTTTATCTGACACCAAATTGTTTTCTCCTTTAAACACTGTTTATTTTCTGTTTATTAACACCTAATTTATGAATAGTATAATGTTAGTTGATAAATATTTTCTTTAATGAATAAATTTTGCCTCGATGGAAAAAAATCTTCTGGCAGAGAAACTAAAAATGTCTTACGAAATTAGGTCTTTTCTACTTTTGAGAATTAAATTTAAGATTCATAGTAAGTACATTATTATTTATTGAAAAAAAAATTGCGTCTGCCCAAACAGTAATTTTTGTACTTAAAAAAATTAGCTTTTTATTTTTAGTACGAATTATATAAAAGTTTTCTTGTCTGACGAAATTCTACTTATTATGTACTAGAAAAATAGACTTTTCTATTCAGAATACAAATTTTTATCTAAAAGAACAGTTTTTGTCTGACCATCACAGCTATTTTTCTACTTTAAAAACTTAGATTTGCATATAAATAATAGAAAATTACCAGGAAAATAAATTCTCTAACAGGAAATTAAATTCTGTCTGACAGAACAACTTCTTTTCTACTTAAAAAAGTCAGTTTTCCATGTATAACATAAAACTAACTGAAAAATAAATTTTCTAACAGAAAATTATTTTTTCTATTTTTAAAAATTTAATATTAATCTTTCAATATTTATGTTTTATCTGACAAAACGAAACATCCACTAATTAAAAATAAAAGAAACATAATTTTTCAAATAGAAATATAATTTTTGGTCTCAAAATAAAATTTGTTGTTCCGCAGAAGCAAATTTTTTTCTACTTAAAAAATTAATTTTCCTTTTTAGTTGATATAAATTTTTTTTTCTCATTATTAAATTTTGCCTCGGCAGTAAAAAATTCTTCGAGAAGAGGAAAAAAATTCTCTGACGAATATATTGGACTTTTATTTCTTAACGCAATTTAATTTTTCGATTTATAGTATAATTTTTTATCTGCAAAAAAAACATTTATGTCTGACGAAATTGTTCAATTTCTTCTTAAAAATAGATTTTTGCTGTGGCATTATAATTCTATATGAATATATAACAAATTTTTTGTCTGTCTGAACTGACTTTTTCCACTGAAAAATTAATATTTAGCTTATTTTAAATTTGACAACTATGCTTCTTGTGGTGATAATTTGACATGAATTGGTTTTTTGTCTGACTGACCTGACTTTTTCTACTTAAATATTAATTTATGAATTAGTAGTGTAATTTTATCTGAGAAATTCCCTCTCTTTTTTCCTTTCTTTTCTGTTTCTTCTTTTTTGCAATTTTCTTTTTTCCTTCCTTCTTTACTGTTTTTCATTTTCATCTATTTCTAATAATTTTTCCCTTTCTCTATTTTCTTCTCTTTTTTTCTCTATTTTTTCTCTTTCAAGTTGTTCTCTTTTCTGTCCTCTTTCTCTTCCTTCGATTTTTTCATCTTTCTCTTTTTTTCCTCTCTCTTTTCTTCGTCTTTCTCTTTTTCTCCTTCTTTCTCTTCTTTTGTTTCTTTCCCTCTTTTTTTTAATTTTCTTCTTTCTTTTTTCTCTTTCTTTCTTTTTGTCTTTCACTATTTCTGTTTTTTTTCTCTCTTTTCATTTTCTCTTTCTCTTCTTTTTCTTGTCTCGCTCTTCTTTCCCTGTTTCTCTTTTTCCCCTTTATCTCTTTCTTTCCCTCTTTTTTTAATTTCTCTCTCCCTTTTTTTTCTATATATCTCTGTCTCTTTTTTCCTCTTTTCCTTTCTTTTCTTCTCTCTTTCTCTCTCTCTCCCTCCCGTATTCCCTTGTTTCAACGCAATTTCTCTTTCTCTCGAATATCCGTTCCCATGGCTTTCCGGTCAAAGGAAAGCTCTCTTTTCCAACTCGCAAGCTTTCCAAGTTGGACAGCCCCGGGTATTATCTATCTCGGAAGTTCGTCGTCGTAGTCGTCGACTCGTACCACTGTAACGACGGTCACACTAATCGCACTCGGCTGGATTGGCTTTTAGCATTAAGTTCGACTAACTCAATACCGACTGATGGAGAGACTCCTCCCATTTCCACCCCCCTATTCAAAAATACATGGAAATAGGCTGGTTACTTTACTTCTAAGTAGCAAGTACCTTCGTTTAATCTTCGCTTTCTAAACTTATCCCTTATTTGCTCCTCCCCTCCCATTCAACAAACTCCAATTTCACCCCTAATTTCATTATTATTAGCCAAATAAAAAGAAAAATAAACTTCATTGATACTACTTCGTTAATAATTTTTAAAATTAATTGTTAAATAGAAAAGGTAAGTTCAGTCAGACAAAAAACTATTCATGTGAAAATTATCACCTTAAAGAACAGTTGGGTAATTTAAAGTATGCTATTATTAATTGTTAAGTGGAAAAAGTCATTTCAGACAGACAAAAAATATTTGTTATTCATGTAAAATTATACTACCACAGCAAAAATCTATTTTTAAGTAGAAAAAGAAGAGTTTCGTTTCTTTTCCATTTTCCAAATAAAAATTTGAATCATAAGGATAAAAGTACAATGTTAAGTAGAAAAGTCCAATTTTCATCAGACAAATTTTTTTCTCTTCTAGAAGAATATTTTACTACCGAAACAAAATTTATTTATGAAGAAAAATATTTGTCAACTTTATTTTCAACCTATTTTCACCTGTAATTTATTTTTAAGTAGTATCAGAAGTATCGTTTAGTGAGACAAAACGTAATTTTTCCTAATAAATTCTATTGCAATATTAATATTAATCTTGTAAGAATAGAAAAATTAATTTTTTGTCAGGAAATTTATTTTTCGGTTAGATTTATATTATTTATTTTTCAGATAAAGGAATTATTACAGGAAATTTTACTTTTTGAGTAGAAAGAAAATTGGTCCGTCAAACAGAATTTAATTTCCTGTTAGAGAATTTGTTTTCCAGTTAATTTTCTATTATTTATGCAAATATAAGTTTTTCAAGTAGAAAAATAGCTGTGTGGTCAGACTAAACTGTTCTTTTAGATAAAAATTTGTATTCTGAATAGAAAAGTCTACTTTTTTAGTAGAATATAAGTATAATTTCGTCAGACAAGAAAACTTTTATATAATTCGTACTAAAAATAAAAATCTAATTTTTTAAGTAGAAAAATTACTATTCATAAATTAGGTGTTAATCAATAAAAAATAAATAGTGTTTAAAGGAGAAGAAAATTTGGTGTCATAAAAATTTTCTTTCAGCAAAAAAATCGAGTTACTATTTGAAATCTTAATTTTAAAGTAGAAAATTAATTATTCTGCAAGACAAAAAATAAACTCAGGCTTACAAAAAAATGTTCGTTACATCTAATTTTTTGTTCTATTTTCAAGTAGTAAAAAATTGGTTTAGTCAGACAAAAATTAATTTTTCATGATAAATTGTAATGTTACGTAGAAATTAATTTTTTACGTGAAACGATTACTTTCCCGTCAAACAAGAATTTATTTTACGTTAATATTGTACAATATGAACGTAACTTTAACATTTTAAGTAGAAAAGAGGCTGTTCCGTCAGACAAAATGATTATTTAAGTAGGAGATTTTATTTTCATTCGAATTTTTAAGTGTTGTTAGTCAAATTTAATTTTTAAGTAGAAAATGAATTGTTCTGTCAGACAAAAACAAAATGCTTATTTTTAGCAGAATTTTTATTTTTATTTCAATTTTTAAACTTGATTAGGCAAATTTTATTTTTAAGTAGAAAAGAAATTGTCCTGTCAGACAAAAGGATTATTTGTTAGAAATTTTATTTTTATTTCAATTTTCAACCAGATTAGTCAAATTTAATTAAAAGAAAAAGAAAAATTGATGGGGTGGGGAGAGTATTTTAAAATATAATTTTAATTAGGAAAATAACAGTTTGACTAAGAATAACAAATTAAGACATAGAAAACGAATGAAAAGTGTTGCGAAGCAACATTTTGATTCTTTTTTTTTGTCTCAATTTGATACTCTTAGAAAAATTGTGATTAAAATTTTGAAATACAACAAAAACCAAGCAACGTTTTCTCAAAAGTATTTTTATTAATTAAAAACCAAAATCAAAAATTCCTTTTTTTAAAAAACTAGAAAAATAAATAAATAAAAAAACGTAAGAGAAGAAAATAGATGAATTTTACTTCTTTGGGGCTAAGAAAGCAATATAGAATGTAGAAAGACGTGCGAATAAGTTTTTGGAGAATTGAAAATTGGGCTTCAAGTAAAACTATGTGACAATATGATGAAAGTAAATTGGAACGGGGTAACATGGTAAACGTTCATGTATACATATATACACTCACATTTGTATATATGTATATATATATATATAGTGGTGAAACGAAATAGAGAACAAAAGAGAATGAAGGAGAATATATGAGAGAATGTAGTAATACAGAATAAAACGTTATGAGGTGTATTTACCTGAACAATAATGAAATTCCATGAGTAATAAAATTTCTTCACTGTGTGAAATATAAGATAAAAACTTTTGTTTTAACGCCGGTATATAAAATTTGTATAAACACATGACAGCGAGTAATTTAGAATTATACTCGAAACTAACATATTACAGTAGTCGAATTATGAAAGGAGCGTTTTTATAAATATTCATTAACAGAAATTTTGTATCCTCTTTATTTTTATTAATTTATTTTATATTCTCTCATTTTAGTTTTATTTTCTTCTTTTTATTTCTTTACTTTTAGTAATTTACTTTCTACTATTTCATTTCATTTTGTTTCATTTTATTTCATTTTATTTCAATTCATTTTATTTTATTTCTTGTTATTTTATTTTTCGTGTTATTTTTTTCCTTTTATTTCATTTATTTATTTCGTTTCATTTCATATTTGATTTTCTTTTTTATTCATTTCATTTTATTATTTTACATTTTAACATCATGGCAAATTGATGGAACGAATTTAAGTTGGGATATTTTGCGATTATATCGATTTTGTATCTAATTAATTTCATTTTGTCGGATATTTTTCGTGGTTTTTTTTTCTACAGTTTTGCCTTACTATTTAGTTCTTATTCTACTTAAAATTATTCTAGTATTATTCTAGTATTACAATTTATCCTGAAAAACTAGTTTTGGTCTGACAGAACTAAACTTTTACTACTTAAAAAATTAATATTATTCTAATACAACAATTTATCCTGAAAAATTAGTTTTTGTCTGACATAACTAAACTTTTACTACTTAAAAAATTAATATTATTCTAATACAACAATTTATCCTGAAAAATTAGTTTTTGTCTGACATAACTAAAATTTTACTACTTAAAAAATTAATATTATTCTAATACAACAATTTATCCTGAAAAATTAGTTTTTGTCTGACATAACTAAACTTTTACTACTTAAAGAATTAATATTATACTAGTATTACAATTTATTATGGAAAAATTAGATTTTGTCAAAAATAATAAACCTTTTACTGCTTAAAAATAAACGAAACGAATTAGACATAATTAACAATTTTTCCTCAAGCAGAACTAATTACTTTAATTAGTAATTTTTTTCAAATTCAAAAAGTATTATTTTATTATAACAATAATACATTTCTATATACCTATACAAGATTTTTGAAAACTTGATATTGAAAAAAAATTCAAAAGCAAAAATAGTTAGTCACCAATGTTATTACATTTGAATTAATAGTTAAGAATTTTTCGCCAATTGAAAAAGTTTTATTGTATTTTCAACATATGTTTTCTCTTTTGTTTTTTTTGTTTTGATGGTAAATTTTGGAAACTTTAAACTATGAATATTTGCAGAGAAGGCGGGAGAGAAGTTTCGTGTGCATAATTTCGTGGGTTTGTGGTATGACTTTTCCATGGATTCGAATCGAACGGAAGGATCGGAGGAATGAGGGGGGTGGGAAGAGGGGGAGGGTAAAGGAAAGGGAAGGTGGAGCATAGTAAAACCTTTCGTGAAATTCAGGAAGCGATGCGCTGCTCGTTCGATAAACAACAATTAAAGCTGGAAAGCCCAGACCTTTTCGAAAGAGAGAAAGGAGAGTGAGAGATAGGGAAAGGTGGAGAGAGAGGGGGAGAGAGGGAGAGAGGGAAACTCTAAAACGCGAGAACCTCTTAACGACGCTTAATTGCTAGGGAATATGCGAACTGGAAAGACTGAGGATGAAGAACGATTGGGTGGAGAAAGAGACTAACTCTTTCTCTTTCTCTCTCTCTCTCTCTCTCTCTCTCTTACTCTCATTTTCTCTCTTTTCCTCTTTTACTCTCTATTTCTCTCTCTTTTCCTCTCTTTCTTTTTTTCTCTTTCTCTCCATCTCTATTTATCTCTTAAGAGTAAGAGAGTGAGAGAGTAAGAGAGAGAGAAAGAGAGAGAAAGATAGAAAGAGAGAGAGAGAGGAAAGGAGAGAATGAGAGAGATAAAGAGAGACAAAGACAGAAAAGAAGGCCAGGACTTGCAGCGACCAGTGGAAAATTTGCATACAAACGAGGTCGGGATTTCATTCGTATCGCGCACGTTTCCGCGTGTTGCCATCGCATTTAAAGTCTTCTCCAAACGCCACCTGGGATTTCTAATCCTAAAATTACGAAGCCGCCTTTCTACACCGAAACATGTTCTCATTCTCCCTCTCTCTGTCTCTCTTTCTCTCTCCTTCTCTTTCTCTTCTGATAGTCATCACAATTTCGAGGGATAACCAGATAAGCCTTTTACTAAGAATTTTTTTCTTTTTTTTACTACTTGTCACTTCATGTTTTATACTCTCTATTGTAGTCTATTGTAGTCAAGTTACAACAATAGCCCAATTTTACCTTTAATCTAAAAACATTTTCAAATACCTAAAGTTAGAAAAGAATTTTTTTTCAAATTAAATTCAAAAAGTATTAATTAAAATGAAATAATTTTATAATAAATATTAAATATTATTTATAATAAATATTAAATATTCTTTATAATAAACTAAAAATATTTATTATAAATTATTATATCCTGCAAATAAATTTATTTTCTTGTTTAAGACAAATAAATCCCTATCTTCTTCAATTTTCTTCTATCGTGATCAATTATAATAAAATTCAATTATTAATAAAAAATTTTTTTTTTTTAATTTCGCGCCAACAGAGTTCATTAAATTGCCGCCTAGATGGGATGAAAGTTCTCTCGGAAATAAAGCGGAATAGAGCGAATAGAGTACATGAATCTTGGTGGTGACACAAAATTGTTTCCTATTTCCTTACAGTTATAAACGATTCTAAAATAATAACAAGAATAATAAAAATAACAATGATTGTTATAAAAAAAACTATAATAAATAAATTCTGAATAATTTACTATATTAAGAGGAGGGTAAATCTACATATTTTGAACTACATGAAGAAAATATTTTAAATATTTAATAAAATTATTTTTATAGTAATTTTTTTAGAGGAATTCAATGGTCATAAAAAAAAGATTCGTCGGAAAATATTTTGACCTTTTTTGAAATTTTATTTTTTCTCAAAATTGATAGATTTTGAAATCCATACGTAATTTTGTAGAAAATATGTTTTTTTATATATCCATAAAAAAAATTACCGAATGAAAAAAATTAATATTTACAAAAGTTTTAGCATTTAAAAAAATAGTTTTCAGGTTAAGAATTTTAAAAAATGTAATTATTATTAAATTTTAATATACGAAAACTCATTTGTTTTTATGTTCTAAAAATTAGTTGAAAAAAAAACAAATGAGTTTTCCTATCAATTTTTAGAAAAAATAAAAATTCAAAAGTGGTCAAAATATCTTCTGACGTTTTTTTTTATGACAAATTTTTGTTTTTTTAATTCAGACATTCAACAATTTCTAATTTAAACCTTTTTGAAATTAAACAACATATGAAAATATTGTTATAAAACATAATAATTAAAAATTTATGAAAATAATTGAATTATTGCGAAGAAAATTATTAAAAAAAATTCTAAATAATTTAATTCTTATGGAATTTTTATTATTTTTGAAAATAATTAAATGTTTTTGTACAATTTTATTAATTTTTTTTTTAAATAATTAAATTCGGAAAATTTTATTAAAATAGTAGATATTGAAAATAATTGAAATTAGGACAAGAATTTTATTGTAATTTTTAAAAATAATTGAACTTTGGGGAAAAATTTTGTTATTTACAAAGATAATTGGGATTTTGACGAGAATTTTTTTTTTAATTTTCAACATAATTGAATATTATGAGAAGAATTTAAAATTTTATTAATTTTCAAAATAATTGAATTTCTGTAATTATTTGTAATTTCTCGAAAATTGAATTTTTTTAGTGTTTTCAACATAAATTTGAATTAAAAATTTTTAAATTCTATAATTTTTAAAATTTAAATTGAATTGAATTATTATTGAATAGAATTAAAAATTTTTAATTCTATTATTTTTAAAATTGCTAATTTTATTTTTAAAAAATGGAGTAAAAAGTTAGCTAGTTCTCATTAATGGACAAAATTAAAGAAAATAAAATAGGGGAGAAAGTAGATAAATTTTATTTACATTAATCTGAGTATTAAAATAATATAATTATTTTTTATTTATTTATTTCATGAACAGGTTGAAAGCTTGTAAATAAAGAAAAGAAGAAAAAAATAATTAAGAATTTTGTCTTTTATCATAGAATAAAAAATAATTTTTTTAATTCAAAAATACTTTACTTGCGAAAAGATTTCAAAAGTTTACTAAAAATAAATTATGAGTTAATCTTGAATTTAAAAATTCTTTATATTTAAAAAGAGAAAATTTAAAAAATTTAAAAAGTTAAACATTTTTTTTTTATCATAATTATAAAATTGGAGTTAAACTTGAAAATCACGATTGAAGTGTTCAAAGAGGGTGGGAGGGGGACAGAAGGGGAAAGTAGGGGATTTATATTTGATTTATAAACGAAAACTAATTATCGAAATTATTAATCATTATATGTGAGTTGATATTAATCCCTCGAGATGGTATAACGATTTTTAAGCTTGATTAATGTTACTGAGACAGAAAAGTTTTCTTCTAATTATAGCGAAAATTGTGGAAATCGATATTCTTGATTGAGCTGTACTAATTTGTTTACCTTGCGTGAATAAGACGTCTTATTAAAACGGAACCTTTCGCGAATTAGAGAGACACGAGCAATTCTGATTAACTCCATAATGGATCGCGCACAACGATTTAAATTTTCACGAAATTTCTATTTTAATTATGAAACTTCATTTTCATCTTATAGGTGAATTTTCCTGTTTTCGACGTTTGCATATTTTTCACTCGTTATTTTTTTCTGTTAAAAAAAAAAAAGATCTGTAATTAAACTTTCGCTAAATATTAATATTTAATAATAAAGGCATAATTTATTTTTAGTTTTATTAACATTTTTGTTGTACGTTTGTTAAATATTATTATAATTTTGAATTTAATTGATTTTATTTTTTATTCATTTATCTTAATTATATAACTGAATAAAAAATAAAGAAGTGAGTGAAAAATTCTTTAATGCTGTCAAATTATGAATGAAATAAGTGTCAAGACAACTTTAAGAGTCAGTTCATTGTCAGGAGAGTTTATATTCTCTCTATGACAAAAATGTACTTTTTCAAAGTTAAATTTTAATTTTCTTGGATAATTAATTTTATTCTGGAAAAAAAATCCTGTCTCACGAAACTTACTTTTTCCTATAGTAAAATGAGAATTTTTTCTTGTAAGACTTTTATATCTAAAGGAGAAGAAAAAATTCTGTCTGACAAAACTGCACTTTTTCTACTTAAAAATTAACTTCGCAGGCAAAACAAATATTTCTTCTGAAAAATAAATTTTTTATTAAGAAATTTTTTTTTTCTCCCTCATAGTTGCCTTCGTAACATAGAACATTAATAAAAAATTTATTCCCGAATATATACTACTTTTGTTATTTATAAATTTAATATTAAATATTTAATATTTTTTTCGAATAAATAAATAAATATGATAATTAATATTATAATAAAAAATAAATCGTATATTATTTGCAAAAAAATTTATTTATCTACATTTACAATTTTTTTATTAGATTTATATTATATTTATTAATTCCAGAAAATTTCGAAAACACTCTTTTTGCTCGCAATTAAAAAATTATTATTTTTTCTATATTTAAAAATGAAATTCGCTCTTTCGCTTGTGAATTAAAAATCAAAAATTAAATTAACAAATTTCTCAAATTGATTTCCATCGAACATTTAAAAATTTGAGTGAAAATTGTATTATATTATTATAACAATTGTCATTGTATAAAGCAGACGAAATTTTCAGCTATCAATAAAGTAAAATAAAATCCATTTTATTTAATAAAAAAATTTTTAACCAGGAAATTTAATTTCCTCAAATTATAAATTTTTTTTCATAAAAAGAAATTTTTTATCGTGAGCTTTATAATAATAAATGTCTAAAACAGATATTTCAAATAATCATTCCGCTTTTATTATAAATATATACACGTGGATAATTTTTTTTTTTTGCTCATGGCATATTAAAAATGTATTCTCGATTCAACAAGAGCAAATGATAATTTTTCCCGACAGTTATCAAAGTTGTTTGCGAGAAAATTATAAACACATATAAAGTATATGTGTACACGACATTTATTTATAAAATTGAATCAGAAATTGTGGATTTATCAAGAGTGGAAATAAATAATAAAACAAAAATATCAAGCTAAGAAATGAAAAGAAAAAAATTGTAATTTTCTTTTGCTTTTTTTTCTCTTTCGCTTTTTTTATTTTTTTTCTAATTTCTCTTTTTTATTATATCTATTAATGGAAATTATTTACAATTTTATTATTTATAGTACCTATTATTTATTTTATAACTGGAAACGAAATGATTTAAGTACTCGATTCGCTTTATTCCGCTTGTGAGAGAACTTTCATGCCATCTAGGCGGCAATTTAAATAACTATTTTGGCGCGAAATTCAAAAAAGAAAATTTTGTTAATAATAAAATTGATTACAATAGGAGAAATTGTAAAAATTTTTCTCCAAATATTTACTAGAATTCAAGAACAATTTCCTTTGAATTATTCCAGGAAAATTCTATACAGAAAATTCACTAGATTTCATATCGAATTATTTTAATTAATCTTTCTAGCAAAAATTCCATAGAATTTTTATAACTAGAAAATTTATACACAGTAAAAAGAAAATCTTATTTTAAGGCACGAAAGCTGCCTTAAATTAAGATGCAACATTTTTAAGACAGTCAATGTTGAATTTACGCACGTTTTTCGTATCCTTTAACATTATAGCAGACAGTGTTGAATTTAAGGCAGCTCTTAAATTAAGATTTACTTTTTACTGTGTAGAATATATTATAACTAAAAATATATAAAATATTTTTTTAAACATAAAATATTCAGGTACGAAAAGGTAAACTGTATAATAGAAAATATTATACTTGAATAGCGTGTGTGACATTACAAGTTATTCTGAATATTGGAGTTGATCCAAAAAATATCTCTTGGGTGTTTTTATTTTCCTCTTTTTTTCTATTTATTTTTTCTTCTTCTTCTTCTTTTTCTTCTTTTTTTTATGTGTGTGTGAATTTCGAGTCTTTAGTTTTGCCACTCCTCGCGGCTTCTTTACTTCCATCGTTACTCTCTTATTCTCATTTTCACTTCTCAACATCCGACACAGACTTCTCTCGATCTTGGCAAGCGTAGAATGCACGAAAACTTTGCGTGGACAGGCATCCGCTCGTTACTTGCAGCTGCCTTTTTCTCCATTCGTGATAAGAAAAAAAAAGAGCACAAAAAAAAATTGAGAAAAGACATGAAAAAAATGGGAAACTAGATAAAAAGGAAACTTGATAAAAAGTCAATATTACTTTATTTGGGAACATATTCTTCAGTGTTGAGAAAAAATTTCGTCATTCACGAAAAATGTACTCTTATTAGAAAATTCACTTTGCTCTAGACGGAAAAAAATAAGTTTTTTTTTTAAAGAGATAGAGAGAGAGAGAAAAAGAGAATTTGACGAAAATGAGATTTTTCGCTAAACTAGATTTGATTTGGAAAAAGTGTTTTTTGTTTTTCTAATAATATTTACGATAAACTGGAAAAACATTTTTTCTGTTGAGTAATTTATTGCTTTTTGTAATTCATTTTCTATTTGTATTAAACAATTTTTAATTTATTTATTTTAAATACATTTATTTTTTAATTATTTATTTTAAAAGTATTTATTTTAAACTCATTTATTATATATTTTTATTATTTTTTTGCTTTTCTGTTTGCAAAATGTGAAGTGTTTTATTTTTATTGTAGCCCCTGAAGAGAGGAGTTCTATTTTAGTTCTCAAAATCGATTATTTTATTCAAATAAATTTTTCCTCTGTGTATTTGTGGAGAAAAAAAATAATAAATAAATATAAAGCAAGTAAAAAAGAATAGAAAAATAAAAAGAAAACATATAAAAATAAATATAAATACAATGAAAATATAGAATATAAAAATATCTGTCTGGAATTTTTATTGTACAAGCAACTTTTACTATTTTTGCAAATGGGTAGATTTATTTACTACGTTCAAAGTAAATTTTAACGAGAATTATTTAAATAATAGAAAATAATAAATCAGGGTTGCCATGCAACCTGAAAAATTAAAATTCTTCTGAAATTAGTTAAAAAATTTTCATATAATATACCTATTTAATTGATTATTAAAAATAATAGATTTATAGAATAATTTTAGTTAAAAACACTAAAACAAATTGAAGTTTGAAGCAAAATTACAAATTATTGCACAAATTCAATTATTTTTAATATCTACTACTTTAATAGAAAATTCCCAAAATAATTCAATAAGTTAAAAAAAAATTTTAATAAAATTTTACGCAAACATATCATTATTTTCATAAATAATAAAAAATTCACAGGAATTCAATTGTGTACAAATTATTATTCAATTATTTTCATAAATACAGGGACAAAAATTTGTCAAAATTCAATTATTTTCAATGTCTACTATTTCAATAAAATTTCACAAAAGAATTCAATTATTTGAAATGAAATTTTAATAAATATCTCAAGAATTCAATTATTTTCAAAAGTAATATAATTCTTCGCAAGAATCCAATTATGTTAAAAAATTTACAAAAAATTCTCGTCAAAATTAAAATTATTTTTATGAATAATAAACTTTTTCTTCTAAATTCAATTATTTTCAAAAAATTTTAATAAAATTCTTGACGGAATTTCAATTATTTTTAATACAATTTTCATGAAATTTCTCAAAAAATGAAATTATTCTTAAACATTTTATTAAAGTTTGTCAAGAGAATTCAATTATTTAAAAATTTTTTAATAAAATTCTTTATGAAAATTCAATTTTAAAAAACATTCAATTATTATTTAACAAAATATTTATTTTTGTACTTAAATAATTTAATGCTCGTAAAATTTTCTAATGAATATTGATTTAAAAATGAATTTCAGTTAAAATTTTAGATTATAATTGAATATTGAAAGTATTATGGCGTGAATTTTTAGAAATAATTGAATTTTCCAAAAGGTTTCAAAATTAAAATCTTTGAAAATTTTAACTTTTCATACTTTTAATTAAGAATTCTGTAGAATTAATTTTTTTTTTTCAAAAAGTTTAATGTAATTTTTTTTTTTTAATTATTTGAATTTTTTAATTTTTAATATATATTTAATTGAAGAATGTCAGAATTATTGAAATTTCGTAAAATTAAATTGTAAGCAAAAGAATTTGAAAATACTCAAAAAACTTCTTTTAAAAATTATTTTTTAAAAATTTACTTAGAAAAGAATTTTAGTAAAAAATAATTTCATTTTTCGAAGAAGCTACTTAAAATTGTATGAAAAATAATTGAAATACTGTGAAGAATTTTATTATTTAAATGAAAATAATTGAATTCCTGCAACTGATTTTATTAATTATTTTTTAAATAATTGAAATCCTGTAAAAGAATTTTACTACTTATGGAAATAATTGAATTCCTACAATAAATTTTATTACATTTTTTTAAATAATCGAATTCTTTTGAGAACTTTTATGTAAATAGTTGATTTCGAAAATATTTGAATTTCAGCGACGAATTTCACTATTTAAAGAAAAGTATTTGAATTTTTGGAAAAGTTTTCTAATATTTCTTGAAAATAATTACATTTTCCGAGAAATTAATTTAAAATTGTATTGAAAATAATTGAAATCCAGCGAAGATATTATTTATTATATTTATGAAAATAATTGAATTCTTGCAACGAATTTTATTAAATTTTTTTTTGAATAATTGAAATCCTGTGAAGAATTTTATTATTTATGAAAATAATTGAATTCCTTCAATGAATTTTATTACATTTTTTTAAATAATTGAATTCATGTGAAAAATCTTATTAAAATTTTGGTAAACAATTTAATTTTTTTTTTTTTGAAAAATTTTATGGAAATTAAAATTTTTATAATATTTTAATAATTTTTATAATATATTTTTATTTATTGTTTTCTTAGTGAATAGTAAAAGTAGTAAAATAGTAAAACTAGTAAAAATAAAAAAAAAATTGTAAAAGTAGTAGACATAGTAAAAATAGTAAAAATAGTAGACAAAGTAAAAATAGTAAAAATAATAAAACTACTCTCTAAATTTGAATTAATAAAAACGTTTACTAATTTTAATTAGTGATTAAATATTTATATTTAATTAAAATTCGTTTCTATTTTAGTAAAAATAAAAACACTATATGAAATTAGTATAAAATTAGTCAAATATTACATATACAATATTTTAATGTTATAAAAGTAAATTTGAACAATGAAGCCCCTTTTAGGAAATAATTTGATTGCTGGTAAAATAATTTAAGTAATTTCACTAATGCATAATATTTCGAGTTCACTTTTCATTTAAAACTATAAGAGCCGAGCGTGTGAGTGAGAGAGAGAGAGAGAGAGAGGAGAGAATGTAAAGTTTACTGCATATGATGATATGTATAGAAGTCGTGGGATACAGTTTCGAGGCAGGAGATCTGGTTTATTTAGTGTTCAAGGCAAATGAAATTGCAGACTTGCTAGGTGCCTGCCTTTCTCTCCCTCATTCGTTTCTCTCAATTCCATTCGGCGCGAAATGTGGTGCAATTTACATCCCAGTGCAACTATTTGCATTTTCAGGACGCGTTTTACTTTAAAATTTAGCTAATACTATTCTTTACGTCAGATCCTTTTATATGGGAACAGCATCACCCGCAAAAGCGAGCGCGCACTCTCTTCTCGAAACGCGAGAGAGAATAGTCAACGAGCTAGAGAGAAAGAGAAAAAGAGAGAGAGATTGAAATCTCGGGGAACATAATAAAGAGCGTTCTTTCACCTTCTTTCACCTATACAGTCAGGTCTCGCTAAGTGTCGTCACTGGGAATTTTTTGAGACCGTCTGTCTCAGTAAGTGTCAGTGGCCTAAGCCACGCCCCTTTAATAAAAGTGGCCATTTCATTGGTTTATGTTGCAAACCGGTTTGGGGAAGTCCATTTTTAGCATTGGAGAGGGTAAAAAAAAGTGGGAAAAGTGACACTTGTTGGGTCTTGAACGATGACACTTTGTGAGTCATGACACTTACTGAAAACGACACTTGGCGAGACCTGACTGTATATATATATTCTTTCGCTTTATATTATATATATATATATATATATATATATATATATATTCTTTTACCTCATATATATAGTTTGGGGTTCTATTCGAGTCCGTCCACATGCTGTTGGCACTATAATAGTGAGGGATGAATGGAGGACGCAAGGGAGAAAGAAGAGAGGCACTTGGTGAAAATTTATCCTGAAACCTTGCGAATTTTCGCGCGTGAAAACGAACATTCCCAAGATTCTAGGTGAAAGCCAAACATTCTTCGAGTTCGTCAAGCAAATTTTCAAACCACCGACATTATTTACTGTCAACTATCTTGGGGAAAATTAAGAATTGCCTCGTGAAAGAGAGAGAGAGAAAAAAACGTTTTGCAGGCAATTACTTTACTGACAGAATTCCATTATACGTGGAGGAGTTTTATTTTTACTAAAACAGTAAATTTTCATTTTTGGAAAATTTTCTCTTCTTTTTTCAAATTATTATTTTCTTGAGGGAAGAAATAAAATATTTATTGGTTTTTTAATAATTTTCTTTAATATAATAATAAGTAATATAATATATATATTCTCTAAATTTGAATTAGTAAAAATGTTAACTAATTAGTAATTTGACATAGTGACTGACTTTTTGCTCTTTTGAATTAGTAAATTTTACTAATAAATTAGTAGAAATTACTATTTTTAAATTTTAAACTTTAATTTTTAAACACAAACCTTAATTCAAAAGAGTTTCAAAACTCCAGCTTCATCAATTTACATTTGTTTTCAAAACTAAATTGCTTCAATTGAAAGTAGTTTCGAAATTCAACCTTCAATTTGCATTGGTTTCAAAACATGTGGTTTTAGTTTGCATTCGTTTCGAAACTAATTACTTCAATTTTGAAATTGTTTAAAAAGTTCAATTTAAAATTGTTGAAAAATTACAATTTTCATTTGCAGTAGTTTTGATTATAACTTGAATTTACAGTAGTTTCAAAATTTTAGCCCACAAATTGCAGGAGATTTAAAATTATGGCTTTAATTGAAAATAGTTTTAATAAAATATTTATTATAATTATATTTTCCAATCGCATCAGTATTAAAATTGACGACTTCAATTTAAACTAGTCAAAACATTATTTTTACTCTACAAATTATTTTTACAATTTACATTGATTTCGAAAAATAAATAGCTTCAATTTGAAGTAGTTTCGAAATTATAGCTTCAATTTACATTGGCTTCAAAATAATTATGGCTTCAGTTTGCATATTAGTTTCAAAACTGATGTTGAAAGTTCAAAATTATTTCAAAATTTCAAAGATTAGAAATTTATTCAAAATTACAACTTTAATTTTCCGTAGTTTCAAAATTAAATTAAAATTAATTAATTAATTAATTAAATTAAAAATTGAATTAGTTAAATATTTATTGATAAAATTCTTTATGACAATTCAATTTTGAAAACATTCATTTATTTAATAAATTATTTATTTGCATTTTATTTGTATTTAAATAATTGAATTCTCTTAGAATTTTCTAATAAAAATTTGATTTAAAAATGAATTTCAGTTAAAATTTTACATAATAATTGAATATTAAAAGCATTATAGCATGAATTTTCAAAAATAATTGAATTTTGAATATTTTTGAAAATAATTACATTTTTCATAGAATACACTTAAAATTTTATTAAAAATAATAATTAAAATCCTGTGAAGAATTTTATTATTTAGGATAATAATTGAATTCTTGTAAAGAAATTTTATAAAATTTTTTTTTAAATAATTAAAGACTTGTGAAGAATTTTATTATGTTTGAAAATAGTTCACTTCTTGCCACGAATTTTTATTACATTTTTTTTAAATAATTGAAATCCTGTCAAGATTTGTATTATATATGAAAATAATTGAATTCTTGCAATGCATTTTATTACATTTTTTTAAAAATAATTGAATTCATTTAAGAAATTTTATTAAAATAGTAGATTTTGAAAATATTTGAATTTCATCGAAGAATTACATTATTGTTGAAATGTAATTGAATTCTTGCAAAAAATTCTTGATATTAATTAAATTATTTTTTGAGGAATTTATTTAAAATTGTATTAAAAATTTAAAAATAATTGAAATCCTATGAAAAATTTTATTTTTTATGAAAATAATTGAATTCATGTGAAAAATTTTATTACTTGTAAAAATAATTAAATTCTTGGGAAGGATTTTATTAAAACTTTTGTAAATAGTTTAATATATTTTTGAAAAATTTTCTGGAAATTTAAATTATTACAAAACATGAAGACATCAATAACTCCGAGTCTTTGACTCGGAGTGATCGATATCTTCATGTTTTGTAATCATATTGTTATAATTTGTTGAATTTCAAAAAGGTTTGAATTTGAAATTTTTTGAAAATCTTAATTCCTATGGAATAATAATAATGATTAAATATTTATTTAAAAAAGAATTTTTTGGTGTTTTGGTTTTGGTGTTTTGAGTGTCTAATCATTTTTAGAATCTAATAATAAGCTTTGTTGAAATTTTTTTGCAAAATGCGTATTTCATTCAAGTTTTGCAAAAAAATTGCAACAAAGCTTATTATTAGACTCTAATCATAATAAAAATGTTATAAAATAATATTAAAATATAAAACTTGCTGAATTTCTAGGGGGGTACTTCCATGGAATTTTTCGACGTGGGCAGTAGTAATAGTAGAAATAGTAGAAATAGTAGAAATAGTAGAAATAGTAGAAATAGTAGTAATAGTAGAAACAGTAGTAATAGTAGAAATAGTAGAAATAGTATTAATTGTAGTAATAATAGAAATAGTATTAATAATAGAAATAGTAGAAATAGTATTAATAGTAGTAATAATAGAAATAGTATTAATAGTAGAAATAGTAGAAATAGTATTAATAGTAGTAATAATAGAAATAGTATTAATAGTAGTAATAGTAGAAATAGTAGTATTCCCCTTTTATTATTACTATTTCCTTTTAATTAATTTTATAAAAAAAAGTTCTACTATATTGATTAATATCATGGACATGAGGGAATGAAAGTCAAAGAACGAATATACCAGATATATAACGATGAGAGTGTGTGAAAATCGACAAATAATGCGGAAATGGAAAAGTTGTGTTTATTGTCACACATGATAATTGTTTATGATTGCTTTTGAAATACAAACTCGAGATGTGTGCGCGCGAGTTTACAGTATAACATCGAATGCGCCCGCAGATGAGTGGACCTTGATGAATGCGAACTCGCCCAAGCATTCGTCAATGTCTTGTTCGTTAATTTCGCTAATTGTGTAAGCGATGAGCGCCCGACCGGCGCCCGACACTGCTAGATTACAAACCTGCTAGTCCTTGTCTTCCTCGTGGTTAACCCACTCATCCTCCCCCTTCCCCCCCTCCTAGCCCCCTTTTCAGCCTACTCTTCATCTGACCTGCCGTTTCCTCCAGTCAGTGCGGTTCAAATTATCTTTTTGTGTATAATAACACACAAAAAACAATTTTTAATTTTTTTCCAAAACTACTTTTTTGGTTTTTCTTTTCTTTTTGTTTCTTTTTTTCTTATTTTCTTTTTGTTTCTCTTTGTTTTTCCTTTTCGTTTCTGTTTGTTTTTACTTTTTGGCTTATCATTTTCTATTTGTTTCTCTTTGTTTTTGCTTTTATTTTTCTTGTTTTTTCTCTTCCTTTTTATTGTTTCTTTTTTTCTCATTGATTTCGTTGTTTATATGCTTTTTTTGTCAGGAAAAAGTCTCGAAATCAGGGAAAAGTCAGTGAAAAACAAAATTAATTTTTTGTGGCAACCCTGTTTTCTTTTTGTTTTTGTCCTTCGAGATTGACGAAAACCAAATGATTCTTGATTCCCTTCGGCGTGTGTCGTGTTTTTAATCCCAAACTTCTGTACAACTTCTCATTCATGCGTGCGTGCTGTACGCATTTTATTTATGCTCCGCACCGTGAAAGTCAATAAACGTATGAGGGGCGGAAAAAAAATCGTCGGAAACAAACGATAACATTACCGTGTATTTCGATTTTACGTTCACGTTCCCTGCGCGCACTTGTCGCGTGTCCAATAATTAACAATTCGAGCGAAAGTGCACGCAGATGTGACTCGAATTGTGGATTATTATTATTAGCAGTTGTAATGGAAGTAGCAGTAGTAATAGTAGTAGTAGCAGTAATAGTAGCAGTAGCAGTAACAGTAGTACTCGTAGTAGCAGTAATAGTATAGAGGGGGGAGTAATTTCTGTTCTATTTTCTGTCCCATTCGAGTGCTGGACAAGATATAATTTGCGGTATTTTTATCTTCTCAAGTATAGTACATGATTTATGGAAATCAATATGAGGGGATAGATTTTTTTTTCTTGCGTGTAAAGTTGTAGCTTCAAATAGTAACTTTAAAAGTAATTTGAGAAAATTTATTCGGTATTTCTAAAGAGAGGAAACCAATTTTTGAGTTGATAAAAAATTAATAGGTACGTAAAGTTTGGATCAAAATTTATCATTTGATTTAGGTTTTTTTTGGTATCAATTCGTTGAAATTTAATAATTTCCAGTTAACAGTGATATTGAAGTGTTCAATTTCGAAACTAACTCAAACCGAAGCCAGTTGTTTTAAAACCAATGTAAATTGAATCTATGATTTTGAAACTACCGTAAATTATGAAGTACCGTAATTTTTAATCTTTGAAATTTCGAAACAATTTTAAACTTTGAACAATTTTGCAACTAATGTAAAAACTGAAGCCATAGTCGTTTCGAAGCCAACGCAAAATTGAAGTTATAATTTCGAAACCACTTCAAATTGAAACTATTTATTTTTGCAATCAATTGTATTATATGCTTTTTTCTATAACAAATTTCGTTTTGATTGATCAAAATTATGCAAATTTTTCTCCTTTTTATTTATAAAAAATAGAAAATTGTTAAAAAGTTATGTTTAAGAAATAGGAAATAAATACCCATTTTAATAATTTTTATTTCTCAATAACAATATTGAGAAATAAACCAATTCTTTTATTTTGGAAAAAAATTACATATTCCCGTATCTTAATATTTTTGGAGAAAATTTTCAAATTTTCATAAATTAATTTACATAATTTCTATTTCTTAATTACAATTGTTTTAATAAAATTCAAAGTTTCTGAAAAATAAAGGAAAAAAATGTTTTAATTCTATTTGTCAATTACAAATTTTGATTGAAAATAAAATTGAAAATTTTTGAATTTTTAGAAAATGAAGGAAAAATTTTTACTGGAAAAAATGTTCTATTAGATTTATTTACAAATTTCCTTGAATGTAAAATAATTACAAAAACATCAATAACTTCGTTTTTAAATAAATATTAAATCATTATTATTTTTCGTTAGGAATTAAGATTTTCAAAATTTCAAATTCAAATCTTTTTGAAATTGAACAACTTCAAAATATTGTTATAAAACATGAAGATATCGATTACTCCGAGTAGAAGACTCGAGATAATCGATTTCTTCATTTTTTATAATTTAAGATGATCGAGAGCTAAAATAATTATTCTATATTATAAAAATATTGTTACTGTAACTTCTTCAAAATTATTTTCATATCCAATTATAATCTAAAATTTTAACTAAAATTCATTTTTAAATAAATTTTTATTAGAAAATTCTATGAGAATTCAATTTATTTCTTTTATTTAAAAAAAAAGTAAATTATATAATTAAATGTTTCTTAAATTTTAATACTTATAAAGAATTTTTTTACTAAATTTTTAAATAATTGAATTCTTTTGAAATTTTTAAGAATTTTGCCAAGAATTTTATTACAATTTTTGAAAATAATTGAATTTCGGAGAAAAATTTTATTACATATTTATAAAAATAATTGCAATTTTAACGAGAATTTTTGTAAATTTTTGAACATAATTGGATTTTTGCGAAGAATTATATTAATTTTGAAAATAATTGAATCCTTAAGATTTTTATTAAAATTTCTTTTCAAATATAATTGCATTCTTTTGTGAAATTTTATTGAAATAGTAAACATTGAAAATAATTGAATTTTGACAAATTTTTGAAATTAATTAAATTTCTACGAAGAATTTTATTAAAATTATTTTCAAAAAAAAAATTTGAATTGATGCAAAGAATTTCATTAAAATTTTTTTAAAATATTTTAATTCTTTGAAGAAATTTCATTAAAAGTGACAAAATGTATTGAAATGAAAATAATACTTAAATTGTAATAAATAAGATGTAGTAAAAGTTTTTAAAATAATTGAATTTCTCTGCTTAATTTTAATAAAATTTTTAAGAATAATTACATTTTTCGAGGAATTCCATTAAAATTGTATTAAAAATAATTCAAAGTCTGTGATGAGTTTTATTATTTATTTATGAAAATAATTGAATCCCTGTAGAAATGTTATTATTTATTTGAATAGAATTGAATTATAATTTGTAAACAAATTCCTGTGAAGTTTTTATTATTTTTTTTAACAAATTTCAATTTTGACAAGAATTTTATTAAAATTTTTGAAAAAAATTGAATTTCTGAGAAGAATTTTACTACATTTGAAAATAATTGAATTTCTCCAATCGTTTATAACTTCTTCATAAATCAATTATTTTTAGTGTTTTTAATTAAGATTCTTCTATAAATACATTATATTTTTAATAATTAATTAAATATATATTGACAAATATTAAAACTGTACTCCAATTCATATTTTATTTTTATGAAAATTTTGTATTAAAAAATTTTACTTTCTATTATTTTTAAAATTGCTAACTTTATTTTAAAAAGGGAGTAAAAAGTTAGAATTATTGCTAGTAAGTAAAAAGCAATTAATAAATCTATAAATTATTAAATTTAGTAATAAATGATAATTAATTATTCAGTAATTAAAACTAAAAAAATCGAAAATTACTTTTTTTATTTATATCCAAAAAAGAGAACCAAATTCAAGTAAAACGTAGTTTTAAATTCGTGTGCAAAAATTCGTAACATTTTTTTTTTTTTACGATAGTCAGTGAAAAACAATGCTGTCCCTCATTTATAACAAGCGTATCAGAGACTGTCTCTCTCTCTCTCTTTTTTACAAAAAAAAAAGAAATAAACATTCGGGCGTTCTTTTATAGCCAGCCACTACTATTCTGTCTGCAATATTTCAATGATAAATGCAAATTCGTGAAAGTATTACGTATATCTCTTTTGTGAGCGTATATATATTAAATATATATATACATGCGTGCGTGTCATCTGTGAAAACAGCCTCGACTGGCGAATATTGTTTACAATTATTAGTCGTTGGTATATAAAGTTAAGCATATCCGCGAGAATGTACGAGCACTGAGATAGAATTATGTAGATTTATAACGAGGTGAATATGTTTTTTTTTTATTTCATTTCATGTGGATTTATATATTATTTTTAGATTTTTATAACCTTGTTAAAGAAAAAGTTGTTCGTATTCAAAATCTCGAACGGCAAGTATCAAATGTCCTTGCGGATAAATGCAATCGACTATTGTGCGTTGGCCTAGAAAAATTACTTCTTACTCGAGATTGTTACAATTTAACGTTTATAATAAAATATAAGAACTAAGAAGAATTTAGTTTTTAAACTTTAGACTTTAATATTCTATTCTTTTTTAGAATCAATATCTTCACACTGAAATTACT
The DNA here is from genome assembly GCF_015476425.1 of Leptopilina heterotoma. Lineage (NCBI taxonomy): Eukaryota > Metazoa > Arthropoda > Insecta > Hymenoptera > Figitidae > Leptopilina > Leptopilina heterotoma. The sequence goes on from NW_025111110.1 coordinate 4,247,117, forward strand.
TCATTAAATTTTTCAATAAAAATAAATTCTCTAAATTTCTAATAAATTCTTCAAATATTATTCCATTTTTACCAATTTTTAACCTATTAATAAATTCTATCAATTTTTAATTTCCATATTAATAAATTCAATCAATTTTTAAATGTTAAAATAATTCTAGTCAATTCTTTCAATGTTCTTAATATAAATTAACTTTGTTTAATTTTTTTTTTAAATTCTAATTCTCTAAATAAAAATAAATTTCAAATTAAAAATGTATTTTTTTAATTCTCGATAATCAAATAACAATATTTACTGCGAGATTTTGTATGAATAATAATAAATAAATTTTAGCGATAAATGATTTCGTCACATTTGGGAATTAATTTTCACAGATTATTATAATTTATCTGACATTGAAAAATTTAGTGTCAAAATATACAGACACTCTTTATTATTATTATTATTGAATTGAAAAACGTTTATTATTGAATTATATTGATTGATGGTTGGTATTAAAAAAATGTTTCTTGACTTATCATAAGTATAACATGTGTCGCCATCCATTGCCAGTGGGGAGAAATTTTCAAATATCCAACGATTCCATCTTCATACTCATAAAAAATGCATTTCAATTCCTACCTTATTTCAACTTCAAAATGTCAATATATCATACATTTAATGCCTCCTTCAGAATCAGTTGTTTAAAATTAAAATAAACTATACACGAACAAGTTGTTTTTGTATTAAAAGTAAACTTTACAATTTTCGTAATTTTTTCCTTTTCATAAACAATTTTAATGTTTTTTTATATTTTTATATTTTATTTTAATCAATTTTTTATATTTTAATAGTTTTTACTTATTATTTCAATAGTTTTCAGTTGTTAATAAATAAAAAATAAATAGAAAAAAAAAGAAAAAATGTTTAATAATAAATAGAAAATTAGTTTTTGCATTGAAATAAAATTTACTATTTTTATAATTTTTTTTTCAAATACAATTTTTATTGGTTTTTAATATTTGATTTTTTTTAAATTACAAATGATTTAAGACTATTTTTTCTGCGGAAATTTATTATTTTAATAATAAATAATAATTTATAAATATAAACTAAGTAATAATTTATTATTCAATAAGTAATTAAGATATTAAAAATAAAAGCGTAACTATACTAATTTATTTTTCTCTGAAAGTAATTTTCAAAATAACCATAAAAAAGGCCTCGTTAATATTTATTAGTGGACGTTTTATTTCACTACTTAACTAATTGGTTCAAGAAAATAATAAAAAATGTGGGTTATTGTTATTTATAATTGTTCAAGTTTAAAAAAAATTTTTCTAATTGATAATTACTTAATAACTGGTTGTAAATTTCAATTATGTCCTTTTTCTCGTGATGCACGTCGAGCAAATGGATATTGGAAATAATTCAATAGTTTTAATAAATAAAAAAAAAAATTTAATTTATTCTTCAATAAATATTTAAATACAAAATTCAATTTTTTATAATAATTGCAACAGTAACTGTCCTTTTTTCAAAAAAGTTATTAAGCTAAAATATTTTCAAAAAATTCTAATAAAGAAATTCTTAAAATTAATTTTTTAAAAATGTTTTTTGAAAATTATTTTTGAAAGAGAATAGTTTTTCAATTATATACAATTAGAAAATTTCCAAACAATTAAAATTCGGTAAAATCTTTTACAAATAATTAAATTTTTTAAAAATTTGAAAAATATAAAAGAAAATAATAAATTTTTTGAAAAATTCTAATTAAAAATTTTGAACATGATTGTTTTCTCTAAATTGTTAAAAATGATTTAAAATAATTGAATTTAAAAAATTCAGAATAAATTCAATAATTTTCAAAATTTCTAATTAAAATTGCTGAATAATTTATTTTTAAAAATAGTATTAAAACTTTTTAAAAAATAAATTATTTTGAATTATTAAAAATTGAAATTATTAAAATTTTTAATTAAGACGTATATATCTTTAAAATTTAATTATCTTAAAAAAATTATTTAAAAATTTGTTTTTAACAGTATGAAAATTGTTTTAATTAATTTTAGAATAATATAATTATATTCATATTTTTAGAAGTAATAGAAATTTTTTTCATGTATTTTTTTTATTACAGTAGAACATTTTAGTAGATAAAGGGTTAAAAAAGTAGAGAGAGAGAGAGTTCAGAAGTAGAAAGGGGGTTGAAATGGGTAGAAAGTTTAAAAACTAAAGAAAAAGGTTAAAATGTATGAAAAAAGAGTCGAAAAACAATAAATTGTTATTGATAGATACTAAATCTTCATCAATCAAATATAATTAGTCCTCTGGTAAATTCTTTACTTTTTGGCTTCTTTCTTCTTCTTCTTCTTCTTCTTCTTCTTCTTCTTCTTCTTGTTCTTTTTCTTCTTCCTTTGCTTTCTCGACCTAGGACATAATGTTCTAATATGCACTTTAAAAAAGAGAAAATGATCCCCTTTCATACTGTGTAACTGGGATATTTATGCGAGTCGCTTACAGTCTCTTAACTTGAAGCGGCTCTTTTACGAGCTATAATGAATAGATATGAAAGCAGCTTTCTTTGAGGGTCTTCCGTTAAAATTGCAGGGGATCTTTCGCGGAGGCCATGAGCTACTGGCAGCCTATATATTTAAAGGATCGCGCCATGCAATTTGTTTTGCACCGGCAGAAAAGAATCGCGTGAGCTTTCGATCCAACCACTATTAAAGTTTGCCTCTCAAGCACACACGTTTATTGGAAATATATATATACACCCAATAAAGTTGAAAACCTTCGAGACATTTTACTATTATTATTATTATTCTTCTTTTTTTTCAATAAACAAATAATGAATTTCCAGAAAATAGTTTTCAGAGTGTAAAGGAAATAAATTTAATGATAGTGCTATCATTTATTTTGTTTTCAATTTATTTATATCTTCTATTTTTTTATTTTTTATTCACAGCTTTTTTTAAGGATATCAAATTGAGACAAAAAACGTAGCAAAATTGTTGCGATGCAACAATTTTGCTACGTTTTTTGTCTCATTTTGATATCCCTAAAAAAAGCTGTGTTTACTTTTCTTTTTCTATTAGTTTTTTTCTATTTATTTTTCTATTCTTTTTTATTTATTTATTTTTCTATTATATATTTTATTTTTAAATTTATTGACATATTTACAACGGAAATATTATATTACAATGGTAAAAAATTAAAATTTTTAAATTTACGACGTTTATAAAATCAACAATTGGAAAAAAATCATTTTTTTCTTTAGAAAACAATAATATTTTGATTTTACAAAATTTTTTTATTCAATTTTATTGTCGATCAAGAAACATTATAAAAATGTTTTAAGACAAAAATTTTAATAGAAAACAGTGCTGCCAGATTGGAAGATTTTTCTTCAATTCTGAAGAAAATTAAAGCAATCTGCGATATTTGAAGAATTTGAAGAAATATTGTAAAAATATTATATCAAGTAATAATGAAAATATTTATAAACATTTAAATAATATAGATAAACCATTTTTTAAAGATAAATTATAATTTTTGTTCTTTACATTCCTATGATTATAATAATAAATGTAATAATTATTAATTACTATCGTAAATGTTACTGTTCCATTTATTATTTTACAAATTAAAAAATTTTATATTTTCAAATATAAACATTAATTTTTGAATAATTTCAGATTCAACATTTAAAAAATTCACCTATTAACTACATAATTAACTATTCTTATTTATTATCTTTAAAAATGTTAATAACATTTTTCGCAATAATTAAATTATTTAAAATAACTGTTAATGATAAGAATTAAGTTATTTTCAAAAATTTTAATAAAACATTCTTTGGAAGATTTCAATTATTTTTATAAACAGTAAAATTCATCTCAGGAATTCAATTATTTTCAAAACAAATTTAATAAAATTTCACAAAAAGATTCAATTATTTTAAAAAATTAAAAAAAAATTCTTGTTAAGAATTAAATTATTTTTAATTATTTTAATAACATTCTTTGGAAGAATTTTATTTTTTTTTATAAATAATATTTTTTACGAGAATTCAATATTATTTTTAATACAATTTTAATTAAATTTTCTCGAAAGAATTTAGTTATTTAAAAAAATTTTTAATAAAATTCTTGTTAAGAATTAAATTATTTTCAATAATTTTAATAAAGTTCTTTTGAAAAAATTTGATTTTTTTAAAAATAATAATATTTTTTTGTAAGAATTCCATATTATTTTCAAAACAATTTTAATTCAATTTTTTCGAAAGAATTCAATTATTTAAAACAAAATTTTGATAAAATTCTTCAAATGACTTAAATTATATTCAAATTTTTGGATAAAAACTTTGCAAGAATTTAATAATTTTCAGTGCATTCGCATTCATTTTTAAAATTCAAAACATTGAACATTTTTTTTTTTTTGAACATTTTTTTAACAAAAAATAACTTCAAACTTCAAACTGAACAATATTAATTTATTTCTTTAAAATTGTTTGTGAAATTTAATTTCATTTATCATATTTTAGAAAAAATTATAACCAAAATCTGAAGAAATTTTTTTGATTAGTTTTAAATTTTACATAAAATTTTAAATACAATTTTTTAAATAAAGTTTAAACTTTAAAGATTTCTGAAGATAAATAAGAAAAGTTTGAAGATTTGTTATTTTAATTATCTGACAGCACTGATAGAAAATCATTTTATTAGTAATAAAATTTAAAATTTAATTTATTGATGTAATAAATATTTTTTCTAATCTAATTAATTGAATTTAATGTATAAATCTAAATTTTTCGATGAGGAAAAATTTGAATAAAAAATAATTTTTTTCTTTTAAATATGTCGATTTAATTAATTTTTTATAATCGAATTAATTGAAAATAATGAAAAATCAAAAATTTTTTAAGGCAAAAACTCAAAGAGAATCTCTAAATCGTCGATCTAATTAATTTTTTTGTAATCTAATTAATTTTATTTAATGTAAATCTTTATTTTTTGAAGACAAAAGTAAGAAAATAAAATTATTTTCTCTTCTAAATCGTCGATTCAATAAATTTTTTTGTAATCTTATTAATTAAATTTAATTTAAATCTAAAATTTTTTAAAACAAAAAGTTGAAAAGAAAATTATTGAATTATTGAAAATTATTAAAAAGGAGAAGAAAATTATCTTGTCTTCTAAATCGTCGATTTAATCAATTTTTTCGTAATGTAATTAATTAAATTTAATATGTAAATCTAAATTTCTTTAAGACAAAAACCCGAAAGGAAAATTATTTTTCCCTCTGTATCGTTTATTTAATTAATTATTTAATTTAATGAATTTAATGAATTTAATTTGTTCTAATTCGTCATTTACTTAAATATTTATTTTCACAATTTATGTTACATATTCTATTTTCACATTACGTATTCAATACATACATATATAAGTCTACGGATAGTGATGAAGGTAATTTACGAGATAACTGCGCGTAAAGAGCAATTTGAAAATAATAAATTGATTAATGAAGTGAAAAAATGAAGGTAATTTCTCCATTATTGCAAAGAGAAGAAGAAGAAAAAAAAAAGTTTCATCTATGTTAGTTTTTCTTTGCCAATTTTTTTTTCCATCTTCTAAATGTGGTTGTGATATAACTGCATTTGTGATGGGTCACTCTTTTTTTCTCTTCCTTTTTTTTTATTCAATGTAACTGTAACGAGTTTTCGACTAATTTCCATGTAAATTTTGTTTACTGTTGCCATGGTAACATCTCGGGAAACTGGCATTTACCATCACTGGTTTTCGCTGATAGAACTTTCGGGATAAAGTGGGTAGGTTCAGAGAGAGAGAGAGAGTGAGAGAAAGAGAGTTAACGTCATGCGCAGAATCTGATGGATTTTTACTGACCTTAGACCACGTTACGTCGCGCGCTTAGTGATAAGGGATAAAAAAAGATACAGAACAATTTTTCTGGTGCACGCGTAGGAAGAATAGAAAAAAAATTCAATACATTATTTTCAAATTCATTTTTCTTTTATTCGACTGGAGTATTTTATCGAAATATTAGTTTTTAAATTGTAGTTCGTAAATTGAAGTTTATATTTATAAACTACAATTTAAGAAGTACGATTTTTAAACTATTAATACTTACAGTTTCTAAATTATATTTCGAAAATTGAAGTTGATATTTATAAACTACAAATTTGCAAATCTTAGTTTGAATTTAGAAGCTACAAGTTTATAAATATTTATAAATACCGACTATATAAATTTATAAATCTAAGTTTTTAATTTTTACAAATTGTAGTTTAAATCCACAAGCTGGAAATTTATAAATTTCATACTCTAAATATATACCAGAAGTTTATAAATCGTAGTTTAAATTTATATATATAAGCTACAAGTTCATAAATAATTGTTGTCTGTACACAAATTCCACAATATACAAATACTAGTTTGTCTAAATACATATTAACATATCTGGTAAACAGGAAAGTAATTTTTACACACAGTTAATGCAACAATGAATGCAAGTACTAAATCAAGTGTTATATACTATATAGAATGGCAAGCTATATGCATATATTATTATCACACGCCATTAAACATTGCGCGCGTTGGATTCCATGCGCGCTCTCTGCGTATGCATAGCAAATGTACTTTACTAACGTACAAACCCCGGATCGTTACCCAGATAACGTTTACACGACTTAATACACAGCTCCAGTCTTAACAGATAGTAACCATACAGAGAGAGTGAGAGAGAGAGGATACCTACTGAAAACTAATCACTATTGCCACTGACCACACGAGAGGTATTAGTTTATCAGGAGAATTAGGTACAACGATGTGCCATGGGCCAGGAAATATTGACCTGCGTCAATGTTGGCAGGTGAACACGTTTGTTTATGGTTCTTGTCCCTCTGGCAAAAATATATCACCGAATTATTACTATTTGGAAATTCATTATTAACTATTTATTGGGGAAATTACATTATTTAAATACAGAAGTAAATAATTTATTGAATAATTGAATGTTTCTTAAAATTGAATTCTCATAAAGAATATTATCAACAAATTTTTAAATAATTAAATTCTTTCGACGAATTTTAATAAAACTTGCATGAAAATAATATTATTTATAAAAATAATTGAATCCCTGTAAAAATGTTATTATTTATGAAAATAATTGAGGGTCCCAATCAAAAAACCGCTTATAAGTTTTTGAGACTCAAAATTCTTGACCTCTAGATTTAAAATTTCCATTTCTTGAAAACATTTCGCATTTGTATAAAGATTACCAAAATGTTTCTCAAAAAAATTAGGATTAAAAACAGTTTAATTCATGACTTACAGGGCAATGATTTTGAGCTTAAAAAAAATATAACCGGTTCTTTGATTGGGACTCTCAATTATTGAATTATTGCGAAGAAATTTGTAAAAAAAAAAAATTGTAAATAATTGAATTCCTGTAAATATTTTTGTTATTTATGAAAATAATTGAATGTTTGCGTAGAATTTTATTCAAAAGTTTTTTTTAATAATGGAATTCTTGTGGAAAATTTTAGACATTATCATTCCATAGGAATTAAGATTTTCAAAAAATTTCAAATTCAAACCTTTTTGAAATTCAACAAATTATAAGAATATCATTACAAAACATGAAGATATCGATCACTCCGAGTCAAAGACTCGGAGTTATTGATGTCTTCATGTTCTATAATAATTTAAATTTCCAGAAAATTTTTCAAAAATATATTAAACTATTTACAAAAAATTTAAATAAAATCCGTTCCCAAGAATTCAATTATTTTTACAAGTTATAAAATTTTTCACATGAATTCAATTATTTTCATAAATAATAAAATTTTTCAAATGATTTCAATTATTTTTAAATTTTTAATACAATTTTAAATAAATTCCTCAAAAAATAATTTAATTAATATCAAGAATTTTTTGCAAGAATTCAATTACATTTCAAAAATAATGTAATTCTTCGATGAAATTATTCAAATATTTTCAAAATCTACTATTTTAATAAAATTTCTTAAATGAACTCAATTATTTTTAAAAAAATGTAATAAAATACATTGCAAGAATTCAATTATTTTCATAAATAATACAATTCTTGACAGCATTTCAATTATTTAAAAAAATTTAATAAAAATTCGATGCAAGAATTGAACTATTTTTATAAACAATAAAATTCTTCACAAGACTTCAATTATTTAAAAAAAAATGTAATTAAATTTCTGTACAAGAATTCAATTATTTTCCTAAATATGAAAATTCTACACAAAATTTTAATTATTTTTATAATACAATTTTAAGTAAATTCTATGAAATATGTAATGATTTTCAAAAATATTCAAAATTCAATTATTTTTGAAAATTCATGCTATATTGCTTTTAATATTCAATTATTATGTAAAATTTTAACTGAAATTCATTTTTAAATCAATTTTTATTAGATAATTCTACGAGAATTTAATTATTTAAATACAAATAAAATGCAAATAAATAATTTATTAAATAAATGAATGTTTTTCAAAATTGAATCCACATAAAGAATTTTATCAACAAATTTTTAAATAATTCAATTTTTCCACGAATTTTATAAAAATCTTCAAGAAAAATAATGACATTTTTCGAGGAATTCGATTAAAATTGTATTAAAAATAATTGAAATTCTGCGATAAGTTTTATTAATAGTAATAATAATTGAATTGCGAAAAGAATTTTGTTATTTACGAAAATAATTGAATTATTGCGAAGAAATTTATAAAAAAAAATTTAAATGGTTGCTTAGAATTTTATTAAAAAATTTTTTTTAATAATGGACTGCTTTTGGAAAATTTTAATGATCTCCAAGTTTTGAACGTTCAAATGAACGAAATATTTTTTATTGAAGATATTTTAATAAATTACTAATCACAAACAAATTTAAAAACTGAAATATTTACGTTTAAAAACTCAGTAATTAATTTTTTGGATAGTAACGCAAAATAATTGCAATAAAAATTTAATTTGGAGAAGAAATAAATAAATTTCGTTCATTTGAACGTTCAGAACTTTAGGATCTTAAATTTTATTAAAATAGTAGTTATTGAAAATCATTGAATTATGAGAAATCTTTTGAAAATAATTGAAATTTTGCCAAGAATTTGATTAAAATTTTGGAAAGTAATTGAATTTTAGAGAAGAATTTTATTATTTATAAAGATAATTGAAATTTTGACAATAATTTTAAAAAAATTTTGAATACAATTGAATTTCTACGAAGAATTTTATTAAACTTATGAAAATAATTGAATTTTTCTGCAATCATTTGTAATTTCTCTATAAAATTCTTCAAACTATATCGAACAATTTACGAACTTTTCGTCCTTTTTCAATCAAATTACGGACTTTACGGACCATTTTTAAAAAAAAAACTGATTTTTACGGAATTGAAGCAAATTTACGGACCTTTACGGGAGTTCGAGCCCTGAAATAAATATAACTGTCAACATAGATTAGTGGCTTTCTTACTGGATTTCTAATAACAAGGACTGGGTTCGATTCCACCTAAAAGCAATTTTTTTAAAGTCATCAAATTGAAACAAAAAAAAAAAGTATTAAAAGTGTTGTAATTAAACGTTTTGCCACGTTTCTTGTCTTAATTTGCTATCCTTAGAAAAGCTGTGAAAGGAGAAAATAATAATAAATAGAAAAGTGTATAAATAAATAAAAATAAATAGCGAAAAGTATAAATAAATAAAAATAAATAGAAATGAGTAGAAATAAAGAAGAATAAATAGAAAAGAGTATAAATAAAGAAGAATAAATAGAAAAGAGTATAAATAAATAAAAATAAATAGCGAAAAGTATAAATAAATAAAAATAAATAGAAATGAGTAGAAATAAATAAAACAAAATGGAAATGAATATAAACAAATATTAATAAATAAAAACGAATAAAGTAAATACAAATAAAAAAAAATTGCCACAAAAGAAAAAGCATCGAAACTCTGGAGGATGAGGGAATTCCTTATACCGAAAACAACTTGAGATTGCTTCCTTCTCATTGGAAATTGTTAGCATGTTATTTAGGTGTAGGTCCGCGTGAAGTAGGGAAACTGAAAGGGTCGTTACGTTCGGCACTCTCCGCTCGTCGATGAGGGACTGGCGAGTTTTAGGGGTCTTGAACTTTAACACAGCCACACGCGAAATCGTGAGGTGAATCGCCAAAAGCTGTACACGAGACACACTCACACTGATGCATTATATATGTATGTATATGTATAGAATTAATACACATTGACTCTGTTGCGCAAGAGAGTGGTTTCGGATGTTAGTTATTCCCCTTGAGTTAGGCAGCGATACGTCAAATCTCTATTGGTTTCGCCATACTAGAAATTGCACTTCTCAATGAGGAAACTGTTATGCAGATTAATTCCCTTTAATGTACGACATATACCCTTAGGATTATGTGGGGAGCTAAGATATTTCACTCAAATTGCGTCTTACATAAATTCCACTTTCGTCATTTTCATCCACTTGTTAAATATTCCTTTGGGTGTATTCAAATTCTTTTTGTATTTCTTTTTTTTTATTCTTTTCTATTTTTTTCTATTTTTTCTATTTTCTATTTTCTATTTCTATTCTATTCTATTCTATTCTATTCTATTCTATTCTATTCTATTCTATTCTATTCTATTCTATTCTATTCTTTTTTTCTTTTTGAATTTTGATTTTTGATAAATTGATTTGCAGTCAACTCATTATTATTGTTATCAGGTATTATTAAATTATTATCTTATTTATTTTCGTACAGTTTCTCTTTTCGCCCAAGAAAATTAAATAATATTTTTTGTATATAATCAAGTAATATTTATTGCATCAATTATTGTTATTTATATATATTTATTAAGTGAATATATTTATTTATTTATTTATTTATTTATTTATTTATTATCAACTATTATACTATATCAAGAAGGTTAAGTAATATTTCTTTGTTATAAAATAATATTCCTTGCATATATTATTATTATTATTATTTATTGATTTATTGATTTATTCATTTATTTACTTATAATAATTTTACGAGCAGAGTTCATTTGTTCAGTCCCGTTATTATTTTGAATTATTATTTCGACAATAAACAGTAATATTATTTATTTTTCTTTATTTATTCATTTTTTATAACAATTTTACGAGTTCCGTCCATTTGTCCCTTTGTTTCTTCGTTCAATTTGAATTTTATTGGAAGAATATTATTTTGAACATTAAAATTTAACCTTTAACTAATTAAATAGTTATTATTTATTTATTATCAATTATCATTTGCTTATTTATTTATTATTCATTATTCGTTCACTTATTATTTGCTTATTTTTTATTTATTATTCATTATTTGTTCACTTATTATTTATTATTCATTATTTGTTCACTTATTATTTGTTATTTATTATTATTTATTTAATATTTGTTTATTTATTTTTATTTAATTAATTATTCCCGATTTATTTTTCACAACCAGAATAAGTAACTTTCGGCAATATTTAAATAAAAAAAAATTTTCCAAACATTCATTTAAAAGTTTTTGTATAAAACTTTAGGCTAATGAAATTGCAATGCATTTTACAAAAAAATGACAATTTTTTTGGTGTGATATTTCTGTCGAAATAAAAGAGAAAAAAACGATATATTATTTGAAATTGAATTCTAATATAAGAGTGGGCAATCGGCGCTTTTTACAACTATAAAGTAAATTTGAATTGAAAACAATTGGAGATTTTTTGTTTCACTCCGAACACTTTTTACTGTCGTTTTCAAAATTGAATGAATTTTACATTAATTAATCATCAATATTTTTTTTATTGCTTCATGAAATATTGCATTTTTCAGGGGTTTTTTTTTCATCGCCCCTTCTTTTTTTTATATGTCAATATCTACGAATTGATGTAACGAAGATAAAATTCGCTTTAATAAAAAAAAAAATATTGAATAATCTACACTTTTTGTAAAAATAAAAAATACGAAAATCAACAAAAAGAAATAATTTGTTTAATTTGATTTTTTTAATTAATTTTATTAGAACAAAAAGAATCGAATTTGATTTTTGTTATACGAAGGAATTGATTCAATTTGTTCATATGAATATTGAATAAATAAATAAATTAACAAATTTTCTTTTGAGTTAATTTTTTATTTTTGTGCTATTTCAAATATTTAAAATAAGAATTTTTATTTTACTAAAATAATTGAAATTTTTGTTGGGGTTTTATTATCCTGGTGTTATTTTTAATATTTAAAATAACTATTTTTCTTTCATTTAAATAAATCGAAAATTATTTTTGAGTTATTTTTTTATTTTATTGTTATTTATTTTAACATTAGAAAAGTAAAATTCTTTTTTTATTGGAAAAGAAAATGAATAAAAGAACTTGAATTATAAGAAAACTTGCACACATATATGCGTATGAATAAATTAAAGAAATAACTTAGTTTCAGAAGTTTCGTTTGTCTTTTACTGCAATAATAATTAATTAATGATTTTCTTGTCCAAGAATAAAACCGGTGCGTTATAATGCATAAATGATGTAAAAAGAATGAAAAAAAATCAATATAATGCATGACGTCAAAGTTTGGTGACACACACAACTCTTAAGAAAATCAATTTTGCGTACGCGTTTGTCGCTTTTCCTCTCTCTATATATACCTATATACTTTATAATAAAGAAATATATATTTGTATTTTCATCAAATTCTGGAACACATCCAACATAATTTTATTTCACCGTCATTTTGAAATAAATTTCATTTCTCTCTTTTTGATTTATTAACAAAATAATAAAATACAATGAAAATGACAAATTTCACACAATAATTTTCGAAATAAAATGAAAACCAATAATAAATTTAGTCACCTAATAAAAATAATGAAAAAATAAAAAAAAGATTGAATTAAATAAATTAAATTTGATAATAATTAAATATTCAATATCAAAACGAAATTAAATTTGTATTTCCTACAGTAAAATAAATTTACATTTTTAGTTTATAATAAATTTACATTTATTAAAATAAAAATAAAATTTCTGTTTACTGAAATATATTCTTTAAAATAAAACAAAAATTTATAAATTTACAAAAATAGAGATAATTTACGATTTTAATAATTATAAATAGAAGAAAATATTTTGTTTTCGAGAATTCTTTTCTTAATAAAAATTTATGCGTGGGAGTCGTTGAAATTTTCACTCACCAATAAAGTCGCTCGAATTCAACCAGCTTTCCTGCATATAAAAAAAATTGCGATGCGAATTAAAAAAATGGCGATGAAAAAAATACCAACTAGTAAACAAAATTGTGATTCGCAAAAAGATTGTGCGTTCGCGTGTTTATAAAAAAAACGACAAATGGGTAAGTGTGTCACGGGCTAAAAATACTCTTGGGCTTTCAATTTCGTTAAACATATTTCACCGACTATAAATTTCGTGAATAGAAAATTTTTCTTCGGGGGAAAAAAAAGTTAAGTACAAAAAAAATTTCAGTACAAAAAAATGAAGTCGAAAAACCAGTCTGAGAAAATAAGGACCAAACTAATAATGACCAAAATAATAAGGACCAAAAAAATAAAGACCAAAAAATAAAGTTCCATGGAATTTCCGTCGAGTTTCCATGGAAATTCTGCAAGCTTTTTATTTTAAAAATATTTTAACATTTCAGGTTTGTCATAGGTCAGAAAAATCAGGGAAAAGTCAGGGATTTTTATTAAAGTACTGGAAAAAATTGAATTTTCAAAAATTTTAATCAAATTCTTGACAAAATTCCAATTATTTTCAAAAATTTTCCTCAATTTAATCATTTTCAATATCTACTATTTTATAATAAAATTTTTCAAACTGATTTTAATTATTTAAAAAAGAAAGTGTTAATAAAATGTAAAGCAAACATTACATTATTTTCAAAAATAATAAAATTTTTTTACCGAGAATCGCTTACTTTCATGAATAATAAAACTTATCATAGAATTTCAATTATTTTTAATACAATTTTAATCGAATTCCTCGAAAAAGGTAATTATTCTTGAAAATTTTATTAAAATTCGTGGAACAATTGAATTATTTAAAAATTTGTTGATAAAATTCTTTATCAGGATTCAATTTTGAAAAACATTCATTTATTTAATAAATTATTTATTTGCATTTTATTTGTATTTAAATAATTGAATTCTCGTAAAATTTTCTAATAAAAATTGATTTAAAAATGAATTTCAGTTAAAATTTTACATAATAATTGAATATTAAAAGCATTATAGCATAAATTTCGAAAAATAATTGAATTTTGAATATTTTTGAAAATAATTATATGTTTCATAGAATTTACTTAAAATTGTATTAAAAATAATTAAAATCCTGTGAAGAATTTTATTATTTAGGAAAATAATTGAATTCTTGTAAAGAAATTTTATTACATTTTTTTTTATAATTGAAGTCTTGTAAAGAATTTTATTATTTATGAAAATAGTTCAATTCTTGCAAACGAATTTTTATTAAATTTTTTAAAATAATTGAAATCCTGTCAAGAATTGTATTATTTATGAAAATAATTGAATTCTTGCAATGCATTTTCTAACATTTCTTTAAAATAATTGAATTCATTTAAGAAATTTTATTAAAATAGTAGATTTTAAAAATATTTGAATTTCATCGAAGAATTTCATTATTTTTGAAATGTAATTGAATTCTTGCAAAAAATGTTTGATAATAATTAAATTTTTTGAGGAATTTATTTAAAATTGTATTAAGGGGATTTGAACCTTGATGACGTCACAGTTTGTGCAAAGCATTAGTTTTAAATCTGTGACGTCATCATGGTTCAAATGCCCTTAAAAATTTAAAAATAATTGAAATCATTTGAAAAATTTTATTATTTATGAAAATAATTGAATTCATGTGAAAAATTTTATTACTTGTAAAAATAATTGAATTCTTGAGAACGGATTTTATTTAAATTTTTTGTAAATAGTTTAATATATTTTTGAAAAATTTTATGGAAATTTAAATTATTATAGAACATGAAGACATCAATTACTCCGAACTTTTGGATTAGAATTTTTTTTTTTGGAACTTTGACCCCCTACCATTCTTGCAATGAATTTTATTACATTTTTTTAAAATAATTTAATTCATTTAAGAAATTTTATTAAAATAGTAGATTTTGAAAATATTTGAAATTCATCGAAGAATTTCATTATTTGTGAAATGTGATTGAATTCTTGCAAAAAAATTTTGATAATAATTACATTTTTTGAGTAATTTATTTAAAATTGTATTAAAAATAATTAAAATCTTGTGAAGAATTTTATTATTTAGGAAAATAATTGAATTCTTGTAAAGAAATTTTATTACATTTTTTTTTATAATTGAAGTCTTGTAAAGAATTTTATTATTTATGAAAATAGTTCAATTCTTGCAAACGAATTTTTATTAAATTTTTTAAAATAATTGAAATCCTGTCAAGAATTGTATTATTTATGAAAATAATTGAATTCTTGCAATGCATTTTCTAACATTTCTTTAAAATAATTGAATTCATTTAAGAAATTTTATTAAAATAGTAGATTTTGAAAATATTTGAAATTCATCGAAGAATTTCATTATTTTTGAAATGTAATTGAATTCTTGCAAAAAAATTTTTGATAATAATTACATTTTTTTAGGAATTTATTTAAAATTGTATTAAAAATCATTGAAATCCTATGAAAAATTTTATTATTCATGAAAATAATTGAATTCATGTGAAAAATTTTATTACTTGTAAAAATAATTGAATTCTTGGGAACGGATTTTATTTAAATTTTTTGTAAATAGTTTAATATATTTTTGAAAAATTTTATGGAAATTTAAATTATTACAAAACATGAAGACATCAATAACTCCGAGTCTTCGACTCGGAGTGATCGATATTTATGTTTTGTAATGATATTCTTAAAATTTGTTGAATTTCATAAAGGTTTGAATTTGAAATTTTTTGAAAATCTTAATTCCTATGGAATAATAATAATGATTAAATATTTATTTGAAAAAGAATTTTTTGGTGTTTGGGAATAATTTTGTAATTAAAAAAATTCGTAATTAAATGTATTAGAACAGTTTTTTTGTGTGTCTAATTATTTTTAGAATCTAATAATAAGCTTTGTTGCAATTTTTTTCCAAAATGCGTATTTCATTCAAGTTTGGCAAAAAACTTGCAACAAAGCTTATTATTAGACTCTAATCATAATAGAAATATTAAAATAATATTAAAATATAAATCTTGCAGAATTTCCACGGAATCTCTACGGAAGTTCCATGGAATTTCCAGTGGGGTACTTTCATGGAATTTTTTTACGTGCGGTATAAGGCAAATACAAAAATCACAATCACAAAAACAAAAAAAGTAAAACAAAGAAAATTAGGAAAAAAAATTACAGTTCGATTTTAATTTCAAAAAAGTGATCTTTTTGAAATTATCAAAATCCACTTATCGTTTAGGATAGTTTAACGCTATCAGAACAAACAAAATTTGTCGAAAACACTAGGTATACGTGATTATAGTATTTTATGGGCAGCGTAATATTTACCGATTACAGAACCAGTTACAAAAGTAATATTTGAAAAGAGGAGGAAAGAATAAGAATGAAAGAAAGAAAGAAAGCAAAAAACAAGGAAATAAAAAAGGAACCAATTTAATGAGACGTAACTCAGAGAGTCCTATATAATGGTCGTTTGCTAGCGGGAAGCTGAAAGTAATTTCTTATCCCTAATAACATCTTTACCCCCATGACTTTTACAACATTCTTGAACACCCGTTGGATATATTCGGCTCGGTTATTTACCCATGCTTGCGTTCAACTCGTATAAATACAAGTGAATATAGCCACGAGCAAAACGTGCTCACATATTCGTGGCACAATTCATCTCTGCGAGTGGCCCACCACCCCCAAGGACCTCTCTGCCCCCCCCCCCTTAAAATGCAACCAAACCCCGAGATATCCCCGTCTCTCTCTTTAGTACAAAATCTATTTTTTCTCCTCTTCTTCTTTTTGTTTACTTATTTTTTTTTAACTTTACTTTTTGTATTTTACTGATTTTGTAATTTTA
This sequence comes from Leptopilina heterotoma, assembly GCF_015476425.1. Taxonomy (NCBI): domain Eukaryota; kingdom Metazoa; phylum Arthropoda; class Insecta; order Hymenoptera; family Figitidae; genus Leptopilina; species Leptopilina heterotoma. Next base: position 4,264,233 of record NW_025111110.1, read on the forward strand.
ATTTTTTTGTATTTTTATTTTATTGATTTTGTTATTTTTATTTTTGTATTTTTATTTTATTGATTTTGTTATTTTTATTTTTGTATTTTTATTTTATTGATTTTGTAATTTTAATTTTTCTATTAGGAAGACAATTTTTTAAATTTTGAATATGAAATTATGTATTCAAAAATTGAAGTTTATAATATTAAAAATAAAAAAATGTTTCTCATTGGCATACATTTACTGTAGTTTATTATTATGATTTCTCATTTTATTTGTTACAAATAAAATAATCATCTAATGAATAAAATTTTAATTTAAAAAGAAATCTACACAAATTATTAGCAATTTTGTTTTTAAAAAAAATAAATCTCCACTCGTTTAAAGAGATTTTGTCTGAAAATGTCACATTTCCGATATTTTATAACAAAAAACCTTTCTGTCATAAATTTAATTTTTAATATTATTTTATTTATGTGCTTTTCTGTTTAATATTATTGTCATCGTTGTTTGCTTCGACATTAATAGGAGGAAAAAGATTTTGCAATTACCTCTTCCCGTCTCTCTCTTTCTCTCTCTATATATATATATATTTATTTATTTATTGAGAATGAAATAAAGTGGAACGGAATTTTTTTTTTGAAAATAAAATACTTTTTTCCCTGAAAGTAAATGAAATTCTTTTTTGCATTGTAAACGATTTTGAAATTTGTCCGTGAATTAAAAAAAAAAAAAAGTGCGTATACACATAGAATGGGTTATTCAATTTAAATTGGAATATCTCTTCCCAAGCTGTGGTTCCGGTTGTTTTACAATACACGGTAAATATCGAAAATGAGAAAGGAAAATGGAATTTGTGAACGAGAAGTAAACGCGACAGCACACGTGAAACGAATACTTCAGTACCATATGTGGTGCAAAATATCCTGAGCAGAAAACTTTTTTCCCCGGGTGACATATGCTCTTATGTTTTTCGACGGGGAAAAAAAAGCTTAGTTTGACAATTTTTTTTTTTTTTAAATTTGTAGATATTTTTTTTGTAGTTTTCTTTTTGCGTAATTCAATATCTATGTGTGGGAAAAATATAGAGGCGATTGCTCATCGTATGTATAAATAATTAAAGAGTTTTTTTTTTTTATTATTAATCCAAGCATGAGAAAGAGTATAAAAAACAGAAACTCTATTCTTTTTTTTCTTTGCTTTTGTCGCACCGAAAAAGCTCCACTCGTTTTTCCGTCGTCACTGCTCTCTTAATTGCTTTAGTTTAATTGCTGTGACGATATAACGTTTGGCTGCTTTACCCATTGTATTAAAGTTTCATATTGATGAGACTTCACTTCCCTGGCGGGAAATGACAATTTCTCGGGAGTTTAAAAACCCTGCAATTTTTTTTTCTGTTCATTAGAAAATTGAGTTTGAGCAATTAATCCTTTTTTTTTTTTTGAATAATAAGAAAAAATGTGAAATTTATTTTTTGGAAATAATAATTATTTTTATTATTATTACAATATTGATAAGTATTATTATTTTTTACTAGCAACAATTCGCTAAAGCGAATTTTAGGGGTAAATTTTTAGGGTAAAAATAGCAAATTTTAAAAATAATAGAATTTCAAAATTTGTAATTCATATTTTTGTTCAAAACACTAAAAAAATCCAATTTTGGAAAAATTACAAATAATTGCAGAAATTTAATTATTTTCAAGAGTGATATAATTCTTCTAATAAAATTCAATTATCTTTCAAATTTAAAAAAAAAATCTCATCAAAATCCCAATTATCTTTATAAATAACAAAATTCTTCCCCAAAGTTTAATTATTTTCAAATCAATTTTAAATTCCCAAAAATAGTACGCAAACATTTAATTATTTTCATAAATAATAAAAATTTCTCAGAAATTCAATTATTTACAAATTTTTTTTCTAAATTCCGCTTCGCAATAATTCAATTATTTTTATAAATAATAAAATTTTTTTTAAAGGAATTCAATTATTTTCATAAAAAATAATTAAAAATTGTAGAAAATAATAATTGATTTGAAAAAATAATTTAGAAAAAGTTCCTGTAATAATATTCTTATAATATAAAAAAAAATTATTTTATCCCTCAGTCATCTTTAATTTATTATAAAACATGAAGAAATCGATCACTCCGAGTCTTCGACTCGGAGCAATCGCTGTCTTCATATTTTATAAAAATATTCTTTTAAGTTATTGATTTTCAAAAGATTTGAATTTGAAATTTTTGAAATTCTTAATTCCTTTGAAAAAATAATATTGATTAAATATTTATAAAAAAAAAAATTATTAATGTTTTCGAATAATTTTACAATTAAAGAAATTCGTAAATAACAGAACATTTTCTTGAATAAAATTTTTTCCTTTATTTTCTAAAAATTTAAAAAGTTTCAGTTTCATTTTCAATTTAAAATTTGTAATTTTTAAAGAAATATTTATTATGACACATAACTGAAAAACTAATTAGAATTAAATTTTCATATTAGATTATATTTTTAAACTTTAAAGTATTTAAAAAAAACTTTAACAAATTTTGATACAAATTTCAAATTTGACATCTGATTTTCAAAATTGAAAATAATTAAACTTTCTTGTTATTTTGAAGAATAGAGAAGGTAAAAAAATAATTATATATTCAACTTTCTGAAGAAAGAATATAAATAATATTTTTTTAAAAGAATTTCCACTACTTTTATTTAATTCGCTAATGTTCAAAAAAATTTCCAAATAATCAATTATTTAGAAAAATTTTATGCAATTTATTTTTCACAATAATTCAATTAGTTTTACTAATAATAAAATTTTTCATGAAAATTCAATTTTTTAAAAAAAATTTTTGATTAAATTCTAAGCATGAATTTATAATTATTTTCAAAAAAAAAATAAAATTCTTGTTTGTAATTCAATTATTTTTGAGAATTATAATAAAATTCCTAGCAACTATTCCTTTTTGGAAGGATTGAATAATTATTTTCAAAAATTCATTAAAATTATTCGAAAGAATTTAATTGTTTTAAATACAATTTTAATTAAATTTTTTTGAAATAATTCATTTATTTTTTTAAATTTTAATAAAATTTTTTCTAAGAATTCAAATATTTAGACAAATAATTTTTCGAAATAATTCAATTATTAAAGATAAATAATAAAATTACTCCCAAAAATTCAATTATTTTGAGGTATTTCAATAAAATTCTGTTCATAATTCAATTATTTTTATAAATTACAATATTCATCACAATAATTCAATTATTTTTATAAAAGTAATAAATTTCTTCTTGATAATTCCATTATAAAAAAGTCTAATAAAATCGTTCGCAAGAATTCAATTATATTCAAAAAAATTTAAGAAAATTCCCCACAGACATTCAACTATCTATTGACAAATTTTTTTAAAGAATTCTTTGTAAAATTTAATTATCTTTAAAAACTTTTCGCAATTCAAAGATTTTTAATCATTTTTTTTTTAAATTTTAAAACAAACAAATAAATGCAGAGAATTTGCTTACGGAAAGGAAACGAAGAATGTAAATAATAAATTTAAATAATTTAATTTAATTTAATTTATTTATGTAAATAATTTTTTGTCGAATAGTAAAAATGTTTTATTTTATAAATAAATAAAAAAATTTTTTTTTAAAGTTTCGAGTAAGAGAGAAAAAGGAGAAAGGAAATAAAAAATTAGTTCCTTCGCACATATTTTTCTTGTCCATTTTTCTAATTTAGTTTTACATTTTATAATTTTCCACACTTGTATATTCCACAGCATTTCGTATATATATGTGTGAATTCTCGGGAGTTTAGAAATTAACATTAAAATTCATAATTGGGACAATATTGTTAAGCGAGAAACAACCGTTTCAACTACTAAAATTATCAGTGTCGAGAATTGCTAATTTAAAATTCAAATTAAAATCTAAATTGAAGATCCTAATTTTGGAAAGGTATATAACATTGCGGAACATAAAAACAGTTGATTCGAAGAGAGAGAGAGAAATAGAGAAGAAGTGAGAGAGAGAGAGAGGAATTTAAAGCAGCGTCTCTCTCTCGACATCTAAGAAGAAAGTCACAAGTAAAATCCAATTAATTAGGATTAGAAACATCATTTGCGCCGAATGTTTCGTTTGCAAGTATTATATGTACAAGATTAGGAGAGAAGTGAGAGAGAGAGAGAGAGAAGACTGAGGCGTTTGGCAGGAATGGAGAAGGAGAGTTTGTCGCCAAGCATGCATTTTGCCGGCAAATAATTAAACTTTACGATCTCGCCAGTTAATTAGAACCAACAGAGGCAACCTCGGCTGCGAATAATGGTTAATTCAACTTTAATGATGCCTTTAGTTCCATCGCGCTTCGCTCGACCGTTGTGTGCCGAATCCCGTTAAACACCATTTTAGTTTTTTTTTTTTTTTTTTTTTACTTTTCTACTTTTTTTTCTTCTTTTCTTTTATTCCAGGATACTCCATTTGTCCAAGACACTCCACGAGTCTTCCGAGTCTCTCTCTCTCTCTCTCTCTCTCTCTCACTTTAATGAAGAGTGACGACCTATCAAAGCAAAGCCAATATTTTTCTTTCTTTCTCTGTCCCTCTGTCCATCTCGAAAAAAGTATTTTTTCCTTCTCTATCTCTGTCCACTTGAAAAAAAATATTTTTTCTTTCTGTCTCTCTCTCTCTCTTTCGCTCTTTGCCTTTCTGGAAAAAACTGTTTTTTTTCTTTCTCTGTCTTTCTGCTTTTTTAGAAAAAACTGTCTTTCTTTCTCTTTCTCTGTATTTTTCTCTCCCTTCTCCTTCTATCTTTCTAGAAAAAAAAAACTATTTCACAACGTTAAAATGACACAGAGAATCGAGACTTGAAATTAAAGAAAATATTGCGATTCAACTAATTTTGTTAATTTTCCAACTACTTAACTTAATAATTAACTGATTAACTAACTAATTAGCAAACTAACTTCGAAACTCAGAAGATGATGAAAATTGAAACCTGGAAAAAAATATTATTTTAACGCACTAATAATTTAGAGAAGAAAAATTTATTTAGAACAAAGAAATAATTTTATTTTGACTAAAAAATATCAAAACTCGAAAAGCGTAAAAAATTCCCTTCCCTCCCCCCCCCCTAGTAAATTAGAGAAGGAAAATTTATTTGAAATAAAAAAAATAATTTTATTCTAACTAAAAAATATTTGGAACAAGGAAATAATTTAGCGAAAGAAAGTTTATTTGGAACAAAGAAATAATTTTATTCTAACTATAAAAAATATTTGGAAGAATGAAATAATTCATGAAATAAAAATTTATTTTAAACAGAAAAATTATATTTCATTCTAACTAAAAAAATACACCAAACTGGAAAAGCGTGAAAAATGAAATAAAAATTTATTTTAAACAGAGAAATTATATTTCATTCTAACTAAAAAAATACACCAAACTAGAAAAGCGTAAAAATCCCCCCCCCCCCCCCTATAATAAAAAATATAATAAAAATCTCGCCTTTGAAAAATTAAACCCCGTTTAGAAAAGTAAATCTCGTGGAAATTTCAATTCAAAAAAAAATCTCTCTTCAAAAATGAAATGCAGAAAGAAAAACATAATAAGCACGAAAAAGAAAAACGATAAAAGTTATTCCGCACTTATCAAAATTCTAAAATAAAATTTTACACAAATTCACGAAAAATACGACATGAAATTCAAAATAGAGAGAAAATAAAGTGAGTGGATATATTTTTTCTCTAAATTCCCGCAGCGATCAATAAAACAATTTTATTTTCAAGTCCAATATAATAACCATAAGGCACACAAATTCCAATGATCGAAGAAAAAAGAAGAGAGACAGAGAGAGAGAGAGAGAGAGAGAGAGAGAGAGAGAGAGAGAGAGTAGGAGAGGGAATGAAAAGAGAGAAAAAAAATGAACTCTCCATAAAACATGAGTGTAACGGACGAAAGGAGATTTTACAATAAGGCGTTTTTCCATTGGGTGAAAATTTGTTCCTCGTACACGTTTCACACGTATATATATAAGAAGAGAGAGAGAGAGAGTGAAGGGTTACGCGTCCAGGGTTTGAAAATTTTTCCAGTGGCAGAAAAACATCTTGATATTTATGTGGTGGCCGATATTTTTTCGTCGTTTCATCGAGGGAGGGAGGAACTCTCTCTCTCTCTCTCTCTCTCTCTCTCTCTCTCTCTCTCTCTCTCTCTCTCGAAAAACTCTCTTTGAAAATTTCTCCATTTCTGTAAATCGTATTCCAATATAAGAATTAAGGAACCGTACTTTACTTTCTGTAACACTTTTTCCCTTTTTAACCACCCTTCTTTATCTTCCTCACTCCTCCCACCCTAAAAAAAATACTAAAAGACTTTTTAAACCCCCTTTTTCTGCCAATTCAAATATTTCAATTTGAGAAATTTATTTATTTCTTTGAAAAATTGACTAGGAATAATTTTTTTTTATTCATACACTTTTATTTTTATTGTTTATTATTTTTATTTATTTTATTTACTTTTGAAGGTAAATAGTAATTTTTGGTTGGTTAGGAACAATATTTTTAATGAACCTTCCAGACAGTAATGAAAGAGACTTATTCTTTAAAAATCCCCTCCCCCCCAAAAAAAAGAAAGAAAAATACTTTTTAACATACTTTTTAACTCTCCTTCCTCAAAAAAAAAAAAAATTCTAGAGAAAATAGAAATTAAAGGGTAATAATGACAATAATAATAAAAATACATTTTAACCCTGAATCTGTCTTCCCCTCCCAAAAAAATAGTGCCAAGAAGAATACTTTTTAATCCTTGCCCCTCGCAAATGAAATCAAAATAGCGGTATAAAGAATACTTTTTAACCCTTCGCCTCTCAACGCTCAAAAAAAAAAAATAATAATTTCGAAAGAAGATAGAAAAGAAAATAATTATGACAAGATTTAAAAGACTTTTTGAATTTCTTTCACCCCTCCCTTCAAAAAAAAAAAAAAAAAAAAATGAAAAATAGTGATAAAATGAATACTTTTTAATCCTTCTTTTCTTCCCCATTAGAAAAAATAATTTGTAGAGAAAATGAAAAATAAAAAATTATAATTACAAATGATTGCAGAAAAATTCAATTATTTTCATAAGTAATAAAATTCTTCGCAAAAATTCAATTCTGTTCAACATTTTTTTTTTTTTAATTCTTGTCAAAATTTCAATTATCTTTCTAAATAATAAAATTCTTCTGTAAAATTCAATTATTTTCCAAAATTTCAATTATTTTCAAAAGTTTTCTCAAATTCAATGATTTTTAATATCTATAATTTTAATAAAATTTTCCAAAAGAATTCCGTTATTAAAAAAAAATTCCAATAAAATTCTACGCAAACATTCAATTATTTTTATAAATAATAAAAAATTTTACAGGAATTCAATTATTTACAAATTTTTTAAATAAATTTATTTGCAAAAATTCAATTATATTCATAAATAATAACATTTTTACAGGGATTTAATTATTTTCATAAATAATAAAAATCTTTTAGAAATTCAATTATTTTCAGAAATAATAAAACTCATCGCAGAATTTCAATTATTTTTCAATCAATTTTAATTGAATTCCTTGAAATTGAATTGAAATCCATTAAATAATGGAATTCTCATAGAATTTTCTAATAAAAATTGATTTAAAAATTAATTTCAGTTAAAATTTTAGATTGTAATTAAATATTAAAAGCAAAATAGCGTGAATCTTTAAAAATAATTGATTTTTGAAATTAATTTTTTCAAAAAAGTTTAAATGATTTTTTTTTATATTATTTGAAGTTTTTATTTTCTAATATGCATTTAATTGAATAATTTAGGAATAATTGCAATTTCGTGCAATTGAATATTTTAAACAAATAGATTTGAAAATTGCCAAAGAACTTTTTCGAAAATTATTTACAAATAATTGATCTAAATTAGAATTTTAGTTAAAAATTTTTGAAAATAATAATTTTATATATTTATTATATTTTTGTTTTTTAGTTATATTTTTGTCAGTAATTGGTCCGCAAAGTCCGTATTTTAATATTTTTAAATACTTTCACTGTTTTGAGCCCTGAAAATAATGATAAAAAGAATAAATTTGTTTCCTTAAAAAAAAAAATGATAATAATTTATAGAGAAAATAGAAAAAAATAAAGAATAAATACAATCCTTTCTCTATGAGGAAGCAAAAGATTTTTAACCCTCTTCCTCCCCAAAAAATAAAAATAGCGATTAAAAGAATACTTTTTATCCCTTCTTCTCTCCTCCTTCGAAAAAAAAATAATAATTTATTAGAGAAGATGGAAAAAAATAACAATTCCATTAATAATAATAAAATGACTTTTTAACCCCTCTCTTTTCTCCTCCCAAAAAAAAGAAAAAAAAAATGATAATAATAAAACGACTAAGGAAAAGCAAAAAAAAAAAAAATACAAAGAGTGATATTTTTTTTCCTCGAGACTGAAAATTACGCTGATATATATACGTACACATATATACACACGTGGTTGCGCATGAAACGTGCAAGTGCCTATAGACCCCCATAGCATGTCTGCGTCCCCGATACCTACTCGAGTGTTGCCGGGAGTGGTTCGTATCGATTCCGCATAAAATTCGAGAATGGTCTCGGGTTCAAATTATTTTGGTGTTTATGACCAGACGGTTCTACAAAAACCAAAAGCATCGATATTAGCTGATGAAGTGTGGCCACATAAAAATTATAAATCACCCTACGCGGTAATTTTTATAGCAAAGTTGCACGCTCTCTTAAAATGCGTATATATGTATATAGTATAGCGCTTGCCCAACACAGTTCTCGTGTTGCGTTGTTTTTTTTAATTAATGACTTTTTAAACATTTTTTGTGGGACAAGTAATGCGAGAGAGCGATTAAATAGAAATTATTGCTTGATTCCATAAATATTTTCTCCTCTTTTAACAACGGGGCTCGTTAAAAAGGGTGCACTTTACTGCAAAAAAACAAAAACAAAAAAAAAAATTACTTCACTTTGTAGATTTCATTAAATGCATTTTTTTCGGACGAAGGGGGGTATATTATTTATTTTCAGCAGAGTAAAATTTTTAAAGTTTTGTGTAAATTCAGTTTTTTAATTTTTGTCTGACACGGCGAAAAAAATCGGGTTTTTTTTTCAATTAGAGGCGTAAATTTAAATTAGAGGTAGTTTAAAAATTTTGTTTTTATTTGGTCGAATTGTTTCAAGTATTATTAACTTATATACATTATTTTGATGGAAAAAACGAAAATTCGTCAAATGTGAATTTTTCATTTATAGGATCGAATTAAAATTTCCGCTCTATACTTTTTGGTTTTATATTTATTTTATTTTTGTTTATTAGAAAAAAGTTTACGCATTTTACTTTTTGTAATCACTTTTGTATTACTGAATAAAAAAATGTAAAAAGAAATTTTTTTTTTCTTCGCATTGTATAATTAAAAACAAACAAATTTACCAATTTCTTTTGTCTGACTGAATACAACTTTTTTCACTTATCCAAGTGGAGAAAAGTGGTCCAAGTGGTCTGACATTGAACGAAATTTCCCCTTATGATGTATTTTCCTCAGATGGGAAAAACTTTTTTCTAATTAAAAGAAATTGCAAAGTTTGACATTTTTTTCCTCGAGAAAAACTAAAGAAATATAATAAATATTGAAATATAAATATAATTATTAATAAATACCTATAGAAAAACTAAAGAAAAATAGAAAAAAAAATAAATCCAAATGTTACGTTGGAATGAAAGCTCTATTTGTATAAGGTGAATGCATATTCGGATATTGAAACTTTTTTCGAAACTTTTTTCTGTTGACAAATTTATAAATTTATATCTACATTTGTATATTGTTTGTCTAATCCTCTAAAACAATTCACTATTTAATATTATTTGTATTTTCAATAAAAATTTGACTCTTTTTTTGCAGATGAAGTGGATGTGATTGGATTGGATGGAATGGGTGGTTATTTGAGCAACCAATCAGATACGGATGACCACAGCAGTGTGCAAAGCAGCAGTGATAGTGGCGTCGCGATGTCCACCTCAAGGCTCACCCTCTCCGAAATGATGGACAATCTATAGGTAATGAATTCTTTTTATAAACACCGATTTTCCTCTGAGGATTATTATTTTTAGCCTCGTAATAATTTTTATATTTTCAATTTTTTTTATATTTTAATATATACAATTTTTTTAATATTTTAATATGTTTTATTTTGATTCACATTTTCTATTCTAATTCACATTTTTCACTCAAATTGATATTTCTAATTTTTTTTAGTAGCAATTTTTCTATTCTAATTCGTATTTTTATCATGATTCATATTTCTTTAATTGTAATTATTTTTATTGCAATTTTTTTTAATTGCAATTTTTTTAATAGCAGAATTTTTAATTCAAACTGAAATTATCCTACAAAAGATATAACTTTTTGTAAATATTATTTTTTTTTAATTCTACTTCACGTAGTATTTTGGTACTATTTTTTTTAATTGCAATATTTTTAATTGCACTTTTTCATAATTGTAATTTGAATTTATAATTAGAACTGAAATTTTCCTACGAAAATAATTTTTCTTTTTAAATCTAACTTCTATTAATTCTAATTTACATTATTTTTATACTAATTCCATTCTTTAATTGTAGATATTTTTTTTATAATTGAAATTAACAATTAAAACTGTACAAATTTTCTTAAGAAAATAAAATATAAAACTTTTAATTGTATTTTTTGTAAATTTTAATTGTTAATTACAATTGCAAATTGTTCTTTTAGATTGCAATTATAAAAAAAATAGTTTATTGTAATCGCAACTAAAATTTTTATACTTTCTGCACTAAAAAAAAAATTGATTTGATTGGTAATTGGTTATTTGAATCAAATAAATTTTTTTTCAGTGCAATTATAATTTTTTTACAATTATAATTTACATTTTTAGGTTTTCTCCTTAATTATTGTGTTTTTTTTTGACAATTGCAAAATTTTTTATTCAGAACTATTTTTTAAATTTTTAATTAATTTTATTTCAGTTCTAATGTTTTAAATTCTTCTTTATTTTTTTAACTAGCAACTAGCAACAACTAGGCTAACTTTTTAGGGTAGAATTAGCAATTTTGAAAATAATATAATTTAAAAATTTGTAATTCACATTTTTTGTTCAAAACACTAAAAAAATCCAATTTTGGAAAAATTACAAATAATTGCAGAAATTCAATTATTTTCAAGAGTGATAAAATTCTTCTCGTAAAATTCAATTATCTTTAAAAAAAAATTCTCGTTCAAATCCCAATTATCTTTATAAATAACAAAATTCTTTCCGAAAGTTCAATTATTTTCAAATCGATTTCAAATTCCCAAAAATAGTACGCAAACATTTAATTTTTTTCATAAATAATAAAAATTTCTCAGGAATTCAATTATTTACAAATTTTTTTATAAATTCTTTCGCAATAATTCAATTATTTTTATAAATAATACAATTTTTTCAATTATTTTCATAAAAAATAATTAAAAATTGTAGAAAATAATAATTGATTTCAAAAAATAATTTAGAAAAAGTTACTGTAATAATATTCTTATAATATAAAAAAAAATTATTTTATCCCTCGGTCATCTTTAATTTATTATAAAACATGAAGAAATCGATCACTCCGAGTCTTCGACTCGGAGCAATCGCTGTCTTCATATTTTATAAAAATATTCTTTTAAGTTATTAAATTTAAAAAAAATTTGAATTTGAAATTTTTGAAATTCTTAATTCCTTTTGAAAAAATAATATTGATTAAATATTTATAAAAAAAAATTATTAATGTTTTCGAATAATTTTACAATTAAAGAAATTCGTAAATAACAGAACATTTTCTTGAATAAAATTTTTTCCTTTATTTTCTAAAAATTTAAAAAGTTTCAGTTTCATTTTCAATTAAAATTTGTAATTTTTAAAGAAATACTTATTATGACACATAACTGAAAAACTAATTAGAATTAAATTTTCATATTAGATTATATTTTTAAACTTTAAAGTATTTAAAAAAACTTTAACAAATTTTGATACTAATTTCAAATTTAACATCAGATTTTCAAAATTGAAAATAATTAAACTTTCTTTTACGAGGAAAATTGAATTTCGCAAAAATTGTTATTTGTTATCTAAATTAAAAATAATAATCATATTTTTTATAAATAAAAATGAGAAAAATTTGCATAATTTAGATCAGTCAAACGAAATTTATTATAGAAAAAAGCATATAATAAACAAAATTTATTTGTTAATCATAATTTTTTTATATTTTCTAATTTTAAATATTCTTTTAATATAAATAATCATGAAAAAATACCTGCATTTTTTCCATCTGACAAACAATATTTAAAAAAAAAGCATACACAAAAACTAACTTTAAAGTGTGGAATGTCAGAATCAGACAGAATGAAAGAATTAAATATGAAGATTATTATAGTTAATTCTAATTCATATATTTGAATAGTAATTTTTTTTCAATTGCAATTTATAAATTCAAGCACAAATTTCTCAATGAAAATTATTGTTTTGTATGTACATAATTTTTGCTTTTAATTCTAATTTACATTTCTGAAAATCTAATTCTTCTTTCTAGCAGATTTTCCATTATTGCGCAATAATCTCTTTAATTTTTGTATTTTTTTTTTTTTTTTGACAATTGCAATTAAATTCTTTCAGTCAGAACTATTTTTTAGTTTCGTAATTGTAGTTCTAATCGTTTAAATTCTAATTTTTTTTAATTCTAATTCATTTATTTGAATATAGTGATTTTCTTGACAATTACAATTAAAATTTTCCAGTGAGAAAAATTTTTTGTTTTCTAATTACATTATTTTTTTTATATACATAATTTTTCTCCAATTCTAATTTACATTTCTAAAACTCTAATTCTTCTTTTTTAATGGAAATTTTCCATAAATACAATTTTTTACTGTACCGTATTTTTTCCAACCAAATAGCGTTGTTAACCATTATTTATTGAGAAGATAACTCTCGCCTTTCCTATATTCGAAAAATAAAATTGATGTTAATCTATAATACGAAACTTGTTGAAATTTTCCGTCTTCTCATCCCCATCATATCATAATATATACACACACAAGTGGTACTTTTAGGAAACAATTTTCAAATTCCACACGACTCCTATTCCATTAAATCCTAAATAAACTGCTTTTCCTATAATCTTGAAACTAAAGCATTTCGTATAAATTTCCATTTGGAGTAAAACCCACTGAATAGGTAAATTTTCAAATAAATAATGAAATAAGCCGTGCGCTCTCTGAGGTTTTGCCTTTGATACTATGCAATTCGTACAAAATACTCTCGTTTCTCTCTCTCTCTCTCTCTCTCTCTCTCTCTCTCTCTCTCTCTCTTTCTCTCTTTCGTCACCCCTTTCTCTCCCGTGTAACTAACATTTGATTGAAAATCGCCGATTTTCTTTGACCCGTAAGAATGTTATTCACAATACACAGTGGAGCGTTTGAAAATTTAAGGGCTCTTTTTGTGCTGCCGAATGAAAACGAGGATGAACGAGAGAAAGAGAGAGAGAGAGAGAGAAAGGGGGAAGGGGGGGGTGGTTTTTGTGTGCGGGTTAACGTACGACTTATCGAGCGAAGAATAAAGCCTCGATCCTCGAACAGATAGGAAATTCGTACGATCTTGTCGAGTGAGCTCGTATAAATAACTCGCTGTTGTTATATCCACGAGACGAGAGAGCAAGTCTCAAGTATGGAATGAGTGTGGAATAAGGTGGAGGAGGCTAAAAGAGAGAAAGAGAGGTAGAGAGAGAAATAGTCGGGTCAAGCAGATGAAAAGAGGCTGATAACACCGGGAGATGATCCTCATTTGCAAATATATACTTCCTTTAATTTCCTCCTTTCCATTTGATTTTTTGTTTATTCTTTCTTCAAAAAAAGAGAAAAAAATGTTTTTCTCTTTATTTGTATTTTATTTTTCATTTCTTATTTTTTTCTTCCCTAAAAATCTATTTGTCTATTCTAACTTTGTCTTTTATTTATTTTCAATTACTATTATTATTGCAATTATTATTATTATTTATTTTATTTATTCTTCAAACTATTTTTTACAGATATTATACTTATTATATTTTATTTCCTTTTGGTAGAAGCGTAAGGAATTTAATTTTTTACATTTTCAACAATTTATTTATAGTTATATTTGAATAAAAATTATAATTTTTTGTCAATACTAAATTATTTAAGTAATATAATCTAAAAATTAACAAATTATTTCTTATTGACAGAAAATTGTATAATAATTTTTATTTTATTTAAAATTTAATTTGTCTTTTTCTTAATTACAAAATGACATTAGACTCATTTTTATTTAAACTATTCTTTATTAATTTTTTTTATCCCTGACTTAATTTTTTATTTATCTTATTAATTTGTGTTTTATTTTTTTTATTACAGTACCGTCCGAAATTGTCAGTCCACCCATTTTTAAAGGAATGAAAAAAATTTGTTAACATAAAATTCATGAAAACTAAATTTTTTTTTGGTTTATATTTTAAAAGACGATCAAATTTTGAAGAGAATAAGACCTTACAGAAGTCATTTGGCCAAAATTTGTAGAAGATATTCTTAAAAATCGTCATTTTCAATGTTTCACAAAAATTTGAATAACTTCTAAAATAATGAACGCTTTTTAATAATCTTAGGCTTATTTTAAAGGTCATTTTCTACGGAATAAGAATTACTTATAGGCATTTACCTGTAATTTTTTACTTGGAATAAGCATGCCGTCAAAGTTGGACAAAAAAATTCAAAAAATTTGAAACAATATTATTAAAAGAAAAATAATTTTTGAAATTCAAACATATTTTTTTATTAAATTTTCTTGAAGAATCTACACCATATCATGTTTTATATATGTTCTAGAATAGTTTTTAGTACAAAAAATTTATTTCAAATTTTTCTAATTTTTTTGTCCAACTTTGACGTCATGCTTATTCCAAGAAAAAAATTACAGGTTAATGCCTATAAGTAATTCTTATTCTGTAGAAAATGACCTTTAAAATAAGCCTAAGATTATTAAAAAGCGTTCATTATTTTAGAAGTTATTTAAATTTTTGTAAAACATTGAAAATGACGATTTTTTAAGAATATCTTGAAAAAATATTTGCCAAATGACTTCTGTGAGGTCTTATTCTTTTCAAAATTTTATCGTCTTTCAAAATATAAACCAAAAAAATTTGAGTTTTTATACATTTTATGTTAAAAAATTTTTTTCATTCCTTCAAAAATGTGTGGACTGACAATTTTGGCCGGTACTGTACTTTTTTATATATTTTATTATTTTATTTATTACTATTTTTCTGTATTATTTTTTATTACATATGGTTCCGTTAATCAAAAAATTGCAATTTAAAAAAAAACTGCTATCACAAAAAATATTACAGTTATCGAAAAATTGCTATTATAAAAAAAATAAACTTTTTTATTTCTTTGACTATCTTTATTGTTACAAAAAATAAATTTTTGTTGATTCCCGTGCAGAAATCGCCACTTTTGTTCCCGATTACCGCCCTGGCCCCGGTCGGGATTTCATGATCTGGCCCCGACTTCGTGGCCCCGACCAGGACCAGACCGGGTTTGCCCAAGGATCTACAAACAGCGCACAATGGGATTTTTTTTACAATTTACTGTTCAAAACTGTCTACAGCCTACAATTCTTAACCGGTTTCAGTATTCTTTATTTTAAATTAAAGGCGAATAAATTCTTAAGACATCCCTTAAGGTCAATTTTTTAGTTCTTAATTGTTTATAATTTTTATTTTCAATCAAAGTTAACAAATTAATACAATTTTTCAAAAAAGGAGGCTTATTTTCTTATTCCGTTGCTGCATATGATCTGAATCAGTTCAAATTAATACAATATGACCACCATATAATTAATAAAACAGAAAGTAATTTATATCAATTGTTATAAACAATATTAATTAACAAATAGTTAACTTTGATTTCTTTCCACTAAAAAATGTTTTTTTTACCTTTTCTTTTTAATTTAAGTTCATTTAAAGAATATTTGCCCTTTTTGATTATAAAATAACTTATTTAAATTGTTATAAACAATATTAATTAACAAATAGTTAACATTGATTCCTATTCCACTAAAAATTTTTTTTTCACATTTTCTTTTTAATTTAAGTCTATTTAAAGAATATTTGTCCTTTTTGATTAAAAAATAACTTATTTAAATTGTTGTAAACAATATATTAAATAACAAATAGTTATGTAACTTATGCTCCTGTCCACCAAAAAAATTTTTTTTCACGTCTACTTTTTAATTTAAGTTCATTTTAAAAATATGTGTCCTTTTTGTTTAAAAAATAACTTATTTAAATGGTTACAAATAATATTAATTAACAAATAGTTAATTTTTGTTCCTTTCCACCAAAAATTTTTTTTTCACGTTTACTTTTTTATTTAGATAATGTTAAAAGACCACGGATATATAATATTAAATATTTAAATAAGTTATATTATAAGCAAAAAAGACATATATTCTTTAAAAGAACCTAAGTAAAAAAGAAAATTTGCAACAAAAATTTTCTGTTGGACAGGATCATAAGTTAACTATTTGTTAATTAATGTTGTTTATGACAATTGAAATATATTACTTTATGGGTTTTTAATTGTCTGCTGGTAATATTGGATTAATTTGAACTGATTTAGAGCATGTGCAGTAACGGAATAAGAAAATAAACGTCCGTTTTTAAAAAATTGTGTTAATTTGTTAACTTTGATTGAAATTTGAAAATAAAAATTATAAACAATTAAAAACTCAAAAATTGTCCTCGAGGGATGTCTTAAGAATTTATTCTCCTTTAATTTAAAACAATAGGACAAACGCACCAATTGTCGAAGGTGAACCATTTGTCGATGTTATCATGGTGATAACCAAAAATATTGCCTAAAATGTTAAATTTTTTTGTGGTTATAATATTAACATATTATTTTTGACATTTATAACTCTTAAAAACTCTTAATTGTTTTTCACACTTAAATTGAAATTCCATGTTTAAGGCAAAAAAATAAATTATTATTAATTAATAATTTTTAGTATTATTGTGAATTATTAATAATGAAAAAATTTTTATTATTTTAAAAAATAGTTAAATTATAAATAATATAGAATAAATAATTAAATTAATAATTTTTACCATATTATTATGATAAACATATTAATTTATATATATATATATATATATATATAACATACATTTTTAATAATTTTTCTATAAATAAATACGATACAGTCAATTTATTATGATAGCACTGTATATAACGGTCCCATGATTCTAAAGGAAGTTTAAGCGAGGTCGCTTCCAGGCTTGCGTGGCTATGCGGTATGTGTATTCGACTTGCGTCCTCGAGGTCTAGGGTTCGGTCCCCCGTGCGTGCGATATTTTTCCGTCTTAGTTTTAAGTGTTTTGTGTATAATTCTTAATAATGTTACATAAAGTATAGGTTTAAATAATTATTAACAATAATAATAATTATAAATAATTATTAATTTAAATAAGATAGTCTGTCTAAATTAATGAAAGAAAATAAGAAAAATATTTTTTTTAAAAACTTAGTTCAATAAAAGCAATTCTAATAACTATTTACATTTTTAATGACACTCATAAAAGTTTATTTACTACAAAAATATTAATAATAATCATTAATATTGAAGTAAATACTCCCCATTCTTTAATAATCAAATAACAAGCTTTAATATAATAAAATGCAGTCAGTATTGGAATTCCACCTGGGTAGCGAAAAGATCGGGGGAAATCCCATGGCCCCGACCGGGTCCCGACAGGGCGGCCAGATCGGGCAAAGTGCCATGGCCCCGGTCGGTTTTAGTGTTTCAACCAGGCCGGGGCCAGGTCGGGTTGCCAGATCGGGGCCCGGTTTGTCCCGATCTGGCCCCGACCTGGCCCCGGTCAAAATTTCTGCACGGGTTAAAATGAAAAGTTTTCATTTTATCAAGATAAAAATAATTAGAAATCAGTTTGACAAATTTTATGTAAATTACTGCAATTAATTAAAAATTGTAATCGTGAAAAATAATTGCTGTCACAGTAAAATTTCAATTATTAAAAAAACTTCTTTTATTAAAAAAAAAATTGCAGAACAGAACAAAAAATTGCATTTATAAAAAAAATTGCAATTATCAGAAATTTAAAATTATTATTCAACAACTGCAAATATCAAAAAACTGCCATTATAAGACAAAAATTGCAATTAATAAAAAAATGCGACAATAAAAAAAATTGCAATTATCAAAAGTCATTTATTACAATTTATTATTGTAATTTATTACAATTATTATAATTATCAAAAAATTAAATTCATTAAATAATTTGCATATTACCAGACGTTTGCAATTTATCAAATAATTGTAACTATCAAAAAGCTGCAATTATCAAATAAATTGCAATTATTTTTAAAAAACTGAGACCAATAAAAAATTTCAATTATCAAAAAATTGATATTATAAAAAAAAATTAATTTTTTTTTCTTCTTCTCTCTTTTTTATTTTATTGCTTAATATAAAATTTTTTTGATTACAACAAAATGTTTACAAAATAAAAATAAATAGGTATCAATTTTCGATTTTATTTAAATTTCTTTTTAATACATATAATTATTATACTTAATTGAAAATTCCAAATTATAAAAGAAGTTTCTATTATTGTAGAATTTTACTAATTAAAAAATTCTTTTGAATAAAAATTGCAATCATTATAAAATTGCAGTTATTTAAGAAAATTGTAATCATCAAAAAATTTGTTTTTAACGAAAAAATGTCAATTATCAAAAGTTTGCAAGTGTCAAAAAATTGCAATTATCAAAGAATTGCTTTTATAAAAAAAATTGAATTCATAAAAAAAATTACAATTCTCAAAAAATTGTTGTTATTATAAAAATAAGTAATCCTGTTTTTTTTTCCTCTACTTTTTCTTGATTAAAATAACATTTTTTTGAAATTAAAACAAAAATTTCTTGAAAATAAAAATAATTTGAATTACATTTAAAGAAAAAATTGCAATTTTCAAAAAAATGTTGCAATAATTAAAAAGTTTGGCAATTGTCTAACAAATTGAGAGTACAGATAATAATAAAATATTTTTTTTACATATATCTATCTTTTTTGTTATTAAAAAAAATACTATTTGATTAAAAAGAAATGTTTTCAGTGCAAAAATAAGTAAAAATTAATTTTTATTTTGCCTATTCTTCAATAACTTATATAAATATTTTTTCAATTAATTTGAAATTATTGTAATTATTCAAAGAATTGTTATTATTAAAAAACTACATTTATTAAGTAATTGCAATTATCATAGAATTACATTTAAAAATATAATTGCAGTTATCAATGAACTGCATTAATTAAAGAATTCCATTTATTTTATCATATGAAAATTGTAAGTTACAGTAAATTGCATTAATAAAAAGACTGAAATTCTTTGATAATGTTTCTTTTATCAAAAAAATTGCAATTATCAAAGAATTGCTCTTATAAAAAAATCGCAATTAGCAAAGAATTGCTTTTATAAACAAAGATTGCAATTAGAAAAGAATTGCTTTAATCGAAAAAATTGCAATTAGCAAAGAATTGCTTTCATCAAAAGAATTGAATTCATAAAAAATTACAATTATCGAAGAAATGAATTTATCAAAAAATTGTATTTATCCAAAAAAGTTGCATTAATCAAAAGAATTACAATTATCAAAGACTGGCAATCATTAGCAAACAAATTGCAAATTGTACAAGTAAATAAAATATTTCCTTCTTCACATCAATTTTTTTTTGTTAAAAAAAATTTTTTCTGATTAAATACAATTTTTTCGATTAATATAAAATACAAAAAAAAATAATTGCAAATCAATTTTCGATTGACGAATAATTTTTAATTTTTCAGACAAAAAGACGACGTGGGGGTGTCAAAATGTGGAATGCAAGCACCTGAGAGAGAAATTGAAGATGAAGAAAAAAAAGAAGAAAAAGAAGAAAGAAGTAGTTGACATTTTCAACGCGATTCACGATTATCGGAATGACGACGAATTAACAAAACTGAATAAAATATTATATATACACACATTACACAGATACACAATTATACTTTGAAAATAATACATCTATACAAATACAAATATATATATATATATTTACTTCTTTTGTCGATTAACAAAAATGAAAAAAGAAAAAAATTCAAATAAAAGAAAATATATATCTGTATATGTATAAATGTACATATGGGACATTTGGTAACCTCGATAAGTCAGGAAAACTTATTGCGCACAGAACGAATCAAGAAAAAACGAAAAAAAAATACGATATTCAAATTGCAAAAGCAAAGAAAAAAAAATTGCACCCCTTATCTACATAATGTAATCAGCGAATAAGAATTTACAATCGAGTCGAGTTCGAAGGTCACACTATTCTTCTTCTTACTTATTATATTGTACATCTTACTATAAAAAAAATAATAATAATAATAATAATAATATTAATGAAACAAAAGAAAAAAAAATTGACAGAAAAATGCAAATTTTACGAAAAAAAAGAAGTGTTTGTATGTAGAGAGCGAGAGAGAGAAAGAGCGAGGAGGAGGAAGCGGAAAACTGGAAATACGATGGTGACCTCTGCGATGCATTATGTGTAAATTATTGAATGTCAATGTAAAGGTATTGTAAATATTTAAAAAAGAAAAAAAAATGAAAAAAAATGCAAAAAAAAAAAATGAAAAGAAAAGACGTCGAATCAAGATTTCCCGAGAGCCTGGAGGGAAAATAACGTGCGTGGTGGAAGAAAAAAAGTGAGACAAAAAAAAGAAAGAAAGAAAGAAGAAGAGAGGCGTACCGAGCGATCAAAAAAAATGAAAAAAAAGCCAGAGAAAAAAAATTTTTTGAGAGAATGAGAATTGAGTGAATGCGCGCCGAAAGAAGGATGAGAAGAATGGTAGGACGAGAAATGACTGCATAGAAAAAAAGGAGAGAGTACAGAGAGAGAGAGAGAGAGAGAGAGAGAGAGGGATAGAGGGGGGTTACAGACAAGGATATAGGAACACAAATTTCAAAAAAGGTAAAAGAATAGAAATTTTTTCCTATTTTATTACCTTCTTTATATTGGCGTCCTGATTTTTGTGTTTTTGCCCGCGCAGGCCTTACGAATTTTCTTTTTAGACGACGTTCACGGATTTCCTATTTTTTATTTTTTATGTATATAAGCCAAATTATTTTTATCTTAATCACGCTCGCCATTATCGCTTTACTTCGTGGCATTAATAGCACAATAATTTAATATATTTCGCGTAGGCTTCTATATATTATAATTTTCATTTTAATTTTTTTTCTCCCCCCCTTTTTTTCTTGTTGTTGTCGGAAAATTATTTTAATTCCTTTAAAAAGGTAAATTTTTTTTTTCGTTTATTTCTGACTTTAATTTGCGTTCAATTTTTTTTAAACCTACCGGGTTGATCTCATTAATAAAAAAAGAAAGAAAGTGAAAATTTGACCAGCCTGTAGAATGTTTGTTTTTTTAAGGCTAAACAAAGTGCGATCTATCTTTAGAAGAAAAAAAAAAGGATGATTCTCTGCTATACATTTTTTAATATTAAAAACGAAAAAAATGTACTAAAAAAACGTGCTACGTAGATTTTAGTTTTTTTTTTTTGGGAATGTGAAATCGCTCCATTATTTTGGAGTGTGTTTGGTTTTTGTGTTTAAGAAATTGAATCAGGGCGCGAAATAAATTGGAATATGGATCTTTTTGGAGGACCATTATGACTCATGAATAAAGAAAGAACGAAAAATGCAATCGTTGTCTACTTTGGTCTACTGACCAAAAACTTTATTAAAACTGTAGTTGCAACTTCCTCCCTCTATAAGTAAAAAAAAAAGAAAGAAAATACAAATTTCATACTTAAGACCATCCAGTACACAATTAATTAACTTAAGTGTACGCTTAAAAGAAACTACCACAAATAATGGGCAATGTTGCTCACTTTGTGCCCCTAATGCTACATTTTAAGATACTTTAAAGTAATTCATGTATGATATATTAAAAAAAAATAAAGTATCGTCGCATCGTCTCATACACATTCAAAGAGTACAAATTCTATAAGTCCCTGTATCGCGTCACCTGTTCTAAAATGCCGAATAGTTCGGTTTTATTTCAATGCTCCAATGATTGAAGACAAAAAAAAATCTGTTTTTGGGGGAAAAATGTGAGAGGAATTTTTTTTTTTTTTTTTTTTGAGAAAAAAAGTTTAAAGTAAACTAATAAAGATAAATCGAAAAAGATAACAAAAAAAATGAAAAGCTTATAGGTGAGAGAGAATGTGTGAGAAAATTGAGATCTCGGATTAGAAAAAAGGAACACAAGACCCCAGATTGCGTATAAATGATATTTGTAGATTTAAAACAAAAAATCTAAACGCAGAATTTTTTATTCTAAAATAGGAATAAAAGAAAACACACACGTACACACAAAAAAAGCCATTCTGCGAATGATGAACAACTGAAGTTTTGCGTAATAGATTTTAAGTAAAACGACTAGATAGACTGAAGTAACGAGTGATCTCTTGAAAGTGAGTGGGAATGGGTGATTTTTTTTTTAAATGAAAAAAATTTTTTTTTCAAAGAGCGAGAAAAGAGTCTCCTGGATAGAAAAAGAAGAATCGTAAATAAATTTTCAAAAATTCATTATTTGTAGGAGTTGATCTCATCAGTTTTTAAGATTTCTTTTAATTCTTTATTTAAAAAACAACAAAAAAAATTTTCTTTTTGAAAAAGGAATTATTTCCTTGAAAAAAAAGTCGAAAATTTTATTTCTTCTTTTAGGTGAAAAAATCTACAATGGGGAAAAATTTTTGATCGGTCAAAAATATAAATTCGGATTTTCCAAATATGGTTTTGTTGCAAAAAATGTTAATTTACCAAAACAAAATGTTTATTTTAGCAGGAAAAACTTTCTTTTTGAAAAAAAATTTCTTTTCCGAAAAGAATGTTTTTTTAGCAAGAAGAATATTTAATTTCTCAAAAAAAATTTTCTTTTCTCAAAGAAATGTTTCTTTTCCAAAAAAATCATTCTTTTTCAAAAACAAATATTTCTTTTCCGAAAAAAAATTTTTTTTTATGAAAAATATTATTTCTTTTCTCAAAAAAGTGTTTCTTTTTTTAAAATCGATTTTTTAATTGCCTCCTTCTCCAAAAAAAATTCTCCTTTTCTTTAAAAAATTATTCTGTTTACCAAAGAAATATTTATTTTCTCAAAAAAGTGTTTCTTTAAAAAAAAATCATTTTCAATACGAAAAAAATATTTCTCTTTTTGTTGGGAAAAAAAATATTCTTCTCTAAAAAAGAAAAACAGCGTTTTTTCAAATATTTTTTTTCGGAAAATGTGTTGGAAGACCAAAATTGGAAAAAGAATGTTAATAATTTAAAATTTTAATGCAAATAAAAATTGTTTTGTGAACAAGGTCGAATCGAATTTTTTAATTGAACACATTTTTTTTATGTTTTTGTTTTTATCAAAGAGAAAATTTTGTTTTAGGATAAAAACGAATTTCAACTCTCGCACAGACCAAGCCAATTGAAATATTTTCAGCGAGGCATGCCGCGTATTTAAAAAAAAAAAAAAAAGAATCTCGTTTATAATGAATGATAATAAATCAGAACATTGTTGTATCAACAATGCAATTATTTAATGTACTCTACGTTCATAGCTAACGAGACATAACCATATTGGTTATTAAGCAACTATCGCGGTAAAAAAAAAAGTCTTAAACTTATTGATGGAATTCGATTCCTAGAATAAATTTTCTCCTAAATTCTGTTTTTAAATTTATTTTTTTTTATTTTGTATTTTTTAAATTTTATTTTTTTTTTAATTTTACTTTTTCTATTTTAATTTATTTTTCAGTAATAGCCGACCTTAGTTTCACCACTTTTTAAAAATTGAAAAATCCCACACTTTTCACCAAATACTTGACAGTTTGAAAAAAAAATGAAAAATTCGTTCAAAATTCATTTAGTAAAAATTGATTTAAAAAATATTTAAATTTAAATTAGTAAAAAAAAAATTCAAACCTGGTTTCAGAGAATTATTTTTCGTTCTATAATTATTAAAGTCATATGACTTCTCGTGCAGTCAGATAAATTTGACAAAAAATATTCAAATTCATTTCTAAAAATATTTATATTTTATTAAAAATTATTCAGACACCTATGGAATTTTTTTTCCCTTTAATTTCTCAAAAATAGAAATTCAATACAATAAGTATCGGAATAAAATAGAAATATCTTCTAATTTTCTCTTCTTTTTCAATTTATTATCTAATTTAATTATTTCCTTTTCACCACATTTTAATAATAAAACTAAAAGAAGAAAATTCAAATTAAAGAAATAAATTTCGAAAAAAAAATTATCCGAAGGAAATAAAATTTTACAGAGTCTTTGCAAGAGTTTTTTTCTTCATTTCAAGGGGTAAAAAAAATGTCAAAGAAAGTGAACACAGAGAAAAATGAGAGCGAGAGACCAATGCAATATTCGAAAAAACGAAAAGAGAGAGAAAAAAAGCGCGAGACAAAATGAAATGTATTACAGAAAAAAAAATCGCTATACCACATTTATTATATATATACCAAAACCAAAAAAAAAAAAAAAATTACACAAAAAATCTACAAAGCATAAAAAATCAATTTCAAACCTAAAGAAAAAATAAAGTAAAACATAATTAACAAAAAAGCTAACGCTAAGAATTTTAGTGAGTAAAATTACAGTAAAGATGAATGTCTTTTTGAACGTGTCAAGCGTAATAATAGTTAAAAAAAAAAATAAGAAAACGGACACATCTCCGTGAGAATTTTTCTTTTTTCGTTTATATATTTCATCGAGAGACCTACATTGTACAATGTGCTTTGGTTTTTTAATACCCTACAAAACTTAGCGAGATATTATCTACTCTATATATAAATATATATAAATATATATATATTAAAAAAAAAAAAAAAAAAAAAACAGGGGAGCACATTTGCCCGGTGTATTTAAACGCGCTCTTTACTTTTACTTCTTTATGCGCCTCTGCTTTTTGCAAATGACAAGTCAATTTAGATACATGCACGTAAATACGCTTTTACTCGAGTATTTGAGCACGTCTGATGAGCGATTATCTTTGAACGCATGAGTGAAAAAAAAAATAAATCATCATCCCACAAAAAAAGAAAATCAAAATCAAAAATACGATTGTTTTCGGATTTTTTTCCATCGAACGGTTTTGACATTTTTTTCTAATTTATAAATTAGGTAATTATACATTTTTTCGGCAATATTAAATAGAAACTAATTTTCATATTTGTTTCTTTTAACAATTAGTCTTCTTTTTTATCAACAATTTTTTTATATTAATAATTATTATTATCATAACTTTTTTTTATTAAATCGACAATTAGGCAATTGACTCCATTTTTTATAATTAGGCAACTCCATTTTATTAAATTACTTTTAATATTTATTACAATTAATATTTATTATTATTTTTATTATTATTATTCAAATTATTATTATAATTATTATTACAATTAATATTTCAAAATTATTATTTCAATTATTATTACAACTATTGTTGCAATTATTATTAATTATTATTGAAATTCTTATTACAACTTTTCTTACAATTATTCTTATATTTGTTTATTTTTCTTTTATTTCTTATCTTCTTAGTTTCTAATTTATTTTTTATTATCACTATTATCATTATTATTATCACTAGTATTATTATTATATTATTATTGTGATCATCATTATTATTATTAATATTTTTAATTTTTATTATTGTGCATTATTAGCGAATAAAAATGTTCTCAACTCAATTATTTAATTAATTATTAATTTATAGTAGATAATTAGCATTTTTTCAATTTTTTTAAATTATTTTAAACAAATTTATACAATGATGGTGTTTTTAATTTTTTTTAACGTTCTTATGACTATTAATTTTTGTTAAAATCTTTTAAAAAAATTGTTTCAATTTACTAAAGAAATACAGAAATATTTAGTAATGGAAAATTAATTTCTTCGATATTTATAATAATTGTAATAATTTTGTAATAATTTATTTTTTTGAAAATACCATTTGAAAAATACTTTCTAATTAAAATTTACTGCTACAATTTTAACGTGACAGTTTGTTTTATTATTATTTACTAAAATTAATATTTATATATTTTAACAACCAAAAAGGAATGTATAAAAAATTAAAAAATTAAAAAATTTAAATAATTAAAATACATTAAATTAAATTAAATTAAAATTGAAATAAATTCAATAAAATTAGAAAATTATTTTCTTGCAACAACGAAAAATTGCAGAAAACTGTAAAATAAAAAATGTAGTAAAACAAAAAAAATTAAATTAAGTAGCAAAGTCAAAATTAAAAAAAAAAATAAACGAAAATTATTCAAACATGAAAAAAGAAAATTTTCAATTTTTGGTCAAAAATTTTTTTCCATAAAAAATTCGTCGGTGAAAAAAAATCCAACAATTTCGTTTTTAAAAAAGGATGAATGAGACTATATTATAAAAATTTGAGCGCAATCCGCTTCTCTTTGCCCTCGAGACCAAAATATTAAGATGAATCGGATACATCGGGCCAGTTTGCTTTCCCGAAAATGTGATATTAAAATTAAAAAAAAAAAAAACGAGATATGACATGAGACCACGGTTCGAAAAAATGAGAAAAAAAACCCGTAGACAGAAAGGAAAAAACAAAAAAAAGAACAAGTGAATAAACCACAAGTAGAAAAACAAAAACAAAGACATAGGGGTTGAATTTTGTCGCAAAGAAAGTTCGTTATTTGAAAGGTGTGCGAGATTTTGAAATCCGGCGAAAAGCAATCGATTCTAGTTTACTTATTAACAAAAATAAAAAAATAAAACAAAAAAAACACTGTAAACTGCGAATTAAATAATTATAATAAAAAAAATTTGGGTAAATAGAGCGAAAAAAAGAGGGGGAAGGGGCACAGATCACACAGCAGCAACATGAACTGATACAGTATTGACGCAGATTACAAAAAAAAATAATAATAATAATAATAAAAAAAAAATAAAACAGAATGAAAAAAACGTGTTACTCCAGCCGCTAGAATAAATGTAAGTGTAATTCTCGGTACATAATTGTTATTAACCTGGATTCAAGAGCTCGCTCTAAAAAAATTGTAAATTAGAATTTTTCCTCTTCCAATTTAATAATGAAAAAAAAAAAAAAAAAAAATTGGGTAAAAATGGAAAAATATCAAAAATCAGTTTTACGAGCGAACTCTCAATTCCTCGGGCAATGCAACAGTGGCCCAGTCTAACATTTAAGGATCTTTTAAATAATATTTGATTGATAACAGAAGAACTAAGAGAGGAGAAAATACAAAATATTGAAATAATAATGAAAAAATGGGTGTTATTTTTAGATGTCTATTAGATTATCGGAACCAGAATTAAAGAAATAAAAAAAAAGCTTAAACATAAAAACGAATAAAAAAAATGAAAATACCTACTACTACCTACTACTGTAATAAGAATAAAAGGATATTAAAAAAAAAAAGAATGAGAAATCTTAGTTGACGCAAATTTCACAAAAAAAAAATTTAAAAAACAAAAAAAAGAAAAAAATATTATGTAAAACACTCCGAACACCGTTTTTGGTACCATCGACCAAAAAAAAAATTAATCATCTCCACATTTCTTCTTTTTGAAACATATTGTACAATTTAAAAAGAAAACGTCCATTTGTAAATTATTGGCATTAAGATCGGTCGTTGATTTTTTCAAAGAGAGAGAGAGAGAGAGAGAGAGAGAAAAAGTAAACTAAAAGTAGAAAAAAAAGGAGAATTTCAATAAAATTTTTGTCCTTAGTACCAAAACGATGATCAAAAAATGAGTCCCATAAAATAATTATATTGTGGGAAAGCGATTAGCGCGTCTAGAATTTTGTTAACGTGCTCGTCGTTCTCTCGCAAAAAAAGAAAAAACTAAAATAAAAAAAAACAATTTTTCCTCCAAATAATTTGCTGCTTTCATTGTTTAGATGAGTATTATAAATGAGCGTAAGGGAGAAAAATATGCAAAGTACCAGATTGAAAAATAGAGTGAAAGAGATTACAAAAAAAAAAGAAGAAAGGAGAATGTGAACTCTAAGCCTGTCCCTCGTTATGTCTCCTGTACTTATCCCCCCTTTCGCCCTTTTCAAACAGCGTCAATTCTTTTTAAAAAAAAAATTTTTTTTTTGTATAGAATTATTTAGATTTAGCGACGAGTGAAGAAAAAAAAAAAAGAAAAATGGTTAGATAAAATTTATACCCTTGAGAGATTTCTTTAAAAATATAAGAGTATAAAAAAAAGTTACTCATAAATTTTAATTGACCATTTTCTTTTTTTTTTTGCAATATTATATACTATATAAATTTTAAATAAATTTATCTTCTTTTTAATGGTTGAAAATGTTCGAGAGAAAAGTGCGGTCCTTTTCTCCGAATTATTCGCCAAGATAAAGTAGAAGAAGAAAAAGATGAAGAAGAAGAAGAAGAAGAAAGAAAAGGAGATGGCGATTAAAAATGGTAGGCATATCAGAGGGCAAGCTGGAGAAATTTTTTTTTATATAAAGAGAGTGAGAGAGAGAGGAGTCCGCGAAAATCCATGATGTACGAACCAACCGCCAGAGGCTCCAGCACTAAGAGCATTTAATCAATGGTAGACAAAAAAAAATGCTTAGTGGATATTAAAATGAAAAAAAAAAAAAATAAGAAAAATGGCAAAAAAAAAAAGAATTACAAAAAATATACAAGTTTCACGTTTGTAATAATAACGTTGTAAACTATATACAATTTAAGGAAGACGAAGATGAAAAATGAATTATAATGTTATTATGTAATATTATTATGAGCGAACGAAAGAATGTGCGATGAGAGAATAAGGGAATGTGAGGGTGAGAGACATTTTTAGGTGTGTTAATAATATGGAGTACGCCTAATTATATTCATATGCGTGTCGAAACAAAAAAAAAAGATGAAATAAAATCCAAATACAAAGAAGAGAAAATAATTGAGTGTTTCACTGTGTAATAAAACAAAAAAAAACCAAAAAACCCTTTTGAAAAAATTTTGCAGAAAGAAAATTTTTGAAACATCGAAATTTCTTATTCACGGAATTTTTTTTAAGATTAATCATTTTTATTCTTATTATTTTAGTTTGTACAGTTGATCCTCGATAAATTGGATTTCAAGGAAAAAATATTCAAATTATCGAAGATTTCATTTTTGAAATATTCTTAGCAATTTTTTTTGATAAATAATAATATTAGCAAATTAATCAAAAGTTTATTTATCGAGAGATGACTGTAGGTATATAAATTCGTTTATCTGAAAATTAAGGAAGTAAAAAATAGAAGAGAAAAAAAATTATAATTATTTTTATTCTTATTATTGCACAGTTAATTAATTAACAATCATTCAATTTTTTTTTTTATTTTCAAATATAAATTTTTTTGAATAATTTCATAATCAACATTTAAAAAATTCACTTTTTAAGTACAAAATTAATTATTACTATTCATATTTTCTAAAATTTTAATAAAATTTCACAAAATAATTCCATTATTTTTTAAAATTTTAATAAATCCTTCTGAACAATTAAATTATTTTTTAAAATACTAAAATCTTTAAAAAAAAAATTCAATTATTTTCAGAACAATTTTAATTGAATTCCTCGGAGCAATTCAATTTTTAAAAAAAATGTTAACACATTTCGAAAAAAT
The DNA here is from genome assembly GCF_015476425.1 of Leptopilina heterotoma. Taxonomy (NCBI): domain Eukaryota; kingdom Metazoa; phylum Arthropoda; class Insecta; order Hymenoptera; family Figitidae; genus Leptopilina; species Leptopilina heterotoma. The sequence continues at coordinate 4,294,081 of NW_025111110.1, forward strand.
TCTATTTTTTTCTAAAATTTTAATAAATTCTTCGAAAAAAATTTAATTACTTTTATAAACAGTAAAATTCTTCGCAAGAATTCAATTAATTTTATAAATAGTAAAATTCTTTGCATGAATTAGATTATTTTTAATTCAATTTAAATTAAATTACAAGAAAGAATTTAATTATTTTTCACCATAAAATTCAATTTCAACAAGAATTTAAAATTCTCTAAGAATAATTCAATTATTCTGAAAATATTTTTTAAAAAAATTCTCGAAAAAATTTCATTATTTTCAAATATTTTTATAAAATTCTTCATAACAATTTAATTATTTCTTAAAATTTTAATAAATTATTCGAAACCTTTCAATTATTTTTATAAATAATAAAATCCTTTGGAGAAATTTAATTCTTTTCAAAACAATTTTAATAGAATTCATCTAAAGAATTTAAACTTTCAAGTATTTACTTAAAATTCATTTATTTTCTAAAATTTTAATAAATTCTTCGGAACAATTCAATTATTTTTATAAATAGTAAAATTCTTCGCACGAATTCAATTATTTTCAATACATTTTTAATAAAATTCTTCTTTATAAAATCCAATTGCTTTCAAAATTTGCAATTAAAATTATTAATGAATCTCCATTAGTTTAAAAAAAAATGAAAGAAATTCTGCAAAAGAATTTAATTAGGATTTTTAAAAATTTTAATTATTATCAAATTTTTTGATAAAATTCTTTGCAACAATTAACTTCAAACTGCCAAGAGATTACCGGAACATGTACTTTATTATTAATAATTAATTATTATTTTATTTATTTAATAACTTTTAGTTGGAAGGAAAAAAGAAGAGAAAAAAATGAGAATTATTTATATTTATATTATTATGGTTTAATTAATACAAACGAAGTTAATACAGTCGATCCTCGATAAATTGAATCTTAAGGAAGAAATACAAAAGCTATCGAAAGTTTTATTTATCAAATATTTTACTGTAATTTTTATTTCTATTTTCCATTCCTGTAGGGACAAAAATCGAGTTGAATTTAATGAAAGTTTAATTATCGAGAGATGACTGTAGAGAAATTCGTTCATCATGAAATTAACACAGAAAAACGAAAAAAAGATGAAAAATATAAAAAACATTTTTTTTATTATCGTAGTTTAATTAACAATCATTCCGTATTATTAACGAAGTAAATAAATTCATTTATTATAAAATTGTCAGAGAAAATAAAAAAATAACTGCTATATATAATATCAGCTTTTAAATTAAAAAAAAAAAAATTTCGAGGGGATAAATAAAAAAATTTAAGCAAATCATTAGGTTTTCAAGTGGATAGCGCAGAGGCTTTTCGAGTTCAAAAGGTCAAGACCAGAATCGACTTCGTTATTCAACTTTAGGGCGTGTACCAATCTCTGACGTCAAGATTTATTGACTTTTAGCGATACTTTGTTTATATCAGAGTACTTTGTTTTCTTAAAGAAAAAGCGAAAAAATAAGAAAGTGAAAATATTTTCTCTCTTTAGTGGGAAATTTAGAAATTAAATTAATAGACAAAATTTATTATTGAAAATAAAATCAGACAGTAAAAAGCTGGTAATTAAACTCAGATGAATAAAACAAAATTGTAATGTAAAATAACTAAAAAATTAATTTTCTGTAGTTGCGAATTATTATTTTTTTTTAATTTCAATAATTATGCGAAATAAACATTTTGAAATAGATTTTAAATATTTTCAAATTAATATTTTTTATTGACGCTAATTTTTCTATTTTGTTTTTGGAAACATTTTGGTGCTGACGAAAAAAAAATTATAAGACGTGTTAAACTTATGGCAAAAATTGATAATTTCGTAATTCTTTCCTCAAGAACAATTTTTTCAAAATATTTTGAAAATTGATTTTGTAAATTGATTTTAAAAAAGTAAAATTAATTTTTTACACATTATTAAAAAAAAATTTAAGTGAATTTTTTAAATTTTGATTATGAAATTATTTAAAAAATTTATATTTGAAAATAAAAAGTTTTGTAATTTACATAAGAATAATAAATTGAAAAACCACATTCCGCGCGTAACATTTGCTACTAGTGATAAATAATAATTATAAAAAAAAAAATTTTTAAATAAAAAATCCTTCTGATTTAAAAAATTTTTTTTCTCCAGCGAAAAAAAAGGGATTTGAGATATGTTAAGTTTGATGAAAAAGGAAAAGTCATGGCATACTATTTGGTACATGCTCTTAAAGAAAAAGTAATTCCGATTGATTTGCTGGACTTTATATAGTATTTACGTGAAGTGCACACAGTAGTATATATAAATATATATATATACATTGTGACTGTGAAGCTTTTCCATCGGCTCTTAAGGGAACTTGGCAAGTTTTTATTACCCGCGAGTATACCACTATCGTAGACTGAAAAGTACTGTGTTTCCGCTAAAGGTTTATCACAAACAGCTGCCTGCCTGCGCGCTGTCTGGACTGGAAAGAAATTAAACTGCCTTCCGCTATTACAGATGTTTCTTTAGGAAAACTTTTTGAGAGACGTGAAACGCTTCTGTTTACGAACACCAAATGATGCATTGGTGTTTTATTGTCCTTTACTAAATTCACCTCCTCTTCTTTTTTTTTCTCTTCTTCTTTTTTCTTCTTTTTTTTTTTTTTTTTTTTTTGCAAAACTCCAAGACATAGAGACCAATCTCACTAATTTATTGGTTTCAATTTTACCCCCCGTTCTGTTTTTATCCAGCTGAGTTAAAATATTTTTAACAAAACTTTTTTAAAACTTGGCAAAAGTTTGCTAATAAAATTTATCCTCTATAATATCGGATTTCCATCAGTTTGACTTTGATAATATATTTTTTTTCTTCATTGAAATATTATCTATTATTTAGTATATCTATTTATTTATTATTTTTACATTATTATCTATTTATTGTTTATTTATTTTTTATTTACTATTTAAAAATTATTTATTTTATATTTTATTAATATCCCACGTCGGAAAATTCCCCTGGAAATTCCATTGAATTTCCGTGGAGATTCCGTGGAAATTCTGCAAGTTTTATATTTTAAAATTATTTTAACATTTCTATTATGATTAGAGTCTAATAATAAGCTTTGTTGCAATTTTTTTTGCAAAACTTGAATGACACTCAAAAAACTGTTCTATTACATTTAATTACGAATTTTTTTAATTGTAAAATTATTCCAAAACACCAAAAAATTCGTTTTTAAATAAATATTTAATCATTATTATCATTCCATAGAAATTAAGATTTTCCAAAAATTTCAAATTCAAACCTTTATGAAATTCAACAAATTTTAAGAATATCATTACAAAACATGAAGATATCGATCACTCCGAGTCGAAGACTCGGAGTTATTGATGTCTTCATGTTTTGTAATAATTTAAATTTCCATAAAATTTTTTTAAAATATATTAAACTATTTACAAAAATTTTAATAAAATCCTTTTCAAGAATTCAATTATATTTTTACAAGTAATAAAATTTTTCGATGAAATTCAAATATTTTCAAAATCTATACTATTTTAATAAAATTTCTTTACAAGAATTCAATTATTTTCCTAAATAATAAAATTCTTCACAGGATTTTAATTATTTTTAATAGAATTTTAAGTAAATTCTACGAAAAATGTAATTATTTTCAAAAATATTCAAAATTCAATTATTTTTGAAAATTCATGCTATAATGCTTTTAATATTCAATTATTATGTAAAATTTTAACTGAAATTCATTTTTAAATCAATTTTTATCAGAAAATTCTACGAGAATTCAATTATTTAAATTCAAAAATAAATAATTTATTAAATAAATGAATGTTTTTCAAAATTGAATCCTCATGAAGAATTTTATCAACAAATTTTTAAATAATTCAATTTTTCGACTAATTTTAATAAAATTTTCAAGAATAATTATACATTTTTCAAGGAATTCGATTAAAATTGCATTATAAAAATAATTGAAATTCTATGTTAAGTTTTATTATTCATGAAAATAATTGAATCTCTGTAAAAAATTTTATTATTTTTGAAAATAATGTAACGTTTGCTTTAAATTTTATCAACACTTTTTTTAAATAATTGAAATCTTTTGAAAAATTTTATTATAAAATAGCAGATATTGAAAATGATTAAATTGAGGAAAATTTTTGAAAATAATTGAAATTTTGACAAAAATTTTATTAAAATTTTTGAAAATTAATTTTTTTCCAGTACTTTAATAAAAATCCCTGACTTTTCCCTGATTTTCTTGATCTACGACAAACCTGGAAATGTTAAAATATTTTTAAAATAAGAAACTTGCAGAAGTTCCATGGAGTTTCCATGGGGTGCATTTATTTTTATATAACAGAAAAAAAATAATTATAATTTAGAAAAATGTAAACGTACAATGATTAGCAAAGTTAAAATTCGCTGCAAAATAAAAAATTCTTATTATAAATTTATAAATTATTAATTATAAATTAATAGGTAAGTTAAATGCTTTGAATTTTACTCCAAAAATAAGTGAATTTGACACTCGGTAATTTTTTACCCAGAGTTAAAAAGTAGAGTTAAATTATTCTGTTTAATTGAATTTTTTTAATAAAAAAAATTTTTTGCTTAGAAAAAAAAATTTTTCTTAATAATAAAAAAATTAAAAATTTATTTTAAAAATTCTCAGTTAATTTAAAACAAATTTAAACTCTCTAGATTCTATTCTCTTCGATTTAACTCTAAATTGAATAGAACTTTTTATTTTTCACAGGTAAGTAAAACATTAAGATTCAATAAAAATTTTAAAATTTTATTAATAAATTATTAATTAACTATAATAATATTGAATAATTACTCAGTAAAAATGTCACTTAATATTTTTTAATAATTTTATTATTTTTTATATTTTTAAAATAATTTTATCAATTTTGACTATAATATTGAATTATTTATACCTACTAATTATTAATAATTAATATTAATTATAAACTACAGTTAATTAATATTTCTTATTACATCTCTTTTTATTTATTTATATTGTTTTATTTTTACTCCGATTTTTTAAAAAATTTTATTATTTATTAATTAATTATCATATTAATTAAGTAATAATTAATATTTATTAAGATTAATAATATTTATTAATTAATTATCAGAGTTAATTAATTTTACGTTTATAATTAACTCTCACAAATTTTTATGCAAAAGTAAAAAAAAACTCCAACCAATTTTCATTAATACTCTGAAAGTAATTCACATTAAATTTTGAATGAACCAATTTAGAACTTGAGAAAATCAATAAATCGAATGACACAAGAAAAGTGTTATTTTTATATCATGATGAAAATTAAAAGAATATCAGAAGGTATTTTTTTTTAAATTAAATTTGAAAAAACAAATTTATTATTCAAATTATATTTTTTTTATTTCGTTACATCGTGTTTATTAATAAAAAAAAATTAATGCATCATCAATTCTTGTTATACGTACTTTGGCCTTTTATTAGGCACTTGAATAATAATTAAATCACTGATATTAATAGATTGGAGCACGTAGAGACACCTCTTGCTAAAATTTCGAAACAATCTATTGATCAATTAAAATTATAAATTCAAAAATTTCATTATTAATTACTTAATATAAAATATCTTCTCTTATTTATTTTACTATATTATAAATATTACTAGTAGAATACAAATCAACCGTTATGTAATTTGAATTTACAATTTTTACCGCCTGTAATAGATTTAAAATAAATTTTGAAAAAAAATATTGTTAATTTAATCGGAAATTGGGTATAAATAGTGGAAAATGGATTAATTTTAATATAAATGGTAAATTTCGGATAATTATCAGGATAATTTGATTAATTTTGTTTTTTAAAAAGAGAAAAAAAAGTTGTTGTTTTGATAACGGAGTTATAGGTTGTGTGTTTGACTAGAGTTGTTGAGGAGAATCAAAGATGGCGGAAACGTCAGTCGCAGTGGTACGACAATTTGTCGTCTCCTGTTATTTTTAGTTTTAATACAATATTTTTATATATTTAATTTATCTAAAATTGACAAATGTTTTAGAATAAAGTTTTAAATATACAGTGATAGTGTTGTCAGCACATGCAATATAAAGATAAGAGGAAAAATGGCACGAACGCGTGTTATTTTAATATCATGCGGTAGTTACGATCCACCAACTAATATGCATTTACGAATGTTTGGTACGTATAATTATCAATTGTGATTTAATTTGATTATTACTTTTATAAATAGATCACTTAAGTTCTTTCTTTCATTTCTGTCATTTTGTTCTTTTTTATTATTTTTCTTTTTCAATTAGTGAAAAAACAATTGTCAATACATTGTACTATCAATACTTTGATGTCATTTCTTTTTATAAACATTTACAATTTACAAATATTAATTATATTGACACATAGTTAGTTGAAAGTTTGAACTTTTATTCATTTTTGTCAGGTGATAATTGAATTAAAACAGTTTTTTTGATTAGCAGAATGATGTTTATATTAGTTGAGGTTATATATACACACAATAATTTAAATTTAATAACATTCCTTTTATATTCAAAACGTGTTTTCATTCTTAAGATTTTAAGATTTAAAGGATAAGTGTGGAAAAGAACGTGATTCGCATTTTAAGAAGTTTAAAATTTTACGAGAAAGTGCATCATGCAATTTTAATCAGGTGTCTAAGGCGCATTTCTGATAAAACTGGGTCACTGAGACTGTTTCTTAAATAATATAATGTTATCTTCATTTGTCTGACCTGAACCTGAAAAACTAGATCCTTATTTTAAGTATAACCTTTGTTTTCTTTCTTTTTTTGCCAGGAAACTGAAAAAAAATTTTGGGAACTTTACAAGAGATAAAGAGATGATAAATCATATTTTTTGTGTAATGGATGAGTAAACAAAAGTTGGTTCATGACGCAAACAAAATTATGTTTTTTTAAAACTTGTCAGAATGAAGAAAACTATTTTTTGCCTTAAAAAATTGCTATCCATCATCAATTATTAAATATCAAATAAATATTTATGATAAAAATCTCTTTTTAAACGAAAATGGTTTCATTTCATTTCAATTTTTTTTTTTTTTTTTTGAAAGAAAAGAAAAGTTTTTAAAATACGAGAAGTTTCAATAACCATGCATTGTTCACCAAGTAGGACACTTATACAATTTAAAATAGAAACTATATACCAATATTCCCTATTGTGTTATGACCCGAGGCATGAAGATTTGTTACCGAATAGAATTCTCTCTCTCTCGCTTCGAGGAAAAAAATATATTTGAAAAAAAAGTCCGCCTCGAAAAAGAAAATGGTAATATTCATTTTATAAAAAGGTTAAATAAGTTTAAAATTGAAAATGAAAACTTGAACGGAAAAATTTCATTATACACGACTTTTTGTTGAGAATTAATTATTTATGCTTACAGACATTTTTAACGAGTATACTCTTTCTCTTTCTCTCTTTCTTTTTCTCGCTCTTCTTTTTCTCATGGACAAGCATTTTAATCCCCAAAGGAAATTATGCACATAATGTGGAGAGCTGTTTTATCAGCAGCAAAAGAGTGTGTTTTTTAGATATTCTTTTTTTTCCCGAATAATTAATTAACTCCCAAAGCCGACGTTAATTGAAAACTCGTATAGATAAAATTTTTAATCAACTCATCTGTTTGTCACATAATTGTGTCATTTACTCGAAGAAAAAAAAAATATTACCAACACAACAGTTGGGAGTGGAGAAATTATTTAATGAGTTTTTAAAAATCGACATTTTTTCTTCATCTCTGAATTTTAATTCTCAAAAGTGAATAATATCGACGAAAAAAAAGTTTTAATTTATTTTTTAAGTAGATAATTTATTTTAATTAGAAAAAATTAAACAGTTAAAAGAAATAATAAATTTATAGAAAATTTATCGAAATTTCTTTTCTGTTATTAAGAAATTTTTTTTCGTATTTCAGAGATCGCGAGGGATCATCTCCACAGAATGGGTACACATATCGTTGTAGGCGGTATTATTTCTCCGGTACATGAATCATATTCGAGGAAAGAATTAACATCATCAACGCACAGACTAGCAATGTTAAGATTAGCCCTCGAAAATAATGACTGGATACGCCTTAGTTCGTGGGAATGTCGACAGAATGCTTGGTCGAAAACAAAAATCTGTCTTCAGCATCATCAGAATTTGTTAAATTCACTATTGTCCGAGGTGAACGATGTCAAGAATGGTATTGATATTGAGGACTTGGACTGGATACCGGAGAACATTAAAAATGACTTGGATTCCACTCCGATTGAAATTAAACTGCTTTGCGGTGCCGATCTCTTGGAAACTTTCTCAATTCCTGGAGTTTGGGCTGATGACGATGTACGATTGTTAAAGATTGTGAAAATATCTTAAATTTATTTCATTTTTCTTTTATTTCTGGCAAATAATACCTTCTCATTTGACGAGAATGCAAAAATTTTGTTTTTAGTGATGCTTAAAGTTCTGAATATTCAAATGAAGGAAATTTTTTGCCGATTGGAATATTTTTAATAATTAGCGAGTGCGAGAAAAAGCAAAAATGTAAATTAAACATTTGGTGAATTTGTAATTTATTTTTTCAATTCGTGAAGCAATTATCTGATAAATTATTATTTTATTATTAAATTGTCTATTAAATTGAAATTTGAATTTAAAGGAGAAATAAATCATTTTCGTTTATTTGAACGTTCAGAACTTTGGGAACGGGCCTCGGCCTTTTTGGAATTCTTTCGACTTATTTTCAAAAAAGTGACTTTTTCGATTTGCAAATTTTTTTTTACGATTTTTTGAAATAATTTTGAAATTATAATTCAAAAAGTTTATATATAAATACTTGAAATTTTGTAAAATTAAATTGAAAATAATTAATCTTTTTTGACGATTTCATTGGAATTTTTGAAAATCAAACTTTGAGGAATTTTAAGAGTAATTGAAATTTTATTAAAAATAATCCATTTCTTATAAATATTTTATTAAAATTATTAAAAATTAAATTTTGAAGAAGTTTTAATTACAAATATTGAAAATAATTGAATTTTTGTACAATTTTATTGAAAACAATTCACTTCTTTTAAATATTTCATTGAAATTTATATTTCATTAAATTTATTTTTAATTTAATTTATATTGATGAATTTTAATTCCAAATTTTGAAAATAATTGAAATTTTGGGAAATTTTATTGAAAATAATCGGTATTTTTAAAGTATTTCATTAAAATTTGTTAAAAATAAATTTTGAAGAATTTTAAATTGCAAATTTTGAAAATAATTGAAATTTTGGGAAATTTTATTGAAAATAATCGGTATTTTTAAAGTCTTTCATTAAAATTTCTTAAAAATAAGTTTTGAAGAATTTTAAATTTCAAATTTTGAAAATAATTAAAATTTTGTACAATCTTATTAAAAATAACTGATATTTTTTAAGTATTTCATGAAAATATATTTAAATAAAATTTTGAAGGAGTTTTATCGCAAATATTAAAAGTAATATGAATTCTCAAAAAATTTTTAAATGAAAATTAATAAAAACTATCTTCTAAAATTTATTTAAAAAAAAATATTTAAATATTTAAAAAAAAACTGATTTGCAGAAATTTTTTATTATATTTTTTAAAATTAGTATTTCATTATTTTCAATATTTTCTATTACACATTTCAGAAAATTCAAATATCTTTAAAACATAATCATTCAAAAAATCAAAATTCAATTATTTTTTGGAATTTTTAATTTAAATTCTTTTTGGAATCAATTGTTTTTAATAATTTTTGTGAGAATTCAATTATTTAAATACAAAAATCAATTTTTTTATGTAGTTTTTCGAAAATAATTGAATTTCTTAAAACAATCTTAGAAAAGTTTAGAAACAATCAATTTTCTGAAGAATTGTTTTTTTTTAAACTGAAAATTCAAATTAAATTATTCTTAAATTTATAATTTTAATAATAATAATTAATAATTATTAAACTTAAAAAATCAAAATAATAAATTTGGCAGAAAACTTGTACTTTCATATTTTTATTTTAAAATCTTTAAAAACTTGACTTTTTAAAAATATTAAGCATTCTTTTAAAAAACACAATAATTTAATTTTAATATTTTTCAAAAATTCTTTTAAAAATTTTGATTAATTTGGAAACAAATTTTATTAATTTTCAATTATTTTGATATTTGTTAATTATACATAATTAAGAAATTTATTATCTTTTAAAAATTATTTAAATATATTTTTAAAAATATAATTTTAGAATTTTTTTCTATTATAATTTTTAATAAACAATTATTTTTAATTTTTGGTCACGTATTGTTAAAATTTTATGATAATAATTTTTTTCTTTCAAACTATGAATAATTGCAGTGGAAATTCTAAAAAAATTGATTTTTGTATTTAAATAACTGAATTCTCACAAAAATTATTAAAAACAATTGATTCCGAAAAGAATTTTAATTAAAAATTCTAAAAAATAATTGAATTTTGAAAGAACTACATTTGTATTTTTTGAAAATACTTCAATTTTCAGAAAATTTGAAATTGAAATTTAACAATTTTTAATTCTTGTGGAAAAATAGATAACAAGTATCTCTTTTTTTCCTAAAGTTTTAAATATTAAAATATGAGAAATTTTTCTGTTTAGATTTTTTCAAAAATTACTACACAGAAATAAAGGATAGTGCAAAATGGAACATTAACTTAAGAATTAATTTTTCTAATATACAAAATAACTTTAAAAAAAAAATAGTAACTAATTTCTATTAATTACAATTTTTTTCAACTTTCGAAACAATATTTTTTCCCGACTCTTCTATTTTTTTTCTGACCAATCTCTTATTTTTTCTCAGGTCGAAACAATCGTCGGTCAACATGGTCTAGTCGTAATAACAAGAGAAGGATCAAGTCCAAATAAACTTATTTACGATTCGGATATACTTTCGAAAAATATGGTAAGTACTTTAGTTATTTGCGCAAGGAAATATAAATCAATACGATAGATAGGTCACATCTGCTTTACCCAATTGCAGCAAAATATAATCATCGTGACTGATTGGATACCAAATGAAATTAGTTCCACTAGAATCAGAAGAGCGTTAAGGAGGAATGAAAGTGTTAAATATTTATTGCAAGATTCCGTAATTGACTACATTTATCAGCATGGAATTTATGGTGCCAAAAGGATGTCTTCAATGTGAGTTTTAAATTATAAAATTAAAAACAAAAAAAAAAAGATAATAAGAATAATTCTCTTTCTACTTAATATAAACAAACTGATTCTTTTTAAAGGCAATATTACCTTAAAAGCGAGTTTACATATTTAACACCACTTCTAAAATTTCAATTTCTAGAAAGCTTTTAGAGGTAATAATTCTTTTCAATTTTCCTTCTCTTTTTTTTTATCTGCACAAAAATGTGTTTATTATACACGGAAAAATTCCATTAGACTAATAGTCATACAAATGTGTGTTAATCTTTATTTTGCGAATAAAATTCTAGTTTCTCACTATAATATATCTTTTAGCACTTTTTCCTTTTGAGAAAATAATTTGAAAATTAAATATTACTAAAAATCTTTTTATAATATTGAAATGTTGTTTCTTCTTTCATGCATTCAAATTTTTTTTTGGGATTAAAAAGTAAGTTAAATTTGTCATCGAGTATTGAAATGAATGTATTGCACAGTGAGTCAGAATTTTTAAGTGCTTTTTTAACGCCATCACCCGTTGATGTACTCATGGAAAGTCCTGTCGATAATTTCCCAATTAATTTACCATTACAATTAAAGTCAATCGGTGAAAATTCCGATGAATCAGTACGTGATAAATTCCTGAGTATGTTTACTGAAAATGGAAATGATTCAGTGCCAAATAATATTTATTCAGACTTGACACAACAAGTCGACATTGTTGCCAATGAATCGGAAGATTCGAATATTAATGATGAGGTAGGTTCCAGTCAATATATCGAGAACGTTACAACAATTGTTGGCTCCGATAGAAAATCATCATTAGAGCACTCGCACAACAATTTTAATGTAGAATTTACAAATTTAGAATCCAATACACCAGTTCCCCTCGATAATAATAGCACGTTTAGCAATAATACTCTTAGTCGAAAAGATTCCGGCGATAAATTCGAGATGCGTAGTAATAAGCAAATTAGAAAATCCATCATATCCGAGAGCAAGGAAATAGTCATTGTTTCATCGATCGATAATTCTTGTGATATCGAGTACATTCTGTCCCGTAATATTCACAATACAACAAAACAACCCGAAATAATTCCCGATGAAAAGGAAAATCGAAATCGTCACGACGATGCAACAAAAATCGCCAGCATAAAGCCAATCGTCAGCAATATCAAGAGCAATGAAAACCGCAATAATATTGACGAAAACGAACACTGCCCAAAGACTGATGTGGAAAATGCAAAACGAAGTTTCGGACAAGTTGTCAACTTTAAGAAACTCAATAAGACCCGAGGCACCCAAACTTTTATCGACAAACATTCTGATATTGAAGATCAAAAGGAAATTGGTCTCACCGAAAGTGAAACCGAAGACTCTGAATTCTCCCAAATGGAAACATTTCGTGAATCTCATCTTGAAATCGATGGCAAGTATTTGAAATCACTAGTCAATTCAAAGAAGAGTCCAAAAAAAGTGAAACTCGACGGTAAATTGAAAGCAATCGAACATCAAAAATCCGATGAAACAACATCGGAGGGCGATCAAAGTATTTACGAGGAATCACGAGAAGTATGGTCCAGTCCCGATTCAAAAGCAAAAAAAAATGATTTCACCATTGATAATCAAGAAAAAAGACAAACAATTCTCCAAGGAAGTTTAGATTCATTCGACATTAAAAAACCCACAATTGAAAAAACATTCGAGTCGATGGCAAAAAAATCGAAAAGTTTAGAATTAATAAAAAATAATTCACTCTCATTAAAAGCGCCGTTAACTTTATCGAATCCAAAAATAATATACGACGAGATAAGACCAAAATCGGAGAATATGTTTCAACCCATCACCACAACAAATAATTATGACGATCAGACTGATAATTTTTGCTCCGAATGCTATCTCGCCAATGATCCATCATCCACGGAATTATTCTACACAATTCGTTCGAATTGCAGTTCACCAATTGAGGATTCAACCGAGTGTGATATTTGTAGTTCCTGTAATCTTCCCGATTCGGCGGATGTCCTCGAATTTAAGACACTGGCGAAAAGTAAATCTGCCTGTGAAGTTTGTGAAATATGCGGCGAGCCGGCCATTGAATTCGAACAAGATTTACAAGTACCGGAGAAACGACGTGTTTCTGTTTTGAAATCGTTGCACTTGAGTTTACCAAAAACGAGTTTTGAATCCGACGACGAATCGAATCGAACGCTTGATGATCGTTTTGAAATTAATAATATTGGGGAGAGAAAAATTCGTCAACTCGAGGAAAATGAAAAACAGGAGAATAAATTACAGAAGGAGAATAAAATACAGAAGGAGAATGAAAAGCAGGAGAATGATAAGAAATTAGAGGTGTATTTGGAGAAGAAAAAAGAGCCGTTGACAATTACTAGAGTTGATTTTCATGGACCGGATTTTTTTGTCCCAAAAGATGAGGTTATAATGTTGACGGAAAATTCGAGACGATTGAGTAGAAAGGGTTCGTTTTTGCGTAAAACTGATCGACAGGAGAAGAGACGCTACTCGTCGGCTGATAATTTACAGCACAAATTATTTTCTAAGGGGAATGATAGATTTTTAAAGTCAAAGGACATGAAACTTATGGCATCGGCCGATAGTATTCGACCGTTGAAGCATTTTCGTAGTCGATCGCTGAGAAGATCTAGTGACAATGTTGGACGTTCTGATTCGTCGAATGATAATTTAGATCGTCTTGATGAGACGGTCGATAATGATGAGGAGTTAACGAAGGAAGAAATTCCTGGACCCGATGATCTCAAGAGGAAGGATAGCGATTCTCTTGAGACTATTTTATTGAAGCATGGAATTAAACTTATTAGTCAGAAAGAGACTGTTTTATAATTCTATTGATTCGATATAATATAATTATTTGATTTCGAAAAAGAAAAAAATTTCGATAATTCGAAAATTTATTGAAATAAGAAAATGTTTTTGATATTTCATTTTACAATTTTACTTTTTCTTTCCCTGAAAGATATATAAAAATATATGAGGGGAAATTTTTATTGCAACTACAGCGAATTGTCCATTTTTATTGTAGAAAAAAAGATCTTTTACTCAAAAAAAAAAAAAAAAGAGATTTACCGAAAAATGTTTTGCTCCTTCCAATAAGGACATTCTTTGACTGGGAATGTTTTAATTTTGTATTAAGATTAATAATAATAGTCTTCGCACCGGTTTTTAGTGGAATGGACCAAAAAATTACTTTTTCAATCTTTTTTTTTTATTTGAGAAAAAACTCTTTGAGACAAATTGAAAAGAAAAGCCTCGGATAGTGTGATTTTTTACTTTTTCCGATTATTTACGAAAAAGGCGATATTTTTCTGATAATTTTCAAGAAACGCGACTTCTTTTTAATTATCTTCCAAATATTGCAATAAAAATTTTTGTATAGAAAGCAAATTATTTCATTTTTTTTTGTGTGGAAAATAAGTATAGTTGAATCTTTCAAAACTTATTTCTGAATAAATTTTTATGATAATTAAAATTTAGAAAATCAAATTTCGAGAGTCATTGAAATTTTATTAAAAGTAATTCTTTTTTTATAAGTATTTCATTAAAAATTTTAAAAATCAAATTTTGAGTAATTTTTAATTGCAAATTTTAAAAAGAATTGAAATTTTTGTATAATTTTATTGCAAATAATTCTCATCTTTCAAGTATTTAATTAAAATTTTTGAAAATCAAATTTTGGCGAATTTTAATTTAATTCCAAATTTTGAAAATAATTGAGATTTTGTAAATTTTTATTAAAAATAATTGGTTATTTAAAATTATTACATTAAAATGTTTAAAAATCATATTTTAAAGAATTTGAATTTAAAATTTAGAAAATAATTGAAGTTTTAAACAAGTTTAGTGAAAATAATTGGTTTTTTTAAAAATTGTTTCATGAAAATTCTTGAAAATCAAATTTCAAAGAATTCTAATTGCATATTTTAAAAATAATGGAAATTTTGTATAATTTTATTGCAAATAATTCTTATCTTTCAAGTATTTAATTAAAATTTTTGAAAATCAAATTTTATCGAATTTTAATTCCAAATTTTGAAAATAATTGAGATTTTGTAAATTTTTATTGAAAATAATTGGTTATATAAAATTATTTCATTAAAATGTTTAAAAATCATATTTTAAAGAATTTGAATTGAAAATTTAGAAAATAATTGAAGTTTTGAACAAGTTTATTGACAAAAATTGGTTATTTAAAAAATTGTTTCATGAAAATTCTTGAAAATCAAATTTCAAAGAATTGTAATTGCATATTTTGAACATAATTGAAGTTTTAAACAAGTTTATTGAAAACAATTGGCTTTTTAAAATTATTTCATTACAATTGTTAAAATTTATATTTTGGCTAATTTTAATTCCAAATTTTGAAAATAATTGAAATTTTGTAAATTTTTATTGAATATAATTGGTTATTTAAAATTATTTCATTAAAATATTTAAAAATCATGTTTTAAAGAATTTTAATTAAAAATTTTGAAAATAATTAGTTTTTTAAAAATTTTAATGAAAAATCTTCAAATGAAAATTTATGAAAATTACTCTCAAGAAAAATTATATTGAAATATTTTTTAATACAGTAATTCTTAGAATTTTTTCATTATAATCTTTTAAAATTAAATTATTTTCAATATTTTTAAAACATTATTTTTAAGAATTAAATCATTTTCAAAAATTTTCACTAAATTTTAATTATTTGGAAATTTTTCAATTAGATATAAAATTGAAAAATCTATTATCTTTCGAAAATTATTTAACAACTTAAATATTATTTAATAACTTTAAAAAAATATGAAAAGTTACTGTTCATCTTTTGCAAAAAATTGAATTTTCGTCTTTAAATAATTGAATTTTCGTCTTTAAATAATTGAATTCACGAATAAATTTCAGAGTATTACTAAAAATAATTAATTTAGAAAAAAAAGTTTAGTTAAAAATTTGAGAAAATAATATAATATTTAACTATTTTATTCAAGAATTGAAAAGAAATACAAAATAAAATTTTTATGACAACACTGAATAAAATACATTTTTTTAAACTTCTTTTTGTACCTTAAATCTACTAGGTCGATTTTTTGCGCTTTCGAAACGTTCCGAGGTCTAAAAAAATTAAGTTAAAAATTAATTAAAAAATTACATACAAATTACAAAAATGTAAATTGTTTTTTTCCTAAATAAAAACAAAACAAAGAACAAGATGATTTTTTGGTCCACTAGTGTAGAAATTAAAGGAAAAATTTAAAAAAAAAGTTGACGAGAGTCAACAGTTAAAAAAAAAGTAGAAGATAATAATAAAAAAACACAACTAAAGACTTGAAAAAAAAATCGAATGTATTAAAAATAAGGCAAATACGATGGAATATTTTCGACAGTTGAGTAATAATCCCAATCGCGTTTGAAATCTAAAAGCCAAAACAGTGCCAAAGATAATTAGGCTTACTGTTAGAAACTCAAAGTAACATTTATTATATAAATTATATAAAACTCGAACCGACAATCTAAAAATGTCAATATAAGCATAAATAATTATATGCACGTGGTATATATCAGAGATTACTATGTCGGTTATTATTTCAATTAAAAATATTAAATTTTGACTGCGGAGAGAAAATTTCCATTTTTCCCGTCAAATTAATATAAAAATAACTAATAAACATGTCTAAAATTCAGTATTAAAAAAAAACCTAGAAAAATAAATGATCCAATTTAGCTTAGATGTGTTAATTAGGATGGAATGAAATATCAAGATGAAGCAAACTTTTGTTTAATCAAAACCCAAGTTTTTTCTGAAACTAGACAAAAGTTATGATTTTTTAAAATTTGTCAAAAAAATTCATTTTTAAATTTTCACTCCGTCCTAGT
The DNA here is from genome assembly GCF_015476425.1 of Leptopilina heterotoma. Classification (NCBI taxonomy): domain Eukaryota; kingdom Metazoa; phylum Arthropoda; class Insecta; order Hymenoptera; family Figitidae; genus Leptopilina; species Leptopilina heterotoma. The sequence continues at coordinate 4,311,195 of NW_025111110.1, forward strand.
ATTAATACTGATAAAATAAAAGAAAAAGAAAATTTTACAATATGTATAGTTATAATGATAAATGAAATTTATCGTCGTGTATAAATTTTTAAGGAGTTGAAAATATTGTATGGGTTAGATATTTTTTAGGAAAAAAAAAATAATAATTAGGTATTGAAGCTTTTAGAGAATTAAAAGTTTCTTCGACTCTATAGAAAGAAACGAATCATTAGCTAACGAAAATTTAGAAAATATTACAAAACATATTTACATTTTTCATTTACATATTTTTACATATTTTTTTATTTACACTTTTTAATAATTTTTTTTTTTTTATTTAAAGAGGAAAATTTTATCAATTTGTTTTCAAATATCGATTAATTCGAATCTGATAAAATTGAAAATAAAATAAAAACTAAAAATACATAAGAATTGATGAAATTTCCAATAACAAATATTTTTGTTCTAAATTTTTTCTGCTGTTATTTTTTCATAAGAAATTTTTTCCGAATAATGAAATTTACGCAATTTGCGCAAATATTTTCGTGACAGATAATTATTGGACTTTTGAATCATTAACGAACACATCATATACACGAAAACAATACCAATTTATTATTATATCTACTTTACTGAATTTTATTTAATTAGTGCATGAGATTTTTTAAATTTCAGCTACTTATTAAATTTAGACTCTAAAGAATTTTACTATTTTTTCTGATTTATAACTTTTCTTTGCATGAAATGGCGTGTATTGAAAATAATGAATTTAATGTTTATAGAATATTATTATTATTATTATTATTGAAATGTATACGTTATAATATTAGAATATTATAATATTAATATTTTTATTTTAAATAATTAAATATTATTTGATAATATTTTAAAAGTAATATCAATATTATTTATTTATAAAAATAGTTAATGTTGATATTATTATTAATTAATATTAATATAGATAATGCTTATTATTTATTATTAATTAACAATTAATATTGCTATTATTTGTGATTCAATATTTTATATTACAATATTATAATATTATAGTCTAATAGTAAATTTATAAATAAAAAAAATATTTGAAGTAAGATAAACAAAAATAGCTGTAAACTCTAAAAAAAAATTTTTTCTTGTTTTGTTCTTGCAAATTCCTCTAAATTCAAGAATAAAATTTAAGAGGATTTTTCCTCTCAAAACAAGAATACATTTTTTTTCGGGCAAAGAAATTAGTTCAAATGTTTAAATTTCTTTAATGGAAATGCAAAAAAAAAAAAATAGTAAAAATGCTTGGATTTTTAGAAAAAGCTGTGCTTTTTTTAAAAGCGATACGATTTAAAGCAATATTGTAATGTTTTGCGTGTGCGTGCCTTTCTCTATTTTCTATATATGATGTCATAGATAGAAAATTCTCATCAACTTTACAATTTTCTCGTCCGTTTATATAACTCCATATTTTTCAATTTTCAACTTTTTCTTTTTCGTCTAACCCAATATAATGTCCCTTTGTTATAGTTTTACTGTATTGTTTAGGAAATCCTGTTTGTTAGTCTTTAGTCATTGTTAGTTTTTTCCTACTCTTGCTTCCTGATTGTTATCAATGTTTATAATTTTATAAATATTTTATAAATAATTTTCTATTTTCTATTTTTATTATTTTATTATAATAATTATTATTAGGTATTATTATTATTATGAATATTATTATTATTATTATTATTATTATTATTATTATTTTTATTATTATTATTATCATTATTATTATTATTATCATTATTATTATTATTTTATTATTATTATTATCATTGTTGTTATTAATTAATAATAATATAATAATTTCAATAACAGAAAAATAGGAATTTGTTGATGTTTTTCTGCAAGAAATATTTTTCTAAATATTTTTTTATACAAACTTTCCCTCCCCTGAAATAATAAATGCTTATGGATAATTTATTTATCAAAATAATATATATACACTTAACAAAAAAAATTTGGGCAAAATTGTCATATTTATTAATTATAAGTAAAAAAAACGAGTTAAAGAGTACAAAAAAAAAATTTTTTAAAATTGTATTTCTCCACTATAAGTAAAGTATAATAGTTCTTTTAGAAAGAGTTGCAAATATTTTGCCCTTGAATAAAAGTATAATATTTATTACAAAAAGAAATTAAATTTTATTATCTGCATAAGCAAATTAATCAGTAGAATTTTCGAATAAAAATCTTTATATAGATTCGTTTTTTATGCATGCTCGCTATGCGAAACTGTTTCAATAAGATGGACAAAATAAAAAGAAATACTTTTAATTTTTCTGCTTAATGAAATAAATAAATAAACCAGGAAACAATTTTGGAAAATTATAGTAAAAATTATTTTTTAAGACAAAAAACGAATCAAAAGTGTTACGAAGCAATATTTTGATTCTTTTGTCTCAATTTGATATCCTTACAGAAAAACTGTGATATAATTTTCTAATTTTATTTATTTTATTTTTATTTATTAATTATAATTTATAATTTCAAAAACTTATAAATTTACCATAAATTAAAAAAAATTATAATCATTAATTTTATTTATAAATCTACAAATTTATTTATAAATATTGGTAAAAAAAAACTTGTTTCTTTGCTGATAAATTGAAAATTGTTAAATAAGAATATTTTGACCATCTTAATTTTTTTTTTCGTCTTGTCATCAACTTTTATTCCTGGAGAAAAAGATTTTATTTTATTCGATATCTGAATGTCTTGAAAAGAAAAATGTTTCACTTTTCTCAGTTTTTTTTTAAATTTAAAAAAATCGATTTCCATTCGATTTGCCATTAACATGATCCAGTTTGCAGATTTTTAATTTCGATCGAAAGATTAAAATTTTTTTTCCAAATTTTAACAGAGAATGAATAATTTCTTTTCCAAAGGAATATTAAACGGCGAACATGAAAGACTGAATTCTAGTTTTGCTTTTTATTCTCATTTTATATTCACTGAAAAATAAAATTTAACTATTCGAAATTCTTCTTAGAAAAAAATGGTTTTCTATAAATTTATTTAAAATTAATTTAAATTAGCAAGATTAATTTTTTTCCAGTCACTATTAACTTAAAAGTATTAAATTGCAACGAATTGATACCAAAAAAATTGTGGATCAAATAAAAAATTGATCCGAATTTTTTTTTGCATCAATTTGATCCACTTTAGTATCAATTTTATACTTTCAAGAGAACTGTGAGACTATTTTTAATTGAGAAATTTGTACACCTAGAATTTTTTAATTTTCGGTGAAAAATTGAAATTTTTCAATTTTTTTTTGTAATGAATTTTGAATGTATTTTTTTTTTGAATTTAGTTTTTTTGAAATTCTTGTTGCGAATGAGATTGTGCATAAGATGTTGGCGTTTCTGATCAGCATGTGATATGTGTTTTCCAGGGTACAGCAAAACCTGCATGCCTACTGTAAGACAGATAGTTGACTGTCTTGTCGCTGCTCGTCCTATGCCCATTCGATGCGGCCCCTGCCTTTCTGCTAAACATATTAATCACGCTACTAAAAATTGTAGTAATTGCGACGACAACGTACACATCTTCAACAACCTCAAAATCCTTCACGATAATGATAAAGACAATATTAAAAAAACAGTTAAAACGAAATATCGTAAAAACAGTCATAGCATAGATTCTTTAGAAGTGTCTCTCAAAGTTCGAATTTAGAAAAAGAGAAAACGAAAAAAAATATTCTATACATCTCACGAGTTCAAATATCATTTTATCACTGTACAATGATTTTAAATTGCTGTCGTCTTTTTTCATTTAATTTATTTAATTTTTAATTTTTGTTTAATTTTAATTAGCTCACAGTTTTTTTAAGGATAGAAAATTGAGACAAAAAATGTATCAAAATATGTTTTTTAATATTTCTTCCTTATAATAAAATATTTTTTCAACATTTTTTCTTCGTTTTGGATAAATTATTACTATTGAAGAAAATTAAAATTCAAAGTGCAGAGAAATATAATTTCTTTGGTAAATAGTTTATGATTGGAATTTGAAATAAATAAAATTAAATTAAATAAACTAAAATATTATTATTTTTTTTTCGAAACTTATTTTTATGGTTTTAGATTTTATAAGAAAATTTTGAAATTTAAATAAACCGTGAAATTAGTGCAGAATAAAACAATTTTTAATTATCGTACAGTGATGGCTGCTTTAAAGCGAAATAATACTTTAAAATAGTTTTCGCAAAAAGTTGACTTTTATTTGCGAGCTTAACAAGTAGAATTCTATTTTAATTAAATTTCTATTACTTTCAATGTATCTGTTCTTTAATTTAATCCAATAATTTTTATTGTTACATATTATTACTCGTAATGAGAAAAATATTCATTTTTTGACGAGAATGACAAATTTTATTGATATTGACTGGAAAAGAAAATTTAGTTATTCATTCAAAAATAAACTTTTTTCTTTTCAGCTCCAAACATTTTTTTAACATTTTTTTTCTTCGGGAAAAATATTTTTCATTGACCGAAAAAAAGTAATTGTTTAGAGTACAAAAATTTTGTTTGACTCAATCAAAAAGTTGTTGATGAGCCAAGAAAAATGTTTCATTCTGTAAATGACAAAAATACAAAATTGAAAAAAATGAAAAATTATTTTAAAAAATAAATTAAATCGAAAATTATTTTAAACTACAAAAACCACAAAATTACATAATTTGAATAAATAATTTTTTTCTAAAATCAAATAATTTAATGTTAAAAATTTTAATTTACATTTGTCGAAAAGAAATATTTTTTCTCATTGCGCAATTTATTGTTTGGCGATTTCTAATAATTAGTTGCATGAAATAATAATTTATAAACTATGAATGAAGCTTTCTATATGATATTAATGTTTATTTAATGCAAAAATTCATCAAAAAATTTTAAAAAATTAACAGTTTTTTAATTAACAGAAATTTTTGTAGAAAAATTCGTAGGTTCAAAAATTGGAGGTACAATTTCACTAATATCTACAAATCATTTCTTTATAAACAGAAAACTTTCTTCATACAGAAAAAAATCGATTAAATTGTATAAAAAATAAAACCTTTTTTCGTCCTTTATAAAAAGAAAATTTTCAACTCGACTTTCAGTAAATTTTATTTTTTCTAAACCCCCAGAAAAGAAAAGTTATAGTTGTACTGAAAAAATTAATTACCAAACGAATCCGAAGGAAATGAAAAGGATCTATATTTATTTTTTCTATACAAATAAAGTGGATTGATGACTAAAAATAATTATTTTTCGAAAGTATTTAATCATTAAGCTAATCGAACTTATTTACGTTCGACTCTAATAACTATTTCAATTAAAAATCCCTATTTCCATTATTAATAAAATTCCCTATTAAAAAAAACCAAATTACGTACTCATCTGATGAGAATATATGTGTGTAAAAAAATAGTTTTTTCCATTTAGTGTCAAAAAAAAAAACTAAAATAGTAAATTTCCTTTGATTAGGTCGAAAAAAAAATTTGAAAGTCTTTCAAAAAAAGGTACGATTCTAAAATTTCTCATTTTTTCAATGTCTATAAATGATCTAGAGTGCACTTATATCAAATTTTTCGAGGACGAATTATAAATAAATATATATTATAAATAAAATGAAAAGAAAAAGAAGAAAAACTAACTTATAATAATATAGAGAGACGTTGTAATTTAGAGAATCGCTTGAAATGACAAATAATAAATATGAAAAAATTAATTCGCATTACCAAAAAGTAAATTATTTCATGGCTGATTTATGTTTAGCTGTAAGAGTACAGAAAAGTTTGTAGACTGATAAATCTTTCTTAATTGCCAAATATTTAAGTGAAAACAAAAAATGAAACCCGAAAATATGTGAACATATTTTAAATAATAAGCTTCGTCTTCGTCATTGTTTTTTAGATATTAATTAAAATATAATGCATACAAAATTTATCAATGTGTGACATAAATTTATATAGTTTACGCTCAAAAGAAATATTTTCTCTTGACTTTTGAAATGATTTTTTGTCATTTGGCGTCAATAATTTATTGGTATTATTATTAATTATTATCATTAATTAACATTTTTAATAATTAATAATTTATAATATTGAGTCATAATTATAATAATTATAATTATGATAATATATTGTTTTATATTAGACAATTTTAAAATTACAATATATATTACTTTTATTATATATTTGAAAAGTGCTCCGACTTTCAAGAAATATTTTTTATTACTGAAATTTAACTTAAGTGATATTGAGAAACACGTTGTCCTACTAAAAACGACTTTTACTACTGATTTTAATATTAATTTTTATTAGAAACATGTTGTCTGGCTAAAACTTCCCTTTACTACTGATTTTAATAGCGAATTATTACTAGATACATGTCTGACTTAAATTTATTTTTACTACAAATTTTAATTATAAATTATTACTAGATTCATGTCTGACTGCAACTTACTTTTACTACTGATTTTAATGGAAATCACGTTGTCCTACTAAAAACGACTTTTACTACTGATTTCAACAGCAAATTATTACTAGAAACATGTTGTCTGACTAAAATTTTCTTTTACTACTGATTTCAATAATGATTTTAGCTGAAACATGTTGTCTGACTAAAACTTACTTTTCCTACTGTTTTCAATATTAATTTTTACTAGAAGCATGTTGTCTGAGTAAATCTTACTTTTACTACTGATATGAATTCAAAAATTTAATTTACTTTAATTTAATTAAATTTAAAAAATTAATTTAATTAATTATTAAATTAATTTTTTTTTAATTTAATTTATTTCAATACGTTGTTCTACTAAAAACGACTTTTACTACTGATTTTAATAGCGATTTTTAGCAGAAAGATGTCTGACTATACTTACTTTTACTACTCATTTTATTTTAAAAATTTAGTTTAAACAAGTCGTCTGACTAAATCTTACTTTTACTTCCGATTTGAATTAAAAAATTTAGTTTAAATTTAAACATGTCGTCTGAATGAAACTTACTTTTACTACTGTTTTTAATAGTAAATTTTTACTGGAAACACGTTGTTCTACTAAAAACGACTTTTACTACTGATTTTAGTAGCGATTTTTAGCAGAAACATGTTGTCTGACTAAACTTACTTTTACTACTGATTTTACTATTAATTTTTACTAGAAATACCTTGTCTGACTAAAACATACTTTTACTACTGATTTTAATTTAGAAAAAGTAGTTTAAATAAGTCGTCTGACTGAATTTTACTTTTACTACTGATTTTAATTAAAAAATTTAGTTCAAACAAGTCGTCTGACTAAAATTTACTTTTACTACTGTTTTTTATAGTAAATTTTTACTGGAAACACGTTGTCCTACTAAAAACGACTTTTACTACTGATTTTAGTAGCGAATTTTAGTAGAAACATGTTGTCTGACTAAACTTACTTTTACTACTGATTTTAATATTAATTTTTACTAGAAACACGTTGTCTGACTAAAACATACTTTTACTACTGATTTTAATTTTAAAAAAGTAGTTTAAATAATTCGTCTGACTAAAATTTACTTTTACTACTGTTTTTTATAGTAAATTTTTACTGAAACCACGTTGTCCTACTAAAAACGATTTTTACTACTGATTTTAATAGCGATTTTCAGAGTTTTTCAGCAAAAACATGTTGTCTGACTAAAACTTACTTTTACTTCTGATTTTGATAGTAATGCTAAATCATTTATTTAGATTAAGAGAATTTTTTTAAGAGTTAAAACTTTTACCTGGAATTTTTTTGTATATTTTGAAAATAAGTAGTTAAAGTCAGTACATGTTAGACGTAATTTATGTTTTCTTTATAATTTCGATGTTTCTGCCTGACTATAAATGTCATTTACTACTAACTGCGATAACAATTTTTCCCTCATAAACTAACGTCTGACAATTGATATCTTTTTCTACTGATACCCAGAGAATAATAATTATTAATGTTTCGTCTGAACAAAACTGGCCATTATTACTGCGACCGAACTAAATAAACATTTTGTACTTAATACTGATTTTAAAATATTTTAATGTAATAAAATTTTGGTTTTTAATTAAATTTAAGTTATTTAATTATTTATTGAATTTAATACTTTTTTACTAATTTAATTTTAGAGACGTAAAAAAATATAAATTATAATAAATATTCGTTTAAAAATTGACAATTTGCCTTTCATTCGGTTAAAAAGTAAGTAATATAAATTAAAATAAATACTGCTTTAAAAATTGGTTTTAAAAATAAAAGAAAATTATAACAAATATTAAAAATATAAATTATCTTCGATTGTCAATAAAAAATATTTTTTTTTAGTGTAAAAGAAAAAATGTACTACAGTTCAAAAAAAAAAAAAAATTCCTCTTCAGTTTTAGAATACAGCATATTGTACATGTTTGTATTATAATAATTATATAAATATAATATACATTAAAGATATATGAAATGTACTTCGAAGAAAAAAATAAATTATATTTAACGTCGATGTTTGACGTTTGCTGTATAATTTATAGTAAATATTTATTTCCCACTACGAGAGAAATTCCTGAATTTTTTTTTCTTTTTGTGAAAACATTTTTAAATGAAAAAGTGAAGAAGGAGATTTTTTAAAAGGAAAAAAGTTTTGCATTTTTTTTACACACACTCTCAATATATTTACAATACTATAAATTCTACATGTTCATAACATAAAATACGTTTAAAAAAAAAAACAGCACAGATATTCATTAATTTTTACTCCTATTAAGTATTACAGGTAAAAATAAGAATTTCCAGTACATAAAAAAAACCAACAATAATCGTATATAAAATAAATGGATGAGCAAAAATTTTTCTTTCTTTCTACATAATCTAAACTATTTTCTAATTTTAAAATTAACATGCGCATAACATTCATTCGAGAAATATTTTACTTTGAGTAAATTTGGATAAAAACCAATTTTTTTTTTGTTTACTAAATTAAAAATTTTTTTCACACTATACAATAAATACAAATATGATTACAGTGTTTATAGTTTCTAAAATAAAAATCCATATAAGTATATCTACATTTTTTTTAAACTAAACCAACCGAACAGTAAAAATTTTTCAATTATAGTCTGCTGACTAGAAAAAATAATTTACAATAAACGTTACACTTTTCTTTAAAATTAAATTCACATTTCTTTTTTGTTTTTCTAAACAGTTTACAAACAACTTATACACTTTTTGCGTTTGACAATATTAATGAAATTTTCTTTTCAGTCCATATATTTCTCATTCTAAACTTATATAAAAAATATATCTTCTTATCACAATTTTCTTGAAAGTATCATATTGATACAAAAGTGAATTAAATTAATATATTAATTAATTTAATTTAATATTAAATTAAATATAATTTAATATATTTAATAATAAAGAGAGAATATATATTAAATTCTGTAAAAGTATTTTACAATTTGGGGAAGAAGTACAAGAAAGCAAAATTTTTATATAAAAAATACTAAACATTAAAAAAAACTTATGTGAAATTTAGTAAAGTTATATTAAAATTTAATTAATATTCTTGAGATTTGATAAAATTATTTTAAATTCTACATAAATTTTTTTAAAGTGTAGTATTTTTTACATCAAAATTTCAAGTTTTAAATTGTAAAATATTGTTACGAAATTTAATATACATTCTCTCTCTGTGTATAAAAAATTCGAGTTTGATCCACATTTTAATTTTTGGTATCAATTCGTTGCAATTTGATACTTTTAAGTAAACAGTGATGTGATATGAGAATGAAGAAAAAAAAACCAGTAGCAGACACGAGTAAATTCATTAATTAACGCGTACAGTAAATAAATTAATATTCATCAAAACAGTATACATAAAACAACAAATTTTAACGAAATTATATATAGTTACTAAATTAAAAATAGAAAATCAGTAATATGAAGAGAAATTATGCTTTCAATATAAAAAGAATACTTAATTCAAGTGCTTAAAATATAAAACCCTGTTTAATAAAACATTTTTTTTTTCTTCAGTTTTTAATACGTTACTGATGTGAATATATATTAAAAAAAGAGAAAATGATTTCAAGAGAGACAAAATATGATTGTTTCTCTGCAAGAGGAAAACAAAATTTGTACAAAATTTTTCTTTTTTAATTTAGTAAAATTATTACGTTACTTCTTTTACCCTAAGACCAATTAAGCAAAGAGCAATGAAAAATGCAGTCCAACCGGAAACTATTAAAAATCCATCGTAGACTATTGGTTCGTTTACTGAATATCCTTGATCAAATATTCCTCTCAAGGAAAGACCGGGAACAGTTATTGGTAATATTAAACTGAACCAGTGAAGGAATTTTGGCATTCCCTCTAACGGCCATATGCACCCTATTAATTAATAAATTAATTAATTAGTTCAATCAATTACATACTGAAAAAAAATTTATTTAATTCAAATAACCAATAATAATTGACTATTATCAATTAAATATTTAATTAAATCAAATAATATTTATTGGAGTCAATTAAATGGTATATTTGAACCAATAAATTCAGTATTTGAAGCAAATATGAATTGAACCATTTAATTGACTCCAATAAATATTATTTGATTCAAGTAAATATTTAATTGATAATAATCAATTAATCGGTTATTTGAATCAAATAATTTTTTTTCAGTGCAAGGTTGCCACAGGTCAGAAAAATCAGGGAATTCAGGGAAAAGTCAGGAAAAGTAGAATTGGTCAGGTAAATCAGGAAAAAGTCAGGGATTTTTTCTAAAGTACTGGAAAAAATTTAATTTGCAGGAATCATAATTAGTTTTATTTTATTTTTTAATGTATATTTAATTAATTATTGAAAATCATGGATTTATAGAAAAATTATAGTTAAAAACACTAAAAAAAATTGTATTTTAGAGAATTTTGTTCAAAAATTTAAAAAAATTCTAGTCAAAATTTCAATTATCGTTAAAAATAATAAAATTCTTCTCCAAAATTCAATTATTTTTATAAATAATAAACATTTCACAGAAATTCAACTATTCACAAATTTTTTATAAATTTTTTCGCAATAATTCAATTATTTTCATAAATAATAAAACTCAACATAGAATTTCAATTATTTTTAATACAATTTTATTCAAATTCCTCGAAAAATGTAATTCTATGAAGAAATTTAGTATTTAGGAAAACAATTGAATTCTTGCAACGAATTTTATTATATTTTTTTTAAATAATTGAAATCCTGAGAAGAATTTTATTATTCATGAGAATAATTGAAATGCTGAGATGAATTTTATTACAGTTTTTTTAAATAATTGAAATCCTGAGAAGTATTCTATTACATTTTTTTGAAAATAATTGAAATCCAATGAAGAAATTTAGTATTTAGGAAAACAATTGAATTCTTGCAACGATATTTATTACATTTTTTTTTTAAATAATTGAAATCCTGAGAAGAATTTTTTTATTCATGAGAATAATGGAAATCCTAAGCAGAAAGTTATTATACATTTTTTTTAAATAATTGAAATCTTATGAAGAATTTTATTATTTATGAAAATAATTGAATTCTTTTGAGAAATTTTATTACATTTTTTTAAATAATTGAAATCTTATGAAGAATTTTATTATTTATGAAAATAATTGAATTCTTTTGAGAAATTTTATTAAATTTTTTTTAAATAATTGAAATCCTGTGAAGAATTTTATTATTTATGAAAATAATTGAATTCTTTTGAGAAATTTTATTAAATTAGTAGATTTTGAAAATATTTTAATTTCATTTTAATCCTAGAAAAAATTTTATTATTTATGATAATAATTGAATTCTTACAATGAATTTTATTACATTTTCCTAAATAATTGAATTTATGTGAGAAATTGTATTACTTATAAAAATAATTGATTACTTGTGAAGGATTTTATTGAAATTTTTGTAAATAATTTAATTTTTTTTTTTTTAAAGATTTATAGAAATTTAAATTATTATAAAACAAGAAGATAGCGATCACTCTTAGTCGAAGACTTGGAGTGCTCGATATGTTCATGTTTTATAATAATATTTTTAAAAGTTATTAAATTTCAAAAGGTTTAAATTTGAGAATCAGAATATTCTTTTGGATCAGGGAAAAAGTCAAAATTTTGTCTGGAAATCAGGAAAAAAGAAAATTAATTTTTTGTGGCAACCCTGAATTAATAATAATAATAATAATGATAATAATAATAATAATAATTTAGAATTATTAATTCTTTTACTCACCACAAAGTAATATAACAGGATAAAAACTTCCCGTCGCTATAAAATTCGCTAAAGTGTGAGATTTACTATAAACAGATATCAGAAATCCTGGAAAAGTTAACAAAAAATTTACTATAATTAAAATTGAAATTATTAATAATTAAAGTTAAAATTTTCATTAATTATCATTAATTTTGTATAATGGTAAATTATGCAAAATTTAATAAAATTAAAATTGGTTTAAATTATAATTATAAACCAGATATTCACATTTTTTATGAGAATTTAATAAAGAAATAATATACTAAAATCTGCGAGTATTATTTTTATTAATTATTTTAAATTGAATATATTTATTTTTTTTTGTAATATAATTTTGTATTTTGTAATATAATGATAATAATAGTAATATCTCACCGTAACACATTCCGCAAAGGCCCATTAATATTACTAAACAAATGGCTGTTAATAATGGTCCTTCACAAACCAAATTGAATACTAAAAAGCTCAAGCTCAAACATATTGCACTCTGAACAAGAATCACTGTGAATTGTGTCAGCAAATGAGCCATTAAAATTTCCGTTGTTTTAACACCTGCAATAAATAAGAAAAATAATAATAATAATAAATAAATAAATAAATATTATTTCAAAGCTGAAAAGACACTTATTATAAATAATAAATACTTCCTCTATGAGGAAGTAATTAATGGTAAATAAAAAAATGAAGTAAGAAATTAATTAAAATTTTGATATTTGGAAATTATGCACCCAGAAAAAAGAAATATTTTACTCATAGCCAACTAGACTTTTTATTTGTTTCAAATAAATTTTATTTGGTTTAAATAAAATTTTATTCGGTTCAAATAAAATTTTATTTAGTTCAAATAAAAGTTTTATTTAAAGTCGAATACAATTTTTACTTGAAACAAATAAATAATCTAGTTGGCTCCGAGAAAAATATACTTTTCTTTGACTCAAATAAATTATATTTTGTTCAAATAAAATTTTTCTCTGGGTGTAAAATTGAAAAACGTATAATAATAAAATATTTATAATCATACTAATTAATAACAATACTAATAACAATAATAGCAATTTTTTAATGCACTTTAAAAATTTAATAATATAATAATAATTTAATAATAATTATTGCAAAATTGAATAAAGTTTAAATAAATAAAATGATAAATATATTTTATCACTAATATTTACACTATAATTTAAATATATATTCATTTACATTATATAATTATACTTAGTACGCTTTTAAAAAATTATTTATAGATTAATTTCTGCAATTTAAATGTTAGTTATATTTTTAGCATTATTTGCATAAAGAGATTACAAATCCGATGCGCCATTGTATTTATTATTATAAATATTAATTTTTCTATATAAATGAGATAGGTATCGGTTGAATTTAAAACAATAGACAGTTTATTATTCTCTATACTCAATATGTGTTGTGATCATTTATGATCAATGTCATCAAATAAAATTCTTTTTAGGAATATTGAATTTTTTCTTTTTTTAATTAATTTTTCAAATTTTAAATTTTAATTAAAATGATAATCATTTATTTATTAAAAATGAAAATACCTTGAACGAGACTTCTATCCCAAACTCCTTCGTGTCGATCAGTAATGATAATAAAACAAGCTACAGCAGTTGCTAGGAAAAAGACAAGTCTGCAAAAAAAAAAATTTTTAATTAATAGTTATTAATTATTATATTAATTGTATAAATAATTATTAATAATTGCAAGAAAAAAAAACAAGTGTGTAAAAAAATTTTCTATTTATAATTATTAATTATTATGTAAATAATTTTTAATGAGTAGCAAGGAAAAAGACAAGTGTGCAAATAACTTTTTAATTTTTGATTATATTGTACAAATAATTAATTAATTATAAAAGTATTTCTTAATAATTGCACACTTTTTTTAATGATGTCACATTAAGACAAAAAACGTATCAAAACGTTGCATCGCAACAATTTTTAATTGTTGCGATTTTTAATAATTTTTAAAAATTTTTAATAATTTTTTATAATAATTATAATAATAATTTTTTTTAATAATTTTTAATTTTTAATATTTAATGAAATTATCAACTCTATTTAAGAAATAGACAATTAACTCACGTTAATATAAACACTGGGGCTACAAACGATCTGTACGATTGATCCATTTTTCCAAATATTGGAGTTTCAAACTGAAAAAAAATTATTTATCAATATTTTTTCGGGGTTTTTCTTACAATCACAAAAAAATTTTTTATTAAACTCTTACTTTTACAGGCATATTTGCGAATTGCTCAGGAATCCCACATTCCCTATAGACTTTCCGTGTAATCTCAAAATATCGATTATACAATCTTGTTTGCATAAACATACCAATTTGTCTGTCTAAGAAAAAAATTGAAAAAATTAACAAAGAATTAATTGAACTTACGTCACTAGTAAAAAAAATTTGTATAACTTAAATTTTAATTAAATAATTAATTTTTTTTAATAATTCCATTAATTTTTTAGGTTTAATGAAGTATTAATCAATTTTTAAGTTGTAATGAAATATTAATCAATTAATTTTTTACTATCAATTAAATATTAATTAAATATTCATTCATTTTAAGTTTCAACTAAATTTTAACCAATTAATTTTTTACTTTCAATTAAATATTAATGAATCAACTGTTTAGTTTCAATTAAATATGAACTCATTAATTTTTCAATTTTAATTAACTGTAAAAAAAAAATTTTTCAGAATGATAAAAATTGAATTTCCTCTTTAGAGAAATTGATAATCGTTTTGTAATTCTCCATCTTATTTATTCTTTCTTACAGTCAAGAATAATAAAAAACAATAAACAAACATAATAAACAATTTATAATTGTGAAATGCAATTTTTTTGGTGTTTACAAAAAAAGAAGAATTTTAATTAATTAAATTTATAAATTTATTACGTGAAGGTATTTAATTTTTTAGTGATTCCTATAATTATACATAACTTTTTACGTACCACCCATGTCCAAAAATATTGGTATTTCACTAGCCGCGATTGTTCCTTCATCCAAATAATTAGTACTATCGCGTTTTTCTTCGAATGCTCGAGAAAAATTTTTTGCAAAATGCACTACACCAACAACTTTTGCTGACGATTTTAAAACAGCTCTGTTTGCCTCATCAATTGTTGAATAATATACCTAACAAAAATTTTTTTCTTTTAAATAATTCAATTATTTTTATTACACAAGTTTTTTTTAGTATAACTTTTTTTTTTTAAATTAAAATTGAAATTAAAATTTCTAATTTTAAAGTTATTTCTTAGTTAAAAGAAGTAAAAAAGCTATTCAGATAATAAAATAAATTAATAAACGATTAATTAATTATTCTTGAAAATATTAAATTTATTTTTCTGAAATTAATTGATTTCTGAAAGTAATTAATTTCTGAAGTAATTAACTTCTGAAGTAATTGACTTCTGAAAGTAATTAACTTCTGAAAGTAATTAATTTCTAAAAGTAGTTAATTTCTGAAAATAATTAATTTCTAAAAATTTTTAATTTAGGAATTAATTAATTAATGAATTAGAATTTAATTTAAAAGAGTTATTATTTGAAAATAATTAATTAGAATTTAATTAAGAAAAGTAGGAAAAATTTAGTAAATTTAGAAAATTTTAATTAATTTCAAAAAGTAATAAACTTCTAAAGGAATTAACTTCTGAAAATTAATTTTTTGAAATTATAAATTTTCACAATTAATTACTTGCTAAAGTTACTAAATTTAAAAATTAAATTATTAACTCGAATTTAATTTAGAAGAATACAAAAAAAAATTATAAATTAATTAATTTTTGAAAGTAATTAACTTCTGATAGAAATTAATTTTTGAAAATAGTTAATTTCCAAAAGTAATTAATTTAAAAAAATAATTTATTTACAAAATTAGTTAATTTTGAAATTAATTAATTAGAATTCATAGATTTATTATTTTATTCAGTACAGAAAAAATGAGAAACTTTAGAAATTAATTAATTTCTGAAATTAAATTAAAAATTAAAATTTCCTGCAAAAATTATTATTATTATCATTTATTTCCCAACCTTGCCAGCAATCGAATCATCAAATCCGTTCAAATAAGTGCAACTCAAATCCTTATAATAACAAGTCAAATTAACTGGATCGTACGAAATGTGTCCTGTATTATTACCAAAATTACAATTTCCCGCTTCGTCATTAACCACAGCTAATTTTAATCCTTTTGGATCGCCGCCGATTGATAGAAAAAAACACATTACCTCAGCTATTGGAAACAATAGCGCAAACAGGATTCCTCTAAGCAAAGGAAATAAAAAATTGAATTTGAATAAATTTCTTCATTTTTATTCCAAGCGTAATTAGCATTCTAATTTTAATTGCAAATGTAATAAATTACGGAGGGATCATTTTTTTTTCTTTCATTATTTTTTTTTTATAAAGATATTTCATACTTATTGCATTGCAATAAAAATTATAAATTTTATACTAAATTACGTTTTCATATTTTGAAAAAAGAAATATTTTTTACCCTGGATGACGCAGGAACTGTAGAGTATTTTTTATTATCAGTGCTTTAAATCTCCTAAAGGACGATTCCCTCCAACTTTTTTGACTAATTAGACGATTTTCGTTCATTGGATAAATACTCTGAAATCAAAAAGGAAACGGGTTTTTTTTCTGGCGTTTGTAAATTTTTCTATAATAAAATTTCTTTTTAATATTCTATAATAAAATTTGTTTATAATAATATTTTCTCTAATACAATTTTTTTTTAATAAAATTTTTTCTCATGAAATTTTTTCTAATGACACTTTTTCCAAAATAAAATTTTTTTTAATAAAGTTTTATTTAATAAAATTTTTTCTAGTGAAATTTCTTATAATAACTTTTCTAATATCAAACTTTTTTTGAATTTAAATATTAGTAATTTTTCTTACATTTTTTTTGCCAATTTTTCGTGGCGCTGCTGGTGAAACGACTTCATCCAATTCAGAATAATATTCAGTTTCAATTTCCATTATTCCTCGATCTTGTTTATCCTTTTGACGTTGACTTAATGCGAGAAAAGCTTCTTCCAATGTTTGACATTGAAATTTCCTTAAAAGGTGTCCAGGCGGAGCTTCGGCTAATAATTGACCGCATCGCAATAAGCCAATCTAATAAAATTAATTCATCAAGAAAATTTAATGACTCAAAATTTTTTTTATTTCGGAATGAAATTTAGATAAATATTTAGATAAATTTATACAACTTATAACTACTTGATATTTATTATTAACTATAATTATTGTAAATTTATTGCATCAATAATCTAAAATATTAATTCATCAAGTGAATTTAATGATTCAAATTCTTATTATTTTCGAATAAAAATTAAATAAATTATTGCTATTTAATATTTATTATTAATTATAATTATTATAAGTAATTATTGTAATCACTTGTATAAAGTGTACAATAGAAAAATAATTATTTACTTAATTAATAATAATTAATTAAATAAACCAAAAATTTCGTTAATATTGTGAAATTTTTATCATTTCTAGGTGAAATTTTTTTCCGTGCTCTTATATAAAATATATTATCAATTATAATTATAAATAATTATATTATTATGTTATAATTATTCTTATTTTATAATTAATTCAAAATTGTAATGACAAATAGAAATCATCAGAATTTTTTTCACTTCTTTTCATTAAAAGACTAAAATTTTGTTAATTATTATGTTTTGTCAAATTGAAATTATGCAGATTTATGTTTTTTACTTCTAAACAAAATTAGAAAATTTTTAAACAACTGTGATTAAGAAATAGAAAATTTATTTATTTTGCATTTTTTTGTTGTTTATGAATCACAATTTTTGTAACAAAATTATTATTTTGTTTTAGAAAAAGAAGACAAATATTTGCACAATTTCTATTTTTAATCTTATTTTTGAAACAGGATTTTCCACAGGAATTAAGACATTCAAAAATTCTAAATTTATTTATTTATTTAACTTCAAATCTTTTTGAAATTAAAGAACTTTTAATATTAAATTATTATCTAAAATATTAACCAAAATTCATTTTTAAATAGATTTTTATTATAAAATTCTACGAGAATTCAATTATTTAAATTCAAAAATAAATTATTTATTCAATAATTTAATGGTTATTAGAATTTAATTTTTACAAAGAATTATTAACAACTTTTAAAAATAATTAATTTATTTTTAGGAATTTACTTAAAATTTTACTGAAATTTATTATATTAAAGAATTTTATAACAACTTTTGAAAATAATTGAAAACTTTTTTAAGAATTTTTAAAAAATTTTTAAAATTAATTTAATTCCTGAGAAGAATTATAATAATTATTTTTTGAAAATAATTTAATTCAGGCGATGAATTTTATTAAATTTTGTTTAAATAATTGTAATTTTGACAAGAAGTTTATTAACATTTTTGACAATAATTTAATTCTTGAGAAGAATTTCGCTACCTATTTATAAACATAATTTAACTATTGAGGAGAATTTTTAAACAATTCTGATAATAATTTAATTTCTGCAAAGTATTTTACTATTTTATTACTTTTCAAAAAAATTGAATTCTTCTGATAAATTTTGATATCTATGAAAATAATTGGAATTTGTAAAAGAATTTTATTAAAATTCCTTAAAATAATTGATTTTATGGGGAGAATTTTGTTGTTTAATAAGATAATTGAATTCTTTTGCAGAATTACTTAGAAATTTAAAAAAATAATTGATTTCCTGAGACGAATTAAAAGTTATTTATGAAAATAATTGAATTATTGCAACGAATTTTATTATTTTATTTAATAATTGAATGTTTCTTAAATTTGAATTCTTTCGTCAAGATTTAATAAAATTTTTAAGAATAATTGCATTTTTCGAGGAATTTATTAAAAATTCTGCCGTGAAAATAATTGAATTCCTAAATGAAATTTTATTATTTACGAAAATAATATTGAATGTTTTTGTAGAATTTTATGAAAAATTTTTTTCAATAATTTAATTTTTTGATAAATTTTATGAAAATAGTAAATTTTGAAAATCATTGATTTACGAAAATCTTTTGAAAATAATTGAAATTTTGCAAAGAATTTTATTTAAATTTTTGTAAATAATTGAATTTTTGGAGAAAAATTTTGCTACTTATAAAGATAATTGAATTCTTGTAGCGATATTCGTTAAAATTTTTAAAATATTATTGAATTTGAAGAATTTTATTACATTTGAAAATAATTGAATTCTTGTGATGAATATTATTATTTATAAAAATAATTGAAATTAGGACAATAATTTTTTTTTGACATGTATGAAAATAATTAAATTTTTCAGAAGAATTTTTTTATTTATAAAGATAATTTTCTTACTTTATTCGCCTGTTTGGCTTCCTCGATATAATGAGTCGTAATAACAATTGCCGTGCCTTCTTCCACGGATAATTTTACCAGAAAACTCCAAATACTGTAAAAATTAACAATTAAACTTATTTAGAAATGAAAAAATTCGATTGAAAATTTAACACTTTTACAAATTATTTAAATAAATAAATAAAATTAAATACATATTTAAAATTAATGAAAAAATTTGAATGCGGAAATTGAACACTTTTTTCTCAAATTAATTTAAATAAATAAATTAAAATTATAAATAATTAAATAAATATTATATAGAAAATATTTTTGTTGTTTTTTTTCTTTTTTTGAAAAATAAATAAATTTGAAAAATATGTTCTCTTGATAAATTAGATGATAAGTAAAAGTACTTGCTTCTCCCGTAGAATGGGATCCAGTCCCACAGTTGGTTCATCTAAAATTAATAATTCCGGATTGTGAATGAGAGCAGCTGCAAAGGATACTCTTCTTTGTTGCCCGCCACTCATGTGCTTGACCATTCTGTTTTTTGGTGGAAGATCAAATAGTGTCGCAAGTTCCAAGTACCTTTTTTCTGCAAAAAAAGAACATTTTTTTTCGTTCACATAGTTCATAAAATACAATTGCAAATTTTTTTTTTGCAAACTCAATATTCAATTATTTTATTCTTTATTTGTGAAAAAAAATTATTTTCTTCTTTGTTTATCTAAAAAAAACAAATTTCTTTATTTATGAAATATAATTATAATTTTAATTTATTCTTTTCACTATTAATTCAAATTTAGAGCGAGAAGTAAAATAAGAAAACATATTTATTTTTTTTAAACACTATATGAAATAATAAAATTACTATTTTATCGAATATATTTTAAAATTGATTTGAAAGAAATCTTTTTTTTGCTCAAGAAAATATTGAATTTAAAAATTATTTTACCAATCATATCTTCATTGACTCCATTAATTCGACCAAAATAGTAAAGGGCATTAAGAACAGTGAATTCTTGAACCAAAGAGATTTCCTGAGGCATGTAACCTAATCGAGGTCCTGGAACTCCTGATCCTTTTGATCCTGGTTTTCCACCTAAGCACCATATTGTGCCACTGTCCAATCTTCTCACGCCAACCACACATGACAGAAGAGTGGTTTTTCCACATCCACTCGCTCCCAATAGACTGTAGCTGAAGAACAAATTTATTTCTTAGCATGGCAAATATTAAACGTATTAATTTATTAATTAATTTATTAATTTGTATTATTAATTAATTAATTAATACAAAATGAATTTTTTCCTCTTTCTCTGCATATAAAAACTGAATTATTTTATTAATTAGACTTAAGTGAAATAAAGAATTTCTATTTGCTTCATTTTGTTTATGAGAGAATTTTCATGACACCTAGGCGGCGATTTAATAAACTGAATTAAAATCAATAAAAAACAATTGACTGGGAAATTACTTTACTACTTAATAATGCTAAATTAGGTAATTTTTCAATTAATAAAAACTAAATTAATTGATTTTTTATTTAATAAAAAACTAAATTAATTAATTTATAACTTAATAAAGAAAACTGATTTTATTTATTTATTAATTAATAAAAATGAATGAATTTATTAATTAATAAAAAAATAAATAGAAAAGTAAATAAAAAAATAAACAAGAAATTAAAAAAATATATTTCCAACATAAATTTAAGAGTTCAATAACTAATTATTTTTAATTTTTATTTGTAATAATAAATTCATAACATAATTTTGAATTTTTGTGTCTTTTTTCTTTGACTCAAACTATAAAATTACCACAAAATCTAATACAAAACCTTCAATTCAATTATTGAAAATAATGGATTTATAGAAGAATTTTAGTTAAAACCACTAAAAAAAAATTTAATTTTGAAAAAGTTACAAATGATTACAGAAATTCAATTATGTTCAAAATTTACAAAAAAATTCTTCTTCAAAATTTAATTATTTTTAAAATTTTTAATAAAATTCTTGTCAAAATTTCAATTATTTTCCAAAATTTTCCTCATTTCAATAATTTTCAATATCAACTATTTTAATAAAATTACTCACAAGAATTCAATGACCAATTTAAAAACAATTTTGATAAAAATGTACGCAAACATTTAATTATTTTCATAAATAATACAAATTTTACAGAAATTCAAATATTTACTAATTTTTTATAAGTTTCTTCTCAATTATTTAATTATTATCGGAAATAATAAAACTCATTGCAAAATTTCAATTAGTTTTAATACAATTTTAATCGAATTCCTGGAAAAATGTAATTTAAAAATTTTATTAAAATTCATCAAAAGAATTCAATTATTTAAAAATTTGTTAATAAAATTCTTTATAAGAATTAAAGTTTAAAAAACATTCAATTATTCAATAAATAATTTACTTTTTTATTTAAACTATTGAATTCTCGTAGAATTTTCTAATAAAAATTGATTTAAAAATGAATTTTATTTTAAATTTTAGACAAATGAAAATAATTTTGAAGAAGTTACAGTAACAATATTCTTAGAATATAAAATAATTATTTTAACACTCGATCCTCTTTAATTATTAAAAAACATAAAGAAATCGATCACTCGGAGTGATTGATCTATTCATGTTTTATAAAAGTTTGAATTTCCATAAAATTTTTCAAAAAAAAATTAAATTATTTACCATAATTTTAATAAAAATTTTCACATGAATTCAATTATTTTCATAATTAATAAAATTCTTCACAGTATTTCAATTATTTTTAATACAATTTTAAGTAGCTTCTTCGAAAAATGAAATTATTTTAAACAATTTTATTAAAAGTCTTCGAATGACTTCAATTATTAATTATTTTAATAAATTTATGCTATAATGTTTTTTAGTATTCAATTATTATCCAAAATTTTAACTGAAATTCATTTTTAAATCAATCTTTATTAGAAAATTCTTCGAGAATTCAATTATTTAAATACAGAAATAAATAATTTATTAAATAATTGAATGTTTCTTAAAATTGAATTCTCATAAAGAATTTTATCAACAAATTTGTAAAAAATTTAAATTTTGAGAATAATTGAATTTTGAAGAAAAATTTTATTACTTTTCAAAATAATTGAAATTTTGTCAGGAATTTTTCTAAATTTTAGAACATAATTGAATTCCGACAAAAAATGTTACTACTTTTGAGAATAATTGAAGTAGGTACTGCAATGAATCAAATGTTTGCTTAGAATTTTATCAAATTTTTTTTTAATAATTGAATATTTTGGAATATTTTATTAAAATGGTAGATATATTTAAAATAAAAGAATTGATAAATTTTTGAAAATTATTGAAATTTTGCAAAGAATTTTATTAAAAATTTAAAATATTTTAAAAAGAAATTATTGTTTTCGAATAATTTTACAATGAAAGATATTCGTAAATAAAAACAGAACATCTTTTTCAATAAATTTTTTTCCTTTCTTTTCTAAAAATTCAAAAATTTTCAGTTTCAATTTCAAATAAATTTTCCAATTGACAAATATGATTTATAAACATTTTTTCCCATTATATTTAAAAAACTTTGAATTTTATTAAAACAATTGAAATTAAGAAATAAATTTGATGCAAATTATTTCCTTATGAAAATTGAGAATTTTCTACAAAAATATTAAGAAACGGGAATATCTAATGTTTTTCTTCACAAAGGAAAAAAATGAGTTTGTAAACAACATTGTTATTGAGAAATAAAAATTATGCATAAAATGGGTATATTTCCTACTTCCTAATCAGAATTTTTTTAACAATAAACAATTTTCTAGTATTTTTATAAATAAAAAGAAGAATAATTTGCATTATAATTTAGACCAGTCAAGCGAAATTTGTTATAGAAGAAAGCATATAACAAACAAAATGGGTATATTTTCTATTTGTTAATCATAATTTTTTAAACATTTTCTAATTTGTAAAATTATTTTATTATAAATCATGAAAAAATACCTGCATATTTTCGATTTGTCAAACAATATTTAAAAAAAAATCGAAAGCATACACAAAAACTTTCTTTAAACTGCGGACAGAATGAATGAAAGAATACGTAGATTATATACTGATTAATGTAATTAATTAGTAATATTAATAATGATATATTGAGTTGAGACAATTGAAAATCGTTTAAAATATTATTATTGAATATTTATTCAGAAACAATATTTTAAACGATTTTCAATTATCTCAATTATTATTATTATTGCCTCTAAAGTGGAACTGAAACGATAAATTATTATTATTGCCGAAAGCAATCAACGAACTTTTCATGGCAATTATATTCGGTCTATGGTCATCAAATAAAGCTTTTGTTTGCTTAATAATTATTGCGGATCAACATCGAGAATAACAAGGATAATTAATTTAAGATAAGGTCAAAATTCAATTTGCCCAGTTTGCTCCAGTTTTCATTCATTGAACAATTTGAAATAAAGAAGAGAGAGAGAAAAAAAAATGAATTTTCACTCAATTTTATTTACTCTCATTATCATTACAAGTGAATTAACATTTTCTTCAATTATTTCTAGAATACAGAAAATTTTACCAAATTATTCATTAAATTTTTCCACAATTAATTTCACGAATAAAAATAAAAATAATATTGTTGGGGAAAAAAAAATTCTCGACACACATTTTGACAATAAATTCATGTCGTTAAATACCAGTGATGTTTCTGATTTTCCTCAAGGATTTAGTGATATTGAAGTCAGGAATACAAATGATTTGAAGATTAACGAGAAATTGGCAAGAAACGAAGAGAATTTAAAGGAAAATTTCGATGAATTTATGAATGTGACTGGTAAACAAAGGAATTTTACATCAGTTAGAGAAAATATTGTTTCTAATGAAACTCTTCGAGAATTATTATTAGAGACGATTAAATATTGTTTGAAATGTCTTCATGAATTAGCATTATCGCAAAATTTATCCGATTTTGTAAAATCGCTTAAAGAGGAAAATTTTTTAATTGAACAATTTTTAGAGAACAAAAATTTAGAGGAAGAAAATATTTAAAGGAAAAATATTTAGCAGAAGGAGAAAATTTTTTTCCAAAAGGAAAAGTTTTACTGTGCGCAAAGAAATTTTTCTTCTAAATCTGTAAAATTCTACCCAAACAAATATTTTATTTCTCGAATTAAATCCTTTTTGAGAAATCTTGTTAGAAATTTGAATTCGGTGAAAAAAATTTAAATTTGCAAAATTCTAACCAAAAAAATACTTATTTCTTGAATTAAATCCATTTTACAAAATCTCATGAATTTAAATTCTACAAAAAAATATCTAATTGACAAAAAAAAAGTAATGAGACAAAGGAAACAATAAAAGAAAATCTTGAGGATAAAAATGTCACTTCTTGAAAAAAATCCAATATCATAAAAATAATGGGAAAAAAAATCTCGAAAAGCATTTTCCCGAAGGTTCCCAGCACTCGAAGCACAATAGTCATCAGCGTTCGCCAAAAATTTATGATGATTCTTTAACGACGACAATGCCTTTGGAAATCGTATCCGATCTCGATATAAATACAACAAATGCCAATGGAATACAAAAGGATTCTAAAAGTTCCTTGACAGAAGTTCATGGTCTTGAGAAGCTCGTGAAAAAAAAAATTCATACGTGACACGAACACGAGATAAAAGAACAATTCCCAATGATGCACAACTGCGAATGAATTTCAATAATTTGCAAATTCTCCAATTTTTCCCACAACAATAAAATGTGAAACGTTCAAGTTTTAATAAAGACAAAATAATCGGAAGAAGAAGACAGATTGTGACTACCGAATTTTTTAGAACAAAAGAATTTAAACTATTTTCCATATTAGAACTTGACTATTGTCAAATAATTTTTATTTAATAAACAATTAAATATTTGCATTAAACCATGTAACGTAAGTTTTATTTGACATAAAATTCATTTAATAAAATTCCCATTTAACAAAAAATTTAGTTGACGTGAATTTCACTTGACATAAAAATAACTTGATACTTGATAAAAATTTAATTCAATTTATATTCAATATCAATTCATTTGACGTAGAATTTGTGTCATTTGACACAAAATTCATTTAGTGTCATTTAACATACAATTCGTGTCATTTGACATACAATTCATTTGATGTAAATTTTATTTTAACCTAAAATTCATTTTTCATAAATTTCATTTGGCGTAAAATTTATTCGACATAAATTTTATTTAACGTAAATTTTATTTGACATTAAGTTCATTTGACATAAAAGTCATTTAACGTAAAATTCACTTAACACAATTTTTATTTGACAAAAAAATTAAATGGCTTGAATTTCACTTGACAAAAAATCCATTTGACCTAAATTTTACTTCATACAAATTTCATTTGACATGATGTTCATTTGACATAAAAGTCATTTAACATAAAATTCACTTAACACAATTTTTATTTAACAAAAAAATTACGTGGCATAAATTTCACTCGACATAAAATTCATTTGACCTAAATTTTATTTGCCATAAAATTCACTTTACATAGTTTTTATTTGACATAAAAATATCGGCTCGAATTTTAAAAGTAAGCAATCAGATATTTTCAAGAGAATTATGTTTGGCTAATTTTAAAATTCGCGCTTATATTTTTAAGTAAAATAAAATCTATGTTAAATGAATTTTATGTCAAATGAGAATGTATGTTAAATGAATTTATGTCAAATGAAATTTAGGTCAAATGATTTTTGTACTAAATTTAATTTATGTGAAATGGATTTTTTTATTTATATATTTTTTTATTTTTTATTTATATCTAATGAATTTTAAGTCAAATAACGTTTATGTCAAATAAATTTTATGTTAATTAAAATTTGTGGCAAGTTATTTTTATAACAAATGAAATTTATGTCAAGTGATATTTATGCCACGTAATTTTTTTGTTAAATAAAAATTGTGTTAAGTGAATTTTATGTTAAATGAATTTTATGTCAATCGATTTTTATGTCAAATGAATTTTACGTGCAATAAAATTAAATATGAATATTTTTTAAAAACAAAGAAAAAAATTGTTTATAAATTATATTTGTCAACTAGAAAATTTAATTGAAAATGAAACTGAAAATTTTTAAATTTTTAGAAAGGAAAGGAAAAAATTTTATTGAACAAAATGTTCTGTGAAATTTATTTACGAATATCTTTAATTGTAAAATTATTCGAAAACAATAATTTCTTTTTTAAATATTTAAAATATTTATTTATAATTATTTTTCCGTGGGAATTAAAATTCTTCAAAACATTCAAATTCAAACCTTTTTGAAATTAATCAACTTTAAAAATATTGTTATAAAACATAAAGAAAACAATTACTTCGAGTCTTCGACTCGGAGTGATCGATTTCTTCATGTTTTATAATAATTAAAGAAGATTGAGTGTTAAAATAATTATTTTATATTATAAGAATATTTTTACTGTAACTTCTTCAAAATTATTTTTATATTCTATTATTATCTAAAATTTAAATTAAAATTCATTTTCAAATCAATTTTTATTAGAAAATTCTACGCGAATTCAATTATTTAAATATTAAAGTATTTATTGAATAATTGAATATTTCTTAAAATTTAATTCTTAAACAGAATTTTATTAACAAATTTTTAAATAATTATTGAATTCTTTTGACGAATTTTAATAAAATTTTTTAGAATAGTTACATTTTTCAAGGATTTCGATTAAAATTGTATTAAAAATAATTGAAATTCTACAACGCTTTTAAATAAAAATTTATTTTAAAATCAAGTTTTACTAGAAAATTCTACGAGAATTCAATTATTTAAATACAAAAATAAATAATTTATTGAACAATAATTGAATGTTTCTTAAAATTAGGAATTTTATTATTTATGAAAATAATGGAATTTCAGTAAAATTTTTATTATTTATGAAAAATATTAAATGTTTGCGTATAATTTTATTAAAATTGTTTTTAAATAATCGAATTCTTTTGGGTATTTTTATTAAAATAGTAGATGTTGAAAATCATTGAAATGAGAAAAAGTTTTGAAAATAATTGAATTTTGAAGAAGAATTTTTTTTAATTTATAAAGATAATAATTGGTATTTTATCGAGATATTTTTGTAAATTTTGAACATATAATTGAATTTTGTGTTAAGAATTTGATTACTTTTGAAAATAATTGACTTTCTGCAATTATTTGTATCTTCTTTAAAATTCAAATTTTGTAGTGTTTTTAACGAAAATTCTTCTGTAAATTAATTATTTTTAATAATTAATTAAATATGTAGATTGACAAATTTAACTGATTTTAGAAGATTTGGAATTATTAAATTTTTTCAAAAATCTAAGTTCATTAAAATTTCTAATTAAATTCATTCAACAATGAAATTTTATAAAATTTCAAATTGAAACCGTTTGAAGGTCATTTATTTATGAAAATTGGTATTGGCAACTCTTTTAAAATTGAATTAATTTTGAAATATTTATGTAAAATTATTCATTAAATAATTTTTGTCAGAAATTGAAAAAATTGAAGGTTTTGTATTAGAATTCGTGGTAACTTTATAGTTTATGAGTCAACAAAAAAGACACAATAATTCAGAATTTTCTTATGAACTTTAAAAATTTAATTTTTTTCAGTACTTTTAATAAAAATTCTTGACTTTTCCCTGAATTCCCTACGTCAGAATATATGATTATTATAATTATAATAATATTAAAATTATATATTCCAATTAGTATTTAATTTTTATAAAAAAAAATTTTAAGTAAACATTTTTACGTTTTATTATTTTTAAAATTGCTATTTTTATTGAAAAGAGTGTGTGAGAAATCAGCCGCGCGTGTAGGTGCGCTAATTGATGCTAGTAATAATTATTATAATACAATAATAATTGTAATATAGTAGTAATAATTATTCTTTCAAAGTTAAAAGAAATAAACTATGCGCAATTGAATAAATAATAATAATTATTAAAAGACAGTATAATTATAATTAATTTAAATAATATTTGCATCGAATGATACTATTTATTTGTTTACAAACAAATAGTAATTATACGAAATTATTGTACTAGTCATACATTTTTTTTCAAATATTCGAATCATAGATAAAGCAGCAAAAAAGGTTTTAAAATTAGCGTTTTTTGTTCTATGCCATCATTAAGTTTGCAGTGTATAAACATATATGTACATGTAATATGAAATTATATGCTTTGAAATATCTCATTATACTCACATAGTTCCACGAGAAACTGTCATATTTAATCCATTAAGGACAAGATTTGCTTTTCCATAATATTTCCGTGCATTTCTAACGACAATTGCTTCCTGAGAAGTCATTTTCATAAAAATTGGATCCTCAGTCGAGGGAATTTGATCTACAACAGAAAACATTTTTATATTAAAAAAAAATATTTTTCTTTTTGCAAAAAATAAACATTGTTTGTTTTTGCTTTATACTTACATGCAAATAATAAATTAATTTAATACAAACAAATTACAAAAATTATCAAATTAAAGAATGAAAAAAATAATAATTGTAAATTAAAAATAATTAAATATGATAGAAGTTTTTCTATCGTTTTATTATCGTTACTTATTCTTATTTTTTATAGTTTATTTACAAGAAACTAAAAAAAAGGGGGAGGAAGTTCTATAAATTTTTATAAGAAAAAAATTATTAAATTTATATTTCTTTATTGAATTATAGTAATTTATGAGTTTTTAAAAAATATAAATTACAAATTTAACAATTATTTAGTTGTAAATATTTTATTGTTTATTAATTAAAAATTAGTTGGTTATAAACTAGTTAATTAACTGGTTAAAATTAGTTAATTAATAACTAATTTTTTTATTTAAAAATTGTAATTTTTGTTTACTACTAATCATAATTTATAATTTATATAAACAAATTTCATAAATGGTAAATAAAAATTCTTTAATTATTAAAAATACAATATAATTATTAACTCTAGAGGCTAAATGTTAAATATAATTTGTTTGAAAATTTCAATAGGGCGATTTCGAAAGTTGTATTCAAATAATTATGAAATTTTCTAATTTTTTTCCAAGAAGTTCAATCGATCTAGACACCTCGTAATTACATATTATTTATAAAGAAAAATGCCAAAGGTTATTTTGTAAAAAAAAACACACCCCTTTTATTAAAATCGAACATTCTCTCCACAAGTTACTACTAATATACCCAAAGAAAAAAAAAAGAATTAAAAAAAAATTTTTTTTTACCAATCTTTTAAATTAAAGTATTACGTTTATTAACTTGTCATTTATAAATTGCTACTGTGTAAACAAGTATCGTGAATGTCATTTATTATGGAAAATAGATGAAAAATTGATCATTCGAAAAGAATTTATAGCATTTGGAAAATTTATTTCGTGATTTTTGTCTGTTTTTTCTTTTTTTTCTTCTTTTTTTTGCAAAGAAACACATATTTCTTAAATAAACAACTTTTTTTTTGATAATAATGCAGGAAAATATTGAATATTAGCAAAAAAAAAGAGAAAAAAATTCAAGAATTATCGTTAATGATGCGTAATTTAAATTGAATCATTAATAAATTATACTTGAACTTTTATATTATATGAGAAATCAAGAGGGAATTGCAAAAAGACATTTATGCAAAAATTTCCATGAGTAAGCAGATAGTTTTGACATGCAACATATTTAGTGGAAAATAACGAGAAAAGTTTTCGGACCAATAAAGAAATGATTCAGAAAAAAATTACAAGTGGTGGGGGGGGGGGGTAAAAAGATTTTTAAAAAATTATTTTTGCAATAATTAAATTCTGATTTACAGATTTTTCACTTTCGACTGCCAAAAAAAAAAAGAATTAAAAATAATACAAATTTTAAAATAATGCAAAAATTAAAAAACAATACAACCATAAATCATAAAATAATAAAAATAATACAATCAACAAATATTTAAATTTTAAAGCATTACAATTAGTACAATATTATCAAATTCAAATAACAAATAATGCAATTAATTTTGCATTTAAAAATATGTGAATATTTCCAAAATCATAAACTGACATAAATATTCCGATCAAGTTTTGTATTATTATTATTATTATTAATTTATCAACGTTGGGGGCCAATAATAATTTTTCAGTGACCATTTCCTATTGGAAATTATTATTATTATTGCATTTTTTATTTAATCACGCGTGTATCGAATTTAATTAATGAGATCTATCAAGATTTTCAAGAAATACAATTGACATCGAGCAAATGCATAAATTAACACTTGTCAATTTAGTTTGTGAAAAAAAAAAATTGAAAAATAGCACAACCGCTTTTTTGTTGATAATTAACAAAAGTGATTATATACTTTTGACTCAATTAAACGGAAAAGTGTAATTTCAAAAAAAGCTCTTAAACACTTTTTTATTCTCTCAATTCTGAGCAATTTATTTAAGATCAACATTTTTTTATTTAATTATTTATGGTGAGGAAAATTTTTAATTGTAATAAAAAAAAGTGTTTAATGGTAACAAAAAAAAAGTCGTAACTAAAAGTAAAATCGTATAACAGAAAAAAAGTTTTAATACCACTGAAAAAAAATTTTTATTTAATTTATACAATATTGATTACTTGTCTATAAGCTAATAAATATTTACTTGAATCAAAAAACTTTTATTTAAATAAAATTAATTTTATTTGCATCCATACTTTCACGATTTGAAGCAAGTTTATTGAATTACAAAATAATTTGTTCAATAATTTAATTTTTCTTTTATTATTTATTATTATTAGGTATTATTATTATTATTATTATTATTATTATTATTATTATTATAATTATTATTATTATTATTATTATTATTATTATTATTATTTTTTTTATTTTATTATTACTTTTATTATTATTTCTATTATTATTGTTATTATTTTTATTATTATTATTATTATTATTTTGAAAAAAATTAAAAACTCTTCTCACAAATAAACTAAAGTTTAAAAAAATATTTATTGGTAAAAAAAATTATTTTTAAATTGAAATCTAATATTATTTTGACAAATATGTTTATTTGTGGATTATTGTCTGTCGAGAAATATAGGTCAGGGTTATGCACTGTGCCTATGAGATTCATCTCTAGGTGTATACCTAGGGACAGAAAAAAAAACTGACAAGTGGCAGACTGATTTACCGTTATAAAGGAACCGCTTGATTATAAAACATACTATACCACATTCCACTATGAGCATCAGGGGAAACCATAATTCTAGCTCTAGGTCAATGTTCTTTATAATCTTGCATTATATGCGTCTCTCTTTTGTATATCAAAATTATCTACTTGTCCATAATTAAATTTTTAGATAAAAAGAAATCTAATTTAAAAATAGTATTTATATTTTTACACAAATTTTTTTTTTTTTTTTTTTTTTTGCTTTATTCATGGATATTAAAAGAATTATTGTCAATTTCTTACAATAATTAATTTTATAAATAATAAATAATTTTAAATATAATTAAAAATTTTAATAAATAATTTCAAATAATTTTAAATTTTTATAATTAATTTTACTAATTTTAAATCATTTTTTGAAAGAATTTAACTGAAATTTACAAAGTCAAAATTGTCTATTCTTCTAGTAAAAATTTGGAAAATTGTCAGTTTTCATGTTATAAACTTTAGTTTAGTAGATATTTTACAATTTTTTAAATTACAATCGACAAGATTTATGTTCAATTATCAGGAATTTACATACCTTAATAAATAAATAAGAATTAATTGAGTAGAATTAAAGACTTCTTTATTTATTTATTTATTTATTTATTTGAAGAAAATAAGAATTTTAATAAAATTCATATGTTTAATATAAAATTTAAATTGTTTATAATTTTTTTTCTAATTTTATTTCAATTAATTATAATTTTTACTTCAAAATTTTCAAATTAAAAAATTTTTGTTTCCTTGTCAAGAATTAATGTATTAAAATTGAGAAATTTTTTTGTAAATTTGTATTTTTTGTAAAATTTATAATTTTTATAAAATTTCCAACTTTTACAAAATATCTGTATCAGTAATACTTGAAAAATATAAAATGATCTCTCATTTTCCATTATATAATATACGTGAATTTCTTGTTTCTCTTAAATACAAGTTGTTGAAATATTGTAAAATATTAATAACTAGCAATAAGGCAATTTTCAAACTTTGTTGACAGTGATTAGTTTATATCGCTCTTTTACATTATCGTAGAATTCAAATTCTACTTTCTTTATAAATAAATTGAAAAATTCTCTTTTTCAATCGTGTATTTATTGCAATTTTTTGTTTTATTTTATTTTTTTTCTATTATTAACATTATAAAAAAATTTTATTTATTTACGTGTGCGAGTTTTTTTAAATAAAAATTTTGTTAACTTTGAAAAATATTTCTAAAAAAAAGAAAATAAAAGAATTATTTTACGATAATAATCCTCTTTGCCCCGAATAATAATCGTTTTACCCCAAAAGTTGTATTTACACCCCTATTTTTACACTACACCCCAAATTTACGATATTTAATAATAAAATGCACCCTCACTTTTTTTTAAATTGTAATTTTTATTATTAATTTTTATAATACACTGAAACGTTTACTGAAGTAGCACTTAGTAAATATTTTTCAAAACACAAACTGATCTCAACGCTCTGGTAAAACTGATTATAAACTGAGACACTGATACACAATTTTACCTCAGTTTACTTCATTTTAATGAATTTTAAACCGGTTTCAATGAAAAACAAGTAAAAAATTACCACTGTTTTTCTATCTTCACAAAACTAAATATAATCAAATATACCATAAATATTTATATTTGTAAAAAAAATATAAAAATTAATTACTTCTATTTATGTCATTGAAAGTTTGAATTAAAATTCATTTAAACTAGAAAAATGAAGAGAAAAATCCAAATTCGAATTTATAATCTCGATTTTTTTATTTTTAAACTTCAATTTTTTTCACTATTTTTTTTTTTTTTTTTTTTTTAAATAAAAAAATACTTTCAAAGTAAAATAGCAAAAAAAAAAAATAAAAAAAAATAAAATTGTTCGAAAAATTTATTAGATACCTTTACGTAAAACCATTATTTTCAACTAAGAAGAAAATTAATTGACAGTTTAGTACTCTTTACGAATTGTGAATAAATACTGAGAGTTGATTCCTCAGGTAAAGAAGACAATTCCTCGAATCATTATATATTATGACTTCATGCAAGCTCAATAGTTCACGTATTTGCAAATTTTTCATGATAATAATTTTTTGCAAATTCATTATAATATGATAGGCAATTTTCTTTTTTTTTTAAACTATTTTTATACGTTTTTGAACAATTTGATTTGTGAAGAAAATTTTTTTTTGATTAATTTATTTTTTTATTAGCATATTTTTAGCTAATATACTCTCTAAATTTGAATTTGTAAAAATATTTATATACTAATTTTAATTAGTGACTTTTTGCTTTTGAATTTGTCAATTTTAGTAATAAATTAGTAGAAATTAAATTAAAATTAATTTTTACTAATAAATTAGTAGAAATTAAATTAAAATTAATTTCTACTAATAAATTAGTAGAAATTAAATTAAAATTAGTTTATTCTAATGAATTAGTCAGAGAGCTGTTAGTATATTTTTTAGTTAACATATTTTTGTAATTACTTATTATAGTATATTTTTAGTTAATATCTTTTTGTTATTAGTACTTTTTTATAGTTAATACATTTTTGTTATTAGTATTTTTTTAATTAAGTACTTTTCCTATTAGTATATTTTTTAGTTAATATATTTTAGTTATTAATATATTTTTTAGTTAATATATTTTTGTTATTAATATAGTTTTTAGTTAATATATTTTTTAATTAATATATTTTTGTTATTAATGTATTTTTTAGTTTATATACTTTTGTCATTAGTATATTTTTTAGTTAATATATTTTTGTTATTAGTATATTTTTTAGTTAATATATTTTTGTTATTAGTATAAGTGGTTCATATTATTTTAATTTAAAAATTTTTTTTATTAGTTTTTTTTATAATTTTATAATTTTTTTTATTAGTTTTTTTATAATTTATTTTTTTATTAGTTTTTTTATTAACACATTTTTTTTTTTAATTAATAATTTTTTCAAAGAAAAATAATCCCCATCTATGGTTGATGATGAGGATTCCTATTTCGCGATCGCACGAGAAGAAAGTTCAAATTGAGAGGCGAAATCCAACGCGCAGGATAGAGACCTCCTATAAGATTACAGAATATAATTCGTTCGTGAAAGTCGAAAAGTTACGAGAATACCACTTTGAGTACAATTTCCGTAAAAACATTGTTTCTTACGCGAGTTATGACAACGTATAAAATAATTTTAATGAGAATCTCTTTTGTGATTGAAGGAGATAAAAAAAAAAATGTTTTCCTTCCTTTTTTCGAAAAATATACGCCAACGCAGAGAAATGTAAACATTTATTTTTCACATATATATGCAAAAAAAAAAATTTTTTTCAAATCAAAATATTTCAATTTGAAAAAAAAATTATTCTTAATAAAAAAAATACCTATACCTTAATTTTTAATATTAAAAAAGTTTTTCAGGAGATTAAATGAATTTTAATTTAATTACCTATATATTTTAATTTAATTTTCAAATTTTATTTCAAAATTCAAAAAATACTGTTATTTTTAAATTCACAGTAAACACAGTAAATTTTTTTTTTTGTAAAAATATTTTCATTATCATTATTTTTACTAGTTTTCAAGTACCGTCGTCAATTTAAAAAAAAGCAAAATTCTTTCTGAAAAAAAAAATTTTTAATCGTCAATTATTTTGAAACGTGTTAAAGAGCGTTTATTATTTTTTTTTGTCTAAATTAAGTAATTAATAATTGCCTTTTAAATATGCACTTATCTCGTAACAACAACACATTTAAAACTTAAAAGTATTATAAAAATGAATGAGTAGAAAAATTGTAACAATTACGTTTTACGATTTTTCTCCCGCAATCGCATCGCGTCTTCCCGGTGTAATTATATATAATTGAAAAGTCATTGCTCATTGTGTTGCATAAAATTGTTATGTTTCACCAAACATATATTATAAAATAGATCTTAAAAAAAAATTTACTAATGCATTTACTCTATGCAGAGTTTAAATACAATTTAGTGTCATTTTGTAGTTTAATATTTTTTTATTAAAATGAAAATAATATTAATTTTATTGACTAGTGTCAATAAAATATATTGTTCGTAAAAAATTAATAAAACATTATTTATAATGATAATAATAATAAAAATCATAATAAAAATAATATTATTATTTATTTATTAATTTTGTACAACAATTATTATTGCTCAGACTTTAAAAATATAGATAATTATCATTATTAATATTATTAAAGAAAAATCATTATTAATGTTATTTTATTATTATGTTATTATAAAATAATAATTTAAAATGAAATAGTATAAAAATTAAAAGTTATCACAAGAAGAGAAAGAAATTTTCACTAAAGTAAACAATTAAATTACGAAGAATATTATTTTCATT
Organism: Leptopilina heterotoma; assembly: GCF_015476425.1. Lineage (NCBI taxonomy): Eukaryota > Metazoa > Arthropoda > Insecta > Hymenoptera > Figitidae > Leptopilina > Leptopilina heterotoma. Next base: position 4,347,430 of record NW_025111110.1, read on the forward strand.
TGTTACTCGAGGAATATTTTTTTAACAATATAAAGTAGCGGCAATTTTTTTTTTTAATTTATAATGAAATAAATTTAAAAAATATATCTGAACATCGGTTTTTTACTAGTATCATTTTATTATTGAATTATAAATATATGCTAATTAAATAATTTATTTCAAATGATTATTCTCTATATTCAGTATTTTTCCATTTTCTTGTATTTTAAATTTTCCTATTTTTTCTATTTTTTCTATAGTTTTCTATTTTTTTACTTACGAGTTTTTTTTTATTTACTACTTTTTTTTTTATTATACAGCAAAAATTGTTTATTTATTTATTTCCTTAATCGACAAAAAGTCTTAAAATCCAAAAAATCAGTTTTTAGTTTTTAGTCTTATTTTTTATTTTTTTTCTATTTATATTTTCTTTTGCAATTTTTCTATTAATAGTAAAATATAATTTAAATATAAAAGTTAATTTGATTCGTGACAATAATCATCGACGATTCCCATTGAGAAACATAAATTTGAAATAAAAAGTACTTAAACTTTCAAAAATGGCATTTTTTTTTTGCCTAGATTAAGAAATTCGTTTAAACTTATGTAATTTCTTTTTGAATTGACGAAATTAGCATCTGTCTCTCTGTCTCTCTTTTTCTCTTTTTCTTTTCTATACAAGAGAGCCTAAATTTCTTTACATCGCGGACTTAGCTTTGGCACATTCTTTTTTTACTTTCCCTCGTAACTGAATCGAGGGCCTTTCCTTCAGTGATCCACTAGCACACTTCATTTCTTCTTTTTTTTATTCTTCAAGTTTCTAGGGACAAAACGCCACATAACGTTTATACCTCTCACAGAAGTCATTCAACTTTTTATTTCTCTTTCATTCTTTCTTTTTTTTTGAATCGAAACAATCAGTATATAATTAATTAAAAACTAATTATTCAATTATATGATATAATTATTTTTATATTATCACAAATATTCTATTTTATTTTTTTTTTTTTTATCATTTTAATTATCATCACTTTGAATTATATAACTAAAAACATGTTCAAATGAAAATTTTTTATTACAGTGAACGTAATTACTATGCTTTATAATGCTTATTAATACTCGATACACATTCGTTAAATTAGCAATTAAAATTATTTACAGGGGAAATTTATCGATGAAGTAATAAATCATTTTCTAAAAACTTTTTCTGTTAATCAGTATTGTCACATCAGTTATTTTTTTTTTTTTTTTTGAGAGAGCGCAGAAAAAATAATGCAGAGGGAATGGAAAATTATTTTTAAAATTCATTTATATTTATTGAATGTTGTTATATTTATTTTGTTTATAGAGTGACAAAATTTATAGAAAATAACAGACAGGAATATTAATATGCAATTAACGTGAATAAAGTATGTCATCATCGATAAGACCGGATGCCTTTGCATTTAAATTTAAATCACTGTTGAAATACCATCAAATTGCAAAAATCAGTTACATATTTTATTTTTTGAAAATAAAGCTGGAAAAACAATTTTTAGAAACTCGAATTATTTCAATTTTCACGTAATATATTTAACGAAACGGTGTCATTAAACTTTTTCCAAAAATTTGCAAATTTACCAATTGTTTAAAATTATGTTCTTATTTTATTAATTTTCGAAAAAATTATATTCTTAATATTTATTTATTTAGAATCAACAGTCTTTTAATAATTTTCGAAACAAAAAATATAATTTTATTTTATTAACTTTCGAAAAAAATTATTTTCTTATTTTATTAAGTTTAGAAAAAATTATATTTTCATTTAGTGATTTTTAAACAAAACCTATTTTTTATTTTATTAATTTTCAAGAAAAGAAATTCTTGTTTTATTAATTTTCAGGAAAAGACATTCTTGTTTTATTAATTTTTGAAAAAAAAATTATTTTCTTATTTTATTATGTTTAGAAAAAATTGTATTTTTAATTTAGTGGATTTACGAACAAAACCTATTTTTATTTTTATTAATTTTCGAGAAAAAACATTTCTATTTTATTAATTTTCTAAAAAAACATTCATTATTTTATTGATTTTCGAAAAAAAATCTTCATAAAGTTTACAAATGTTTTTTTATTGTTCTACTTAATTTCCTTCAGCACAGCACAAATAATTTACTTCACTCACATAATTAAGTTATTTATCCTTAGTTTAGAGAAATTAGTTTCATTTAGAAACTGGATAAATTGCAGTTAATTAATTATTTCATACACTTGAGTTTAAATGTTGGATTTTTACACAAACTTAAATTAAGCCTAATTTTTCCCTTCATTCTACTTATTTTTTAGTTTTATTGCTAAATAAAAAAAATTATTAATAATAAGAAAATTTAATATTAATTTTTTTGAATAAAAAATATTATTTTTTTTTTACTTTTGAAAAACCGGATGAAAATTAATATTTATTTATTTATTTATTTATTTAGAAAATATACGGGCAATATTAAATAAAAAAGTATGTTCGTTGAATAAATAATTATATTATTTTATTCATTCATTTCATTTAGTTAAATTTATTTATTTAAACATTGTCAATTTTATTATAAATAATTATTAATTAAATAATATTTTGATTTATTATTTATTGAAATATTTATTGTCTTTATTTAATAATTAAATAATATCAATATTATCAATTTTTATTATTATTTTGTTTTATTTAATTTTTTATAATTAATTCTTAATTAATATTAAGAATTTATTGGACTTTGATGTTACAATTGATATTATTATTATTGTATTAATTTATATTTGTCTTATATTTTATTAAATAAATAAATATAATAATTTAACACTATTAATAATAATATTTTTAATAATTATTAATAATTAATTATTATATTATTAATATAATTAATTTAAAATTTTTTTTACTAATTATTATTTTAGTATTTTTAATTTAAAAAAAAAATGTTAAAAAATTCCTTTTCAAACTTATTCAAAAAAGCTTTTTTTTGTCACTACAAAGAAGCATTTTTGAAATACGGAAAATATGAAATATGGAAAGAATTATAATTAAATAACGAACTTTTTTGAATTTATAAATTAAAAAAAAAATTATCGCATAACTTTTTTTGAAAAATATCTAAATGCTTTTTTTCGAAATTACCTAACCATTGCTTAGCCATTGCATTATCCAAAAATCACTGGTTAAATCACAAACAAAATGACACTTCGATTAACGATAAACCGTTTGTTTTAGTCGACTCGATTGCACGTGAGTAACTGTGAGTTTTAGTGGAACATCGAAATTCTGTATGCACCAAAGAAAAAGAGGGGACACCCTGTGTGTTAAGTCTTTGCCACAATTCCTTTTACAAGTACAACATAAAATAACGGTCTTCAAAAAAAAAAAAAAAAAAAAAAAATATACAGACAGAAAAGAAACCCCTTGACAAACGGCAGCCTGTCCAACACAACTGCTTACAAAAACCTCTCTCAACAGGAGTTTCTTTCAAAATTAATTTCCCGCTCAAAAAAAAAAGTTAAAAGATTAAAAGTTAGAAATTTTTTTGTAAGAAATGATAAATAGAAATAATTTTTAAATTGAGTTTATTTTTACAATTTTTGGTCGTTATAATTGTTATTATTATTATTATTGACAATTTTTTAATTTATAATTTGTACATTTGTCGATAAGTCATCTTCGGAAGGATTCGACTGATGCTGGTAAACCAGAACTCTTTATATCAATTTTTTATTATTCACAGGTGATTAAATAAATATCACCTGTGAATAATAAAAAATTACAGAATACTATTTTATTTCTCGTTGGTGATAAAATTAAGAAAAAAAATTAGTTTAAATAAGTAGCAGTAGGAGAAAGTTTCTTAGTTAATTCGAACTTTTTCTCTTTCTTCCGTTCTTTTTTATTTTCTTATTTTATTTTTTATTTTATTTAGGTATTTTTTTCTATTTTATTTTTTATTATTTTTAACTCTATTTTGGATTTTTTTTTATTAATCTCTTTTTGGACCAGTTTATGGAATAAATAAATAAATCGAATTCACTTCTCAACAAAATAAATGAATAAATATTAGAAAAAATTTAAAAAAGTAATAAATATCTATGAATAAAGTTAAACAAATAAAAAAATTGATTAAAAAAAATATGTTTGAATCGAATTTGAACTAACTTCAAGATCGAATTTACTTCTCAACAAAATAAATGAATAAATAAATAGTAGAAGAAAATTAGAAAAAATAATAAATTGAATAAATAAATTAAAAAGTTGAGAAAGTAAAACATATTTTTATTATAATATTACATTTATTATTAACATTACATTTTATTATTAACAATAATAACAATAATAATAATAATAATAATAATAATAATAAATATTAAATATTAAAAATTTAATTACAATATAAAAATTATAATGTACGCTTTAAATAAAATAAAACATAAATTATGATAATATATATAAAAGTTTACAAAAAAGGGAAACAAAAAAATTACATAATAATCGCATAAAAAATAAATAACAATACACTTTAGAATATTTACAACGTTTATCCAGTAAAGGAACATTAGAATACGATTACATAAAACAAAAATGTTTTTGACTTCCATTTCAAGTACCTATAGTATATATAAAAAGGGGAAAATGTTCTGTGAATAAATTCAGTTTTGAATAAAGGAATAAAGAATTATTTAATATAATAGGTACTATTGTATAAAACTATATACTCTTTTATGAATCTTTGATCTATTATTATTCGAAATTTCATGCTTTTAGAAATTCCTCTTTTATATATTCTTTATATAGATATATATAATACTACTACTACTACTATATGCATATCGCGTGAAAGCGCGAAGTCATTGATCAATTCCCGACATTTTAAGGAGCCATAAAATTTTTACATAACTTAGAAAAAAAGGGGTTTTAAAAAAATCACTGTGTGTGTGTGTGTGAGTGAAAAAGACCAAAAGATAAATTAGTGTAACCTTTTGAATTTGTCATTGAGAGAAAAAAAGATAATCATTTTTAAGAGTGTTTTGCACGCCTTTATATAATTTAAAACATTTCGAACAGAATTAGTCAAAGTCAAAGAGAGGATCTTTCAAACAACTATTTTAAAAATAAATTTACTAATTTGAGAGACATTCAAATATTTTTGAATAAAGAAGAAAATAGAAAAAATTATTTTGAATAGACGTCTCCATAATTAGTTTTATTGTATTTTTTTCTTTTTATATATTTTTCTCCTTATTTTTATCTCTATTTCTTTTTTTTATTAAAAGTATTTCATTTTATTTAATTTCTTTGTTTAAATTTAAAATATATTATTTTCATTTCATTTTTTTAATTTCAAATGAAAATTATCTTACCTAATGATAATTATTTCGTTCAAAAAGCCACTAATGAAATTATTTTTTAAAACGAGTTTTTAAATATCAATTTATTTAGTGAAAAATGAATTCTAAGACTAAAAAAATTAAAAACGATACAAACATTCAAAAAGAAAAGTAAATTAAAAATTAAAATCCGTTTACATTAATTTTCAAACTCTCTAAATTTGATTATAAATAGTTTTAGAATTACAAATATTGAAGAATATTTTTAGATTCAATATGGAAGTGCTACTCTCCACCTGCGAACGCCAAGGTCACCGCAAGATGGCAGTTCAGTTCCTTCTTGGAATTTTTACTGTCATCTGGTGGTGACCTTGGCGTTCTCAAGTGGAGAAATTAATCCACCATTTTATTGATCAGAAACTTTTTTATAATTAAAAATTAAATTAATAGTAGTTAATTTTTTTAGTAGTTTTTAGTATTAAAAAATTAATAGTATTCAATAAAAATACTAATTTATTATTAATCGTATTAAATAAAAATATAAATCAATTAATTATACAGTATTAAATAAATAATAAAAGAACTAATAAAAACAGTTTTAAAAAAAATTAGGTAATTCATTATATAAATTCGCGGTGATAAAATTTATTTCAACTCTCGTCAAAATGAATGAAATTATAATAATGAATATCGATGAAAGTCCTTTTAAAAACATAAATAAATGTCGTTATTCAAATAGTGAAATATTATTAGAATAAACATTTTCGTTTGTATATATTAAATTTTTCGTGCGTGATTTTATTTTTCTCAAAGAAAATATGATTCATAAATTCAATATAAGTAAAAATTGATAGATATGAGAGGGAAAAAGAAGTTATATACATATGCGTGTGTGCTTTGACAATAAACAAGACAGTTTGAATGTATAACTGCAAATTAGCAGTCTCTTTTTTTCTTCTTCTTCTAAAACTAATGAATAATTAATTATTTTCTGTGAAGTGCTGTCTGAAAAGAGACATGGAACAAATTCTATGGCATTAAACGCATTTTTCTTGTTCACTTTTTATCTTTTATGTTTAGTTGAATCAAATATTTAAATCATTAATTTCATCTTTTTTTATTTAAAAATTATTTATATTTTTAATTCTTTCTATTATTATTATTTTATTTCCTTAAAATTTATTTATCTTTTTATTCTTCTATTTTTTTATTTAACATTATTATTTATTTATCATACCTAGTTCGTGCCATTCGGCTATGAACGAGCTCCCGCGGCATTTTTCTTTTATTTCTTTACTATTTATTTAATTGTTTCTTTATTTGTCAATTATTTTCTATTAGAATCGAATTTTTTTCGAAAATAGAAATAACAATCACAATAAAAAATATAAATAATTAATTATTTCTATTTTATTATTATTTCTATTTTGCTGAAAAATTAAATTCTACTTAATAAAAAATAAATTATAAGTAAATAAATATAATTAATTAAACATTTAATAAATAAAATATAAAAGTATCAAAAAAAAAAGAATTTCAGAAATAATTTTTTTTTAGACAATTTTTAAAAACACAGTTAACTTGAAAGAGTCAAATTCAAATAAGTCAAATTTGATACCAAAAGTGTCACATTGATAAAAAATTTGATACTTTTGGTATAATTTGATACCTTTAAATTAATGGTCTTTGAAAAAAATTGCCTTTCATGTTCAAGAAAATTTTCTTTAGAAAAAATTATTCTTTCAAAAAAGTTTGTTTGCAAAAATAAAGAATAATTGTAAAAATATTATTAATTAAAAGAAATTTTCAATCGACGAAAACTAGAATTATAAATATTTTTCTTTTTGAACGATATGCTAAATTTTCGAAAAAAATTATTTTAGCTTAAAGGAATAATTTTTAAATCAAAATTTTTTAATTATTTATTTATCTAATTTATGTACCTAATTGTGAAGTATTAATTTCCATATTATAGATATTCTTGCTTTATACTTTATAATTTTTTTTTTTTGTTAGAAATAGAAAATTTATTTAGAAAAAAAATCTTTCGCTTGATTCGAAAATAATCGAGTAAAAATGAAATAAAAAAATTCCCTTTTTCACCTAAATTTACGCGGAGAATTAGGGGAGAATTAAAATATGTACTCTAGGAATTAAAAGTATAACTATTTAATTCACTAATATAAAACTGGTTTACCCTCACCGATACTGACCTTGCGTTGATCAGAAACATGTCAATGTCACCGTTAATGAGAAACGACAAAGCACAAGTGAATCTTGTACAGTATTCTTTGAGAAAAATAGGGTCATTTTCCAGTGAAGATTTTCTAGAATTATTATTTTTTTTCTTTCTTTTTTTAAATAACAAATAAATCACTAATCATAAATAGAAATTCCTCCCGCTTTAGAGAGAAACGGTTGAATATATATTATAAATTATAAGACGTCTATTGTTAATTAATTCACGACACACGACACATATAATGCCGATAATTCCTGATAATTATTGACTGTCTGATTGGAAAATCAGACGATTTTTTCCACTTAAAATAATTATCATTATTTGTATAGAAATACTAATAATTTAATTATTGTAATTAAATCTTTTTTACACTTTTTTTCATAACATACAACTATTTTGTTAATATTTTCAAAAATGAAATATTATACATAAATTTTCAAACTCTTTAAATTTGATTAAAAAATAATTGTAAAATTACGAATATTGGAGAATATTTTGAGATTCAATATGAAGATGCTACTCTCCACCTGCGAACGCCAAGGTCACCGCCAGATGGCAGTTCAGTTCTTTCTTAGAATTTTTACTGACATCTGGTGGTGACCTTGGCGTTCTCAAGTGGAGAAATTAAACCACCATTTTATTCATCAGAAACTTTTTTATAATTAATAAAATGTAAAAAATGTGAAAAATATTATTGTGAGAATAATTAAAAGAAAGTGAATAGTAAAATAAATTAATAAAATTAGTAAAGTGAATAATAAAATAAGGACCTAAAGTAAAAAATTAAAAACGAATAAAATAAATAAAGTAAAGAATAAAATCAACAATATAAAAATTTAAAATCAGTAAAATAAATAATAAATTCAGCAAAGTAGAAAATTAAAAAAGAGTAAAATAAATAAAGTTAAGAATAAAATGAGAAAAGTGAATAGAAAAACAAATTAATAAAGTAAGTAAAGTAAATAGTAAACTAAATAATAAAATTAGCAAAGTAAAAGCTAGAAAAAGAGTAAAAAAAAATAAATTAAAGAATAGAATAAGTTAAGTAAAAAATAAATAAAATAAATATAGACCAAATACAAATAAATACCATAATAATTAACAGAATGAACAAAAAAACAAAAAATACAAACATTTAAACAAAATTTCTTAACAAACCTTCCTGATAATGTCCAGTTAGGAATAAACAATCACATATTATCAAAATAAAGAAATTTTTTCTCCTAAATTTCATAACTTCATAATATCAATCTCTTGAAGAAAAAATCATTTTTTTCTCTCACTTTCCCAGCTTTTTAAAATTTATTGTAATTTTCATGGAAAAATTTTTTTTTCGCACAATTTGTTTTTAACTTTTGTCAAGTCATCATTTTTTTCCCCCTATTAATTCGTGTAATTTTCAATATTATTATTTATCTTATTTTTGTTTTGTTCATACGAGATTTGTACGTCATTTACAGACATGACGTTTAAAAAACTGGCAGCGGTTGTTTTGTATTTTTCCTCTTCTTTTGTTAACAATTATTTTTTGTTGACAGGTGCAATCGCGAAATAGAAGTTAAAGAAGAGAAAACAAACACGAGTGTCGCGCGGTTAAAGTTCTCTCTTATTTTATACATGCACATATTGATTTGTACACATCAGATTCAAAAATTTGATTGACACACACGCACATAGGCACAAAATTGAAGATTTTTATTTTTTATTCTCATTTATTTTTTATTATTATTTATTTTATCACTATTACTTATTTTATTATTAATTTATTATTAATTTTATTATTAGTTATGGTTTTTATTATTAGTTCTGATTCTTATTATTAATTATGGTCTTTATTATTAGTTACGGTTTATTATTATTACTTATGGTTTTTATAATAAAAAAAAAAAAGAAAAAATTGATATTTTTAAAAAAGAAAATTGACCGTGTATTGTATTTATTATAAAGAACTGGGAAAGGTTTATTATTTATTATCCGCTCAGTGGTTCTGACGAGAATGATATGAAATTTTCTTAATAAATTTAATTTCTTTGCCCTTGCTTAACGGGATCAATAACTCAATGGTATATTTTTGTTTACAAATTATTAAGCGCCTTAATTGATTGTGATGATATACTCCCGCAATGGTTAAACTTCCTAAGACACGGAAATCGATATTATCACATAAAAGCTATTCTATGCGCCGATAATTTATGCTCATACTTCCTCTTTAAGTTTGTCTTCAAATATGTTAACAGTACGCATATTTAATTCAATTTTCTGATACATTTTAATAAATTATAAACTACATTTGTAATTATAAAAAAAATGGAATTAATTTTACAAATTATTAATAAGTAAAAGAAAAGAACTTAAAAATTTAGACGAATATTTATTCGTCTAAATTTTTAAGTTCCATAATTATTTAATCATTATTATTTTTCCATTGAAATTAACATTTTCAAAAATTTCAAATTCGAATCTTTTGAAATTTAATAACTTATAAGAATATTATTATAAACATGAAGAAGTCAATCACTCCGAGTCTTCGACTCGGAGTAATCGATTTCATCATGTTTTTATAATAATTAGCCATAACCCAGGAATAAAATTATTATTTTTTATAATAATATTGTTACTCCTAAAATTCATCAAAATTATTTTCATCATTTAAATTCAATTATTATTTTCTATAGAATTTTTAACCAAAATTCTTCTTTTAATCGAATTTTTTTAATTACAAAATTATTTCAAAACACCAAAAAATTTTTTTTTAAATAAATATTTAATCATTATTATTATTCCATAGGAATTAAGATTTTCAAAAAATTTAAAATTCAAACCTTTATGACATTCAACAAATTATAAGAAAATCATTACAAAACATGAAGATATCTATCACTCCGAGTCGAAGACTCGGAGTTATTGATGTCTTCATGTTTTGTAATAATTTAAATTTCCAAAAAATTTTTCAAAAATATATTTAAATTATTTACAAAAATTTTAATAAAATCCTTTCCAAAAAATTCAATTATTTTTACAAGTAATAAAATTTTTCACATGAATTGAATTCTTTTCATAAGTAATAACATTTTTCATAGAATTTTAATTATTTTTAATACAATTTTAAATAAATTCCTCAAAAAATGTAATTATTATCAAAAATTGTTAGCAAGAATTCAATTATTACATTTCAAAAATAATAAAATTCTTCGATGAAATTCAAATATTTTCATAAAATACTATTTTAATAAAATTTCTTAAATGAATTCAATTTTTTAAAAAAAATGTAATAAATGCATTTCAAGAATTCAATTATTTTCATAAATAATACAATTCTTGACAGGATTTCAATTATTTAAAAAAAATTTAATAAAAATTCGTTGCAAGAATTGAACTATTTTCATAAATAATAAAATTCTTCACAGGACTTCAATTATTTAAAAAAAAATGTAATAAAATTTCTTTATAAGAATTCAAGTATTTTCCTAAATAATAAAATTCTTCATAAGATTTTAATTATTTCTAATACAATTAAGTAAATTCTATGAAAAATGTAATTATTTTCAAAAATATTCAAAATTCGATTATTGTTGAAAATTCATGCTATAATGCTTTTAATATTCAATTATTATGTAAAAATTTAATTGAAATTCATTTTTAAATCAATTAAAATTTTTTAAAATAATTGAATTCCTGAGAAGAATTATAATAATTATTTTTTGAAAATAATTTATTTCAGGCAATGAATTTTATTAAATTTTGTTTAAATAATTGTAATTTTGACAAAAAGTTTATTAACATTTTTGACAATAATTTAATTCTTGAGAAGAATTTCGCTACCTATTTATAAACATAATTTAACTATTGACAAGAATTTTTAAAAAATTTTGATAATAATTTAATTTCTGCAAAGTATTTTATTACTTTTCAAAAGAATTGAATTCTTCTGATAAATTTTGATATTTATGAAAATAATTGAAATTTGTAAAAGAATTTTATTAAAATTCCTTAAAATAATTGATTTTATGGGGAGAATTTTGTTGTTTAACAAGATAATTGAATTCTTTTGCAGAATTACTTAAAAATTTTGAAAAATAATTGATTTCCTGAGACGAATTAAAAGTTATTTATGAATATAATTGAATTATTGAAACGAATTTTATTATTTTATTTAATAATTGAATGTTTCGTAAATTTGAATTCTTTCGTCAAGTTTTAATAAAATTTTTAAGAATAATTGCATTTTTCGAGGAATTTATTTAAAATTGTATTAAAAATATTTAAAATTTTGCCGTAAAAATAATTGAATTTCTAAATGAAATTTTATTATTTACGAAAAGAATTGAATGTTTTCGTAGAATTTTATGAAAAATTTTTTTCAATAATTAAATTATTTGATAAATTTTATGAAAATAGTAAACATTGAAAATCATTGGAATTACGAAAATCTTTTGAAAATAATTGAATTCTTATGATGAATATTGTTATTTATAAAAATAATTGAATTTTGCAAAGATTTTTTTTAAATTCCTAAAAATAATTGAATCCTTGTGAAGAGTTTTGTTATATTTATCAAGATAATTGCATTAAATCTTTTGAAATAATTAAATAATATTAAAAAATTCATTCTGGGCAGAATTTTCCCTGAATGCACTGATTTCCCTCACCTATGGCAACCCTGAATACCAATTGGAAATTTAAAAAAAAATTAAAAATACCGAGTAAAAATTAAAAATAATTTTTATTTTTATTTAAAATCTTTTTTTTCAAACATATTTATCAACCATAGATAAAATTTTCTTTGAGTAAATATAGACAAAAATTGTTTTCTACGTGTATGGAAATTTACTATTTAAAATAGAAAAAAAAGGTTTATTTTTAGATAGAGGTTTTTCTTGTCGATTTTTATGAGTTTTACAAATACAGAGCAAAGAATATAGGTACACACACACACATACAAACAAATACAAGAATAATTCAATAAATTATTAATGCTTTCTGGGATTCACTCTTTGATTAATTAGTGCTGGAATTAATAAGTCGTCCTTATATTATTGATTTGCATTTAAAAAGTCGAGCACTTGCGAAGAAGAATTATTGATTGTCTATTAATGAGCTTTTTAAGTATAATACGCTTTTTGCAAGCTCGTCTAAATCTCTAATCATCAATTAAAGTCATTTTTACGTAACGAACTAATCTTACGTAGTTAAAAATAGTTTTTTTTACTATTAATTCTAAATAAAACCAATTCATTATGAATATTTATATAATTTCTGTAAATATATTTTTCTCTTTAAAATTCAAATTTTTTGGGTCAATTTTTAATTTTTAAAAACTGTTATTACTATATTTTTTTGTGTTTAATTTGTTTGATAATATCTCAGTTATTTATATAAATCGCTATATCTTATTACTATCTTTTTTATAGTAATTCATTATTTGGTAATAAAAAGGCCTAAAATGGTAATAAAATAATTAATTAATAATAATTAATTTAAATAATTAAAAATCGGTTTTACCAAAAAATAAATAGTACCTAATTATTTATAATTTTAATAACTTAATAATAATTAGTTACTTAATCAATTATCAATTAATTTCTTAATTAATATATTAATAGGCAAACTATTTTAACTTATTTTTCACTTCCTTAACATTGTATTAAAATATTGCTAATTCATTCCAATATAAATAATTTCCTTTTTTTTTATCCAGGAAGTGTACAAAAATTCTGAATTAATGATTCATATTCAATTTTAGTCCTGGGAATAATTATTAGTTAAAAAAAGACATTCTGTTATTTCCCGATATGACTTTTTTTTTAATGAACAAATGAACATGTGTACAAATCTATTTAGAGAAAAAAAATACGTGACACAATACGAAAACAAATCAATAAAGAAAAATACGAAAATTATAAAATTACAATTCTTGTTATTATGGTAATAACCAGTTTACTATTTTCTGGGCCGAGTGGAACTCGTTTTAATTACGTGAGCTGACAATCTTATTACAATTCAGCTTTTACTGGTGTACTTACTTATTTTTATTTCGTGAATTTCTCGAGTTTCATTAAACTCAATCGATCAACAATTAATTATTTTGTCCTCATAGCAAAATTTCCAATATTGATGAAATTTAGTTGGTAAAAATTCTATTTCACTTTTTTAGACATTTTTTTTTCTTTTTTTTCATCTGTTTATTATTATTAATATTATCAGTATTTTTATTTTTATTATTTTTATTTTATAAAAAAAATTTTTTTTATTATTATTTTCAATAAATTCAAATATATGCACAATGAGTATAATTATATTCATAAAAATTATTTCATTGACGCGTATAAACACTGTGTATGAATGTTTCCTTTTTTTTTTGTTTTGCTTACGGTCAAGGATTTTTTTATTGCAATTATTGTCATCAAGTGTAGTTGAAAATTAATTAATTCTAATTATCCATTATTACATAGATTTCTCTTGAGATTTTCTCTTATTTTATATTGTAAAACTTTTCGAATAAAGGAAACTTTTGAAAAGACACTTGCGGAAGTTCCGACTTTATTGTACTAAATGTTTCTTTTCATACTCGGACAAAGTCAAGTTTGCAAAAATCAGCAATGTCTGCAATTTTTATTTTTGCAATGTAGGTCGAATTCTTATAAAACCTTCCTTATGAAAAATTATCGTGAATTTTAATAAATTCGCAATGAGATTTGTGAAATTATTTTTTCAACTGAATTCAAAAAATTATTTTTGTAAATATTTAAATTATGTACAATAATATTAATATTATTATAACAATAATAATTACTTAAACCTTTATAGTTCGAGCAGTAACAAAAATAATTATAATAAATAATAATAATAATAATAATAATAATAATAATAATAATAATAATAATAATAAAATGAAACTGAAAATAAAATTGAATAAAATGAAAAAAATAGCGAAGAAAAAAAAATAAAAAACAAAAAATACATTAAGGGCATTTGAACCTTTATGACGTCACAGTTTGTGCAAAGCGTGGGTTCCAAAACTGTGACGTCATCATGGTTCGAATTCCCCAAAAAAAATTCTATGAAAATTTTTTAAAATTTTTTCTTTATTAAAAATCTATTTTTTTAGTTGTATGAAATATAAGCATGTGGAATATTTTTTAAATAAACAAAATTACACACTGAGTATATTCAACATTAAAGATGGTAAACAGCGTAGGTTTTTTGATAATAAAAAATCCCTCAAGGTGATCGTCTTTTTTTTCAAAACACGAATGTATAGTTCTTTGTGAATCTTTTTTATTTTGTAACTATCTTCCGTGTCATCTGTGCACACTTTTATTTTATGAATATTGTAAAGTATTAAAAAATATATGAGTTATGTTCACATAAAAGCTTAAATGAAAATTAATGCTACAATATTTATTCACCTAAAAGAACTGGTGTTTAGCACCTCAATTTCAAAAAAAAAATATTCTCTATAAATATTTTGCATTTGCAAATATATTAATTTTAGGCAAAGAAAGACAGTTTTTTTTCTAAAATTCTTTTGCCTGCAGGAAAAATTATTATAAAAATAATTGCTTTTTCTAGAACCTTTGTCCTTGCAAAAAATGTGATACAATTATTATGTACGTTAATTTTCCTTTTATTTTTTCTCATAATTATTAGAATTAGAAGGAAATTTGTTTCCCAAGAAAACAGAAATTGCCAAAGGAAAATTATTATAGTTCGAGGAAATTTATTTCAAAGATTAAAATTCAGAATAATAATTAAAAATGAAAATTAAAAATAATAATTAAAGATTGACATTAAAAATAATAGTTAAAAATTAAAATTAAAAATTGAAAATTAAAAATTAAAATTAAAAATTAAAATTAAAAATTAAAATTAAAAATAATAATTAAAGATTAAAATTAAAAATAATAATTAAAAATTAAAATTAAAAATAATAGTTAAAAATTAAAATTAAAAATAATTGTTAAAAATTAAAATTAAAAATAATAATTAAAGATTAAAATTAAAAATAATAGTTAAAAATTAAAATTAATAATAATTTGTAATTGAAAATAAAAATTATTTTTTTATTTAGATCCAATAAATATTTTTTAATCAATTACTTGAAATATTATTATTATTATTATTATGCTCGTCAGTAATTTTTTAGCAATTCTAGTAAGTAATTATTGGTGAAACAATTAATTTGCATGATTTTGAGAAAAGTAAATTGTAACCGAGGAATTTGACAAATGACATGACGTAGTTACTGAAATTCTTGCCCTAGGTTTCAAAGGCGAAGGGAAAGTTAAACTTCGAAATCTTGAAGGTTATTCCACATTGGCATATTACATCCTATGCCAGAGGCATTATTCTTTTATACACGTTCCGTAGGCGTTATAGTTTATTATAATTATCTACGTTGATCCTGAACCTTAACCCATGATCATATAAATTGAACATTACCTGCGCTCGTTTTTTTCTATAATTGACAATTACAATCATTGATACTCAAGTGCTATACATTTGTATTCATTTTTATTATTCATTTTTACTCCTCTTAAAGTAATTATCAATTCAAATTATGCTTATACGTGAAGAGTGAAGAAAATTGGAAAATAAAAGTTGAAATTAAGTTCGTTTAATTTGGCGAAAAATTAATATTTGAAGATAATAAAATATTAATTTGACGAAAAATTAATATTTGATAATAATAAAATATTAATTTGTCGAAAAATTAATATTTGATAATAATAAAATATTAATTTGACGAAAAATTTATATTTGATAATAATAAAATTGTAAATAATAAATAGTGAATTAATTAATAGTGAATAATAAATAGCTTCTTTTGGCTCAAGAGTAGAAATTATTAAAAAAGAAATATATTCAAATTTTTTTTAAATTTTATTTTCTTTATTTTTTTCTAGTTTTTAAAAGCATTTGAACCATTATGACGTCACGGTTTGTGCAAAGCATGTGTTCTAAAGCTGTGACGTCATCATGGTTCCAATGCCCTTTAAATTAGAAAATAAAAAAAAATTAAACTGGAAAAATTCTTTTATAAAATTCCAAAGTTGTGTTTAATACATTATACTTCCTCATTCACCGGATATCGCTAAGTCATCTTCTTGTTAATTCCAAAGTGTATTATTTTCATACCTCACATTTTTTTTATTCTTAAATTTATATTTGTGTCGAATTTTTTACACTTAGTTTTTATTTATTTATTTACATATTTATTTATTTATTTACTAACTCATTTATTTATTTACTTATTTATGTACATATTTACTTACTTATTTATTTACTTATTTACTTACTTATTTTTATTCATTTTTTACTAACCTTTTTTTATTTTTATTTCCCAAAATTGCATTACGAATTCGAAACTTTCACAAGTATAATTATATTTAAATTTTCCTCAAATTGAATTTTTAATTTAAAAAAAAAACAAACGAATTTCTACATTAAACTTGAAAATCGTAATTCAAATGTATTCGCAAAACAAAATGTTTATAAAACACTCTCGTTATTAAAATGATAAAAATTTCGCAGAATTCAAGAAAGAAGCAAAAAAATAAAAATTTCTGACATTCTTTTCTTTCAGAATAAATTATAATTTTTGCATGACAATAAGTTTTAGATCTGAGGATTATGCGTGACTCATATATGCATATGGTATGAGAATAAATTCTTCATTCGCGAAGAAGAAGATCTGCGTCACTCATGATTTTCGGAGGTATTCCCCTTTATAATTTAAAGAGAAATATTCCATTTGCAATTTTTATCATTTCAAAAATTTTTTTATAATAATTTATTTTCTCTATTTTTTTTTAAGAATAAAAATAAATAATTTAATTATCTAATAAAGTCTTTGTGTATCGATATTAATCTTCAAATAAGCGATAAAAACATTTCTAATGAATAAATTTTTCCTTCTTGAAAATTATTTCAATTTTTTTTTCTATTCTTTTTCAGAGGCATTTCACTCACTGGGATCGAAAATTAATTATTTTCTTTCCTAGGGAAAAAATTAGAGTCGTACCTTTCAGAACGTATCTCTATTTTAAAAATTTTTTTGTATTCAAAAATGTCCAACAAGAATTATTTTCACTTAATTTAAGAATATTGTAAAAATATTAAAAATTATAAAACAATTTTTTAAGGATTGTCTACTGTAATAAAATTTAAAAAGTCGAGTTGCATTCCGACAGGTTTCACTGTATTGTATTATATGAAGTTATTATTATAATAATAAATAGCAATAAATTTATTTGTTGAATTATTTATTTATTTATTATTATTAATAGTTAATATTAATATTACATTATATTAATGGTAATATTATAAAATTTGACAAAATAAGTACTGAATAGCAATGAATAAAAAAAATTGTGTTTAAAAAATTTCTTAATTGTAAATATAAGTACAGTGTGAATTAACAATTAAGAATTTTCATAAATTATGGACTGCTTTATAGAGTTACATGATGAGAATTGAGAAGTTGAAAAAAAATGATATTTAACATAATTTATGATCTGAAATGATCTCTAATATTAAATTGACACTCAGTTCACGCTTCTTGTTTACATGAATTTATTAATAACTCTTATACCAGGACAGCATCCTTGACTTAGGTCCAAAGAGGCATTGATGTGCTTAACGCTGGTGTCAATTATATATTCTGAGGTGTTAAAAAGTTCACAAGCAATTTACACGGATGACATCCATTGTTCATTGTTGTACATAATACTATTCAAATAATAATTTCTATAGTGAAACTTCGACAAAGCGTTAAGTATTATTTAGTTAATTAATTAATATTAATTATTCAGTTGATTAATAAATATTAATTATTTGGTTAATTAACTAATAATCCCACGTCGAAAAATTCCATGGAAGTACCCCCCTGGAAATTCCGTGGAAATTCTGCAAGTTTTAAATTTCAATATTATTTTAACATTTCTGTTATGATTAGAGTCTAATAATAAGCTTTGTTGCAATATTTTTGCAAAACTTGAATGAAATACGCATTTTGCAAAAAAATTGCAAGAAAGGTTATTATTAGATTATAAAAATGATTAAACACTCAAAAAACTGTTCTATTACATTTAATTACGAATTTTTTTAATTGCAAAATTATTCCAAAACACCAAAAAATTCTTTTTTAAATAAAAATATTTAATCATTATTATTATTCCATAGAAATTAAGATTTTCAAAAAATTTAAAATTCAAACCTTTATGAAATTCAACAAATGATAAGAATATCATTACAAAACATGAAGATATCGATCACTCCGAGTCGAAAACTCGGAGTTATTGATGTCTTCATGTTTTGTAATAATTTAAATTTCCAGAAAATTTTTCAAAAATATATTAAATTATTTACAAAAGTTTTAATAAAATCAGTTCCTATAAGAATTCAATTATTTTTACAAGTAATAAAATTTTCCACATGAATTCAATTATTTTCATAAATAATAAAATATTTCATAGGATTTCAATTATTTTTAATATAATTTAAAATAAATTTCTCAAAAAATGTAATTATTATCAAAAATTTTTTGCAAGAATTCAATTCCATTTCAAAAATAATGAAATTCTTCGATGAAATTCAAATATTTTCAAAATCTACTATTTTAATAAAGTTCTTAAATGAATTCAATTATTTTTAAAAAAAATGTAATAAAATACATTACAAGAATTCAATTATTTTCATAAATAATACAATTCTTGACAGGATTTCAATTATTTAAAAAAATTTTAATAAAAAATAAAAAATTCGTTGCAAGAATTAAACTATTTTCAGAAATAATAAAATTCTTCACAAAACTTCAATGATTTAAAAAAAATGTAATAAAATTTCTTTACAAGAATTCAATTATTTTCCTAAATAATAAAATTCTTCACAGGATTTTAATTATTTTTAATACAATTTTAAGTAAATTCTATGAAAAATGTAATTATTTTCAAAAATATTCAAAATTCAATAATTTTTCGAAATTTATGCTATAATGCTTTTAATATTCAATTATTATGTAAAATTTTAACTGAAATTCATTTTTAAATCAATTTTTATTAGAAAATTCTACAAGAATTCAATTATTTAAATTCAAAAATAAATAATTTATTAAATAAATGAATGTTTTTCAAAATTGAATCCATATAAAGAATTTTATCAACAAATTTTTAAATAATTGAATTCTTTTGATGAATTTTAATAAAATCTTGAATATTGAATTTTCAAGATTTAATTGTATTAAAATTAAAAATAATTGAAATTCTATGTTGAGTTTTATTATTCATGAAAATAATTGAATCTCGGTAAAAAATTATATTATTTTTGAAAATAATGTAATGTTTGCTTTAAATTTTATCAACACGTTTTTAAATAATTGAAATCAGTTTGAAAAATTTTATTATGAAATAGTAGATATTGATAATGTAATGATTAAATTGAAGAAAATTTTTGAAAATAATTGAAATTTTGCCAATAATTTTATTAAAATTTTTGAAAATTCAATTTTTTCCAGTACTTTGATAAAAATCCCTGACTTTTCCCTGATTTTCCTGACCTATGATAAACCTGGAAATGTTAAAATATTTTTAAAATAAAAAACTTGCAGAATTTCCATGGAAACTCCACGGAAATTCCATGGAGAAGTTCCATGGAATTTGCATGGGGTACTTCCAAGGAATTTTTCGACGTGGGAATGATTATTTATTTGATTAATTAATATTAATTAACATTAACAATTAATCCGATGAATTATCAAAGTTAACTAAAAGAATGTAGTTCATAAAAATTTATTTAATTTATAAATATTGAATTTAATTAATAATAATTTAAATAACTATTTAAATCAGTGACCGACTTTTTGCTATTAAATTAATTCTTATAAATAAATAAATTAATTAATTAATTTATTTAATTTAAAAATTTAATTTAATATATTAATAATGAAAATGTAATAATTAGAAAAATAATTATTGTATAATAATAATTCATTAATAGTAACTAAAAAATAATAATAATAATAATAACTAATTTAATAGCTAAATTCATAATTAAACAATAAGTTGAATAAATAATTTCTAGAGAATAGTAATTAAGTAAATAATATTATTCGGCACAAAAAATAAATTGTAATTTTTTTCTTCTTTTAAAATTACATATTTAGAAAAATATGTATAAAAAAAAATTTTTTTTATTTATAAAATATTAAATATGAAAGGAACTATAAAATTCAATAATTCGAGAATATAAATTTTAATTTCAAGTATAAAAACATTAAAAATATGGAAACAAATTACATCATAAATTTGTTGAGTTTGATTTGAATAAATTTAGACAAATCTGTGGTTTCATCACTTATGGAAATCAAATGCACCGAAAATGATCTAAACGCGTGTATTTCAATCAAGAGTTACATATACATTTTGATTTTACATATCCATTTACATACATATGTACATTTTTTACATACGATTATATAACACAAAATTTTGGTTCAAGTTATATATAAACTTACGTCAAGAAAAAAAGAAATAATGATAGAAAAATAGAAAAAGAATTGTAAATATTTCAAAAACTGAAAATTTTCAAAATTTCCATTAGAATTTCGATAAATTTTATATATTTTTGAAAAGATAGTTAAAATTAATAAGTAAAATAATCGTTTGCATTAGTATCTGATTAGGTGTAAAAAAATTATTTATTATTTTCTTTTTAAAAGATTTCTTATTGATTATATTTTTTTCTTTTTGTTAAATGCTATCAACACATAAAAGACGATATCTCGATTTTTTTTACCAATTATTAATAAAAAAGAAAATTGAAGAAAAAACTTGTAATATTGAAATTTTATCTGATACAGTAATATTTGAAACACTCATCGAGAATTGGAAAATACATTCTTCGATAACTGCGGTGATTTGAATGCTGGGAATTACAAGGAGTTATTTTATTTTATTATTAATTTTTTTTTTTACAAAAAAAAAGTGTAATATTTTTATCTGAAATATATTGAGTTTGATTAACGTGTCCAGTGGCTACTTGTTAATCAGTCAGGTGATTGACCTTTCAGGAAGATTGAGAACCATATAGTCCTCCAGTTACCAAAAGTCCTTGATGTGTTGAATTTAAAAAAAATTGCATTGACTTTTTTGCACTTTCAAAGAAGAAGACGATAAAGGAGGAGAAATGTTACGTAATATCGTTTAATTTCTTTGGGACATATATATATGCGAATTGAAAAAAAAGAGTACAAGAATTAAAGGATACATGAATTAAAAATTTATTAAGCAATCGTGACGACAATTTTGGCTCATGAAAACATGTTTCGATTTTGTAAAAATTATATTGATTCGAAATAAAAATGACTAAAATGGAATTTTTTCTGAAACTTTTTTATTACAAAAAATATTCTTGGCAATTTTTTTATTTTAATAAAAAAATTCCAAATATCCTATTGATTAGAATGTTAAGAAAAACTTTTAATTGAAACAAAAAACTGTCAAACTTAAAAAAAAAATATTTTTGAAATGCCAAAAGAAAGGAATTTTCTTCTAAAAATAAAAAAAGAATTCCATATAATTTTTGAAACCAATTTCCTTTATTTAAATTTAATTTTTACTGAATTTTTTTTAATTCATCTTATTTTATTCATCCTACCAAAAATTTACAAAAAAAAAGAAAAATTATACTTGAAAATTCAAATGTTTAAAAATTGAAATTAAAAACCAGGAAATATTTACAAAAATTTATGTAAATAAATTTCAAACGTAAATTAAAAAATTTCACTTCATTAGATATTCTTTTTTTCATTCCTATAACTGATAATAATTAAAAATTTTAAATAATAAAATGTAACAATAAAAACAATAATAAATAGAATTTAATAATAAAAATATATAAAATTGAACTATTAATAAATTTAAATTAGAAAACAATTAAATTTGCAGTCAATTATTCACATCAGTAATTTAAAATTATTTTCAATACATAAAGTTTATACTAATTTACAAAAGAACTTGTCCTGTCTATTTAATAAATTAAAAATGTTAAACAATTTTAATTTTAATTAAAAAAAAAATTAAAAATTTCAAATGTTGAAAAATTAAAATTGAAAAATTGGAACTTTAAAAAATTAAAAATTTGAATTGTTAAAAAAAATAAATTTATATTATGATGATGTTGAATTTATCACTTAGTTAAAATTGTTTAAATTAGAGATGAAGTATTATCAATCTACCCAAGTCAGGTTAAATTATAAATTTGTAATTTATATTATAAATTTATAATTTTAAAAATTAGAAAATTGAAATATTAGGCAAAAATTTTCAGATTGAAAAATTGAAAAGTGAAAAAATTTGAAATGTTTAAAAATTGAAATTTAAAATTTAAAAAAAAAACGTTAGAAAACTAGAATTGAAAATTTAAAATGTTTAAAAATTGAAATTGAAAATTGTAAACGTTAAAAAATCAAAATTAGAAAATTAAAACGATAAGAAAATTAAAATTTAAAATTTTTTTAAATTTTAATTGAAAAATTGATAACTTAGGAAACTAAAATTGAAAATTTTAATTGTTAACAAATTTTAATTTATCAATGTAAAAATTAGGAAATTGAATTAAAAATTTTGAAATATTAAAAATTTTTAAATTGAAAAATTGAATAGTAGGTAAAAAAATTAGAATTAAAAATTTTTGTAATGTTGAGAAATTTAAATTGAAAAATTTGAGAGGAACGTTAGAAAATTAGAATTAAAAATTTGAAATGTTTAAAAATTAGAATTAAAAATTTAAAATGTTTAAATAAATTGGAATTGAAAATTTGAAACGTTAAAAAATTAAAAATCAAAAATTGAGAAAAATTGAAACGATTCAAAAAATTAAAATTGAAAATTTGAAATGTTAAAAAATTTTAATTGAAAAAAATCGATAAGTCAGGAAACTAAAATTGAAAATTTTAATTGTTAAAAAATTTTAATTATGATTAATTTAAAAATTAGAAAATTGAATTAAAAAATTTGAAATATTAAAATTTTTTGTAATGTTGAGAAATTAAAATTTGAAAATTTGAGAGGAACGTTAGAAAATTAGAATTAAAAATTTAAAATCTTTAAAAATTGAAATTGAAAATTTGAAACGTTAAGAAATAAAAAAAAATTGGAATATTAAAAAAATGAAAAATTTGCAATGTAAAAAAATTTAAATTGAATAATTAAAAAGTTAAGAAAATAAAACTGTAAAAGTGTTAATTGATAAATGAAAATTATAATTTGAAAATTTGAAATGTTAAGAAATTAGAATTAAAAATTTGAAACTTTAAAAAATCAAAATTTTAAATTTTAAATGTTAAACAATTGAAATTGAAACATTAGGAAATTAAAATTTAAAATGTTAATTAAACAATTAAAATTGAAATTAAAAATTAAGAAATTAAAATTGAAATTTCGAAGCGTTAAAAAATAAGAATTCAAAAATTTTAAATTCAGAAATTGAAATCTTGAAAAGTTAAATTTCAAAAAATTGAAATATATTAAAAAGTAAAAATTGAAGAAAAAATCTAAATAACAAAATTCCCAAACGTAATTTCCAAAAATCATCCCTATTTTGTTTGTGTTATCTTTTTTTATTATTATTTATCACTAATAATAATCCCCACCAGGTGAATGTGGAATTTCCATATTGTACTCTAACCGGCATCCAAAGTTGCACAAGGCTTTGAATCTCTTTTGCTCTGATCGGGCAGTCGAGCCAGTTCTCAGTGGCTTCGTGTATAAGCCACAACTTTATTTTCTTTGCTCGCGTTGTCATCGGTCTTCTGGTGGGACCCCTTTGGGAATTGCACAAATGATAGAAACTCTCGTGTCCACCTTTTAATGTCAACGTACTCAATATATAATCTGTTGATTTTCAGCAGATAATTTTAATTCTTTTATTTTTATTTTTAGTATTTTTTTTTCTTTATTAATTTTAATTTAAAATTTGTGTGTGTGTGTGATTTCTTCTAATTTTGTTTATATTAAAAAGGTTTGTGTTTTTAACTTTTTTTTGTGTTTTGTTAGAATTTGTTGTACTCAAATGGGTGAAAATTCAGTGTCAAAGGATGCTGTGGTGTTTGTTTTCATACAAATAAGTGCAAGTGATTCATTTTAATGAGTTTTCCTAACTCTTCTTGGAATACAGCTAATTAATTTCTCTACGTGAGTTTTTTTTCAATTCGGTTATAAGAAAAGCGGAAAAGATTTTTTGTAAATTAGTAACAATATAATGACAATGGAGAATTAAAACAGTAACAATTTTTGCCAATTGGCAATTGACAATTGCCAATTTGACAATTAAATTTGTAACTATTTTTCGATTAATTGAAACTCTTTCAAAATTATACTAAACTATTTATTTATTTATTATTCCGTAAAAGGAACCATAAACTATAAAGTTATAAAAAAAATTTGAATTAACTATATAAATTAATTTTATTTAATTGCTAATTTAATTACTCAGACTAATTCAGATTTTTATTTTACAACAAACAAAGAAGTTGCTTTTTCATAACATTTTCTTTTTTACTCAATTATCTTTGTAAAAATGTATCTTATAATTACAATGTTATTAATATTTAACTAAATCGTGTTTTAAAAAATTTTAAATCATTTAAAAAAAAAGCTACTAATCAATTGTTGATAATTATGAAAAGATGATAATAATAAAACAATAAAGATATCATTAAGAATGCAGAAAGTTTAATTTTTATTTTAATAACATTGTGATCACGATTATTTATTTTAACCGAGTTTGTTTATAAAAATGTTAATGAAAAAATAAAATGAATTCATAGAAATAATATTTTCAGCAAACATTTTTGTTATGAATGGAATTTTTTTTTTTTTTAAGTATATTCAAAATCTTTGAAACTAAAAATGAACTTTGATCAGATTATTCTGACTAAGATTACTTAGTCACTAAGGATACAAAAATTTTATTTTTATAGAACAATAGATTTTTATGAAATATTTAAAAAAATTATTAACATACATAGTATTGTTTACTACTAATACAATTTAATAAAAAATGTTAGTCAACTTTTATTAATTTATCAAAATCAAAATGAATAATTAATTTTATTTTATCCACATTGAATAATTTTTTTATTCTAAAGTTATAATTAAAAAAAAGTATTAAAATATTAATCTACTCTCATATTTAATTCTCATGAAAAATTTATTTTTTCTCCAAGAAAGTGGAAGTTAAAATTTGAAAACAAGTTTGATTTTAGAAACACGTGGTCGAACGACACACGCGCGCACTTTCGAAGTTATGATGAATTTATAAAGAAAAAATTTCTTATTCGCATAAAAAAATAAAAGAAAAAGAAAAATAAACAAGAAAATTTATAAAAATAAAGTAAAAATAATAAAAAAAATAAAAAAAATTATAATAAATAATAAAAAATAATAAATAACAATTTATATTTATAAATTACAATAAATAAATATTATAATTTTACAGATTTTTTTCAAGAATGTTTAGAAAAATAATTTCATTGCAATTGCAAATTCAGAAATATAGCGATTTAAAAAAAATATTATTGACAAAAAAATATTAAAATCGATATAATTGGATACGTAACAAAAAAAAAAAAAATTGTAAACGAGTTAGAATAAAAAGTAGCAACATATTAACAATACTTTTTCAATTACCTTCTTTTTTTATTGATTTTAAATTGGCTTTTAACTATTTTAACTAGACGGGAAAAAAATTTGTTTATTACGCTCGAGTAGACTTCATTAGAGATACAGACGAAAGAAAAAGTATATTTTTATGAATTCAATATCTCTTTTTTCATCATTAAAAATTATTTGTTTCGAAAAAGATTTAGAATAAATTCTTTAAAGAAATAATATATAATTTAATTTAATAATTAACTAACTTAATAATAATTTAGATATAATTTATAAAACAAAAAAGGCGAAATACGACTCGTATTTAGGCCATTTTATTAAAAAATAATTCAAAAATACAGTTTTAGCAAAAAATATATAATAATTGAAATAAAAATTAAAAATACAATAAATAAAATAGCAAATAAAAAAATAGAAAATAATAATCGTCAAAAAATGGTAAATTAAAAAATAATAATTTATGTATATAATATAGTATATAATATATAATATATATATATAGTATATAGTATATAATATAGTAAATAAATAAAAAATATGATAATCTCCCAATAATAAATATAAATAACAATTTTTAAATAATAAATAATAATTTGTATTACACAAAATTTTCAAATCAGGAATTTTTCTTTTCTTAATTTCAATTAAATGAAAAATACGAATTACAAATAATATTAAATTGATTAATTCGTAGAATATTAAATTTTCTCGAAAAGAATAAATAAATATAGAAGTTATTTTCTTGTTATACAAATTGACACTTTTCGCATAAAAGCCAATAAACTTTGTATACAGAAAAACTTCGTGGGTGGTCCTTATGTTACATAATTTGAAATAAATTTTTTGATAGAAAAATAGTTGCGAATAGATGAGAAAATATTGCTCAATTTTTAGACGTGTTCATTTATTGGCGTAATATTCGCTAGATTTTTTTTTTCATTTCTCCTCCTCTCATTTTTTTTTCTTTTTAAAAAGTTACTTCATCGAGTTCGAGGTTGCCTTATATGTATAGTAGACCAGACAATAATAATGATTTATCCCCCCAAAAAAAGTATATGACGAAATTTTTCAAATTTCAATCTCAATGAAACTTGTCCTTTAATTAATTTTTCGGTAAATTTTTTTTTAAAATTAATTAAAGTGATTTTCGAGAAGAAAATAATTTTGGAAAATTAATTTTTGGACAAAAAATAATTTGGAAAAAGTAATTTTTGGGGAAAAATCATTCGGGAAAAATTAGTTTGGGAGAAATAATTTTCGGGGAAAAAAGTAATTTTAGGAAAAATTTCAATTTGGAAAAAGGTATTTTAGGGGAAAAAAAAATTTGGGGAAAGTAATTTTCAGGGAGAAAATAAATTCTTTTTCTTCTCGTCCCATTTTTATTTCAACAAAAAAATAAGTTGTAATGAGAATGAAAAAAAATTTAGTGCATTAATTTTTGTTCATAATTGGGTAAAATAAAAATTAAACAAAAAGATAAAAATATCAAGCATTCACAACATCAAATATGTCAAAAAGAAAAAATATTTGTTTGTCTTTACATTAGTAATAACTATGATAATCGCAATTACCAAGAAAATATTATTTTTTTCCCCCTTTTTTTCTACAAACAATTCATTCAGAATTGATTTTAGTTAGCAATTCAGATGACGCGGGCAAAATATTACAAAAAAAAAGTAAGAAGCTATGTATTTTATTTTCATCTGACATCATAAAGACACTTTATGTCACACACGTCACACACGTGGAACTTGACAGCAAAAAAAAAAAAAACGAAAAAAGAAAAATTACAATACATCATGCAAATTTTTTTAATTTCAATAATATGCCCTAAATTCCTACACTGACTGCACAACGTTTCATAAGAGGCACGAAAATAATTTAGCATTTAACTTTCCCAATTTTTTTCCTCCTTTCCCTTATAATAATAATTTCTCGTTTACAACACAATTTAGTTTACTTTTATCTCATCATTAATTAAATTTTAATGAAACAATAGTTATAAGAAAATGAAGTCATTTAACATAAATTTTATTGGTATTAATTTTTTTTTTGCTATAAACATTCTTTTTCCTTCTTTCTAGAATCTTAATTGTTTTTCTCCTCAGAATTTTATACAAAAAGACGAAAAGAAAAAAAAATTGTTTACGACTTTTATGAGAAAGAAAATAGATATTTTATTAGAACGAACGATATTTATTAACAAAGAGAAGAGAAATAATTATGAGTGCAAAAAATTGTTATTAATAAAATTTTTATTTATTTACATTAGGTATTAGACGAAGGAGAAAAGAGTAATAATTTTAATAATAAAGTAAATAATTATTAGGCCTTCAGATTATTTATTTATCTAATAATAATAATAATCATTATTACTCCAATTTTTAATCATTTTTGTTACTAATATTATTTTTATGTAGTGTTTCATTATTATTATTTATATTATTATCTCAAAGAAGTAAAATTATTAAGTTAATAATAAAAATATAATTTAATAATAAAAATATATTTTAATAATTATACAACTATAATTCTATGGAATATATATATTATTGTTGTTGTTATTATTAATAATTATCATTATCATTATTATACTAATAAATAATAGTAAAATCAATAACAATAAAAATAATTGCTACTAAAAATAGAATAAAACGAAAAAATTGTTAATTATGATGAGAGATAGTTGTAATAATATGATGTTAAAATGAAGATTAATTAATAAGATAATTAGAATTTAATTGCACTTGATTAATTGATTGTAGTTAATTATAGTAATAATTATATTGTTGCGGTAATTTTTTCTTTAAATATTATTTACTCAGTGTTTGGTCATCGCAAGAGGACTATATTCTTTCGAAATAAAACTTTCAATTTTCATTTTTCCTGTGAGAAGGAGAATGAATTAGTTTTTTTTCACAATATTCGCATCAAGTGAAAACCTGATTCTCCTTTTTCCCGCGTTCAAATCACACTTCCACATGTACGCGCAATTATATATTACAACACGCGTGTTTTACTTTTAATTTCTGTCGATAATAATTTATAAAATATACTTTATTATTAATTGTTGCATAAATAAATAAATAAAAAAGTTTAAATTTAATTACAAGTATTTGTCGTATTTTTTACTTTATTTTTTTTTGTTGTAAATCGATCAATTACAGTATTTTTTTTATTATAATTATTGTTTTAGTGCGAAAAGTGAATTAAATAAATTTTTATTTATAATAAGTAATTTGATAATTAATATAAATATAATAAATAATTAATAATTATGATTATTACTATATTAATTATATTATTATCATAATTACAATTATTTATTTCAATATAAACGAGATTAGGTATTATATTTATTATTTATTAGTATATTAATTTCATTATTATATTCATAACAGAATAATAATAATAATTTTATAACTTAAATTTATAAGTTTATAATTATTTTTAATTACAAAAAATAAATTAAATTTACACAGTAAATTCCTTACATTTTCCAAACGATTGACAATGAATAAAAATCGAAATTTAGAATTCCATTAAAATTTGGTTAAAAATCGGAAGAAATGATACTTTCTCATATAATAGAATACGAATGAATGAATAAAATCGTACGATATTATATAATATCGTGACTCAAAAGTTAGAAAGTGAAAATACGATGTTGTTTGATTAGTTTTATCACAGCAGATCAATAATAAAATATTATATAAATTCTTTGACTAGAACTTTTTTTTTTACACAATCGATAATATGTAAAATAGATAATTTATGTAAAAGACACAATTTTCAATGAAAAAAGAGGGGAAAAAAATTTTTTACATTATGCGCGACAAGTTCAAGAAGAGATCCTCAATGGGGTTAAGGTTATTGTTAGTAAAAAGTGTGAATAAAACAATAAAAAGGTCTCCATTAGACGGTCAAAAAAAATGTTAATAATTACTTCCGTAATTCTTTATATATATATATGTATACATGAAATATTTTATTTAAACAGAAATCTAAATAAATTTTATTTATAAACTAAAAATAAAAAAGAGAATAATTCTAAATAAATTTATTTATGAAATAAAAGTTTAAAAATGAAAAATCTGAATAATTGCTTCCTCATGGAAAAAGTATTTATTTGTAAAATAAAAATAGAAAATTTGAATAAATTTGTTTATGAACTAAAATTAAAAAAAGAAAATATTTATGAAATAAAAATATAAACAAAAGATTTGAATAAATAATTTAAAATTATATTTTTTTTGTTTGATCTTTACCGCAAATTTTTTCTTAACTAATTTTTCTTTTATTTTCTCGCTGAAAAAAAAGGAGCAGAAATGGATCCGACAACAAATAATCCAGTAGCCCCGGTACCATCATTGGAACTGAAAACAAGAAGGGCTCAGTTTCAAACTCAAGCTTCAACAGTTGATACGAGAAGAAGGCATGCGGTTTGTGTTCGTAGAGCTTTCAAGAAATATGGACCGAAAAAAAATCCAAATGTTATATTGGATGGTCTCAACATGACAGTGCCAAAAGGAACAATGTTAGTTTTCTTATTTATATTTATATGTACAAAAAAAAAATTAAAAACTAATAATTTCTTTCTTTTTAACTACTAAAAACAATTTTTTTTCGTCCAAAATTTATGAAGTAATAATTTTTTATTATTAATATTAAACGGGACAAAAAACAGCTCAAACTTGAATTTTTCTTCAATAATTATTAATCGATGTTTAAAAATACAAGAATTTTTTATTATTAATGAAAGTAAAAAAAATGTCAGTTTTTTTTAATTTGTATGATAAAAATTCACAATCTAAAAAAATTTGTTCGCAACTAAAAGTAAATTTTTTTTTAGTAAAAAAATATGCTACCTTCGAAATGGCGAAAAATAAATTTTTTATTTTTTAATAAAAAATGAAAGCCTTTTTTTGTTTAAAAATGTTTAAAAATGAACAATTCTTTTATTATCAATATGAGACGAAAGAAATAATTTTTTTTTCGACAGAATTTTTAGTTTTTTGTAAATTATTATTCGGTGTTTACAAAAAAATGAATTGTTTATTATAGTAAATAAAATAAAAAATAGTTCATTTCAATTGCTCTTTTCTATTTGGATCTCGATGTGTAAGAATAAGCAATTTATTTATTGTTTATTTATTATTTTACTTATAACAATAAAAGTGAAAGAAATCTTTATACTGAATTAATAAAACATAATTTTGTATTCTTGTCAGTTAATTAATTAGTCAACAAAAAAATTAGGTTTATTAACAAATTAACAAAATTACTATTGTTATTATCAAAATTAATCGATGACTAAAATTAAACAATTCTCTTAATATTATTTTTTTTTTAAATTATGTTTATTAACAAATTAACAAAATAATTATTATAATTATCAAAATTAATCGATGTTTAAAATTAAACAATTCTTTTATTATTAATAATAAGGCAAAATTTTTATCGCCATTTTTTATTCATTTAATCGATGTTTAAAAATCATTAATTACTTAGTAACGATAATAAATTTTAAAAAATAATTTTTATAATTGTTAATCGATGTTTAGAAATTAACAATTCATTATTATTTAACAAAAGTCAAAAAAAATTTTACACTAAATTTCTAAATTAAGCAGAAATTGTTTTTTTAATTTGTAGTACCTAATAAATTATTTAAAAAATAGATTACTTTTGTAATTATTAATTAATTGATGTTTAAAATCAAACAATTTCTATTTTTTACAGTTTAAATAAACAATTAATTTATTATTAATGGAAGTAAAAAAAAATTTTATTTTAAATTTATACTAAATCAAGCAGAAAATAATTTTTTATTTTAAATTTTTATTATTTGAATAAGGAGCCAAAAAGCAAATTTCTTTCTATAAATTATTATTATAATTATTAATTAATCGA
Source organism: Leptopilina heterotoma (assembly GCF_015476425.1). Classification (NCBI taxonomy): domain Eukaryota; kingdom Metazoa; phylum Arthropoda; class Insecta; order Hymenoptera; family Figitidae; genus Leptopilina; species Leptopilina heterotoma. Next base: position 4,379,574 of record NW_025111110.1, read on the forward strand.
CATTATTTTAATGAATTGATTAATAATTTTAAAAAGTTTAAAATAAACATAATTATTCTTTTATTATCAATTATTATCAAGAAAATAATGATTTATTTGAAAAATTTTGTCTTCAGTTTTGCTAATTATTAATCGATAATTAATTGTTTACTTATTTATTATATAATCATTTACTATTAATAAAAAATGAGTGAAAAAAATAAATTTTTACTAAGTGGAAAAAAATTTGTTTCAACTATTTTTTTTTTGTGATTATCAATCGATATTTAAAAATAAAATCTTTTTCTTCAGATACGGCCTTTTAGGTGCAAGCGGTTGTGGAAAAACAACATTACTCTCGTGCATTGTTGGTCGAAGACGTTTGAATTCGGGTGAAATCTGGGTACTGGGTGGTCGACCCGGCTCGAAAGGCTCCGGAGTTCCAGGGCCACGAATCGGTTACATGCCACAAGAAATTGCACTTTATGGGGAATTTTCCATAAGAGAAACATTTATCTACTTCGGCTGGATTGCTGGAATGACGACAGAGCAAGTCGATAGTAAATTAGATTTCTTATTAAAGGTAATTTATATAGTATTGTTTTTCATTTTATTTCCTTCTTTTTTTCTACTTATTCTCATATTTTTTATTTTGCAATTTTTCCACTTATATCTAATTTATATCTATTTCGCAACTTTTTAAATCTACAAGCGTTTCAATCTTCCAAAATTCAAAATTTTTTTTCCAAACAAAAAAATTAAAAATAAATTAATAGTAATTCATTTTAAATAATTAATAATAGATTTAGATTTATTTCTCCATGAAAGACAAAAACATTTGGAATTTACATATTTTTTTATTCTATAATTAATTAATTAATATTTAATTAATTTATTATTATTTTTTCCAATTAATTATTTCTTATTTTTCTTTTATTATTTATTATTATTTTATTTATTTATTTATTTATTTATAAACAGGACACACCTAATATTATTTTATTAGTTGTTGTACATAGTCCATGACTTTCAGCTGTGAACGTGTTATTTATTATTATTTAATTAATTCATTAAAATAATTTTAGGAAAAAAATCACAAAAAGTCCAAATAATTTGGTCAATTAAAATTCAATTTAATTTTTAAGAATAATTTCTCTATTGTAAAAAATTTTTCTATTTGCTCACTTCTATAAAAAAGTCAAGAAATAAAAATTTATACATATAAAGAGAACAAATTTTCAGTTGCATTGTCTTGATAATTAATCTCTTTTCTATAAATATCTTGATTAAAAAAAAAGAAACTTCATTGTTTACGAAATTATTTGTACTTTATTGCAACAAAGGAAACTCAATATGGTTTTAATCTGTCCCAATTGGAAACTTATTTCCCCCATCGTTGAATTAATTATGAAATTATTATTACTATTATTATAATTATTTTTATTATTATTATTTAATTTTTTTTATTTATTTACTTAAGCAATATATACGAGTTTACAAAAATAAAAAATTATTCAAAATAAATAAAAATATTAAATAAAATAAAATTATAATAATAAAGCAAAAGTAAAAATATAAAATATAAGAAAAAAAATATTATTATCAGATACTATTAATTAAGTTAATTCAAATTAAAGTACCCATTATTGTTATTTCGGAAGATTTTACAAAAAATAACCGTTTTTTTCAACGTAAAAAACAGGTTTTACAAGTTCAAAGAAATTTGTTTTTTTCCCAAAAAAAAAAAAAATAGAACAAACCGCAGTCCTTTGTCTCAAGAATTATAAATTCCCCCAAAATGAGATTAAGTTATTCTGAGGTCAGTGCACTTGAAACTAAAGATTCATGAAAGTGCATCAAGTTGAAAGATCTTTTTAAAATTTACTGCATTCAACATTAACATTATAAGTATGAAAATTCCTCAAAAAAAAAAAGATTATAATAAATAAACTACATGCCTTCTTTTACGAGTGTACATCCTTTAAAAAGCAAGACCGGTTTTTCGACTATAAAAATTTAAAGAAGCAAACTTTTTGGTTTTGTGCTGCGTGGTTTAAATGAAAGGAAAAACACTGGTTTTTTTCCTCTCTTAATTATAATAATAATAATATCTGTAACGAGCATCAGTAAAACTGAATTAAATTCTACAACTCGTTAAAAGTAATTTATATCTTGAATCCATGTACATATATATACAATGAAACATTTCTTGCACGAAACATTTTTGTTGTAACTTTATTGAAACTTAAAATGTGAGGTTTTTTTTCTTTTTATTGGCCTTTGCAATATATCTACTCTACTATGACCCTGAAAACTTTCGTTACGCGTTACAAAATAATTACAACAGAGGAAATAACTTTCTATATCTGAATTCATAGTCTTGGAAATTTTGTTCTTTCGAGATATTTTTATAGATTTCTCTATTTTTTCAAGTATTTATTTTCCGGCAAATTTCCATATAAATTGTCAATTTTCCATTTTCTACGTTTAAATAAATTTTTTATTTTTATTCTTTTTGAACGAATTTAATTTTTTTTGTAATTTATTTTTTGTTTAGTAATTTATTATTGAATTTGTTTAACTAAATTTATCATTTATATTATCATTAATTTATTAATATTATACTATTTAATTAATATTCGAAATTTAATTCACTATTTTTAATTTTTACTAATGCGATTGATAAATTGTCCATTTCCATTCTTTTGGACCGAATTTTATTTTTAGTAAATTATTTTTCACTCGAATTTTTTGAACTGAATTTATCAGCGCAATTGATAAATTTTCCATTTTTATTCTTTTCAACGGAATTTTCTTTCCTTTAGTAAATTAATTTTTATTCAAATTTTGTAACGGAATTCGTCTTTAAGACGATATATTATGACTAATTTATTAATTATAGCAATTAATTATCACTTTATTATTAGCATTTCAAATTTAATTCACTATTTTCAATTTTTTATTCGTCGCGATTAATAAAATTTCCATTTCCTATTATTTTTAGACCGTTTTTTCTTTGCTTTAGTAATAGATTATTTTTTATTCAAATACGAAATATTACTGTTAATTTATTAATTAACAAATAATTAAAATTTGGTTATTATTTAAAATTTAATTCACTCTTTTTATTTTTTATTACCGCTTTTGATTTCGTAAATATTTCATTTTTATCTTTTTGAATCGAATTTTATTTTTAGAAATTTATTTTCTATTACAATTTTGTAACCGAATTCATCTTCACAGAATATAATTACATAATTTTAATTATTATTTAAAATTTAATTTACTATTTTTAAATTAATACTTTTTATTAGCACTTAAAAATATTGATAAATTTTATTAATTTCTTTTCGAAAGAATTTTATTTCCTAAGACAATTTCTCGTTTTATTCAAATTAAAATATTTTTTTTCAACATTTTCTTTGCTAAGATTATTTTTTTACGATATTTGGTTAATATTTTATTATTACCAATCAAAAGTGCTTCCGATTCAAGTAGTTTTCGATTAAATTTTTTTTTAGAATAATTTTCATTGTTAATCATTAATATTTTCTGCTGTTAAAAATTTAAATAGTTTTCGATCGAAATATTTTTTTTTTGACAATAATGATTTTATAATAAAAATAATTCCACGTTCAAAAACGAAAGACATGGACTAAGTATAATAAATAATAATAGATGAAATTAATAATAATAGAAATAATTTGTTCTTAATAATAATTTTTTATACTAATAATAATTTTAAATTCAAGGCCGAATGGCATGAATTATATATAAGAATAAGAAGTAATAAATAATAAAAAGAATAATTTATTTATGATAAAAATTATAATTACGATAATAATAATAATTTAAGATTTGAATTAAATTTTATTGTTTTATTTACTGTTTAAAATTATTGTTTCAGTTATTAGAATTGCCCTCAGAGAGTCGATTTGTGAAAAATCTCTCGGGTGGTCAACAGAGGCGAGTATCATTCGCAGCAGCACTATTGGCCGATCCTGAATTATTAATTTTGGATGAACCAACAGTGGGCGTTGATCCTGTTCTTCGGCAAAGTATTTGGGATCATTTGGTCCATATCACTAAGGACGGCAATAAAACAATTATCATAACGACTCATTATATTGAAGAGACAAGACAAGCGGGTATTATTGGCCTAATGCGCGGTGGCAAATTTCTTGCCGAGGAATCGCCAAAACGACTAATGGAAATGCACAGATTGGATACATTGGAGGAGGTTTTTTTGAAACTCAGTAAACGTCAAAATATGGGTCTCAGACGAAGAAGCAGTATTCTCAGCAGTGTTACTGGCGTTCTTCCAGAAGCTGTAAGAATTATTTTTGTTATTAGTTTAATTAAAAAAAAGAGAATTTTTTTGTTGTTGTGCGTAATTACATAGTCTGTTAGAATTAAATTTTTTATTTATAGAAATAACAATTTCTATGAATAAAAAATTTAATTCTAACAGACTATGTAATTACTCACGAAAAAAATTGTCCTTTTTCATCTAATTAAAGATATTATATTTTCAAAATTTTGAATTTCAATTATATCCAATATTTTTGGTTTCACTATTTTTAATTTTAATTTAAATATTTTCAATATTTTCAATTTCAATATTTTGAATATTTTTAATTTAATAATTTTCAATTTCATTTTTTTGAATTTCAATTATTTTCACGATCTTCAACATTTTCAATTGAATGTAAGAATAAATTTATAAATTTACAAACTAATAAATAAATTCATTTATTTTTTCAATTATTTATATTTGGAACAATATTTTAAGAATATTTTTTATCAATTAATTTTTTTATTAATTATTTAAGACATTAATTAAGGAGACTAAAAAACATTTCCAGTTTATTATTAAATAAAGAAATTGGATAATAATTTGTTTTAGACTCCAGATGACGAAATGAGTGGAGAATTTGGTGATAATGTCAGTATTTCTAGTCGCAGGAAAAGTATCGTCGTGACTGAAGAGCAAATAGTAAGATCAATTATTTACTTTTAGATTATAAATATCTAATGACTATATATTTATTTAAAATCATTTTTTTTCCGCACCTTTAATTATACAAATTAATCATAATTAAATAGAAATACTTTAACAAATTTTTCATACATAATAAAATATTTATAGTAAATAATAAAATGTAAACTATTTTTCACTCTTAAAATGAAACTAGAAAAATATTATTCTAATTAAACTAAATTAATTAAATTAAAAATATTTTTTTTTCAATAAATAGGCGGCGGATCTTCCACCTGATGAGGAAGGGAACTCAAATTTCAAAATGCTCGATCCACAACACATGAAGGCTCTGATATGGAAAAATTTCCTTTGGATGTGGAGGAACGTAGGGTAAATATTAAGAAAAATACCATAGGTCAGGGAAATCAGAAAATTCAGGGAAAAGTCAGGGAAGTCAGGAATTTTTACTAAAAGTACTAGAAAAAAATCAAATTTTTGAAATCCATAAGAAAATTCTGAATTTTTAGTGTCTTTTTTGTTTGCCTCATAAACTATGAAACTGCCACGAATTCAAATACAAAACCTTCAAAACTTTTTTCTATTTCTGACCAGAATGAATTTTGTAATATTATTTAATTATTTCAAAAGTTTTAATGCAATTATCTTGATAAATAACGAAATTCTTCACAAGGATTAAATTATTTTTAGGAATTTAAAAAAAAATCTTTGCACAATTCAATTATTTTTATAAATAATAATATTCATCACAAGAATTCAATGATTTTCAAAAGTAATAAAATTCTTTGGAGAAATTCAATGATATTTTAAAAATGTTAACGAATATCTCTACAAGAATTCAATAATTATCTTTATAAATAGCAACATTTTTCTCCAAAAATTCAATTGTTTACAAAAATTTAAATAAAATTCTTTGCAAAATTTTAATTATTTTCAAAAGTTTTTCGTAATTCAATGATTTTTCAATATTTACTATTTTCATAAAATTTATCAAAAAATTTAATTATTGAAAAAAATTTTTCATAAAATTCTACGAAAACATTCAATTATTTTCGTAAATAATAAAATTTCATGTAGGAATTAAATTATTTTCACGGCAGAATTTAAAATATTTTTAATACAATTTTAAATAAATTCCTCGAAAAATGCAATTATTCTTAAAAATTTGATTGAAACTTGACGAAAGAATTCAAATTTAAAAAACATTCAATTATTAAATAAAATAATAAAATTCGTTGCAATAATTCAATTATTTTCATAAATAACTTTTAATTCGTCTCAGGAAATCAATAATTTTTCAATATTTTTAAGTAATTCTGCAAAAGAATTCAATTATCTTGTTAAACAACAAAATTCTCCCCATAAAATCAATTATTTCAAGGAATTATAATAAAATTTTTTTCAAAAATTCAATTATTTTCATAAATATCAAAATTTATCACAGGAATTCAATTTTTTTGAAAAGTAATAAAATACTTTGCAGAAATTAAATTATTATCAACATTTTTTAAAAATTCTTGTCAATAATTAAATTATCTTTATAAAATAGGTAGCGAAATTCTTCTCAAGAATTAAATTATTGACAAAAATGTTAATAAACTTTTTGTCAAAATTTCAATTATTTAAACAAAATTTAATAAAATTCATCGCATGAATTTAATTATTTTCATAAATTATTATTTGAATTCTTCTCAGAAATTCAATTATTTTTAAAAATTTTAATAAAATTCTTCAAAAAGTTTTCAATTATTTTCAAAAATTGTTATAAAATTCTTTAATATAATAAATTTCAGTAAAATTTTAATTAAATTTCTGAAAAGAAATTAATTATTTTCAAAAGTTGTTAATAAAATTCTTCGTAAAAATTAAATTTTAATAAACATTCAATTATTGAATAAATTATTTTTTTTTTATTTAAATAATTGAATTCTCATAGAATTTTATAATAAAAATTTATTTAAAAATGAATTTCGATCAATATTTTAGAAAATAATTTAATATTAAAAGCATTATAGCATCGATTTTTAGAAATAATTGAATTTTGAAAAAGGTCTCAAATTCAAATCTTTGTAAATTATTATTTGAATTCTTTTCAGTAATTCAATTATTTTAAAAAATTTTAATAAAATTCTTCAAAAAGTTTTCAATTATTTTCAAGAATTGTTATAAAATTCTTTAATGTAATAAATTTCAATAACATTTTAATTAAATTCCTTAAAAGAAATTAATTATTTTCAAAAGTTAATAAAATTCTTCGTAAAAATTAAATTCTAATAAACATTAAATTATTTAATAAATTATTAATATTTGTATTTAAATAATTGAATTCTCGTAGAATTTTCTAATAAAAATTTATTTAAAAATGAATTTCGGTATCAAATTCAAATCTTTGGAAATCTAAATTTTTCATTTTTTAAATAATAATGGATTTAAAGAAGAATTTTAGTTAAAAATTCTAGAAAATAAGAATTGAATTTAAATGATGAAAATAATTTCAAAAAATTTTAGGAGTAACAATATTCTTATAAAAAATAATAATTTAATCCCTGGGTTATCGTTAATTATTATAAAAACATGATGAAATCGATTACTCCGAGTCGAAGACTCGGAGTGATTGACTTCGTCATGTTTATAATAATATTCTTATAAGTTATTAAATTACAAAAGATTTGAATTTGAAATTTTTGAAAATGTTAATTCCATTTTTTGCCGATTCTGTTTATTTATTTAATGAGGCGGGTATAAAGATCCTTTCGTGCAGAGTACTTTCGTAAATATTTCTATTTATTATTTATTTATTATTATTCTAGTAATAAAAAACAAAAACTTGCAATATATTTAGAATTTTAGTAATAATTGTAAAAAATAAAAATAATAATAATTTAAATAGTAATAGAAGTACTAGTATAATAATCATAAAATTTTTTTCAGAATAATGGCCTTCATTATCGGTTTACCAGTTCTGCAAATAATTTTGTTCTGCCTCTCAATTGGCAAAGATCCAGTGGGATTAACATTGGCTATTGTAAATAATGAATTAAATAACAGTATGGATCGATGCATTCCATCGGTGGGTTGTGATAACACACGATTAAGTTGTCGATTTTTGTATCATTTGGAAAAGCGGACAGTACAATTTCTGCCGTGTGAAACAGATGAGGAGGCGAGATTTGCCGTCACGAAAGGCTGGGCCTGGGCTGCTATTTCCTTCCCGTCAAATTATTCCGAATCCTTACAAAACAGAATCAATGATGGTGCAAATGCTGATAATGACAGTGTCATTTTCGCTGATATGAATGTCGTCATGGACATGTCGAGTAGGTTTTCCTTCACCTAAGTTAAATTTCATAATTATTAATAAATAAATTAATTAAATTAGTTAATTTTTTAACTGTTTATTCCTATTTTTGGAATTATTGTCAATTACAATATTAATACTGTATTTCGGAGTTTAATTTTAATTTTTAATGGCTGTAATTCTGCTTCAATAGATCAGCAAATTGGTCAACTTCTCCAAAGGGATTTATTGTATTCGTATCAGGACTTTGCAAAGGACTTTATAGGTGCATGTAATTACAGCGAGAAATTGGCAACACTTCCCGTAAACGTAGGATATTAATTAATTAATTACAAATTTTATTCTTCGATTCGGTATTCGGTAAACCAATTTCCATTTTAATTTCTCTTCTCAAATTATTCTTTTTTTATTCTATTTATTTAGACACATTTTTAATTAATAAACAGAATACAATAACAAATTTTTTTCCATTCAATCATTTATTATCTCTTATTATTCTTCTGCTTTTATTTTCATAAGTAAATTCCATTTCAATTTCTTCTCTAAAACGATTCTTTTATATTTTATTTATATAGATACGTTTTCAATAATTAAATACAAAATTTAATTATACAAACTATTTTTTCTATTCAATCTTCTGAAGCGGATGTGGCATTTGTTATTCTTTAAATAAATTCTATTCTAATTTCTTTTCTTAAATGATTGTTTTCTATTTTATTCATTTAGATTAATATTTATTTATTTTATTATTATTTATTATTTTTTAATTTGAAATAAAATTAAGTGCAATTCGTTTGCTAAATTTAATTTCTATTCATCTCTAATTTTTTCTATAAATTAGTTTTAGCAGGTGATTTGTTTTCCTCTTTTAATGATTTCGGGAAAATTAATCTCTATAACATTATTCTATTTTCGACAACCATCTTTTTATTTTAATTAATTCAAATTAATGTCTTTTCATCTAACTCAATAAAAATTTAATAAATCTTTATTTAATAATAAATAAAAAAAATTTCAGTTTAAAACACCGATTTACGGAACAAGAGAGCCTAATTTCACCGATTTTGCAGCCCCTGGAGTTATTTTGACGTGAGTATATATATATCTTCCTTCTTAGTTTTATTATCACAATTATTTGAATCGTAGAAAGAAAATGATAATTGAATTTTAAATTAAATTTAATCAAAATAAATTTAATTTAATTTTAGTAAGTTCATGTAATTAATTTAATTATAATTAAATTTTTTTTTTGAAATTTTAACTTTATTTCTATTCTTTAAGGATTATATTCTTCTTGTCTGTTGCACTCACTTCGGGTGCCATGTTACTGGAAAGAAATGAGGGTCTACTTGAAAGATGTTTAGTATCAGGTAAATTTGAATTTAAATTAGAAAGATATAAAAAATAAAAAAACCTTCTTTATTCTTTTAATAATAAAAAACAAATATATATTTTCAGGTGTAACCGGAACGGAAATTCTGTTCGGTCAGGTAGTTACACAGTTTATGGTGATGACTGGCCAAACAGTGATGGTTTTGATTTTCGCATTCGCCGTGTTCGACGTCACATGTGAGGGAGATTTGGCATGGGTGACTATTCTCACAATTCTTACTGGATTGTGTGGAATGTGTTTCGGTAATTTTACTGTTTTAATTAAAATTTTCCATTCAAGTTTCTATATTTGAATTTTCCATTTTCAATCAAAAGTGAAAAATCCAAATAAAAAAAATTAAAGTACAAAAAAAGGCAAATTTTGGAAAAAAGTTGATTTATTTAAAATTTAAAAGTAAAGATTTATTTAAAGATTTTAAAGTCATTTTTCTTTTATTTTGTTTTTATTTCTATTTTGTTTGTTCATTTGTTTTTTGTTTTTTGTTTTTTTTTTTTTGAAAAACGGAAAAGGAATGATTATTGAAATTTTTTCAGGTTTTGTTGTGGCGTGTTCGTGTGAAAATGAAAGAAGTGCAACGTATATGGCGATGGGATCATTTTTGCCAATTGTCATGTTATGCGGAATTATTTGGCCTATTGAAGGAATGCATCCAGTATTGAGATATATCAGTTTCATTTTGCCCCTGACAAAGAGCACAGAATCGTTTCGATCAATGCTGGCGAGAGGATGGACAATCTCAGAGGCAACGGTTTATGAAGGATTTATTGCCACTTTCATCTGGATTATTGTTTTTCTAACAATCGCAATATTATTACTTAAATTCAAAAAGGGATAAATGGAAAATTCTTTTTTTTTTATTGATTTTTTCTTTTAACGGAAATTCCAATTTGCCATTATAATTGACCGTATTTTTTTTTATGCAAAAAAATGGCGAGGTCAATTTATTTTTATTGTAATACTCCAAATGGCGAGTATGAAAGGCTTAAATTTATTATTGTTATTAATTATTATTATTATTATTATTAATATTATAATTATTATTATTTTTATTATCGATGTTATGAATTTTTATGCGTGTCAATAATGAAATGCTCAATGCGATGTAATGTATTTATTATTGTGCTTAATGTGAAATTTAGAAAATATTTATAAAGATGAATACAAAAGAAAATATTAATAAGATAAAAATAGAAATATGCAAAATGATGATGTCAGGATACAGGGTTTTAATTGCTCAAGGTTTTCAGTGTTAATTTTTCAAATGAATTTCAAATTTCTATTTCGTCATTAATTTAAATTATTTTAATAAAATAATAAATTTGATATTAGCATTAGTAATTATATTTTTAATAATAAGTAGGACAGTATTCGTTATGAAATTGTAAACTTTTGTACAGTAGTGGTGCAAATTTTTCTTTATATTGGTTGAAAAATGACAGTTTTGTATAATTATTGATTTAAACATTTTTCAAGCAAGAAAGGAAAATGTTTAAAAAATTATTCTTATAAAAAAACGATTTAGAATCAAAAATAAATATTGTACTTAATGAAAAATTTTAATTCGTCTATTTATTATTAATTTTTTCTTATTTTTAATAATTAATTTTTATTAATTTTATTAATTTTATTAATTCTATTTATTAATTTTATAAATGAATGTCTATTTTTAAATTAATGAATGAAATTTTATTTACATTCATTTCTTAATTTTCAATTATTTAAATAGTAATTAATTATTATAGTTTATAATTATTTGATTAATAATAAATTATAATTTATTTTAATTAATTTATAATAATTATTATTTCTTTATTATAATTTATAATTATTTAATAAATAATAGTTATTTTTACAAATTATTTGAATAATATTAAATTATTATTTATTATAATTTATAATATAGATAGTAATTTATTTATTTAACTTTCTTTTTATTATTAATAATAATTCTTTATTTAACTGGAATTGATTATAAGGCGATTAATATTCAATGTAATAATCACTTTTAATGCATTCTTTGAAATTTTTAATTACCCATCAAAGTTATTTCCAATTATTAATTATTAATTAATAAATTTGAAATTGAACAATAATGCACAACTTCAAAGTGTAGTCTTCAATCACTAGCCAAGGGCAAAGGGGAATTCCCTTTTTAACATTTTTCAATTTTAAACAAATTTTTCCAATAATTAGTGTAACTTTAAAATTTAAATTAGTAATTATGCATTAAAATATAAAAAAAATCCAATTAACATTCAATATAAATGCAAATTTATATTAAGTTTAATATTTACCTCTTTTAATTGTTATAATAATTAAGACCATATTTTTCCCGCCGCTGGATTTAAAAATGTAAATTACACATACGATTAGCTGAAAAATGTTTCAATTGATAAACAACGTAATTTTTATGATTTTTATCGTAATTTTTATTACAAATAGCTTATAATATTCTAAAATAATAACGAATAATTTGTAAAATGTTTTTTTTAGTGAAAAGCATAATAAATCATTATTTTAAATTTTACATTCTCATTTTTTTTCTAAAAATACTTGTCGAGTGTTTTGACTCACGTAGTTGCTTACATTGTTGTCACTTTAATTAAATTGCCGGCGACTTAATTGTTTGCCGGGTTTGCCGTTATTTTGACAAAATGTTGTGAAGTATTTGTGCAATTTTTCTTGCATTTATTTACATTGGGAATTATTTACGAACAATTGACAACAAAAATTAAGTTAATTTGATAATTTGATGTAATTATAATTGAAGGTAAGAGTCTTTTAAATTATCGCACATTTTTTGAGGTTAGGTTCTGAAATGTCATATCAGAGTTTTAATATTAATTTTAAAATCAATTTCTGTGTTAATCGACTGTTTAAACAATGACTGCTCAGAGTCTAAAATTATTCTTAGTAATAAATTTATGGAATTGAAAACAATTTGTACAACTTAGGAAATTAGAAAAATATTAAGAGCGCACGTGTTTACATTGTACATGGAACAAATATTTTTCACATGAAACTAATTGAAAATAATTCTTAAAAATTCAATTTCTTTGAATAGTATTTTATGTTTGTAGTGGTAAATTCAATTTATAAATTTAAATATTTGTTTACTTTCATATTTTTTCACTTACGAATGTTTAAATTTTTTCACTTTTTATTTTTTTGTACTTAATGTATACTTTTTTCTTACGTAGAATATTTTCCTTACTTTGAAAGTTAAGAAAACGAAAAAGTACTTTTAAAAAGTAGTTTTAAAATTTCAATGTCAAAAATTAATACGTTTATCTGTGTATAAAGTTGACACGAGTTCCTAAACCATTTACCTGCAGACTCAACTTAAGTCTCTAAGTCCTTTTAGAATCCCTAAAGTTGCAAAGAGCTTATAATCTTTAATCTGTTGTGTCCAAGACTTAATTAATCTTTCGAAAGTTTATTTCCTAATGGAGAAAATAAACGCCAAAACATACTGTTTTTAAAAAAAATTGTGTTCATCGTAAAATAAAAATTGTTCAATTAATTCTTTAGAGAATAAATTCTAAATTCTATTTTTCCTCTTCTTTAATGTTTAATATTTAATAAAAAAATTTTAACGAAGACTGTTAAAAATATTAATTATTTAAGATTCCTAGTCATTAGCAATTCGATTATTATGAACGGAATTAATATTTCTCTTATACGAACTCTAATTTAATTTTAATAAATTCTTCGCTCTTCAGTATCTATTTTCTTTTTCACTTTTTTTCATTATTCATTAAGAGGAAAAATTGATTTTTTTTGCATTAAATTAACTTTAATTATCGGAGAAAGTAATTTTAATTAGTTGATAATTTTTTTAAATTTAAAAGTAAATTATTATTTTTATTTTAATTATTTACTATTTTTGATTTAGTAATAAAATAAATTGAAATTTCATTTCAGACGTGTCCTCAATTATGAATGAAGTCACGTGTGCGATTGAGGATTCCGGACGTCCAGAAACTTTAATGGATCAGTTGATTAACGATGACAATAACAACAGCAACAACAAAATCAACGAATCTTCAGAAATGGACACTGAATTTATCGATACAATTTCCATGACGAAAGCAGATACCGATGATTTATTCAGTATGGACACATTACACGATTCGACAATTGATAGACTCGATGAACCAACGCTTGGAGGTTTTTACGACTTGTCAGACATCGATAAATTTTCCAATTTTAAGTCCAAAGCCGTTCAAATGCCTGAAGTTTCATCGACTGAGAATGTAAAAATTATTGTTAATACTTCACAGCCAATAGACGCAGATCTCGATGAAATACCACCGAATAGACCAAAAATAATTTCAGAAGAAATTGTCGAAACGAAAATTCTCCTTTATCAAAAATCGACAATCTATGAGAAGGATAATGAAAAAACTTCCACTGCGAAAAAATTTGAAGCTGACAAAAATACATCAAGTAATTCACTCGATATTTGCGAAATCGAATCACTATCAGGAATGGATGATTGTCGTGGATTTTCAATTGAAGATGTGACAGAAAGTTTCGAGAAAATAAAGAAAAATATATCTCAACAACCAGTTGAATACGATTTTCCAAATATTTACCGAGAAACATCGATTATTTCAATTCCAAACGCCGAATCAATTTCGTATTTGAATTTCAATCTTCCCGATCAAGTTGAACCACTCGAATCGATAGTATTAGGAAAAAATTTGATTAAACCCTCAATGTTTTATTTCAAAGGCTCCGGCTACACGGAACTTGATTCATTAATGAGAAAATGTAGTATTATTGGTCAAAAAATTGCCGGAAAATCGAAGAGAGCCAATAAAAAGGATAAAACATTATCAATTATTCAAAAAGGAAAATTAAATGTGTTGATGAAAAAAAGGAAAATTGAACAATTTGTCGCCAATGAACAAGAATCAAGTGTTGAACGACGACAAACAAGATTTTTATTAAAGAATCAAAATCAATTGCTACAACAATTAAGTGACACGCCAAAATCAAATCAAAATAATCATCAATCGAAACCGAGAAAAATTATTTCTCAAATAAATAAATTAAACTTAAAAGACGTTCGGGTTAGTCTTGAGCGTATTGAAATCATAAAAGAGTATGCACATCTAGATTATTTGAATTCAAGTCCTCTTATTGATCCTTCTGACTCTTCAGAAAACGAACAGTCATTACGTATGGATGAGAGTTCAAAAAAGGAGATATCATTCGCAACCCGCAGGTCGGATAGGCTAAGAAAAAGTGAGATAAAAGGTATCATTCCTTTCAAATCTAAATATCGTAGTATTAAACAAAAAAAACGGGTCTCATTTTCAGAGTCCGTTTTTATAAAGGAGTTTTAAGAAAAAGGTTCTTTTTTCGGGGGATGAATTTATGATTCAAAATAAAAATTTGTGATAGTCCTAAAACCAAAGCAAGTTAAGTTTAATTAATTGTTTTCAATTAATAATCAGTGTTACCTTACTTGCTAAGAGAGAAATAATTTTGTTTAAAGAATAAAAAGTATTAGGACTAAGTATTATTAATTATTAACTATAAATAATTAAATTTAAAAGTTATTAAAATATTCAAAAAAATATTCCAATATTACAATGTTTATAAATTTATAATGTTACTACTAAATATTATCGATATTTAAAGATTCTCTTTGAATCGAAAAGAAAAAAAGTACAAATTAAAATCAAAGAAAAATCTCTAAAGAAATTGTGATTTAAAAACTATTCTATGAAAATATTTGCAATAAATATTATGTACATTTAAATATTACAGGAAAGTATTTAAAACTTGTTTTTTGTTAAAAATATTGTTATGAACGAAACAAAAAGTTTTCTTTGGTACGAATTTCCTCATTTTTTGCCTTATTGTTCAAAACAATAGGTTTTCGAATAAATGATTTGTTTTCAATAAATAAAAGCAAGAAGACTTTGAATAAAACTAAATTAAATTTTTTGTTAGTTTAAACAAAAAATTCAAATTTGAAACAAGTAATTATTTTAACTTGACGTAAATTTTAAGACATTCTACTTAGTCGGCAATTCAAGAGACTGTTAAGTTCTAAAATTAAAATGTAATATTAAAAAGAAAATATTGTAATAATTCTGTGAACAACTAGTTTAAGATAAAATATTTATTTTATATAAAATGTTTTGTAAAAGGAAAAAGTTTTGAATTTATTAAAATTGTTAAATCACTTAAATTCTTATTTTATTAAATCGTTGAAACATTAAATTGAATCATTGAAACAGTTTTTAAAACATTAAAACTTAAAATAAAGAATAAAAATTATATAATTGAAATCTTAAGTGTTTTAAATATTGAAATTAATTTATTAAAAATCGTTAAATTATTGTTTACAATCGAAAAATTTGAAAACAATTGAATTTCTTTGAAGAGAAGGAATTCAATTATAATTCAATTAATTCAAAATTTTTAAAAATAATTGAATTCTTCCAAAAAATGTTACTAAAATTTTAAAAAATAATTTCATTCTTTGCGAGAATTTTATTTAAATTTTTCTAAAAATAATAGTCTTTTTTAAATAATTTTGATTGCAAATTTGGAAAATAATTGAATTTTATGAAGAATTTTATTAAAATTATTAACAGAAAATTAAATTATTCTTTTAAACAATTTTATTAGATTTTACGTAAATATTTAAGTTCTTTTGAAGAATTTCTTTAAGTTTTTTGAAAATAATACCTACAGTTTTTTTTTAATAATTTTAATCGAAAATTTTGAAAATAATTGAATTAAACTATTAAACAAAGAATTTTTTTCAACTTTGTGAAATAATCGTTTCTGTTAATAGTTGTAATTAAAATTTTACTTCTTGAATTTTAGTGAAATTGTATTGGAAATAATTAAATTCCTAAAAGAATTTTATTATTTATAAAAATAATTTAATTCTTGCGAACAATTTTACAATTTATTAAAGTAATTAAATTTGTTTCGAGAAATTTTATCAAAATTCAATTTTCGAAAAACTGCCTTTGATATTATTTTGAAATAAAAAAATTGTTATTGATAACACTTAAATTAAAATTAAATTAAATTAACTAAAAATTTAATTAAATTGAATTAATAAAAAATTGAATTAATTTAATAAAATTAATTAAAATAAAATACAAAAATTATGTTCCAGTTTGATAAAGAAAATTGACATTAATATTCTTTTGCATTAAAAAAAATTGTCATTTATTACAATTAAATTAATTAAAACAAAATTATATATAATAATCGTCGTGATTCCAGATTTCCGGATCTCTGTCCACACTTGAAGTTAGTTATAGTTATTCTTTTGTTTTTTATACGTTTTGATAGAAAATAGAAATATACATATACATATACATACATTATAATAATCGTAAGTTTCCTTTCCGTTAGCAAATTATCTGCATTCATTTGTTTGTTTTGAAAATTTAATTTTGTGGGTTAAGTATTGGCATTTTTTATATATTTTTTAATGTCAAACTTTTTAATGTGGAAAATACTTTACTTATTAAATTGTCTCGACACTTTGGTAAAAAATCTAAAATTATCGAAAATTATCAAAAATTCAAAAATACGAATTTCTTAAAATTTAAGATTCTTTCCTCTCTTTTATGGGATTTAGCTTCATTATTTTTGTGCTTTTGAAAAATACTTTACTTATTAAATTGTCTCGACTCTTTGGTAAAAAATCTAAAATTATCAAAAATTCAAAAAATATCAAAAATCCGTTTTTCTTAAAATTCAACATTTTTTCCTCTCTTTTATGGGAATTAGCTTTATTATTTTTGTGCTTTTGGAAAATACTTTACTTAATTAATAGTTCGACTCTTTAGTAAAAAATCTAAAATTATCAAAAATTCGAAAAAATTCAAAAATCCGATTTTCTTAAAATTCAACATTTTTTCCTCTCTTTTATGGGAATTAGCTTAATTATTTTTGTGCTTTTGGAAAATACTTTACTTATTAAATTGTCTCGACTCTTTGGTAAAAAATGTGAAATTATCGAAAATTATCAAAAATTCAAAAATCCGAATTTCTTAAAATTCAACATTTTTTCCTCTCTTTTATAGAATTTAGCTTCATTATTTTTGTGCTTTTGGAAAATACTTTACTTATTTAAAAGTCTCGACTCTTTGGTAAAAAATCTAAAATTATCGAAAATTATCAAAAATTCAAAAATCGGAACTTTTTAAAATTCAACATTTTTTCTTCTCTTTTATGGGATTTAGCTTCATTATTTTTGTGCTTTTGGAAAATACTTTACTTATTAAATAGTCTCGACTCTTTGGTAAAAAATCTAAAATTATCAAAAATTCGAAAAAATTCAACAATCCGATTATCTTAAAATTCAACATTTTTTCTTCTCTTTTATGGGATTTAGCTTCATTATTTTTGTGCTTTTGGAAAATACTTTTCTTATTAAATTGTCTCGACTCTTTGGTAAAAAATGTGAAATTATCGAAAATTATCAAAAATTCAAAAATCCGAATTTCTTAAAATTCAACATTTTTTCCTCTCTTTTATAGAATTTAGCTTTATTATTTTTGTGCTTTTGGAAAATACTTTACTTATTTAATAGTCTCGACTCTTTGGTAAAAAATCTTAAATTATCAAAAATTCGAAAAAATTCAAAAATCCGAATTTCTTAAAATTCAACATTTTTTCTTCTCTTTTGTGGGATTTAGCTTCATTATTTTTGTGCTTTTGGAAAATACTTTTCTTATTAAATTGTCTCGACTCTTTGGTAAAAAATGTGAAATTATCAAAAATTCGAAAAAATTCAAAAATCCGAATTTCTTAAAATTCAACATTTTTTCCTCTCTTTTATAGAATTTAGCTTCATTATTTTTGTGCTTTTGGAAAATACTTTACTTATTTAATAGTCTCGACTCTTTGGTAAAAAATCTAAAATTATGAAAAATTCGAAAAATTTCAAAAATCCGTTTTTCTTAAAATTCAACATTTTTTCTTCTCTTTTATAGAATTTAGCTTCATTATTTTTGTGCTTTTGGAAAATACTTTACTTATTAAATAGTCTCGACTCTTTGGTAAAAAATCTAAAATTATCAAAAATTCGAAAAAATTCAACAATCCGATTATCTTAAAATTCAACATTTTTTCTAATCTTTTATGGGATTTAGCTTCATTATTTTTGTGCTTTTGGAAAATACTTTTCTTATTAAATTGTCTCGACTCTTTGGTAAAAAATGTGAAATTATCGAAAATTATCAAAAATTCAAAAATCCGAATTTCTTAAAATTCAACATTTTTTCCTCTCTTTTATAGAATTTAGCTTTATTATTTTTGTGCTTTTGGAAAATACTTTACTTATTTAATAGTCTCGACTCTTTGGTAAAAAATCTAAAATTATCAAAAATTCGAAAAAATTCAAAAATCCGATTTTCTTAAAATTCAACATTTTTTCTTCTCTTTTACGGGATTTAGCTTCATTATTTTTGTGCTTTTGGAAAGTACTTTACTTATTAAATTGTCTCGACTCTTTGGTAAAAAATCTAAAATTATCAAAAATTCGAAAAAATTCAAAAATCCGAATTTTTTAAAATTCAACATTTTTTCCTCTCTTTTATAGGATTTAGCTTCATTATTTTTGTGCTTTTGGAAAATACTTTTCTTATTAAATTGTCTCGACTCTTTGGTAAAAAATGTGAAATTATCGAAAATTATCAAAAATTCAAAAATCCGAATTTCTTAAAATTCAACATTTTTTCCTCTCTTTTATAGAATTTAGCTTTATTATTTTTGTGCTTTTGGAAAATACTTTACTTATTTAATAGTCTCGACTCTTTGGTAAAAAATCTAAAATTATCAAAAATTCGAAAAAATTCAAAAATCCGATTTTCTTAAAATTCAACATTTTTTCTTCTCTTTTACGGGATTTAGCTTCATTATTTTTGTGCTTTTGGAAAGTACTTTACTTATTAAATTGTCTCGACTCTTTGGTAAAAAATCTAAAATTATCAAAAATTCGAAAAAATTCAAAAATCCGAATTTTTTAAAATTCAACATTTTTTCCTCTCTTTTATAGGATTTAGCTTCATTATTTTTGTGCTTTTGGAAAATACCTTTCTTATTAAATTGTCTCGACTCTTTGGAAAAAAATAAAAAATTATTAAAAATTATCAAAAATCCGAAAAATTGAATTTCTTAAAATTCAACATTTTTTTTCTCTTTTATACCATTTAGCTTTATTATTATTTGAATTTTTATTCAAGAGAAAAAATGGAAAACTGAAAAAATTTAGAAACTTTTACAAATTCCAGGCCTTTTCCATGATTTCCCTGATTTTCAGATTCTGTAGGAACCCTGCTTTTGTCTGACTTTCTTCTAAATTATCGAATTCAGTGATTTCTGGGGTGAATTTGGTTAAGTTGTTAAATGATTAATTTCTATTTGAATTCGTTTTTTTTGAATGTAGAAAATCTGATGTTAATTTAATTCTTTTTTCGTTATGCACGGCAAAAAATATTTAGCTGGATGAAGTACAGATTTCACTTTAGTAGCGAAATTATTTAGTGCTTCAATTAATACTTTCGTTATTCTAGAGAAACTTATCGCTATTTCAAGTAAAACTTTTTTCAGTGTGTAATAATTATTATTTCTTTAAAAAGTATTCAATTTAAAATGGCTTTATAAAATAAGCAATGCAAAAGATGACCCAGATACTAATTGTAATTGTTCTAGCCATAGTTTAAGTCTAGTTATGTAAATTCTATTTAAATTGAGACCATTGAGTGAAATTATTTGAATTTTAGTTAGTTAAATCTCTTTGTTAGGCTATAATAATTATTTCTTTAAAATTTTTTAAATTGTTTAAAATAAGCAGCCCCATACAACATTCCCGCGCGCTTGCGCGCGGATAGTTTGGCTAGTTAATTACAAAAGTTATACAGTTGAAGTTATCAGTTTGATAAATAAAATTATCATTATTATTTTTTTTTGCAATAAAAAAATTGTATAATAAAAAATATATATTTCTCTATTTTCTTCTTTCTTAGTTTTAATTAATTTTCTAAATATCAATAATAAATACTTAAATAGTACATAAACTTTTTGAAAAATGTATAAATTCTATTTTTTTTAATTAAAAAATAGGATTTAAAAATAATATTACACAAAAAAAATGATATTTCAATCCGAGAAATATTTTCCTTTTTAATAATTAATGACTGCTTTATTTGACGGCCAGTACTTGAAATACACGTGGATATTAATTTATTGTAGACTAGAAAACAAATTCGGCATATAAGTATTTTGTTGCAATATTTATTGCTCTTTTTCTTTCATAAATAAGAAATAAATACTAAAACTAAATTTATTGTTCATTCGTTTTCCGAGAGAATAAAGGATATTTTTTTACATATACTATAAATGGTACAAAATTTTGATTTCTAATTAAAGATTTCTATTTATATGAACAATATTTTCGCTTTTCTCATATATATTATTTATTTATTTTCCTCTGACAATTGGCACCAAAAAAGAAATTTAATTTTTACTTTACAACTTCAAACATTTGGAAATTAATTTCTAGAGGATTTCTTCAATTTATTTTTTCATTTTTCTATTTATTTTCTTGGAAATTTAATACTTTTTTAAATGTTAATTTAATACAGTAAAATTGAGTCAGTTTGGAAATTTCGATTTCATTATAACAATGAAAGAATATAAAGTAAAAATTAAACATGGTGCTAATTATGAAACTTTTCACAATTTTTTCTTTATATTTTGTTACACATTTTGTAACGTAGCTATTAAATAATTTTTCTTTTTCCTCTGAACAAGTTGATAATAATCTAACAATAAATCACAATAATTTATGACGTTTTAACTTAGCTTAATTGAAATTTACAGTTTTTTTTTCTTATATAATATTTACATCTAAAACGATCTTATTTATAAAGTGTGTCTATTTATTATTTAATTTTCTAAATTTATTACATTTACGCAAAATTCATTGCTCATTAAACCCTGTTATTTTAATGAATTTTATCGCCAATTTGAAAGAGTAATGTTTCATCATAGAGAAAAAAAAAGAAATCAGTCATTTTCATAAAAGTAATTTTAATTTTGCTCTCAATTTTACTAAAAATCGAAATTATTTTTAACAAATTTAATTTCTATTTCGTAAATTATTTTTTGAAAATATAACGCAGTATAGAATTAATACAATATTTAAAAAAAAAAATTATTGTAACAATAATAATATCTATGTATTACAAATTTACAACACAATATAATACAATACGATTATGAGAAAATATAATTTTGACGATTATAAAAAATATTCTCCAAATTAATTAATTGTATTTTCTAAATAAATTTTGGCGATTATGATTAATTGTTCAAAGTAAGAATGAAGCGAAAACGCATTAAAAAATCGTCGTACAAAAATCAGATTTTTTTCTTTATTTTTTTATTTTTTTTTTTTTGTCTTTTTTATACAATTTTTCAAAACAGATAATTTTAGTATAATGAATAACATTTTGTTGAATACAAACCGATAGTTGTCGATCAACAATAAAACATTTTTAAATTTTATTAACAGTTTTTCCAGAATTTACAAATTTGATTATTGTTTATAATTTTTATTTGTAAGTGATTTGTCAATTCGCTTTAATTAATTTATAATTTTCAACTTCTTCTCAGAACAAAATTCTCTCAGTTTTAGCAATTCAGATAAAAATCCTCAATTACAGAAACAATTTTTCTTTTAAGAAAAACGAAGAAAGTTTTCTTTTTCTTGCAAAAACATTTTAAAAACAATTTTTTTTATAATTATTTGAATATTGAAAAACGTTTTGAAATGAAATATTTTCATAGATTTTTCATTTATTAACAATTCTTTGAATAAATTTTCATCTTCGCTACAAATTTTTCTGTGATAACATTTTTTTCTCGAATAATTTTATTTAAGAAAAAATAATTTCTTCAAAGGAAGGAAACTAAAATTCAAATTTTACTTTCTTGAATAAAAAGAATTCCGGAAAAACTTATTTCTGAGCAACATATTATTTGAGAGTTCTTTTTATACTCTTGGAGTTTATTAAAAAAATTTCCCTAATATTTAAGACTAAAAATAAATTTTATTTTAAAACAATATTATTAATTACCATTTTTTGCTTTTTGTGTATATAGAAATTTCTTTTTTGAAATTTTCTTTTTTTGTAGAGAATGGAAAAATGAATAAATCCAGATTATAATCCAAGTAGTAATAAATTTTACAGTAAGTACCATTTGCCCTTGGTATTATTAACAGGTAGATTTAGGATTAAACATAATTAGCTATAAATAAAAATTTAAGCCACAACATTTTTTTTACGACGTGTACAAAATTTAAAGGCAACAGTTTTAAAATAAATTTACTTTTTCTTTTGGTTTAATACAAATTTTTACAAAATTATGTTTTCCTTTTTATTTCAGGAGAAAGAAAAATGATAACTAAAAATAATGTTTTTCTCACGTAATTTTTAAAAAAGTTTCTAAAATATAAATTTCTCATTACTGTTGACTGTAAAAAACAGAAATAATTTTTCAGAAGCAAATTTTCTCTGAAATTGAACAACAATATATGGTATAAATAAAAAAACACTTTCTTGTGTATATCAAACATGAAATATTCATTTTAGAACACTTTCGTCTTATTATAAAATATTATTATTATTATTATTTCATTTATCGAGTAAAGTGAACAACAAAATTGAAAGCTCTTTGGTAATGGCGATGAGAGTTAAACTTTTTCAAAATATTTTTTAATCTATGTAATAAAAATCATGCGCATATAATTTGAATTGAAAATTAATTTTCAAAAAAAAGGGAATTTTTTTATCTTTTTGAATCATTTTATGAAAAACGTTTCATACACTAATAAACAACAAAATAAAATTTTAATTTGTCCAAATTCACAAATTATAATTTAGAAAAAAAAAATTTGTTAATAAAATATACACTAGACAATAATAAAAATTTTTAATAAATTTTTTTTTAAAAATTCAATTCTCATTTTGAGATAAAAATTTTAAAACGGGATAAAAAATTTCCCGGAAATACATATATATATTTACATTTTTTTCATCTATCTACGAGTAAGAAAAATACTAAATCAATTTAAACCTAATTAATTAGTTAAATTATTATTTTTTATATAATGTACACAAGTATAAAAAAATATGCAAAATTAATGAAAAAATGAAATTCTCTATAATTTTATCATTAATTTTGATGATGATGTTGATGATGATAATGAATTTCTGTGTGTATGAAAAATCTACAAATGGGTTTTTATGAGAGGTTTAAAAAAAATTATCACTGATAATTGTTTTTTACTTGCAATAAAAAAAATTGTTACTAGTCTCTTTTTTGCAATAAAAAAAAATTGCTATTGATATTTACTTGCAAATGAAAAAATTGTGATTGATAGAATTTTTTTACAGTAAAAGAATTGCAATGCAAAATGTTTCTTATTTTTTTTTGAAATTTAAAAAAATTGTCATTGAGAACATTTTTTTACACTAAAATAATTGTCATTGACATTTTTTTACTGTACAGAAAAAGTTTGACATTTTTTTCAATAAACAAAAATTGGTATGGATATTTTTTGCAATAAAAAAATAGCAATATTGATATTGTTTTGCAATAAAAAAAAACTGTCATTTATATTAATTTGTACAGTAGAAAAATTGCCATTGATATTTTTTTGTTGCAATAAAAAAAATGTCATTGAGAACATTTCTTCACAGAAAAAAATTGCCATAAATATTTTTTTACAATAAAAAGAAATTTGATAATGTTCTTTTACAATACAAAAAATTTGATAATATTTTCTTCAATAAAGAAAAATTGTCGTTGATATTTTTTTTGCAATACAAATTGTTATTGAAAGATAATTTTACAGTGAAAAAAATGGTCATTAATATTTTTATAAAATAAAAATTGTAATTGATAATATTTTTTAAACAAAGAATAATTGTCATTGATATTTTTTACAATGAAAAAAATAATTATTTATATTTTTTGCAAAAGAAAACTGTCATAACCTTTTTTACAGTAAAAACATTGCCATGGATATTTTTTTTCAACAAACAATATTGTCATTAATATTCTTTTTTAGAATCAAAATTGTCATTGACAAAATTTTTTTACAATAAAAAAATAGTCATTGGTATTTTTTTACAATAAATAAATCGTCATTCATATTTTCTTCACAATAAAAAAAATAATCATCGATAATATTTTTTTGTAATTAATAAAAATTGTCATTAATATTTTTCTTAATAAAAAAAAATGGTAAATTACAACATTTTTTGACAATAAAAGAATTGACATTAAAAAATTTACTTGCAATGTAATATTTTTCTTTCAATAAATAAAAATTGTCATTGATATTTCTCTTGCAATAAAAAAATTGCCATTGATATTTACTTTTACAATAAAAAATTGTCATTCATAATATTTTTTTTCTGCAGTAAAAAAAAATTGTCATTGATAATAATTTTTTTTTTTTTTTTGATTGAGATCCTTTTTTGATGGCTGAAAAGTTATAATTAAAAAAAAAATTCTCAGCAATTTTGATCGTGAATAAGAAACGTGTCACGATAGAGAGAACCTGGATTTCTGTGAATCATGGTGACATATGAACCACCGGCTTCTGAATTTGCAGTGGTATTTGCCGTTGGCGTCAGAAGTGGAGTACCCTGAAGACTAATAGCAAGTGGAAGTGTACCTGGGGCACAGACGTTTAATGTCCCTCGACTCGCTTCTGTCACCGAACGATATCTGGCCAATCTTCCTGACCTGTAATTTCACAAATTTCACCCATACTTTAATCGATTTTCCAATTTTATTGCACGATAATTAAATTAATCAAGTCCCCTTTTTGCCATTTTTATGCCAATAATAACAAAATGTTCAATCAAAAATATTTTCATAGAGATTTTTTCTATTTTTTTTTTTAAATTATTCGTTTAAAAAATAATTGTAGTAAAGAAATTAATTAATGTTTTATTTTCTAGAAATTATTCGTGTTAAAAATAATTGTAATAAAAAAATTAAATAATTTTTTCTGTTTTTCAAAAATTATTCGTTTCAAAAATAATTGCAATAAAGAAATTAATTAACTTTTTCTGTTTTTAAATAATTATTCGTTTCAAAAATAATTGTAATTAAGAAATTAATTAATTAATACAGGGCTCGAACTAAAATTCATCTTTAAATCAATTATTTTCAATAATTTTCGAAAAAGTTCTTTGACAATTTTCAAATCCATTTGTTTACAATATTCAATTCTACGAAATTTCAATTATTCGTACATTCTTTAATTAAATAAATATTAGAAAATAAAAAACTTAAAATAATATTAACAAAATTCAATTAAACTTGTACAAAAAAATTCATTTCAAAATTCAATTATTTTTAAAAATTCACGCTATATTGCTTTTAATATTCAATTATTATCTAAAATTTTAACTAAAATTCATCTTCAAATCAATTTTTATTAGAAAATTCTACTAGAATTCAATTATTTAACTGCAAAAATAAATAATTTATTGAATAATTGAATGATTCTTAAAATTCAATTCCCATACAGAATTTTATCAACAAATTTTTACCTTTAATTAAATTCCTTCGGTCAATTTTAATAAAATTTTTTAGAGTAATTTTTTTCCCGAGAAATTCGATTGAAATTGTGTTAAAAATAATTGGATTTCTGCAATAATTTGTAACTTTTCCAAATTTAATTTTTTTTTCCTGCTTTCAACTAAAATTCTTCTCTATAAACATTATTTTCAATAATTTTTGAAACAGTTCTTTGAGAATTATCAAATTCATTTGTTTACAATTCAATTTTACAAAATTTCAATTATTCGTAAATTCTTCTATTAAATATGTATTAGAAAATAAAACTTGAAATAATTTTTAAAAAAGTCATAAAATAAACTTTCACGAAAAAATTAATTCCACAGAACTGTTAGTTAAAAATATGAAAAATTCAGATTTTGAATTTCAAAGATATTAATTTGAAACCCTTTCAGAATTCAATTATTTCAAAAAATTCACGCTTTAATGCTTTTAATATATTCAATTATAATATAAAATTTTAACTGAAATTAATTTTTAAATCAATTTTTTTTTAAAATTCTATACTAGAATTCAATTATTTTAATCAAAAAAAAATAATTTATTGAATAATTGAATGTTTCTTAAAATTTAATTATCATAAAGAATTTTATTGAAAGCATTTTTAAATAATTAAACTCTCTTGACGAAGTTTAATAAAATTTTTAAAAATAATTTAGATTAATTTTTCTACGAATTCGATTAAAATTGTTTGAAGAAAGTAATTGAAATTCAGCGATGAGTTTTATTATTTATGAAAATAATTGAATTCCTAAAAACAATTTTATTATTTACGAAAATAATTTAACCTCTGTAAAAATTTTATTATTTATGAAAATATTTGAATTGTTGCGAAGAAATTAATAAAAAATTTGTAAATTATTGAATTCCTGTGAAATTTTTATTATTTTATGACAACAATTATAATGTTTGCGTAGAATTTTATTAAAATTTTTTTCAATTAATTGAATTCTTTTGGAAAATTTTATTAAAATAGTAGATATTGAAAATCATTGAAAAGAGAAAAATTGTTGAAAATAATTGAATTTAGGAGAAGAATTTTATTATTTCTAAAAATAATTGAAATTTCTATTGGAGAATTTTTAAAAATTTTTGAATATAATTGAATTTCTGCATTCATTTGTAATTTCTCTAAAATTCTCCAAATTATATCGTACAATTTACGAACTTTTCGTTCTTTTATCATAAAATAACTGTAAAACTCATACAATAATATTTGTATTTTTCAAAAGATAAGTAATTAATTTTCTAATTCAATTTCTACTGTTTTTATTATTTTTCAAATTTATTTGATTCTTTTTCATTTATTTTATTTTTAGTTTTTCCAATTTTTTACTTATTCGTATTCTTTTAATTTCTTCCTTTTCCAGTTTTTCATTTTTTCCCTTTTTTTTAATTTTATTTTCTTACTTTTTCAATTTTTAATTCCTTTACATTGATTTTTCTTCTATTCTTCATTTTTTAATTTTTAAAAATTTTTTAGTTTGATTTTATTTTACAAGATGTTAAAAATTTTTTTTTCAAGTATACGATCTTGTAATTTTAGAGGAAAGTTTTCTTTCAACAAAAAGTCTCTCTCCACCCCCCCCCCCAAAAAAAATTATTGCAAAAAGAAATTAATATTTGCAAATAATAAACAGAAAGCATTTTAATTACACTTTGAGAGATTATTATACACGCAATTTAATGAATATAGATAGAGATTGATTTTCAGTTTTAAATGATAGATTAGAATGGATTTGAAATTTCATTTTTTAATGGATTTTTAATGAACCAATGTAGTACTTTAATGGAGGGTAATATTTAATAGTTTAATTTACATCAACAACCAGCATAATTTGTTACGTTGATTAATGATACATGTGGAGGCAACTGGAAGGTACAATACACACGCATTTTACCAGCGAAGAGAGTTCAAATGTACTAAAAATAAATTTTTTAGTCTATAAAATAAAAATAAATCAACTAATAAATTGAAATTGCTTTAAATAAATAATTAACAAAAAAAGTAAAATTGAGGGTAGAAATAAATAAAAAGTGAACGAACAAAAAGTAAAT
This sequence comes from Leptopilina heterotoma, assembly GCF_015476425.1. Taxonomy (NCBI): domain Eukaryota; kingdom Metazoa; phylum Arthropoda; class Insecta; order Hymenoptera; family Figitidae; genus Leptopilina; species Leptopilina heterotoma. Next base: position 4,407,957 of record NW_025111110.1, read on the forward strand.
AAATAAAATAAACGAAATAATCAAAATAAATATATAAAAAAAATAATAAACATATAAAGAATAAATAAACAAATTAAAAAAATATATAAAAAAAAAATTATTTGAAAAAATACATTTAGAAACAAATATTGACATTTTACACTGAAGAAAAATAAAATTATTTCCAGACTCATTGTTATAATAATCAAAATGAAGAATAATTAGTAAGCGAATTGTTTGCTTTATGAGAAGTGATATACACATATATGCAAATAATTTTCAGTTATAAAGCAGTTTTCCATTATACAAAGGGTTGGAAATTATTAATTAAATATGCATTATTATTTTCTCCACAAAAATTATTTCATATTTACCTGAAATTTTCATTTTTAGAAAAAGTCTGAAACCCAAAGGCAAAATTTGAGAGTAAAGGAAGTCGAATTCCTTTTGTTTAGTAAAACCCAGAACTTTTCCGTGACATTTTTCTGAAACTAAAAATCATATCGAGAAAAGAAGTGACGAAATGATAAAAGAACTATTTTTCATCACAGAAAAATGTCCATCACTTTCCCTGTTTGTTTTTTTTTAAATAAAGAAATAAAAAACGAAAAAAATGTCAATAAAAAATGTAAAAAAAAAGTTCGAAAAAAAATTTTTCTTAAAAAATTAGTTATTTTTTTAAAATTTTGGTTTTTAAAAGAAAAATATTCAAAACTTGGTATTTTTTATTATTAATTGTAATAATGAAAGAAAAATTACCTGGAACATTGGCATTTTAGAAGTCGAATAAAGGCAGCTCTGAAAGTCTTATTAAAGACTGTGTAGATTACTGGATTAATTGTAGATGATACATATCCTAACCAAAGGCATGTGACGACAACATGATTTGGCACTGAACAATGTGGACACGCTGCAAAAATGATATTTAGCACAAAAAATGGCGTCCAACATAATACGAATGTGAAGAACACCAGTCCCAATACTTTACTGGCTTTTTGCTCAGTGGCAACGGCATTCGCTGCCAGTGATCTTCTTTTCGTTCTTCCGGGCAGAAACCTTAAACAAATTACAACAATTTTTTTTTTTTGCAATCATTTTACATTTATGTCTAAAATTAAATTTAAAAGAAAAACTAATGTATTTTTATTTTGTGTATCCTGCGCACTAAAACTTAAACGAAAATAATTTAATATTTAATTTCTTCAACGAAATTAATTCTTACGTATTAAATTTCAATTTTTTTGCAACATAAAAAAATTAAATAAATAAACGAGATTTTTTGTCTGACAGAAACTGTTTTTTAATACTTAACATAAATATTATAAATAATTTTAGAAAGTTTGTCTGACTAAAATGTTTGTTAACTACTAATATTGGAAATATTGTGCTTCAATCCAAATTACAATAATTAGAAAGTTTTATGTCTGAATATAAATATCCTTTTTTACTGAAACGATAAAATAATGTATCAACAGTAGTTTCGTCTGACAGGAAAGGACTTTTACTACTGTGTAGAGAATAAAATTTTCTATTGACTAAACGCTTTTAACTTTCCACGTCGAAAAATTCCATGGAAGTATCCCCCTGGAAATTCCATGGAAATTCTGCAAGTTTTATATTTTAATATTATTTTAATATTTCTATTATGATTAGAGTCTAATAATAAGCTTTGTTGCAATTTTTTTGCAAAACTTCAATGAAATACGCATTTTGCAAAAAAAATTGCAACAAAGCTTATTATTAGATTCTAAAAATGATTACACACTCAAAAAACAGTTTTATTACATTTAATTACGAATTTTTTTAATTGTAAAATTATTCCAAAGGGAGCGTTCACAAATGATGTCACGTTTCTTGGGGAAGGGGAGGATCTCTACTAAACGTGACACAATGTATTTTTACATGGGAAATTGCATGAAATTGCGTGACAGGGGGGAGGTGGGGGTTTAAAATCCCAAAAAATTGCGTGACATCATTTTTGAACGCTCCCAAAACACCAAAAAATTCTTTTTTAAATAAATATTTAATCATTATTATTATTCCATAGAAATTAAGATTTTCAAAAAATTTCACATTCAAACCTTTATGAAATTCAACAAATTATAAGAATATCATTACAAAACATGAAAATATCGATCACTCCGAGTCGAAGACTCGGAGTTATCGGTGTCTTCATGTTTTGTAATAATTTAAATTTCCAGAAAATTTTTCAAAAATATATTAAACTATTTACAAAAATTTTAATAAAATCCGTTCCTAAGAATTAAATTATTTTTACAAGTAATAAAATTTTTCACATGAATTCAATTATTTTCATAAATAATAAAATTTTTCATAGGATTTCAAATACTTTTAATACAATTTTAAATAAATCCGTCAAAAAATGTAATTATTATCAAAAATTTTTTGCAAGAATTCAATTACATTTCAAAAATAATGAAATTCTTCGATGAAATTCAAATATTTTCAAAATCTACTATTTTAATAAAATTTCTTAAATGAATTCAATTATTTAAAAAAAAGGGAATAAAATGCATTGCAAGAATTCAATTATTTTCATAAATAATACAATTCTTGACAGGATTTCAATTATTTAAAAAAAATGTAATAAAATTTCTTTACAAGAATTCAATTGTTTTCCTAAATAATAAAATTCTTCACAGGATTTTAATTATTTTTAATTACAATTTTAAGTAAATTCTATGAAAAATGTAATTATTTTCAAAAATATTCATAATTCAATTATTTTTGATAATTCATGCTATATAATGCTTTTATTATTCAATTATTATGTAAAATTTTAACTGAAATTCATTTTTAAATCAATTTTTATTAGAAAATTCTACGAGAATTCAATTATTTAAATACAAATAAAATGCAAATAAATAATTTATTAAATAAATGAATGTTTTTTAAAATTAAATCCTCATAAAGAATTTTATCAACAAATTTTTAAATAATTCAATTATTTTTCGACGAATTTTAATAAAATCTTCAAGCATAATTACATTTTTCTAGGAATTCGATTAAAATTGTTTTAAAAATAATTGAAATTTTATCATAAGTTTTATTATTTATGAAAATAATTGAATCTCTGTTAAAAATTTTATTATTTTTGAAAATAATGTAATGTTTGCTTTAAAATTTATCAACACTTTTTTAAATAATTGAAATCTTTTGAAAAATTTTATTATAAAAGAGTAGACATTGAAAATAATTAAATTGATGAAATTGTTTGAAAATAATTGAAATTTTGACAAGAATTTGATTAAATTTTTGAAAATTCAATTTTTTACAGTACTTTAATAAAAATTCCTGACTTTTCCCTGATTTTTCTGACCTATGACAAAACTGGAAATGTTAAAATATTTCAGAAATAAAAAACTTTGATTCAAATAACCGATTACTTGACTATTATCAAAGAAAGATATTTAATTAAAAAATTTCCGAATAATCGAATTTTTGCAAAAATGTATTGTAAACAAATAGAAATGCAAATTCTCGAAGAACTTTTTCAAAAATTATTAAAAATAATTGATTTAAAGGAGAATTTTAGTTAAAAATACTATATAGAAAATAATAATTGCATTGAAATGATGAAAGAAATTTTGAAGAAGTTACACTAGCAATATTTTTATAATTATAAATTATGATTTTATCACTGGGTCATCTTTAATTATTATAAAACATAATTTTATGTTTTATGTTTATGTTTTCTTTATGTTTTATAATAAGAAAAAAATAATAAAAAATATTTTTATCGTATGTCTGACCAAATTTTCTCCCACTACTGACATTAAAATTACTGTTGCAAAATTCAGAAACGTTTGTCTGACTATAATCGACTTCTACTACTGGAAACGAAAGAATAAAAAATAATTGTATTTTTCTACTAATTTTGAGATTAACAAATACATTTCGCCTTATTACAATTTTTTTAAAACCGTGTTTTACTGCTTGGAAGATACCAACAATAATCATAAATATTTTGTCTGACCACAAATGACTTTTTCTACTAATTTTATCACAATTTGGCAAATTTTTGTCCGTCTATAACTGTCTCTTACCACTGGAAACAAAATAAGTAGTAAAGAAAACGAAGAGTCAGACAAAAAGTTTTTTTAAGTGAATAAAGTGATCGATTGTGTGAGAAACATTTTGTCTGATTGTAACTGCCTTTTTCCACTGAATCTGGAATTGAAAAATTAATGCATGTTTGGTCTGTCTATAACTGTTAGTTATTACTATTTCTAAACTTACATAAAAACACGTCTGTCTGAACAAATTCTGACTTTTTCTACTCACACCAGTGTTACAATATTTTACCAATTTTTCGTCTGACCAAAAATTGTTTTTACCACTGACACTGTAATTACAGGAATTTAATTATGTTTCCAAAAACAAAAAAAATATGTTGTCTGACTATTTCTTTCTTTTACTACTTGTATTCCGCAAGAGAATAATTTTGTCTCACTAAAATTCTCCCTTACTACCAAAATTAAAATTTATCTATTTTTTATTTTTATTATCAAAATTAATAATTACAATTTTTTTTCCTCAATTTTTTTATTTTAAGTTCTTTTTCCTCTATTTTGTTTTGTGTTTTAAATTTAATTTTCTAAGAACATTAATTGTTAAAAACTGAAATTCGTAAATAACAGAGTAAAAATAATTTTCGTTTTTTGGAAGAGGAGGAAAAATTCCGAGGACCAATAAATATTAATCAAAGGGAAAGTAAAAAATTGGAATAAATGAGTGATGTGGAAATAGATAGGCAGAAAAAAAAGGAAAGTGTCCTCTTTTGTTATGACGTCGAAGAGTGCATGTAACTCGAGTTTTAATTGGAAGAAGAAATTGACAAAAAAAGAAAGAAGCAATATCTGTTTTATTAAGCTACCTTTTTTTCAAGGAGCTTGGTGGTACTCGTGGATTCATTTCAATGAAATACAAATTGGTTTTCGAATCACGATGAATCTTTTCATGTGAAAATAACGCACTACTCTTATTAATTCTAAAAAAATAATGATTCGCTTATCAATTAATCATAAAAAGTGAATTTACACTTTATTAAAAATAATTTCAAACATTTTCCTCCTCCTAATAATTTTTATCTATTTAATTAATTTTCTTAGTAAGAACTTTTTTAATTTATTAAAAAAATTACAATTATTTTATTTCCTAATTTTTCTTATTAAATATAGCCTAAAGTGTTTCTTTCCCATTGAAAATATTCTAAATCTTTTAATTATTATTTGAAGCAAAAAATTTTCGAATCGTGAATTTGATAATTTTGCAAATAAAAAAATACTTCAAATTTGAAATATTCTAAACTTTTTACTCTTTATTTAAAAATATTCCCAAGTTTTAAGCACAGCTTTTTACTCTTTTCGACAATAGTTTCTCTACTTTCTATAAAACAATTTTTTCTTCCTTCTTTTTTTTATCTATGACCTCAAAAACTTAACACGAAATGTCGTCTAAATTCACCATGTCTCAAATTTTATATACTTTTACGATAAATCGTAAAAGCCAATCATTTTATTGCACATATTTCCCCATTTTTATATTTCCTTCTCTCTCACTATATATACATATAGTGAAATTTTCTTCCGTTCAAATAAATGACAAAACCAACTCATTCATCACTTTTTCAAATGTAAAATGCATATAATTTTTTCCGTTATGACATTTTATACTCAAAGAAAAAAAAATTGTTGTCAATCAATGGATTGCGTAACTGAATTAATTCTTCAATAGTAAAAAAAAATAGAAAGGGGAAAAAATTAGTTTTTTTCATTCATCACTATTCGAAAGAAGGGGATAATTAATCAAGAAGTACTGCAGTCTTTAATTATCTAAGGGCTATTTTTAGAAAGATCACAAATTAAATTTATTCTCCAAACTAGAAATGAAATAAATTTAGAAAATTCTAAATCTGCAAATCATTTCTACGCTATAGGAATATTGGATGATAAAAAGAGTTTTCGATTTATTCAGGAGAGTATAATTTGAACATCAATCATCTGTATCTACTATTTTCTTTTACAGTGATTGTTGGACCTAATTTTCATATAGTACAAAAGCAATTTTAGCCTCTCTCTTCCCCCTCTCTTCGAACTTTTATCATTTTATCCAATTTCTCTGAAAATTGGTAGAACGTTATGTTTTTTTTATTTGAAAAATTGCCAGGAGAATAAAACAAAACAGATGAAATTTTTTTTTTCTGAAAAGTGGAAAATTTAAAAAAAAATTGGAGTATTGATTTATTTCAACAAATTTCGACCTAATTAGCAAAACAGGTATTATGATGTATTTTTACGAGTAAATTTAAATATATTTGATCCTGCTCGTTGTGGTTTTTATTTTTTAATACAAAAATTTTCAAGGAAAAAAAAGTGTATCGTTTCTTCTATTTTTACAATATTTAACCTCTGAAAAATAAAAACTATATTCTTTACCACGTCGAAAAATTACATGGAAGTACCCCCTTGGAAATTCCATGGAATTTTCTTGAAAATTCTGCAAGTTTTATATTTTAATAATATTTTAACATTTCTATTATGATTAGAGTCTAATAATAAGCTTTGTTGCAATTTTTTTGCAAAACTTGAATGAAATACGCATTTTGCAAAAAAATTGCAAGAAAGGTTATTATTAGATTCTAAAAATGATTAGACACTCAAAAAACTGTTCTATTACATTTAATTACGAATTTTTTTAATTGTAAAATTATTCTAAAACACCAAAAAATTCTTTTTTAAATAAATATTTAATCATTATTATTATTCCATAGGAATTAAGATTTTCAAAAAATTTCAAATTCAAACCTTAATGAAATTCAACAAATTCTAAGAATATAATTACAAAACATGAAGATATCGAACACTCCGAGTCGAAGACTCGAAGTTATTGATGTCTTCATGTTTTGTAATAATTTAAATTTCCAGAAAATTTTTTAAAAATATATTAAACTATTTACAAAAATTTTAATAAAATCCATTCCCAAGAATTCAATTATTTTTACAAGTAATACAATTTTTCACATGAATTCAATTATTTTCATAAATAATAAAATTTTTCATAGGATTTCAATGATTTTTAATACAATTTTAAATAAATTCCTCAAAAAATGTAATTATTATTAAAAATTGTTTGCAAGAATTCAATTACATTTCAAAAATAATGAAATTTTTCGATGAAATTCAAATATTTTAAAAATCTACTATTTTAATAAAATTTCTTAAATGAATTCAATTATTTTTAAAAAAAATGTAATAAAATGCATTGCAAGAATTCAATTATTTTCATATATAATACAAATCTTGACAGGATTTCAATTATTTAAAAAAAATGTAATAAAAATTCGTGGCAAGAAGTGAACTATTTTCAAAAATAATAAAATTCTTCACAAGACTTCAATTATTTAAAAAAAAATTTTATAAAATTTCTTTACAAGCATTCAATTATTTTCCTAAACAATAAAATTCTTCACAGGATTTTAATTATTTTCAATAAAATTTTAAGTAAATTCTATGAAAAATGTAATTATTTTCAAAAATATTCAAAATTCAATTATTTTCAAAAATTTATGCTATAATGCTTTTAATATTCAATTATTATGTAAAATTTTAACTGAAATTAATTTTTAAATCAATTTTTATTAGAAAATTCTACGAGAATTCAATTATTTAAATACAAAAGTAAATTATTAATTGAATAATTGAATCTTTCTTAAAATTTAATTTTTATAATGAATTTTATTAACAAATTTTTAAATAATTGAATTCTTTTAACGAATTTTAATAAAATTTTTTATAATAGTTACATTTTTCAAGGAATTCGATTAAAATTGTATTAAATATAATTGAAATTCTATGTTATGTTTTATTATTCCTGAAAATAATTTAATCTCTGTAAAGAATTTTATTATTTTTGAAAATAATGTAATATTTGCTTTAAATTTTATCAACACTTTTTTTTAAATAATTGAAATCTTTTGAAAAATTTTATTATAAAATAGTAGATATTGAAAATGATTAAATTGAGGAAAATTTTTGAAAATAATTAAAATGTTGCCAAGAATGTTATTAAAATTTTTGAAAATTCAATTTTTTCCAGTACTTTGATAAAAATTCCTGACTTAGCCCTGATTTTCCTGACCTATGACAAACCTGGAAATGTTAAAATATTTTTAAAATAAATAACTTGCAGAATTTCCATGGAAACTTTACGGAAATTTCATGGAATCCTTGTTGTACTTTCAAGGAATTTTTCGATGTGGGTTGGCACTTTTATAAGTAAAATGTAATTTTTTTTATGTAAATTGGATAATTTTAATGTTTAGTAGTAAAGGAGAATTTTAGTAGGAAAAAACGCTTTTTGTTCCTAGTAGAAGAAGTAAATGAAAGGAAGAGTCAGACAACATTTTTTGTTTTGAGTTTTGAGAAGATAATTAAATTCCTGTAATTACATTGTCAATAGTGAAAACAATTTTTGGTCAGACAAAAAATTGTCAAAGTATTGTAACATAGTGGTTTTGTATTGTAATATTATTTTTTCCAGAACTCTATTTTTTTTAATAAATTTTCTCCCCGCTATTAATTTATTTTTAATTAGAATTTTTGTTGTTGTTGAGAGAAAATTTCCTTAAACTGCGTATTGTGTACGTTTACGATCATTTAATATGACAGAAGGGTTTCGTTGACATAGATAGTTAGTCACTGCAAATTCAATGAATAATTTTCGAACATTCATGGGGTTCATCGGTGCAGTTTATCAATTAAAGTTTAGACAGTGAGTGTCACTCTCCAAATCAAATTGAAACTTTGAAATTTGTGGCTCGAGTCAAGACTTAGTCAATTACAGATACATGTAAGGGTACTCAGTGTGTAATAGATGCACATGCATATATATCTATTCAAACTGTTAAGATATCATTTCTACTCCAATAAGTCAAAATTTACTTCAGACCCTCCATTTCATATCTCAAAATTTTAGTAAAATTCTTGGCAAAAATAAATTAATTTTATTAAATTTGAATTTAATATTTGTCACTTCATTTGGAGATTTTTAATAAACTTTTGCTTTTAAATCTTTTCCATCCGAAATTTATTTTTAATTTTATTAAAAAATTTTATAAATATAAATTAGTTTCATTAAATGTTAATTAAATATTTGATCCGCTTGGAGATTTTTAAAGTAGAGTTTTAATATTCTTCAAAAGTTGGCTTAGCTAGCTGGGTAGATTTTTACAGGGAAATAAAATTGATGAAATTATACTTTAATATTCTAGCTTTAAAATACGTGGAGTTAATAGAAAAGTTAATTATTTACAAAAATTCGCTGTATTTATTCATATGATTAAATAATTTCATGTTAAATTTTACTTGAAGCATAATTGGATAATAAAATTTCGAAAAGTTGTTAATTCACTGAGCCAAGTTATATTATATAATCAAGTGACTGGAATTTAATAATACCTGGAGAATAATCTCTTGTAAAATCTAATATATCAGCAAATTTTTGTATTTTCAATTTTAATATTCGAAACTTTGTAATTTATTAAATGTAAATTATATTTACTTGCAATATTTATATTTACACATTATATTTACTTTATATATTTATATTTTTTGCGTATTTATATTTTTATTTACTTATTACATTTGCTTCGTATATTTATATTTACATATTATATTTACTTGCATACAAATTATTTACTACAATTGTGAAAATTGTGATACGTATAATTACAATAACTAGCAACAATTCTTCTTACTACCTTTTTTAAATAAAATTAGCAATTTTAAAAATAATAGAATTTGAAAATTTTCTAATTAAAATTTTTGTTGAAAACACTAAAAAAATTCAATTTTGGAGAAATTGCAAATAATTACAGAAATTCAATTATTAAAAAAAAAATTAAATTCTTCTTACACAATTGATCTATGTACAAAATTTGAAAAAAAATTTCGTAAAAATCCCAATTATCTTTATAAATAACAAAATTCTTCTCCAAAGTTCAATTATTTACGTAATTGTCAAAAAAAATAATTGATAATTCGAATAATTGAATTTCTTTAAAGAATTTTATTAAAATTAAGTATATTCAAAATAATTAAATTCATCACAAGAATTTTATTATTTTTTGAAAATAATTGAATTTATCACAAGAATTTTATTATTTTTTGAAAATAATTGAATTCTTTTAATTTTTTTAATGAATATATTTAAAAATTGCCTCGAAAGTAATTTAATTTTTATATAGGATTTTTTAAAAATATTTTGAGTATAATTGAATTATTTTTAGAGAATTTTAAATTCTTGTTGAAATTGCATTTTATGGAAATTTTTGAAAATAATTAAATTCTTTGCATGTAATTTTATTTAAATTTGATTAAAAATAATTTAATTCCTGCAAAAAATTTTTGAATTTATAAAATTAGTTGAATTGTTTGGAAGAATTTATTAAAATTTTAGGAAATAATTGAAATTTATAGAAATATTTAAAAATATTTGAATTCATCCGAGGAATTCAATTAATATTGTTTTGAAAATCATTGAATTTTTGTAAAGATTTTACTATTTAAAAAAATAATTGAATTGTTTAGAAGGATTTATTAAAATTTTAGAAAAAAATGGAATTCTTTTGTGAAATTTAAAAAAAAATTTTGAAAATATAAACAGTTATCTAAAATTAACAAAAGACAAAAGTATAAACAAAAGACAACTTCAGAGTGTGAGGGACTGAAAAAGTGAAGAAATGAAAGAACATTAAAATTATTATAATTAATTGTCGATAATCGATAATTGATAAATACAAATAGAGAATTTACTGATTTAATTTCTATTATTAAAATCGTAATAAAAACTTTTTAAATATTTTTTTTTTGTAATATTTTCAAGAATATATATTTTCTTTAATATGTAGATGCGCTTGCTTTTGAAAAGAAACGCTTGTGAATAAATCAATAATGTAACCAATAATTAAGTTAGTATGAAGATTTTTAAATTTTCCCTATAATTAGTAGATTCTCCCATGCTGGCAATTAAACCTTTTTGAAATACAAAGGCGTCAGACATGCTCTTTGGAAAATTATCAAAACATCCATCTTCATTTAATTTAACTGAAAATAGGTTTCTTCCTGCATTATAATTATAAATGCATATATACGCCATACATTTACATAATCTAAAAGCTCTATACACCAAAAGTACTTCGTTGCAATTAACTCCAAAGATAAACATTAAAAGATAATCTGGGTTTTATCAATTACAAAATTTTTACACTTTGTCGCGATTATTTATTTTTTTTATCTTCTTTTAATAATAATGGGCTTGAAAATTATTTATTGTTCAGTATATTTAGTACTAAAAGTATTAAAAATTAAATTATTATTATTATGTGGAATAATTACACAGTAAACTATGAGGTATTAAAAAGCGTTGCAATTTAAATTTAAATAACCAAAAAAGATTAAAATAAATCCACTTTTGTATTTATTTTTTGAATGGAAAATTTCTTTTTAGAAGTTCGGTTTTAAAATCGAAAAAAAACCAAAAAAAAAAATGAAACAAAAAAACTGCAAAACGCGTTAGAGGGAAAAAACAACTCTCGTAACCCACAACTGCAATTAACAATCTATAGAAAGCATCTTCGATATTTTTTTTCTAAAAAAAAAAGATACTCTTTCTCTCTTTCTATCTTGAATGTTTTTCCTTTGAAAAATATTCTTTTGATGATTCCCCCTGATTAGAGGTACCAAATTGCTCTATTCTTATAATCACAAAAATATCCTGACAAATTTGATTTATAAAAAAAAAGAAAAACTTTCTGCTTTATAAAATTGTACTTATACACGTACAGCAAAAAAAAAAGTGTAAATATTGAATGCAAAGAAACTTGAGAAACGCTTGCTTTGATAGTGTACGCGCGGTATTCGTTTAAAAATGGAAGGAAACACGAGCTCAACAGTAATTTTCTGTAAATAATAATAAAAAAATTTAGGTGCCATCTGCGGAATAAAGTTTCATTTTCGATTGTGGATAAAATGTTTCATGCATCAATTTTTTTTTTATTCTCTATATAAATCGCTATTTTGAGAAGAAAAATTATTTTTAAATAAAAAAGTTTATTTCTCAATATAGATATTATATTTGAGTGATTCTTCATTCAGTGGTCACTATTGCTTCCCCACTGTTCCCTATTTAATAACTTGAAAAATTGTCATCAAATCTACTTAAACCTTTTGCATAATTAATCTTCAATATGTTTTTTAGTAATATCATAATCGAAAAAAAATTTTATTTTAAAACAAAAGTTGTAATTCAATTGCAAATGTTCAAAAAAATGCACATTTGTCGTTTCTCCACACATGAATCATAAAGTTTAATATGTTTTATTTTGCACAAACTTTATTTTAAACGTTTTTTTATTTATTCTATTCGAAAGTTCATCTCAAAAACTAAGTTTTTGTGTGTCGTTTTCTAATTTCCATTAACATGATACCGTCAATTTTGGGCTTTGACAATATCCGCGAATTTTGGACCCTTGTTAAAACAAGTATTTCCGAAAACTCGGTAAAAATGGTAATTTAGGGAGCAAATTTAACCCATTAACGCCCATGATTAGACAAATGAAAATATCATCAAAATTATTATTGGAAACAGGACTGCGGATCAAATAATGACTTTTGACGTCAAAAATTGTTTAAAAAATAATTTGTTTATAAAAATTGTTATAAACAAATGAAGAAAATTGATAAAATTTTAAAAACTAATAGCGCCATTAGATTCTACGTGAAAAATTACTAAAGGAACATGTATGACTTTTTAAAAATTTTCACTCGATTTGTTGTAAATAATTTATAAACAAATAGTGCACTCTCATGTACCTATTTGAGCCCATCATTACACAATTAAACATTTCATCAAAATTATGATTGGAAACAGGACAGCGGATGAAATAATGACTTTTGACGTCAAAAATTGTTTAAAAAATAATTTGTTTATAAAAATTGTTATAAACAAATGAACAACAGTGACAGTAATTCTAAAGGTTAAATATTTCATACGAACAAATGCAGTCAGAATTTGTTGATTCATAATTTTTTAAATTTAAAAAATATTCTAGTAGTCTTTTCCCTTAGAATCGAATGGCACTATAAGTTTTAAAAATGTTATTAATTTTCTCTATTTGTTTATAACAATTTTTATAAACAAATTATTTTTCAAACAATTTTTGACGTCAAAAGTCATTATTTGATCCGCAGTCCTGTTTCCAATCATAATTTTGATGAAATGTTTAGTTGTGTAATGATGGGCTCAAATAGGTACATGAGTGTGCATTATTATTTGTTTATAAATTATTTACAACAAACTGAGTAAAAATTTTTAAAATGTCATACATGTTCCTTTAGTAATTTTTCACGTAGAATCGAATGGCGCTATTAGTTTTTAAAATTTTATTAATTTTCTCTATTTGTTTATAACAATTTTTATAAACAAATTATTTTTTAAACAATTTTTGACGTCAAAAGTCATTATTTGATCCACAGTCCTGTTTCCAATAATAATTTTGATGATATTTTCATTTGTCTAATCATGGGCTTTAATGGGTTAAACAGGAATAAATCTCGGACCCTCTGTGAGTTTCCGAAGTTTTCTTTAATTGGGGAAATAATTTGACGCGCAATCAAAATTAAAGTAATGATAAAAAAAATATTGGGAAAAGAATTTATAATTTTTGGACCCTGCGCGAGTTTCCAAAAAAGGTCTTGAAAAAAAAGGGGAAAACGATTATGGAACCTCAGGAAGTTTCCAAAAATCGCCGGAAAAGGAAATGACAGGGAATAAAGGAATAAACACAACCTCGGACCCTCCGTGAGTTTCCAAAGTTTGTGTTACTTGGAAAAAGGAAGTTTAAGAATTTTAGACCCTCAGAAAGTTTCTAAAAATTCTTAAAGGAAAGAAGAAAAAAAAAGGAAATTTTGGACCCTCGCAAGAGTTTCCAAAAATGTGTGGTGGATGGAAAAAGCTAATAAGGTAAAAGCGCGTTGAATAAAACTCAAAAGTTAATTGGATGGGAAAATGTATAAAAAAAATAAAAATAATAGTGATTTAGAGTAAGCAAATCTCTTTAATAATCTGCAAAAATTGTTTATTTTTATGAATTTTTACGGTTTTAATTCATTTTTTTCTTTGATTTGTAAACTCCAGTTCCTAATTTCGTTTCGCGTAATGGAAGTGTTTTGTTTTTTTCAATAAATATTATTAACCTCGATTAACCTGTATCAAAACAGGTCTGAGTAAAAATATTATTTATTTATTAATTAAAGTAGTTTAAAGTAAAAAAAAAGAATATTAAGAATTTTTTTTTATTAAAACATGTTTATTTAATTTGAATTTCGGCATGAGTTTCGAAAATTATTTGATATTTTGTATAAAAGTGTTTGTTTATTTAAAATTTATTTTTTCTATATCTAAATAAAAATAAAAATTTTAGATTTGAATGTTACTTATTTTTAATTTAATACACTTGTTCAGAGTAAATTTTATTTGTTTATTTACACTATTTATAATTATTAACAGTCGAAAATTAACTTTTTTAAATAAATTATTTAACCTTTAAATTACAAATTTTTTAATTGTTTGTATATAAAACTAAAGAAAGAATTAAGCTCAAATATCTATAAAATAATCATTCTCAAGCTTCATTAAAAAGATCTACATAAAAAATTTTCCAAAAAATTAATTAAAAAGAAAAAAATTTAACATATTCAAAAGTTACCACTTTGTGGAGAATCACCCATTTATAAGTATAGTACAATATCTTGTTGTGCTTGACATTTCAGGTTAAACGCCAATCCCAATATTACGCGAATAAACTATTTATAAAGAAAAAGGAAACAATATTATTCTTACTTCTTTTGTATCGATCAATTTTTTAAAGTGAATTTGTATTGAACATTTCATTTTAGAATTTCTGGCTAACAATATAAAATTCGATAAATGGATATTATTGACAAAAAGTATTTTTAAAAAAGATCAATTATTTTTAATAATTATTTAAAAATTATTTAAAAATTGTTTAAAAATTATTAACATGTAGAATTGATAATTAATACAACCAAATCTTATTTTTAATATTTACATGTTTTTCATATTAACACTTATAAAACGATAAATAATAATCTTATTCTCTAATCTCTTAATCTTATAGTTTTTAAAAATGGTCATAACAAGTGTAAAAAAATCACCTAACACAATTAATTATAAATTACATTTTATATCATAATCTACATAATAATATCGCGTGTAGTACTGTATATTACACTTTTAATCCAATTATGAAAAGGTATTTAATAATTTGTTTAATAGTCATTGTAAAAATATCCCTCTATATAGTTCACGTAATCTTGATTGAAAAGGGTATATAAAACATTTTTCTTCGTGTAATGATTATCGTACACCGTGTATTAGGCACGCGAAAAAAAGATCAATCATCTTTACAGTCAAGAAGAGATTAGTAAATATTTGTATACACCGCATATTTGACTTTTCCATGGATTTCACGAAAAAAAACAATTATTTTTTAAATTACTTTCACTTATTATACGAACCCCTATATAGTAGTCTTTTAAAAATAAATTGATTCGCTTAAATGCAAATGTAAAAAAAAGGAAATTTATTTTAATTTAGTCAATTTAAATTGTATACTCTTGTATTTATTATTATTTTAGAAAAATATTTTTATGTTACTATTTATTACTTATTATTACTATTATTAACAAAATTTGAAATTTATTTTTTAATTATTAATATTATTATTATGTTTTTTTATATTATAGTGTTCGTTTTCTTAAAAATTCTATTTATTATTATATTTATTTAATCAATTAGATATTTTTAAATATTTTTTCTATCAATAATTGAATGCAATATAAAATATTTTATTTATTAAAAAATATATATTTTATGAATTTCCATTCTAATTTTAATAATTATTTAAATTACTTTCTTGTGAATTAAAAACGGACATTTTTTTGCTCGGCCAAGAAAAAAATATTAATAAACAAATAGAACAATTTTTTTTTGAAATAAAAGCATTTCTAAAATTAAAGCGATAACAGTTTTTCTATCTCTACTTTTTATTAATTGTCTCTAATCACGAATAGTATTTCTCTTATTCTTTACTGTATAGTGATAATCAATAGACGTCTCGAAAGTCATTATTTTGAAATAACTTTTTGCCAAAAGTGTAATTATTATAATAATTACTACTGTTATTATTATTACAACTATAATAATAATAATAATAATAATAATAATAATAATAATAATAATAATAACAATAATAATAATTATTATTATTATTTTTATTTTAATTCTTCTTATTATTATTATCGATATTGATCATAAATGTTTTTCTTTTATCGATGTTTTTACTAATAAGTCGGAATTAAAGTATTTTTTATGGATTAATTATAAAAAATTAGTGATAATTTTTTGTTTGTTTTTGGAAACATAATTAAATTCCTGTAATTACATTATCAGTGGTAAAAACAATTTTTGGTCAGACGAAAAATTGGTAAAATATTGTAACACTGGTGTGAGTAGAAAAAGTCAGAATTTGTTCAGACAGACGTGTTTTTATGTAACTTTAGAAATAGTAATAACTAACAGTTATAGACAGACCAAACATGCATTAATTTTTCAATTCCAGATTCAGTGGAAAAAGGCAGTTACAATCAGACAAAATGTTTCTCACACAATCGATCACTTTATTCACTTAAAAAAACTTTTTGTCTGACTCTTCGTTTTCTTTACTACTTATTTTGTTTCCAGTGGTAAGAGACAGTTATAGACGGACAAAAATTTTCCAAATTGTGATAAAATTAGTAGAAAAAGTCATTTGTGGTCAGACAAAATATTTATGATTATTGTTGGTATCTTCCAAGCAGTAAAACACGGTTTTAAAAAAATTGTAATAAGGCGAAATGTATTTGTTAATCTCAAGATTAGTAGAAAAATACAATTATTTTTTATTCTTTCGTTTCCAGTAGTAGAAGTCGATTATAGTCAGACAAACGTTTCTAAATTTTGCAACAGTAATTTTAATGTCAGTAGTGGGAGAGAAAGTTTGGTCAGACATACGATAAAAATATTTTTTATTATTTTGTTTTATACTATAAGGCTTTTAATATTCAATTACTATATAAAATTTTAATTAAAATTAATTTCTATAAAGCAATTTTGAATAGAAAACTCTCTTAGAATTCAATTATTTAAATTAAAAATCTAAATAATTTATTGAGTTTTTTATAGTTTTTAATATAACATTTTTATATTGTAAGGAATATATAAAAAATAAATAAATAAAATATAATTAAAAAAAATATTAAAAATTTTTTATTTTAATTTTTATACAAATTTTTATAATTATTGTTAGAATATTCTCAGTGGTAAAGGAGAGTTGTAAAAAATGTTACTCAGATTAATATTTTTAATATTTGTTAATTTTCTTTTCATAATATTAATATTATTAGTATTAGTAAAAAATACAGTTATTTCGTATTTTTTATTTGCAGTAGTACAAGTCGATTATAGTTAGACAAACGTTTATAAATTTTGCAATAGTAATTTTAATGTCAGTAGTGGAAGAAACTTTGCTCAGACATACGATAGAAATTTTTGTTATTGTTTTACTTATAAATTTATAGTGCAGACAAAAAAATTCCTAATAATTTAAAAGTGAATGAAATCAGAATATTTTCAGTCTAAGTAGAGTTAAAAACATTTTTATAATTATTGTTAGAATATTTCCAGTGATAAAAAAGAGTTTTGAAAAAAATTTTAATAACGCTAATTGTATTTGTGAATTTTGGAAAAAGTACTCCTGACATTAAAGTTACTAATAAAAAAAATAGAAACGTTTGTCTGACTATAACCGATTTCTACAATCGGTTATAGTCAGACAAACGTTTCTATTTTTTTTATTAGTAACTTTAATGTCAGGAGTGAAAGAAACTTTAATCAGACGAAATATAAAAATTTTTTTTTTTCATTTTGTTTACAAGTAGTAAATGTCAGTCTTAATAAAACAAATACTTTTGTTTCCAGTAGTAGAAATCGGTAATAGTCAGACAGACGTTGCTACTTTTTTCCAATAATAACTTCAATATCAGTGGTAGGAGAAATTTTTGTATTAGTAGTAAAAACTAGATTTGTAGTAAGGCAGAAAGTTTAAAACTAGTTATATTCTTTATACAGTAGTAAAAGTCCGTTTCAGTCAGACATCCACTGTTGATAAATTATTGTTCAATATCACTAGTACTAAGGGACAGTTTTAGTAGAAAAAAATTATTTTCAACTAGTTTAATTTTATTTATTTTCAATTTCTCTTCTCTAATGCGTTTCAATTTCAGTATTAGTGAAAAAGACCACTTATAGTCAGACACAAAGTTTCCTATTGGTTGAAAATTCGAATAAATTACAATATTTTTACTGCTAGTAGTTAAAAGCGTTTTAGTCAGACGAAAGTTTTTAAATTAGTCATAATATCGATTTTAAGTAGTAAAAGTCAGTTTCTGTCAGACAGAATATATCTTTTATTAAATTCAGTCTTTTTTTTGAAATTTATGATACAAAAAATGTTACGTCATGAATAATATTTTCAGTATTTTTTTCAAGTTACACTAGAATAAAAAAATTCCATTCAGGCACCATTTTTTTCCAATTAGTTCGGAAATTCGGAACCAGTGGTAAAAACCTTTTCTAATCGGACAATTTATGCAAAATCCAAGTGATTCCAATATCAGTAGTAAAAACCGTTTTAATCAGACATAAAGTTTCCTATTATATCCTACTATTCTAGAAATAATTTAAATTACTAAAAATAATAAAAAAAGAGCTAAATATGGACAACACAGTTTTTCTGCAAATATCAAATTGAGACAAAAAACGAATCAAAAATGTTGAAATAATACATTTTCCAAATAAAATCTACTTTTATGAAAAAAGATAATATTTAGGGAATAATTTTCTTTTCGAATATTAAACATTAATGTATTGTGTTAGTTAATTATGAATATATCGACACCTGTTGTGGCATAGTGAGCTGTTAAAATGGCGGTAATTATTATCGGAGATTGAGTGTCGTTGGGGTGACGTTCATACATATAGTTGTTTGAGAGAGAGAGGGAGAGAGTTTGAGGGATCTAAGTATGAAGTTGCGTGTTTCCCTTGTTATATGTTCTCTACAGTTTGAGTACTCCTATAGTTCACTTTAGACGCTACTTCTGATTCTGTCGAACTCGTGTACTTTTGCCATTATAAAACATATAGGATCACACGGATTTGGACCAATGCCAATAATGCAAACTCAACTCCTCTCACACTAAAGCTTCTAATTATTCTCTCCAGAGTGAGAAATTTGCAAAATTTCTCCCCTCATAATTATATCAAAATGTACTGTTTTTTTTTCTTACAAAAAATAAATTAACACAGATAATTCTGTTAAATCCAATTCTCATTATGTTCACAAAAACATTTTCACGAATCGAAATTGCTGCCAAATTGCAAAAATTGGCAAAATAATTTACGATCGCTTTTTTATTTTAAGCTAATGAAAGTAAATTTTATTAATTATTTTATTCATTAATAATAATATTATTATTTTATTTATTTAAAAATTAAATTAAATGAGTAAAAATTCGAAATGACGATAATAAAGAAGAAAAATAATTTTTTATGTCAAATAAAAATATGCGCATTAATATAGATGAAAATGTTTAAAGAACAGAAGTCTGCAATTAAAAAATTTTAATTTCATAATAATGAGCTTCTCAAAACAGGAAATAAAAAATAAAAATAAAGAGGGAAAAATTCATGGAATAAGTGAAATTAATTATACAAAAAGTAAAAATTTATTAACGTGGTAGAAAGTATAAAGTTTTGTGTTGATGGAATAAAAAGTTTTATTTCGCGAAACAAAAAAAGAGCTGCGGAAATTGAGTAATTTGTCTTGCCTGACATCAATATTTAATGAAAAGTAAATATTGTAACTGAAAGCATTTATTTATCTCCTAATTTAGCGAAATCCCGTTAAACTCTGTCAATAAGGCTTTGAGATAATTTAATGATGAAAAATGTCCCATTTTTTTTTTTTTTTTTTTTTTGTAAAAATCGTACGAAAAAAAATGATAAAAATATAAATGATGAGAAATTACTAAATTAGAAATACAAATTTAGTTTCTCTATTTAAAAAAGTTCGAATAAAAAAATTCTATATAAAAAAATGACATATAACATAAAACTGAAATAGAAAAAAAATAACGAAACGTATTGTAAATTGTAATAAAATTGAAATTGAAATGTAATAAAAATATAATGCGCAAAGAACTAAAAAAAAATATCCACTTGGATACAATTACATGTAATTGTTTTTAGATTCACTTGACTTGGCAAAATTACTTTTTCAAGTAATTTTCTCAAGTGGTTCTCTTTTCCAGAAGGTAGAAAACTTTCATTCATCAAAGCTGTTCAACTTTAATCTAAATGTAAAAATATTAATATTCCTAAAGCTCATCTTCTCTATTTTTTTCCTTCTCATTTGTTTTTTTTTTGGAGAAAAAATCTTCATTTTAGCTACTCTCAATACTTTTAATATTAATAAATTTTATTTATTTATTTATTTATGGAAACAGAATCAATTTTTTTCCATAATGAAATTTTTGTTTCAAACAAATTGTGTAGGTGTAAAATTTTCTTTTAGATTAAAATAAAATAAAAAAAAGAAAATTACAAAAATTTACAAAAAATATAAAAAATGATAAAAAAGTAAATGAAAAGATGCAAAATAATAAAAGAAAAAATATTGAAAAGGTAGGTAGGTAAATAAAAAACGATGGAAAATAAATTTAAAAATATCAAAAATAAGAAGAAAAATACGAGAAATGAATAAAAATAAATAAAAAGAAATTAAAACGAATTAAAAAAAAGAAAACATACGGATAGATAAAGAATAAATAAAATGTAAGGAAAAATGTAAACTAAAAAAAAAGAAAAAAAAACAAATAGAAAATAATTTTAAAAAATTGACAAAAGAAGGAAACAAATAAAAATTTAACAAAAGAACAAAAAGATACGAAATAAAAAAAGAAAAAAAGAAAACATTAAACAAAAAAAAAACATAAATAAATAAAAATAGTAAAAATAACAAAGAGAAACAAAAACGAAATGAAAAATAAAATAAAACGAAAAAAGAAAAAAAAAGAAACAAAATCGAAATAAAAAAAAGAAAGAAATAAGAAAACGAATATAAATAACGTAAATTAAAAAATAATATCAATTTGTAAAATTATTTTTCCTTGAGGGAAAAAAAATAATGCGTTATAATGCTAATTCCATCATATAAGCGTGCTGCTGGCAGCAAACAATTCTTTACACTGTTTTTTAACGTTCTTCCTTCATTTTCCATAATCCTCCCTCGTTTATGCATTCAAACTGCCTTCAAAAACACCTGGGAATACATAGTCAATTGCTTATTATTCTTTTGTTGACATAAGTCAGCTTATTATCGGAAAATGAATACATTCGTTGCATAAAAGGTGGGTTTGGCAATATTTCTTTATTTTTTCATATTATACTCTAAATTATAATTTAATGCCAACAAAATTAATTATCCATTTGCTGGCGGAATAATATTTTAATTGTCTTTTAGCAATTCTAATAATTAAATGTCCACATTTTACTACATTGTTTGATAATAATAAGAAAAATAATAAATAGAAAAAATAATAAAAATAATAATAAAAATAAAAATAATAACAATAATAATAAAAATAATAATAATTTAATTTTTGATATATAAATTAAATAAATTTTCTTAAACTGGCTAATATAAAGAATAATTGGCCCTTAGAAAAATTTTCAAATATTGACACGATAGAAAATTCGATAGAAAATTCAGTCTGTCAAAAAATTATTTTAAAAATCATATTTTAAAAATAAATTTGACGTCGTTTTATTTTTTTTATCCTTCAGATTGTTATTTTTATTATTTCTATTATTATCATTATTATAAAGAAAAATTTTTCCCTTAATGACGAACTGATTTTATTTATGTATTAAAATTTGTAAACGAGTCTATAAATATCGAAAAAATGTTGCACCTGAAAGAAAGTCGTAAGTAGTGCATTTTTTCTTCAAGTAAAAATTTAATAATAAAATTATTTCTAATGTGTTGTACAATATTTTGATACTGAGAGAATTTAATACCCTTTTTCAAAATTATTTTAACATTTTTTTAAAAGTTTTCACAATTTCATCAAGAAATTCCGGTTTGAAATCTAAAACTTTTTGATATCTCAAAAGTCCCTTCTTAAATTTCCTCAGACCTTATGAGGAAAGAAAACTCAGCTTTTCTAGTTTCTTCAAGTTTTTTTATGGACATTTTGGAAGATTGAAAGATATAAATTATATAATATATCTTAAATGTTTTCTTTTTTTTTTTTTTTTGGGAAAAATTTGACACGATGAAAAGTTGAATCCAACCCATGCTGTCCAACGTCAGAGTCAGATTTCATTATTTTCTTTCTCTTTAATTTTGAAATGAGTGAAAAAATAAGTTGCAACTTGGGTGAAAAAGAAGAAAAATTCCACAAAATATTTGTAAAAATGGGAAAAGAACTAAAATTAAAGAAGGTAAGTCCTCTTTTTTATATGAATTTCTAGAAAACGTAAATTCTTCATAAAATTGTGAATAATTAATCAAAATAATAAATATTAAGACTTGTGAGATGGCTAAGTGGCTTCGGTGCTGGATTGGTAGCAACAAGGTTCGGGGTTCGAGTCTTCATGACTATTAATTTTTCTGCTAAAGAATTTTAATTACTTCATTCATATTATTAAAATATTTCTATGAATTGACTAATTGTTAGATAATAATAATAAAAAATGATAATGATATAAATAATAATAATGATAATAATATGAATAATAAATTAATTTTACAATAATTATAATAATTTTGAACAATTAATAAATTTACCAGACAAAAATTTGTCTAGTTTTTATTATTTAATGACTTTGATTAATAAAAAAAAAAAAATTTTTTTATTATTTTTGTAATAAAATATTTGTTAATGTCTTTTTTCTATTTTTTATTCTGTGTATATTTTCCATTTCCGGCTAGTTTTAGAACTTTCTAGTGCAAATCTAGTAACTATAGTCAATCTAGACTGGCGCGTTACAGCGCCAAATGTATAAATTTTACAATATTTTGATTAATCCGTAAAATTTCTCTCTCAAAGTATATTGAAATTCAATCGAATGGAAAATCGCAAGATAGATCAATCTTACGGTTTACTTCAAACAAATTACCTAGAAAAATCGTACGCTACATAAACTTAAATTAAATTCTTTTTTCCATATTGGAAAATGATATTTAAACAACAAGTTATTGAAAATATATTCTTTGGAAAATATACATAATCTCCCATATTATAATATGAAAAATAAATTTTCGATAATATTTCTATTTCAAGAATAAAAAATTAAAAAAAAAGAAAAAGAATATTTTCAACAAAAAATTTTGAAATCAATGCAAACAACAATAACAAAGAGAAAAAATATCTGCAAGGATAATAAAAATAATATTAATATTATTAGTTAATTATAATAATAATAATAATTTATAATTTAATAATTTACAATTCACTTGACTACTAATTAAGAAAAACAAGAGTAAAAAAATTTATATTGTATTATAATTTATATTATATAAAAGTTTATATTGTATATAAAATGTTTTCTTAGTTGTTTTTTCCTCCTCCTCTTAGTTATTTTTTCTTTCTATTAAATATAAATTTCATCCAATAAGATTAATACGAATAAAAGTTTTTTTTTTTTTTTTGGTATTGAGACTAAAACCACGTTTTTATAGGTGATTTGTCGAGAAGAGCAAATCTGGGAAAATGGTCGACCCTCGTTTGTTCGGAAGACGAGGAAGAAATAATTTCCAGTTTTGCGCTGTATTGCGTCGTCCCACAATGCATATAATCCCCATTTTTTCCGTTTCAAGTAATTCTGATTAATCTCCCTCTCTCTCTATCTCTCTTTCTCTCTCTCTTTCTCTCTAGTCTGATTAGATTTTATCCAACAGCAAAAATTTTCAATAGCTTTAAAGAAAGCTTTATAGTATATTATTTTTTTCTTCAATCACATCTCCAAATGTGTCGTTTTTAAAATTTATATTCGTCGCACTTTTCATTCATTTCTGAACGCTGTGGAATACTTCATAATGAGAAAAAAATTTACCGACTAATTTCTAAATGAATACATAAATAAATATTAAATAAATAAATAATAAATAAATAAATATATAAATAACAAATAAATAAGAAATATAAAGAAATTTCTAATATTTTTATCGATACTGAATTTTTTATTCTAAAACTCCCTTTTAGAATTAAAATTTTTTATTTTTTTTTATAATTTTCTATTATTAAATAAATAATTGTTTTTGAATTTGGCGTGGACGCTAACTCCGGGGACATATAAATAAAATAATTAAACTCTCCAAATTTGAATTAGAAAAAATTTTCACTAATTTGAAAATTTGTATATTAGTGACTAACTTTTTGATTTTGAAATTTGAGTTAGTAAATTTTACTAATAAACTAGTATAGAAATTACTATTTATTTGTAAATTTTATGTTTCTAGAAAATTAATTTAATTTTTTTTGTTTGAGATTTAATTTTTTAAAAAATTTAATAGATTTTAGTGGCTTAGAAGGAAAAACAATGAATTAATATATACATTTTAAAAAATGAAAAATTCTTTATAGGATTAAAAAAGTGTCATTTACACAATTTTTGTAAAAATTTAAAATTACATTGGCTATGGAGATGCTATTCTCCACCTGCGAACGCCACGGTCACCAATAGATGGCAGTTTAGTTCTTTCTTGGAATTTTTACTGCCACCTGGTGGCGACCTTGGCGTTCTCAAGTGGAGAAATTGCACCACTATTTCATCCCTGAAAAACCTTTTTTACACTTAACTTTTAAATAGCTTTTTGTATGAAATTTTTGCTGAACAAAATGTTATTGTCCAAATAATTCGAAATTTCCCAGAGAATAATTTAATACACAAAACCACGTATCAAATAAAAATAATCATAAAAACAATAATAAATAATAATAAATAATAAAAAATAAAGTGAATAAATAAATTTAAATTCAAAATCAACTTTCGCCTTTAGATTTATTTTTTTCTCGCTTACAAGTTAAAAAATAAATATAAATGTAAAAAAATTATAATTTAAAAATTAAAATTTTCTCGAAGATGACGAGTAATTCATTTCAAATTTAGTTATGGTTTGTAATGGTAATATTGATTGACGAAAAAAGAAACCTGAAATGAATAATATTACATACTTGTCAGCTCCGGAACTACCGCCGGATGTTCGCCAAAATTGCCTAGACGAATTCGCCGATGATCTCGATGGGACGGGATTTCTAGTTGATGCGTATCTGCCGCCAAGTCTTCGGAATTGATCGCTCTCTGGATGTTCGGCGACAAAACGGGCCTTCTTCCTCAACAATTGCACCGTTAATACGTAGGTGGCGACCATTACGATCATTGGAATATAGAAGGCCACCAATGAGCCAAATACAAAGAAGGCTCTATTATTAATGACACAAATTCCTGGTCCTGGCATTATATTGCTCGGATTAATCAAACCTGCAATCAAATAATTATCCACAATTAATGTTTATTTGCATTCTTACGCAATTATTGGAAAACAAATTTTAATCTTTTTTTTCTATTCTAAAAAATTATGATTAACAAATAAAAAAAATATACCCATTTTTATTGTTATATGCTTTTTTCTATAACAAATTTCGTTTTCACTGATCTAAATAATTATGCAAATTATTCTCCTCTTTATTTATAAAAAATACTAGAAAAGTGTTAATTGTTAAAAAATTTTGATTAAGAAGTAGAAAATATATATACCCATTTTATGCATAATTTTTATTTCTCACTCATTTTTTTCTTTTGGAAAGAAAAACATTAGATATTCCCGTTTCTTAATATTTTTTTTAGAAAATTCTCAATTTTCATAAGAAAATAATTTGCATCAATTCCATTTCTTTAATTTCAATTGTTTTAATAAAATTCAAAGTTTCTTAAAAAAAAGAGGAAAAAAATGTTTATAAATTATATTTGTCAATTAGAAAATTTAATTGAAAATGGAACTAAAAATTTTTGAATTTTTAGAAAATTAAGGAAAAAATTTAATTGAAAAAAAATGTTCTGTTAAATTTATTTACAAATATATTTAATTGTAAAATTATTCGAAAACAATAATTTCTTTTTTAAATACTTTAAATATTTAATTATTATTATTTTTTCGTAGGAATTAAAATTCTTCAAAACATTCAAATTCAAAACTTTTTGAAATTAATCAACTTTAAAAATATTGTTATAAAACATAAAGAAAACGATTACTCCGAGTCTTCGACTCGGAGTGATCGATTTCTTCATGTTTTATAATAATTAAAGAAGATTGAGTGTTAAAATAATTATTTTATATTATAAGAATATTTTTACTGTAACTTCTTCAAAATTATTTTTATATTCTATTATTATCTAAAATTTAAACTAAAATTCACTTTCAAATCAATTTTTATTCGAAAATTCTACGAGAATTCAATTATTAAATGCAAAAGTAAATTATTTATTAAATAATTGAATGTTTCTTAAAATTTAATTCTTATAATGAATTTTATTAACAAATTTTTAAATAATTGAATTCTTTTGACTAATTTTATTAAAATAATAGATACCTATTAAAAGTCATTGAAATGAAGAAATTTTTTGAAAATAATTGAAATTTTAACAAGAATTTGATTAAAATTGTATTAAAAATAATTAAAAATCTGCGATGAGTTTTATTATTTCTGAAAATAATTGAAATATTGAGAAGAAACTTATATATAAAAAATTTGTAAATAATTGAATTCCTGTGAAATTTTTAATATTTATGAAAAAAATTAAATGTTTGCGTACAATTTTATTAAAATTGTTTGTAAATAATTGAATTCTTTTGTGTAATTTTATTAAAATAGTAGATATTGAAAATCATTGAAATGAGAAAATGTTTTGGAAGTACTTGAAATTTTGACAAGAATTTAATTAAAATTTTTGAAAATAATTGAATTTTAAAGAAGAATTTTTTTATTTATAAAGATAATAACTGGGATTTTGTCGAGATTTTTTTGTAAATTTTGAACATAATTGAATTTTGTGATAAGAATTTTATTAGTTTTTGAAAATAATTGAATTTCTGCAATCATTTGTAACTTCTTCAAAATTCAATTTTTTTTAATGTTTTTAACTAAAATTCTTCTATAAATCCATTATTTTTAATAATTAATTAAATATATATTGGCAAATTTAACTAATTTTATAAGATTTTAAATCATTAAAATTTTTCAAAAATCTAAGTTCATTAAAATTTTTAATTAAATCCATTCAATATTGAAATTTTATAAAATTTTAAATTAAAAACCGTTTGAAGTTCATTTATTTATGAGAATTGTAAACGCAACTCTTTTAAAATTGAATTAATTTTTAAATATTTAAATAAAATTATTCATTAAATAATTTATTTATTTTATGATAGTTGTTCAAAATTTAAGTTATTTAAATATAAATTTTTGTCAGAAATTGAAAAAATTGAAGGCTTTGTATTAGAATTCGTGGAAATTTTATATTTTTAGAGTCAAACAAAAAAGACACAAAAATTCAGAATTTTCTTATGAATTCTAAAAATTAAATTTTTTACAGTTCTTTTAATAAAAATTCCTGGCTTTTCCCTGAATTCCCTATGTCAGATTATATAATTATTATAATTATAATAATATTCATATTTTATTTTTATAAAAAAAAAATTTGAATTTAAAATTTTTACGTTCTATTATTTTAAATTTGGTAATTTTATTAAAAAAAATTGAGTGAGAAGTCAGCCGCTCGCGAATTGTTGCTAATTCTCATTAAGCGGATTTTTCTTCTGACTTTATGAGATATTATTTTTTTCGGTATAATTTTTTTCAGTATTTTTATTAATTATATTATTTATACTTTTATCATTTATATTATTGTTTATTTTATTAATAATATGGAGAAAGCTAAAAACTCGAATTTTCTTTTTATTCCAATTTAATTTGCATTTTATTCGTTCTTTTTCGCATACATATATAATTTGCTTTGGTTTATGTTTATAAATAAACTTAACTTCTACCTCCATATATATATATTTGCATCACTTTATTGCATTAGTAATTATTTAAATTTTCTACATCTCTGTATTTAAAAACACAGTGGAAAAAAATGTTCCTTTTTACTTTCAAATGAGCTTTTTTGAATTAAAAAAAAAAAATTCCGTCCTTTCTTCAAATGTATTTATCCATTGAACGTGTAGTGAAATTGTAATTTTTTTTCTCTTTCATAAATCAATAATTGACCTACATTAATGAATAATTATTTTAATTTTCTAATTAAAATCAATATTACTGTAATAGTGCGGGAAATTCAATTACATTTGTTGATGTGATCTACTTTTATATCTGCGTATATAATTATTGAAAAAAAAGTATAATTAATTTTCTTTCATAAAGAAGCAATAGATTATAGGCAAAATTAAAAAAAATTATTTATAATAATTTTCTTCTATTGCAATAATAATTTATTTCTATTGTGTAGCTTATTTTTATAATACAGTCAACTCTCGATAATTAAACTTTGGATAAATTGAATTTCTTAATAAATTAAAGTCAGTTATTATTATTTTATTATTCTAGTATTATTAAATTTTATGAAATGTAAAAAAAAGAATTTATTTATTGATATTAATTATTATAAATAAAATAATGTTAAATTATTTATTTACTTATTTATTTTGTTACTATGATTATTATTTAAAGTTATCTGATTAATTTTAGAATTTTAGCGCAATTTATTCCAAGTCGAGTAATAATATATAATGAAAGAAATAAAAATGTTATAATCCTGTATAATAATACCAGCAATTATACTCGTGGTAATAATAATAATAATAATAATAATAATAATAATAGCATTGTGGGAAATTAGGAAAATAAATTTTGCATAAAGTTTTTGAAGAAGAGGATAGACAATGCGCAAATTTCCTCTCAAAAGGTAATTGCATAAATGCTTCAAATACGTGTCTCCCTATTTATCATTCGCTTTGTTCAAGTATTGCATTGCTGTTGACTCTAGTCGCATATTTGGCAAAACCAAGTGCATAGACATACGTATTCCAAGCAAAGTGGATATAACTACAAAATTCATACGATTTTATTATTATAAACGATATGCCTAATTTTCATTTTATAATATTTGTCTATATCTCTCTCGCTCGCTTATTAATCAACTTATTTCCGCGCCGAAATATTCGAGAAATTTCCCGTAGTTACAAAATTCGAATCCTGCCGTTGACGTTCCATAAACTATGTTTCTGTGTATGTAACAGTTAATTCAAAATGCCATTCAAAAGTAATTAATTCTCGAATTATAATAGCTCTCTGCAACTTTGGAGTGTCGATATTATCGTTTTTTATTGCCTCGAATTTATTATTTTCATTTATTTATTTATTTTTTTTTATTAACTTCTTTTTACTTATTGTTAATCCTAATTATAATTAATTTCATTTATTTTATTTTTATTTAATATTATTTTATTGTTAATTTATTTTTTTACTTCATTTTTATTATTTTATAATAAAAAATTTATTTTTATATAAAATTGTTTAGTTAATTAAAAATTAATAATTTCTTATCCAAAAATATCGTTTCTATTTTAAATTGAGAGAAAAAAATTCAATAGATAGTAAACTGTCTGAGGAAATTAAAATAGAATAATTATTCCTGCAGATTTGAACGTCTAAATGAATAAAATTTATTTTTTTTTTCAAATCAAATATTAATAAAAAAAAAAATTATTTCTTTTCAAAATTTGTAATTAACGTTTTGATTTTTATTTCAGTCAATAATTTTAAAAAATATTTGTATTGAAAAATTACTTTCTTCATTTTTTTAACATTCAGAATTTTTTGTACTTAAAAAATTCTAAACTAAAAAGAAAAATTTTAATGTTAACAAAAATTTTGAAAAAAAAATTTTGTACTTCCTTTAGAAAATCTAATCTAACTTTTATTATTTTATTTCTATTTTCTTAAATAAATGAATAAATAAATTTTTATTATTATTATTTTATTCCTATTTTATTATTATTTTATTTACGTTTTATTTCATTTTTGTTTAATTTTTGTTTATTTTATTTTTGTTTTATTTTATTTATATTTCATTTTTTTGCTCTTTTTTAGAGTTTCAAATTTATATATATATATATATATGTACACTTAATTAAAAATTAATGTCCTACTAAAAAAATACAATTTCTCCCTAAAAATTGAGAGAGAAAACTTCCAAGAGACATACACAGTAAACTGTTTAATAAAATTAAAATTCAAAAAAAAAGAAAAAAAAAAATTCTAAATTCTAATAAAAAAAAATTTCAATGATAATAAAAATTATGAAAGGAAAATTTTTTTATTGCTTTATTAAATCCATCTAAAGTACCATCTTGAAAGAAGGAGGCACATAAAGTACAACCTAACTCTTTTGTTTTATTCATGAACAGACCTTCACAACAGACAAGTAGTTTCCGTTGAAAATTGATATTTTGTATCATGCCCCGTAATGATTTACGATCAAGCTCTTTTGTATAATACTACTTTTAATAAGAACAATTTGCAATATTAATGTATGCAATCTCCTTCTTTGTATTAAATTTTAAAATCGAACATTTTGTAATTCAAATATACCCCACCAGGCGCGTTTGGACATCACAAACCCCCCACGCAACCGGACATCCGCTTTTTTTGCTGAATAAAAAATTTAAATTTATCGTTTTTACATAAATATCGATTGAATTATTATCATAGACTCCAGGGAATGTTCCATATGTACATTCTTGGAATGTTCAATTGGAGAATTAATAATTATTAACATTAATTATTCCTTTGGAATATTCATTTTAGGAATATTAAAATGTCCGAAAACTTTGGAATAATATAGGAACATTTCATTTGGAATATTTCATTGGAATGTTTTAGGAATATTATAGGAATATTCAATACGAATATTATTGTTTGAATTCTTAACTTTTTTAGTTCAAAATAAAAATAATTCAATAAATTGTCTCACATAATTATAAATTAAACCCAATAGTACGAAATATTCAATTCACATTACTGGAATATTCCATTGTAACATTCATTATTATTAACAATAATTATTCCTTTGGAATATTCATTTTAGGAATATTGAAATGTCCGAACTTTGGAATAATATAGAAACATTTTGTTTAGAATATTTTTATTGGACTAGAGTAGGAATATTTCATTGTAATATTAGGGAAATATTCCATAGAAATTTCAATTATATTGAAATTTTTAACTTTTTCAGTTTAAAATAAAAATAAATGAATTAATTATATAAATAATTAATTATAAATTAAACCCAAAAGTACGAAATATTCCATTCACAAACATGGAATATTCCACTGGAACATTGGAAATATTCCTCTGGAATATTTTATCCGTATTTTAGAAATGTTAAAATGTCCGGCCTTTGGAATAGTTGTAGCACTAATTATAGCAGAAATTCAGTAGCACTGAAAATTCCATTCACATTCCTGCAATATTCCATTAGAATATTGAGAATATTCCTTCAGAATATTCCATCCACTTTTCATGAATATTAAAATATTCTACCTTTGGAATTTTCCTTTGAAATAATGTAGGAAAATTCTGTTGGAATATTGTAATTGAAATATAGAAGGAATATTTATTTGGAATATCATAGGAATATTCCATACAAATATTACTTTTAAAAATAAAAAACTTCTTTAATTAAATATAAAAAATCGATGCATTATTTATTTAAATAACGTGAAAATTGATAACCAATTAATAATAGAATGTAAAAAATTTTCTTACAAAATTCCAATAGAATATTTTAACAAATTTTGATGCAATATTCCTAAATTATTACAAAGGTGAATTCCAAAGGTTTGACATTTTAATATGTCCAAAATGTGGATGAAAATATTCAAAAAAAATATATATTCTCAATTTTATGATGTATAGTATTTTAAGAATGCGAATGGAATATTCCATTGGAACATTGTGTATGTTCTTTTGAAATATTCCAGTCACATTTTTGGCATATTGAAATAACCATCATTTGGAATGTTCCTTTGAAATAATTTAGAAATATTGCATCAAAATATTGTTGTAATCTTCCACTGGAATGTCGATAAAAATATTCCTATAATATTTCAATGAAATATTTTGAAAATATTCCAAGTATAATATCCTAATGAAATATTCCTGCATTATTTTTAAGGAATATTCCAAAGGTCAGACATTTTAATATTCCTAAAACGTGGATGGAATATTCCAGATGAATATTCCCAATGTTCTAATGAAATATTCCATGATGTTTGGAATATCTCATGAGTGTAAATGTAATATTCCATAGGTACTATTAAGGAAAGTAAAATGAAAAAAATATTTTACCACATTGCGCAATTGAATATTCCTACAATATTTTGATGGAATATTCCTACATTATTCCAAAAAAATATTCCAAAGTGCAGACATTTAAATACTAATAAAACGTGGATGGAATTTTCCGTGATATTAGGGGAGGAAAAAAAACAAAAAAAAGGTACTCAATATTTTATAATAATCGTAAAAGTTTCCTTTTCCGTTGGCAAATTCTTTGCATTCATTTGTTTGTTTTGAAAATAAATGTTTGTGGACTATTTTTATTTTGCTTCCTCATGAGGAAGTATTTTATTTATTTTTAAATGTTAAACTTTTCAATGGTTAGGTATGTATAAAATTTACGAAACGCATGCCTGTTCCCAAATTTTAATTCTATACAATTTATTGTATAGAATATATATATTTTTTTTGTATTTATTTTTTGTTTTTTATTTTTTGAATTTTTAATTAACTAAATAATTATCATTTAGTCTAAAAGTAGGTATCTATAATTTAATATTAACATTATTTCAATAGGTATATTGCTAAAAGATATTTGATAAAATTTATATTAATTGAATTTTATTTTTATAGATTTTCTAAGTATAAAATTATTATTATAGTATAATTATTTTCAAAGATAATAAAACTTTTAATTAGTATATATTATATTATTATTATTAATGATTTATTTTAAATAATTATTTTTATAACTTGTATAAAATATATTAATTTATAAATTTGTATAATTTTTAACTTGCAAAATTGAAAGTAATATAATTATTAAAAATACCTATAATATTTATTTTTCATAATTTTGGTGAAATTGAATTATTATTTAAAATAATTATTATTTTCTACATTTTTTATATTTTCTATTGTTAATTTTTTCAATTCAAAATTAATTATATTAAATATTTCAATATTTATAAAAATAATTTAATTCTTGAGAAGAATTTTATAAAAATTTTTAAATAATTGATATGTTTCAACTAATTTGATGCAAATTATAATTTAAATAATTCAATTCCTGAGAAATTTGTATTATTCATGAAAAGAATTGAATTCTTACGAATGTCTGTGTGGTATTTTATTAAATGTTTTTTAAAAATAATTGAATTCCTAAAAAGCATTTTATTACTTATAAAAATAATTAAATTCTTGCGAACGATTTTATAAGAATTTTTAAAAATAATTGAATTTCCAGGAAGAAATTTATTACTTTTAAAAATAATTGAATTCTTGTGATGAATATTGTTATTTATGAAAATAATTAAATTTTGCAAAGAATTTTTTTTTAATCTAAAAGAATAAATCAATTATTAAAAAAAATGTAATTAAAATTGTATTTTAAATAATTGATTTCTTTCGATCAATTTTATTAAAATATTTTCGAAATTTCATGAAAATACTGGATATTGAAAATAATTGTTTTTCGAATATTTTTTTAAAAATAATTGAATCTTTTTAAAGAATTTAATTATAATTTTTAAAAATAGCTTTTTGATTTCTAGTATTAGCAAATTTAAAGTATAGTGTAAATTCTCTAAAAAAATTATTATTTATATTCTTTTTTCAAAATAAGTTGAATGTATAATCATTTTTTTTACCTTTTCTATTCTTTAGAATAATAAAATTTTTCATAATGAAGATTATTTTTAATTTGAAAATAAAAGTATTAAATAACAATTTTCGCGAAATTAACTTTTCTTCTTACAAGAAGAAAGTTTAATTTGTTTTGAATTCAGAAAATCTGATGTCAAATTTAAATAGTATCAAAATTTGTTAAAGTTTTTTTTTTGTATATTTTATAGTTTTTAAATAATATAAATTGAAAATTTAATTCTTATTAGTTTTTCAGTTATGTGTCATAATAATTATTTCTTTAAAAAGTACTTAAATTAAAATGACTTGAAATTATTTACAATAATCAGTGCAATACAACATTTGGCTAGTATTTGAATATTTTCGATTTATTTTTAGGAGTGTCAGCTATATAATTAGACAGTTTTATTTGAGGAATGTTTTTATTGGAAATATTCTAAAAATACCCTTTTAAACGATAAAATTGCTTGTTTGATAGAAAAAAATTTTTTTTTATTGGCTTAATCAAACATGTGTTGGTATGTGTGCGCTTTTTTTTGAAAAAGAAAACTTCTGACTTTGCTATTTTTTTTTCGTTAGAAAGTTATTTACTTTTTCCACCCTCTGGCAAAAAGTAAAAGCTTTTCTTTTCTTTTAATCCGCGGTCATCTACATAAACTAGAAAATCGTCTTGAAATAAAAAGTCGTAAAAGCAGAGAGAAAAGGGAAAACGAAAAAGGGAGAAAGAGAATGGGAGAGAAAAAAGGACAAAAAGAAAGTAAAGAGAGAGAGAGAGAGAGAGAGAGAGAGAGACGGTAAATCAACAATATATACTTGTAGTTTGCTTCCCAACGTTTTAGTTGTATTCAGAGCAAGCAATCGTCCAGATACGAGATGGTCTATTGGGGGATCAATAAGCAATTATGTTTTTTGTTCGATTCAACGTCAATCACGTTTAACCAAAGGAAAGCAAAAGACTGAAGTCATTATACTTTTATCCGGAAAAGGATTATGTGGGCGAACTCATAATTTTTCTCTTTCTTCGCAGAAAAATTTAATACCAAATCGACAAAAAATAATTATCGGTTTTTATCTATACTTATATCTCTTTAAAGTTGAATAAGAATAACTGATTCAAAATCCTATAGTCACTAATATAAATCTTTTTGTTTCTACACATCGTTTACCGAAAAATTAAATTATTGTTAGCAAAACTAACTGATTGTCAAGAAAAATTATAGATTGGAAGTAGAAAAATACTGTTTGCTAGAAAAAATTACTGATTGTCAGTTAAAAATTACTGTTGTATAGAAAAAAATCACCGATTGTCATTGAAATTACTAATTGTCAGAAAAATTATAAATTGAAGGTCGAAAATTACTTGTTGGCACTAAAAAATTACTGTTTGGTAGTAGAAAATTACTGTTTGATAGAAAAATTACAGATTGACAATAAAAAATTACCGATTGTCAGAATAAAAAAAAATTATTGTCATAAAAAATTGCAAATTGATTGAAAAAAATACAGATTTGTAGTAAAAAATTATCCTTTAGTACTGAAAATTAGTGATTATGAGAAAAAAATTACTCTTTGATAATAAAAAATAAACGATTCTTATTGAAAAATATTATTGTCAGAAAAAATATAAATTTACAGTCAAAAATTACTCGTTAGGTCTAAAAATTACTTTTTGTCATGACAAAAAGTAATTTTTAGAACTATCAGTAGAAAACTAATGTTTGATAGATAAAATTACTGATTGGCTGTAGAAATTACAGATTGATAGTAGAAAATTATTTCTTGGTACTGAACATTACTAGTTGGCATAAAAAAATTATTATTTGATAGCAAAAAAATACCGATTGTCATTGAAAACTACTGATTGTCAGAAAAATTATAAATTGACAGTCAAAAATTACGCGTTAGCATTAAAAATTACTGTTTATCAATAGAAAATTACTGTTTGGTAGGTAAAATTACTGACTCGCAGTAAAAATTACAGATTGATAGTAAAAAATTACAGATTGAGAGTAAAAAATTATTTCTTGGTTTTGAAAATTACTGATTGGTAGTAAAAAATTACTGTTTGATAGTAAAAAATTACTGATTGTCATTAAAAATTACAGATTGAAAGTAAAAAATTATTTCTTGGCATTGAAAATTACTGATTAGCAGGAAAAAATTACTGTTTGATAGTAAAAAATTTCTGATTGTCATTAAAATTACAGATTGATAGTAAAAAATTAACAGATTGAAAGTAAAAAATTATTTCTTGGTATTAAAAATTACTGACTGGCATTAAAAAATTACTGATTATCATTAAAAATTACAGACTGATAGTAAAAAATTACAGATTAAAAGTAAAAAAATTATTTCTTGGTATTGAAAATTACTAATTGTCAGTAATAAAATTACTGTTTGATAGTAAAAAATTACCGATTGTCATTGAAATTGCTGATTGTCGGGAAATTTATAAATTGAAGGTTAAAAATTACTTGTTAGCACCAAAAATTACTGTTTGGCAGTAGAAAATTACTGATTTATAGATAAAATTACTGACTGTCAGTAAAAATTACAGATTGATAGTATAAAATTATTACTTGGTATTAAAATTACTAATTGGTATTACAGAATTACTGTTTGATAGTAAAAAATTATTCTTTGTCATTAAAAAATACTGACTGGCAGTCAAAATTACAAATTGATAGTAAAAAATTACTTTTAATTGCTAAAAATTACTGTTTGGCTGTAGAAAATTACTGTTTGATAACAAAACAAGTTGTTCATTTTATGACCATTAAGCTTCCTCAATATATAAAAATTGCGGTTTTGCAAACTTTTGAAAAATTATGTACAAAAGGGTTCGTCCAGAAGATTGGTTAAAAATAAAATTATATAAATCATTTATAAGTTGTTGTATAAATATTTGGTGGAATTTACACTTTCATTTGCCAATTGCTTCTATTTTATGATAGAATAATCATTTCAAAATATTAATATTAATATTAAATTAATTATGAAAAAAATACCAAATTTGAATTTTTTGTGAAAAAGAAAAATATTTATTAATTTTATAAATTTTGATAAAATATATACTTTGTATACATCAATCGATTCGTTTTCTTGCCAGGAATGTAATTTTGAGAATAATTAATAAAAATATTAACAAATAAAAAAATTATTTCAGAAAATACAAAAAAAAAAAAATTTTCTGAATTTTAAAAAAATTGTATAAAAAAAAATTTTGTACATATTTTTGAAAATCCTTGTGTCAGATTTCAGGTATTAATGACTGCAATAAACCTGCAAAATTTCAGGACAATCCATCAAAATTTGTCTGAGATAATTTGTACACAATTTTTGTGACATACATACACACACACACACATACACACATACACACACACATACACACATACATACACACACACATACATCTGGACATTTGCTCATAATTGAATATACATATGTTCTAGATGAAAATGAGTCCATATAACCTTGTTTTGAAAAATTGAAAATCGTCACCAATGCAAAGCTTCCTCATGAGGAAGCAAAATTACTAATTTTTGTACAAAAATGTTCGTACTTAGAAATTTGAATTTCTCTCATTATTTATCATCAATATATTTTATTAATTTATTTATTACCTATCTATTAAATAATAGTTTTAACAATATTAAAAATTTAATTTTCAATAAAAATGAAACGAACTTTAAGTAAACAAATAAATTGAGAAATGAAAGTATTCCTTAATTTTATAGACTTTAAAAAAAACCACCTGTATTTTTTATTACTCTTCAGTTTCTTTTAACCAATTTATAAGATGAAACTTTTCTCTCAGGAAAATTGAGAAAAATGGTTTAAGAAATGTTGCTTAAATATATACAATATAAGTAAATAAATAAATCCATCTTTTGTTATATGAAATTAATGTAAATTTGTGTTGTTTCAAAAAAATAATCTCTGACCCCTATATTTTTACTAATAATAATTTTTATATCAAAAAATTAATCAACAGATTTTTAAATTTGTTAAAAATACAATATAAAAGAAAATTTATAAAAAAAACAACAAATCAAATTGTAAGAAAAAGTTTAATAATAAATAAGAGTAAGAAAATTGAAATTCTTTTGGACGTTGAAAGAAAAGAAAAGAAAGTTTATAAATTGTAAAAAGAAATAAAAAAAAATATTTTTTGTTTGGTTAGGAAAATAAGATGTTGAATTAAAAGAAAAAATACACACAGAAAAAAATGCGAATGGTAAAAACAACCACATTTGTGTAGTCAGAAAAAAAGTAGTTAAAACTACCATATTCAGCAGCATTTTAACTACACTTCCTCAGTTAGTGGAACCAAAATGAAGTAGTTGGTTTTATGTAGTTAAAATAACTACTTTACGTAGTTGAAATAACTAACAGATGCTTGTAAATGGCTCAACTATAGTGTAGTAGTAAAAACTATTGTTAAAAATAGTTAATTTTACTATTGTGGTAGCAAAAATAACTATTTTGTATTAGTTGCAAACAAAATGAGACTTACTGTTTTTATACAGTAAATACAACCTCTGAAAGTTGTTACTTTTATGATTTATGTAGTTAAAACAACTATTTCTTACTAGTTGCAGAGAAAGAAAGAAATTTACTGTTTATATAGTAAAATCAATTGTTGAAAATAGTTATTTTTTACTATTTATGCAGTTGAAAAGATCATTTTTTTCTACAGAGAAAAAACGTGAGTGGTAAAAGCATCCACATATGTGCAGTTAAAAAAATATAGTTAAAACTACCATATTCAGCAGCATTTCAACTAAACTTCCATAGTTAGTGGAACTAAAATTGAATAGTAGGTTTTATGTAGTTAAAATTACTACTACACGTTATGATTGTGAATAACTCAACAATAGTGCAGTAGTAAAAATATCCATTTCTTGCTATTTGCAAAATAAATTAAAATTTACTGTTCCAAAGAGTAAAAACAACCGCTGGAATTTGTTATTTTCGTGTTTAATGTAGTTAAAAGAACCAATTCTTACTAGCTTTTAATAATTTATCTCTATGGTGGTAAGAAACATTTATTTTTATAACTACAAAAGTCATAAAAGTAACAATTTTTATGTTATTTTTACTATATGAAAATAGTAAGTTTAATTTTTTTATAACTAGTAAAAAGTGGATAATTTTACTACAGAAATTCTGAAAATAACTATTTTCAACAGTACTTTTAACTACTGCACTATCGTTGAGTCATTTAAAATCATATGCTGGCTACATTTCAACTAAGTCCTTGAGCTTAAAAAATTAGTTACTGCAACTAAACGGAGTAGTTATTATGACTGAATCTAAGAAGAATGTCCTCAAGTACAATGCCAGTCATCGTAGCGTGCGAGCGTGGTTAGGTGGTTAGGTTATCGGTTTGCGAATGTTAGGGTCGTGCGTTCAATCCCCGGCGTTTGGGGATTTTTCTCTGTTAGGTGTATAAGAATTTAATATATAGATTATATATGAACAAAAATAGGTAAGAGAAAATATAAAAAAATGGACCTCAATAATAATAAAAAACAAATAAATAATTTCATTTTACTACTTTAAATAGTTAATTTAACTATTTTTTACAGTTGTTACAACTACAATTTGTTACGGGCGCCTATAGGAACTATGAAAATTTAGTAACTGCAACTAAATGAAGCAGTTAGTATGACTAACAACAAATAGTTAAGATAACTGTTTTAGTAGTTAAATTTACTGTAAAAATGGTATTTATTACTACATTTTACAGTTAGACTAACTATTCTGTCATAGTTCATTTTACTAAATAATGTTACGGGCGCCTATAGGAACTACAGGAAATAGTAAAAAAGTAGTCAAATTTACCATATATTTTTTTGTGTGCATTTTTTTGCAAATTATAAACTGTCTTTAGTTTTCTTTCTCATTCTCTATTTCAAAAAATTATTTTTTATTTCTTATTTCCAAGTTGATTATTATTTTATTATTTATTATTATATTCTTTCAATTTCAAAAATACAATATTGTTAAAACTACAACTTCTTATTTCTTATGTCTTTTGTTTATACTTTTGTTTCTCGTTAACTTTAGATAGATTTTATCTTTTATTATTATATTATAATTATTTTTATTTTATAATTAATTCAAAATTGTAATGACAAATAGAAATCATCAGAATTTTTTTCACTTATTTTCATTAAAAGACTAAAATTTTGTTAAATATTATGTTTTGTCAAATTATTGAAATTATGCAGATTTTTGTTCTTTACTTCTAAACAAAATTAGAAAATTGTTAAACACCTGTGATTAAGAAATATAAAATTTATTTATTTTGCATTATTTTTCTTTATGAATCACAACTTTTTTAACAAAATTTTTCTTTTTTTTGAAAATAATTGAATTTTTGCAATTATTTGTAATTTCTCCAAAATTGAATTTTTGTAGTGTTTTCAACAAAAATTTAAATTAGAAAAAATTTTGCCAAGAATACAATTTTAATTGCATTTTCTCGAAAGAATTCAATTATTGAAAAAAAATTGATAACATTCTTGAAATGAATTCAATTATTTTCAAATTTTTTTTTATAAATACTTGACAAGAATTCAATGATTTTCAGTACATAGACAATTTAATTATTTCTGAAAATAAATGAATTCTTGAATAGAATTCATACAAACGAATAATTGAATTTTTGCAAAATTTAAAAAAAAGTGTATTTTTAAGGAAAACTTTATTAAAATTGTATTTAGAATACAATATTTAAAATACAATTTTATTTACAAATACAATTTAAAATACAATAATTAAAATCCAGTGAAAAATTTACTATTTATTGATATTATTGAATTCTTTCGATGAATCTTTTAAAAAATGTTTAAAAATAATTTAATTTACAGTGAAATTCAATTAGAATTGTATTTAAAATTGCAAAATAATTAAATTACAGCGAAAATTTCATTGTTTTTAAAAATAATTAAAGTCTTGAATTGAATTTTATTAAAAGTTTTTAAATAATTGAACTCCTGTGAAAAATTTAATTATATTTTAAAATAATTGAATTTTCTCGGAGAATTTTTATAAGAAAATTGTTAAACAACTGTGGTAAAGAAATATAAAATTTATTTATTTTGCATTATTTTTGTTTATGAATCACAATTTTTTTTTAACAAAATTATTATTTTGTTTTAGAAAAAGAAGAAAAATATTTCCACAATTCCTATTTTTAATCTTATTTTTGGAACAGAATTTTCCACAGGAATTAAGACATTAAAAAGTTTCAAATTCAAACCTTTTTTAAATTAAACAACTTATGTTTTTCTAATAATTAAAAATGACCGAGAGATAAAATCATTATTTTATATTTTAAGAATATTGTTACTGTAGCTCCATCAAAATTATTTTTATTATTTTAATTCAAGTATTATTTTCTAGAATTTAAAATTATTTTTCATTAAAATAATAATTGAATTCCTTAAACAAATTTTATTCCTATTTATGAGAATAATTGGATTCCTATGTGAAATTTTTATTATTTATTTTATTTTATTAGGTACATTTTTTTATTTTATTTATTTAATTTTTTTTTAAATAATTGAATTCTTTTTGGGAAATTTTATTAAAATAGTAAATATTGAAAATCATTGAAATTAGAAAAATGCATTTTATTTTTGAAAATAATTAAAATTAAGACAAGAATTTTTTTGACATTTATGAAAAAAATTGAACTTTGGAGAAGAATTTTGTTATTTATAAAGATACCTAATTGGAGTTTTTACGAAATTTTCTTTTCAAATTTTATACATAGTTGAATTTTATAATTATAAGAAGAATTTAATTTTTTTATAATAATAATTGAATTTCTGCTATTATTTGTAATTTCTCAAAAATTGCATTTTTTTAGTGTTTTCAACAAAAATTTAAATTAGAAAATTTTCAAATTCTATTATTTTTAAAATTACTAATTTTAATTAAAAAAGGTATTAAAGAAGTTAGTTATTGTTGCTAGTTCAAATTTAAAAAACGTAAATAAAATACAATAAATCTTTATCAAAAGCAACTTGACGACAATAATAATCAAGAGCCAGGACAATTTTCTAAATAAAATCTCAAGATTAATTACAGTCAATTTGTAATATGAAAATGTGTCTTGAGGCTAAATAAAATAACAACAACAATAATAATAATAATAATAATAATAACAAGCTCTTCCTGTTTTATTGCGCCTAAAGGCAAAAAGCAATTAAACACCATTCCCCCTCCTCATTTCTAATTGATAATAAACATTATATAAAATTTTGCAAGTGATTTTCTCTCATCTTGCAAGGTATTCTCGGGAAATTAGTAATTTAAAATAAATCCACTTTACCTAATACTGTAATGGAACTGGAAACTAGCATGGCCAACAGCCAGACGAGCGCGATCTTGATTCCAACCAGTCGTTTGGTTGAGATGTGCCTCGTTTTCAGTGGATTTCGAATGCCGAGATAACGTCCCAGAGAAATGAAGCACATGTGCATGATGCTTGCGGAACAAGCCAACACGTCACATGTCACGTACACGTTGCACCACACCACTCCAAATGGCCAGTACCCTGAAGCACAATCGATTATTATAATTAACGGACCAGATAAAATCAGAGAAGCGTTTCTATATACACACACACATACATATACATATATATTCAAATTGTTCTCTATTACACCCTTCAAGGAACAACGAGGGGTAGAAAAAAATTTAAAAAAAAAAAAAATTTTCCCTAGAATATCCTCTCATCCTTTTTTTTATTTCTATTTTCCCTTGGAATTTCTATGTTTAAAATTTAACTAGGTCGTGAACTCTTTACCATATATGTAATTTATTTTAATGTATTTTTAATATATATTTAAATAAAAAATATAAATGCTCCTGTCTGTCATTTATTTAAATATTTCTAATCAGTAACATAGAAATCAAAAATTTCTTTTTATTTATTTATTTAAGTTTGGAGGCATGAAAGATGTCCTTTACAAAAGATATGATAATTTTCTATTATATTTTTCTTCTTTGGTTCTTTATTTATAATTTTCAAAAAAGTAAATTAAAAAAAAATTTATTTACAATACTCAATTTTATTTTTATTTTTCAAAAACTATAATTAACTATAATAATCGTCGTATTCATTCATTCCTATAATATTATGTATACTTCTTTATTTTTTCCACTATTTTTTTCATTTAATAATATTTTTTTATTTTTATATATTTAAGTATATTTTGTGTAGAATTTTTGTAAATAATTAAATTTTTCAATATCAATTAAAAAGCGCGCGTTATGTATGCTAGTTAACTATATTAATCTCCGGATTCATTCATTCATTCTGTCCGCAGTTTGAAGTTAGTTTCTGTGTATGCCTTTGTTTTTCTTTCCTTTAAAAAATATTGTTTGACAAATCGAAATATGCAGATGT
Organism: Leptopilina heterotoma; assembly: GCF_015476425.1. NCBI lineage: Eukaryota > Metazoa > Arthropoda > Insecta > Hymenoptera > Figitidae > Leptopilina > Leptopilina heterotoma. Next base: position 4,451,616 of record NW_025111110.1, read on the forward strand.
TTTTTCTAGATTTACAATAAAATAATATTACAAATTAGAAAATTTAAAAAAAATTATGATTAACAATTTGAAAATTTACCCATTTTGTTTGTTATATATGCTTTTTTCTATAACAAATTTCGTTTGACTGATCTAAATTATTATATGCAAATTATTCTCCTTTTTATTTATAAAAAATACTAGAAAATTGTAAATTGTTAAAAATTTTTGATTAAGAAGTAGGAAATATACCCATTTTATGCATAATTTTTATTTCTCAATAACAATATTGTTTACAAACTCATTCTTTTATTTTGGGAGAAAAAACATTATACATATTCCCGTTTCTTAATATTTTTGTAGAAAATTCTCAATTTTTATAAGCAAATAATTTGCATCAATTCTATTTCTTAATTTCAATTGTTTTAATATAATTCAAAGCTTTTTTTAAAAAGAAAGGAAAAAAATGTTTATAAATTATATTTGTCAATTAGGAAATTTAATTAAAAATATAACTGAAAATTTTTGAATTTTTAGAAAATAAAGGAAAAAATTTCATTGAAAAAATGTTCTGTTAAATTTATTTACAAATATCTTTAATTGTAAAATTATTCAAAAATAATATTTTCTTTTTTAAATATTTTAAATAATTAATTAATATTTTTCAAATCAATTTTTATTAAAAAGTCCAACGAGAATTCAATTATTTAAATACAAAAGTAAATTATTTATGGAATAATTGAATGTTTCTTGAAATTGAATTCACATAAAGAATGTGAATATTTTTTTATCAAAAAATTTTTAAATAATTGAATTCTTTCAACGAATTTTAATAAAATTTTTAAGAATTATTACAATTTTTAGGGAATTCGATTAAAATTGTATGAAAAATAATTGAAATTTTAGAAAAAATGTATGCAAATTCTATTTTAAATAATTGAATTCATGTGAAATTTTTATTTTCTTGGAAAATAAATTAATGTTCGTGTAGAATTTTGTCAAAATTATTTTTAAATGATTGAATTCTATTGGAAAATTTTATTATAATAGTAGAGTATTGAAAACCATTGAATTAAGAAAAAATTTTTGAAAATAATTGAAATTTTGAAATGAATTTTATTAAAATTTTTGAAAATTATTGAATTTTTGCATGAATTCGATTAAAAATTGTATTAAAAATAATTAAAATTCTGCAATGAGTTTTATTATTTATGAAAATAATTGAATTATTGAGAAGAAATTTATAAAAAATTTGTAAATATTTGAATTCCTGTGAAATTTTTATTATTTATGCAAATATTGAAATGTTTGCGTACAATTTTATTAAAATAATTGTTTTTAAATAATTGAATTTTATTGGCTAATTTTATTAAAATAATAGATATTGAAAATCATTGAAATGAGGAATTTTTTTGAAAATAATTGAAATTTTGACAAGCATTATATTAAAATTTTTTAAAATAATTAAATTATGAAGAAGAATTTTTTTATTTATAAAGATAATAATTGGTATTTTGTCAAGATTTTTTTTTAAATTTTGAACATAATTGAATTTTGTGATAAGAATTTTATTACTTTTGAAAATAATTGAATTTCTACATTTGTAACTTCACCAAAATCAAATTTTTTAAAATTAATAATTCTTGTCTAGATTATTTTAACTGAAATTCTGTTTTAAATAAATAATTAGATATTTTTAATAATTTTTTTCTCCAAATTAATTTCAAGATTTCAATTAAATTATTTTCAATAAAAATAAGAATTTTTTTTTAAATCAATTTAATTCTAATAATTTTTCTCACAAATTATTTTCAAGAGTTCAATTCAATTATTTTCAAGAATTTTGAAACTTTAATTCTTCTCTAAATCAAATTTATTTAATTTTTGATAAATTTCTTCGAGAATTTAATTACTTATTTAAAAAAAAGTTTACTTAAAATTCGTCTAAAATTAAATTGTTTTTAATTGAAAATTTATTTAAATAAAATGATTTTCAAAATAATTTAATTTTTAGGACAAAGGTAATAATATTTTTAGACATGATTATTTTTTGGATTAATAATTAATTCAGTTCAAAATTGGTAAATATCAATCTTCCTCTTAATTATTCGCAAATATTAATTAAATTATTTTTCAATTAATATTAATTAAACACAAACTGACTATTAAATTATTCACAAATGGAAATGGATTTAATTTAGAAATGTTAATTCTAAGATTTTTTAAATACAATAAAAGATCTCGCAATAAATAAATAGGAGAATGATGATTAGATTTCTTAAAAGTTGTCCAATTTAGAATTTCAGTGCAGGTGAAGCAGTTACTTGAATATCTCAAGGCAGAAAACGCAATCTTGGATACTCGTTGCATTTTCAAAGTTGTTTCTGAATTATTTATGGTTCGACCATTAAAAATATCATGTTAATTTTGAAGATGAAATTATTCTCATTAATTATGATATTACTAACAATTTTAATTTTTAATAAAATAACAAAAATTAAAAAAAAATTATTTTTATTAAAAAAAGCTTTTAAATATATTTTACTATATTATTATATTGTGACAATATTATAATAATTATATCATAAATTGTAAGACATTTACATATTGTATTATATACACTTCATATACAATTCCTTCGTTGAATTGTTTCGCTGAAAGTTCGCCTGGAGAATTATAAACTTGATACACGAAACAAATATTTGTAATATTGTAATATTTAATTATATGTGATAATTAGAAGGGAATTAAAAATATTTCAAAAGTTCTAGAATTGACTGTATATTAATTAATTTAACACATTTTGGTGAAGGTTTGCATATTTTCAAATATAATTATACATATATATAGAAGTTTGTTGCAGTTAGAATTTACTTATTTATAAACATAGAAGTGAAAATTCAATTATATTTCACTAGAAATTTCACTATTTTCGTCGACCATTCAATTGTTTTTGTATGAAAGTTCAATCAAGCACGACGATTGGAATTCGTCTGCTTCCTGTAGGATTTTAGTTACAGTTTTTTTTTTAACAAAAAATAGAAAAAAAAGTGCCAAACAAAAAACTATTTTCAATTACATTCAAACCAGTTTGGAAAAAGTTTGAAACTTTAGGAAAAAAAAATTTTTCCAAATTTCCGTTCTATGGGAAAAATTATCTTTTGTAGAAAAATTATCGCTTGAAAAAAAAACGAAACAAATGGAAAAAATATTAATAAAAATTGAAATAAAAATATTAAAACTAAATTGATTAAAAATTTTAAAATATTGAATATGAAAATGAAAAAAATTTCCAAATTTTTCCTCTGTGAAGAAAATAATATTGTCTTCTGCCAAAAATTACCTTTTCAAAAAAAAATTAAGGTTTGAAAAAAAAAAATGTTTTAAATATTAAGACAAACATTTAGAAAAATTTTTAAAAAATAATAAAACGAGATGCCTGAAATAAAAAATTAAAATATTGAATTTTAAAACGAAGAAATTTTCAAATTTTTTTCCATACATTTCAATAACAGAATTTTATTCAGTACAAAAACAGTGAAATTCTAGAGGAAGAAATATTCTTTTGAATATTAATAGAAAAAGATGAATAACCGCAATAAAACGAAAAGAATACTTTTTATTTAAGTTGAACGAAATTGGATAAAGAGTTTCAAGTTTTGCATTAATCGATTGTATCGAATAATTGTTGTTGGGGAGAGAGAGAGAGAAAAATAGAGAATAATCATTCGTGAAAACCGATGCATTTAGATTGGTGATTACACGGACTTGGCTTACAACAATTATTCACTGTGGGAGAAAAAAAAAGAATAAAAAAGAATAATCCCGTGTGGAAATCTGCCCAAGTTAGCCCAGTTAAAAACTGGGAGCCAGCTGGGCCCCACCTGGGCTTCCCATTTTCATAAAAATATTAACATTATAATAGAAAAAGTCTGAAAATTAAATATAACTATTCACAATAAATCATTCTACAATTAATTCATAATAATAATAATCATTATTATTTTAAACAATTTATTATTGTCAATAATTATAAACTTTTATTGTACTACACTAACAGACATTTAGTTTTATTGAAATTTTAAAGTTGTTCCAGCTGAATTTATTTATTTAATAATTAACTCATCAAGGTATAACGGTTTTTAATACATTTTAATAATTGTTTAAACAAATAATTGTTGTTATTTAATAACTTTTGATACACATAACTTAGAAACTTGCAATTTTTTTTCCTAATTTTGCAATTAACTAATAGGAACGACATAAAATAAAGAAAATTTATGGTTTTAACAATTCAGAAATTGTTTAAACAAATGATTGTTGTTATTTATTAACTTTTGATACACATAACTTAGAAACTTGCAATTTTTTTCCTAATTTTGCAATTAAGTAATACGAACAACATAAAATAAAGATAATTTATGGTTTTAACAATTAAGAAATTGTTTAAACAAATTATTGTTGTTATTTATTAACTTTTGATACACATAACTTAGAAACTTGCAGTTTTTTCCTAATTTTGCAATTAACTAATGTAAATAGTAAATCATTCGGATGTTTTATGATTTTAATTTTAACAATTTATCAAATGTTTAAACAAATAATTGTTGTTATTTACTAACTCTTGACACATAGCATCTAGAAGAATGAAGTTTTTTCTTATTTTGCAATTAGTTAATCAGAGTAGTAGTAATTGTAAAATTAGAAAGAAACTGCAAGTTTCTGGATTGTTTGTATTAAAAGTTAATAAACAATAACAATTATTTGTTTAAACAATTTCTGAACTGTTTAAATCATAAAATACTGTTATTTCATACTTTTCAGATTAGTTAAATATAAAATTAAAAAGAAACTGCATTTTTTTAGGTGCTTTGTGTCAAAAATTAGTAAATAACAACAATCATTTGTTTAAACAATTTTTGAATTGTTAAAACCTTAAATTATTTTTATTTCATGTGGTTCGAATTAGTTAATTGCAAAATTAGAAAAAAACTGCATCTTTCTGGAAGCTAGTGTCAGGAGTTACTAATTAACAACAATTATTTATTTAAACAATAACGACTGCAATATAACATTAGTAAAATTTATTATATATAATAACAAAAATCGTTTACAGTGAAAATTATTAAATAGTTTAGTTTTTCTTTAACATTTAATAATAAAACTTTGATGTAATTATGGTCATCTTCGTACATGAATTGACAATTGACAAACATGTTAACATTTTACGGAAGCATTTTAGAGTTTGTCTATTGACCCACTCACGGTGGGTTCCGGTCAGGCGAAATAATATTATAAGTGGGCGTGAGCTGGGCCCTACCTGGGCTTCCCAGTTTTTGAGGACCCACATCAATAATTATATAAGTAAAAATTTCTAAGTCCAAACCTAAAAATTTTTTTTTCAACAAAAAATTAATGTTTATAATGACTTAGATTAAGAAAAAACGTGTTTTTAACAAAAATGTATTCACAATATTTTTTTTATGTAATGTCCACATAATTAATTAGTAAAAATTTCTAAGTCCAAACTAAAAAAAATTTTTTTTTTTAGACCAACAAATTAATGTTTATAATGATTGTAAACAATAAAAAACACATTTTTAATAAAAATGTATTGATATATTTTTTTCATAATAATATAAATATTATTTTAAGAATATTTATCGTTCTTATTACATTAATAATATTGTTATAATTATTATTAAATTATTTATTTGTTACGGTGTATTCGTGTCAGTAAGTGCTTTATTGAATCATTACAGCAGATCAACAAGTCACTGACAATAAAACGTCGGTGTTCAGTAGTTAGTCTCCGTAGTATAGTGGTTAGGGCGTTAGTCTAGTAGTCCGTAGGTCGTAGGTTCAATCCCCGCGTGCGTTAAATTTTATTTGTTTCTTAGGTTTGCGTTTATTCCGATTTTTCTGCATTGTATTCGTATAAGTATGCAATTTAGTGATTATATATACCGTTTAATAATTTAATTAACAAATTTCTAATTTTTTTATAAATTTTTAATTTATGAATGAAAGGATATATATTAATTCCCATATATATGCTAACATTATTTATGAATTTGCTTTTGGTCACAATTTCATTAAAAAAAGTAAAAATCGTTAAATAATAACGTTATTTATTTATAATTCGACTTATTTGTTATTAATAAACAATTTATTCATTAATTTGAATGAAAACTAAATCTATGGGCCCCAGCTGGATTTTTCCTAGGTGGGCTGTGGCTGGATTCACCGTTACAAGCCAAGGAATCGCCCACCTGGGCCATCCCTGCTGGGACCCACCTAGAACCTGGGAAGCCCACCTGGGACCCACCGTGGGCCCACCTCACTTTTCCACACGGGAAGTTGCCTTCTACCCATTGTCTTTAACGTTCATAGTCAATTAAATTTAATTAGTTTTGATAAAGTGAATGCCAGGCCAAGTGTTTAATTAAATTGTTCATATAAAACAAGCTTTCAGATTTTTTTCCACCTCAATTCTATCTTAAGATATTTATCTTGGTGGTTTGTTTTTTTTTGGAAATGAAAATTCTTTTTTTTTAATTTTTTAATTCTTTACCTGTAGAAATTTTTTATTGTAAATTTACTAATTAGGAAGAATTCACAAATTACGTGAGACAATTTTTTTTAATTTTAAACCCACTTTCCCATCGTAAGAAATTTTAACCCCCCTCCCCTCTTGTAATTTAAAAAATTCTTGTCAAAATTTAAATTATCTTAAAAAATAATAAAATTCTTTTCCAAAATTTAATTGTTTTGAAAATTTTTAATTTAAATTCTAAGAAAAATTTCAAGTATTTTAACAAATTTTCCTCAATCTAATGATTTTCAATATTTATTTTAATAAAATTTTTCAAAAGAATTTAATTATTTAGAAAAATTTTTGATAAAATTCTGTGCAAACATTTAATTATTTTCATAAATAATAGAAATTTAATTATTTTCAAAAAATTTAATAAGATTCTATTGGCAAAATTTCAATTATTATCGAAAATTTTCCTCATTTCAATTATTTTTAATATCCACTGTTTTAACAAAATTTTCCAAAAGAACTCAATTACTTACCAATTTTTTTTATAAATTCCTTCGCACCAATTCAATTATTTCGAAAAATTTAAATAAAATTCTATTATTTAAAAAAATGTTGACAAAATTCTTTACAAGATTTAGTTAATAAAATTGCAATTTTAATCAAATTTTTCTATACAATTCAATTATTTTCAATACAATTTTTTTTAAGAATTCAATTATTTTCATGAATAATAAAATTTTTCTCGAGAATTCAATTATAAAAAAATTAATAACATTCTTTGTTAGATTTCAATTATTTTCATTTTTTTTTAATGAAATTTCTTGATGTAATTCAATTATGTTCAAAAAGTTTTAAAAAATTCTTAGAAATTCAATTATTTAAAAAAATTTGAACTAAATTCTTCACAAGAAATTACTTATTTTCGTAATTAATAAATAATATTTTTCTTCGGAGTTCAATTCTTTAAACAAATTTTTAATTAAATTCGTTGCAAGAATTTAATTATTTTCATAAATAGCAAATCTTATCGTAGAATTCAAATTATTTTTTGTACAATTTTAAATAAACTAATAGAAAATTGCATTTATTCTTAAAATTACTTTTTAAATTCACCGAAAGAATTCATTTTTTTTAAAATTTTGATGAAATTCTTCATAAAAATTCAATTTTAAGAAATATTCAATTATTTAATAAATTATCTTTCTATTTAAATAATTAAATTCTCAAAAAAAATTCTTATAAAAATTTATTAAAAAATTATTCTCAAAAATTTTATTAAAATTCATCAAAGAAATTTAATTATTTTAAAAAGCCTTCTTATAATTTATTTATTAGAATTTTCGTATCATCGTCCATACATTTTTAATTAAATTTCTTAAAAGAATTAAATTGTTTTCAAAAATTTTAATAAAATTCTTTTTAACAATTCAATTTTTTTTCAAAATAATTTTAATGAAATTCTACGTAGAAATTTAATTAATATAAAAATTTAATTATTTTCAATGTCTACTATTTCAATAAAATTTCACAAAATTCAATTATTTAAAAAGAAATATTAAAATACGTCTCAATAAGAATTCAATTATTTTCAAAAGTAATAAAATTCTTCGCAAAAATTCAATTATGGTCTAAAGTTTAAAAAAAAATTATCGTCAAAATTTCAATTATCTTTATAAATAATGAAATTTTTCTTCAAAATTCAGTTATTTTCAAAAATAAATTTTAATTTTAATAAAATTCTTGGCAAATGAAAATTTCAATTAATTTCAAAAACTTTTCTCAATTCAATCAAATGTTTTACAGATATTCAATTATTTTTAATAGAATTTTAATTCTCGTAAAATTTTTTAATAAAAATTGATTTAAATATGAATTTTAGTTAAAATTTTAGATAATAATTGAATATTAAACTCTCTAAATTTGAATGAGTAAAAATGTTTTTTAATTTGAATTATAGTGACTGACTTTTTGCTTTTGAATTAGCAGATTTTACTAATAAATAGTCGTTTCTACTAATTTAATAGTAAAATTTACTAATTCAAAAACAAAAAGTCAGTCACTAATTCTAATTTTTAAACATTTTTACTAATTCAAATTTAAGAAGGAAGTATTTTATAGCGTGAATTTTTAGAAATAATTTAGTTTTGAAAATATTTCAAATTATAATCTTTGAATGTTTGAATTTTTTATACTTTTAACTGAAAAATAGAAACATTTTTTTAAATATCTAATAATTTTTGGAGTGAATCAAAATATTCTTCAGGGTCAGGGAAAAAGTCAAAAATTTTTCCTGGAAATCAGGGAAAAACAAAATTAAATTTTTGTGGCTACTCTGTTTTTTTCAGTAGTAAAAAAAAGTTGTACAAGACAGTTTTTCGTCAGCCCAGGTGAATTAAATTCTTGTAATATTATAATATTAGAAAAAAATATTCAAATAAGGGCAAACATAATTCGTAATTTTTCTATAATATTTTTAACAGCAGTAGTAAAAATCACCTTTCGTCTGACATTCCATAAGTAGTTAAGGTACGTGTTTGGTCAGACAAGACAAGAAAAGCGTTTTAAATGCAAAACTTCTTTCCCATATACATCAAAATTAGTAGAACAAAACAATTTTAGTCAGACGAAATTAAACAACTTTCCGCAATCCAGATATCAGTTGTAAAATTTATTTACACAGTCGGACAAAATTAAGTTCTTCGCATTTATACTTTCGCAGTAGTAAAAAAAAAAGCGCGCAGCTTTTGTAATCAGACATAACATTTTATATTTCTGTAATTTTACTCTTCGTACTAAAATCCCAGTTTATGTGAGACAAAACGCTTTAAATTGTTATCAATTTTGTAGCAGTAGTAAAGGACAAATTTAGTCAGACAAATATAAAGTTTATATTAATTTTACAGTCACTTCAAATGCACCATTTCAAATAAATTTTATTATTTTCTAAATGTTGCTGTTTTTATTTTTTTTAGTTATTAAATACTTTTATTTTTTCTATATTTTTGTTTAGACTTTTTATTTCTATTTTGTATTTTTTTTTTTAATTTTTATATTTTTGTAAATTTTTTATTTCGTAGATTTTGTATTTTTATATTTTTGTAGATTATTTATTTCCATATTTTGTAGATTTTGTATTTTTTTTTTATTTTTGTGGGTTTTTTTTATTTCTATATTTTGATAGATTTTTTATTTCGAAAAAAAAAATATTGTCCGAATTTGAAGAACAGTGTGTATATAGCAAAATGATAGGTCAACTTGAAACTTTGAAATGGCTTGATATCGACGAAAAGTTTCCTGGTTAACGTGGACTGGCAACCGGAATTTCAGCGGGTTTGGTCCTACGGTAAATTTACTTCTACTGTTGATTAATGTTCTGATATTAAAGGTGATTCATAAATCAACTAAAACAATACTTTATATGAAACGATATCTTATCTATATTTTGGTTTGCGAAAAAAAACGGAGTGTCTTTTATGTTTTAAATGTTTTAATTTTTCATACCCTTTTTCATTTTATATACGTACATACTAAAATGAAATTAACATTCGGTGTTTGTATTATTTTTCGGACATATATTTTTCACTCTACATTCACTTTTCACTTTATTTCACACTATACATTTTTCGCAATTCACTAATTCCTTTATCTGTTAGAATGGATTGTTTTATTTTTTTTTTTAATTCTCAAAATTATTTTTTATAAGTGCTATTCGTGTATTTTTCTTTAGTCTATACTTTATTCACTGTTGTCTTTTTTAATTTATAACTTTAAGTATAGTAAAAATCAACTCTCGTCAGGCTTGAAATTTTATTTATTTATTTATTTCTGCAAATATATTTTTATAATAGAAATTTCGACTTTTAGGATTGTATTAAATTAAATTAGTTGTAATTATAAAATCAGTAGAGAAAGTTTAGCTATGGGCAGACAAAACAAAGTTCTTGCATTTATACTTTAAGTAGTTGAAAACAACTTTCGTCAGACTTATAATTTTTCTTTTTGTAATTTTTATTCATTTATTTTATTTGAGTAAGTTTAAGTTTATTTTGTCTGAGGATAAATAAATTATATTACCAATATTTAATCATTACAAGAATTATTTTAATATAATTCACTTTTTTTAATTCAAAGTACTATAATTACTTAAATTGTTTTTCTAATTTTCTTTGTACTTTTATTTAATTTGGCAGCTTATTTGTTAAAATATAAAATTTAATTTCTGCTAATAGCTTTTTATAAAATTTAGATTTTTAGTAGTGAATCAACAATCAAATTAAATTAAGTTTCGAAATTATAAAATCAGTAGTTACACTTTTTTTTAGTCAAACAAAATAAACTACTTTAAGTAGTAAAAAAACAGCTCTCGCCAGACTTTAAATTCTATATTTTTGTAATTTTCTCTTTTTTCAATTTCTTATTTTTGTTTTTTAAAAACTGAAATTTCTGCAAATTTATTTTTATAACAGAAATTTCGGTTTTTAGAAATTTGAAATCAAGTAAATTGAATTAATTCTTGTAAATTATACAATCAGTAGTAAAATTAAGTTACAGTCAGACAAAACAAAGTCCTTTCGTTAATTAGAATTTAAGTAGTAAAAACACAGATTTCACAAGACAAATTTCTATATTTAAAAAATTTTTTCTTATTTGTTTTTATGAATAATAAAAATATATTATAAATATAAAAACAGTAAAATAAATTAAAAATAAAACAATAATGATAATAATTATTATTGTAATTTTTTTCCAACATTAAATGAAATCAGTTTATCTTTTAAGCTTTGTAATGGGTAAAATAATTGCGTGCTCGTAATAATGAAATGAAAATTTACACGACGATTGTTTTTTTTTCTTTTTGTTTTTGAAAAATTCGAGTCAATTCTAAAGTGAGATTAAATTTTTAGCTGGCAAAAGTGTTCATGTATCATTAAACTCCTCGTTGTCACATGAATCATGCAATTTTACTTACTGGCCTTTCTTTTGAATTTATGGAACGTCTGCTTCTATTTCGCGTGCGCATTTAAATGCAAAAACTTTAATATCTGTAGTATCTACTAGATAAAGCGCTGTATGCAGTCAGAAAAATGCTTGATTTCAGCAAAAAAAAAAAAAAAGAAAATCAATTTTTCATACAAATATTTTCGTTCATTAATTCTCATTTCTTTTAATAATTTTTTTTAAATTACATTCTGGTCTGTAAAATTAGAAGCTGCATTGTTTGTTTATAAATCTTTTTAAAAAATTTTTTTATGAAATAAATTTATATCAAATAAATACTGCTATCAAATATTAATAAACTTAGATTCGACGAATTAAAATGAAAAATTAAGTAAATTAGAAAAATTACGAAAATTAGGAAAATTTGGATTTAATTTCGAATTTAACTTGTTGCGCATTAATCAAAAGGCACTGAAATAATAAAAAAGAAAATAAATTAAAAAATAGTAGGTAAAAATAAAGAAAGTAAAATAAAAAAAAAATAATTTTTGTTTACAAAAAAGCAAACTTTTCAATTTTAAAAATTGCGAAATCAAAAAACATTGGAAAAATCCAATCGCAATAATAATTGTTAAAAAGAAGAAACTATATTGTTCTCGATGTATTTTGAAGAAATTAGATTTCATGTTTTTTTTATTTTCTTTTTTTTTGAAAATAAGTTGCACATTTCGAAAGAAAAGCTTTATCATTTGATTATAAAATTTCTTATTTTCCTTGAGTTCGTCTCGGGCACATGAAGCTATAAAGTAGTGAAAAAGACGGAAACAGAGAAACCAGAGAATGGAAATGAAATCCTGCCTCGACAAAGTTGGCAATACGTTGCGAAATTACATTTAGCGTGAAGTTCGTTATCGATGCTAGCGTTCACAGGCAAACTCTTCGTTTCATTCCTACTTTCCCAAGGATAAAATTCCAGGAATGTGTTAGTACTATAGAGTGACCAAGTTTTCATTATATACATATACACATACATATATATATATATATAAATTCAGTGATTTAGTGAAATCAATAGCACTCAATGGTTTTAAATTTTCATCAGAAATTCAAAATAATTACGCAACACACGTTCCAATTTCTTATTTCTGGTTAATTTTTAATTTAGTTTTAAATCATTTTTCTTCGCGTTGATTGATAATTATTTAAATCTTAATTATCTAGCAAGGAGATTTTTTTTATTATGAAAATAAAATTTGGAAAATATGGAATTTTTTTTTCATAGTTTTAACTCTTCAAACTTCATAGCTGGAATTTTTCAAATTTTACAGTTTTAATTCTTAAACTTTCCTATTACAAATTTTAATTTTTTTGAAACAAATTTCTGGAAAATTAACCAACTGACACGATTCAATTTGTTATTTCCAGTTAATTTATAATTTATTTTTTATACATTTCTTTCTTGGCTTTGTTTGATAATTATTTTAGTCATAATTATCTAAACAAAAGTTTTTGTTAAGAATATAAATAAAATATTTGGAAATTAGAAAAATTAAAATTTAGAAACTTTGAATTTTTTTCCGTTCTTTTTTTCAAACTCTATAGTTTTAATTTTCGAAATTTCAAGATTTAATTTTTCGAAAATACGAATAATTCCTTAATAAAAATTGTAGGGCTCGAACTAGGTCCGAAAATCCCGTAAAAGTCCGTAATTTAATTGAAAAAGAACAAAAAGTTTGTAAATTGTACGATATAATTTGGAGAATTTTAGAGAAATTACAAATGAATGGAGAAATTTAATTATTTTTCAAAAGAAATCAAATTCTTCACAGAAATTCAATGTAATCATATTATGTAAATTTAAAAAAATTCTCGTCAAAATTAAAATATCAATTTTCTTTACAAATAATAATATTCTTCTCAGAATTACAATTATTTTCAAAAATTAAAAAAAAATTCTTGGCACAATTACAAAATATTTTAAAAAATTTCCCTCAATTCAAGAATTTTCAATATTTACTATTTTAATACCTAAAATTTTCCAAAAGAATTCAATTATTTTAAAAAAAAAATTATTAAAATTCTACGAAAACATTTAATTCTTTTCATAAAGTAATAAAAAATTCACAGAAATTCAATTATTTACAAATTTTTTTATAAATTTCTTCGCAACAATTCAATTATTTTCATAAATATAATAAAACTCATTGCTGAATTTAAATTATTTTTAACACAATTTTAATCGAATTCCTAGAAAAATGTAATTATTCTCTTAAAAATTTTATTAAAATTCGTCAAAAAAATTTAATTATTTAAAAATGTTTTTAATAAAATTCTTTATTATAATTGAATTAATTTTTTCCAGAAAGTTTAATTGCGGATTCTTTTTAAAAAATTATTTCAAGTTTTTATTTTCTAATAACATATTTAATTGAAGAATTTAGGAATAATTGAAATTTTGTAAAATTGAATTGTAAACAAATAAATTTGAAAATTCTCAAAGTACTTTTTCAAAAATTATTAAAAATAATGCTTATAGAGAAAAATTTTTGTTAAAATCACGAAATAAAATTTAATTTTGGAAAAGTTAGGAATTATTGCAGAAATTCAATTATTTTTAAGAGTAATATTCTTCGCAAAAATTAAATATCGTTTAAAAATAATAAAATAATCGAATTTCTCGAAAAATGTAATTACTCTAAAAAATGTTATTAAAATTGTTCGAAAGAATTCAATTATTTAAAAATTTGGCGATCAAATTCTTTTTGGAAATTGAATTTTAAAAAACATTTAATTATTCAATAAATTATCTATTTTTGTAGTTAAATAATTTAATTGTAATAGAATTTTGTAATAAAAATTAATTTAAAAATAAACCCAAGAGATGTTTCAATTTTCTCAATTAACTTTAGTTAATTTTTAATTTAATTTCAATATATTTACTTTCTTGCCTTTGCTAATAATTATCTTAGTCGTAATTATCTCAGCAAATTTTTTTTTAATAATAATATAAATAAAATATGAAAAATTAGGAAAATTGTAATTTTCATAATTTTCCAAATTTTGTTTATTTAGAAATTGTGTAACTTTTTTATAATATTAGTAGATAGACAGGGAGCGTTCTGGACCAAGATTCCTGCACCGACATGTTACCGACATTTTTAGCCCAGACTCAAACCACTTAGCCAAGACTCAATCCATTGGGGGGGGGGATATTCTGACTGTTATGCTGAGCCGGATATGACGTCATACTTCCTAGAATTTTTGGAGTGGGGGGATATTGAGATCATGATGCAAATGTGATTCTTGGAATTTATCTAATTTCTTGGAATTATAAAACAATCCTAGAATTTTCCATAGGGGTTGATGACTCAGAATTTTGCAATTTTTTATTGGAATTTACCGTTTTTGTTTTTTTACAGGGTGCATTCTTTAACGATGACACATAATTTCTTTGTTTCTCGCAAAATGGGGTTGATGACTCATTATCATTGGTATTTCCTGTTTTTGTTTTTTACAGGGTGCATTCTTTAACGATGACACATAATTTCTTTGTTTCTCGCAAAATGGGGTTGATGACTCATTATCATTGGTATTTCCTGTTTTTGTTTTTTGCAGGGTGCATTCTTTAACGATGACACATAATTTCTTTGTTTTTCGCAAAATAGGGTTGATGACTCAGAGTTTTGGAATTTTTTATTGATGACTCATTATCATTGGTATTTCCTGTTTTTGTTTTTACTTATTTTATTCTTGGAATTATTATTTTCGTCTAAATATTGCAAATCACTGTTTATTAGATTCTTATCTAAGGAATTTTTACAAACATTTTTGGTTCTTTTCATAAGAATGCTTTTGATCTTACCGAAATTCCAAGAAATCTATAATTAACTTGAAGGTCAAATAGGTCATATCTCATGTATATAAAGAGGGCAATTTTTATAAACGAAATCATTCCTGCAGTTTAAGTTGGTTAATGAACATATTAGCAGAACAACGTCGTGAAATTCAAGTGCGCTTGAACAAATTAATTCAAGAAATACATAAAGTTAAAAGTTTAATTGAAGCAAGGTCGCAGTTAAATATTTTAATAAAAAAATTTGAAAATTTAAATTTAAGTGATGAAAATGAATTTCGATAAATTAAACAAAGCAAGCAAAGTCTTGGTCACCAAAACAACAAAGGAGTTAACCATCGATGCATTCTATAAAGTAACAGACATTCGAAAAATTGATACGAAATTTGGTCCGAAAATTGTTGCTGAAATAAATAATGAATTTAACATTTTCCTACCACCAAGAATGCTAAAAATATTTGAAGAGGATGCAAATCTTTTCAACAGTCTAAAAGCTGAAGCTGTCAGAGGTGGTGTATATTTAAGAAATCGTGGAGGACCTTACAATCAGATAGAGTTTGTTCCTGAGGGAGTTGACCAGTAGAAGACATAAAATGTCATATTTACCATGCAGAGAAATGTTATTATCAAAAATTTACAACTTGAATCCATCATTTACAAAGCAAGTTGTCGTTGGAGCAGAACTAGACATAAATGGGAAAATAATACCTAAAATTCAACTAAGAAGCAGCCATCCACGAGTATCATTGTCTTTGGAGCTTCAAGAATGGCGCCTATTGTGTGATGCAGTAAAACATATAATGCGATTTTTCAACGGAGATTGTGATGCATCAGTGCTGGATTGTGAAACGTTTACAATACGTTTTAGTGTTACATATCGTTTAATATCAATTGAGCGTTTAGATCAATCATTTACATTTAGTGAAACTTCATTTGCAATATTTAATGAACTTATTCCTTGTGTTGAACAAAAACATGTAGAACTATCAAAATTCAATTTGCAGTATAGTAAAGATATAATTGTAAAGTCTATTGCAGAATTAATCTTTAAAAATAATGTAAAGTCTACAAAACATGCCACGGATTTTATTAAAAAACATTACAGTAGAATACTTCAAAAAGTGATGGGAAGAACTAATGTTTTAAATTTAGAGACATTATTGCTGGAACTTGTCACATTTCACTGTAAACAAATATCAAATGAAGCTATTCAACAAATGTCAAATATTCAATATATCAATGGTAAATTATTGTAAAGAGAGGATAAATAAATACAAAAATGCATACAATTCAATTTATTTTTATTTTTACCTTTCTTAAATACATTATAATTCAGATTCGTTTATCCAACTGTTATGAGAATTATCAAAACCCAACCATTTTACAAATACATTAGATCCTCGTTTTTTTAATACTTTTTCAACTAAATATACATCTGGATATTTAACTTTAGAAAGTTCTTGCTCGTAAAAGCATCCACTTATTAGATTTTCCTGATAATCCTTTAAGACATATGTTATTGGATTAGTATTTTTTACATCGCTTATAGTAAATATTTCTGTAGTCCAATTTGGTGTATAACCTTTCTCAAAAACATGCTTAACTTTACTTATACGTACTCTATCTCCAACTTTAAATTTCTTATTATATTGCCTGTTTACTGCAACTTTTTTAAATACATTAAACAACAAATTATTTTCATTTTCAGCATTTACATCTATTGGTTTCATTTTTATTGTTCGATGTTTACTATTATTATACGCATTTACTAAATCACTTAGTATGTCTATCCATTTGTAATTACCGCGTAAACTGAATTGCATCCACATTTTATTCTTCAAAGTACGATTAAATCGCTCACAAATTGACGCTTTCAAATTACTATGCGTAGAATACAAGTTAATGTTATAACTTTTAATGAGATTTTCAAACTGTGAATTATAAAACTCTTTTCCTTTATCTACTTGCAAATTTTTTGGTATACGTTTTTTAAATAAAATAGATTTCATTGCCGCAGTCACATCTTCACCTTTTTTGGACTTTACTGGAACAGCCCAAGCAAACTTTGAAAATGTATCAATGACGGTTAACAGGTACTTGTAACCTTTGTTTTCTCTAGCATAAGGTTGCATTTCAACAAGATCAGCTTGCCAAGTCTCGTCAATACCTCGAATGTCAACATTTCTTCGCTTATAATTTCTTCTCGCTGGTTTATGTAACTCTTTCACCAACTGTAGTTTTTGATCCTCCATTGTTAATTACCTTCAAGTGTGCGCAGTCTGCTGTCTAATTGTAAAATAATCTCTTTGCTGGTAGACATCATCTCTATATTTCTTTTAATACTGATTTTTAGATTTTCAAAATATTTTTTTATCAAATCTTCTATCTCTGCAATCTTTACAACATTGTCATTTATATCATTTCTCACAGAACCGATTACATCATAGATGGCGTTCGTTTTAGATTCAATAACTTTGTTTACAGTATTCAAGTTTACTGCATCACTGTTGCTCTCGGCATCAGCTACGTTACAAAGTTTCTTATTTTCAATATTAAAATCTCCTTCACCAGTCAACTTAAAACCAAGTCCTGGTGGACCTCGATTTGAAGTTTCTGTGCTTTTAAACTGACGTCCGAATATGTCAATACTCATCATGAAAATGATAAAAATTTCTACAACTGTTAATTAATAAACAATTCCAGCTTCTCTCAACTCTTCAATAATTGATATAATCTCATTATTATGACTGGGATTTCCAGCTGCTTGAGATGCCAAGAGCAATCTTAAACGATCAACCAATTCATTAGGATCATCCCAATAGACATAATCAATTTTTGTATCTTCTTGTTGAGTCATATATTCTGGAATTAAACCTTCACCAGAATGTACTGCTATATAGTTTAGATATTTTAAACTCTTTTTATCTCTAACAGCGCCATCTGCTTTGTAATATTTTTTATGAGCATTAGTTGATATTACAATATTTTTATAATTTTCTCGATCAACTACACTTAAAACAGCTTCTTCTGGAACTTTTTTGAATAAAAGCTCAAGTAAACCTTTCGTTGCAGGATATGTTTTATTAGCTACACTAATATTATTTTGTTCAAAATTTATTCCTGAATTACCAATCATTAATTGGCCTTTAGATAATTTACGAACTCCATATGAAGCATCTAAATCTTTTCCCTTTTCATCCAACATTTGAAGATATAAAATAGCACCATCTTTCTCTGATTTATCTCCATCTCCATTATCATCTCCATCATCATTACCGTTATCGTCATCATCAGCAGCTGTTGCAAATGATAAGTCATCTCTTAAAAATGAATCATTCTCTCTCTTAACTTCTTGATCTTCTTCAAACTCTAAAGGAAGGTCTCCCTCTCTTTCAATTTTTACTGGTCGAATTTGTTTAACAATTTCAATGTCGTCAACTAATTTCTGAATTGGTGTCACTATAGGTTTAAAGGTATTATTTAAAGTCTGTTCAATTTCTTCCTTGCCCAATTTCATCAGTCTATGTTTTCGTCGAATAGCATCACTGGCTTTTGCAATTTGACCAAGAATATCTTTTTGTTTTCGCAAATGTTTCAAGTGTGTAGAAGACATGTTGATTGACCAATGCCTTGAATGAAACTGTTTATAAAGAATATCATTTCTCTAATTTTATAAAACAATCAAAACACTTTCTATATCTGCCTTCATTGATATCACGATCTTTATCAATCACTATAAAATCATGCTTATTTTTCCAACAAGAGTTGCAAAGTTTTTTAAATTCCATAAATGTCATATCAGTATTTACATGATCATCATAAATATGTCTAAGATTCATTTCATCTTGTTTGAATAAAACTAGTAAATTAACATTGTCACGTATTAAATGTTTTGGAATGCGCGCATATGTTTGACATAAATAAAAGCAATCCACAGCTTTGTGTCTTCCCATAGCAAAAAAGGCCTTAATATTATCTTGTTTTTCACATGCTACGTCATCAAATATAAATATTGAGTTTGGTAACGCATTGTTTGGTTCTACAACATCCACATGTTCATTAAATGGAAAGTAGCCAACACCCTCTACTGGTTGCAAAATGTTTTCTAAAAATTTGTATTTTGGTTGATATAACGATTTTGAGTACACATAAACATTCTCAAATCGTAATCCATTGGGATGTATTAAAAGAGCAAGTAAAGCATTTGTCTTTCCACAATTTGACGGTCCACAAAATATTGCTCGCACACTATTTGGCAATAAATTTCCATGACGATTATCTGTTTTTTTATTACAATCTTGAACAAGAGTGTCAAAATTGTAAACTGGTAATTTAATCGATTGTGCTTCGAACTCCATTCTTACGATAACTGAGGTTAAAACTATAAATACAAGGTTTTTAATAGTTTCAATGTCAGTTTACTGTAGTCGCTTGTAACGTTTGCATGCAAGTCCAATAATAAGGTCCATGCTACTTTACAGCATCTGATTGCTAGGTCTAGTTTTTTAGGAGAGGTTTGCGATTTGGTGTCGATCGTCAACTCTTTCATGCTTTGGGCAAGGTCCACGTTTCCTACTGTCGGAGGCAATTGGGATAATTGACTATTACTGTGATAATTGACTATTGCTGTCATAATTTTTTTGTTAGATCATTAAAGGTCGACTGTTTGTAGTCAAATGGCAAAAAACTATAAATACATTGGTTATATAGATTTCCCCTTTAGTCTTGAAAAAGTTTTCTAACCGTAAAGAATATAAATATGGGTGTAAATAAAAAACAAATTAGTTTAAAGAAAACTTCGAAAAGAGTAAGACGAGGTAGAGGTATTTTGAATAAAATTATCAATAAATTACCTTTCGAACTTCATATACCTGGCTATCAATACTGTGGTCCAGGAACAAAATTAGCAAAGAGATTAGCACGAGGTGATCCAGGAATCAACCCTCTCGACGCTGCTTGTAAACAGCACGATATTTCTTATTCAAAAAATAGGGAAAGTGTAGAAGCGAGAAACGCAGCTGATAGAGTACTTGCTGATAAAGCTTGGCATCGTGTGTTTGCTCCTGACGCAAATTATAGTGAAAGAGCTGCAGCTTACGCAATAACAAATGCAATGAAGGTCAAATCAAAATTGGGTATGGGAATCAAGTCAAAAGAAAATATGAAGAAAAAGAGGGAAAATAAAAAATCAACGTTGAGGAAGATTGTAACCGCAGCTAAAAAATCTATGAAATTGGATACAAATGCCCAGTCTACTATTAAATCAGCACTTGAAGGTGCACGTTTGGCAGTTAAAATTGCTGGTGGCAGGCGAAAAATTAATAAACCTCGAGTTTTACCGATACCTTCTAAAGTGGGAGGAATTTTACCTTTTCTTATTCCTTTGTTTGCGGGTTTAAGTGCAACAGGGGCTCTAGCAGGGGGAGCAGCTGGCATAGCTAAAGCTGTAAATGATGCAAATTCTGCAAAACGTCAACTAGAGGAAAGCAAGCGACACAATCAAACAATGGAGTCTATTGCCTTAGGAAAAGGGCTCTATTTAAAACCATATAGGACAGGTCTAGGGTTACACCTTAAACCTTATAAAGCAGGACAAGGATGCAAGTCAAAAAACTTGAAGTAAAGCTACCTCACCGAGCCCTAACCGACTTAGATTTACTTAAATTTGCAAAGCTTTTAAAAATTCCATATTTTCGAGGAGTTTTTATGCGAAATGAACTACCTATGCGTGGTCCTAAAGAAACTGAATTTGCAATTATTAATCTAGATGATAAAAATGGTCCCGGTACACATTGGTGTGCATATAAAAAGAATAAAGATAAAATCGTATATTTTGATAGTTTCGGTAATCTTCAACCACCTTCGGATCTTGTTAAATATTTTGGTGTTGGTAGCATAAAATATAATCATAAACGATATCAAAACTATAATACATATGTATGCGGACATTTATGTCTTAAATTTTTATGTAAACAATTGAATATTCCTGATTTGTATACTCTGCATATAAATAAATGATATTCTTAGTTTAAACGTTAGTTATTACTTTGACCTCATCATGGACGATTCACTTATTTTAACGTTGTCTGGAAATTCTTCCATCTTAGAATCTCAATTTTTTCCACCAATAGAGTTGTCTAATTTTAAAAATTATGCTCTTGGTCTTGTTGAATTTTTAACTTTTAATTCTATTCCTAATATAGATGTTGGAAAGAATAAATTTTACGTAGGAAATGAAGAAATTATTATACCCACAGGAAGTTATGAAGTTAGTGATATTGATCAAGTTTTGCATTTAATTTTAAAAAATAAAGGAATTAATTTTAGAATCAAACCAAACAATAATACATTGAAATGTACAGTTTATTGTGATGAAGAAATTAATTTTAAACCTAATGATTCTATAGGTAGTTTGTTAGGATTTTCTCCTCGCAAATTAAAAGCTCAAGAATACCATGAGTCTGATCAACCAGTATCAATCATTAAAATAAATTCATTAAGAGTAGAATGTAATATAACAACGGGAGCATACATTAATGGTGAAAAAGTGCATACAATTCATGAATTTTTTCCTATTGTTCCACCAGGATATAAAATAGTGGAAGTACCAAATCACGTCATTTACTTGCCAGTCGCTGTCAAGACAATAGACTATATTCAATTGCGAATTGTAGACCAAGACGGAAATTTAGTTAATTTTCGAGGGGAAACTTTAACAATAAGGCTTCATATTAAATCCTTAAAATAATGGGTATTGTTTTTAATAATAGAAAAAGGATTGGTTTTGGTTATAAAATTAAGACACCATGCCAGAAGCAAATCAGTCGTCGGCGAATCTTGAAGAGATTAACACCTCAGAACCTGCAACTACTGAAAAATCTCGGTCTAAGGATTGTAAAAAAAGGAAGAGAGTAAAAAAGAGATTTAAGGTTATTTTTACTTGTATTTGTGCCTTTGTATTTCAACGTATTATTTTTTGCTATGGAAGGGGAAATTTTAAATATTGATTCACCAGTAATTTTTGATGAATCTATTGCTCATTATGAAGTTCATGCGCAACAACCATACACCTCATCAACATACAACAATAGTGACGAAATCCGCATCACGGTACAGAATCAGGATCATTGCTTATTTCCAAGCAAAAGCTCGATTCACATCACTGGAAAACTTGTGAAACCTGATGGAACAGCTCTAGAGCGTACAAATTTAATTTCTAATGGCATATGTCATTTATTTGAAGAAGCAAAGTATGAACTTAATGGTGTAGAAATTGATAAAAATAAAAATGTTGGTCTTACAAGTTTAATGAAAAATTATATTTCTCTCGATTCTAGTCAAAATAAATTTCTTGAAAATGTTGGCTGGTTAGAATTTACGAATGAACCAACCTTAACAAATGCACAAGGTTATTTTGATGTTTGTATTCCTCTCAGTATGATTTTTGGTTTTGCTGAAGATTACCAAAAAGTTATTATTAACGCAAAACATGAGCTTATTTTAATCAGATCAAGAACTGATGCTAACGCAGTGTTGCAAGTAGCACCTTTAGAAGAGTTTAAAATTGTCATTGAAAAAATTGAATGGTTATTACCGTACATAAAATTATCAGATGCTCGAAAATTTAAATTATTAAAATATATTGAAAAAGATCCATCTATTCCAATAAGTTTTAGAACTTGGGAATTGTATGAATATCCTTTATTACCAATTACTCCTAAGCATATTTGGAGTGTAAAAACTTCAAGTCAATTAGAGAAACCTAGATTTATTGTATTAGGGTTTCAGAGAAACAGAAAAAATAATACAGTTCAAAACTCTAGTTATTTTGATCATTGTGATTTATCTGATGTAAAATTATTTTTAAATTCACAATGTTATCCTTATGGTAATATGAATCTCAATATTAATAGAAATCAGTACTCTACTTTATATGAAATGTTTACAAATTTTCAAGCATCTTATTATAGTAAAGAGTCTCAACCAATTTTATCAAAAAAAGAATTTTTACAATATGCTCCTTTAGTTGTAGTGGATTGTTCAAAACAAAATGAGTCTTTAAAAAGTGGACCAGTTGGTATTCGCCTAGAATTTGAATCAAAAGAAAATTTTCCCGCCAATACTTCAGCTTATTGCTTAGTTTTGCATGACCGCATCGTTGAATATAAACCAATCAGTGGAATTGTCAAAAAAATTGTTTAACTTTAAGCTTATATATATTTAACTCTTTACGCGTAATGAGATTAGTTGATTTAAAAATGCAGTACTTGATAGATGTGCAAGGATTCAAATTGCCAATTAATGAATTTGTTTTAAAAGAATTAGCTATAGTTTCTGTAAATAATGATTCAATACCAATAAATATGGTTTTCCAACCTCCTTGTCCATGGAATTGCGTCACAAACAAATATAAATGTATCAATCGTTGGTTAGAAAATAATTTCCATGGTATTCGTTGGAATGCTGGTAATGTACCGTACGTTTATTTAAAAGAAATTTTAGAAAATGTGTTTAAAAAAGCAAAGACAATTTATGTTAAAGGTTTAGAGAAGAAAAAATGGTTAAAAAGCTTAATCGATGAAAAATATTGTACTGAAATTATCGACATGAATGATTTAAATTGTCCTTCTTTAAAAAAGTTAAACATTGAAACATGTACTGGAACTTGTTCAAAACATTTAATCAACAATAAAACTTTTACTTGTGCTCTTCAGAATGTTATAAACTTAAAAACTTGGTTCTGCAAAAACTGTAATATTTGAGTATTTTAGTTGAAAATGTATTCTATTTTTTTCCTCAATAAAATTATAAAATATCAATTGCACTGTAATTATTATTTCTAACCTAACCTTATTGTTTTCAGGAATAAGAAACGACATTTATTTTAAATACATTTATTTATTATAATAAATTACAATATTTTTTAAGTATAATTTATTGTAAAAATTGTATAAAGCGAATAGTAGAGAACTAATACAAACTACATTTTAAATAAATATTTACATTTTATACATCAATTTCATCTATTTCCATTGGCTCATGCTGTTGGTAACCCCAAGGAAAGGTGTCAGTTTTCCCTGGTATCAAAATTCTTTTATCATCCTGCCAACTTAGAGCAATTTTATTTTGTTTGACAGTAAATACTTCATGTTTTTTGCTGCGTATAAAGTGCTGAGATCGGATCAGGTTTTCATTTTCATTGAGAGTATGCTTAAAATCATCGAAACCTATTTTTTTTAAAGTTGAATATTTTACCCCTTTTGCTTTCTTTTTAGCTTCCTCATCACCCCATAACTTGAATGCATAGAGTTTTGATCTTAAACCTATAAATTCGTCTACAATTTTACCGTTATTTTCGTCTTTCATAAGACCTAGGAGTTTTTTATTTGCAAGTGGTATATTATAAATGTTGTTTTCAGGATAATCGGATGTATCGAATTTATGTAAATCTCTTTTAATATAATCATAAAAAATTGGGTACTGTAATATGATAAACAAGACTGTCAGTATCTGTGTAGAGTAATTTTGCAGAATCACTGAAAGTCTCTTTAATGTAATTGTAATGAAAGTCATATGTTATTATCTTTGATATGTCCAAAATAGTGAATCCTATGTAAATTGGTTTGTTAAAGTATACCTTTGTTTTATTCATCTCAATAATGACCATATCTTTATCGAATATGGTGCAACTATGAAAGTTTGGTTGAGCAATTAAATTTTTCGCGCAATACCTTCCCTCCCATTTTGTTATTAATCTAACATCTTTGTGTTTTCTAACATTTTCCATTGTCTTGCCAAATACGGAATTGTTCATTAGCTTGTAAAAATTCTTCTCAAATTCATTACTCGATTTTTTTCTAAGCTCGGTATTTAAATCAATGTAGGGTTTTAACCACTGCTTTTGCTTGAATTTTAAAACTCTATGTATTTTAGTTAATTTCATTCCCAAAGATAAATATAGCTTTAAATTTCTATAGTGAATTGTATAGTTCTTCTTTGGTAATAAATTTGGAATTAATTTGGGAATTGTACATTTTGGGAGAGGAGGTATGAAATGTTCAGGGCATAACGGCAAGTCTTTATGTGAATCATGAAGTTGAGTTGGATAATCTAAATCTACTTCAAGAATGTATCCTTCTTCTGAATCATCTGGAATATTCAAGAAAAAGTCATTGCTATAATTTTCAAACCATTCAAAATCTGTATAAGGCAAGCTTTCGCTCATAGAAGCACCATACTGATTATTTATATCGAAATACATAATGTAAGATTCTGGTATTAGGGGATTAAAATCTTTTTCCATAAATCTATTATTAGCTTTCGCGTATCTGTTTGAGCATTGTAAAACTCCACCTCTTATTCCCTTTTCAATAAAAAGCAACATTTCTACATCTGTCAACAAATCAAGCTTTACGTCTGTGTACTTGAGCATAGCGTCAAATGCCAGTCCTGGGGCAGTATAGTAATGTAACGCGTCCAAGTTATAAGTTGTAAAGCATGTTTTTCTAAAATTTTCAAAAATGTCGGCAAGTAGTAGAACGTCAGTCTGTAAATACAAGTCAGAGTATTCTCCTATTGTTTTTAAATTAAACGTTTTCCATACGTTACAAGCATGTTCATAGTCTTCGTCTGAAATATGAGCGTCATTTAATTTAGAGTAGAAAGAGTCTTTTACTGGCAATTGACCTTCTTCTAATTTTTCCCAGCTACTAACATATTCGTAAGGAAATATTCCTTTTCTTGTCAATAAATTAAACTCGTTCATATTTTTACAATACTTTTTAGTAATTTTTTTCTCATCATTTTCAAGATAGGAGGATAATTTGTCTAAACTGCTGGGCATAAATCTAAATGAATCAAGAAATCTTAATACTACTTTGGTACCCTTCACATATTTTGAAAATGAAATGTACTTTTCTTTGTTTATTGGTAACAGTTTCATTTCACCCTCAAAAGACGTTGCTAAAGCTTTAATAATGAAATGTGCATCATATCCTGACAAGTTGTGAAAAATTATGGGAACAACATGCGAATCTTTATAATTTACATTGCAACCTTGATGTGCTGGACCACGATATTTTCCCGTGAAATGACAATGATCGCGGTGTTTAATGTCATCATTTTCAAAAGGTTTTTCACAAATATGACAAATTGTTGCTGTGTCAAATTGAATTTGTTGTAAAATAGTTAAATTTTCCATTGGAATAATATTTGTAAAATAAGTATTTGCTTTTTCAGCCAATTGTTCTAATTCAGCCATGAACCAATCAACACAATCTGGACCTCGATATGATTTAAATTCTGAAAGAGATTCATTAAAATTGCAATGTACATAGAAAGCAAAACTTGTCGGGATATGTTTTTGGTATGTTGATGTGTTTGTGTGTGTACTTGCTATAGGTTCTAAGAGACTTTCAGTGTCAGCATACACGACAAAGGGAACACTTTCTTTATTTCTGTAATTTTTAAATTTTAAAATTTTATCCTCTTCATTAGGCAAAATTACTCGACACATGTTTATTTTATCACAATCAATTTTATGATTATTAAATGATTTTTCATATTTAAAATGGCATAAACATCTATCACAAAGTATGGTTCGATTATGATCTTTTGTTATTTGAGATTTTACTAAACGAGATAAATTATTGATTAATGCAAAATGATAAACTTTGTTATTTTGAAAATTATTATTATCATCATCATCGTCTAAATCAAGTTCTGTATTTTCAATCATTAATAAGTGATAAGTACGTTCATTTGATTTGTTTTTACTTAAATAAAGTGGAATAATTTCATTCTTTTTATTACTGCTTTTATCAATTCCGTACACATTAATATTTAAATTGTTTAATTTTTCAAATTTTGGAATATCGCTGAGAGAAATGGGGAATTCAAAATCATCAAACTTTAAATCAGTATCTTTAAAGTGGGGATATGAACTTGTACGATCAACGTGACTATTAGCTGGATAACGTTGTGCAATTATTGACCATAAAAAACAGAATTTGTCATTATTTATAACATTAATAACAGCTTTTTTATCAATTATAAATTTTGGCATTCTTATAAAAGTTGAGTATCCAGCCGCAAGAGGCACATATTTATTTATATTAACACTTAAATTTATAATTTCATTTAAAGACCAACCTGACTTTTTTTGTTGAAAATCATCAATCTTAACAAAAAGTTTTTCACGAATTTTATGATCAAACCATTCATCAAAGTTCGTTGATTCTAAAATTTTTGAATTTCTAGTATTGAAATATTTAATATCATCAATTTCCTCACCTTCTTCTAAAACAGTATAATTTGCCGCAAGAACAACATTAACTTTCATGTTTCCCACCTTTTTAAATGCATTTTTTAATCGAGAAATAATCATTTTCTTTGCATCACTGAGAAAACTGTCCATATTTTTATGTTTTAAATTAATAACAACACCTGTTCTAATTCTATTCTCGAAAGCATTCTCTAATTCTTCCCACCTGATCCATCTCTCATCCTTTTTAAATAAACCAGTTCCTGTTCTTCTTAGTTTCTTAAACTTTCTGCTATTTGCTTTCAATAGTCCAATAGTTGACAAAATCTTTTTTTTCTCTCCACATGACACAGATCTATTTCTTAACAATTTATTCAGTAATCTAATGTTTTTTACACTATTATTTATCCAAAAATTTAATTCCTCTGTTGTAGTTTTTTTACTTAATGTTTTAAAAGCATTGTTCATAATTTTCACAAAATCTTTACAATAGTTAGAGGTTTTATCAGTTTCCATAACTTTAATTGCTGCATTTAATTTATCCAAATTCATTTTTATCACTTGTATTGAAACTGTCAATTTTTTTCACTACAATGATTAACTCCGATCAGACTAAAATTGCACTTTTAACTATAGCGATTTTTTTAAAACGAGATTTTTTAAGCGCACTTGAATTTCACGATGTTTTTCTGATATGTTGATTGAACAACTTAAACTGCAGGAATGATTTTGTTAAGAAAAATTGCCTTCTTTATATACACAAATTATGACTAATTTTATTTCAAGTTAATTATGGTTTTCTTAGAATTGTGGTAAAAAACAAAAACAGGAAATACCAATGATAATGAGTCATCAATAAAAAATTCCAAAACTCTGAGTCATCAACCCCTATTTTGCGAGAAACAAAGAAATTATGTCATCGATAAAGAATGCACCATGTAAAAAACAAAAACAGGAAATTCCAATGATAATGAGTCATCAACCCCTATTTTGCGAGAAACAAAGAAATTATGTCATCGATAAAGAATGCACCATGTAAAAAACAAAAACAGGAAATTCCAATGATAATGAGTCATCAACCCCATTTTGTGAGAAACAAAGAAATTATGTGTCATCGTTAAAGAATGCACCCTGCAAAAAACAAAAACAGGAAATACCAATGATAATGAGTCATCAACCCCATTTTGCGAGAAACAAAGAAATTATGTGTCATCGTTAAAGAATGCACCCTGTAAAAAACAAAAACAGGAAATACCAATGATAATGAGTCATCAACCCCATTTTGCGAGAAACAAAGAAATTATGTGTCATCGTTAAAGAATGCACCCTGTAAAAAACAAAAACGGTAAATTCCAATAAAAAATTGCAAAATTCTGAGTCATCAACCCCTATGGAAAATTCTAGGATTGTTTTATAATTCCAAGAAATTAGATAAATTCCAAGAATCACATTTGCATCATGATCTCAATATCCCCCTACTCCAAAAATTCTAGGAAGTATGACGTCATATCCGGCTCAGCATAACAGTCAGAATATCCCCCCCCCCAATGGATTGAGTCTTGGCTAAGTGGTTTGAGTCTGGGCTAAAAATGTCGGTAACATGTCGGTGCAGGAATCTTGGTCCAGAACGCTCCCTGTCTATCTACTAATATTAGTTTGAATTTTCCAAATTTCATGGTTCCAATTTTCCGATTCTCCAAATTCCTTAACTTCTCAAATTCCAAGTTTAGGTTTTCTGAAAATAATAATTCCTGGAAAATTAAAATTCGAAAATAACCCAATAGACGTTGTAATTTTTCTTATTTTTAGTTAATTTTCAAATTATTTTGATGTATTTTCAATTATGAAAAGATTGTTTCCATAGTTTTAATTTTCCAAATTTTTCTAATTTTCCGAACTCGAAATTTTAGTTTTCCGAAAATAATTCCAGAAAAAATTGAAACATAAAAAAAACATCATAAAAAAAATAATAATATTAATGTAAATATATAAATAAAAAATAACATTTATAATTATTTATCATTTATACATAAAAATAAATAAAAATTCATTTTTCTTTACAAAAAAATGATTTTTTACGAAGGGAAATTTGATTCTTCTTTTGTTTATCAAATAGAAATTTGATCCTGTATGGAAATTAGATAGGGAAAAAGTGTCGAATTTTAGAATTGCAAATTTAGAATTTTGATACGATTTTAAATCATGACTTTAATTTATTCCTCTGCAGAGGTAGATATTTGAGACTTAGTAGTAATTGACTAGTTGATACTTAAATCATACTGACGGCACTTTCCTTTTGATCATGCCATGTAGTGAAAATCTATTAGGTATCTTTTGCATTAACCTGCAGTAATTAAGTTTTCAGCTCACACCTCCACCTTATATATATAATAAAATCAGTGATTTTTTTCACCAATTGCGGAGATGATAATTAATTTTAAGTGACACTTTTTCAATTTTCATTTTTCAAAAAAATTTTCAATATTTAATTTCAGATGTTTTCCAAAATATATGTGAAAAACTGGAAAATTTTGTTATTATTTTATAAAGTTATTTAATTATTATCGATTGTATGAATATTAATGTATTTTACTTTATTTAATTTAATAGTTAATTTAATTAACAATTAAAAATATTTAATATTATTTACTAAATTTAATATTTAATAAATATATAATTAAATTTAATAATCATTTTGGCAAATAAAATGAATAATTAATTTATTAGCTGTTAATAATTAATATATTAATTATTGATTTATTAATTATTCATTTATTCAACTGATAACAGTTATTAAATATATAATTATTTCAATTATTATCTTATTAATAATAATTTTCATTTTATGAATCATAATTATAATTGAAATTTGAATAAATTATTGATTTAAATTTAATTTCACAACTTGTTTATATTTATTTATTTATATATATTTTTTTCAATTATTTATTTACATTTTAATAATAACGTACAATATTTATTTGAAAAAATAAAATATTTTATAATTGTTTTCTTATATTAAAGCACAATTTTGTTTTTTAATATGCAGCAGTTAAAATGTAAGGTATTAAAATGAAATTTATTATTCATATAAATGAATTAGAATAATGTAAATGGAATAAATTTGCTTTATACTTCCGAGTGAAATGAAAGATTAATTTTAAGAGTTAAAAGATTTAAAATTCACTTGGTTACTTAATGAAGATACAGCGGTAATAAAGTCTGTAATCAAAGTTTTGGAACTAAATTTGGAAAATGATTGAAATTTCATGCAAGCTATCTTATAATAGGCTTCTTAATAGTGGCTAATTTTAGTGAGCTATTTAAGTGAGAATTTAATTAAACGATTAATTTCGACAGATGGATTATATAATGCAAAATTTCTCATAAAGTCAATGGACTCTGAATTATCTCATTAATTCTGCTACACGAAATCCGATTTATTTCTAATTTCTAAAATGATATTAAGAAAACATTTTTTTTAAACTTAATTTTTAATTAACATTCAATATTTTATTATTTCTGTCCATAATTTTTAAATCTTTAGATTTTTATTAAGAATTTA
This sequence comes from Leptopilina heterotoma, assembly GCF_015476425.1. NCBI lineage: Eukaryota > Metazoa > Arthropoda > Insecta > Hymenoptera > Figitidae > Leptopilina > Leptopilina heterotoma. Next base: position 4,482,760 of record NW_025111110.1, read on the forward strand.
TAATTTTTCTTTCTTAATTTCTCTTTTTGTCGTTCAATTTTCAATCTCCAGAAGTCTAGACTAAAATTTAAATTTCTGCGTTTGTTTATTCCTTTGGAATTAATTCTTAGTTTTTATTTTTAATTTCATTTTTTTACCTTGGTCGTTTTATGTTTAATCATTAGTTTTAAAATTTTAGTGTTTTCATTATTCAAATTCAATTTTTTAACTTTAGATTTTAATATTCATCGTTCAATTTTTAATCTTTAGGATTTCATTTTTATCGTTAAATTTTTATAGTCTTTAAGCTTTAATTTAAATTTCTAATTAGAATCTTTCAGTTTTTATTTTTAAGTTTTAATATTTGAGTTTTAAATTTTAATTTTCAATTCCTAAAAAAATAAAAACTAATTTTTTTATACTTAATTTGAAAATTGATTAAACTACTACACCCACTTGATAAGAAATAAGAATTATTTTATACCTTCCAAGAAAGAAAGAGGAAAATATTTCTTTTATCGATTCTAAGATATGTTTAAAGCGATATTGAAAATTTTATTTTCGCAATAAAAAAAAACTTGAAACAAAAAAGTTTATAAAGTATAAAAAACTTCTTTAAATATTAGCTAAAGAATTATTACTTTTTTCTCTTATTATTTATAAATCGATTTGAAATCTTTATTTCTTCTCTTTTCTTTTCTTTTTTGTGGCGCTCTTTTATGCGCGCACACAATGTACAAATAGTTATATTATTTTTATTTAATTAATTCATGAGGGAGAGTTTAGAAAATTTGAAAAGTGTTCATAGTAACAAGGGTCTCAGGAATTTTTCTGCTGAGTATGATACAGGAAAACCACGGAGTGAGAAGTCCATTTGGCTTGTTCGCTTTTTCCAGCAGAAAAGCGGTTTTGCCTTTTATGGCCGCACCGCGTTTATAAAACACGTACAAGTTTTCAAATTAAAAAAATGTTAAGATACACACATTTTTATATTAAAATGCGTAAACATGTGTTATTTCTTTAAAAAAAGAAAGAATAGAAAAAAACATGAAGGGAAACAAAAATAATTTCTATACACGACCCGCTGACCACTTTCCACTTTTCTATTTATTTTTTTTTATTTTTTTTTGGGGGGGGGGGGAATTAATCTACAATTATAACATTATTTTTGACTCGTGTGTGTGTTTATTTTTAAATTCCTGAATTATTTTGCTTCCTCTCGTAAATGTTTATTTATCATATAATTTATTTTTTTTTTTAATTTGTGGTCTTGAATTTCAAAGAGAAATTTAGTATCAACAAAAATACAAATTAATACCGATGTTTACAAAGATATTTATTAAGCTAGAGATTTTTTTTTAATTTTATTTATTTATGCTTTGTACATAGTACGAATGTATAAATAATAAATTTTTTTATAGAAATAAATATAAAATAATATTTAAATTAAATACCTACTTTTTTAAAAAATTTATAAACTTTAAAATGAAATTTAGTTGAAAATTCTAAAAAATAATTGGATTTTAGAAGAATTACAGTTTTAATTTTTAGAAGTAATTTTCTATTATTAAAATACATTTTGTTTTACAAATTGTAAAAACAATTTTTGTAAATTTTTTGAAAAAAAATTTTTAGAAATATAAAAAAATTATTTGAAATTATTTATTACTTATATATTTTTTATTATTTATTTTGTTTATTATAACTATTTTTATTATTCCATAAAAATTGACGTGGAAGAAATTCACAACGTTTGTCATCAAGGATTGGAAGAAAAAACATTTTTCATTCTCAAAATAATAATATTTTAAATTTACAAATTTGTCTTTTTTAACTATTAAAATTACTTAAAAATAATTGAATTCCTTCTAAGAATAATTTTATTATTTATAACAATAATTGAATTCTTGAGAAGAATTTTTTATTATACATAAAAATAATTGAATTCTTACGAAGGATTTTATTATTATAAAAAATAATTTAATTCTTGCTAAAATTTTAATTTACAATCAATTTTAAATCAATTCTTATTAGAAATCTTATTCTTATTCTCTACGAGAATTGAATTATTTAAATATACAAAAATAAATAATTTTTATTGAATAGTTGAATACATTTTTTAAAATTTTATTCTTATAAAGAACACTTTATTAAAATTTATTTCTAAATAATTGAATTCTTTCGAAGAATTTAAAGAGAATTTTCAATAATAATTTTTATTGAATAATTGAATATTTTTTAAAATTACATTCCCGTAAAGAACTTTATTAAAATATTTTAAAGTTATTGAATTCTTTTGAAGGATTTGAATAAAATTTGAAAGAATAATTGCATTTTTCGAAGTTTTTTAAAAATGTTTAAAAAAATAATTGAAATCCTGCGATGAGTTTCATAATTTGTAAAAATAATTGAATTTTTATCACTAATTTTCTTAAAATTTTGAATAATAATTGAATTCTTGGGAAGAATTTTAAAACAATGTTTTTAAATAATTGATTTATTTTCGAATAGTGTTATGAAAATTGTGTTCTAAAATCTAAATAAAAATAATTGAATTTTTCTATCGAATTTTTTTAAAATTACTAAAAATAATTGAATCCTTAGAATAATTTTATTATATCTAACAATAATAGAATTCTTGCAAAGAATTCTATAAAAATGTTTATATAGATTTTTTTTTTTAAATTTTATGAAAATTTTGTAATAAAAATAATTGAAAACCTGCAGTGAATTCTATTAGTTATAAAAATAATTAAATTTTTGTATCAAATTTTATTAAAATTACAATTATTTAATTCTTGAGAAGGAATTTTTTTATATACAACAATATAAAAATTATAGAATTCTTGAGAAGAATTTAATTATTTACAAAAATAATTGAATTCTCCCGAGTCGAAATTTAAGCCCTACTTTCACCCTGAATTTTCAGGGTCTATTGAGTGTTAGGAGTAGTAAAGTAGGGTCTAATTCTAATACAATTAGACCCTACTTTGACTCCCAAAATAGGCGGAAATTTGCCAATCTTCCATTTGGAGAAGCAAAGGAGGGTCTACTTCTAAGAAACCTGTACCGTACTTTTAAACCTCGTAGACCCTACTTTCATACTCCTAGACCCTACAATTAGAAAAAGAAAAATTTGAAGATTTGCTCAGATTCAATTGAAGCACTAGGGATGAGTAAAAGTGGAATTTTATGTGTTTTATAGCGTCTATATACACGAAGTGTATATAGACGCTATAAAACACATCAGTATTTATGAATTTGGAGTACTTTTTGCATTTGCAGTGTTTCAAGTAATGCATTAAAAAATAATTCAAAATTTTCTTTTAGAATGTAGGGTCTAGGAGTATGAAAGTAGGGTCTACGAGGTTTAAAAGTACGGTATAGGTTTCTTAGAAGTAGACCCTACTTTGATTCTCCAAATGGAAGATTGGCAAATTTCAGCCTGTTTTGGGAGTCAAAGTAGGGTCTAATTGTATTAGAATTAGACCCTACTTTACGACTGCTAAACCTGAATAGACCCTGAAAATTCAGGGTGAAAGTAGGGCTTAAATTTCGACTCGGGCTTGCAAAGAATTCTATAAAAATTTTTTAAATTTTATTTTTTTCGAAAAATTTTATGAAAATTGTATTAAAAATAATTGAATTCCTACGAAGAATTTTATTATTATAAAAAATAATTTAATTCTTGGGAAGAATTTTAAAATAATGTTTGTAAGTAATTGAATTTCTTTGAAAATTGTAATGAAAATTGTATTTTGAATAAAAATAATTGAATTTTTGTATCTAATTTTATTAAAATTATTAAAAATAATTGAATTTCTAAGAAGAATTATATTATTTATAGAAATAATTGAATTCTTGCGAATAACTTTATTAATTTTTTTTAAATAATTGAATTCTTACGAAGAATTTTATAAAAATCTTTTTAATTAATTGCTTTTTTTTCGAAAAATATAATTTCATTTCGATAAATTTTTGAAAATAATTAAATCGCTGGAAATAAATTTAATTAAAAATGTTTTGAATTGTTTATTGTTTTTTATCGTTAATTGGTTAAAATGTTAAATTAATTAATTAATTAATTAATTAAAATACATAATTTATACTTTACATAATAGATTATAATTTGAATTATTTAATATACAGAGAGAAGCGTAGAAAAAGAATAATATATGAATAGAGTTGCACTACTGCGTATTTAAGGACATTATGAATGCATTATGAGCACGTAAAACTTGAATATGAAGTCGAATACATGCCTCAAGGCAGTTTTGTAGTTTTACTCGGAAAGTGAGTTTTGCTCAATGTCAATGGAAAGTAGATGCATCTATTTAACGGACTAACTAGCTTTAAACATTGGTACAAATTCTGTTAACACCCCCAAACGAGTGACTAATTACACCAAAATCATGATTCTATGTAATTGTGCTTAAAAGTTTCAAAATTACTTTAGGTTAACTTAAACGTAAGTGTGCGAGTTTACTTCTATACGATTATTACCGCAAATTTCAAATATTCTCATTAGGAAACAAAAAAAAAGAAACACTTTCTTTCATTATTAATATAGCAAAAAAAAAACTTTTAGTCAATTGGAAAATTTTTTTTCATGTATTGCCTTTGTTTTATTGAGTTCATATTATTTCGTGTTATTTCCATTCGAGATGAAAAAAAAATACGGTGAAAAAAAAATTGAAGTCAATTCAGAAATTTAATTGATAAGTATAAAGTATTTTAAAGTATTAAAGTATTTTTAAATTTAAATGATTAAACTTATAAATAAAATAACTTATAAACTTATAACTTAACTTAACTTTAAATGATTTTTAATGATTAAACTTTAAATCAGATTTAAATAAAATATTAAACTTTAAAGTAATAATATAACAAATAATTTAAAACATAATTAATAATTACTAATGCTTCGAAATATAATTAATAAATACTGATTATTAAAAATATAATTAGTATTTATTATAATAAATAATAATTATTAATGTAATCCAATAGTTTTGAGGATTTTACCGTATTTAGTTTATAAGCAAACTGTAATTGGCTTCTTGAATCCTACTTAATGCAGGGAGAGTGAATAAATCGATTAATAATAATAATTTAATAACATAATAATCCCTACGATTAATAATAATCAATGGGGCACAATTATACCAATAATACAAATAATAAATACTTTCTCTATGAGGAAGTAATTAATAATATAATTATTCGCAATTAATTAAATTTTATGGTACTCTATTCGTCAAACGATATGAATAACGTTTAATAATATTAGTATTAGAATCACAGGATTTTAAAACCTTTGGTCCCACTAAAACTGTCTTTTACTACTGGCATTAAAATTTTGCTAATTTACAGCGGTTCGTCTGACAAGGAATTTCGTTTACTGCTTCAATATAGTTAAATTGCAAGGAATTACAATCATTGTTAGAATAGAAATGAATTTTATCACTTATTTTGTAGAAAAGTTTCTTTTTCGCGTTTTGTCTGAAAAAAACAGGTATTTACTGCTTATGTACTTTTAGAACATTGACTAGACCTAATCTGGTCTGACCAAATTGATTCGTACTACTGATTTTAGAAAGTAATGAAAATAAAAAACATTTAAGAATTAAAAAAAAAAAAAGAAATTAAAAACGAAAAAAAATTTTTTATTGAAATTAAATTTTTTGTGTAAATAGTACTAACAGGCTTCGTACTCGATGACTAATTTTAAAAAAGTAGCAAAAAGGAGCTTTAAGACTGAAAAAGTAGCTATCGTAAAATTAAATTTTACGAATCAATTTTTTTAGAATTTCTAAATTAAAAAAAACATTGAAAAATAGAATTATTTTTTTGAAATAAATATTCATATACCTATTTATTTTTCCACAGGAATGAAAATATTTTAAATGATTTCAATGCAAAGCCTTTTTTGAAATTTAACTATTTCTCAGAAAATTACAACTGTAATTCTTAGAAAATATACAATCATTTTTTTATTGAAATTCTTAATTAAAATTATTCACAACTTTAATCACTTTATTTTAAAATAAAAAGTTTAATATTATTACAGTTTTCCTACAATTAAAATTTTCAAAGATTTCAATTTAAAAATCGTATGAAATTTAATTATTTCCTAAAATTTCACACTATAACGCATCTAATATTAAATTATTATCAAAAATTTCTAATGACATTCCATTTTGAATCAATTCTTATTAGAAATCTTATTTTTATTCTCAACGAGAATTGAATTATTTAAATAAACAAAAATTAATAATTTTGCTTCCTCATGAGGAAGCTTAGCATTCGTGACGATTTTCAATTTTTCAAAAGAAAACCTTCTTTTGAAAAATTGAAAATCGTCACGAATGTGTATGTCACAAAAATTGTGTACAAATTATCTCAGACAATTTTTGATGGATTGTCCTGAAATTTTGCAGGTTTATTGCAGTCATTAATACCTAAAATCTAACACAAGGATTTTTGAAAATATCTACAAAATTTTTTTTACACAATTTTTTTAAAATTCAGAAAAAATTTTTTGTTTTATTTTATGAAATAATTTTTTTATTTGTTAATATTTTTATTAATTATTCTCAAAATTACATTCCTGACAAGAAAACGAATCGATTGATATATACAAAGTATATATTTTATTAAAATTTATAAAATTAGTAATAAATATATTTCTTTTTCACAAAAAATTCAAATTTTTGAATTTTTGAATTTCAATTTCAATTTCAAAATTTTGTACGTGAATAACGTCACGAATTTCTATTTATATATTGAGGAAGCTAAATGGTCATGAAATGAACAACTTGTTTATTGAATAATTGAATACCTACATTTCTTAAAATTTTATTCTTATAAAGAACACTTTATCAAATAATGAATTCTTGCGAAGAATTTTAAAATAATCTTTTTAAATAATTGATTTTTTTTTCAAAAAGTGTTATGAAAATTGTGTTCTAAAATCTAAATAAAAATAAATTAAATTTTTGTATCGAATTTTATTAAAATTACTAAAAATAATTGAAATCCTAAGAATAATTTTATTATTTATAACAATAATATTGAATTCTTGATAAGAAATTTTTTTATACATAAAAATTATAAAATTCTTGAGAAGAATTTCATTATTTATAAAAATAATTGAATTCTTGCAACGAATTTTCTTAAAATTTTAAAAAATAATTAAATTTATAAGAATAGTTTTACTATAAAAATAGGTACTTTATAAAAAATAAATAAATCAAAATACTTGTATTCTTGCAAAGAATTTTATTATACATAAAAATAATTGAATTCTTACGAAGAATTTTATTATTATAAAAAATAGTGTAATTCTTGCGAAGAATTTTTAAATAATTTTTGTAATTAATTGATTTTTTCGAAAAATATAATGAAAATTGTATTTTGAACAAAAATAATTGAATTTTTGCAACGAATTTTATTAAAATTATTAAAAATAATTGAATTTCTAAGGAGAATAACTTTATTAATTTTTTTTTAATAATTGGATTCTTACGAAGAATTTTATAAAAATCTTTTTAATTTTAATAAATTTTAATTTTTAATTAATTGATTTTTTTGTAAAATATAATTGCATTTCGATAAATTTTTGAAAATAATTAAATTGATGGAAATGAATTTGACTAAATTTTTTTGAATTTTTTATTGTTTTCAATTGTTAATTGGTTTTAATTTTTTTTTTTAAAATGTTTTTAATTTATTTAAATTTTAGAGAATATACTTTTTTATTCCAAATATTAGCAAATTTAAAGTAGCGCAAAATCTCAAAAATAGAAAAAAGTAGAAAATAAAAGTTAAGTGTCATAAATCTTAAAACAAAAAATATCCAAATAGTAGCTAATCGTAAAAATAGTAAATAGTAGCAAATCGTAAAAAATAGTCAAAATAGTATAGGTTTTAGTAGATGAGTACTAAGTCTTTTGCTAAATCTATTTAAACACTCTCATACGTTAATTAAAATGTTTAATTATAAAATAGGTAAACAAAAATTTTTTTTAATAATACCGTCCAGCGAATAATATAATCCATTTGCTCAAAGTGATTATTTGAAAACTTGTAAAGCAGAGTGATTGCCTAAAATTCATCACGTATTTTGTTTGTGCAGTGTACACGTATAAGATATATGTAAATAGACATTGCATTCGCCGTACAAAACGCATACGTCACACATATACATATATATGTAGTATATTTAATACATATGTGCAGATGGTTTTAGAATAAGAATGCATACATATATATATTCACACAAAAGCTCTTTAGTTTGCTGAATCTACGTATCTATAGATCTTTTGTATGTACATTTATCATACAAATCACAGAAGAAAATTATTCTCTGATGAGGTTGCAAACTCTTGGGAATACCTTACTTATTGTTAAATTGCTTAAACTCTAAACTAACGAGTAAAAGAAGAGAAATAATTTACTAATTTCTATTTATTAATAAATCCAAATCAAAATTCAAAGGAAATATAATATTGCACATAGAAATGTAAATTTTCAATTTATGTTAATTTAGAATTCACAGGACTCGGATCGACTTTAAGACTAAAAAAAAAATCGCTTTAGTCGCATAAATTCACAATAAAAGTCGCGAAAAGTCGCATGAAATTTAAAAAAAAGGCATAAAATTGTAAAAATTGTAAAAAAATGGAAAAATGTTAATGGGGTATTATTGCAAAAATTCAATTATTTTCAAGAGTAATAAAATTCTTCGCAGAAATTCCATTGTGTTAAAAAAAATTCTCTTCAAAGTTTCAATTATCTTTATAAATAATAAAATTTTTCTCCAAAATTCAATTATTTCCAAAAATTTTAATAAAATTCTTGGCAAAATTTCAATTATTTGCAAAGATTTTCCTCAATTCAACGATTTTCAATATCTACTATTTTAATAAATTTTTTCAAAAGAATTCAATTACTTGAAAAAAATTTTAATAAAATTCTGCGCAAATATTTAATTTTTATTTTTATAAATAAAACTTTTACATAGGAATTCAATTATTTTTATAAATAATAAAGTTTTTTTATTTTCAAGAAATTAATATTATTTGTTCATTAGAATTTAATAATTCAATTATTTTCCTAAATAATAAAACTAATGGCAGAATTTCAATTCTTTTAATAAAATTTTAATCGAATTTCTCGAAAAATGTAATTATTCTTAAAAATTTTTTTAAAAATTCGTCAAATGAATTCAATTACTTAAAAATTTCTTGATAAAATTCTTTATGAGAATTCAATTTTAAGAAACATTCCACGAAAAATTTTCCAAATTTTATAAAAATTCTTCGAAAGAATTCACTTATTTTTAAAAATTGATATAATTTGTTCATTAGAATTTAATAATTATTTTCAATACATTTTTAAAAATTTTTTAATTTCTTGAAAGAATTTAATTATTTTCAAAAATTTTGATATTTAATTTTTTATAAGAATTCATTTTTTTAATACAATTTTAACTACGTTCCCCGAAAGAATTTAATTTTTCTTCGAAACAATTGAAATGTTTTTAACAAATAAAGTAAAATAAAAAAAATTTTTTTGCAAGAATTCAATTATTATTTTCAAAAAATAATAAAATTTTTCGCGGAAATTCAGATATTTCAAAAATTTTTAAACAAAATTCTTCTCAAAAATTCAATTACTTTCATAAATAACAAATACCTCACAGGAATTCAATTATTTATAAATTTTTTTATAAATTTCTTCACAATAATTCAATTATTTTCATAAATTATAAAAAATTTTACAGGGATTCAATTATTTTTAAAAAATAATAAAATTCTGTTCCTGAATTCAATTATTTTCATAAATAATAAAACTCATCGCAGAATTTCAATTATTTTTTAATACAATTTTAATTAAATTTCTCGAAAAATGAAATAATTCTTAAAAATTTTATTAAAATTTATTATAACTCGGTCATCTTTAATTATTATAAAACATGAAGTAATCGATTATTCCGAGTCGAAGACTCGGAGTGATCGATATCTTCATGTTTTATATTAAAAAATATTCTTCTAAGTTGTTTAATTTCAAAAAGATTTGAATTTAAAATTTTTGAAAATCTTAATTCCTATGGAAAATTAATAATAATAATAATAATTAAAAAATATATGTTTAAAAAAGAAGTTATTGATGTTTTCGAATAATTTTACAATTAAAGAAATTCGTAAAGAAATGTAACAGAAAATTTTTTTGAGTAACATTTTTTTCATTATTTCCTAAGAATTTAAAAAGTTTCAATTTCTTTTTCAATTAAAATTAATTTATTTATTTGTTAACCATAATTTTTTTTTTAAATTTCCTAATTTAAAATATTATTTTATTATAAATCAGGAAAAAATACCTGCATATTTTCGAAAGAAAAAAAAACAGAAGCACACAAAAAAAAACTAATTGTAAGTTCAAAGTGTGGACAGACAGAAAGAATGAAATACGAAGATTATTATTTAGTAGATAAAGTAGATAATAGATAATTTACAAAAAAAGATTTTTTCTATTTAAAATATAAGTCAAAAAGTAATTGAAAAATGTGAAAAAAGTCGATTAGTCACATTTTACTAAAAAAAATCTAAAAAAAAGTCGAAAAAAGTCACATGTCCTTAAAAAAAGTAAAAAAAAGTCGAAAAAGTCACACAATCCAAGCCCTGAATTTGTAAATTTCCATAGTTTATGATTTTTTTTTGTATTATTATTTCTACCTTTTAAATTTGAATCAGTAAAAATGTTTACTAATTTGAATTAGTGACTGACTTTTTGGTTTTAAATTAGTAAATTTTACTAATAAATTTGTAAAAATTACTATTTATTAGTAAAATTTACTAATTCAAAAGCAAAAAGTCAATCACTATAATTCAAATTAGTAAACACTTTTACTAATTCAAATTTAGAGAATAGTTTATAATCTTTAATTTAATTTAATTAAAAAGTTTTTTAATTTTTTATTTACAAATTTTAAATTTTTTTTTATATTTCAACAAAATTTGAAGCGCAGAAGGCAAAAAAAGTGAATTCAATTTTAATTCACTTGACATTTTCACAATTAATGTGCATGGTGGGATAATTTTCTTTTGAGAAAAATTTAACTTTATTTTTTTTCACCTTTTTTTCCTGGTATATTCTTTCCTTTTAGACCTTTGATCAGGATCTGCGGATGCATCACGAATTTTAAATGATCTCCTTTATCCTTTAATCAGATAAAAACGATGCGCGACTAAAAACCGAAATTGACTCTCGAGATTAAAAAATAATAGAAATTTAATTTTAAAAACTCTGAATTGAAAATATTATTTGCGACAAAGAAATAAAATTTCAAGAGAATAAGAATTATTAATTATTATTATAGAATTATTTATTATTTCAATAATATTAATTATTACAAAACTTAGGAATATTAATTATAAAAAATAATAAATAATAATAATAATAAATAATATTAATTAGCAAATAGCAACTGAATAGTTTTAATTAGTAACTGAACATAATATTAATTATTATATTTACATTTTCTCACCGTTTGTTATAACTTATTATTATAACAGTGAAAAAATGTAAAACTTGAAAATATCGTGAAAAAGAAAATTCAAAGTGACTGAAAATAAATAAACAGAAAAAAGGTGAAAAATGCCTATAATTTTCAATTTGCACGTGTAGGTTGAATTATTATTGAGTTTCGCTTCACTGGCATGAGTAAAATATAAAGGAGACAGAAACTGCTGCACTGATTTACTAAAGGGAACAATATACTTAATGTAATTATGTGACTTGTTGTAGTTTCAAACTCTACAAACGAGGTGGTATATACAAGTTCACCACATTAACTAGCCACTTTGATGTAAAAACTTTTTCTTTCCTCGAAAAATGAGGGGAAAATGAAAAGAAAGATTGGGCCTTCTAAAAATTATAATATATACAGTAAGGTTAAAATTACAATAAAAAAAAATTAAGAATATAAATTTTTTTTTTCTATATCCCTTATTATATGTAAAACAATTAAGTGAAACCATATAATATTAGATCAATATCTGTGTATAATATTGAGATCAATGAGATGTACCTAAGGACCTATTAATTTGAATTTGACAACCCTTTTGAATTCCCATCTGTCAATAACATGCATGACACTACTATTAATGATCCAATTTATATTGAAAGTATAATAAAATTTATTATTAAATTAATTACCTCATCAATTATAACCTTACACAATACTTATGACAACTTTTTAAAGATTATATCTATATTCACCCCCATAGAAGGGAAAAAAAATCCATTCACCGTATATGGTGTAAATAATAATTCGATTAGATAGGGCAGTAAATAAAATATTTAATAAATAGAAAAAATAAAAATAAATAGAGCGGTAAATTAATTTACTGCAATTAATTAATTTACTGCTCTAGTTATTTTTTCATCTCCAAATGATATTTTTTTTCTATGTTTTACTCTTATTGTACTTTTTACTTTAAGAAATATTTTACCTTTTATTCTACTTTTTACTCCTATTACTTACAATTAATTGTAAAAAAACTAATTTTTATTAATAAAAAATACGGTTAACGTTATTTATTTTATGAGAAAAATTCGAATTCATTTATTTTTATCTTTTATGTCTTATTCTAAAATTGTTGGTAATTAACTAAATTAGAATTAGAATTTAATTAAAATTTCTTTGTTAATAATTAATTATTCATTAATTAATAACTTTTCTCTGATTTATAGACAAAATTTTTACTTTTTCCCCAACCCTAAAGAATATTCTGAGAGATTAAATTATTATTTTATATTATAAAAATATTGTTAATATAACTTCTTCAAAATTATTTTCAACATTTCAATTCAATTATTATTTTCTAGTATTTTTAACGAAAATTCTTCTTTAAATCAATTATTTAAAAGAAAATTCAATTAAACTTAAAAAAAAAATTAATTCTACAGAATTATTAGTTAAAAGTATGAAAAATTCAAATTTTCAAATATTTTAATTTGAAACATTTTCAAAATTCAATTATTTAAAAAAATTTGTGCTCTATTCCTTTTAATATTCAACTATTATCAAAAACTTTAACTGAAATTTATTTTTAAATCCATTTTTATTAGAAAATTCTACGAGAATTCAATTATTTAAATATACAAAAATAAATAATTTATTGAATAATTAAATGTTTCTAAAAATTGAATTCTCATAAAAAATTTTATCAACAAATCTTTAAATAATTGAATTCTTTGACTAATTTTAATTATATTTTTAAGAATAATTACATTTTTCGAAGAATTCGATAAAATTTGTATTAAAAATAATTGAAATTCTCCGATGGGTTTTATTATTTATAAAAATAATTGAATATCTTTAAAAAATTGTATTATTTATAAAAATAATTGAATCCCTGAAAAAAATTGTATTATTTATAAAAATAATTGAATATCTGTAAAAAATTGTATTATTTATGAAAATAATTTAATCTATATGTAAAAAATTGTATTATTTATGAAAATAATTGAATCTCTGTAAAAAATTGTATCATTTATGAAAATAATTGATTTATTGAGAAGAAATTTTTAAAAATTTGTGAATAATTGAATTTCTGTAAAATTTTAATTATTTATGAAAATTTTATTAAAGATTTGTTTAAATAATTTAATTCTTTTGAAAAATTTTATTAAAATACTAGATATTTAAAATCGTTGAATTGAGAAAAATTTTTGAAAATAATTGAAATTTCTCCAAGAATTTTATTAAAATTTTTGAAAATAATTGAATTTTGGAGCAGAATTTTATTATTTATAAAGATAATTGAAACTTTGACAAAAATTTTTTTTCAACATAATTGAATTTCTGCGAAGAATTTTATTACTTTTGAAAATAATTGAATCACTGTAAAAAATTGTATTATTTATGAAAATAATTGAATCTCGCTGTAAAAAATTGTATTATTTATGAAAATAATTGATTTATTGAGAACAAATTTGTAAAAAATTTGCGAATAATTGAATTTCTGTAAAATTTTTATTATTTATAAAAGTAATTAGGAAGTGTTTTTTGCAGAATTTTATTAAAGATTTTTGTTTAAATAATTTAATTCATTTAAAAAATTTTATTAAAATACTAGATATTGAAAATCGTTGAATTGAGGAAATTTTTTGCAAATAATTGAAATTTTGCCAAGAATTTTATTAAAATTTTTGAAAATAATTTAATTTTGGAGTAGAATTTTATTATTTATAAAGATAATTGAAACTTTGACAAGAATTTTTTTTAAACATAATTGAATTTCTGCGAGGAATTTTATTACTCTTGAAAATAATTGAATTTATATTTAACTATTTGTAACTTCTCCAAAACTCAATTTTTTTGGTGTTTTTAACTAAAATTCCATATTTTGCGTTAATAAATGACAATTGTTTTTAATTTTAAAAGATTACAGTTTTGTACAAAAAAATGTTTGAATTTTTTCAAATTTTCTAATTTTGACAAAAAATACACTCGTGTTTTTCTAATTTTAATTAATTTTGAAAGCGAAATTATTCAGAAATTGAAGTTGCGATAGTTAAAAATAATGAATTTTCCAATTTGCATAGTAATAATAAATTGAATACAATGTTTCGCGCGCTCGAGTCAAAAGTATGATAATAAAAAATTAATTAAACTAAAAATATTAATTAACTACCTATAATATTCAATAGAAAGTGAATAAAAATGTTTCTTTGATGAAAAATTATCGCAAAACTTCTCTGTCATTTTTTTTAATATTCTAATTATGTAACTATTAAAAAAATGTTAAGTGATAATTTTGATATTGAATATTTATTTATTATATAGTTAAAAATAAAAAATGGTGCTTTCTGCATAATAATAAAATGAATACATAGCTTTTCGCGTATTAGAGTAAAAAATATACAAAGTAAATATTAATTAATAATATTTAATATACAAATTACAAACAAATAAAAATTCTTTCTTTTGAAAAACGAGTGAAAAATTTCTGAATCAAATTTTTGTTTTCTCCTTTTGGATAAAAATATTTTAATTAAGAAACTATTAAAAAAAAGTGCAGTGATAAAGGGAGAGTTAATTTGTTGGATAAAAGATAAAGATAAGACAAAGGAAATGTGTTCACACTACATGTATATAGAGAGAGAGAGAGACATGTCTAATTAAGAAACTTGATTTTCACTTTGCATTCTCGCTTATCTTTCACTACTACCTTAAGGTTTATATACGTATTATGTATCCAAACAAATTAAAATAATAATTAAAAAATGTATTTCTTTTCTCCCGTACATGAAATTGATAATTGATTTAATATAATGAGAATTCATCTTTAATAGGATAAAATATTTTCAAAAGCATAATATTCAAAGCACCGTGGTTAATTTACTTCGCAAGATCAATTATTTACAAAATAAACACCTACGACAAATTCAGTAATTTCATTATTATACATGTAGTAGCGTTCCTCTCAGATTAAATCATCTCTCTAGAGAGGAGAGAAGTTTTTCATGAGAAAATTCTAATGGAAATTTTATCAAAAGAATTCGATAAAAATTGTCAAAAAACAAAGAAAACAAAACTTTGATTGACTGCAAAACAATTTATAGACAAGAATAATAAAAGAACAGAAATTCCAATTTAATATTGAAATAAAAATATGAGCAAAAAATAAAATAAAACAAAATTAAATAAAATATAAAGTGAACTATTATTTTTAATTAATAATTTCTTTGTTTATGTATTAATTATTAATGAATCAAAGTTTTTTGTTTTTTTCCTCTATTCGCTGAATAATCAAAAATAAAGAAGTGACCAACAGCAATAAAGTGACTTTTCTTTTGTAAAAAAAAATTGTAAAAATAATTTCAAAAAAAAAAACACTAGAGTAAAATATTATTTTCAAAAAATAATTTTTTTCTCTATTAACAAATTGACAAAGCAGAAAATAGTTAAAAATAAATAAAATAAAAATAACTGATGGCAATAAATAAAAACAGTAAAAATTTTCCAATTACAGACTTCGCACTCGAGAATTAATTTTAAAAAAGTAGCGAAAAGTATATTTCAAACTAAAAAAAAGTAGTAAAAAAGTAGCTATATCAAAAAATTAAACTTGAAGACCAAAAAAACTTCACAAAACTGACAAAAATTCCATTCTTTATTTTATTTTCCTCACTTTTTCCTAATTTTCATCAAAAATATTTACTTCTTTCTTATCCTGACAATAAATTAAATTCCTGCAACAAATTTTATAATTCATGAAAGAATTTAAATATTTATAAAATTAATTTAATTCTTGCGAAGAATTGTATAAAAATTTTTACAAACAATTTTTTAAATAATTGAATTCTGTTTGGAAATTTTATGAAAATAGTAGATAATGAAAATCATTTAATTGCGAAAAGTATTTAAAAATAATTAAATTTTACAAAGAATTCTATTAAAATTTTTGACAATAATTGAATGTCTGTGCGGAATTTTATTAAATTTTTTTTTTAAATAATTGAATTTCTAAAAAGCATTATATTATTTATGAAAATAATTGAATTTTTGAGAACGATTTTATTAAAATTTTTTAAAATAATTGAATTTTCAAGAAGAAATTTATTACATTTAAAAATAATTGAATTCTTATGATAAATATTGTTATTTATGAAAACAATTGAATTTTGCAAAGGTTTTTATTAAAATGCCTCAAAATAAATATTTAATCATCATTAATATTTTTCCATGGAAATGAAGATTTTCAAAAACTCTAAATTCAAACCTTTTTGAAATTAAACATTTTATAAAAAATGGATATGAAACATGAAGAAATCGATCACTCCGAGTCGAAGACTCGGAATGATCGATTTCTTCATGTTTTATAATAATTTAGATAATTATAAAATTTTTCAAAATAAAGAATTTTATTTTATCAACAAATTTTTAAATAATTAAATTCTTTTGTCGAATTTTAATAAAATTTTTCAGAATAATCGCATTTTTCAAGGAATTTGATTAAAATTGTATCAAAAATAATTAAAATCCTGCAATGAGTTTTATTAATTATAAAAATAATTAAATTACTGAGAACAGTTTCATTATTTATAAAAATTTATAAAAATTTATAAAAATTATTGAATTATTGCGAAAAAATTTATAAAATATTTGTAAATAATTGAAATCCTGGAAAATTTTTATTATTTATAAATAAAATTTGTTTGCGTAGAATTTTATTAAAATTTTCTTAAATAATTGAATTTCAGGGAATATTTTTGCTATTTATAAAGATAATTTAAATCATGACGAGAATTTTTTTTTAATTTTTGAAAATAATTGAATTTCTGAAAAGAATTTTCTAACTCTTGACAATAATTTTATTCTCATGATTTATTGTTATTTATGAAATTAATTGAATTTTGCCAAGAATTTTATTAAAATTCTTGAAAATAATTGAATTTTGCCAAGAATTTTATTAAAATTCTTGAAAAAAATAGAATTTCTGGGAAGAATTTTGATATTCATTTAGATAATTAATTTGTTTCTAAGAAATTGCGTTAAAATTTTCGAAATAATATTAAATACAATATTAAAAAATTCAACTAATTTCAACAGAATTGAAATTAAAATTGTATTAAATTAAAAATAATTGAAATCTTGCGATGAATTTTATTATTTATGAAAATAATTGAATTATTGTGAAGAATTGTATAAAAATGTTGTTAAGTAATTGATTTTTTCCAATTTAAAGTAGTGGAAATTCTAAAAAAAATAGAAATAGTAGCTTTCAGTGGCTGAAATCTAAAAAAGTATCCAAATAGTAGCATAACGTAAAAAAAAGTAGTAAATAGTAGGTTTTAGTAGACGAGTGCGAAGCCTGCAATTAATTAAAATCAAAAATTAGAAAGTATTTTTTAAGCGAAATTTTTTTTTCTGTTTCCGTATTTTTAAATAAATTGAAATTAAAATTTTTCAATTCAAAAGGGCTAATGCACAATGTTTTATGCATTAATATATATATATACATATGGTGAGAGAGATAGAAAAACACGTGACTTTGAATAAATCAATGGAAAATGTAAAATATTCTCATTGAAAAACTGAGTCAAAAAGGGATATAAGTAACAATTGAAAATACCCTTTGAATGGCGCATATTTAGCGAGATTTTCACTATAATCCTTCAATTGACAAGTAAATCCCTCTCAAAATCTTATAAATCATCCTTGGGAGGAAAAAGGATAAAAAACATACATCTGTATATATCAAATTCTGTCTCGCTCAAACCAACTTCTCATTTATAATCCGATACGAGGTCGTCTTCTTGGTATAAAAAATGTCTACTTGAAGAAAAATGTGATATAAACGAAATAACTTTTATATATAGATATTTTCCACTTTATTTCGCTATTCTCTTATAACAGAGACTATTCTTAGCTTTCTTTTCTACAAATATGAGAAAAAAAACACATTTCTATTAAATTTCAAGTAAAAACGTTTATCTTCTTCTTTAAAAAAAAAAAATAATAATTATCAAAAAAAATAAAAAGAAGAGAAAATTGTGGTCAATTGCGGTCCTATTTCATAAAAATTATTTCACAATAGCTTTTCGTAAAATAAAACCAAAATAAAAAATATACGAAAAAATTTAAATAAAATCTCGTGAAATAAAAATTCTTTTGAATTTATACATAACACGATTGGGTTACGTTTCCAGAATTAGTGAGTAATAAAAATAAAATAAAATTTACAGAAAAAAAATTGCGCTTTATCAGTTAAAAAAAAAGACGGGAAAAATATATGAAAATGGATTAAATTTGTTTATATATTTTTCAAATAAGTTTACAAATTTTGGTTTATAACACGTTCTGTTAATTTCTTTTTTCAATGACGGAAAATATTTATATTTAGTTTATTTTCAATGTGAACATTTTTTTTTTTTTGATAATAATTTATTGGATATTTTATTAAAAAATGAATGTATACAAATTTAACACTATTTTTTATTTTATTATTATAACAAATAAATAAACATTTTTATTGTAGATAGAAAAAAAATTTGATTCAAATAAATATTTATATTCTAATAACTTTTCTATTAGCAATGCATTAAAAATTATCAATGACTTAAATAAAAATTATTTACTACAAAATAAATATTTATTTGATAGTTGAAAAGTGATCGGTTATAATTATTTACTTGAATCAAATAATTTTTATTACAATATTGATATTGTATTCGAACCAATAATTTGGGTAATAATTTAATTATTTAATTATTATTAAAAATTAATCGAGAAATTAATTAAAAATACTATTTTAGTAATTATAGGTAAATTACTAAAATGAAAATTATTTAGTTTCAAAAAATATTTGGTTGATGAGACAAGTAATCGGTTATTTGAATCAAATAAATTTTTTCCCAGTGCATTATAATAAAATAAATTAATAATATTGTTGCAAATATATTTTACCGCAACAATGTTGCTTATAAAACAGTAATTAAATGATCCAGTCAGATTTTCTATTTAATCCGCAGTACACTTTAAACGAAATCCTTTTACAGATTTACAAAAAAAAGAAGAGGTGAAACAAAACAAAATCAATTGAATACCTAATGGAGAATAAATATCAATACTGTTTGTTGAGTCAAAAGCGTAACGAAAACTGTATTGCAATGGAAAACAAAGTAAATAATTACTAACGAATTTTATTTACTGTCTATTATATTTCGTGATTTACTACTCATTAATATCGACAATTTATTAATTAAAGACAAATAAAGAAAATATTTATTAATATAAACAATTTATTAATATTGTCGATTTATTGATTTTAATATTAACAATTTATTATTCGCTAATATTAACAATGTATTATTTATTAACAATTTGTTAATTAAATAAAAATATTTTTCATTTGCAATGTCACGATTATTAATAAAAATTTACAATTTAATAAACTTTGTTTCCAAATTGAAATTTCTTCTCCAAAACAAACTTATATCAATTTACTTTTTCAAAACGTTCCAGAAAAATAATTCGAGAAAAAATTCATTTCCGAAAACAAAAACAAATTTTTTTTTTGTATTCTCGATTCAAGATATAAATTTCATTTAAATCTTGTATTTTATGGAACATTTTTTTCTTATTCGATTATATATTTTTTTATTTTTTATATTCACGTAGATTCTTTTTTTTTTTTATCGAAACATGTGCAATCGACAAAAAACAATTTTTGATATCTGTCTAAACAAAAGTGTGAAATGAAAACTATAAAATTCAACTGTCCAAAGAAAAGAAGAGAGAGAGAGAGAAAAAAAACCGGAAGAAGCCTGTCGCATGATGTCATCCAAAAAGAAAAAAAAAATATACAAGATTTCCGAGAATTTTTCATGACAGCTCTTCCTATAATATAACAACACATTTTCATATTTTATATACAATTTCTGTATTATTAAAATTTGAATGGACTCTGTCTCTTGAACAGGAAATAAATGTGCCCTTTTATCATTCAATCTTTAGAATTTTCATTTACTTCGCGGTTCACTCTTTTTTTTTTTTTTTTTTTTTTTTTTTTTTTTTTAATCAAATATTGTATATATTATCATAAAATTTATTTCTTCTTCAGAAATCAAATGTTTTATCAATTTGATATGGAAAATATTTTTTTTTCTATATATTTTCACGTCATACAATTTTCCTGAATTTTGTGGTGAATATACATCTTCTTCTTCTACTGCTTTTTTTTCTTTCATAAAAAAGAGTATTTTCCTCTCACAATATGCTTTTTTCTTATCTCTCTAGTAAATTTTCTTTCATATATATATAGAAATACATCACTTATCACTTGGGGAAAAAAAAGTTGGGACACTGAAAGAAATTGGAATTTTGAATTGTCAACGTCTCGAGTTAACGAATTATTTTTGGAAAAAAAAGAGAAGGGTGGAAGAAATTTTCTTTGTGATTCGACAATTTTGAAAGTAGAGAGTAAAAAAAAAACATTTTTTTACTAATGATGCATTTTTTACTGAAATTGAAATTTCCAAATAAAATTTTTTTTAGAAGCAATATCAATATTAAGTCTTCCTTCATTTCTACATTGTTTTTATAATAGTTTCTAAAATTAATTATCTTTACCCAAAATAAAAAATTGTAAAATTAATCAAAAACATCAATAAATTATTTTTTAAATAGGTAAATATTTAATTCATATTATTGTTTCATAGAAATTAAAATTTTTAAAAATTGAAAATTCAAATCTTCTCTAAATTAAACAACTTAGAAGAATATTTTATATATAAAATTTTCCCGTTATTTTCTAAATAAAAATAAAAAAATAAATAATTAAAGATGACCGAGTTTTAATAAATTTTAATAAAATTTTTATGAATAATTACAATTTTCGAGGAATTCGATTAAAATTGTATTAATAATAATTGAAATTCTGCGATGAGTTTTATTATTTATAAAAATAATTGAATTTATGAAATTAATTTTATTATTTATTAAAAATAATTGAATCCTTGTAAAAAAATTTTATTATTTATGAAAATAATTGAATTATTGCGAAGAAATTTATAAAAAATTTATAAATAATTGAATTCCTGTGAAATATTTGTTATTTATGAAAATAATTGAATTTTTGCGAAGAATTTTGTTAACAATTTTTTAAATAACTGAATTTCCGTGAAAAATTTTATTGTTTGTGAAAATAATAATTGAATTCTTACAAAAAAATTTATTTCATTTTACTTTATTTGTTAAAAACATTTCAATTGTTTCGAAGAGAAATAAAATACTTTCGGGGAACGTATGTAAAATTGTATTAAAAAAATGAATTCTTATAAAGAATTATATCAAAATTTTTAAAATAATTAATAATTAATAATTAAAATTTTTTTAAATAATTAATTAATTTTAAGATATTAAAAAATTTTTTAAAATGTATTGAAAATAATTATTAAATTCTAATGAACAAATTATATCAATTTTTTAAATTCAGTGAATTCTTTCGAAGAATTTTAATAAAATTTTGAAAAATTTTTCGTGGAATTTTTCTGAAAATTAAATTCTCATATAAAAATTTTATCAACAAATTTTTAAGTAATTGAATTCATTTGACGAATATTTTGAAAAAAAATTTAAGAATAATTACATTATTCGAGAAGTTTGATTAAAATTTTATTAATAGAATTAAAATTCTGCCATTAGTTTCATTATTTAGGAAAATAATTGAATTTTGGAGAAGAATTTTATTATTTATAAAGATAATTGAAACTTTGACGTAAATTTTTTTTAACATAATGAAATTTCTGCGTAGAATTTTATTACTCTTGAAAATAATTAAATTTCTGTAATTATTTGTAACTTTACCAAAATTCAATTTTTTTTAGTGTTTTTAACTAAAATTCTTCTATAAATACATTATTTTAAATAGTTAATTAAATAGATATTAAAAATTTAACTAATTTCCGAAGAATTTGAATTATTAAAATTTTTTTAAATTCTAAGACCTTTAAAATTTTTAATTAAATTCATACAAAAAATATGTTTTTTCGAATTTCTAATTAAAACCTTTTTGAAGTTGATCTATTTATCAAAATTTTAAACGCAACTCTTTTAAAATTCAATTATATTTTGAAATATTTAAGTAAAATTACTCATTAAATAATTTACAAGTAATAATTTTGTGTTAATTCTTCAAGAATTAAGAAGTTAATTAAAAAGAAATTATTGTCAGAAATAGAAAAAATTGAAGGTTTTATATTAAAATTCGTGGTAATTTCATAATTTATGAGTCAAACTTAAAAGGCAGCAAAATTCAGAATTTTCTTATGAATTCTAGAAATTTAATTTTTCTAGTACACACTAAAAAAAAAGTTTTACTTTCAGCCTCTTTTTGAGGCTGAATTTATGATGTAAACGGAGTCAGCCCCGTTAAACAAGGACAGACTTATGTTAAATACATGGGCTGAATTTAAGGTGTAAACGGAGTCAGACTTTTTTTTTCCTGTGTAATTTTAATAAAAATCCCTGATTATTCTTAAATTTCCTGACTTCCCTGATCTGTGGCAACCTTTTTAACAAATTTTACACTCATATTTTTTCAAAATTGTGTTTGTATGCAAAAAATATTTTTATTCGCTTTTTATTGAATATTAATTAGCTGTTTAATTATATTTTCAGATTAATTAATATTTATTGTCATATTTTTGACTACAGAGTTAAAATTGACTGCTACTTAAGATAAAAGTTTATAAAAAAAAAAATTTGAATGCCCAAAAAAATCGATAGTGCGATAAAATAGCTTCATTCCTTTCCTTAGAGATAAATGAAGAACAAATCATCTATCCATACTTTATCCTCTATATATATATTTGAAGAAATATTTTTATGCACACATAAGTTCTTGAAAGGAAATTGATGGTTCATTTGGAAATGACATTTGAAGGTTGAAAATATATTCAAAATTAATGATCTTTTGTTGAAATGAACAATTGACGACTGAAAGTGCACAGCGGTGTTGTTATCCCGCTTTACATTCTCTCCTATAGGGAAAATGTTCGATCACGATTGTGGAAAAGGTGATTTTGCAGAGTTGAGCAGGATTTGAAAAGGGGGAAGATAAGGCAGCAGAGACCAAGCGCAGGGCTTATTTAGTTCTCAAGGCTGGAAATTGATTTTGTCGAACCTTTGCCAACTACTTCTTTAGATGTTTACCTTGTAGTGGGAAAGAGATTCAAGCAATCATCCATCCTTTTAGAAAGAATTGACAATATAATTGTAATTGCATTTCACTTCACTTTTTTGCAATCAAATATCTCAAAATAGCATTTTCAATCAAAATTTAGAGAAAAAAAAAGTATAGGAATTTTATTTTCTTTCTCAATGATTATAAATTAAAAAAGTTTTTCTCATTAAATAAATTTTTATTTCTTGAAAAATTTCAGAACTAAATATTTTTTTCTATGTCAGGATTGTCACGATTTTCCTCATTTCATCTTTTCCAGGTTTTCCAGGTTAAAAAACGGAATTTTTTCAGGTTTTTAAAACTACAATTTATATTTTACAAAATTAAATAATTCTAATAAAATTTTTACAAATACATGGAACTTTCATATAATATACTGTATTCCGAATTGTTAAATTTATTTTTTTTAAATAAATATTTAGTCATTATAATTTTTCCATAAGAATTAAGATTTTTAAAAATTTTAAATTCAAACCTTTTTGAAATTAAACAACTTATACAAAATTTGTTATAAAACATGAAGAAATCGATCACTCCGAGTCATCGACTCGGAGCAATCAATATCTTCATGTTTTATAATAATTAAAAATGACCGACTAATAAAATCATTATTTTATATTATGAGAATATTGTTACAGAAACTTATTCATTACATTCATCACTTTAATTCAATTATTGTTTTCCAGAATTTTTAACTAAAATTCTTCTTTAAATTAATTATTTTTAATATTTTTTGAAAAATTTCTTTGAAAATTTTCAAATCCTTTTGTTCACAATTCAATTTTACGAAATTTCATCGATTATTCAGGTATTCGGAAATTCTTCAATCAAATATATATTAGAAAATAAAAACTTAAAATAACTTAAAATAAATTCAATTAAACTTTTAAGAAAAAATTAAATCCACACAATTTTCAGTTAAAAGTATGAAAAATTCAAACAATGAAAGATTATAATTTGAAACCTCTTCAAAATTCAATTATTTTTAAAAAATTCACGCTACAATATTTTCTTTCTAAATTTGATTTAGTAAAAATGTTTACTATTTGAAATTAGTGACTGACTTTTTGCTTCTGAATTAGTAAATTTTACTATTAAATTACTAGAAACGACTATTTATTAGTAAAATCTGCTAATTCAAAAGCAAAAAGTCAGTCACGATAATTCAAATCAAAAAACCTTTTTATTTATTCAAATTTAGAGAGTTTTATATTCAATTATTATCTAAAATTTTAATTGAAATTCATATTTAAATCAATTTTTATTAGAAAATTTTACGAGAATTCAATTATTTAAATACAAAAATAAATAATTTATTGAAGAATTGAATGTTTTTATAAATTGAACTTTCATAACGAATTTTATCAACAAATTTTTAAATGGATAATTAAAATTCTTTTGACGAATTTTAATGGCATTTTTAATAAGAATTTCATTTTTCGAGAAATTATATTAAAATTGTATTAAAAATAATTGAATCTCTGTAAAAAAATTTGATTGAATTAAGAAAATTTTTTGAAAATAATTGAAATTTTGACAAGAATTTTATTAAAATATTGGAAAATAATTGAATTTTGGAGATTGAGACGAATTTTAATATTTCTTTTTAAATATTTGAATTCTTTTGTGAAATTTTATTAAAATAGTAATTAAATATAATTGAATTTTTATAAATTATTGAAACTAATTGAATTTCTACGTAGAATTTTATTAAAATTATTTTGAAAAAAAATTTAATTGGTAAAAAGAATTTCATTAAAATTTTTGAAAATAATTGAATTTTGGAGAAAAATTTTTTTAAACTTTAGACTATAATTGAATTTTTGCAAAGAATGTTATTACTTTTAAAAATAATTGAATTTTTATTGAGACGAATTTTAATATTTCTTTTTAAATAATTGAATTCTTCTGTGAAATTTTATTGAAATAGTAATTAAATATAATTGGATTTTTATAAACTATTGAAACTAATTAAATTTCTACGTAGAATTTTATTAAAATTATTTTGAAAAAAAAAATTTAATTGGTAAGAAGAATTTCATTAAAATTTTTAAAAATAATGTAATTCTTTTAAGAAATTAAATTAAAAATGTATTCACAATAATACACTTTAATTCTAATAAATAAATTATAGGAAGGCTGTTTAAAATAATTGAATTTCTTTGATGAATTTTAATAAAATTTTTAAGAATAATTCCATTTTTCGAGAAATTTCATTAAAATTTGTATTAAAAATAATTGAAATTCTGCGATGAGTTTTATTATTTATGAAAATAATTGAAAACCTATAAAGTTTTTTATTATTTATGAAAATAATTGAATCTCTGTAAAAAATTTTATTTTTTATAAAAATAATTGAATTATTGCGAAAAAATTTATTAAGAATTTTGTAAATGACAGAATTCCTGTGGAATTTTGATTATTTAATTAATTTATTCAAATTTAAAATTTTAGAAAATTTTAAATTACAACCTTCTGAAGTTTATCTATTTAAAAAAATTGTAAACGCAACTCTTTTAAAATTGAATTAATTACCAGGTTGAAGTCCACAACGTTTATCAACGAAAAAAGTTTTTCAATAAGTGGTAATTAATAGAAAAAAAAAGGAAAAAGCAACAATACTGCCACAAAAATGTATTAAAAAGGTAGAGTTTTATTTATATTTTAATAATAATTGTTGTATATTTAACAAAAATATAATATTCAAATAAATTAAAAAAGCGTTTTCGTTGATCAACGTTGTGGACTTCAACTTCGTAATTAATTTTGAAATATTGAAGAAAAACCAGATTTCAAGAATAAGCACAATAACTTTAGAAAAAAAATATTTTTCCAGTATTCCGATCGAAATTCCCTGACTTTTCCAGGTTTTCCAGGTTGCGTGGAAAACCTGTATATTCTTTTTTTTAAAAGAAACGATTCTTTTCAAAAGAAAAAATTGTCTTGTTTCTCAACGATATTCTGGAAAAAAAAAATTTAAAAAAAAAACGATTTGTTTTTGTAGGTGAAAAATTTTTTTAAAAAGAAACGAAACTTTCTTTTTGCGAACTTTTCCCATTTTTTTCGAAAGCGAGAAATTTTATTTCCTTTCTCTAAATATATATACAATTTATGTAATTTTCTCAAATACCTCATTTTATACGCGTATCAAACTTTTGCATAATATTAGAGATCAGAGAACTTGACTTATGAAACTCACGAAAAACACCTGCAAAGAGAACTCGTATAACAATGAAACGTGAGAAGCATACGAAAGAGTTTTTCAAAATATATACATATATATACGATGATAGACAAAAAATATAGAATAATATATAGTTTCATAAAATATACATAAAAATTGGGCTCATAATATTAAAATAAGCTGTTCATGAAATATTTCTTAAAAAAAATATTCTCGTGAAAAAAAGAAACAATTCTGTTGGGAAAAACTAAATATTTACTACAATAAAATTGTCTGTATTGAGAAATTTCTAGAATTCAATGAAAAAATGTATAAAATATATGTCAAATATCAAAGTGCCTTTAAAAGTAAATTTAGAATTTTGGAAATTATAAAAAAAAATATATAAAAAATATCAAAAAAACACTTATCGTAAAATTTTTTTATTGTAAACTAAAATTTCCGAAACATGACAATCTGTCCTTTTCTCGATTAAAAAAAAAAAATAAATAAATAATAAAATTATATTCGGAATAACGACTTCATAAATTTCCAATAATTTCCATTATCTTAATGGTTTCATACATTTCGACTGATATTCACGAATTATAAAATTATAAATGAACTAAAAGCTCCAATCCATTTGGCAAATTCCAAAATTTAACGGCTTAAATCTAAAATTAAACACTGCGTTCTTTTTTGAAAATCAAGACATATAATGTTAATTTGAATTTTAATTAATTTTAAATTAAATTATTTACACTTCGTTCATTTTTATGTTTTACAAAAAATTACACTTTTACTTTTATTTATTCATTCTATTTATTTATTATTTATTTTGATTTTTGTTTTACTTTAATTTTTCGTTTATTTTTATTTTTTGATCTATACTTTAATGTTATATCTATTTTTATTTCCTTTTTTGCTTTGCTTATTTTTATTTTTGGTTTATTTTTATTTTTTATTTATTTTTTGTTCACTTTTTAGTTACTTTTATTTTTTACAACAAAAAATTACACTTTTCGCATTATTCTAACAATGGAATAACCCGGAAATAAAAAATAGCAAAAAAAATTTATTTTTATTGGGAGAAAAATCCTCTTTTTGAATTTATATCGCAAATTATCAGTGCGAAAAAAATTCCCCGTATGACACTTTTCTATGGAGTTTATTATACTGAACGTGAGGGGAATTATTATAATATAAGAATGCAGTCTCAACACTTTTGAATTTGAAAGAAAGAAAATGTATATTTCAGCTTTCATACCGGAGATGAAAGACTTTTTTTCCGAAAGTATATAATTTTACATATATACATACAAGAATACTATAAAATACATTTCCTGATAAAACTTTTTTTGTTCACATCTTTATTTTTTCTCATGAAAATAATAACAAAAAAATTTTTTTTGTCCTACCTGCACGGAAAGTATGTCATTTCGGGCACTTAAGGCGGGCGCAAAGTAACACATTACGCCCGGGAGTGGGAGAAGCGGGCGGAAAAGTATTTTGCGCCCGCTTGTATGACGTCAGCGGGCGGTAAAGTATTTTCCGCCCGCTTCCCCTACCTCCGAGCGGGCGGAAAATACTTTACCGCCCGCTTGTTAATTATTTGATTTTCTTCATTAAAATGCGACATTTTCGACTTTCTTGTTATGTTGACTATAAAACTGCAAACATTTTCAACTTGTTTTATTTTGTCTATAAAAATTTGCAATTTTTTTTTTATTTTCTCTAAAAAAATAATGAGATATTTGGTTTTGTTCCCATTTCGTTTATCAAAATTGTCAATTTTAAAAGTTCCTGTTTCAGTTTTGTTTAATTATTAATTACTACGTTCTAAATAAATACTATGTTTCCAGAATACATTGTTTTTTATTTCTATTTTAAAACTTCTATCATTAGAGACTTCATTCGATATAATATTTATATAGAGCTTAATTTTTAACTAATATGAGAGTTTAATCGTGCGTGCCCTCAATGCCATACTTTCCATGCAGTTAGGACAAAAAATTATGTTCGCATCATGGGCGCAAAGGTGATTACGACTTTGGCGAAATTTCGGGACCTCGGGGACACTTTCGCTCCCTCGGCTTCGCCTCGGGCGCGAAATTGTGTCCCCTCGGTCCCTTCATTTCGCCATCGTCGCAATCACCTATTTTGCGCCCTTGTTACGAAAATAACTATTTTTATACCCTTGACGATTCGAAATTATTTATATTACTTATCAATAAGAGAAATAAATTCAATATGTTTAGAAGAAAATATTTAGAAGAAAATATTTTTTTAATATTTTTTTAATATTAAAACAAAAGATACAAGTTTTCAAAAAGAACATTTTAGTTTAATAGATATTAAACAAGACACAAGTTGTAAATTGAACAACATATTTTTTTAAATGTTAAACAAGTCACAAGTTTGCAGAAAAAAAAATTTTTTTTTAGATAGCAAACAAGACACAATATAGAATTTAATTTATTTAATGTGAAACTAATTTTATAACTCTTTCCGACGCGGTACTTCAATTTCTAATCGTACTTGATAAAAATAATGTTGAAAAAAGTAGTTTCGAGCTTCATAAATTTAATCAAAGTCCACACGCCAGTTTTTAAAGCCTGGAGCTTCGAAAGAATTTTTGTTACTTTACTTTTAGCCATAAAAAAACGTCAAACGTTTTCAAAAAGATATATAAGTTCTGGAGAAGTGTTGTTAAAATATAGTATAAAGTTAACTTGGTTAAAAATAGAAGGAAATAAAAAAAATTTGCTTCTTTCGTATTAAATAAATAAAAAGTTTTTTTTCTTTTTATTTGCGAACTAATATTACAAATTCTGTAGGTGTACAAAAAAAATTAAATGACCTTTTTTCCAAACCAGTTGATCTTTTTTTTTAATTATTATCTTGAATTTAAATTCATTTTCGTTTTATTTCTTTATTGTTATTATTATTATTATTATTATTATTATTTTTTTTTTTTATTATTAATTATTTAGAATTATTTAGTATTATTTTGTATTACTTAGAATTATTTTGTGTTATTTAGTATTATAATAGTTATCATTATTTTCATTACTCTTTCTTTATTGTCATGGAGTATTAATTAATTACGAAATAAATAAAAAATAAACTTTATTTATTAATTATAATCCTTTTTTCCTTCTATTAAATAAATTAAACTCTTGACATGTTCCCCTTTTGCTTTCCAGGTATTTAATTCTATTCTCCAAAGTCTTAGTCGAATTCTGATTGTATATTATTTGAATTTATTGACTCGTATCAGTTCATTGACCTTATTTCCTTGACTGCTTCTATTTTGAATTATCACAAAGAGATTATTTCCAAAATTCTAATTCTAATTAATATTATATTTTTTTTACTTTTTTTAAATAATATTTTTGTTATTATTATTATTATTATTTTTGTTATTGTTAAAATTATCATTATTAATATTAATGTACAAAAAATAATCATTATTTAATTCAATCTAATTCAATAATAATTAATGGAAATTATAATTGATTATGAAAATATTACTTAACAAGAAAATATCATTTTTAAAATTTATCATCTAATTTATACACTTTTAATTTCTATGAGTAAATTTAAAAATCAAATTTAAAAAAAATTTAGTCACTATGAAAAGCTTGCAATTTAAACAAGTTTTTATTAGAGTTCAAAAAAAAAAAAAAAAAAAAAGAAGAATGAATTAATAAAAAGTACACACATTTTAATTATCCGCATTTTGTATAAATCGCGGTATTTTTCCTCATTTCTAGTAATTAAAAATAAATCTCTCTGATATATTATGCATAAAAGTTAAATATCGGAATTTTTTAATTTTATCCCAGTGGGAATTGCAAAACTGCCAAAGGCAATAATAATAATTTTTTTTGTAAATAATTTGTATTTTAATTTTTTTTGTAATAATAATAGTAATAATCATAATGAAAATTACTTCCGACTCAAAAAAAAAAAAAATAAATAAATAAATGTGTTAAATTAAACACAAAAAAATAGATTTATAAAAAATGGAAATACCATTATTATAACAATTATTATGCAAAGAAATATTGTTATGAAAGGAAATATTATTTATCATAAAACTAAAAAAAAATGGTAATTTAATTAAGACGAGTCAGTTATTTATATTCCCCATCCACTTCATCTCATTTGCGAGCGAGTTTTCTCGCCACCTAGCGGACAGATTCTTTTTTGGCGCAAAATTCAAATCGAACGAGAACCAAAGTTTACTCAAAAATATTACTAAAATAACTCCTTGAACAAATATTGACCCACTCCTATTTAAATTTCTCTCACAATTTCATTTTCCACCGAATTTTCCATCCTATATATTCGTTTAGAATATTTTCCCCTTTCTAATTTTGTCTGATATGTGTATTTAAAAAAGAGAGAAAATAAAGCAAAGGAATAATATGAAAATTTTCTTTTGAAACTGGCTTTCATGTTGAACTTCTGGTTCCATGAGAAGAAACATGTTTCAAAAATTATATCTCTTGTACATGTATCTTTGTGGTTATGGACGGATGGATCTAATATATTTTTCCCTTTATTACAAGTTTTGCTAGTCCGCGAATATGTAAGTATATATATGTGGACCCGCGCACAGAATTCGTTTCGTTGAATTCCTTTCCTGGTAATCTTCTAAAGAAAAGATTTGCCGGGATACTGCCTATATGTCTTCCACGTTCCTTATACCCAACGAACTATCGCGCTCTTGGGTTTTAATGCTCCATTGGGGAATTCTCCCTCTTTCTCTCTCTCTCTTTTTATATATATATATATATTCACGGTGTTTTCACGTGAAGCCGTTTTGCCAAGTTTTCTGCTCGCTAACTGTAAAATCCTCACTAATATCGTCATATTTTTCACATGTAATCCACTTAAATATATAAAAAATTCAATAAACCTTAAGTGTATATAAAAAAAATACTTCTTAAAAATATTACTCCAATCTTTTACTTTTTAAAAGAAAATTAATAAGTAATGGAAAATTTTTTTATTTGTATTTCATTTTTGTAATTTACAAATTTTATTATTTATTTATTATTTATTTAATTATTTATTTTTAAAAAATAGTATATAATAATAAAATAGATATCAATTATATATTGTAGTAAAATTTTTTTTTTTCGAAGAATATCAAATTGAGACAAAAAAGGAATCAAAAATGTTGTTTGGAACATTTTTGATTCCTTTTTTGTCTCAATTTGATATTCTTCGAAAAATAGTGAATTCGAATCAATTGTTCCTGTTAATAAAAATTTAGTAATTCAATATTTTATATATAAATATATATTCCCAACCAATGGTTCGAACTAATAAATTGCTACCACACATAAGACCGGAAATGCCTTTTTTGTTACCGAAATTAAAGTTATATACTGTTATACTTATTTGTTTATAACAAGAATTTATTTAACGTTTTATTCCGGATAAAATTTTATTTATTATCTGATAAAATAATGAAACAGTTTTATTATTATAAAATAAAATAGTTTTATTATTATAAATAAAAATAATTTTATTATTATAATAAAGTAAAAAAAAAAATTATTATTACTATTATAATAAAGCAATAAAAAACTATACAATACTTTTATTTTTACACAATACTAATAAAAATTTATTACAATAGTTTCATTTTTTAGCTGACTTGATTTCGCCTTTACTGCTGGAATTATTTATTTTTTCATTACACTAGCATAATTAAAGCGATTTGACCGACTGGAAATGTCTTTTTTGATACCGAAATTAAAACAGTGTAACTTATTTTTTTGTCTGACTAAAATTAGAGCTTACTACTGAAATTAATTATTTCTGCGTTTACAAGAATTTTAAACGTTTTATCCAAGTGGGAATGTGCTTTACTAGTTATTAAATTAAAACATTGTAAACTCTCATGGCTGACTAAAATTTCATCTTACTACTGATTACCAACTAGGACAATTTTTGTTAAGAGCTTTCCGAGTGAATCTCACTTTACAACTGTAACAATTTTAATACTTTACAGAACTCAGAATTTATAATAAAAATTAACTTGAATCATAAAATAATTTTTTGGCATTGAATAATTATCAAAATTACATATCCATCAATGAGAAATAAATAATGTTATAATTAAAATGAGGAAAACATATAAAATGAATATACAACTAAAAATTAGATAATTATACCATCAATTTTATATAAAAATTATCGAGTCACAATAAATAAATCTGGAAATGAGTTAATCACAGATTGTCAAATATAATATAAGGGATATTATCCTTATTGATAATTTTATCGGTATATTCATGTATAAAAAAAATCGCCCTGGGAGAGACGTATTAATTAACATTCATTCACACATGAGAACATAAAACTTTACTTATCAGGCAAGACTTGAGCAGTTAGCGTCCGTTGCTTCATCCAAAACCCCGCCGCGCCCTCGAGTCGCACGCTGGTTTCAGTTAATGAGGTGAAAGTCACTCTTATCCACTCTTATGGAGTCTCACTCCATCCTCTGCAACCTGGTACCAAGGGACGAAGTCTAGATCGCTCTCGAGATGCTCTGCCTTTCATCAATTTAAATCCGCCCACTATAAATCGCCACACTACGAAATTTCATGTACAAAAAAAACTATAAATATCCAAACTAATATTTGTGATTTTACATAATTGAAAAAACGATATGAACTTACCATCAGCGTCCTTGGCGTGCACTTGAATTCGTAGAGCGGATTCAGCCGTCAGTTCCCAGGGCGATGGTCAATTAACTTGATCCACGCTTCTGTGAACCGACGCTAGCCTCCCGCTCTTTCACGAATTTCCCTCACTTATTGTAAGATGTGCCGAGCCAAGGACCCTGATAGGTCCCCACATTATCAGAGCATCCCAAAACGACACCAGATCCATCCCCTCGAACCCCAACGTCCAGGCAACCCGGAGGGCACGACGGTATAATGGAACAACATCGCTTCATTCTCCCCCTAGCTCTTTATAATGCAATGATACAGAGATACTAAATATACACACATTTCTTTACGACGATTACAATTTCATATAATATGCAAGATCAATTACCAAATTGACATCTCCTCCTCCCCATTTCTTTTCACTATTTACAAAATCATATCACATCAGCGTCGACAATAAAATAACTCATTCTATAACATTTCCTGATGATACTCATTATACAAATTAAGCATTCTCATACATCAATTATTATACAACGAATATGCATTCCAAATATCATATGAATCCAGTTACAATTAACCGATGCCCACAATTTCTTATTTCTGAGTGTTAAAAGAAAGAAAAGGTCAAGTTTCCTCAATCCAATGAAATGACACTAACCATTTTATATTTTATAGTTATTATTATTATTTATTTATTTATTTATTCTTTTTTTATAATAGATTATAAAGAAAAACATAAAAGAGAATATTTGATTTTTTTATTTCTTTTTGGTAGTGATGTTTATAATTTCGCATACCGTTCGAAGTGCCAGCAATTTGATTATTTTTACAAATATTCATTTTTGATATATTTTTTTAAATTAATTTGATGATATATACCAATTATGCGATTTCTATTTTTATGATCCCCAAGTTCAAATGATCCGTTGTTAAAATCTCGCAATATTTCATAAGGACCATAAAATATGTGGAAGAATTTGCTGGTTACTTTTTTCAAAGCATCAGATTGCTTTGGTACTTGTAATAATACAAGGTCACCCACCTGCAACGATATTCTTGACGTCGATTTCTGTGTTTTTGCTCGACGCTCGAAACTTTTTTTTAATCGTTCCCTAGCCAATACAATTTTTGCTTCTCCCGACAAATTATCACCTTCTGGAAATTTAACAATATCGAAAATCTGATCCTTCGGTTTTTTCCCAAAATGTAATTCGAGAGGACAAAATCCCGTACTCATGTGAGTAGTCGAATTCAAAAAAAACTCAATATCCGATACGCAACGCGCCCATCTCGTATGCTTATCCGCGCACAGAGTTCTAAAAAGGCGCCCTATTTCTCTCATTACGCGTTCAACGGGATTCCCCTGGGGATGACGAATCGACGAGAATATAACCTTAATTCCAACCTCACGCAACCTCTGTCCCCATTTAGGCGATGTGAATTGGGACCCGTGATCCGACAGGATTCTTTTTGGATAACCCATATCCGGAAAATATGATTGGAAAAGTTTTCTCAAGACAGTATCTGTGGTCTCCCTTTTAATCGGAAAAAGCCTCACGTATTTAGAGAATACATCTAGTACAACAAAGATGTACTCCATCCCCCCTGTTGACCTTGGCAGTGGCCCAAAAAAATCCACACAGACAAGATCCTGCGGTTCCGACGAATATACCATCCGATACACACTCGACATATTCGTGTTATTGATCTTTACTCGCTGACATAAATCACAAGATGTTACCAATTTTTTAATTTCCGCATTCATAGCTTTCCAATAATAGTATTGACGAATATACGCTCCAGTTTTAAACACCCCTGGATGTCCTAATTTCGTATGAATACAGTCAACGATCCTTCTCGTGAGTACCTCAGGTATGACAATCTGCCATGCCTTCAACGTCTGATCGAAGCGAAATAAAATCTGTTCTTCCACGACAAAAAATCGAGATAATTCTCTATTTTTAACTTTCTGAATAATTGAGCGGATATTCTCATCTTCCCTTTGCAGAGTTTCTAGATTTTTTAGATCATGAGTAAGATCACTGGTCAAGGTCAACCCGGAGCAACCATTCAATTCAACCCCCTGAGATTCAACATGCAAAACATCGATCGACAACCCCTCCTGCACCACGGATTCAAACTTCCCTCTTGGATTCCGACTAAAGAAGTCTGCCACCACGTTATCGCTACCTTTACAATATTCCACCTCAAAATCGTATTGCTGGAGCAGCAAACTCCATCTGATAAGACGGGAATTAAGATAAGGAGTGGAATTTAGAAACGTTAACCCTTTGTGATCGGTGATAATCACAAATCTCGTTCCTAGCAAATAAATTCTAAGTTTCATAACAGCATATACTATAGCTAGCAGCTCCTTTTCCGTCGTTGTATAGTGTAACTCCGCCTCCGCCAAACAACGACTCACCAGCGCCACCACCCTAAATTCATTTAGATCATCCACCTGATATAAAATGCCAGAAATCCCCAAATCGGACGCATCGGTTTGTAGTCGAAATTGCTTACCAGGCAAATAATGATCCAGTTGAACGCAATTTATAAAGGCCAACTTCATATTTTCGAACGCCCGATCATGTTGCGGAGTCCAATCCCAAAAATTTTTTTCTTTTAATAAAGACCTGAAGGGTTCCAATAAAATGGCATGTTTGACTGTAAACTGGCGGTAATAGGTGCACATTCCTATGAACCTTTGCAATTCTGTTCGATTTCGCGGTTTTTCAAATTTTTGAATTAATTCGAGTTTATCTTGTCTCGGTTTAACCCCATCCACGGACAGCTCGTGCCCCAAAAATTTAACCTCTTTTTTACCAAACAAAGATTTATCCAAATTCAGAGTAAAATTATTTTCTTGTAACACTGTAAAAATTTTTTCAATTTCATAAATATGATTATAAAAATTTCCCTTAGTTGTAATTAAAAAATCGTCAATATAAATAGTCAAAGTTTCTTCAAATTGATTCCCTAGAACTTCATGCAGCGATCGAATAAACACGGAACCAGCCGTCTTTAGGCCAAATGGCAGCCTGCAGAACTGGTACATCTGAGAATCATACAGAAACGCAGTGTACTTGCGACTATCTGGATGCAGTGGTATCTGCCAGTACCCTGTTGCCAAATCAGTAGTCGACAAGTAACTAATACCCTGAAATTTCTGTAATAATTCATAAACCAAAGGCGGAGCCTCGTGATCCGATTCGATTATTACATTAATAAATCGAGCATCCAAGCAAATACGTACCGTTCCATCACTTTTGATGACTATACGTATTGGGTTGCAATAAGAAACATTACATTTCTCAATGACGCGTGCTTCTAACATTTTTTGTATTTTACAACTTACTTTTTTTCGATGAGCTATCGGAATTGAATATGTTTTAAACACAGGTACTTTATGGGGCTTAACACGAATTTGGTAGGGAGTGACTTTTGCACCACAATTTTTTTCGGAAAATAAATACTCAAATTTGGACATTACTTGTGCAAAAACCTCTCTTTCACGATCAGTGATCCCCGGAATCTCAGAAGCGATAACTTCAACGTCTCTCAAAAAAGTATTTCCCACATCGATTCGACTTATATATCCTTCCTGACAGATTCCAATTTCCTTAAATGATTCTATCTCTCTCGAATAATCCTTATTATACTCCCCAGCATCAATAAAATCAACAAAATTTGGATCTATTTCCTGATCATATTCATAAATATTTTCACGATGCTTTTTAATTACTACGTGTTCTTTATTTACATTATTTGCTAGTTCCTGCACTGAAGTTTCTTTTACACGGCTCGTATCTATGACAGACAGAGATTCGTCATCGGTCTTACTGGCGCGTGAATTCCCCATGATCTGATCCCCACCATTAGTCTCACCACCGATCTCCCCACCTAGCGTCATACCAAAATCCCAACCCACATCACAAGCCTCTAACACCTGAATATACATTATCGGATCGTCACTTTTATTATCGGCATGTTTTTCCACTCTATTTCCAAAATGAGTTACTGAATTGTTCAATTCAATACCATCGACTATTATTCCCAATTTATCATAATCAATTACCACTCGATTTTTTAATAACCAATCATTACCTATTATCATATCATTCGACAAATTAGGAACCACTAAAAATTGAGATGAAATCTTTTTTCCATCTATCCTGACGTCACATGCGACTTGTTTTTTAACAACCGTCGGCTTCTTACCAATTGCAGTAAATAATCTAATATTAGTTACAGGCAGAATGAAGAACTTCCCATGTTGTTTCAAATAAGCATAATATGACTCAGAAATCGCGGTAATCTGGCTACCCGTGTCCACGAGTGCCTTCATGGGGACAGAGAAAATGGAGAGGGTAACCCGTGGGCAGAGGGGAATATGACACGAAGGAGTTACCTTCTCTGACTCCCCACCCAGGAGATCCCTACTCAAACTATCAAAGTCATGATAATCGTAACACCGCGACAATTCCACGTTAGAGATATTATTTTCCATTGCGCTATCAAAATCTTCTCCATCGGCACCCTGACCACCATATTTACACCATGTCGGAGGGGGAATTGACAAATTTGGGAGAGAGATCTTCTCCTCCTCTGCATTGAAATGAGTAAAGTAATGACTATTCGACTCAGCCCGGCCGGGACTCATACCAATATTCGATGTCACCACCTTTGCAGGGAAGTTTCCCCGATTGTTACTCTGCTGCTGACTCCCACCTTGCATCGGTCTTCCATCCCCCCCTCGAGACTGATTCCCACGCGACTCACCTCTCTTCTCCTC
Source organism: Leptopilina heterotoma (assembly GCF_015476425.1). Classification (NCBI taxonomy): domain Eukaryota; kingdom Metazoa; phylum Arthropoda; class Insecta; order Hymenoptera; family Figitidae; genus Leptopilina; species Leptopilina heterotoma. Next base: position 4,521,157 of record NW_025111110.1, read on the forward strand.
GGTTCTATCGCCATGAAAGAGGGGCCCCCTTTTAGAACTCTCCTGCTTATCACGAAATGTTACATCTAATTGTGACAACACTTGACATATTTTTTCAAAATCCGCAAAATCCACAGCCGACAAAATTTCTCGAATTCGCATAGGTAACTGCTGTATGATCGTATAGTGGAGTTCATAATTTTCCATCTTCGGTGTAAAATATTGCGCGTCTTTAACTTGATTGAGAAAATATGAATTAAGTTGATCTTTCGAAGGATCAAACTTTCTTTTATGCCACTCCGACTTAATTCTCACTCGAACGGCTACAGAATAAAATTCGTCAATAAATTTTTTTTTAAAATTAGCATAATCAGCGAACGTTTGCGTTTCGAACCACAATTTTTCGTTTCCGTCAAAAACATCGTCCAGATATTCTAACCGTTCATTAAGAGAAATATGTTTAATCTTAAAATATTTATCCAACTTTTCAATAAAAACTTGAGGATTTTGAGCTTCACGAAATTTAGGCGGTTTAACTTCAATATGAATTGCGCGCATTCCGTCAATCAAGGTTTGAAAAAATTGTTGATTATTATTATTTACCGGCACTTCAGCGAGTTGTTTTCGAATAGCCTGCAATTGATCATTTTGAGTTTTAGTTAACAATCGTAAATTATTTATTTCTACACTATATTGATCAATTTGTAATCTATGACTGTGCTGTAATTGTAATAAGTCATTATTTAACTTATCAATTTGTTGTTGAGCATGTTGCAACTTGACCGATTCTTTTTCCTTTTCTGGATTCGGAGTCATATTTTTAATTTGCGAAAATCTACCACGTTTATTTATTCGTTTACTACTCAACGGCGTCGATATTACTCTTTTCAAATGCGACCTTGTTCTTACCGGAGAGCGTATGGACATCAATACAACAACAAAAATTACACAATCATTCACACGACAAAATGAATACAATATAAAAACAATTTAGAGGACACACAACGTCGGGTCCCTGTTCGGGGCGCCAAATGTAACAATTTTAATACTTTACAGAACTCAGAATTTATAATAAAAATTAACTTGAATCATAAAATAATTTTTTGGCATTGAATAATTATCAAAATTACATATCCATCAATGAGAAATAAATAATGTTATAATTAAAATGAGGAAAACATATAAAATGAATATACAACTAAAAATTAGATAATTATACCATCAATTTTATATAAAAATTATCGAGTCACAATAAATAAATCTGGAAATGAGTTAATCACAGATTGTCAAATATAATATAAGGGATATTATCCTTATTGATAATTTTATCGGTATATTCATGTATAAAAAAAAATCGCCCTGGGAGAGACGTATTAATTAACATTCATTCACACATGAGAACATAAAACTTTACTTATCAGGCAAGACTTGAGCAGTTAGCGTCCGTTGCTTCATCCAAAACCCCGCCGCGCCCTCGAGTCGCACGCTGGTTTCAGTTAATGAGGTGAAAGTCACTCTTATCCACTCTTATGGAGTCTCACTCCATCCTCTGCAACCTGGTACCAAGGGACGAAGTCTAGATCGCTCTCGAGATGCTCTGCCTTTCATCAATTTAAATCCGCCCACTATAAATCGCCACACTACGAAATTTCATGTACAAAAAAAACTATAAATATCCAAACTAATATTTGTGATTTTACATAATTGAAAAAACGATATGAACTTACCATCAGCGTCCTTGGCGTGCACTTGAATTCGTAGAGCGGATTCAGCCGTCAGTTCCCAGGGCGATGGTCAATTAACTTGATCCACGCTTCTGTGAACCGACGCTAGCCTCCCGCTCTTTCACGAATTTCCCTCACTTATTGTAAGATGTGCCGAGCCAAGGACCCTGATAGGTCCCCACATTATCAGAGCATCCCAAAACGACACCAGATCCATCCCCTCGAACCCCAACGTCCAGGCAACCCGGAGGGCACGACGGTATAATGGAACAACATCGCTTCACAACTGACAATAATTTAATAAGTTTAAAACAAATTTTTTTGGCTGACTAAAACTGATTTGTACTACTGATGAAAATCCACTCTACTATCAGATTACGAATTTGGATTATTTTTTAAAAAATTGTCAGAGTAAAACTCATTTTGCAAGTGGAAATTATGTATTAATTTTTAAAAAATTGTCTGACTGAAACTGACTTGTACTACTGTCGAAATTTGAATTTTACTGATAATTTCGAATTTAAATTATTTTTTTAAATTTGTCAGAGTGATTTTTAACTCAGACGAGGATTGATTAGTAAAAAATATAATTATTTTCAGTCGTTAAATATTATTTTAGTTAGACAAAAGAAATTTGAATTATTTTAATAATAGTGTCAGAATAGTTCAGAGATTTTTCAGTCAGACAATGATAAGTTAAGTACAAAAATTATTTACAGTAGTAAACTACATTTTTAGTCAGACAAACAAAATTTCTATTCCAATTATAATAGTTTCAGTAAATTTGTGATTTTTAAGTCAAAAGTGAATTTGCTAGCAAGGAAATTATTAATAACAATAGTAAAATACTGTTTTAGTCAGACAAAATAAATTTGAGTTATTTTAATAAAGGTTTCAGAAGACTAAGGTTTTTTAAGGCAGACGAGGATTTCTTTACAATGAAATGATTATTTACAATACATAGTTAAATACACTTTTTGTCAGGCAATATAAATTTTAGTTATTTTAATAAAAGTAACAGTAGATTAGACACCTTCGAGTCAGACAGGTATTTATTAATGGGAAAAGTTAGTAGAATAGGGGTTTTTAAGTCAGACGAGAAAAAATTAATAATAAAAATTATTCACAGTAGTAAAATACATTTTTAGTTAGCCAAAAAAAATTTAAATTCTAATTATATTAGTTTCAGTAGATTTGGTGTTTTTTAGTAAAAAAAATCCTCGTCTGACTTAAAAATACCTTTTTAAAATTAATAAATAGTTCTTACTAATAAATTGCTACCACACATAAGAGAGAAAATGAACTTTTTCAATTTAAAGAAAATCATCTTTTTTAAAAATATTATTTATACTTTCACAATAGATATAAAAGCAAGGAAAAGCAAAAAAAAAAAAAAACAACTTCAAAAAAATATATTAATAAAATACAATGTTTTTCTATTTTTCCAGTTTCTCTGGTAGAAACAAACATTATACGAGAGAATTTCTATTACAGAGCTTTCGAGTTCTCAGAGAAAGAGAAAAGGAAAAATCAAAAAGCTTTTCTGGATTATTAAAATTTATTTTTCTTCCTTCATTTTTTCCTCCTTGGAGGGGATGAATTTTTTAATATTATGTAAATGCATAGTTGGGATCTTTTCGAGAAAATTTATATGTGCATACAGTTTATGTAAAATAAAAATATCTATTAAATAAAGAAACAGTAATTTATTTTATATTCTCCTTTATTTACAAGTAGACATTTGTCTGAGTTTTATTATCGTAGAAAAATAGAAAAAAATAAAAAATACCACACAAAGTCTTTGGCGAATCATCAAAATAAACATCAGGATACTAATGTTAAGAAGAGGAAAGAAAAAGTAGGGGAAAAAGAAAGAGAAGAAAGAAAGGAAGAAGAAAGAGAAAAAGAAAATAGAGAGGGATAAGAAAGAGAAGAAGGAGAAAAAGAAGAAGAAGAAGAAGAAGAAAAAGAAGAGAAAGAAGAACTAGAAAGAAGAAAAAGGAAAAGCATAAAATGTACTCGTTTCAGAAATGGGAAACTACGCGCAAGGGAGCTTAGCAGTACTTTTCCTCAAGCGGATACTAACGCGGCTATACCTTTTTTTAAGTTCGTAATGAAACGTTAAGAGCACCAAACAATTTAGCTGATGAAGTTATTCAATTATTTATTAACCCCTCTCTCATGTGGTTGTTATTAATTCTCAAGAATTAAAACTTCGTTTTGGGTTTAATAAGTTAATTGTTAATTTGAACAGAAGAAGTTCTTGTTTTACTATCATTTTTTGATATTAATAAAAACAAATTTTTCCGAAAAAATTTTAGTAGGTAGTAGAGTAAGGATTTTTCAGTCAGACGGGGATTATTTGATATAAAAATAATAACTACTGTTTTAGTCTGTTTAGTCTGTTTTAGTTTATACTGTTTTAGTCAGACAAAATAAAATTTCTGCTATTTTAAGAACAGTATCAGTAAAATACTGTTTTAGTCATACGAACTAAATTTCTGTTTCACCCTAGGAAAATTTTAAAAACTAATGTAAATTTGCAGTCAGCAGTAAACTGGAAATTTTCGGTAGTACAAATCCTGTTTTAGTCAGCCAAGTTTGTTTTCAAATTATTAAATGATTGTCAGTTGTAAGGTGAAATTCACTCACTTAGACAGATCTTTACAAAAATTGACCTCGTCAGTAATCAGTAGTAAAATCTAATTTTTAGTCCCACAAAATAAACTACAAAAATTAAAAATTTAGGTATTAAAAAAGACACTATTTTTAAAATATAACTGATATTTATTTTTACTGACTTAAACTGTATTTTACTATTGTCAAAAATTAACCGATTAAACGAACTTACCTGTAAGTGAAGTTCAATCGGAATTATATGAGTGGTCTCGTTCGAATAGATTAATATGTAGTACCATCTTTCTGCCAAATCTGATCACACTTTTAAAGCTTTGAATAAATTTAAAAGGTTACACCGCGCTGCCGCGACTCTTCCGGTGGCGCTCTGTCCCCAAATCTCATTATTTTTAAAGCAAATAAATCGCAATTTCATGGGTTTTATTTTATTTAGAAAATAAATAAAACAGGGAAGGGAGGGAGTAATCTATTCGAACGAGACCACTCATATAATTCCGATTGAACTTCACTTACAGGTAAGTTCGTTTAATCGGTTAATTATATTTCGTCGTCTCGTTCGAATAGATTAATATGTAGATGTTTAAAGACATATGTAATTGCGATTCCACAACTTAACTTTATTTAGTGAATCTACGCAATACAGAATTTTTAAATTGAAAAAATTAGTAAAAGTTTTAACTTAAGTTTAAGATTGAATTAGGGCTCTTGCATATGCCGCTTTATCAGAAATCGGTCGCTTGTAAAAAGTGGCAAAGACACTTGAATTTTCTGACCATCCTGCGGTCTTGCGAATAGTCTCTAGATCGATTCCCCTTAGATTAGCCGCGGAAGTGGATGCGTGTCTAGTACTGTGGGACTTAAAAATGGAGACATCTACTCCACTTTTTTCCAAAGTACTCCTTATCCACCTTGCAAGAGTTTGCGTTGTCGCTGGTTTAAACGGTTTTCTACAAGTTATAAATAAATTTTTGTTTGAGCCCCTGAGATCCTTAGTCTTTTTTATATACATTTGCAAGATCGACGCAACACATAATTCGGGTTGTTCCTTAAAAAACGGTAATACAAGACACGGTTGAAGCTTATTAATCTTTGAAGTTTTAACTCTTTCTGGAACTTTAATTTGAATGAATTCCGACGACACTATAATATTATCAATACTGATTTTAGCAAATGTTTGCATTCGATGTGCGGTAACTAAGGCTATTAACATTAACAATTTTTTGGTTAAGTCTTCTAATTTAAGCTGATCATGTGGAAATTGAGTTTTCAAAAAATCAATGACAATCTGAGGGTCCCATATAAAGTCATACCTAGCCCGCTGTGGCTTCAAGTTTGCTACGCCTTTGAAAAAACGCTTTATTAATGGATCTTTTCCAATATCTATTGATAAAATTAGGGAAACAGCAGCCCTATATGAATTAAGAGTCCCATAACTTCCGACATCTTTAAAGACTTCTGAGAAAAATTGTAAAACCTCTTTTGAATCTACATTGAAGACTGAAAGCTTATTTTTAAAACAATACTCCCACCATAAACGTAATGGTTTTTCATATTGTTTAATCGTGTTTTCCGACAGTGAAGCAAGCATAATGTCTAATCCTGATTCCGGAATTCCTCTTCTAGAAAATGCTTGCCGCATAATTTCCCGGCCACCAGGATAAGATTCTCTGCCATCGGGTGAATTTTCCTAAAAGGAGAAGCAAGCAGATTTAGACTAGGGCCTAGAAATAAAGGTTTATCAATTAGTAAATCTACAAATAGCGGATACCACACTTGTGTGGGCCAAAAAGGAACCACTAAAACACCTTCAGCTCTGTCCTCAATAATCTTTTTTATGACTCTTAAAATTAAAGAAAATGGGGGAAATGCATAAAAATAAGTATTTCCCCAGGGTATGGTCATCGCATCAATAGCTACTGATTCCGGATCGGGAAACCAGGAAACGAATTTAGGACATTTATTATTAGAACAGGTTGCAAATAAATCAATTTCAAATACTCCGAATTTATCTACAATTTTTCTAAACTCACTATGGTTTAATTCCCACTCCGTTTCTGGAGGGAGAACTCGAGATTCTTTGTCCGCAACTACATTATCTTTTGATTTAATGTATGAGGCAAAGATCCAAATGTCCCTCTTTTCGCACCATTGCCAAATTTGTTTCGTGATGTCTTGAAGATTAGAAAATTGTACCCTACCCATTCTATTAATATAGGATATCGCTGTAGTGTTATCAATGCGCATCAAAATTTGACAAGAACTATGATCTGAGGCGAGACTCTTAAGCGAATAGAAAGCAGCTTTTAGTTCCAGGTAATTTATGCTTTGGTTTCGGTCTTCTACGTCCCACCAACCATGGGTTTTTTGTGCTCCGCAACATGCACCCCACCCAGTTAGCGACGCATCCGAGAATATTTCTAGTTGAAATTTGGAATCTCTAATTAAATTAAAGGACCCTGAAATTTTACTTATCCACCAGTCTATTTCCGATTTTACCTTGCTTGACAAATGCACTGAAGCCTCAAAATTTCCGTTTGCTATTTCTAAAGCAAGAAACTTTGCTCTTTCCATTTGTTTAGTGTATAACCAGCCGTATCGAACACCTGGGCATGCCGCGACTAAAACTCCTATGCATTGCGCAAAAGCTCTAATACTACATTTTGATTTTTTACGAAAGTCTTGTGTCAATTTTAAAATCTTTTCTTTTTTCCTATCGGGAAGTTTGACAGTTAAATTATTACTATTCCATATAAAACCCAAGTATTCGCAAGTTTTTGAAGGAGTTAGACACGATTTCTCTTTATTGACAATAAACCCGAGCGATTCTAAAAGTTCTATAGTTTTAGAAATATTAAGCAGGCACTGATTCTTAGTTTTTGAAATTAAAAGAAAATCGTCTAGGTATAGGACTGATAAAAGACCTTGGCTTCTTAAACATTCAATAATCGGTTTTGTAATCTTTGTAAATAAAAAGGGTGCTGTACAAAGACCAAAGGGTAAACAAATAAATTCGTACAAATTACCATTAAACTCAAATCTCAAAAATTTTCGATGTTCCTTTGCTATTAATATATGAAAATAACCGTCCTTTAAATCGATAGAGGCCATGAAACAATCTTTAGTTAATAATCGCGTTACTGTTTTTGATCTTCTAACTTGAAGTGAGGTGGGTTAATAAATAAATTCAATTTTTTGACATTTAAAATAAACCTTTTCTGGCCATTCGATTTATCCACCAGAAAATATGAGGAAAGGAATTGATTTTTACACGGTTTACATCGAGTCACTGCACCTTTACATTCTAGTTTATTTATTGCATCGGATAATTGTTTAAACTCTTCCTTTGAATGAGAAGGGGTTTTCGGCACATTTTCCTGTACCACATCTTTAATAAAAGGAATTTTATACCCCTGAATAGTGTTTAAAATGAATTTATCCTGTGTTATTTTTTGCCATTTGTCAAAAAACAGAGATAATCTACCTGACACTTTACTTACATTTACCGGCGACCTCGACCTCTCTGGTTCCTGTATTTCTGCCCATCCTGGCGACTCCTGTAGTTCCCCCTTATTGCTCCGGATGGGCCTCTGTAGTTTAACTGTCTAGAAGACGTGGTCTGACCAGAGCTTGTTTGAGGCAAACGTTGGAATCTATACGGCTTGTCAGTGGCGAACTTGTTGATAGGGGCATTCCTCCCGTTCGAGGATGATTTAATGACAGATCTGCTGTCTTTCTCTACCTCACGTGCCGCTTTTAGTCGTTCCGAGAGTTTTTCTCCGAAAAGTAAAGATTCGATTGGCTGACCCGCTGTAACATCTTCTACTAATCTATTAAGATTAGGAGTTATAAAAGCACGCCTTGTAATTGAAATATTATAATGAGCATCCGCCAATATTCGACCTGCATCACTCATAAAAGCCACAGCAGTTGCATCCATGCTCTTTCCTCGATTTAACTCGTTTGATAGGGCCAGTCCAATCGCATGCATCGCAGCTCCTATCTTCTCCTGAGCTTTTACTTGGAAATTATCTTTCTTTTTAGCTTTATCAGTCATATTGCGCTTAATTTCGGAATTTACTACAGGCGGCTTTAACGATGGGAAATTTTCGGGTAGAGAGTACTTTTTTAATGTATCTTCGCTTAACTGAGGCAAACCTTCTTTAAGAACAGTAGTCCAATTCTTTATTACAACGTTATGAATATTACCCTTCGGCTTGTCACGATTACTCGAATCTTCACCTAATATAGCGCGAACTTCATCACTTAATTGGACATCTCCTGGTTTGTCGAATTCTTCAAACGACGTCTCGCTTTTATTATCGTCTCTCGAATAAGCTGAACTGTGGTCAGCATCTCTAGAATCTGTCGAGCCTCTCGGGCTACGATCAACTTCTCTCGAGTCTGTCGAGTCTCTCGGACTTCGATCAGAAAAATGGCCATGTTCGAACGCACCTCTCGGGCGGCGTTTGCGAACATCAAGCGCATAATCACTATCGGACGAGTAACTTCTTCTAGATATTGAAAAATCTCTTCTTGTACGATCTCTAGGCGAACGGCTCCTGTGGCGTCCCTCATTTCTAGGTTTTTTAGAATCTTTCCTCTCGTAATAATGACGACCACGCCGTGACATAACCTCTTCTCGAGACAAAGATCGTTTTCGACTTGTATTTTTAATTTTACTACGAGATTTTTCTCCACTTTTATCCCTGGAGACACTATCACTATTTCCTTCCATTTTTTAGTTAAAGAACACTTGATAATTAGTAAAAAACACTAATTATCACACTATAAAAAATCTTTTCAGTGATCACAGATTTCACAAAAAAAAGGAATGAGATTTGGGGACAGAGCGCCACCGGAAGAGTCGCGGCAGCGCGGTGTAACCTTTTAAATTTATTCAAAGCTTTAAAAGTGTGATCAGATTTGGCAGAAAGATGGTACTACATATTAATCTATTCGAACGAGACGACGAAATATAATTATTACTATACTAATAAACATTCTTTTGATTCAAAAATCCTAAATCTGCTGAAACTTTTATATTTTTTTGTCTGAGTAAAAATGTATTTTACTACTGAATATAATTATATCTTTGCTAATCAATCACCGTCTGACTAAAAAATCCCTAATCTACTGAAACTATTGTAATTAGAATTAAAGTTTGTTTGTCTGGCTAAAAATATATTCTACTACTGTGGACAATTTTTGTAAACAGCTAATCGTCGTCTGGCTTTAAAATCTCTAATCTACTAATTTTAAATAATAGTAAAGCTCAAATTTAATCAGTAGTACAAGTCAGTTTCAGTCAGACAATGTTTTTTCAAATTAAAATAATATTTCTATTGGAAAAATACGATTTAAAATAGTTATTTTCAGACTAAGAAAACGTTTTAGAACCTATTGTGATAAAAAAAATTAATTCTAGTAGTAAAATCGAATTCAAGGCAGCAGAAAAGAAAATTATTTTTTTCTTTTATAAAAATCAAAGTATTCTTAATCTACTAACATTAGTATTAAAATAAAATGAAATTTATTTTGCCCGACTAAAAAAGTAATTTACTACACTAGTAATAATTATTTCTTTATTAATAAATTCTCTTTTGACTGAAAAACACCAAATCTACTGAAACTAATATAATTAGAATTGAAATTTTTTTAGCTAACTAAAAATGTATTTTACTACTGTGAATAATTTTTGTTATTAACTTTTCCTCGTTAGACTTAAAAACACCTATTCTACTAACTTTTCCCATTAATAAATACCTGTCTGACTCGAAGGTGTCTAATCTACTGTTACTTTTATTAAAATAACTAAAATTTATATTGCCTGACAAAAAGTGTATTTAACTATGTATTGTAAATAATCATTTCATTGTAAAGAAATCCTCGTCTGACTTAAAAAACCTTAGTCTTCTGAAACCTTTATTAAAATAACTCAAATTTATTTTGTCTGACTAAAACAGTATTTTACTACTTTTAATAATAATTTTCTTACTAGTAAATTCTCTCTTGACTCAAAAATCCCAAATTTACTAAAACTATAATAATTGGAATAGAAATTTTGTTTGTCTGGCTAAAAATGTACTTCACTACTGTAAATAATTTTTGTACTTAACTTATTTTCGTCTGACTGAAAAATCCCTCAACTATTGACACTATTATTAAAATAATTTAAATTTGTTTTGTCTAACTAAAATAATATTTAACAACTGAAAATAAATAAATTTTTACTAATCAATCCTCGTCTGAGTTAAAACTTAAAAATCACTCTGACAAATTTAAAAAAATAATTTAAATTCTCAATTATCAGTAAAATTCAAATTTCGACAGTAGTACAAGTCAGTTTCAGTCAGACAATTTTTTAAAAATTAATACATAATTTCCACTTGCAAAATGAGTTTTACTCTGACAATTTTTTAAAAAATAATCCAAATTCGTAATCCAATAGTAGAGTGGATTTTTATCAGTAGTAAAAATGAGTTTTAGTCAGCCAAAAAAATTTGTTTTAAACTTATTAAATTATTGTCAGTTGTAAAGTGAGATTCACTCGGAAAGCTCTTAATCCCTTCACAGTCGAGTGAAAATAAAGTTTTTGTGCCATAAGTGTTCAAAAAAAATTTTTTTTTTAAAAATCATGATATTGTCATATTATATGTTTTTGAGGTCACTGATTCAAAATCCGTGGTCGAAAAGCCAAAATTCAAAATGGCGGCTTCAAAATATCCACCAAAAAAAATTAAAAAGTTAACGAATTCGTTAACTTAAAAATTTTTTTTTAGCTTTTTTAAAGCAGCTATTTTAAATTTTGAATTTTTGACCACGGATTTGGAATCAGCGATCTAGAAAACCCCCGAGTAGGCATTTTAAGGTATTTTTAGACAGATTCGTTAACTTAAAAATTTTTTTTGGGCGCCATTTTGAAGCCGCCATTTTGAATTTTGATTTTTCGACAACGGATTTGGATTCAGCGACCCCGAAAACCCCCGAGTAAGGATTTTTAGCCATATTCGTTAACTTTTAAATGTCTTTTTTTTCGATGGCCCTATAGAGCCCATGGACATACAGGGCACGACATTTTTATGGCTCTATAGAGCCCACTGACAGTGAAGGGGTTAACAAAAATTGTCCTAGTTGGTTATCAGTAGTAAGATGCAATTTTAGTCAGCCATGACAGTTTACAATGTTTTAATTTAATAACTAGTAAAACACATTTCCACTTGGACAAAACGTTTAAAATTCTTGTAAACGCAGAAATAATTAATTTCAGTAGTAAGCTCTAATTTTAGTCAGACAAAATAAGTTAAACTGTTTTAATTTCGGTATCAAAAAAGACATTTCCAGTCGGTCAAATCGCTTTAATTGCTAGTGTAATGAAAAAATAAATAATTCCAGTAGTAAAGGCGAAATCAAGTCAGCCAAAAAATGAAACTATTGTAATAAATTTTTATTAGTATTGTGTAAAAATAAAAGTATTGTATAGTTTTTTATTGCTTTATTATAATAGTAATAATAATTTTTTTTTTACTTTATTATAATAATAAAATTATTTTTATTTATAATAATAAAACTATTTTATTTTATAATAATAAAACTGTTTCATTATTTTATCAGATAATAAATAAAATTTTATCCGGAATGAAACGTTAAATAAATTCTTGTTATAAACAAATAAGTATAACAGTATATAACTTTAATTTTCGTCCAATAAAACAATTTATATTTCCATGATTATAATTCCAGAAACAAAAAGTTTTTTTTTTATAATCCATTTGCTGAATTTAGTAGATGAAAAACGATTTCAATTTACTTCATATGTAATTGCATAAAGTTTTGTTTTGTTTCCTTTCGTTTTGTAGTTTTAACTAAATTTCCCTCTATATTATTTAGTAAAAATATAAAGTTCTATTTTGTAACATTATCCACTGGTTTATAACAATTCCTTTTTATGTAAAACTTTCTCAACAAATAAACAAAATCCTGTTAATAATTCTAATCTTATATATTCTATAGAGAGAGCATGTGACCGAATTCTCCTCTGCAATTCATTATTCAAAACCTAATTAGAGATTTTCACATAGAAACTTGTCTCGCACAATTTATCGAAATTGACATAAAAAATATTCACACGCTTTCAGCATTATTAAAGTGAATTGTATTAATATTTTAGAGCATAATAAAAAAAAAGGAGGCAAAATGTGAACTTTATATCGATCAGAGAATATTTTATAAAAAATATATGAGGTAGTGGGCAAGCATCCAATTATTTTCTACTTATAATGAAATTATATTCGTATAGACACGCGTTTTTCTACATAAAGCACATATGATAAAGCATCAAGTTATATTTTCTTTTTCTTTTTATTCTTTTGCGAAAAAAATTATATATCTCGAATGATATATTACATTATGCATAAAATATTTTTAAGGTTTCAAACTTGTGAAACAATATGATAAAGACTTTTCTTTTTCTTTTTTTTTTTGTAGCTTTTCACAAAGGAAAACTTTTGTACGATGAGAACCCGAGATGGAAGTTAAGTATAGTTGTGAAATTTCTGTTGAGTAAGCCCTTTATCTTATCTTGTGTATATATATTCAAAGACACGAAACTGTTCTAATTAAATGTAAAAATTCTAGAACTTGAAACTAATTTTTTCGTCTGCAATTTTTGAATCCTTTTCTCTTTAATATTTTTCGTTTGGAGCTCGGTTTTAATTTTAATTTTTAGATTTATTTCTTTTACTGATTTTACATTTATTATAGTTTCAACTTTTTATTCATATCTTTATTTAACTACAATTTTTTTTTGTGAGATATTTCTTTTATTTTTTAATCAAGAAAATGGAATTATTAAAAAATTGTTAACAAATTATTAACACTAGTATAAAATGGTCTTAGTCAGAAAAAATAATTTTAAATATTTTAATAATAGAGACAGTAGATTAGGGATTTTCCAGTCAGGCTGAAAACTCACCAGATCTACTACAACAATTTATTTTAATAAATAAATAAGTAAATAAATTCCGATGTTAAAAATAGATATTTAATATTTTACTATTTTTTCTTATATTTTTTCTGAAGTACGTTTACATTTTGAAATTTATATTTCTTGTTTTAAAAATAACTTTTTAAATTTTTTTTTCTGCACAATATTATTTTTCCTGCAATATTCAATCAAAATATAAAAATTTCCTCCTTTATGAAGAAGCATTACTTATTGAAACTTATATATATTTTTTGAAAAGAAATATTAGAGAAAAGCAAATCCATTTCAGTTTTGCAGACAGCTGGTGCAACGGTGAAATAATTATATATCCGCCTTGGAAATCAATTATTTTTGTTTTCCAAATGAAAAAAAAAAATTAAAAAAATAGAAAGCGCATTCTTTTTTTTTTGGACTTTTTCGAACATATTTCCATATTTAACGGTACATTATTAATGACTTTAGACAATTTCCCTATTTCAAACTTTTCACTTTTCTTAAAAGTCAGATCAAAACTTGTGTGTGCTTCATAATGAATTGAAGTCAAGGGAACTTTCAACTTTTGTCTTTCTGTTCATTATAAATTTCTATGCTTTTTAGTCATATCTCGACTTTCTTACTTTCATTTCAGCATCAAGAATATTATTTATAAATTTATTAAGAAGCAAAATATGCCAAAAAATAAATTCAAATCATAAATGTGTTTCAAAATTTTGTTTGGAAAAAATTTGTTTTTACCTTTTTGTAAATTTTTTTAAAAAAAATTTTCTCAATCTAACAATATTTAAAAAGAAAAAAAATTGCATTTATTTATAGGAAAATATAAAAAAATTACTCTTTTGTTAATCGAATATAAAAAGTAAAAATAAAAACATTGACAAAATTGTTAAATTTATCTTGAAGTAACACAGATATACCTAAAATCCTTAAAACTAAATCGAAATTGTAATGTCACACACGTGCCATTCAATTTTCATGCAAATCAGTTCACTAAACCGGCTGTAACAGTGAGCAAAGATTAAAATTTAAAAATTTTCCATTTTTATTACCCAAGATAAAAAAAAACTGTTGATGTGGATGACATTTATCTGCAAGAATAAATTTCCATGCTTTTAAATATTTCAGTTTTCCAAAAAAAAAGAAAAAAAAGGAAAGAAAAATTTTAATATTAATTTTCGAAAAAAGAAATTAATTTCCAGCAAACTGACTAATTTATCGTTTATTGCATTTTTTTATCTGATTTTAATTTTGACGATTTCATAAAAATTGTAATAGAGAAAATTGAAAATTTATAAATTACAAACTCTAAATGATTTTTTTTTTATTAATTTCCTTTCTGTATTCATTCCTTTTTATTCACTTTTTTATTCATTTTTTTATTCATTTATTTTATTCATTTTTTTTGCGTTTCATCTAAAAAATTTACAAAAGCTATAAAAATAAATTCTTTTTTCACTGCCTCACTCACTCACACTCATTCACACGAACACGTGAACATGACGAATGAAAAATTACACTACAATCTCTTTTTATTCGAAACGTAGAATCAGATTGTTTTTCACAATTAAGTCAATTTACTAATGGAGAAACTTGAATATTAAATTACAGGGTGAAGGTGTAATTTGAGAAGCAATATATTTCCGTATCTGCAAAAAAAATACGTTTTCCTGTAATGTAAACGATTTTCAAAAAAAAAGGGAAAAAAAACCTGAGAAGAAAATTATTCAAGGGAAAAAAACTTTTAACTGTACGATTGATAGACAGCCACGGATATATTCGAGAAGTTGAAAACTAGCGATCACATTTTGCGAAAAAAGAAGGAAAAAAGAAACAAAACGAAAAAAAATGGATATAGAAAAGTAATAAAAAGTATTTGGTGAAAGTCTGTATGTTAAAAGTAGTGCCGAAGCTTGTTCTCTTTTCAAGCGTGGTATCGTTTATCTTCTAGACTCGAAACTCGTTTTAGTCGTCAATGCTTTAATTTTTTTTTTTTTTTGCTTTATAACTCGTCCAACAACAGAATTGAATTTACTTTCTCCAATATTAACACAAGTTTTCTTTCGGTGATACATATTCGAAGAAAAAAACCTTTGTCTTTTTACAGAAAAAGAAAGAAGAAGAAAATTTTTTTCCGATATGTAATTTAATTAATTTTTTTTTACTGTGTTATAAATTAATATGACCTACCAGGGTTGCCACAAATATTTAATTTTGTTTTTCCCTGATTTCCAGACAAAATTTTTACTTTTTCCTTTACTCTAAAGAATATTCTGATTCACTCTGAAAATTATTAGATATACTCAAAAGTATTTTTTATTACATTTATTTACAAATTTCTTGAATTGTAAAATTATTCGAAAACATCAATAACTTTTAATAACTGTTAAACAAAAAGAAATTATAAAAATACATTCATACAAAATTACTCTAATGTAAAAACTAATGTGCAAAATTGGAAAAAAATCAATAACTTCTTTTTTAAAAAAATATTTAATCATTAATATTTTTCCATAGAAATGAAGATTTTCAAAAATTTTAAATTCAAACTCGGAATGATCGATTTCTTCATGTTTTATAATAATTTCGATAAAATATTCTAAAATTTTTCAAAATAAAGAATTTTATTTTATTTTATCAACAAATTTTTAATTAATTGAATTCTTTTGACGAATTTTAATAAAATTTCTAAGAATAATTACATTTTTCAAGGAATTCGATTAAAATTTTATCAAAAATAATTAAAATCCTGCAATGAGTTTTATTATTTATGAAAATAATTAAATTACCGAGAACAGTTTTATTATTTATAAAAATAATTGAATTATTGCGAAAAAATTTATAAAAAATTTGTAAATAATTAAAATCTTGAGAAATTTTTATTATTTATAAAAAAAAATTTGTTTGCGTAGAATTTTATTAAAATTTGTTTAAATAATTGAATTTCAACGAAGATTTTTTCAAATTTATAAAAATAATTGAAATCATGACGAGAATTTTTTTTTTAATTTTTGAAAATAATTGAATTTTTGAAAAGAATTTTTGAACTCTTCAAAATCATTTTATTCTCGTGATTAATATTGTTATTTATAAAAATAATTAAATTATTGCAAAAAAATTTATAAATAATTGAATTCCTGTGAAATTTTTATTATTTATAAAACGAATTTGATTAAAACTTTTGATTAAACTTTATTAAAAATTTTTTAAATAATTGAATTTCACCGAAGATTTTTGCTATTTATAAAGATTATTGAAATCATGACGAGAATTTTTTTTTAATTTTTGAAAATAATTGAATTTCTGAAAAGAATTTTCTAACTCTTAAAAATCATTTTATTCTCGTGATTAATATTGTTATTTATGAAAATAATTAAATTTTTGCAAAGAATTTTATTAAAATTCTTGAAAACAATAGAATTTCTGGGAAAAATTTTGATATTTATCTAGATAATTGATTTCTTTCAAAGAATTGCGTTAAAATTTTGGAAATAATATTAAATACAAATATTAAAAAATTCAACTAATTTCCATAGAATTGAAATTAAAAATATATTAAAAATAATTGAAATTCTGTGATGAGTTTTATTATTCATGAAAATAATTGAATTATTGAAAAGACATTTATAAAAAAATTGTAAATATAATTAAATTACTGTGATAAATAAATTTTAATTATTTATGGAAATAATTAAATGTTTGTTTAGAATTTTATTAAAATTTTTTTTTGTAATAAAATTTTTAATAAAATTATTGAATTCTTTTGGAAAATTCTATTAAAATTATACTAAATTAAATTAAAATTAAAATTATATTCCCTTGTCAATAATTTAATTATTTTTTCCTACTACTTATAATAAAATCAAAAAAAAAATTATTTTAAATTTTAAATTCGAAAATTGCGAAATTAAATTACATTATAGAAATGCCTTCGTGTAATTAGAAACCAGATGATCGATACTTTATATCTACTACTTGCCAGTAGTCACGGAAAATTTTGGTCAGACCTTACATCAAAAGCAAATGGATTGCACACTTAATCAAAGAGAATATTTGATCAAAAAACATATGATTTTCAGAATTTAATTTTTCTTCCAAATGTGAAAACTAATTTAAATAATTGTATATACCTCAAATAAATTTTTTTTTATTTTTCAATTTGCAAAATTAATATTTTTCTTATCTTATACCATTGAGCAAATAATAATTTTCTTTTTCACATTTTTTATCTATTTTTCGAATCCCTTGTATTTGTGTGAAAGTAAAATATAAAATACTTTCACTGATTAAAATTAAATTTAATTGATCATTAAAAGAATGAAATTTAAAAATAATAAAAAAATTTAAAAACAATTTAAAAATTAAGAAATAATAAAATTTATAAATAATAATGAAAATAAGAAACAAAATTAGTATATTAGCAAATTTAAAATGTTACTGTTTATATATTCGTTTATTAACTAAAAAGTAAAAAAATTGTATTCTTTACATTTACTTTTGAATCAAACAATTTTTATTTAAATCAAATAAATTGTATTTGATAAAGCAATAATTTTCGTATTTGCATCAAATAAATAATAATAATAATAATAATAATAATAATAATAATAATAATAATAATAATAATAATAATAATAATAATAATAAATAGGATAAAAAAATAAACAAATAATAATAATATTAATATTTAAAGTAATAATAATGAAAATATTTCTAACCTATAATGTTTTTTATAAAATTGGTTTTCAAAAAATGTTATATATATTTCACATGAATAAATATTAGTTTTTATATAAAAAAAACATGTTGTTCAATGAAACGAAAAGAATTATACAGGAATAATTATGAAAAATGTATCGTAAAATATTAATCGTTTCCCTCCGCTCTCAGATTTAAAAGTTCAATGAATTGAATACAATTTTTATTATTAAGAATTGCTAAAGGAAAAAGTCGATAAGCTTTATGATTTTTATCTTTCTGAATGGATCGCAAAATCTGAAAAAAAAATTCCAATACTATTGTATTTGAAATTTTTTTCCTTCTTTCAAGTTAAAAATCACGAAAAAAAATTCCAATTTTTTTTTTTGCAATTTCAAAATATCGGCCTGAAAGAAACTATTTTTCGTTATAATATTAATTTTTATTTTTAATTACCAAAAACTCCAGTGAATAAGCAAAACAAATTTTGTTCTTTTCTTTATTTAATTTTACTCAAAACTTTTTTTTATTTAACTACTCCTATTATTATTATTTATTGATTTTATTACTATTATATTTTTATAATAATGCGTTTGATTTAAATTTATTTAAATTTTAATAAATTTTATTAATAATTTACTATAAATTACTGTTTAGTAGTAAAATTTACTAATTCAAAAGCAAAAAGTCAGTCACTAATTCAAATTAGCAAACAATTTTTATACTAATTAAAAATTCAGAGATGAGTAAAATTATAAATTATGCAAGAAGAAATAAATTTTTATCAAAATGCACATAAAAATGTCTGATTTTATAGAAATAAAGATTAACGGAAATAATTATTTATCAAAATTTTTTCCAGACCATAAAAAAACAAAAAATAAGAAAATAAATAAAATAAAATATGAAATAAAATATTTTCCATTTGAATATTAATTTTTTTTTTATAAAATTATCAACAGATGCAAGCAACAGAAAACATTTTTCTTTTTCTTTTTTTTTTGGAGGAAAAACATTGCGCTTTCATTAAAAGTGAATAAACACTGATGAAATTATAAACTGGCAATTTTTTTTTGTCTAACTCTCATATTTACAGTACATGAAATGAGTAAATGGAAAAGCAGTCAATCTATATATATACACATATGGTTTTTGTCCATACATTTTTACGACATGTTTACTTAACGTATTCGAACATGTTTTTGATAACTTTCATACAACAAGTTGGTTGTAAAGTGACATGCTGTGAAATATCGAGTCGGGTTAATTAAAGTTTTAAAATCCGTTCCTGGTCACGCCATTCTACCATATATATATGTATCATGACGTGAAGTTCATAGCTCGTTATTCGTTTTACTTCCAGATCTGTAATCACAGTAGATAATGCATTTTTCCCAAGCTTAGACACGAATAAATAGAGGCTAAAAATACTGCCTTAAATTGCACATTAACCCAAAAACATAAAAATTTAACAACAAGAAAAATGGATTATTCAAATTTTCCCCTTTCTATTACCAATACACTCTTCTCTTGTTTTTACTTCAATTTTTATTATTGTACTAGCAAATGTTACGCGCACCAGAGAGTGAAACCATTATTATTATTATTATTATTATTATGCAAATCCTTTTTTATTTTTAAAATAACTTCAATTTACGAATAATTATAATTATGCATTTTAAACATTAACTAGCAACAATTCGGCTAACTTTTTACTCATTTTTTAAAATAAAATTATCAATTTAAAAAAAATAGAAAGTAAAAATTTTTAATTCAAATTTATTTTCATAAAAATAAAATATGAATTGGAATATAGTTTTAATATTATTATAATTATTAATAATCATATATTCTGACACAATGAATTCAGAAAAAATTCAGGATTTTTTTATTAAAAGTACTGACAATAATTTCAATTTAAATAACTTAAATCTTGAACAACTATCATAAAATAATTACTTATAAATTATTAAATGAATAATTTTACTTAAATGTTTTAAAATTAATTTAATTCTAAAACAGTTGCGTTTACAATTTTGATTAATATATCAACTTCAAAAGGTTTTAATTAGAAATTCGAAAAAACATATTTCTTGTATTAATTTAATTAAAAATTTTAAAGATCTTAAAATTAAAAAAAAATTTTAATAATTCAAATTCTTCGGAAATTAGTTAAATTTTTAATATCTATTTAACTAATTATTTAAAATATTGTATTTATAGAAGAATTTCAGTCAGAAACACTAAAAAAAATTGAATTTTGGTAAAGTTACAAATAATTGCAGAAATTCAATTATTTTTAAGAGTAATAAAATTCCTTGCAGAAATTTCATTATGTTAAAAAAAATTCTCGTCAAAGTTTCAATTATCTTTATAAATAATAAAATTCTTTTCCAAAATTCAATTATTTTAAAAAAATTTAATAAAATTCTTGGCAAAATTTCAATTATTTGCAAAAATTTTCCTCAATTCAACGATTTTCAATATCTACTATTTTAATAAATTTTTCGGAAAAATTTTCAATTACATAAAAAAAAAATTATAATAAAATTCTACGCAAACATTTAATTATTATTTTCATAAATAAAACTTCCACATACGAATTCAATTATTTTCATAAATAATAAAGTTTTTACAGGGATTTAATTATTTCCCTAAATAATAAAACTAATGGCAGAATTTCAATTCTTTTAATACAATTTTAATCGAATTTCTCGAAAAATGTAATTATTCTTAAAAATTTTTTTAAAAATTCGTCAAATGAATTCAATTACTTAAAAATTTCTTGATAAAATTCTTTATGAGAATTCAATTTTAAGAAACATTCCACGAAAAATTCTGCAAAATTTTATTAAAATTCTTCGAAAGAATTCACTTATTTTAAAAAATTGATATAATTTGTTCATTAGAATTTAATAATTATTTTCAATACATTTTAAAAAATTTTTAAATTTCTTGAAAGAATTTAATTATTTTCAAAAATTTGAATATAATTCTTTATAAGAATTCATTTTTTTAATACAATTTTAACTACGTTTCCCGAAAGAATTTAATTTTTCTTCGAAACAATTGAAATGTTTTTAACAAATAAAGTAAAATATGAAATAAATTTTTTTGGAAGAATTCAATTATTATTTTCACAAACAATAACATTTTTCATGGAAATTCAGTTATTTAAAAAAGTTTAAACAAAATTCTTCGCAAAAATTCAATTATTTTCATAAATAACAAATATTTCACAGGAATTCAATTATTTATAATAAATAATAAAATTAATTTTATAAATTCAATTATTTTCATAAATAATAAAACTCATGTCAAAATTTCAATTATTGTTAATACAATTTTAATCGAATTCTTCGAAAAATGTAATTATTCTTAAAAATTCTATTAAAATTTATTAAAACTCGGTCATCTTTAATTATTATAAAACATGAAGAAATCGATTATTCCGAGTCGAAGACTCGGAGTGATCGATATCTTCATGTTTTATAACAATACATTTATAAGTTGTTTAATTTCAAAAAGGTTTAAATTTGAAATTTTTAAAAATCTTAATTCCTATTGAAAAATAATAGTAATTAAATATTTATTTAAAAAAGAAATTATTGACGTTTAAACAATTAAAGAAATTCGTAAATAAGTGTAACAGAACATTTTTTTGAGTAAAATTTTTTTCTTTATTTTCTAAAAATTCAAAAATTATCAATTTAATTTTAAATTTGTAATTGACAAATAGAATTGATAAACATTTTTTCCTTTATTTTTAAAAAGCTTTGAATTTGATTAAACAATTGTAATTAAGAAATAGAAATGATATAAATTATTTCCTTCTGAAAATTGAGAATTTTTTACAAAAATATTAAGAAACGGAAATATGTAATGTTTTTTTTCCCAAAATAAAAATGGGTATTTATTTTCTATTTCTTAATCATAATTTTTTTTAACAATTTTCTATTTTTTATAATAATAAAAAGGAGAAAAATTTGCATAATTTTGATCAGCCAAACGAAATTTGTTATAGAAAAAGCATATAATAAACAAAATGAGTATATTTTTCATTTGTTAATCATAATTTTTTTTAAATTTAATTTTTCAAACTTTTTAAAACTTAAAACTTATTACAAGTTGTTAGCATTAATTTCCCCTTTAATGCTAATTTTTCGAAACGTAAAATATTTTATTACTAATTTCTTTTTTATATTTTAAACCAATTTATTTATTTTCATCTATAATTTCGAAAAAACCAAAAAAACTATTTGTTCAGCTAGTTTTTAATTTCTGCGGTTATTTTCAATAAAGTCGCACAAAGAGAGAAAAAAATGAAGAAATATATTTTTAAAAGACACCGAAAAAATCTCACTATATATAATATGATCAACGAGAAAGCTTTACACGCTTTTTTTATGTCTGTTCTTTATACAGATGTGGAACATGAATGGCCAATAAAATACCGTGGAACACAGGTATAAAATCGTATAAAAATGCTCCACGCGAAATTTAATATACAACCCTTTTTTTCAGAATATCATGCATATTATTTTTTCTTTTAAAAACCCGCTGCTAGGAGAAAAAGAAATAAATTACAAAAATTAATATTTTCTACTTTTACTTATAACTCGAAAAACTAAAAAAAAAAATAAAAAAAGCACACTGCTCGAGAAAAAAAATTCAACTTTTTCAATATTTTAAATTTTAACTTAAATTTAAATTGATCTTTCAAGAGAGTACAATTTAAAAAAGTATGGAATCAGTGAAATAGAGCATGAAAAAGAGTCGAACAGATTTCAAGATTTTTCAACATGAAATGAGAAGCTTTGATTTTACTATACTATCATTTCACAATAAACTGTCGATGATAAAATATGTAATAAAGGAGAAAAAGTAAAGGAGATTTTTCGCTAGAGATTTTTTTTTTTTTTTTTTTTTTGAATCTCGGTTTTTTTCCGGCTACATTTTTTTTGTGTATTTCCCTTTAGGTTTTTTTTATATGACTTGAACCTACGTCAAAAAAAGCTCATGCATGTTTGAAAACTCAATTTCTCCGTAAACGTTATCCACCGAGAGAAGCAAACGAAATATCTCTCAATCCCTTATGATTATTTCCTATAAATTTCTCTGAACCACTCTATAAAATATAAATTCGGAAAACAATAAAAATTTGAATCACTTGTGATGATACTCATGTAGCGAAAGTTGAAATGTTTTTATTGAAAATGTAAATATTATTTTCAATTTGTAGAGAATTATTTCTATACTGATAAATAGAAAATAAATAATATTTTTCTTTCTTCGATACCAAACTGAGAAAAATATATTTTTAATTTGAAAAATTTTCAAATAATTAAAAAAAAATTGTAAAATTGAATTTTAAAAAAATATTTAATTACAATTATTTTTCCACAGGAAATAAAATTCTTCAAAACATTCAAATTCAAATTTCTTTTTTTCAAATTAATCAATTTTAAAAATATTTTTATAAAACATGATGACATCGATTGCTCAGAGTCTTCGACTCGGAGTGATCGATTTCTTCATTTTTTATAATAATTAATGTTGATCGTAAGATAAAATAATTATTTTATATTATAAGAATATTGTTACTGTAACTTCATCAAAATTAATTTCATATTCAATTATTATTATCTTAAATTTTAACTAAAATTCATTTTTAAATCAATTTTTATTAGAAAATTCTACGAGAATTCAATTATTTAACTACAAAAGTAAATTATTTATTGAATTTGAATGTTTTTTAATATTTAATTTTTATAAAAAATTTTATTAACAAATTTTTAAATAATTGAATTCTTTTGTCGAATTTTAATAAAATTTTTAAGAATAGTTACATTTTTCAAAGAATTCGATTAAAAATAATTGAAATACTGCGATAAGTATTTATTATTTATGAAAATAATTGAATTATTGCGAAAAAGTTTATAAAAAATTTGCAAATAATTCAAATTCTGTGAAAATTTTATTATTCATGAAAATAATTAAATGTTTGCGTACAATTTTATTAAATTTTTTTTTAAATAATTTATTTCTTTTGGGTAGTTTTTTTTAAAATAGTAGAGATATTGAAAATTATTGAATTGAGGAAACTTTTTGAAAATAATTGAAATTTTGACCAGAATTTTATTAAAATTTTTGAAAATAATTGAATTTCTCTGAAGAATTTAAGTACTTTTGAAAATAATTGAATTCTTCAGATGAATAATGTTATTTATGAAAATAATTGAATTTTGTAAAGAATTTTACTAAAATTCCTAAAAATAATTAAATAAATAATTTTTCACAATTATAAAAGTAGAAGAAATTCAAATTTTAAAAGATTTTAATTTGTTGACTTTTCCACATTCAATTATTTCTAAAAATTCATGCTATAATTCTTTTAATATTCAATCATTATTTGAAATTTTAACAAAAATCTATTTTTAAATCAATTTTTATTAGAAAATTCCAGGAGAATTCAATTATTTAAATACAAAAATAAATAATTTATTGAGTAATTGAATGTTTCTCAAATAATTGAATTCTTTGGTAAAATTTGACTTAAAATAGTAGATATTGAAATTATTTAATTGAGGAAATTGTTTAAAAATAATTGAATTTTGAAAAAGAACTTTATTATTTATAAAGATAATTGGGATTTTGACAAGATTTTTTTTTAAATTTTAAACATAATAGTAGATATTAGAAATCGTTGAATTGAGGAAATTTTTTGAAAATAATTGAAATTTTGCCAAGAATTTTATTAAAATTTTTGAAAATAATTGAATTTTGGAGAAAAATTTTATTATTTATAAAAATAATTGACATTTTGACAATAATTTTTTTTTTTGAACTTTAGACCATAATTGAATTTCTGCGAAGAATTTGATTACTTTTGAAAATAATTGAATTCTTATTGAGACGAATTTTAATATTTCTTTTTAAATAATTGAATTCTTTTGTGAAATTTTATTGAAATCGTAGATATTGAAAATAATTGAATTTTTATAAATTATTGAAATTCATTAAATTTCTAAGTAGAATTTTATTAAAATTATTTTGAAAAAAATTGAATTGTTAAAAAGGATTTCATTAAAATTTTTAAAAATAATGTACCTAATTCTTTCAAGAAATTAAATTAAACATGTATTGACAATAATACTTAAATTTTAATAAATAAATTATAGGAAGACTTTTTAAAATAATTGGATTTCTTTGATGAATTATAATAAAAATTTTAAGAATAATTCCATTTTTCGAGAAATTTCATTAAAATTTGTATTAAAAATAATTGAAATTCTGCGATGAGTTTTATTATTTATGATAATAATTGAAAACCTATAGTTTTTTTATTATTTATGAAAATAATTGAATCTCTGTAAAAATTTAGATTATTTATGAAAATAATTGAATTATTGCGAAGAAATTTATTAAGAATTTGTAAATTACAGAATTCCTGTGAAATTTTTATTATTTAATTAATTCATTCAAAATTGAAATTTTACAAAATTTTAAATTAAAATCTTTTGGAGTTCATCTATTTTTGAAAATTGTAAACGTAACTTTTTTAAAATTAAATTCACTTTGAAATATTTAAGTAAAATTATTTCATTAAATAATTTATAATTAATCATTTTTGACAGTTCTTCAATAATTAAGTTATTGAAAAATAAATTATTGTTAGCAATATAAAAAATCCATAGTTTATGAGGTTTTAGTAAAAACTTTTAAATAATAATTGAATTTTAGAAGAAATGCAGTTTTTATTTTTAGAAACATAATTAAATAAAAAAAATTTATTTTACATAAGAATTTTCGAAAATATCTTACTTCTAGTCATTTCTATAAATC
Organism: Leptopilina heterotoma; assembly: GCF_015476425.1. Classification (NCBI taxonomy): domain Eukaryota; kingdom Metazoa; phylum Arthropoda; class Insecta; order Hymenoptera; family Figitidae; genus Leptopilina; species Leptopilina heterotoma. The sequence continues at coordinate 4,547,017 of NW_025111110.1, forward strand.
AAAAAAAAAAAAGTACATTCCCCATGATTCTTGAAAATTCCAGAAAAATCAACAGTTTGAGAGAATAAAAGGCGAATTAAAGAAGAATAAAAGAGGATCAAAGAGAATCCAGGAGAATCAATATACTCGCTAAAGGAAATAAAAAAATTTTTTCAATTTACAGATCTTGCCATAAAGTTGGTAGAAGAATTTTTCCCCGTACACAATGTCAAAAGGGAGATGACTGCGCGGAGAGTGAAAGGAATGAGAAAAATTCGAAACAATAAAAAATAATATGAAAAGGGTTTTATTGTTAAAAAGACAATTAGACATAAAAGAACAAAAAAAAGGAGATGAAAAGAAAAGAAAAGAAATGAAAAGGGAGACCCAAAGTGAAGTTTTCCAATCGCTTTTAGGTTGTTTGGGGGATTTGTTTTCACAATCTCGACGACCAAACGATTACTGCCATCAAGAAAGGTGAATGAAGTACTTCACCATTTTTCCCACGATAAAATTGCTTCTTCTTGGCAGTAAACGTTTTATTTGTCTTCTCGAATCCCCATAGAGGTCTTCCTTTAACTTTTGCAACACATGAAACAGTTGTAATACTTTAGAAAGAATATTCCAAGAAACGAGAGTCGAGTGACTCCGGAGAACTCACTTAATATTTATGTGAGTTGGGAAAAGCCCATTTAAATAAATACTTCACTTTTCTTTTTTTTTATGTACAGTATAGATATATACACTAGATGTGTAAGTAAGCGTAAAAGCCACCTATTTTTCAATCTAAAATCCCTCAAAAATATTTTAAAACATAATCTGCATTGCATTTTTTATTTTTTATATTTATATTTACTACATCGAGGGACATTTTTTATTTGAATCGAATATGATTTTTTATTTGTCGTCGAATATATTTTTTTTTTACTTGGAATTTGGAAAAGAAAATTATATATTCTTATTAATAAAATCAGACTTTTATTTTATAATCAATTTACCCTATAGCAAAATTTTTCGTTTTGAATCGAACAATAGAAAAATTCAGAAATTTCATTAAACTTGAAAGAAACTTATGACTTTTTCAAATTAATTTTTTTTTCGATTGACAAAATATTGAAATTCTCAAAAATGACATTTTTGAAATTGTATAGGCAAATAGGAGAGAAAAATAATTAAAATCATTATGAAGAGCATTAAATTCCGATTGAATACATATTATTAATTAATAATAAATATTATTTACTTTATTAATTTCTCTGAGATAGTTTAATTAATTAGCTCCGAGTCTTCGACTCGGAGCAATCGATTTCTTCATGTTTTTATAATAAATTAAAGATAGCCTAGTGATAAAATCGTTATTTTATTTCTGCAATAATTTGTAGCTTTTTCAAAATAAAATTTTAAACTATTTTTTTAACTAAAATTCTTCTTTAAATCCATTATTTATAATAATTTTTGAAAAAGTTCTTTAAGAATTTTCAAATTCATTTCTTTACAATACAATTTTAAAAAATTTCAATTATTCGGATATTCTTCAATTAAAAAATGTATTAGAAAATAAAAACTGAAAAAAAATAAGTTGAAGTAAAATTCAAAAAAACTTTTTCAAACCAAATTAATTCTTTTACAGAATTGATAGTTAAAAGAATTCAATTATTTAAATACAAAAATAAATAATTTATTGTATAATTCAATGTTTCTTAAAATTGAATTCTCATAAAGAATTTTATCAACAAATTTCTAAATAATTGAAGTCTTTTAACGAATTTTAATAAAATTTTTATGAATAATTCAAATATTTCGAAGAACTCAATTAAAATTTTATTAAAAATAATTGAAATTCTCCAATAAGTTGTATTATTCATAAAAATAATTGAATTCCTAAAAAAAATTTAGTATTTACGAAAATAATTGAATCCCTGTAAAATTTTTTATTATTTATGAAAATAATTGAATCTTTGTAAAAATTTTAATATTTATGAAAATAATGAAATATTTCCGAACAAATTTATTAAAAAAATTGTAAATAATTGAATTCCTTGTGAAATTTTTATTATTTTATAAAAATGATTACATGTTTGCGCAAAATTTTATTCAAATATTTTTTAATAATTGAATTCTTCTGGAAAATTTTTGAAAATAATTGAAATTTTGACGACAAATTTGATCAAAATTTTGAAAAATAATTGAATTCTTACAACGAATTTTATTAAACGTTTCCAAAAATTATTGAATTCTAGCGAAGAATTTTATAAAAATCATTTTAAATAATTGATTTTTTTCGAAAAATTTCATGAAAATTGTGTTTGAAAACAATTAAATTCCTGTGAAAATTTTATTATTTATAAAAATAATTGAATTCCTAAAAAGAATTTTATTATTTATGCAAATAATTGAATCCCTGTAAAAATTTTATATTATTTATGAAAATAATTGAATTATTGCGAAGAAATTTATAAAAAATTTGTAAATAATATTGAATTCCTGTGAAATTTTTATTATTTTAGGAAAATAATTAAAGGTTTGCGTAGAATTTTATTAACTTTTTTTAAAATATTTAACTTATTTTGAAAAATTTTATTAAAGTGATAAATATTAAAAACCGTTTAATGGAGGAAAATTTTTGATAATAATTAAAATTTTGCCAAAGATTGTATTAAAATTTTTGAAAATAATTAAATTTAGGAGAAGAATTTTAATATTTCTAAAGATAATTGAAATTTTGACGAGTTTTTTTAAAAATTCTGAATGTAATTAAATTTCTGCAATCATTTGTAATTTCTCTTAAATTCTCTCAAATTCATATTCTACAAAAGGCATCAATTAAAAATTTTATAAATTTTAAGTTTTGAATTAATTTAATTAGGAATTTAAAAAAACTTAGATTTTTAAAAAACTTCAATAATTCCAATTCTTTTGAAATTAGTTACATTCTTTAATATATATTTAATTAAATAATAAAAATAATTGATTTATAGAAGAATTTTAGTTAAAAACACTTAAAAAGAAATTGAAATTTTGAAGAAGTTACAAATAGTTGCAGAAATTCAATTATTTTCTAAATTAATACAATTCTTGGCAGAAATTAAATTATGGTCAAAAATTTGAAAAAAATTGTCGTCAAAATTCCAATTATTTAAATGCAAAAAACTATTTTAAAATTTTAATAAAATTTTTGACAAAATTTCGATTATTTACAATAATAAAACTTTCCTCAATATTTACAATTTTATTAATTTTTCTTAAGGAATTCAATTTTTTGAAAAATTTTTTAATAAAATTCTACACAAAAATTTAATTATTTTCATAAATAATAAAAATTTCACAGGAATTCAATTATTTACAAATTTTCCATAAATTTCTTATCAATAATTCAATTATTTTCATAAATAATAAAATTTCTTCCAAGAATTAAATTATTTTCATGTATAATTAAATTCTTTTTTGCAATTCAATTATGTTCAACAATTTTTAAAAATTCTCGTCAAAATTTCAATTATCTTTATAAATAATAAAATTCTTCTCCTTAATTCAATTATTATTTTCAAAGATTTTAATAAAAATTTATTAATAAAATCAGACTATTGACTGTACATTGCTTAAAATTAATTTTCCCTAGCAAAATTTATCTTTTTGAATTGAACAATAGAGAATTCAGAAATTTCATTAAACTTGAAAGAAAGTTATGACTTTTTTCAAATTTATTTTTTTCTCGATTGAAATTTATTGAACTTTATTATTAGGTATTTATTTATTGAAATTTTCAAAAATGACATTTTTGAAACAATATAGGCAAATAGGAGAAAGAAAAAATTAAAATCATTATGAAGAGAATTGAATTCTGATTGAATAAATATGATAGCAAGAATGGAGACATTGGAAAAATGAAAAATCTTGAAAGGTTGGTGGGCGCGTTTTTTTTTTTAATAAAATGGGTTTATAAAAGCAGTTATGAATTTCTTTATGATTGACTGAACATGGATTGAAGTTAATCGAATTTCCTTTCAACCCTCGGAAAGGGTTGCAGTCATGTTGGCAACTACAAAGAGATTCTTATGCTACTAAATTACAGTTCTTATAAGTTTCTATATTTATCCTCGTTTTATTTTTGTACTCGCACTGACAATTTTTTTTCCCTTTTCATTAAAGAAAAAAAAACAAAATCTCAATTATTTACATTTACCCTCTTATTTTAATTCCCCCGCTTTATTTTCCAAACAATAAAAAGCTTAGTTAATTATTTTTAGCACGTTTTTCACTATTTAATTACAAGAATTAATTAATATTCAAATTTATTTTCCTTCCTATTTTGTCCTTCATCACGAATTTGATTGTAAATTTATTCCAGGTCATTGAATATAGAGAATTTGTGTAATTTTAACAAAATTTTTACGTAATTAAAAATTTTAATTTCTTTTTTAGTTAAAAATGATTGTATTCAATAAAGAAAGTTTTTAATTTATTTTTTCGAGAATTGTGTATTATAATGAATAAAATAAATTTTTTTTGTAATTTGTTTTTTTTTTTTTTTATTCGAAAAGTTGCACAGGAATTGATTAATTTAGTTTGTTGAGAATTTTTATAAACAATTAAAAGGAAGAGCACGGGGGTTTAGGGAAAATAAAATTAATTAAATTTTATTTTCTTAGGAGAGAATTTCACATTTGAGTTTATTGCTCCAAGTATATCTTTTATGGGGTAAAGTATATCCTTGTTTAGGGTTCGCCAGTAATCTCCAGTGAGATTACATTTCAACAACTGAGATCTAAAACTATTGTAATGAAAAATTAACTTTCTAAAAGTATTAAAGTCAAGATTTTACTAAAACTATAATTAAATTCACTTCGTTTATTAAGAAAAAATTTTTTGTTTATTAAGAACATAAATTGAATTCTTATTCGTAAAAATTTGGCAATTTTTACTTCACAATATTTCTTTTAATAACTAAAGAAAATATTTTTCATCTCATGCATTTATTTTTCTAAAAAAAAATCCATAATTTAAATTTAAAAAAAAAATTTGTTTCAATACAAACTATTACAAAATCTTCAAAGAACAATTTTCCAACAATAATCAACGATATGAATGTTAAATAAAAATGTTGCCCATGTAAATTCAAATGATTATTAATTTTTTCTCGAATTTACATAATGCAGAGCAATTTTCTTTTTCACCTTTTCTGAGAAGGAGAAGAAATCATTTTTTATGGTAATCATCGATTTGAAAGTTAAATAAGGGAAAAAAAGAATTTCCATGTAAATTCAAAACGATGATTCTCCATTTTTAAAAATTGGATACACACAGGTAGTAAAAATTTTTTGTTTTTAGACAAATTATATTCTTTTTTTATTTTTTGGTAAAATAAACTTTTTATTTATCATTAAAACAGATTCCGATACGTATTTCACTTCACTTCCTCTTTTTCAAGTTGATATTGCCCTAGGCATGGTCGGAGGAGAGTAAACTATATATACATCGTATACATGCGACCTCACTCTTGAAGCCTTCAAGGATCAAATCAGATTCGGTTACTCTGATACGATGAGTGATACATAAAGAACGTGAAATTCTAGTTTAGATATTTTAGAGAGAGAGAGAGAGAGCGAAAAAGGGATAAAAAAAATAGAGGGAGAGAGAAAAAAAGGGTGAAGAAAAATGCGGCTCAAGTCTACAACGTTTTTAAAAAAAAGAAATCAAAGAAGAATTTTTTTCAAGTTAAATTAAACTCTATTTTTCATGTGCATAAATTTTTAAAATTTTAATTGTTACTTAAAAGTCATTTGCTCAAAAATAACATCAATTTGAAGGCAAAATGAAATAAATCGTCGAATTACAGGGTCAGGGAATTCAGGGAAAAGTCAGGAAAAGTAGAATTGGACAGGAAAATCAGGGAAAAGTCAGGATATTTAATAAAGTACTGGAAAAAATTAAATTTGCAGGATTCATAATTAGTTTTATTTAATTTTTTTAATATAGTTAATTAATTATTAAAAATCATAGATTTATAGAAGAATTTTAGTTAGAAAAATAAAAAAATTGAATTTTAGAGAAGTTACAAATGTTTGTAGAAAATTTTAAAATATTCTCATCAAAAATTCAATTATCTTTAAAAATAATAAAATTCTTCTCCAAAATTCAATTATTTTCATGAATAATAAAGCTCAACATAGAATTTCAATTATTTTTAATAACAATTTCAACCGAATTCCTTGAAAAAAGTAATTATTTTTATAGTACAATTTTCATTGAATTCCTCGAAAAATTAAATTATTCATAAGTTTTATTAAAATTCGTCGAAAAAATTCAATTATTTAAGAATTTATAAACTTTTAGAAGAATATTGGTTAAAAACACTAAAATAAATTGAATTTTACAAAAGTTACAAATAATTGCAGAAATTTAATTATTTTCTAAAATAATAAAATTCTTCGCAAAAAATTATGTCAAAATTTCTATTATTTACAATAATAAAATTCCCTCAATTAAATGATTTTCATAATATCCAATTATTTTAATTATTTAAAAAAAATTTTTAATAAAATTCTACGTAAAAATTTAATTATTTTCATAAATAATAATAATTTCACAGGAATTCATTCATTTACAAATGTTCCACAAATTTTTTGTCAATAATTCAATGTTATTTTCGTTTACAAATAATAAAATTCTTTTTTGGAATTAAATTATATTTAAAAATTTTTATAAATTCTCGTCAAAATTTCAATTATTTTTAAAAATACAATAAAATTCTTCTCCGAATTCAATTATTTTCAAAGATTTTTAATAAAATTTTTGGCAAAATTGAAATTATTTTCAAAAATTTTCCTCAAATTAATGATTTTCAACATCTACCCACTATTTTATTAAAATTTTACAAAAGAATTTAATTATCTACTTAAAAAAATTTTTAATAAAATTCTACGAAAAAATTTTAATTATTTTCATAAAGAATAAAAATTTCACAGGAATTCAATTAGTTTCATAAATAATAACATTCTTTTTAAGAATTCAATTCAATTCTCTAATTCGAATTTAATTGAATTCGTCGAAAAATTTAATTATTCTTAAGAATTTGATTGAAATTCGCCAAAAAAATTCAATTATTTGAAAACCTTGTTGATGTAATTCTTTATGAGAATTCAATTTTAAGAAACATTCAATTATTCACTAATTTTTTCATTTTTGTATTTAAATAATTGAATTCTAGTAAAATTGTCTGATAAAAATTGTTTTAAAAATGAATTTTAGTTAAAATTTTAGATAATAATTGAATATTAAAAGCATTATAGCATGATTTTTTAGAAATAATTGTATTTTGAAAATAAGTGTGCTTATTTTTTTTAAAAATTATTTTATGTTTTTATTTTTTAAACATTTAATTGAAGAATTTCTGAATAATCAAAATTTCGTAAAATTGAATTGTAAACAAATATGGATTTGAAAATTCTAAAGGAACTTTTGCAAAAATTATTAAAAAAAATTGATAATTGTTAATTTATTTCTTTAGAAGAATTTTAATAAAATTTCTGAAATTAATTACATTTTTTGAAGAATTTACTTAAAATTGTATTAAAAATAATTGAAATCCTGTGAAGAATTTTATTGTTTTTTAAAAGTAATTTAATTCTGCAACGAATTTTATTACATTTTTTTAAATAATTGAATTCTTTTGAGAAAAAGAATTTTATTTTTTACGATAATAGTTGAATTCTTACAACTAAGTTTATTATATTTTTTTAATGTTTTTAACTAAACTTCTTCTATAAATCAATTATTTTTTATATTTAATTGAATAAACATTTAAAAATGTAACTGCGTAATTTTAGAAGAATTTGAATTATGAAAATTTTTCAAAAATCTAAGTTCTTTAAAATTTTTAATTAAATTCATTTAAAATTGAAATTTTATAAAATTTCAAATTAAAATCTTTTGTTCTCTATTTATGAAATGTTATTTAAAAATTATATAAAATAAAATAATGAAGATAATTTTAAAGAAGTTACAGTAACAATATTTTTATAATATAAAATAATTACTTTATTTTTAATTGTATTATTAAACATGAAGATTTTATTTATTCTTCGTGTTTTGTAATTCGTATTCTTATAAGTTGTTGAATTTCATAAAAGTTATTGAATTAAAAATTTTTGAAAATCTTAAATCCTTTGAAAAAATAATAATGATTTAATATTTATTTTAAATAAAATTCATAAATAAATGTAATAAAAAATTTTTTTTAATATCTAATAATTTTTAGAATGAATCAGAATATTGTTTAGTGTCAGGGAAAAAGTCAAAATTTTGTCGGAAAACAGGAAAAAGTCAGGTAAAACAAAATTTATTTTTTGTGGCAACCCTGAATTAGTGTTTTAATAAAAAAAAAAAGAGGGAAAGGAAAAGAGAAGAGTGAGAAAGAAAAAAAAATTGAAAAGAGGGAAAAAGATAAAGAGAGTGAGAAAAATAAGGAAAGAGGAAGTCATAAAAATATGAAAACTATAATCGATTTTAATGCGAGAACTTTTGGATCAGTCATTAAGAGGACACATGTGTCCGGAAGAGAGTACTTCATTAATAGAATAGCAGTACTAAAGATTGAAGATAATAATGTACTCCATTGTATCTCTGTATACACCCGTATAGCATGTATAATTTGGGTATTCAATCAGAATATGTGTCTCTCGGTTTCCGGACGTTGCTTTGCACGCTCGTTATAATTGCTATCTCATCGCTATGGCATTTCATAACACGATTACTCTCAAAATTTCTACACAAACAATATCTAAACCTATATGTACATACATATATCTACAATTTTTTATATACTTTTCAAAAAAATTTACATCATTTATTTACATAATGATCATTTTTTACATATGAATGATTAAAATTAAATTAGCATTTTTGAGCCTATTAATTGATTTTTCGATGTTTAAATTCAGGTCTATTAAGTTGGCACCACAACTGTGATATTTTTAAATATTTACTGTGACATAATTTAGGATTAATTTAGGACCAATTATCGACAAAACTAAAAAATTAAACTTAATTCCCATTAGAAAATAATAATGATTAATTATTTATTTGAAATGAAAGTTATTGATGTTTTTGAATAATTTTACAATTTGAGAAATTCGTAAATAAATATTTAGAACATTATTTTGTGTATCTATTTATTTTTATGGTAAATCAGAATATCAGGGCTCGGATCGTCTTTAAGACTCAAAAAAAAGTCGCTTTAGTCGCATAAATTTACAACAAAAGTCACGAAAAGTCGCATAAAATTTGCGAAAAAGTCGGAAAAAAGTCGCATGAAATCTTAGAAAAAACAACAAAAAGAAAACACGAAATTGTCAAAATTGTAAAAAAAATCAGATACATTCTCGACAACAGATACATTAATATCAAACAATCCGGAATAAAATTTTAAAAAATTTAATAAAATTCATAGTAAAATTTTAATTAGGTATTTTTAACATTTTTTAAAAAAGTTCTCTTCAAAATGTCAATTATTCTTTTTATAAATAATAAAATTCTTCTCCGAAATTCAATTATTTAAAAAATTTTTTAATAAAATTCTTCTCTGAAATTCAATTATTTTCAAAAGTAATAAATTTCTTCTCAGAAATTCAATAATATTCAAAATTTTATAAATAATAAAATTCACAATCAAAATTTAATTATTTTCAAAAATTCTGATAAAATTCTTTGCAAAATTCCATTCTCTTCAAAAGTACGAAAATTCTTTACAAAAATTCAATTATTTAAAAAAATTATTTTTTAATTCTCAAAATTTCAATTATATTTATAAATATCAAAATTCTTCTGCAAAATTCAATTACTTTAAAAAAAAAAAACCTTTTCAAAATTTTAATTATCTTTGTGAATAATAAAATTCTTCTCTAAAATTCAATTATTTGCAAAGAATTTTAATAAAATTCTTGTCAAAATTTTCAATTATCTTTATAAATAATAAAATTCATTCTAGAAATTCAATTATTTTCAAAAGTAATAAAATTCTTCTGCAAAATTCAATTACTTTTAAACATTTTTAAAAAAATCTGTTCAAAATTTCAATTATCTTTGAGAGTAATAAAATTCTTCTCTGAAATTCAATTATTTGCAAAGAATTTTAATAAAATTCTTGTCAAAATTTCAATTATCTTTATAAATAATAAAATTCATTCTAGAAATTCAATTATTTTCAAAAGTAATAAAATTCTTCTGCAAAATTCAATTACTTTTAAACATTTTTAAAAAAATCTGTTCAAAATTTCAATTATCTTTGAGAGTAATAAAATTCTTCTCTGAAATTCAATTATTTGCAAAGAATTTTAATAAAATTCTTGTCAAAATTTCAATTATCTTTATAAATAATAAAATTCATTCTAGAAATTCAATTATTTTCAAAAGTAATAAAATTCTTCTGCAAAATTCAATTACTTTTAAACATTTTTAAAAAAATCTGTTCAAAATTTCAATTATCTTTGAGAGTAATAAAATTCTTCTCTGAAATTCAATTATTTGCAAAGAATTTTAATAAAATTCTTGTCAAAATTTCAATTATCTTTATAAATAATAAAATTCATTCTAGAAATTCAATTATTTTCAAAAGTAATAAAATTCTTCTGCAAAAGTCAATTACTTTTAAACATTTTTAAAAAAATCTGTTCAAAATTTCAATTATCTTTGAGAGTAATAAAATTCTTCTCTAAAATTCAATTATTTGCAAAAATTTTAATAAAATTCTTGTCAAAATTTCAATTATCTTTATAAATAATAAAATTCATCCTAAATATTAAAATTCATACTGGAAATTTTATTATTTTCCAAAGTTCTGATAAAATTCTTTGCAAAATTCAAATATCTTCAAAAGTAAGAAAATTCTTGTCAGAAATTAAATTATTTTCAAAAATTTTTTTTTAAATTCACCTCAAAATTTTAATTATCTTTGTAAATATCAAAATTCTTCTGCAAAATTCAATTACTTACTAATGTTTTATAAATTTCTTCCCAATAATTCAATTATTTTCATAAAAAATAATTACAAATTTTTTTTTTTTTATAAAGTCTTGTAATATAAAAAAATGATGATTTTAACACTCGATCCTCTTTAATTATTACACGGAGAAAAATATAAAGTAACTTTTACTACTTTTATAGTAAAAAATTTCCGGTAAAGCATTTCTGGTCATTTTTACTGTTTTTGGAGTAAATTTTGCTACGTTCGAAGTAAATATTTGTAAAAATTAGTAAAATTTACTTTGAACGTAGCAAAATTTACTCTAAAAGTAGTAGAAATTACCAGAAATGACTTACCGGAAATTTTTTACTATAAAAGTAGTAAAAGTTACTTTATATTTTTTTCCATGTATAAAACATGATGACATCGATTGCTCCGAGTCGAAGACTCAGAGTGATCGATTTCTTCATGTTTTATAACAATTTTTTATAAGTTGTTTAATTTCAAGAAGGTTTGAATTTGAATCTTTTAAAGAAATTTAATTCCTATGGAAAAATAATAATTAAATATTTATTTAAATAAGGATTTATTCATGTTTTCGTAAAATTTGAAAGAAATTTGGAAATAAATGTAACTGAACATTTTTTTGACTCAAACTTTTTCCTTTAAATTTAAAATTTTTTTTTAAATTTCTGTCGCATTTTACTAAAAAAAAATCTTGAAAAAGTCGATTAGTCGCATTTTTTCACAAAAAAAGTCGCACAATCCGAGCCCTGGCTCAATATTGTTTAGTGTCAGCGAAAAAGTCAAAATTTTGCCTCAAAATCAGGAAAAAACAAAATTTAATTTTTCTTTCAACCCTATTAATTTAAATAAAATAATGTTATTGTAATTATAAACGAGATTATAATTTTATTTTTAACAAAATTAAGTTTTATATAATTACACAGTTAATTTAAAATTAACATTTAAAGCTATTTTTCTAATCTCTATAATTTTTATATATTTTTTTTAAATTTTCACAAACAGTAAATAATGTACTCTAAACCCAATATTTAATAATTTACTGATTTAATTAAAAATTTTATTAAATTAATGTAATTTATTAAAAACATGACATTGTTATGTTGTACATTGAAAAATAAGACAGCAGTTGTGGAATAATAAAAACTGAGCCACTTTTAATCATCATTTATAATATATATAGTATATAATATAGTGTAAGTGATATTTAGAGTACAATAGATGTTTGGTTGAAAGAATGTGGTCGAGGGGACGTGTCAAAGACGATTTGTTCAATGTAAAAAAATGATATTGTGATCATTTGCCTGAACACGTTTTAGGAGGTCTTTATAGCAGTTTAGAACAACTGAATTGTTCGGTCAATTGAACCCCTGTTGCGTGAGAGTATAAACAACGTGGCGCCAAATGAGGCGTAACGAATTACAGGGACATGGTACTTATCTACAAATGTAGTAAAAGACTAATGCCTCTCTCGAAATCTACTTCCACTATACCTATATTCGTACGTACCAATATACGTATAGATATCTCCAGAGCTTTCTGATTCTCCCTTGTGCTTTCGAATCTACAATTTTCATCATTTTTACATATGAATTTTAAAAAACATTAAATTGGAAATTTAAAATCAATCTTTTTTACTGAATTTTTTTAATGTAATTTTTAATTAGAGAAATTTTATTGTAAAAAGAGCTTTTTTTTAAAGAAAAAATAACAGGAATTTTTAAAATAAATTTAGATGGAAATAATTATACAAGATTGTTCTGCTACTATTTGGTTCCTTTTTAGATTTCAGCCACTAAAAGCTACTATTTCTGTTTTTTTTCAGAATATTCACTTCTTTAAATTTGCTAACACTAAAAATCAAAAAACTATTCTCAAAAATCATAATCAAATTCTTTAAAACGGTTCAATTATTTTAAAAAAATATCCAAAATTTAATAATTTTCAAAAAACATCAAAAATTCAATTATTTTCAATATCTAGTATTTTCATAAAATTTTTCAAAAGAATTCAATTCCTATTTGAAAAACAAATTTATAAAATTCATCCAAAATTCAATTATTTTCATAAATAATAAAATTTCTACAAGAATTTAACTAATTTAGAATAGCATTTTTAAAAAAATTTCTGAAAAATCAATTATTTAACCAAATTTTTATACAATTCTTTACAATAATTCAATTACTTTTACTAATAATAACATTTTTCACGGAAATTCAATTATTTAAAAAAATTTTCATAAAATTCTAAGCAAGAATTAAATTATTTTCATAAATAGGGTAGAGTGGGGTAAAAAAGCCATGGTGTAAAAAAGCCATTTGAGTTTTATTTAAAAACTATTAAGCCGATTTATCAGCTGTTTAGAATATAAATACTATTAGGTAATACGCAACTTTTGAATCTAATTTGAATGTTGTACCTAGATTAATATTCTTTTTATTGTAATTTTAATTTTTTGTTGCTTTTTTGAAAACATTTTGGTGAACTTTTCAAACATATTACAACCTGATTAAGTGAACGAATAATAAAAGTAAATGTTTGTACATAAGGAGAAAAGTATACCGAAAACGTATACAATGTTAATTTTTGGAAATTGAACTGAATTAACAATTTATTTTTGCTTTTTTTAATAACTGGTCTTGGGTGTAAAAAAGCCAGGGCAAAAAATCCATTGAATATTTTGTGAAATTCACTTGTTTTCTATTTAAACTAACCTTCTTATTTTACAAAATTTCTCGTGTTTATTTAATAAAATAAATTAAACACGACGAAAAAGTAGTTCAAAGTGCATTTAAAAAATAAACAATGAATAAACGGTTGCAACGAAATATGTTATCTGTGGTCAAACTTAAAGAGAACTTCTAAAAAAGGTACGAAAAATTGGCAGTGAAAATCGAAAACAGGTAAACTTAATATAATTTTCAATTTTGCTTGCTAAAAACTCTTTCATAATTATTAAAATATTTTTCAAATAAGACTATTTGTCATATAAATAAAGGAAAACTATAAAAATACCTAAATTGATAACATGTTTTGCTAAAATCGTAGGGTGGCTTTTTCACCCCACCAGGTGGTGCAAAAAAGCCACTTGCAGTGCTTTCGTAAAACTCTTATAACTTAGTCCTTTCATGAGATAAAAATTATTTTCGTCAAGAATTTTCAAGCTTAATAACTAAACTTTCAATAACAATTGGAAATTTGAGAAAAAAATTTTAAATACAGATGTTACAGCATCAAAAGTAAAAATGTGGCTTTTTTACCCCACTCTACCCTAATAAAATTCTTCTCAGAAATGCAATTAATTTTGAAAATTTTAATAAAATTCTTAGCAACTATTCTAATAATAACATTTTTCATGGAAATTCAATTATTTAAACAATTTTGTAATAAAATTCTAAGCAAGAATTTAATTATTTTCATAAATAATAAAACTCATTGAAGAATTTCAATTATTTTTAACCCATTAACGCCCATGATTAGACAAATGAAAATATCATCAAAATTATTATTGGAAACAGGACTGCGGATCAAATAATGACTTTTGACGTCAAAAATTGTTTAAAAAATAATTTGTTTATAAAAATTGTTATAAACAAATGGAGAAAATTGATAAAATTTTAAGAACTAATAGCGCCATTCGATTCTGCGCGAAAAATTACTACAGGAACATGTATGACATTTTAAAAATTTTTACTCTGTTTGTTGTAAATAATTTATAAACAAATAATAATGCACTCTTATGTACCTATTTGAGCCCATCATTACACAACTAAACATTTCATCAAAATTATGATTGGAAACAGGACTGCGGATCAAATAATGACTTTTGACTTTAAAAATTGTTTAAAAAATAATTTGTTTATAAAAATTGTTATAAACAAATGAAGAAAATTGATAAAATTTTAAAAACTAATAGCGCCATTCGATTCTACGTGAAAAATTACTAAAGGAACATGTATGACATTTTAAAAATTTTCACTCAGTTTGTTGTAAATAATTTATAAACAAATAATAATGATGAATGAATAATAATGAAAATGACGATTTTTAAGAATATCTTCTACAAATTTTGGCCAAATGATTTCTGTGAGGTCTTATTCTTTTTAAAATTTTATCGTCTTTCAAAATATAAACCAAAAAAAATTTGAGTTTTCATAAATTTTATGTTAAAAAATTTTTTTCATTCCTTCAAAAATGGGTGGACTGACAATTTTGGCCGGTACTGTAAATATAAAAAATATTCTAGTAGTCTTTTCCCTTAGAATCGAATGGCACTATAAGTTTTAAAAATGTTATTAATTTTCTCTATTTGTTTATAACAATTTTTT
Organism: Leptopilina heterotoma; assembly: GCF_015476425.1. NCBI lineage: Eukaryota > Metazoa > Arthropoda > Insecta > Hymenoptera > Figitidae > Leptopilina > Leptopilina heterotoma. The sequence continues at coordinate 4,562,308 of NW_025111110.1, forward strand.
TTTAAATTATTTTTCAAACAATTTTTGACGTCAAAAGTCATCATTTGATCTGCAGTCTTGTTTCCAGTAATAATTTTGCTGAAATTTTTAGTTGTCTAATGATGGGCTCAAATAGGTACATGAGAGTACACTATTTGTTTATAAATTATTTACAACAAATCGAGTGAAAATTTTTAAAAAGTCATACATGTTCCTTTAGTAATTTTTCACGTAGAATCGAATGGCGCTATTAGTTTTTAAAATTTTATCAATTTTCTTCATTTGTTTATAACAATTTTTATAAACAAATTATTTTTTAAACAATTTTTGATGTCAAAAGTCATCATTTGATCCGCAGTCCTGTTTCCAATAATAACTTTGATGATATTTTCATTTGTCTAATCATGGGCGTTAATGGGTTACAATGTTAAATTAATTAAACAAAAAATTTAATTATTTACACAAATAAAGTTTTCCACAAGAATTCTAATATTTAAAATATAATTCTCATAATATTTATTATATTTCCAAAAAATTAATTATTTAAAACAATGTTTATGAAATTCTTATGAAGAATTCAATGACTTTAAAAATAACAAAATTATTTACAGACATTTAATTTTTTTAAACATTTTAATAAAATTTTTCGTAGTAATTCAATTATTTTTGTAAATAATAATTAATTCTTCTCAGGAATTCAATTATTTTTGAAAATTTCAATGAAATTCTTCTTAGAGATTCAATTATTTTCATAAATAATAAAATTCCTCGCAAGATTTCAATTATTTTTAATACAATTTTACAGGAATTGATGAAAAAATGTAATTTTTTTTTAAAAACCTAATTTTTCAATTCCTCGAAAAAATCAATTATTTAGAAAAATGTTTTTTTTTAATTCTTTGCAAGAATTCAATTAATTACAAAAATATTAGAATTTTTTACAGGAACTTAATTATTTTCAAGTATTTTAATAAAATTGTTCGAAAGAAATCAATTATTTTAAATACAATTTTAAATAAATTTTTTTGAAATTATTTAATTTTTTTTTTTACATTTTAACAAAATTCTTCCCGAGAATTCAATTATTTACATAAATAAGTCTTCAACAAAAATTCAATTATGGAATTATTAGGCATTCAATTTGGAAATTCAATTATTTTTAAAAAATTCTAATAAAATCGTTCCCAAGAATTTAATTATTTTCATAAATAATAAAATGCTTTTTAGGAATTCAATTATTTTTAATACAATTTTAAACAAATTCCTCTAAAGAATTCAATTATTTTTGAAAATGTTTTGAAAGAATTCAATTACATTTCACAAATAATAAAATTCTTCGCTGAAATTCAAATATTTTAAAAATCTGCTATTTTAATCAAATTTTTCAAAAGAATTCAATTATTTGAAAAAAAATGTAATAAAATTTGTAGCAGAATTCAATTATTTTCATAATTAATAAAATTCTTTACAGGATTTCAATTAATTTAAAAAAATGTAATAAAAATTCGTTGGCATGAATTCAATTATTTCCATAAATTATAATATTCTACACAGAATTTCAATTATTTAAAAAAAGTTTAATAAAAATTCGTTGCAAAAATTCAATTATTTTCCTAAATAATAAAATTTTTCACAGGATTACAATTATTTTTAATACAATTTCAATTAAATTCTTCGAAAAATGTAATTATTTTAAAAATTTTTATTAAAATTGTTTGAAAGAAATCAATTATCAATTATTTCTAATAATTATAGCAAGAGTTTCTTGAGAATTTTAAAATTTTGAAAGTTTTGAAAATTTGAAATAATTTTAAAAAAAACTCATTTTAACTTTTTGAAAAAAAAGTCAAGTTTTATTTTTCGATAGCTAATAATTTTTTACTACTTTTCTTTAGTTTGAAAGCTACTTTTTGCTAATTTTTTAAAATTAATTATCGAGTGAAAAGTCTGAGAATAAAAAATTTAATTTTTTCTATTTTCATTTTAAATTATGAAAATATAAAAAGTTTTTTTTTTATTTCAAATATCAAGATTTTATTATTATTTCAAATATCAATATTAAATATCAAGAGAAAATTATTCTAAATTAATTTTTTGCACTCTATGAAAAAATTTCCAATTAAATTTTACGATTTTCGATAAAAAATTCTTTTTATAAACTTAATTAAAAATTTAAGAAAAAATTAATAATTACAGGTACGATAATTTCTGCAATAACGAGAATGAAAGAATCTTTCGACCTTTTTTTGTGAGAGAAGAAAAATAAGATGAATCGATAATAAATCTTTTTAAATGAAAATTCAGGGTTAATTTGTAAAAGTTAAAAGGTGCAAGATGTGCTGAAATTAACAGTTAACAACTACTTCTATATCTTCAAACTGAAGACATCATTCTCCTTGACTTTCAACACTGAACGAAATTCGTTATCGAATTTTCAGCTCAGGACAAAATTAACATCTCATTTGCCAGTCAAGGAGGGAGAGAGAGAGAAAGAGATAAAAGGTTCGATATAAAGAATTGTGGAAAAATTACATTATTGATGCTGTTTTAATTTTTCCAAACTTTCCTTATTTTGTATTAACTCCTCCCTCTTCGTACGAATTTTTTTCTCTTTTTATTTATTTTATTATTTATTCTCAATTATTAACTATTATATATTTTATTTATCCTAATAATTCTCATTTTATTCTAATTTTTACAAGAAAAAAAAATTGACTCCAAACTAATTCGATTCTGCTTCAATTGTAAGTCTCTTTTTTCAATTCACAAAAATAAAACTTGTACTTAAATATTTCTCGAGTCCCAAATAAAAAAAAAGTTAAAGCTTAAAAAATTATTCCTTTTATGAATTCAAAACTGAAATCCAATTAAAATAAAGTTAAGAATGTTTTAAACTTTAAACATTCCAGTGACGGTAGTGACGGAACCAGGAGCTATTTGATTCTATTTCTTTAATGATATTTAAATTATTCCTTTTGAACTTGGAAATATTTGACGAATCTAGAACGGCATTAATAAAGCTATATATTTAAAAAAAGGATTTCACTAATACTTGTGTTAATTATTCAAAAACGATATTTACTTATGTAGAAAGAAAATTTTTTATTCCAACTATTTTTTTTGTTTCAAATGAATTTCTCTTCTCTATTATAATAGCTTTTATCTCGCCTACACATTAATCAATTTTTTTTCTCCATTACCTCGCACAATTTTTCCAACGACTTGTATTTTAAATATTTCAACATTCACGAAATAATATTTTTATATCCAATACATTCAATACATATATATGTTGTGAATTCTAAAAAGCATTCCATTCCTTAAGCTGATGCATATAGGCAATGTCAAATGCATCACTAATTAAATGAATAAAAAATAATTCAAATCGAGCTATTTGATACTTTTACTTCTTTTTACGGACTAAATTTAACAATGAATGACGTTCACTATATTTTTAGGTATTTATGTGGGAGAAGAAAAATATACAGAGGAAAAAAATATATGTACATTTATACTTAGAGAGAGAGAAGCGCATCTATAAAAAATTTACATGAAATAGTGATCTATAAATTTTTAACGTTATGACTGAAACGAAACTTTATTATGTAGACTAAATTTTAAATAAATTTTAATGTTTCCCTTTTTTGTTATAATAAAAATATTATTACAAACTTTATAAAGTAGAATTTATTTAATTTTCATCATTCTTTTTTTACTTTTCAATTTTCAAAGTTTTTTATTATTCAGCGAGATAATTGAGAAAAGTTAATATAACTATATGCATTAATGATTAATTATTAATTATCAATTTATTAATTAACAATAAAAAGAACTAATTTTCTATTTTTAGACTTTCTGGTCTATATTCAGATTTCTGGGTAAAAAAAATGATTTAACTCTCTTTGTAAAAAAGTGAAAAAAAAAATAAAGTTTAGTTTTCTATTTTTCAGTCATTATGAGTAACGAGCTTTTTTTTATTTCGGCCTATTTCCGTTTCGCTTTTACTTCCCGGTCGTTAAGACCGTTGTCAACTATTTCGATTTCATTTCAAGTTTAAAAAAAAAATGCCGAATGTCGTGTGCAAATAAAAGAATTATTTAAATAATTTAAGTAAAACTATTATTTTATCAATTCTTACAATTCGATGTTCACAAAATTTTGAATTTTTCACTAAAGAATATTCTGATTCACTCAAAAAATGATTAGATACTCAAAAAAAATAACATTTTTTTACACTTCTCTAATTTCTTCAATTACTTTAATTGTAAAATTATTCAAAAACATTAATAGTTTTATATAAAATAAATATTTTATCATTACTATTTCTTTTAATAGGAATTAAGTTTTTCAAAACTTTCAAATTCAAACCTTTTTGAAATTCAACAACTGATAAAAATATTATTAAAAAACATGAAGACATCGATCACTCCGAGTCTTTGAGTAATCGATTTCTTCATGTTTTATAATAATTAAAGATGACCGAGCGATAAAATCATTATTTTATATTATATAAGAATTACAATTGAATTTTACGAAATTTCGGTTATTCGGAAATTCTTCAATTATAAATATATATTAGAAAATAAAAACTTTAAATAGTTAAAAAAAATTAAATTAAACTTTAAACAAAAAAGATTAATTCGTCAGAATTGTTAGTTAAAAGTATGAAAAATTTAAATTTTCAAAGATTTTAATTTGAAGCCTTTTCAAAATTCAATTATTTCTAAAAATTTACGCTGTAATGTTTTTAAAATTCAATTATTATCTAAAATTTAAACTGAAATTAAATTTTCAATAAATTTTTATTAGAAAATTCTGCGAGAATTGTTTCTGTAAAATTTTTATTATTTATGAAAATAGTTCAATGTTTGTGACGTTTGTATAGAATTTTATTAAAATAGTAGATAATGAAAAACATTGAACTGAAAAAAAATTTTGAAAATAATTGAAATTTTGACAAAAATTTTATTAAAATCTTTCAAAATAATTGAATAACAGAGAAGAATATTATTATTTATAAAACAATGTTTATGAAGTTCTTATGAAGAATTCAATTACTTTCAAAAATAATAATATTTTTCGTAATAATTGAATTATTTTCATAGATAATAAAATTCTTCTCAGAAATTCAATTAATTTTGAAAATTTTAATAAAATTCATGGCAGGATTTCAATTATTTTTAATACAATTTTACAGAAATTGATCAAAAAATATAATTATTTTTAAAAATTTAATTTCAATTTCTTGAAAAAAAATAATAATTAAAGATGACCGAGTGATAGAAACATTTTTTAATACTATAAGAAAATTGTTACTGTACCTTTTTCAAAATTATTTTTATCAATTTAATTCAATTATTGTTTTCTAGAATTTTTAACTAAAATTCTTCTTTCAATCAATTATTATTTTTAATAATTCTGGAAAAAGTTTTTTGAAAATTTTCAAATCCATTTGTTTACAATTCAATTTTATAAAATTTCGATTATTCGTAAATTCTTCAATTAAATTTAATTTCAGAAATAAAAAACCTCAAATAATTTCAACAAAAAAATCCAATTAAACTTTTCAAAAAAAATTAATTCTGCAAATTTGTTAGTTAAAACTTAAAAGTATCAAATATTCGCAAATCTTTAAAGAATTTAATTTGTAAACTTTTCAAAATTCAATTATTTACAATAAATTAAAATTTTGAAGAGAATTTTTAAAAATTTTTGAACATAATTGAATGTCAAAAAAGAATTTTATTATTTATGAAGATAATTTAACTCTTGGAAAACATTTTATTATTCATGAAAGAAAATCATCGAATTATTGACAAGAAATTTATAGAAAATTTGTAAATAAATAAATTCTTATGAAATTATTATTATTTATGAATATCATTAAATTTTTACGTAAAATTTTATTAAAAAATTTTTTCAAATAATTGAATACCTTAAGAAAAATTAATAAAATAGTAGATATTGAAAATCATTTAATTGAGGGAAATTTTATTATTGTCAATAATCGAAATTATGCCAAAAGTGTTATTAACATTTTTAAAAATAATTGCATTTTAGAGAAAAATGTTATTATTTGTAAATCAGAATTGAAATTTTGACGAAAATTTTTTAATATAATTAAATTTTTGCGAAGAATTTTATTATTTTGGAAATTAATTGAATTTCTGCTATTATTTGTAACTTTTTCAGTATTCAATTTTTTTTTTTAGTGTTTTTAACCAACATTCTTTTAAAAATTTATACATTTTTAAATAATTGAATTTTGTCTGAAATTGAAAAAATGGAAGGTTTTGTATTAGAATTCGTGGTAATTTCATAGTTTATGAGACAGAAAAGAAAGGCACAAAAATCCTAAAAATTAAATTTTTTATACAGTACTAATAAAAATCCCTGACTTTTTCCTGACCTGTGGCAACCCTGTAAAATTAGTTTCTTACACATTATAAAGAAACGATTAATTCTTTACTAAACTTTCAAAAAAGAGACACGAAAAAAATATTTCATTTACAAACATTTAAATTTGGAATCTGATTTTTCCGGGACGCTAAATAAATATATTTTATAAATTCTCTCTAAAGAGCGTTTTATAATGAAGTCGCTCTGCTCGTATCGTCTTAATTATCCAACTCATTCGCGCGCACGTCTAAAATTTCTGTGAGCAACAAAAGCGTGGGTGGTGGTGGAGGAGAAGAAGGAGAGAAAGAATTATTCTGTGTGAGTCTCATTAATCAAAAACTAACCTACGTCTTTTGTCACGTGTCCCTTTTTATCGTCATCCATCTAAAAGTCCTTACTGATTTTTCCCTAAAGCTTTTTGGTTTTTCTTCTAACTTTTCCCTCTTTCTCTCTCTCTCTCTCTCACTCTTTCAGTGCTTAAAACTCGAAAAAATCCATCAAGATATCTCGCACCTTAAGCTACGCGTATATATATATTTTGTTATACACAAGTCTCTTCGTTCCAGATAAGTCGCTAGGATTTTGTATCAGATATTAGTTTAACATTTATGCTACTCATCTGCATACAAGTAGGATATCACCTTTCATAATCTCGAAGACTGTGATTATAGTCACTTAGAATATGTCTACATCAAATTTCAACTTAAATTAAGAACAGTATAAGCTTAATTGGTAATTTTAAGCAGAGTAACTTCAACTTGCGCATAACTTCTCTATGTTATATTTGATTAATGATATTAGAGTAAATAAAATACTAAATGAATTTCTTGGATAAACAACTATAACTCTCAGAGTTTTATCCGATTATATTAAGTTTACTATAAAAACTTAATATTATAATTAAATAATTGATTAACTAGGTAATTAATTATCTGGTTAATAAATTTATTTCATTAATAATTTAGTTCATCATTTATTTTTCTACAGAATTGATAACCTTTGAAGCTTAGTTTTAATTTTGACATTTCAATTTACACTCAATGCGTTTACTTTCTTAGTTTCTTTCAATACCAGCAACAACTAACTGTCTTCTCACTCACTTTTTTAAATAAAATTAGCCATTTTTAAAATAATAGAACGTAAAAATTTTTAATTCAAATTTATTTTCATAAAAATAAAATATGAATTGGAATATATAGTTTTAATATTATTATAATAATCATATATATTGACATGAGGAATTTAGGGAAAAGTCAGGAATTTTTATTAAAAGTACTAAAAAAAATTAAATTTTAAGAATTCATAAGAAAATTCTGAATTAATATCTAGGTCATCAAAATTATTTTAATTCACAATTCAATAAAAGTAACCACAGCCGATAATCAGCAGAAGATGAAAATTATTTTTTGAACGAACTTTGTCTTCTGTTTAGGAACAATTGTTAGTACAAAAATTGTTTACTGGTCCCAAAATATTGCTAGAACAATTCTAATTAATATCTGGGTCATCAAAATTAATTTAATTCTCAATTTATAAAAAGTAACTACTGCCGATAATCAGCAGAAGATGAAAAAATTTTCAATTTTAGTAAAATTCTTTGCTAAATTCAATTACTTTCAAAATTTTTAATGAAATTCATGTCAAAATTTCAATTATTCTCAAAAATTTTCCTCATTTCAATGACTTTCAATATCTACTATTTTAATAAAATTAACCAAAAGAATTGAATTATTTAAAAACAATTAATTATTCCCACAAATAATTAAAATTTCACAGTAATTCAATTATATTTACAATTTTCTAAAAATATCTTCTCAATAATTCAATTATTTCCATAAATAATAAAACTCAACGCAGACTTTGAATTATTTTTAATACAATTTTAATTTCAATTCTGTTGAAATTAGTTGAATTTTTTAATGTTATATTTAATATTATTTCCAAAATTTTAACGCAATTCTTAGAAAGAAATCAATTATCTAGATAAATATTAAAATTCTTCCCAAAAATTCTATTGTTTTCAAGAATTTTAATAAAATTCTTTGCAAAATTCAATTATTTTCAAAAATAACAATATTAATCATGAGAATAAAATTATTTTCAAGAGTTAGAATATACTTTTCAGAAATTCAATTATTTTCAAAAATTAAAAAAAAAATTCTCCTCATGATTTCAATTATTATCTTTATAAATAGCAAAATTCTTCGCTGAAATTCAATTATTTTAAAAAAATTTTAATAAAATTCTACGAAAACAAATTTTTTTTATATTAATAATAAATATTTCCCAAGATTTCAATTATTTACAAATATTTAAGAAATTTTTGCGCAATAATTCAATTATTTTTATAAATAAATAAAACTTTTTCTCAATAATTCAATTATTTTCAGAAATAATAAAACTCATCGCAGAATTTCGATTATTTTTATGTAATACAGTTTTAATTGAATAGTTAATTAAATTTTAGTTCAGTTGTTTAAATTATTTATTTGTAGAAGACTGTTAAAAAATTTGAATAATAAATACTTTTGTATTAAATTAAATAAAAAATTACTCGATACAAATGATTATTTATTTGATTCAAATAAACGATTTTTTAAAAGTATCATTTCTTTCACCGTAAATTTTTCAGCGTAATAACTTCAACAAAAAATTAATTTCCATAGTCTAATCAAAAAGTTATTTTGACCACACTATGAGAGTCAACAAAATCATTTAAGATTGAAAATTAAATTTTTCAATTTTAGGTGATTTTTTATAGTGAATCTAAACAAAATTTCGACCTGGAAATGAATGAATTCAATAACTATATAGCTGTAGATTAATTAACTAACATGATATTGCGAAATAAACTTGGAAAACGTTGACTATTTTATATATGTATATACATTTAGTTTCCGCACAATTAAACCTGACACAAATTATAAATCAATTAAATTACATTATTTCCCGCGTTTCATTTCATATACACACGCGAGCGCCTCTCCAAATTTGCATTATTTAACTTTTCATTTGTTAGCTTCAACAGTTTGGAAATTTTCGTTTTACAACAACACAAAAAAAAAGAAACAACCGAAACAGTAAAATGTTTTTATACATAATGATAATGATAATGATAATGATAGATTTAACCAATTGCAGTGACAATTTGAGCCGAGAGAATATTGCGTACACAAAAACAGTGTTTGGTGGCTTTAATTAATATAACGTTTTTAATCAATCGTCAAAGTTTAACAATTAATTATTTCAACCATTATTTGTGGTTTTCAGTGGTTTTTTTAATCAGTGGAGATTTAGATCTATTTATTAGTCAAATTTACTAATTAAAAAGCAAAAATTCAGTTACTAATTAAAATTAGTAAACATTTTTACTAATTAAAATTTAGAGAGTGGAGAATACAATCAGTAATAGTTACAATTTAACTATAATCAATAATGGTTAATTTATGGTAGTAACAACCAATGTTATTTACAACGAATTTTATTCACAACCAGAGTATAATTACAACCACTGTAATTAAAAACAATGTAATTAAAAAGCAGTGTAATTAGAAAAAAAAGACTGACAACGTGGTGGTTTTTATAATCACCAAAATTTAAATTCTAAATACTCTTCCGTGAACAATAGAAAAGAAAAAGAAAATAATGAGCATAGTGAAAATAAAAATAAAAATAAAAATAACGAGAAAAGTGAAAATAAAACTACAATAATGAGGAAAGTGAAAATAAAAATAAAATAAATGAGGGAAGGAAAAATAAAAAAAAATACCTAAATGAAAGAAAAAAGAAAATTTCTTGACTAAAAATTCACAGTACGATATGTTTTAATGGAAATTCTTTTTGTGAATTAATATATACAATTTCACCTTAACGACATTATAATAACTTCTAATGAAAATATTTAGGAGTCTATTTTATGGTTTAACTGTGGTTCTAATGGACCATTATGGTTGAATAATCAATAAATCATTGTAACTACAACGTATGTATATCTATTCCATTTATTAAACCGGATATAATATCGTTTAATAAAGAGAATATTATAATTATCTAAAATATCTATATATGTCTATATAGATTAGCCTCGTATTATCGTTAATCTGAAAAACAATTAATATTAAAGATAACGATCATTTGACTAAAGGATGACTTTCGTGAAAGTATATATATATAAAACTCAAGAAACATTAATTCATAATTTATAATAATTGTGTTCATAAAAAGGCAGTGAGAGAAAAAAAAACAGAAAAGAGAAATAGAGAGAGAGAAAAAAGAAAAAAAAGAGAAAAGGAGAGAAAAAAAGGTAAAAGAGAAAAAAGAAAAAAAGGAAAAGGAGAAAAAGAGAAAAAAGAAAAAAAGAGAGAGAAAAAAAGAAAACGGTAAAAAAAGGAAAAAGAGAAATAAAGAGAACAATAATCGAATAGAATACTACAGCGAAGTGGCATCTATACACACCCTCAAGTTTTCCATGGAGTTTACGAGAACTTTTTTCATAGCTTTCAACAATCAGAAGCTTTTATGAAGCGGAAAATTTCCTAGTGCACTAACAACTTCTCATTTTGCAATTTAAATATACGAGATAACGCTTTTACTGTGTATCAAACACGAAAGAGAGTTGGGTCAAAATAAGTGAAACCGGCCACTTGAAAAATTTTTGTCCCCGAATTTAAAGTTATCTATGGTTTTTGATAGATATATGAGTAAACTTTTACCCGCTAAAATATTTTTCAAAAATTTTATTTATTTTGAAAGTTATCAGGTGTTAAACTTTTAGGTTACTTTTTATTCTTTTCATTATTACTCCGAAACGAATGAAGATAATTTCAATTTTTTTTTTGGAAATTAAAGCTAAAAGTCTGTAGTTTAAAGTGCAACTGAAAAAATTGCTGTATAATAAAAATTTCTAATTGTTATTAACAATTATTTTAAACAATTGCGATTTAAAGTATGTTCTCAATGTCGGAAAAAAATCAAACTATACTCATGTGATGCGCAAAACTCTAACGAGTAAATTAAAAAAAAAAAAAGTGAGTAACCTCTAAAATTACAGAAGTTATGCATATTTTTCTGACGACGCGCGGGAATTAACTGATTCGCAAACTCTCGAGCGCGCGGGAATACGCCCGCGCCCGCTCCCGCCGCACTGCTCACACTTGTGTTTTCAAACAATTTATGTTAACAGAGATGGAGAAGTAATTAAAATATTATTTTCTTACTGAATAGTTTATTAATATTTTTACTTTTGGAGTAATTATATACATAAAAACCATTTTGTATGTACTCATAAACTGCTTTGCAGTTTTTATGCTTTGATAAAAAACTTTTTTCGTGGGTCTGATATTCTTGAATCGTACAAAAATCGAAATCGATATTGTTTGTGTAGAATTTCATCAAAAAATTTTTTAAATAATTGGATTTCTAAATAAAATAATTAAATCATTTGTCACTTCTCCAAAATTCAATTTTTATTAGTGTTTTAACTGAAATTTCTTCTATAAATCCGCTATTTTTAATAATTTATTATTTCTTAATAATAAATAATAATTAAATTTTTGCCTGGAATTGTAGGTATTAAAATTATTTTTTAATATAATTGAATTCTCTTAGAAAATTTTATTAAAATAGTAGATTTTGAAAATCATTGAATTGAGGAAAACTTCTGAAAATAACTTATATTCGGAGAAGAATTTTATTATTTATAAAGTTTATTGAAATGTTGACGATAATTTAAAAAAAATTTTTATCATAATTGAATTTTTGCAATCATATGTAAGTTCATCTATTTATGAAAATTGTAAACGCACTCTCTAAATCTGAATTAGTAGAAAGTTACTAATGAAATGGCGAAAAGTCGTGCACCAAATGATTTAGTAATATATTACTAACAAATAGTGAATTTTACTAATTGATTAGTAGATTTCTACTAACAATTAGTAGAACTGTTTTATTAATAGTCGATAAAACAGTTTTACTAATTCATTTAGTGAAATGAGTGACTTTTAATTAGTGAATTTCTACTAAAACATTAGTAAAATTTTACTAAGAATTAGTAATATTCTACTAATTGAAAAGGGGAAAAGTCGTCCATGAAAACTACTAAAAATTAGTCAAATAATTTTTACTACTTTCGGAGTAAATTTATTCCGAAAGTAGTAAAAGTTATCAGAAATGTTTTACTATAAAAGTAGTAAAAGTTACTTTATATTTTTCTCCGTGTACAATTATAATCGAATTCCTCGAAAAATGTAATTATTCTTAAACATTTTATTAAAACTCGTTCAAAGAATTCAATTATTTAAAAATTTGTTAATAAAATTCTTTATGGGAATACAATTTTAAGAAATAATAAATTATTAAAAATAGCGAATTTATAGAAGAAATTTCAGTTAAAACACTAATAAAAATTGAATTTTGGAGAAGTGACAAATGATTTAATTATTTTATTTAGAAATCCAATTATTTAAAAAATTTTTTGATGAAATTCTACACAAACAATATCGATTTCGATTTTTGTACGATTCAAGAATATCAGACCCACGAAAAAAGTTTTTTATCAAAGCATAAAAACTGCAAAGCAGTTTATGAGTACATACAAAATGGTTTTTATGTATATAATTACTCCAAAAGTAAAAATATTAATAAACTATTCAGTAAGAAAATAATATTTTAATTACTTCTCCATCTCTGTTAACATAAATTGTTTGAAAACACAAGTGTGAGCAGTGCGGCGGGAGCGGGCGCGGGCGTATTCCCGCGCGCTCGAGAGTTTGCGAATCAGTTAATTCCCGCGCGTCGTCAGAAAAATATGCATAACTTCTGTAATTTTAGAGGTTACTCACTTTTTTTTTTTTTAATTTACTCGTTAGAGTTTTGCGCATCACATGAGTATAGTTTGATTTTTTTCCGACATTGAGAACATACTTTAAATCGCAATTGTTTAAAATAATTGTTAATAACAATTAGAAATTTTTATTATACAGCAATTTTTTCAGTTGCACTTTAAACTACAGACTTTTAGCTTTAATTTCCAAAAAAAAAATTGAAATTATCTTCATTCGTTTCGGAGTAATAATGAAAAGAATAAAAAGTAACCTAAAAGTTTAACACCTGATAACTTTCAAAATAAATAAAATTTTTGAAAAATATTTTAGCGGGTAAAAGTTTACTCATATATCTATCAAAAACCATAGATAACTTTAAATTCGGGGACAAAAATTTTTCAAGTGGCCGGTTTCACTTATTTTGACCCAGTTTTTCATCAAAAATACTGGACAAACACGATATAATATATAATATTTTGTTGCAGGAGTGAAAAATGACGAATTGAGTGTTAAAAATAAAAATTATTACAAAAATATCATTATAATAATAGCATTACGAATGCTTCATAAAATATTTACATCTTTATAAATATATTCAATCGCAGTTGTATATATAATTCAAGAGAGAAGAAATAATCCTTATTAATATTTTACTCCATATTCTCATCTTTAATTTTATTGTAAAGAAAAATTCCTCGGAAAGTGCCCTCGCTGGTATTTCTATACAGAATAACAATGTTTGTAATATTTTCATGGAATTTTCTTTCAATTTTCGTGGAATTTTCAAATTAATTAGAAGAATTAGAAGAATTAGAACTAATAAAATTAGTTAATATTAGTAAATTAAATTTGGTAAGTAAAATTATTAAATAAAAAAAATGAAATTAATTTGAATTCTAGATGGGAAAAATTGTTTAGAATCACTGAATGTTAGTAATGAAAAAAAATTGTGACATTTCCACTATAATATCTTGTAGAGTTAAAGTAACAAAAAATTTCTATTAACTATTTTATTTTTTATTCTGTTTCTATTTTTCTATTTCTACATTTTTTTTTCAGTTAACATTTCAACTAAAAATGATTCAATATTAGTAAAATAATTAAAAATTTCTATTAATATTCAATAAAATAAATTTCGAAATAAAATCACTTTTCAGTTAAATTTTCTACTGAAAATTATTTAAATACATTACTAGTAAAGTAAATAACAAAATTTCTTAAATTGAAAAATTATTCAAAAACATTAATAACTTCTTTTTTAAATAAATATTTAATCATTATCATTTTTCCATAGGAATTAAGATTTTCAAAAATTACAAATTCAAAACTTTTAAAAATTCAACAACTTATAAGAATTATTATAAAACATGACATCTTGAAAATTATTTTCATTATTTCAATTCAATTATTATTTTCTAGAATTTTTTACTAAAATTCTTCTTTCAATCAATTAGTTTTATTAATTTTTAAAAAAAATCTATGAGAATTTTCAAATTCATTTGTTTACGATTCAATTTTACGAAATTTTGATATTCAATTTTAAATCAATTTTTATTATAGAAAATTCTACGAGAATTCAATTATTTAAATACAAAAATAAATAATTTATTGAATAATTCAATGTTTCTTAAAATTCAATTCAAATAAAGAATTTTATTAACAAAATTTAAAAAAATATTAATTCTTTTGACGAATTTTAATTAATTTTTAAGAATAATTACATTTTTGAGCAATTCCTGTAAAATTTTATTAAAAATAATTGAAATTCTGCAATGAGTTTTATTGTTTATGAAAATAATTGAATGAATTTAATTAGAAATTTTAATGAAATTGGATTTTTTACAAAATTTAATAATTTAAAAGCTTCTAAAATTAGTTAAATTTGTCAATACATCTTTAATTAAATAATTATTAAAAATAATGAATTTATAGAAGAATTTTAGTTAAAAACACTACAAAATTTGAATTTTAAAGAAGTAATAACAAATGATTGCAGAAATTCAATTATTTTCAAAAGTAATAAAATTCTTATCACAAAATTCAATTATATTCAAAATTTACAAAAATATCTCGACAAAATACCCATTATTATCTTCATAAATTAAAAAATTCTTTTTCAAAATTCACTTATTTGCACAAATTTTAATAAAATTCGTGTCAAAATTTCAATTATTTTCAAAAATCTTCCTCATTTCAATGATTTTCAATAACTACTATTTTAATAAAATTACCTAAAAGAAATCGATTACTTAAAAACAATTTTAATAAAATTATACGCAAACATTTAATTTTTTTCATAAATAATAAAAATTTTACTAAAATTCCATTATATTCATAAATAATAAAATTCTTAATTTTAAGAAACATTCAATTGTTCAATAAATTATTTATTTTTGTATTTAAATAATTGAATTCTCGTAGAATTTTCTAGTAAAACTTGATTTTAAAATACATTTTTATTTAAAATTTTAAATAATAATTGAATATTAAAAGTATTAGGGCGTTGTAGAATTTAAATTATTTTTAATACAATTTTAATCTAATTCCTTGAAAAATGTAAATATTCTAAAAAATTTTATTAAAATTCGTCAAAAGAATTGAATGATTTAAAAATTAGTTAATAAAATTCTTTATAAGAATTAAATTTTAAGAAACGTCCAATTATTCAAACAGCTCTTACTTTTTGTATATTTAAATTTTAAATAATTCAATTCTAGTTGAATTTTCTAATAAAAATTGATTTGAAAATGAATTTTAGTTTGAATTTTAGATAATAATAGAATATAAAAATAATTTTGAAGAAGATCCTCTTTAATTACTATAAAAGACAAAGAAAACGATCACTCCGAGTCGAAGACTCGTTTTCTTTATGTTTTATAAAAATATTTTTAAAGTTGATGAATTTCAAAAAGGTTTGAATTTGAATGTTTTGCAGAATTTTAATTCCTACTGAAAAATAATTATAATTATAGGTATATATTCAAAATATTTAAAAAAGAAATTATTGTCTTCGAATAATTTTACAATTAAAGATATTCGTAAATAAAGTTAACAGAACATTTTTTTCAATGAAATTTTTTCCTTTCTATTCTAAAAATTTAAAAATTTTCAATTTCATTTTTAAATAAATTTTTAAATTGACAAATATGAGTATATTTCATATTTGTTAATCATAATTTTTTTTAAATTTTCTATTTTGTAATATTATTTTATTATAAATCTTGAAAAAATACCTTCATATTTTCGATTTGTCAAACAAAATTTTTTAAAGGAAAAAAAAAACAATAGCATACACAAAAACTAACTTCAAACTGCGAACAGTATGAATGAAAGAATGAAATACGAAGATTATTATGGTTAATTAATTATTTTTATTATTATTATTAATATCAACAAAATCTACCAAAAAAAGTGATTTATAGCAAACGTTTTCGTTTCTAAGAGAAATAAAAGAAAAAAACCTTGCGAAAAATAATCGATACGATTATAAATTTTCCGAAAAGGAATATTTATCTCTGACGGCGGTTTTTTTGAAAACATTTTGTCAACTTTGAAAAAGTTTTACGTGAACCAAAATTTGGCTCATTTCCAAGCAGCTGACTCTCATTCAAGAACTGTGGATTACATTTTGAAATTGGAAATTTTGAAGGATTTGTAATGGTATTATATATACGTATATATATACATGCACACAAAATATATATATACACATATCTCTTTCACTCATATTTGCACTTCTCTAAATTTTGCATTCGTGATTTGATAAACATGTCAATCAATGCTATATAAACAATTCTTGCATTTACAATTATGACATATTGTATAATCAAAATATACACACACATAAATATATGTATATAGAATACATTTTCCATTGTGGGCAATAAGTAATCAAGTCAAAAATGACCTGATGCTCTCTTTCTCATTTTAATATCAAGGGAATTGTGTTTCAAATTATTGTCTGTGCGGTTGCATTTTCAAAGTGGTACTATCATCTGCTTTCTATAAATGTACAAAAGATGAGCACATCTATACAAATATAGATATAAAATTTCACGAAATATCGTACAAAGGAAAAGTGAATTTTTGAAGAAATAGAAAGAAAATTTAGAACTGAAAAAGGTGTTACAAACTTTTATCGCGAAAGACTTTCTTTCTTATATATCAATTTTTTTTCCGTCCCAATAAAAATCTATATATTTTTCACGGAACATTTACGAAAAAAAAGAGAGAGAGAGAGAGTGATGATTATTTTTTCGTATTTCCTTTACGAAATGAACGAGAGATTCTGACATCAAGAGGGAGGGAGAGAGAAAAGTGGAAAGTTATGTCATCAACAAGTTCATAAAGTTACATGGCAATCCGAAAATTGTAATCAAATTGAAAGTGTTACAACTGTATATACTGCTTTTTCGATTTAAAAATTTCAAATTATGAACTAACTAACTCACTCTGAAAGCCGTTTACGCTTCAAAAAATCTATAAATTGGAAAATTCCACATATTAGGAAATATGGAGGAAATAAAAGAAAGAAAAAAAAAAGAATGAGAGTATTACAACTTGTAATGCGATGTCACCGGATTTCTTATTTTCTGAACAAAAGAATTGTACAATTATATAATAGAGAGAAAAATCGATAAATTCTTTTTCTCTCTCCTACAATATATTATGGTAATTTTTTTCTAACTTTTTAATTTTAAAAATCTACTTTTAGAAAAATATAAAAATAAATTTTTCCTAAACATAAAAAACATTAGAGAAATTTGAAAAAAAATTTATTTACAAACAAAAATTGGACTTACCGAGAAATCCAGGAATGGCACCAAGAGGCATGACAAAAAGACTGACAAGAAGATCGGCAACGGCGAGAGATAGAAGAAAATAATTCGTAACATTGTGCAATCGCCTGTCGAGGCCCACTGCCAAACAAACCAGAATATTGCCAAGTCCACCGGCAACAATGAACACAGCCACGAAGAGAAAACTCCAATCCAATTGTCGACCCTTTACCACTGACCCTGTTCGCGAACGATGAGTACAACTTACAGCGAGATCGTCCGATGTCATATTTTCAACTGACGAACAATCCAATATCTGCAATCATTTAAAAACAAAAAAAAAAAAGAAACGAAATATTAGTATCATTTTTCAAAAAAAAAAACAAAATGTCAAAAAGTTTCCTCATCCAATTGTCATATACCAATTTTCCCAAAGCATCGAAATTAATAAACTTTCAAGTTTCAATTAAATTTTCGACCCCTTTTTGGCTAATTGAACATTTTTTCCATTTCATTTTTTTTAATGTACCCAAAGTTTTCAAAGTTCAATTGAACGAAATCATTCATTTTTTTTCAAATTCGAATCATATTCAAAATTAAAGAGAGTAGCCACAAATATTTAATTTTGTTTTTCCCTGATTTTGAGAGACAAAATTTTGACTTCTTCCCTGACTCTAAAGAATATTCTGATTCACTCTAAAAATTATTAGACACTCAAAAATACTTTTTTTTACATTTATTTACAAATTTCTTGAATTGTAAAATTATTCGAAAACATCAATAACTTTTAATAACTGTTAAACAAAAAGAAATTATAAATATACATTCATACAAAATTACTCTAATGCTTCATCGAAACTGCAAAATCGGAAAAAAATCAATAACATCTTTTTTAAATAAATATTTAATCATTAATATTTTTATCTATAGAAATGAAGATTTTCAAAAATTTTAAATTCAAAACTTTTTGAAATTAAATAACTTAAAAAAATTGTTATAAAACATGAAGAAATCGATCACTCCGAGTCGAAGACTCGGAATGATCGATTTCTTCATGTTTTATAATAATTTAGATAATCATCAAATTTTTCAAAATAAAGAATTTTATCAACAAATTTTTTAATAATTGAATTCTTTTGACGAATTTTAATAAAATTTTTGAGAATAATCAAATTTTTCAAGAAATTCGATTAAAATTGTATCAAAAATAATTCAAATTCTGCATATTTTATGAAAATAATTAAATTACTGAGAAACAATTTTATTTATTTATAAAAATAATTGAATTATTGCGAAAAAATTTATAAAAAGTAAATAATTGAAATCCTGGGAAATTTTTATAATTTTTATATAGATAATTGAAATTATGACGAGAATTTTTTTTTTAATTTTTGAAAACAATTGAATTATTTCTGAAAAGAATTTTCTAACTCTTAAAAATAATTTTATTCTCGTGATTAATATTGTTATTTATGAAAATAATTAAATTTTGCTAAGAATTTTATTAAAATTCTTGAAAACAATAGAATTTCTGGGAAGAATTTTGATACTTATCTAGATAATTAATTTCTTTTCAAAGAATTGTGTTAAAATTTTGGAAATAATATTAAATACAATATTAAAAAATTCAACTAATGTCAACAGAATTGAAATTGAAATTGTATGAAAAATAATTGAAATTCTGCGATGAGTTTTATTATTTATGAAAATAATTAAATTACTGAGAAAAAGTTTTATTTATTTATAAAAATAATTGAATTATTGCGAAAAAATTAATAAAATATTTGTAAATAATTGAAATCTTGGGAAAATTTTTATTATTTATAAAAAAAAATTTTGTTTTCGTAGAATTTTATTAAAATTTTTTTAAAATAATTGAATTTCAGCGAAGATTTTTGCTATTTATAAAGATAATAATTGAAATCATGAGGAGAATTTTTTTTTAATTTTTGAAAATAATTGAATTTCTGAAAAGAATTTTTCAACTCTTGAAAATAATTTTATTCTCGTGATTAATATTGTTATTTATGAAAATAATTGAATTTTGCAAAGAATTTTATTAAAATTATTGAAAACAACAGAATTTCTGAAAAGAATTCTAATATTTATCTAGATAATTGATTTCTTTCTAAGAATTGCGTTAAAATTTTGGAAATAATGTTAAATACAATACCTATTAAAAAATTCAACTAATTCCAACAGAATTGAAATTAAAATTGTATTAAAAATAATTGAAATTCCGCGATGAATTTTATTATTTATGAAAATATGTGAATTATTGAGAAGACATTTTTAAAAAATTGTAAATATAATTGAATTACTGTGGAAATTTAATTATTATTTATGGAAATAATTAAATGTTTGCTTAAAATTTTATTAAGATTTTTTAAATAAAATTTTTAATAAAATTATTGAATTCTTTTAGAAAATTTTATTAAAAAAGTAGTTATTTAAAATAATTAAATTGAGGACAATTTTTGAAAATAATTAAAATTTTACCAAGAATTTTATTCAAATATTTGAAAATAATTGAATTTCGGAGAAAAATTTTATTATTTATAAAGATACTTGAAATTTTGACGAGAATTTTGAATATTTTTTGAACATAATTGAATTTCTGCAATTTTATTTGTAACTTCTTCAAAATTTAATTTTTTTTAGTGTTTTTAACTAAAATTCTTCTATATATCCATAATTTTTAATAATGAATGAAATATGTATTAAAAAATGTACCTAACTAATTTCAGAAGAATTTGAATTATTAATTTTTTTTTAAAACTAATTTCTTTAAAATTTCTAATTAAATTCCTTCAAAATTAAGAGTTTTCTTATGAAAATCTAGGGTCAATTGGCAGCAGTCAAAATTGAGTGTATAAAAAAGAAATTTAAAAAAAGAATTAAAAAAAATTTCTAAGGGGGGAAAAAACGACAATTTTGTAGGATTGCTAACTAATTATGGCTAGATGAGAAAAAAATTATAAACAATTTCAATTGTTAATAGCAATTGGCAGCAGTCAAAGTTGAGTGTAAAAAAAGAGAATTTTTTTTGAAAAAACAACAATTGAAAAAATCTTTGGGGGGAGAAAACGATAAAACTTTAAAGGAATGCTTATTAATTAAATCCGGACGAGAAAAAAATCATAAACAATGTCAATTTTTAATAACAATTGTCAGCAGTTAAAGTTAACTTTAAAAAAAAGGTTTTTTTTAATTTCACTATTTTTTAGGTGAATTAAAAATATATTTTATTTTGTTGTAACGGAAAAAAGAGGAATTTTTTATGTAATAAATTGTATTAAATTATATATTATAATAATTATTTTATTCCTAAATAAAAATCAATTTTTAATCCAGCATACTTTTTCTCTTTTTCCACTGTTTTGCGTGAGTTGGAAAACTTTACAAAACTGTCTTCGTATATTTCGACAAGATAAGATATAAAATTTATGTTTTTGTTTACAGCGTAATTCTCCAAATATATAAATAATGATTTTTGGTTGCAAAAAATATAAAGACAAGCAATTTAAATTAAAAATTCAATTCTCCTGATTGTGTTAATTAAGAAAATGTACATCGTTCAAAAAATACATTACCTTGTCGTGTCTCTAAAAATATTTATTATATTTTTCTTTTTTAGAAAAAAAAGTATCCAATTTTTTCGCAAATAATAAAAATAATTCTTTTTCTCGCAGAAAAAAAAATTTTTAATCAGAAATTTGATTTAAAAGTTTAGTGACGTGTGTCATGTGTTACATTTTTTTTTAATAGATCTAATAGACGCTGTTTGTTTTATGAACTTGTAATGTATACCATTCGGAATTCATAGAAAATTCAAATGGGATATTTTCATATTTTAGAGATATATGTAAATTTACTATTATACAACTGGTTATTCAAAATAGTTAAAATGAGAATTAACTTTGACTAGTTGTTTGCATTAAATATTTATAATGTAATATTTCATGAAAATAATTTTTTATCTAATCGATTTTTAGAAATTAGTCAAATTTTATTTATTTGTGTTCTTAAATTTTCAAAGGACGATATTTTTGTTACTTTATTTAATTTGTATATTTTTAAAAATAATTCCGTATGTTAAAGAATCAATTCTTAATTAAATAAAAATTTTTAATTTATATTATTTTCCATATTTTATTTGGCAAATTTAGAAAAATATTTAAACGTAAAAAAAATTTCGTTCAATTGAATTAGAGAAAATTATTCAGAATTATTATTTTCAGAAGTGGAGGAAAATTATTTATTTAAAAAATTAGCAGATTCGCGTTTGTTAATTTGTTTAGTATTTTGTCTTTGTTTATGGTTTCAATTGAATTATTGATTTAATTTCAAATTAATAATTTACGATTCAATTTTTATTTAATTTCAATTTTTATTTAATATTTCAAATATGTTTTTTTTTCTATTTTCTTTCTTACAAGGAAAAACAAGAAGATAAATTATTTTTCGATTACAATTTCAGTATCTGATTCGCTCTTTTTTTTCTTGAAATATTGCTTTCTATACCTTTGACAATTTTTTTTCGCCTTTCACCCTGAAAACGTGAGCTTTTGAAAAAAAAGAAGTAAAAAGAGAAAGTGTAATAATCACCCTCGCAGGACTCAAGTATCATAACTTCGGAGAGCAATAAATATTTATTACAAGTGAATTTTTTTTATCCATAGAACATTTTGAATATAAAAGAAAAACCCTTTCGTCCTGTGACTTTTCAGCCTGAGGGAAATCAAGGTGTGTACATATAAATCTAAACATTCAAGGATCTTATGTATAACACATGACATATTATTACTTCACTATACTTTTCTCTCTCTCTCTTTCTCTCTCTCTCTCTCTCTCTCTCTCTCGAGAGAGAGAGAGAGAAATAATGCAAGAGTAAAATTATTTTCTATATATTTTTAAAAATTAATCACATTCAATATTTTACCTCCACTTTCTTTTCTCTTCTCTTTTCTGCTTTTCTCCCCTTTTTCGCTCAAAATAAACGAATTTTTTTTTCTATTTAAATATTATCGAAAATTACTTTAATAAAATAAAAATAGAAAAAAATTATTAAACATTAATCGTTACATAATTATAAAAAAATTATTTTATTCATTTCTTGAAATTAATTTATAGGAATTATTTTTAGAAATTATTTTATGGAAATTAATTTTCAGAAATTATTTTTAAGACGTTATTTTCACTATGTCGCGACTTTGCTAAATTGGAAAAGTTGATTTACAGCAAAAAGACCAAGTTGGAAGCATATTTAATCGTTTTGTGTGAAGTTATCTTAAAAGTTTAACCAAGAGAAAGATTTTTAAAATAATATTTTCAACTGAGATGAATTTCTCTAGATAATAAAGTTTCAATGCTCGAATATTTAAAAAGACAAAAGGCAAAATTATCTTTCCAAAAAGAATAAATTTTTTTTTTTGTAAAAATTATTCATCAGAATAATAGAGAGATTTTATTGTATGAGAATAATAATTAATCGCGAACAATGCGAAAAATGAAAATTACGCAAATTTTTTTTTTTGTAAATGAATTTTTTATCATTTACTTAAATAAAAGTAAATCTTCTAGTTTAATTTTGTTGAGACAAAAATAGAAAAATAAGAAAATCACAGTGTAGGAAAATATTCTTCTTTAAAGAATGAGTCTTTTTTCCAAGTTGAAAGGAAGACATTTCTCTTGCCTGCGAAGACAAACAAGTGATACCACTTAAAAATGAGACGAATAAAATTAAAGGAGAAGTCGAAAGAAATTTTTATTCACCCTTTTATTCGAATTAAAAAGAATTTTTGGTATAGTAATTTTTAAGAATATTTAAACAAAAATATTATTCATTTGAACGTTTAAAACTTTAGGGAAATGAAAAAATTAATTAATTTCGTTCATTTTGAAGATGTAAGACTTGCGGAAAATTATTATTAAGTGATGAAAATCTTAAAGATTGTCGTTAACTCTTTATAATTATTTTAATTCTTGATTGAATTATTTTGATCTAATTAACATTAGAGAATTATTTTTCATTTTCTGTGTTTCTTTTAAAGAAAAAAAAAAAAATAAATTCGTAATTTCGTTATTAATAACATATTGACAGGGACTTTTATACAAAAAACATAAATGTTCACTTTTAAGTTTAATAAAATGTTGCTTGTTAGTTCATAAGAATTTTTAATTAAAGTTTTGAGAGCTCCTTTCTCGGTACTTTTATAAACATAACAAGAGTAAAACCACAGTTGATAACATACAAACTGGTGAGATAAAAGCATTCTTAACAGCTCTGTTTTCCTTGTAACAACAGTATTCAGTCTTCTCTTAGTTTATTTTTATAAGAAAATAAAAGTAAAACATTATTTTCATTAAAAAAAATTTTAAATATTGTACCGCCTTATAGAAGATTATGTCGTAAAGAAGAAATCCATTATCCTTAAAATGCAACTTCAATGCAGACTCGATTTATTCTATTATCCAAAAAATTGTATAATAAATAATATTCATTAATAATTAATATATAATTAATATTAGTTTTCATTTTAATTTTAGCTATATTAATATTTAATTGTGTAAAGCTAAAGATCGATAAAAAAAAACCTTGCTTCCTGTAGAATCAACTAAAAAATTCCTTTTGTTTTGTGTTTTATTTTTATTCGCATTTATTTATTTAACAGAAAATATTAAAATGGAAAAAATTTTAGAACAAAAATCATATTTTTCGCGAAAAAAATAAAAAAAAGAAAGAGAATAGAGTGAGAAATTTCTACCTATTAAAACTTTATCTGTTAAATAATAATTAAAATTAAAATATAATTATTGTCAGAGCATGATGAGGATGGGCCAGTGATTTGCCAAAGTGTTAAAATAATTATTCTAGAGTATTTCGGAATTTGTTGGGAAGTCTCTCGATAATGACCTACGCTTCATACACATGCACCACATTTCCTAACAATTCCCCAATGTTTTATAATAATTATTTCAACACTTTCATCGTCCTCATCACATATATTTTAGACTTTACAAAATTCCAGCAAAATTGATTTAGTATTTAACAAGAGAAAAAAGGGTCGAAAAAATTAAAAATTGCCATGTGACCCAAAAATTACATATTTAAATTTTTTTCCACATTCAAAGGTATAATAATATTGCGTCAAGTTTTAAAAAAAGTCTCTAAAGTTAACGCCAACGCTAAGCGGTAAAAAAAACTTTCTCTTTCTTCAGAACCAAAAAAAAAAAAATAATAACTATTTTTTCAAAGGTGAAAATCTCAATTTTACAATTTTCATTCAATTTGCGAATTAAAAAATCATCAGGGCATTTTTTTAACCTAAAACTAGTAAAACAATTGTTCTACTTTTCTTTAATTTTTAATATCGTGATATCGTGAAATCAAATTGTTTTCGATGTTTAACGTCTATATGCTAACTTCTCTTTTCTGTCTCTTTGAACAGCACTAAGCAAGGAAGCACCTGTTCGAGTAGAATATATATATATATATTTCGGTGCGAGGATCGCACAATTAAATTGTTGATCATTTCCGATTAGTTTATTGGTCATTGACATGAATATTCATTCAAGTTTCGTGAACATTGTTTCGCGTAATTATTCACTCTCTCCACCGACCCCTCATGGATCGCAATTATATATTTCTAGGACACTGAAAATGAAAAACTAAACTAACAAATTAGCGTTCTTTTCTTATTGTTTATTCGCGGTTTCAATTACAAACAAAAAATGAAGTGCCAGCAAAATTAGTACCTATAAAAAGGTAAAAACTGAAAAACCGTCTGAAACTAGCAGACGCAAACAGAAGCCTCCCATAGGCATCGAAAGTTAATATTTCAAACACATACACACTTTATACGTTTGCAAAAATGTATTATAAATATTAAAACAATATAACTAAAATATTTCTTATCCAGGGTTAATTAATTATCAAATCCCACAAAGTTATATTGTTCCCTCCCCCGCATAGATTTTTTTTATTCATGCTTTTGCCAAGAAAATTGCCTTTTTTCGTTTAACTTTGACTTTAGTTCAATGTTATTATCAATAAATTGACATTGTTTATATTTTTTTTTCTGATACAGGATTAAATAATTAGCAATCTCACAAAGTTTTATCGTTTTCTTCTCCCCCACTAAATTTTATTTTATTCTTGCTTTATAAAAAAATTCCATCATTTTACCTACAATTGTGACTACTGTCAATTATTATTAACAATATTGACATTGTTTATAATTCTTTTTCATGCAGGGTTAAGTATTTACCAATCCCACAAAGATTTGTCGTTTTATCTCCCACTAGATTTTTTTTATTCTTGCTTTTTCAAAAAAATTCCCTCATTTAGCAAACAATTTTAATTACTGTCAATTATTATTAACAATTAAAATTGTTTATAATATTTTTTCTTATGCAGGGTTAATTAATTAGCAATCCCACAAAGTTTTATTTTATTATTTATTTAGAAATTAACAGGCCGAAAAAAAGCCTTTAAATACAAATGAATACAATGAAAAAAGAAAACAATGTGTTCGTAGACACTAGTTTTAATGTGTTCTCCCCCTCCAGATTTTTTTTATTCTAGTTCTTCCTAAAAAAATACCTTTATTTCGTTTAACTTTGAATTTTTTTATTTGTTATTAACAATTGACATTGTTCATAATTTTTGTCTCACGCAGGGTTAATTATTTACCAATCCTACAAAGTTTTGTTGTTTTCTCTCAACATAGATTTTTTTTATTCTTGATTTTGTTAAAAAAAATTCTCTGTTTTTTGTTTAACTTTGACTTCTGTTAATTCTTATTAACAATTGAAATTATTAATAATTTTTTTTTCATGCAGGGTTAATTATTAACCCCTTAACAGTCCATGGCCCATATATGGCCACGAAAAGTCGTGCCACCTTCGCGTCTGTGGCCATATATGGCCATCTCAAAAAAAAAATACTAAACATGATTTGATTTTAGTAGCGAAGTACATACTACTGTTTTTGGGGTCGCTGAATCCGAATCTGAAGTCAGATTTAAAAAATTCAAAATGGCGGACTCAAAATGTCGACTTCAAAAAATAAAAAAATTTCAAATTCGCTTTAAACTCGTTACTTGGGGGGTTTTCGGGGTCTCTGATTACAAATATCAGGTCAGATTTTCAAAATTCAAAATGGCGGATCCAATATGGCGGATAATTTCAAGATTGATGCGATTGGATTAAAATTCGTTTCTCAGGGGTTTTTGGGGTCGCTGAATTTGAATTTGATGTTCGTTTTACAAAATTCAAAATGTTAGATCCAATATGGCGGATAGTTTCAAAATTTATGCGTTTCGATCGAAATTCGGTTCCCGGGGTTTTTTGGGGTCACTGTATTCGAATTTGATGTTCGTTTTTCTAAATGCTAAATTGTGGATTCAATATGTCGATCAAATTTTTTGAATGTTGACAAATTTGTCTAAAATGTTTACTCAGGGGTTTTTGAGGTAACTTCATATTTTTTTCGCATCAATCTTGAAATCATCCGCCATATTGGATCCGCCATTTTGAATTTTGAAAATATGACATCATATTTGTAATCAGAGACCCCGAAAACCCCCGAGTAACGAGTTTTAAGAACATCTGAAAAAAAATTTTTTTTTGAAATCGCCATTTTGGGTCCGCCATTTTGAATTTTTTAAATCTGACTTCAGATTTGGATTCAGCGACCTCGAAAACCCCCGAGAAATGAATTTCCCTTAAAACTCTTTAATTTTAAAATTATCCACCATATTTGGTCGCCATATTGGATCCGCCATTTTGAATTTTCAAAAACTAACCTCAAATTCGAATTCAGCGACCCCAAAAACCTTATATATGATGAAATCATATTTTTTTGTAAACTTTTTTTTCGGACCGTTTTTGGACCACAAGCGATTTTCAACTAGACTGCGAAGGGGTTAATAAATCCCACAAAGTTTTCTCGTTTTCTCACCCCCTAGATTTTTTTTAATGCTTTTTCAAAAAAATTCCCTTATTTTATCCACAAATTTGACTACTTACTGTCAATTATTAATAACATTTGACATTCTTTAAAATTTTTTTATTATCCAGCATTAATTAATTAGCAATCTCCCAAACCAGCATTAATTAATTAGCAATCCCACAAAGTTTTGTGGTTTTCTCTCCCCTCCCCCCCTTAGATTTTTTTATTCTTAATTATGCTAAAAAAATTCTCTTTTTTCGTTTAACTTTAACTTTTGTTAATTGTTATTAAATTTGACTGCTGCTAATTTTTATTAACAACTAATTAGAATAATAATAAGAATAATATATGTATAATAATAAATAATAATAATAATAAAATAAATTCTCTTTTTATACGATACCAAGAGAGATAAAACAATGTCTTCGAATTTTTTAAGTTAAACATGTAATCTGAAATTTTTTTAAGGAAGAATCCGCAAACAATCGGAACAAAAGTTAGTTCAATGTCATAGTTTCGTATTTAAAACAAAAGTCAAACTAAATTTTAAATTTCTTTTAGTAGAAGCGTTAGCAATTTAATTTTCTACATTTTTAACACCTTAAAGTTATATTTAAATAAAAATTAGAATTTTTTGTCAATAATAAATGATTTAAGTAACATAACCTAAAATTTTAAAAATGTTTCTTATTGACAGAAAATTGTAATTTTTATTCAAATCCAACTTTTAATCGTTTTAAATATTCAAAATTAAATTCTTCGCCTTTCCACCAAGACGAATTTAAAATTTAATTTGTGTTTTTCTTTTAAATTACGAAATTATGACATTGGACTAACTTTTGATTTGACTCTCCATTAGATTCTCCCTTAACTCCTTAGGGACATCACTGTAAAAAGAAAGGTACTAATTTAGTACGAATTTTGGTAATAAATCGTAATTTGGTTCTATTTTAATACCAAAATCAGCTCTTATTTACAACCTTTTTTTACAGTGATAAAAGAGGTGAAATTAGTGGTGCGGTGATGCTAGCGACCCGCCATCCGCCAAACGCCTGCCAAATCCATACGCTTCGCAACTGAATAATACGAAATGATCAATTCTTCAATCTTTCTTTTTCGCGACAATTTCTTTCACTATAGAGTTAAATACAAATATTCTACGAACATAATTTAACATTCAAATCAATTGTTTATTAACAAATAAATTGTTTAAAGCTCTTAGATTCGAAAACTTGAAAATTCGATTGTCTGCTAATTGGCGGATGGAGTATTTTGACTAGTAATTTTACCAAAATTATTTAACAAATAAAAATTCTTGTAAATATACATCTAATGAACAATAGGCAGCAACAAAATCAATTGTTTATTAACAAATAAATTTTTTTAAGCTCTTAGCTTCGAAAATTCGATTGTCTGCTAATTGGCGGATGGAGTATTTTGACTAGTAATTTTGCCAAAATTATTTTACCGAAGGAAATTCTTGTAAATAAACATCTAATGAACAATGGGCAACCACAAAATCAATTGTTTATTAACAAATAAATTTTTTTAAGCTCTTAGCTTCGAAAACTCGAAAATTCGATTGTCTGCTAATTGGCGGATGGAGTATTTTGACTAGTAATTTTACCAAAATTATTTAACAAATAAAAATTCTTGTAAATATACATCTAATGAACAATAGGCAGCAACAAAATCAATTGTTTATTAACAAATAAATTTTTTTAAGCTCTTACCCAGGCGGAAAAGTCGGACGAATGTCGGAATTTACAACCGGCTGGGATCCGCGCCCGTACAGACCGCAAGTACCGACGGTCTGTACCGATTCGGATCTGAAAAAGCAACCGGCGCGGTACAGATTATGCTCCGACTGTCGGATCCGTCTTCCCACTATTGTCAGTACTGGCTCGGTACTGGATTTCTTCCGCCGGCGGATCTTATTCTTCTGCGGCGTCGGAAGAATGACGGATATGTTAAGTCTGTACTGGCTCGGTGCTGGGCCGGATCCGACTGCGGATGTCGTCATTTATTGTCACATTATAAATCACATTATAAATTTATTTTTAATAAATGTGTCATAACTAAATAATTATTACAATAATTAATTGCATTATTTTAGAAAATAATGATTAATTAATAAATGAATTTAATCAAAATATTAAGTAATTATTTATTAAGAGTTTTTTCAAAATTAAACAATTAAAAAAATTTGTTGTGCACTTATAGTTTATAATTATTATAAATAAATTTATACTATTAATATAAATTTATTATTATTGAGATATTATTAATATTATTGAGAATTAATAATAAATTATTAATATTAATAAATATTAATAAATATTAATATTCATGTTAATAATTTATTATTAATTCTCAATAATATTAATGTTAATTAATAATATCTCAATAATAATAAATTTATTATTATTGTGATATTAATTAAAATTATTAATATTATTATGTTCAATATTATTATATTGAGATACAATTATTTAATATATTATATAATAATAAAAATATAGCTGTAGCATTGACGCGTAGTTATTCGACAAGTTTCATTTCAGCTTGTGACACTTGAGAGTATTTAAGATTTGAGAGTCCCATGCGAGCGTAGCATAGTGGTTAGCGTGCGAGATTTCGGTGCGTAAATATTCGGTTAGGCGTAGGTTCGTACCTCCAAGCGTTAGGATTTTTCAAATGTG
The DNA here is from genome assembly GCF_015476425.1 of Leptopilina heterotoma. Taxonomy (NCBI): domain Eukaryota; kingdom Metazoa; phylum Arthropoda; class Insecta; order Hymenoptera; family Figitidae; genus Leptopilina; species Leptopilina heterotoma. The sequence continues at coordinate 4,592,942 of NW_025111110.1, forward strand.
TATGTAATAAAAAATTGCGTTTAAGTGTATAAAAAAATGTGTAAAGTGAACTGTCAATGAATTGTCATTAGTATTTATCTTTTGCAATTAATTATTATTTTTTGTATTGATATTTGTTGAAATTATCATTTGGATCCGACCCGGTTGTCAGTCGGTAGAATGCCAGCGCTCAGCTGGCTATTGAATGAAAAATCCACGGTCGGTAGAGTGCCAGGTCCCAGCCGGTTGAATTATACACGGAACGGCTTCTCCCGGCCGGTCAGCGGGCGGTAGAATGCCAGTTCCGAGCCGGTTGCCAGCGCGCTCCTGGCCTAGTCACTATTCGGTAGAATGCCCGTTCACATTCGGTTGGCAGGCGGTTCCGAGCCAGTACAGTTACACCGGCGTCAGTACGGGCTAGGATCCGCGCCGGTTGGAAATTTCCGCCTGGGTAGCTTCGAAAACTCGAAAATTCGATTGTCTGCTAATTGGCGGATGGAGTATTTTGACTAGTTATTTTGCCAAAATTATTTTACTGGAGGAAATTCTTGTAAATAAACATCTAATGAACAATGGGCAACAATACAATCAATTGTTTATTTACAATTGAATTTTTTAAAGCTCTTAGCTTTGCAAAACTCGAAAATTCGATTGTCTGCTAATTGGCGGATGGAGTATTTTGACTAGTAATTTTGCCAAAATTATTTAACAAATAAAAATTCTTGTAAATATACATCTAATGAACAATAGGCAGCAACAAAATCAATTGTTTATTACCAATTGAATTTTTTAAAGCTCTTAGCTTTGCAAAACTTGAAAAATCGATTGTCTGCTAATTGGCGGATGGAGTATTTTGACTAGTAATTTTACCAAAATTATTTAACAAATAAAAATTCTTGTAAATATGCATCTAATGAACAATGGGCAACAACAAAATCAATTGTTTATTAACAAATAAATTTTTTTTAGCTCTTAGCTTCGAAAACTCAAAAACTCGATTGTCTGCTAATTGGCGGATGGAGTATTTTGACTAGTAATTTTACCAAAATTATTTAACAAATAAAAATTCTTCTAAATATACATCTAATGAACAATAGGCAGCAACAAAATCAATTGTTTATTAACAAATAAATTTTTTTAAGCTCTTAGCTTCGAAAACTCAAAAACTCGATTGTCTGCTAATTGGCGGATGGAGTATTTTGACTAGTAATTTTGCCAAAATTATTTTACTGGAGGAAATTTTTGTAAATTAACATCTAATGAACAATGGGCAACAACAAAATCAATTGTTTATTAACAATTGAATTTTTTAAAGCTCTTAGCTTTGAAAACTCGAAAATTCGATTGTCTGCCAATTGGCGGATGGAGTATTTTGACTAGTAATTTTACCAAAATTATTTAACAAATAAAAATTCTTCTAAATATACATCTAATGAACAATAGGCAGCAACAAAATCAATTGTTTATTAACAAATAAATTTTTTTAAGCTCTTAGCTTCGAAAACTCAAAAACTCGATTGTCTGCTAATTGGCGGATGGAGTATTTTGACTAGTTATGTAGCGAAAATTATTTTACTGGAGAAAATTCTTGTAAATAAACATCTAATGAACAATAGGCAGCAACAAAATCAATTGTTTATTAACAAATAAATTTTTTTAAGCTCTTAGCTTCGAAAACTCAAAAACACGATTGTCTGCTAATTGGCGGATGAAGTATTTTGACTAGTTATTTTGCCAAAATTATTTTACTGGAGGAAATTCTTGTAAATAAACATCTAATAAACAATGGGCAACCACAAAATCAATTGTTTATTAACAAATAAATTTTTTTAAGCTCTTATCTTCGAAAACTCGAAAATTCGATTGTCTGCTAATTGGCGGATGGAGTATTTTGACTAGTAATGTTACCAAAATTATTAAACAAATAAAAATTCTTGTAAATAAACATCTGATGAACAATGGGCAACAACAAAATCAATAGTTTATTAACAAATAAATTTTTTTAAGCATTTAGCTTCGAAAACTCAAAAACTCGATTGTCTGCTAATTGGCGGATGGAGTATTTTGACTAGTAATTTTGCCAAAATTATTTTACTGGAGGAAATTCTTGTAAATTAACATGTAATGAACAATGGGCAACAACAAAATCAATTGTTTATTAACAATTGAATTTTTTAAAGCTCTTAGCTTTGCAAAACTGGAAAATTCGATTGTCTGCTAAATGGCGGATGGAGTATTTTGACTAGTAATTTTGCCAAAATTATTTTACTGGAGGAAATTCTTGTAAATAAACATCTAATGAACAATGGGCAACAATAAAATCAATTGTTTCTTTACAATTGAATTTTTTAAAGCTCTTAGCTTTGCAAAACTCGAAAATTCGATTGTCTGCTAATTGGCGGATGGAGTATTTTGACTAGTAATTTTGCCAAAATTATTTAACAAATAAAAATTCTTGTAAATATACATCTAATGAACAATAGGCAGCAACAAAATCAATTGTTTATTACCAATTGATTTTTTTAAAGCTCTTAGCTTTGCAAAACTTGAAAAATCGATTGTCTGCTAATTGGCGGATGGAGTATTTTGACTAGTAATTTTACCAAAATTATTTAACAAATAAAAATTCTTGTAAATATGCATCTAATGAACAATGGGCAACAACAAAATCAATTGTTTATTAACAAATAAATTTTTTTAAGCTCTTAGCTTCGAAAACTCAAAAACTTGATTGTCTGCTAATTGGCGGATGGAGTATTTTGACTAGTAATTTTGCCAAAATTATTTTACTGGAGGAAATTTTTGTAAATTAACATCTAATGAACAATGGGCAACAACAAAATCAATTGTTTATTAACAATTGAATTTTTTAAAGCTCTTAGCTTTGCAAAACTCGAAATTTCGATTGTCTGCTAATTGGCGGATGGAGTATTTTGACTAGTAATTTTACCAAAATTATTTAACAAATAAAAATTCTTGTAAATATACATCTAATGAACAATAAGCAGCAACAAAATGAATTGTTTATTAACAAATAAATTTTTTTAAGCTCTTAGCTTCGAAAACTCTAAAACTCGATTGTCTGCTAATTGGCGGATGGAGTATTTTGACTAGTAATTTTGCCAAAATTATTTTACTGGAGGAAATTTTTGTAAATTAACATCTAATGAACAATGGGCAACAACAAAATCAATTGTTTATTAACAATTGAATTTTTTAAAGCTCTTAGCTTTGCAAAACTGGAAAATTCGATTGTCTGCTAATTGGCGGATGGAGTATTTTGACTAGTTACTTTGCCAAAATTATTTTACCGAAGAAAATTCTTGTAAATAAACATCTAATGAACAATGGGCAACCACAAAATCAATTGTTTATTAACAAATAAATTTTTTTAAGCTCTTAGCTTCGAAAACTCAAAAACTCGATTGTCTGCTAATTGGCGGATGGAGTATTTTGACTAGTTATTTTGCCAAAATTATTTTACTGAAGGAAATTCTTGTAAATATACATCTAATGAACAGTAGGCAGCAACAAAATCAATTGTTTATTAACAAATAAATTTTTTTAAGCTCTTAGCTTCGAAAACTTAAAAACTCGATTGTCTGCTAATTGGCGGATGGAGTATTTTGACTAGTTATTTTGCCAAAATTATTTTACTAGAAGAAATTCTTGTAAATAAACATCTAATAAACAATGGGCAACAACAAAATCAATTGTTTATTAACAAATAAATTTTTTTAAGCTCTTAGCTTCGAAAACTCGAAAATTCGATTGTCTGCTAATTGGCGGATGGAGTATTTTGACTAGTAATTTTACTAAAATTATTTAACAAATAAAAATTCTTGTAAATATACATCTAATCAACAATAGGCAGCAACAAAATCAATTGTTTATTAACAAATAAATTTTTTTAAGCTCTTAGCTTCGAAAACATGAAAATTTCATTGTCTGCTAATTGGCGGATGGAGTATTTTGACTAGTTATTTTGCCAAAATTATTTTACTAGAAGAAATTCTTGTAAATAAACATCTAATGAACAATGGGCAACCACAAAATCAATTGTTTATTAACAAATAAATTTTTTTAAGCTCTTAGCTTCGAAAACTCGAAAATTCGATTGTCTGCTAATTGGCGGATGGAGTATTTTGACTAGTAATTTTACAAAAATTATTTAACAAATAAAAATTCTTGTAAATAAACATCTAATGAACAATAGGCAGCAACAAAATCAATTGTTTATTAGCAAATAAATTTTTTTAAGCTCTTAGCTTCGAAAACTCGAAAATTCGATTGTCTGCTAATTGGCGGATGGAGTATTTTGACTAGTAATTTTACCAAAATTATTTAACAAATAAAAATTCTTGTAAATATGCATCTAATGAACAATGGGCAACAACAAAATCAATTGTTTATTAACAATTGAATTTTTTAAAGCTCTTAGCTTTGCAAAACTCGAAAATTCGATTGTCTGCTAATTGGCGGATGGAGTATTTTGACTAGTAATTTTACCAAAATTATTTAACAAATAAAAATTCTTGTAAATATGCATCTAATGAACAATGGGCAACAACAAAATCAATTGTTTATTAACAAATAAATTCTTTTTAACTCTTAGCTTTGAAAACTCGAAAATTCGATTGTCTGCCAATTGGCGGATGGAGTATTTTGACTAGTAATTTTACCAAAATTATTTAACAAATAAAAATTCTTGTAAATATACATCTAATGAACAATAGGCAGCAACAAAATCAATTGTTTATTAACAAATAAATTTTTTTAAGCTCTTAGCTTCGAAAATTCGATTGTCTGCTAATTGGCGGATGGAGTATTTTGACTAGTAATTTTGCCAAAATTATTTTACCGAAGGAAATTCTTGTAAATAAACATCTAATGAACAATGGGCAACCACAAAATCAATTGTTTATTAACAAATAAATTTTTTTAAGCTCTTAGCTTCGAAAACTCGAAAATTCGATTGTCTGCTAATTGGCGGATGGAGTATTTTGACTAGTAATTTTACCAAAATTATTTAACAAATAAAAATTCTTGTAAATATGCATCTAATGAACAATGGGCAACAACAAAATCAATTGTTTATTAACAAATAAATTCTTTTTAACTCTTAGCTTTGAAAACTCGAAAATTCGATTGTCTGCCAATTGGCGGATGGAGTATTTTGACTAGTAATTTTACCAAAATTATTTAACAAATAAAAATTCTTGTAAATATACATCTAATGAACAATAGGCAGCAACAAAATCAATTGTTTATTAACAAATAAATTTTTTTAAGCTCTTAGCTTCGAAAATTCGATTGTCTGCTAATTGGCGGATGGAGTATTTTGACTAGTAATTTTGCCAAAATTATTTTACCGAAGGAAATTCTTGTAAATAAACATCTAATGAACAATGGGCAACCACAAAATCAATTGTTTATTAACAAATAAATTTTTTTAAGCTCTTAGCTTCGAAAACTCGAAAATTCGATTGTCTGCTAATTGGCGGATGGAGTATTTTGACTAGTAATTTTACAAAAATTATTTAACAAATAAAAATTCTTGTAAATAAACATCTAATGAACAATGGGCAACAACAAAATCAATTGTTTATTAACAATTGAATTTTTTAAAACTCTTAGCTTTGCAAAACTCGAAAATTCGATTGTCTGCTAATTGGCGGATGGAGTATTTTGACTAATAATTTTACAAAAATTATTTAACAAATAAAAATTCTTGTAAATATACATCTAATGAACAATAGGCAGCAACAAAATCAATTGTTTATTAACAATTGAATTTTTTAAAACTCTTAGCTTTGCAAAACTGGAAAATTCGATTGTCTGCTAATTGGCGGATGGAGTATTTTGACTAGTAATTTTACCAAAATTATTTAACAAATAAAAATTCTTGTAAATAAACATCTAATGTTTATTTATAAGAATTTTCTTTAGTAAAATAATTTTGGCAAAACTACTAGTCAAAATACTCCATCCGCCAATTAGCAGACAATGGAATTTTCGAGTTTTGCGAAGCTAAGAGTTTAAAAAATTTATTTGTTAATAAAAAATTAATTTATATGTTAAATTATGTTCGTAGAATGTACATATTCAACTCTATAGTAAAAGAATTTATCACGAAAAAGAAAGAATGAAGAATGGGTCATGTCATATTATTAAGTTGCGACGCCTATGGATTTGTCAAGCGTCTGGCGGTTCGCTAGTTTTACGGCACCGAAATTAGTGACATGTTCGTCTCAAAAATTCTTAAATAATATTTTTTGACGCTGAGCATCGGCGGTAACTTCCGGAATATCGCAATATTAAAATATAATATTATTAAAAATCAGGGACCGACACGGACACGAAAAAACACGAAAATTTGTGTGTCCGTGTCGTGCCTTGACACGACACAAAGTTCACATGGTAATTCGTGTCGTGTCAAGATACCGTTTTAAGGACACGCATGAAACACGGTGTAGATTCTTGCAAGCGTTATTTGTGTCGTGTCAAGGCACGACACGAATTACCAAGCGAACTTTTGTCGTGTCAGGACACGACACGAATTACCATGTGTACTTTGTGTCGTGTTAAGGCACGACACGTACACGACACGAATTTTTCGTGAAAGTCCCTGTCGAGGGGGTATTTACTTGTGTATTAGCGTGTACGCTCCTCACGTAATAGTCACGTAATAAAGCTTTATTACGTCAGTGTAATACCACATAATATAGATGTAATATTCTGTAATAATCAATAATACCCTGTTATAGTTGTGTAATACCCTGTAATACTGGATAAAGCGCGTAATAGCAGGAAAATTTAGTATATTAGAGTGTACACTATTTTAATCAGTAATTACCCCCTCGGTCCCTGTTAAAAATACAAATCTAAAAAATAAGAATTCTTGAAATTGCATAAAACAAAACTCACCTGACCGAAAATGGTGGAATTGCAATCTCGAAATCTCGGAATTTTTGAGAGGAAAGCACCTTCTATACTCTCCAGACCTCTTAAGACCAGAGAAACGTTCAAGTCGCAACCAGTAAAATCACAAGGTCTGCAAAAGAGGGTCGATGACGATGTCATTGTCGAAGAGGGTTCAGCAGTGCAAAAATGATCGTAGCCAGTCACTGTCGTTCCGCACTCTTCCATACAGCCCAGAAAGGTACTGTTGCAAGACACCTGATGCAATATTGCACTCAGGTCGCTCGTCCAGCTCAAATTACCCTCGGCCGTCAACATGATATGCAAACTCGTTCAGAAAATCGCACACACGAGACATTTACAATCTCGTCACTAACCCCTTCCTCCCACTCTCCTCTCTCTCTCTCACTCTCTCTCTTTTTAATTAACAATAAGCATTGTTATCTTTCTTTATTTTCATTAGACACTTCCTCACCATCTTCATCGTCAACGTCTTGCTCACTCAATAACACTATGAGAAACATTAAAACTCACTCACATTTTCATATATATAACACTTGAATTTATTACTTTTCATTTAATTAAATTCATTAGTTAGTTAATTGTTTCCAACGCATTTTTTCTTTCTTTGGTTTTTATTGCACAATTTTATTATTCACCTTGTAATTTTAACAAATTTCCCCCGGGGGTCATTTTTTTATTGTTCTTTTACTATCGTTTCAAACAAGTCTCTATTTTCATACATTCTTCTCTCTCTATATATATATTTTTCGTTACTCTTTCATTATTTTTAATTTTTTAATTCTATTCTTCAGTTGTTTATTTTACATCTATATTTTCAAACTTGTTTTTTATATTCTCTCATTTTACGTTACATTGAGCCGTTTGGGAGAATTTAATAAAAAAATATTTTAATATTCCCAATACTTTAATGTTTCAGTATTTTAATATTTCAACATTTTAGTGTTTCAATATTTTAATATTTCATTATTTTTTATTTTCATTCATTAATTGAACGTTTCAATATTTCAATATTTTAATATTTTAATATTTAATATTTAATTTTTAATTTTTTAATATTTAATTTTTTTAATATATAATTTTTTAATATTTACTATGTTAATATTTCATTATTTTATTGTTTCAATATTTTTCTGGTTCAATATTTTTCTGTTTCAATATTTTTCTGTTCCAATATTTTATTTATTTAAATTTTCAAATATTTTCTTCTACGTTAATTTTCCCCGGTTCGCAAAAAAAATTTGAAATCTATAAAAAGGAATGTTCAATTTTTAATTGTGAAAAAAATTAAATTATCACTGTAATGCAGAGAGTGTAAAGAGAAAAAGAGGGGCGGTAGTGGGGTTGGGGTTGAATTTTCTGCGCTTTGAAAATGTTTTGGTTTATTGCAATAAATTTGCGCTCGACAATTTCCTATTACGAGCCTTTAAATTTTAATGAGTTCATATTTGAGTTCACAATGTTACGTTTTTACGACATACGAATAACGAGAAGCAGAAGCTCTTTACGACTTTCAGCTTTTATTGCTTCCCGCAAGTTCGATTTGGCACTCTGAAGAAGAATTGCAATCTGCAGGTTTGTGTGTGTATTACATTTTTTTTTCGTTATTTCCGAGATTCCATTCTTTTTTTCTCTCTTCCTTTTTTTTATTACAACCGAGGCCTGAAACATAAATAGAAATAGAATAGTTAGTCAATGGCCTATATATTTTTTTTTTTTTGTTAATTATATGTGACAGGGAATTATTATTTATTATTTCTTTTCTTAATGTTATTGCAAATTTTTTTATATATATTCTTATTATTTTTCGACTTAGAAAATTTATTAATTATTTATTCAGTTGATTAAATAATTGAATAAAATTAATAATTATAAATAAATGAATTATTATTAATGAATAATTATTAATTAATAAAATAATAATTGATGATTAATATTAATAATTAACTAATAATAGTAATTAATATAATAATTACACATAAGAATGGAACAATATTTTAATAACTGTAGTAATATGTATTAATTAGTAAATAATAATAATAATAATAATAATAATAATATTAATAGTTTGTAAAAAAAAAATTTTTTTTAAATAAATATATAAAAAATAATATTTTTTTTTTTAAATTAAGTAAAAAACTTTTTTAACTTGTAGGCTTTTTTTAATTAACAGACAAAAAAAATCGAAATACAAGATCAGAAACGAACAAGAGACACAAACACAATATAAGAAAAAACCCTTTCACACAACTTCACTTCCACTTCTTTCTTTTAATTTCTTTTTATCCAGGCGGAAACCAGAAATAACGGAAGGATAAATTTCAGGATTAAAAGATAAGTTACAATAGTCTCTAAAAAGACAAAAGTTATGATTTTGGAGCACTTCCAGTAATTTTCTTTTGTTCCAGTATGTTCTATATATATAACAAAATACATAACTGACTTATGTAATAAAAACTAAATTTAGCTACTCTATTTTCCACTTCTTGCAATAGTTATACCTTCATTGTCATTAAATCTTCTGAATTAAATAATATAGAAAATTATATTTAATTTGCATACTTTGGAAGATTAATGAGGAACTTAGTTTAAAATTTAATTATATCCAGTCAAAAAAAATAAATTGATAAATAAATAGATAAATAAGTAAATAATTAAACTAGTGATACAAGAAGTGAGATGGCTGCGTGGATTTACTGCTACACTCGCGACTGCAAGCATTGGGGTTCAATTCCTCTCATGAATTAGAATTTTTTAATTAAAAAATTTTCCTGCAGTTTCTGACGGCAATATTTTTATTTTATTTAATTTATTTTCTTTAAAATTGAATTTGTTTGTTTATAAACAATAATTTTGTAAATGAAACCAATTAATTCATAACAGAAAAAAGTTCGTTCACTTAGACTAAAACTATTTTACGTTGAGTATAAAAAAGTAATTTATTAAAAAAATTTTAATTAACATTTTTAATTTTCATTAAAGTTGGCAAACCCTAAAAAATTAAAATTTGTTTAAAATATGTTTTGAATTATAAAAATATTTCGTTCATTTGAAAGTTACAAATTTTCGGTATTGTACAAATTAAGAAAAATTCTAGAGTAACAAAAAATTATTTAAAAAATAAATAAAAATAATAATTAGTAAAAATCGTTTTGTATACTGGAAAAATTAATTCTTTAAGTAAATCTATACAATTAACATTCTTTTTTTATTTTAGAATGTTAATTTTGGAAAATATTTCAATATAAAAAAATTTATTTAATTAATCGTTCAAAAACTTAAGGAAAATTTGATTTTGTTTTTCCTTGGCTTTTTTCTGATTTCAAGATAACTTTCAAAAATTTTAATAAAATTCTTTAAAAAATTCAATTATTTTAAATATGTATATTAAAAATTGTAATTTTAAAAAATTTAAAGTACCTATTTCAAAATTTTTCAATTATTTATTTATAAATTTTCAATTATCTTTCAAAAATAGAATTAAAAATTTTTAAAACTTAATTTCAAATTAAACTTTTGAGAGCTTTTTAAAAAAAATTTCTTTTAATTTAAATCTTTTTAAAATTAACTTATTATTAGATTAAAATTCCTTGAAAATTCAATTTTTTTCCAATCTTTAATGAAATTCTCTAACAAATTTAATGATTTTCAATTCAGTTTTACAAAATTTTCATTAATAAATTTAACAATTCTCTAATAAAATTATTTTAAAAATTGAAGTTTTTTGAGAAAAAAAGTAAATAAAATTTCCCAGAAACCTAATTTCTTTATAATTCTAAATAATAATTATTTAAAACTATGAAATCATTTTTAAAAAATAAATATTTAATTATTATTCATTTCTTCGTAACAATTAAAATTTTCAAAGATTTTAGTTTAAAACATTTATTTATTTCTAAATAAATACACTACCTTTTAATGAGAATGTTTTCTAATATAAATAGAAATTAAGAATAAAAAAAAAAATTTTTTTTAATTTAAAAAAATTGTATTTTAAACAATGTTTTCTAGAATTTAGGTAATTATTTAAAATAAATTTAATTATTTACAGAAATAAAAAAATCAAGAATATTTGCAAATTCATTGTCAATCAAAAGTGTATAGGTGAAAAAAATCGAAGATGAATTCAAGATTTTTAAATTTTTCCAAATTATTTTTGAACACCAAAAACCAGAATTTTTTTAGTAATTCTAGAAATTTGATATTTCGACAGTATATTTTTGAAAAAAATTCCCTGACATTTCCCTGATTTGTGGCAGCCCTGTACAAATTAAAAAACTTCTATAAAAATAAAATACTACTTAAAAATAAATAAAAAATAAATAATAAAAAACTTTTTTTAATGACAAATGTAAAATACAAATTTTTTATATATAGGTTTTGTATATATTTATTTATTTAATGTATTAAATTTATTTGTATATATATGTATTAAAAATGCTTTCGCATTTTTGACTTTAAAATAAATGAAAAAAATAAAAAAATGTTATTTTAAAATAAAAATAAAAAAACTTTAACATAAAAAAATGTTTTCAGTTGGAAGATAAATTTGAAGGTAATACAAGACAATGTCGAAACTGAAAGTATTTAAGCATAATATGAAGGGAAAATATTTGAATATATCTACATATGTATATATATATATATATATATATATGTGTGTGTGTGAAAGTGCAAAATCTTTCTTGGACAAACTTTTTTTCAAATAAGTATGTGTATATGTGCCGTTTTGAAAAACGACGCAGGTGTTAAGAAAAAGTTTGACGTGAAGCTTTCTCAAGTACGCTTAAGTTTTTCACAATCAATTGCTTTACGATAAAATTTCTCCTTGAATTCGACACGCTTGCGGACGGGACGCAAGTATACTGAAGTGGATGAAAAGCATGGGATTGCCCTACTAAAGTTTTCAATAAATACGAGAATACAGTGAGCATGCACCCATATTAGAACTGCTAAAAAAGATGTTAAAGCATTTTATTCTCTTTCTCTCTCACACACACTCTCTCCTTATATAAATAACTTTCACCTAATACGTAAAGCAAATGGAATTTTATAAGGTTTCACTAAGGAATTTTTTTTATTTTTATTTTTATAAGAAATATAAAAAAGTATATACAGTAAACTTCCACTAAGTGTTCCGACCATATAAAATTTAAAAAGTTGAAAAAGACAGTCGATAAGTATCTGCGCTGGTGAAAAAGTTTATTAAGTATAATTAAAATTTTAAAAACAATTTATTTTTCAAACTACTTTTTTAAAAATTAATTTTTCAATTAAAAAAAATGTTTACTAGAAAAAACTGTTATTCTACAAATGCTTTTACTTATTATAATATTGTAAATTGTTTACGAACAAATTTTCAAACTTAGGTTGTCCAAAATAAATTTTTTATTTAATTATTTACAAATAAAAATTGTATTTTTTTTTCAATAAAAGTTTTTCTTATAAAAAAAGAAACAAATTAAAATTTTTTTTTTTATAAATTATTTTTAATAAAAAAGCTTTGAAAATTGTGAACAATTTCTACAAAAAGAAATATTTGGGACAAAAAAAGTTTCTAATGAAAAAAATAATCCTGAATAAAAAATAATCAAATTTTGTTTATTTATAGATGAAATAAAACATTTATTCTACACCAAAAAAATAAATAAAAAATTAAAAACAAAAGTATGAAAAATAATTTTTATTAAAAAAAGATAAATTTTTTTTTTAATTTGACAATTTTTTTCCCCTAAATATCTTCTCAAGAACGCAATTTTCTTATTATACGCAAATAAAATGAATTCAGTAACTTGCACTTCGAGTTGGAGAATTTAGATTTTAAAAGAAAATGCGAAAGATAATAGAATCGTGAAATCACTTTTCAACAAGTTAAATCCAATCGTCGGTTTAAGAAAAAAAAAAAAAAAAACAAGTTTCCAAACTCTCAAACTAATAATGAATTGAAATCGAAAAAAAATATAAAACAACATTAAATCATGTTCATGAGAAAAGTATCGGAAAATACTTTACACCTTTCCGTCAGGAATTATTTATCGACACCCTTTCAACCTTCTTTTTAACATTGAAAAATCTTTTTCACAGATTGAAACAGCAAGGCATTTTTAAACCGAAATTCCCGAATTAATATGGAAATTTTATGCAACTGCAATTTTTTTTGAATAAATGAACAAAAAAGTTAATAGTTAATTTTAGAGAATTTTCTTTGGATCTCTTGCTACTAAATAATAATAATATATTTATTATTAATAAGTAGGAATTAAATAATAAGAATTATTATAAATCTAATTTTTACTAAATCATTATTAGTAATTAATAATAATTATTATTGATTTAGTTTTTATTATTATTATTATTATTATTATTATTATTATTATTATTATTATTAATTATTATTAATTCAATCTATTAGGGGAAGTCATTTATATTGAAATAAATTATTGATAAATTTAATATTCCAATAAATTTCGAAAATTTAACTGAACCAAATTTATTTTCACTACATTTAAACATTTTTTCAAATTACTACTATAATAAAATAAAAAATAAAATAAATTTAATATTTATTTAGAAATTAATTTATTAATTTAAAAACTATAAATTTGGAGTAGGTAATTTTTAAATTTGAAAAATGTATCCAAGAAATGGTAGTTTAATTTAAATGTTCTTAATTCTAGAAACGTATATAAAGTGCAAAAATAATTGCAATCGAATTTAAATTAATATTTAATGATAGTAATAATATTCAATTATGTCGCTTTTAGTTGTTTGCTTTTTTTACTTCTATACATACTGTCTTTTATTACTTTCAACATTTTCCAAGAATTCCCTCTTTCCAAACAATATTTATAGTTGTAAATTGCAAATTTATTTGCGGTTGATTATCTGTCAAGTAGTGAAACCTTTAAGTAGTGACGATCGATTTTAGTCAGACGTGCCTTTAATTTATCAGTTCTAGAAGATTTAGTATTCTTTTTTTTCGAAATTTGAGAATTTTTTCTTTTTTTTTCTTCTTTAAAATAATATATTGTAAACATTCACTAATATTTTACGTAATAATTAATTTTAATTATTAAATAATAATTATATTTTAATTTAATATTGAAAAAATTTGTTTCACGAATTATTAATTTTTTCTTTTTATTAATAATTGAAAAAAAAATTATTATTCTTTTTAATAATATATTAATTGCAGGAAAAAAAATTTGAAAAATGTTTGCTTTTGATGAAAAAAACATTGTTGACTGACAACAACAAAATCAAAAGTTTTACAAAAGTTTTGACAAAAAAAGAATTGTTTTCGAATTGCAAAAAACAATTGTTCTGTAGTTTCAACAATTTGAACAGCAATTTAAATGCATTAATAATTAATACAGAAATTTAAATTTATAGATAACAAAATTTTAAAAATTGAACTTAATACAGGTGAAAATTTTCAAATAACTCGCGAATAATAAAAAAAAAAGATTTTAACATTTTTAGATAGAACTATTTATTAGAAATTTGAATTTATTAACAAAAATTCTTATTCAGAAAAAAAAAAAATTTCCAAATCTAAATTTATTAGAACAGAAAATTTTGAAAACTAATCCTATATTAGAAAAATAAATATCAGAAATTGAACTTTATAAAGTAAAAGATTTTTGTTGATTTTTTCTGAAAAGAAGAAGAAAAAAGAAAAAGAATTTTTAACTTTTTTAGAAAACAATTTTCTACAAAAATTTAAATAAACTTGAGTTAAAATCTTGATTAAGATAAAAAAATTTTAAACAACTTTCCTAAAAACTATTTTTAAAAGAAAAAAAATTAGAAATTATGTTTTAGAAAAACCCTTTACCGATTATTATAATATTTCAAGAGAGAGAAAAAAAAGCAAAAATTTCTTTCTCGGAGCTTTTGTTTCTTTTTCGATTTAAAAAAAAAAAGAAATAATCCTCTTGTTCACTGAGAAATAATCTTTTCGAGAAAATCACGTCAGTATAGTGTTTACCGTTTTACCGCAGATTTTTCTTAAGAATTTTTGAGACTAAGCACAATTTATTTTACAGGAAGCTTTTTTCATTTCAAAAGTTCCATTCTTACGATGCAGCGGGGAAAAGTGTTTATTGCGCCACACATCTGTATAGAAAGGAATACTTTTGTATTAACTTTGGAAACATGCGGTTGACCCACTTTAAAAATAAATAACGTATTTGAGTATAGAAAAAACAAAAAACAAAAACTACTGTTACCCTCATATCTACAGAGAAAAACACCAATAATCACAAAAGCAACAATTTTCATTCTTATTTTTACGAAAACAATAATTATTTTTAAAAAAAAAGAATAATAAGAAAAAAAATAAAAACTGATTATTTTCTTCATTTTCTCAAACGTCTCTTTTTCTCGTTTGTTTTTTTTCCTTTTCTTTTTTGTGCCTCCATTTTACTTCCTCTCCAATGGTGAACCACAACTTTTTACGCTTGGCTTAAAGGATATCCGAAAAACTTGAGCATTTTCACTCCGCCCAACTGCAGATCTTATATTTCGAAAGTACCGTGAAATGGCGAAAATAAAGTGCCTCTATTTTATCATAACTTTTACTGGTGGAAAACTCCCCCCCTCCTCCCGAAATGTGTGGATGCCCAGAGGAGTCACTTGTGGAATTTGTCAAAAGAGACATTCCAATGACCCTTTAAATATACAAAGTTAAGCATATTATACTTAATCTGCATACGTATGGAAGTACAATTAATATTCAAAATTAAATTAACTACATTTATTTAAAAATACTTAAAGATAATTATCTTCTTTGTTATATAATTAAAAATTAGAGCGCAGAAAAATTGAAAAAAAATAAAAAATTGTAAATTTTTAAGTAATTTTCGAACTTTTAAAAATCTAATTACTATCGTCTTCACACTGAAAAAAAAATTTAATTGATTCAATTAACCGATTAATTGACTATTATCCATTAAATATTTAATTGAATCAAATAATATTTATTGGAGTCAATTAAATCGTATTTGATTCAAATACTGAAATTATTGGTTCAAATACCATTAAATTGACGCCAATAAATATTATTTGATTCAAGTAAATATTTAATTGATAAAAGTCAATTAATCGGTTAATTGAGTCAATTAAATTTTTTTTTCAGTGCAATTTCAGTTGAAATATCATTCTTCTGATAAAGGTTTTCAAAATTATTTAATTCTACGTCGAATGGCATTTTTTGCTCTTTTGTTTTTTCTTACTCAGTGTTGCCACAGGTCAGGGAAATCAGGCAATTCAGGGAAAAGTCAGGGATTTTTATTAAAGTACCTACTGTAAAACATTGAATTTTGGAGAAGTTAGTAAATCATTGTAGAAATTCAATTATTTTCAAAAGTAATAAAATTCTTCGCAGAAAGTCAATTATCTTTAAAAATAATAAAATTCTTCTCTTAATTTCACAGGAATTCAACTATTTACAAATTTTTTATTTTCTTCGCAATAATTCAGTTATTTTCATAAATAATAATATTTTTTTTAACAAAAATCCAATTATTTTCATAAATAAAAACACTTTTTTTACAAAAATTCAATTATTTTCATAAATAATAAAACTCATCATAAAATTTCAATTATTTTGATACAATTTTAATTGAATTCCTCGATAAATTTAATTATTCTTGAAAATTTTATTAAAATCCCTCGAAAAAATTCAATTTTGTTGATAAAATTCTTTATGATAATTCAATTTCGAGAAACAATCATTTATTCAATAAATTATTTATTTTTGTATTTAAATAATTGGATTCTCGTAGAATTTACAAATAAAAATTGATTTAAAAATGAATATCAGTTAAAATTTTAGATAATAATTGAATATTAAAAGCATTATAGCATGAATTTTTTAAAATAATTGATAATTCAATTCTTTCGAAGAATTTAAATAAAATTTTTGAAAATAATTACATTTTTCAAAGAATTTACATAAAATTGTATTAAAAATAATTGAAATCCTGTAAAGAATTTTATTAATTTATAAAAGTAATTGAATTCTAACAATGGATTTTTTACATTTTTTTTGAATAATTGAAATCATAATGAAAATAATTGAATTCCTGCAAACGAATTTTATGACATTTTTTTTTAAATAATTGAATTCTTTTGAGAATCTTTATTGAAATAGTAGATTTTGAAAATATTTGAATTAAACGAAAAATGACGAAAAATGTCATTATATTCGTGAAATGTAATTAAATTCTTGAAAAAAATTTAAGAAAATAATTCCATTTTTCTAGAAATTTACTTTAAATCGTATTAAACATAATTGAAATTCTTAAAAAAATTTTATAATTTATGAAAATAATTGAATTCTTACAACGAAGTTTATCAATTTTTTTTTACATAATTGAATTCATGTGAAAAATTGTATTACTTGCAAAAATAATTGAATTCCTGCAACGAATTTTATTACAATTTATTTAAAAAATTAAATTCTTTTGAGAACTTTTATCGAAATAGTAAATTTTGAAAATTTTTTAATTTCACCAAAGAATTTCATTATTTGTGAAATGTAATTTGATTCTTGCAAAAAAGTTTTGAAGATAATTTCATTTTTCGAGAAATTTATTTAAAATTGTATTAAAAATAATTGAAACCCTGTGAATAATATTGTTATTTATGGAAATAATTGAATTTCTGCAACGAATTTTATTATTATTTTTGTAAATAATTAAATTTTTTTTTTTAATATCTAAATTTAAATTTTTATAAAACATGAAAATATCAATTACTCCGAGTCGAAGATTTGGAGTGATTGATATCATCATGTTTTATAATAATATTCTTATTTAAATTTTAAAAATGTTTGAATTCTAATTCCTATGAAAAAATAATAATTAAATACTTATTTAAAAATTTAGTTATTGATGTTTGCGAATAATTTTACAATTTTAGAAATTCGTTAGTAAATGTAGTAGAATGTTTTTTTTGAGTATCTAATAATTTTTAGAGTAAATCAGAATATTCTGTAGGGTCAGGGAAAAAGTGAAAATTTTGTCTGGAAATCAGGGAAAAACAAAATTCATTATTTATGGCAACCCTGTTACTGCACTTAAACTGTAATGAATAAAAATAGTAAATATATAAAAAAGCATTTAAAATTTATTAATATAATTCTATTTTCCAAAAAAGTAATTAAAAGTCACTGTTGTTAGGTCACTCCCACACATCAGTATTTCAAATAATTTTGTTTTATGACAATTAAAATGATATTAAATGAAAAAAAATTCATTCTCTTGCCATAAAAATATGAAAATTGCATAGAGAATGAAAGTAAAATTTAATTAATGTCCAGCCGCATGAGCATAATTAACAAGTATAATGGAAAATGCTAAGAAGATAAGGCAATTAAAAATATTATAAAATACATGTTTTAACGGGCAAAATGTATGGATGTCCGACTACATAATTTCAACAAAAATGTTTGCATTGTTATTGCTATATATTGCAAATAATAAAATTAAGGGAATTTGGTAAATTTTTTTTTTCAAAAATATATTAGCTATTTTACTACTATGAAGAAAAGACAAAACTATGCCCAACTCTAACAACACTCTCCTAATAATTAAAATTTACCTAAACCCAAACATTCTTTCCCCACTAATTTCATTACTTGAATAGATTTACTGTCTGATTTAAATTTCCCTTCACTACTGATTTGCAAAAAATTACGAGAATTTAAGCCTGGCTGAAACTTTCATTTACTACTAAAGATAAAAATAAAACAAATAATTAGAATTTGTCAGACAATAAATGAAATTTACATTCGCCACTTTTACCAAAAATAGAGAAATTCGAAAATTTTCTGAATGTCTGACTAAAAACTGCTTTAACTACTGATTTACTAAATTTGCAATTAATTTCTTTTTAATCTTCTAGTGAATTACTTCGTTGGACTGAAGCAAATTATTACCACTGATCTTAGTTTTGCACGAATTGCACACTGTCTGACTAAATTCGACTACTACTACTGATTTTTCCATTTTATTTTCATCTCAAGTTACACTATAAATTGCAAAAATTATAAAAATTTATTCATACTAAAACTAGAAAAATAATCTATTATCTTACCAAAATCTAGTGAAATTTCGATTTTTTTAATTAAATGTCTGCCTGAAATCGATCTCTAATACTGAAAAAGAAAATGAATTTACAGGGTTGCCACAAATATTTAATTTTGTTTTTCCCCGACTTTTCCCTGATTTCCAGACAAAATTTTCACTTTTTCCCTGACTCTAAAGAATATTCCGATTCACTCTAAAAATTATTAGATACTCAAAAATATTTTTTATTACATTTAATTACGAATTTCTTGAATTGTAAAATTATTCGAAAACATCAATAACTTTTAATAAATAATGTTGAACAAAAAGAAATATTAAATATACATTCATACAAAATTACTCTAATGCTTCATCGAAACTGCAAAATCGAAAAAAAATCAATAACTTCTTTTTTAAATAAATAATTAATCATTAATATTTTTATCTATAGAAATGAAGATTTTCAAAAATTTTAAATTTAAACATTTTTGAAATTAAACAACTTATAAAAAATTGTTATAAAACATGAAGAAGTCGATCACTCCGAGATGAAGACTCGGAATGATCGATTTCTTCATGTTTTATAATTTTTTATAATAATTTAGATTAATCATAAAATTTTTCAAAATAAAAAATTTTATCAACTAATTTTTAAATAATTAAATTCTTATGACGAATTTTAATAAAATTTTGTTAAATAATCAAATTTTTCAAGGAATTCGTATTAAAATTGTATCAAAAATAAATAAATTAATTAAATCATGATGAGAATTTTTATTTTAATTTTTGAAAATAATTGAATTTCTGAAAAGAATTTTTTAACTCTTAAAAATAATTTTATTCCTGTAATTAATATTATTTATGAAAATAATTGAATTTTGCAAAGAATTTTATTAAAATTCTTAAAAACAATAGAATTTCTGGGAATAATTTTGATGTTTATCTTGATAATTGATTTCTTTCTAAAAATTGCGTTAAAATTTTGGAAATAATATTAAATACAATATTAAAAAATTCAACTAATTTCAACAGAATTAAAATTAAAGTTGTATTAAAAATAATTGATATTCTGCGATGAGTTTTATTATTTATGAAAATAATTGAATTATTGAGAAGACATTTCTAAAAAAATGTAAATATAATTAAATTACTGGGAAATTTTCATTATTTATAGAAATATTTAAATGTTTGTTTAGAATTTTATTAAGATCTTTTTTATAATAAAATTATTGAATTCTTTTGGAAAATTTTAGTTAATAATTAAAATTTTCCTAAGAATTATATTAAAATTTTTGAAAATAATTGAATTTTGGAGTAGAATTTTATTATTTATAAGGATAATTGAAATTTTGACGAGAATTTTTAATAATTTTTTAACATAATTGAATTTTTGCTAAGAATTTTATAACTTTTTAAAATAATTGAATTTCTGCAATTATATTTGTAAGTTCTTCGAAATTCAATTTTTTTTTTAGTTTTTTTAACTAAAATTTTTCTTTAAATCCATAATTTTTAATAATTAATGAAATATGTATTAAAAAAAATAACATAACAATTATGCAAAAGTACCGGTGGTGTATGTAAATTTATCTCATTTTTTAGATTATAAATTTAATAAAATCTGAAACTAAAGAGTTTCAGATTTTATTGAAATAATTAATTAAATTATAAAAACATTTCCATAATTTGTCTGACTAAATAATTAAATAATTATAATTTGTCTGACTAAACTAGTCTTTTACTACTTAATGCATACTGTATACATCAATTAAATATGTTCGTCTGGCGAAAACTGACCTCCTTTACTACTTGTGTAAAACATATACTAATCACTATACTGATAAATTACGAAAATTCCTAAAAATAAAAAATAAATGTATAAAAGTATAAAATAAAATATAAAATAAAATATAAAATAAAATTTCACAAAAGTAAGGGAAAAAGCAGTTTTTATTAATACTAACGTCCATTAATATTAAATTCAATTAATGATAGAATTCTCCTAACGATACCAGTAACTAAAGGAACTTGAAATTAAATTAAATAGATTTAAATAGATACCATTAATGGTATTTTCAGTTGAGGCCAATTCCAATGTATCGTCATTGATTGAAAATTATTTCACTCAATGGTGACTTCAATGAATGGTTATTTTCGCCGTTGGTATTTTAAATCGATCGCCGCACTTTAATTGACAGACATTTCATGGGTGACTGCTTTAATTATATATATTTCAAGTTAATAATAGTTTAAATCAATTATATCCAAAAATCCTTGATATAAGATATGTCAAAATTGCTTATCAATAATAATTGATAAGCAATTTAATTTTTAATTATAGTTCCAAATGGAAAATTTTCCTTTAAATCGTTTTAAATAACATTTTCTACTTTTAAAAACTAATAACATCAATTTATTAATTTCAGTACTTTTTAATCGTTTATATTTTTTTTATTGTTGTTTATTCTCAATTTCCGTAATTAAAAATATTGGTTTTTCTTCTTTATGAAAAAATATTCGAAAAATTGATTTATCAATTTTTTTCTTTTATTTGTGAATTTTTCAATTATTTATTTATTAATCAAACATTGATTTCAGTATTCAGTATTCAGTATTCCCGGTTATTTTCCGGCTTTGTCCTAATCTTTTTCGGTTTTTTTTCTCATTAAATTTAAATTTATTTTATTTCGAACATAAATAAATTAAATCTATAAATGGCTTCAAAAATTAATATTAGAGTTTTTATGAATAATTAAATTCTTTTGACGAGTTTTTTTTTTTCTTTAAATTTTTTGAAAATAATGTTTTTTTAATAATTTTAATTGCTTTAGGAAATAATTGAATTAAACAAATAATTTTTTCAATGTTTTAAAATAATCTTTTCTGTTCATAATTATAATTGAAAATTTGATTAATTCAATTTCATTAAAATGAATTGATACTAATTGAATTTCTGCAAAGAATTTTACTATTTATAAAAGTAATTGAATCCTTCCAAAGAATATTATTATTTATGAAAATAATTAAATGTTTGCGTAGAATTTTATTAAAATTTTTAAAAATAATTGAATTCTGGAGAACAATTTAATTAGGGGAATGTAGTCAAGGTTGGCCTACTGTCTAGGTAGGCCACTCGCGTTTTTTTGTCAAGTTCACTAGCGCCACCTACGCGCATTTTTGTCGAAGCTTGTCTTAGTGAAACCTAACTTTTTGTTCAATTACATTTTCGGAAAATCGAAAATTGTGTTTTCTGTGACGTCGGTACAAAAAAAGCTCAAAAAAAGTTTTGTGCATAATGTGAAAAACCATTAATAAAAGATAAAAAACAAATTGAATCCTCAAGGCAAGTATGCAGAAAATTTGTGGGACTCATGGTTGAAAGGAAAACAAAGTAAAAAATCGAATCCCGAAACGTATTTCTTTATGGTTACAACAATTCGGTAATGTTACTTACTGTCAAGGTCGGCCACTATGTGTTTAAAATGCGCAAAGATGAGGACGAGCTACTTCATTTGCAAAAACTGCAATTCTGTATAACTCATAATATAATTGATCATCTTATTAATATTTTTATTTAATTTTATTAATATTTTAGTGCAAAACTTTTTTTTATTTATATTTATTTTTTTATATTGTTTATTGTTATTATTTTGTTATTTCATTAAGTTACAAACTGTAAACAATAAAGAATCAATTTTCCGTAACTCCAAACATGTTATTT
Source organism: Leptopilina heterotoma (assembly GCF_015476425.1). Taxonomy (NCBI): domain Eukaryota; kingdom Metazoa; phylum Arthropoda; class Insecta; order Hymenoptera; family Figitidae; genus Leptopilina; species Leptopilina heterotoma. The sequence continues at coordinate 4,615,658 of NW_025111110.1, forward strand.
TATTTTTTAACGATTAATGCCCTTTGAATTTTAAACATGGCCGACCTTGACTGTAATGGCCAACCTGGACTACAAATTTTTTTTTTTTAAATCTTTATAACTTTTTCATTTTTAAACCTGTCAATTTACTTTGTACAGAAAAAATGTTCCTATTAAACAGGACTTTCCAACCATATACTTCAATTGTCCAAATTCATTTTTAAAAAAAAGTTATAAACAAAAGTCAAAAAGGTGGCCGACCTAGACTATGTTCCCCTATTTATAAAGATAATTGAAATTTTGACGATAATTTTTGTAAATTTTTAAACATAATTGAATTTCTGCGAAGAATTTTATTACTTTTGAAAATAATTGAATTGTTTTTCAGAATTTTATCGAAATTTATGAAAATAATTGAAAATCTTGTGAAGAATTTTTTTAAAAATAATTTTTAAAAGAATTTAGTAAATCTGGAGCATTTTGTTATTTATGGAAATGATGGAATTCACAAGAAGATTTTTTTCAGTTTCTATAAATAATTGAATTCTTTCGACGAATTTTAATAAAATTTTTAATAATAATTATATTTTTCGAGGAATTTGATTAAATTTAAAATTGTATTAAAAATAATTGAAATTCCGTAATGAGCTTTATTACCTACTTATGAAAATAATTGAAATTTTGACAAGAATTTTATTAAATTTTTTGAAAATAATTGATTTTTAGAGAAGAATTATATAATTTTTGAAAATAATTGAAAATCAAAGAATTTTATTAAAGTTTTTGAAAATAATTGAATTCTGGAGAACAATTTAATTATTTATAAAGATAATTGAAATTTTGAGAATTTAAAAAAAATTTTAAACACAATTGAATTTCTGCGAAGAATTTTATTACTTTTGAATATAATTGAATTGTTTTTAGAATTTTAAAGAAATTTATGAAAATAATTGAATTCTTGGCAAGAATTTTTTTCTAAAATAATATTCAAAAGAATTTAGTAAATCTGAAAAATTTTGCTATTTATGGAAATAATTGAATTCTTAAGAAGAATTTTTTTACAGTTTCTAGAAATAATTCAATTCTTTCGACGAATTTTAATTAAATTTTTAAGAATAATTACATTTTTCGAGGAATTTGATTAAAATTGTATTAAAAATAATTGAAATTCCGTAATGAGCTTTATTACTTATGTAAATAATTGAATATATTGCGAGGAAATTTTTAAAAATAAAAAAAAACTTCTTTAAAAGAAGTTCACTATTTTTAATATAATGTAAAGAAATTTCAATTATTTCAAAAATATTAAATTATTTGTTTATAAAAATTCAGTTATCTTGAAACAATAGAATTAAAAAATTTCAAAAAACTTATTTTTCAGAATTTTCAAAAAAACTTTACGATAATTCAATTTTATTAAAAAATTTTAAGTGTGCATCATTTTTTAACTTAACTAATAAAAATGTTAATTATTAATCTTCACACAAGGAAACATGAATACACTACACGGTGAGCTTGGATGAAATTCAACCCAAAAGTCATGACCCTTTCTGGTTTATTTTTGATATCATTTAAGTGATGTCTAATAATCATTTTAAGATAAAAATTAAAATAATCGTTGGAGGGAAACTCAAATTATATTGAGTTTTTAATTTTTTTCTAGGTTATTGTACATATTTTCTGAAGGATAATGTTTTAAACAATATTTATTGCTTCAAAAGATATCTTTTAACATTAAAAAACATTCTATTTAGTAAAAACAATATTTTAATATTTATAAAGCTAAAAAATTGTCGAGAAAGTCGAAAAAGTGTGAATTTTTTCGTTTTTCTGAAAATTACTCTTTCATAAGTCATTAAACACTACTATTATGCAAATGTAATTTAAAGTACATAAAATTTCCTGGAAAACTAAACAAGAAAAACTATTCTATCTATTGTCGTTACAGAAATATGATGATTTAAAGTTCGTTTTTAATGAAAAAGTAATTGAAATTTGTCATTAAGTCCAGTTTCTTTGGTGAAATCTTTTTTTCTGGACCTTACTTGAAAACCATATAATAATAATTATGTTTAAAAAAGTTTAATTTTAAACAATTTTAAATAAATAAACTTTTTATTGAACTAACAGAAATCATGTTCATTTATTTTAGAAAATTCAACGAAATTCCATTAACGATTTTTAATTTAATAGTATATATATTTAATATATTTAATAGTATATTTATTTAATAGTAGTGTTTCATGACTTATAAAAGAGTAATTTTCAGAAAAACGAAAAAATTCACACTTTTTCGACTTTTTCGACAATTTTTTAGCTTTATAAATATTAAAATATTGTTTTTACTAAATAGAATGTTTTTTAATGTTAAAAGATATCTTTTGAAGCAATAAATATTGTTTAAAACATTATCCTTCAGAAAATATGTACAATAACCTAGAAAAAAAATTAAAAAATCAATATAATTTGAGTTTCCCTCCAACGATTATTTTAATTTTTATCTTAAAATGATTATTAGACATCACTTAAATAATATCAAAAATAAACCAGAAAGGGTCATGACTTTTGGGTTGAATTTCATCCAAGCTCACCGTGACTAGAATGTGACTCTCTATAAAATTTAATTATTTATCAATTATTAAATTAAAATACTTTGAAAATTCGATTTGTTAAAAAGTTTTTAATGAAATTCTTTAACAAATTTAATTATTTTCAGTTGAATTTCACAAAATTTCTATTAATTCAATAATCTTTTTTAAAATTTATTTACATACTATATTTAAATCAGTGACTGATTTTTTACTATAAAATTAATTATTTTTAACTAATTCAAATTTAGAGAACAGTTTAAATATCTGTAAAAATTAAAGTAAAAAGCGATTTTTTAAAAATAAAAATAAAATTCTGTCTTTCAAAAATAACAGAAAAATTGCTTTTATGAAATAACAATGCGTCCCATGAATTTCAGTAACAATAGTTTTCTATTTTCATCACAATAAAAATAGAAAATTATTTCATTACTGTTTATTTTCCTCATTGAAAAGTGCTCCTTTCTTGTTTTTGAATCGAAAAATTATTTTTTTCAATTATTTTTGAAAGAAAATTTCAAAATCAATAAAAGAGAAAAAAATTTCCGATATTGTTTCATTATTAGCTTCCAGTATAATATACATAAATAATAGTAGCAAACGGAACATATTAAGGCTTTTAGTGAAAAATGGTAACATGGTACACGTAGGAGAAAGAGATTGTAAACAAAAAAGAAATATATATACTGCATATAGAGGAATTGTGAGCAAGGCTTCCAAACCCAAAGTGCATCTACTTTCGTTGTCAGAAGGTTTGCTTTGAGGAAAGTGGCTTATATCCATTTTATGTACCTACTCATTGCTCAAAGAAATATTCCGACATCTAACGCGGGAATGCTTCTATCCTCTCGAAATTTTAATTTAGGATACTCTTTACTTTTTATCTACAAGTTCAATGAGAACATGAAACTGTGAAAAAATTCCTACTATCTTTAACCTGTGACCCATGAAAGTAAGAGTGATATTTTCATTCAACTTTTTTCAATTCTTTCTTTGAAATTTTCTCTCTCTCTCTCTCTCTCTCTCTCACACGCCAGAAACAACTGACAACTACTAATTTAATAATAATATTTTTGCAATAGAAAAATTAAATCCACTTTCAGAATAAGAAAAAAAAGGCACAAGAAAGAAAAGTTTTACTTCATATTTTTTAATTAAATTTTACATTTATAATGAAGATTCTCTTTTAAAGTCTATTATGTTTTCAATTTAATTTATATTTTCGTTTCTTTGCGGGAAATAATAAGAACAAATTGAATTTAGTCGTCAGTGGAAAAATTGTATTTAGAAATAAATCTTGGTTTATATTTAAGAACAAAAACATCTTTATATTTTATTCCTTTAGTTCAATTCATAATTATCATCATTATGCAAACCCAGCTGAAAAAATTCTATAGAATGTCACTAGAACAATTCTATATTATTTATATACATGAATTCTACTAAATTTTTGTGATTTTTAATTAGAAAGAATATAAATTTCGAGAAATAATTTTTTTAGCATTATATTATTATACGGTTACTCCAGGGCTCGAACTAGGTCCGTAATTTGATTAAAAAAGGACAAAAAGTTCGAAAATTGTAAGATATAATTTGGAAAATTTTAGAGAAATTACAAATAATTGCAAAATTTAATTATTTTCAAAAGTAATAAAATTCTTCTAAAAAATTCAATTATGTTCAAAAATTTTTAAAAATTCTCGTCAAAATTTTAATTATCCTTATAAATAATAAAATTCTACTTCGAAATTAAATTATTTTCAAAAATTTTAATAAAATTCTTGGCAAAATTTCAATTATTTTCAAAAATTTTCCTCAATTTAATGATTTTCAATATCTATTATTTTCATAAAATAATAAAAATTTCACAGAAATTCAATTATTTACAAATTTTTTTATAAATTTTTTTGCAATATAATTCAATTATTTTTTGTATTTAAATAATTGAATTCTAGTAGAATTTTCTAATAAAAATTGATATAAAAATTAATTTCAATTAAAAACAAATAAATTTGAAAATTCTCAAAAAACTATTTAAAAAATTATTTAAAAAAATGGATTTATAGAAAAATTAACTCTATAAAAAATAAAATTTTAGAGAAGTTTCAAATCATTACAGAAACACATAATTGTTTTTAAGAATAATAAAATTCTTCGCAGAAATTTAATTATATTCAAAAATAGTAAAATTCTTCTTAGAAATTCAATTATTTTCATAAATAATAAAACTCAATGCAGAATTTCAATTATTTTTAATATAATTGTAATCGAATTTCTCGGAAAATGTAATTATTCTTAAAAGTTTTATTAAAATAAAATTCATTAAAAGATTTTAATTATTTAAAAATTTATTGATAAAATTCTTTATAAAAATTTCAATTTTAAGAAACATGCAATTATTCAATAAATTCATATTTTTGTATTTAAATAATTGAATTTTAGTAGAATTTTCTCATAAACATGGATTTAAAAATGGATTTCAGTTAAAATTTTAGATTGCAATTGAATTTTAAAAGCATCAGAGCGAAAATTTTAAGAAATAATTGAATTTTGAAAAGGTTTCAGATTAAAATTTTTGAAAATTTGAATTTTTTATATTTTTAACTAACAATTCTGTTGAATTAATTTTTTTTTGAGAAACTTTAGTTGCGGATTTTTTTTTTTAAATTATTTAAAGTTTTTATTTTCTAATATATATTTAATTAAAAAATTTACGAATAATTGAAATTTTGTAAAATTGTATTGTAAACAAATGAATTTGAAAATTTTTAAAGAACTTTTTCGAAAATTATTAAAAATAATGCATTTATAGAAGATTAGATGTTTAGTTAAAAACACGAAAAAAAATTCAAATTTGTAAAAGTTACAAATTCAATTATTTTCACAAATAATAAAACTAATCGCAGAATTCCAATTGTTTTTAAAAGTTTTAATAAAAATTTACGTAAACATTTAATTGTTTTCATAAACAATAAAAATTTCACAGGAATTCAACTATTTACAAATTTTTTAAAAATTTCTTCGCAATAATACTATTATTTTCATAAATAATAAAAATTTCACAGGAATTCAATTATTTACAAATTTATAAAAAATTTCTTCACAATAATTCACTTATTTTCATAATTAATAAAATTCTTCTTCTAAATTCAATTATTTTAAAAAGTTTTGTTGAAAATCTACGCAAACATTTCATTATTTTCATAAATAATAAAAATTTCACAGGAATTCAATTATTTACAAATTTTTTAAAAATTCCTTCGCAATAATTCAATTATTTTCATAAATAATAAAATTCTTTTTAGGAATTTAATTATTTTCAATACAATTTTATTTAAATTCGAACTGTTAAATAAGAGTAATCCGAGCTCATTAAAGAGGGTGGTGAAACTTTCAATTATTGAAAAAATTAATTATCTTTGTATTTAAATAATTGAATTCTCGTTAAATTTTCTAATAAAACTTGATTTAAATATGAATTTTAGTTTAAATTTTAAATAATAATTGAATATTAAAAGCAATATAGCGTGAATTTTTAGAAATAATTGAATTTTGAAATTAATTTTTTTTTAAAAGTGTAATCGAATTTTTTTTTATATTATTTGAAATTTTTATTTTCCAATATATATTTAATTAAAGAATTTACGAATAATTGAAATTCGTAAAATTGAATATTGTAAATAAATGGAGTTTGAAAATTGTAGAAGAACTTTTTTGAAAATTAATTGATTTAAAGAACAATTTTAGTGAAAAATTCTTAAAAATAATAATTGAATTGAAATGATGAAAATAATTTTGATGAAGTTACAGTGACAATATTCTTATAATATAAAATAATGATTTTATAAATTTGACATTTTTAATTATTATAAAACATGAAGAAACCGAGTTATCGATATCTTCATGTTTTATAGTTATGAAAAATTTAATTTATAATTTTAAGTAAAATGTCATATAAAATGTCATATAAACCAAATGTAAAATTGAAAACAATATTATAAAATATAATATTATTTTCTAATATTATATATTAGAAAATAAAAGCTTCAAATAATTTCAATATTAAACATTTTAAAAAAATTAATTTTCTGTCTTTCTCTGTCAAATTTGTTCCCACAACATAAAAAAATAATTTTCCCTCGCGTTAAATATTTTATGCCTAGATATGATAATAATTTTGCATATTCATAAGATATTCGCGTATATCGTAAAAAAGAAGCTAAAAAGACAAGTATATTATTTGGTGTGAGGTGATTGATGTTTATAAGAGGGAAATAGAAAAAAAGAGTTAAAAGGCAAAATATATGAAGGAAAACTTATACGCCATACATCACTGGTTTTTGTTTATTTTAATACTCGAAATAAACGAAAGACACTTTTTTTCCTTTAAAAAGGAAATATGTTTACTTTTTGTGTTTCCTGTTAAACTCAAATAACTATGTTGCAACATGAAATATTATAGACTTATAAATCATTAATCAATACAGATACATGTGGGTATATATATGTATAAGATTCGATTTTTCTTTCATTGCTCCGATACACCCAAAGTTGTGCTTTTACATGCGATAATATTTATTGCAAGTAATGATTCTTTATGTTCTACTGAAATCTACAAGTTTAAAAAAAAGTATCCAAACATATTTCAAGATAATATTTAATAATTTAATGTGAGATATTTTTTTGTTTTTTAATAATAATTGGATAATTTTTTGTTTATTTTTTAGTAGTATTTTAAGATAACGGAATATATTACATTACTATATTTTATGATAGTTAAAGAAGATATTTTTGAATTATAGGTATATATTTTTTAATTTATATTCTAATATGAAACTTTCAATTTTTTCTATTTCTAACAATAATTACTTTTTAAATAACTTCGTTCTTTAAGAACTATCATAAAGTTATTACTTATAAATTATTTAATGAATAATTTCACTTAAAAATTTCGAAAGTAATTGAATTTTAAAAGAGTTGCGTTTACAATTTTCATAAATAGAAGAACTTCAAAAATTTTTAATATAATTCAAATTCTTCTGAAATTGTAGTTAAACTTTTGAAAAATATTAATTAAAAACAATAAAAAAAAATTGAATTTTAAAGAAGTTACAAATTCTTGCAGAAATTCAATTATTTTCAAAAGGAATAAAATTATTCTCAAAAATTCAGTTATGTTAAACATTTTTTAAAATATCGTCCAAATTTCTATTATCTTTATAAATAATAAAATTCTTCTTCTAAATTAAATTATTTTCATAAAAAATAAAAATTTCACAGGAATTCAATTATTTACAAATTTATAAAAAATTTCTTCGCAATAATTCAATTAATTTCATAAATAATACAATTTTTTACAGGGATTCAATTATTATTTTCATAGATAATAAAACTCATTGGAGAATTTCAATTATTTTTAATACAATTTTAATTGAATTCCTCTACAAATAAAGTTATTCTTAAAATTTTTATTGAAATTCGTCAAAAGAATTCAATTATTTTAAAATTTGGCGATAAAATTCTTTAAGAGAATTCAATTTTAGAAACTTTCAATTATTCAAAAACTTATTTATTTTTGTATTTAAATAATTGAATTCTCGTTAAATTTTCTAATATAAATTGATTTAAAAATGAATTTTAATTTAAATTTTAGATAATAATTGAATATTAAAAAGCATTAAAGCTTGAATTTTTAGAAATAATTGAATTTTTAAAAGGTTTCATATTCAAATCTTTGAAAATCTGAATTTTTCAAAATTATTATCAAAAGTAATAAAGTTCTTTGCAGAAATTCGACTATATTCAAAACTTTTTAAAAATCTTATAATTTTAATTATCTTTATAAAAAGCAAAATTCTTCGCCGAAATTCAATTATTTTCATAAATTTTAATAAAATTATAACATGATTTTTAGAAACAATTGAATTTTGAAAAATTTGAAAATTAAAATCTTTGCAAATCAGAATTCTTCGCAATCTTAACTAAAAAATTTTGTAGAATTAATTTTTTTTTAAAAGTTTTATTGCATTTAGAAAAAAAATTATTTTAGGTTTTTATTTTCTAATATTATATTTAACTGGAGAATTTATGAATAATCGAAATTTCCTAAAATTGAATTGTAAACAAATGGATTTGAAAATTCTCAAAGAACTTTTTCAAAAATTATGAAAAACAATTGATTTAAAGAAGAATTTTAGTTAAAAATTCTAGAAAATAATAATTGAATGAAAATGATGAAAATAATATTGAAGAAGTTACAGTAACAATTTTCTTATAATATTAAAAAATGTTTTTATCACTCGGTCATTTTTAATTATTATAAAACATGAAGTCATCAATCACTCCGAGTCAAAGACTCGGTGTAATTGATGTATTCATGTTTTATAATAATATTCTCATAAGTTTGTAGCGTTCTCTACAATATTTTTATATAATTTTCAAATATTTTTAATGAAATAATGAAATAGGAATTTTCTACACTTATTCTACTTTTTCGCAATTCAGGTTTAACGCTTAGGTCTTGTCTGGCCCTTTTCTTTGTGTCTAATGAGTTTTTAACGTTCTAGCTTTGTCATGCCCCTAAGTCCGACTCTCTGTCTCCAACTTTACCTTTGAATTACGTGTTTAGAATGAATCTTTACGTCATATTAGTCTAGACATAGAAATGCATTTTTAATTACTTTTAATAGGTTTTTAATGTACTTTCTTGTATAAGAAGCATCGATCTTCTGTGTAAAGTTCAGTTCAATTTTGAGAGCATTTCAACAAGCACCTACGTTAACGAGAAATTCCGCGAGTAAATTCGTATCTTTTATTTCGTGATCGAAACCTTAACATTTCACTATCTTTCATATTTTGTGTATGTAATTTTGTTATTGATTAAATAAATGTTGTTATTAATTTGAGAAATTAATTGTGTCACACAATCCTAACAATCCCACAAATTGGTGACCCCGACGTGATCGTGAATTATTTTTCGTGGGACAAAGTGACAATTAACTGACATCAAGGCGACCATCAAGTGCCAACAAAGTGACAACCAAGTGAAAACAAAGTGCCAATTAAGTGACAACAAAGCGACCATCAAGTGACAATTAAGTGATAAAAAGTGACAACAAAGTGACAATCAAGTGATACGAAAATAGTCGACAAAGTGAAAAATTTACTCGTGACACTGAGACTTTGTGACAATTTTTTTTTATTTTTTGACATTCTATTTTATTTTTTGACATTCATTTTTTTTTTAATAAGTCAAAATGACAAATGTTACAGTGGGCAACGAAACTATCGAAAGAATAGCAGTTAAAGTGCCAATATTCATGCCTGAGGATCCTGAATTGTGGTTTTTGTTGCTCGAAAGTAGTTTTGATGCAGCTGGAATTACTCAGGATGCAACAAAATTCGGTCACGCGCTCAGTGCTTTAGACCCGCGATATTCCGTGGAAATCCGTGACGTGTTGCTCAAACCGAAAGCTGAGCGGACTTTTGAACTTCTCAAAAAGGAACTCATCAGCCGAATGGGAACTTCACAGGAACAAAACACGCGACGTCTCCTGGAAAACGAACCTCTCGGTGACAGAAAACCAACGCAGTTTTTACGCCATCTTCGCAACCTGGCGGGAAGTAATTTCCCCGATGATGTTTTGCAGACCCTTTGGCTCGGCCGTTTACCAAAACACATGCAGGCCATGCTTGCAGCACACAGGGACCTTCCCTTGGACAAACGAGCTGAGATCGCCGACTCTGTCGCGGAAGCTTACGGAAGCTTGTGCAACGTTGCGGAAACACGTACAGCTGTTTCGGCCGCAACAACAAGTTCCACTACGGGAACATCGTTTGAGGCCCGGTTTGCCAGCCTTGAACAGTCTCTCGCGCTAGTGCTCCAGAAGTTTGCCTCCTTGGAAGTGAACCAAGTGTCGCGAGGACGAGATCGCTCTCACTCAAGATCACAATTTCGATCTCGATCACACTCTCGAAATCGACATCAACGATCCAGTGATATGTGTTGGTATCATTGGAAATTCGGGAAAGACGCTAAAAAATGTGAGAAACCTTGCAAATTCTCTAGTGCGGAAAACGAGTCGGGAAGTCGTTAATGTCGGCCAACGACATCTCTCCCGGTAAATCGCGCCGACTATTTTTAACAGACGAATCTTCAAGGATAAGGTTCCTCGTCGACACAGGTGCTGATCTGTGTGTCTTTCCGCGTGTGCAACTTCCTCAACCTCGTGAGAAATCAACTTACGAACTTTTCGCGGCTAACGGGACACTTATCGCAACTTACGGAACGCAAATTTTAAATTTAAATTTTGGTTTGCGTCGCCAATTTACATGGAGATTTGTCGTCGCCGACGTGGAAAAACCGATCATCGGTGCTGACTTCCTGGCACATTACGGACTCCTGGTGGACCTGCAGAAACAACGGCTTCTCGACCAAGTCACTCATCTTACCTCCCAGGGCGAGGTGATTGAGTGCGAGGTTTCCAGCATCAAGACCATCACTGGGTCATCACGTTTCCACGAGCTTCTGCAGCGGTTCTCGGAAATAACTCGTCCGGAGGGAACAACTCGGACTGTCCAGCACTCAACAAGACATCACATCCTGACAACTCCTGGACCACCTGTGGCGCAAAAGCCACGACGACTTGCTCCCGACAAACTGAAAATTGCCAAGGCTGACTTCGCTACATTGGTCAAGCTGGGGATTGCTCAACCATCGAAGGCTTCCTGGTCATCACCACTGCACATGGTCCCGAAGAAGGGGGACGAGTGGAGGCCGTGTGGCGACTATCGTGCTCTCAACGCGAGGACCTTCCCTGATAGGTATCCGATGAGGCACATCCAGGACTTCTCACATGCTCTACGTGGTAAGACCATATTTTCCACCATAGATCTTGTTCGAGCCTTCAACCAGATCCCGGTCGCCGAGGAGGATATCCCGAAGACAGCCATCACCACACCTTTTGGACTCTTCGAGTTCAAATTCATGACCTTTGGTTTGCGGAATGCTGCGCAGACGTTCCAACGCTTCATGGACGAAGTGCTCCAGGGTTTGGACTTCTGCTACGTATACATCGACGACATCCTGATAGCATCTGCGACACCTGAGCAACATCTGGGACACCTGGAGATCATCTTCGAGAGACTGAAGAAGTACGGAGTGATCGTCAACCCAGCCAAATGCGTATTTGGCCAACCTGAAGTTAAATTCCTTGGGTACTTGGTCTCAGCTGCAGGAACCAAGCCCCTGCCAGACAAGGTTGATGCCATCCGTGCCTACACTCGCCCGGAAACAGTTAAGCAGCTCCGTAAGTTCCTTGGAATGATTAACTTTTATAGACGTTTCCTTCCAAATGCAGCCAAGGTCCAGGCGCCGCTCAACAATCTGCTGCAGGGGAACCTAAAAGGAAAAGCTCCAGTTACCTGGACTCCAGACTCCATCAAGGCGTTTGAAGCTAGCAAAGAGAGTCTCGCTGAGGCAACCTTGCTTGCTCATCCTGATGCTGATGCACCACTGGCCATCTTCTGCGACGCCTCCGACTTCGCTGTAGGAGCCTCCTTACAACAACTGGTCGATGGCAGCTGGCAGCCCTTGAACTTCTTCTCCAAGAAGTTGAGTCCTGCTGAGACGAAGTATGGAGCGTATGACCGTGAGCTCCTGGTGATCTACTTGGCCATCAAACAATTCCGACATATGGTCGAAGGACGATCATTCACCATCTACACTGATCACAAGCCCATCACCTATGCGTTCCAGAAGAAGAATGATCAGTGTTCTCCACGTCAGTTTCGCCATCTGGAATTCATCAGTCAATTCTCAACCGACATCCGTCACATCTCAGGAGAGGACAATGTTGTAGCAGATGCTCTGTCACGCATCTCTACAATTGAAACAATCCTGGACTACGATGCCCTAGCAGCCGCTCAGCGTGACGACATGGAGCTAAAGACAATCCTGGAAGATGCAGAATCTTCCCTACAACTGAAGCTGATCCGGATTCCTGATGCAGATGTCTCGATTTTCTGTGACGTATCCACTAGGTCAGCACGACCCTACATCACAGAAAAATTCCGGAAAGCAGCCTTCAACACCATCCACAACCTCTCTCATCCTGGAGTTAAATCTACGGTCAAGCTCGTAACACAGCGTTACGTATGGCCGTCGATTAAATCTGATTGCAGGAATTGGGCTCGCAGCTGTATCAACTGTCAAAAGTCGAAAGTCTCACGCCATGTCCTATCTCCAATAGGCAACTTCTCACCACCGTCATCACGATTCGAGCATGTCCACCTGGACATCGTCATCATGCCATCATCTGAGGGACATCGTTACTGCCTCACCATGGTTGACCGATTCACTAGGTGGCCTGAAGCAGTACCAATGGAAAATCAGGAAGCTGAAACTGTTGCTCGAGCATTCTACAACACCTGGGTTTCTCGATTTGGAACTCCGCTGAGGATCACCACCGATCAAGGTCGTCAGTTTGAGTCGTACTTATTTAAACAACTAAATCGTTTATTAGGTACAACTCATCTTCGCACGACTGCTTATCATCCATCTGCCAATGGAATGGTAGAACGACTACACCGTCAGCTGAAAGCAGCAATCATGTGCCATCAAACCAACCGATGGACGGAAGTGCTACCAACTGTGCTGCTTGGAATTAGAGCAGCTTGGAAGGACGACATCGAAGCAACATCAGCTGACTTAGTGTATGGTCAGTCTCTTCGCCTCCCTGGTGAATTCCTGGGGGACAACAACAGCAGCGACTTCGACAACTCTCTCGTTCCAGCTGATTTTGTTGTGGGTCTTCAACAACAGCTACGGAACATCAAGCCTACTGGAGGATCTCGCCATGGAGTTAGGAGGACTTTTGTCTTCAAGGACCTTGCGACAACTGAGCAAGTCCTGGTAAGACACGATTCTCCTAAGCAACCACTTCAGCAGCCCTACGACGGTCCCTACAAGGTCATCAGAAGGTTCGAGAAAACCTTCCTCGTCAACATCAACGGTCGTGACGTTAATATCTCGATAGACCGTCTGAAACCAGCTTATATTTTGGCTGGTGATCCTGAGGCCAACATCCAATCATCTCCCGATACCAGCAGCCAGGAGGCTGCACCCACGGAGCAGTTACCACCACCAGAACGAGAGGAAGTTTTGGTACCACACTCTACAAGATCTGGAAGACGTGTACGCTTCCCTGACCGCCTGCAAGGTGGTTTCTCATAATCGTTAACCACTAGCAGGGGGGTACTGTAGCGTTCTCTACAATATTTTTATATAATTTTCAAATATTTTTAATGAAATAATGAAATAGGAATTTTCTACACTTATTCTACTTTTTCGCAATTCAGGTTTAACGCTTAGGTCTTGTCTGGCCCTTTTCTTTGTGTCTAATGAGTTTTTAACGTTCTAGCTTTGTCATGCCCCTAAGTCCGACTCTCTGTCTCCAACTTTACCTTTGAATTACGTGTTTAGAATGAATCTTTACGTCATATTAGTCTAGACATAGAAATGCATTTTTAATTACTTTTAATAGGTTTTTAATGTACTTTCTTGTATAAGAAGCATCGATCTTCTGTGTAAAGTTCAGTTCAATTTTGAGAGCATTTCAACAAGCACCTACGTTAACGAGAAATTCCGCGAGTAAATTCGTATCTTTTATTTCGTGATCGAAACCTTAACATTTCACTATCTTTCATATTTTGTGTATGTAATTTTGTTATTGATTAAATAAATGTTGTTATTAATTTGAGAAATTAATTGTGTCACACAATCCTAACAATCCCACAAGTTGTTGAATTTCAAAAAGGTTTTAATTTGAAATTTTTCAAATTCTTAATTCCTATATGAAAATATAATAATGATTAAATATTAATTTTTTATTATAAATATTAGAATAAATAAATAATAATAAAAATAAATAAAAATAATTAATAATAAATATTTATTTTTTTTTAGTATCCAATCATTTTGAGAGTGAATCAGAATATTTTTTAAAGTCAGGGGAAAAGTCAATAATTGTATCTGATAATCAGGGAAAAACAAAATTATATTTTCGTGGCAAATAACTTTAAAATTTATAATTTATAAAATTAAGTGGGTGTTGATAACTAGATACTAGTTTTAGCTTCATATCGAGTGTATTTTAATTTTGTACCTAAATATTATTTATATTCTAATTTTTGGGAAAATATTGAAAACAGAAAAGATAGTTTCGATCATTTTGAATGTTGAAAATTTTAGTGAAATGAAAACCATAAATAAAATATAATCAACTTTAGGAAAAAGAAAACCTTTTCTTTTTCGAAACCCAATAAACTCGGGATTGTAATTTTTTCCTAAAATTTCCCAAATGAAACTTGTCGAATTTATAAAGAATTACTATCGGTAATTTTTATGAAAATAAATGTTCAATTTCGATTTTCTATGGATGGTTTTTTTTCTTCTTTTTTTTTTGAGAAATGTATTGCGATATATTTTCGTTTCTTGTTACATTTAGTCGTGAGAGAAGGAAAGAGAGAGATAGAGAATGGTTGAGTGAATTTTCAGAGAGAGAGTGAGAGCGGAAGATAGGACCAACGGAAGAGACATTTTTCTTTTTATATAACGCAGACGGACATTTTTATGGCGCGGAAATCCCTATATCTTATACATAGTTTTCGAGGGCACACGTACCTTTTCGTGCAATTTACTCAATGAAGATCGTTTAGTGACAACTACCTACTTAGGCTTTAATAGCACCACGAGCTTTGTCTCGGTTTACAAAAAGCATTAACTTCATTGTCTTTATTCTACATAAAGGTGTATAATTCACTCTTGTAAATTTTAAGTGCTTTCATTTATGTGCGTCTTAATTTTATTATAATGAAGCGCCTCTATATACGTACTCTGTCACATATTGCTTTAATCGTTATGAGAATGTATAGATATCTATAGATTTTAGATAGAACATTATTAAAGGTACTTCTTGAGATCTTTAATTAACACCTGCGCCTTGTGACTGTGCAATTTTTCTTTTCGTTCTTTTCATAAAGAATGGAAAATCAATTAATTAATTAAGATATCAAGAATTGGAAAATTATACAGTTTTTAAAAATTTTTTGTTTATATAATCTCTTTTCGAAAGGAGGAAAAATTTCCATCTCTCGTTTAGTACTTTATTAAATTTTTAAATATATGAATGAATTATCATAAAGAATTTTATCAAATTTTTAAAAAAGTAAGAAAAACGTCGTTTTATTTGAATTTCCGAAACAATGGAAACATGTGTAAAAAGGAAAATTATTTGAAAAGGAAAATAAGAGTTATAATCTACCTTTATTTTTTTTATCACAAGTTCCTTATTTTATGAAAGTTTAAGAAGATAAAGAAAGAAATAATTTACTTTGAATGAAATAATTCAATAAATGTATAAAGTTTATAAATAGGATCAAAAGAATTGACGCTTACAAGGAGGGACGAATTTTCAATCAGACATAAACGGTTTATTTTCAACTAAAGGAAACGTCACTTAAATTTCACGATAGCTTATTCTCACGGATATATACAGAGTGTCGTTATGTATCAGGTCATTTTGACATATGACATCCCGCATGGGACCCAATTTTCTATATATGAAATAATTACGTTAAAGTCAATATTTCACAGAGAAAATATCAATTTCAATTAATTTGTGTTATACGAAACACGTGTAGTAACAACTGTAATTGTAATTCAATTATTCTTTTAAACTTGTAAACTTTGTAATTAATTATTATAACCCCAATAATAGAAAATTTATATTCCGCAGTAGAAAAAAGCTTTTTTGCGATAAAAAATAAATATAAAAAATAAAAATAAATTAACTCTTTTATTACTCTTCAAATATAATAAATATTAATAAATAAATATTCAATATTTCAAAACAAATAATTAAACACTAAATTTTAGGCTATTGATAAATATTTTGTTGTTGTTTTTGACGCGTCTGTCGTAATGGTGCGGTTAGCGGATTACTCACTCAATCGAATAATTTTTTTTTTTTTAATAAATAATTAATTAAAAAATTTTTTATTTTGTTAATCTTTGAGCACTAATTGAGCACTAATTAATGGTATAATTCAAATTCATTTTTATGAAAGTGGTTCGGACAGCTTCACAGACCTATAAATAACAGGAATCACAGTGGTCCTTTTATTTAAAAATAAGTGCAAAGATAAATTATTTTCAAAAAATAGATGCCAAGAAAGTGTCAAAACAAAAATAGACAAAATGAAGTTAAAAAATAATATACAAAATAAGTAATTTGTAGGTATTTATTCAACTTTTGATGAATTTAATTTCTTTTTTCATAATCAGAGATCAAAGAGTTTATAATTTATTCACAGAAGTGACAATTTTTTTTAGCAATAAAAATTAGGAATAAACAAAATTTCTATTATTGAAATTCAGATTCTTTGAAATACATAGCAAGTTATGTCTGTAAAGTTTTGAAAAAATTTAAAACTAAAAAAACTTATTTATTTCTTTTTCAAATTCAAATTTTATATTATAAATTTATAATAATATAAAGTCATGTTCGAAGAAAACCAATTTATGAACTTCATCTTTAAATCAATTATTATTTTAAATAATTTTCCGAAATTTCTTCTACAATTCAATTATTTAAATTAAAAACTCAATTTTTTATAATAATTGTAACTGTCCATGTTTTTTCCTTAAGTTTTTAAGATATAATATTTTCAAAAAATTATAATAAAAAAATTCTTATAATCAATTTTTTAAAAATATTTTTAAATAATTTTTGAAAGAAAATAATTTTCTAATTATATACAATTGAAAAATTTTCAAACAATTGAAATTTGATAAAATCTTTTAAAAATAATTGAATTTTTGAAAAATATAAATATAAATCATCAAATTTTCGAAGAATTTTAATTATAAATATGACCATGATTTTTCCGATATTTTAAAAAGTCGGAAAAAGTAAATTTTTATTTACTTTGTTCTAAGATAATTGAATTTTAAAAAATTATGAATAAACAATTATAAGAATTAGATTTTAAAAATATGTAATGTTTCGAAAATAATTGAATTTCTTAAATGAATTTTTGTATAATTTTAATAAACTAATTAATTTTTTTTTAAATTTTATTTAAAAATTGTGAATATGATTTATTTCTCCAAAATGTTAAAAATAATTCTAAAATGTTATCATTTTTTGTATGTATTTGAATTTTCGGAAATATGTAATTGAAAATACTGAAAGTATTAAATTTTAAAAATTTAGAAGCTAATATGCATAATTATTTTTATTGAATTTCATTTTTATATTTACATCTAAAGATTTTTTGAATTTTTCCAGAATTTTTATTAACATAATAAAATTCAACAGAAATCAAAGTAAGTTGCACTTTTTTACTAAAAATTGTGGCATTTTGTTTCAATGTTTGGAAGAAAAATCTAAAAAGTCGACATTTTTTAAAATAAGTCGAAGAAAGTCTCAATTTTTTTAATTTCCCTGACAAAAAACTTTCTTTTTGACATTTCCCTGACTTTACTGAAATGAATAAATCATCAGTTTCAAAATAAAATATTATTTGTGTTAAATAAATTAATTCATATTAGATTCAATTAATTATTTACTTGATTCAATTAAGATTTATTTGGTTGAAATTAATGTAATTCAAGTAATTCAAATTATTTGAATCAAGCATATTTTTTAGATCAAATTAAAAATTAGTTGAACCAAGTAAAAATATTTTTTAAATAATTTGAATTCATGGAATCAAATAAATTTATTTCTTCACAAATTCTTGACGAATCAAATCCAGAGTCAACTAAAATTTTAATTAAAAATTTTAAAAAATTAATATTTATTAATGTAGATTAGGAGATAATAAAAAAAATTATTTGATTCAAGTAAATATTTATTTGACAATAGACAATTAAACGGTTATTTGAATCAAATAAATTTTCTTTCAGTGTATTTACAAACATTTACAAATATTATTGACAATTATTATCAATTCTACTTTATTTTAGAAAATAGAAAGATTCAGAAAATAAAAATAATAAATATAGACAATTCTGTATTTACAAATAGTATTTGCATAAATATTAATTATTTTCCATATCATTCGATGTTTTTTTTTTACGATAATAAACATTTTTAGAAGCATTTACGGTAAAAGATGAGCCTTTAATATAATACAATCGTCTAGTGATTGTACAAACGAAACAATGAAAATTTAATTAACTCTCATTGCGCTTCATCATCTGTATGTGTTGCAAATTGTGAAAACGTTTTTCCAATCGACAAATTCAAACGCAAAATATATTTCCCTTTCGGATTGAAAATTTTATTTCGCCTAAGAAGCAAAGATGGGGAAAAATTTAACAAACAAAAAATTCAATATCAAAATGTACATCTTGTGCGTTTCGAGAAGCTATATGTATGTATATGTAAAATCAATCAATTATTCCAAAGATGTGCATTATTCTAAGAAGAGAAATACAAACATTCAAAATAGAAAACAAATAATAACGTGTGTGCGCGCGCCCATTGCCCTTTTTTGTCAGGAAGAAAAGAGAGTGAAAAATTTATTATACCTTTAATCATTTATTGCTACAAACGATAATTGTTGTACTTTTTTATACTTTTTTATTTTTTTTATCATATTTTAGTATTTTGCAATAAATAATTTTTGTAAACAATTATTTCAGAGAAAAAATTTTCTAAAAATAAAATAAAATAAAAATTTTCCAAAAGTAAATAATAAATAAACTTTAGTTTACTGTAAAATCGAAACTAAAACGATTAGAAAGTTATCTGTAATTTTTCGAATGAACGATATTTTTTTACTTTCTTTCAATTTTATTATTACTTTTCATTTTCTGTATTTAAAAAACTCAAGTCCAAACTAAGTGAATGTTTAATTTATTTCGTATTTTACCTTGGAACAGTAATTAATTGAATATATTAAAAAAAGAAAAGTTTTTTATTTATTTGAACGTCCAGTGTGCTTTAGAAAATTTGAAGAAAAAAAATTCGAAAATTTTTTCTAAATAGAGGCAGAAAAAAATAACAAAACAATTTTTTAAGAAAAGAAAACCAAAATGACTGGAAGAAGAATAGAAACAAAAAAAAGTTTTAAAAAAATTAGAAAAACACTAAAAATAGGAAAAATAAAAAGAAAAAGTAAAAATAAGAAATAAAAAAAATATAGGAAAAATAAAACAGAACCATTGAAATTTAAAACAAGTTTCACTCTTGTATATCGCATTATTCGTTTATATATATATACGGAAAGATATATTTTAAAGACACAAAATCCACAAGTTCTCTACAATTTAAACCCCGAGAAACACGCCTTAGTAATCCACAAGTGGGGATTTAAAGGAAATGAACGAGAATGAAAACAAGGAGTTCCCTTCATCAAGAAAATTGAGTAGAGACGACGCAAAGCATCAGCTTCCTCAATTACAAAAGATCAGAACAAATTTTTCTTCTTTTTTTTCTTTTCTTTTTTCTAAAAACAAATATCGATAATTTGTAGGCAAGGGAAACTTTCGCTAAAATAAATAAAATGGATAACAAATGTTTTCAATTTAAATCCATATATCAAACCACCACTGCAATTAATACTACTAAATCAAGAGTATAATTTAGATATATTATTGAGTTATAATAACAATTGGGAATAGAGATACCACTAAATTCACGATGAGATGAACAATAGTGTATTATAGTAACCTGACTAAATATTCAGTTCGTTTATGTTAGGGAATAGATTCTATATTTGTCTATACATGTATCTAAATATAATATTTCATCTTTGATTTTCATTTTAAGAAAAAATTCAAGATTTTAATTATATAGAAATTTCAGTTTAATTGGCCAAGATTTCGAATATCATTTATTTTGAGGCATTATTTTATTTTCAAGATTACGCACATACACTTAAAACATTTTTTTTAAATTCAAGCATAAGTAGGCAACCAAAAAATATGTTTGAATTAAACATTCCGCATTGTTATATTTATCTTTTTTAAATAAATATTTAGTCATTATAATTTTTCCATAAGAATTAAGATTTTCAGAAATTTTAAATTTAAACCTTTTTGAAATTAAACAACTTATACAAAATTTGTTATAAAACATGAAGAAATCGATCACTCCGGAGCAATCGATATCTTCATGTTTTAAAATAATTAAAAATGACCGACTCATAAAATCATTATTTTATATTATAAGAATATTATTACTCTTACTCCTTGAAAATTATTTTCAAAATTTCAATTCAATTATTGTTTTCCAGAATTTTTAACTAAAATTCTTCTTTAAATTAATTATTTTTAATATTTTTTGAAAAATTTCTTTGAAAATTTTTCAAATCCTTTTGTTTACAATTCAATTTTACAAAAATTTCATCGATTATTCGGAAATTCTTCAATCAAATATATATATTAGAAAATAAAAGCTTCAAATAACTTAAAATAAATTCAATTAAACTTTTTTAAAAAAATTAAACCTACACAATTTTCAGTGAAAAGTATGAAAAATTCAAACATTCAAAGATTATAATTTGAAATCTGTTTTCAAAATTCAATTATTTTTAAAAATTTACGCTATAATAGTTTCTTTCTAAATTTGAATTAATAAAAATGTTTACTAATTGGAATTAGTGACTGACTTTTTGCTTTTGAATTAGTAAATTTTACTATTAATTTAGTAGAAACGACTATTTATTAGTAATATCTGCTAATTCAAAAGCAAAAAGTCAGTCGCACTATAATTCAAATTAAAAAACATTTTTACTAATTCAAATTTACAGAAAAGTTTAATATTCAATTATTATCTAAAATTTTAATTGAAATTCATATTTAAATCAATTTTTTTTTAGAAAATTTCACGAGAATTAAATTATTTAAATAAAAAAATAAATAACTTATTGAAGAATTGAATACTTTTTAAAATTGAACTCCTATAAAGAATTTTATCAACAAATTTTTAAATACGTAATTAAAATTCCTTTGACGAATTTTAAAAACGTTTTTAATAATAATTTCATTTTTCGAGAAATTAGATTAAAATTGTATTAAAAATAATTGAATATCTGTAAAACATTTGATTAAATTGAGAAAAGTTTTTGAAAATAATTGAAATTTTGACAAGAATTTTAATTTGATGAATTTTAATAAAATTTTTAAGAATAATTACATTTTTCGACAAATTCCATTAAAATTTTGATTAAAAACAATTGAAATTCTGCGATGAGTTTTATTATTTATGAAAATAATTGAAAACCTATAAAGTTTTTTATTATTTATAAAAAAAATTGAATCTCTGTAAAAAATTTGATTATTTATGAAAATAATTGAATTATTGCGAAGAAATTTATTAAGAATTTGTAAATAATAGAATTCCTGTGAAATTTTTATTATTTAATTAATTCATTCAAAATTGAAATTTTACAAAATTCCAAATTACAACCTTTTGAAGTTTATCTATTTATGAAAATTGTAAACGCAACGCTTTCAAAATCGAATTAATTTTGAAATATTTAAGAAAAAAAATATTTCGCACTTTTCAACGTTTGAAACTTTAGGAAAATAATATTTTAGAATTATTAAAATTTTATATTACTTTAAATATTAAATTTATGTAAAATTTAAATTTATTTAGGTAATTCATTCATATTCTAAAATTTATACCAAATAAACTACATTTGAAATAATAATTCCTGCATTTATTTAATTGCAAACATTATTTAATTGATTAGCATAAAAATTACATTAAAAAATTACATGAAAATACATTAAAAAACAATTATTTTGACAGTTTAAATTGAAGAAATAAATAAATTTAATTAATAAATAATTTAGCAATAAACGAATCATTAATTGACAAATTAATTAATAATTGATTAGTAATAATTTATTTACTTAATTGATAATTAATTAGTAATTTAATTTATTTACATTTTATGTCCCTAAAGTTTCGAACATTCATATATGGACGACGATATATTTATTACTTCTTTCCATTTAAATTTAATTACAGAATAGTATTGTTCTTTATAATTAAAAATTTAAAATAAAAATTTTTAAGTAAATAAATATTCATAGTTACAATTTTTTTTATTTAAGACAGGTAATTTTTTAAACTATTGACGCCCAAAAAGAAACATATATCATTCATTTGAACGTTCAAAAATTTATGAAAATTATATTTTAAATTCGTTTTTATTTTAAATTTATTTAAATTTTAAACTAATTACAATTTTAAATTTATCTGAATCTTAAATTTACTTATCTAAATTTTTAATTTATTTAATTTATTTATGCTCTTAATTTATTGAAATCAAAACTTCATTCGAAACAATAATTCCTGTATTTGAAGCAAACATTATTTAATTGATCTAAATAAAAACTGTTACATAAAAATATTATCCAATAATAAACAATACACTATTTGAATACAAAAAAAAATTTCACTGTCTACGAGCTTTAAAATTTCTAGTTTAATAGCAATTTACTTTTAAAATACGTTTTTTTAAGAAACTTTTTTTCTCCACCTTGAAAAAAAATAGAATAAAATTTAAAACTTCCTTCACTTTAATCAAATAATTTTTTTTCTTTTTGGAAAAAAAAGAAAAAATTTTTTACTCCCTACTTTTAATGAAAAATCATCATAAACTTGTCTTATATTAGATTTCACTTTTTCCAACAAGAAATAATTGAAGACAAAAAAAATAAATTCCAAAAACAATTATTAATTTTCAAAAGTTAGTTGTTCGTAGAAAAAGAGTAGATAAGAAAAAAAAAACTAACTCACTTCATTCTTATTCATGGAATATTAAATGATATCATAAAATACTTTGCAGAGTCTTATTCTTCATAAATAAACGAAAAATATTTGATTAGTCTTGAATTGACGAGTGTTTGATTGTACGGATTAAACTTATACTTTAAATCGCAATAAAATTCAAGCAACTACCATAAAAGAGCGACGATTTTACTATACAGTAACTTTGAAATCATTAAACTGTTATATAAACTTACATTTAAATGGTAATTACTTCTTTTGTTTTTATTACAGAAAAAAAAAAAAGACTTTGTCACTTTTGACGCGCACAATTATACTAACACCCCCAACAATTATTTCTATTGATCTACGAATAAATTTTAATTATTAATTTTTTTTTTCCCCTGTGAAGAAAAAAATATGAATAAAAGCAATTCAAATGAAAAAATTCCAATTTTGCATAATTTTTTCTTGCACTTATTTAATTTCTTTTCTAATGAAAAATTAAGAAGAAAATTATGCGTAAACTTGACGTGAAAGATAATTTTTTGAAGGATGCTGCAAGCTCCTCTTTTTTAATAACAGAAATATGTCTTCCTTGAGAATTATCTGCATTTATGACACTTTTCAACCTTGACTCTTGAATATGTCAACAGGATATTTATTATTATGGACACTTTAAGAAAGGTCATATAATTCATATATTTTTATATTCAGAAAATATATATATTTAAAAAAAACACTTAAATTTTCAAAAAAAATTTCCCTCACACATTTTTTAAGATAATAATAAAACTTAATATTCCATTTTTTAATATATTTATAGGACCATATTTCTTCTCCCAACTGAATATAAAAAATATATACACCTAGACATAATTTTTACGGTATTTTTATATTTTAAACCAAAATCAGAATAAAATATAAGCAGATGATAATTATATTTAATGTTACAGTAAAACATTCTCGAAATTTAAAAAAAAGTCGAACGAAATTGTTTTCACGAAAAATATTTCCAATTACTGATTGAAAAAAAAAACTGAAAATAAACATATTTTTTTTTAAACGTGACTCAAAATTTTAATTTCAAGAAAAAATAAATATTCCTTTAGAACTTTAGTCGAAAAGAAATTTTTACGACTTTTGAATAATCAAGCTGTTTTTTAATTTCAATTTTTTTAAATATCGAGAGACAAAATAAATGTGAAAAAAATTTAAATAAATGAATGAATGAAAATGATTGAATATTTTGAAAATTACCGGTTTTCTATTTCTAGAGGAAGAGAGAGAGAGAGAGATTTATTGTATTTCCAGATAAAATTGCCTAATTGATGAAAATGTTGGCACACATGACAAGAAAAAACACACTTGAAACTGTCACCAAACACAATAATTTATTGATTAATCTTTTCCGATCGAATTCTTTATAACTAGAAAAAAAAATCTGCACTTTATAACAGCATAAAATCCTTTTTTCTCCTCCTCGTGACTAATATTTTACCACCCCGTTCCAACTGCGACTCGAGAACTGAACTCATAAAAAAAAACTAAAAAACCAACACGCATATTCACGAATTTTAAAAACTTTTTTTAATTTAAAATTTTTAAAAATTAAAAAATAAAATTAGAATACTATTTAAAAAATTAATATTATAAATTCATAAATTGATAACAGAAAAATAATCCCTTTCGATA
This sequence comes from Leptopilina heterotoma, assembly GCF_015476425.1. Taxonomy (NCBI): domain Eukaryota; kingdom Metazoa; phylum Arthropoda; class Insecta; order Hymenoptera; family Figitidae; genus Leptopilina; species Leptopilina heterotoma. Next base: position 4,640,715 of record NW_025111110.1, read on the forward strand.
AAATATTTCTTTATTCGATACTTTTTCAGAAACTTTTTTTTTACACTAATCTCAGTTTTTTTAAAAAAATAATTAAAGGAAGTTAATTTTATATGTACTTCTTTTCAATAATAAATTTTTTTTTCGGGAAATTTTGCACTTTTTAATAATTTAGTTCGAATTTAATTTTTTTTTTTTTTTGCTTTTTTCTTGCAGTGATTAGAACGTGGTTTTTATTGAGGAAAAAAAAGAGTTCGAAATTTCCGGAGGAAAAAATATATTTGGAAAATGAAAGAACCTCGCGGTCCGGCCGCGCGGATCATACTGAAGGGAAGGAACCACTTGGTTCAAAAGTGAAACTGGGTGAATATATGTTAGCACGCGACGGCGCGCGCCAAACTCATTTATCCCTTATCATCACTATCTTTCTGATAAAAATAAAAGCCCGCTTTTTTCTGCAATTTTTATATTAGAAAAAAAAGAACCGAATAATTTTCGTATACCACGCGATTCGATGTGGGAAATATTAAACTGTTTGTGTTTAAAACACATTTAAGGGTAATTACACGATTTTAAAAAAAAATAATTACACCATTTTATCGTATCTACAATCGTTTTTTGTGTAATTCTTCCAAAGGAACGTAAACACGAAAAATAAAATTACATGTAATTAATAAATGTGATTTTAATGAAAATGATTTTATTTCATTTTTTTTTTATTTTTAACATTACTAAATTGATTAAGGAATCAAATTTTTCTTAAAAGAATATAATCAGAAAAAAATTCATTCGAAATGACTAAATTTTTAGTTGACTCAACTAAATAAATTTATTGCTATCAAACATTTGTTTGATTCAACTAAAAAAATTTTTTTTAGCTGACCAAATTATTTCTTTCTTTGTTCTAAATAAATTCACTTCTATCAAACATTTGCTTCATTCAACTAAAAATTTCCTTGCGATGACCAAAGTCTTTATTTCAATGCAAACATTTTTTTAAACTGAACAAAATGTTTATTTAAATTAAATAAATATTTATTTAAGTAAAATAATGTAAAATTATATAATAACCCAAAAATAAGTTTTATGTAACAAAAATACTTTTTAAATATTCTCCATAAAATTATGACAATTTTTTTGTTTAATTCAATGACCATAAAAAAATGGATCAGAAAATTTTTTGATAACTTTTATCTTTCTCCTAAAAATTGATCTTGAAATCAATTTCAAAAATTTATAATTTGTAAAAAAGTTTGTAATTTTGTAAAAAAAATGTATTTCTGTATCTACACTGAGAAAACGAATTATTTGGTTCAAACAAATTTTGTTTAAATCAAACTTAAAATATCTTTGCTATACAGTCAAACATATTTAAGTTTAATTCAAACATATTTTTTTGTTCATTTAAAGAGACAAAATATATAATTCAAACATAATTTATGGTTGATTTTGAATTATTTATAATAAAATTTTAAGTTTGAATCAAACATAAAATTTTTAAACATAATTTTTGTTTAAATCAAAACAGAAAATATGTTTAAATTAAACATAATTATTCAAACAAATAATATTTTTGAATCAAAGCAGTAAATATTTTCTATATATTGGGATTAAGCTTACAAACTAATTTCAATTAAACAAAATCATTTAAAATTATTTTTCTATTTAAATTAAGTCTAATGTTTTCTCAGTGTACAAAAAGTTTCACGAATGATAAATTTTATTTTTACTATTTTTGAAGAATTCTTTAAAAAAGTGCTTTTTAGCTAAAAATGATAAAAAAATACTGTTATTATTCAATTTCCTGTATTTAAAAATTCATTTGTTTATTTTAATAATTTAAAAATTTTTTAACTCTCTAAATTTGAATCAGTAAAAATGTTTACTAATTTGAATAAGTATCTGGCTTTTTGCTTTTAAATAAATAAATTTTACAAATACATTATTAGAAATTACTATTTATTAGTCAAATTTACTAATTCAAAAGCCAAAAATCACTCACTAATTCAAGTTAGTAAACATTTTTACTAATTCAAATTTAGAGAATATTTTTTATTTTTTATATAAAAAAATTATGATTTGAAATTAGTAAGAAAAATATATAAATAAATTTTCAAATAAAAAAATTAAATAACAACAGAATTCTACAGTATTTTGAAGCTAAAAACAATTATTTTCAAAAAAAAAACTTCAAAAATAGTAAACAACAAATTTTTCATTCAGCAATTTTTTTGTAAATACAAAAATATATTTTCTTTAATATTCTACATAAGAATTTTAAATTCTATCAATTTTGGGGAAAAATAAAAATTCAAAAGTAGTCAAAAATATTTTCTAACCCATTAAATTCTTCACAAAAAATCCCATAAAAAATTTTATGAAATATTTGAAATATTTTCTTGATATATTTAAAAAAATTTATTAGTGCAAATTTTTTCCGTTGATTTTTAAATAATTTCATTTTCAAAATTAATTAAAATCAAAAAAATATTTTCTATTACTTAAAATTATAAAAGGCAAAAAAAATTATACCATCTTTTTGACACAAGTGTTTACTTTTAAAATTAAAAAAAATACGCAAATTATGGATAATAAAATAATTTCTAAATTTTTCTTGCAAAAATAGTAGGAGCAAACTTATTCTCTGAATTCTTAAAACTTTCAACAAATTGGAATTAATGACTAATTTCTTGTGTTTTGAAATCATTAAAATTTGATAATAAAAAAATATTTTCTTATTGAAATGTTAAAATTGCTTTCATAAATTCAGTTGTTTTTAAATTATTATAATTATTATAATTATTTATATTTTTAATTAAATAGATAAAGAAAACAATTAAGAAATCGGTTTTAACAAAAAGTAAATTTTTTTATTATTATTATTTTTCACCATGTAACCAATTAAAAATTAATTATTAAAAAAAAATTTACGTCAAAATTAAGCGCGCTTCTTTGCTGTCCCAAAGTACTTTTTTCTCAAAAATTTATTACTCCCTGTAATAAAAAAATAATTCTCTATTTTTCATCAAACAAATTTTTTTTCTCTTAATTATTTTCATTCCTTTGGAATTATAATGTTTATGATTCATAAATTCCTCACTATTCATCTCTTATTCTTTTTTTTTTTTTAATTAAGCGTGAAATTTTCTTTTTCCTTCCAAACCAAGAAAACGAATATTCTTTTATTAAAATTCAAAAATAAGACAAGTTTATGGCTTTCCGAAAACTTAAACAAAATTGAATTTCATGCAAATCTCGAAACTTTATATATAGAAATGCAAATTCAGAAAATTTTGTTTTCACACAGGAGACTATATAAACGTCATTTGATTTTCCATGACAGTTCACACAAGTATTGATCTCTTAATTTTGCTAATTTAAGAGAGAAAATTGTTCGCAAAAAAATATTAAATAATTTAATTGATATTAGTAAATATATTAATAGTGTAATATTAATAATTAATAATATTAACAATTCATTATTATTAATCATTATTATTATTAAGTAAATTATTTTTAATAATAATAATAATAATAATAATAATAATAATAACCACTCAATTGAATTAAATAAAAATTATTCAATACAAATAAATATTTATTCGATAATAAGTAATCGATTATTTGAATGAAATAAATTTTATTTCCGTATATATAGTCGCCACTCCCTTTGAACCTTTATCAAAAATGACACCCCAAATAATAGTTATAAAAATAGTAATAATAATAATAGCAACAATAATAAGATAGTAATAAAAAAATAATTATGTACCTACAAATTAATTAATAGATAATTTTATCTTCACTTTTTAATCCTAAATGAAATTCAACGTATAATTTCTAATATATTTCTGTTTCAATTATAGTCGTAAATTCATTTAATGATACTTATCACCAAATGAAAAAAAAATTCTCTTCAATTTAGAGAAACAGATTTTTTTTTTCTTAACAGTATCACAGTTCCTTTTTGGCAAATGACATCTGATGAATACTAAACTCCCATGGAACATGAAAAGTGGTTCATAAAAAGCTGATAAAATTGAAGGTAAAATTATTGAGTTCCTATTCAAGTCACATTTTACATTTTTTTGCTTTGAATATTTTATAGGAGTCAATGGACCTGTTCCGGATATAAAATATATCCTCCCCTTTGCACTGGCTTAATTCCCTCTTCCTTTACATCTTTTTTCTTTCAATCGTGAGTATATATTGTGTCGATATATTTATATTATAACAATAAATAATAATAATAATTAAATATTATTATAATATTTAATTTTATTATTGTTATAATGCAGTTATGTTAGAAAAAATTATATAAAAAAATGTTTTATTTAATTTTAGTTTATTGCTTTTGGTTTCATAATTAAAGGAAATGAAATTTATAGTTTAAGTTTTCGAAATTATAATTAAATGGCAAAAAAAAGAAGGGAAAATATATGAGAGAGTGAGAGAGAGAAATCGATGAAACTTTTGCAAAACTTTGTTAAATTAAAAACTTTTTTATAATTCAGTGCATATATATAAATGTTTTATTACTCGTGATGTTCTGCAATAACTTTTGATAATAATATTTCGTTCTAAATTTACGTGTTTTAGTTTATTTTATAGTACTAAGATAACAACAACAGTAGTGGATTATGTCAAATGTAATTTTAGTATTAGAATTGATGTTAAAACAACACATTTTTTTTATGACGATTTCGAAAATAAAATAATTTTTCTCCTTATTTTCGACGGAACAGGTTATTTCTAAACTTTAACGCACACAACACGAGTTTTAAAAAAAAATTTTCAAAGAATATTTAAGCTCCTTTAGTAGTTTTTAATAAAGAGTAAATATATAAATAATACATTTTACGAGACATTTCTCAGTATCTTTTTTTCTTTGATATTTTTTTAATCCTCTTTTGCTCCGAATTATTGAGAATTTTAATTCTTTATATTCCTGTGCTATGTTCTAGGATTTTTTTTCAAATCTTTGATATTTTCTTGAATCTAAAAATACATTCTTTTACGGGGCTGGATTTGATTATTTTATAATGAAAAATAGAAAAAAAATGAAAAGGAAAATAAAATGTCTAACGCACACGAAACACTGCTTGGTTTTGTCGTAAATATTAAGGAGAAAATACTTCCGGTTGAGAAAAGGGTCGATGCAAGGGATTGAAAAAATGGATAAGTTGTGAAACGTATATAGTATAAAGAAAAAAGGAATTAATGCGTGACACGCCTTTATGACTTTCCATTTTTAAAAAAATGTATTTCTGTATATTTAACTTTGTAACCCTTCATTTTTCTTTTACGTCAGTTAGGAAATTTTTCATTCAGAAACATGTTTATTGGGGAAAACAAATTTTCTTTTGTTTAAAAAATCGTTTACATGACTTTGATCAAATGAGTTTATCAATTTAAATCTAATAAATTTTGTTTGTTTGTTGTTTTTTTTCGTCTTGTTTTTCTTATATCAAATAAAATCCATTCGAGCCAAGAATTTCTGTATTTAAAATAAATATCATTTATTTAAATCAAGTAATATTTATTATAAAATCAGGGTTGCTAGAAAAATTTAATTTTGTTTTTTCCTGACTTTTCCCCGATTTCCAGACAAAATTTTGACTTTTTCCCTGACCCTAAAGAATATTCTGATTCACTCTAAAAATTATTAGATACTCAAAAAAATTCTCTTATTATATTTATTTACAAATTTCTTTAATTCTAAAATTTTTTAAAACATCAATAACTAAATTCTTAAATAAATATTTAATCATTATTAATCATTATTATTTTTCTATAGGAATTAAAATTATTAAAATTTTCAATTCAAACCTTTTTGAAATTAAACAACTTAGAAAAAAATTGTTATAAAACATGAAGAAATCGATCACTACGAGTCTTTGTAATTGAAATTGAAATTCTTCAATCAGTTTATTATTTATGAAAATAATTGAATTGTTACGAAACAATTTGTTAATAATTGAATTCCTCTGAAATTTTTATTATATGTATGAAAATAATTAAATGTTTAAGTAGAATTTTATTAAAATTTGTAGAAAATAATTGAATTCGTTTGGAAAATTTAATTAAAATAATAGATATTGGAAATCATTGAATTGAGATAACTTGTTGAAAATAATTAAATTTCTGCAATCATTTGTAACTTCTTTAAAATATAAATTTTTTTTTTTTACTGTTTTTAACAAAATTCTTCTATAAGTCCATTATTTTCATTAAATAATGAAAGATAATATTAAATAATTTAACTAATTTCAAAAGAATTTGAATTTGAAAATGTTACGAGAATTCAATTGTTTAAATACAAAAATAAATAATTTTTTGAAGAATTGAATATTTTTTAAAATGGAAATCTCATAAAGAATTTTTTCAACAAATTTTTAAATAGGTAATTAAAATTTCTTTGACGAATTTTAATAACATTTTTAATAATAATTTCATTTTTCGAGAAATTAGATAAAAAATTGTATTAAAAATAATTGAATATCTGTAAAAAAATTTCATTGAATTGAGAAAAGTTTTTGAAAATAATTGAAATTTTGCCAAGAATGTTATTAGAATTTTTGAAAATAATTGAATTTGGAGAAAAATTTTATTATTTATAAACATAATTGAAATTTTGACGATAATTTTTTTAAACTTTAGACCATAATTGAATTTCTGCGAAGAATTTTATTACTTTTGAAAATAATTGAATTCTTATTGAGAAGAATTTTAATATTTCTTTTTAAATAATTGAATTTTTTTATGAAATTTTATTGAAATAGTACATATTGAAAATAATTGAATTTTGATAAATTATGGAAATTAATTAAATTTCTATGTAGAATTTTATTAAAATTATTTTGAAAAAAAATTGAATTGTTAAAAAGAATTTCATTAAAAATTTTTGAAAATAATTTAATTCTTTCAAGAAATTTAATTAAAAATGTTTTGACAATAATAGACTTTAATTCTAATAATTTAATAATTTAATTTATACAAAGGCTTTTTAAAATAATTGAATTTCTTTGATGAATTTTAATAAAATTTCCAAGAATAATTACATTTTTCGAGAAATTCCATTAAAATTTGGATTAAAAATAATTGAAATTCTGCGATGAGTTTTATTATTTATGAAAATAATTGAAAACCTATAAAGTTTTTTATTATTTATGAAAATAATTGAATCTCTGTAAAAAATTTGATTATTTATAAAAAATAATTGAATTATTGCGAAGAAATTTATTAAGAATTTGTAAATAATAGAATTTCTGTGAAATTTTTATTATTTAATTAATTTATTCAAAATTGAAATTTTACAAAATTTCAAATTACAACCTTTTGAAGTTTATCTGTTTATGAAAATTGTAAACGCAACTCTTTTAAAATTGAATTAATTTTGAAATATTTAAGAAAAACTAGATTTCAAGAATAAGCACAATAACTTTAGAAAACAATAATTTTCCAGGATTCCGATCAAAATTCCCTGACTTTTACAGGTTTTTTCAAGGTTTATAAAATTCCCTGACATTTCCAGATTTTTCAGGATGCGTGGCAACCCTGTATTATAATAATTAAAATATTGAACTATATAATAATTATTACAATAATTTTAATAATAATAATAATAATAATAATAATAATAATAATTTTGAAACAAAAATTTTCCGAAACATTAAATAATATTGGATTTCTATTTCTTTTTGTTACGATCCTAATTAATGGGAAGGGTTGTTTTTTTTGCTCAACAAGCAAAAAAAAAAGAGAGAAAAAGATAAAAATCTAAGACGGGGATATTTTGAGGGACAAAAATTGATCTCATTTGATATTTATTTCGGGAGAGGGAAATTGGACAAAGATAATGTCGTACGATATAAAGGATCTGCTTGTAAACACGACCTTTCGGCTTACCATTCGATTAAATTTGAAATCTGCTTCAGTGTCACGTCTTGTATTGAACCAGAAAACCAGAAAACACTTCACTTTCAGTAACAGGAAAAATAGAAAACAATAAAAAGAATTCCAATATTATATGTGATTTATACCACCTTCTATGCCATATGCTCGTGTGTCTAAAAATTTTCTGTTTTTTTTTTTTTGAAAAATTTATTTCTCCATTTTTAGAAAAATAACACAAAAATACAATTTTCAGAGAATGTCATTTCATTTTTGCGCTCAAATATATTTCTTTTCTTTCTTTTTGAAAAACGTCAACTTGTATTATTTTTTATACAATTTATGATCCCCAAGTTTTGAACGTTCAAATGAACGAAATATTTTTTATTGAAGATATTTTTATAAATTACTAATCACAAAAAATTTAAAAACTGAAATATTTACGGTTAAAAACTCAGTTATTAATTTTTTGGATAGTGACGCAAAATAATTGCAATAAAAATTTAATTTGTAGAAGAAATAAATAAATTTCGTTCATTTGAACGTTCAGAACTTTAGGATCTTTACAATTTACAATAAGTTAGATTTTTTATTTATTTTTTTAAATAAAAAGTTTGTTATTTTCTTTTTTAACAAAAAAATTTATTTTTCCTTTTTTAACAAAAAAATTTATTTTTCCTTTTTTAACAAGAAAATTTATTTTTCCTTTTATCAAATAAAAAATTTATTTTCTTTTTTTAATTTACAAGAAAAGAGCCGATATTTACACTAAAAAAATGTATTTGCTAATTCAATTAATTCAAATTATTTCATAAATATTTACTTGGTTCAACTAATTTTTATTTGGATCTAAAAAATTATATTTCATTCAAATAATTTTTTTTCCATTGCAATAAGTAAAAAATACAAATTAAAATAATTACTGAACAAAATAAATTAAATTAATTAGGTAAAAAAAATACTAATTAAATATCAGCAATTTTCTCGCAAACCAGAAAAGAAAAAAATACATTTTTTATCCAAAGAGAAAATAAAATCTTTTGAGTTTAAAATCAATTTATTTTTAGTTTTTTTCAATTGATAAATGTTTTTCCAAACTATTGGTGTCCTTAAATAAATTTTTTTTCTCAAACTTAAAAGATTCTCTCTTATTTTTTTTTTCCTTCAACTCTAAAATCTACAAGTAATTACAAGAAGTAAAGAAACTTTTTCTGACTTAACGAGCCGAGGAAAAACTGCCATTGACTGGAAAAGTAGTTTCCCACTTTTCTAATTAAAGAAGTACAGCTAATTTCTGAGAATTAAAAGTGCATACCATCATCATCTTATTTTCGCTAAAAGTTGCGATTTGACTTTAAACTGAAGAATTAAATTCCTTTATCGTCCTTAGAATGCTTTTAAAACTTTTAAGACTTGTTGCAATTAAAACTTTTTTTTTTGTCTTTTGTTAATCTTTTCACTTATTTACGTGTCAAACAAGAATTTGAAAAAAATATACAAACGCTTACGGTAAAAAATACATGGAAGTTAAATTTTATCTTCTTATTGGAGAAAAACATTTTTGTTGCGCAATTTTTTTCTTTAATCTCTTATATATAGTTATAGTGAATCATTAAAATATACTAAATTTCGATATTGCTATAGAATATTATAATAATGGAAATCTAAAGTTTAATAATAAAATATTTACGTTTTGAAAGTGATGAAATATTCATTAAATTTTTTAATTTGCGTTTCATGTCTAATTTTTTATATTCGCATTAAATATAAATTACAATTTTTTATTCTTGAAATAGTTACAATTTTTGATTTATTAAATATTAATTACAGTTTATCATTTAATATTCATTTGAATAATTTAATGGGGTTGATTTGATTAAATAAGAATATGTTGCACTTGTTTGCTCATTAAATACAATTTAATAATTAATAATTTTATTCAAAATCAGTTATTATATCTGATTTTTAATTTATTAAATATTTATTAAAACTTTTTTATCATTTTTTTTTCACATTTATTAGGTATTCATTTTATTCACTCATAAAATATAAATTAAATATTCGTAAACGAAAGCATCATTACAAATTACAGCTGATTTAATAATGTAATGAATAATGAATGCAAAAAAAATCCTATAAAACTTTTTGAGAGAAATATTCTTCATTCGTAGTACATTAATCAATTTTCGAAAAGTATATTTTTCAATTATTTTTTTCTCTCACGGCAAATTAAACTTTTTTAAAAGAGCTAAATCAATCGAATGAATTTATTTTCGACCAAACTTTTCGAACAATGTCAATTAATCATCTATATAAAATAGAGTAACTTCTCAGAAAATGTATTTATTTGTTTCTTTTTTTAAAAAACGAAAAAAGTTTCATTTGCCTTGAAAAAAGCTTTTCTATTTAACAGAACATTTTTTTGCACATTTTTTTTTCTCGAAAGAAAAATAATTTCGCATATAAATACTTATTTTCTTTTTTGGAAAATAAGATTTCAAATTATTCTTCTTTAATTACGTATTTAAATTAGTTAAAACTTTCAAAAGTAACTGAACTAAATTAATAAATGTGAATTGTATGTCCATAAAATTACGAACGTTCAAATTAACGACATTTTTATCATTTATTTTAATTTTAATTTGATTTAGTTTAAAATATTTTTTTATAAATAAAAAATTAATTGTTAATTAATGTTTCCATAATAAATGTTGAATTTCAATATTTTTCATTTTTTTTTAGTCTAGTAATTTACGTCAGTGAAGTTCACAATGTTTACGATCAACGATCAAAAGAAAAAAATGCTTAACGATGAAAACAATCAAATTTTTTGCTTTCAATTTTTTCCTTTCTAAACTACTGATCAAAAAATTGTATAAAACATTCTAAAACAAAAATCTATTAACAATTTTAGCAGAAAAAAAAATTTTTTCTTCTAAATTGTTGATTATAAACGTTGTGAATTTCATCGACGTTGGTAATTTTTAAAAATATTGGAGCACTGAAAAATATTTCGTTGAAAAATTTAGGAGAAAATTGTGAATTTAACATTTACTTCGTTGTCAGTTAATATATTTTTTAATAAAATACATATTATATATAGTACACTGATTTATATAATAATTACACTGAAAAAAAAATTTATTTGATTCAAATAACCGATTACTTGACTATTATCAAGTAAATATTTACTTGAATCAAATAATGTTTATTTAAATCAAATAAATTAAATTCGATCCAATAATTTCGTTATTTAAAGCAAATTTAATTGATTAAAATTATCCTTTAAAAAAAAAAATTATTTGATTCAAGTAAATATTGATAATAATAGACAAATAATCGGTTATTTCAATCAAATAATTTTTTTCAGTGATATATAAAAAATATGGTCGTTCGAAACAAAATTAAAAATTCTACGGGCATAAAAATAAAAATCGATTTCTAAAAAAAGTTTTCTTAATTTATACCCAGTAAAAAAATTTGCAAACTGAAAACAAATGAATATAGTAAATAAATTTCTATTGGTAATTGTTGGTATTTGTAAATGAGAAAAAATGTGTGCACCAAATGAAAAATTGTCATTTGTTATTAAAAAGCGCAAACAAAACAAAAAGTTAACAAGATGAATGCAAACATAATATTTATAATGAACAACAACGCCTTTGGACTTGGGAAACGAGATGACGCTCCGTTAACCAGATTGCTGAGCGAAATTTAAAAAATGAACAGATCTGACTTCATAATAAAGAAATATAGTGAGTACAAGTTTTCATTTTTCATCCTTTTTTTAATTATAATTCAGATTTGTAAAAAAAAAAAAATATATTTAAACAATTTTTTTCTATACTTAAATTTTCATGATTCGAAACGAATTGTTCTAAATTTTTATTTCCCACTTAATTATGATTATTATTATACTTTTTAATATTTGCCACATAGACACAATTTTTTTAATAACAGTATAAATATTAATGTCCTTAAAGTTAGTGTCGACACTCAGCATCCAAACTATTATTTGAATTTTTAGAGATGTCACTAATATTAGTTTTTTCATTCAATTTGGAATTAAAATCATCAGGGAATTTTTTTTAACTTAAAAACTTTGAAAAAATTGTTTCATTTTTTTCAAGTTCGTGAAAAAAAAATTGTTTTCGATGCTTAGCGTTGACGCCAACTTCAGGAACCAAAATGTTATTAATGTTAATTACGATTTTATTTATTTATTTACTTCAATTTAACGAGCAATTTACTCTTAATGACATAAAAATTATTTCTATTCTTTCATATTATACTTATATTACTTTACAAAAATTTATTTATTTGATTATATTTTTCATTAATTATTAATCAATTAATTGAAGCGCTAAACTTGAAATCTTAACCGGAAGTTCATTTTGAACGATTTTCGACTTTCTTTGCGGAATTATAAAAGTGATTAATGGAAATTCATATATAGACTTGATTTTCAAAGAAATTAGGGAGTAGTTCCGCATAAAGACACATTATCTATATATGTATATACACACCTATACATATTCACAATAAGTCAAAAAAAAAAACAATACTAACGCGTAGCTAATGACTATTTCTATTTAGATAAATCAAAAGAACCTTGACCCTAATTCACTATCGTGCCATTCAAAGATTTCTATTTCCAAAACTATATTTCAGTCAATTTTCAGAGTCTCGTTCAAAAAAAGAAAGAAAACAAATAAAGAGTTTTCTACACCTTTATTTCAAAAATATTCCGAACGTTTTACATGGGAAAAAATATTTTCTTTTTTTCTTCTATTTAACGTGACAGTTTATTATTTTTAATTTTATGCATAAAAGTTAATAATAAAATGAAAATTACAACAAAAGAGAAACAATTAAAATCTATTGTTATAACAATAACGGAATAATTAACTATAATAATTTAAATGTTCTTTCATTCATTCACTTTTTCTGTCCCTCACACTCTGAAGTTGTCTTTTGTTTTAAAATTTCACGAAAGAATTAAATTATTTTCTAAAATTTTAATAAATCCTTCTGAACAATTCAATTATTTATTTAAATAGTAAAATCTTTACAAAAATTGAATGATTTTCAAAACAATTTTAATTAAATTCCCCCGATGAATTCAAATATTTTTAAATATTTCCATAAATTTCAATTATTTCCTACAATTTTAATAATTTCTTCAAAACAATTCAACTATTTTTATAAATACGAAAATTCTTTGCAGGAATTAAATTATTTTTAATAAAATTTAAATAAAATTACATGAAAGAATTTAATTATTTTCAAAAATTTCCATAAAATGCAATATAAACAAGAATTTAAAATTCTCTAAAAATAATTCAATTATTCTCAAAGTATTAAAAAAAATTCTATATCAAAATTTAATTACTTTCAATGCAATTTTTAAATATATTCAACAAAAAAATTGAAAGAAATTAATTGTTTTGAAAAAATAATAAAATTCTTGTGATTATTTTAAATTATTTTTATAAATAGTAAAATTCGTCGCAATAATTCAATTATTTTTATAAATAAAATCCTTATTGCAGGAATTAAATTATTTTCAAAACAATTTTAATTGAATTCCTCGGATGAATTCAAATATTTTTAAATATTTCCATAAATTTCAATTATGTCCTAAAATTTTAATAGAATCTTCGAAACAATTAAACTATTTTTATAAATAGTAAAATTCTTCGCAAGAATTCAATTATTTTCAATTCACTTTTAATAAAATTCTTCTTCATAAAATTCAATTGCTGTCAAAATTTTTAATTAAAATTATTAAAGAAACTCCATTAGTTTAAAAAAAATTCAAAGAAATTCTTCAAAAGAATTTAATTAGGATTTTTAAAAATTTTAATAAAATTGTTTGCGAGAATTCAGTTATTTTCCTAAATAATAAAATTTTTTTAAGGAATTCTATTATTATCAAATTTTTTGATAAAATTCTTTGCAACAATTCGATGATTTTCAATACATTACTTTTAAAATTGAAAATATTTGAAAAGAAAAATTATAAAAAAGTTGAGAAACAAAAAGCAAACAACATCTAACTTCAAACTGCGAACAGATTGCAGGAACTTGTACTTTATTATTATTAATTAATTAATGTTATAATTATTTTAATTTTATAATTAATTCAAAATTGTAATGACAAATAGAAATCATCAGATTTTTTTCACTTCTTTTCATTAACCCCTTAACAGTCCATGGCCCATATATGGCCACGAAAAGTCGTGCCACCTTTGCGTCTGTGGCCATATATGGCCATCTCAAAAAAAAAATACTAAACATGATTTGATTTTAGTAGCGAAGTACATACTACTGTTTTTGGGGTCGCTGAATCCGAATCTGAAGTCAGATTTAAAAAATTCAAAATGGCGGACCCAAAATGTTGACTTCGAAAAATAAAAAAATTTCAAATTCGCTTTAAACTCGTTACTTGGGGGGTTTTCGGGGTCTCTGATTACAAATATGATGTCAGATTTTTAAAATTCAAAATGGCGGATCCAATATGGCGGATAATTTCAAGATTGATGCGATTCGATTAAAATTCGTTTCTCGGGGGTTTTTGGGGTCGCTGAATTTGAATTTGATGTTCGTTTTACAAAATTCAAAATGGTGGATCCAATATGGCGGATAATTTCAAAATTTATGCGTTTCGATCGAAATTCGGTTCCCGGGGTTTTTTGGGGTCGCTGAATTCGAATTTGATGTTCGTTTTTCTAAATGCTAAATTGTGGATTCAATATGTCGATCAAATTTTTTGAATGTTGACAAATTTGTCTAAAATGTTTACTCAGGGGTTTTTGAGGTAACTTCATATTTTTTCGCATCAATCTTGAAATCATCCGCCATATTGGATCCGCCATTTTGAATTTTGAAAATCTGACATCATATTTGTAATCAGAGACCCCGAAAACCCCCGAGTAACGAGTTTTAAGGGAATCTGAAAAAAAAATTTTTTTTGAAGTCGACATTTTGGGTCCGCCATTTTGAATTTTTTAAATCTGACTTCAGATTTGGATTCAGCGACCTCGAAAACCCCCGAGAAATGAATTTCCTTTAAAACGCTTTAATTTTAAAATTATCCACCATATTTGGTCGCCATATTGGATCCGCCATTTTGAATTTTCAAAAATTAACCTCAAATTCGAATTCAGCGACCCTAAAAACCTTATATATGATTAAATCATATTTTTTTGTAAACTTTTTTTTCGGACCGTTTTTGGACCACAAGCGATTTTCAACTAGACTGCGAAGGGGTTAAAAGACTAAAATTTTGTTAAATATTATATTTTGTCAAATTGAAATTATGAAGATTTTTCTTCTTTACTTCTAAACAAAATTAGAAAATTGCTAAACAACTGTGATTAAGAAATAGAAAATTTATTTATTTTGCATTATTTTTGTTTATGAATCACAATTTTTTTAACAAAATTATTATTTTATTTTATAAAAAGAAGAAAAATATTTCACAATTCCTATTTTTAATATTATTTTTTGAACAGGATTTTTCACAGGAATTAAGAAAATTATAAATAAATATTTTTGTATTGACAGAACCAATGAAATTGTAAGTAATTAATTTGTTATTGACAAAACTAATGAAATGTAAATAAAAAAAAAATATTTTCAAACTAGAGGAAATTTTGGTCACGTTCATTTTGATTAATTAAAAAATCCATACATCGTTTAACTTTGCAATGTGTGAAGAGAAGTTTTGGTCTGTTCCGGAAGTAACCAAAGTTCGATGCAATTTCCGCACTTACGGAAGTTAAGATCATAAATTTAATGTTCTACAGTTACAAGATGGACCCAGAATGACAAAAAATTCCCGATCCCCCTATTTTTTGTACTTTGACCAA
This sequence comes from Leptopilina heterotoma, assembly GCF_015476425.1. NCBI lineage: Eukaryota > Metazoa > Arthropoda > Insecta > Hymenoptera > Figitidae > Leptopilina > Leptopilina heterotoma. The sequence goes on from NW_025111110.1 coordinate 4,656,461, forward strand.
CTTTTCACGCCATGAAACTTCACATATATTGATCAAAATAAAAAATTCACTATTGTTGCTATAAAGTTATTTCAATTTTCTGGAATTTTCCCAAAAAAAAAATAAAATACAACGAATATGAAATAAATTTTCAATAATAATAATAATTCAATAAATATATTATTATTTACTCTAAGTAATGAAAATAAATTCAAAATATAATAAAAATTATCCCGTATATTTGTTGAATAAATAAATAAAATAAAAAATAAATCATTTAATAAAACTATAATTTAAAAATAATTTATAAATATTTTCAATTTAAATAAATATTAGAAAACTCTTTGATCAAAATTTTACTTTTTCAAGAAATGAAAAATTTTTTGCGAAACAAATATGATATTCGCGCAATAAAAAAATTTGATACAGTGTGTGTGAGGTGGTTTGTTAAATATTCAAAGAAATTGTTCATATATTGTTTAGCATTTTACGAAATTTCAATATTGAATTTTTATTTTCAATATTCTGATAATTTTCGTTTTCCATTTTCCAAAAGGATAACTCGTAAAATATTGACGTAATTTTCACTCTTGATGAAGTAAAGGTCGAGCGAGAGAGAGTGTTTTAGACGAGCTTTTTTTCAATTTCGACTATTGAAATTTTATTAACAAAAGGTACCTCGATCCATATATCAACGTATATAAATACGGAAAATAATAAAAATATACGTGTTGAAGAAAGAATTCGCGTGTAAACAAAATTTTTTCTCAATTTAGATCATTTTTTATATAAATTTTAGAAAATTGACTAAACATTTTTTTTTTAATTATAATAATAAAAAATAGTAATTCCACGTTTTCTTTGGATTATATAAGTACTTTAAAATAAAATAAAGAATTTTCTAAACAATTTTTTATCTATTTATATGACCGAGTGACTTTATACCTTAAAGTAACAAGTAATTAATGATAAAATAATTAATAATCAAATTAATAATAAGAGTAATTAATTATAAGAATAATTAATAATGAGAATAATTAATAATAAGAATAATTACCTGATAATAAGAATAGTTAATAATAACAATAATTAATCATAAAAAATTAATAATAAAACTAATTAATCATTAAAGTGATAAATAATAAAAATTTGAATTAACCAAAATAATAAATAATAAAAATAGTAAAAAATAAAAATAATACCTACGAAATACAAATAATAGTTAATAACTTTAAAAAATAATAATTAAAATAAATAATTATTATTTAATTTAATAAACTAATTAATATAATTTTCCTACGTAGAATAAAATAAAAATTAAGTTATTAAATTTTGTCAATTATTAATTTTAATTTACCGGTGATAAACGATCAATTTATGAAAAAGTGCAAAAAAAAATAAAACCCACCCACGTTTCATCCAAGCAATTAAAAACAATACACCTTTATATTGGTATCCCTTTTTCGCCTTTTAATAAAAAATTGACCATCCATATGAATTTCCATCAAATGACTAAAATTTTGTTTATTTTTTTCACACAAATGCTGTACAGCTATTGCTTTTTTATTTTTTTTCATTTATTATTATCATTATCGTTGGATTATTTTATTTATTAATTATTATAAAAATATATATAATATAATAATATAATATATTAAGCATTTTTTAATTTTAATAATTGTTTAACTATTTATTAATTTTATTATTAATAATAATTAATTAAATTATTAATTCTCGAACACGACTTATTATTTTTTTTCGTTTTGGTTTATATTTTTGTATTTAGATTCTTCTTTTCTTTAATAGATATTCAATTTATTATTGTTATGCAAAATACAAAATTGTTTATTTTCAAATATAAATTTTTTAAATAATTTCATAATCAAAATTTAAAAAATTCACTTATTAAGTACAAAATTAATTATTACTGTTCATATTATTTTCAAAAAATGTTAATACAATTTCACGAAAGAATTCAATTATTTTCTAAAATTTTAATAAATCCTTCTAAACAATTCAATTATTTTAAAAACAATTTTATTTGAATTCCTCGGAAGAATTCAATTTTCAAAAAAAAATTTAACACATTTTGAAGAAATTCAATTTTTTTCTAAAATTTTAATAAATCCTTTGAAAAAATTTAATTATTTTTATAAATAGTAAAATTCTTCACAAGAATTCAATTAATTTTATAAATAGTAAAATTTTTTGCAGGAATTCAATTATTTTCAAAACTATTTTAATTGAATTCTTCGGATGAATTCAAATATTTTTAAATATTTCCATAAATTTTAATTATTTCCTAAAATTTTAATAAATTCTTCGAAACAATTCAACTATTTTTATAAATACTATAATTCGTTGGAGGAATTAAATAATTTTTAATCCAATTTAAATAAAATTACATGAAAGAATTTAATTATTTTCAAAAATTTCCATAAAATTCAATTTCAACAAGAATTTAAAATTCTCTAAAAATAATTTAATTATTTTCAATATATTTTTAAAAAATGAAATAAATTAAAAATAAAATTCTTTAAAGAAATTCAATTATTTTCGAAATAACTTTAATTGAATTTCTCTAAAAAATTTCATTATTTTTAAATATTTCTATAAAATTCTTCATAACAATTTAATTATTTCTTAAAATTTTAATAAATTCTTCGAAACTTTTCAATTATTTTTATAAATAGTAAAATTCTTCGCAATAATTCAATTATTGTTTAAATAATAAAATCCTTTGCAAAAATTCAATTCTTTTCAAAACAATTTTAATAGAATTTCTCAAAAGTATTTAAATTTTCAAATATTAACATAAAATTCATTTATTTTCTAAAATTTTAATAAATTCTTCGAAACAATTCAATTATTTTTATAAATAGTAAAATTCTTCGCAAGAATTCAATTATTTTCAATACAATTTTAATAAAATTCAATTACTTTAAAAATTTTCAATTAAAATTATTAAAGAAACTCCATTAGTTTAAAAAAAATTTAAAGAAATTCTTCAAAAAAATTTAATTATAATTTTTAAAAATTTTAATGGAATTCTTTACGAGAATTCAGTTATTTTCCTAAATAATAAAATTCTTTGAAGAAATTCTATTGTTATCTTTAATAAAATTCTTTGCAACAATTCGATGATTTTCAATACATTACTTTTAAAATTGAAAATATTTGAAAAGAAAAATTATAAAAAAGTTAAGAAACAAAAAGTAAACAACATCTAACTTCAAACTGCGAACAGATTACCGGAACATGTACTTTATTATTATTAACTAGCAAAAACTGACGCGCGCGAGCGCGCGTGCATTTTTTTTTCAACGTTTTATTTTAAATAATTAAAACTTTATTTTTTCAGCGAATTTGAACCATTATGATGTCACAATTTTTTAGCAAATGCTGTGAACAAATTGTGACGTCATTATGGTTCAAATGCCATTAAAGAAATTATTTCATCTTCTATTAATTAATATATTTTTGCATTTTCTTTTTTTATATAAATAAATTAAAATTTTTATTTATTAATTGAAAATATCTGTTCGCAGTTTATATTTTTTTTTTGTTTAATATTTTAATAATTTTATGTTTTAATATATATATAAATATATTTTTTCTATTAAAATAGCAATTCTTTAAAATGATTATTATTATTTTTAAGGGTATTTTAATTATTATTATGACGTTATAATGTTTTAAATAAATTTAAAAAATGGAAATGCTGGAAAGAATGAAAAATACATTTTTTTTAGAAATATAAAATTATTCAATTAACATCTTCTATCTTTATATCTTCTCTCTATATTAATATCTTCTTCTTCTTCTATCTTCTTTGATTTAGTTGTAATTTACTTTTTTGTTTCCTATCTTCTTTAATAATTTTATGTTTCAATATTTTTAATTTTAATTAAAATTAATATATTGAATTTCATTTAAATTCTTGCAAAAAATTTGAGAATCATTGAATTTCTTCAAAAAATGTCATTATTTATGAAAATAATTCAATTTTCGCTAAAAATCATTAAATCAATTTTGGAAACCCTAATTAAATTTTTCTGAAGAATTATTTTTTATTTTTTGTTTAATAATTGTGTTTCTTTAATAATTTTAATTGGATATTTTTAAAGTAATTTAAATTTATGAACAATTTTTTTCAAGTTTTTAAAACTAATTTTTAAATTTGTAAATTTAGTTGAAACATCTATTGTTTACATTTATCTCTTGTTTACAATTACCCCAAATGGCCCTAATTGTAAATTGATTGTTTTGTTGATTTTTGAATTTTATTTCGGAATAATTCAATTTTTTATTATGTATTTTTCATGATTTGAAGACTTTATATAGTCTTTAAAAGACTTGATAGTATTTAAATAGTTGAAATGAAAGGCGGTGCCTAAAGTATTTTTTTTAAGTTCATTATTTTTTTTTCTTTTTAGAAAATCTATTTTCTATAATATTGTGTTAAAAAAAACGTTAACATTTTATATTTTATTTGAACAGAAGATAACGATAAGTTTAATTCTTGCAAAAGAAAGCACTTATAAGTTAATTCTACACACAAACACACACAGAAATACGTTTATTTTTTACGTAAGTGCCAATAAATTAATTTCAATTCAATTTTTTATTTAAAATGAAATAATTTAATTTTGAATTAATTGTATTTTTGATATTTGAATAATTAATTATTATTTTGAACAATTACATTTTTCAATGATTTCAAAATAATTAAATTTTTATTAAAAACAGAATAATTTATTTTTGAATTAATTAAAATTGTTTGATTTATTTTTGAATAATTAATAATTGACTTTTGAATTATTTAAAATTCAAATATTGTAAAAAATTAATAAAATATTTAAAAAAAACAATTTATTTTTAACATAATAAAAAAAGTAATTTATTAAAATACTAAATTCAAATAGATTTTGAATTGCAATTATTTTTAAAAATGAATAAATTTTTTGTGTAAAATCATTTTTTTAAAATTAATTAAAATTTGAAACAATTGAATTTTTTTTTTTCATTTTTGAAAAATTAATTATTTCGAACAATTTTTTAAACATAAAAGAACCAGGAGCTATTATCACTCATAATAGCAATCAAAAAAAGCACACACTAAAGGGATCGCTCTTCCCAAAAAATTTAGACTCTAGATCCTGCACTGTATAAGTTAATAATTGAAGATTAATTAAATTTTTGAAAAATTAAATATTAAAAAATTAATTATTTTGAATAATTAATATTATTGAACAGTAATTTACGAAAACGACCAATGTAATAAAATTTAGAACGATATTTTTTATTGATTCAGGAAAATTGAATTTTTTAATTAAAATTAATAATCGTTGAAAATTGAAAATAATACAACTTTTATTGACAATTCGATATTTCAGTTTTTTTAGATTTTAAAAATGCATAAAATTTTCAATAATAATAATAAATCAAAATACAATAAATATTATCAATTATAATTATAAATAAAAAAAAAAAATAATAATAATAAGATATACGAATAAAATTTGTTTTTAAGTTATTTTGAGATTTTTATTTAACAAAATAAAATGAAATAATATAAATGATTTAATTAAGAAGAAAATTTTAATTAATAATTAGAATTTACCAATCTACAGTTTTTTTTCCACTGAAAACGGTAACCTCTCGCCTGATACCAGATATTTTTCCACGATTTTTCAAACACAATAATTCTTGTCACAATTTAACGTTTTTTAAAAACACCCGCACTACCGCATAACATAACATCGGAAATGTCAAAACATCACGAAAAATATAAACAAACAAAAAAATCATGATAATAATTCGCAAATGATAACTAACAACTAACTTCATACTGCGAACGGACAGAATGAAAAACCACAGACTTTAATAAAGTTAATTAATAATTAATAATTAATTATCAATTTGTTATTATTAACTTAATTTATTACATTTCTTATTTTCCCGAGTAAAAATTGTCCCAGTTTTTAATTATTCAAAAATAAATAAGTTCTTATTCCAAATAAAGAATATAAGTGCAAAAAAAATTAACGAAAATGACATACCAAAAGCAGAATAAGAAATTTTTTTTAATTAAACGAAGAGTGTCGTTCGAATTAAAATAGAGAAAATTTGGTGCTGCATATTTGTCGTAGAGGTTCTATTGGGAGAAATTAGGTACATATATATAGTTTCTAGTTTTAATTTTAACCTCTTTTCCCCTGCCTTTCTTTATAATATTATAATATTTGTGTGTTTTGTTTTTTCTTCTTTTTATATCAAGAAAGAAAACACATTTATATTCTCCGGGAAAGTCGAACAATTCTTATATTATTCAGTCTTGGCGACCCTATTTACGCAGATGCTGCTTATCTTATATTATGTTAAACTCATATAATATTATGAGCAACACTATAGAAGATATAGAATTTCTAAGGTCGACATATGTATATATCACATAAGGTACATAATATATTCTGTATACCTATATCGTTCCTTAATTGCTGCTATGATACTGCAACATGAGAAGTGTCGCGATGTCTGACGATACTGTCAGACAAATATATATAAACTTCACATAATTAGGGTCATGTCAAGTGTTTTCCATAAAATTATCTTCAATAATAAGTAAATTTCAATGGCAGGGGTGGGGAGGAGAAACAATAATAAATTACACGCATATATAGTACAAAGAAAAAATTTCTTCAAAAGTTCTAACATCTAATTAAAGTAATTTTTTGTTCTGCAATATGAATACTGACAGAAAAAAAACAGTAAGAAAAAAAGCAATTACAAATTGTCTGTCATTTAACAATGTCAATGCAAATTTTTCTACTGCAAAAAAAAACACTTTGCCCCATTCATCAATAATAAATTTTGCTCCTTTAATAATAAATATCGATGAAAAATTCGTTTCCTACTTAAAAATTAAATGCGAAAATTCGGAATTATTTACCTGTCAAGCAAAGAAACGAACTGTTTTCCGATTTGAAAATTGCTCAAGGGAAACGTGATTGAATTCGCGTCGAAAAATGCTTTTTTCTCATGTAAATCCACACATAACGATTTATCTGGCATTTGTTTGGCAAAACGTTATTTTTCCATTGTTCCAATTACACTAATTGCAATTACAATGTGTAATAAACTTTTAACTTTTTTACTTATTAAAAATACCTTTTTGCTGACAAAAATTTTGAGGTTACGTTCTCCGACACTGAATTTAGAATCTTTTCGAACGCTATTAAAACACTCGCTTTCACTAACTAGACTTTGTAAAAACACTTTGTAACTCCCGATCAATAATTTAATACGATTAGAATTGAAAAATTAAACTTAATATCTGATTAAAATGGTTAAAATCGTCAAAAAACACGAGAGCGACCGGCACGGCGGCAAACACGTTGTCAACTGTTGCCACTGTTGCCAACTGAGGAAACCACATTCATCAAATCAAGTTCGTAAAAAGTTAACTACATTTATTAGAAATAAAGTTACTGTCTATGGGTACTGATGATAATTTTCCCTGTGTTTATAAATTAGAATTAAACAATTAAGCTATTTTTAATTAGACAAAATAGATAAAATAAAATATTAATCAGACTAAGACTCGGATGACCAGACAGGCAGTGATGTATGAAAAAAGATAACAAACAGGGACTCAAACGTTCATTAGAATGAATTAGAATTTACTAATTTAAGACAAAAATTGACTAAAAACAAAAGGAAATATTACTAATTTTATAAATTGGTTAATATTTCCGTTTGTATTTGTGAAATAATTTATTGTTAACATTTACCAGTTTGTTTGAAAGGTTTGAAACTACCGCTGAAAATGTAATACTTCCGGTGTGTCTCTTTCCTCACGCAAAGCACTTCCTGTCTCCTGTCATACCGCAAAAATGGCGCTCGACCTGATTGTAAAAGTGCATCCAGTTGTTTTATTTCAAATAGTAGATGCCTACGAACGTCGAAGTGCCGAATCCCACAGAGTTATTGGGACACTGTTAGGTACGTAATAAATATTCATCGATAAAAACCTTTTTTTAAGGTGGTAATCATGACCTGAAAGTGGAACCACATGTCACGTATTTACTCTTCATTATAATGTTTTATAACAATTATTTAACTTATTTTGACTCTAGATCATTATTCAGTGATCTAATTAATTAACTTTTTCACTTAGAAGTGTGATTTGATCATTAAAAACACACATGTAGCAACCTAACCTCAAAATCATTTTTGTATAATTATTGTCTATAATATTGATTATTCCATACAATAGAATTGAATATTTTCTTTCAGGTACTTGCGAAAAAGGAATTGTTGAAGTTACCAACTGTTTTTGCGTACCTCACAAAGAATATGAAGAAGAAGTCGAAGCCGAATTGAAATATGCAATCGACTTGTATGATTTAAATCACAAAGTCAATGCACAAGAAAATATTGTCGGCTGGTGGGCTACAGGAAATGAAGTAAATTAAATTATTTACTTGATTAACATTTATGTATAATTTAAACTAAATTATAAATTTTAAAATACTTTTTATTAATTTATATATTTTTTATACTATTTTTTTCTTTCTTTTTCTTCTTTTTATATTTTTTATTGTTGACTTGTCTATTATTCTTTTATCTCTTGTAAATTATGAAGCTAATAATATGAAATTCTCTCTGAATTATAGGTAACTAATCACTCGTCAGTTATTCACGAGTATTATGCTCTAGAATGTAAAAATCCAGTTCATTTGACTGTCGACACGACTTTGGAGAATATAACCAGAATGGGAATAAGGGCTTATGTTTGTGTGCAATTAGGAGTTCCAAATGGCAAACAAGGTTGCATGTTCACACCTGCCAAAGTCCAGGTAAACTAAATTTTGTCAAATAATTAGAAAAATAATAACCGAAGAAAAATCAAACATAATTGTCAAAATTTGCAAAAATTAATATTTAAATTTTATCCAAATTATTCGAATCGAGAAAATTAGCTATATTAAATTTATTCCTATTTTTATAGATGACGGCATATGAACCGGAAGTTGTAGGTCTTCAACTTTGCGCAAAAACTCAACTGAATTCACAAGTTCTTGTTTCCGGAATGAAACCCGGTAGCAATGTTGAGCCAATGATGGATTTGGGCAAAATTTCTGACGCAAGTAATAAACTTTCGACAATGTTGGATCAAGTACTTCAATATGTTGATGATGTTCTCGCAGGGAAACAACCTCCTGATAATCAGGTATAAATTTCTAGTTTTTAATTTTTAAAGAATTTTAAAAATCATTATTATTGGACCAATTCATAAATTTTCAAATCTAGTGATTTTAAAATTGACGTATTAAAAATCATTGAATTTTTGCGAAGAATTTTATCAAAAGTTTTGCACTCTTTAAGTACAATCAAACAGTCTGCACATGATGACAATTGAACTAAGAAATTAACCTCCGGAACTAGTAAATTAACCGCTTCCGAGGAAAGGATTTTGACATTTCTCTTATCTCCTGAAGCTGCAAAAAAATTAAGACATTTCATAATTCAAATTGTTTTGAAATCGAGATAAAAGTTTTCTTAAAATTGTATTGAAAATAATTAAATTTCTGAAAAAAATTCTATTATTTATGAAAATAATTGAATTCCTGAATTAATTCTATTATTTGTTGTTATTATAATTTTTGTAAATAAAGGAATAGTTTCGAGGAATTTAATTAAAATTCCACTGAAAATAATTGAAGTTCAATTTTATCGAAATTACTGAAAATCATTGAATTACATTCATTATTCTCATGAATAATTTTATTAAAATTATTGAAAATAGTTTAACTGTTTCTAGAAAATAGATTAAAATTAGTGTGAAAAAAATTGAATTCTAATAAACGAATTTTATTTAAATTGTTTAAAATAATTGATTTTTTTGTGGAATTTTATTAAAATTTGGCAAATAATTGAATTATTGCGAAGAAGTTAGTTAAAATTTTTAAATATAGATAAATTGTTTCCCGGAGTTTATTTAAAATTGCTTTGAAGTAATTAAATTTTTTATAAATAAATGTTATCAAAATTTCTAAAAGTAATTAATTTTTTTGACGAATTTAATTAAAATTGTTATGAATGAAATTGAATTTTTGTGAAGAATTTCAATTATCTTTGAAAAGAATTGCATTCTTGCGAAGATTTTTATTATAATTTTTAAAAATAATTGAATTTTTCTAAAGAATTTTATCAAAATTTTTGAAAATAATTGAATTCTTTCAAGACATTTTATTAAAATTGTATTGAATTTCCGTGAAGAATTTCTTGGAATTATTTGAAAATACAGGAGTTTTTTCATAATTTTAATTGAAAATCTTGTAAGTAATAAAATTTTATAAAGAATTTCTTTCAAGTTTTCAAAATAATTTAATTCATTAAATAAAATTTTATTAAAATATTGAAAATATTTTACATCTTTTAAGGCATTTTATTAAAATTATTTTAAAAATAATTGAATTTCTGTGAAGAATTAATATTTATGAAAATAATTGAATTCTCACCAAGAATTTTATTACAATTTGTAAAAATAATTGAATTGTTTTGAAAAACTTCTTCTAAATTTTCAAAATAATTGAATTCATTCAATCAAATTTTATTAAAATATTGAAAATAATTGAATTCTTTTGAAGCATTTCTTTAATTTTTTAAAAATATAAGTAATTTTGTTAATAATTGTAATTATTAATGTTATTAATTTTTTTTTAAATTCAATTCTTTTCAAAAATATTATTAGATTTTGCGTAAATAATTCATTTATTTTGATACAATTCTTTAAGCTTTTTGAAAATGTTTTTTTTAATAATTTTAAATGGATAATTTTAAAAGTAATTGAATTTTACGAATAATTTCTTTTAAGTAATTAAAATAATCCTATTTGTTAATAATTGTAATTGTAAATTTGAATATTAAGTTTTGCACTTAAGATAATTGAATTAATGCGAAGAAATTTATTATTTATAAAAATAATTGAATTCTTTCGAAAAATTTTATTAACATTTTCTAAAATACTTGAATTGATTTATGATATTTTATTAAAATTCTATTGAAAATAATTGAATTTCTGTGGAGAATTTTATTATTTATAAAAATAATTAAATTCTTTCGATAAATATTATTCAAAATTTTGAGAATAATTGAATTGCTTCGAAGAATTTTATTAAAATTTTAGAAAATAATAAATAATGATATTAATTATGTAGTTAATTATTTTTTTTAAATCTGAAATTATTCGAAGATTAAAGTTGATATTTTAAAATAGAAAATTTTGCTATTTACTTGTATTTATATAATTTTCTTTTCATTAATTTATTTATTTATTTTTATTCTAGGTGGGACGAGCACTTCTCGACATGGTGAATTCAGTTCCAAAAATGTCGAGCGATCAATTTGATGAAATGTTCAACAGCAATGTAAAGGATCTGTTGATGGTCGTTGCATTGTCTCAATTGATCAAAACACAACTTCAACTTAACGAAAAACTCACACTTCTCACAACACTATGATAAAAATTTTTTTAATACATTTTAATTTGTCTTTCTCATCCAATGACGTTGCAAACAATTGTAAAAAATATTAACGAAATGTCATTTAATTCCACCGTTTTGTAATGCAAATTTTTCCCTTAAAAATTGTACAAAAAACTCAAAAGATTTACTTGTCGAATAAATTGAGAATCATCGAAAATGAATTTTTTCCATTGTATTTTTTCCCTCATTTAGAAAAAATTAATAATAATTAACAGTAAATTTCAACAGGTAAATATAAAAATTAATTACAATTATAATGAACATAGTAATTAATTTTTTAATAAAATAAATTAATAATTAATATAAATATAAATTAATATTAATAATTATTAATAAAATAAAATAAATTTTTTAATAAAATAAATCTATCCTTTAAATTTATTATTAAGAATATTAAAATACAGATAAAATCCTTTTTGTAAAAAATACGGGTTCTGAGAGACTCCAGAATATTTCGAGAGTTAATTAAAAATCGCTTTAAATTTCGCGCTCTTCTCCAGACCGGATGCGCAAAAGTTGTCAAGTTCACAACCAAATTTCAAAAATACGAATTATTTAAAAAAATAGAATAATTAAATTTTAAAATAACAATTTGAATTCGAAATATAAAGAAATCCTTTCTTACTAATTATCCTCAATATAAAAATAATTAACAAAAAACTAAAAATGCAATTAATCGTTCTAATGATTAGCGTAGTAGTAACGATCTACAAGCATCAAACAGCTGTGAATTTTTTTTAAGGTTATGTTTATAAAATTCCAACACCCCCACGGCCGCATTTATTCTATTTTTAGTAGCAATAATCGTGGATTTCGTTTAGTAGAACTTATATGTCGATGCTATTACGTATTATAATGCATCTGTACATTGATAGTGTTCCAGATATTATTGAGAGTTAGTGCAAAAATGGGTAGGAAGAAAGTTCACACTGTTGCTAAAAGTAAACACAGTACTTCACAAAAGAAAATATCCTCAGTGAAAAGAAACGAAATTAATATTCAGTGCGAGAAATTATTTCATCGTAAGTATAGAAATATGAAAGTAAATAATTAAATAATATAGAAAAAGTAGGCAATTTGTATTGTTTACAGTAAATAGGTTACAAATTCTCCGAATCATATTTAGAAACATGTAAACACTTTTTAATAGAACAAGTATTCTTGACTATAAACAAAATGTTTTTTACAAACAAAACAATGAATTCGAATTACCTAATTTTACTTAAATATTTTTTAATTCGGTTTATTACCCAGAGCCTATAGAGAAGTATTTAATTATTAATTATATCCTAACCCGAACTTAAAAAGAATTTCAATTTCCAGCTTATTCGATTTTTAAACGAATTTTTAAAGATAAATTATAGTATAAATATTAAATAATTTATTCACAATATTAAAAGAGAAAAAATTTAAGAAAAAAGTTGATTTATTTATTTAAATTTGTTTACCTAGTTTGCAGTAATTCTGCGTTTTTGGTGCGACTATGGGACAACTATCTGGAGATATCGGCAGTCTTGGAAAAGGTTAAGCGTCTGGAGGAGATGAAGACAGAGTCGACCAAGAGATCAGTAGCAATTGAGAAATTTGTCAAATGGCTCAAGGAGAATGACGTTAATATGAATGGAATATGTATATCTGAATTCCCTGGTTATGATTTAGGACTAAAGGCTGAGAAGGAATATCTAGAGAATCAATTAATTTTGGAGATACCGAGGAAATTAATATTCAGTACACAGGAAGCGGCTCCGGAACTTCAAGCCCTGCAAAATGATCCCATGGTTCAACATATGCCACAAGTTGCATTAGCAATCGCTTTACTTATAGAAAAACATAAAGGAAATTCCAAATGGAAACCATATATCGATGCTCTTCCTACAAGTTATTGTACAGTTCTCTACATGAACACGAACGACATGACCGAACTCAAAGGAAGTCCTACTTTGGGTATGAGAACAATTTTTTTTACTTTTTATTGCTTTTAGGTATAATAATCTTTTAATACAAATTTAAATTGATTTAAATCAATTGATTAAATAATTTACTTATTTTATAATATTATAACTACAATTACATTTTACAAATATTATTAAATTGAATTAAATATTATACTAGCAACAAACTAACTTCTTACTACCTTTTTTAATATAAAATTAGCAATTTTAAAAATAATAGAATTTGAAAATTTTCTACTTAATTTAAATTTTTGTTTGAAAACACTAAAAAAATTCAATTTTGGAAAAATTACAAATAATTGCAGAAATTCAATTATTTTCAAAAAAAAAAAAAAAAAATTAAATCCTCCTTATAAAATTCAACTATGTTTAAAATTTGAAAAAAATTCTCGTAAAAATCCCAATTATCTTTATAAATAACAAAATTCTTCTCGAAAGTTCAATTATTTTCATAAATGTCAAAAAAAAATCTTGTCCTAATTTCAATTATTTTCAAAAAATTTTCTAATTAAATTTTAATAATTTTCAATATCTACTATTTTAATAAAACTTTCCAAAAAGAATTTTATTATTTTCATAAATAATAAAAATTTCACAGGAATTCAATTATTTTCATAAATAATAACATTTTTTTTCAGGAATTCAATTATTATTTTCATAAAAAATAATTTTAAATTCTAGAAAATAATGATTGAATTGAAATGATAAAAATAATTTTGAAGAAGTTACAGTAATTCTTATAATATAAAATAATGTTTTTATTACTCGGTCATCTTTAATTATTGGAAAACATGAAGAAATCGATCACTCCGAGTCTTCGACTTGGAGCAATCGATATCTTCATGTTTTATAACAATACTTTTATAAATTGTTTAATTTAAAAAAGGTTTGAATTTGAAATTTTTGAATATCTTAATTCCTGTGGAAAATCTTGTTTCAAAAATAAGATTAAAAATAAAAATTGTACAAATATTTTCCTTCTTTTTCTAAAACAAAATAATAATTTTGTTAAAAAAATTGTGATTCATAAATAAAAATAATGCAAAATAAATAAATTTTCTATTTCCTAATCATAATTGTTTAACAATTTTCTAATTTTGTTTAGAAGTAAAGAACAAGAAAAATAACTGAATTCTCGCAAAGAATTTTATCAAAATTTTTAAAAATCCTAATTAAATTCTTTTGAAGAATTTATTTGAATTTTTTTTTAAACTAATGGAGTTTTTTTAATAATTTTAATTGAAAATTTTAAAAGCAATTGAATTTTATAAAGAAGAATTTTATTAAAAGTGAATTGAAAATAATTTAATTCTTGCGAAGAATTTTACAATTTATAGAAATAATTGAATTGTTTCGAAGAATTTTACTATTTATAAAAATAATTGAATTATTGTTTCGAAGGATTTTTTTAAAATTTTAGGACATATGTATTTGAAATTTATGGAAATATTTAAAAATATTTGAATTCATCCGAGGAATTCAATTTAAATTGTTTTGAAAATAATTGAATTCCTGCAAAGGATTTTACTATTTATAAAAACAATTGAATTATTGCGAAGAATTTGACTATTTATAAAAATAATTAAAATGTTTCAAAGAATTTATTAAAATTTTAAGAAATAATTAAATAGTTATGAAGAATTTTATACAAATATTTGAAAATAATGACATTTTTTTGAGAAATTCAATTAAAGCTGTTTCGAAAATAATGGAATTTCTTTAAAGAATTTTATTAAAATTAAGTATATTCAAAATAATTGAATTCATCACAAGAATTTTATTATTTTTTGAAAATAATTGAATTCTTTCAATTTTTTTGACGAATATATTTCAAAATTGCATTGAAAGTAATTTAATTTTTATAAATTTTTTAAAAATATTTTCAGAATTATTGAATTATTTTTAGAAAATTTTAAATTCTTGTTGAAATTGAATTTTATGGAAATTTTGGAAAGTAATTAAATTCTTTCGTGTAATTTTATTTAAATTTGATTAAAAATAATTTATTATAAAAAAATAGTTGAATTCATCCGAGGAATTTAATTAAAATGATTTTGAAAATAATTCAATTCCTGCAAAGAATTTTACTATTTATAAAATTAATTGAATTCTTGCGAAGAATTTTACTATTTATAAAAATAATTGAATTTTTTTGGAAAAAAAAATTTTAATTTAAATTTATTAACAAAAATTTCTGTAAATTTTAGAATATTTTAGGAAATTTTTAGTTTTCTCTTCGTACTAATTTTTGAATGATTATTGTTTACAGATCTAAAGTTTCTTTTGTGTCTTGTGTGTTATTTTAAGGACTTATTCTTTTTTTTTTTTTGACTACTCGAATATGAAAATAATATTTCTATTTTTATCTTCCACTATTATAGAAGCGGCTCTAAAACAGTGTAGAAATATAGCAAGACAGTATTCATATTTCAATAAGCTTTTTCAAAATACCCAAAATCCAGTGTCTGATATCTTGAGGGATGTATTTACTTACGAAGAATACTGGTGAGTTATTTTATGACTGAATTAAATTAATTTATGCAATACAATTTTGAATTGTATTAATTTTTAAGTTAATGAAAATTTAATAAAAATAATAATGAAGGCAAATTAGGAAAAATTTTCCCTTCTAATATATCCACGAAGGAAACAAAATGGTTTTCAAAATATAAAAAAAAATGAGAAATAATTCAGGGTTGACAAAATCAATGCTTTTAAGACTTTAATAGTATCTTTTATACAAAAAAAATATTCCATTACATTAAAATAAATACAGTCTCTTAGAAAATGGACTTCTTAAGTCTAAAACATAAGATCCCTAAGCATAATTATTATTTTCTTCACAATCGTAAATATTCTTTTCTTTTCCCAATTGTGAATGTTTCGAAAATAGTATTTTTCCTTACAGTAAATATTCTTCCTTCAACCAAAAGAAATTTTTCTGAATTGAAAAGTAATTTTCTTTTCAAATTTTTTTTTCCACCAAAGTCAGAAACATTATTTTCTATACATAAATTCTAATCATACACAATGTTTCGAATTCCAAATAAATGCATGCACAACTTTTGTTTTCCTCTTTTATCTTTCAAATATCAATTGATACAATTAACAGAAAATGAACACCTCTTCATAAATAATACAACAGGAAAGAAATTATTCATTTTCATTCAATTTCACCGTGTTGCTAAAAACAACAAATAATTCTCTTTGGATACAAAAGTGATTAATTTTTTTTTCACCCCAAAATTAACATTAAAATTGAAATTATTATCTCATAATTATAATTATAAGACATCTGATTGTCAATGTTAGAATAGTCCTATAATTATAAATATCAGACTTAATTAAAAATTATAAGACAAAAAGGACTCCGCAGGAAATACAGTTTTGGGTCCCATTAGATTTTCTTTTCTTTTTCGGAAACTTTTAAGAAAATCGACTGGGGATTAATATATTTCCTGAGGGAATTTTTTTTAAATTAAGACATAAAAAAACAATTCAAAAATCCACTTGAAAAAAATGTATTACTGTCGCAAAAATGAATATTAATTTACTAGAAGAAATTTAAGTAAAAGTAAACGTTTTACTTAACTCTCAAGATTAATTAACATTTTTTTAAATTATATGTCATGTTTTTGAAACTCTCTTTTAAATTCATTTAATTATGGTTTTTTTTTATACATAACGTCTGATAATTTTCTTCTTTCTTTTAGAAATCTATTTCATAAAATCAGGTATCGTTTCCCAGCTGTCATTCGCGTCAAGTGAATCGTGTTCTATTTCACTTTTAATATCAAAATCATCATCAGTTTCAGGATAACCTCCTTTTTCCGGCCTTTTTGTTGTCGATGTGGCAACAACATTTACCATAATTGTATTTAAACTACTGGTATTGGATAATTTTCTCCCCGCCAATACTGGACTTTGAAAGACGGCTCTTGAAAATGTATTGTTGTACGTATACTTTTTCTTTTGCCTCACACGGCAAACAATGAAAATGCCAAGAAAAACAATAATTGTCACTCCAAGTATTGCGCCACTGACGATAATACTGGTCCTTACACGCGATATCGAATGTCTCTCCTCGCTACTCCCTCCTTCTTCAGTATTCAATTTAAAGATGTTATTAAATGTATTTGAAATATCACTCACAATTTCACGAACATGACCATCTTCGATTGGTATCACTGTGTTATTATTCTTCCGCTCGGAAAAATTCGACGATGGTATTTCTTCTTTTGTTGATGACAATTTCTCATCGTCATTGTATGGTTCCGATGATTTGAAGTGCGATAGAATATTCATAAAATCGTTTGCTTCTAAATTGACACCAATTTCGGTGTTTTCTTTGTCGGTTTCTGTATTTTCCGAAATTTCTTTTTCCGGTTGATTAAAATTTCCAAAACCGGACCAAACCGGTGGTAGGGTTTCGAATTCCTTAATGTGGAGAATTTCTCTCTGCGGTTCTTTCTTCATTTCCTTCTCCTTCATCCACTCGATGAATTCTTTCACCTTCGGCGGACAGTCGGGTTTGAGAATTTTTATTTCCATCGGAATGTCCATAATCTCTCGATCGTCTCTCAGTACTTTGGGATTTTCCCGATTTAACGAAGCTTGGGCGAGATGAAGATGGCTCGATCCTCTTTGTCTGAGCGCGATCAAATCGTCTAGACTCATGTTTCTGGCTTTTAGAAGACTCTCTAATTTTGATGCCGAGTTGCCTGAATTGAATAATTCGAGAATCTCTGCCCTCGCGTCTGGTTCCATTTCGAAATAGATTTCCTCGCTCCTGTGATTCTTTAACGAATCGTCGATATTTTTTTCCGCTTGATCGAAAGTCTCCTTCTGTGACGAATTCTCCTTCTGGGGTGAATTCTTTTCCTGAGTTGAATTCTTCTCTTGAGATGAACTCTTCTCTAGAGATGAGTCACTTTCTTCGAAGGAATTACTTGAGTCGCTATTTGTGAACATTTTTCGAATCCCTGAATTGTGTCCTCCATCGTTTTGATACTCGACTTCAAATGATTCGATCTCCTTGCTGTCACTGATCTCATCCTGCTCGGAGTGTGGAATTTTGTTTTCTAATTGTATTCTCTCTCTTGACTGCTGTAGAAATTTGTCCCTCTCCTCTTCGAATTCGTTCATTTCGGGCTGAATTGTGGGACTCAATAAATGTTCGATACTCAAAGTTGTTTCTGAATCGATATTAATTTTATCAAATTCTTTCGTTTCGGAAATGTTTTCCCGCTTTGAGTTTGTATCTTTTATTGTGAAATCGGAAAATTCCATTATTTCATCCTCGTCGTAGATGATTTTCGTCCTTTCGGTCTCGTTCAAACGAATTTTTATTGTTGTAGTGTCAATCAAGGGGATTTCGGTGGAAATTTTCATCTTCACATTCATTGATTCGGTTGGACGAATTGTTGGTCTCACTTCCTGAGTGGGGAGAATTTTACGAAATGCGTGCGTACTGGGGGCACGAAACGAGGAAAATTGCTCTTTCTTGACGAAATTTCTAAACGGAATTATTGGTTTATGAGAAATTGTTGGTGCTTTTTCGCTAGTGGCGGAATTGGTGATAGTGGAGGAAGCTGATATTTTCATCATCTCAACTGAATTTGTTTTTGCATTTAATTCCTCCTCTGAATTCTCCTCGATATGCTTTGATTTTAGTAAATTAATAACGTCTGCCCTGCCTTGCAAAAGATCAGATAAAGTTAAATTTCTCCTCTGAAGAATTTCCGAGAGACTCAAACCCTCGACTTGTTGCATTTTTAACAGTGATTTCAATTCGGAATTCTCGGATGACTTGTCATGTGATGATGCTTTAATAGTCCTATTGTGATTTGTTCTAATGAGATTATTACGTCGGGTATTTTCTTGTTTTCTCTGTGATCGCGTGGTCGAGTAGGTTGTACTTTTTTCAGTGGACGTTGATAACGGCGAGGATTTGTATTCGATAAAATCATCATTTTGCGGTGGTCTCCTCTTTCGAGATCGGGGTCTCTGATATTCGTCATTTAATTCATATTCGCTTGGATAATTTTGAAATGTTTCTCGATAGCGTAATGCAACACCTTCAAGATAATCGTTTGTATTGTGGGGAAGTTTTGGTGTTCTTGTAATTGGTTTATTTTCCTTTTTCTCCTTATTACTCTCGTGTAAATCTTTTGTTTCGTTAAAAATTCTTATCGTTGTTTGATGATTTTCCACGTCCTCGAATTGTGGCGGTTTTCTTCTTCGTGAAAGTCGAGTTTCTCGACTACGGAAATTTGGATAATTATTTTCACTGTTGGGCTTTTCGCTTGTATTGTAATTATATTCGTTGGTTATAATTGCACCCTTTTCTTGTCTCTGCGATTGCCAATGTTGACCAGACGTGTATTTATTCGTATTATCAATGTCGTGGGAATTTTGTTTCTTTTTTATTGTCGGTTTACTCGATATAGTGACCGAACGAAATGGTACAAGGGGAATTGAATCGCCGTCTCGCCATTTTGGTTCCAGGGCTTTTCCGGTACTTCTCCATCTGCCGATTGGTTGACCGGAAATGTCTGATTCCTTGTTTGTGTACTCATCCGCATATTCTTCCTCGAGCAATTCAACTACCATTGGTTGTTGATTCTGTAAATTGAAAAACAAAAGTAATTAGTTTTAATTTATTACGAAACGTATTATTTACTATCAAACGTAAAAAAAGAAATTTTTCACTCATCTACTTCTTAAGTTTTTTTATGCAACGAAAATAAAATCCCAACTGGTAAAATCAACAAACAATATTCACTGGTGATAAAATAATAAAAATTATATAAATCAAAGATTCACTTAAGATTCTAAATATTAACATTTCTTCTTTTTTTCCTACAATATAATTAAATTCACGCTTCGAAAGATCCTCAGGGAAATAAAATAAAGTTGTGAAATTACATAAAATTGATTCAATCACTTTTGTAAATTAAAGTTTCACGCTCTCGCTCTTTCTCTGTTTGGAGAAAACTATTATGGTTGATTATGGTTAATAGCACTTATTTATTGATCAATCGTGAATTAATTCCAATAAAAAAGGAGAAAAAAAATATTCGATTTTTGTTGCAAAAAATATTTTACTTTATATAGAAGGGAAAAAAAATAGATACAAAATTGCCATAAAAATTATCTCGAAAATATCAAATTGATTTCTTCCACATATATACTATATATCAATAATTTATAGGAATCGATTATTTTGCTTTCACTTGTCAAATAGAGAAATTGCCTACACTAAAGTAAATTATTTCATTTAAGATATATACTTGCAAATTGAACTTATAATCAATTATGTATCTCGAAAATAATTCGCAATGCGCATTTCAAAAACTTTAATTTTACAAGTAATTTGTTATTTCGAAAATTATTTTATTAATTTTAGTTGTAAATTTAAAATCGTCTATCTTAAATAGTGTATAAAATTATCACGTTTGCAATTAGTTTTACATTTATTTATTATTTTTGTATTTTTATATACCCATTTATTATTATTAAAACTTATAAAAATAAATGAATTCTTGTGAAGAATGTAATTAAAATTTTTGAGAATAATGGAATTATTTCGAGGAATTTAATCACAATTCTATTGAAAATAATTCAATACTATTTTATCAAAATTATTGAAAATAATTAAATTTAATTTTATCAAAATAATTGAAAATAATTCAATTTCATTCAATCAAATTTTTTGAAAATATTGAAAATAATTGATTTTTTGTTGGACTTTATTAAAATTTTTTAAAACAATTGAATTCTACCGAATCACTTTATTAAAATTTTTGAAAATAATTTAACTGTTTCTAGAAAATTAATTAAAATTGTAAAGAAAATAATTGAATTTTTTAAAAAGAATTGATTTTTTTGTGGAATTTTATTCAAATTTTTGAAAAAAATTGAATTCGTGGGAAGAATTTAACTAAAATTTTTTGAAAACTGATAAATTGTTTCAAGAAATTTACTTAAAATTGTTCTAACAGAATTAAATTCTTATTAACAAATTTTATTACAACTGTATTAAGATTAATTAATTTCTTTGAAGAATTGTATTATTATTTAGGAAAATAATTGAAGTTTTGCGACGAATTTTAATAAAATAAAAAAAATAATAATTAATGATAATAATAATATATAAAATAATAATAAAATGAGTAAAATTTATTGTAAATATTTTTTTATTCATTATTATTATTTATTATGTATTATTTAATATTATTCTTTAAATATTATTATAAATGTTAAATCCCTAAATATTAAATGAAAAATTAATATAAATGATTTAGCATAAAAATATAAATTTCTCAATTTTCACTGAAAGGCAAAAGCAATTTGTTAGAGAAATTTCCTTTTCTTCTGTACATTAATTCAGAATAATAATTCTTCGTGATTTTTTTGCATCTTCTTTTTCAATATAGTCTCCAATTGATGATAAAATAAAAAGAAAACATTTATAATTTTATCCGACGACGTAAAATGAAAAAGATAAGAATATCAAAATAAACAGAAAATTTATATCAATGAAGATTCGAATGTCGAAGTGAATGACGATTTTTTTTATTTCATTGGAATTCGAATTTTGTTATCAAAAAGTTTTTCTGTTCATTCAGAAAATTAATTTCTTTCTATAAATGTTGAATTTATTTTATTTTTAATTTTATTCTGATAATTTCTGAAAATATTCACAAAGGAAAAAAATTTCTTTCATTTGATCGTTAAAAACTTTAAGAAAATTAAAATTATTTATAAATTTGAAAGAAGTAGAAAATAATGAAATAAAAATTTGAAATAAATAGAAAATTTCGAATTTGAAATTAGAAATAAATAAAAAATTATGAATTTGAAATAGCTGGAATTCTAATTTTTAAATGAATAATTATTACTCACATAATATAAAATTGATCAATTGATTCAATTCCATTGAATAATATTTATGTAATTTCTTTTCATTATTTTTGTTATTTTTTTTACACTATTTTTTATACATTATTTCATCCAATATATAATTTTTCAAAAAAAAAAATAAATTTCAATAAATTAGATAATTATGAATATTAAATGTCAATAAATAACACCTTAAGTTTAATTGGTCATAAACGAACAGTGACTCTTGAGAAGAAATTAAATTGATGATTTTTCAAATGACGTAAGCAAAAAAAATTATTGATAGAAACTATTTCCAATTAGAATCTGTTTTTTTTCTTTTTCTTTAAACTCTTGTAAAATTTTAATTACCTTCATAAATAGTTTAAAGGATTTCAATATAGTTGAAAAATTCTCTACAAGAAACACTTTCAATTTCAAGTTCTTCTATATGTATGTAAAAATCAAGAGCATCTATAATCTACTTTCTTTTTTTAATTATATATCTCGTGTCATTTCTTTTTTCTTAATTTTAATTACTTAATTAGAGAGATACAAAAAGTATTTTTCCAGTATATTTAATTTACACACACGAGTCTCTTTTCGTATTATATGCAAATTACACAAAGAAATGTGGTAAACTTGGAGAATATATAAAAATTTTAATTTTTTCTTTATTATATTATTTCTATTCCTTTTTTCCAGTGTGAAATGTATATCCTTTCACTTTTTTTCATATTTGGAAATTTATAATATAGATTTTACGTGCTTTTACTTTCTATTTGAGTTAATTAACCAATTAATTTAGAAATTTAGAATGATAAAGTAAATATTGAATTGGAACTAAATATATTTAATTTCTCGTGTTAATAAAATTAGTATTTCAGAGAGAAGTAAATTTTGTTCTCTTTTTTCTTTGGAATTCGAATTTTTATCGATCGAAAATTTTATTATCTGTGTCTACTATTTTATTTATTTAATTTTATTCCTCATGTTGTTAATAGAATTAATATTCCTAAGACGTCGATTTTGTTCTTTTTTTTTCTTTGGTTTTCGAATTTTTATCGATCGAAATATTATCTGTGTAGTATTTTTTTTTATATTGAAATAGACGAGCTAAATTTGAAAATTGAAATTGAATAAATTATTAATTGATATTTTTTATCTTTGTGGTTTTGAGAATAAAAGCAAAAGGCTAGGAAATTTTGATCATGCGTTGAGAAGGTGAAAGTGTTGGTCATGTTTTTTGCAACTTTTTTTCTAGACAAAAATTAGGGAATACATTTTAATGTCGTTTTTTTCAGTGAAAGTTTGTTAGTCTATTATGTTATTTCTATGACTTCCTTTTGCAGAGACATTCCATGATTCTTCTCGAGCAGTGTTGCGCATTGGGATGGGAGCCGGTTTCAAAAAAAAAAAAAAAAAAGAGGAAAGAAAAGAAAAAAGTGGATATTATTTTCAATGTGTTGTTGCCAGTGCGGTTTGTCTGTGACTTAAAAGTCCACGATTGAATTGCATTGTGGATGACGAAAGGGCGTGAGAACGAAGAACCAATTGTAAATACGATGTGTATACGTTGAAAGTTGCATAGAAAGTCTAATGAATCTCTTATATTCCGTGGGATTTTATAAAATTCATTTTGATTCGAGAATTTACGCGTCTCAGCATTATTTTTGTTGCGTGCTCATTTGGAGATTATCTAATTTTTCCTTATTATTTTTGTACATATTTTGTACAATTCCCAATTTACTGAACGTGCACGACAATAAGAAAAATCTTCATACAAGATAATATCTTCATAATCTTCATTAGGGATGACATTTTTCTTCAAAGTGATATAACTTCTTCGTTAAAATTATATCACAAATCTCAATTCGCAAAATCTCGAATCGTAAAATTAAATAATTTTTTTCAATTAAATGAAAACTATTTTTCTTCTTTCTAATTGATCCAATTTTGATACTGTTTCGAATAATATTCTCACTGAGAGAATATTTCTTTCGACTCGAAATTGATGAGCTAATTATTAAAGTTCATTAAATTATTATCCAGAGCAGAAGATGTTTAATGAGAGGGAAAATTTAAAGAGAAACAAAAAAACAAACTCATCCGGAAACTAAAGAGAGGTAATTGTACTTAAATGTCGCAACTTTATTAGGAAATTATTGCAAAATGGTTTTAAAAGCAGATTCTCCTGAATTGCAATTAATGTCTTTCATGCTCTCTTTATTTTCATTAACGTAAGAATAAATTGCAATTGTCTGACCACATACATTGTCTTCTTTAAAAAAAAAAAAGTGAACAATATTTGCAGAGAGAGGTGCAAAGTCCACACAGGAAGAGACAATAAACGAAATAACATTATAGAATTCTGCTTAGAGAAGTAAAAATACAATTTGTCACGAATCATGGCATTTAGCGTTAAACGAGCCATGCAAAGGTAAATAATGTGCAAAGTTCAATGACCATTAAAAAAAAAAAAAAGAAAGTTTCAAATGCAATTAACATAATTTACAATTACACAATAGTACACGGAAAGTAATGTAAACCGTTTAGAAAAAAAAGCATTGTGACACCTATTATTCCATTTTCTATCTATGTACGAAAAATTTCATTCTCCATTAGAAATGAATATTACTATCTTTATGACTTTGTCGAGTCAATAAATTGACGGTTTTTTTTGTTCAAATACGGCGTATTATTACATGCGAGACTACCTACGCAAATTTTAAATTAGTCCTAAAAATTTATCATCAGCGAAGTCGTTATAATTTCTCATTTTACATTTGAGGCACGTATTTTTTGATATTCTTATCTTTTTCATTTTACGTCGTCGGATAAAATTATAAATGTTTTCTTTTTATTTTATCATCAGTTGGAGACTATATTGAAAAAAAAGTTTTGCAAAAAAAAATCACGAAGAATTATATTATTCTGAATTAATGTTGAGAAGAAGAGGGAATTTCTCTAACAAATTGCTTTTGCCTTTCAGTGAAAATTGAGAAATTTATATTTTAATGCTAAATCATTTATTTTAATTTTCAATTCAATATTTATTTATTTAGCATTTATAATAATATTTAAACAATAATATTAAATGCTAATAATAAAATAATAATAATTAAAAATATAGAATAATAAAATATTTAAAAAAATTTTACTTATTTAATTATTATTATTTTTAGGTATTATTAATTCAATTTTTATTACAAAACAAATTTCAAATTTTTGTATTTTTATATATCAACTTCAAATTGTGAATATTCCAGATTCAAAATTTTAAGAAATTAATTTAACAAATTAACTACATAAATTATTAGTTTTCTTTAAATTTACAAAAATTCTACGCAAGAATTTAATTATTTTCATAAATAATATAATTCTTCAAAGGAATTCAATTACTTTCAATACAACTTTAATAAAATTTATAGAGTGAATTCAATTATTTTCAAAGATAATTGAAATTCTTCACAAAAATTCAATTTCTTTCAACAACTTTAATTAAATTCGTCAAAAAAATGAATTACTTTTAAAAATTTTGATAACATTTATTTATAAAAATTTAATTACTTCAAAGCAATTTTAAATAAATTCCGGGAAACAATTTATCTATTTTTGAAAATTTTAATTAACTTCTTCGCAAGAATTCAATTATTTACAAAAATTTTAATAAAATTCTACGAAAAAATCAATTATTTTTAACAATTTAAATAAAATTCGTTTATCAGAATTCAATTTTTTTCAATCCAATTAATTTTAATTTATTTTCTAGAAACAGTTAAACTATTTTCAATAAATTTGATATAATTGTATTCAATTATTTTCAATATAATTTTAATTAATTTTCTGGAAACAATTAAATTATTATCAAAAATTTTAATAAAATTGTTCGGTTATTTTCAATATAATTTTAGTAAAATTTTTATAGAAACAATTTAATTGTTTTAACAAAAATTTAGATAAAAGTGTAATTGAATTATTTTCAATATAGAATTTTAATTAAATCCCTAGACACAATTCCATTATTTACAATAATTATAATAAAATTTTTCGTATTAATTTAGTTATTTTCAAATTTAGTAAAATCCCACGAAAAAAATTAATTATTTTCAAAAATTTTGATAAAATTATTCTGTAGAATTGAATTATTTTCAAAATTTTTAAAAAAGTTCCACAAAAAAAATTTTATTATTTTCAAAAATTTTAATAACGTTTCTAGAAATAATTCAATTATTGAAAAAAAATGTTGACAAAAATTAATGTTTGGTAGAATTCAATTATTTTCATAAATAATAAAATTCATCGCAAGAATTTAATTTTTCTAACAAATAATAGAATTCATTTAGGAATTCAATTATTTTCATAAATAATAGAATTCATTTAGGAATTCAATTATTTTCATAAATAATAGAATTCTTTTCAGAAATTCAATTATTTTCAATACAATTTTAAGAAAACGTCTCGAAAATTAAATTATGACTTTGAATTCAAAAAACAATTTTGTTTAATTACTTTTTAAGTTCAAAAGATTCAAAAATAAGAAGTAACAAAAATAGTAGGAGACAATATTATTATTATTCTAATTATTAATTATTATTATACATATTATTTATTTATTATCGACAGTCTCATAGAAAAATTTTACTATTTAATTTAATATTTGTTTATTTTTAGTTAAAAACATAAAAATAGATTTCAAAATAATTTGAATTATGAAATGTCTTAATTTTTTTGCAGCTTCAGGAGATAAGAGAAATGTCAAAATCCTTTCCTCGGAAGCGGTTAATTTACAAGTTCCGGAGGTTAATTTCTTAGTTCAATTGTCATCCTGTGCAGACTGTTTGATTGCACTTAAAGAGGGTCTTAACTTTTCGACCAACGCATAATTAGAATAATTTACCCGTTTTTATAATATACATATAATTTTTTTCTCTACTAGTAACGCGGCAAAATGATATATATCTTGAAATTTCCGCAGTCATTGCACGTGCCAGCTTTCTCTTTCTTTTCTGGCTGTACACTGCGCAGAGAATTCACCTTGAGATCTTCTTTTTTTCACGATCTGTGTGCTCACACTTGATATACTTTTGACTAATTTTCATTCATGCGAAATCAATGACTCCAAACATTATTTTCGAAAAAAATTAGGTACAATTTCTTTCAATTTTATTGAAAAAATTTCTTTCTTTCAATTTTCAAAACATTTATTTCTTTCACTTTTATTAAAAAAAAATTATTTTAAACAAAATTGAAAAATACTTTATTTCTAAGCTGAAAAAGTTTGTAACTGATTTATTTACTACCTCGTTTTTCTTTGCAAATTTTTTTTTTATCATTTCTATTCATCGTTTCTATTTATCTATTTTTAATATTTCTATTCTCAATAAGGGAAATTTAACAAAAAATCTTTTTCTAAGATGAAGATAATTCTCGTTATCTAATTTATTGACCTGCATTTCTTGCTACTCTTGCGGAGATTAAATCTAAAGAATTTTGCTAATTGAAAATTTATGCAAAAGAACTTTCGATTCACGCTCACTTTCGAGAAAAGATTAATGATTTTTGTTTCAAGGAAAAATTTTTTCTATTGACATGTTTTTTTTCATTTTCATGAGGATTTTCGAAATGATTTTCATTATTGTAAAAAAAAATGCATTTACATTTTTGTATTTCAATTTTTTTGTAAGCTAATTTTTATTGAAATGAAAATTAATTAAAAAATTACCTGATAATCTTTGTCGTCGACATTTCGTTTCTTCGCCGGTTTTGTAGCCCAGGAAAAATTGACGATGGCACATGTTTCAAATAAAATTAGAAATAAGATAGCACAAGTCACTTTCCTCATTCTTGCTGAGAGCCTAAGATCAGAGAACCATAGTTCCTCCAATCAATTGCTTCTTTCTCTCGATTAATTAATTGCCTTGATAAAAAAAAAATATTCCTTTGATTCACAACATGTAGAGGAAATCTTTAAAAATTGTAGAAAACGATTTTCAAAAATATAATCGTTTACTAATTGTCGGTTTCGGTGGTTGCAGATAAAAATGAACGTACAAAGCTGCCAGGCACAAAATCACAAAAATTACGTTTTTTCGATTGCACAGGGGGTAGATTTCTTTGAAATTCATACAGCAATGAACCATAAAACACCATCACAGTTTTTCTTTACCAGAAAATCGACGAACTACTTTCTAGTTCCAATTAATCTTTTTTTTTTTTCAAAACAAATAAAATCGAAATTTTTCCAACTTTTTATAAAACGGTGGGTTTTTTTTCTTTTCAATATTTTGATATTTTTTCGAATACCTCCAAAAATAGTTTTCTCGATCGTTTTTTTCACTGTAACACACACTATTTCGCGTAGTATTAAATTTAATTTTTTTATTAATATTCCGGTGTGAAAAAATCCTCTTCTTTGGTAAATTTGCTTTTTTCGTTGAGTGTAGAAATTATTTATTTATTTCGGAGAAAAAAATACTATTTTTTTCGAGAATAAAGTTTGTTGAGGCTTGACGATATAGAATCGAGCAAGTAATCGCTTAGGCTTATTCTCGAACCTCTCGTGTTAGGTCTCTCTTGCTAACTGATGCGGTTTTCTCTTGCCTCCGCGATAAGTAAGCCGGTGAAACTTAAGGAGACTTCTAAAGGTTCATAGATAGTTCGCTCTCTTCCTTCACGTTTAAAGATGCATTTCATCTCATGATCAGTCTCTATAAAAGTGAATGTGTAGGCAGAACCATTTCTGCATATTGTCATCTCATTTTCTATAATATTAATGTCGATTATTCTCAACTTTAGCGCAATTAATTTTTCCCGCGAATTATATTTATTCCCCTAATGACATTTTCTATATTTTTTTTATTAAACTCGTTTCTTAATTGATTTTTCAATTTTTCCCTCTGTTTCTTATTTTTCTTAGTCAATATTTTTACTCTCTTTTGGCTTTATTTTTTTCGTCCCTCCTCAAAAAAATTGTTTAAAAAAAAAAATAAAAATTTCTGAACAACGGAAAAATTTCTCGAAGAACGTCTGAAAAAAAATTCAACCACCAAATTTTTTCAATTTACGAATTTATTCTATAAAAATCTAATTTGGATATTTTCTCAAAAATAGGATTTTCAAATAAGTGATGGTAGAAAATTTAAATTCGTTTTCACTTTTTAATTCTTGTGAGGAAATATTTGAAGAAAATTTCATTGCAATTGTCCATTGGAATAGAAAAAAAAGACAGTCGTTTGCGATAATTTCTATTGTGAGACGTGAGCAAGAAATTTTCACTTCCTGCAGTAATTTTCAGAGACGATTAAATTCACTCGACACTATAAAATATATATATGTGTATGAACATGTAGATTCAGCACAAATCATTAAATGATTTATAATAATTTGTTAGAGATTCTAGAGATCGACGACTTGTGGTCGAACGGAGAAAGCAAATTCAGCTGCTTCTGTTTGATGATCATTTTAACGTTCAAGTTTTTAACATCTGTCCGATAAATTATTCTATTTTCTGATATTAAATTTTACAACTTCATTTAATGACTTCAGGTTAATTTTTTAATTTTTTCTTCATTAATTTCTTAATTTGCACTTAGATTTTTGAATGTTTCGAAAATATTCAAAATATTTCAATAATATTTTCACAAATATTCAACGTATGGTAAAAATATTTTTACAAATTTTAGTGAAATTCTTCACAAGAATTAAATTATTCTCAATATAATTTTAATAAAATTTCTTGAAATTAAATTTCTCTAAAAAATTCATTTATTTTAAAAAATTTTGATAAAATTCTTCGTAAATATTCAGTTATTTTCAATACAATTTTTATTCATTTTCTAGAAATAATTCAATTATTTTCAATAGAATTTTAATTGAATTTTGATCGGAATCCTGAAAAATTGTTTTCTAAAGTTATTGTGCTTATTCTTGAAATCTAGTTTTTCTTAAATATTTCAAAATTAATTGAATTTCAAAAGAGTTGCGTTTACAATTTTCATAAATAGATAAACTTCAGAAGGTTATAATTTAAAATTTTCTATAATTTTAAATTTGAATAAATTAATTAAATAATAAACATTTCACAGGAATTCTATTATTCACAAATTCTTAATAAATTTCTTCGCAATAATTCAATTATTTTCATAAATAATCAAATTTTTTACAGAGATTCAATTTTTTTTATAAATAATAAAAAACTTTATAGGTTTTCAATTATTTTCATAAATAATAAAACTCATCGCAGAATTTCAATTATTTTTAATCAAAATTTTAATGGAATTTGTCGAAAAATGTAATTATTCTTAAAAATTTTATTAAAATTCATAAAAGAAATTCAATTATTTTAAAAAGCCTTCCTATAATTTATTTATTAGAATTAAAGTGTATTATTGTCAATACATTTTTAATTAAATTTCTTGAAAGAATTAAATTATTTTCAAAAATTTTAATGCAATTCTTTTTAACAATTCAATTTTTTTTCAAATTAATTTTAATAAAATTCTACGTAGAAATTTAATTAATTTCAATAATCTATCAAAATTCAATTATTTTCAATATGTACTATTTCAATAAAATTTCATAAAAAATTTCAATTATTTAAAAAGAAATATTAAAATTCGTCTCAATAATAATTCAATTATTTTCAAAAGTAATTAAATTCTTCGCAGAAATTCAATTATGGTCTAAAGTTAAAAAAAATTATCGTCAAAATTTCAATTATCTTTATAAATAATAAAATTTTTCTCCAAAATTCAATAATTTTCAAAAATAAATTTTAATTTTAATAAAATTCATGGCGAAATTTCAATTATTTTTAAAGACTTTTCTCAATTCAATCAAATATTCAAATGTTTTACAGATATTCAATTATTTTTAATAAAATTTTAATCTAATTTCTCGAATAATGCAATTATTATTAAAAATGTTATTAAAATTCGTCAAAGGAATTTTAATTACCTATTTAAAAATTTGTTGATAATATTCTTTATGAGAATTGAATTTTAAAAAATATTCAATTCTTCAATAAATTATTTATTTTTGTATTTAAATAATTGAATTCTCGTAAAATTTTCTAATAAAAATTGATTTAAATATGAATTTCAATTCAAATTTTAGATAATAATTGAATATTAAACTCTCTAAATTTGAATTAGTAAAAATGTTTTCTAATTTGAATTATAGTGACTGACATTTTGCTTTTAAACTAGCAGATTTTACTAATAAATAGTCGTTTTTACTAATTTAATAGTAAAATTTACTAATTCAAAAGCAAAAAGTCAGTCACTAATTCCAATTAGTAAACATTTTTATTAATTTAAATTTAGAAAGAAACTATTGTAGCGTAAATTTTTAAAAATAATTGAATTTTGATAAAAGGTTTCAAATTATAATCTTTGAATGTTTGAATTTTTCATACTTTTAACTAAAAATTGTGTAGATTTAATTTTTTCGAAAAAGTTTAATTGAATTTATTTTAAGTTATTTGAAGCTTTTATTTTCTAATACATATATATATATTTGATTGAAGAATTTCCGAATAATCGATGAAATTTCGTAAAATTGAATTGAAGACTCGGAGTGATCGATTTTTTCATGTTTTATAACAATTTTTTTATAAGCTGTTTAATTTTAAAAAGGTTTGAATTTAAAATTTTTGAAAATCTTCTTATTTAGCACAGTTTTAATTAATTTTCTAGAAAAAATTCAATTATTTACAGAAATTTTAATAAAATTATTTTATAGAATTAAATTATTTTTAATAATTTTGATAAAATTGAATTTGTTAATTTTCAATAGAATTTTAATTAATTTCTTAGAAACAATTAAATTATTTATGTTCAAAATAGATATTGTAAATATTTCTATAAATATTAAAGATATTTCAATAAATATTAAAAATACTCTTCAAATATTCAAAACATTGAAAATATTTAATATATTTGTATCAAACATTTAAAATATTAAAACAAAAAATATTTGTGAATATTGGCAAATATTAAAAATAGATATTAAAAATATTTCTATAAATTTATAACTAAAAAAAAATTTCTACTGCAATTAATTAAACTTCCATTTGTTTTTTTTTTTCATTTAAAATTGAGAGATTTAAGGAAACTGAAAACTACGATTAGATCATTTCAATAGATCGAGAATTGCCCATCCTTGAAAGTAACATCCCAGAATCAATGTGAAGATAATCTTTGATAACGCACAGTTAATACCATGCGATTTGATTACAGAATCGAATTATCGTTGTTTATAGAAAGTATACAAGACGATTATCTCACGATCTTCAGTTCTTCGCACGACCTTCCCATATGCAACCAACTATGTATCCCTAATGTTTTCGCTCGTTAGATTGCACTTTTAAGAAATTCAAAGTATCCAACCACTAGAGCAACCACTTGCCATTTCATGAATCCTGTTTGTCGACTTTCATTTTCGGATAAATATGTAAGAGAAATAAGTCTCACTTAGGAGGTAAATTTACCAAAAAAAAGGAGAAATTATCCTCTCGATTCTTTTTGAGAAAATATTTTATTTTCACATCCACAAATTTGAATCTACAAAATCAACAAATGAAAATTGCAAAAGAAGCAAATATTTCTTATTTTTCGATCAAAATTTCAAACTAAAAATCTACAAAAAATGTGGATATTATTCATTCCCCTTTTTTTCATTTCAATTTTTATACTTCATTTTCTCAAGTAAAAATTAAATTAAACATTTGTATAAATGATGAAGATAGAAATGTTCAACTTTCATTTAATTTTACTCTTTATATACTTTTCCAGAGAAAATTTCCTCTTCAAAACATTTATAATCCTCGTGATGTATATAATTTTCACTTCTTCTTATATTCTTTAATTATAAAACTATAATTTTATCTGAAATTATAATCTTTATTTTTTCTTCTTCACAATTATGTACAAATAATATTAGATTCTGCGATGAAAAAAAAGTTTATTTGATTTAAAGTAAACGATTACTTGTCTATTATCAAATAAATATTTATTTGTATTAAATAATTTCTATTTGAGTCAAATTTCTATATATAATTTAAATCCATTATTTTTAAAAGTTTTAATAAAATTCTTTGCAAGAATTGAATTATTTTCAAATAAGATTAGATTTGGATAAAATTTGTTTACAAAAATTTAATTATTTCAAAACAATTTTAATTAAATTTCTCGAGAAACAATTCATCTATTTTCAAATGTTTTAATAAAATTCATCCAAGGAAATTTAATTATTTTCAAAAATTTTAATTAATTTTCTACCCTAGAAAAAATTAGATTATTTTTGAATCAAATAAATTTTCTCTTTCAGTTTTGTATTTAATATTCTTTGCCAAAATTGTCAATTCATCTTCTTCATTTATAAATAGTGACACGTTTAAACATTAGTGAGAAATCTTTCTGTAATTTTCGCATATTCAATTTCCATAACAATGGGACAGACACATTTTTAGAAAAAATGACTTTTACTTTTATGAAAATAGAACATCGAATTTTAATTTTCCATAATTTCTTCCTTTTTCCTTTCATTCTTTCAAATAGAATTTATAATTTTCTCTTTCTTGTTTTTTCGTTATTCTCATTATTTTTCTCTCGTTTTGTTCAAGAACGAAAAAAAAAATTATGCAATTTTCTATTAACTGTGACAAGGTGTAAATTAAAATTTAAAATATTGCACCAGGAAATTTTAGAAGTTTTTGTATACATATTGGTATTTATAAAAGTGTTACTGACGGATATAATATAAATTCTTTTTTTTTCGAGTGCCCTCATGAATATTATAAATAATGCATAGAGAAATAAATCATGCAAACTTTTCAAATTGTATTAACACTTAATATAAACAGTGTTTATGTTGGTTAACATAAAAAAAGAGTATATAATGTATTTTTTTTATGATCTCTGAAAACAAGAATTCGTTTTCAACAAGACTTCTCTTTTTCACTCTTTTTGAGAAAAAAAAAAATTCTTTTTTAAAAGAAAAAAAAAATTCTTGCTCATAAATTAATTAATGACAACTTTCGTGAATACTTTACTACAAAACTACTTTCTCTGAATGTCTATAATTTTTGTTTGCAAGCGCGTCATTCACTTTGCAGCATCGCAGAGACCGTAACTGTGCGTGATCCTTTGAAATGAATCAAGAAGGAAAACTCAATTGGAACGTGAAATTTTTTTTTCTTTTTTTATTATATAAATAATCAACGATTTTCCATTATTCTTCTACAAAATCTAATTACAGAAAATTTAATCTACGTAGTTTGAAAATTCACTTTGTTCTAAATTTTAATTTTCAAAAAAAGTCCCTAATTTGAAAAAAAAAATTTACTGATATTATGAATTTTAATTTTATTACCTATTTAAAGATTCAAACGTAAACCACAATGTTTGTTATATTTCGTTAAAATTTGAATTTTGGTAGAAAATATTTTTTCGTTAATTTAGAAAATTAATTCCTTTCTATAAATTTTGAATTTATTTTATTTTTAATTTTATTCTAGTAATTTTTGGAAAATATCTAAATAAAAAAAAATATTTCTCCATTTAAACGATCATAATTTGAGGGAAATATTTTCAAAAAAAAAGTTTTACTCTCATAAATTTTAATTTTAAGAAAAAAATAATTTTTTTAACTCTTTTTAATTATTTTCTTCTTTTTTTTGCAGGGGAATGTGATTAATTTTTTTTTTTTTTGCAAAAGAGGAACTTATTAAAACTCTAATTTAAATACGGAAACAAAACATTATCGTTGGTGTTTTCTCGATGCTCTTGAATGTTTCTTAAACAGCAGAAAATTACACCACTTTGCAAATAAGAGAAGTGCACTTTCACACGTCGAGTCACTTCGTGATGATAGAATTGTGCTCAGATCATTTAGAATCTCTTAGACAGAGGAAGAAGAATCTTTTCTCTGTAACATGACCTGTTCATCAAGACAACTTCCTGCTTTAATGCTTTTTTTTCCTTTCTTCAATTTCACTTAAAAACGTGCCAATAAAATCAATTACTAAAATTCACTTTCAATTTTACTTTTCAAGAAGTCAATTTTATATTACATTATATATTTTATATAAAATTATAAATTAAAAAATTTTTTCACATGAAACTATAATAATTATTTTCAATTTAAATTTTCATTATTTCCGTACATTCACATTTAATTTATGTCTATAATATTTTATTTTATCTTTATTGTATCGATTGAGCCCAGTAGGCGACTTTTAATTTATATTTTTCTAAATTTTATTTTACAACTCCATTTATTCGTCGATGGAAATATAAATTAATGAAATAATAATTATTATAATAATTCTAATAGATAAATAATAAATAAAAATTTAATAATTACATTTGGACTGAATCTGGTGTTGTAAAATAAATAAAACTATAAATTGTTATAAATATACAATAATAACTAATATAAAATTTATAATCACGAAAAATATTTTAAATAGTGAATTACAAGAATAAATTAAAGTGGAATAAAAATATTTTCGTTGAAATATTTAAGTTTCAAAAGCATTGTTGCAAAATGTAATAAAATTTAATTTTTTTTTGATGAACGAATAAAAAGTGAATGATGCGCCAGTATTTGAGAATTGAGGGCGAATAAAATTATTTGAAAGTTAATTTATTTAATATTTCAATAAAATTTTGATTTCATAAAAATATTTCTATTAAAGACAAAATAATTTAGACAAAAAATTATTTATAGGAGATTTCTTTTCTTTTTTTAATAACAAAAAGAAAAATGTACGAAGGAAATTAATCTCTTTACTCCTTTCGCCATTAACATTAATGAGTTTTAATATCTAAAATATCGGATACAATATAATATATTAAATATGAAATCTGTGGCATTACTTTTGAATATTCTTATTTTATTATAACGACAGTTGAAGGCCAGTTTCGCTTAACTTTCAGCACGTAAAACCGCCACGCACATTTCCCATGAGAGAAAGTTGTTGGGACAATAAGAATCTCCTTTCTTTTAATTTCATCTTTCTAGGTCAAGTTCCGTCAAAAATCTACACATATTTTTGTTTTTTTCTCAAAATTTTACTGATTATTTTTTTTTATCATTTATTAATTTTACACATGGCCCTAGATAATGATAATTTCAACTTTCATTGATAAACGAGGTTCATTTTCTTTCCATTGTTTTTATATAAGTTTATTTACAATGTGTATAAAAATGATTTCATTTCTCACAATGCTTTCTTTCATTAAATCATATTTCTCTAATTAAATTTATAATTTTATTTATAATGCAATAATGGAAACAATTAAATATTGTGAATGAAAGTATACAATGTATAGGAATATATTAAGAACCAGTGAAATAGTTTCAAATTTTGTCTAATTCACGGTGTATAATTAAATGGAATAAAATATTATATGGTAAAGAATAAAATCGAAAAAATATAATAACAAAAAATAATAACAAAAAACAATTTTTAAATTTAATAATAATTAATAATAAAAATAAATTTTCTGTTTTTAGTTGGGCAGTATCGACTGTAATGACTCGATTGAACACAATTCCTAATGAAGATGAGACACAAATGATTCACGCTTTAATTCCTTTATGGGATATGTGTAACCATGAAGAAGGAAAGGTAATTAAATTAATTATTATTTCACTATCTATTGTCTTTCTAAATTGAACGGAATTTCTTAATTTTAATATTTATATGTATGTAGTCCCGTTGTTTTAATTTTTTTTATATTCAATTTACATTATTCCATTGTTATTTATTAGTAGGCAAATTAGAAACATTTTTTATTTTCAAATATTAATTTCAATTTTGAAATAACTTCAGAATCAAAATTTAAAAAATGCAATTATTAACTAAGTTACTAATTAATATTATAATTATTTATATTTTCACAAAAACTTTAATAAAATTCTTCACAGGAATTCAATTATTTTAAATTTGATTTCAATAAAATTTCTCAAAAGAAATCAATTGTTTTTAAAAACTTATAAATAAATAAATTAATAAATAAGAACTTGATAAAATTCTTCACAAAAATTCAATTGTTTTGAAAAGTTTTTATTAAATTCTCTATGTGAATTGAAATACATTTAATAAAATTTTAATTAACTTCCTCCCAAAAATTCAATAATTTAAAAAATTCTTTTTAAATTCTTAGCAATATTTCAAATATTTTCAGAACTTATAAAATTTGTCGCAGGAATTTAATTACATATTTTAAAAAATTTTAATAATCTTCGCATAAACTCAATTACTTTGAAAATTTTCTAAAGAATTATTTATGAGAATTGAATTATTTTCATAATTAATAAAATTCTTCACAGAAATTTAATTATTTTAAAGAATTTTAATAAAATTCTTCACAAAAATTGTATTATTTCCAAAAAATTTCAATAAAATTCTAAGAAAAAAATTTAGTTAAATACTTTGATAAAATTTGATACTTTTCTTAAATAATAAAATTCTTCGCAACAATTTAATTACTTTGAAGAATTTTCATAAAATTATTTATGACAATTGAATTATGTTCATAATTTATAAAATTTTTTGCAGGAATTTAATTATTTTAAAGAATTTTAATAAAAATCTTCGCAAAAATTTTATTATTTTAAAAATTCCAATAAAATTCTTTATTAGAATGAAATTTAATTAAATACTTTGAGAAAATTTAATTATTTTCTTAAATAATAAAATATTTCGCAAAAATTCAATTACAATTTTGAAAAATTTTGACTAAATTCCTTTTGAGAATTGGAAATATTTTCAATACAATTTTAATTAAATTTGACGAAAAAATTCTCCTATTTTTACAATTTATACAATTTTTTCACAGGATTTTAATGATAAAAAATGTTGATAAAACTCTTTATAGTAATTTGAATATTTTGAATATTATTTTAATTTTTTCTCGTTAGAATTGACTTATTTTTAAATATTTTAATTACATTTTTTGTAAGAAATTGAATTATTTTTAAAAATTTGGATAAGTTTCTTTAAATAAAAATTTAATTTATTTCTAATTCAAAATTATAAAAGAAATATTTTTCATTCAAAACAATTTGGTTTAATTAATTTTTGGTATTTTTGAATCTTTATAGCAAATTACAATTTCATTAATTTAAAAATTCAAAATATTTAAAAAGAAAATTAAAAAAAAAAATTAGGGCACAAAAACCAGATTAAAACAACGAACTGCAAAGACCGAACGGAATACAATGATTATTAATACAAATTTTAAATTACATTTTTCCGACTAAATTATTATTGAATTCATTTCAATTCATTTCTTAATTTATTTCGACTTTCTATAGTTTTTTTCATTCTTTTAACAAAGTTTCATCACCTAAAAACTAAGGAATTTTTTTTCGAACACTGAGAATTATTATATTTTTACTGCAGAAACGATTATGTTATAAATTACTATTATTTATTAATATTTATGTCTTTTAGCATAAAAAAGAATAAAATTATCCTTTACTATTTTCAGATAACTACCGATTTTAATAGAAGTACCGATAGTTGTGAGTGTTATGCAATGAGAGATTTTAAAGCAGGCGAACAAATTTTCATATATTATGGACCGAGAACGAATTCCGATTTTTTTGTTCATTCCGGCTTCGTTTATCCCGACAATAAACTAGTAAGAAAATTACCGTTGTGAAATTGAATATATCTAATCATTTAATTTTCTTGATTTTATTATAGCCTTTGGATTTTTAAATAATAATAATAATAATAATAATAATAATAATAATAATAATAATAATAATAATGAAATATTTTCTTTTTTCAGGATGGCTTTAAACTTCGTCTTGGTATTAGTAAAGCAGATTCACTGCAAAAGGAGAGGCTGGAACTTTTAGAAAAATTAGATTTACCTTCGGTTGGGGAATTTTTATTGAATCCAGGTCCTGAACCAATATCGGACACTTTACTCGCATTTTTGCGTGTATTTAGTATGCGAAAAGGTGAACTTGATCATTGGCTCGAGTCCGATAAGGTTTTCGATTTAAAACATATAGACTGTGCTTTAGAGACTGTCGTCGAAGAAAACGTTAGGAAATTTTTATTAGCTCGATTAAAATTATTAATTGCCAATTATCCAACTTCTCAAGAGGTGAGTAAACATTTTTTTGAAATATTCACACAATTATCTAAATTTTGGAGAATTCCAAGAAAATTCTCCCAAATTTGAAAGTTTAGTAATTAAAAATTTTTCTGTAATTAAAAAAAAATCACATAATCATTGAATCACTCACTAATCTTACAAATTAATTTTGCTGATTGAATGTTGCTTCAACTATTTTTTAATCAACAGGAGGACGCAGAAATTTTGAAAACAACTTTACCTCAATTAAAAAAATTAGCGATACTATTGAGGCAGACGGAGAAGAAAATTCTTCAGAATGCTCTTGATTACGTTGAGCAATGGATCAAAGCATAATAAAACGCTTATTGAAATTATTTCTACGTGCCCAAAGAATTTCAGTATAGAATTGTCAAATACGCGGACAATCTCAAAAAAAGAAAAGCTTATAGCTCTATAATCTTTTATCTCCTTCAAAAAACTATATCAAAAATTGTAATTGTTTTTGCAATTTAAAAAAAACAAATACTATTATAAAATGTTTCCTTACAAGAAACTTTAAATTTTCGAATCAAATTTTGATTCTTCAATAAATCTTAAAATGTACAAACTATTATTCGATTGAAACGAAAAATAGAATTTTAAATGTATTTTTCTCTATCGCAATTCTAGGATTCGTTCAAAGTGAGAAAAATGCAATAATGTCAATTTTGTCAATTGATAAAAAAAATAACTTTATCTACAAATTGAAACCGACAATTTAAAAACTAGAACAAGATATACATAAATGCAGAAATATCAATATTATCAGTAGATAAAAAAAATGTGTTTACAAAAGTTGAAAGACATTAAATTTCACGACAGTCTGGAATCTCAGTGCATAGTTTAAATTTTAAAACTAGTTGAAACAAATTGAAGAAATTTATAAATTCTAATAAATAAATACAATGTCATAAATTCGACTTTATTCTAATAATGATACTTTCTCCGGAATTGATTAATTGCTAACAAAAATTATTCATATTAGAACATTAGATAATTATATATCCACAAGTTTTAAACGTTTAAATAAATGAAATATTTTTGAAAATTATTTTCATATCTTTCTGATTCTGAAATAGAATAGAAACTAAACAAAATTTTTATAAATGTAATTAAATATTTATAAACTTAGTTATAAATTTACCTTTTTTCTTTATACGTGACGCAATATTATTGTTAATAAAATTTTTATTTGAAGAAGAAATAAATCGTTTATTTGAACGTTCAGAACTTTAGGAACTAGAATCGAAAATTAACTTGCGATTAAAACATCGAATAATATTAAGATTGAAAAATTAATTTTTAAAAACAATTTTTTTTTGCCTTTCTAGTATGTAAATTGTAAATCTTCAGAGATTTCTACTCTCTCGAGTATTTTAATTGCATAATTAATTCGTTTTAATTGCATATTGAATGCCTAACTTTGTGTGAGATAATCTTCGCTTTTTTTGAAAACTTTTACAAACATGTATTCAAAGAATGAATTTAATTTTTTGTTGTGACTGAAATGTGAATTTGTGTTACATCCATAAGAAATATTTATTTTTAACATTCATCAAATAAAATATTTTCCTTGTAATTTACTAAAACTTGAAAAAAAAATTGAAACATTGTAAAATCATGTTACGCTTTTCATACATAAATAAAAACGAGTTACAGTTAATTCAAATTTGCAATTATTAAAAAAAATTAAGTAAAAAATTCTAGAAAATAATGGAATATTGGAAATATTACAGTAGAAATTCACTTATTAACTAATTAATTATTATTATTATTCTTTTTTACTAAATTATAATAAAATTCTTGCAAATAATTAAAATAATATTTTTGAAAATAGATGAATTCTTGCCAAGAATTTTATTATAATTTTTTGAAATAATGTAATTGTTTCGAGAAATATAATTAAAATTCTATTCAAAATAATTGAATTCAAATTTTATCAAAATTATTGAAAATCATTGAATTAAATTTTATCAATATTTTTTTTTTAAATAATCGAATTATTTTTATAACTTTTACTAAAACTGTTGAAAATAATTCATTTTTTGTGAAACTATTAAAATTTCTGAAAATAATTTAATTGTTTCTAAAAAATTAATTAATTTTAATGAATTTGTAATTAAAATTCTTCTCTATAGATCAATCTAAAATAATTATTTTTAGTAATTTTCGGAAAGTTGTTTGAGAATAAAATTATTTTAAAGAAAGGAAACTTAGACAGAAATAATTAGAATCTATTTTAATTTCTATTTATGATAATAAATTAATACTGACGAATAAAATATCTTCATAAAAAAAATGTCCCTAATTTCAATTTTTGATTTAAGAAAAGAAAAAAGAATGAACCCTTTTCTTTGGTTTTGAAAAATTAGTATTTCCATTTTTTTCATCTTTATTTAAAAAACAACATTAGAACAATTGTGTAATTTTAGAAATTATTTGCTTAAATTATCTCTCAAATAGGTCGTATTTCCACTGATGATGATTGAGCTTACTTTTTATGTATTTTTATAAAAATGTAACACTGAGAATTGTTTCTTAGAATAATTCACTATTAATTACATTAAATCGTTCTCTTTTTCTTTCTTTTTCGCCACTATTTTTTCTCCTTTATTGTAATGATTTAATAATGGCATTTATTTTCTCGACACATTCTTCCTTCTTTTTTGTGAGAACAGCTTCGGCGTCGATAAATTGTTGTCTGCCAATTTTCCCCGTCACCAATTTATCAACATAGAGCGATTGTTGTTGATTGTACAGTTCCTTGAGAGTTCTGTCGTGTTTCTGTAATTCTTGAACACGTTCATAAACATCGCCCGATTCGCCTTTCAATTTTTGTGCCAATTCAGTAATAAAGTTGGTTGCATTCTTATAATCCTGATTAATATTTCTCGCTACGGATAAAAATGCATTTGAATCTTTACTTGTCTTGAGATAGGCGAGTTGTTCATCTAAATCGTTGTAACTCGTCACTCGTTTATCTTGAGAGGCGAGGATTTTTTCACATTGTCCCGCAACTCGTAATTTACTTTCTGATGCTTCGTCCTTGTCGATGGAGAAATCAAGACGAACGTAGATGATGACCATTATGAATAGAAGATAGAGAGCAACAGCGACAAGAAGTGGTTCTTGTAGCATGAAAAATTTCGGGAATGTGTATTTTAATTTTAAATTTTGAATATGATTCTCGACGAGATTTTTCTTCATGATGGAAATAACTGGACGACCGGTGGTGTCGAGATAAGTGTAATGAAGTGAATTTGGTAGGCGAACGACTGGATAGGGAACGTTTAATTCAATGTTCTTTGAACCTTCGGGTAGGATTATTTTCACAACTAATTCGTCAATTACCATATCGTCGAACACGTGGTCCAGAAGTCTCATTTCTAAAACGTAATTGTCTCCCGAGTGAAAGAGGTATTCGTAGCTTGGTACATTATAGCCGACAATGTAACGAGTCTT
Source organism: Leptopilina heterotoma (assembly GCF_015476425.1). NCBI lineage: Eukaryota > Metazoa > Arthropoda > Insecta > Hymenoptera > Figitidae > Leptopilina > Leptopilina heterotoma. The sequence continues at coordinate 4,699,436 of NW_025111110.1, forward strand.
CCAACCACCGAAAAGGGGAAAACGTGGTCGTAGATTCAGTTCAACAGAATCTTTCCGAAGTCTGGTGTGTGATGTTGAGATATTTCCAATCTCATCCCGATAGTAGATATCAGAAGCTGCTGCTGGGAGAACAGTGTCAAAACTCTGAATACTAGCTTGACCGGATTTCGACTCTCGTGCGTATTCATATCTAAAAAATACAATTTCGGTTAGTTCGATAAATAAACACTTCTTTTTATAAAAAAAAATGTATAAACACTTCTTTTAAAAAAAAACATTTACCTTGAGAAAGATCCTTTCAATAAAGCTCCAGTGTGAAGCAATTCAATAGTCTCCTCAACAGCAATATTACCCCAATGCGAAACTTCGATAACTCGCTCCATTTTCGTGACAGTCAAGAATTTATTATTATTTTCGAAATGTACAAACATTTCCTCGTGAGAGAATGCCTCCTTCTTCTCAAATGGTCCATAAGTAATCGTCGAATCACTCTGACTGACTGGTTTGATTTTCGAGTAATTTTCAACATTTCTCGATGGAAAGACAAATGTCGTTGATTGTTTAGTGACAGTGTAGGGCGAATAAAAATACAAATTACCAGTATATTTTACCAATTGTTTCTCCTTTTGTTTGATTTCCTTTGGATGGGGAATCAATTCGTGCGAGGAAGCACTTTCAACGTCAACATTAACCGATCTTCCTGGTTGAAGGGGATCCTTGAATTCAACAGAATAGAAAAGTTTATCGGGATGTTCCTTTACTTTAACTGGAGTAACTTTGAGATCGGCTCGACCTGGTTCACGAAGTCGCGCTGTCACCGAACTCACGTGAACTTTATTATTTGGTTCAAAGGCATAAAGGAAATTTTTCACTGGATTCTTTCCTCCATTTTCGACAATAAGTTTTGCGGTAATTTTCGTCACTTGAGATTTTAAATCAATGTTTCTTTCAGCACTTTTTACTATGAGGTTGGATTCCACTACTTGCGAGTATGAGAAACAAAAGGTTAGAGATATGAGAAAAAGCACTTTAATTGAGATTGACTTTAATTTCATTTTGGAAATCATACTTATTATTAGAATATGTATTTCATAAGTTTTTAATTAAGAAAATAACGTTTCTTTACAACCGGCACTAACAACAAACTGTAATTTCTATCGGCATGGATGGACGTGGCGACATGCACACATATAGACGTGGCTTCTGCCTATTCGCGACATTAAGGCGCGTTTACAAAGCACTGTTTTATTTTTTTTCCTTTTTACAGAATATAATAGTCCTACTCCCTGATAAAAATATAAAAATAAACAAAAGTAATAATTAAAAAAAGATTTAATTAAGAAATGCATTAAATTTTAATAATTTAAAGTTGTATTTCGTCAAAAACTCCTTTCGGAAGAGTTGCAGTCCCCTAACCTCAAAATTGTTTTATCATTCAGAAATTCAATTTTCTTTTGATCAAATAAAAAAAAATTGCTCTTCATTCAATATTCAACCAGATTTGCTATAGAAAATTAGAAAAAAAACACTCATTTCTTGCTTTTCACTGCGTAAAAACTGTAGTTGTCAAAAATAATTTGAATTTACCCGCGGAAAAGCACCGGTTTTTTCAGCACTCGGAACGGAAGTACAGTCTGCTAAATTTCCGGTACCTTAACTTGTGCATGTATACAAAAAACATGCTGGTGTTAGTTACTAACACCAATAACATAAATATCATGTGGACTTTATGAAAGAAAATCAAATAAAAATGCAAATTTTGTCATTAATTTCTGAAAGTATTTTTAAAAACAAAGTATATTTGATAATTTTTAAAAAGAATTGATTTTAATGCACGTAAGTTTTTCACATGCCATTAGCAATTCACTTATTATTTGCGATTGAAAAGAAAATTCTAACCTATAAAGCCAGGGTATTTCATCATTCGAATAACTATAATAATTAATTAATTTAAAATTTGTTTTAAAAATTGAATCTATTTCTATTTTTTATCATGATTAATCTATATTTTAGGCTTAAGAATTCGTCGTCGCATTAATAAATAGGAAATTATATTTGTTTTTAATTATTTTCTGAAAAAAGGAAAGATTGACAATTGATTTATTTCTTTTCTAATAGTTGAGCATGACTATAATATTTTTTCAGGTAATCTCAAATATAGAAATTATTGTAACGATTAATTAATTGAAGAAGTAAAATATAAGCAAAATGTTGCGTTTGCAAAAACTTGTTAATGCAAGCGACACTTTGTGCACTTGGTAAGTAACAAACAAATACTGTAAAATAAATACTACGTTTACAATCAAGTTTATGCAAAAAGAATTTTACTAATATTACCATTTTTCAGTTCATTTGGACGAAGCACATTAAAATGCGTTGATAAAACTTGCAACATAATTTTTAGAACTCACATTACGAGTAATGTCTTATCAACAAACCCATCGACAAATACAACAATCAATAGATTTGTTTCTAAAAATTCCACTCGTCTCAAAGTTTTGTGCGTGAAAAAATTTCATACACAAATAATGCCTGAATGTCAAGCAAAAAAAACTGATTCGCTAAATAATAGTATTATTCAATCTTTGCTCAATGTAAGTTATTAGTTTTACAAATTTTTATTAGTTTTGCTAATTTAATCTTTTTTCTCCTAAAGTTTTTAAACGTTCAAATGAACGACCATTTGTTTTTACTGAATTTAAATTGTATTTTTATGGAAAAAATCCAGGGTTGTCACAGGTCAGGGAAATCAGGGAAAAGTCAGGGATTTTTAGTAAAAGTACTGGAAAAAATTGAATTTTTAAAATTCATAAGAAAACTCAATTTTGAAGGAATTTAATTAGAAATTTTAAAGAATTTAGTTTTTTAGAAAATTTTAATAATTCAAATTCTTCTGAAATTAGTTACATTTTTTAATACATATTTCATTATTTATTAAAAATTATGGATTTATAGAAGAATTTTAGTTAAGAACACTAATAAAAAATTGAATTTTGAAGAAGTTACAAATATAATTGCAGAAATTCAATTATTTTCAAAAGTAATAAAATTCTTCACAGAAATTCAATTATGTTCAAAAAGTATTAAAAATTCTCGTCAAAATTTCAAGTATCTTTATAAATAATAAAATTTTTCTCCAAAATTCAATTATTTTCAAAAATTTTCCTCAATTTAATGATTTTAAATATCTACTATTTTAATAAAATTTTCCAAAAGAATTTAAAAATTTTATTAAAAAAAATCTTAATAAAATTCTAAGCAAACATTTAGTTATTTCCATAAATAATTAATATTTCACAGTAATTCAATTATATTTACAATTTTTTATAAATGTCTTCTAAATTATTTTCATAAATAATAAAACTCATCGCAGAATTTGAATTATTTTTAATACAATTTTGATTTTAATTCTGTTAAAATTAGTTGAATTTTTTAATATTGTATTTAATATTATTTCCAAAATTTTAACGCAATTCTTAGAAAGAAATCAATTATCTTAATAAATAATAAAATTCTTCCCAGAAATTTTATTGTTTTCAAGAATTTTAATAAAATTCTTTGCAAAATTCAATTATTTTTATAAATAACAATATTAATCACGAGAATAAAATTATTTTCAAGAGTTAGAAAATTCTTTTCAGAAATTCAATTATTTAAAGAAATTTTAATAAAATTCTACGCAAACAAATTTTTTTTTATAAATAATGAAAATTTCCCAGAATTTCAATTATTTACAAATTTTTTATAAATTTTTTCTCAATAATTCAATTATTTTTTTAAATAATAAAACTGTTCTCAGTAATTTAATTATTTTCATAAATAATAAAACTCATTGCAGGATTTTAATTATTTTTGATAAAATTTTAATCGAATTCCTTGAAAAATGTTATTATTCTTAAGAATTTTATTAAAATTCGTCAAAAGAATTCAATTAATTAAAAACTTGTTAATAAAATTCTTTATTTTGAAAAATTTTATGATAATCTAAACTGTTATAAAACATGAAGAAATCGATCGAAATGATCGATTTCTTCATGTTTTATGATAATTTTTTATAAGTTGTTTAATTTCAAAAAGGTTTGAATTTAAAATTTTTAAAAATCTTCATTTCAATGAAAAAATATTAATATTTATTTAAAAAAGAAGTTATTGATTTTTTTCCGATTTTGCACGTTAGTTTCGTTGAACCATTAGAGTAATTTTTTATGAATGTATATATTTAATATTTTTTTTTGTTCAACATTATTTATCAAAAGTTATTGATGTTTTCGAATAATTTTACAATTCAAGAAATTTGTAAATAAATGTAATAAACAATATTTTTGAGTATCTAATAATTTTTAGAGTGAATCAGAATATTCTTTAGAGTCAGGCAAAAAGTCAAAATTTTGTCTGGAAATCAGGGAAAAACAAAATTAAATATTTTCATTTGAACGTTTCGAACTTTAGGAAACTTAATTTATTCTTAAAGTTAAATGTAATTATTACTAATTTTCACATTTATTTTCAAAGGAGCAAACTGGTGGTGACAGAAACAATGTAAAAGTAAGGAAACAATACGGAGTGGAACGATTAGAAAGAAGAACTACACAACCAAAAAAACAATTAAATGAGATTAATTTCGAAGATTTACTTACAGAACCAAGAAAACATCACAGTGAGAAACAATTGTTTCATAAACAAATGGCTTGTCATAGTGGTAATGATATTTGAAGAAATATGAAATTTGTGTCGCAATCTATTGGAAAAAGTTTTTGACTAACATTTTTATATTTACAGAAACTTTAAAAGAATTTCCAATTCCAACTTCGTCATTACATAATGTTTATTCAATAGTTCAATCGCAATTGAATATGGATCAAGTACTTGTACTGAAATACAAAGAGGATCCAAAAGGATGGAAATGTACGTGTACTGTTAAATGGCCAGAGGAACGAGAATTTACTGCTGTTGAGCGAATGAAAAAGAAAGCCGCTTCTACAGTGTCCCTACAATGTTTACATTGGCTGAAAGAAACTAAAAAAATCAAAAATGGTCTTCCGGTGGTTTTTGATATAACAAAAATAACCAAGGCATTAAATAATCCATCATTAATAACTATTAATAGTGATATGGAGAAGAAATTGAAGAAGTTATTAGAAAATTATGAAACTGTAATTATTAATTAATTTTAGATTAATTTTAGATTATTTTTTCTTTCTATTTAATAGAAATAGTAGATGAATTTATGTTTTTACTAAATTTTAATTTTATATTAATTTAGAATATACAACCAACTTTAGTGAAGGCAAATTTACACGACATTCAAAAAAATGAAGGAGCCATAGTAGATGAACTTGATTTTGGAAATCAAGTTTTTCATAATTTGAAACAAAGAAATGTTATTTCTATACCGAAAATACAACCTGAGGTTAGAAATAAAACTCTCTATGCAAGACTTCAAACAAGAAAGCCAGTTGGATATGACTTGCCGATCAATGCTTACAGGTATATCGAAAAATTCATTTTTTAAAATAAATTTGTAATCATAAATAATTAATTTTTACCGGCCTTCGGATATTTTTTCGACTTATTTTTTATTTTTAAAAAATACGACTATTTGAACTTTTTTGTCGAACATACTTTTTACAAAAATTCTACTTTTTAGTGAACTTTGCAAAAATATTGGATTCTCGAAAAGCAATCTGAAAATTATTCGAAATAATTTATTTAGAGCTAAATTTTAATTAAAAATTTTTAAAATTGAATTTTTCGGAAAGTTGTAGAGTTACAAATTTCGGGAAACAATTAAATTTCAAAATTCTGAACACAGAATACAATTTTCATTAATTATTTAGTAAAAAATTATTTTCAAAAATTTTAATATCATTGTTCCGTAGAATTGAATTATTTTCAGAAAGTTTAATAAAATTCCACAAAAAAATTAATTGTTTTCAACAATTTTATTAAAATTTATAGAAACAATTCCATTATTTTTAAAAATATTCATAAAATTTAATGCAACAATTTTGATAAAATTTTAATTCAACTGTTTTCAATAGAATATTAATTAAATTTCTCGAAACAATTACATTATTTAACAAAATTATAATAAAATTCTTGTCAAAAATTTATCTATTTTCAAAAATTTTATTTAAATTCTTTGCAAGAATTTTATTATAATTTAATAAAAAAAAAAATAATAATAATAATAATAATAATAATAATTAATTAGTTGATAAGTGAATTTCTGCTATAATTTTTTCAATATTCAATTATTTTCTAGAATTTTTTACCTGATTTCTTTTCTAAATTCATTTATTTTCTATAATTTATAGAAAATTCTTTGAGAATTGAATCATTAAAAAAAAGTTAACTTAAAACACAATTAAATTTAAAAGTTCTGAACAATTCAGTTTTTCAAAAAGTTGTAATTCAATTTTTTTTTAAATTAGTTCAATTTTAGAATATACAATAAATTAAAAATTTGTAATTAATCAAAATTTTGTAAATTCGAATTGAAAATAATCGAATGTTTTACTTATTTTCTTAATAATTCAAATAAAATATTTCAAATTAAAATAATTTTTGGGGACTTGAATGTTGAATAATTTTAATTAATAATTTTATACAACTTCGTTCTTTGAAAAATTTTAATCCAACAGATTTTTTTGCAATTAGCTATTTATTAATAATTTTTTGAAATTGTTAAACATATATTCAATTAAAAAATTTTTAAAAAATCCAAATTTCGTGAAATCAACTTGATAACAATTAAATTTTAGATGTTTGTTAGGTAAGCAAAGTTTTTTTTTTTTTTTAATAATTCATCGATTTTGAAAAGAATTTTAGTAAAAAGAAAATCCAATAAATAATTGAATTTTGGAAAAGTTCCAGTAGCAATTTTTAGAAATAATTAAATTTCAAAATATTTTAATTTGTAATTTTTGAAGATTTAAATTTTGAATATTAATAATTCTAAACTTTTTAGTTATTTGAAAAGTTTTAGGTATTTATTAGTAATTATTCGGAATTTTCAATATTCAATTAAAAATTTTTCAAATAATTAAAATTTTGTGAAATTAAATTAAAAACAATTTATTGAATTTTAGACGCCTTTTAATTAAAATTTATTTTCTTTTGTTTTAGATAATTGAGTTTTAGAGAAGTAACAGTAGAAATTTTTAGAAATAATTAAATTTCAGAAAGATTCAACTTATAATTTTTCGAAAATTCATTTGCTGTAGAAGTTTAATTATATTTAAGTAGGCATTTGAAAAATTATTAAACTTTGAAGTAATTTTAGTAAAAAATTCTATAAAATAATTAACTTTTGGAACAATTAATGTTGATATTTTCAAAAGTAATGAAATTTCAAAAAGTTAAAAATTTAAACTCCTATGGAAAAAGTATATTAAAGTATTTAAACATTTGTTTAACAAGTTTATTGATATTTCCAATAATTGAATTCAGAAATTTTGAGAAAAATTGTTTTTTGATATAATAAATATTCTTTGGTCATAGTTGTATTTCTAAAAGTAATTGAAATATTGTTAAACAATTGTAAATTTCGTAAAATTTTATTACAATTTTTAAAAAATAATCGTGTTTTTGAAAAAATATCTTAAAAATAACTTAAAAAGTTTGAAAAAGTGTTTTAAAATTATTTGAAATTTACGAAAGCTTAGAATTGAAGTTCAGAATAAGGGAAGAAATTAAAAACTTTTCAAAAAATTTAATGAACTAAATAAATAATGAAATAAAATCAGGGGAAAATTAGGTAATAAAATCCTGAATAAAATAAACAACTTCTTTGTTTTTTTTGTAATTTAAATGGATTAAAACGACTTTTTGTAGATTTTAAAATCGATCCGAGGCCTGTTTTTAAATAAAATCTAAAAATTTAATTCTTATACAATTTTTAATCGCAAGAATTTTTAATCTTTCCTAAATGTAACTAATAAATTTATCTAGATTTAACTAATAAATTTATCTAAATTTAACTAATAAATTTATCTAAATTAAACAAATTAAATAAATTGTTTCCAATTTATTATTTTTCAGAAATGAAATTGTCAAGATAGTCGAACAAAATCAAGTTGTTCTAATAAAAGGCGATACTGGTTGCGGAAAAACAACTCAAGTCCCTCAATTTATAATGGATTCATTCATTCAAAGAGGCGAGGCAAGTAAATGTAACATGATAGTTACAGAACCACGAAGAATATCAGCAATTACACTTGCCGAACGTATTGCCCATGAACGAGGAGAAAAATTAGGCGACGTCATTGGCTACAAAGTAAAATTACAGCATAAACTTCCTCAAACACCTGGTGCAATTTTATTCTGCACACCGGGAACACTATTGAGAAAAATGCAAGAAAATCCAACTTTAACCGGATGTTCTCACGTCATTATCGACGAGGCTCACGAGAGAAAAGTCGATGTGGACATTCTCCTAGCTCTATTAAAGCGAATAATTAAAAAAAATCGTGAAATCAAAGTAATCATAATGTCAGCCACACTAAATGCCGATACATTTACGAGATATTTTGATTGCGTCAGTATGGATGTACCTGGTAAAATATTTCCAGTAAAAAGTCATTTCATCGATGACATGAGGAAATTTGTTAAATTAAAAGGGGGTTCAGAAAATACACGTTTTCCCCAAGTTGATTACGAGGAGGTGGCAAATATGATACAATGGATAAGCGACAATAAACCAGCGGGTGCAATTTTGTGTTTTTTGCCTGGATGGAATGAAATTATGCAAGTGGAAACTTTACTTAAACAGATAAATAGAAGAGGAACGAGACAAGTGGTATTACCACTTCATTCGCAATTGTCATACAGTGATCAACAGAGAATTTTCGAACCACCTCCAACGAATGTTAGAAAAATTATATTGTCAACAGACATCGCCGAAACTGGAATTACTGTTCGTGATGTTGTTTATGTTGTCGATTCGGCTCTACATAAGGAATTGAAATGGGACAAAACTAAAGAAATTAATGTCATTCAAAATTATCGAATTGCCCAGGCGAATCTCTTGCAAAGGTTTTCTTTTATTTATTTAAATTTTGCGTCTACTATTTATTTATTTGTAATACTTTTTATTCTAATATTGATTTTTTGATTTTTAGAAAAGGAAGAGCAGGCAGAGTTCAGCCAGGAGAGAGCTATCATTTTGTGAGCAAAAGAGAATATGAAAGAATGAGACAATTTACAGAACCTGAAATACAATGTCTATCGTTGGAGAGAGTTATTCTCGATTGTAAATTATGTTCGGACGATAAAGTAGAAGATTTTCTCGCTGAATTGCCCGATCCTCCGGATGTTCGTGTTCTTAGGACTTCAGTGAAAAATCTTATAGATTTAGGAGCTTTAAATACTGACGAATCATTAACTGTACTTGGCAGAAAAATTAGTTGCCTCTCGCTACCACCTATTCTTGGAAAAACACTGCTTTATTCATCCGTTTTTGGGCAAGTCCACTATTTCTTTACTTATTTTAATTTTTTCTTTACTTACTCAATTAAGTATTAAAAAGATTTAATTCTTCTTGAATTTCATTTTGTTTACCTAATAAACTTTAAAACCACCACGAATTTGAATACAAAACCCTTAAGGACATTTATCCAAAGAAATGTAGAAAAGAAAAAAAATCAATTAAGATTTAAAAAATGAAAATTTAATTAATGAAATTTTCTGGAAGAACAAAAATGTAAATTTTCAAGAAAAAAAATTTAAAACCTACGAAATTAAATTATTTCCATAAATAATAAAATTCTTCATAGGAATTCAATTATTTTCAATACAATTTTAATAAAACTTCTCGCAAGGATTCAATTATTTTGATAAATTATAAAATTCTCTGCGAGAATTAAATTATTTTGGACACGCTTTTAATAAAAATTTTCGAAAGAATTCAATTATTTTTAGAAATTGTAATAAAATTCACCGAAGAAATTAAATTATTTTAAAAAATTTTGATGTAATTCTTCGTAAGAATTCAATGATTTTCAATAAAATTTTAATAAAATTTCTGGAAAAAATTAAAGTATTTTTAAAAAATTTTCATAATATTCTTCGAAGGAATTCAATAATTATTTTCAAAGATTTTTATAGAATTCTTCCCAAGAATTCAATTATTTTGATAAATAATAAAATTCTTTGCGAGAATCCAATTAAAATTCGTCGAAGGAATTAAATTATTTTCAAAAATTTTGATGTAATTTTTCGCAAGAATTCAATGATTTTCAATACAATTTTAATAAAATTTCTGGAAAGAATTCAATTATTTTTAAAAAAATTTCATAATATTCTTCGAAGGAATTCAATAATTATTTTCAAAGATTTTGATAGAATTCTTCCCAAGAATTCAATTATTTTCAAAAATAAGAAAATTCTTTGCAAAAATTCAATTATTTTCGACACAATTTTAATAAAAATTTTGTAAAGGATAAATTCAATTTTCAATACAATTTTAATAAAATTTCTGGAAAAAAATCAATTATTAAAAAAAAAAAATTTCATAATATTCTTCGAAGAAATTCAATTATTTTCAAATATTTTGACAAAGATTTTCCCAGGAATTCAATGATTTAAAAGAATTTTTAAATTGAAAAAATCTTTATTTAAATTTTTTGTTAGTTAAATTTTTGAATATTTAATTATAAACTAAATTAAATTACCTATAAATAAATTTAAATATAAATATTTTTTTTCTTTGAATAATTAAATTCTTAAAGAACTCGATAAAAAATTGATTTAACGATATATTTTCTACAGTCAAGGAAAAAGTCAAAATTCCGTCTGAAAATCAGGGGAAAACAAAATCAAATGTTTGTGTCAACCTTTTACTTTAATTTTATTATAATAACTGTAAAAATTTCTTTCTAATTTAAAATTATTTTTTAATATTCCCAACAACTGTTGCAGATGTCTGGATCCAATATTAACCATAGCGACAATTTCTGCGATAAATATGGAAATTTTCATGAATGCCATGTCGCGAAAAGAAGAAATACGAACACTTAAAAGACGTTTTAGTGTAAATAGTGATCATCTTGCACTTGCTTGGTTATACATGCAATGGGAGTCTTATCTTCATGAAAATTTAGAATTAGCCGAGCAATTTTCTTTCGAATGCGGAGTCACTCATTATCGAATGCTTACTGTAAAAAGTACGTTTGAAAATTGCATTTTTTCATTATTTTCTTTCATAAATATTTTTTCAACATTCTAAATCTTTACTAACCAATCCCTAGTTTTACTTTATCTTATTTCTTTTTCTCTTTAGAACAAAGAGAACAATTTCTAAGACAACTTGCCGAAATGGTGGGAATGAGAGATCAAAATTTGGATGCGAATCATCCTTTTAATAAAAACATACAAAATGACGAACTAATAAAATCTGTTATTCTCGCTGGTATGAATAATGTACTGAAGCATGTTCATTTTGCGAAAGTACGTGAACGTTTGGTGAGAAGTAGTAAAGAATTTCAAGACGAGTAAGTACATTAATCGACAATAAAACCAAAATTATCAATCTCGAAATTAATTTTATAATAATTTTAATTTAATATTATAATGTTTGTAATTTCAGATCAAAGTGCAGCACAAATTTAACACCCGAAAGTGTAAATTATTCGCCAAAAGAAGAACTTACGAGTAACTATTTTACTTATATAAAGAAAACATATGCTGGCGATAGAAGAAAACTGATAGTACGAGAATCTAGTCCAGTTTCACCCATATCAGTCTTTTTATTTGCCCAAGGTCACTTATTCGGATACGAGGTACCTAATAAATTCAAAAACTAATTTAATCATTTGATTTACAAAAGAAGAAAATAAACCACATGAAAAACAAAAAATTGTTTTATAATACTTTTTATAAATTTGATTTTTTTTCCAGCATTTCTCCGCGGACCTGCAGAATTTGAATAATAACAAAAATGACTTTGCCTTTAAGAATCAAATTCTAATGAAATTTAATGATATGGAAAATGTGTCTTTAATTTGTGATGAAAAGTAAGTAATTTATGGTAAAGTAATTGAAATTGAATAGAAATAGAATAAAAATAGAAAAATAGAGTAGAAATAGAAAAAGAATTAAACATTGAAATTTTTTCTTCCAGCACTGCTGATATACTATTTCGGCTTCGTGATTGCCTATGGGAAGTTGTGAGGTACATTATCAATAATCAAGGACAATTGTTAGTTAATCAGTGTCAGCAGTTACCTGTGGTTGAACAATTTAAAGATGAAATGTTGACAACCATCAATGAATTATTAGATGCAAATGTCAAATGCACAAATACAAGTGAAAAATTGAAAGCCGGCAACTTTAATATGATAAGATCGACGAATACTGACGATAAGAATAAATTTACTGAATATGATGGAATAGATATGGAAACTGATAGTGAAAATGAGAACGAATATGAATCCGACAGTGAATATGAGGATGAATCTGAAACTGATGCATACAATGAAAACGATAGGGTGTAAAATTTTATTTTTCATTTTTCACATTTAATTTCATTTTAATCGGAGAATTCTGGTTTTCTGTAAATATTGTAGTTTATGAAACAAGTATTTTTTAACTTTCTTATTCGAAAAAACGTATTACATATTTTATTTAATGAAAAATAATGTTTATATATAAAAAAAGATACGATTGTGTAAAGATTTTTAAAATCAATAAAATGTTAATTAAAGTTCAATAACTTTTTGGAGTTAATTATTTTACTTTCGATTAATGTCAGTAATTTTTAAATCATTTGTATGGGCAAAAAATGTTATTCATTTTAACACTCAGATCTTATAGATCATAAATATTAAAATGTATTTAAAAGCAATTTCTAATATATAATTATTAATTTTTTTAGGGATTATAGTTATGATTACACTTTATTATAAAAAATTGTTTTCAAAGTACACATTTTTATATACATTAATTACATTTCTTTTAAATAATAATCTAAAATATGATATTTAAACAACAGACCATTATTCGTTAGAAAAAAATTACTCAAGTATCATACAAACATTTATACTTATTTTCCACTCTTATTTTTATTATTAATAACAATTTCATTAAACTAATCTAAAATACTCACATGCTAAACTCTAAATAACTTCAGTTCTGATAGAATTAAAATTCAACATGGATTTCTTTACGGATTTTATTTCAATCCTTAAAAAGTCAATTATTTCAGATTAGAGATTTTTAAAATGTTTAAAGACTATTTTTAAAAAATCCTTTTTAAAACTAAATTTTAGTTATTTTTAAAAAATGAAATAAAAGAAAATCAATAAACATATAAAATTGGTTTTCAAAAATGGCCTTTCATTTTATTAATAAAGTAAAATTAATTTCAATTTTCATTTTTAAAATTAATTTCAATTTCAATTTTTAGAAATTAATTTTAATTTCAATCTTTCGAAATTAATTTCAATTTCAAGAATTGAAAATAAATTAAACAATAATTAAAAAAAAAAATTTATCACGATTAATAATTAATTCTATTAAAATGAGTATCTTAATTAATATATTTATAAATATATTTTGTCTTTATATTAATTTATAGTAACTGTATAATAATTTTGCATTAATATTTAAACTTTAAATTCTTATTTACATTTGGCAGGTACATGGAAGCGTGCGCTTCTGGAATTCACAACTCCTTCCCATTAAGAACTAAGTTTTATGTATCAATTAAATCAATGAATATTTATAATAATTTAATAATAAAATTTACAAAAATTCTATTCTACATAAATATGAAACATATTTGTAAATAAAATTTTCTAAAAAGTCATTTAAAATAAATTAAAATCAAACTTAACAGAATTTTATATGCTATATGCAATTAATTTGTATAAAATAAGGTAAAATTCTATTTTTATCATTAAAATAAACTCGTAACAAAATTAATTAACAACTGTAAATAAAAGGAAAGCAATATTGAAAATTTTAAACTCAAATTAAACTCATTTTAAACTCAAATAAGCAATTTGTAATCAATAACACAAACCTGATTTTTTTTTCTTTTTTTCTAATAACAACTTTATGATAAATATTTTTTAAGATGAAATAAATAATATTTAATTAAATTGAGCAAATAATTCTAGATATACTTTCAACAAATAGAAACAAATAAGAAATGGTTTAAATATTTTTTTTTATAATCTAAAAAGAGAAAGATTCTAATAAATTCTACGATAATTAATACCTGTCTGGTAAGATATCAATTTATAATCTTAATCATAATTATCACAAATTAGTAAAACTCGTTACTAATTTGTACTTTCATTATTGCAACGCCGGCCCAAAATTTCTTTCGTGTAAAATTATAATCTATTAATTAACTAATTTGTAAATATCTATAGTCGTACTACTTTTTACTTGTAGTAATTTAATTCCTATATTTTCCTATATTTAATTCCTCTTAATTCCTATATTTTCTTCTTACCATTCGATTTAAAATTCCGATATCTAAATTTAATTTCCTATACGCAAATATTTATCATATTCTTATTTCTGAATTAAATAAATAAATTACCCGATTGTCGAACTTTTTAGACACATTGTGTCTTCTTCGATTTAATTATTACATTAAATGTTTGAATTGCATCCAAACGTTTAATAAAATTTTTACAAAAGTTAATTATTACACTAAATGCTCGAATTGTATTCAAACATGTAATAATAAAATTTTTACAAAAGTTTATGTAGAAAAATTCAAGATATTTACAAAGGCTTTTTAGAATATAGTTTGATATTCTTAATTTTCAGTTTTATTTAGAAAATGTTAATCAGTACTCTTTTTTTAAAAAATAGATTGCAATTTTTCAGTTGTAATTTACAAACATTACGAGCTACTACTGTAAAAAAAGTCTGATAAATTTTTTAAAATTTAATCTAATATTCTATTATGAATTTATAATACAGTATTATATAATATTAATAATATAATTATTTAATATAATAATAGTATTTTAGTAATATAATAGTAATATAATTAATATTACATTAATTATAATAATATTATATAATAGAACAATATATTAAATTTTATTCTAATTAAATTTCTAAAGTTTCGAACGTTCAAATGAAGGACAATATTTTTATGACTATTGAATTTGTATTTTATTACAAAAATTATTTTGCGTCTTAAAAAAAATTACAATTAAATAATAAAGTTGTTTAATATATCTTATTTTCAATTTCATTTAGTAAATTTTTAAAAAAAGAGACAAAAAGATTTTCTATTTAATAAAAATAGAGACACAAAATTTTTCTTTATTCAAACGTTCGAAACTTTAGAAAAATGATTAATTTCATAATTTTGAACTTGTGATTTTTTTCCCAAAAAAACGTTATTCATGTTAAAATAAACTAATAGAAAAATTTTCCAAACATTTTTTATACCTATAATAAATTATTTTCGCAGTCAAGAGGTAAAATTCCTTCGTTTACTGCTGCCTGGACTTAAGACAGTGTCAAAGCTCTCGGCTTCGCTTTCGCTGGTATTCATTGCTATTCTCTCAAGAACACCACCTTCATTTCTTATTCCAAATGGCTGAAAGAAAGGATTTCGCACTTCAACATCAACGCCAGAGTCAATGCTTTTCGAAAAATTCGACGTCTCAGAGAGTTTACGAAAATTTCCAAAAAAGACACTATCAGTTCCAACGCTCTCGGCTCCACTTTCACTGGCCCCATCGCCTTGCGACTCAGTTTCATCAGTTTCCGAGACACTGCTCACGTCGTTCGCCAATAATTGCTTACGAGATCCATTGCTGTCGGTGCTACTCAGATATCCGCTATCCTCCATTTTGTACTAAAAGAAAAATTATTTCAATTAGTATAATTTGAAAATTTTTACATTTTCTATACATTTTGTACATTTTGAAATTTTTCTGTAGTATTTTTCAAAATTTTCATAATTTGTACTAATTTTAATTTTTATTTATTGAACCAAGTGTTGAAAGTTCAAATGAATCAAGTATTTTTTATTGGAAATATTTTTTTAAATATTACTGATTACTGATTAATAAAGTAATTTAGTATGTAATTTATGGGAAATTCAATGGTCACAAAATAAAAGAGGTCAAAAAATATTTTTACTCTTTTTGAATTTCTATTATTCCTAAAAGTTGATTGACGTTGAAGAATTTTTTTTTCTTTTAATTAAAATTGCTTTTAGGCTAAAAATGCTAAAGAGTACAA
The DNA here is from genome assembly GCF_015476425.1 of Leptopilina heterotoma. Classification (NCBI taxonomy): domain Eukaryota; kingdom Metazoa; phylum Arthropoda; class Insecta; order Hymenoptera; family Figitidae; genus Leptopilina; species Leptopilina heterotoma. The sequence goes on from NW_025111110.1 coordinate 4,715,657, forward strand.
TTTTTAATCAATTTTCTTATTTGAAATTTAATTTCGTGTATTTTCTAACTAATTTATGATCAGAAGTTTTTTTATATTTCATAGATAAATAGGAAATTTTTTTTATTAATTTCTGAATAATTTGAGATCATAATTATTTAATATTTTTTATATAAAACAAATTAGGATTTGAAATTAGTTATAGAAAAAAATCAAATGAATTTTCAACTAAGAAAATTTGATAAAAATAGTATTTTTTAGCATTTTTAGTCTGAAAATAACTTCTTTTTCAAAAAAGGCTTCAAAAATAGAAAAAGAAATAAATATTTCAGCCCCTTTTCAATTTTTATTTTTCCTAAAAATTGGTAGAGTTTGAAATCTATGCGTAATTTTGTAGAAAATAAGTTTATGTAAAACAAAAAAAAATGTTGGCTAAAAATGCTAGAAACTTCTATTATTATTCAACTTTTTTAATTAAAAATGTATTTGTTTGTTTTTATAACAAATTTTAAATCATAATTTTTTATATAAAAAATTTAAGAATGTGATTTGAAATTAGAAAAAAAAACAAATGAATTTCCAAATAATAAAATTGAACAAAACTAGTATTTTTTAGCATTTTTAGCCCAAAAGTAATTTTTTTTTCAAAAAAGGCTTCGAAATTAGTAAAAGAAATAAATATTTTAACACCTTTTAAATTTTTATTTTTTCTAAAAATTCGTACGTTTTGAAATACTTGCGTAACTTTGTAGAAAATACGTTTTTGTATCTATACGAAAAAAATTTTCAAGTGAAAAAATTTATTTCCACTATTTTTGAAGCATTTTTTTTTGGAAAAAAATGGTTTTTAGACTAAAAATTCTAAAAAGTATTATTATTATTATTCATTTTTTTATTTAAAAATTTATGTGTTCATTTTTCTAACTAATTTTTACAACATAATTTTTCTATATAAAAAGTAAAAGCTAATAAAAAATAAGAAATTACCATTTAAAATTAGTTAGAAAAATTAAACAAATGAATTTTCAAATAAAATTGAATAAAATTAGTACTTTTTAGTATTTTTAGTAAAAAAATCAATTTTGTTTTTAAAAAATGGATTAAAAAGAGTAAAAATCAAATTTTTACTTCAGCAATTTTTTTGTGACGAAAAAAACACATTTTCTACAAAATTAAGCATGGATTTCAAAATTTACCAATTTTGTAAAATTAATAAAAATTCAAAAAGGAGTCAAAATATTTTCTGCCATATTTTATTTTATATTCATATCCCCACAAAAAAATTATTATAAAAATAACTTTGTGAAATATTTAAAATATTTTCCTGATATGTTAAAAATATCCGTGTACCTTTTTTTTCAAATTTAATCTTTAGAAACTACAATTTTTTGTACACGTGACACAATAATTTTTTTAATAAAATTTTAAAAAAGAAATAAATAAATTTCGTTTATTTAAATTTTTACCGAATTATTTTCTATTTTATTTTCACTACTTTTTTCGAAAAGAATCCACTTACTTTGGTATTTTTTTTTACAAAATGACTGACTGTCATTTTGCCAATCGCAGTATTTTTAAAATTTCCAAAAAGCACTCTACTCACCAGAGCAGGATTGATATAAAGCGCTTTTTTCTGCGCCTTTCCCTTTCGTGTAGCATTTGATGATTTCGAATAAACCCGATCAGCCGAATGAACAAAATTTCTCATTCGACACGGAATGAGATTAATTCGTTCATTCTTCTGATTTCGACTAGAAGATCGTCCCTTCGTCATCAAATCATTTCCATACAATGAAGACAAATTCGAGGCACAAACATTTTTCTCCTCCTCTTTAGAATTTCTCCTCTCACCTTCTGCAAAATTCGTCAAAATACTTCCCCCCTCACCATTACAATTAATATTCGAAACAAAAGAAGATTCATCAAATTTATTATTGGAATTTTCCCGTGTCCCTACGAATAAAGAATCCAAATTTGGGACAGGAGCGCCAACACTAGCTGTAGGGTCCTCCGTTTTGGTACAACTCCTGTCCCAATCGTTTTTTGAGAATAATCCCTCATCGACTCGTCTCGGCGCTTTTGGATATTGATAAATCTCCTCAGGCGGCATTGGAACAACGTCCGGTTGATTCTGCGGTTTTCTCTGTCTCCTCGCGTGTCTATTGTCGGGCGTTAAATATTTATTCTTCTTCCACGAAAGTGTTTTTTCCAGATTCACAGCTCCTGTTCCGTTCACAGGAATTTCATTCTTGAGTCGCGCCTCGTAAATCGCCCTCAGACTCCCATAGCCCCGATGAAGTGGTGCAATTCCATTTTTTATCGAGTCCTCATCCTTGAAACTTCCCTTCGATCTCAGGAGAATTTGATTTGGTCTCTCCAGTGAATCGGCGAATATTTCATTCGTCACTTCCTTTTCGTACTGAACATCGCCATTGATCTTCAGTTTCATTGGTTTTCTATCGAGTGTATCGGGTTCGTACTCCGATTCGTCCAATTTCACATAATTTGTCGGCGAGTCCTGAACTTTTATCGTCAGATGTCCGGGATTTTCGGATTCGTACTGGATTTCTGGTCCTGAATCGTCGTCACTTCCATTTGGACTCGTATAGCCATCGTTCACGTAGACTTCACTCACGAGGGCGTACTCCTCCTTTGGGGAAATGAGTTTCTTCTTCAGTTTCGAAATTGTCATCTCACCGGTTTTTGCATTTATGATTGCGTTCTGCATTGTTAGCTCCTCCTCCATGGGCAGGGCGGACGATAGACTGGGACTTGAGTGATCGATCGATTCCGGTGATGTTGAGGATTTGCGGATGTATTTCGATCTCTCGAGACTGTCAACTTCGTAGTCGTCGATATTTGGGGGTTTCAAACAAGTTTCGAGGGATTTCACGTCGACCATTTCTTTGATGACGGCGTCCATGATGCGTTTCGCTGTATTTGTGGCGGAGAATTCCTTTAGTGTGTCTGGTAATTTTTGTTGAGAATTTGGAGGTGTCGGAGCCTTTGGTTTACGGGGCTTCTTGCAAGGTGGAATCGGGTCTGATTTCTCCTCTAGATTCTCGATATGGGAAGTATTTTTAAACTCTGATTCATTTTTATTTTGAATTAGTTTCTTCTCTAGAATTGTGTTCTCCTCCATTTGTTTGATGAAGGAATTCTCGATTGCTTTGCGTACTTTGGCGTTGATTTCGTTGTTTCGATGAATGTCGAATGAGGGGAAACCGTCGCGGAGTTTTCTTTGAAATCTATCGAATATTGGTTCTTCGAACATGGATTTTGATGAACGTTGAGAGACGCTGAATTTGTCGTCGTTGTCGAGAATTTCACTGCGAGCGATATTGCGGAATGTCTTGAGCATTGGTGGATTATCACGCCAGGAGGAGAAAAACTGTGAGGAGAGATTTGATTTGAATTCGTATTTGTTTGTTATTTCCTCGAGATATTCTAAATTGCGAGTGAATGCTCTTGATTTTTCTTTGAAGAATTTTCCATCGTCTTCGTTGTATTTTAGACGACGTTCCGGTGTTTTCACATCCTCCAGCCAAGCTCTCACTCTACTTTCGCCGGGTATTGGTTTTATATTCTCCGAGAGTGTCGGGAAATTTCGACGATACTCCAAGCAACCTGGACATCCAGAGCATTTTTGTGATTTTCTCAATTTTGCTATTGAATTTCGAGTGGAATTTGCTTTTTTATTTGACGAACTGCACTGTTCGGAAATGTTGTCCTCCTCCGGAATATCTACGAAAAAAAATTTTGTTTTATTTTTTCTGGAAAAATTTTCTCCTTTTTTGAAAAAATAAGCTTTCTCTTTTTTTTGAAAAAATAAGTTTTCTATTTTTCTGAGAACAAATAAGTTTTTTAATTTTTTCTTTTTCACATAACTTACTTCCAAGAGAGGGGACGAATTTTTTTGCACTCATTTTATGCTTCGCGATGGCAATCACTTCTCTGATTTTTAAAAGAAATTCAACGGCTGCTGGTGGTGGTGCCTGAAAAAAAATGAATTAATTTTGAGCAAAAAAAAATAAATATCAAAAAGAATTATAAACAAAGAAGATTAATTCACATTAATTTGATTTAAAGAAAAATTATTAATTTGAATATTAAATCAAATTTGCTTACCAATAATAATTGTCTGTCAAAATACGCTGGATTGAAGTACAATTTTCTTCGTTGAGCACCAGGAAGAACTGGCGTGTCTTGATGATATGTACTGTCGAATGTTTCCACAATTCTAACATCTTCTTCGGGTAATATTTCACCTAAAATTGCACCCGAGCCACAGATTCCTTCGTTTATTTCAGAACAATCGAAATGTGGATGAATCAGCGCCGAAGTCACCTGCAATTATTTTTTCCCATTAGTCCAATACATCCTTTTTATTATCTTCATTCCTTTTATTATAATTAATATTATAATTTCTAATTTTCGTTTTTTAATTTCTAATTTTCGATTTTTAATTTCTAATTTTTGATTTTTGATTTTTAATTTCCAATTTTTTACTTCTTATTCATAAGTTAAATTTTTTTTCATAGAAATTATTATAGAATAATTTTTGAAATTCACAAAATCACAATAAATAGAAATAATAGAAGAGTGCGTGGTTCAGATTCACAGAGAAGACTGACAGTGATTTGAAATTGTTTCGAGACTGAGAAAGTGGAATAACCAATTAAAAGTGCATAAAATTTACGGTGCTAAGTGAATCTTACTTATAAACTAATTAGTGTTCATTCATTGAAAATTGAATTCATTTCAATCTAGTTCAGAAAAAAAGTATCACATCTTTGCATTATTCATTTTTCTATCAATTTATATTTTATAATCACTCTATCAATTAATTATTCTTTGAAATAATTAAAATATTTCTTCGAATACATTCTTTCCTAAATAAAATGCTTGTTTAAAAAATATTTTTCTACAATAAATTTTTTTTTCAAAAGAATGTTCTTCTTTTAATAAAATTTCATTTTTGTAAATTTTAAATTAGCTCTTCTTTGAATAAAATATTTCTTTAATTTAATTTTATTCGAAATTTAATTTCTATATCGAATTTAAATTAATTCTTTTTCGAATAAAAAATTTAAAAAAAAAATACAAATTTTTTCGGAAGGAACTTACGTGTACATTTTCGAATCCTTGTTCGCCATCGTTCGGAGGAAGATCATCGCCTAAATCACTCTCACTCAATGCACTATCGCTCTCAAAATGCCTCGAGGCTGCGAGTAGAGGATTATTTTTTACAAGACCAACGCCATCTCTTCCACTTGTTACGATGACTTCTGGTGTCTCTGGCGATTTTCTTCTCGATTTTCTACTGTGCAGATAAAGAGATACACTTGCTACATAAATTAATGCTAAGAGAATTGAAGAAATTCCTATGGCCGTATATTCTATTGTCGAAAGACCCTGCGTCTTGTTGAAATTAGAAGAAAACGTTACTTCTCGAACACCTGAAATAATATTGACAAATTTTAATATTTTAAACAAAATTTCCCAATTAAATTAATCAAAATTAATGGTAAATTAAATTAATAATAACAAAATTAATAATATTAACAAATTTTAATATTTTAAAGTTTTAAACAAAATTTTCCTCTAAAAAATAATAATAAATTAATATTACAAAGTTTAATATTTAAACAAAATATCCTCCATAAAATAATAGTAAATTAAATAAATAATAATAATAAATAATAATAATAAATATTATCATATTAACAAATTTTAATATTTAAAACAAAAATTTCCTCTACAAAAAATTAAAGAAAATAGTTTAAAAAAGTGAAATGAAAAGTTAAAAAAAAAAATTAGAAAAAAAGTAAAAGAAAAGTTAAAAATTTAGAAAAAGTTTTCTTTTCACGAGAAAATTGAATAAAATTTTCTGAAAAATTTCCAAAAGAGAAAAATTAATATCTTCATTTAATTAAAAATTTGATTTACAAAATTATCATTGTTTTCTGTTTTTTTTTCTGTCTCTTTTCTTCTTCAAGAATCTTTTCTAGAAAATCCGAATGATGTATTAAATTTAATAGGTAGTTTCTCACTGTTTTTCGAGGAAGATCCTGACACGCGGAATGCCACACATGGTGTAAAAACTTCAGGATGTGTGGATCTTGGAAATGCGTCTCTACAGATAAGTTTTGCAACAACTAATTTGCCCTCAGTTGCTTCTCTGAGTCCAGTTTCTCCAACCCACTGCAATTAAATTTTACATATTTATTAAATATTAAAATATTTTTGCTTTCATTGAAAAAAAAGAAGAAACAGAAAATAAATTGAAATCGATCGCAACTATAAATTTTAATGAATAATTTCCATTTCCGATGTGAAAAGCTAAAAAACTTCAATATTTTTGACTCAATAATTTTACCGCAATATTATTTTCACGACATTTCTCTGCATTACGTCTTTAATTCGTTTAATTAAGAATTATTGCACAGTTATTATTTTTTTGTAATTATTTAAAAACTTTCCTATCAATTCGTAGGGGGAAAATATAATTCCTTGTAAAAATTAAAAAACTTTCTTTTTTCTTTTGAAGAAATAATATTTGCTTCAAAAAGAGCTCTTTTTTAATTAAATGAAGAAAATAATTATGTTCGAACATTAAAATTCTCATGAAAAAAATTGTAATTGCTTCAAAATAAATAATAAGATTTTTTTTATTTGAGAGAATAAACAATAAGTGCAACAAAAATTTTTTAATGAACAAATTGTAATCGCACCAAAAAAGCTGTTTATTTTAATTAAATAAAGAAAAATAAAATGCTCTTTTTCTCTAAATGAAGGCATTATAATAGTATAAATCTTTTATTTTTTAATACAATGAAGAAAATAATTTCGTTTACAAAATAAAATTTTCTTTTTTACATGAATGAAAATATAATTTCGTTTAAAAAATAAAAAGCTTTTTTTTTATCTGAATGAAAAAAATATAATTGCCTTTAAGGAATAAAAATCTCTTTTTTTATCTGAATGAAAAAATTATAATTGCGTTTAAAAATAAAAAGCATTTTTCTTATCTGAATATAATGAAAAAAATTGAACCTGAAGAAAAGTTCTGCCTTCATCTCGAAAGAGTCTAAACGGCGGTTCAGAACTCGACAAATTTCTCAATTCGATCCAACCGCCTTTTCCTAATTGTTGTGCTCCCGTGATACCACAAACTGGAAATTTGACTCCTGAAAAAATTAACAAATATTTAGTTTCGATAATACATCACTAAAAAGATATTTTCGACTTTTTTTTACAATTAGTAGCAAAATCACTTCTATTTTTTTTAATGAAAAAAAAAAATAATATTTACAGAAAAAATATTTTCGACTATTTTTCTTTAGGTATCAGGACAAGAAGTCCAAACCAAAAAATCAAAGGTAAATGAAATCCAAAAAAGTAAAAAAAAAACAAATAGTTTTACTTTGGTCCTGGTCAAAAAGTAAAAAGAAATTAAAAATCCAATGAAAAAAATTGAGATAAAAAAATTTAAATGGTTGTCTTGAATGAAATTGTCCTTTTTTAAAAAAAAATTTTATAGAATAATTGAAATTCTTCTAGAAATTTTTTTATTTATGAAAATAATTGAATTTTTGTAAAGAATTTTTTTATTTTTGAAAAAATTTAATTTTTGCAAAGAATTTTATCAAAATTGTTGAAAATAATTGTATTTCTTGGAATAATTGTTTTAAAAATTTTATAGAATAATCTGAAATTCTTCTAGAAATTTTTTTATTTATGAAAATAATTGAATTTTTGTGAAGAATTTTCTTATTTTTGAATAGAATTTCTTGGAATAATTGTTTTAAAAATTTTATCTAATAAATTGAAATTCTATTAGAAATTTTTTTATTTATGAAAATAATTGAGTTTTGGTGAAGAATTTTTTTATTTTTGAAAATAATTGAATTCCTTGGATAATAATTGTTTTAAAACTTTTATAGAATAATCTGAAATTCTTCTAGAATTCTTTTTATTTATGAAAATAATTGAATTTTTGTAAAAAATTTTTTTATTTTTGAAAATAATTGAATTTTTAAAAAAAAATTTTTTATTTATGAAAATAATTGAATTTTTGTAAAGAATTTTTTTTATTTTTGAAAATAATTATATTTCTTGGAATAATTGTTTTAAAAATTTTATAGAATAAACTGAAATTCTTCTAGAAATTTTTTTATTAATGAAAATAATTGAATTTTTGTAAAGAAGTTTTTTATTTTTCAAAATAATTGTATTTCTTGGAATAATTGGAATATTAATATTAATATTAATATTAATATTAATATTAATATTAATATTAATATTAATAATTGGAATATTCTTGGAATAATTGTTTAAAAAATTTTGTAGAATAATTGAAATTCTTCAAGAAATTTTTTTATTTATGAAAATAATTGAATTTTTGTAAAGAATTATTTTATTTTTCAAAATAATTGAATTCTTGTGTAGAAATTGATTATTTATGTAAATAATTCCGATTTTATAGCGTAAAAGTAAAAACATGGCTTTTTCACATGTTTTATTATTTATTTTGGACGTTTTTATTTATTTTTGATTTTTTGACTTTGGACATTTTTATTTTGGATTGCTTGTTTTTTGGACTTCTTTTCTTGAACTTTTCGGTCTGGATTTTTTTAATTGGATTTTTTGTCCAATAATCTTTTCTTTTTTGTCATAGTAAGTTGCAAAATCACTAATTATATTTTGTTAAATAAAAAAAATATATATACAGAAAAACTATTTTTGTCTATTTTCATGATCCACAAGTTTTGAACGTTCAAATGAACGAAATATTATGTATGAAAAATATTTTCATAAATTACTGATTTTAATAAAAATTTAAAACTTAAATTCTACGTTTAAAAACTTTAAAAATTAATTTTTTTGATAGTGACTGGAAATTATTGTAATAAAAATTGAATTTGAAGAAGAAATAAATAAATTTCGTTCATTTGAACGTTCAGAACTTTAGGATCATCTATTTTCTTTTTTGTCAATTAGTTGCAAAATCACTCAGACTTAAATAATATTTGCAGAAAAAATATTTTTGAAAATTAGTTGCAAACCCCTAAAATAATATTAGTGAAAAAATATTTTCGACTATTTTCTTTTTTTTGTCAATTACTTGCAAAATGCTTCAATTAGTTAATTAAGAGTCTTGTCTAAAAGAACACTTAAATACCAAATTTTGGAAATAAATTTAATGACATCCATTAAAATGAAGAAAACAAGAAGAACATTTTATTTATTTTGTTTATAATTTAGAAGAAAAAAAAACGTCGTATCATTTTATATCAGTACGAAGTGTAATTAAAAGTTAACGCGTCTTAAAAAAAAATCCCTTTAGAGGGAAAGAGAATAAAAATAAAAAATTTTATATACCCGAGGTTTATAAATTTTCGTTTACGTCATGTAAGGTACATCAAAATTGTATTTGGAGATTTTTCTCTTTTTTTTTCTTTTTATTTAACAGGACAGAAATCAAATATATGTTATATCTCTCAAAATGGAAAGAGAGTCAGATTCGTAAAGTGCATTAATGTGTTTACAGCTTGCTTTGACAACCAGGAATTAAAGGGATTCTGTATAATGTGCAGTCTTAGAGTTCTAAAGAAACTGGTTATTAATTTATTTCTAACAATATTTTAAACATTGTTCGTACAAAGTAAACACCAACTGTACGAACATTTTTTTTTATTTCACCTCTTCAATATTTGAAATTAATTCGATATTTTATTTACTAATTTATTTAATAATTGCTCTTTCAATATTAAAAATTCATTTTGTAATTTATTTATAAATTTATTAACTCTTTCAAAATTAAAAACTAATTCAACATATTTTCTATATTAATTTATATAAAATATACATATAAATTAATATAGAAAATAAAATACTCTTCCAATTTTTTAAATTAATTATTTATTTTATTTACTAATTTATTTACTCTTTCAATATTTAAAATTAATTCACTAGATTATTTATTAACTTATTTACTCATTCAATTTTGTAAATTAATTATCTATTTTATTTACTAATTTATTTGCTGTTTGAATATTTAAAATTAATTTACTATTTCATTTAGTAATTTTTTATTTAAAAATTTTATCAGTTTGGTAATTTGTTTAGTATTTAGTTTATTAAGTTTTGAATTAATGCAAAAAGTTGATTAATTATTTACTTTTTCGGTATTTAAAATTACATACATAATTCGATTACTAATTTTATTAGTTTATTAATTAGTTTAGTAGTTAAATTTATTAATTAGTTTAATAATAATTTGTTAAATTTATTAATTAGTTTAAACAGCTATTAATTAATTAATTTAGCAATAATTTAGTAAGTTTATTAATTAGTTTAGAAATAATTTATTACATTTACGAAAATAAGTTTAAATAGGTTTTAATATTTAAAATTAAGTCACTATTTTATTTACTTATTTTAAATTAAAAGAGATTTTTATAAAAAAAATTTCTATATATTTATTTAAAATAAAAATAATAATAAAAATTTGTTCACTAAAAAATACGATTTTTATACCTTCGAAACGAATTTCCGACTGGGGATAAATAATTTGTCCTCTTTGAGGCAGATAAATATATGGCACCCTCTCAATAATTCCCGAACTGTTCATAAATCCGGCTGCATTGCACTCTGAAAATAAAAAGACGAAAATCAAAGTTTTGTCAATTTTTTGCATCTATTTTTTTCACTTTTAGTTCTCAATTCTTTTTATCATACAATTTATACAAATACTTTTTGTAAAATTAATTTTTTTATATAATATTAAATAAGAATAATATAAATATTGTATTTTATATCGATTTATTGTATTTAATAAATTGCAAAAAAAATGGAAGACATGAAAGTATTTTTTCTTTTGCTTATTAAAATTGGATCAATACGTGAAAGTTTGGATGATGTCCTTCCAAAGGAAGTAGTCCAAGCGGATATGGATATCAAATTAGAGAGTTTCTCTTGTATTTCCGATATTTTTATTTTTTATTCCGATATATGTATTCATCATTACGAGTTATGTCATTAATTTTCCCCATAATAAAAATTAGAGGAAATTAAATTGGAAATTAAAACAGAAAGTACAATTTTCAGTGGGAGGAAATAATTATTATTTTAATCTAAATTTTTGCATAAACATAAGTTTTCGATTTTTATGTAATTTATTTTTTATTATTTCTTTCATTCGAACGAATTTTTTTCTATAAAATAATTCACTTTAAAATCAATCATCAAATAAATATTTACTAGAATCAAATGAATATTCACTCGAATAAAATAAATATTCACTTGAATCAAATATAAATACTTATTTGAATAGAAAAAAATATTTGCCTAAATCAAATTATTTTTATTGAAATTGAAAAAATTGTATTTCAATTTCAATCAATAATTTCAATATTTAAAGCAAAAACTCTTTACTTTCAAATTTTCATTTTCTAAATTAAATTAAAATTAAATAATTTTAATTTAATGAAATAATTAAAGATCATTATTTTATATAATAAAAATATTCTTACTGTAACTTTCTCAGCATTATTGTCATCATTTTAATTCAATTATTATTTTCTAGAATTTTTAAAAAAAGTCTTTTTTAAATCAATTATCTTTAATAATTTTTGAAAAAGTTTTATGAGAATTTTCAATTGCACTTGTTTACAATTCAATTTTACGAAATTTCAATTATTCAGAAATTCTTCAATTTTATTGAAGAATTAAAAAGATAAACACTTCAAATAATTTCAGAAAAAAATTCAATTAAACTTTTTCAAAATAATTAATTCTACAGAATTGTTGGTTATAACGTTATAAGACAGTATGAAAAATTAAGATTATCAAAGAATTTAATTTGAAACCTTTTCAAAATTCAATTATTTCTTAAAATTCATGCCATAATGCTTTTAATATTCAAATATTATTTGAATATTTAAATAATTTAAATAATAACTATTCAAATCTAAGATTTTAACTGAAATTCGTTTTTAAATCAATTTTCATTCGAAAGTTCTACGAGAAGTAATTATTTAAATGCAAAAATAAATAATTTATTGAATAATTAAATATTTCTTAAAATTAAATTCTCATAAAGAATTGTATCAAAACATTTTTAAATAATTGATTTCTTTTGATGTTTTTTTATTAAAATTGTTAAGAACAATTACAATTTTTCGCGGAATTCGATTAAAATTGTATTAAAAATAATTGAAATTCTGCGATCAGTTTTATTTATGAAAATAATTGAATTCCTAAAATGAATAATAGAATTCATATGAAATTGAGGAAATTTTTTGAAAATAATTAAAATTTTGTCAAAAATTTTATTAAAAATTTTTTAAAAATTGAATTTTGTCAAGAGTTTTATTAAAAATTTTTGAAAATAATTGAATTTTGGAAAAGAATTTGATAACTTTTGAAAATAATTGAACTTATGCAATCATTTATATAATTTTTCCAAAATTCAATTTTTTTTAGTGTTTTCGAGTAAAATTCGTCTATAAATCCACTATTTTTAAAAATTAATTAAATATTTATTAAGAAAATTAAACAAATTTCAGACGAATTTAAATTACTAAAATTTTTAATAAAACCTAAGTAATTTTTAAAATTTCTAATAAAATTCATTGAAAATTGTAAACGCAACTCTTTGAAAGTTCAATTAATTTTAAACTACGTAAAATTATTATATCAGAACTTAGACTTTTGTGTATGCTTTTGTTTTTTTCAATATTTCTCATATTTTATTTTTCATTTTCATATTAAATTATTTTATTATTAAATTTAAATAATAATTTTTACTTTTATTTTCAAAATATAATTTAATATGAAAATTAAAAATGTTTTTAAGTATGTTTATGTACCATACAAAAGTACCATACTCTGGCTATCAAAAATTTTTTAAAAAAATTCTTATTGGTCCAATGAAAAGAAGCATTAATTCCTCTTTAATTTGCGACCAAGAAACAAGAAATTGGTCAAAAATTATTCAAGTTATGAATTTTTTTTTGGTTTTTTTCCAATGTTCGTTTTTCTGATACGGGCGGATGGGAACGCTGGCTATCAGAAATTTATTTAAAAAATTTTCAATTGTCACACTTTAAGGAGCAATAATCCCCCTTTAATTTGTGACCAAAAAATAAACATTTGGTCTAAAATTGTTTGAGTTATGAATTTTTGTTGAACTTTTTTTCCAATTTTCGTTTTTCTGATACGGGCGGGTGGGGTTGCTGGCTATCAAAAATTTTTTAAAAAGTTTTCAATTGTCACACTGTAAGGAGCAATAATTCCCCTTTAATTTGTGACCAAGAAATAAAAATTTGGTCTAAAATTTTTCCAGTCATGAATTTTTTTTCGCTTTTTTTACAATTTTCGTTTTTCTGATACGGGCGGGTGGGGAAGCTGGCTATCAAACATTTATTTAAAAAATTTTCAATTGTCACATTTTAAGGAGCAATAATCCCTCTTTAATATTATCCTTTTATTTTATCCCCCTTTAATTATTGCTCCTTAAAATGTGGCAATTGAAAATTTTTTAAATAAATTTTTGATAGCCAGCGTCCCCACCCGCCCGTATCAGAAAAACGAAAATTGGAAAAAAGCGAAAAAAAATTCATAACTCGAACAATTTTAGACCAAATTTTTATTTCACTGTATGTACAAAAGTATAGAGGAAACAGAAGATCGAACACAAGTTTTGTACTTGTCGATCCCTTCACTTGTCTTGTATAACGACAGTATTGGAATGCCGACGAATTAGCATAAGATTATATTCGAATGGCATGGGGTATACAAAAGATTTTTTTGCGCACGCATGATCATCATTGATAAATGTCCCGTGTGTGCTTTCACGAAAGTCAATAAATGCGTATATTCACATTTGCAACATTCCATTCATGCGAGATGATATTTATCATATAAGAATAATATTCTGATTAATGCTGATTAGAAAAGAGATTCTTCATATTTTTTTTCTAATACCTTCTCAGAAATTAGATACTACTTTTGAGAATTATGCTCTGATATAGCAATATTTATAATATTCTCCATGGGTATCATTTTGATATTGTGAATAATTTCACTTTTTAGTTGGGAGGCAAAAAATTAAGAGGATAATAATGTTTATCTTCATGGTTTTATTTTTTATTTTAATTTCTTCTAATGGTATTTATGAGCAAAGTGATAATCTTGAATGTGGCTTATTATCGTTTACTGTTCTTGCTTTCTTTCGAGGAATAAGAAGCAGAAAAAAGAAATAGAAAGAAAGAGGGGAAGAGAAGAAAAAATAGAAGAAAAGGAAAAAACAGAAAAAGAAGAAGAAGAAGAGGCAAAAAGTTGATCTATTAGAATCTTAAGAAAACAGAGTGTTTTAGATTAGAAATTATTAGTGATCATGGAGCAGGAAATATGTGGTTGTGGCTCGTGGCTCGATCAATTTTAATCCGCAACACGATTCCCTCTTTTATAGTAACCGATACCATCGAATTTCCCTATTTGTTATTTGTGCACTTTTTATCCATGTCTATTCATATAGAAACAATGAGAAGAAAACGGAATTAAATGTTATTATAGAAAATTAATAATAATTATTGTACTATATAATAAAATTACCAACAAAAATAATTATACGAATTTTTATTTAATTTGTTGAAAACCGAAATAATAATTAGAAGATGAAGCAGAACAAGAAATAATAAATAGAAAATTAAATTCAGAAAAATAATTACAATATTTCACAAATTTATTTTGAGGTACAAATTAAAACATAGAAAGAGAAAAATCGCAACAATAAACAGAAGAAGAAGAAGAATAAGAAGAAAAAGACAAGTAGATTATTAGATGAAAATTCAAATACAAAAAAAATTGAAGAGCGAGGAATTTTTTTGAAATATATTTTGAAAGCAAAAAGTAGAAAAAGAAAAAGAAGAAAAATAAATGTTAAGTAGAAAATTAAATTCAGAAAAATAATTACAAGAATTTTTTAGAAATTTATTTTAAGGTTCATTTTAAAAAATAGAAGAAAAAATCAGAACAATAAAAAAAGAAGAAGATGAAGGAGAAGATGAAGGAGAAGATAAATGAAAATTCAAATAAATAAAGTTACATAGGAATTTTTTTGAATTCAAAAAAAATAATTATAAGAATTTTTTATAAAAATTTTTCTGAGGCACATTTTAAAAAGTAGGAGAAGAAAAAAAGACAAAATAATAAAAAAAGAAGTAGAAGAAGAGGAACACATAAATTCTTAAATAAAAATTCAAATACAAAAAAATACATAGGAATTTTTTTGAAATATATTTTAAAAACCAAAACAATAAGTAGTAAAAGAAAAAGAAGAAAAAAAACATTAAATAGAAAATTAAATTCAGAAAAGTAATTACAAGAAGTTTTTAAATATTTATTTTAAAGAACATTTTGAAAACCAGAGGAATAAGAAACAGCAAGACAATAAAAAGAAGAAAACATAAAATATTAAATAAAAACTCAAATATAAAAAAAAGTAATTACAATAATTATTGTAAATATATTTTGAAAGCCATTTTGATTTTCAGATAAGAAAAAGAAGACAAAATACCAAGAAATAAAAACAGAAAAAAAATAATTTCCCACAGGAATTTTTCTATTTATTTTAAAATCTATTTTGAATATCGAGACAATGAAAAAAAGAAGAAGAAGAAGAAGAAGAAGAAGAAGAAGAAGAAAAATATAAATCAAACACAGAAAATCAAATAAAGAAAAAATAATCACAGAAAAGAAAAGGATGAGTAAAATATAAAAGAAATGAGCAGCATTGAAAAACGAGAAGATTTCAATAAAAATTAATTTCTTGATTTTTTTTCTTCTTTTTTCCACGCTTTAGATGATGAACAATTGAAAACTCATAAGTGAATATAATAGAGAGAAAAGAGTATTTCGTTTCTCACACGATGGAAAATGATAAATAGAATGATATTAGACAGATATTCCGATACTTAATAGCTAAAGTCGTTCTTATAAGCCGTCTATATAAGTATAAGATTACAGTATGAACTCAAGAAGAAATTTATTTTCCTAATCTACGAGACTATTTACACGTTTAAGCGAAAACCACCGCTCGCGAGAGTCCTAGAAAGTCGCATTTTACGTTTCTGTTTGTTGGAAGAAAAAAAAATTGGACAGAGAGAAGGTTGCTTTTTTCCCCTTTCAATTCTAATGATTAATATTTCGCATTTAGTGGAAGGACATATATTCAATGAAAAATTAACATTTGTCTCCAACATTATAGTAGTATTGATGCTAATTCAATATTCATCGATAGAAATTTACTTATTTTTACTTTTTTTTTATTTATTTACTTATTTTTACTTTAAAATTTTACTAAATTTTTTTTATATAATAATAAAAATAATAATAATAATAATAATAATAAAATAAATAAATAATAGTAATAAGAAATAGCAGGCTTCGCACTCTAAACCTACTATTTACTACTTTTTTTACGTTATGTTACTATTTGGGTACTTTTTTAGATTTCAGCCACTAAAAGCTACTATTTCTGTTTTTTTTTTAGAATTTTGACTACTTTAAATTCGAAAAAATCAATTATTTAATAATCACGAGAATAAAATTATTTTCAACAGTTATAAAATTCTTTTCAGAAATTCAATTATTTTCAAAATTAAAAAAAAAATTCTCGTCATGATTTCAATTATCTTTATAAATAGCAAAAATCTTCTCTGAAATTCAATTAATTATTTAAAAAGATTTTAATAAAATTCTCCACAAACAAAATTTTTTTTTATAAATAACAAAAATTTCCCAAGATTTCAATTATTTCCAAATTTTTTATAAATTTTTTCGCAATAATTTAATAATTTTTATAAATAATAAAACTGTTCTCAGTAATTAAATTATTTTCATAAATAATAAAACTCATTGCAGGATTTTAATTATTTTTGATACAATTTTAATCAAATTCCTTGAAAAATGTGATTATTCTTAAAAATTTTATTAAAATTCGTCAAGAGAATTCAATTATTTAAAAATTTATTGATAAAATTCTTTATTTTGAATTTTAGGATAATCTAAATTATTATAAAACATGAAGAAATCGATCATTCCGAGTCTTCGACTCGAAGTGATTGATTTCTTCATGTTTTATATAACCATTTTTTATAAGCTGTTTAATTTCAAAATTTTTAAAAATCTTCATTTCTGTGGAAAAATATTAATGATTAAATATTTATTTTGAGGCATTTTAATAAAATTCTTTGCAAAATTCAATTGTTTTTATAAATAAAAATATTCATCATAAGAATTCAATTATTTTTAAAAGTAATAAATTTCTTTTTGGAAGTTCAGTTGTTTTTAAAAATTTTAATAAAATCGTTCTCAAGAATTCAATTATTTTCATAAATAATAAAATACTTTTTAGAAATTCAATTATTTTCAAAAAAATTTAATGAATTACCACACAGACATTCAATTATTATTGTCAAAAATTTTAATAGAATTCTTTGCAAAATTTAATTATATTTAAAAACTTTTCGCAATTAAATGAAAATAAAATTCAAAAATTTTAATAGAATTCTTTGCAAAATTTAATTACTTTTAAAAACTTTTCGCAATTAAATGATTTTCATGAAATTTTTAAACAGAATTCAATTATTTAAAAAAATTGTTTGTAAAAATTTTTTTAAAATTTTTCGCAAGAATTAAATTAATTTTATAAATATTTAAATTCTTTCATAAATTATAAAATTCGTTGCAGGAATGCAATTTATTATCAGGATAAGAAAGAAGTAAATATTTTTGATGAAAATTAGGAAAAAATGAGTAAAATCAAATATAGAATGGAATTTTTGTCAGTTTTGTGAAGTTTTTTTGGTCTTCAAGTTTAATTTTTTGATAGCTACTTTTTTACTATTTTTTTAGTTTGAAAGCTACTTTCGCTACTTTTTTAAAATTAATTTTCGAGTGCGAAGTCTGAAATAGACTAAAATAAAATTTATTACAAAAATACAAGTTACCTACTCACAAATAATATAAAATGATATAAATATAAAAATAAATAATAACAGACAAACTTATTTATTTCTGCTTGAAAACTTACTAGTTAAAAATGCCGAATAAAAGTCGTAAAAATGTTGTTTATAAGTCTTGGTTATTAATATATTATTATTCTATATAAAATTCTTATCTAGATGTGTTATTTTTCGTTTCCTCTTTAGAGAAGTTTTTAATTATGTATAAAGCACTCAGATTCTTAATTAAACATAAAATTTCCCTTCTATAATAATATATGTACAAGGTTAATGAGAGAGCGAATTCTTGAAAAAAATGGAAAATTTACTATCAGCTCCCAGCTTTTTCTGATTTATCTCTCAATCACTGGAAATTTGCAAATAACTCTAGAATTTTAGAATCTAATTAATCTAAAAACGATTTATTCCTTAAATTATACTTCAATTTTTATTATTATTATTTACTAGCCAAACTATCCGCGCGCAAGCGCGCGGGAATGTTGTATTGGGCTGCTTATTTTAAACAATTTAAAAAATTTTAAAGAAATAATTATTATAACCTAACAGAGAGATTTAACTAACTAAAATTCAAATAATTTCACTCAATGGTCTCAATTTAAATAGAATTTACATTACTGGACTTAAACTATGGCTAGAACAAATACAATTAGTATCTGGGTCATCTTTTGCATTGCCTATTTTATAAAGCCATTTTAAATTAAATACTTTTTAAAGAAATAATAATTATTACACACTGAAAGAAGTTTTACTTGAAATAGCGATAAGTTTCTCTAGAATAACGAAAGTATTAATTGAAGCACTAAATAATTTCGCTACTAAAGTGAAATCTGTAGTTCATCCAGCTAAATATTTTTTGCCGTGCATAACGAAAAAAGAATTAAATTAACATCAGATTTTCTACAATAAAAAAAAACGAATTCAAATAGAAATTAATCATTTTACAACTTAACCAAATTCACCCCAGAAATCACTGAATTCGATAATTTAGAAGAAAGTCAGACAAAAGCAGGGTTCCTACAGAATCTGGAAATCATGGAAATGGTATGGAATTTTTAAAAGGTTTCTGGAAATCAGGGAAATCATGGAAAAGGCCTGTAATTTTTAAAAAATTCTAAATTTTTTCAGTTTTCCATTTTTTCTCTTGAATAAAAATTCAAATAATAATAAAGCTAAATGGTATAAAAGAGAAAAAAAATGTTGAATTTTAAGGAAAACGGATTTTTGAATTTTTTCGAATTTTTGATAATTTTAGATTTTTTACCAAAGAGTCGAGAGTATTAAATAAGTAAAGTATTTTCCAAAAGCACAAAAATAATCAAGCTAAATCCCATAAAAGAGAGAAAAAAATGTTGAATTTTAAGAAATTCGGATTTTTGAATTTTTGATAATTTTCGATAATTTCACATTTTTTACCAAAGAGTCAAGACAATTTAATAAGTAAAGTATTTTCCAAAAGCACAAAAATAATGAAGCTAAATCCCATAAAAGAGAGAAAAAAATGTTGAATTTTAAGAAAAACGGATTTTTGAAATTTTTGATAATACTCGATAATTTCACATTTTTACCAAAGAGTCGAGACAATTTAATAAGTAAAGTATTTTCCAAAAGCACAAAAATAATGAAGCTAAATCCCATAAAAGAGAGAAAAAAATGTTGAATTTTAAGAAATTCGGATTTTTGAATTTTTGATAATTATCGATAATTTTACATTTTTTACCAAAGAGTCAAGACAATTTAATAAGTAAAGTATTTTCCAAAAGCACAAAAATAATGAAGCTAAATCCCATAAAAGAGAGAAAAAAATGTTGAATTTTAAGAAATTCGGATTTTTGAATTTTTGATAATTATCGATAATTTTACATTTTTTACCAAAGAGTCAAGACAATTTAATAAGTAAAGTATTTTCCAAAAGCACAAAAATAATGAAGCTAAATCCCATAAAAGAGAGAAAAAAATGTTGAATTTTAAGAAATTCGGATTTTTGAATTTTTGATAATTATCGATAATTTTACATTTTTTACCAAAGAGTCAAGACAATTTAATAAGTAAAGTATTTTCCAAAAGCACAAAAATAATGAAGCTAAATCCCATAAAAGAGAGAAAAAAATGTTGAATTTTAAGAAAAACGGATTTTTGAAATTTTTGATAATATTCGATAATTTCACATTTTTACCAAAGAGTCGAGACAATTTAATAAGTAAAGTATTTTCCAAAAGCACAAAAATAATGAAGCTAAATCCTATAAAAGAGAGGAAAAAATGTTGAATTTTAAGAAATTCGGATTTTTGAATTTTTTCGAATTTTTGATAATTTTAGATTTTTTACCAAAGAGTCGAGACAATTTAATAAGTAAAGTATTTTCCAAAAGCACAAAAATAATGAAGCTAAATCCCATAAAAGAGAAGAAAAAATGTTGAATTTTAAGAAAATCGGATTTTTGAATTTTTTCGAATTTTTGATAATTTTAGATTTTTTACCAAAGAGTCGAGAGTATTAAATAAGTAAAGTATTTTCCAAAAGCACAAAAATAATAAAGCTAAATCCCATAAAAGAGAGGAAAAAATGTTGAATTTTAAGAAATTCGGATTTTTGAATTTTTTCGAATTTTTGATAATTTTAGATTTTCTACCAAAGAGTCGAGACAATTTAATAAGTAAAGTATTTTCCAAAAGCACAAAAATAATAAAGCTAAATCCCATAAAAGAGAGGAAAAAATGTTGAATTTTAAGAAATTCGGATTTTTGAAATTTTTCAAATTTTTGATAAATTTAGATTTTCTACCAAAGAGTCGAGACAATTTAATAAGTAAAGTATTTTCCAAAAGCACAAAAATAATAAAGCTAAATCCTATAAAAGAGAGGAAAAAATGTTGAATTTTAAGAAATTCGGATTTTTGAATTTTTTCGAATTTTTGATAATTTTAGATTTTTTACCAAAGAGTCGAGACAATTTAATAAGTAAAGTATTTTCCAAAAGCACAAAAATAATAAAGCTAAATCCCATAAAAGAGAGGAAAAAATGTTGAATTTTAAGAAATTCGGATTTTTGAAATTTTTCAAATTTTTGATAATTTTAGATTTTCTACCAAAGAGTCGAGACAATTTTATAAGTAAAGTATTTTCCACAAGCACAAAAATAATGAAGCTAAATCCCATTAAAGAGAGGAAAAAATGTTGAATTTTAAGAAAAACGGATTTTTGAAATTTTTGATAATATTCGATAATTTCACATTTTTACCAAAGAGTCGAGACAATTTAATAAGTAAAGTATTTTCCAAAAGCACAAAAATAATAAAGCTAAATCCCATAAAAGAGAGGAAAAAATGTTGAATTTTAAGAAATTCGGATTTTTGAAATTTTTCAAATTTTTGATAATTTTAGATTTTCTACCAAAGAGTCGAGACAATTTTATAAGTAAAGTATTTTCCACAAGCACAAAAATAATGAAGCTAAATCCCATTAAAGAGAGGAAAAAATGTTGAATTTTAAGAAAAACGGATTTTTGAAATTTTTGATAATATTCGATAATTTCACATTTTTACCAAAGAGTCGAGACAATTTAATAAGTAAAGTATTTTCCAAAAGCACAAAAATAATAAAGCTAAATCCTATAAAAGAGAGGAAAAAATGTTGAATTTTAAGAAATTCGGATTTTTGAAATTTTTCAAATTTTTGATAATTTTAGATTTTCTACCAAAGAGTCGAGACAATTTAATAAGTAAAGTATTTTCCAAAAGCACAAAAATAATAAAGCTAAATCCTATAAAAGAGAGGAAAAAATGTAGAATTTTAAGAAATTCGGATTTTTGAATTTTTTCGAATTTTTGATAATTTTAGATTTTTTACCAAAGATTTGAGACAATTTAATAAGTAAAGTATTTTCCACAAGCACAAAAATAATGAAGCTAAATCCCATTAAAGAGAGGAAAAAATGTTGAATTTTAAGAAAAACGGATTTTTGAAATTTTTGATAATATTCGATAATTTCACATTTTTACCAAAGAGTCGAGACAATTTAATAAGTAAAGTATTTTCCAAAAGCACAAAAATAATAAAGCTAAATCCCATAAAAGAGAGGAAAAAATGTTGAATTTTAAGAAATTCGGATTTTTGAAATTTTTCAAATTTTTGATAATTTTAGATTTTCTACCAAAGAGTCGAGACAATTTTATAAGTAAAGTATTTTCCACAAGCACAAAAATAATGAAGCTAAATCCCATTAAAGAGAGGAAAAAATGTTGAATTTTAAGAAATTCGGATTTTTGAATTTTTGATAATTTTCGATAATTTTAGATTTTTTACCAAAGAGTCAAGACAATTTAATAAGTAAAGTATTTTTTCTAACACACGCACCGAAAGTACACCATTTCCTACGTGTTTAGCGGGAGAAAAGTGTATGATTCCCTGCGAGCGGGAGGGAATGTACATTCCCTCCCGGCTAGTGACGTCACCGGGAGGGAATGTAACATTCCCTCCCTGTGAGGGAGGAAAAGTAACTTGCTTTCTCGGTAATATTATTAGGAACGTAGTATAAATCAAAGTATGACCATTGGTGAATCAGTTACGTGAGTTACGTCAGCTAAGTGACTTACGTAACTTATGTGAGTTACGTAAATGGTGTAGTTACGTAACTTACGTAAGTTACGTAGTTATGTTAGTCTTTCGAGTTACAAACAATAAATGATTTACGTAAGTTACGTAACTGACGTAAGTTACGCTACTTGCGTAATCTTACGCTCTTTGGGTCAGTTCAGTTATTTCAAGCTTTTCACAAACTTTCAGTTACCACAGTTGTAACTATACCGCCCCCAGCTACAACTATACATTCAAAAGTAACAATCAAACTGCCGCGTTTGTACTTTCGGTATACGTGTGTTAGAAAAAATAGTATGTGCAACTCGGGAGGAAAATTGATTTCCACTCGTGTTTTACAGTTCTCGGCTTCGCTCGCAAGCACTCGCCTTCGGCTCGTTTGCTCGCTACGCCTCGAACTGCAAACTACACTCGTCGGAAATCATCCATTTCCCTCCCTTGATGCACAATCTACTATTCCAAAAGCACAAAAATAATGAAGCTAAATCCCATAAAAGAGAGGAAAAAATGTTGAATTTTAAGAAATTCGGATTTTTGAATTTTTGATAATTTTCGATAATTTCACATTTTTTACCAAAGATTCGAGACAATTTAATAAGTAAAGTATTTTCCAAAAGCACAAAAATAATGAAGCTAAATCCTATAAAAGAGAGGAAAAAATGTTGAATTTTAAGAAACTCGGATTTTTGAATTTTTGATAATTTTCGATAATTTCACATTTTTTACCAAAGAGTCGAGAGTATTAAATAAGTAAAGTATTTTCCAAAAGCACAAAAATAATAAAGCTAAATTCCATAAAAGAGAGGAAAAAATGTTGAATTTTAAGAAAAACGGATTTTTGAAATTTTTCGAATCCTTATTAATAAAATCAGATGTCTGTCTGTACATTGCTTAAAACTTCAAAATGTTAACATGATTAGTTATTATGGACATCAGAGATTCCAAAAATGTTCTTAAAAAATGTAATGTATGTATGTATGTATGTATGTATGTATGTATGTATGTATGTATGTATGTATGTATGTATGTATGTATGTTTGTCTGTCACAAAAACTTTGTACCCCAATCACACAAAAACATGTGAATCGATTTAAGTCCAACTTGGTAGGTTATTAGGTATTGACCCAAGGAAGGTTTATAAATTTACAGATTTAAAAAATATTAATTAGAACGGGAGATATTCAATTTTTTCAAAAAATTCAAAAAATCGAAAATTTCAAAATTTTTTATTTTTCATGGATTGCTTTTGAAGTTTATATACTTGAGTATTATATGTTATTTAGTCACATTATAGCATAACTTTGCAAAAAATAAAGTCCTATAACTAATATGTAAGTATAAAAATGTTTTCAAAAAATCGAAAATTTCAAAATTTTACATTTTTTTATGGATTGCTTTTAAACTTTCTATATTTGAGTATTACATGTTATTTGGTCACATTTTAGCATAATTTTTCAAAAAATACTATTCTACAACTAAGATGTAAATATAAAAATATTTTCAAAAACTTGAAAAATGGAAAATTTCCAAATTTCACAATTTTTAATGGATAGCTTTTAAACTTTCTAAAAATGAATATTATATGTTATTTAGTCAGATTTTATCATAATTTTGCAAAAAATACTATCCTACAAGAAATATAAAAAAATTTTCAATATATCAAAAAATCGATACTAATTACTATATGAAGTATAATTCAGTAGTATTTTTGGAGTCTCTGATTAATATTTTGATGTCAAAATAGTGCAATTCAAAATTATTTATCAAATCAATCTAATATTTTCAAGAAGTTCAGAAATATTGAAAATGGAAATTTTTTATGATTAAAATGATTTCGCAGGATGTCAAGAATTGTAAGTCACCTGTGATACAATACAAGCATATTATGCCACTAGGCAAAAACTTACATGTTAAAACGTTTTTTCATTTTAACTCTAGATTTAACTTTAAGAGATGTTTTGAGCAATGTAAAGACAAAAGTTAACACGGTGTCTATTTTTGTTTAACAAAATTCCCTGCTTTGTCCAAACTTTTCACGGTTTATCTCTTTTTTGTCAAATTTAAATTTACTTGATTTTATCCATAAATAAATCTACAAATGGCTATAAAAATTTACTTATTTTATGAAAATACTGTTTCTTAAGTTCATATAAATATAGATTGTATTACTTGCTGTCGTACAGTTTTCTGTTTATACTAATACATTTAACTGGGTATCTACCAAACGGGAAAAACTGTAAAAAGCTGGGAATATGCCGAACCGGGAATTTTCCTATCAAATTAAGAAAAAGTTTCATTATATTAATTCGCTTTTAAAAAATTGCTTTTTACTTCAATTTTTATTGATGTATAATATTTATGAAAACAGACCCGAGTCAAAATTTAAGCCCTACTTTCAGCCTAAAATTTAGGTCTTATGTTAGGTTTTAGCAGTCGTAACGTAGGGTCTACTTGCGATACAATTAGTTCCAATTAGACTCTACTATAACTCCAAAAACTGTATGGAAAATTTAATTTTTTTAATACATTAATTAAAGTACTACAAATTGATAAATATTGTTCTCTGCATTTGAATTGGTTAAAATAACTAATTTGATAACAAAAAGTCAATCACTGATTCAAATAGTAATATTTTCCTACTAAAATAGCTATAATGGTAACTAATTATTATTTTTTTCCGGTCAAATTAAATTCCCTAGCTATTTCCTGATTTTCCAGATTGGTAGAAACTTAAATGTATTGGTAGAAACTAAAACCCGTCGAAGACGGGTACGACAGCTAGTTTTTGATAATTTTAGATTTTTTACCAAAGAGTCGAGACAATTTAATAAGTAAAGTATTTTCCACAAGCACAAAAATAATGAAGCTAAATCCCATAAAAGAGAAGAAAAAATGTTGAATTTTAAGAAATTCGGATTTTTGAATTTTTGATAATTTTCGATAATTTTAGATTTTTTACCAAAGAGTCGAGACAATTTAATAAGTAAAGTATTTTCTACATTTAAAAGTTTGACATTAAAAAATATATAAAAAATGCCAATACTTAACCCACAAAATTAAATTTTCAAAACAAACAAATGAATGCAGATAATTTGCTAACGGAAAGGAAACTTACGATTATTATAATGTATTACTATTATTATTATTTATTATTATGACTATATTATTTATTACTATTATTATTATTATAATTTTTTACTATAATGTATCATTTTCATAAAGTTTTGATCGTCCAAATGAACAAAATATTTTTTGCGCTCCAATATTTTCAAGAATTATTAGACTAAAATAAAAAATATTCTAATTGCACATTTATTTTCTTAAAAATGAATTTTCTAATTATCAAAAACAATAGTTCGTAAGTAAAAATTTAAATTAAAATAAGGAGTAATAAAAAATATCGTCGTTCAAATGAGCGTTCGAAACTTTAGAAACATTTTTTTTCTCCAAAAATATGAAAAGCAAAAAAACGGGAAAAATATTTTAAAGAATATTTCTCGAAACAAATTCTTTGCATTGTACTTTTGTTATATATGAATATTTGACTTCCAAAGTCATTGTTTTATTATAGGTATTCGTGGAGTGAAATGTCATAAATTTTTGCGAATGAGCTTCGCAGTAAAAGCATCACAAGAAGATGAAAAATATAAAAGCGAGAATGTATATTTCTTTTAATTTTGAATAATGGTTGTAACAAGAAAGTTCAATGAGACCATAACAAAGGCTATAATTGCAATATTACATTCATGATGTAAGTTTTATGCAAAAAGATTAATTTTCTATTCTTTTAACAAATATACGTTGGTATATGTGTATATGCATTTATATATAGTATAAACTGCGAGATTGCATTTTCTGTTATGTGCACTTGATGTGATTATTTTAAGAGTTGTAATTATAAAATAAGAATCCTGAAAGCCAGATGTCTAACGTTATACGCGCGTTTGATAAACAGTTAAACAATAAACGAAAAAATTCCAAATTTTATACTGATTCCAGAGAGAAAATAAGGATAAATGTACATTTTTAATTCGATTAAATATTTATAATATTCTAATACGAAATAATTTATCGTTTTTTATTTTTTTTTTCTATGACGCAGTATATAGAAAAATTTATATAAAATAATTAAATAACTTTTGTATATGCAAACATTTTTCTCTATTTTTGTTATTTTCTATTTTATTCCCTATTTTATTTTCTACTTTCTCGACTATTTTATTATTTATTTTATTTAGGTACTATTTTACTTTCTGTTTTATTTCCATTAAATTTCCTATTTTATTTTGTATTTTATTTCTTACTTTCTCGACTGTTTTATTTCAAATTTTCTCGACTATCCTATTTCCTACTTTACTTCTTATTTTACTTTCTACTTTATTTCCTATTTTATTTCCTACTTTCTCTAATATTTTATTTTGTATTTTATTTCTTACTTTCTCGACTATATTTTTATTTCCTATTCGATTTTGTATTTTATTTAATACTTTACTTCACATTTTCTCGACTATTCTATTTCCTATTTTACTTCCTATTTTCTCTACTATTTTATTTTGTAATAATTTCTTTTTTTCTCTACTATTTTACATTTTATTTTCTATTTTCTCTACTATTTTGTTCTCTATTTTACTTTGCATTTTATTTCCTACTTTCTCTACTATTTTATTTTGTATTTTATTTCCTATTTTCTCTACTATTTTATTTTGCATTTTATTTCCTACTTCCTCTACTATTTTATTTTGTATTATATTTCTTTCTTTCTCTACTGCTTTATTTCCTATTTGATTTTGTATTTTATTTCCTACTTTATTTCAAATCTTCTCGACTATTCTATTTCCTATTTTACTTTCTACTTTATTTCCTATTATATTTCCTATTATCTCTACTATTTTATTTTGTATTTTATTTCCTATTTTCTCTATTTTATTTTTTATTTTATTTCTCATTTTCTTGACTATTTTATTTCCTATTTGGTTTTGCATTTTATTTCTTACTTTACTTTCTATTCTCTCGACTATTTTTTATTCCCTATTTTACTTCCTATTTTGTTTTCTACATTATTTTCTGTATTCTTTCGACTATTCTATTTCCTATTTTACGTCCAATTTGATTTTCTATTTTATTTCCTATTTTCTCTACTATTTTATTATCTATTTTATTTTGCATTTTATTTCCTACTTCCTGTACTATTTTATTTTGTATTTTATTTTCTACTTTGTTTCAAATTTTCTCGACTATTCTACTTCTTATTTTACTTCCTATTTTACTTTCTACTTTATTTCCTATTTATTTCTTATTTTCTCTACTATTTTATTTTGTATTTTATTTCTTATTTTTTCTACTATTTTATATTTTATTTCCTATTTTCTCTACTATTTTATTCCCTATTTTAGTTTGTATTTTATTTCTTACTTTATTTTCTATTCTCTCGACTATTTTAATTTCTATACGATATTTGCTATTTTATTTTCTATTTTATTTTGCATTTTATTTCCTACTTCCTCTACTATTTTATTTTGTATTTTATTTCCTATTTTCTTATCTATTTTATTCTCTATTTGATTTTGTATTTTATTTCCTACTTTATTTCAAATTTTCTCGACTATTCTATTTCCTATTTTACTTTCAACTTTATTTCCTATTTTCTCTACTATTTTATTCTCTATTCTACTTTGTATTTTATTTCCTATTTTCACTATTTTATTTTTTATTTTCTTGACTATTTTATTTCCTCCGTTATTTTCTATTCTCTCGATTATTTTAATTTTTACGACATTTCCTATTTTATTGTCTATTTTATTTTGTATTTTATATTCTAGTTTCTTTACTATTTTCTTTCTATTTTCTTTCTATTAAATTTCCAATAATATTTTATCAATAAATTTTATTTTTTTTTACTCTAATCAAATTTGTTTGAACACAATGCACCAAGTTCCTGTTTTATTTTCTTTTATTTTCACCCTTTCTTTCACACCGTTCAAAATTGTTTTTTTAATTCACTTTTCTTTTTATCTTGTTCTGTTTCGTAAATAAATAAATATTTTCTATATGCACAAAATTGATATATTTTTTATTTTTCTATTCTTTCACTTCCATTATTCCACTCTATACATTGAATTCTTTCAATCTCGACTAATTTGTTAGATGCGTAACTGATTTATTTTCAGGGAGCTCTAAAATTGCCTTTAATGATAATAGTAATAAAGAAGAAAAAGAAGAAGAAGAAGAATATGAGTAGATCTTTTCTTGGGATACTTTTTCAATTATTTCCTAACTAACTGTATTAGTATACCTTTATCAACACCAGATAATCATTTTCGACTAGACATATTACGCTTATTAGTCTCTTAATTCTTTAATCATTATTATATGTACCACGCTGTCTTTTATAGCCGAATGGCGGTTGTATTATATTTAATATTTTACAGGGATAAGAAATTCCTGGATTTTTTCATACATACATAGTATGATTACATCATTACTGGAGCGATTCATTAATGAAGTTGCGTGCATTATATCAAATTTTTCAATGACCTTCCTGATTCTTGTAGACTGATAATGTGAGCAAAGGGAGGAAATATAATTATTTTTATGATAATGTCTAGATTGTTGATGAGGAAAATTATAATCTTTAGTGAACTTTATATAATAGCAGAAACATGACACAAAGGGTTCTGCGAAAGTTTCGCTTTTAGCAAAAATATAATAAATTCGAAGAAAAATAATTTTCTGTTTGGATTTTAGTTTTTTTTCTAGTTTTCCATTTATTTATTTCTTCTAGTTTTTCTATTCTAATTCTTCTCTTCTCTATTTATTCTTTCACTGAATTTATTGAATCTTGATTAATTTAAGTGAAAAAAAAAAATTTTGGAAAAATTCAGGAAAAAAGGAACTGAAGAAGAAATTAAGAAAAAAGGAAATAAATAAGAAGAAGAAGAAGTAAATAAAGAAGGAGGAGGAGAAGAAGAAATGAAGAAAAAAACAGTTATAAATTTTTAAAATAATTTACAAAACAAGATGAGAAATGTGGTCAAATTTGTTTAGAATTGATCTTCGTGGGAAACGCACAATATTTAAATTGCTTTCTTTTGCAGAAAGCAGTCAAGCAAGAAAATATGCAATTCGTTAAAGTTTTCTGTTTGATATCATGAAATGCGTTCCTACTGGAGAAACAAACTAAGAAAATGTGCATTTAAGAAGGTGATAATAAATAACAATCAAAATTCGAATAAAAGCGAAAAAATCTATATATTAAGTAAAAAAAATTCTATTGAACTAAATTAAATTCTATTAAATTAAATTCTACTGATCTAAATTAAATTCTATTAAATTAAAATTTATTAAATAAAATTCTATTAAATTAAATGAAAATAAATTCTATTGAACTAAATTAAATTCTATTAATTTTATCTATTATTTATTTTTCCTATTTATTTTATCTATTAAATAAAGTTCTATTAAATAAAATTCTACATTAAAAAAAAAATAATTCTCATCAATCAGAATTGCTCCAATTATTATTAATACAAGTTCAATTCGATTTTCTCTAAACTTCCGTTTCGAAATATTAAGAGATCTATATTTTAACTACGGCAGTTGGGTGGACGAGATTATCTCCGATAATCGATAATCGTGTCTATCTAATATATAACGCTAGACTAGAACCATTATATATACGCACGTATGACTTTAAATTAATGGTCACCTGTACTCAGATATTGCACTATTTTTTGTTACGCTCCGCATCTTGGAAGAACAATATGAAATAATCACTAATCACTATACAGAAAATCGTAGTCAATTATTCTCATCACATTCTTTTTTTCCTACACTGAAAAACATTCATTTTGCTTCAAATAACCGATTACCTGTCTATTATCAAATAAATATTTACTTGAATCAAATAATTTTTATCTAAGTCATTTAAATTGATAATTTTAATCAATTCAATTTGCTTTAAATACCGAAATTATTGGTTCGAATCGAATTCATTTGATAATAGACAAGCATTCGGTTATTTGAATTAAATAAATTTTTTTCAATAATATGTATAGTCACACTCTTTAAATTTCAATTAGTAAAAATTACTAATTTGAATTTAATTATTTTAATTAAAATTTAATTTTAATTTAATTAATTTGAAATTAACTAATTTGAATTAGTGACTGACTTTTTGCTCTTAAATTAGGAAATTTAACTAATAAATAAGAAGAAATTACCTATTAAAATTTTACTAATAAACTTAGTAGTAGAAATTACTATTTTTTAGTAAAATTTACTAATTCAAAAACAAAAACACAGTCACTCATTCAAATGAATAAACATTTTTACTAATTCAAGTTTAGAGAGCAAGTGAATTCAACTGAATTGAATAATATTATTTTTTCCTTTAATTAATTATTTCCTCAGATACTATATACTTTGAACGTAAACAAATAATTAACGAGAAATGAAGAGAGTGTAATTAGTGAAAGTGAAAATAATAATTTTCAGGGTCATGGGAGGCTGCGATATATTCAGAAAGGTGCGCAACGCAAGGAACAGGTATTTATAATAAAGGAATGTGAATATAATTCTAACTTGAGGCTATAAAGAAACCAGAAGGTCGTCAGTTGATTGAATGAATACGTTTAACAGACTAAAACTGTCACTTTCTTTTGAATGAAAACATAAATGGTCATCGAATCACTTCCTACAGTCATTTTAACCCTTTTATTTAGAATTCAAATTTTTTTTTTCTTTAGACCAGAAATTTATTTTTAGTATTTTTTGTTCCAGATTTTTCTTAGGGTCAATATCACAATGGAGCTTGAAGTGAATGAAAAATTTATTAATTATTAATAACTATTAACAATCAATTAATATTCTATCCTTCAGGATGTTGTTCAGCAACAATTTAGGTAAATACCAGTCGATAAAAATTATTAGAATTAGAGCAAAAAAAAATGTATGTAAACTAATTTTTTTCAAATTTTGATTGTCTGGGAATAGATAGAGAATTAAATAAATGACTTAATAATTATTTACTAATTATTAATTACAATTAACTATACAAATAATTATATGCAAAAATGTAATTTAAAAATAAAAAATTGGACGATATTGAGAAGAAATATATCAGAGAGGAAAAGAGAAGGCGAATGAGATGAAAGTTTGATCCATCATCATCATTATCATCGCCGAAACAGAAGATCGAAATAAAAGCACGATTATCTTGAGAAGAAAAATACCGCGCGCGCATATATTGCATGCCATATGTCATTAAGAATTAATCAATTTGGTGCATCATTATTTTGCAATAAAGTAGAATTGACCTGGTTACTCTATTAATTGGAATAATGCAGGTGAAATTTAAAAACACTTTCTGCGTTTTACGTTAATACAATATTAAGTGAACGAGATTGTAAAAATTCTCATTTCACATTATTACTTACAATTAAACAAATAGCTCAGTCAAATCATTTATATATCTTTGAAAACAAAAATAATATTATAATCATTCATTATAATTAAAATCAATTCATTACAATGCTAATTAATTATAATTAAAGTTAATTCATTATACACCCAGAAAAAAGATATATTTGACTTAGAGCCAACTAGACGATTTATTTGTTTCAAATAAATTTTATTTGGTGTAAATAAAATTTTACATGGTCACAGTATTTCTAAGGATATCAAATTGAGACAAAAATCGAATTAAAAGCGTTGCGAAGCAACGTTTTGATTCGATTTTTGTCTCAATTTGATATCCTTCGAAATAATATTTTAATTTTACAAATAAAAGTTTTATTTATGTTGAATAAAATTTTAATTTTAAACAAATAAATATTTCAGTTGTCTCTAAAACAAATATACTTTTAGTTAACTCAAATGAAATATAATTTAAATAAAATTTTTCTCTTTGTAGATGTATGTTTTGCATAACTGAGAAAATGCATATTTGACTTTCAACTAAATAAATTTTATTTGTCTCGAATAATAATTTTTAATTTTTGACCAAAAAAATATATTTGTGCCGAATAAAAAATTTATTTGTGTCGAATAAAAAATTTACTTGTGTCGAATAAAAAATTTATATGTGCAAAATAAAATTTTTATTTCAAACAAATGTAAAAAGTTTAGGAGACTGTCAGACAAATATAAAATTTATTTGACACAAACATATTATATATCTGGTTCAAATAAAACATATATTAAATTCTTCGTGTGTAATTATTGCAGATGATGTGCAGAAAATGAGAATTAACTCACCGTGAATATCATTCACACAAATATGAAGATCCTCTCGAAATACAGGAACTTCAGCGTTGCACTGGCATGAGCACGAGCTGACAGGAGTATAAATTCTTGCATTTGAAGGATTGCGAAAAACAGGACTAGCTGTTCCACTGCTCAATATTTTACACGCCTTGGAACATGATCCTGTCAACAATTTAAATGTGAAAATTTCGTTTTTTTTACACTTGATCAAAAATAATTAACTGTCGTATAATTCTACACTGAAAAAAATTATTTTATTAAAATATCTACTATTATCAAATAAATATTTACTTGAATCAAATAATTTTTATTTCAGTCATTTTAAAGGATAATTTTAAACAATTAAATTTGCTTTAAATACCGAAATTATTGGTTCGAATAGAATTTATTTAATTTAAATAAAAATTATTTGACTCAAGTAAATATTTATTTGATAATTAGACGCAAGTATAAATTAATCGGTTATTTGAATCAAATAAATTTTTTTCAGTGTATTATTTTATAATATTTATTTTTATTACCAATTTATTATTAATCCATAATAGTAATATTAATTATTATTATTTTTATTATTCACTATTCTCAATTATAATTTAATAAATAAAAAAAATTTATAAGTAAAAATTCATGATGTTATATAAAGCCAACAAAATATGTATTAACAGTATAAATTGAACACTGGGAAAATTATTGAAAGAAAGAATACATCGTTTAATAATCTTATTAATCACTGTAATTATAGTAATTTGATTTAAAGCATATTTTGGATGCTTTAAAAATTATTTTGTCTCTTCTGGATTTTTTAAAATAGTCTTTCGTGCAGACAATGACCATCTTATTAAAAGCAAATTAACATATAACGAGTATTCCTTCCACGAAATGAGTGTGTTAAAAAATTATTACGTAAAAATCACCGATAATAATTGCTTTAAATGCATTCGTGTTTCCTTTTTCCTCAAAAAAAGCAAAAAAAAAATTAGAGCACTGATTTTAGAGTTATTCAAAAATGTATTAATTAAACGTCCAACAGTATATGAAACAAGGCAGAAGAAAAGTATTTTGTTAATTTAGAAAATTTTCAAAAAAATTGCTAGTAAACAAAACATTAAAAAATAATGTAACAAAATTACTAAAATCAGGCTTCGCACTCATTTACTAAACCCTACTATTTACTACTTTTTTTATACGTTATGCTACTATTTGGTTACTTTTTTTTAGATTTCACCCACTAAAAGCTACTATTTCTGTTTTTTTTTAAAAATTCCAGTACTTTAAATTCGCTAATACTAGAAATAAAAATCTATTCTCAAAAATTATAATCAAATTCTTTAAAACGATTCAATTATATTCAAAAAATATTCGAAATCCAATTATTTTCAATATCCAGTATTTTAATAAAATTTCGCAAAAGAATTCAATTATTTAAAAATCAATTGATAAAATTCATCCAAAATTCAATTATTTTCATAAATAATAAAATTTCCAGAGGAATTCAATTAATTTAAAATAGAATTTTCAAGAAAATATCGAAAAAATCAATTATTTAACAAAATTTTTATACAATTCTTCACAATAATTCAATTCTTTCACTAATAATGACATTTTTCATGGAAATTCAATTTTTTAAAAAATTTTTTGATAAAATTCTCAGCAAGAATTTAATTATTTTCATAAATAATAAAATTCTCAGCAAGAATTCAATTATTTTCATAAATAATAAAACTCATCGAAGAATTTCAATTATTTTTACATATAAACTATTTTAAATTAATTAATCAAAAAATACAATTATTTTCATGGATAAAGTTTTCCGCAAGAATTCAATTATTTAAAATAAAATTTTCATAATATTTATTGTATTTCGAAAAAATTAAATAATTATTTAAAACAATATTTATAAAATTCTCATGAAGAATTCAATTATTTTCCAAAATAACAAAATTTTTCACAAAAATTCGATTCTTTTTAAACATTTTAATAAAATTTTTCTCAATAACTCAATTGTTTTCATAAATAATAAAATTATTTTCAGGAATTCAATTATTTTTGAAAATTTTAATAAAATTCTTCCGAAGAATTCAATTATTTACATAAATAATTCTTCGAAAGAATTCAATTATGTCAATAAATAACAAAATGATTGTCGAAAATCCAATTATTTTGAGTCATTTTAATACAATTCTTTGCAAAATTCAATTATTTTCTAAAATAACAATATTTATCACCACAATTCAATTATTTTTAAAAGTAATAAATTTCTTCTTGGAAATTCAATTATTTTTAAAAATTCTAATAAAATTGTTCGCTAGAATCCAATTATTTTCATAAATAGTAAAATGATTTTTCAGAATTCAATTATTTTCAAAAATATTTAACATAATACCACACAGATATTCAATTATTGGCAAAAATTTTAATAAAATTCTTTGTAAAATTTAATTATTTTTAAAAACTTTTCGCAATTCAATGATAAAATTCCCAAACAGAATTCAATTATTTAAAAAAATTTTTGTAAAAATCTTCGTAATAATTCAATTATTTTCATGAATAATAAAAATTTCTCAGGAATTCAATTATTTAAATTAGAATGTGTATAAAATTAGTCGAAAGAAATCAATTATTTAAAAATTTTTTATAAAATTCTTCGCAAGAGTTAAATTATTTTTATAAATATTTAAATTCTTTCATGAATAATAAAATATTCGTTGCAGGAATTCAATAATTGTATGGAAAAAAATTATACTATTATTTAATAATAAAAATAATAAAAATAAAATAAATAAAAATGAATAAAAAAAATAAAACATAAAGATAAAAAAAATGAGATAAACGAAAATAAAATAAATTAAGTATGGACACAATAAATCAAAAATCTATAATCGATGCTAAATGAAAGAGTGCATGTCCGAATAATATCTAACGGGATTTGTTTTTTAAGAATTGCTCCTTTTGTATGTAAATGTCAGTTTTTGGTGTTCCAATCCTGTCATTCGAATGACTTTCAAATGTAACATTGAAAGATTGAGTGCATAATTTTTTTCTTACTGAAGATTGAACACACCGTCAAGTGCAGACAGGTAGAGTCAGTCAACTGTCAGATCCTTTTATCTTAACTTCAAAAAAAAAAAAAAAAATAAAATAAAATAAATAAATAAAATTTTGGCAAACTTCTGATCCGCATGTAATGCGATAGAATCATATTAAAGAATTTAACGCACGATTTCTTATATCCTTTTACAAATTCGCAACGTTCAGAAACATTTCCAAAACTCTGAACAATTTTCCAAAAAACAGAAAACAAAGAAAAAAACAAAAAAATTGAATACAAATATTTTAAGGCCTTCATGTCTTCAAATATTCAATATTCAACTTTAGTTGTCTCACTTATATTCTAAGCCCAAAAATGTATTGAAATTGAAATAAATTTTTTTTTGAAACAAACAAAAAATTGGTTCTAAGTCAAATATATACCAGTTTTCAGGTTGAATGTACTCGAAATAATCGCGAGACGTTTGAATGAAAATTGAAAGATGAGAAGAAAAGTGCAAATAACTAAAGTCATAAACATGATGACTCGATTCAATTCTCTTTTTTCGAAGTATAACGAAAAAAAAAATTATAATCAAGGTGACCAGCTGGAATGTACATAGAAATTGTTTCAACTGAAAGGTCCATTTGATTTGTTCCATAACAGTTTCTATATGATCTCTCTTATTTGAAAATGTCCATATATGAAGCGTGAATAAATCGATAATAGTCGCACACAATATGTATAATACATATTTTGACTTCATTGTGTATATTAACTGAAGGAGAAAAACCATCTCTCAGGAAGACACTTTCCAAATAATGATGGGTACACGGAAATCGCTTTAATTTTACAGCATCACACATTGCGGTATATCAAACAACAGTAAACGTACATACGTACGATAAATTTTACAATCTATCAATATTTTTTTTATACTATAAAAATTTTAACTCCAATTTTATTTCATTACTGTACCACTAGATCGTTTATTTATATTTTAACTTTACCATAGAAAATAAAAATTATATTTTAATAAAAAGTTAAATTAAAAGAAATTTTATTTTTTCCTTAGTTAGTCCGTTTATACTATAGATAAATAAAAAATCACACAATTAAAATTAAAAAATAAAAGGTGAAATAAGAATAAATTTTATTTCCGTTGGTGGACTGGAAAAAAATTTATTTGATTCAAATAACTGATTAGTTGACTTTTATCAATTAAATATTTATTGGAGTCAATTAATTGGTATTTGCTTCAAAGTTTAAATATTGAAATTATTGGTTCGAATACCATTTAATTGACTCCAATAAATATTTAATTGATAATAGTCAAGTAATCAGTTATTTTAATTAAATTAATTTTTTTAGTGCGTAATGTAAATAAATAAAAGAATAAAGAAAATATTAAAAAATAAAATTGAATAATAATAATAATAATATTAATAATAATAATAATAATAATAATAATAATAATAATAATAATATATTTTTGGTAATAATTTAAAAAAGATGAGAAATTGCTATGCAAGTAGTTTTTGAAAACAATGGACCATTTTTTGTATGTTCCTGGTTTTAAGAGTTATTGCTCTGTAAACACTGCAAATGCAATAGACAAATTACCTCACAAAGATTCGCAATTATTATTATATTTGCTCGGACAATGTGACATGATTTTCTCTCCTTATACATTCGTTAGCTGAGAAAAAAAAGAAGAAGAAAAATACCAGCCATTAATCAGAATTGTCTTTAGCTTTTCTTAAATTACCTTCAATTGTGAAAATATCTCCATCTGCATGTCGTGTGACTGAAAGTTCCTGGCCGAGCACGATTCGTAGAACGTGAAGGCAATTCAGGAGGATAGGGACTAGAAGATGCATTTTTTTCTCAGCATTCTGCAAAAAATAATTAAAAAACGAAAAATTAAATAATTTTTCCAAATAGAACAAAAAAAATCAATTCACTAAAAAAAAAAAGAGAACCAAATTCATTAAAAAAAATTACAAAAGAAAAATTAAAGAAGAAACAATCTACAAAAAATAAAATAAATTTTCCAAATAGAAAAAAAATTAATCCAGTGAAAAAAATTAAAGACGAAAAATTAAATAAAAAAATTTAACAACAAAAGAAAAAATAATCGCTTCTAAATTTCTGAATTCGAAAAAAAATCATTTATAAATTATAAAAACTAAAAAATATTATTTCATTACATTTTATTGTTCGAGAGGAACATATTTTTTCCCACTACAATCATCAGAGAGAATAAAAAAAAAATCTCAGTCGATAATTTCACATCTGACTGCAGGTGTCAATACAATTAGAAATACTTTCCTTATTGTAAGAGTCAATAAATTGAGATAAAATTTACATGATCAGAAAAAGGTTAACAAGAAAACAAGGTTCCATGATCCTTGTACGTAAAGCGTGATATCAGTTTTATCGAGAATATATAATCATCGGAGAATAACGGTCTCGCACAGAGACAAATAATTTTTTCATCAATTTCTACCCGACGAACTGCGGCATTTAATTATATGAGAGGTTTTTCAAATTCAGATTATGTGTGTATTCACACAATAATATACGAAAATAAAGATAAATAAAGAAAAAATAAAAAAAATAAAAAAATAAAGAAAAATAAAGAAAATAAAGTAAAATACAGAAAACGAAGAAAAAAACAAAAAAAATATATATTAAATAATCTAAACACTTATTAAATTTAAACAACTTAATTACTCACATGATTAATTACTTAATTATTAGTTATTTAACTAATTAGTTAATTGAAAGTAATTTTTCTTTTCACCTAATTACAATAAAATTTTTCGATGTTCAAAACTAATGAAATTAACACTAATATGTAATTACGATAGTTACGTAATTACAATAGTAATATAATTACAATAATGACAGAATTGTAATTAAATAAATTGACACATTTTAATTAGATAATCAAGTTCGACACAAATAATACCCAAGTTTTGTGTACGGCGCAATTAAATTTATTGTCTTGAGAGAATAAATTTAATTATAACATTAAATAAAATTACAATTAAATAAATTGTTTACACATAATAAAATTAAATAAAAATATAATTAATGATTTTATACAATTAAATGTGTATTAAACGATTATTTTGATGGAAATTTTTAATTACGATTTGCATTTTAGTTGAAAACATCATTTCTCTTTTATAATTTTATATATAAATAAAAATTAGCATATTGATTCACTCATTTACAGCTTTTCGGTTCGTTAATAATGTGAATATGAACTAAAAAAATTCTAACAAGATATTTCAGTAAATTAGAAATTCTCTCTCACATCAAAATAAATTTATGAAAGCTGTTAACACAGTGAAGAAAATAGTCTATGCTTGTTTAACTTATTTGGCACTAATTAATTTAATTAGTCACTTTTGTTCTTCTCTATGAATATAGATATGGATCCAATTGGATCAAAATTTCTTAAATTTCCTCAATTCTATCAAAAGTGTCGTAAAATATTATTAATATTCGTAATACTTACAAATAATTTTGACACTTGTTTTCTAAAATTCAGTGAAAAAAGAAATTTTACTAAAAATTTCTTTTTATTTTATTAAAAATTTGATCAAAGTTTTTATTGAAAGAAAAATAAAATTCAATAGCGAATTTTTCAAAAGGGCTCAACTCGAAAAAATCATTTTCACATAAGAAATGATAGTAAAAATGATTCTTACAGTTTTCAAAGTTGTGTCCTTTTTGCAATTCACGATATTTCAATTATTCTCACAATAATATTTTTTAATTAAAAAAAAGTATTTTTAATAATATAAAATGGTTTAATTTCTCCACTTGAGAACGCAAAGATCATCAGTAGATGGCGTGGCACCTGGTTTTGTCAACTGAACTGCCATCTAGTGGTGACCTTGGCGTTCTCAGGTGGAGAATATCATCTCCATATTGAATCTCAAGATGTTCGTAATTATTTATATTTTTTAAATATAAATTTATAGAAATTTGTGTAGAAAAATATTTCTTTTACAATTCGTTGATTATAAACGTTTTGAATGAAGAGGAAAATAAATCGAAATAAAAACCTCGAAGAAAAAAATACATGACCAAATAAAAATTAACAATTAAAAAAATAGACACGTTTGAATAATAAAAAATAAAGTCAAAAAGCACGTTTAATGGTTCTTTATGACTTTATTTTAAAGAAAAGAGAAAAGAAGAAAAAGTAAGGGGAAAGAAAAAGAAATTTATTTCTTGCGTGGATTATTCAATTTTATAACAAGAGTTGAAGCGTAAATATGAATAATAATATATACTCTCGTTATGATGATCGGTCATATGTGACATGTGCTTATGTCCGCATGTTCAAGTCATTAAGTGAATATGTCGGATAACATATAATAATTGCACTATCAAGTGTTTTTCACTAAACCACCTTCTCCGCGAAACATGTGCTTCTACCATATGATTTCAACATCAGGTCTTATCAAACACCCATATTTTACAACCGAACACTATTTTCTGTCATTACGAGTAATATTATAATAATATTTTTCTTCCACAAAAAACTCACATTCAGTTTAACTAAAACAGAAAAAAGTCTAAACCAAACATTTAGAAATTAAAAAAATATTCCTTTGCTTTTTATTATTTTTCAAATATTTTTAAATTTTATTCTTGTATTGAAGTACTCTACTCTAAATCTGAATTAATTAAAAGTCGTCCACTAATTCAAATTCAGATAATTGAAATTATAATAATATTTAATATTTATATACATAATTATAAATAAAAATAAGTAAATAAACAAAATTTTGTAAAAATAAAAGTACAAATCTCACTTAAAGAATTTGAGTCTTAAATGATTGGACCAAAAGTACATTGAAGATGCACAGATAATTTCATGACAGACGACATTATCAATTTAGCACTGAAACTTGTTTTCTCTTTACTGCATTGCTCTAAATCCTTTTACTTTTTCACGTATTTTTTAAAAACGAAAAAAAAATTCTCAACTTAATTTCGTTAATTAAATGATACAAAATTGTCTCCTTAATTATTATACATAATTATCAACGTGAGAAAAATTTACGAATTCATCACATTTTTATCTATACATATAAAAAACAAACTCCTTTTTTCGCCCAATTTCATCGCTTCTTGATTAAATTTTTCGAATATGTTAATTTTTCTTTTTTTTTCAATTTTTAAATAAGTACAAGAAAATATTTATCGTTATTTGGTGTACAGTTGATAAAATATTTAATTACAACCGTCATTATAATATAAAAGGTGTCTGAATTTATTTGATTTAAATAAATAATTTGAAGGACTGGTTCCGTCAATAAATAAATAGAAAAAAATAAAAAAATCTCCTCGAATGTTTAAAACATCGAAAATTTAAAACCTCGAAAGCTCGAAATTTCGAAAATTTTTAATACCTCAAAAAATTAAAACCTCGAAATAATAAAACCTCGAAATAAATTTAAAATCTAAAAAATTCAAAATCTCCAAAAATTAAAACTTCGGAAGTTCAAAACCTTGAAAATTTTAGACCTCGAAAGTTCAAAACTTCCAAAGATTAAAACCTCAAAAGTTCAAAACCTGGAAAAATCAAAATTTTTCAAAGAAAAAATTATTTTTCTAAAAGTTTTGAACGTTCAAATAAGAGAAATATTTTTTCTTTTCTCTGCGGAAAAGAAAAAATATTTCTCTTATTTGAACGTTCAAAACTTTTAGAAAAATAATTTTTTCTTTGCATTACACTTATTAATATTATTTTATCCACAAGTTTCTATGTACAAAAGGTTTCTCTCTTTAAGTAGCGAAAAATAAAATAAAAAAATAAACTATTTTTATACAAATAAATAAGAAAAATAGTTGATTTAATTTTTTTCCCAAGGACGAAAAAATACATGTCATCCTTGGTCAGAAAGCTGACAAAAGAAATTCCAAGAAAGATGAAACAATCTTTTCATTATTTTACGGTAGCACTTCGTTTTTCACGCGTACGTTGAGAAAACAATTTATTTTCTAAACAAGCAATATTTCAATGTCGAATGACATTTTCAATTATAAAATCAATTTTTTAAATTTCCTTCTCTACTAAATTAATTTTTTAATAGTCAAAAGAACAAAATTTATTTTTCCCCCGCACTTAATTTTTTTTTTTTTGCTACTAAAATCTAAATTTATAATAAATAATTATTAAAAAGTCTATTTAGCACTGTTTACTTAAAACTACTAAATTGCAACACAAATTGATACCAAAAATGTGGTTCAAATAAAAAACTGTTCCAAATTTTTGGTATAAATTAAAAAAATTTCTTTTTTAAAATTTAAAAAAACAAAATTTTTTTTTAATTTTTTAAAAATTTTTTGTTTCTATTTTTTTGATATTTTTAAGAAAACAGTGAGGAAATAGGAATTATACATTATAGCCTCAAATGTTACAGGTAAAATGACTACTTTCGATGATATGAAAATCAGAAATTACACTCATATTAAATTAATAT
Source organism: Leptopilina heterotoma (assembly GCF_015476425.1). Lineage (NCBI taxonomy): Eukaryota > Metazoa > Arthropoda > Insecta > Hymenoptera > Figitidae > Leptopilina > Leptopilina heterotoma. Next base: position 4,758,066 of record NW_025111110.1, read on the forward strand.
GATATGACAATTTCTCAATCAGTGAAATGAGAAAATAATATCAGTATTATTAGTCTGAAGAAAAAAAAATTCTCCTTATTTATTTTTTTTTTTATTGATACTCTTTTTCTTCTCTGGTAGCATTCCACACTCGAAATGATATTTAGCCGCTGAGAGTTTTAATGAAAGAAGAAATTCGGAAATGAGTGTAATTTCGTGAAGACGAAGCGAGGGAAGTAACAGTTGATTCTTGATCCAGCAGCAGCAGCAGCAGCAGCTCTGGACCATATCTCTTATACATATAAAATACCGTTTCTTATTTATACACGCACACACGCACACATGCATTGCAACAGGTGCCTGGCGGGAGTTGAAGCTCGAAAGAGAGAAGCACTTTCTTGCAGGGAGGTAGACACTTGCCTCTCGTAATTATTGAATGCGTGTATATTTATATATGTGTGTATATATATATGTACATCTTGGCGTAAATGGTTCATGCAAAAACCTTATGCCGGAAAAGAAGGACAAACAAGATAGTACGTGATGAGAAGGGACGAGAAAAAATATTCATGTCATAAAGCTATGAGACATTAAAAGAGTAACAGTGATTAAGGCAAAGTGCTACAAAAAAAAAGAAAATGAATATATAAAACCAAACGAATAGATAAGATGAATAATTATCCTCTTTTAACCAATCATTTCCATTAAGAGAAAAATCGAAACAAAAATTTTGGGAATTTTAACGAAATATTTGAAAAATGAGAATTTGTAAAATTATTTCTTGTTATTTTTTCAGAAAATAAAAAAAGGCGAAGAAGAAAAATGAGAAGAAAAATTTGAAGAAAAATATAAAACTATAAAAACAAGTGACATAGGAATAAGAATAAAAAGTAAGAGTCAAGGAATTAGAAGAAATAGATGAAATATAAGAATAAGAAGAAGAAAAAATGAAACATTAGAATAGGAATAAGAAAAAAGATATGTAATAAAAAATTAGGTGAAGAAAAAAGAGAAGAAGAATAGAAATTAAAAATTGAAAAAAGAAAAATGAGAATAAGAAGAAAGATAAAAAGGATAAAAATAAGAGTAAAAATACGAAAAAGTAGAAAAATAAACAAGATAAGAATAAATAAGAATAAGAAGAATTAAAATATGAAGAAAACTATAAAGCAAAAGAAAAATTAGAGTAAAAATAATAAGAGAAAAAAAAGGAGAAAAATAAGAATAAAAATAAAAATATGGAAAAAATATGAAGGAGAATAAAAATAATAGAATAAAAATAAAACTAAGAAAAAAATAAGAAGAAGGAAAAATGAAGAATTATAGAAAATAATAATAACAAAAACAAATGTTGAAAAAATATGAAGAAATAAAAAGAAAAGAAGGGAAGACATAAGAATAAGAAGAATAAAAAAAATATGGAAAAAATATGAAGGAGTACAAAAATAATAAGATAGGGTTTCTAAAAAGTACTCTCTAAATTTGAATCAGCGATAAGTATGCCACTATTTCAATTAGCGTATATGCGCTGTGAATTAGTGAAATTTCACTAAATAATCAGTGAAACTTCACTGATTAATTAGCGCATATACGCTGTTTTAAAATAGTGGCATACTTATCGCTGAGAATCAGTGAAATTTCGCTGATTCAGATTTAGAGAGTATTGAGAAAATAATCCCCTGACTTTTCCTTGACTTCTTACTATTTTTATTTTTGCTTTCTTGGGACAAATATATGGTAACTGACATATTTAACAATAAATTAATATCTAATGATAGAAACAAACGATAATAAAAATCTTCTAAGTTCTGATAGATTAAAAAAATTTTGTATTCACAAAAATTTTAATTTTTGTATAAATTTTTAGAAATTTTCTTGACTTTCAATGAAATTCTCTGACATTCCCTAAATTCCCTGACCGCGTTAAACACCCTGTTAATAGTCTCCACCCTGTGGCAAAAAATCTAAAATAATCTAAAATTATCAAAAATTCGAAAAACCGAAATTCTTAAAATTCAACATTTTTTCTTCTTTTTTTATGGCATTTAGCTTCATTATTTTTGTGCTCTTGAAAAACACTCTATTTATTTAATAGTCTCTGTCCTTTAGTAAAAAATTTAAAATTATTAAAAATTATCAAAAATTCGAAAAACAGAATTTTTTAAAATTCAACATTTTTTCTTCTCTTTCCTGGCATTTAGCTTCACTACTTTTGGACTCTTCAAAAACACTTTACGTATTTAATAGTCTTCACCCTTTGGTAAAAAATTTAAAATTATCTAAAATTATCAAAAATTCGAAAAAACCGAATTTCTTAAAATTCAACATTTTTTCTTCTCTTTCATGGTATTTAGCTTAATTATTTTTGGGCCCTTCAAAAACACTTTACATATTTAATAGTCTTCACCCTTTGGTAAAAAATTTAAAATTATTCAAAAAACCGAATTTCTTTAAAATTTAACACAGAAACAAATGATAATAAAAATCTTCTAAGTTTTGTTAGATTAAAAAAAATTTTTATTTACAACAATTTTACTTTTTGTATAAATTTTGTGAAATTTCCCTGGCTTTCAATGAAATTCTCTAACATTCCCTGACTTTTTCGTGACTTTTCCCTGACCAAAAAAATTCCCTGACTTTTCTCTGACTTCCCTAACTTCCCTGAACGTTAGACACCCTGTAAGAAAAAAACAAGAAAAAGAATAAAAATAAGACTAAGAAAAAAATAAGAAGAAGAAGAAGAAGGAAAATTAAAAAGAAATAAAAAGAAGAAGAAATAAATAAGAATTAAAATATGATGAAAACTATAAAGAAGAATAAAAAATAAAGTAAATTTATTAAGAAAAAAACGAAGAAGAATAAGAATAAGAAAAAAAATTGAAGATACGAAACGAATAATAAAAATTAGAAGAAGAATAAAAATATGAAGGAGAATAAAAATAATAAGAAAAAAACAAGAAATAGAATAAAAATAAGACCAGGAAAAAAGTAGAAGAAGGGAAAATGAAGAATTATAGAAAATAATACCAAAAAAAAAATATGTTTAAAAAATATGAAGAAATAAAAAGGAAAGAAGGAAAATCATAAGAATAAGAAGAAAGTTAAAAAGGAATAAAAAGAAGAAAAAATAAATAAGAAGAAGAATTAAAATCTGAAGAAAACTATAAAGAAAAATAAAAATTAAAGTAAACTTAATAAGAAAAAAATTGAAGATACGAAACGAATAATAAAAATTAGAAGAAGAATAAAAATAATAAGAAAAAACAAGAAATGGAATAAAAATAAGACAAAGAAAAAAATAAGAAGAAGGAAAAATGAAGAATTATAGAAAATAATACCAAAAAAAATATGTTTAAAAAATATGAAGAAATAAAAAGGAAAGAAGAAAAAACATAAGAATAAGAAGAAAAATTAAAAAGGAATAAAAAGAAGAAGAAATAAATAAGAAGAAGAATTAAAATCTGAAGAAAACTTTAAAGAAAAATACAAAAAATATGGAAAAAATATGAAGAAGAATAAAAATAAGACTAATAAAAAACAAGAAGAAAAATAAAAATAGAAATAAAATAAAGTAAGAAAAAAATAAAAATAAAATAAGAAATAGAAAAACAAAAAAAAATAAAAATACGATTAAAGATAAAGATAGGAAGAATAAAACTGAGGGAAAAAATAAAGAAAAGAAGAAAATTGAGAATACAAAGCAAAACAAGAATAAGTATAAAAATAAAAAAAAGAATCAAGAGAGGAAAAAAAATATAAACAAGTCTAAAAATAAGAAAAAGTATATGATAATAAGAATAAGAGGATAAAAAATAAGAAAAAAATTTAAGGAAAAAAACCCTGAAGAGTAATTTTCAATTTGTACATTGAAGACAAGGATTAAACGCATAAGAACATATTTAGAAGTGATTCGATCTAATTTGCAAGAGAAGTCGAAACTTCTCAAGAGAAGTCTTTTGCTATGTATCTATATACTTGATTGAAGAAATCAAGTGCCCATAAAACATTTTGACCGACTGGACAATGAATTGCATGGAAGGCGTTGAATTGACCATCTGTTTCTTGGCATAAAATAGAAAGACGTGAACATTGACAAAGTACAAAGATCGATGCCAGGAAATATTTTTTACAACAAATCTAAAGTACCTGCACTAGAGCATTCATTACTTCGACAGCAGCTGTACGTGAATATTATATTTTCTTCATAATACTGTAAATTACCTCAAATTGATTCTATAAACTTCAACTACTCTTCATCATATTTTTTTCTTAAATCATTCTCATATTTAAAAAAAATTAAGTTCCTCCATGAGGAAGCAAAACGAATAAAATCGTTATGATATACAATATTTATTGTCAACTATATATCAACACGATTTTATTTTTTATCTTTTTAATTTTTGTATTAAAAAAATATTTCCTTCACTTGAACGTTCAGAATTTTTTGGAGCATTCATAGTAATGTAAAATAGAGTTTAATTTAATTAATAAATAATTAATTTACTAATGAATTTTAATCAATTTTGTACCTAATTTGAAAATTTAAATACTTTGTAAAATAAAAAATATATATCTTCTGCTTTAAAATAAATATTTAACTAACTTTTCATACAGATATTTTTCAATAAATTTTTCATTTACTGTTTATTGAACAATAGTTTTCAAAGGTAAAAAAAATTGGGAGCATATTTACTTTTTTCATGAAATACTTTACGACTTGTTAATTGACTTCCCGGTGGGCTTCGATATCGTAAATGCACTCCTGTTACCAAAAGATTTTATTCTTCTTTTCGAAACAATATTTGTCGACTTGGAAATATATTCAATCGCGGACATTTTTATTGATGCAAGAATAAGAAGCATCCTGTATTTTTTTAAACTTTTAGCAAGTGTTAATTGCTACTTTATTCCACTCGACTCTTTTTTCCAAAACTCCTCTCCACTTTTTTTTATTATATCAAAATTATTAAACATTGAATTCAAATTTTCCAAAAAATAATTTTTCCTTCTATTAAAAGAAGACAAATTTAATATTGCAAAAAAAATTAAGATTTAAATTAAATAAATTGATATTTGTACTATAAGCAAATACAAATAAAAAAGAAATGAATTCTAATTATTCATTAATTAATTAATATCTAATTAGTAGTTAATAGTTAATATTTCTGATTAAATAATAGTTCATAGTTAAGACTCATTATTAATTAATTTATAGTTATAATTAATAGTTAATTAAAAGCTAATTAATTAGCTATGTAATAAAAAAATAAATTAATTAATTAACAATATAGTTAATAAATAAATTAATAATATAATTAATTAATTAAAATTCGATCAAATTTAGTTCAGACAGAAACTGATTGAAACAATTTCCTCAAATATCTCAAATTGAAACCGAACAAAACAGATCAGAACTAGTTCAAAATTCAAAAAAGAAGTGTCGAAAGGAAACAAAGTGAAAATTATGATCAGAGGCGTAACACCAGAAAAGTTCCTTTTCCAATAAAAAAAATCGTTTATCATCGATGCTGTGAACTTCAACATCATTAAATCAGTCACACTTTATTGGTCTGATGTGCCATATACAGACGCCACTAAGAATGGTAGATATTTTTGAATGCAAGGGATTAAACTTAATTAACTTGTCAGTCCTGTTCATTGGGATCGAGTAGAAGAAACTTTATGAGAAAATCCCGAGATCTCTATCTTCTTCTAACCGACAAGAGAGAAAAAAGTTGTAATAACATAATAACAAAAAAAAAACTACTGTTCCAATTCACATAAATAATATAGTCCTCGCAACTTCTGTTAAAAATTTTTTTACTTCCACACTTATCAAAAATTATATAAAGATCTTCTTTGTTAGATCAAAATTATTACATTCATCGTTTTACCCGCAGAAGAAAAAAAGAAAATGAACGTAATTTTAAAAAATTCGATTTTTTTTAAACAGTTGCAGCTGTTCTTCTTAATTTGTTACATCGTTAATGTAATAACTGTAATGCACAGTCTCATTAAAACATTACGTCAATTTTCTCTTCCGTTTCGAATATTACTCCTTATAATTGAAGTTAAAAATAATTGTTCCCGATAAAAATTGGTTTAAAAAGCTGCTATTATATATATGGAAATTATTGAAACATATATTCCGATTTAAAGAACAGAAAAAATTAATTATTTGTAAAAAAAGAAAAAAAATTGTATCTTTGTGCAAAAAAGGTAAAAAAAAGAAATGTTTTTCCAAACATCCTAAATTTTCTCTCAGAAAAGGAAATATTCTTAATTAAAACAAACTTTTTATTTTCCTTAATTTGAATTTCGCAATTTTTTTTGCATTTTTGTATTTTTATGAAAACATTTTTAGTCAAGGCAAACAAATTTTTCCCAATGTAATAATTTTCCATTTCTTTTTTATCAAATAACTAGCAACAATTCTTACTAACTTCTTACTGTCTTTTTTTAAATAAAATTAGCTTTTTAAAAAATAATAGGATTTAAAAATGTTCTAATTTAAATTTTTGTTGAAAACAGTAAAAAAAATTCTATTTTGGAGAAATTATAAATAATTGCAGAAATTCAATTATTTTCAATAAAAAAAAATAAAATTCTTCTTGTAAAAATCAAATATGTTCAAAATCTGAAAAAAATTCTCGTAAAAATCTCAATTATCTTTATAAATAACAAAATTCTTCTCCAAAGTTCAATTATTTTCATAAATGTCAAAAAAATTCTTGTCCTAATTTCAATTACTTTCAAAAATTTTTCTAATTTTAATTATTTTCAATATCTACTATTTTAATAAAATTTCCCAAAAAGAATTCAATTATTTAAAAAAAATATTAATAAAATTGTATGCAAACATTTAATTAATTTGATAAATAATAAAAATTCCACAGGAATTTAATTATTTTTATAAATAATAAAAGTTTTTTAAGGAATTCAATTATTTTCATAAATAATAAAAGTTTTTTAAGGAATTAATTAATTAATTAATAAGGAATTAATTAATTAATAAGGAATTAATTAATTAATAAACGGAATCAATTGAGAAATTCAAATTTTTTTAAAGGTTTCAGAATAATTAATTTCTTTCATACACTCTCTAAATTTGAATCAGTTAAAAATAACTGATTTAGAACCAAAATGTCAGTCACTAATTTAAATAATAATATTTCTACTGACAATTATTAGTTAAAAATAACTAATTGACGGTTAAAAAAACTGATGTTTCAGTAAATTTTTTTGACAGTTAGTCAAGTTTAACTAATTTTTTAGTTATTGTTACTGAAAATCAGTTATTTTGACTGATTTAGAAGCAAAAAGTCAGTCACTGATTGAAAGTTAAAACCATGATTTTTAACTAATTCAAAATAAGAGAGTAGAAAAATATTTATTTCTATGAATTTTTTTCTGTGAAAGAAAATTAATGAAAAAATGGAAACGAAATGAATTATTTTCAGTTTTCCAGACTGTAGAATTTATTGCAATTAAATAAATAAATAAATAAATAAATAGGTAAATAATTTATAAAAATTTGTAGATTTTAATTAATTCAAATGAATAAATTAATTAATTAATTTCTTTCATAGAAAAATATTTATTGCGATAAATTTTTTTCTGTGAAAGAAAATCAATGAAAAAATGTTAAAAGAAATTAATTATTTCTAGTCTCCAAGACTGTAGGATTTATTTCAATTAAATAAATAAATAAATAAATAAATAAATAGGTAAATAATTTATAAAAATTTGTAGATTTTAATTAATTCAAATGAATAAATTAATTAATTAATTTCTTTCATAGAAAAATATTTATTGCGATAAATTTTTTTCTGTGAAAGAAAATCAATGAAAAAATGTTAAAAGAAATTAATTATTTCTAGTCTCCAAGACTGTAGGATTTATTTCAATTAAATAAATAAATAAATAAATAAATAGGTAAACAATTTATAAAAACTTATATAGAAAAGTAAATTAAAATTAATTACTTTCATAGAAAAATATTTATTGCTATAAATTTTTTTCTGTAAAAGAAAATTTATGAAAAAATGTAAAAGAAATTAATTATCTCAAGTTTTCGAGACTGTAATATTAATTTTAAATAAATAGGTAAATAATTTATAAAAACTTACAGAAAAGTAAATTAAACAATTTTAATTAATTATAATTAATTAAGTTAATTAATTAATAAAAAATAAATATTGAAAAATAATTAATTTCTTTTATAGAAAAGAATTTAATTCAATAAATTATTTTTTAAGAAAGAAGAAGAAGAAGAATGAAAATTAATGAAAAATACGATATTGAATTTAATTATTTACAAGAATTTATAGAAAAGATTTACAGAAAAGAATTATAATAAAATATCTATAGTAATAATATTTAGTCTCGGGCTCAACATAGTGGATGTTGTATAAGGAAAAATTTAAGGGTCATAAATTTTCACCGTTTTACAAATCATAAGACACGAATACTATGATAAAAAAATGCTTTGAGGCATATAATATATAAAGACGTTAAAGATTTCATTTCTTCGTCTGATACACTTCTTTTTTCTTCGATTCGACCTGTCTTTCCCTCTTTTTTTTCCAATTCCCATTCGTACCCTTTGGGCCTTTAATAAGAAATAAAAGCCGACGCCACATGCAACCGAGAGTTTATGATAACTCTTATTATATCCTTTCAATACAATTCGTTCTCATTCCCTCTCTGCGCTTTTATAGTTCGTCACACTTTTATCGTCAAATTGTAAATTTTTCATTCGAGATTTCGCTCCTGCTTTATAATTTTTCAGTTGCAATATATTATACCCCAAATAATGACATTACAGGCGTGACAGATTAATAACTTATAAAAAAAATTGAAGCAATTTAAACAATAATTCAAGTAAAGTAACTTAATAAATAAAATATCTAATTGAAGATATTTTATTTTAAATTTTGACAGATTTAAAAAAAAAATAGTTCCTAGAGTTTCGAACTATATTTTCGATATTTTTTCCCCTTCTTTTAATTTGTTATTTCAAAAAAATTATTTTAAGTATTAAAAATTATTTTCATTTATTATTTTATTATTTTCTTTTCGTTTATAGTAATTTCTAAAAATATATTAGAAGAAAAAAACGTGCATTATTTCAACGTTAAAAATTTAGGAAAATTCTTAAAACAAATTATAATGAATTTTGAATGTCCTTAAAACGATCACAATATATAATTGCGTGAAAGATGAATGTATCGCCGGCGGATCAATTGCATTTTATGATAATTTTCGTTTCTTGTTTTCAATTTCGATTAAGGGTTACGTGATAAATTTTAAACACAAACGAAAGTTTTAATTTCATTTCAAAAAAGGACGAAACAGAAAGTTTCAAAATTAAAGAATAAAGCATCAAAGTGCTCACGAGAGCATCAATTTGCGTTGATTTATTATATGTTTACGAATTTATAGCCGCATATTTTTATAAACATTTCGAAATAATTACAAAAAGGATCTATAAACACCAATCAACAATTTCGATCCAATCAAATTCAGAAAATTAACAATTTTAAAAGTAATAGAATTTAAAAATTTTCTAATTTAAATTTTTGTTGAAAACACTAAAAAAATTCTAATAAAATTCAACTATTTTCAAAATTTGAAAAAAATTCTCGTAAAAATCCCAATTATCTTTATGAATAACAAAATTATTCTCCAAAGTTCAATTATTTTCATAAATGTTAAAAAAATTCTTGTCCTAATTTCAATTATTTTCAAAAAATTTTCTAATTTCAATGATTTTCAATATTTACTATTTTAATAAAATTTCCCAAAAAGAATTCAATTATTTAAAAAGAATTTTCATTAAAATTGTATGCAAACATTTAATTCTTTTCATAAAGAATAAAATTTGTTTAATGAATTCAATTATTATTTTCTTAAAAAATAATTTAAAATTCTAGAAAATAATAATTGAATTAAAATGATGAAAATAATTTTGATGAAGTTACAGTAACAATATTCTTATAATATAATTAATGATTTTATTACTTGGTCATCTTTAATTATTATAAAACATGAAGAAATCGATCACTCCGAGTCTTTAACTCGAAGCAATCGATATTTTCATGTTTTATAACAATACTTTTATAAGTTGTTTAATTTAAAAAAGTTTTGAATTTGAAATTTTTAAATGTCTTAATTCCTGTGGAAACTCTTGTTCCAAAAATAAGATTAAAAATAGGAATTGTGCAAATATTTTTCTTCTTCTTCTAAAAGAAAAAAATAATTTTGTTAAAAAAATTGTGATTCATAAACAAAAATAATGAAAAATAAATAAATTTTCTATTTCTTAATCACAATTGTTTAACAATTTTCTAATTTTGTTTAGAAGTAAAGAACAAAAATCTGTATAATTTCAATTTGACAAAACATAATATTTAACAAAATTTTAGTCTTTTAATGAAAAGAAGTGAAAAAAATTCTGATGATTTCTATTTGTCATTACAATTTTGAATTAATTATAAAATAAAAATAATTATAACATTAATTAATTAATAATAATAAAGTACAAGTTCCTGTAGTCTGTTCGCAGTTTGAAGTTACAGATGTTGTTTGCTTTTTGTTTCTGAACTGTTTTATAATTTTTCTTTTCAAATATTTTCAATTTTAAAATTAATGTATTGAAAATCATCAAATTGTTGCAAAGAATTTTATCAAAAAATTGGATGATAATAGAATCCCTTCAAAGAATTTTATTATTTAGGAAAATAACTGAATTCTCGCAAAGAATTTTATCAAAAAATTTTAAAAATTCTAATTAAATTCTGTTGAAGAATTTCTTTTAATTTTTTTCAAACTAATGGAATTTTTTTAATAATTTTAATTGAAAATTTTGAAAGCAATTGAATTTTATGAAGAAGAATTTTATTAAATGTGAATTGAAAATAATTTAATTCTTGTAAAGAATTTTACTATTTATAAAAATAGTTGAATTGTTTCGAAGAATTTATTAAAATTTTAGGAAATAATTAAAATTTATGGAAATATTTAAAAATATTTGAATTCATTCGAGGAATTCAATTAAAATTGTTTTGAAAATCATTGAATTTTTGTAAAGATTTTACTTTTTAAAAAAAACAAAAGATATCTTCAGAGTGTGAGGGACAGAAAAAGTGAATGAAAGAATAAAAGAACATTCAAATTAATATAGTTAATTAATTAATTAATAATTCAAAATTATTATTATCCCCTGACTGACTTTTTTTCTTTTAAAAGAACTGAAAACCTTTTTTAACACTTCTAAATATTTATTATACATAAAATCTTTTCAAATATTGATAAGTGATAAAATGAATAAAAATTCAATTTAAATACAGTTAAATTCCTCCAAATATTGTTCAGAGCAGATAATCGAAGATATTAATTAATATTCAAAGTACGCAAACTCCTTTAGGGATCCTATAGACAATGGTAATTTAGATAAGACGAAAGAATTCCAACCGAGAAAAATAAAGAAAATTTAAAATACAAATTGATTGAATCAAAACAGAATTTAATGAAGTTGTAAATTTCAAAAAATTTGTCAATTTTTATGTTCTTTATAACCAAATTTTCTGTAATCAAAAATACAAAATCGTGTTATATATGTCATCTAACAGTTAATATAGCCATCGTTTTTCGATATTGTACAAACATTTTAATATGTTGAACATAATTAAACATTTTTTCTTTATTTTGAAGGAGAAAAAAAGTGTCGCGAATAACTGCTTTTTTTTAATATACGATTAATTTGTTCCATTTGTTTTATTATTCATAATTAGAAAGAAAAATTCCTCCACTATATACATAAATATTCTAATCGAATACAATTTATCTAATGAATTTTAATTAAAGAAATCTAATATTATAATTTAGCGTTTCTATAGAAAACTATATATAATCGCAAATAAGATAAAATTGAATCACAAAAGTGGAAGAGAGAGAGAGAGAGAGAGAGAGAGAGAGAGAGAGAGAGAGAGAGGTGTTTGCAAAAAATTGGTTTTCTTTTTCTATTCGCATTTTTGCTTTTTCGATTGCAATCTCCCTCTCCAAGAGTGGTTTATAATTTATTACACGATTTTAGCATAAACTGAAGACTATGTAATCTGAGAGAATTTTCGCTAAAAAGACACTGCGTCCTAAAATTCTAAATTCCTTTTATCTAACGATGAGATGTCGTCTATAAATTTTTTTCCTGCATCTGCTTCACAGATGTAACATGCAAATTTTTTTTCTAAATTAAAAGTTCGTAAATTCATTTTAGTGTTAAATGACAAATAACTCGCACGTAATTTGCATAATTTAATTTAGTGGAAATCAAAATCTTGTGGTCGATTTTAAAATATGAAACGGGATTAGAAAAAAGACTGAAAAAATATTATTAAACAGAAACAAAAGTGGAATAAGACAATTTTTTTTCTTTATTATTATTCTCTTGTTTTTGCTCTAATTTTTATTCCTTTTGATTTTTTAAATTGTTGTTTATTTTTTTGTTTTTAATTTCTTTTCTGCTTTTTGTATTTTACTTTTATTTGATAATATTTTTTTGCAACAAAAATTTGAATTACAAATTTTTAAATTCTATTATTTTTCAAATTGCTAATTTTATCCTAAAAAGTTAGCCGCGCGCTTTAGCGAGCGAATTATTGCTAGTAAAATAAATAAAAAACTAAAAAAGAGTAAAATCAAAAAAAAAATAAAAACCAAAAGCGGAATAAAAAATGAAAAAAGAAATAAAAAACGAACAAATAGTTAAAATAACAAAAAATAAAATAAAAAGAACTAATAAATAAAAAAATGATCAGTGATTAAAAAAATCAAATTTGATAAAGTGTGATTGGAAAAATATTTCTTCTAAACGCACCGAAAACATTCGTCCTGTATTTAACAGGCTCTAAAATTATCTCTATTTCTAACGAAACGCATTTAAATATATACTTGAGTTAAAATATGTAAATGAGAAAAGCGTAATATTTAACGGTTGTCCCATCGAATCATTCGCTCAGATCAGTGGCAACAACCTCAATGATGACTATAATTACTAATAATAAATATTTCACGACCCTTCACGAGTCTGATCAGTGATTTTATTCCATTGACGTAACGAAAATCACCGCAGCTCCGTATAAATAAATTATAACAAATCTTTTTAATAATTTTTCTATAGAAAAATAATATAATAGTCGATGCGTGCGATTTTCTGCTGCATTAGAAAAAAATAAAATCTCATCACTTCACAATTCAACGTTTTGATATTCGTATTTTTGATTTTTGACACTTTTGATTCGTTTTTTGTCTCAATTTGATGTCCTCAAAAAAACTGTGAGTTGATATTATTAAATTTGAATCCTTTATAAAAAAAACTTTCATTCTTTTTGAAAAAATGCGAGATATCGAATAAACTGTTAATTTAAAATAAAAAATAGAGATTTATCTTTATAAATTAAAAGTGAGAGTACAGTATATTGTTTGGTGAGAAAAAGCTTCGGGAAAGTATACAACGTAAGTAATTTTCACACTTGGTTTTCATATACCAATAATTACTGTCAAAAAAATGGAAGTTGATATATTATTTTTCACGCGTTTTAATTTCATCCAAGAATGTGTTTCAATGAACACATTTATCACAAACGATATCGAACCACATTAATCTGAAATACACCGCTTAGTAATTTCCTTGTCGTTTTATCGCTTCATCTATATAAAGAGCCATGAGTATACAGTATAATTATTTCAAATTGTCTTTTTGCAAAGTGCGCGCACTGCCTCAAAGTATCAAATTCAGGTAAAGCAGTGAGCGTTGCACCGCTCTTTCATATATTAAGTGATTTATAATTACATTTTAAAAAAATATTTATATACCATAAAGTATATATAATATAAATTTCATGTAATTTTAAATATAATTTAAAAAGAGTTTTCAGTGTGCAGTGTGAGCTTTTTAAACAATTTTTATCAACTCTTTTATCAAAACTCTGTAGGTAAATTGAACCTCAAAGGACATGGAAAAAATTTAAATTCATTGTAAAAAATGATTTTTTATAAAATCAACAAATTTTCAAATAATTGAATTCTTTTGACGAATTTTAATATAATTTTTAAGAATAATCACATTTTTCAAGGAATTCGATTAAAATTGTGTAAAAAATAATTAAAATCCTGCAGTGAATTTTATTATTTACGAAAATAATTAAATTACTGAGAAGAGTTTTATTTATTTATAAAAATAATTGAATTATTGTGAAAAAATTTATAAAAAATTTGTAAATAATTGAAATCCTGGGAAATTTGTATTATTTATAAAAAAAAATTTGTTTGCATAGAATTTTATTAAAATTTTTTTAAAATAATTGAATTTCAGCGAAGATTTTTGCTATTTGTAAAGATAATTGAAATCATGACGAGAATATATTTTTTAATTTTTGAAAATAATTGAGTTTCTGAAAAGAATTTTTTAACTGTTGAAAATAATTTTATTCTCGTGATTAATATTGTTATTTATGAAAATAATTGAATTTTGCAAAGAATTTTATTAAAATTCTTGAAAACAATAGAATTTCTGGGAAGAATTTTGATATCTATCTAGATAATTGATTTCTTTCTAAGAATTGGGTTAAAATTTTGGAAATAATTATAAATACAATATTAAAAAATTCAACTAATTTAAACAGAATTGAAATTAAAATTGTATTAAAAATAATTCAAATTCTGCTATATGAGTTTTATTATTTATGGCAATAATTGAATTATTGAGAAGACATTTATAAAAAATTGTAAATATAATTGAATTACTATGAAATTTTAATTATTTATAGAAATAATTAAATGTTTGCTTAGAATTTTATTAAGATTTTTTTTTAATAAAATTTTTAATAAAATTATTGAATTCTTTTGGCAAATTTTATTAAAATTGTACATACCCGCGTGAAAATGAAAGTATGGCTAAAAGATATTAAATCTAGAGAAGTATGTTTTCAGACTGACCAAGTATGGTTGAAAGATAATACAAGTTGACTGCAATTCTACATCAGCCAACTGCCAAACTTCTTAAAGCTGACAAACAATGGCTAATGAGCAAATCCCATTGTTCGAGTACAGCAAAGAATAATGTCAAAAGCTTAGAAAGTATGGGCTCAGGCAAATCGGTTTTATTTTCAAATTTTTCTTTTTTTCCAAAGTCTTGGAAAGTATGGGAAGAAGCTAGAATCAGCTTTTTGGAAAGTTATCATTTTACTTTTAATTTTTTCGTATTTTTCGAAGTCTGGAAAAGTATGTGAAGAAGCTAGTTAAAATTTTTCCACAATTTTTCATTTTACTTTCAATTTTTCCTCGTGAAAATAAAAGTATGGCAAATCAGTTTTTTATGGTAAAAATAATCAAAATTTCAGTCATGTGTAAAAGCCTATGGTTTAATCATATTGAGTGTATGTTAAAATTTTTAAAGGTTGGACTATGGGATATAGCATACAAAGTATTGACAAAAGGAAAAATGTATTTTTTATTAATTTTATTATATTATAAATTATAACTATAATATATAAATTTTTATTTTAAACAGAAATTTAAATAAGCAAAAATAAAGGCATCCCGAGTCGAAATTTAAGACCTACTTTAAGCCTGAATTTTCAGGGTTTGTTGACTATTAGTAGTAGTAAAGGAGGTTCTAATTTCAATGCAATTAGGCCCTACTTTGAGTCCCGAAGTCAGCAAAATAAAAATACAAAATCCAACCTGAAATTCGCCAATCTTTCATTTGGAGAACTAAAGGAGGGTCTAGTTCGAATTTCGTATACCTTACTTTCATACTCCTAGACCCTACATTCTGAAGTATAATTTTAAATTATTTTCTTAATGCATTGCTTGAAACACTGCAAATGCAAAAAGTACTCCTAATTGACAAATGCTGATGTGCTTTATAGCGTCTATATACGAACTGTATATAGACGCTATAAAACACATAAAATTCCACTTTTACTCATCCCAAGTGCTTCAATGCAATCTGATCAAATTTTCAAATTTTTCTTTTTCTAGTTGTAGGGTCTAGGAGTATGAAAGTAGGCATTAAAAATCGATAAAGTTTTGCAAAATGCTCGGATTTTAGTGCATAACCTAATTTTGCCTTTCGTCATACTTTGGCAGCCTTCACGAAAAATTAAAGATTCGTTAGACTTACATTTAAAACCGTAAAAATTAATTGAGACCGGTCTATTCTTTGCTTTTTCTTCATTAACTTTCCCAGGCACATTAAAAATCCATAATGTTTTGCAAAATACTCGAATTTTAGTGCATAACTTAATTTTGCCTTTCGTCATACTTTGGCAGCCTTCACGAAAAATTAAAGATTTGCTAGATTTACAATTAAAACTACAAAAATTAATTGAGACCGTTCTATTCTTTGCCTATTCTTTATTAACATTCCCAGGCACATAAAAAATCGATAAAGTTTTTCAAAATACTCGAATTTTAGTGAAAAACATAATTTTGCCTTTCGCCATACTTTGTCAGCCTTCACGAAAAATTAAAGATTCGTTAGACTTACATTTAAAACCGTAAAAATTAATTAAGACTGGTTTATTCTTTGCCTATTCTTTATTAACTTTCCCAGGCACATTAAAAATCGAGATATTTTGCAAAATACTCCAATTTTAGTGAACAACCTAATTTTGCCTTTCGCCATACTTTGGCAGCCTTCACGAAAAATTAAAGATTTGCTAGATTTACAATTAAAACTACAAAAATTAGTTGAGACCGGTCTATCCTTTTCTTATTCTGTGTAAACTTACGTGTCATTTTAAAAATCGATATAGTTTTGCAAAATGCTCAAATTTTAGCGCAAAACCTAATTTTTCTAGACTTTTCCACACTGTAAAAAGCAAGGTATTAATTTAGTACCAAAATTGGTACTAAATCGTAATTTGGTTTTATTTTAGTACCGAAATCAGCTCTAATTTAGAACCTTTCTTTGATAGTGCATACTCTGAAAAATACGAAAATGTTGAAAGTAAAACGAAAAATTTCCAAAAAGCTGATTCTAACTTCTCCCCATACTTTCTAAGACTTTGGAAAAAAGGAAAAATTTGAAAATAAAACCGATTTGCCTGAGCCCATACTTTCTAAGCTTTTGACATTATTCTTTGCTGTACTCGAACAATGGGATTTGCTCATTAGCCATTGTTTGTCAGCTTTAAGAAGTTTGGCAGTTGGCTGATGTAGAATTGCAGTCAACTTGTATTATCTTTCAACCATACTTGGTCAGTCTGAAAACATACTTCTCTAGACTTTAATATCTTTTAGCCATACTTTCATTTTCACGCGGGTATTTAAAATCATTCAATTGAGGAAAATTTTTGAAAATAATTAAAAGTTTTAAACATAATTAAATTTCTGCGAAGAATTTTATTACTTTAAAAAATAATTAAATTGTTTTTTAGAATTCTATGGAAATTCATGAAAATAATTGAATTCTTGTGGAGAATAATTTTTTAAAAATAATATTCCAAAGAATTTAGTAAATCTAAAGAATTTTGCTATTTATGGAATTAATTGAATTCTTGAGAAGAATTTTTTTTATAGTTTCTAGAAATAATTGAATTCTTTCGACGAATTTTAATAAAATTTTTAAGAATAATGACATTTTTCGAGGAATTCGATTAAAATTTATTGTATTAAAAATAATTGAAATTCTGCACTTAGTTTTACTATTTATGAAAATAATTGAATATATTGCGAAGAAATTTTTTTAAATAAAATTATAATTACGGTGACTAACTTTCCTTGATTATTTTCGAAAAATTTAAATAAAATTCTTTAAAAGAATTTAATTATATTTTTAATAGAATGTAAAGAAATTTCAATTATTTCAAAAATTTTCAATTATTTGTTTATAAAAATTCAATTATCTTGAAACAACAGAATTGAAAAATTTTAAAAATCTTTTTTTTCAGAATTTTCAATAAAACTGCGAAAAATCAATTTTATTAAAAAATTTTAAGTTTGTATTTTTTTTTTAAATTAATTAATAAAAATTTTAATTCTTAATCTTTGCACTAAGAAACATGAATACATTAGATAGAATGTGACTCTTTATAAAATTCAATTATTTATCAATTATTAAATTAAAATAATTTGAAAATTCGATTTGTTAGGAAGTCTTTGATAAAATTCTTTAACAAATTTAATTACTTTCAGTTGCATTTCAAAAAATTAACTATTAATTAACTATAATTAACTATCATAATTTGAATATTCACATTTTCTGTCCCTCAAACTCTGAAGTTGTCTTTTGTTTATACTTTTGTTTTTTGTTATCTTTAGATAGATTGTACATTATATTATTATGTTATAATTATTTTTATTTTATAATTAATTCAAAATTGTAATGACCAGTAGAAATCATCAGAATTTTTTTCACTTCTTTTCATTAAAAGACTAAAATTTTGTTAAATATTATGTTTTGTCAAACTGAAATTATGCAGATTTTTGTTCTTTACTTCTAAACAAAATTAGAAAATTGTTAAAGAACTGTGATTAAGAAATAGAAAATTTATTTATTTTGCATTATTTTTGTTTAAGAATCACAATTTTTTTAACAAAATTATTATTTTGTTTTAGAAAAAGAAGAAAAATACTTGCACAATTCCTATTTTTAATCTTATTTTTGTAACAGGATTTTCCACAGAAATTAAGACATTCAAAAATTTCAAATTCAAACTTTTTTTAAAATTAAACAACTTATAAAATAATTGTTATAAAACATGAAAATATCCATTACTCTGAGTCGAAGACTCGGAGTAATCGATATCTTCATGTTTTATAATAATTAAAGATTACCGATTGATAAAATCATTATTTTATATTATAGAAATATTGTTACTGTAACTTCATAAAAATTATTTTCATCATTTTAATTCAATTATTGTTTTCTAGAATTTAAAATTATTTTTTATGAAAATAATAATTGAATTCCTTAAAGAAAAATTTATTATTTATGAAAATAATGAAATGTTTGCATAAAATTTTATTAAAATTTTTTTTAAATAATTGAATTCTTTTTGGGTTTAATTATCGAGAGATGACTGTAGAGTCATTTTTTAAGTCCCTTGAATTTATTATAGAATAATATAAAAGTTAAATATTTAACAATATATAAAGAGCTCGATTATATACTTATGCACACACGTGAATTTATTGTAAAATTGTGGATGTGCACATTAAATTCAATTAAAATTCTCGGGCCATTATATCCGCGCGTTGACATCAAGCCTCGTTTCTTTCTTGACAAGCTGATCCACACACGTTTCGCGGTATCATCTTCTGCCTTAGAAGGACAATGATGCAGCTTTATAGAAAGCGCATGACTCACTCAGATCTACTACAATTATTATTATGGACCAAAATAATCCTCAAAAAATTAAATAATCTTCAATTATAGAATTTTCATAATGAGAAGTCTTCAATTGACAAACAGGAAGCTACATTTCAATGCAGAGGTTGTTATTATTATTTTTATTATTATTATTATTATTATTATTATTAATATTATTATTATTATTTTTATTTTTATTATTATCAATCACTCTCTAAATATGAATCAGTGAATTTAAATTCCACCGAAAATCAGTTAAAAGTTACTAAAATATAATTAGATTTTCACTGATTATCAGACTTAAAAATGTTTTAAATATTCAGTCAATTATCCATCACTGATTGGACAATTAAAAATGAACTGAAATTTTTAACAAGCGTGATAGAAATTTCCATAGTAATTTGATAATTGGCCAATCAGTTAAAAATGATTGAAATATCAGTCATTTTTCACTGATTGGACAATTAAAAAATTACTAAAAATTTCTTTCACTCTAATTGAAAATTTCAGTTAATTTTTAATTGTCCAATCAGTGAAAAATGACTGATATTTCAATTATTTTCAACTATGTTCTTCAGTGAAATTCCACTGATTGAAATCGCGAGAATAGAGTCACTGAAAATCAGTCAAAATCATTGATTCAGTTTTAGAGAACAGATCATAAAAAAAATAATAGTAGGTTTTAGTATAAATTTTATATTATATAGATTGTGGTTCTATAGGACTAATAGTGTGAGCCGAGTGCAATTGTAGAACAGGTCCCAGCCTATAGCTATAAAAAGTTAGATTTATCACCTCTTCGAGTCGTTCTGCTCGTCTACAGGCCAACCTGTTACGGAATGATGTCTATGGGATCAAGAAATTTAATCTCTTAGAGGTGAGACTTCTTCACTCGTGCCTTCACATTTTCATAATTCTTTTTTTTTTTTTTTTTGTCTTTACCAAACGGATCAAATAATGAAAATGTCAGTTTTGACGAAATAATCAACTTTCTTTTATACACTAAAATATTTCATTTCCTCTTTGGATAAAAATAACTTTTTCCATATATTAAAAACCGAAAGTATAAACGTTTTCCAAAGTGTATAAAAAATAAGAAAAGTTGTTGTTTTGAAAAAGAATTTTTTTTAATTAAATAAGAGTGTTTTCAACTATATTTATACTACTAGCTGTCGTACCCGTCTTCGACGGGTTGTAGTTTCTGATAATGCACTTAACAGTGTATCTACCAACCTAGAAAACCGGAAAATAGCCGGGAATTTGATTTGACAGGGAAAAAATAATAATTAGTTACTATTGTCTATTTCATTAGGAAAATAATACCATTTGAAACAGTGACCGACTTTTTATTATCAAATTAGTTATTTTTAACTAATTCAAATGCAGAAAACAATATTTCTCAATTTGTAGTACTTCAATCAATATAATGTATTAA
Organism: Leptopilina heterotoma; assembly: GCF_015476425.1. Classification (NCBI taxonomy): domain Eukaryota; kingdom Metazoa; phylum Arthropoda; class Insecta; order Hymenoptera; family Figitidae; genus Leptopilina; species Leptopilina heterotoma. The sequence goes on from NW_025111110.1 coordinate 4,778,858, forward strand.
AATCAATCTAAAATTTCCTCCAGTTTTTTGAGTTATAGTACAGTCTAATTCGAACTAATTGTATAGCAAGTAGATCCAGTTTTTCTCGGTTACATTAAATTCCCTGATATTTTACGTCTTTTCTGGTTGGTAAACACCCTGTTAAATGTATTATTAAAAAAAACCCGTCCAGTAAACCAGGAAAAATTTGGACAAAGCCGGAAATTGTTTTAAACCAAAATAAACACCGTGTTTAACTTTTGTCTTTACATTGATCAAGATATCTCTAAAAGTTAAATCAGAGAGCCCACAAATACTACTGAATTAAGCTTCATAGCAATTGGTATCAATTATAATTTTTTCAATTTTTTGATATTCAAAACATTTTTATACTTACATCTTCGTTATAAGAAAGTATTTTTGAAAAATTATGCTAAAATGTGACTAAATAACATGTAATACTCAACTATAGAAAGTTTAGAAGCAATCCATGAAAAAATATAAAATTTAGAAATGATTTGTGTTAAATAAATTTATTTATTAGAGTCAAGTATTTATTTAATTAATCCAATTAAGATTTATTTGATTCAACTAAATCAAATTATTTAAACGAAATAAATTCTTATTAGATCGAAATAAAAACTTTTTAAATAAGATATTATTTTTCAAATAATTATAATTACTTGAATCATATAACTTTTTTTAGTGTAGCTATAGTAAACTAAAAGTTATTAATGTGAACGAACATTATCTATATTAATAAAATCAGATTACTATCTGTACATTGCTCCAAACTTGAAAATTTTTATATATTTTTTCGTTTTGAGACATTAGAATTCTAAAAATGTAAAAAAAATTTCTGTCTGTCTGTCTCTGTCTGTATGCAAAACTTTGTTCGCGCATCAATTGAAAACGGTTCAACCAATTAAAGTGAAATTTGGCAGTCTATTAGGTATTAAAGTAACTTACAATCATAGCCTTATCCGCTTAAAAAATATTAACTTGAACAAAAGTTATGACATTTTTCCAAAAAATTCAAAAAAACAAAAAAATGCAAATTTTTTATCTTTTGTAAAATGAATGAAAAAACTATCCTTAGCTAACTTTTTCAGATAAATACAACCCATTTCTACGATAAAATTTTTAAAAAAGATGTATTTTGAAATTTTTTTTCGTTTTTTTAGATCAACTTTTTTCTAAGAAAATAGTGATTTTTAATCTTTAAGCAAGCTTTTCAGGAAAAGTTATTAAAGTTTTTTATTTAAAGATCAGTATGTAAAGTAAAAAATTTGCTACATTAAACAAAAATAATTAGCTAAATGCCATAAAAAAGAAGGAAAAATGTTGAATTTTAAGAAATTCGGTTTTTTGAATTTTTGCTAATTTTCCATAATTTTAGATTTTTTACCGAAGGGTGGAGATAACAAATTAGGTAAAGTATTTTTTAAGAGCACAAAAATAATAAAGCTAAATGCTATAAAAAAGAAGGAAAAATGTTGAATTTTAAGAAATTCGGTTTTTTGAATTTTTAATAATTTTCCATAATTTTAGCTTTTTTACCGAAGGGTGGAGACTATTGAATAAGTAAAGTATTTTTTAAGAGCACAAAAATAATAAAGCTAAATGCCATAAAAAGAAGGAAAATTGTTTAATTTTAAGAAATTCATTTTTTTGCATTTTTGCTATTTTTCCATAATTTTAGATTTTTTACCAAAGGGTGGAGATAACAAATTAGGTAAAGTATTTTTGAAGAGCCCAAAAATAATGAAGCCAAAAGCCATAAAAGAGAAGAAAAAATGTTGAATTTTAATAAATTCGGTTTTATGAATTTTTGCTAATTTTCCATAATTTTAGATTTTTTACCAAAGGGTGGAGACTATTTAATAAGTAAAATCTTTTCAAAGAGCCCAAAAATAATAAAGCTAAATGATATAAAAGAGAAGAAAAAAATGTTAAATTTTAAGAAATTCGGTTTCTCGAATTTTTGATAATTTTTAATTTTTTGCTAAAGGGTGGAGACTATTCAAATAGTATAATTATACTACCGAAATAGCTAATGGTAACAAATTATTAATTAATTAATTATTAACTAATTATTAATTATTATTAATTAACTAATTATTAATTATTAATTATTAATTATTAATTAATTTATCCCGGGTATTTTTGATTTTCCAGATTGGTAGAAACATTGTTAAATGTATTGGTAGAAACTAAAACCCGTCGAAGACGGGTACGACATGACAGCTAGTGCTATATATTTTCAAAATTTTTAAAATTCAAAATTTATCTTTTGAAATAATTATTGTCATTAATTTTACTTAAATTTTATACAGGGTTAATTTTAGTATTTTTTATTACAATTTAGTCATCAGAATGAAATTTGAGTTTTTCATTTTTTGATCATTAATTAATAAAATATAATAGCAATTTTGAATTCTGTGCAACATACTGACAAAAGTCTCATATTAATTATATGGATATTGTTAATATTCTGACCTAATAGAATTCTTTTAAGAAAGTAAACTTATGATTTCAACAACAAATTTTTATTGTTGACCTAAGAAATACAACCGTATAAAAATTAATTACAAAAAAATTTCAATTTTTAAACTTTTTAATTTTTCAATATTTAAATCTAACACTTTTTATTTGTTATTCAAAATTTTATTATTCTGACGATTAAATCTTCATAAGAAACACTAAAATTAACCCTGTACTAAGTTTAAGTACAATTCACTAAAGTATATGAAAAAACTAAAAATTTCGAATTTTCGAATTTTTGAAAAAATGGCATAACTTTCGTCCATATTAATATTTTTTAATCTACTATCGCTAGGATTTTAAGTTAGGCTAATGCCTAAAAGACTGCCAAGTTTCACTTCAAACGATCGAACCGTTTTTCCGTGATACGCGGTCGAAAATTTGCGGACATACATACACACATACACACATACACACATACACACATACACACATATACACATACACACATAATTTTCTTAATAGTATTTTCGCATTCCTTAGAGTGTAAAAAGAAGGAATATAATAGAAATTTTGAATTCTATGCAATGTACAGACAAAAGTCTGATTTTATTAATAAGGATTTGTATGTATTTCTACTATTTTTAACCTTTTCTACTAAATATTTTGTTTTCTTTAATAGTTTCTTTGCTCGGAATAAATTTAGATTTTTATTCTAGTTCAGGTTTTTGTTTCTAAAAGGAATAAACATCTTAATCAGTTTTAAAATTTGAGAAAAAGTCCCCGGAGCTTCTTTTTCACACCATTATGCAGATAATTTTAATAAGGGTCTGTTGTACACTGATAAGAAGATTTCGGACTTGTTTCGGACGTATAAGATGCACTACATAAAATTAGACTTCGAAATTCGTACGAATGCATGTAATTCCCTTATTATTTATTTTTCCTCTTTTTCACCCATCGAAGATTACGAGAAATTTTAAGTGTTCCAAAAATTTAAGAAAAAAAATTTTAATGACGAGATGTTGAAAGTATGTATAGTCGAAAATGAAACTGTCATTCAGAGAAGCTTATCAGTAGCGCATGTGACTGCGCGCGTGAAGATGTCGTCGAACTTTTCGCAGACATCTGAAATTCACTAACGGTGATTACTGATATTGACCGTTTTGGAATTTAACTTAAAGTGTCAGAAATGGCAATAAAAATGAGCGTTTAACAAGGCACACAAGAGGGACGTTTCACTGAAGAAAAATACCGGTTTTACGCTCAAATTTTTTCTGGAGATCAGAAAAAAAAAATTTCTAAATTATGCAAGTGGGTTGTCTGATAAATTTTACGTGTTTTTCATATATTTTATATGTTTACAAAGATATTTTGGAACGATGATGACAAACATTATAGCAATTAATTTCTTCAGGGTTGTCACAAAAATTAAATTTTATTTTTCCCCGACTTTTTTCTGATTTCTAGACAAAATTTCTACTTTTTTTTCTGATCCTAAAGAATATTATATATATGATTCACTCTAAAAATAATTAGGCACTAAATAAAATTTTCTATTAAAAATTTATTTAAGAATTTTTTTTTAATTATTGTTCTAAAACATCAATAGTTTTATTTCAAATATCAAATTCAAACCTTTTTGAAATTCATAAACTTATAAGAATTTCTTCATGTTTTATAATAATTTAGATTATCATAAAATTTTTCAAAATAAAGAATTTTATCTACAAATTTTGAAATAATTGAATTCTCTTGACGAATTTTAATAAAATTTTTAAGAATAATCACATTTTTTAAGGAATTTGATTAAAATTGTACCTATAAAAAATAATTCAAATCCTGCAATGAGTTTTATTATTTATGAAAATAATTAAATTACTGAGAACATTTTTATTTATTAATAAAAATAATTGAATTATTGCGAAAAAATTTATAAAAAATTTGTAATTGAAATTCTGGGAACATTTTTATTATTTATAAAAAAAATTTGTTTGTGTAGAATTTTATTAAATTTTTTTTAAATAATTGAATTTCAGCGAAGATTTTTACTATTTATAAAGATAATTGAAATCATGAAGAGAATTTTTTTTTAATTTTTGAAAATAATTGAATTTCTGAAAATAATTTTCTAACTCTTGAAAATAATTTTATTCTCGTGATTAATATTGTTGTTTATGAAAATAATTTAATTTTTCAAAGAATTTGATTAAAATTCTTGAAAACAATAGAATTTCTGGAAAGAATTTTTATACTTATCTAGATAATTGATTTCTTTTTAAGAATTGCGTTAAAATTTTGGAAATAATTTTAAAATTTAAATACTATATTAAAAAATTCAACTAATTTAACAGAATTGAAATCAAAATTGTATTAAAAATAATTGAAATTCTGCGATGAGCTTTATTATTTATGAAAATAATTGAATTATTGCGAAGACATTTATAAAAAATTGTAAATATAATTGAATTTACTGTGAAATTTTAATTATTTATGGAAATAATTAAATGTTTGCCTAGAATTTTATTAAGATTTTTTTAAAATAAAATTATTGAATTATTTTGGAAAATTTTATTAAAATTGTAGATATTTAAAATCATTGAATTGAGAGAAATTTTTTGAAACTAATTAAAATTTTTCAAACTAATTGAATTTCGGAGAAGAATTTTATTATTTTAACTAAAATTTATTTTTAAATTAATTTTTTTAGAAAATTCTATGAGAATAATTTAAATATTTAAATGCCAAAATAAAAAATTTATTGATTAATTGAATTCCTCTGAAATTTTAATTATTTATTTAAATAATATTAAAAAAATTTAATTAAACTTTTTCAAAAAAATTTATTTTAAAGAATAGTTAGTTAAAAGTAAGAAAAATTCAAATTTCCATAGATTTTAATTTAAAAACTTTTCAAAATTCAATTATTTCGAAAAATCCACGCTATATTGCTGTTAATATTAAATTATTATCTAAACTTTCAACAAAAATTCATTATTGAAAACAATTTTTATTAGAAAATTCTACGAGAATTCAATTATATTTAAATATAAGAATAAATAAATTACTGAATTTTTCTCGAGGAATTCGATTAAAATTGTATTAAAAATAATTTAAATTCTGCAGTGATTTTATTTTTCTGAAAATAATTGAATTTCTAAAAAAAATTTGTGAATAATTGAATTTCTGAGAAATTTTAATTATTTATAAAAATAATTAAACGTTTGTGTAGAATTTTATCAACATTTTTTTTTAAATAATTGAATTTTTTAGGAAAATTTTATTAAAATAGTAGATATTGAAAATCATTGAATAGAGATGAAAATTTTTTGCGAATAATTGAAAATTCGACAATTTTCCAAAATGTTTAAATATAATTGAATTTCTGACAAGAATTTAATTATTTATGAAAATAATTGATTTCTTCTCAAGAAATTTATTTCATTTTATTTATTGAAAACAATTTAATTGTTTTAAAGAAAATTAAAATTCTTTCGATAAATTTACTTAAAATTGTATTAAAAATAATTTTTTCCAGTACTTTTAATAAAAATCCCTTACATTTCCCTGATTTCCCTGATGAATTCTACTTAACCCTGACTTTTACCTAAATTTCCCGACTTCCTCCGACCTGTAGCAACTCTGTAAATAATTTTTTTTTCCTAATCTACAGTAGATTTGTTTATCTACAAAATAATTATTAAAACCACCATTGAAAATTGTCCCTAAAATTAAGAATACAATTGCTACTTAATTTTCTCTTCTCTTAACATTCGAAAGTCAACTTAAAAAAAATAAATAAAGAATTAAAAAAAAATTGTCTTTAATTAAGAACTCAGAAGAGTATATTATCATTTCTCGCAAGCTAAACAGGATTAGATTCGTATCGTAAGCTTAATTATCGTGTCGTAAAACGTATTTTAAATACATCTCGTCAAAGGCACTTATAAATATCCTCGTGTGATGTCGCGAGTGCCAGAAGATATTTTAAAACATCGTAAATAACATGCTAAAAAGTCCTTTTTCGTTTTTCAGGGCGATTAATGTCCTTAAATAAAATTCTAAAATTTCGCAGCAACGAACTAGAAAGTTCACCATTAAAAATCACTGTAGAAAATTGAAAATAGTGAAATCAATCGAAAGTTGATAAGATTATTTTCTAAAATATGCCGGTTCTTTTTTCTATGAAAAATATAATTCATTCAGCTAAGTCATAAAGAAAAGAAAGAAAAATTGTTGCTACTATTGAATTTACTATCTGCGCGATTTATATATTCATATTTTTAACAGTTAAATTTAGAATAATACCAACTTATAAAAATGAAATTCAATCTTTTTTTAGATAAATAAATTTTGCAATTTTCCTTGTAAAATAAAAATTTACAAAATATAAATTTTAGTTGCAATAAACAATTTTATTAAAGGAAGCATTCTCCTGATTAATAGGAAGATTGACAGTAAAATGATGGGCAATATATTTCTAATGATAATTTGCAACTAATTTTTTTTTATACCAATTAAAATTTTCTGAAAGTTTCTTTTCGCACAGTAATTAAATTAAAACCATAATGTCATAGTAATTATACTTATACGATCGAGTAATTTCTATTCCAAAAAAAATCTAGTCACTTCCAATAAAGAATTTCTTAGTTTAATTTCTCTTTTTGTATCTTCTATTAATTAATTAATTAATTAATTAATTAATTAATTAATTATTATTAATTTATTTACTAATTGATTATTATTAATTTATTTACAAACTGATCATTATTAATTTATTTACTAATTTATTATTATTAACTAATTTACTAAATGATTATTACTAATTTATTTACTAATAAATTATTATTAATTAAATAATTAATTAAGCTTGTCACATTTTTTCTTACTTATTGCTGTAAAAAAATCCTTTTTCATTTCGAAGAAATTCTATTTTTCATTTTATACCTACGCGCGTATTATTAAACTGAGAGATGATCGTTAATACCGAGAAAGTGCCAGATCGTAAATAAAACCAATAAGTTCGGTAATGAAGATGTTACTTGGAGGATTATCAACCGGTTGTTGATTGGGAAACATTCAAATATACAACCATCTCCTCATAGCGTGAAATTTCATTTATAAAACATGTGACTTTTGTCAAAATTTCCCCCCCAAAATGGAAGATTTAAAAAATTTATTTATGTTATATCTTATTTGTAAATGTAACAAATTTCACAAATATATGACAAAGAAATAAAAAAAAATAACAGAAAAAATTTATCCGAAATACGATAAAATTTTTCAATAAAATACGAATAATTTATAAATAATATAATAAAAAATAACTTATAAAAAAAATTAAACAAAAATTCATTTTCAGGGAAAAAAGTTATTTGATTATTACTATTACTAAATAAAAATTTACTTAAATTAAATAATCGATTACTTTTCAATTATTTTTTAAACAAATAAATATTTGTTTGAATAAAATATTTTATTCAGTCAAATATATTTAAATCAAGTAAACTGCAATTTGTTTTCATAACTGCAAAAAATATCTTATTTTCACAGTTACACCTAAAAATGATATTTTATATCTCGACGAACGTGTAAGAAAAATAGTGAACTAAAAGAACTTGAACAAAATTTAAATACTAGGAGGAATTTTTTTTCCTTCATCTAAAGTTTGTATAATGCAAAGAGAACGGAAGTTGTTTCAGAAGAATAAACGAAAGGATCTCAAAAAATAACCGTTGGACTTTAACTTGAGAGAATGGCTTTACAAAAATGTTGCGTTTTTTCTAAAAATTTAAATTGATTAAATTTTCTGAATAGAAGACAGTTTTAGTGTATATGTATATACTTCACTTTAATAACGGTTACAATGACGACAAAAGTCATAAAAACTCGTAATTTTTTCTTCTTCGTTTTGTTGAAAAACATACAAAAAGGACATAAAATATACTATTTATATTTTCATAAGAGTGTAAATAGACAAATCCTCAATAAATCACCATTTCTCTCATAAAGCAGTCAATTCAAGTATTGTGAATAAATTAACGCGCATTCATTTTGAAAAATGATTTATAAAATTAAAAATATTTTTTACAAAATGTGAGTGTGTAATATAAAATGTTTAATAAGATCTGTGGACGTCAGGAATTAATTATTTCACTTCTTTAGAATAATAGCGAAAAAAAAATAAACAAAAATAAATTATAAAATATAAAAAAAAATATTAAATTAAATTAAAAAAACAAAATATAAATAAAAAATAAAAAAGCAAATAAAAATTATATAAAATAACATTGTTTTGTTGTCCCTAAAGTTTTAAAAGTTTAAATAAACAAAATTTATTTATTTTTTCTTGAAATTAAAATATTTATTACAGGGTTGCCACGCTTTTCCTCATTTCAAATTTCCTGACTTTTCCAGGTTAAAAAACGAAATTTTTCCAGGTTTTTAAAACTACATTTATATTTTACAAAATTAAATAATTCCAAATAAATTTTTACAAATACATGGAACTTTCATATAATACTGTATTTCGCATTGTTATACATATTAATCTTTTTTAAATAAATATTTAATCATTATAATTTTTTCATAAGAATTAAGATTTTCAAAAATTTTAAATTTAAACCTTTTTGAAATTAAATAAGTTATAAAAAAACTGTTATAAAACATGAAGAAATCGATCACTCCGAGTTTACGACTCGGAGCAATCGATATCTTCATGTTTTATAATAATTAAAAATGACCGACTGATAAAATCATTATTTTATATTATAAGAATATTGTTACTGTAACTTATTCAAAGTTACATTCGTAACTTCAATTCAATTATTGTTTTCCAGAATTTTTAACTTAAAAGTCTTTTTTAAATTAATTATTTTCAATATTTTTTGAAAATTTGTTTTGAAAATTTTTAAATCCTTTTGTTTACAATTAAATAAAAACTTCAAAAAACTTTAAAAAATTCAATTAAATTTTTTAAAAAAAATTAAATCTACACCATTTTCAGTTAAAAGTATGAAAAATTCAAACATTCAAAGATTATAATTTGAAACCTTTTTTCAAAATTCAATTATTTTAAAAAATTTACTCTACAATACTTTCTTTCTAAATTTGAATTAGGAAACATGTTTACTAATTGGAATTAGTGACTGAATTTTTGCTTTTGAATTAGTAAATTTTACTATTAAATGAGTAGAAACAACTATTTATTAGTAAAATTTGCTAATTCAAAAGGAAAAAATCAGTCACTATAATTCAAATTAAAAAACATTTTTACTAATTCAAATTTAGAGAATAGTTTAATATTCAATTATTATCTAAAATTTTAACTGAAATTCATATTTAAATCAATTTTTATTAGAAAATTTTACGAGAATTCAATTATTTAAATACAAAAATAAATTATTTATTGAAGAATTGAATATTTTTTAAAATTGAATTCTCATAAAGAATTTTATCAATAAATTTTTAAATAGGTAATTAAAATTCCTTTGACGAATTTTAATAACATTTTTAATATACTAATTTCATTTTTCGAGAAATTAGATTAAAATTGTAATACAAATAATTGAATATCTGTAAAAAATTTGATTGAATTGAGAAAAGTTTTTGAAAATATTTGAAATTTTGCCAAGAATTTTATTAAAATTAAAATTTATTTTTGAAAATAATTGAATTTTGGAGAAAAATTTTATTATTTATAAAGATAATTGAAATTTTGACGATAATTTTTTTAAACTTTAGACCATAATTGAATTTCTCCGAAGAATTTTATTAGTTTTGAAAATAATTGAATTCTTATTGAGACGAATTTTAATATTTCTTTTTAAATAATATTGAATTCTTTTATGAAATTTTATTGAAATAGTATAGGATTGAAAATAATTGAATTTTGATAAATTATTGAAATTAATTAAATTTCTATGTAGAATTTTATTAAAATTATTTTGAAAAAAAATTGAATTCGTTAAAAAGAATTTCATTAAAATTTTTGAAAATAATTTAATTCTTTCAAGAAATTTAATTAAAAATGTATTGACAATAATATACTTTAATTCTAATAAATAAATTATAGGAAGGCCTTTTTAAAGTAATTGAATTTCTCTGATGAATTTTAATAAAATTTTTAAGAATAATTACATTTTTTGAGAAATGCTATTAAAATTTGTGACGCGATCTGAAGAAAGGGACCTTAGAAGCAAATCATTTTAAGGTTGGGTTAGAGTTACTTTTTTTTTGTTTGAAAGTTTCTTTTTACTTATTTCGAATTAAAATTAGTGTTTATTAAATATTTTAGTTTTAATGAAGACTTAAACATCAATAATTTATATTGACAGTTGATCCTTTTTTTGTATTTTCATTTAAAAAATTGCAAACATAACCTATAATTTTTTGCTTCTAAGGTCCCTTGCTTCAGATCGCGTCACATTTGGATTAAAAATAATTGCAATTCTGCGATGAGTTTTATTATTTATGAAAATAATTAAAAACCTATAAATTTTTTATTATTTATGAAAATAATTGAATCTCTGCGTAAAAAATTTGATTATTTATGAAAATAAACGAATCTCTGCGTAAAAAATTTGATTATTTATGAAAATAATTGAATTATTGCGAAGAAATTTATTAAGAATTTGTAAATAATAGAATATTCCTGTGAAATTTTTATTATTTAATTAATTCATTCAAATGGAAATTTTACAAAATTTCAAATTACAACCTTTTCAAGTTTATTTATCAAAATTGTAAACCTGCTTTTAAAATTGAATAAATTTTGAAATATTTAAGAAAAACTAGATTTCAAGAATAAGCACAATAACTTTAGAAAACAATAATTTTCCAGGATTCCGATCAAAATTCCCTGACTTTTCCAAGTTTTTTCAAGGTTTATAAAATTCCCTGACATTTCCAGGTTTTCCAGGTTGCGTGCAGCTCTGTTATTGCAAAAATATTGCTTCACGTTTTAAAAAAATAAATTGCAAAAATTCCAACTATCTTTAATTCTATTTTTACTTTCTTGAGGCTGTAATTTTTGGAAATATTTATTTATTTCTTCATTTGAAATAAATAAATAAATCTGAAAGTTTAAGACTTGTGGAACATGGGTTTTATCAAAATTGATTAATTAATTAATTTATTTAAATGAGACTTATTAAAATTTAGTTCAATGAAAATAAATTAATCGTTAATTTAATAATAAAGAATAATTTCGAAATTTTGTTGAGAAAAAATTTAAACTTTGTTTAATATCCGGTATAGAAATTTGCCACTAAAATCATTAAAGCGACAGTAATAATTATTTTGTTAGTAATTAACTTCTCACTCGGTTGTTACAATTTTCAGTCGAGAATCATTTTCACTTCTGGTTAAAATAATGCACTGTAATAATCCATTTTCAGAAATGTTTCATATCTGGATTATTACACCTTTTAAATCTGTTGCATAATGCCGCATAAACTATAATTATTTTCCCCTCATATTCGCAGTTAAATTATTATTTAATCCAACAACAATGTTAGACTATTAAATTTTCTTCACAAAGTTGAATTTCTCAAATCTTTGTAATGAAATTAGGAAATTTCTATTTTACTCAATTTTACAAATATTTACCTACAAAGAAATGAACACAGAAATTTCCATATTAATTGTTCATTTTCTACCATTAATTAAATTTTTATTTCATTAAAATTTACGAAGCAAAAAAAAAAGTTTCTTAAAAATTTTCCTATTTAAAAGAATAGATTTTTTTCTATATTTCTATATTTTTTCTAATAGAAACATTTTTGATATTTTTATATTTAAAGGAAACTAAAAATCATTCCTCTAAAATTTCAGAAATTATTTTGAAGTAATTAATCAGAGAGGAAAAAAAAATAAGTTACAAGGGAGAAATAAAGAATTCAGTGAAAACGCAAAGTGTGAAGATATTGCGACCCTATATTACAAATTTTCGTCTTTAAATTGCGATTAACTTATCATTACTTTATAATTTCATCGGAGATAATGTGACTTTCTGATCTACAAGTGCGAATAATTTTTATACACCTGAGATTAAAATTTAAATCACAGAAAAAAATGAACTCACGTTTTTTTCATCCCGGTTCCCGTTACTGGCCCATTTGACCGTATATCAGATGAATCTTTGAAAGTGCACTTTATTCTCTCGCGGAATGTAACAGAGACTTGAAAAAAAGGGAGAGAATAAGATAGTCCCAGCAGCAGACACACCCAAATTCAGTCTTTTAAATCATTCTCGATTCTCTCCCCATTTGTCTTACTCCCCATTTTGTATACACGAATTATACTAAATATATAGACATGTAATATATACTGCAAAAAAAAAAAAAAAAAAAAAATTAAATATTTAAAAAATATTTTTATACATTAGTACAATACGCATTCGCAAAAATTTCTCATGGCTGATTTACCACGTTTGACCAAAGTCAGAATTTATATGAAAATGAAGTGCGTAAAGCGAGCGATTGTTTTATGAGGTGGAAAGTTATTTTTCAGAAACTCTTGTTCATGAGCCGAAACAACGAGAATATTTGTATTTCTTTTAACGGTGTATTTCCATCTGTTTACTTTTTTATCTCATGCCTACTTTATTGTAGGAAGAATCTAACTAATTTTTGTTTTAAAGAAAAATTTCTTAAATTAAGGGCATTTCTCTGAAACTTTTAATTCTTATGTCCCTTTGATATATTGTTAGGAATCGAAACTTTTATTATTTCAGGGTACGAACCAGTGAAAGTATTAAAAAATACGGACTCTACGGACCAAAAATGAAAAATTACGGACCAATACTGACAAAAATATAAACGTTCAGAGTCAAATAAGAAAACATTTTACTTAAAACTATAAATTAAATTTTTCAAAACTATAAAACATGACTTCGACTCGGAGTGATCGTTCCTTCATGTTTTATAATAATTAATATGACCGAGTGATAAAATCATTACCAATTCAATTATTATTTTCAAGAGATTTTAATTTTAATCTGATTTTAATCTGAAACTAAATTTGTTCAAAATTCAATTATTTCTAAAAATTTACGCTATATTGCTTTAAAAATTCAATTATTATCTAAACATTTAACTAAAGTTCTTTTTTGTAAACAATTTTTATTAGAAATTTCTACGAGAATTTAATTATACTTAAATATAAGAATAAATAATTTACTGGATTTTTCGAGGAATTCGATTAAAATTGAAATTCTGCGGTGATTTTTATTTTTCTAAAAATAATTGAATTCCTAAAAAAAAAATTTATAATTTATAAAACTATTGGAATTATTGCAAAAAAAATTTGTAAATAATTGAATTCTTTAGGAAAATGTTATTAAAATAGTATATATTGAAAATCATTGAATAGAGTAAATTTTTTTGCAAATAATTGAAAATTGGACGACAATTTTCTAAAATTTTTAAATATAATTGAAATTCTGCAATGAGTTTTATTATTTATGAAAATATAATTAAATTCCTAATAAGAATTTTATTATTTACGAAAATAATTGAATCCTTGTAAAAATTTTATTATTTATGAAAATAATTGAATGATTGCGAAGAAATTTTTAAAAAAATTTGGTAATAATGAAATTCCTGTGAAATTTTTATTATTTTTTGAAAATAAGTAAAAGTTTGTGTAGAATTTTATTAAATATTTTTTTTTTTTGAATGATTGCATTCTTTTGGAAAATTTTATGAAAATATTAGATATTGAAAATCATTGAATTGAGGAAAATTGTTGGAAATAATTTAATTTTGGAGGAGAATTTAATTATTTCTAAAGATAATTGAAATTTTAATGAGAATTTTAAAAAATTTCTGAACATAAATGAATTTCTGCAAAGAATTTTCATTACTTTGGGGTCGTCCATATACCACGTGGACAGTTTAGGGGGGAGGGGGGGTCGCCAAAAATCCACGATTGTCCACGAGGGGGGAGGGGGGGGGGGGTCAAAAAGTGCCTAAAAAATGTCCAAGTGGTATATGGACGACCCATATTTGTGCAATCTTTTTGTAATTTCTCTAAAATTATCCAAATTTTATCGTACAATTTACGGAATTTTTTTTAAAAAACGGACTTTTACGGCAAAGTTACGGACTTCTTTATGAAAATATTAAATATTTACAAAGAATTTTATTAAAATTTTTGAAAATAACTGAATTTCGGAAAAGATTTTTATTATTTTTAAGAATAATTGAAAGTTTTACAAGAATTTAAAAAAATTTTTGAACATAATTGAATGTTTGCGAAAAGAATTTAATTACTTTTAAAAATAATTGAATTTTTGCAATTATTTGTAACTTCTCCAAAATTTAACTTATTTTTTAGTTTTTTTAACTAAAATTTATCAATAAATCCATTATTTTCAATAATTAATTAAAATAATTTTAAAAATTAATTATAATTTCAAAAGAATTTGAATTATTAAAATTTTTCAAAAATTAAAGTTTTTAAAAATTTTGAATTAGTTAAAAATAACTAAATTTATATCAAAATGTTAGTCACTGATTCAATTAATAATGATTCTACTAATAAAGTACTTAATAATGATTAATTAGACCTAGAGAAAAATTTTATTTAAACCAAATAAAATTATATAATAATTATAATTAATTTTTCTTTAATTGTCACATTAAAATAGCTTATTAGAACTTTAAACATCTTTTAAATATATAAATTATCATAAATAAAATTATTCGAGAATACATTAAATTTTCATTGGAACCATTTAACATTTTTTGTGAATAACAAAAAAAAATTATCGCAAAAATATTATAAAAATAAATATTAATTAAACGTAAATTAATTCGTTGCAAAGAAGTATAAAAGCTTGGTACTTTTAAGGATTATATGAACAAATTCTCAATACAGTGCTCCGAAATTTTTTTTTTTTTTTTTTATATTTTGCCTATTAAAATGTTAAAAGTTCCCGAGATATGCCCTTAGAAACTGTAAATAGCAAAAGCCAATAACAAAATAATTAAAAAACCATAATTAAATTTCGTAAAATTATCTCAATAAAAACATTTATTTCATATGCGAGAGGAAATGATTCAAATTCGTAAAAAAAATCAAAAGCACTAAACATTGCAACACTAATGCGACTAAAAAATAAAAATTAAACTTGATATTGTAAATAATAAATTCATTGCTAAAGGAAGTACTTTAACAACTACATATATAATCTTCGTAATTAATTTCACTTTTTTAATATCCTTGTTTATACGAAACAGTTGTCGATGACATTTCTTTTTCTCTTATTGTAACTTAAAAAACAAAAATATCGCAATCTTATTGCCATATAATCTATCGATTGATGGGTTTAAAATGATAAATAAAATTATAAATTTTCCAATAAATTTCCTATATCGTTATATATAATCTATTTTGCACATTTATCGCGTTCATTACAAACCAATTTTTTAAGAGACACTAATAAATTTTACAAATAGCAAAAACTTGTCACCTTATCAGTAATATTTGCAAATTTATCAAAGGGGGAAGGATTTTATTACAATTTCCTGTGCCCTTTCTTGCAATTTTATTGAGAGTGATTTCAATAAAATTACGTTCCGAAAAGCTTTTACGATGTGTCATCATCAATGGGGCGTATTAATAGTAAACTTTCAGTTCGAAATTATTCTAGAAAAAAAATTTTTTTCTAACTTAAAAGTTTCATTTCTACTTTTTTTCACATAAATTTAATTAAAGAATGTTTTCCTCATTTTTACACCCACAAAAAAATAAAAAATTTTCAACACAATTTTTATTATCTATCCCTTTCACGCAAGAGGAGAATTCTTCGAGACAGTTTTTTACGATCAATCTTGTCACGGTAAAAGTGTCATTAAAAAAAATTTTGAGCTTGTTAGCCAAAAAAATCGCTTTCATTTTGATCGTAAAAAAAGAATTCTCTCACACACGAAAGTTATAAGTAAAATTTCAGCAACAATAATATTTTTGATAGTCGCGAGAGGAGGGCATTTATAGTCATTAAATGTTGTTTTCAATCGTGGCAAAACCCCCAGAACACAACATTCCAGAGAAGGATTATAAGAGAGTGTGTGAGCGATTTACAATCCGCGAGAGGAAGGAGGGTGCAAGAAATGTATATAGAGGTTGTTGATGTCTTTGATGAAAATTACGATCGTTCATTTTTTTTTATCTTTTTCTTTTTTTGTATATATGAGATATATATTCGTAAATATATAATCTTAATAAGGCATTGCTCGCAAAATTGCGGATGTTCTAAGAAAGAATTAATATACAAACGGGGAGGAAGCGTCATGCCACGTGCGCAATGTATATAAATATTAATTAATGTGCAATTATTGTGCTAGGGCATAGGATATTACGCACTGATGAATCGTGCATCTAGCCTTTGTACTCGCATCTATATGGAGATTTCAACGCGTGGAAAAGCCGCGGTCACTACTTCTTAAAAACGGTTAATCATTATACTAATTCAAAACATATTATATACTTCAAACAGTAATATTACAATGAAAAAAATTTAATTCAATTCAAATTATATATGTGAAATTCAAATTAATTAGTTATTAGTAAAATTTGAAAAATATTTAGGTACTTGATTCAACTTATTTATTTTGTAAACTCAAGTAAGCTGAATTAATTTGATACAAATATTATTTAATTTTAATATATTTTATAAATTTTATAAAAACAAAAAAAAATTTTTTTAAATATAGCCAAACTATTGAAACAGGGCTCGAAACAGTGAAAGTATTTAAAAATACGGACTTTAAAGACCAAAAATGAAAAATTACGGACTAATTACTAACAAAAATATAACCAGTCCGAGTCAAATAAAAGAACATTTTACTTACAACTATAAATTAAATTTTTCATAACGATAAAACATGAAGATATCGATAACTCCGAGTCTTCGACTCGGAGTGATTGTTTCTTCATGTTTTATAATAATTAATGACCGAGTGATAAAATCATTACCAATTCAATTATTATTTTCAAGAATGTTTAACTAAAATTCTTCTTAAAATCAATTATTTTTAATAATTTTCGAAAAAGTTTTTTGCCAATTTTCAAATCTATTTCTTTACAATATTCAATTTTACGAAACTTAAATTATTCGTAAATTCTTCAATAAAATAAATATTAGAAAATAAAAACTTCAAATAATACAAAAAAATTCAATTAAACTTTTTCAAAAATATTAATGTCAAAATTCAATTATTTTTAAAAATTTACGCTATATATTGCTTTTAATATTCAATTATTATCTTAAATTTTAACTGAAATTAATTTTTAAAATCAATTTTTATTAGAAAATTCTCTACTACAAATTTAATTATTTAAATTCAAAATTAAATAATTTATTGAATAATTGAATGTTTCTTAAAATTCAATTCCCACAAAGAATTTTATCAACAAATTTTTAAATATTTGCATTCTTTCGACGAATTTTAATAAAATTTTTAAGATTTTTTTTGAGGAATTCGATTAAAATTGTATTAAAAATAATTGAAATTCTGCGATGAGTTTTATTATTTGTGAAAATAATTTAATTGATATAAGAAGAATTTAATTATTCTTGAACAATATTTAATTTTTGCAAAGAATATTATTCCTACTCTTAAAAATAATTAAATTTCTGAATTTTTTGATAATTTTCAAATTCATTTGTTTACAATATTTAATTTTACGAAATTTCAATAAATTATACGTAATATCTTCAATTAAATAAATATTAGAAAATAAAAACTTAAAATAATATTAAAAAAATTTAATTAAATTTTATCAAAAAAATTCATTTCATAATTCAATTATTTTTAAAAATTCACGCTATGCTTTTAATATTCAATTATTATCTAAAATTTTAACTGAAAAAAATTTTTATTAGAAAATCCAACTAGAATAATTCAACTATTTAAATACAAAAATGAATAATTTATTGAATAATTAAATGTTTCTTAAAATTCAATTTCCATACAGAGTGGTTATCAACATATTTTCAAATAATTGAATTCTATCAACGAATTTTAATAAAATTTTTAAGAATAATTACATTTTTCGAGAAATTTGATTAAAATTGTATCTTGAAAATAATTGAAATTCTGCAATGAGTTTTATTATTTGTGAAAATAATTAAATCCCTAAGTAGAATTTGATTACATTTGAACATTATTTAATTTTTGCGAAGAACATTATTACTCTTGAAAAAATAATTTAATTTCTGCAATAATTTGTAACTTTTCTAAAATTAATTTTTTTTCGTGTTTTTAACCAAACATCTTCTATAAATCCATTATTTTTAATAATTTTTTAAAAAGTTGTTTAAAAATTCTCAAGTTCATTTGTTTACAATTCAATTTTACAAAATTTCAATTATTCGTAAATTCTTCAATTAAATATATAAGTATATTAGAAAATAAAAACTTTAAATAATTTCAAAAAAATCCGCAATTATAATGTTTCTCAAAAAAAAAAAAAAATTAATTCCACAGAATTGTAAGTTAAAAATATGAAAAATTCAAATTTTCAAAGATTTTAATCTGAAATCTTTTCAAAATTCAATTATTTCCAAAAATTTATGATCTAATGCTTTTAATATTCAATTATAATCTAAAATTTTAACTGAAATATAGTTTTAAATCAATGTTTATGAAATTTTTTTACTAGAATTCAATTATTTAAATACAAAAATAACAATTTATTGAATAATTGCATGTTTCTTAAAATTGAATTCTCATAAAGAATTTTATCTATAAATTTTTAAATAACTGAATTCTTTTCACGAATTTTAATAACATTTTTAAGATTTTTTTTGAGGAATTCGATTAAAATTGTATTAAAAATAATTGAAATTCTGCAATGAGTTTTATTATTTATGAAAATAATTCAATTCTAAAATTATTTTTAAGAATTCAATTGAATTCCTAAAACGAATTTTTTTATTTACGAAAATAATTGAATTCTTTTGGAAAATTTTATTCAAATTGTAGATATTAAAAGTCATTGAATTGAGGAAAATTTTTGAAAACAATTGAATTTTGGAGATGAATTTAATTATTTTTAAAGATAATTGAAATTTTGACGAGAATTTAATAATCGATACAATGCAGTTTTTATTGATTCATTTAAAGTAAATCATTTGATACAAGTAATTTACTATTTAATTAATGCTAATACATTATTTTATAAGAACAAATAAAAATTTATGGTTTGATTAAGTAAATAATTTATTGAAACTAAAATAGAATTATTTGAAACTGTATTTATTTATTTCGCTGAAATATTTAGTTTTCTGATATATAATTTTACAAATTATTTGATGAACTAACTTAAATCCAATTGATTTTGTGAGAATTTTACCAACAATTAAAAGAACTATATTATTAAAAATCAACAAAACAGTTTCACTATAATTCATTTAGTGAATGACACTGAAAAAAAATTTATTTGATGCAAATAACTGATTACTTGATTATTATCAATTAAATATTTACTTGAATCAAATAATTTTCATTTGAATCAATTGAATGGTATTTTCTTTAAATATTAAAATTATTGGTTCAAAATTTCAAATACAATTCAATTGACTTAAATAAAAATTATTTGATTCAAATATAAATATTGATTCGATAATATTTAAATAATTGGTTATTTTAACAAAACAAATATTTTCAGTATATTATTACTTTATTTTAATTTTAATAATAATAATAATTATTATTATTGTTGTTCTTAGTATTATTATTGCTACAAATATAATTATTTGAATTATAATGCTAGAAGTGGCAATACTGTATATAGTAGATATTCCTTCTAATAATTATAATAATGAATATCATCAATCATTTATTATTAAAAAAAAGAGAAATAACAAAATACAAGTCGTCATCACTTGAAAGGTAAAATACTGAATGTCCTGCGGAATATAATCAGGATAATAATGAGGAAAAGGAAACGAAAATAGACAATAATGAGGGATAGAGAAGAACGCACCTGTCGTTTATCGATAATGCAAAAGGCAAAGGAACTTGTAACGATCTCCTGATTATGCATGAGTTACATTCAACGAATTATTCACAGAATGACATTTGCAGTATTCTTCTGCATGAATTATTGACAATAGCGATGGTGTTGATTGAAAAAAAACAATGGTACTTGAAAATAATGTAGTACCTCAAAACAGTATACAATATAGTTGCACTCACTAATTTTAATCCGACACTATTTTAAACAATCAGAAAAAAATTATATCAATCAAATACTCTATTCTGTTGTACGAACCTAAGTTTCAGGTTACTCTAAATTGTTTGTTCAATCTAAATAAATATTTATCTGATTTGAATAAATTTTAGTTCGGTTCGATAAATTTTGCAGGTTCGAAGAAAGAATTCGATCATCTAAAAAAAATTTGTGAACCAAACAAATATTTGATAGCAATACAATTAGTTGTTTGACACTTTCATCTCTATAAAAATCCTCAAAAAATAGTTTTCGATGTTGAGCGTCGATGCTAACCTCAGGGACATAATAAAAGTAATTATAATTTTAACCATTAGAAGGTATCTTCAAAAAAATAATTACTGTTTAATGTTGTTTTCAAATCTCTAGTTCGAAAAAGCCAATTTCGTGAAAATTAAAAAATATCGGTAATAAAAGAGAAACTAATCAATTAACATGGACAAAATCAGAACCAAATTAAACAGCTTTAACAGAATGAGAATCAAATTAAACAGCTTTAACAAAATGAAAAGAAAATTAAACAACTCGGACAGTATGAGAACAAAATTAATTATCTTGTACAGTATGATGAAAACGTGAATGTTCTTTTCTACTTTATTGATTCCTCGTCAGTTCAAAATGAATAAAATATAAATATAAACACAAAAGGTAAATGAATACTGAAAGAAAGTAAGACAAATAAACGACTAATCTCTCACTGGATAAAGAGGCAGTTAACTAAGCGCCCATAATTGACCAATTATAAACTGATGTCTTAATTGCAGTACTTTATGATTTTGTCCAACAAATTTTCTCCTTTACAATCGAAGCAATTATATCTTCTCCAAATCCTCCACAATAAAACTAACAATCATATTATTAGAAATTTACTATTTTCCCAAGAAAAAATAAATATTTATTCCTAAATCTCATTTGTCAATGACTTACGCAACATGAAGTTATAAACACGAAATTTAAATATTCGACACTCATAGAGGTAATTTTTTAATTTCCCTAATTTAGTAAATCTTTTGAAAAATGAGAAAAATAAATAAAATATTTAAGTGGGTCTCGATGTCATTTAAATTTTCTATGAGAATTATCTTCGAAATTGATTGAAATTAATTTCACCTCAGATTTGTACTTAATCCTGAGGCACTTAAAGGTGACTAGGTTATCGTGCTCCATGATCAAAGGTGCATCGGTCTTTATAGTGAATGGCTTTGAACCTTGATGTTCATCGCTCATTATCGCGCTTCGCATTTCCACTGTATTACCCTCTAGACGATTCTAGAAAACTTTCGCGGATATTGATAATTCTATGTGAAAAATGAATTCACCATAAATATGGAATGCGGTGAAGAATAATTTTATTATTAAAGCTTCCCGGACGTTATAGGAATTCTATTAATTTTATTCAAATAATAAAGTGCTAATGTTATGCTAGCGAAGATGCCAACTTCTCAACTAACCCATTAAGCTTGCAGGAAGTTTTCCTGCATAACTCCACGGTACATAAGCTTGCTTAGTAAGTTTACAGAGAAAGCTTGCAGAAAACTTGCATCCTATGGAGTTATGAGGCGTTTGCAGACTTCGCACTCGATAATTTTAATTTTAAAAAAGTAGCAAAAAGTAGCTTTCAAACTAAAAAAAAGTAGTAAAAAAGTAGCTATCGGAAAATTAAACTTGACGACCAAAAAAACACGTTTTAGCCGCTTTACAAAACTGACGAAACTTTTATTCTATATTTTATTTTCCTGACTTTTTTTCCTAATTTTCATAAAAAATATTTACTTCTTTCTTATCCTGCTAATAAATTGAATTCCTGCAACGAATATTTTATTATTCATGAAAGAATTTAAATATTTATAAAAATAATAATTTAACTCTTGCGAAGAATTTTATACAAATTTTTTAAGGGCATTTGAACCATGATGACGTCACAGATTTAAAACTAATGCTTTGCACAAACTGTGACGTCATCAAGGTTCAAATCCCCTTAAATAATAGATTTCTTTCGACTAATTTTATACACATTCTAATTTAAATAATTGAATTCCTGAGAAATTTTTATTATTCATGAAAATAATTGAATTCTTACGAAGATTTTTACAAAATTTTTTTAAATAATTGAATTCTGTTTGGAAATTTTAAGAAAATAGTAGATATTAAAAATCGCATTGAATTGTGAAAAGTTTTTAAAAATAATTAAATTTTACAAAGAATTTTATTAAAATTTTCTACAATAATTAAATGTCTGTGTGGTATTATGTTAAATTTTTTTGAAAATAATTAAATTCTGAAAAATCATTTTACTATTTATGAGAATAATTGAATTCTAGCGAACAATTTTATAAGAATTTTTAAAAATAATTGAATTTCCAAGAAGAAATTTATTACATTTAAAAATAATTGAATTCTTGTGATGAATATTGTTATTTTAGAAAATAATTAAATTTTGCAAAGAATTGTACTACAATGCCTCAAAATAATTGAATTTTCGGCAATAATTTTGTTATTTATCTCTAATAATTGAATTCTTGGGAAGAATTTTATTAAAATTTTCAAAAATAATTGAATTCTTGAAAATAATTTTATTATTTATGAAAATAATTGAATTATTGAAAAAAATTTTATTAGAATGTTTAAAAAGAATCGAATTCTTGCGAACAATTTTATTAGAATTTTTAAAAATAATTGAATTTCCAAGAAGAAATTTATTACTTTTAAAAATAATTGAATTGTTGTGAAAAATTGTAATATTTTTTGTAAATAATTGAATTCGTCCGAAGAATTTTAAAAAAACATTTTTTTAAATAATTGATTTTTTCGAGAAATTGAAATCAAATTTTTAGGAATAATTACATTTTTTGAGCAATTCCTGTAAAATTTTATTAACAATAATTGAAATCTTGCGATAAATTTTATTATTTACGAAAATAATTGAATATTTGCTAAGAATTTTATTAAAATTTTCAAAAATAATTGAATTCCTGAAAATAATTTTAATATTTATGCAAATAATTGAATTATTGAGAAAAATTTTATTAAAATGTTTAAAAAGAATCGAATTTTTGTAAAAAATTTAAAAATTCTGTTATTTTGAAAAATAATTGAATACTTCATATAAGAATTTTATAAACATTGTTTTAAATAATTAATATTTTCGAAATACAATAAATATTATGAAAATTTTATTTTAAATAATTAAATTCTCGCGGAAAATTTTATGTATGAAAATAATTGTATTTTACAAAAAATTTTATTAAAATGCCTCAAAATAATTGAATTTTTGGAAATAATTTTGTTATTTATGTAAACAATTAAATTCTTTCGAAGAATTATTTACATGAATAATTAAATTCTTGGGTAGAATTTTATTAAAATCTAAAAGAATAATTGAATTATTTCAAACAAATTTAATTAAAATTGTATTTAAAATAATTGATTCCTTCGAAAAATTTTATTAAAATATTTGAAAATCATTGAATTCCTGTGAAAAATTCTAATATTTTTGAAATTAATTGAATCATTCTGAAGAAATTTATAAACATTGTTTTAAATATCTAATTTTTTCGAAATATAATAAATATTACGGAAATTTTAGTTTAAATAATTGAATTCTTGTGGAAAACTTTATTTGTGAAAATAATTGAATTTTTCGATTAATTAATTTAAAATAGTTTATAAAAATAATTTAAATTCTTCGATGAGTTTTATTATTTACGAAAATAATTGAATTCTTGCTGAGAATTTTATCAACAATTTTTTTTAAAAATTGAATTTCCATGAAAATTGTTATTATTAGTGAAAGTAATTGAATTATTGTGAAGACTTGTATAAAAATTTTGTTAAATAATTGATTTTTTCGAAATTTTTTTGAAAATGCTATTCTAAATTAATTGAATTCATGTGGAAATTTTATTATTTATGAAAATAATTAAATTTTTGAATGAATTTTATCAATTGTTTTCTAAATAATTGAATTCTTTTGCGAAATTTTCTGAAAATACTAGATATTGAAAATAATTGAATCTCGAATATTTTTTGAAAATAATTGAATCGTTTTAAAGAATTTGATTATAATTTTTGAGAATAGATTTTTGATTTCTAGTATTAGCGAATTTAAAGTAGTGGAAATTCTCAAAAAAAAAAACGGAAAGAGTAGCTTTTAGTGGCTGAAATCTAAAAAAGTACCTAAATAGTAACATAACGTAAGAAAAGTAGTAAATAGTAGGTTTAAGTAGATGAGTGCGTAGCCTGCGTTTGTACTACAAGTTTCCAAAACTTACTGTAAATTTACAGGTTTCTTTGGTTTGCAAGTAGTACAAACTAAGTAAGTAGACATTAGCATGCAGAAATATTAACAGTACCAATCGGTACATCAAACAATACAATTTATCAAAAATCGATTAGCAATTTTTAAAAGTCTGATCAAAGTTCATAAAGAATTATCAAGTACCAATAGCAATCGATCATTTGGGTAATGTTTGATTTAATGTCATTTCGGTACTGCCATACCGGAACCGCAGTAGTCAGTATTGAAGCACGTGTGTACATATTATAATGACTTTTGCTACCTATATATAATGCTGCCTTAATACTTCTTTGCGCACATTTAAACTCGGAGTTAGTTCAAAGCTTTTATTTAAAGTCTTTTGTGATTTAAGATCACGTCGCCATGTGTGAAGCTTGCCCATCACCTTTCGTCATTAATCAAGCAAACGATATTTCTCGCGCATATTTTGCCGAGTATTTTGCCATGTAATGATTATCCGCACCATCTGGTCGCGAGAGAAGCTAAGCAGCCGCAAATAATGCTACATATGCGAAAATAATTCGGATTACATACATGCGACAAATGTTTCAAAAATAGGAAAAAATAAATAAAACCTGTCGCAACCCTGTCACTCTATTAATAATAGTGTATAGCAGCAATGAAAATTCCAAACAATATTTTACGATATCGTTGAAGAAAACTAATATGAAACATATCAACTATGATGGTGCTCCAAAAATAGTTGATTAGACGATTAATCAGGGTTGCTGCAAAATTTTGACTGTGTTGTTCCCTAATTTTGAGACAGAATTTTGATTTTTACCTTGACCGTAAAAGAATATTCTGATTCACTCTGATTATGATAGAAATGTAAATGATAAAATAGAAATTATCTTAAAATTAGGACAATTTTTATGCTTCTTTTTCGATATAGTCACAAATTTATGATCTACTTTCGCACTTAATTTACTATCACCATTAATTATCTTTCAAGACACCTTTGCTTCGTTCATTACGTAAAGGGATCGACCGAGCATGAATTCAAGTGCATTGTTCCTCGACTTTGCTTACGCTTCTGTGAGTACTTAGAAACATTAACGCGATCAGTGAGGTTTTGCTATGGAAGAACATTATCCCTCTATTCCCCATAATATATATATAAGATAGGAAGTCTCCCTCTATACGTTAAAAGACTTTGAAGACTCGCACTATATACGTGTGTTCATAACGTGTATATGCCTGCGCTATTATTGCATTATTATACATTGTAAAGCGGTAAAAGCGCACTCAAACTCTTTTTAAGTATATTTCAGTATATTAAGACGCGAATTCTTCTTCACAACTAGCATTTTATAATTCGCGTTCTTTCGTCGCTTTATCTTTTTCTTTTTAAAGACTCGGTTAAAGAGATTCATAACTGTCCTGTGGACATTATTATAACGTATTTTTTGTTATGTCTAAAGAAAACAACAGATGGTAATAAGTGCCAATTGTTTTTAAATTTTAATGGAATGACTACACGATTTTTACAAGTACGGATATATGTACGAAAAGTAACAACAATTCAGTAAATTCTTGTTGGATTGTTACTAATTATAATTATTATAAATACTTGTATAAATAACTAACTGTACTGTTGAATCGAAAATAATTCAGATGTATGGTATTTCTTGGAAATTATCTCTGAGTAGTATGAGATTCCTAGCTCGTTAAAAAAGAATAGAAATTGAAACAACTTTTATTGTTACTAATTATTAAAACTAACAGTACTAATTGTTGTTTCAGAATATAATGTTAGTAATAGCACTAATATTATTAATAACTCTAATGTTATTAATAACGTCTACAATATTAACAATGCCAAAAAAACGTCGTATAATAAACCAATAAAATAATGTCGAGTACACCTAAAAATCGTGAAAAATTCACAAAATATTGTTCAGAGGAGAGCACACGAATGTTCCGAAAACGAGTGTTGCATTATTTATGAGCAGAAACCCATGTCAATGAGGGTATACACATCAAAAGCAAAATGCATTAAAACAACAAATATCTCTTTGAAGACTAATGCATTTTCAGTAGCAGCAAATCAAAAATATTCCATAAAACTGAAATTTCAATCAGTAAAAAAGGGATTTATATTTTATACACCATTTTCTACAAATTGTTCCAAAAATTATATTTACCGAAAGAAAGTGTCAACCTGTTGTAAATAGTCGTACTAACTAAAGAATATTTGTGTCAACTAGGCAAATGGATCTATAGTAATCATATAGTATTTATCCAATTCTAGAAATGTCCCAATCAATCCTTTTTCTCTCCACGCGTATAATAAATGAAATTTTTCAATTAAAAAAAGAAAAAGAAAATTAACTGGTGCATATGCACTTTTCTGCATGATTCAATTTCCTTTTTCTCAACGAAAAAAAAGAAGTTGCCCTAAGTATATATGGAAATCGTGGGAAAAATTTTATTACTTGCATTGTAATATATGAAATCTGTAATCATAATTATGCAGCAATTGAGAGCGGTGAAAACTATAACGAGAGTATCACATATCCTAGATTTTCATATGATCAGAAAATAAAACTTATATGCAGATGATGATAATAATAATAACCATACTACTACTACTACTATTGCAGCTACATTGTAAAAAATATGCCTTCCTTTAGTTCTAATTAATTTGCTTATTATTTTCATTTGCAAATACTGACCATAATCGAAATTTAGTTTTGGGACAATTACTTTTCTTAATCATCATTAGAAAGAAATTACACGAAACATATATATTTTTTTTATTTATAATATCTAAAAGCAGTGAATACGTTTTGATATTTTAGCTTCTCTACATTGAAAAAATTGTTTGGTTCCGACAATAAAAAATGTTATTGTCCCAACTAAATTTTTTCTTTTGATAAATGTTCAACAAAATGCTTTCAGTTGTTTTTCCCTGACTTTTTCCCTGACTCTGAAGAACATTCTGATTCACTCCAAAAATTATTAGATACTCAAAAAAATGTTCTATTACATTTACCTATTTACGAATTTCTCTAAGTGTAAAATTATTTTTTTTTTTTTTTTTTTTTTTTTTTTTTATTTATTGTTTATACTCCTGCCCTATTGGCCTTACGCACTTCGACAAGAGTCCCCGAGAAATACTTTTTTTTTTTTTTTGGATTAAGCATAACCATTCTACTTTAGAAATTTTTCTATATATATATATTAACCTAATTTTGCGTCTACAGCCGACTTTATTAGGAGTACTCGCATTACGCCTGGACCACCCGTCAATGGGTTTTCTCGCCAGAGAAGAGGGAAACTGTAGAAAACCTCTCTGAGTACAACCGGTTTATCGACAGTCGAGTTCTAATGGTGTGTACCGGACAATAATCGACGGTGCACATCATTATACCTCGACGTCAAACCTCCCGCTCAGATTGTCTCACGTGCCGGAAAAATACCAAGCCAAGTGGGCGCGAACCAAGGGTTCAAGATTTTCAAATTCAAACCTTCTGAAATTAAATAGCTATAAATTAAAATTTTCAAAGATTTTTATTTGAACCCTTTTCAAAATAAATTTTTTAAAACTTTTTGAAAATAATAAAATTCCATCAAGAAATTTCATTAAAAAATTGAAAATAATTGAAATCTGACGAAGAAGTTTATTAAACTTTTTTTTAAATAATTGAATTCCTGTGAAAAGTTTTGATTTTCAAAAGAAATGAATTTTTGGGAAAAATTTTTTAAATAATTGAATTGCTTCGAAGAATTTTATTTTATACGAAAATAATTGAATTATTTGAAAGATTTTTATAAACATTTTTACAAAATAATTGTAATTCCTAGAAAGAATGTTATATATTTTACGAAAATAATTGTATTCTATGATCAATTTTATTATCATCTTTCAAATTCATAAAGCATTTATCAAAATATTTTTTAAATAATTGCATTCTCGAGAAAAATTTTATTATTTATGAAAATAATTGATTTCTTGCGAAGAATTTTATTCAAATTTTTTTAAATAATTGAATTTCCATAAAAAAATGTCCTATTTGTGAAAATAATTGAATTCTTAAGAAGAATTGTATTGAAACCAATTAAATTCAATAAGAAATTTTTTTAGTAAAATTGCAATTTTATTAACTAAATCTTGTAAAGAACTTTGTCAAAATTTGTTTAAATAATTGATATATTTGAATTTTTTCGAGAAATTTCATTAAAAAAATTGAAAATAATTGATATCTGACGAAGAATTTTATTAAATTTTTTTTAAATAATTGTATTCCTGTAAAAATGTTTATTTTTGAGAAGAATTGAATTTTTGGGAAGAATTTTATTAAAATTTCTTAAATAATTGAATTGATTCGAAGAATTCGATTTTTTACGAAAATAATTGAATTGTTCGAAGAGTTTTACAAGCAATTTTGACAATATAATTATATTCCAAGGAAAAATGTTATATTTTACGAAAACAATTGTATTCTATGATCAATTTTATTATAATTTTTCAAATTCATAAAGCATTTTAAATCTTTTAAAGAATTTTGTCAAAATTTGTTTAAATAATAGAATTTTTAAAAGAATTTTATTTAAATTTTTCGAAATAATTGAATCTTTCAGAACTATTTTTTTCAATTCTCTGAATATATTTAAATTCTTTGGAGAAACTTCATTAAAAAATTAAAAATAATTGAATTGGTGCGAAGAAATTTATAAAAAATTGGTAAGTAATTAAATTCCTTTGAAATTTTTATTAAAATTTTGTTTAAATAATTGAATTCTTTTAGAAAATTTTATTAAAATAATAGATATTAAAAATAATTGAAATGAGGAAAATTTTTGAAAATAATTGAAATTTTGACATGAATTTTATTTAATTTTTTGAAAATAATTTAATTTCGGTGAAGCATTTTGTTATTTATAAAGATAATTGAAATTTTGACGAGAATTTTAAAAAAATTTTGAACATAATTAAATTTATGTGAAGAAGTTTATCACGTTTGAAAATAATTGAATTTCTATAATCAGTTGTTCTTAAAATTTCTTTTTAAATTCGTTAAAAATTGAAATTTTCTCAAATTTCAAATTGAAACCTTTCAAGTTCATCTATTTATGAAGATTGTAACCTAACTCTTTTCAAATCCAATTAATTTTGAAATATTTAGGTAAAATTATTCATTAAAAAATTTATAAGTAATAAATTTTAAGATAGTTCTTGAAGAATTAAGTTACTTAAAAAGAAATTATTGTCAGAAATTAGAAAAAATTGAAGGTTTTGTATTAGAATTCTTGTCAATTTCATAGCTTATGAGGCATACAAAAAAAAACCGAAATTTAGATTTTTCCTATAAATTCTAAAAATTAAATTTTTTCCAGTATACTTTTAATAGAAATCCCTGACTTTTTCCTCATTTCCCTGAGCAAATCTAATTTTCCTGAATTCCCTGACCTGTGGCAACCCCCAGAATAATAGAAATTCGGATAAAATATAGTATCTTTGTAATTTACACTTCGGATAATGATGTTCAGATGATGTATGTTCCACTAATCGAGGTTTTACTGTTCGGAATAGTATCGAATTGCAATGAAATGATACCAAGGTTTAAAGTTAAACATATTTGATCCAAATTCTTTATCTTTGATTTAATGATGATTTTTGATCCAAAACAGTTTGATGCAATTTGATACCAATTTGAAAAATTCAAGAAAATAGGGAGTTCTTTACTGAAGTAGAAGAAAAAGATGAAGAAGAAGAAGGAGAAGAAGATGATGATGATGAAGAAGAAGAACTGATTGGTTCCTAAACAAAATATTTATCACCAAATTGTACAGATGACAAAAATTTCAAAAAATTTTGTTGAGAATATATACAACATACAGAGAAATAGGAAGAAAGAAGATCAAAGGAAGTGGATCACCGGGGCGTGTCGTCGCACCTAGATGTGTATAGATGAAAGACGTAAGTGTACTTGACTTGTTGATCTCTACTTCATCTCATACTAGCCTCTGGTTTATATTGAGTGCTTTAAATCAAGTCTTGTTCACAAGATTAAATGGGTATGTGTGCGCCAATATACAGCCATAATACGGCCTTGCAAGGTCATTCCTGGCATCTTTTAAAGACACCACACATATACAACTACATATACTCTGATCTTACATAACTCTGCATAACTTTTGATCACTGATATCATCTAATTGAAGATATTTTCAAAGGATGCAAAAACATTTATAAATAGCAAAAACTTTTCTTTACCAATTCAATCTAATTAACCAAATTATCACTTTTATGTCGAATGTGCATTAAGAATAATGTCGCATTTAATTTTGCGTGTGCAAAGATTCTTCTTCTTTTTAATACCTAATATAAAACCAAATTAAATATGTTATTTATTATTCTTAAAATTTATCTGATTTTATCTGATCACATCTAAAGACATTTCTTGATTAAACTTTATGTACCTTTAGGTAAAATTATTAACAATTTTATCGTTTTTATAAACCGACGCGACGACTTCTTATAAAGAGGTAGTTTTAGAATTCGATTTTAAACTACTCCTGGTTGTTAAATTGCAATTACTTTATTTAATATTCATTTAGTATAAAATAATAACTAACTCAGTATCTATTGCTTGTTTTACGAATTCCGAAAGATGTTTTATTTCAATCGGAAATAATTCAGATTTTTGCTTGTCTTAATAAATATTCATACTCTATCAAAATGATAGTAGGATTAGTAAATAAAAGTTTATAAGTAGAAAAAATGCCGAGGACTAGATAAAAAGGGTGTTAAACTTTCAGAAACAAATTGTCATTTGTATTCAAATGGCTAATTAGAAATTATAATATTCCGTCATTTATAGCAGTTCAGAGTTAATATAGAATTGTGAATAAAATCAAATGACTAATTGTAATGAAATAAAACACTTCTTATCATTGGTAAATCTTTGAATTTTTACCTAAAAAGAATAAATTTTAAAAAAGTAACAAGTATTCAGTATAATTTCGTACATAAGGTGTTTTAAAAACTCCATTTCAAATAAAATATAATACGACAATAAGGAAAATATAAAATATCAAAAACTATAAGAGAAGTTTAAATTAAATACTTGCTATATTTTATTTATTTTAAAAGGAACAAAAATTTTCAAATTAAAAAATTCTAAATCATATTTTTCCACTATGCACATAAAAATACTTTCTCATTCGATTACTTTCATTTAAACTAAATTTAGATTAATTCATATCGAATTATTTATTAAACTTGCACATCTCTGATGTGCTGATTTGTAAACTTATATTTTTAAACTTTCTACAAGCGTTCTAGAATTCTTCTACTTTCATAATATCGCCTGCTTATAATAGTCTTAATGAAATTATAGATTCTTAATGTAACAATAATCTCATAAAAATGATAATAACGTTAACAATAATTAACAATACGGTTAAAAATAATTAACAATAAGGTTAATAGTGATTAACAATACGGTCAAAAATAATTAACAATAAGATCAACAATAATTATAACAATACTGTGACAAACAATTAAGAACCAGGTTAATAATAATTAACAATAATGTTAATAGTAATCAATAATAAGGTTAATAATAACAATAGTTAATAACTATAATCAAAAGGTTAATAATAATTAATAAAAAGTTTAAGAATAATTAATAACAAGGTTAATAAATAATTCGTAAATTATCAATAAAATTATTAGAATTACATCTTAAATGAAAATTATAATGATGAATTTTACAAAATAAAGTACAGAGGACAATCGTTACTAATTAAAATTTTCTAATTAATATTATTTACTGCACAATATTTCCCAATTATAAAAAGTGTTAAATCATCACAAGTATATATATGTATATGTTGTTGATGATGACTACAATTAACGACATTATTTATGAATCAAATTTATAAGATAAATTGCTTATATTGTTTCACGGTTCATCGTATATAATTTAATTTTTAATTTAACTCTCTACGCACTCTTCAAAGGGCTGTAAAAACTGTCCAGAGTCTAACTGCATTTTATTTCCTGATTATATTTTATTCCATGATCTATAGACTATTATAGGCCTTATTACTTACACCTGACATAAATATTATAATGAAAGTGCCTGATACTCAACGTATATAATATATATTATAATAAATCTATCTAATATTCGATAAATAATAAATTTCCACAAAATGTTTTCATTTAGTAAACAATATGTAATAATAACTATTTTTTAAAATCTAATAATAATAAAAATATTTTTTCTTATTGTAAGCCCGTATATTTTTTAAAAAAATAATTAAAATAACTACCAATAATTCGTGCGCTAAAGCGAGCGGCTAATTTCTTACTGCCTTTTTTAAATAAAATTAGCAATTTTAATTTAATTTCTATTATTTTAAAATTAATAGAATTTAAAAATTTTCTAATTTAAATTTTTGTTGAAAACACTAAAAAAACGCAATTTTTGAAAAATTACAAATAATTGCAGAAATTCAATTATTTAAAAAAAAAATAAAATTCTTATAAAATTCAACTATGTTCAAAATTTGAAAAAAATTTTCGTAAAAATCCCAATTATCTTTATAAATAACAAAATTCTTGTCCTAATTTCAATTATTTTCAAAAATAAAATGCATTTTTCTAATTTCAATTATTTTCAATATCATCTATTTTAATAAAATTTCCCAAAAAGAATTCAATTATTTAAAAAAAATTTAATAAAATTGTATACATACAAACATTTAATTATTTTCATAAATAATAAAATTTTTTTAAGGAATTCAATTATTATTTTCATAAAAAATAATTTAAAATTCTAGAAAATAATAACTGAATTAAAATGATGAAAATAATTTTGATGAAGTTACAGTAACAATATTCTTATAATATAATATTAATGATTTTATTACTTGGTCATCTTTAATTATTATAAAACATGAAGAAATCGATCACTCCGAGTCAAAGACTCGGAGCAATCGATATCTTCATGTTTTATAACAATTTTTTATAATTTGTTTAATTTCAAAAAGGTTTGAATTTGAAATTTTTGAATGTCTTAATTCCTGTGGAAAATCCTGTTTCAAAAATAAGATTAAAAATAGGAATTGTGCAAATATTTTTCTTCTTTTTCTAAAACAAAATAATAATTTTTTTAAACAAATTGTGATTTATAAAGAAAAATAATGCAAAATAAATAAATTTTCTATTTCTTGATCACAGTTGTTTAACAATTTTCTAATTTTGTTTAGAAGTAAAGAACAAAAATCTGCATAATTTCAATTTGACAAAACATAATATTTAACAAAATTTTAGTCTTTTAATAAAAAGAAGTGAAAAAAATTCTGATGATTTCTATTTGTCATTACAATTTTCAAATAATTATAAAAAAAATTAATTATAACATAATAATAATATTATATTTAATCTATGTAAAGTTAACAAAAAACAAAAGTATAAACAAAAGATTACTTGACTATTATTAATTAAATATTTACTTGAATCAAATAAATTTTTCTTTATTTCTTTCAGTGTAATAATATAAGATATACCTATGTAAATTAATTTAATAATAAAATATTATTGCAAATAATAGTAATAACTATTGTTAATAACAATTACAATACGTAATAGTAATAAAAAATATTTCCATTATCCTGATTGCTATTATTTTTATAATTATTAGTATTATTCTTATTGTAATTATTAAATTAACAAAAAGATGCTCCAAAAAATTCGGAATGTTCAAATTAAAAAAAATTTTTTCAAATATATAAAAAATATTTTTAAAAATTATTGAAAATCAAAAACGTAAATTAAACAATTTAAAACTTTATAAATTATTTTTGAATAATTTTATTATTATAATAGAATTTTTTTGAATTCAAAAAAAGAAATAAAATTTCGTTCACTTTGAACATTCGAAATTTTTGGGACATTCAAAAAAAGGAAAAAAAAGGAGCCAATAGTGTTGAAAATATTTGACCAATTTTTAGTCAATTGCTATAGTCAACAATTAATTATCTTTTGTTAATTTACTTAAATTAATAAAAATTTTATTTAATAATTTTATTTTATCAATATAACTAAGTTAATAAAAAATTAATTTATTCATTTAATTAAATGAACTTAATAATTAATTAATTTTATTAATTTAATTGAATTAAAGAAAATTAATTTATTCATTTTATTAAATTAATAAAAATTCCATTTCTTAATTTTATTCTGCTATTATTAATGTTCACCAACAATTAAAAACACTTGTTTTTATAATTTCCAGTAATAATCTTCGCACATTGTACGATTTTGTATTCATGATAAATTATATTGGATAATATCAACTAACCTGTTGAATTGTATT
Source organism: Leptopilina heterotoma (assembly GCF_015476425.1). Taxonomy (NCBI): domain Eukaryota; kingdom Metazoa; phylum Arthropoda; class Insecta; order Hymenoptera; family Figitidae; genus Leptopilina; species Leptopilina heterotoma. The sequence continues at coordinate 4,814,198 of NW_025111110.1, forward strand.
GTGGTTCATCAAATTTGTATCTTCATCTCAAATCTTGAACACCATCACTTAATAAAATGCGTTGCACATAAATTTTGTCAATTATTTCCCCCAATTTTTAAAAGTTTATATCAAGAAATTATCTTTATCAATATATTGAAATATTTAATTAACAAGTAATAATCAATTATTGTTAAATATTGCTTTGTAAAATTACTGATTGAGAAAATTATTAATAATAACAACTGATCAGTAAAATCATTATTAGTATTCGATCTAAAAAATTATTAAAAATAATTTATCAAAATAATTATTAATAACTGATCAACAAAATTAGTTATTACTGATCAACAAAAGGCAATAATAATAATTGAATAAATTAAACAAAATCATTAATAATTTATATTTTATTTTAATTAATTTACTTTTCTTTAAATTATTTTATTTTTACTTTAAATTATTAATACTTAAATTGATAAAGATCAACAATCAGTAAAATGAGTAGCAATTTAAAATGAATTTAACAATAATAAACATATTATTAGTTAATAAATTCGCCTTCAATTTAATGCAATTTCAAATTAATAAATGATAATAATTGCTGATAAAATTGCTTTATTAGAAAGTTGTCACAATTCTTGCAAAGAGCTTATTGTATATATCTCTTTACTTCGTCCTTTTGCGGTTCGGATGTAATTTAGCTCTCGCACACAATATACTTGCTTCCACGCTGAAACTGCTTCTCATGAAGTAACTCGCTTGTTAATAGTGTTATCGAGTTTTCACTCGTGCGATTCAATGTGAAGATTAGTTTTCAAAGTATTTCTCCTGTTTGCCGAACAAGTTTCTGATCGATCCAAAAGTAAATTGTCCGACATGACGATATCATCCTTTCAACAATAATCACTCACCGTTAAAAGCAATTACAGTTAAAGCCCCCTTTACATCAATTTTTCTCCTTTTTCATTTCTTCAATTTTCGATAATAAATCCTCCAAATAATAATTTTTCTTCGTTTATAAATAATTAATTTTTCTTTTTAAATAATAGTTCTTTTTATTTTTAGTAACAGTCCTTCTTCTTTTTAATAACAATCCTTTTCCTTTTTAATAACAATCCTTCTCCTTTTTAACAACAATCCTTCTCCTTTTTAATAACAATCCTTTTCCTTTTTAATAACAATCCTTTTTCTTTTAAGTAATAATTCTTTTTCTTTCAAACAATAATCCTTTTTCTTTCAAACAATAATCCTTTTCCTTTCTAGTAATAATTCCTTTCCTCTCAAACAATAATCCTTCTCTTTTTAAACATTAATCCTTTTACTTTTAAGAAATAATTCTTCTCCTCTCCTCTTTTCCTCAACAATAATCCTTTTCCTTTCAAACATTAATCCTTCTCCAATCAATAGATTTCCCTTACGTTTTAAACAAATTTATGCCGAAAAATCCAAAGCACTGTTTCAAAATTTCCTGATCAGAAAGTTACTTGAAAACATGAATAACTAAAAATTATACACGCGCTGAACCTGAACCAACCGAAAATCATTTTGTTCTCAAGAATCACAATTTTCTTTTTGCTCTTGAAAATATCTTGAAAATATTTTTTTTAAAGTAATAGGGAAAATTAAATTGTTTTTTGAAAATGTTCGAATGTTTGAAGTGGGTATTTAAAAATGATTCCTTCATTCACTTTTTAGAATCGTCACGTTTTGACTGAGGAAACGTGATACGAAAAGGGTTATGTGTATATTTAGAAAGAATAAAGGATAAGAGTAGGTGGATGATCCGAACAGCGTGGTGGTCAGGTTGTTTGTGGCTGAGAAGCATGAGCTGAGCTTCAATTCCCCTCACTCTCTTTCCTCACTCTTCCTATAGAGCCTTCTCTCCTGAGGGTACTTTCTTCATCCTTGTTACTCTTCTTTCTTTTTTTTTTTTTAAAAAAGAAAACTATATGTGTGTATGCTCTTGACACTGACTTTTTCTATTTTTTTCCCCTCTTCTTTCATCCAACAATCTCTATATAGTATATAAACTCTATGCTTCCATAATCACTGCGCTTCTTCCTATTCACATAATCATTTATCTCCTATAACTTCCTCATCCTTTTCCGGAAATTCAGTTTTATATATATGAGACTAATAATTACACATAATTGGGTTCGAAAATCCAAACGCTTAATTAATTACTGAAGAATCCGACAAACAATTGGAACAAAAATTAATCCAATTCAATTACAGAGGATTGACACAAAAAATTTTTTTTCCTTACATTTCCCGGATCTACAGACAGAATTTTAATTTTTCCCTGCTCATAAAGAAAAGTTTGATTCACTCTAGAAATTATTTGATAAGTTAAAAAAAAAGGTTGGGATAAATTTATTTCAGAATATCTTTAATTGTAAAATTATTCGAAACCTTTTCTTTGTTTCAAATAAATTTTATTTGATTAAATAGTGTTGCTACAAAAATTTAATTTTGTATTTCCCTGACTTCCAAACAAAATTTTGTCTTTTTCCCTGACCCTAAAGAATATTACGAATTTATGAATTTCTCTAATTGTAAAAGTAATTCGAAAAGAGCAATAACTTCTTTTTTAAATAAATATTTAATCATTATGATTTTTCCATAGGAATTCAGATTTTCAAAAATTTCACATTTAAACCTTTTAAAATTCATGTTTTATAATAATTAAAGAGGATCGAGTGATAAAATCATTATTTTATATTTATATTATAAAAAAATATTATTACTGTAACTTCTTCAAAAGTACTTTCATCAATTCAATTATTATTTTTTAGAATTTTTAACTTAAATTTTTCTTTAAATCAATTATTTTTAATAGTTTTCAAATCCATTTGTTTACAATTCAATTTTACACGAAATTTCGTTTATTCGAAAATTCTTCAATTAATTGTATATTAGAAAATAAAAGCATGAAATAATTTTTTTAAAAAATTCAGTTAAAGTTTTTTAAAAAAATTAATTCTGCTGAATTGTTAGTTAAAAGTATGGAAAATTCAAATTTTCAAAGATTTTAATTTAAAACCTTTTCAAAATTAAATTATTTCTAAACATTTACGCTGTAATGGTAATAATGTTCAATTATTATCTAAAATTTTAACTGAAATCCATTTTTTAATCAATATTTATTAGAAAATTCTACGAAAATTCAATTATTTATTTCTCTATTTTACAATCAATTAAATACGAAAATAAATAATTGATTGAATAATGGAATGATTCTCAAAATTGAATTCTTATAAAGAATTTTATCAATAAATTTTTAAATCATTAAATTCTTTCGACGAATTTTAATAAAATTTTTTGAATAATTACATTTTTTCGAGGAATTTGATTAAAATTGAATTAAAAATAATTGAAATTCTGCTAAGAGTTTTATTATTTATGAAAAGAATTGAATTCCTAAATAAAATGTTATTATTTATGAAAATAATTGAATTCATTGTAAATAATTGAATTCCTATGACATTTTTATTATTTTTGAAAAAAATTTAATGTTTTCGTAGAATTTTATCAAAATTTGTTTTAAATAATTGAATTCTTTTCAAAAATTTTATTAAAATAGTAGATATTGAAAATCATTAAATTGAGAAAAATTTTTGAAAATAATTGCAATTTTGCCAATAAATTTATTAAATTTTTTGAAAATAATTGAATTTCGGAGAAGAATTTTAATATTTTTATAGAGATAATTGAAATTTTAACGAGAACTTTTTTAAACTTTTAAATATAATTGAATTTTTGCAATCATTTCTAACTTCTCCAAAATGCAAACTTTTTATTGTTTTTAACTAAAATTCTTCTATAAATCCATTATTTTTCATAATAAATGAGAGCAAACAAAAAAAACACAAAATTACGAATTTGCTTCAAACTCTTTGAAATTAGTTAATCTACAAAAATTGCCAATGTAACTTATTAAGAATTATTTTCAAAATTTTAATTCAATATTATTTTCTATAACTTTTAATCAAAATTTTTCTCTGAATAAATTATTTAAAATAATTTTTGAGAAGATTCTTTAAAAATTCAATTATTCAAGAAAAAAGGTTCTCTTAAAATTTAATATGTATTTAAAAATTCAAGTGAATTAAAAAAAATTTAAATAAAAATAACTTTTCCTAATTTTTCAATTAAAGTTGTTTAATATTCAAATTTTCTAAAACTTCAATTTGAAACTTTTTGAAATTCAATTATTTATAAAAATTGTAAATGCAACTCTATTAAAATTAAATTATTTTTTGAATTTTTAATTAAAACTATTCCCTAAATAATTTTTAAATAATAATTTTATGACTGTCTTTTAAGAATTACATAAATTATTTAAAATAAATTCAATTTCACATTGTTTAAAGTTTAACTCTATAATTTTCTTATCAATTCTAGAAATTTAATATTTTTCCAATACTTTAAATAAAATTTCCTGACTTTTTCCTGAATTTCCTGATTCCCCTTTCCTATGGCAACTCTGCATTTTTCAATTGTTCCTAAAGTTTTAAACGTTCAAATGAACGACGATATGTTTAATATTTCTTTTATTTTCAATTTTATTACAAAATATTGTTATTTTATAATTAAAAAATTGATTTTTAACTAATGAATGTTCAGTTACAATTATATTTTTCATTTTTTCAACAATTTCATTTTTTTCATTTTAGTTTAATATATTTAAAAATATTGAAATAAAAAAAAAACATTTTATTTGAACGTTCAAAATTTTAATTATTTCAAATTTTCAATTGAAGAAAAAAAAGTCTTTAAATTAATTTTGTTAGTAGGGTAAAGAATTTATTTTTAATATTTTAAACAATTTAAAGTTGCATTTGAATTAGCTAAAATTAAAAATATTTTTTATTGACAGAAAATTATAATTTTTATTCAAACACAATCTTTAATTATTTAAAATGTTCAAAATTTAATTCTTTAGTCTTCCACCAAAATGAATTTTAAATTTAATTTGTCTTTTTCTTGGGAAATACAAAATTATTATAATGAATTAATTAATAATTAATAATTAATTAATTATTAAATTATAATTACTAAATTGTAACTATTAATTATACTCCTGAGGTACCTTTCTTCGGAGAAAGTCACAAAAAATTACCAATCTAACAATGCCTGAGAATAACAAATGATGATTACTATAATTATATTGTCAACTGAAAGTTGACATTTTATATTTGTAAGCCCGTTCAAAGTTTAAATAAATAAATAAAAAAGATTTTCTTCTTTTTATGAATCAATGGAGATTTTAATTAACTATAACTAAACATGTGCGCACATAATTTATATCATACGCAAACTTGTTTTTATGTATGACAATATTCACGAGTGCAAAAGTTTAAAATCTATCATCTGTCGTTAACAAGCTGTCACTCCTTTACACAAAAAAAAATTAAAGAAAAAAAATAATGCAAATTATTTACATTTACCGTCTATGAACTAAAGTAATATAATATTTGTCACGGTGTTAAATCAAACTTTTTGGCTTTCAAAACTAAATATATTGCCTTTTGCTTCTGCACGGAACACGTGATTCGAAAGATTTATTAACGTCGTCGACGAGACAATTTTTGTTTTCTTTTATCCACGCACAATTTGTATTCATAAAACGATTCAATTTATAACTCAATTTTTAAAATTCACAATACGCTTTTTTGAATTTTTTAAGAAGTGTGTTTTTTTTGAATTACGAAAAAGTATGCTTGAAATAAAAAATTGTTTTTCAAAACGAAAAAAATTGTCGAGTACTATAAAATTATTGTTCAAGTAGGTACTTAAATAAAGAAATTGTTTTTTAAAATTAAAAAAATAAACTAGCATAAAATTATTATTCAAATATATTTATTGTTAGAATAAAGAAACAGATTTTCGAAAAATAAAGAAGATAGTATAAAAAATACTGTAAAACGGTTGTTGGTGAATAAAATGTGGGTGTTCGAAGATGAAGTGAAGATATCAACACAACTTCCATTTTTAGTTGGGTATAAGCTACTTTTACCGGCGTAATTACGTGTTCATACCATACTTATATATTTGTAGCATATAGTTACATAGATATGGTCGTAACCTTCACAATTGGCTTTTCATAGTAAATATGATGCGCAGTGGCTCAGATTACTTTTTACCATGGAAAAGTGATTCTTTATATATAAAATAAACCATTCCAAATTATTAACTTTTTCCTCACATTTATATTTACGACTTTATATCAAGTTTCTCCCACATTTAATTAAAATTCACTCGAAAAAATTTCTACATTCTTTATGTAGGCAAATTAGCTTCATTAACGCCTTGTTGAAAACAAGCATCGACCATTGATCAATTTTTTTTCTCTCTTCAAACATTTCTCATTTTCCTTTTTTATATGAAGAAAATATAGTTCACAAACAAGAAACGTTATAATAGTTTATAAAAAAGGAATATTTATCAATGCCTATAAATAAATAAACCCTAAATAAATAAATGTTCTAGAGGACAATACATGGCTCGAACCATTAAAGTATTTAAAAATACGGACTTTACGGACCAAAAATGAAAAATTTCGGACCAATTTCTGACAAAAATATAACCAGTCCAAGTCAAATAAGAGAACATTTTACATAAACCTACAAATTAAAATTTTCATATAACTATAAAACATGAAGATATCGATAACTCCGAGTCTTCCACTCGGAGTGGCCAATTCTTCATGTTTTATAATAATTAATGACCGAGTGATAAAATCATTATCAATTCAATTATTATTTTCAAGAATTTTTAACTAAAATTCTTCTTTAAATCGAATATTTTTAATAATTTTCGAAAAAATTCTTTGACAATTTTCAAATTCATTTCTTTACAATATTCAATTTTACGAAATTTCAATTATTCGTAAAAATCTTCAATTAAATATATATTAGAAAATAAAAACTTAAAATAATACAAAAAAATTCAAATAAACTTTTTCAAAAAAATTAATTACAAAATTCAATTATTTCTACAAATTTATGCTCTAATGCTTTTAATATTCAATTATAATCGAAAATTTTTAACTGAAATCCATTTTTAAATAAATTTTTATAAAAAAATTCTACTACAAATTCAAATATTTAAATACAAAAATAAATAATTTATTGAATAATTGAAAGTTTCTTGAAATTCAATTCCTACAAAGAATTTTATCAACAAATTTTTAAATAATTGAATTCTTTCGACGAATTTTAATAAAATTTTCAAGAATAATTACATTTGTCGAGGAATTCGATTAAAATTAAATAAAAAAATAATTTAAATTCTGCGATGAGTTTTATTATTTGTGAAAATAATTAAATTCTTAAGAAGAATTTGATTACTTTTGAACAATATTTAATTTTTGCGAAGAATATTATTACTCTTGAAAATAATTGAATATCTGCAATAATTTGTAACTTTTCCAAAATTGAATTTTTTTTTCGTGTTTTTAACTAAAATACTTCTATAAAATGCATTATTTTTAATAATTTTTTAAAATGTTCTTTAAGAATTTTCAAGTTTATTTGTTTACAATACAATTTTACAAAATTTCAATTATTCGTAAATTTTTCAATTAAATATATATTAGAAAATAAAAACTTGAAATAATTTCAAAAAAAAATCCGTAATTAAACTTTCTTAAAAAAAAAATTCCACAGAATTGTTAGTTAAAAAAATGAAAATTTCAGATTCTTAAAGATTTTAATTCGAAACCTTTTTAAAATTCAATTATTTCTTAAAATTTACATTCCAATGCTTTTAATATTCAATTATAATACCTAGAAAATTTTTAACTGAATTAAAAATTCTACTAGAATTCAATTATTTACATACAAAAAAAACAATTTATTAAATAATTGCTTATTTCTTAAAATTGAATTCTTAAAAAGCATTTTATCAATAAATTTTTAAATAATTAAATTCTTTTAACGAATTTTAATAAAATTTTTAAAAATAATTACATTTTTCGACGAATTCGATTAAAATTGTATTCAAAATAATTTAAATTCTGTGATGAGTTTTATTATTTGTGAAAATAATTGAATTCCTGAGAAGAATTTTATTATTTACGAAAATAATTGAAACCGAGTAAAAATTTTATGAATAATGAAATTAATTGAATTATTGCGAAGAAATTTATAAAAAATTTGTAAATAATTGAATTCCTGTGAAATTTTTATTACTTTATGACAATAATTAAAGGTTTGCGTAGAATTTTATTAAATTTTTTAAAAATAATTGAATTCTTTTAGACAATTTTTTTAAAATAGTAAATATTGAAAATCATTGAATTGAAGAAAGTTTTTCAAAAGTAATTGAAATTTTGCCAAGAATTTTATTAAATTTTTAAAAATAATTGAATTTCGGAGAAGAATTTAATTATTTCTAAAAATAATTGAAATTTTGACGAGAATTTTAAAAAAATTTTGAACATAATTGAATGTCTGTGAAAAATTTTATTACTTTTGAAAATAATTGAATTTCTGCAATCATTTGTAACTTCTTTAAAATTCTCCAAATTATATCGTAGAATTTACGAACTCTTCGTCTTTTCTCAATCAAATTACGGACTTTACGGACCTTTCTTCTAAAAAAACGAACTTTTAAGGACTTCAAGCAAATTTACTGACTTAGTTCGAGCCCTGACAATAATTTATAAACAAGAAATGTTTGTCGATTTCCGAAAATAAACTAATAAACAAAGTTAATAAATATTATATAGAAGAAAAAAGTTTATAAACAAGAAATGCAACAGAAGAAATAGTCCATAAACAAGAAATGTTAGAGAAAAATGGTCCATAACAAACAAGATATGTGAAAGTAGAAAACAAAATAGTTATTAAAATAAATATCAACTCATGATAAATGACAATAATTAAATGAATTAACTGAACCATCATTAAAACTATATTGGAGAAACCGATTAAATTAGAAGAAAAAGGGCCTATTTTTAAAGAACTGAGATTCATAAAAATAAATTTTCAAAGGTGAGAAAAGAGGAAAAAGGTTCCCGCCGAGAACAAGTAGAGGCGCACTCAAAGGTACCCAACAGTTAGGTAACATGTGGTGAAGCAACCATCTGTCTAGGAAACGAATGGTGAGAGGAAATCGTGTCTGAGTAACTCGGAACCTTCAGATTAAAGTGACACTTCAGCACTTGGCAATCAAACTCGCGGCAAAAGTCCATGAGATGGGTCTATATGAGGTCCCTACAATTTCGTATGATACCTCCATATAGTGATTTTATTCATATTTTGCAAACTCATTGTACAGATTATCCTTTTTCTGGAAGATTTTACGTAATCAAAGTTTATCACATTATCTCTGCCCTTTTTTGGAATATTATCTCCCCATAATGACATACTGCCAATATCTTATATTTAAACACCTTTTCGATAAAAGAAAAAATTCGAAACGGCTTTGGCGCAATTAAAAAGTTTACTAATAATGAAAAAATACTCTCAACTTTTACTATATTCAGAGTAAAAATTGCTACAATACTTTCGAAGTAAATTTTTGTGAAAAATAATAATAATAAAATTTATTTCGAACAAAGCAAAAATTTACTCATTGATATTTTTTATAAAACTTTACCATATTTAATTCACACTTTTCTTGGAAGTAGTAAATTGATACTAAAGTGTATCAAGTTGATGCCAAAAATTTATATCAACTTTTGATTTGATTGACATTTTTGCTATCAATTCGTTGCAATTTGATACTATTAAGTTAATAGTGTTGACATAAATGCGCACAAATTCCTAACAGTTTAAGTTTCACTTTGTAAATAATAAAAGTTTACTTTTTTTGTACGAAAAAACTTTCAAAATTTAAATTGAGAAAAAAAATATAAGACTTCAATTTAAAATGTAGTCAACTCTCGATAATGTTCGTATAGTAGAGAAGAAGAGAAGATATTTAATAAAGAATTAATTTTTAATTTGCCGTAGACGATCCTTAATTGTGACAATCGTTTGTCTTTAAAATTTATAGAAATAGTTTCTTGTTAACCTTTTTACGATATTTTATATGGGACTCTTACAATTTGGGACTTAAGATACGGTAAACTCTCGATAATGTAAAACACAACTTTGAAAATATATTTGTAAATTTTTATAATATTTAGATTAAAAAGTAGATTTTACAGTATAACATTTTTAACTACAGTGTAATATTAGTAATTATGTACCTTTGCCTTTTACATCGAGATACAGTATAGTCCTCCCTTATACTAAACGTCTTTAGAATTCAAAATGCAGTAGACTCTCAGTAATGTTAATAAACCTACAACAGAAAAAACGAGTATGAAAATCATGAAGCAAAAATTTTTCATTATAAACCATGTGAAGCAAAAATTTAATTACATAAATACAATATTAATTTTTATCTGTGTATACAAATTTTTAAGTCAAACCTATTATAATTTCCTTTGAACCTACAACAGAAACAAAAAAAATGTTAGTTGCTTTGTTTATTTTATTTATTAACTTAAAAAGCTTAATAAAAATAATATAGATACTTACTTGTTAAATACATTATTACCCTTTAATCCGCCGGGTAAGTGGTCTTACCTATTAATATCCAACAAAATAGCAAAGCACTGAAAGGATAATCACTCTTAAAATCGCGATTAATAAAAAAACCCCGCACAAGATCGTCCTGCAGCGTCAAATTCATTTTTCACAAAAATTATTACAACGGAAATTAAAAGAGCAAACCAAGCTCTTTTTAAAACTTTAAAAAACCGCGCAAGTTCGTTTGCAGCGTATACAGTTGTCTTTTAAAACCAAACTTAAATTTCCTTTAAGAAAACATATCCCTATTAATAAAAATTGTTTTTCTATGATAATTTAAAAAATATATCAGATAAAGTTGAATTCTAGTCAATAGCAATAAAGTACAATTATAAATCAATGTACCTGCGATTAGCAACAAATTTTATCTCCTACGATAATAAATTTGCTGAAAATAAAACACAAACGAAAAAAAATATTCTCCTGGAACAACTCATTGAACATCGTAACATTTATATTTCTCTAGAATAGTGAAAGTATTACTAAAAACTTCCCAAATATAGTGAAATATATAGATGTTCCAGGCATAGTTTTTATTCCGTGCACAAAACACAGAAATATTTGAACCTAAGTACAGATTTCTTTGATAAAATATGTAGGTACTAACGTTTGTTGAATAAGATATTTTTTCATTAAAAAATATGTAAAAAGGTGCGGAAAAAATGATACGAAAAAACATAGAGACACTGAACTCTTAAAGGTAGTAGTGTAAAATTAATATATTAGCGCTATAATTAAAACTTATGTTTTCGCTTTAAGCCTCATCATAGGCTCTGAGACGCAGGATTTTCTTAGTGTCGCTATAATATATTAAAATATTTATTTTAATAATTTAATAATTTTTTAAGACTTGCCGAACGATGATTCTCTCAGTGGAGCAATAACACTGTTACCTTCTTGAAGTATTTTCACCGATTATACGTTAGTACCAGGTACACTGACTCCTTCTTCTTGACCATCAGCCTGCAATTTTAAGACAAAAAATGTTAAATATTTAAAATTCCCGTTAGTATTCAGAGACTATTTAATAATATATTCAATTTAACATAATATTTATTTAATATCCATGATAATATTAAAGAAATATTAGAACTACTACTTAAAAGTCCCGTGTGGAAAAGTGAGGTGGGCCCACGGTGGGTCCCAGGTGGGCTTCCCAGGTTCTAGGTGGGTCCCAGCAGGGATGGCCCAGGTGGGCGATTCCTTGGCTTGTAACGGTGAATCCAGCCACAGCCCACCTAGGAAAAATCCAGCTGGGGCCCATAGATTTAGTTTTCATTCAAATTAATGAATAAATTGTTTATTAATAACAAATAAGTCGAATTATAAATAAATAACGTTATTATTTAACGATTTTTACTTTTTTTAATGAAATTGTGACCAAAAGCAAATTCATAAATAATGTTAGCATATATATGGGAATTAATATATATCCTTTCATTCATAAATTAAAAATTTATAAAAAAATTAGAAATTTGTTAATTAAATTATTAAACGGTATATATAATCACTAAATTGCATACTTATACGAATACAATGCAGAAAAATCGGAATAAACGCAAACCTAAGAAACAAATAAAATTTAACGCACGCGGGGATTGAACCTACGACCTACGGACTACTAGACTAACGCCCTAACCACTATACTACGGAGACTAACTACTGAACACCGACGTTTTATTGTCAGTGACTTGTTGATCTGCTGTAATGATTCAATAAAGCACTTACTGACACGAATACACCGTAACAAATAAATAATTTAATAATAATTATAACAATATTATTAATGTAATAAGAACGATAAATATTCTTAAAATAATATTTATATTATTATGAAAAAAATATATCAATACATTTTTATTAAAAATGTGTTTTTTATTGTTTACAATCATTATAAACATTAATTTGTTGGTCTAAAAAAAAAAATTTTTTTTAGTTTGGACTTAGAAATTTTTACTAATTAATTATGTGGACATTACATAAAAAAAATATTGTGAATACATTTTTGTTAAAAACACGTTTTTTCTTAATCTAAGTCATTATAAACATTAATTTTTTGTTGAAAAAAAAATTTTTAGGTTTGGACTTAGAAATTTTTACTTATATAATTATTGATGTGGGTCCTCAAAAACTGGGAAGCCCAGGTAGGGCCCAGCTCACGCCCACTTATAATATTATTTCGCCTGACCGGAACCCACCGTGAGTGGGTCAATAGACAAACTCTAAAATGCTTCCGTAAAATGTTAACATGTTTGTCAATTGTCAATTCATGTACGAAGATGACCATAATTACATCAAAGTTTTATTATTAAATGTTAAAGAAAAACTAAACTATTTAATAATTTTCACTGTAAACGATTTTTGTTATTATATATAATAAATTTTACTAATGTTATATTGCAGTCGTTATTGTTTAAATAAATAATTGTTGTTAATTAGTAACTCCTGACACTAGCTTCCAGAAAGATGCAGTTTTTTTCTAATTTTGCAATTAACTAATTCGAACCACATGAAATAAAAATAATTTAAGGTTTTAACAATTCAAAAATTGTTTAAACAAATGATTGTTGTTATTTACTAATTTTTGACACAAAGCACCTAAAAAAATGCAGTTTCTTTTTAATTTTATATTTAACTAATCTGAAAAGTATGAAATAACAGTATTTTATGATTTAAACAGTTCAGAAATTGTTTAAACAAATAATTGTTATTGTTTATTAACTTTTAATACAAACAATCCAGAAACTTGCAGTTTCTTTCTAATTTTACAATTACTACTACTCTGATTAACTAATTGCAAAATAAGAAAAAACTTCATTCTTCTAGATGCTATGTGTCAAGAGTTAGTAAATAACAACAATTATTTGTTTAAACATTTGATAAATTGTTAAAATTAAAATCATAAAACATCCGAATGATTTACTATTTACATTAGTTAATTGCAAAATTAGGAAAAAACTGCAAGTTTCTAAGTTATGTGTATCAAAAGTTAATAAATAACAACAATAATTTGTTTAAACAATTTCTTAATTGTTAAAACCATAAATTATCTTTATTTTATGTTGTTCGTATTACTTAATTGCAAAATTAGGAAAAAAATTGCAAGTTTCTAAGTTATGTGTATCAAAAGTTAATAAATAACAACAATCATTTGTTTAAACAATTTCTGAATTGTTAAAACCATAAATTTTCTTTATTTTATGTCGTTCCTATTAGTTAATTGCAAAATTAGGAAAAAAAATTGCAAGTTTCTAAGTTATGTGTATCAAAAGTTATTAAATAACAACAATTATTTGTTTAAACAATTATTAAAATGTATTAAAAACCGTTATACCTTGATGAGTTAATTATTAAATAAATAAATTCAGCTGGAACAACTTTAAAATTTCAATAAAACTAAATGTCTGTTAGTGTAGTACAATAAAAGTTTATAATTATTGACAATAATAAATTGTTTAAAATAATAATGATTATTATTATTATGAATTAATTGTAGAATGATTTATTGTGAATAGTTATATTTAATTTTCAGACTTTTTCTATTATAATGTTAATATTTTTATGAAAATGGGAAGCCCAGGTGGGGCCCAGCTGGCTCCCAGTTTTTAACTGGGCTAACTTGGGCAGATTTCCACACGGGGTTGAAATAAAATATTCTATAATTCAGAACTGATTAAGGCTGAATCCCTACTGAAACTCAGGTAATTTTCAGATGATTAGAATTATTAAATTTAAAAAAAATAAATTTTTAATCGTTTTTATCCAAAAGTTTCGATTGTCTGATAGCGTACGGGTGGACCTGCTACTACTAAAAAATTCAAATAAAAAGGTGCCGTAAAGCTAGCGACCCGCCATCCGCCAGACGCTTGACAAATTCATAGGCGTCGCAACTGAATAATACGAAATGATAAACTTCATTCTTTCCTTTTCGCAATAATTTCTATCACTATAGAGTTAAATACAAACATAATTTAACATAAAAATCAATTGATTATTATATTAACAATTGAATATTTAAAAGCTCTTAGCTTCGCAAAACTCGAAAATTCGATTGTCTGCTAATTGGCGGATGGAGAATTTTGGCTGGGTGAAACTAGCGACCCGCCGGCCGCCAGCCATCAGAAGAATCCATAGGCGCCGACACACATAGTAGCTCGGTGGCCCAATATGGTTCAATCAACGCAAAAACAACGTACGCTAGCTAATACAGTTTATAGAAAAAAATTGCAATAGTCACATTTTATTAAAGAGCAATAATCCTCCTTTAATGTGTGACCAAGAAATAAAAATTTGGTCTAAAATTGTTCGAGATATGAATTTTTTTTCGATTTTTTCTCCAATTTTCGTTTTTCTGATACGGGCGGGTGGGAACGTTGTCTATCATACATTTATTTAAAAAATTTTCAATTGTCACATTTTGAGGAGCAATAATCACCCTTTACTAAAAAAAACGAAAATTAGAAAAAAAAATTCATAACTCGAACAATTTTAGACCAAATGTTTATTTCTTGGAAAAAAAGTTCAAAAAAATTCATAACTCGAACAATTTTAGACCAAATGTTTATTTCTTGGTCGCAAATTAAAGAGGGATTAATGCTTCCTTTCATTGGACCAATAGGAATTATCTAAAACAATTTTTGATAGCCAGCGTCCCCACCCGCCCGTATCAGAAAAACGAAAATTTGGAAAAAAAGTTCAAAAAAATTCATAACTCGAAAAATTTTAGACCAACTGTTTATTTCTTGGTCGCAAATTAAAGAGGGATTAATGCTTCTTTTCATTGGACCAATAGGAATTATCTAAAACAATTTTTGATAGCCAGCGTCCCCACCCGCCCATATCAGAAAAACGAAAATTTGGAAAAAAAGTTCAAAAAAATTCATAACTCGAAAAATTTTAGACCAAATGTTTATTTCTTGGTCGGAAATTAAAGAGGGATTAATTCTTCTTTTTTTTGGACCAATTGGAATTTTTAAAACAATTTTTGATAGCCAGCATCCCCACCCGCCCGTATCAGAAAAACGAAAATTTGGAAAAAAAGTTCAATAAATTCATAACTCGAAAAATTTTAAACCAAATGTTTATTTATTGGTCGGAAATTAAAGAGGGATTAATTCTTCTTTTCATTGGACCAATAGGAATTATCTAAAACAATTTTTGATAGCCAGCGTCCCCACCCGCCCGCATCAGAAAAACGAAAATTTGGAAAAAAAGTTCAAAAAAATTCATAACTCGAACAATTTTAGACCAAATGTTTATTTCTTGGTCGGAAATTAAAGAGGGATTAATTCTTCTTTTCATTGGACCAATAGGAATTATCTAAAACAATTTTTGATAGCCAGCGTCCCCACCCGCCCGCATCAGAAAAACGAAAATTTGGAAAAAAAGTTCAAAAAAATTCATAACTCGAACAATTTTAAACCAAATGTTTATTTCTTGGTCGGAAATTAAAGAGGGATTAATTCTTCTTTTCATTGGACCAATAGGAATTATCTAAAACAATTTTTGATAGCCAGCGTCCCCACCCGCCCGCATCAGAAAAACGAAAATTTGGAAAAAAAGTTCAAAAAAATTCATAACTCGAACAATTTTAAACCAAATGTTTATTTCTTGGTCGGAAATTAAAGAGGGATTAATTCTTCTTTTTAATGGACCAATAGGAATTTTTTAAAACAATTTTTGATAGCCAGCGTCCCCACCCGCCCGTATCAGAAAAACGAAAATTTGGAAAAAAAGTTCAAAAAAATTCATAACTCGAAAAATTTTAGACCAAATGTTTATTTCTTGGTCGGAAATTAAAGAGGGATTAATTCTTCTTTTTTTTGGACCAATTGGAGTTTTTAAAACAATTTTTGATAGCCAGCGTCCCCACCCGCCCGTATCAGAAAAACGAAAATTTGGAAAAAAAAGTTCAAAAAAATTCATAACTCGAACAATTTTAGACCAAATGTTTATTTCTTGGTCGCAAATTAAAGAGGGATTAATGCTTCCTTTCATTGGACCAATAGGAATTATCTAAAACAATTTTTGATAGCCAGCGTCCCCACCCGCCGGTATCAGAAAAACGAAAATTTGGAAAAAAAGTTCAAAAAAATTCATAACTCGAACAATTTTAGACCAAATGTTTATTTCTTGGTCGCAAATTAAAGAGGGATTAATTCTTCTTTTTTTGGACCAATAGAAATTATCTAAAACAATTTTTGATAGCCAGCGTCCCCACCCGCCCGTATCAGAAAAACGAAAATTTGGAAAAAAAGTTCAAAAAAATTCATAACTCGAACAATTTTAAACCAAATGTTTATTTCTTGGTCGGAAATTAAAGAGGGATTAATTCTTCTTTTTAATGGACCAATAGGAATTTTTTAAAACAATTTTTGATAGCCAGCGTCCCCACCCGCCCGTATCAGAAAAACGAAAATTTGGAAAAAAAGTTCAAAAAAATTCATAACTCGAACAATTTTAGACCAAATGTTTATTTCTTGGTCGCAAATTAAAGAGGGATTAATTCTTCTTTTTTTTGGACCAATAGGAATTATCTAAAACAATTTTTGATAGCCAGCGTCCCCACCCGCCCGTATCAGAAAAACGAAAATTTGGAAAAAAAGTTCAAAAAAATTCATAACTCGAACAATTTTAAACCAAATGTTTATTTCTTGGTCGGAAATTAAAAAGAGATTAATTCTTCTTTTTAATGGACCAATAGGAATTTTTTAAAACAATTTTTGATAGCCAGCGTCCCCACCCGCCCGTATCAGAAAAACGAAAATTTGGAAAAAAAGTTCAAAAAAAATTCATAACTCGAACAATTTTAAACCAAATGTTTATTTCTTGGTCGGAAATTAAAGAGGGATTAATTCTTCTTTTTTTTGGACCAATTGGAATTTTTAAAACAATTTTTGATAGCCAGCGTCCCCACCCGCCCGTATCAGAAAAACGAAAATTTGGAAAAAAAGTTCAAAAAAATTCATAACTCGAAAAATTTTAGACCAAATGTTTATTTCTTGGTCGGAAATTAAAGAGGGATTAATTCTTCTTTTTTTTGGACCAATTGGAATTTTTAAAACAATTTTTGATAGCCAGCGTCCCCACCCGCCCGTATCAGAAAAACGAAAATTTGGAAAAAAAGTTCAAAAAAATTCATAACTCGAAAAATTTTAGACCAAATGTTTATTTCTTGGTCGCAAATTAAAGAGGGATTAATTCTTCTTTTTTTTGGACCAGTTGGAATTTTTAAAACAATTTTTGATAGCCAGCGTCCCCACCCGCCCGT
Organism: Leptopilina heterotoma; assembly: GCF_015476425.1. Classification (NCBI taxonomy): domain Eukaryota; kingdom Metazoa; phylum Arthropoda; class Insecta; order Hymenoptera; family Figitidae; genus Leptopilina; species Leptopilina heterotoma. The sequence goes on from NW_025111110.1 coordinate 4,832,033, forward strand.
ATCAGAAAAACGAAAATTTGGAAAAAAAGTTCAAAAAAATTCATAACTCGAAAAATTTTAGACCAAATGTTTATTTCTTGGTCGGAAATTAAAGAGGGATTAATTCTTCTTTTTTTTGGACCAATTGGAATTATCTAAAACAATTTTTGATAGCCAGCGTCCCCACCCGCCCGTATCAGAAAAACGAAAATTTGGAAAAAAAGTTCAAAAAAAATTCATAACTCGAACAATTTTAAAACAAATGTTTATTTCTTGGGCGCAAGTTAAAGAAGGATTAATGCTTCTTTTCATTGGACCAATAGGAATTTTTTAAAACAATTTTTGATAGCCAGCGTCCCCACCCGCCCGTATCAGAAAAACGAAAATTTGGAAAAAAAGTTCAAAAAAATTCATAACTCGAAAAATTTTAGACCAAATGTTTATTTCTTGGTCGGAAATTAAAGAGGGATTAATTCTTCTTTTTTTTGGACCAATTGGAATTTTTAAAACAATTTTTGATAGCCAGCGTCCCCACCCGCCCGTATCAGAAAAACGAAAATTTGGAAAAAAAGTTCAAAAAAATTCATAACTCGAAAAATTTTAGACCAAATGTTTATTTCTTGGTCGGAAATTAAAGAGGGATTAATTCTTCTTTTCATTGGACCAATAGGAATTATCTAAAACAATTTTTGATAGCCAGCGTCCCCACCCGCCCGTATCAGAAAAAACGAAATTTTGGAAAAAAAGTTCAAAAAAAATTCGTAACTCTAACAATTTTAGACCAAATGTTTATTTCTTGGTCGCAAATTAAAGAGGGATTAATTCTTCTTTTTTTTGGACCAATAGGAATTATTTAAAACAATTTTTGATAGCCAGCGTCCCCACCCGCCCGTATCAGAAAAACGAAAATTTGGAAAAAAAGTTCAACAAAATTCATAACTCGAACAATTTTAAACCAAATGTTATTTCTTGGTCGGAAATTAAAGAGGGATTAATTCTTCTTTTTTTTGGACCAATTGGAATTTTTAAAACAATTTTTGATAGCCAGCATCCCCACCCGCCCGTATCAGACAAACGAAAATTTGGAAAAAAAGTTCAATAAATTCATAACTCGAAAAATTTTAGACCAAATGTTTATTTCTTGGTCGCAAATTAAAGAGGGATTAATTCTTCTTTTTTTTGGACCAGTTGGAATTTTTAAAACAATTTTTGATAGCCAGCGTCCCCACCCGCCCGTATCAGAAAAACGAAATTTTGGAAAAAAAAGTTCAAAAAAATTCATAACTCGAACAATTTTAGACCAAATGTTTATTTCTTGGTCGCAAATTAAAGAGGGATTAATTCTTCTTTTTTTTGGACCAGTTGGAATTTTTAAAACAATTTTTGATAGCCAGCGTCCCCACCCGCCCGTATCAGAAAAACGAAATTTTGGAAAAAAAGTTCAAAAAAATTCATAACTCGAAAAATTTTAAACCAAATGTTTATTTCTTGGTCGGAAATTAAAGAGGGATTAATTCTTCTTTTTTTTGGACCAATAGGAATTATCTAAAACAATTTTTGATAGCCAGCGTCCCCACCCGCCCGTATCAGAAAAACGAAAATTTGGAAAAAAAGTTCAAAAAAATTCATAACTCGAACAATTTTAAACCAAATGTTTATTTCTTGGGCGCAAGTTAAAGAGGGATTAATGCTTCTTTTCATTGGACCAATAGGAATTTTTTAAAACAATTTTTGATAGCCAGCGTCCCCACCCGCCCGTATCAGAAAAACGAAAATTTGGAAAAAAAGTTCAAAAAAATTCATAACTCGAAAAATTTTAGACCAAATGTTTATTTCTTGATCGGAAATTAAAGAGGGATTAATTCTTCTTTTTTTTGGACCAATTGGAATTTTTAAAACAATTTTTGATAGCCAGCGTCCCCCACCCGCCCGTATCAGAAAAACGAAAATTTGGAAAAAAAAGTTCAAAAAAATTCATAACTCGAAAAATTTTAAACCAAATGTTTATTTCTTGGTCGGAAATTAAAGAGGGATTAATTCTTCTTTTTTTTGGACCAATAGGAATTATCTAAAACAATTTTTGATAGCCAGCGTCCCCACCCGCCCGTATCAGAAAAACGAAAATTTGGAAAAAAAGTTCAAAAAAATTCATAACTCGAACAATTTAGACCAAATGTTTATTTCTTGGTCGCAAATTAAAGAGGGATTAATGCTTCTTTTCATTGGACCAATAGGAATTTTTTAAAACAATTTTGATAGTTAGCGTCCCCACCCGCCCGTATCAGAAAAACGAAAATTTGGAAAAAAAGTTCAAAAAAATTCATAACTCGAACAATTTTAGACCAAATGTTTATTTCTTGGTCGCAAATTAAAGAGGGATTAATTCTTCTTTTTTTGGACCAATAGGAATTATCTAAAACAATTTTTGATAGCCAGCGTCCCCACCCGCCCGTATCAGAAAAACGAAAATTTGGAAAAAAAGTTCAAAAAAATTCATAACTCGAACAATTTTAAACCAAATGTTTATTTCTTGGTCGGAAATTAAAGAGGGATTAATTCTTCTTTTCATTGGACCAATAGGAATTATCTAAAACAATTTTTGATAGCCAGCGTCCCCACCCGCCCGTATCAGAAAAACGAAAATTTGGAAAAAAAGTTCAAAAAAATTCATAACTCGAACAATTTTAAACCAAATGTTTATTTCTTGGTCGGAAATTAAAGAGGGATTAATTCTTCTTTTCATTGGACCAATAGGAATTATCTAAAACAATTTTTGATAGCCAGCGTCCCCACCCGCCCGCATCAGAAAAAACGAAAATTTGGAAAAAAAGTTCAAAAAAAATTCATAACTCGAACAATTTTAAACCAAATGTTTATTTCTTGGTCGGAAATTAAAGAGGGATTAATTCTTCTTTTTAATGGACCAATAGGAATTTTTTAAAACAATTTTTGATAGCCAGCGTCCCCACCCGCCCGTATCAGAAAAACGAAAATTTGGAAAAAAAGTTCAAAAAAATTCATAACTCGAAAAATTTTAGACCAAATGTTTATTTCTTGGTCGGAAATTAAAGAGGGATTAATTCTTCTTTTTTTGGACCAATTGGAGTTTTTAAAACAATTTTTGATAGCCAGCGTCCCCACCCGCCCGTATCAGAAAAACGAAAATTTGGAAAAAAAGTTCAAAAAAATTCATAACTCGAACAATTTTAGACCAAATGTTTATTTCTTGGTCGCAAATTAAAGAGGGATTAATGCTTCCTTTCATTGGACCAATAGGAATTATCTAAAACAATTTTTGATAGCCAGCGTCCCCACCCGCCGGTATCAGAAAAACGAAAATTTGGAAAAAAAAGTTCAAAAAAATTCATAACTCGAACAATTTTAGACCAAATGTTTATTTCTTGGTCGCAAATTAAAGAGGGATTAATTCTTCTTTTTTTGGACCAATAGAAATTATCTAAAACAATTTTTGATAGCCAGCGTCCCCACCCGCCCGTATCAGAAAAACGAAAATTTGGAAAAAAAGTTCAAAAAAATTCATAACTCGAACAATTTTAAACCAAATGTTTATTTCTTGGTCGGAAATTAAAGAGGGATTAATTCTTCTTTTAATGGACCAATAGGAATTTTTTAAAACAATTTTTGATAGCCAGCGTCCCCACCCACGCCCGTATCAGAAAAACGAAAATTTGGAAAAAAAGTTCAAAAAAATTCATAACTCGAACAATTTTAGACCAAATGTTTATTTCTTGGTCGCAAATTAAAGAGGGATTAATTCTTCTTTTTTTGGACCAATAGGAATTATCTAAAACAATTTTTTGATAGCCAGCGTCCCCACCGCCCGCCACACTCACCGAACAAACACCGAAATTTTGGGAAAAAAAA